>NC_060122.1:444151444-446651444 GCF_021461395.2 Schistocerca americana | reverse complement strand
TTGACCAGAAGAAGGGATCGGTTGGTAGGACATGTTCTGAGGCATCAAGGGATCACCAATTTAGTATCGGAGGGCAGCGTGGAGGGTAAAAATCGTAGAGGGAGACCAAGAGATGAATACACTAAGCAGATTCAGAAGGATGTAGGTTGCAGTAGGTACTGGGAGATGAAAAAGCTTGCACAGGATAGAGTAGCATGGAGAGCTGCATCAAACCAGTCTCAGGACTGAAGACCACAACAACAACAACCTGTTACCAACTGTTCGTCTAAAATTGTGAGCCATGTGTTTGTGACTATTACAGCGCCATCTATCACAAAGCGAAAAAAGTGGTCCAACTAAAATATTCATATTTCTTTACGTACTACACTAATATGTAATAAAAAATGGGGGTTCCTATTTAAAAATACTGAGTTGATATGCGTTTGACGTGTGGCAGCACTATCTAGCGGGCGAACCATAGCGCCATCTGGTTTCCGCCTTTAAGCTAGACAAGTTTCTTGCAGTTTTTTCGTCTGACGCTTATTTCGTGAGATATTTGAACCGGACTCGATCAATGGACCACCCTGTATAGTGCGCGGCAGTTCCATACTCGAACCTCAATATGGATGATGTATATTGCGCATCTGCATCCCAACATCGCCCTGTACATTGTGCATGGCAGATCCACCTTCAAACCCTATCATGGACGTTGAAACACGTATGTAACGTAGCAGCGATGGCGAGGCATTGCAGCATCTCTGACCAGAGAGTAGGCGCTTGACCGCGCGAGTGTTGCGAGCGGTTCTCAGTCAGTAGCTCTGTTTAGTTGCGTGGAGTACTCAGTCTGTAGTCGTTGCGAGCAGTAGCTCTGTTCAGTCGTCATGCAGAGCGGTCGGTCAGTGGTAGCAGTCCAGTGCGGTTGTGTGATGTAGTCTGTCGGCAACACTGGTCAAGATGCTGAATGAGGTATACTGTTACTTAAGATAATCATCAGATAATGTAAAGTTTATTTATTGTAATTAATCTCCAACAAGTCCCCAATAATAATTTTTATTCCAAAGCAGTTTTTACAAAACAAAATTTATTTAATTGCACTTCCCATTTCATTCCACTTCTTTTAAAGAAAAATTTCAGTAAAATCACAAAAAAAGGAATATTATTATTTGCAATGCAGTTCCTCCAAGCCGCGCGCAAGAATAAGAGCAGAAATTTGACATCCAGTTATTCTGAGGTAAGAATCTAATTCTGATTTTTTGCACAGGGCCAAAGACCGACATTTCGGTTTAATTGAATTTTCTTATCACTGAATTGACCTTAATTTTTTTGTGAAGAACTTATATTTGAGTCAGATTGCTAATTTTATTTAATTGTCATTGTCAGTAGATTTCATTGTGGCGAGGTTACAATTAGCGCAATGTCCATTAGGATTTCTAAATAATATTGTCATTATATTTAAAAAATTTGTGGGGAGGTTACACTTGGCGACACCCAGTCCAGGATCGAATTTCGTTGAGAGTCTTTTGAACAACAGTCAGATATCTGCTCTTATTTGCTTAGATATAATTAGGATTTGGCGCAACGCTTTTACTAATCTTGTGACTTTCTTTCTACAGGTCAACGGCAATTCGTTGCTTTGTTGTATTTGTGTGTTGTTTTTGCATTTGTGCTTATTGTTTTGTGAATAATTGTGACCACTGTAAAAATGCCGCGAAAGACTGTGAATAGTGTATCGCGAAGTATTATGAATGAAATTACCGACTTAAACAACGTGGCCGGCCGCGGTGGTCTAGCGGTTCAGGCGCTCAGTCCGGAACCGCGTGACTGCTACGGTCGCAGGTTCGAATCCTGCCTCGGGCATGGATGTTTGTGATGTCCTTAGGTTAGTTAGGTTTAACTAGTTCTAAGTTCTAGGGGACTAATGACCTCAGCAGTTGAGTCCCACAGTGCTCAGAGCCATTTGAACCATTTTGAAACAACGTGACTGATAGTAATTGTGACACGCAGTGTAATGATGACAATCCTGCGTTCACTGACAATCAGTGCATTCCAACCACTAGTGATGACTTTTACCTTAATGATGAACAAACGAACCCAATTGTCTCGTCTGTTAATTTAACGACAATTGATGACGCGGAACGCTCTATTGTAATGAGCGCTGCCCAGCTTAACATACCCGGTTTGGAAAATTCAAGTAACATACAGACAAATTTGTCTAACGAAAATGGACAGTGTACTGACAATACGACGGATTCATTTAATTCCGAAATAGTGTCTGACAGTGTACATCCGACTGATAATCCTTTTTGTAAATTACGGAATGACCAAATGGTCACACAGAGCGTGACAATTGCATGTACTCCATCACAGAGCACTGAGAATGCAACTGCTACTTTTGATTTGAATCAATTTATGGCAATAATGCTACAATTTAAGAACGACCTTACTGTAAATTCCAAACAACAGAGTGAAGATCTCAAACAACAACTTAATGAACAGGTCAAACAACTTAGGGAAGATAACAAACACTTAAATGAGAAACTTGACAATAATGACGAAAATCTCAAACAACTTAGTGAACAGGTCAAACAAGATAATGAAAAACTCAATCAACAGTTAAATGAAAAATTAGACGACAATTCCAGACAGCTTAGTGAACAAATAAGAGCCGTTGCCGCGCAGTGTCATGACACTAAGGAACAGTTGCGAGTGGAAATTGAGGCTTGTTCACGAAAAAATAGCGAAGAAATTAAATCTGTTGCGCAAGAGTTAAGAGAATTGCAAACAGCCGCAACAGAAACACTCAGAGACGAAATTAGTGGAGTCGCTAAACAATGCTCTGAAAAGGCTACACAATTACGGGATGAGTTTAAAGCAATGACGGTAGAACTTTCGCGCACAGTGGACGCAAAGATAGACGCGAAATTCGAACAGCAGAACACTCAGATTGACGAACGCTTTAATCTTCACATACAAAACAGTGATACGCGTTTCCGTAAATTTATTCAGGATCAAAACAAAGTGAAACGACAAGTAATGGAAACAATCACAGCACAGAGACAAGAAGACAAACGTAAAATGTTCGCGAAAGCGAAGACGTATGTAGACAATAATATTACTACAGTGTCCGGCAAAATTAATGCCATAGAACAGTTGAACGCGGAGTTACGCGATGAAATTTCTGATCTTAAATCAAAAACAGATACACACACAGTAAATATTCAAACAGTGACAGACAGATTCGAACAATTAGATCTAACACAGGATTGCGATGTCATCAAAACTGACGTTAAAAAACTGAATGAAACTACGCGTAAGTTGCAAAAACAGATTAATGCGTCTGATTCTAAAACCGATGATCAGGTTAAAATACTGACTGAAAAATGTGATGAATTGGCCAGTCGTATTGATGTTATCGAAAATACTAATGACAATAAATCAGACGATACTGCACCGGTTTCATTTATCCAAACACCTGAATTTCAAAATTTACAGCAGACAATTAATGAGATCGATTCGTCTAATAACACGTTGCGTAGAAAGTTATCGAGTTTACAACAAGAAGTAACAGAGATGAAAAGTATTTCAGTTAATAACATACCACAACAGACGCCACTTTATGAATATGTGTCAGACTCACGCAGCGCGTATAATTTGGGTAATCTACAGAGAGTACGGGACTTAGATTCCGATCAACCACAGTTCAATAGATTCTCTTACGATACTGAACCTGTTCCATCACACAGAGATGATAATTTCGACTACAAACATTTTCTGTCAGTGAGAAAGTTTAAGGTTTTCAAAAACGATAGAACGCAGATTCACCCACTGGATTGGATTCAACAATTTAGCTTTGCTCTTCCACCGACTTGGCCTGTAACACATAAACTTGAATTTATTTGCAGTTTTTTGGAAGGCGAACCGGCAACTCGTATGAGACCGATCGCGAGGCAATGCTATTCAGTAGAGGAATTTCAGAATGCTTTCCTGTCAGCGTACTGGTCGAAGACGACACAGCGCGGAATTAAAGACCAATTAATTAGCTTACCAAATTATGAGAACACAAATTTTCCCAGTGTTACGCAATTTTTGAGCACATGGTGCAACAAAACCAGTACCTAAGTGAGCCGTACAGTGAATCCGCACTTATACAATTGTGCATTTCCAAATTACCACGGTCATTACGAGTGTCACTTCTAACGGGGCAGCAAAAAGAAAACATTTCAGCATTCAGAGATCTTTTACAGCTCTTGGAAGTACAGCAATCTGATTATTCTTTTGTAAACAAAAACTTTTCGAGTAACAACCAAGGTCAACAACAGTACTGCAATTATGATCAGGGACGTAATTTCAATCGGAAAGATAACAGACGCTTTAGGAACGACAACTACCAAAACTTTAATAACAGGCAAAATTCTAATTATCAATACCGTCAAAATTTTCAGCAACAGGAACAACACTTTAGTAACAATAGAGGTGTTTCACAACAACAACATCAAAACCAGCCGGTTAGCATACCTAACGAACAATGGAATACACAAGGTCAACCAGGCTTTAATGTTTCGCCGCGTGGACGTATAGTCCCTGGTCCAACAAATAGTAACGCATGGGAGCAGAGAAACAACTATGTACAAAGAAGACAGTATTTCAATTCCCATCGCAATACACCGTATAGGAATGACTATTACGACAGACGTAAAAACGATGAGCACAATTACCAGCGTACATATAATAACAGTCGGTCTCACCAACAGCAAAATCATACGCAAGAACATATTCTCATGAATGAACCCGACAGTAGGTACCATCCAGAGCGTAACACGTCTGGAAGAAGTAATAGAACTGTTCAAATAGTAGAAATGCCACAGCATCCTGCTGATAATAATAGCACGTCAGATAGAATCTGACTAGATACTGCACAGGACGCATCTTCTAATAACACAAGCACTACCTTTGACACTCAAAATGTTGTTCACGAAAATGTAATTACTTTTGACGACATACGAGATACTCTTTTACAGGAAAGACCAGTTGTTCAGAAAACTATTTCACATCCTGTCATCGAAATTAAAATTGGTTCTTCGAAATTTTTAGCAGTAATTGATTCCGGATCACCTATATCAGTAATAAATGAGGAGACTTTTAATGAGTGCAACAAAGAGAATACTTATCCGACATTACCTTTAGGCAAGACAAAAGTAAAAGGAGCAGTATCGAGTAAAGGAGTAGACGTCAAATTACAGACGCATTTATCATTTTGTATTGGAGGTCATACTTTCCACTCAAATTTTTGGATTGTTCCTTTATTGACGACAGACGTAATTTTAGGTACGAATTTTCTGGTACAACACGACGCAGTCATTGATTTTCAGAATTCTTATTTAATGTTAAAGGATGAAAATGTACAATTGGCTTTAGAATTTCAGCACTCTTTATCTGCGGAAGAACAAACAATTAACCGCACAGAGGTCATTTCCGCAACACGTAACATAGACTGTAATCCCACATTGTTCACGGATACGTACGTACACAACTATAATACTCCAGACGAAGCTGACTACGACGTAATACAAATGATTTCCGATAAAGTTAAAGAGAGCAGTGCAATTACAGACGACGAACGAACGCAATTACACAAAATTCTTTTACAGCAAGCTCCAGTTTTTGACAACATTCCTGGTACTATGTCCGGTTTTACGTATGAATTTCAAGTCAAACAGCACGATACATTTAAAGCAAAGCATTATCCCATTCCATATATTCACAGAGAACAAGTTAAAAAAGAATTGCAGGATATGCTCGACCAAGGAATTATAGAACCAGCAGTTAGTCCGTACATAAACCCGCTACATATTGTTAAGAAGAAAGATGGCTCACTTCGCCTTGTACTTGATTCACGTCACATTAATGACATTATTATTAATGAAACAGATCGACCACAGACACTAGAGGAACTTCTACAAAAATTTCATGGTACAGCTATTTATTCTACATTAGATTTGAAATCGGGATTTTGGCAAATTCAACTTCATCCAAATTGCAGAAAATACACAGCTTTTCTCTGTTTCGGCGACTGTTATCAATTTTGCAAATTACCGTTCGGCTTAACTATTTCTTCTGGAGCTTTTATTCGCGGTTTGAACACAATACTTCCGACAGAACTTAAGGACAGAATTACGACGTATGTAGACGACATTCTTATCGCAGAAGCTAACTGGTCCGAACACAATCTGATTCTTGAACAACTGTTACAAACTTTTCATGCACAAGGACTTACAGTTAATCTTAGTAAATCGCACTTTGGCAAAACTTCTATAAAATTTCTTGGACACGTAATTTCAGCAGAAGGCATTGCGCCTGATCCAGAAAAACTTCAAGCTCTACGTGACATTACTGTTCCTACGACGAAGAAACAATTACGCAGTTTTTTGGGCTTAATTAACTTTTTTCGTAAATTTATTCATCACTCTGCTTTAGACACACCCAGATTATGCCAATTAACAGGTAAAAACACTATTTGGTCATGGGATAAGCAAGCACACTCTGAATTCATGAACCTGAAACATGCTTTGTTGAATGCTCCACTTTTATCGCACCCAGATCTTACCAGAAATTTTTCCATTGCCACCGACAGTTCCAACACCGCTCTAGGCGTACACATTTTTCAGGAAATAGAAGAAGATGGTTCAACAGTAATTAAAAACATCGCATTTGCAAGCCGCATTTTGTCACCTGCTGAGCGAAATTATTCCGTTACAGAACTGGAAACATTATGTGTTGTATGGGCTTTCACGAGATTTAGGCACTTTCTTTATGGCAGACATACCACCGTTTACACAGACCACAGAGCGATACAATTTTTACTTTCGGCTAAATTCACTCACGACAGATTAAGCAGATGGAAACTATATTTACAGGAATTTAATTTTACAATAGTTCACATTCCCGGCACGCAAAATGTTATAGCAGACGCACTATCGCGTTCTCTCGGCAACAATCAGCAAGACGTAGCAACTAACTTCTGCAAAACAAATTTCAGTGTCATGTACATTCAGCAAGTTGCATTTGAAAACTTTATTTCATCGTCATTACAGGACATAGCGCAAGAACAAAATAAAGACAACGTGTGGAAAGAAATTAAACACCTTTGGCAAGATAGGAATAATGTTACGATTAGAAACCACTACACTGTACGCAATGACATTCTGTTTCGCCGCTCTCATCCAGACAGCAACAATTGGTTATTATGCATTCCTGACGAACTGGTTAACAAATTAATCTGGTACACTCATCTAAGTTACGCACATTACGGAGCACGAAAATGTTTTCTTATACTGAGACAGAACTGTTATTTTTCTAACATGGAGAAACGTATACGACGAGTTTTAGCGTCTTGTAAAATTTGCCAGAAAGCTAAATCAGACACCACTTCACATATTCCTCCTTTATATCCGATTATACCTGTTAAATTAAGACACATGGCCGCTGTAGACATTTTTGGTCCGATTCCGAGAACTAACAGAGGTTTTTGCTACATTTTTGTCGCTGTTGAGCTCACTTCAAAATTTGTTACGTTCACTCCATTACGCAAAGCTACTGCTAAAACTGTTTCGAAAGCATTTGTAAAACATTTTCTATTTCATGTAGGGCATGTGATGAAAGTAATTTCTGACAATGGATCTCAATTTCGTAGTAGCGTATGGACACGCATGTTACGAGCCAGGAACATTTCTCCGATCTATATATCCAAGTACCATGCTTCTTCGAACCCCTGTGAAAGATTAATGAAAGAAATTGGTAAACTGTGTAGAATATACTGCCACAAAAGACATATTGATTGGGATACACACATACTCTCATTCCAAGATGTAATTAATTCCATTCCAAATGAATCCACTATGCTATCTCCGTCTGTTATACTGAAAAACGTTGAACCACCTAACAAAATTAAAGAATTAGTAAAATTCCCCAAATGTCGGCGACTAAGACACCACGAAATAATTGACATTGCGCTGAACAACATCAAACGTGCCGCAGAGCGCCGGAGAAGACAGCAAAAACAGGTTTGTACACGCCGCGACTTTCACGTTGGACAGAAGATATTAATACGTACACACTATTTATCCAGTAAATTAAAAGGTAAGTGCAGTAAATTTGAACTTCTATACGCAGGACCATATCGGATTCGCAGCATCCCTCACCCCAATGTTGTACACGTCGAAACTTTGAGAACTAGAAAATCGAAAGGCAATCACCATATCTCAAACATTAAACCGTTTATTGAATGAAGACACGTTATGATTCAACACACTATGATGTCATTTACTAATGCAATTATTTCACCTGATTAATTACTGATGATTATCGTATTTTTTCTTGGCAAGTGCCCGGCAAGGTAAGGTTAGCAGGTCGCTTTTCTTGTCGTTACACATCAGACCATGCACATTTTCCATTTTTTTTGTGTATATGATTGTATTCCAGTTTTGTTTATATGCACTGTGAAATAGTTAAGATATAACACACACCAGTTGACTTTGACATTATTTTGCCCTATGGCATCTCAACATCGTGACTGTTTTACATTTTTGCTGCTGCATTGTATTATTCTGTGTACATTTTTGCATCTGAACACTGTCAATGTCTTTGACATATTACGTTTTCTGTCATGTTATGTTGTATGCTTAATTGTTACCATAAACCAGTCATTATTTAGTGGGTATATGATTTAAATGCAAGACATTAATCTTTGTTCATCAATTTCAGAAAGAAATGATGCGTGTAAGAAATAAATTCAACAGAAATGGGAATTTCACCTACGGAATAAACGAAAGAAGATGCAATAACTTTATGAGGAAGAGTAAATGGATCAGGATTAACAAACATTAACAAGAATATACTATACTCATCGTAGAATAGCAGTCTTAACTAATTTTTTCTTTCAGAATACAAGGTGATTGATGCAGGCTGTCAGACAGAACTACACATCTTAGTTTTAGTGATGAAATATGCTAGAGATAAGGAATAGTTGTGTAATGAGTAATGAAGTGATTTTTTGCAGATGATAATGAATACTGATGAATAATGATGAAGAATATGCTACTATAAATAATGAAGTTTTTCTTTACAGGTGATGATAATAATGAAGTTATGATAATATGGGTAATGAAGTGATTGATAATGAAGTTTTTTCTTTACAGATGAGGATAATGCTGAAGTTATGTATTTATGCTATGTAGTTATTTAAGTATTTGTTGCAGTTTGTTTTGACAGCAGGTGTTATATTGCATAGTAGGCTGATGGAAAGTTTTGGAAAGGACAGCTATGGAACACATTTTTTATACACATTTCACTACTTGTTAATTTGAAGTTCACTACTTTTCAGCATAGTGTGCGTTTCTTCTTTCAGCTCAATAATTCATTTTGTATTTTTTTCAGGAGAAGCTTTTCATGATACTTACTAAACCTGTTACTTATTATACCTGTTCTAGTACTTGTATTTTTATTTTTTTACCCATTTGTGTTTATCATTTATAAATGTGATCACATATACTGCCTTGTTACATAACCTTGCTACAGCTGACTCATGACGAATGACGTTAACTATCCTCATTTTCAGCAATAGGTCAAAAGCAAATAGTGTTATGCCTCAGCAATTAATTATCGATCCGAACGCAATGCATTGCTAACAAAAAAATGTATTACCAGTCCCAAATAGTGATACCAGTTCGAGAAAGTTCTGAGTAATGCTGAACAGCAATGAATAATATGTCACTTGGAAAATGATTAATTAATTATGCTATGCTTTGTAACTGGGAAAGAATGCGATTGTTTCATAATGCTTTGTAATTAGGAGAAGGCTAATGATTATTACTATATTGGAATGACACATAATTAATTAACTATGCTATACTTTGTAACTGGAAAAGAATGTGATTGTTTCATAATGCTTTGTAATTAGGAGAAGGCTAATAATTCTTACTATATTCAAATGACAAATGATTAATTACGCTTTGCAACTGGAAAAGAATGCGACTGTTTAATAATACTTTGTAAATAGGAAAAAGCTAATGATTCTTACTATATTGAAATGACAAATGATTAATTAACTATGCCATACTTTGTAACTGGAAATGAATGTGATTGTTTAATAATGCTTTGTAATTAGGAGAAGGCTAATGATTATTACTATTGGAATGACAAATGATTAATTAATTATGCTATGCTTTATAATTGGGAAAGAATGTGATTGTTTAATAATGCTTTGTAATTAGAAGAAGGCTAATGATTCTTAATTATGCTTTGTAACTGGAAAAGAATATGATTCTTACTATATTGAAATGACAAATGATGCTATGCTTTGTAATTAGAAGAAGGCTAATGATTCTTAATTATGCTTTGTAACTGGAAAAGAATGCGACTGTTTAATAATGCTTTGTAATTAGGAGAAGGCTAATGATTCTTACTATATTGGAATGACAAATGATTAATTAACTATGCTATACTTTGTAACTGGAAAAGAATGTGATTGTTTAATAATGCTTTGTAATTAGGAAAAAGCTAATGATTATTACTATTGGAATGACAAATGAATAATTAATTATGCTATGCTTTGTAATTGGAAATGAAAATGCTTTGTAATTAGGAGAAGGGTAATGATTCTTACTATATATTGAAATGACAAATGATTACCTATGCTTTGTAATTGGAAATGAATGCGATTGTTTAATAATGCTTTGTAATTAGAAGAAGGCTAATGATTCTTACTATATTGGAATGACAAATGATTAATTAACTATGCTATACTTTGTAACTGGAAAAGAATGCGATTATGTAATAATGCTTTGTAACTAGGAAAAGAAGGTTACTGATTCTATGTAAAACAATTAATGAACATTTTTCTGTAATACTACATACTTGGTACAGAAATGTTCAATAACTGGGCTATGAATGCCACAAACTGCTAATTAAGTCTGTAATTGTCAATATTATGTGACTTGATGTCCTTCACCTCATAAGCTGACTACCCTGAATTACTGCAATGTCCATTTGTCCTGTTTATCCCAGTGATCATGGAGCACTATATTTGGTTTTGCACTAATTCTCCGCTGGTGTGCCTTGTAAGAGCGTGGTGTTGACACGACATGCTGTCCACCACCGTGAGCGATGAAGACGTTATTATGGTCCCACTGTTTGGTGTACCTAGTGTACTGCCAAAATGAAAACATGGAACATTACTACGACAGTTCAGTGTCTTGGCTACACTGATAAATTCTGATGGGAAAAGAACTTCAAGTTGTGTCACTTGGTGTTGTACTTCTGTGGAAAGATATGGACTTTCAGAACAGCTGTTTGCAATCTAAAGTGCTACAACCATGATGCAATCCTTCCCTTTCCTATCCTAATTCTTGTCACATAGTGAAAATCATTTTTTGCTAACGTCATTTATGTTCATGGCTATACATTTTTTTCAATTCGCTGAACTCCAGTGCGAGTACACTTATGTCACTGGTCGACATGATTTTTTTGCTATTATGTTTATTTATTGCCAAAATGCTAAAGACATTTTTTTCGATTTGTTCTGAAGTACAATATATGTACACTCTTGTCTTTTATATTGTATATACATTTTTATTTTAATGATATGTTCTGAACTACAGTACATGTGCACTTATGTTAGGTGTTAATATGTTTTCTATTGAACTTCAGTGCCTGTGCATTTTTCTCATTTCCAATATGATTTGTACTCATTCTGTATAGTCAATACTTCAGTGCGTATGCACTTATGTCACTTGTTACTAATTGTATATACATTTCATCATTTACTGATATGTTCTAAACTGCAGTGCATGTGCACTCATGTCACTTGTCAACATAATATTTTTTTTTTTTTGCCAGTCTGTTTATTTGTTCTGAATATGCTAAAGAATTTTTTCAGTGCCTGTGCACTTTGTTATCTGTCAAATAATTTGTATATACATTTTTCTGATTTGCTACTATGTTTTGTACTCATATCTTGTCTTTGTCTGAAATATTTTGTACTCTGTGCATGTGCACCACGTTTAATTCATGTATCTAAACATTCTGTAAGTTATACAAGTTGACTAATTAATGAAAAATTTTGCCGCGATTGGCAAGTCCAAATGACTCACCATCGCTGCCAAATTTTTGCCCCCCCAGTGGAGGGTTATGAAACACGTATGTAACGTAGCAGCGATGGCGAGGCATTGCAGCATCTCTGACCAGAGAGTAGGCGCTTGACCGCGCGAGTGTTGCGAGCGGTTCTCAGTCAGTAGCTCTGTTTAGTTGCGTGGAGTACTCAGTCTGTAGTCGTTGCGAGCAGTAGCTCTGTTCAGTCGTCATGCAGAGCGGTCGGTCAGTGGTAGCAGTCCAGTGCGGTTGTGTGATGTAGTCTGTCGGCAACACTGGTCAAGATGCTGAATGAGGTATACTGTTACTTAAGATAATCATCAGATAATGTAAAGTTTATTTATTGTAATTAATCTCCAACAAGTCCCCAATAATAATTTTTATTCCAAAGCAGTTTTTACAAAACAAAATTTATTTAATTGCACTTCCCATTTCATTCCACTTCTTTTAAAGAAAAATTTCAGTAAAATCACAAAAAAAAGGAATATTATTATTTGCAATGCAGTTCCTCCAAGCCGTGCGCAAGAATAAGAGCAGAAATTTGACATCCAGTTATTCTGAGGTAATAATCTAATTCTGATTTTTTTTTGCACAGGGCCAAAGACCGACATTTCGGTTTAATTGAATTTTCTTATCACTGAATTGACCTTAATTTTTTTTTGTGAAGAACTTATATTTGAGTCAGATTGCTAACTTTATTTAATTGTCATTGTCAGTAGATTTCATTGTGGCGAGGTTACAATTAGCGCAATGTCCATTAGGATTTCTAAATAATATTGTCATTATATTTAAAAAATCCCCCCCATGAACCATGGACCTTGCCGTTGGTGGGGAGGCTTGCGTGCCTCAGCGATACAGATGGCCGTACCGTAGGTGCAACCACAACGGAGGGGTATCTGTTGAGAGGCCAGACAAACATGTGGTTCCTGAAGAGGGGCAGCAGCCTTTTCAGTAGTTGCAGGGGCAACAGTCTGGATGATTGACTGATCTGGCCTTGTAACATTAACCAAAACGGCCTTGCTGTGCTGGTACTGCGAACGGCTGAAAGCAAGGGGAAACTACAGCCGTAATTTTTCCCGAGGACATGCAGCTTTACTGTATGATTAAATGATGATGGCGTCCTCTTGGGTAAAATATTCCGGAGGTAAAATAGTCCCCCATTCGGATCTCCGGGCGAGGACTACTCAAGGGGACGTCGTTATCAGGAGAAAGAAAACTGGCATTCTACGGATCGGAGCGTGGAATGTCAGATCCCTTAATCGGGCAGGTAGGTTAGAAAATTTAAAAAGGGAAATGGATAGGTTAAAGTTAGATATAGTGGGAATTAGTGAAGTTCGGTGGCAGGAGGAACAAGACTTTTGGTCAGGTGATTACAGGGTTATAAATACAAAATCAAATAGGGGTAATGCAGGAGTAGGTTTAATAATGAATAAAAGAATAGGAGTGCGGGTTAGCTACTACAAACAGCATAGTGAACGCATTATTGTGGCCAAGATAGACACAAAGCCCACACCTACTACAGTAGTACAAGTTTATATGCCAACTAGCTCTGCAGATGATGAAGAAATTGATGAAATGTATGACGAAATAAAAGAAATGATTCAGCTAGTGAAGGGAGACGAAAATTTAATAGTCATGGGTGACTGGAATTCGTCAGTAGGAAAAGGGAGAGAAGGAAACATAGTAGGTGAATATGGATTGGGGGGAAGAAATGAAAGAGGAAGCCGCCTTGTAGAATTTTGCACAGAGCATAACTTAATCATAGCTAACACTTGGTTCAAGAATCATGAAAGAAGGTTGTATACCTGGAAGAATCCTGGAGATAGTAAAAGGTATCAGATAGATTATATAATGGTAAGACAGAGATTTAGGAACCAGGTTTTAAAGTGTAAGACATTTCCAGGGGCAGATGTGGATTCTGACCACAATCTATTGGTTATGAACTGCAGATTGAAACTGAAGAAACTGCAAAAAGGTGGGAATTTAAGGAGATGGGACCTGGATAAACTGAAAGAACCAGAGGTTGTAGAGAGTTTCAGGGAGAGCATAAGGGAACAATTGACAGGAATGGGGGAAAGAAATACAGTAGAAGAAGAATGGGTAGCTCTGAGGGATGAAGTAGTGAAGGCAGCAGAGGATCAAGTAGGTAAAAAGACGAGGGCTAATAGAAACCCTTGGGTAACGGAAGAAATACTGAATTTAATTGATGAAAGGAGAAAATATAAAAATGCAGTAAATGAAGCAGGCAAAAAGGAATACAAACGTCTCAAAAATGAGATCGACAGGAAGTGCAAAATGGCTAAGCAGGGATGGCTAGAGGAAAAATGTAAGGATGTAGAGGCTTGTCTCACTAGGGGTAAGATAGATACTGCCTACAGGAAAATTAAAGAGACCTTTGGAGAGAAGAGAACCACTTGTATGAATATCAAGAGCTCGGATGGAAACCCAGTTCTAAGCAAAGAAGGGAAGGCAGAAAGGTGGAAGGAGTATATAGACGGTTTATACAAGGGCGATGTACTTGAGGACAATATTATGGAAATGGATGAGGATGTAGATGAAGACGAAATGGGAGATAAAATACTGCGTGAAGAGTTTGACAGAGCACTGAAAGACCTGAGTCGAAACAAGGCCCCGGGAGTAGACAACATTCCATTAGAACTACTGATGGCCTTGGGAGAGCCAGTCATGACAAAACTCTACCATCTGGTGAGCAAGATGTATGAGACAGGCGAAATACCCACAGACTTCAAGAAGAATATAATTATTCCAATCCCAAAGAAAGCAGGTGTTGACAGATGTGAAAATTTCCGAACTATCAGTTTAATAAGTCACAGCTGCAAAATACTAACGCGAATTCTTTACAGACGAATGGATAAACTGGTGGAAGCCGACCTCGGGGAAGATCAGTTTGGATTCCGCAGAAATGTTGGAACACGTGAGGCAATACTAACCTTACGACTTATCTTAGAAGAAAGATTAAGAAAAGGCAAACCTACGTTTCTAGCATTTGTAGACTTAGAGAAAGCTTTTGACAACGTTGACTGGAATAATCTCTTTCAAATTCTGAAGGTGGCAGGGGTGAAATACAGGGAGCGAAAGGCTATTTACAATTTGTACAGAAACCAGATGGCAGTTATAAGAGTCGAGGGACATGAAAGGGAAGCAGTGGTTGGGAAGGGAGTAAGACAGGGTTGTAGCCTCTCCCCGATGTTATTCAATCTGTATATTGAGCAAGCAGTAAAGGAAACAAAAGAAAAGTTCGGAGTAGGTATTAAAGTCCATGGAGAAGAAATAAAAACTTTGAGGTTCGCTGATGACATTGTAATTCTGTCAGAGACAGCAAAGGACTTGGAAGAGCAGTTGAACGGAATGGACAGTGTCTTGAGAGGAGGATATAAGATGAACATCAACAAAAGCAAAACGAGGATAATGGAATGTAGTCAAATTAAATCGGGTGATGCTGAGGGGATTAGATTAGGAAATGAGACACTTAAAGTAGTAAAGGAGTTTTGCTATTTAGGGAGTAAAATAACTGATGATGGTCGAAGTAGAGAGGATATAAAATGTAGACTGGCAATGGCAAGGAAATCGTTTCTGAAGAAAAGGAATTTGTTAACATCGAGTATAGATTTAAGTGTCAGGAAGTCGTTTCTGAAAGTATTTGTATGGAGTGTAGCCACGTATGGAAGTGAAACATGGACGATAACCAGTTTGGACAAGAAGAGAATAGAAGCTTTTGAAATGTGGTGCTACAGAAGAATGCTGAAGATAAGGTGGGTAGATCACGTATCTAATGAGGAGGTATTGAATAGGATTGGGGAGAAGAGAAGTTTGTGGCACAACTTGACTAGAAGAAGGGATCGGTTGGTAGGACATGTTTTGAGGCATCAAGGGATCACAAATTTAGCATTGGAGGGCAGCGTGGAGGGTAAAAATCGTAGAGGGAGACCAAGAGATGAATACACTAAGCAGATTCAGAAGGATGTAGGTTGCAGTAGGTACTGGGAGATGAAGAAGCTTGCACAGGATAGAGTAGCATGGAGAGCTGCATCAAACCAGTCTCAGGACTGAAGACCATAACAACAACAACAACAACATTTAAAAAATTTGTGGGGAGGTTACAACGTGGCATATTGTGAATCCACATCTGGATGCAATGCACGGCGTATCCATACTAAAACGCTAACTCAGATCTACTGCGGATCCTGGAACCCATCCGTGACACGTGCAGATTATTCTAAATTAATGACTGGTGTTTGTGAGACACTGCAAGCCCTGTGTATACATCTACTTCACAGATGTGCTGTTTACAGGGTTGGTGGCGTCATGATGTGTAATTTCACATGTCAGACGCTGCTGCTACGCGTTTATCTATTTCCTTGTAAGAGGTATTATCCGTTACTAACGATCATTTTGTATAGGACTGATGCGGGTGTTGTATAAATTCTGAACTGTGCTCAGATGTGAACAGTGGATGCTGTACATCTCTGGAAAGCTATATTGCACATGTATCACACAGAATGTATGTTTTAAAGAAGTAGTTTTTTCATTTTACAGTTTTTTACCATAATAGTTTAATCATAGATAAACCTGCAAGAAAGATGTATGTCATGCGCTGAGAATATATTTGTTACATTGAGATATTAACAGTGCCGCATTCCATATGATTGATAGGTCAGAAACTGAAGAAATCTAGCATTATAGCCTGTATTAAGTGCAGAACTGTGTAGGCTTAGGAGTGCATGTATTCATGTTCTCACTTACCATTACCCTACTCATACTGATACCAGACACGAGAACAATACTTTAAAATTGATAGCGTAGTTGGACTATGTAAACTGCTTTGATCTCCATCCATCTAGATGTAGTCTCTGTTGGATAATACAGAATAACGATGATAGAATGTTGGGGTGATAGAAGTGAATGGGCCCTGAGGGACACGAATCTGCTTTGGGCTGCAGTATCTGTATGTAGTTTGGAGAAGCACCACATTGCAGTAGCGAAATCCTTTTTCCTCCCAGTACCCGTACTGTCTTTTATACTACCTATTGTTGCAGGAGTGGGCTTCATTTGGCGCTGACCTTACACATTTTGCACAGTTGGTGGAGCTACAACAACATGTTACCATTTACACTGAATGGTCAAAACACAGTCCTGTCGCACTAACTCAGCTTAGTCTGCTTCTACACAGGTTGCAGAAGGTGGCAGATATAGCTTTCTTCGACTTCTACTAAGTTCTCACTAAAATTGGAACGATCGCATGCGCAAAAGCTGCAGAAATGGCAACAGTTGCAAGAGGCATAGGGACAATCTAAAATTTTACTATGAGTGCTAGGTTTGGAAAAGCTGACTCGTTTAGAGATATGAGAGTGCCAGAAATGTGACCCACTAGTGGCTGAAATCGTTATAGGACTTCTCCATCGAATACATAGCAGGTATGTGGTTGAATGGAAAGACTTGATTCCAAATCCCAGACCTCATTTCTACTGGAAAGTGTAGCACTAGAGATCTGAAAAGCTAGTGTACATTTAATATGACGTCAATCAGCACACCATCTACTGTTTGTAATCGTTCTCAATCAGCCATCGCCTATAACCCAGTCGATATATCACTGAACCTCTGATATGGCATCAAGAGATGATGCGTTAGAAAAACTGTGGAAATATCTAGCGGCTGCAACAGTGAGTTGCAAATACCAGTTACATGCCACATTCCTTAGCCGAATCACTTTGTACATTTCGTAACTTTATTATGAGGCAGCACCATCGGCGACGCGTAACCGCACTGTTGGTCTGGTGTGGAAAGAACACTTCATTCAGAGGTAATGCCATACCTCGATTTATAAAGCCAGTATAGCTTTTAATGTGGATACTTCTGTACAGCTGTAGAATCAAGACCGCTTGTGACAGTAATGTATAGTAGTTGCTGCGATCGTGTTTTTAACACCTGGTAGTTTGTAAAACGATTACGTCTCTCTTTCTAAGACAGAGTGGTACCACTCACAAGATAAATTAATGAGACATGTCCACTCGTCGCTGATCTTCGGTCAGTATTATTTTGTATCACTGGCAATCAGTTATTGGTGAAGTATTATACTTAGTAGTAGGAGGTGGCATGATATGTTCGCCTTGAACATCAGGCTTATAAAGTATGTGTTTGTGTTCCGACATGTGCAAAGGAAATGACTATGTCCAGTCATAAGGAAGGTATGGATCTGATGTGGAATACTGTGATAGCAAAGGGAAAAGTATATCAAGTCAGAAGAATTGTATAGAGATATCTGTTTCCAGGGCAACAGCTGTCATCAGGCTGTGTTTCCAATACTTCGCTCATTGTCGAATGTCGTCAAATTCAATCCGCGATCGTAATATTTACTTGAAAGTACAGTAATAAAATATGTCTGGGGGTGCGTGGCGGGAATGATTCGCGTTTCCCAGTAACAGCAGCAACTGTCCGAATGGAAGGACCTGTTGGATGCAGGAATGTAGCTGACTGAACGATGCCACTGATGGTAGTATAACACTGACAACCTTTTAGATGCAACTGCGATGGTGAGTCGCTATGTGAACATTTCATATAGGTAAGAAAAGAGGTTCGCTATGCTTTCAACTTTCTAGTTTCAACTACTTTTCAAGTTCATCCAACCACTCACTTCCATTTTCTACATACATTGATTTATGTGCTTGTATTTCGGATGTGTAAGTGAGACGTTGGATGACTTTGAAAAGTATTTGAAACTAGGTAGTTGAAAGCATAGTGAACCACCGTTCTTACGTATATGAAGCAGGACTTAACGATTTCCAGGAATGGTAACACGTGATGGGTGGGGTGCCACGTTAGAACCATCAGTAGGTATGTATTCGGCATTATTCTGGGTATTTTCGTAAACAGGTTGTGTTAGGACAAGCTTAGACATCATGAAAGCTCCTACAAAAGCGACCGTTAACTATTTCTGTGACACTTTACAGTTTCGGAGAGGTCGACTTGGCTCTTATTTACATAGCCATGTGATGACAGTGTAACATTGAGAACCGTTTGGAGGCGCCTGTGATGATGAGTCGCTATGCAAACGTTTCACGGCAATGCATCAGCCATGCTGGGCAGTTAAACACATGCACGGCTAGATGCAGCTCGCAGTTCCGTTAGGATCGCTAGGAACAATGCAACCTATGCTATTTCTATAGCGCGACTTATGATGTCAGTACAACATTGAGAACCTTACAGCTGTATTTGGGAGGGTGAGCCACTATGCAAACATCTCTCTCTTCACTGAACCAGCAGTTATGCCATCCGAAAATAGACGCGACTTTCACCTGCTGGCTTGCGTGTGTGCGATGTCGGCGGCGTCGTCATGTTAGTGCAATGGAACAGTTCGCTGATACGTCGCGGTTGACGATAGTTCGAAAGCGTTTTTTACGTGCACTGAGTGCTTGTACGCTGCTTTATTTTCCAATGTTTAAGCGTTGTGAGTGTGTTTACAGAGTCATGTTTACATGCATTATTTTGACAATTTACGAGTTGTTGCGTGTCTGTAGATAAGTGTACTGCATTATTTCGGTAATTCACGAGTAGTTTTGCAGGTCTGTGTGCTGTGTACTGCATTATTTCGACAGCTTACAATTAGTGAGCGTGTCTACAGAGCTTTTTAATGGATTATTTGGACAATTTGCGAGTCGTTTTCATGTTTGCACATCAGTGTACTGCATTATTTCGTTAATTTACGAGTAGTTTGCAGATCTTTATGCTGTGTACTGCGTTATTTCTTTATTTACGAGTTGTCTGCGTGTCTGTGCATCAGTGTACTGCATTATTTAGATAATTTACGAGTAGTTTGCAGGTCTGTAGGCTGTGTATTGTGACCCCAAGCACGTCAGAGCGAGTGTTTTGTATCCATGTAATAAATGAACTACGTGTAATCCATGTGAGTGGGGTGACACGAAGGTTGTCCCACTACGACCATGACGTGAATGAATAATATGTTTATCCAGAAGAGAGTCAGTGCTCTGTTAGTGAAACTGTTTTATGTGAACAGTAGCTATTACAGTGCTGAAATGAGAGAGTACCGCCATCTGAAAGGTCTGATGAGAGGCTGAAAGGTGGCTACACTGAGCCACAGCGCCAGAGATTGCGCCAAAGAGTATTATTCCGCCACCTCCACTGGCAGTGCTGGTCGAGAACTCGTAGTAGAGTGCTTGTTGAGAACTCGTAGTAGGCAGTGCAGTGCTTGTCGAGAACTCGTAGTAGTCAGTGCTTGCTGAGATGTCGTAGTGAAAAGTTCTTGTCGAGAAGTCGTAGTGGAGAGTGCTTGTTCCATGTTTCATGCAGTTGTTTGATGGGCTAGACAGCAGATGTTATTCGAATGGAGATATTGTAATGACCAGAGTGCTTTTCGTCAATATATATGAAGGTAAAATATTCCCTGTTTTTTTTTTCATTATTTCAGTGTCTTAAATAATGCGTCATTACACGTTCAGTCAACAAAGCACCTGGCTTGTGTTCTTGTATTAGAGTGATTCTGGTTTCCTTACGCAATTATAGTATTTCTTTTTTTTAATTACTTCAGTATAAATGGTATTTAAAATTTCTTGTCTTGTTGAAGAAGAACCGTGCCAGATGTGTACGTTGAATCACACTCCCACACACAGAACAATTACACTTGTGCTTTGTTGTTACGTTGGTTTTATAGTTGCTGGGGACTTAATTAATTAATTGTGTTAACGAAAATTTTCTTTCATTCTTTGTTGTTATTCTATGCAGTCAGATTGCGTGCAAATACTAGTCAGGGCCAACCGTTCACGAGACTTCGTAATCGGACAGACAGCTACTAAAAATATTTGCATTTTATATAATTAAGCCCCCATGCAAGGCTCGATGTAACAAAATGGTTTTAAGAAATAACTAAATTCTAAAACACAGTTGTGCTTGGTGTGGCACCTGGCAGAGGAATGTGTCGCATCACAATGACGTTATTGGCAATTTTCCTGTTGCTGTAACTGACCATGCAACACGCGCCCTCGATAGTGCTAGTGCTTCTGCAATGTGACTAGAATCGTCCATCTCATGGTAAATATTACGGAAAGTTATGCAGTCTATTTTACACAAGTAGCCGTACAGCATCCAGATGGCGCAACAACTGAAACATCATGATCTACAGCAGCGTTCTGAATTTGCTCTTTGGTTTCTGGGACGGACTGATGTGGATGGCATGTGGCCGCGCAATATTCTCTGAAGCAACGCGGCACATTTTTCACTACAAGGTGTAGTGTCCACAAAGAACTGCCGAATCTGTGATACTGTTAAATTGAGTATTGAGGGCAAAGAGCCATTGAATTCACTGTATGTGACTTTGTGGTGCGGATTCAGAAGCACCTTTATTGTCGGTATTTTCTTCTTTTAGGTGTACCGCGACGTCTTCACGTTATCGAGATATACTTGTGCAGCGTGTGATTCCTGCTTTGGAAGAACACACCTGTGTGGATACCACTGTTCTCGTTCAAGATAGGGTAACAGTTCACATCGCTCGCCCAGTGAAAGATCTTCTTAATGCAACCTTCCATGAACGTGTTACCTCCACAGGTTTTCCAGATGCTTTGCCTGTAAGATCACCTGATCTGAATCCATGTGACTTTTGGCTCTGGTGATATCTAAAAGAACGCGTTTACCAGAGACACGTTAGATTCTACCTGATCTGAAGGCTGGTATACACATATTGAATAAATTGTGTAAGCGGCAGTTAATTAATCAACATTATGCCTCTATCACTTGACTGACCTTTTTCTGCTGCGTACAGTTCCTAATCCATTAGTTACGGATACATTTCTTGCATTCACAGCGCCATATTTGCACCTGATGGCCACAATTGGAACTAATTTCTTTTCCCAGTGTAAGTCGGTTCCGCATTAACGCATCAGAATGTCTACCACGTTTCGCTGCCATACGATAATTACATCCCACACTGGACCTCTGTGAGTAGCTGCACTTTCATTACAACCACCCGACACGTTGCCTCTAACGATGCTGTCCAAAAGTGAGTGCCTCAGAAAGGCACTGAGTCTCTCGCTGCTGGGTAGCAACCGTCCGATCTACTACTAGTCGCCATCCGAGGGAGAGGATCTCAGCAGTACTTCGAGCCTCTGGCGTGGTAATACATCTAGGCAAGGTTACTCCACACCGCGGCGTGTACTATCCTCTATTTATACATTTTTCTTACAATCTGATACTACTGTCTAATGAACATTTATTTTCGTGACGTTCCAATGACTATACCTTGAGTCTTTATTGTAATGTTTATCTGTCTTGCTTGTTCAATTATCGTCTAATTTGCTACCGCCACTACTGTTGTCTGTCTCGCTAGTATTGTCTGCGGAGTCATTCGTCGCCTGCTCTAGTTGCTGCCTGTACTTTCGTCACTTCTGGTACTTTGCAGCACTCGAGATATTCTGTTTGCACAGTCTTTGGGACGTCTGTAGTGTGTATCCCGAGCAACAATCACAGTTTCTTCACTGACGTGACGCTGAAAGCCATTAATAGCCACAGGAGTGCACTTCTCGGTCTGCGCATTACCACCATGGTATTAGCCGCGGTGCAGAGTCGATTTGCCAACACGCTGGCAGCAAAACATATTGCTGACACAAAGAGAGCACAGTGGTATATTTTTATCATAAACATAGATGATGTGCAGTGCGCTTTGTTGATCGTGGCAAGTTTATGCAGTAACTTGCATGCCCTTTCTGTGGCTTTTTTGCTATACTGACTGAAGTTTAATTTAAAAAAAAAATGTTCAAATGTGTGTAAAATCTTATGCGACTTAACTGATAAGGTCATCAGTGCCTAAGCTTACACACTACTTAACCTAAATTATCCTAAGGACAAACACACACACCCATGCCCGTGGGAGGACTCGAACCTCCGCCGGGACCAGCCGCACAGTCCATGACGGCAGCGCCTCAGACTGCTCGACTAATCCCGCGCGGCGAAGTTTAGTTTGTGGTCCAGATATATGCCCTAGCAACCATGTTTTTTGCATGCAATTTCCATGTAATTTATCAAAGTTACTCCTTAACTACTTGGACACTTAAAATTAATTAGGATTCCTTTGTAAGGTCTTCGTACACAGTAGCGCAATACAGCACAGTGCTGTTCCCATATCCAGTCCTACATTTCGTAGTGACAAGTTCAACAGAATCACTCGTCAGCGACGGCCCACTTCCGAGAGCGGTGGAGCGGAAGGATGAATAGACAGGAAGCAGGCAGCCGTGACGCGCGGATTGGGCGCGGACAGCGCGTAGCGAATAAGGCCAGGCGACGTCTGAACGCGGAGCGGCGTGGGATGCACTGGCCTTGCTAAACCACTTTATTCACAAGGAAGTACACCACCAACGTAGGAGTGGCACGAGTCGCATGGGCGAAAACAGTCGCTCTGCATTTGTGTTGCGGGGCAACCGAGCGCGACGGCACAGGTCTTTAGGCACTGGGTATACATATCTGGGAGTCGGGCATCAGGTCTCCATGAGTCCATCTAGATTTAGCTTCTCCGTAGTTTCCCTAAGTCTCTTTAGGGAAATAACGGGATCATTCCTTTGGGGAATTCACACAGCCGATTTAGAATCTCCAGTGCCAGAAGCGTGTTCCCACTTCCACTGAGATCCAAAAGTCATGGGATACCCCCTAATTTCATGTCGGACCTCCTTTTGCCCGCCGTAGTGTATCAGCTCGACATGGAATGGACTCAACAAGTGATTGGAAGTCCCCTGCAGCAATACTGAGCCATGATGCCTCCATAACAGTCCATAATTGTGAACGTGTTGCCGCTGCAGGATTTTGTGCACGAACTGACCTCTCGATTAGCCCCCTTAAATTCTCGACTGGATGCGTGTCAGGCGATCTGTGTGGCCAAACAATTCGCTCGATAGCATCCAGAATATTCTTCAAAATGGTTCAAATGGCTCTGAGCACTATGGGACTCAACTGCTGAGGTCATTAGTCCCCTAGAACTTAGAACTAGTTAAACCTAACTAACCTAAGGACATCACAAACATCCACGCCCGAGACAGGATTCGAACCTGCGACCGTAGCGGTCTCGCGGTTCCAGACTGCAGCGCCTTTAACCGCACGGCCACTTCGGCCGGCCAGAATATTCTTCGACCCAATCTCAAACAACTGTGGCCCAGTAACATGGCACATTGTCATCCATAAAAATTCCATCGTTGTTTCGGAATATGAAGTCCATGAATGGCTACAAATTGTCTCCAACTATCCAAATCCATTCCTTGTAAACCGAGCCCACACCCTCACGGAGCAACATCCAGCATGCACGATTTTTTGTTGACAACTTGGTTCCATGGCTTCGTGAGGTCTGCGCCACCCTCGAACCCTACCATTAGCTCTTAGCAACTGAAATCAGGACTCGTCTGACCACGCCACGGTTTTCTAGTCATCTGCGGTCCAAACGACATCGTCACAAGGCCAGGAGATGCGCCGCAGGCTATGTTGTGCTGTTAGCAAAGGCACTCGCTTCGGTCGTCTCCTGCCATGGCCAATTAACGCCAAATTTCGGCACTTAGTCGTACGACTCACACTGATTTCTGCCGTTATTTGACGTATTGTTGCTTGTCTGTTAGCATCTACATCTACATCTACAATGATACTCCGCAAGCCACCCAACGGTGTGTGGCGGAGGGCACTTTACGTGCCACTGTCATTACCTCCCTTTCCTGCTCCAGTCGCGTATGGTTCGCGGGAAGAACGACTGTCTGAAAGCCTCCGTGCGCGCTCTAATCTCTCTAATTTTACATTCGTGATCTCCTCGGGAGGTATAAGTAGGGGAAGCAATATATTCGATACCTCATCCAGAAACGCACTCTCTCGAAACCTGGCGAGCAAGCTACACCGCGATGCAGAGCGCCTCTCTTGCAGAGTCTGCCACTTGAGTTTATTAAACATCTCCGTAACGCTATCACGGTTACCAGATAACCCTGTGACGAAACGCGCCGCTCTTCTTTGGATCTTCTCTATCTCCTCCGCCAAACCGATCTGGTACGGATCCCACACTGATGAGCAATACTCAAGTATAGGTCTAACGAGTGTTTTGTAAGCCACCTCCTTTGTTGATGGACTACATTTTCTAAGCACTCTCCCAATGAATCTCAACCTGGTACCCGCCTTACCAACAATTAATTTTATATGATCATTCCACTTCAAATCGTTCCGCACGCATACTCCCAGATATTTTACAGAAGTAACTGCTACCAGTGTTTGTTCCGCTATCATATAATCATACAATAAAGGATCCTTCTTTCTATGTATTCGCAATACATTACATATGTCTATGTTAAGGGTCAGTTGCCACTCCCTGCACCAAGTGCCTATCCGCTGCAGATCTTCCTGCATTTCGCTACAATTTTCTAATACTGCAACTTCTCTGTATACTACAGCATCATCCGCGAAAAGCCGCATGGAACTTCCGACACTATCTACTAAGTCATTTATATATATTGTGAAAAGCAATGGTCCCATAACACTCCCCTGTGGCACGCCAGAGGCTACTTTAACGTCTGTAGACGTCTCTCCATTGATGACAACATGCTGTGTTCTGTTTGCTAAAAACTCTTCAATCCAGCCACACAACTGGTCTGATATTCCGTAGGCTCTTACTTTGTTTATCAGGCGACAGTGCGGAACTGTATCGAACGCCTTCCGGAAGTCAAGAAAAATAGCATCTACCTGGGAGCCTGTATCTAATATTTTCTGGGTCTCATGAACAAATAAGGCGAGTTGGGTCTCACACGATCGCTGTTTCCGGAATCCATGTTGATTCCTACAAAGTAGATTCTGGGTTTCCAGAAATGACATGATACTCGAGCAAAAAACATGTTCTAAAATTCTACAAGAGATCGACGTAAGAGATATAGGTCTATAGTTTTGCGCATCTGCTCGACGACCCTTCTTGAAGACTGGGACTATCTGTGCTCTTTTCCAATCATTTGTAACCCTCCGTTCCTCTAGAGACTTGCGGTACACGGCTGTTAAAAGGGGGGCAAGTTCTTTCGCGTACTCTGTGTAGAATCGAACTGGTATCCCGTCAGATCCAGTGGACTTTCCTCTATTGAGTGATTCCAGTTGCTTTTCTATTCCTTGGACACTTTTTTCGATGTCAGCCATTTTTTCGTTTTTGCGAGGATTTAGAGAAGGAACTGAAGTGCGGTCTTCCTCTGTGAAACAGCTTTGGAAAAAGGTGTTTAGTATTTCACCTTTACGCGTGTCATCCTCTGTTTCAATGGCATCATCATCCCGTAGTGTCTGGATATGCTGTTTCGAGCCACTTACTGATTTAACGTAAGACCAGAACTTCCTAGGATTTTCTGTCAAGTCGGTACATAGAATTTCACTTTCGAATTCAATGAACGCTTCACGCATAGCCCTCCTTACGCTAACTATGACATCGTTTAGCTTCTGTTTGTCTGAGAGGTTTTGGCTGCGTTTAAACTTGGAGTGGAGCTCTCTTTGCTTTCGCAGTAGTTTCCTAACTTTGTTGTTGTACCACGGTGGGTTTTTCCCGTCCCTCACAGTTTTACTCGGCACGTACCTGTCTAAAACGCATTTTACGATTGCCTTGAACTTTTTCCATAAACACTCAACATTGTCAGTGTCGGAACAGAAATTTTCATTTTGATCTGTTAGGTAGTCTGAAATCTGCCTTCTATTACTCTTGCTAAACAGATAAACCTTCCTCCCTTTTTTTATATTCCTATTAACTTCCATATTCAGGGATGCTGCAACGGCCTTATGATCACTGATTCCCTGTTTTGTACATACAGAGTCGAAAAGTTCGGGTCTGTTTGTTATCAGTAGGTCCAAGATGTTATCTCCATGAGTCGGTTCTCTGTTTAATTGCTCGAGGTAATTTTCGGATAGTGCACTCAGTATAATGTCACTCGATGCTCTGTCCCTACCACCCGTCCTAAACATCTGAGTGTCCCAGTCTATATCTGGTAAATTGAAATCTCCACCTAAGACTATAACATGCTGAGGAAATTTATGTGAGATGTATTCCAAATTTTCTCTCAGTTGTTCTGCCACTAATGCTGCTGAGTCGGGAGGTCGGTAAAAGGAGCCAATTATTAACCTAGTTCGGTTGTTTAGTGTAACCTCCACCCATAATAATTCACAGGAACTATCCACTTCTACTTCACTACAGGATAAACTACTACTAACAGCGACGAACACTCCACCACCGGTTGCATGCAATCTATCCTTTCTAAACACCGTCTGTACCTTTGTAAAAATTTCGGCAGAATTTATCTCTGGCTTAAGCCAGCTTTCTGTACAAATGTAAGCAAACGCCGTTGCTCTCAGTCGTTAAGTGAAGGCCGTCCGCCACTGCGTTGTCTGTGGTGAGGGGTAATGCCTGAAATATGGTATTCTCGGCACGCTTTGGCACTGTGGATCCCGAAATACTGAATTACCTAACGATATCCGAAATCAAATGTCCCATGCATCTAGCTCCAACTACCATTCCGCGTTCAAAGTCTGTTCATTCTCGTTGTGCGGCCATAATCACGTCTAGCACGTTTTCACGTGTATCAGCTGAGTACAAACGACAGCTCCGCCAATGCACTGCCCATTTGCACCTTGTTTACGCGATGTAACCGCCAATTGTGTATGTGCATATCGCTGTTCTACGACATCTGTCATCTCAGTGTGTGGGAGCGAGGTTCAAATCCCTATTCGGCCGTCGGGATTAGGTTTGTCTTAGATTTCCTAAATCTGTGAAGACAGATGTTCATTATAAATGGAGATAGACGATTTCCTCCTCTCTCTACGTACAATTCGAGATTCTGCTACGTCACTACTGATCTTGATAAAGACGAGACGTAGTCGGCATTTTAGCGTTTGTTGGCATTTGTCCCGGGTCACTAAATTTCTCCTCACAACTAAAGAAAGGCGATCAGAAGTTAGATTTGCACACCGCGGTGCTGTGCTCAAGGTGGCTTGTGCCTTCTTCTTGACTCTGTTATCTCGTCCAGACACACAGAAACCCACGTTTTTAATTTCAGACCCGAGCAGTGGTGTAGCTTAAAATTTATGACATACACTAAATACTACCAGAAGTCAAAGTCGTGTTAAGTAGCAGTAGAAGAATGAAAAACTTTGGAATTACTGCACTGGAACCGGCCTAATTGTTAGAAGATCCCTGACAGATGCAGTGGGCTGGGAACATCAGCTTCGCGCACCCGCCACAACGCCGGCCGGAGTGGCCGAGCGGTTCTAGGCGCTACAGTCTGGAACCGCGAGACTGCTAGTTCGAATCCTGCCTCGGGCATTGATGTGTGTGATGTCCTTAGGTTAGTTAGGTTTAACTAGTTCTAAGTTCTAGGGGACTGATGACCTCAGAAGTTAAATCCCATAGTGCTCAGAACCATTTGAAGCATCTGAACCTGCCACAACGTCACGTAAAGCGATTTAGGAAACGTCTCTATGGCAACGCCTTATTACTGGCGCAGCTGTGTTGTTCTCGCCTGTAGACGTTTTCCCTTTGTACCTGAAAACTGGCAGCAGCGCTGCTAGGTGTCAGGGAACTTCTCACGCCTACTCAACTAAAGATATTGAAATGTAATCCTTTGTATCTCAAGTTTGGCGCACATACTACTAAGTATCTAAATTAATACTGGTAAATAACTCGCATTAGAAAAATTGCTTAGTACGTATTGTGCGATACATTCTTACGGTTTCAATTACTTGTTAACGGCTACAGGTGGGTAACAGTCTTTTAATTATTTTCCTAATATAGGCAACAGTAACTCGACAATCTTACATATACTTGTGTGTGTGTTTTCTGGGTTAGTATGTTTGTTACTCCTTCACATTGGCCGGCAGCTGTGGCCGTGCGGTTCTAGGCGCTTCAGTCCGGAACCGTCAGACTGCTACAGTCGCAGGTTCGAATCCTGCCTCGGGCATGGATGTGTGTGATGTCCTTAGGTTAGTTAGGTTTAAGTAGCTCTAAATATAGGGGACTGCTGACCTCAGATGTTAAGTCCCATAGTGCTCAGAGCCATTTGAACCATTTATTTGAACCTTCACACTGAAACGAATGGATGGATTTTGATGATATTTGGAATGGAGATACAAAACTCCTTGGCTACCTTGTAATATGCCTACCTATGAAAGGGGTGATGGGAAAAAACAATAATACCCATATTTTATTCATCCAGTATTTGAGAATGAGAGTACTTTGTTACTTGCACCTAACTTTACGCATAATATTAAACCTTTCCGAAACTTTTTCTCGCAGATAGCCACCACAAAATGAAGACAGGAAAACACGTTTATTTCTTACTACATTTCGCTGTTCATGGTTTAAAACTGCTGCATGAAGTATGGAGTATTCATTTATTACTTCTTTTCTACGATTGTATTCGCGTTACATTTTGCAAACAGTACCACTGAATCTACCAGCAAAACTAGATCATTGTACAACATATGTCAGGACATATGACGTCATAAACCTTGAGCTGGGTGAAAATGAAACTGCACAGCGAAATTCGCTAGAGATACATGTGAAATATGTGTACAAATACTTGTGAAGTGTGTTAAATAGCTGTGGCATGTATTTGACATTTGCATACGTGGACAAATCCACGGCTAAAGGCTTATCCTAAGCCTCTGGAATGATTTCAACCACATTTGATACACATATTACTTATGATCTGCAACGAAATATTGTAGGGGTAAAAACCACCACTCTCCTATGATATGGGGGTTATTACCTAGAGAGGGAAGGAGGAAGAAGAAGATGGACAGACAAAGAAGGCGAAGGTGGAGATGAACACAGATAGGGGCTAGGAGGAGATGGAACGAAAGGGGAGAATGGATGGACGGAGAGAGGGGGAGGGGAAGATGGACAGAGAAAGGAAAGAGGAGGAGATGGACAGAGAGAGGAAGGAGTAGCAGATGAACAGCAAGAGGAGGGAGAAGATGATGAGGAAATGAACTAATAAAAGTGTGGAATAAATACATACCTGGATTTTTTATAAATAACTGTTTAACTGCGGATATCTCCGCAGGGTGGAGCTAGTATTCCAACAATGCGTTTGTAGAAGACACGGAAACCGAGCTCTTCAAACGAACTGAATAATTGCAGATATGTGCGTGGTAGCATTGTCTTGGAATGCGTCATCTCCTCCTGTGAACAACATGTGCTTCATTGAATGATCAGCAAATATGGCTTCATAAACATTTCCACTTACATTTCTTTCCAGTCTGAGCGTAAGGCCCCCTGAAAATTACTAAATGAAGCCCGAACAAGTTACAGAACTCCTCCATGTTTCAGAGCAGAAAACAGCGTACAGGTAGATGCGAAAACCACGTTACGTAATTTTATTGACTAGTATTCGAAGTCTCGTGAGTCTTTTACTACCGATCCCTCTTATTTGAGTCTGCCGTCAACAACAGTTTTCGCAAAATCATATCTGCCATGACTCATTTGTTTATGCAGTTTATGCCACTACATTTCTGTTGAACCGTATTCTCTAGATGTTTCTTAACTTTGGTAGTAAATTTAGTGGCAACGATACTCCATAGCTCCACTTAATAAGTCCAATTCCATCTGACGAAATTTTGCCATTAATTGCGTATGTTGACATGGTAATGGCTAAGGTAGTCATAAATAACTCTTGGAGATTTTCAGCTGTTGTCACAGATGCACTAACTGGACTTAAACTGACAATGTGCCAGCATTCGTACATTGCATGACTCGATCAACACATCACTGCAACTTTCGAAGACATACTAGCCTTTCAGAACTCTTCTAGAGATCTTATAGTACAATATGAAAACTTAAGACAGAGTAAGTGTGTTATAGATTACATAGAAAATGAACTGTATAAATAAAAACTATACATACTATTTCGTCCAATGACCTTAAAATCAGTTAAAAGTGTCTTCTGGCGTAATTATACCGGATGATTTTTTTCCACCGTACACAAACTCTAGGGATTGATCGATGAGAGGATAGGGAATGAGAAAAATCTACTGAACTTATGTCTGGAAGCACATGGTTTCCATGCTTTGTTACAGAAACCGCTGTCTAATACGAGCTGTACCAAGCAGTCACAGTTACAGTATGCATGGTTTCTTCCTAGATTTGGTTCTGTGCATCATACGTCACGCCCTAGCGCCCTCTCCTGACATAGTAGTTGGTAACGTTCTGTCCGATTCACTTCTCTTGCTGACTCACTTTGTAGGGGATGTGATACAGCGTTGTACACAATGGATCCATACTCGAATCGAGAGTTTGCCGACGTGATGTTTACTTATGGAAGGGCAAGTGCCAACGGACGGCTGGCAGCAAGGTTGTGTCAGGAGACCTATGCCTGTCGGCAACAACCACAGCATTCAACGTTCACAAGAGTGTTTCGCCGTTTGTTTGAGACAGGGCCGTTTGAGGAAGCAGGAAATATGAATGACGTGCCCGAAATGTTCCGACTCCAGACTTGGAGGAAAATGTGATAAAGACTGGGGAAGGCGACCGCCGTGTCAGTACCAGGCAGCTGGCCCGCCGGGCCGGACGGTGTGGCCGGGCGGTTCTAGGCGCTTCAGTCTGGAACCGCGCGACCGCTACGGTCGCAGGTTCCAATCCTGCCTCGGGCATGGATGTGTGTGATGTCCTTGGGTTAGTTAGGTTTAAGTATTTCTAAGTTCTAGGGGACTGGTGACCTCAGAAGTTAAGTCCCATAGTTCTCAGAGCCATTTAATCCATTTTTTGGCCCGCCGGTACAGGTAAGCCAGACGACCGTGTGGAACATTCTCCTTGACAGTTGTTACTACCCTTACCACTAACAGCATGAGCATGGCTTACCAGCGGCAGACGTTCAACATCGGGAACAGTTTTGCCACTGGTTTCTGCACCAGGCAATCAAGATTCCGGGATTTGTGTCATCCATCCTATTCACAGATGAGGCCACCATTACGCGGAGTGGTATCTGCAACTTTCATAATAGCCATCTGTCCATCGAGGGGGTCCACTTTCTCGTTCACCGGATCTCAACCCGTGCGATTTATGGTTATGGGGCCATTTCAAAAGTATCGCGTATGCAGAGCCATTTTGAGATGTGGAGACACAGGAGCAGCGTATTCGTGCTGCCTTTGACACTGTTCGGATGTAGCCTGGCCGACGTGAACGTGCGAGACGGAACATGCTACGGCGCTTACACGCATGCGTTGAGGCACATGGAAACCATTTACAGCACATACTGTAACTGTGGTTGCATGGTACAGCGTGTATTAGACCGCAGTCTCTGTAACGCTGTATGATTGAATAAATACTCTCTAGCATGGAAACCATGCAGTTCCGGTCATAGGTTCATCAGACCTTTTTTGTTCCGTATCCTCTCATCGATCAGTCTCAAGAGTTTGTACACGATGGAAAAAACCACTCTGTATAAAAATAGTAACGATAATTTAACGTGGAGGCTACGATGACGAGAAAAACAGCAGAATGATCACGCTCAATATTTTCCGCAATTTTAATAAAACTTAATTTGTATTTAAAATCTTCATGGAGGTTAAATAGATTCACGATGGTTTTCTCTGCCCATTCTTGGTAAGGAGGGTTAGAGTTCCGCTGCGTCGGCCGGTTCTAGGCGCTTCAGTCTGGAACCGCACGACCGCTACGGTCGCGGGTTCGAATCCTGCCTCGGGGATGGATGTGTGTGATGTCCTTTGGTTGGTTAGGTTGAAGTAGTTCTAACCTCTAGGGGACTGATGACCTCAGATGTTAAGTCCCATAGTGCTCAGAGCCATTAGTTTCGCTGCAGCTAGAGGTTATTATAGAAGGAGCTGCAACGGCGAGAGGACAAATATGAAGCAAGAAATACTCCGTATCCTTGTCAATGAAACCATCATGGCAGTCTCCTGTAGCTACTTACAAAAACTGCGGAAAATTATAGTTTGAATAGTCGAACGAATTTGAGAACAGCAGGTACTACGCCCCCTCGCTCACGGCTAAGGTAATGTATTTAAATGTTAGTGATACACACACACACACACACACACACACACACACACACACACACACTAATAGTGCCTTCTGAATCGTCAGCACGGATCTCAGGAAAAACGTAGTTAAGACTTGCTTAAGAATTGCGCCAAACACTAATGAACAACATAATTGAGTTTTCCTTCTGACGACATTGCGGTCCGGGTTTTAGGCGACCAGATCGTCAGCAACACTCGCTTGTGGGAGAAGCCTTGTGAGAGCTGATGGTACTGATTGTCAGGTAGACGCCCGATATGCACAGTTTCTAGGGCTGTGCTTTAATAACAATATGTTAGCAATATGTCTGTGTAAATGTCTTCATCTTAGTTTTTATATTGTAATAGTCTCGTACTAGATTACTGAACAGAACGCAGAGAGTAAGACACACGGACTGATAGACAGGCAAAAATTCTTAAAGTGTAGCGTTTCGTCCAGCAAAATGGTGTTTACCCTCTGGGGGGTAAAATCAAATTTTCTGAGGGGTGAAAACAAAAGGGTTCAGTTCTGTTTCGATCACGAAACTACATTATTTTTAAAAAGTCTTTACTACAGAGGTCAAAGTAAATGTTGCAAATTTCCGCAAAAATCTGAACGTTGTGATCCAGAAGCACATTATGATAGCAATACACTGGTTTCTTTGTAATGTAATTCTATCGTAAACACTCCATGTTTCTACCGTGAGGGGGCAGTATGTGCTGTCTGCGGCAACCGTGTCATCTGTAAACATTGTAGTACACTTGTTGTGTATCATCACGAGAGTTGTCTTGCTTCCTGATGGTTCGGATAACAATAACGTACGATCCGAGGCACTATATAATCTCTCCAGTGTAGCAGCGAATGAGAAAGGGGGACGTCACGAATGTCGCTGAGTAAAGGTAATGTCTCTTCGAGGGGCGTTTGAAAAGTCCGTGCAAAGTCTGAGAGATGGCACCACCGGCGCGTATCGAGGTCACTTTTAGTTAGTAGCATCTTTCGAAAGAACGCACACCAAGTTTCAGCCATATTTGTCTATTTCTTTGTGTTTGTCATTCGTGTGAATCAATGAAGTTGAGTGATTGTCAAAAAATGGACGGAAAAGAATTTCGTGTGGTGATTAAACATTACTTTCTGATAGGCAAAACGCCTCAGGAGACTAAAGAGAAGCTTGATAAACATTACAGTGGCTCTACACCTTCGATTAGAACAGTTTATAAGTGGTTTCAAAATTTTCGGAGTGGCCACATGGGCACAAATAATGCTGAAAGTTCTGGACGCCCTGTGAGGTTACGACTCCAGAAATCATTGATAAAATCCATGATATTGTGATGGATGGGAGAAGAGTAAATGTACGTGAGATTGCTGGTGCTGTGGGCATCTCGAATGAATGGGTACATAATATTTTGCATAAACATTTGGACATGAGAAAGCTATCCGCAAGATGGGTTCCACGATTGCTCACGCTTGACCAAAAACGGAATCATGTGAAGTGTTGCAAGGATGATTTGCAGCTGTCCAGGAAGAATCCGCAGGACTTTAAGCAACGTTTCGTCACTCCTGAGACCAAACAAACAATCTAAACAATGGGTTACCAAGGGAGAATCAGCACCAAAAAATGCGAAGACCATTCCTTCTACTGGAAAGGTTATGGCGACTCTCTTTTGGGATTCGCAAGGGATAATCCTCATCGACTACCTGGAAAAGGATAAAACTATTACAGGCGCATATTATTCATTGTTATTGGACCGTTTGAAAACCGAGCTGCAAAAAAAAAAAAAAAAAACGCCGGTGATTGGACCGCAGAAAGTCCTTTTCTATCACGACAATGCACCAGCACTCACCTCAGCAGTTGTGGTCGCAAAATTATTGGAAATAGGTTTCCAACTCGTTTCACATCCACCCTACTCTCCAGACTTGGCGCCCTCGGACTACTATTTGTTCCCTAATTTGAATAAATGGCTGGTGGGACAAAGATTTTATTCAAATGAGGAGATGATTGCAGCAACTATTAGCTATTTTGCAGACTTGGACAATTTCTATTATTAGGAAGGGATCAACAAATTAGAACAGTGTCGGACGAAGTGTATAAGTCTAAAAGGAGACTATGTCGAAAAATAAAAAAGGTTTGCCCCAAACTCGTAAGTAGTTTTTATTTTTGCACAGACTTTTCAAACGCCCCTCGTAAAATCTGGTACAAGTTACTAGCGACAGGATCAGTTTGCGATCGTGACATTAGTGGCCGCGGAAGGAAAAAGGACAGGTGTACAGTACCGACATCTGCGTATAACAGCAAGTAGACATTCTCAACACGATGCGACACGTCTACGGCGGCAGTTCCAAGTAGGTATAGGAGTACATTTGTGTCAACACAACTGATACGAAACAGGCTCCACAAGCAGGGATTACGTGCAAGAAGACCTCTCAAGGCTTCTCTAAATCAGGTTCAGAGGGGGGCTCATGTGGGCACGAAATCACTCTTTGTGGAGCAGACACCAGTGGGGCACAACGCTCTTTCCTGGTAAGACCCGCATTACTGTCTACCCTGGCAATGCTGATATTTGTCCTATGTGGAGCGATGAGGAGACGTTTGCACCTAAACTGTATCACAGACCGCCACCCTTGTCAAGACGATTCTGTCATGTTTTGGGGTGGAATCATGTATGTCCGCAGGACAGTCTGGGACGATGACAGGTGTGAAGCATCGGGACTAATACATGCACGCATTGTGACTTCGTGTGGTGATAATATTGGAGTGGGATTCATCTGATGGACGACAATGAACGCCCTCATAGTCACAATCTCGGTAGTGGAGCATACAACTGTCGGATGGAATGGCCCCCATATTTTACAGATCTCAGCTCCATTGAAAATGCTTAGCCTATGCTAAAACGAACAGTTGGCAGTCGTCCTGTCCCACCAGAGACCACATAGAGGCCGCTGTGGAGGAATGATGCAATATCACACAGGCTTATCTGGACAGTTTGATGAGGAGCTGCCTAACCGCATTCAGAAGTGACACCAGTTACGAGGAGAGCCAACTGCTTCATAAACAATGTATTATGCAAGATGCCAGTGAGAAGAAACTGTAGTGCCTCCACTGGAATCTTTTGTAAGGTTTTGCTTTTTTATTTGCTTGTGTTTAAGTGGAAATGTGTTTATCTTTTTTATTTTCGTTTTCTTTTCGCTGTATATTACAGACTAATATCAGTTTTGTTAGCTATTATGTCCAACACTGACGATAAGGCGATATGCAACATATGTTTTGACCATTGCATTATAACTACTTTGCAAGATTGTAATACTAACACGTAAGTTAACTGTAATCATTTTTTCCAAATACTAGCATTAACATGTGACACAATACTTCGTAGTACGCATCTGTGACAGTAAATCTGTCAACCCAAAAAGTTTCGAAACTGTACTCATAAAAAGTAGAGAGAAGTTAAGATGGCAGATTTCGTAAATCAGCTGTTCTGCACAGTCTCTTCACAGTTATGTATAACGCACATAACGTTTATGTAACCATGTCAAACTGTCAGGAAAATTCTATTTGCGATATTATTCAACTTGTTTGTTACATCGGTCTGAATGTCGGTTATGTCGCCAAAACGTTGACCCTTCTTGATAGTTTCTGCACTTTGTCATTTTGTGATAGGTTCGATTTGATAGCGCTAAGTGTCGTCACCCATGATGGTTTTTTCCATTAAAGAATTATCTGAGGTTTGCATTTCAGTCGAGTCGCATCAGGCGTCCACGAGTCGTCGTGTTTGTTCGGAAATCAAGGTATGCGGGCGAACTTAGCACGCACTTTTCTCTTCCTCAGGACGTTCTGGAGAATATCTTGATCACTTGCTTTAGATAAATTGCTCCATTGCGACTTCTGTCACAACAGCGTTGATACATTACGTCCGAATGTTCACTACTTAACATTGCGTGCTCACAAATGACTGGTATAATACACGTCTCTGTTGTTCAGAGTTGTTAATTCAAGCTTCCATCATAGTTTCTGCGCTGACGTCACTTATACGACAGCAAGAAGTAAGTATTGAAACTTTTTTGATGGACAGGTGTATAACATGTAACTCATAAAAATCTTCTCCTCCGAGTTGTGGCTGGTTCTCGCAGTGTATCATAAATTCCTTCATTATTCGCTTTGCAGCAATAAACTAACAAACTGATAGCAGTAAACAACAGTAATTGTGTAATGGCTGCCACACTGCTGTAGGGGTCTACACAGTATTATTATCGTTATTTTTGGCAGTGATCAGAAACAAAGCATTGGCAGCCTGAATATTTTAATTTCTGCCATTTCAGAAGAAATGAGTCCAGCAATCAATTGATTTGTAAATAGTCGCAGGTTCGAATCCTGCCTCGGGCATGGATGTGCGTGATGTCCTTAGGTTAGTTAGGTTTAAGTAGTTCTACGTTCTAGGGGACTGATGACCACAGATGTTAAGTCCCATAATGCTCAGAGCCATTTGAACCATTTACAAGTAGTAAGCATTGTGCACTCATGTTACGTTAGTTTAATTTGAAAGGCCATGTTGTTGGAAAGTGGAGTTGTGCAGAGAAAGCATCTTCTGTAACAAGTGTCTGCCCTCATTGTGGATAGTTAGCCTTCTTTTCTGAGAAGGGGTTGTAGATGGCAGCCTCGATGCACTGACGATTACTGCATCATTCTATTAAACAAGAATGTTAGAAATAACCAATTACATTTATCTCACTGACTCATTAGTTCGCGGTTTAATCCTTTAATAAAGACACCTACGAAAACTAAATTTCATTTACCTTTTGCCATTTTAAAAAATACAAATGTTCAAAGTTTGTTCTTGATAGATTAATACTGTATGTCTAGTAATTTGTTTACAGATAAACAATGATTTTCATCAGAAAAGCAACTGAGTTCGCATGTTATCTTGTGTTCATAACCTCGCTTTACCAGTGGGGCAGGTCTTAGAAGATACTAAAGCGACGTTAACATCGGATAAAAAACAATTAAATGAGATTTCTGTAACCTTTGCCGCCACGTTCACAGCTCAGGTCCAACCACGAAGCGGCCCTTATGGTTTCTTCAGGTGCTGTCGAAGAGGTCGGACTTCCTGTAACCTATAGCAAATCAGTCACTGCTTCAAAAGTAACAGTTTCAGGGAGACTTACCATTAGTGTATGCTGACAGGGTAGCCGCCTTGTGACATCACACCAACTGACGTGGGGCCTGAGCTCTAATGAACCGGTTGAGCATCTCAACACTGTGGACACGCGCTGGATCTTCAACCGTGAGGAACCGAAAGTCCATCATATCTATCTATATACAGTAGTATCAGTTGTTCAATCTTTTCATTCCAGCAGGATTGTGACACGTTAACAATAATTGCCACTCTTCAGCGTACCATCCACTACAATCTGTGTCGATCTTGCTGTGGCATATACTGACAGGTGTACTTCTATTTACCAGTTTCTTTTTTTTTATTTATTTGCAACATGCTTCATTACAATAATTGTATGCCTTGTGTGTGTATGTCTCTCTGCCTCTCCCTCCCTCTCTCTCTCTCTCTTTCTCTCTCTGTGTGTGTGTGTGTGTGTGTGTGTGTGTGTGTGTGTGTGTGTGTGTGTGCGCGCGCGCGTGCGTGCGTGCTTATGTTTGTGTGCGTGGAGTAGTGTTTAATGTTTTTGTTGTAGACGATAATACGATAATGAGAGAAGGAAGAGTCTAAAACCCGGTTTCGACTCATACCCCACTCTTCGTGAGTGATGCCAAGGGGGCCGCCAACGTCTCTATCCTGCGGACGGATCACCATCAACACTGTCACATGCCCTCACCTCTGCCATCTATAAGGAAGGTAACCATCGTATTTCTTATTAAGAATTTATCTGACACCCAATCAGCAACATTTTATGTTCAATTAAGTATTATAAACAAGACTGCACTTAAATAAAAAATACTCCTTGTGGATTTCTTCTGCCAGAGAGCAAATGTCCTTAGACCCAACAGAACTGATGCCTTTTGCAAACATCTGTTTAACACAAGTGTAATACCGCCATAAGTTCTTCACCGACACGTTTTTCTTTCCTTTTTTTTTTTTTTTTTGAGGGATGAACATAGCTAAGTTGTGAAATGGAAATTGTGTCATCAGTATACGTTACTGTCTTAAAATGGCACAAGTTAGGCATAGAAATAGTTTACGTCGATGTCGGAGATAATGCATCATTGTCTTCCCCCTCTGTGTCATATACTACACAGAACGTCTAACAAAGTCCTTGAAGTTAAAATTCAGTATTTTGTGAGAATAGAAACATCGGTATAATCAGGCTTGGTGGAAAACTTTAACCGTATATTTTGTCCTAAAATAGATTGTGGAGGACTGGAAAAATCTGAATAGCTATAACAAACTTCCCTACTGAAACAGTTCTACCGTGAGTCGGCACACACACCATTGTCGGCAGATATAGTTGATTTGTTGCTGTCTGCAGTACGAAGACTGGCCTTATTCATAAGGGGCAGTCAAATGAAAACGAGAAGGGTGCGAAAAAGGTAAGTAACTCTTTATTACTTTAAAAGTAATCACCGTTACCACTGTGAGAGAAGACGATCAGTGCCCCCGTGGGGAAGTATTTGCGGTTTCCTGTGGAACCCTGATCATACCCAGGCGTACACCACTTCATCTGAAGCAGACCGATGGCCACGAATGTCTTTCTTCAGGGCTCCAACACTATGAAATTGCATCCTAAGAGATCAGGAAAGTATAGAGGATGTGTAAGGACTTCACAGCAAAACTTCTGCAGCGTAGTCGAAACATGGGATGGCCCACTTGTTGCCGAGGTTGTTTAGATTACGCTGCTGAAGTTCTATTGGATTTCCATGTTCCACGGACGAAGACGTACACGATGGAGTACAATCACGGTTCTATAGGCAACAGCAAGCATTTTTCCATGAAGGCATTGACCGTCTTGTCTCACAATGGGATAAGTGTATTAACAGTTGTGGTGGTTACTTTTGAAGTAATGAAAAGTTCAAATGGTTCAAATGGCTCTGAGCACTATGGGACTCAACTGCTGTGATCATAAGTCCCCTAGAACTACTTAAACCTAACTAACCTAAGGACATCACACACATCCATGCCCGAGGCAGGATTCGAACCTGCCACCGTAGTGGTCGTACGGTTCCAGACTGTAGCGCCTTTAACCGCTCGGCGACTCCGACCGGCGAAGTAATGAATAGTATAATTACTTTTTTCCATCTGTCTCGTTTGACTCTTCCATGTAGCCGTCCACCCTTGTCTATCCTGAGCCTGCCTCTTTATCTTTGAGCAATTAATGCAAGCTACATCCATTTGAATTACTTACTATGTTCATACCTTGGTCTCCCTCCTAACTTCCAACGATTACCAAACTGATGATTCCTTGATACCCAAGGAAGTCTCTTGTAAACTCATTCCTTATGTTAGTCAAATTGTGCTATAAATTTTTTTCACCGATTTGATACGATACCTCCTAATTGGTTATTCGATCTACTTATCTACTCTTCTGGATTCTTCTGTAACACATCATTTCAAAGACTTCTATTCTCTTTGTCTCGTTTCACTTCCGTACACTACAGACAAATATCATAAGGAAAGACTTCTAAAAATTTAAATTTGTAGTCCATATTGACAAATCCTCTATTTCAGAAATACTGTCCTTGCTACTGCTAGCCTGCGTTTTATGTCCTCTGTACTTGGGGCATCATCAGTTATTTTGCTGCCCAAATAACAAAAGTAATCTAATACTTTTAGTGTCTCATTTCATAATCTACTCTTCGCAGCATCTCCTGATTTATTTCGATTACGTATCACACCCTTGCTTTACTTTTGTTCATCTTCATCTTACAATCTATTTTAGAGACAACGCCCATTCTGTTTAATTACTCTACCGCATCCAATACTGTCTCTGACAGAATGTCACCAGAAAACCTAAAAGATTTTATTTCTTCTCCCTAAGTTTTAATTCGCTTTCAAAACCCGTCCTTGGTTTCCTTTACTGTTTTCTCTATTTACAAACTAAAAAGTTGGGGAAATGCTACAAATTTGTCTTGCTGCTTTCTCAACTGCTGCTTCCCTTTCATCCCACTCGATTCATCTAACTGTCATCTGGTTTCTGTACAATTGTTAACACCCTTTGTCCCTGTTACTTCAAAATTTCAAAGAGTATAGTTCAATCAACACTATGATAAGCTTTCTCTTAATCTACAAACGCTATAAAAGTAGGTTTGACTTTCATCAGCCTATATTCTAAGATAGCTCACAGGTTCGATATTGACTGATTTGTTACTACATTTGTCCTGAACACAAACTGATTTCCCCTGAGATCGACTGCTACCCGCTTTCCATTCTTGTTGATCTCCTTAGCCGAAAGTCAGATTGACTTCATCCTGAGCAAAAACGCTTTAGGTGCTAGGACAGGCCAAAACATTTTTCTCATGCCGTCGTGTTCACAGAGCACTACGTTTTGGAGGACGTACTTGACACATTATGTGTCCAGTACGCCAGTGGACAAGGAAAATTACACGGACGGAAAAAAAGTCCCACCACCAAGAAGGGGCAGTGCAACATAAACGGAAGTTGGCAGGGGTGTTTCCACTTCTGAAAGAATATGTCTATTCACATTTCAAGCCATTCAGATAAGAGTGGCACTAGTAGCTCATTAGCTATAAATACTGTAAGTAGGCTGTTTATGTTTTCTTATTGGCAATGTTACGTAGCGCTCTGTATGAAAATCACTGGCTGTGCTGTGTGCAGTCTGTGGCTAGTTTGCATTGTTGTCTGACATTGTAGTGTTGGGCAGCTGGATGTGAACAGCACATAGCGTTGCGCAGTTGGAGGTGAGCCGCCAGCAGTGGTGGATGTGGGGAGAGAAATGGCGGAGTTTTGAAATTTGTAAAAATGGATGTCATGAACTGCTGTATATATTATGACTTTTGATGACTATTAAGGTAAATACATTGTTTGTTCTCTATTAAAATCTTTCATTTGCTAACTATGCCTATCAGTAGTTAATGCCTTCCGCAGTTTGAATCTTTTATTTAGCTGGCAGTAGTGGCGCTCGCTGTATTGCAGTAGCTTGAGTAACGAAGATTTTTTGCGAGGTAAGTGATTTGTGAAAGGTAGAGGTTAATGTTAGTAAGGGCCATTCTTTTGTAGGGATTCCTGAAAGTCAGATTGCGTTGCGCTAAAAAAAATATTGTGTGTCAGTTTAAGCACAGTCATGTATAATTTTTCCAAGGGGACGTTTCAATACACGCTGTAATGGTCGTAAATGTTAGTTACCTTTGAGACTGGACGTGGTGAGTTGGTATTAGTGGTACTCCAGAGAGGAAAGATCATCGTGTTCGGCGTATGGCTCTTGTGCACCTGACCAGCAGTTGTCAGCGCAGTGCTTCGAACTGTTACAAGTCGGTTACTTCAAGGGCAGCTCCGAGCCAGACACCGTGTAGCGTGCATTCCATTAAACCCAGACCACCGTCATTTTCGACTTCAGTGGTGTCAAGCGAGAGCTCATTGGAGGACAGGGTGGAGTTCTGTTGTGTTTTCTGATGGTAGCTGATGATACTGTCTCGGTGCCAGTGATTTTCGTGTGTTGGTTAGGAAGCCAGATGAAGGCCCTGCAGCCAACCTGTCTGCATGCTAGACACAATGGACCTATAGCTGGAGTTATGGTCTGCGGGCGTATGACGGCGGGAGCACTCTCGTAGTTATTGCAAGCGGACTGGGTGCAAATTTGTACGTCAATCCGGTGGTTCGACATGTTGTGCTAACATTTATGAACAGCATTCCAGGGGGTGTTTTCCATCAGGATAATGCTCGCCTACATACCTCTATTGTAACTCAACATCTCTCTGTAGAGTATGGACACGTTGCTATGATCTGCTTGACCACCAGATACGTCTCCAGTCGAGCATATATGGTACATGACTGGACTACTCCAGCGTCATCCACAACGGCTTTAACCGTCACTGTACTGACCCACCAAGTGCAACAGGCATGGAACACCATCCCACAAACTGCCACCTGTACAACAAGATACACACACTTCTGCATGTTTGCGTTCAACATTCTGGCGGTGACATTGGTTATTAATGTATCAACATTGTACATTTGTAATGGCTTATCTCGCGCTTATGTTAACCTGTGATCTTGCAATGTTAATCACTTGAATATTTACCTAGACGAATGTATTACAGAAGTTTCATTACTCTACGTTAATTATTTTTAACTATTTTTTGTTGTTGCAGTTTTTTGCGACAGTCTATTTTCGGTGTTGATATGATCTATACCCTCAACGGACACTTTTCATACGTGGCAGAAGCGGTTTCCTCTGCTTGAACAAATTAGCCTGCTGTCGAGGCCTTGTGGAAAACCCTGTCGGCACGTTGCCTGTAATTAACGATTTTCAAGACACGCGCGACCCGTGCGTGTGTCGTCATTAAGCTGGGAGTGTACGGTAGCGCGGCGGGCCATCCGGATGTGAACGTGCGTTCGCCTTGCCGGCAGCTCAAACCGTATGTGGAGCGAAGGCCAGCGGGCACAACTCCTTACATAATTTCGCACGATGATAGAGGTCCGTATATGTAAATACATACAGGATTACTATGCTTCAGACGATGTACGAATCTTTGCGCATTTGTGCAGACCACTGGGCAACCTGCTGTGAACACATAGCTGCAGAAGTGTAGAAAATCCGGACTCAAGACTCTGTGGTGAGACTGAGGGAAAATGGTTTCATCTAGTCCACAGGCACAGAGTCGTAGTTTTTACATACTTCCCTAAACCATCCGTAACGGTTCCATCTTTATAGTGATTTAAACTACGAACAATTTAAATTGGAAAGAACACACAGAAAATGATGTGAGAAAGGTAAACCAAAGACTGTAGCGGCAGCCGCCGAGCCGAGAGCACGCGCAGCAGAGCAGCAGCTGCACTTGGCTGATAAAATGTAAATTAATTTAGTCTTTGTTTTTCGTTCACGTGCTTCTGCGAAGAAGTAAACTGTACGTCTGTATTTTACTGTGTAGTTCAAAGAAGAGCGGCGCGTTTTGTATTATCGCGAAATAGGAGACAGAGACTCACGGGCATGATATAGGATTTGAGGTGGGCACCATTAAAACAAAGGCATTTTTCGCTGCGGCAAGATCTTTTGATGGAATTTCAATCATCAACTTCCTCTTCCGAATGAAAAACCGAGCGAAGTGGCGCAGTGGTTAGTAAACTGGACTCGCATTCGGGAGGACGACGGTTCAATCCCGCGTCCGGCCATCCTGATTTAGGTTTTCCGTGATTTCTCTAAATCGCTCCAGGCAAATGCCGGTATGGTTCCTTTGAAAAGACACTGCCGACATCCGTCCGCATCCTTCCTTAATCTGATGAGACTAATGACCTCGCTGTCTGGTCTTCTCCCCCAAACAACCCAACCCCAACCAGTATGAGAAAATATTTTTTTGACGCCGACCTACATAGGGAGAAACGATCAGCATAATAAAATAAGGAAAAGAAGAGCTCTCACGGAAAGGTATAGGTGCTCGTTTTTACCGCGCACTATTCCAGACTGCGAAGATGGTTCGATGAACCCTCTGACAGGCTGTTAAGTGTGATTTGCAGAGTATCCGTGTAGATGCAGATGTAGATTCTCCGCTGATTCTACGACCATCTTCTTCTTTGCTTCAATACAGAGAAGGTATGACAATAAGAGACGAAGGATAACTTTATACTCGCATTTGGGATCCATCTTGTTATGTTCATGTATTACTATTACTCCTAAATTTCTCTTTTTGAAAAATAATTTTTGGCGAAATTGCTAGACTTGCCAGTTGCTCTCAATGAGCGAAATATGAAAGGAATTCAGTGCTCTGGTTGGGATGTACTCAAAAATGTTCAAATGTGTGTGAAATCTTATGGGACTTAACTGCTAAGGTCATCAGTCTCTAAGCTTACACACTACTTAACATAATTTATCCTAAGGACAAACACACACCCATGCCCGAGGGAGGACTCGAACCATCGCCGGGATCAGCCGCTCAGTCCATGACTGCAGCGCCCAAGACCGCTCGGCTAATCCCGCGCGGCTTGGGCTATACTATCTACGATTTTAAGATAATCACTATGTTTTCATTAAAGGCCTCCACTAGCCTTCAATATACTTTGTATCAACACGTAAACTAGAGGCAGTTACACAACATAATTTTGTCCTTTTGTTTGTCGGTTTCTTAAGTAATTTATTCTGAAGTCTCATTACATACGTCAATGTACTGTAAACATAACAAATAGTGCCACCTCGTAATGGTGTGGGCAACTATTTGTGTAAATGCTTTTATTTTGCCTGTACAAAGCTATAGTTTTACTTTTATTGTTTTTATGAAACTATTTCTTAAAGGCTAAAAAATATTTTGCAAACAGAATAATCTGTAGTATAACATAAATATAATTTTTTTGTTAATGTTTGAAAAAGAACTGCTCTGGGTAGACCAAAGATGCTATATTTTGTCGAACGTGTTGCAGTCTATTGTTCAAAATTGAGTGTCAATGCGCTATGAATATAGCTGCATGGACTTGTACTGTGCGCAGGAAAAAATGTAGCTTTGTTTATGTATGGGGCGGCACGGAGACGCTGAGAGAGTGAGAGAGAGAGAGAGAAAGAGAAAGATACCAGTCGTTACTAAAATCATGACACTAACTTCAGTAATGTATTTTCGTATATAGGTCAACTAATAAACTTTGTAAAGCGCAGCTCTCAAAATTTTTTCGACATTTTGACTTTCGTCAGTTAAAACTGAATTCAGCAAAGTTATTTTTAATCGTTTTTGGAACACATAACAAGAAAACATTTTCCGCAAATATTAGAGGAGTAACGAAAATATAGTTCTTCCATTCAAGTGGGTAAATAAATCTGTTTTAGTAATGCAGTTTAGCTTCATCAGTTAAAAGTGATTTCAGCAAAGTTATTTTTAATAATTTTTTGAAACCCATTATAATAAAACATTTACCGCAAATATTAGAGGAGCAACGAAAACATAGTTATTCCCTTCAACTGGGTAAATAATCTGTTTCAGTAATGCAGTTTAGCAGTAGAGTTTGTTTTATTTCATTTAATGCATTAATCCCTCTTGATAATATTTCATATTTAAACGACATTACAGTCACGTCACAGTATCTTACTATCTGTATAGTATATATTAATACTCCAATAATTACAGTGTTATTTTTGTGCGTGATTAATAATGTAGTTTATATGTCCGCATGAATGCTTTCCCATTCTTAGGTCGAATTATAAATGCAGTGCTATAGGATACCTACGTCAAGCTCCCAGTTACCATATGAATAGAATGCTTCTTCCTCTAACTTCTATTTCAAAATTGTGCTCACTGAAGTAATGTATGCTTACAAAATTAGCGTTCTAACAGGATGTTGGGTGGCTGATATGCCTTCGGTCATTATTCATAATTAGGAAGTGTAAGCAAAAAATCCTGATTCCTGCATTACATGTGGCGAGCGTAGTGGACATGACAATAGTTGATACTGAACTGAACTTTACATCTATACATCAATACATTGGAAGGGTTAGTGGGTGTCAGAATATTTTAACCAGTCGGGACGATGAAAAATGAAAGGACTGCGTGGAATTACTGGCCGGGAGACTCCGTCTAGCGCAGTTTCGCCACCTGGTGGAAGTCTTTTTTATTTAATGCCACTTCTCCAGCTTGCACATCGATGAAAATGACGTGAAATGACTGGAAAATCACAAGCACACAGTCCTCAAGGAAAGAAAATCTCCGACCCACCTGGGAGTCGAACTCGGGGCCCTACGATCCAGAGGCGGCAATGCCTATCGCTGCTTCTACATCTACATGTAAATGATTAATCTGGAATTCGCAACTAAGTGCCTGAAGGAGGGATCATCAAACCACCTTTGAGCTACTTCTCTACCGTTCCACTGTAGAACAGTGGGAAATAGAATACTTAAATCTTTCCGTGCGAGCTCTGATTTCTCTTATTTTATTATGACGATCATTTCTTCTTATATAGGTGGTCATCAACTAAATATTTTCACGCTCTGAGGAGAAAGTTGGTGATTGAAATTTCATTAGAAGGTCCTGCATCAGCGGAAACCATCTTTGCTTTAATGACTGCCACTCCAAATCGTGTACCATATCCGTGACACTAGCTCACCTGTTTCGCGATAATACAAAACGAGCTTTTCTTCTTTGAACTTTTTCGATGTCCTCCGTGAGGACTCCACACGACACAGCAATACTCCAGAAGAATGCGCAGAAGCGTCGTGTAGGCAGTCTCTTTAGTAAACCTGCTACATTTTCTAAGCGTTCTGCCACTAAACCGCAGTCTTCTGTTTGATTTTCTCGCGAAATTATCTAAGTAATTGTTCCAATTTAAGTTATTCGTAATTGTAGTCCTTGAGTATTTAATCGATCAGCTAAAGGATTTTTTTTAGTGTTCATGTGGACGACTTCACACTTTTCATAATTTATTCAATTGCCACTTTTTTCATGTACATATCTTGTCTAAATCGTTTGACAATTCATTTTGATCATCTGATGGCATTACGTGACGATAAATGATAGCATCACCTGCATACAATCTAAAAGGACTGCCCAGATTGTCCGCTAAATCATTTATGTAGATCGGAAACAACAGAGGGCCTATAACGCTTCCTTGGGGAACTCCTCATATTACTTCTGTTTTACTCAATGACTTTCCGACAGTTATTACGAACTGGCTTTCATGAACATTCTGTGGTGTTTAAAGTGTTCTGCTTTCTCTTCACACCACCTAGCAGCCAGACACACTTGTCACAATGAAGGGGGATTCGTCGGAGAAGATCACTGCTGACCCCAACCAATATTGTGCCTTCTCCAACGAATTCTTTCTCGACCATGGCGTGGTTTAATTGGGATGCATTTATCAGGCTCCCGGGCATACAAACCAGCCTGATGTAATAGCAGCGAAATGGGTCTAACAGACTCACATGTACCGATAGCGGCTGCGAGGTGTGCAGCGATCTGCCCAGGTGTTAGATGTCTCTTCCTTTTCGCCACTAGTGCTACGCATCGATTCTCTTGCGGTGTGGTGGTTCGTCTACTACCGCTGGCATGATTTCTATAGCATTCCCATCTTCATCGGCCTTTTTCAATCTCAAGATGACACTATTTGACACATTACCACTGTAGTCACAGTAATGACAATCTGGCCGGCCTCGAGCCGTAAGTGTTAGTGTGTGTTTGTGGGTTAGGGGCGCTAAAGCAGAAAATGCGGTAAAAGAACTAAAACACAAACTGAGATAAAATCGCATTCACTCTCTCCCAGTCTCACCAATGTTCACCGGCTCAGTGACACTAACTCACAACGTGGAAAACAACGCCACAAATGGTGAGATGTGTGAAAACTCTCCATTAAAACACAACGAAGACTAGAGGAAAACTAACAGAGATTCACAGCAATGGGTGGCTGATCGCTTACCAAACACACGGACAAATCAACCATCCTGATAACACATTAAAAACGGCACCCTAATATTTCGGGGAACAAATCGGACAGTTCACAAAATTTCTAGAAGTCATACCACATTAGTTTGTTTGTCAGGTAAAGTAGACGGCAAATCTGTCGACAAATGAGCTGCCACCCTTTGGTCCGAAAACAAAACACAGTCCAGTAAAACGTGGTGTACAGTGTAGGCCACAAGCACCACACATTGCAGGGTCTTTTTGCCAGAGCAAGAAGACAGGCGTCATAGAACTGTGTCCTATGCGAAGACGAGTGAGGAGGACTTCATCCCACCTGCGTGGTTAGGAGAGGTACGCCAAGTCCACGTTGTGGACTTGAGGCGCAGCTTACTATCTGCCACTTCCAGCCATTACTATTCCCACTGACACATGCCTTTGTAGGTCGACAGTGAGGAGAGAGTATGCAGATGGATGTCACACTGAACTAATGAAGGATCACCAGACGCCTCCTTGGCTGTTATATCCGCCCTTTCGTTCGCCGCAATCCCCATGTCCCCAGGCACCCAGCAGAAGGATACCTCTTTCCCCAGCCTTTGTAGTCGGAGGAGAGCCTCTAGGATATTCTGGACCACTTAATCTGCTGGATACTGGAATCGAGAGGGAATTTAGCACTTGAAACACGTCTCATCTGCTGCAGTGCCCGCAAGATCGTGTATGATTCTGTGTTGAAGACAGTAAAGTCATGAGGCAATCGGATCTTTAGGACACGATCAGGGAAAACAACAGAGCAACCAGTGGAGTCCCCTTATTAGACCAACCCATAAATACAGCTACAGAGTAGTGGTGCTCAATTAAAATTTCATAAAAAGTGGATTAAAAACATATGCAGGAGTGCAATCTCTCCAATACTTACATCTTAAATCACTCTGGGCCTCTGCAGTAACCAGGAGTTGCGGTTGTACTCCACCACATGCTGCTCACGGACGCCAGGCGTCCTTCTTGCTTGTGGATGGCTAGAAGAAAGGCATTCCAGAGACGGATGATTAACAGTATGGTGTGCAGGTCAATTCGGAACAGCGAGAAACGTGTATGCCTGACGCACTTCGAGGAGATGCCACAGTACCGTGAGTGGTAGTTCCCCAGTCTCGCCACAGAGACTGGGTGTGGGGCTGGTTCCGTAAGCATTTGTGGACAGCCTAATCCTCCTATAGACGATAGCATCGATAACCTTCAGATAAAAGGACCTCGCTGATCCATATACTGCACACCTACAATCTAGCCGCAATCACACGGAAACACTATGAAACTGGAGTAGACGCTCCCAATCTGCTCACCAAGACCTGTGGCTAAGACACTTTAAGATAGTCTGTGCCTTCTGGGTTCTAGCTTTCAAGTCTCTCAGATGTGGTAACCACGAAAATTTGGAGTAAAAAATCAGGCGCAGAGACGTCACCGAGTATTTAAAATGTTGATTGGGCAAGTCAGCTAAATTAAAAAGACAACGAGAACGATTAAAATGTAGACGCACACATTTTGGCTGCAGAAAAGTAAAACACGTCCTTGCAGCCCACTCCTCTAACTTCCGCACTGACGAACCGTGACACTGAAGGAAAAACAGAAAACTACAAAATCATCCACAAATAAGGAACACCGTACAGGGCTCCTTACCTTAGACGTGATACTGTTTATTGTTATGGCGAAGTGGGTAACACTTAAAATACTGCCCTGGGGGACACCGATAGCCTGTCATTAACGCAGGACCTAAAAGCTGCTTAGATAGGAAAGTTGTATGATGATAAGGAAGTGGCCACGGAAGCCTCACTGATAGAGTTACGCGAGAATACTGTATCTCGAAGTAGTGTTGTACATCTTACCTATGTCAAAGAATATACCGAGGTAGTTGTGTTTACTTAGGAAAGCCTGCTGAACAGTCGCCTCTAGCAGGGTCATGTTGTCGACAGCGGACCGAAATCTTCGGAATCTACACTGAGAGTGGCAAGACCAAACGACGGTTAACCTTTCACTCCAGGGTCTTTCCCATACAGCTCGTTAAGGCGACAGTCCAGCAACTACTGGAACATGTTGGGAAACTGCCCTGTATGTCATATCAAATCAAAACAGTCGAGGAAGTTCTCCTGTGACACTGTAGGCAAGTGTCGAAGCATAAACTACCGGCTTTGGTCGTCATTGGGGAGTCTTAGACAGTACCGAATCCATCTCCAACATGGGGAAAGGGCAGTTGTAAAACTCAAAATTGTTGGATCTGAAGTCCAACTAGCCCCTCTCTATAGTCCCATGATAGGATCAGTATGCTGGATCCAGGCTATTATTAGCAGTATTTGCAGCAAAATGCTCTGCCATCGTCTGAGTAAAGTCCCCAGGTGTTGCTTGGAAATACCCCCGTTTCAGCACTGCTGCTGTAGGCAAACGACTGTTTTTTCCGGAAATCCTTCTGATGGGTTCCCACACTTTCATGCAACAATTGGATCGGTTGATGGAGTCCATGAACGCTTGCCATGACATTTTCTTAATCTACTGAACTATGCGTCGAGCCTAGGCTCTCGTGACTTGAAAGGCTGGGAAGTCGTCTGCTGTTGGACGGTATTTAAGCAGTTGAAGCCCCGCACACCTGTCACGGATTGCTGAGCGGCACTCATCTATCCACCAAGGTACAAATTGCCTCCTGAGATGTTTTGGATGGATAAGTCAGTGGCATGACGGATCACCTGTGTGATGTGGTCTACCCACTCCTAGACGCTGTAGTGATGTTCAATTACAGCCAGCTAGCTGAACAGCGTTCAGTTAGCGCTGCTGACAATCCATTTCGGTCGATTCTGTTCAAGTAATGCTCCATCCTGTAGGTGGAATCAGAGCGGAACGTAATCACTGGAATGATGGTCATCAGTTGCTTCCCGCGGCGTGGAGTCTGCAAAAGCTGGAGAGCAGAAATAGAGGTCAGTGGCTGAGGATGTGCCAATAGCAGCCAAATAATGAGTAGGATCACCTATGTTTGAGGATGCACAGCTGTTGAGACATCATGATATTCCCCAAGACTCGTCACCTTGGGCAAGTATAGTTCTATCCCCACAATAAATTATGGGCACTGAAAACACCCAGTAGGACAAAAAGGCTGGGAAGTTGTTCTACTGTGCAGCTGAGAGCAACAGTGCCTGTCGCATCCTGCAGAAGTACCTACAGTGAGCAGATAGCGACCTTCTGACCTACATGAACTGCAACAACTACTTCTTTTAGGATAAGAGCCAAGGAGAGAGCAGTGGTGTGCTGCGTGTTATTGATCAACACTGCAACCCCTCCCTCAGGCCGTTCCCCAGCCAGGTCATCCTCGAGGTTAAGGGTACAGCCCCATAGTAAAGGTGCATCAGACAATTTAAAACGCATTTCCACCAAACACAAGCACAAAGGGCTCTCCTGTGTTAGGAGTTTCAGCTCCTCAACTTGTGCTGTGAACCCATTAATGTTACACTGCAGTGTGGGAGCCATTTATCATGGGGGTTGCACTCCCAACCTGTCCTTCCAACAGGGAGAAGAGCCCATAGTAGGTGCAGGACTGAGTCTGGAGGACTGCTACATGAGCCCTCTTGTTAGACTGCGTGTCGTTACCTACCAGCAGTCTACCCACTACTCTGGAAGAGGGAGGAGAAAATTTCGGGCGGTGCATCTCCGACCTACGAGCAGCTAGGGAAATGAGGACTCACTCATACAGAGCACCGCTTACCTTAGTAGTCCTCATACAACTGAGGTGTGGCAGGTTCCCCAGAGTTTGCCCACTAACCACTTCCAAAGCCATGCACCCCATCAGCGCGCAGCACACCTTGAGACTGAGCGTCGTTTTATGGAGATTTCTAATATCCTCTCGATCTTGGCAGTAAAGCCATGATTCTTGTTCCCTGTGGGACAAATCGTTCCTCCACTGCACCGCATGGAGGTCGCTGAAGCATGCCCATAACTTATGACATATGCACCTCAATATGACATATGACTGGTGGTGCTTACCAGTCCCTTGCTCAGGAGCCTCTGAGGGCAGCTTCGAGCAATCGAACTGCTCATACACGATCCTATTTCATGCAGACCTGTGCAATAATGGGTCCACCATTAACCTTTGTGAAACACTGTTCTGCATGAACCGTTGAGTACATACAGATTATTTGTGCACAGCTTCACTGCAGTTAGTACTCTATATTTCCCTCTACCATTATTGGTAAGGTGTTCCACAGCATTTGTCAGCTATTCTGTGGCAACTGGCAGTCGTTCCTTAGCAAGTGTCAGTTGTTCCTTAGCAATTGTCAAGCAGTATGTGTATGGAAACAGTAACTCAAGAAGTTTTTTGTGCCATGTTTTTCAAATGTTCAACATGTGAACTGTTAGTGACACAGCACACACGCAGTGTATAGTCCCATTCGGTCCACCCTTGTCCTAATGGGTCTGCATCAATTCAGTCACAGTTGCCATGAGACGTCCTTGAAAGTCAGCGATGTTATGGAGAACCGGAGATGTGAAAACAGCGACTTTGATATAATCCATCAGATAAGAATAAAACAGTATCAGGTTTGGAGAATGTGGAGGCCATGCAAGCCACTGGAGACTTCCAGCTATTTCACAACCTAATCATCATCATAGTAGCTTAGTATCTAAGCACACGTGAACATCGATGTGGAAGTCCAGTGGCGTACCATCCTGTTGAAAAATTTAATTAACATTGTTCTCTTGCAATTGCAGCATGACTTTATGCAAAATGCCGCCTCTGTTGGTCTGGCAGCCATGTTGCTGGAGACCATTGTAACAAAAAAGAAACTTCTTTAACTGCTGTTTTCAAGCAAACACCTTACCCCAGTACAAACAACTTTTGACAATTTTTTTGAAAGTGTCTAGATAATTTTAATAACCCTATAGGAAAACTGAAAACCATTACCGTTAAAATTTCAAAAAGGGTAGAGATTTTAGAAAATTTTCTCCAAGTGAACACTTTTTTCGTTTAGAGGGGCCTGTAAGAAATACAGGGATTGCTACTGAGATGCATGACCCAAGGAAATTCTTATAAAATAATTTTCGTGGATTTATGTAAGAAGCTGCTCCACTAGAATATCCTGAAGTTGAAAAAGGTCAGAATTGGAGAACAGAGGCTCACAGGAGATGCTCAGGGCTGTTGTAGTATGCCACACTTTGGAAGAAGACTTAGAAAAAGTTTAGAAATGTATTGGTTGCAAGGTAGAGAGATGGAACTGCATAATAAATTTCTGGGTGCACCTCAGTAGAGATCTAGACATAATAGGAGGATGAAAGTATATTGTGAGGATTTATATAGGAAATTGGGGCATATTATCATGCTGCTCCCTGACCAACATTTGTTAATGACTAAGTAGAGAAAATTTCTGTGAGATGTATGAAGGTAAACAAAAGTACAGTACTGTAATTTGGAAATCTTTTTGAGAAAATTTTGGATAGGGTGCAGATGGAATCGAGGTGAAGATAGAAGTTTTTGTGGTAATCCTTGGTGGCATAATCAAGAGAATCAAAAAAAAAAAACATATGTATGGATGAAAGGCGTAGATAAGTGGAGGAGAGGAGAAAGAAGTGCAAGGACCTGGAGGGGCACCAATACAAAATTCCATGGTAGGTGATGAGATAAATACTGTCTCACAACAGTGAGAAGCCTAAATGGTACAGGCTGCGAGCTCAGCCACTGATCATAAATTAGCGACAGCAAAATTATTCAGATAAATAATAGACGTATAGACGTATGGGAAACACTGAGAATAAAGATAAAGATTGTATTTGGTGTAGTAATAATGAGAGTGGGCTGAGTAAAGAACAGATAAGTTGCAGTTTGATGATAGTTCAGATTCAAAAAATGGAAGATCAAGGCAGAAAAGTAAACAGCTTCTACACACATCAAAAAAAGTTTTGTATCAACCCCGGTTCCCACAACTCCTGAAGACAGACGTTGACTGTGGATTTTGCATCACAGATACAGTCCCTTTGACTGTTCAGAGATGTTACTAAACCCGCCCAAAGATGTAAACAACCATACACGAGCAGCGCATATTAGATGGAGGGGGTCCGACAGCCGATCAGTTCTAGTCATTCCATCAGGAAGGAAGTACACAGCTCATGTTGTCTGTAGTTCAACCATGCCTACACGGTCAATACCACGGTTCGATCGCGTCCGCACTGTTACTTTGTGCCAAGAAGGGCTCTCAACAAGGGATGTGCCCAGGCGTCTCGGAGAGAACCAAAGCGATGTTGTTTGGACGTGGAGGAGGTACAGCGAGACAGGAACTGTCGACGACGTGCCTCGCTCAGGTCACCCAACAGCTACTACTGCAGTGGTTGACCGCCACCTAATGATCATGGCTCGGAGGAACCCTGACAGTAACGCCACCATGTTGAATAATGCTTTTCATGCAGCCACAGGACATCGTGTCGCGACTCAAACTGTGCGCAATAGGCTGCATGATGCGTAACTACACTCTCAACGTCCATGGCAAGGTCCATCTTTGCAGCCACGACACCATGCAGCGCGTTACAAATGGGCCCAACAACATGCCGAATGGATCGCTCAGGATTGGCATCACGTTCTCTTCGCCGATAAGTGTCCCACATGCGTTCAACCAGACGATCGTCGGAGACGTGTCTGGCTGAACGCCTTAGACACATTGTCCAGCGAGTGCAGCAAGGTGAAGGTTCCCTGATGTTTTTTTTTTTGGGGGGGGGGGGGACAGAGGGGGGCATTATGTGGGGCCGACGTTCGCTGCTGGTGGTCATGTAAGGCTCCGTAGCGCCTGTACGACACTTGAATGCCATCCTCCGACCAACAGTGCAACCATATCGGCAGCATATTGGCGAGGCATTCGTCTTCACGGACGGCAATTCGCGCTCCCATTGTGCACAAGTTGTGAATGACCTCCTTCAGGATAACGACATCACTCGACTAGAGTGGCCAGCATGTTCTTCAGACATGAACTCTATCGAACATGCATGGGATAGATTGAAAAGGGCTGTTTATGGACGACGTGATACACCAACCACTCTGAGGGATCTACGCCGAATCGCCATTGAGGAGTGGGACAATCTGGACCAACAGTGTCTTGATGAACTTGTGGACATTATGCCACAACGAATACAGGCATGCATCAATGCAAGAGGACGTGCTACTGGATATTAGAGGCAACAGTGTGTACAGCAATCTGGACCACCAACCCTGAAGGTCTCGCTGTACGGTGGTGAAAATACAATGTGTCGTTTTCATAACCAATAAAAAGGGCGGAAATGATGTTTATGTCGATCTCTATTCCAATTTTCTGTACAATTTCGGAACTGTCGGAACCGAGGTGAATCAAAACTGTTTTGTTGTGTGTGTAATGTTGATAAAGATTACCAATTAAATTAAAGGGACCAGAGGTATTAGAATATTAGTAAAGAGAACAGATTGGTCTAAAGCTGTAGAAAAAGTAAGGAAAAAGGTGCAATGTGGTGCACTCTAGAGGAAATAAACATTGACTGTGATGCCAATGTTTTTAGTACCATTGCAGGTATTGACTCTTACAAGATGACATATAATGAGTGTGTGGAAGAGATGGATAAATTAAGGCATGGTTTCAAGGAATATTCAGAAGAACAGAAGCAAATAGCAAAAGAAAATTAGGAAGATGTGTAGGGTAATAGTGAATAAAGTGAAGAAATAAAACAGAAAGTAGTTCTGACGATAATGAATCAAATGGCGTTGTGGGAGAACAGGAAGACGATGTTGAAGAGGAAGGTGGGGAGAACAATCAAGTAGGATGTTTTGTTGGCACTAGTGAAGCGAACGAAGGACTGAATACAGCCAATAAAGAAAAGGTTCGAGCTGGTAATGATGATCAGCAGAACGAGATCAAGGTGTAATGGGTTAGGAAGAGAGCGGATCAGTTGGAAGCAAAAGATTATCAACGCATATAAGCTGTGAAGAAGAAGGTAGAGGGAGATGAAACGAAACAGGTAGAGGATACAAAATAAGTTTAAAAAAAATAATGGTTCAAATGGCTGTGAGCACTATGGGACTTAACATCTGAGGTCATCAGTCCCCTAGAACATAGAACTACTTAAACCTAACCAACCTAATGACATCACACACATCCAACCCGAGGCAGGATTCGAACCTGCGACCGTCGCGGTCGCGCGGATCCAGACTGAAGCGCCGAGAACCGCTCAGGCACATAAGTTTCAGAGAAATATAAATACCACTGTGGAGACTGGTTAATTAATTACTTCTGACAGCAGGGGCAAACAAGTTTAACGACCAAGTAATGGAAGAGTATAATCCAATAGGACGTATGAGGCTAAACATGAGGTTGTTGGGAACCTGTAATGATATTTATGCACCAGAAAGTAATGAAAACTTTACAGACTCAAATGTTGAAAAGAGTGTATTGCTCAAGGAGAAAGCACATGAAATTCAAGGATCAGTGAAAGTCAAAGGGCTGAGTTAATGTAACATATTGGTTAACAATGACACAGTTTTTCTCCTGATGACCCTGAAAAAATTTTTGAAAGTAAACTGTGTATAAAACAGAATACTCCTTTATTGTAAGACCTTACTCAATACTTTTGGCTAGAAGGAAAGATGTAGCGGAAGAGATAGCTCATGTGGAGGAATGGGGTACTAGTGAAAGGAGCAACACTGAGTATAACAATCCTTTAGCAGTTGCAAGTAAGCAGAATGATGGAGAATGTGTGGCAGTAGGTGCTAGGAAGTCGAATACTAAAGTGCAGACGGTATGTGTTAAACATATACCATATGCAAATACCATCGGATGAAGCGTTACATAAATTTAACACATTTTTGTTTGTGGGAAAACGTTATCATTATTGAGTTGTCTCTTCAGGGCTAAACATTTTGGTGTCAGTTTTTGTCGAAACATGGTATTAAGTTCTCTTGAGTGAGCTGAACTCGGATATTACTGTGTATGAGTATGAAACTTTAGTGGAAAGCAATTTTCTATCAGTCATTGTAAAATTTTGCAACAAGTACTTCTTGAAATAGAATAATTATTGTGATAACTGAAGGAATTGAAAAGAATTAAAAAAAAGTTATAGCTATTAAGGGATTTTCTGTTCCCAAAAGTAAAGATAAAACACCGAATGCATTCGTTGGAATTGTGACTCTGATGCAAAGTTTGTCTCAAGACAAGGGTCTTCTGTATTGAATGAACTGTTAAGTAAGAACAAGGCTTTTGTCTGAACAACAGAATTCAAGAAAGTTTTGAGAATTTGAAATTTTGAGCGAGTACAGGATTGTAAACCATTCTGATCTGAACACTAGTGAGATAATCAAGAAACAGTAGGATCTCCAAGAAGAATATTAAATAAATATGAAAAGTATAGTATTTCATAAAAGAGGCAATTGCTGTAGTACAGGGTTTCAAAAGACTCCATAATTTCGTTTGGAGGTGTAAGGCAATTATTTTTAATAAGGCATTGACACTATTATGAAAAGAATAGATTGCTACTCACCATATAGTTGAGGTGTTGAGTCGCAAACAGGCACAATGAAAAGACTGCTAAACAAGTAAGTTTTTGGCCAAAAGGTCTTCTTCTGAATTAGACAAAATATACACACACATTCACACCGACACAGCTCACACACACATGACCTCTGTCTCTAGCTGCCGAAGCCAGACTGCAAGCAACAGAGTATGATGGGAGAAGCAGTCCGGGTGGTGAGGGTAAGAAGAAGGGTACAGTGGGAGTGAAAAATATAGCAAGGTAGGGGTGGGGGCAGTAAAGTGCTGTCTGTGGAAGCATACATGGACAGACTGCAGGGAATGAGGTGAGGCAATGGTATGGCAGCTAGGTGCAATTGGGAAGCTAGACAGAGGGCAGGGGAGAGATGCAATAAAGGAGAGAAGTAAAAAGACTATGGGTGCACTGGTTGAATAGAATGGTGCGAAGTGCTGGAGTGGGAAGAGGGAAGGGGATAGGTGGGCGAATGGCAGCGACTAACAAATTTTGAGGCCTGGAGGGTTACAGGAACGTGGGATATATTGCAAGGAGGATTTCCACCTATGCAGTTCAGGAAAGCTGATGTTGGTAGGTAGGGTCCAGATGGCATACACTGTGAAGCAGTCATTGAAATAAAGACTGTTTGGCTGTGCAGCATGCTCAGCAACTGGGTGGTCCAGCTGTCTCTCAGCTACAGTTTGTTGGTGGTCATTCATGCAGACACACCACTTGTTGGTTGTCATGGCCAGGCAGAATGGAGCATAGTGGTAGCATCTTAGCTTTTAGACCATATGATTGGTTTCACAGGTTTGATGGGATAGGTGATGCTTGTGACCAGACTGAAGTAGATGGTGGTGGGAGGATGTAAGGGACAGGCCTTGCATCTAGGGCTATCAAATGAAATGAGCCATGAGGCAAGGGATTGGGAGCAGTGTTTCTATAGGGATGGACAAGTATATTATGTACATTCAGTGGGTGGCGCAATACCATCTTGGGAGGGGTGGGAAGGATAGTTTGTAAGACATTACTCATTTCAGGGCAGGACAAGAGGTAAATAAAATGTGGTTTGGGATCCTCGTCTAGGCTACCTTTGGAAATAAAGGAAAATGATGGGCATGTAATTATGGAAAAAAATTAAATATTTGATATAAAAGGGAGTGTCTAAAAAGAAGAAATAAAGAGAATACGTAAAAATTTATGTATAGTACAAAATGATGATGAATGTTTAAAACTGATATACAGCAAATTGAGAAGAATTAAGGATGATAAATTACCTAAGTACTATTATGCATTCAAAGATATACTCTGTAGATATAAACAGGAAGATTCAGATGAATGGAAGATGTACTGGCCAGAGAAACATATACAGATGCTCATTAACAGTATACATTTAACTTATGGTACATTGTAGCTAATAAGTGTTTGGAAAAACGAAAGGAGGCTGTCATTTCCAAAAATATAGTTAGAAACTTGCGGGAATGTGTAAAAACATGAGACAAGAGGAAAGAGGCAAATGTATCCAATTTGAACTACACTCCTGGAAATGGAAAAAAGAACACATTGACACCGGTGTGTCAGACCCACCATACTTGCTCCGGACACTGCGAGAGGGCTGTACAAGCAATGATCACACGCACGGCACAGCGGACACACCAGGAACCGCGGTGTTGGCCGTCGAATGGCGCTAGCTGCGCAGCATTTGTGCACCGCCGCCGTCAGTGTCAGCCAGTTTGCCGTGGCATACGGAGCTCCATCGCAGTCTTTAACACTGGTAGCATGCCGCGACAGCGTGGACGTGAACCGTATGTGCAGTTGACGGACTTTGAGCGAGGGCGTATAGTGGGCATGCGGGAGGCCGGGTGGACGTACCGCCGAATTGCTCAACACGTGGGGCGTGAGGTCTCCACAGTACATCGATGTTGTCGCCAGTGGTCGGCGGAAGGTGCACGTGCCCGTCGACCTGGGACCGGACCGCGGCGACGCACGGATGCACGCCAAGACCGTAGGATCCTACGCAGTGCCGTAGGGGACCGCACCGCCACTTCCCAGCAAATTAGGGACACTGTTGCTCCTGGGGTATCGGCGAGGACCATTCGCAACCGTCTCCATGAAGCTGGGCTACGGTCCCGCACACCGTTAGGCCGTCTTCCGCTCACGCCCCAACATCGTGCAGCCCGCCTCCAGTGGTGTCGCGACAGGCGTGAATGGAGGGACGAATGGAGACGTGTCGTCTTCAGCGATGAGAGTCGCTTCTGCCTTGGTGCCAATGATGGTCGTATGCGTGTTTGGCGCCGTGCAGGTGAGCGCCACATTCAGGACTGCATACGACCGAGGCACACAGGGCCAACACCCGGCATCATGGTGTGGGGAGCGATCTCCTACACTGGCCGTACACCACTGGTGATCGTCGAGAGGACACTGAATAGTACACGGTACATCCAAACCGTCATAGAACCCATCGTTCTACCATTCCTAGACCGGCAAGGGAACTTGCTGTTCCAACAGGACAATGCACGTCCGCATGTATCCCGTGCCACCCAACGTGCTCTAGAAGGTGTAAGTCAACTACCCTGGCCAGCAAGATCTCCGGATCTGTCCCCCATTGAGCATGTTTGGGACTGGATGAAGCGTCGTCTCACGCGGTCTGCACGTCCAGCACGAACGCTGGTCCAACTGAGGCGCCAGGTGGAAATGGCATGGCAAGCCGTTCCACAGGACTACATCCAACATCTCTACGATCGTCTCCATGGGAGAATAGCAGCCTGCATTGCTGCGAAAGGTGGATATACACTGTACTAATGCCGACATTGTGCATGCTCTGTTGCCTGTGTCTATGTGCCTGTGGTTCTGTCAGTGTGATCATATGATGTATCTGACCCCAGGAATGTGTCAATAAAGTTTCCCCTTCCTGGGACAATTAATTCACGGTGTTCTTATTTCAATTTCCAGGAGTGTATATGAGTCCAAAGCAGTCCATTTCACCTAATGAAGTGTTAGAGTTAATGCTATTGACTTCTTTAGCCCATTACAAAGAAACTTTGAAAGGATTTGTTTATACTCTGGTTTCAGCAGACATTTTTCTAAATACCATGAATTTTACCCTTTAAGAAAAGCCACAGGTAAATAACAACAGATAAAATGTTTAAAATTTGTTTTTTGCAAGGAGGTAAATCTGAGGTTGTCATGTCAGATAACAGGTCTCCATATGTCCGATGATGAAGCAGAACATTACATGAGAGAGTTGAGGAGATTTCGTAGAATATATTGTAACGACATCATAGTTTCTGGGGAATTTATGTGATGAACTTTGAAAATCTAATGAAGTACTGGGTTCACTCCTGATGAAATTATGACTGGGGTATGAAGAAAGAACTTTACTGTAGAAGCTATTAATTTCCCACCCAAACAAGACATGATCATTGCGAAGAAAACTGTTAGATGAATGTATGGAAGAAACAAATCCTAGCTACTGTAAGTAGGCTGTATAGGTTTTTTGGTAACGCCACGTGGCGCTCTGTATGAAAATCACTGGCTGTGCTGTGTGCAGCCTGTGGCTGGTTTGCATTGTTGTTCGCTATTCTAGTGTTGGGCAGTTCGCTGTTAACAGCGCGTAGCGTTGCGCAATTGGAGGTGAGCCGCCAGCAGTGGTGGATGTGGGGAGAGAGATGGCGGAGTTTTGAGAGCGGATGATCTGGACGTGTGTCCATTAGAAAGAGAAAAATTTGTATTATTGGATATCATGAACTGATACATATAAATGATGTCCTTTGAACATTATTAAGGTAAATACATTGTTTGCTCTCTATCAAAATCTTTCATTTGCTAACTATGCCTATCAGTAGTTAGTGCCTTCAGTAGTTAGAATCTTTTATTTAGCTGGCAGCAGTGGCGCTCGCTGTATTGCAGTAGTTTGAGTAAACGAAGATTTTTGTGAGGTAAGTGATTTATGAAAAGTGTAGGTTATTGTTAGTCAGGGCCATTCTTTTGTAAGGATTTTTCAGAGTCAGATTGCATTGCACTGAAAATATTGTGTGTCAGTTTAGTGTTGATCAGAATAGGTAAAGAGCGAAATGTCTGAGTACGTTCAGTTCTGCTGAGCTGTTTGAAAATCAAATAACGTAAAAGGTTTATCAGCACAGTAATTCATTAGTTTTTCTAAGATGAAGTTTCACTACTGAAAGAGATGTAATATTTAAACTGGAGATACTGAGATAAACATAGGAGACCTAGTGTTGGTAAAGAAATTTAAACAGATAAAAACTGATATCTTCAAATTCTTCACATATATCATAGACCATTACAAGTAGCTGGCATACCTATAATTCAAGTTTTTCGAAATCTACGAAAAATATTAATGTAAGGAAAATTGCGAATATAAAATTGTGCAAGTAGAGGGTTGATAGAGGTAACAGTTCTCAGGATAGTTCACATTCTTTCTGAATCATGTGCTTGACAAGCAGATGGCTCTGAACCATATAGTACCGTTTCCCGTTTCCATTTTTATGCACTGTATTTTTCTTCAACTGCCCTGTCTAACTGTAAAAAGCATCATTTACTGCCATTGCTATCTCTCTTGCAAATACGTCTTCATGATGATGGAATGTATGTTTATTTGAGTAGATAAATTTTTTTAATGTGCTTCTTACTAGTGTGTAATGGAGGTTGTTAATGTCTGGTTTTCAACAAGATGGAAATTAGTGCATAAAGTGTAGTATAGTTTGCGAATTTTTGTTCTTAAGAATTTTATGACACTTGTGATTATTTTGGTTATGCATTTTAGAATATCTATTTTACTTACACACAAAAATATTTACTTATTTTGTGTGTTAATGATTTATAGAGTCCATTATTTATAAACAGTGCTAATGCCTTACAAATGATATTGCTGAACTAATTGATGATATTATGGATATTATGGTTTTGACTCTGATTCACTGAAGTGTGTGCTGACACCCCTATTAAAGCATGACATGTTTCAGTCTATGAAACAAACATATTTCAGTAGACTAACACAAGCTGAATGTATAATTTAAGTTGAATTTATACTATTCTTCTTAAGGGCTGTCAAATACTGTATGTATACAAGGGAATGTGCATGATGTTCCAAACTGACAGAAAATGTAGTTATTATAAAATTTTACTTATGATTTTCATATCTCTACAGTGACTTGGAGTTATCATAATAACAGTTGTCATTTTGTGATTATTTTGTCCAAGTTTTTCCATTAAATAGATTGGTATCTACTTTGTCCACGTGCTTACTACCAAGATTATTAAAGGACTTGCTAGTTGGCAATAAGACACTATTTTCTGTTATAATGAGTCATAGCATTTACATATTAAAGTATTTATTATGTTCCTATATCTACATAATGGTGAAGCGTTTATATGCAAAATGTGGTTTTCTGTGTCAGAAAATGTGATGACAGATCAGTAATAGTAATCTTTTTTTGCTTTGTGTGCAGCCATTCACCTAACTATGTATGTTCTTATTTTACTGTAGCTGATTTGCTTTCTCTTGGTTGATACACATACCGAAAACGGTAGTGAGGAAAAAGTGTTAATACAGCTCTGTATCATTAATCTTAAAATTATATTAATTCTGTTGGAAGTCGCGTGAGGAAAATTTTTATCGTATTCGCTCCATCTACGATTTTTACCTCTTTCCGAAAATAAAATTGAAGCTCTAGGATCGGCGTTCTGACTGTAGAAGGGATTCAAGGGGAATCGCGACTACACTACTGGCCATTAAAATTGCTACATCAAGAAGAAATGCAGATGATAAACGGATATTCATTGGACAAATATATTATACTAGAACTGACATGTGATTACATTTTCACGCAATTTGGGGGCATAGATCCTGAGAAATCAGTACCCAGAACAACCACCTCTGACCGTAATAACGGCCTTGATACGCCTGGGCATTGAGACACACATGACTTGGATGGCGTGTACAGGTACAGCTACCCATGTTGCTTCAGCACGAGACCACAGTTCATCAAGAGTAGGGACTGGAGTATTGTGACGAGTCAGTTGCTCAGCCACCATTGACCAGACGTTTACAATTGGTGAGAGATCTGGAGAATGTGCTGGCCAGATCAGCAGTCGAACATTTTCTGTATCCAGAAAGGCCTGTACAGGACCTGCAACATGCGGTTGTGCATTATTCTGCTGAAATGTAGGGTTTCACAGGGATCGAATGAAAGGTAGAGTCACGGGTCGTAACACATCTGAAATGCAACGTCCACTGTTCAAAGAGCCGTCAGTGCGAACAAGAGGTGACCGAGACGTGTAACCAGTGGCACCCCATACCATCACGCCGGGTGATACGCCAGTATGGCGATGACGAATACTCGTTCCCAATGTGCGTTCGCCGCGATGTTGCCAAACACGGACGCGACCATCATGATCCTGTAAACGCAACCTGGATTCATCCGAAAAAATGACGTTTTGCCATTCGTGCACCCAGGTTCGTCGGTGAGTACACCATCGCAGGCGCTCCTGTCTGTGATGCAGCGTCAAGGGTAAGTGCAGCTATGGTCTGCGAGCTGATAGTTCATGCTGCTGCAAACGTCGTCGAACTGTCCGTGCAGATTGTTGTTGTCTTGCAAACGTCCCCATTTGTTGACTCAGGCTTCGAGACGTGACTGCACGGTCCGTTACAGCCATGCGGATAAGATGGCTGTCATCTCGACTGCTAATGATACGAGGCCGTTGGGATCCAGCACGCCGTTCTGTATAACCCTCCTGAACCAACCGATTCCATGGTCTGCTAACAGTCATTGGGTCTCGACCAACGCGAGCAGCAATGTCGCGACACGATTAACCGCAATCGCGATAGGCTACAATCCGACCTTTATCAAAGTCGGAAACGTGATGGTACGCATTTCTCTTCCTTACACGAGGCATCACAACAACGTTTCACCAGGCCACACCGGTCAACTGCTGTTTGTGTATGAGAAATCGGTTGGAAACTTTCCTCATGTCAGCACGTTGTAGGTGTCGCCACCGGTGCCAGCCTTGTGTGAATGCTCTGAAAAGCTAATCATTTGCATATCACAACTTCTTCTTCCTGTCGGTTAAATTTCGCGTCTGTAGGACGTGATCTTCGTGGTGTAGCAATTTTAATGGCCAGTAGTGTAATTTTGTGCACGATTTAGCGAACAGACTTCCAGCACTGCTTGTAAAAATCGGCGGATGTGTTGTACACAAGCGTGAGAGGCCTACTTTAAGGGTGGCGGAAGAAATGAAGATGTAACATAAGTTTTCTAATTTTTGCGGGCATATTTTTGCAAGCCTTTGGTAGCACTTCGTAGTGTGAGTTCTGGGTACCGAATAAAATTCAATATGGGCTACAGAAACTGTTGTGTTGGCAGAAGAGCCAACACCGTGTTACGAATGGAGGCCGAAAAGGCACGCGTCTTAGCTCACGCAGGCTGACGTGAGGAGGGAAGGACTATACTGACGCGAGGTCTGTAACATGACAAGGAATTAGAGTTCATAAAGCGAATGTAATTAGTTTGATACTTAACTTTAGTCCATTAATGATGAACATCGTTCTTGACGGTACATGTTTCACAATATTAGCTGTTCAGAATACATTCTTGAAGAAGATGGCGCCTTGCTAGGTCGTAGCAAATGACGTAGCTGAAGGCTATGCTAAACTGTCGTCTCTGAGAATGAGAGCGTATGTAGACAGTGAACCATCGCTAGCAAAGTGGTCTGTACAACTGGGGCGAGTGCTAGGGAGTCTCTCTAGACTAGACCTGCCGTGTGGTGGCGCTCGGTCTGCAATCACTGATAGTGGCGACACGCGGGTCCGACGTATACTATCGGACCCGTGCCGATTTAAAGGCTACCACCTAGCAAGTGTGGTGACAACACAGAAACACCAAGGTGTGTTTAGGTAAGCCTCGTACTGTCGCACAGCGAAGTATATTCCAGGTGGCTCGTAAAGTTTTCGCCACGGACAGAAGTAGCAGCTCGGCCAGCCTCGGCAGCTCGTCCTCGAGCCCCACCTCAGGTTTTCCTGCTCTGCATCCTGGAGGCGGCGAGTCGCTCTGAAGGAAAGGATGGCCGCCGCTCGCCGCAAAGTCGGCCCATCACCGGCCGGTTCCCAGCGGCTCCGCCAAATTAATTTCTTGCCGGCTACCGACACGAGGCGCAGCCGCCGTGACCGCGTGTTAATGACGCCGTGGGCGATCGCTCCACTGCCGATGGCCTCTGGACGGGCGCTGTAATCACAGACCGCCTCCCCCCCCCCCCCCCCCCCCCCCGCATCACGTCTCTCGCGGAGAATTGATGGCAACGGCTCTGGGCGGATCCTGTCCAGACCTTGTATGACGTATGGCCTGCTAACAGCTGGGCGATGCCTCAGTTCCGCATTCTCATAGACTCAGAGCCTTCCATTTTACAGCTGATGAATGTCCTCATCCGCAATTGCGAATTCTTTTACTTTGCTTATACAGGATGTCGCATGAGGTGAGAAGTGACAGGAACAATTATTCGCACCAATAACTCTAGTAAACATGGGTTCTAACATGCATACCTTAAGAGCTATGAGCAATTGTTCATCTTCGATACTGCGAAACAAATCTCTTCTATTGCAAGCTGTTTGCTTTTCGTATTTTGAGTAGTAGGTGAAGTGGTAGTATGGACCAAAACAAGAAAAATAGTTCAGTATACAAGGGCTCTACGTTAAGAGTTGTGAACACTTGTTCATCTGCGCTACTGTGAATCACATCTTTTCTACTGAACAAGTGCTCACAGATCTTACGGAACGCATTTTAGAGTCCACGTTAGGTGTCGTCATATTGCTGAATGTTGACCATTCCTCCTGGGATACCCTGTATATCCTACAAGGCCTCGTAAAAACACTAATCATGAACAACAGTAATGCACTCTGGTATCACAGTGGGTAGCAGCTCTAATCGTTTACGTACACGCTGATGATGTATACGCGTACGAAGTTTCACTGACAGCCGACCAAGTCTTAGGGTTGCTTCACATTTTTTGCATGTTATGTACGAGTATTTAGGCTCTAGTAAACGTTAATTGTGTGTTCGTAAAGAGAACCGTTTCAGAGAATGCCCTTATTAACAGATCTTATTTGATTGTCCGTTCTGGCCGGCCGGAGTGGCCGTGCGGTTCTATGCGCTACAGTCTGGAACTGCGAGACCGCTACGGTTGCAAGTTCGAATCCTGCCTCGGGCATGGATGTGTGTGATGTCCTTAGGTTAGTTAGGTTTAAGTAGTTCCAAGTTCTAGGGAACTGATGACCTCAGAAGTTGAGTCCCATAGTGGTCAGAGCCATTTGAACCATTTGTCCGTTCTGGACGGGTAGAATGAGTGAACAAAGGACCTACATAGTGATTTCGAGGCGAGCTTTAGAGCCCTGAAGCTTCCAGGTGGAAGGATATAATATGGAGAGTAAGAGATTGAGTTGTTTCAATGTCACGGTAATCTCTGTGAAGGACGAGGTCACCCTGTGTCCTTAAATAGTATTATCTATTTCTTTTCATTCTATGACTAGGAAACGGAAGCATTATAAATAATTTTGTGTGGCTCACTAGCCTAGCGCAAATCTATCAATTCGACGCCACTTTGGCGACTTGCGGTTTCCTATTTCACCTCAGTTATCCCGCAAGAGAAAGCGTAGCTACAGTCTTATGCGGAGTCCGAACCAAGTGTCGCTCCTGGCGATTTCCCACATCTTGAAAAGTGAAGTCTGGACTAAAGAGAGATTGAAAATTTCCGTGGTATGAACGGGATTCGAACCAGCGACCCCTCCGTTTCCAGTGACGCATTTTACCGCTAGACCACCAGACCGAAGAAATGCTTAGACTATAAAAAAATCGTCCCCAGTAAAAACAGATTTTCGAATATTGGAAAATATGGTGTAGAAAGGATTTTAAATCTAACAAAGCCGCGAAGTTGACAGTTAGGCCTCTACGCTTGAAGCAGGAGGAGAGAAAGAAGCTGACGGTGGACAAACTGGTCAGGCCATTTTACGCACGTCGGTACGCTCCACTGTCGCAGCCCCAGGGGCTTCAGTACAGGTGAGGCGAGAGTAGAATGCAGCTGGATCTCCCGCACTTCCTGACTTCACCGTCAGTGGGTGAGGAACTGGATTTGTGCTCGCGTCTATTACAGATCATGCTTTCCATAGTGGTTTCAAAGCCGAGTGGTCAGGACAAAGAACATGCGAGTGCATCTGGCCAGTGCTACCAATTGTTATGTTTCTTTCTGATGAAACTTCTGCCTAATTCCGTGTAAAAGCAGCTAAGTGAAGGAGTACGCTGACGGAGGTGTGAGAACAGTACGTGCGTGAATACTCGTTTCAGTCACCCACGTATGAGTTATTCATAGCTCTCTGGTCTAGCGGTTCTAGGCGCTCAGTCCGGAACCGCGCGACTGCTACGGTCGCAGGTTCGAATCCTGCCTCGGGCATGGATGTGTGTGATGTCCTTAGGTTAGATAGGGTTTAATTAGTTCTAAGTTCTAGGGGACTGATGACCACAGATGTTTAGTCCCATAGTGCTCAGAGCCATTTGAACCAACCATAGCTCTCTGTAATGATCTCCGATTCGGTGCCATACTTACAAGGCTAAACAAGAATGTTTACAGAGTAAAGCTTCTATGAAACGTATCATCTTCGTCAGCTGCATTTAAGGAGTAGGAGTCGCGACCCCCATATCGATCTCCTGTCGGTGCTCGAAAAGGCAAGAAAAGTAAACGCAGACCAGTGTCGATATTCAATACCAGTTACAACTGCCCAACGGCTACTAAAATCAGAAAGGGAAATCTTACAAACGCGCTATTCAATATCAACTGTATTGTGCAGTTATAGCCTTTACAGGTCCTTAACAAAGTGGCTGCAAAGAAAGAAAATTATTTAAAACTGGATTTACAGAGCAGCATTTCACCTCACTGCATAGTCGATCAATTGTTTCTCAGGGATGTCCGCAAAATGTCCTATGAACCTATTTTTTCTCAAGTTGTGCCATACTTTTCTTTTCTTCTCGGGGTGATCAAGAACCTACTCATTATCTTGTAGTAGTGTCTCAGTTTCTGCTCTAATTCCGTCTGTATCCTTTGATTTATTTCGACTGCATTCCGTTATTCCTGTTTTACTTTTGCTTATGTTCATATTACAACCTTTTATCAAGACGCTATCCCTTCCATTCAACTGCTCTTCCAAGGCATTTGCCGTCTCCGACAGAATTACAGCCGGCTGGGGTGGCCGAGCTGTTCTAGGCGCTACAGTCTGGAACCGCGCAACCGCTACGGTCGCAGGTTCGAATCCTGCCTCGGGCATGGATGTGTGTGATGTCCTTAGGTTAGTTAGGTTTAAGTAGTTCTAAGTTCTAGGGGACTGATGATCTCAGAAGTTAAGTCCCATAGTGCTCAGAGCCATTTGAACCATTTTGAACAGAATTACAATGCCACTGCAAACCTCGAAGTTTCTTCCCTAAACTTTAATTCCCTTTCCAATTTTCTCCTTGGTTTCCTTCACCGCTTGCTCAGTGTACTGGTTGAATAACGCCGGGAATAGGCTACGACAGTATCTCACTCCATTCTCAATTACTGCTTCCTTTTTCTTCCGTGTCTTTCGATTCTTATACACTCTAAGACAAGAAAACGACGCATCACGAAGGAATTACCCAAATGAGGTGGAAATCAGTCAATGTGATGTATATGTAGAGGCGAGCAACTGATTACAATTTCAGGTACATTGGATAATTTATTCAAGAGAAAGAGCATCACAAATTGAGCAATTCAGTAACGTGTTGGTCCATTTCTGGCCCATATGCAAGCAGTTATTCGGCTTAGCACTGATTGACAGAGCTTTCTCATATTCTCCTGAGTGATATCGGTCAAATTCTGTCCAATTGAAGCGTTAAATCGTGAAAATCCAGAGCTGGTTCGAGGACCTTGCCAAAAATGCTGCAAACGTTCTCAATTGGGGACAGATCTAGAGACCTGACTGGACAATGTTGGGTTTGGTAAGCACGGAGACAATCAATAGATATTCTCGACATGTGCTAGCAGGGCATTATCTTGCAGAAATGTAAGCCCAGGGTGGTTTGCCATGAAGGACAACAATACAGAGCGTAGAATATCGTCAACGTACCGCTGTGCTGTAAGGGTGCTGTGGATGACAGCCAAAGAGGTCTTGCTATGAAACAAAATGTCACCCTAGACCATTACTCCAGTTTGTAGGGCCATATTGCAGGAGACAGTCACTTTGGTATTACACCACTGTTCGGGGCGCCTCCAAAAACGTCTTCACTGGTCATCGGAGCTTTTTTCGAAAGGGGACTCTTTACTGAAGACAATTTTACTCCAGCCAGCGAGATTTCAAGCCGAAGACGTGTGTGGAGTCACTCCAGACAGCGGTGGGATACCAACCTCATTGTCCCCCACTATACGACCCGACAACGAGGAGTGATCGTCTGAGGTGCCACTCATTTCATAGCAGGACCTCTTTGGTTGTCACCTATGGCACGCTTACAGCACAACGGTACGTCGACGATGTTCTAAGCCCCGTTTTGTTGCCCTTCATAGCTAGCCATCCTGGACTTACATTTCAGCAATATACTGCTCATCCACACATGGCGATAGTTTCTGCTGATTGTCTTGGTGCTTGCCAAACCCTTCCTTGGCCAGCAATGTCGCCGGATCTTTTCCCAATCGAGAACGTTTGGAGGATTACAGGCAGAGCCTTCCAGCAAGCTTAGAATTTTGACGATCTATCGCGGCAAAATTGGACAGAATTTGGCACGATATCCCTCAGAACGGCTTCCAACAACCCTATCACTCAGTGCTAAGTCGAATAACTTCTTGCATAAGGGCCGTAGATTAACCAATGCGTTTTGACGTGCTTAATTTGTGAAGCTCTGTCTCTTGAATAAATCATCCAATATTTCTGAAATTGTAATAATTTGTTTGTCTTTACATGTACTTCACAGTTACAAATTCCCGTCCCATCGGGATAATTTTTCTGTTTTTTCTTTTTTATTAGTGTTACTGTTTCACTACAGTGTGGTTTCTCTAAAAGTTATGCATAATCTTTCACTCCGCTAATTTCATCCCTGCTACCTTTTAAATTCAGAGCGTAATTCAGTCAACATTGCCAAAGTTTTCTCCAAATCTATGTAAAAGTAGGTTTGCCGATCGTGAACTATTCTTCAAAGATAAGAAGTATGGATCTTCAATAAGCACGCTAAGACATGAATCTGGATGATTGACACTTAGGACAGCAATACAGACAAATCAGTCAACGAGCATGAATTCCAAGTGACCCTACTTTATAATGGATTACTATGGTGTGCATAAAGCACTCCGTCTTCAGGCCACGAGTGGCCTACCGGGACCATCCGACCGCCGTGTCATCCTCAGGAGAGGATGCGGATAGGAGGGGCGTGGGGTCAGCACACTGCTCTCCCCGTCGTGGTGATGATATTCTTAACCGAAGCCGCTACTATTCGGTCGAGTAGCTGCTCAATTGGCATCACGAGGCTGAGTGCACCCCGAAAAATGGCAACAGCGAATGGCGGCCTGGATGGCCACCCATTCAAGTACCGACCACGCCCGACAGCGCTTAACTTCGGTGATCTCACGGGAACCGGTGCACCCACTGCGGCAAGGCCGTTGCCCATGGTATACATAAGCACGTTCTTTCGATCCTTGAGTGATACCTCAATACATTGTAAATGTCAGTCGCGCTCAGAACAGTGTTCATATTAGTTGTGGGTGCGTTATATGAATTCGAACGTGGGCCAATTGTTGGTACCAGTATGTTGGGTGCTTCCGTAACCAAGGCAGCCGAAGTGTTTGATGTTTCAGCAGGCACCGTACCGATGATTTATACCGCATGCAGGGAAAGCAAAAACGTTATCCGCTAAGTCACAACGCGGACGAAAGTTTATGTTGAGTGGTTGTGATGGATGGTCGCTGAAGAGGATTAGAACGAAAAATAAGAGGACGATTGCTGCAAAAGTCACAGGAGAACTGCAAGCTACACTAGCGAACCCTGTCAGCACCAAACCAAGGATCTTCCTAGGCAGGGAACTGTAGCACCAGCTGGGAAACGTGGTGCCGAAACCATAAAACCTCGAATATCGAGCAATGGAAGGAAGTCATTTGGTCAGGTAATTCCTGTTTCTTGCTGTCTCCAATTTTACATACCAAGAGTGAAACGTGGTCGAGGTTTAGTGATGATTTGGGCAGCTATATCGTGGTATTCCACGGGCGTTATGGTGCGGTACTCACTAACGCAGACAGTACCGCACCAAAATCGATAAGCCGCGCTCGAAACACTCGTAGCGCAGCAGCTGAGTGGGTTGGCAGTACAAACTATAGCGAGAGCCCCCAGGGGCCCGCAGCTGCCAACTTATGGGCATCACATGTGTGAATAGCGATTGGTCGAAGCCTCGGTAAACAGCGCAGCACTGAGCTACGGCGGACAGTTCTCTTTGGTGCACCGACTCGTATACAATATCCAGTTACAGCCGAATTGATCATAGTGCTGTTTAGATACAGACATTATTATTATTATTATTATTATTATTATCAGGAACAGTACCATGTTGTGTGTGTGACATTTTGTTGAATATGTTAATCAGTTAGAACTCAAACCTTTATTTATAATCGTAGTTCCTGATATCACTGAGTAAACAGAGAGCAAGAAACATTTTCTTTCAGTGAGTACAAGAGGAATGTGGACTTGCAGGCTGGAAATTATGGTCAGTATGTTCTCCATCGCTTTCAGGCTGAAAACAAAAGCAGGTTTGAGGCTCTCGTAAAAGACCGTGAACATTCTTACATTCATTACTATTATCCATCCTCCGCCCCACATACCCCAAAGAGAAATACGAAATTACTTCAGTACGTTACGAGTTATAATTTACTGTTCTTGTTAAATGAGGTACTTGGCGTATCGTCCTCGCGCTTAGATGCAACACTGCACTCTTCTCTACTGTCATATAAAAATTCTTTTTAACGACACGGATAATCTAGTAAATCCAGACAAGACAGTACTGTTCGCTGCTCCATTTCTTCAATCAGATAGCCGCATATACCACTTTTGAGTGACACCAGACAGAAAATGTAGAGAAATTGAATCAGGTGACCTTGGTGGATGAGTGCTTGAGGTATCCACCATGGACTAAAATGGGGCGTTAGATGTCTTAGATCAACTGAGAATGTACCTGTGCCACATCATGGAAACACTACCTTCCCAGTTTGAGTTATGACTGCGACTGGAGCCCAATTGTTTGGGGACTATTTGGAATATGTTACATTTCAAATACGGACTAACCTTGACAATACACCATACTGGAGTAAGTGGCGTTTCATTACTATACATTCGCAGTTGGACTCTTATTTACTGGAACCTTTTTGCTTCTGTTACCGTGCACTTTAGACAGTTTTAGTATATTAACTGGAATACATCTTTCATACTACTGAAGAGCCAAGGAAAGTGGTACACCTGCCTAATATCGTGTAGGGCACCCGCAACATGACGTAGCATGGACTCGCCTAATGTCTAAAGTAGTGCTGGAGGGAACTGACATCATGAATCCTGCAGTGCTTATCCATAACTCATAAGACTACGAGGGGATGGAGATCTCTTCTGAACAGCAAGATGCAAGGTATCCCAGATATGCTCAGTAATGTTCATTTCTGGGGAGTTTGGTGGCCAGCGGAAATGTATAAACTCAGACGAGTGTTCCTGTAGCCACTCTGTAGCAATTCTGGATGTGTGGGGTGTCGCATTGTCCTGCTGGAATGGCCCAGGTCCGTCGGAATGCACTATGGACATGAATTGATGCAGGTGACCAGACAGGATCCTTACGTATATGTTACCTGCCAATATTGTATCTAGACGTATCAGGGGTCCCATATCACACCAACTGCATACGCCCCGCACCATTTCAAAACCTCCACCAGCTTGAACCGTCCCGTGCTGACATACAGGTTCCATGGATTCATGAGGTTGTCTCCATACCCGTACACCTCATCCGCTCGATACAATATGAAACGAGACTCGTCCGACCAAGCAACATGTTTCGAGTCATCAACAGTCCAATGTCAATTTTGACGAGCCCAGGAGAGGTGTAAAGCTGGACAGTTGCAGTGTTCGCAAGTCGTCTCCGAGACTTAGGCCCCGTAGGCATCGTAGGCCAGCTCTGGGATCTACGTCACGCAGAGGCACATGACAGGATTTTAATATTTTAGAGGACTTGTACTAATTTCAAATGTCTAACTGTGCTGGACATTTCATTTGAGTATTTTTCCCATTTAATAAATATCATTCTATTACTAATTCTTGGGAATCTTTCTGATTGAAGAAAAACCTAGTCCGTCCTGCTGCATTCCCAACTGGGCCCACGCTTACTCTGCAATGTCGCATCAGTGCCAAGATTACATGACCATTTTGGCTGATCAGTTCCATCCCATGGTACGATGGTTGTTCAGCATTGGTGAGGCTGCGTTCCAAGACTGTGAGGCCCCTGTCCACACAGCCTGTATCGTCCAGTACTTGTTTTGTGAGCACGAGGATGAACTACCGTATCTGCCCTGGCCACCACTGTGGTGTCACCGCCAGACACCACACTTGCTAGGTGGTAGCTTTAAATCGGCCGCGGTCCATTAGTACATGTCGGACCCGCGTGTCGCCACTTTCAGTGATAGCAGACCGAGCGCCACCACACGGCAGGTCTAGAGAGACGTACTAGCACTCGCCCCAGTTGTACGGACGACTTTGCTAGCGACTACACTGACGAAGCCTCGCTCATTTGCAGAGCAGATAGTTAGAATAGCCTTCAGCTAAGTCCATGGCTACGACCTAGCAAGGCGCCATTAGCATTATATTGCATGTATCTAAAGAGCCTAACTTGTATCGTCAAGAGCGATATACAAATGATGGATTAAAGTTAAGTATTCCAGAAGCTACGTACTTTTCTTTATAGCATTCATTACGTATCCTGTTTCAGACCTCACGCCCATCTGCGTGAGCTTAGCGCGTGCCTTTCGGCTTCCTCGCATTGTGTCTAGGCTGTCTTGCCTAGACACAACAACCACAGTAACCGGATCTCACTATTATTGAGCCTTGGTGGTCGACTTTGGAGAGAATGGCGTGTGATCGAGATCCATTATGTAAAAACCACTGAAAACTGTATTTATCCACTCCGAGACGACGGGAAGCTGTTTTGAATACCAATAGTTTTCCTACACTGTAGCAGGCATGTTACTGTGTCGTGTTTTCGGAGTTTCCCCATTTTTGCCCACCCCTGTATGTTCATGAAGTTCCACTGCACAATAAATGCTCTCGGACCCCAAGTACCAAGGACATGTAGCTTTAACGGCACAGGTTACTATGATCTGCTTCGCCAACATGTGATCTCTGCTCTGCAGGAGAGAGGAGCTTTGAAATAAACCGTTTTGATGCACGACAGAGTTCCATTTGCATTTCTCATGAGGTCACTCGGCTACTCCGTGACATTTTTGGAGAAACCCGAATCATTGGCCGATAGTTCCAAACTGCGTAACCACCAAGATCACCAGAAATGAACCCTGTCACGTGGAAACCGGTATGTGTTTCCTTCAACGGTTTATTCATTATTTCTGTTCCGCATGTCCCTAAATATGTTTCCACAAAGTTTCATTGCCCTACAATGACTTGTTTCTCATGGGGTGCTGTCAAGTAGCGGAAGTTCCACTACCCTGCACTTCGGTGTCTGGTCTTACACATTTCACTGCAGACATTAACATAACATTAGTGATTTCACTTCACATAAGTTAGCAAAAATATTTATGTCTAAGTCATAATGCATAAACGATTGTACATTTCTTCAAACATACCTTATTTCTTTACAGTGATCCTGTAGGCATCGCAGAAAATGCTACCTTCTGCCATTACAGCGGTCTACCTTCTGCGACTACAGCGGTCGGTTATTTAACTATCATCATAGTCTTGGAAATCTGTCAGTCACCCGAAGATTTTTGCCCATCTGTGGGATGATTTACTGTGCATCTCGTACGAATTCATACGAAGAAAACGGAACTATATTTGATAAAATCATCACTGAATACTGGGGAAAATAATGAATTCTGAAAATAGTGTTTTTGAGACGACAAAATTGCCAGATTATTTGTAATATTATTTCACAAATGACTGTGGCTTCAGAGTCAAATGCAGGATGATAAGACAAGCAACATATTGTACCATGTAACGTGCGACGACAAAAGAAAAGTCGGGTGTGTACTAATAAACCGGTAGGCCTAATAATACGGGTGAAATAAACTAAATCTATTGAATGACACAAATATTTCCGAAAGGCTTTTGCCTTAATGTAAGCATTGCTTATAATCTGCAACTTAGCGTAGCAGTGGGACTTGAATTTTCTCGGATAGGCTGTACAACCTACGATCACAGTTCAGTTTCAATTTGGCAACAAACTCTACCAATCTACGTTTCAAAACAGCTGTTTTAAAACACGTCCCATCATACAGCTAAGGCATTGCAAGCAACATCCTACTCATGGAATGGCTCTCATGGTTAATTACTGCATTAATATCGTCTGTAAGTGGTTTGTAACACTAATAATTTATAGACTCGTGAATATTCTGAAGTATGTTTGGAAAAAACTATATCTTTTGCTGAATATAGTTTGGTAAAAGTGCACTTACGGTGTATGCAAGTCTTCATTTGCGTGCTGGTGTTGGTAACGGTTCACTTGATGAGTGATGGGAAGTGTACACAGCGAACCACGAGTCGGATGTAGGCACACAAATGTAACGGAAGTGCCGCAAAACTGTAACAGCAGTTTCTGTCTGCATTTATCTAAACAATAAATTATTAGTAAAAAATACAAAGGTTACCTTCCGTATAGCTGGCAGAGGAGAGGGCGTCTGACATTGTTGATGCTGATCCGTCCGCAGGATAGAGACGTAAATCTTAGCAGCCACCTTGGTGTCACTCGCGAAGAGTAAGGTATGTGTCGACACCGGGTTTTAGCATCTTCTTTCTCTCATGATCGTATTATCGTCTACAACAGAAACATTACACAATACTACACACACACGAACATACACCCACACACACACACACACACAACGCATACAATTATTGTAACGAAGCATGTTGCAAAAAAATTAAAAAAACTGGTAAATAAAACTACACCTGTCAGTGCATATCATAGCATGATCGACACACATTGTAGTGGATGGTACGCTGAAGACTGGCAATTATTGTTAAGGCGTCACAGTCCTACTGGAATGAAAAGATTGAACAACTGACACTATTGTATACAGGTAGACATGATGGACTTGCGGTTTCTTACTTTTGAAGATCCAGCGCGTGTCCATGGTGTTGAGATGCTCAGCCTGTTCATTAGAGGTTAGGCACCACGTCAATTGGTGTGATGTCGCGGCTACCTTCCCCCCCCCCCCCTCCCCCCCAAAAAAAATCCAGGAATTCAGCTGCGGTCAGAGAGAATCGTGCTGCGGTCGTCATCTGTCATCTGTCTATAGAAGCGGTCACGAGGTAACGGCTTGTTTGTTGTCCTTAAGTCCTATACGTTTTTCTTTTTCTTTGTTGCAGTTCCGCTCTGAAATAAGCCTGTCGGTTCGTGTTCACTGATACTGCGCTTTCAAGTCCCCGTCGTCCAGGATCAGTTATGATAGAGAGCTCTGACAGATTCTGGAAAGTGTTCCGACTTCACGTACAATCGTTTCTATAGACAAAACATTCGAAAGTCCTTCACGAGTAAGTTATCGTGCACGAAACTACATTCATTGCTACTATTCAAATGGTTCAAATGGCTCTGAGCACTATGGGACTTAACATCTGTGATCATCAGTCCCCTAGAACTTAGAACTACTTAAACCTAACTAACCTAAGGACATCACACACATCCATGCCCGAGGCAGGATTCGAACCTGCGACCGTAGCGGTCACGCGGTTCCAAACTGAAGCGCCTAGAACCGCACGGCCACACCGGCCGGCGTTGCTACTATTAAGCACCTCGATTGTTTATGGAAAATCGCTTCTTGTTATGAATATTTTATCTACTACTAATTATTTACGTGTTGTAACAAATGATTACACAGATATTTACTAACTTTTTTTCCCCTAAACTAGAGTGGTTTGTATTTTCTGCTTCTTCTTCCAGTATCACTATGTGAATCACAACTGATAATTGGATTGGCAGATACGTTGGTTGCGTTGAGTTCTTGACGAATGACTGTATCTGTGCTCTTTTTAACCGTTTATGTGTAAGTTTTCTTTCCATGAGGTAGAGCGAGGAATACCATTTTAAAATTTCGAGATTATACGGAGTCTCTGCACATTTTAGTAACGTTTGAATGGAAAAATATTTCTCCATTTCCTTGAGGACTATCTGACTTACGGCCTGTGGAAGAGACAGATATAAGCTTGTTACTTCTTTTGTAAACATGTATTACGTCCTTTTACTTTCGTTCAGGTGGTATATTTAATAATTGTGTATAGTGTTTGAAATACAACGTTCATTTCGTCACTAATCAGCTATTTACTGTGCGTTTATGCTTTTTGTAAATGTAAGTTTTCATAAATGTAAGTAGGTGTCTATTTTTATTGATTTATTTGATATGTCCTATTTTATTTTGTACTTAGCGTATGATATTCCTAATTAATGTTCAAATGTTCAAATGTGTTTCAATTCATTAGGAACCAAACTGCTGAGGTCATCGGTCCCTAGACTTACACACTACTTAAACTAACTTAATGCTAAGAACAACACTCACACCCACGCCCGAGGGAGGACTCGAACCTCCGGCGGGAGGGACCACACAATCAGTGACGCTGTGCCTCTAACCGCGCTGCCACTCCGCGCGGCTATTTAAGGTTGAGTGATTTGTATAGTATTTAGATTCCCTAATCTGTTCCTCATAACGTGTGTCATAAGATCTGCCAGTCATCCTTAAACAGATTTTGTCATAGTCCCTACAACTGAGGTGATCACTGGCGTCATCAACAATAAATTATTGAGGGGATCACCAATAGATAGGGTATAGAATACAAGGGGGTCTGAACGGGAGATTCCATTGCAAAAAGTTGGAAAAATTAGGACCTGAAACAATTTTTTTGGAGCATTCTGGAAGCCTCAGACAATTTCAGTGACACTTGAAACTCCTAAAGCGTGCCGATTTAAGACTAGATTAAAATGTATTTTGCGATTACCGAGTATATAATAGTTATATAGCATAACCATTTTAATTTATTGAAGTGTCAGCGTCATTATTTTGTATTTAATCCTAAACAACTATGGAAACTATTTAAATCGGAATAGTTTTTCTAACTAAATTCTGTTTCATTTTATTGGAATCTTGGTGAGTACCCAATGTTGCCCAGTCACTCACACTTGGCAAAACCGCTGAGGTCGCAGTTCTAACCTCCACCATGGATTCATGCGAAAGAAAGGGTGAAATGTGGATAAGGGGAGATGCGACGACCTTATCAGCGTGTGACACGCCGATCGTGGCGTAGGGCAGCATTGTGCTGAAATTCGGTACCCATGTGGCCTGTCCATCTGTTCCTTCCCTGTCCCTCTGTCCACCTCCTCCATCCCCTATCTCTATTCATCTGCTCCTGCCCCTCTCTTTGTCAGTCTCATCTGTCCATCTTCTCCTCTCCCCTCTCTCAGTCAATCTCCTCCTCCCCCTCTCCTTTTCATCTCTACCTCTTTCCTTTCTGCATCCACTTTTTCCTCTCTACTCTCTCTGTCTATCTATTCTGTCCTTTCTCTGTCCATTTCCTCCTCCCACATCTCTCTGCCTGTCTCTTACCCCCCTGTCTCGGTCCATCTCCTCCTCTTACCTTTCTTTGTCCATTTTCTCCCCTCTCCCTGTCAATTACCTCCTCCCCTATCTCTCTTCATCTCCTCCTATCTAAACCTGTCTCCTCATTCCCATTTGCTTTCTGTTCAGCTATTCGTCTTCCCTACTCTCTCCATGTTATCACATTCACCCCCGTAGGCGGCTAATGTTTCTAGCCCCTACAGTATTTCTTTGCCGATTGTAAGCAGTACATGTACCAAATTTGATTCAAAGCGTTCCAGGGGTTTAGGATGAACTTTTTACAAATGACTTTGTCCAGATACGCGCATATCAAATATATTTCATAGATACTGAAAAAATTTCACGCATATTTGTACACATAGTTCACCTGTATGTCTAGCCTACTTTGCCTAGCAATTTCATTTTCACCCAGCTCAATGTTTATGACGTCAGATCTTCTGAACTATGTCTCATATGATGATATATTTGGTTAGGTCCATTCAGCGACAAATGTTGGTAATGTCTGCGATGTTTTGCGAATACAGTTACTAGTAAACAAGTAATAAATTAAAATGTCATGCATGTTGTGGCAGTTTGTCACGCATATCAGTATTTGACATCACATCTTCAAAATTGTGTGTCATATAATGATAGATTTTTGTGTCTACATTCTTAGACAGATGTGGATACGGTCTGCCAAAAGTGTTGCGAATACAGTTAGTAGCAATGAAATAATAAATTTGAGCATCTTGCTTCATGACAGTTAGTAGCAACCAACTAATAAATTTAAGGGTATCGCTTCATGTGGCAGTTTTACAGCATGAACAGCTAAAAGATAGTAAGCGATAAACTTTTTCCCTTTCATCATTTTGTGGAGGAAGTCAGCGAGACAAATTTCGTAAAGGTTCACAAGTACTGGTTCACTATAGTATGAGTATTCTCGCATCGTGGGCTACACAACGTTTTCACCCCCACCCCTACCCCTTTGATGAGTGTGTGACTCTTACACCCACAGTGATTTTTCACCCCCACCCCTACCCCTTTGAAAAGTGTGTGACTCTTACACCCACAGTGATTTTTTTCAGATACTAAGTGATATGTACGAAGTTTGATCCAAATCGGCCCAATAGTTTAGGAGCTGAGAAACATAAATACATACATATGTACTTATTTACAATTTGTATGATTTTATTGTTTAAAATAAGTAGCCTATTTCACATAAGATTTTATTTAGTATATTTTTCAAAAACTAAAAATACATTCAAAATACAAAAGTAAACTATGATGACTAGGAATAAAGATGGAAGTAGTTAGAAATTCAGAAACGGTAATTAAATGCGATACCAACAGCATAAGGTACAGTCTTAGGCAAAAAAATTGATCGCCAGCCACCCGCCACAGAGGCGAAGTCCGAGACGTTCACTTAAGGTGACCAATCAAGTGGATCGCTCCTCATAATAGTAAGTCCGGTGATATGCTCGGTCTGGCAACACTGTAGAATGAGGAAATGTCTGGAAGACAGTAAGTCCCTTCTTGGAGAAGATCCAAGGCTGAAACTGCTCATGGTCCAGTAGTAAACGTCGCGCAATGTAGCCACGAAGTCGCGAGATCGAATCCATTCTATTCCTTTTTTTTTAATAGCATTTCGGTTGTCTGCGAAAGTAGTCATTCTGACGGAGCTAAAAAATAATTCCCTTCACCTTATAACCCACCTGTAATGCCAGAATTCTCCACAACAAGTCCGCTGTGCCGAGACCAGATTCATGCTCGGTAGTTTCCTCGTCCTACAGCTGCCCCTGTCAGTGGGCTACCGGCCGAACACCACTCGCCAACTTCGTCAGGCGTCGTAACACCAGGTGGACACGGCGCTACGACTGTGTTTAGCAAGGGTCATTTTCCAATTTGATGTTCTATTTTCTCGCAGTTACATATTGGATTTTAAACGCTCAAAATGTATGAATGTTGTTCAAGAGTCGTAAACTAGTATTGCAAGTGGGTACAAGCCCAAGATTTGGAACATACTCTGGGTTTAACATAGGTCTGAAGGTACACGGCAGTTCGGAACACCTGCACTGTGTCTGGAATTGGGCAAAACACGTCAGTAAACAATTTTACTGCTTCAAGAAACTTCGTTCGTACTATTAGCACTCATTATCTGCATTCAGGAAGTCTCAATGACTGACTTATGTGATGAACCGCGACCACTCAACCACAGTACGCCATATGCATTCAATAGACGACTTCAGAAGTCAGGTGCATGTGTACAGCAGGCTCTGACTGAAAGCAAAAAAAAAATCAAGGAAAGACTATTACTGCATTTTAGCTTGAACCTCATCATTTTGCTCTTTCAGAATTCATATGCAGTTTGTTACTGGTATCTACTTATGATGTCTTTATGTTACCTTCTCAAGACAACACTGGTGGATGAGCTATAAGAGAAGACATCTCCTCAAGCAAAGAACAGTTTGAATGTAATATTTTGCAACTGGTGGTTCAATAAGGATGTTGTGCACTACGAAACCATCCCCAGGGTCGTCTCTATCGCAGCTGGTGTTTATTGCCAAAGCTAAGACTTGTAATTCAGGGTACCATGGTAACGTTACGACGAATCTCTGCTTTATTAAAACAGACACTACTGTAACACGAGCATGCCTACAACAGCACGAATGAATAACATATTACTCATTCTGGACTTCGAAAGTGTCTGTGTTTATTTGCTGCCCTATGTCAAAATGAAACAGTATGAAAATTTGGCATTTCACAGCTATAATTTATGTTGTGTTGGCAGAAGAGCCAACACCGTGTTACTAGTGGGGGCCGAAATGCACGCGTTTTAGCTCACGCAGGCTGGCGTGAGGAGGAAAGAACTATACTGACGTGAGGTCTGGAACATGACAAGGAACAGAATTCAGGAAGCGGACGTAATTAGTTTGATACTTAACTTTAATCCATTAATGATGAACGTCGCTCTTGACGGTACATGATTCACAATATTATCTGTTTAGAATAGTAATTGAATGTGGCGCCTTGCACGGTCGTAGCAAATGACGTAGCTGAAGGCTGTGCTAAACTTTCGTCTCTGCAAATGAGAGCGGTTTCAGGCAGTGAACCATCGCTAGCACAGTCGGCTGTAAAACAGGGGCGAGTGCTAGGGAGTCTCTCTAAAATAGACCTGCCGTGTGGCGGCGCTCGGTCTGCAATCACTGATAGTGGCGACACGCGTGTCCGACGTATACTACCGGACCGCGGCCGATTTAAAGGCTACCACCTAGCAAGTGTGGTGTCTGGCGGTGACACCACAATTTATTTATTGATTTCATACCTGGATGCCTATAGCTCTGTCACGAAGTGGCCACATAATCTGGTCTTCAGTGAGAATGGAACCATGACCCAAAGCAGGCATTGCTGCAGAAGCAAAACTGTTATTTCATTGCCGATGCAGCGCTGCTGTGATTGTCTCTTCCTTATTGTCCCAGTGGTGGGTAGAACTAATAAACTGCAACGTAAAATACAAGATTACTTGCAATTTCCGCGTGGAATGACCTTCCTGGATTCAAAAGCATAAAGTGATACACAATTTTAAAGAAAATAACTCATTTTACTCAATAAAACTGATAAGCAAACATCAACTGATTTTATATGACAGCCTGGGAGTAACTCGGCGGTGACACCACTACCAAACATATGCTACGTTGTTGCCAAGTTTCAGTGATACTACGAGCAGGAAGATTTTGTTTCAGCAGACGAGTGAAGAGTGCCATCGATGTCAGCACCTCTTATTTCTGAACGACACGGCGAATGAGGGCCTGAATACCAAATGTATGTGTCAATGGATTTCAGTCGCGTTTATGGACTGTAATTATTTCTGTTTTTTTTCTGTCATAAGCACTTTGGAAACTGAAAAGTTAGTTCATCTAGCGCGATTCATATGTCTGGAACGTCTCAAGTGCTAATACTGCATACATTGTGAGAAAGTAACACGTCTTTTGATCGTTACAGACATTGAACATGTTTCTGTTAAGAATTTTGTCATTGGTCTCCAAAACAGAAGAAAACACATGAAAGGACAGTTCAACTTTCATTGCATAACATACGCATCCAAGGAGGGGCTTCGTAACTTACGAATAACGTTATAGTCCAAACCACGAACTAGCAGAAAAATGGGCTCAAAACACTGTGTAGAAATTCACACCAGTGAACAGGCGCAATGTTAATTTGATTCGAGCTGGTGCTAACGTGAAAGAAGAAGCAGCTGGCATCAGTACAAGGAATATGGAACAAAAATTTTTTACAGTAACGTCTAGAATAATTTATCCTTACGCAAAACTGTCGTTAAACCTAAAATACTTAGAAATGCCTAGTATCTACTCATAATGACTACAGTATAAGCACTGTTGATGTTTTGTCAGTAAAAGCGAAGAGCATCCATGTTGAAGAGATTTTCATCCTGCATTATGATTAAGACAGAGAAATACCGAGGTAACAATACGTTGACCATGCTGAGCGTTGTGCTAATTTTCTGTGCAGTGTTTCACAGTCAGTGCACGGTGTTGTTAACTGAGTTCCTAATGATATCATTTATGAAGGACGCCTCTATCCTGCCGCAGTACTCAGTTGAGAGTTATCAGGGTGTAATGCGACGGCACAAGTAGGCAGACAGTTCTAGTACTTGCGGAGACTGTCTGCACACTGCTGATTCATGACGCTAAACTACCACTACGTCGGATTGTAGCTCAGACCTATTTTCTTCTCATGAAAGAGTTGTTTAGCAGTGGGTGAACAGCATCCACGCCCTGGTACCCAACACAACACAGAACCGTAATACGCCAGTTAATCGCAGTGAAATGCCATATGATCGCGTCTTCCTGGCAGCGTCTTTCTTTCTTTCTTTCTTTCTTTTTGCTTCTTTGCAGGATATTGTCACCTCACTTTGGAAGCGATAAACAATTGTTACAGTCTACGACACCATAATTCACACAGACTACCTCTCCACAAAACCACTACAACAGCAACCGTGTATATTTCTTAAAATATGATACTGGATGCAGTTTCCTACCTAGCTTATCGGCTTCATGTTGTCAGGTTTTTTGAGTGGTTAGTCTGTTGTCTCCATTATTCCAGTCCCACCATTCAAAATGCAGTGAAAACGAGCGACATAAATGGGCTTTTGACTGATAAACAACAATTCAGTAGTAACTGGCAAAGTGTGGTTAATTCCATCAGTCATCTCACGATTACGATATCAAGTGTTTCATAGAATTTCTTTGGTATATTTTGTTGCGCTAGTTTTCAATTAAAACAGAGGAAGAGGAGAAACAATTGGCTTCAAACATACTTTGGTAGTGCGATCTGAAAATAAAGTTACAGTTGCAGCAGTACATAGCTAGTGTGATTATTACGTCGAGAATGTGAACACTCTCTCATTGCTTTAGTGCCGGCTAAAGTAGAAATTAGCTGTTATAATTATTTTTTTATGTTTCATTTAATACATGCTACCCATTTCAAGAATGTTTTGCTCATCATTAGGTGTTTATGCATACTGAAGACTGTTGCTTAAAGACAAATTGTCTTAGCATAGAACTGTTTTGTTCAGTGTTCGCCGCTGGAGTGGCTATTGGAGTATTTGGTGCGAAGCGGAGAAATGGACCGCCAGCCTTGCCTTCTGTTGACGTGGAGCTGTGTCATGATTGAAACCACAGCCCGTTTCGGTTGCGGATCATGTTTCTTCAGTTGTTAAGCTGCGATATCGTATGGTACACATTTTATAAGTCAGTTATTCACTTGCACTTTTGGCATCCCACGCTTCATCTGCATCCATGGCACACTGGATGAGTTGTTTAAGAATTTACACTACTGCACTGCCTAACTGACACTAATTTTGACGTAATTATAGCGAGAGATGTAATGTTTTTTTTTTTTTTTTTTATTAAAAAAATCTTATGGTTAGGGCCCCCCCCCCTCCCGTGGGGCAGACCGTTCGTTGCGAGCCGGTCTTTCTATTTGACGCCACTTCGGCGACCTGCGGTCGATGAGGATGACAGAATGATGACGAGGACAGCACAACACCCAGTCCCTGGGCGGAGAAAATTCCCCAACCCCACCGGAAATCGAACCCGGGCCCAGAGGATTGACATCTGTCACGCTGAGCATTCAGCTACCGGGGGCGGACAATTTTCTGGTAAAACGACCACACAGTAGGCCAGGTTAAAACATTAATTTTCCAACGCTCTATTTCCTATTCTGCACGAATTATTCAGTCATCGAAATTCCAAACAAATATCTAGTGATTCAGATGCAGTCCCGACAGTCCGTCGACTATCACTGGGTTGCCAAACACTTTCCAGACGGCATTTTATATGTAATTGTTTACAGACAACACATGTAATGGGACTTTAAGGGTATCGTTTAGTTAGTCATTGTCTTTTGATGCCGCTAAAACATGTTAAATACTTGTGACTCGAAGTCAAACGTCTTTTTGATTCACGTAACTAACGGGTAGCATATTTCGTGACAGTGGAAGCAATGCTGCAGCAAACTGATTGCTTAACAAACTGTAACATGTACAATCTGTGTAATGACTGTCATTTGAGTTACGTAGCAGACAGTAATTTGCCGAAGCAGTTACCTGCAGAATTAATGTATTTACCCTAAGAATTAGTTCTGTGTCTGCTTAGTGTTGATGAGATAGGTGCTTCGTATATTGGATTTAGTATACTGACTTGTGTTTCCCTTCAAACGTTAAGGGTTTTTGGTTCCATTCTCTGCTTGTTCTTTATGGAAACGTGATGCGGTATAATAGCGAAGGTCTTCGTCGTCATACAGCAGTGCGTGGCTTGTGGAGCAGGAAGATACAGGCAGAAACTCATAAGAGCTGTTGGTGATAAGATGGGAAGATAATATCATGCTATCTTTATTTAAGTAGCTAGATTAAGTGCACCAACATTAACATCATGCAAAGCCAATGGACAGTGTGATGCCGCCTCGTTCTCTGAGCACCTGTACCATCCTGATTATGCAGTTTTCATTGTCATCCATTAGCGAGGATTACAATAAATCTGCTGCTGATGGTTTGCCAAGATACATGAAAAGCGCATTATGGATGACAATTTATATGTTCAGCGTGCCTCGACTCTTGAGTTTGATCGTAATAAATTGCACGGTTTTGCATTTTCGGCCATTTCGTCCACAAAATTATTCGTGTGAGAAATACCTGAGCGTAATTGTTGGAACACTCGGTTGCTTTGAGTTACACTCCATTTTGGGATGAAAATGTCTCGGAAAGCGACGTTAATTTGATTTTCAGTCCATGATCAGTCTGAATGCTCTCTGAATGATCTGACAAACGTGTTTCATCATGCATGAATTCTGTAAAGTGTTATGGCAAAAGTGAGTTAGTTCTGAATGCATACATGAGAAGAGATGTTCAGTACAGTAAGTAAGTGGGATGGGGTGGGGGTGGGGGGGGGGGAAGGAGTGGAGGTGGGGGGCTGAGACTCTCCATCATTAAGTGTCCCCATACCCTGATGAACAAGGTAACATAAGGTTCACTCACAAGAAAAACTCTGAATGTTGGCATACCACTCTCGTACTTTAACTACACTGTTGGTCAGATTAATATTCATATTTTAGGTCATGATCGCCATGTTCTCCAGTACTACATTCGGTACATGTAGTTGATGCCACTTTTACATGAGGAAATTGTGGGTAGAATGTTCTTATAACTGCATGTGTATCCTGTAGAGAACTTGTAAACGAGGGGCCGTAGTGGAAGTGGTCATAAAATTACAACCATTCTCATGATAGAAATTGGAACTGTACGAACACAACGACTGGTGCACGCGTTTATAGGAGGCGAGACTGTAACTCTCCTGATGCCAGGATGTCGCCAGGTTCTTTTAGCAAGCGGAAGAAACCTATATTTCATTTGCCCAACTGAAGCACAAGTGAGTTAGGTTAACAGCCTTCTTTCAGAAATTGTAAATGGTTCGCCTGGAAGATCCTGATCTCTCTGTAAATGTTGGACTGTGCTCCCGTCTAGGTAGACGTCTTCTGTCGAAACATGGCCATGCTTACCCTGAGAACGACGCCTCCCTATTCTAAAATCTTCTTTTTTCAGACAAGAGAGACTTCGATCGCTGATTGGCTCTCCTCAGGATATGCAAAGCAGAGGGTTGCTCCCCCAGCGTGGGAACCCTGGTACTCTGTCTGGATTGGCTATTAGGCCAGCAGAAAAGTCAGGAGGGGAGATTCAATGAGTGGAGGATAGTTTGATTGGTTTGGACAACGTGGAGGCGGTTTTTTCTGCTAATTCGGCTCCCGTACCGGGGCCCGGTGGAAACTGGCAGTGATTCTTTGCATTCTTCCTCCCCTGGTGGAGAACGTCAGGCTTTTCTCCGGTGGCTGAAACTTCTGGTCTGCAACTTATGGTGGACGAAGAGCCAATGGCAGTTTCCAACTGTACCGGCAGTGAAACTGGATATCATCTCGGACATATTATGTGTCACGACGGTGAACTTATTCGTGCTGAGTCGGCTGTCTGATGTTTGACAACTCCAGCATGCGCCGTTGTGCCTGTGGTTCTCCAGACCAGCGAATGGGTGAACCTCACACTGAAATCTGCCGGGATTTCAGGGCTCTGATAGGGAAGTTTCTCGCGTTATAATAATCAGAACGCCAGTCCGGGTAGTTCGAAAAGTTTCGTGGATGCGTCAGAACATTACAGTAGCCGCCGCGCTCTGCTCCTCGCCCACAGCGTGCCATTTTCTGCTGCCGCCTGAATCAAGGTGAATGGGTAAAGTAGTACTGCTGAACCAGCGGAGGGTTGTTAAATGTTATTCATTGCTCCCTGTTCTCATTGAACCATAGTTTGTGGTGTACATGGTCATGGTTGATTCCATTTGAACAGAATTGGGCCTCACAGCGCATTCATGTAAATAAAGTCTGACTGCGTTGGTACAAATGGCTCTAAGCACTTTGGGACTTAACATCTGAGATCGTCAGTCCCCTAGACTTAGAGCTACTTACCTAACTAACCTAAGGACAGCACATACATCCATGCCCGAGGCAGGATTCGAACTTGCGATCGTAGCGGTCGCACGGAGTGTGCGGGACACGGCTTGGATAAACATTAATTTTTTAACTTTCCGATGCCTTAAAACAGCCCACAGTGATATTTCATGCAATTTTTATTGTTTCTTCGCGTAGGATATCTCCAAGGCGTCTTGTAACCGATTCAGTTAATTGCCTTGACAGAGCTTTTTGATAGTTTATTTCCCATCAAGTGTTTTCTACATTCTCCCAAAGGATGCTTGGATTTCTTGACCCAACTGGCAATGACCTCACAACCTCCCCCCTTATGTTCTCAGTAGGGTTGAGGTCCGGTGACCGTGGAACGAACGGCATTAGTTTTATACTGTCTTGGCCGCGAAATCATTCCTGTACGGCTCTGCTTTGGTGGATGGGGCTGCTGTCCTGTAAAGAAATAGGTACCTAGATATTTCGTCTATTTGTATTTGAAGAACATTTTTGCAATTTACCCATTGTATTAATGTTTTATTATAGTGTCTAAGAATTCAGGTCGAGTCACAGCTGAGAGGTCTATTGTAAGTTAAATATTCCGATATCGCGCGTATTTTACCGTGTCCATTATATGATTGAGAATCGTAGCGCCGGCCACTGTGGCCGAGAGGTTCTAGGCGCTTCAGTCCGCAACCACGCTGCTGCTACGGTCGCAGGTTCGAATCCTGCCTCGGGAATGGATGTGTGTGATATCCTTAGGTTTAAGTAGTTCTAAGTCTAGGGGACTGATGACCTCAGATGTTAAGTCCCATAGTGCTGAGAGCAATCTGAACCATTTGAAAATCGTAGCCTGAAAGCCAGATTGAGAGAAAATGGCTGAACCACGTCAAATGATGCGGTATTGAACTGTTAACGAGACCATCGATCTTGTTAATCATGGATTTTGATGAGTCTTAGGTATGTCGTGGAGGAACCGGTCCTCAATACCTGGTCATCGGCGTGTCAAAAAAATGTTCAAATGCGTGTGAATTGCTAAGGGACCAAACTGCTAAGGTCATCGGTCCCTAGACTTACACACTACTTAAACTAACTTACGCTAAGAACAACACACACACACCCATGGCCGAGGGAGGACTCGAACCTCCGGCGGGAGGAGCCACGCAATCCGTGACGTAGCGCCCTAGACCGCGAGGCCACTCCACGCGGCTCGGCGTATCATCCAACGACTTCTAGTTGAAGTATTTTGCGTATCACCTATACCAGTAACGTGATCTCTGTGTTAATCAACTGAGAGAAAGGACAGCGGCTATAGTTCTAAGTTATTATGCGGACGGTACAGGTTCAAATCCTGCCCGGGTACTTTTTTCCAATTTACTTTTATATAATATCATCAAACAGTATTTGTCATGCAAAATTATTCAAAAACAATCGTTTTAGACGTAGTAATTTCATTAATAAAACAATAATTAGAGCAAACTTTCTTCAAACGTGTAGTCCGCTTGTTACGGAATGGATTACAAGATCTTCTTACTCACTGTTGCTTTATGTAGTAGAGCAGAATTAATGATGGTATTTGTCGCAGAGGCAATTGGAACACAAATTCATTGACTACCACGCACATTTAATGAAAGCTGCTGCCTTCCAGGCACACGGATTTTTCTGAAGGGATACCGAGAAACCTTAGTTCATTTAAATTCCAAAAATTGTTATTAATGCCATCAACTTGGATGTGAACCACGCACATTTGAGCATCAATGCGAAAGCAGACGCACTAAACTGATGTAGAATTGAAGGAAGTATTTTTATGGAACCTTCCCTCGAAACAATTTCTCTATTAGTCCTTAGCAAGTTGGTTACATTTTGAATTTTTTTCGTGAAACTTTTAACCTGCCTGCAAAAATAAATATCACAGCTTTGGCTAAGTCGAGGGATAACTTTTACAGTGCAAAAGCCTGCTTTTCTTTCAACTACAAGGTTCTGATCGGAAAATGCCTGATCAGTCTGCACTCCCCATGAATCAAGCGAACGTTATCCAAATATTTCGAATCGTAAATACGTGCCACAAGTAGAATACACGTGTGAAGAACTTTTCCGGTATTGATTTTTTTTATTAGTGAAATTACTACGGCAAAAACCTGAACCGTCCACAAGATAACCGTGAACTATAGCCACTGCGTCACTCTTAGTACCTTGGAACAAAGCTCACACTACTGGTTCAGGAGGTACACAAAAAACTTGAGAATCGATTTCCTCGAAAATTAGCAGCCGCTGGATGAAAAGCCGTTAACCACGTACTCAGAACAGGTACATCTACAACATACCCAAGACTTATCAAAATTTCTGTTTACAGGTCTAATGTTCTCCTTGTGAGATATACAAACCACTGGACAGTCCGAACTTCTGCGTTTGCAACAGAGCTGCCCAAACAAATCCCGTCGATAGCGTAACAGACAGCAACTACAGAAGGGAAGCTGAAGAGTATGACTAGTGCTGGCATTTTAAAGACGGCCGTGGTGACCGAGCGGTTCTAGGCGCTTCAGTCCGGAACTGCGCGACTGCTACGGTCGCAGGTTCGAATCCTGCCTCGGGCATGGATGTGTGTGATGTCCATAGGTTAGTTAGGTCTAAGTAATTCTAAGTCTAGGGAACTGATGACCTCAGATGTTTAAGTCCCATAGTGCTCAGAGCCATTTGAACCATATGGCAATTTAAAAACTCTCATACATTGGTTTATGTGATGCTAATAGTAGAATGGTACAAATATACACCATATGGGATTTGCGGACGACATAATAACAACAACAACAACAATAATAATAATAATAGAGGAATTATTAGAAAAAAAAGAGTGCTATACAAACTGCAGATGGTTGGAAAATGAATAACAATGAGAAGATCTACAAAAATATACAAAAACATTTCAGACGTAATGGCTAAGTAAGGATTAACCTTTTTGGATATAGCTACCGACTGAATGCGAAGAGGCTAAAGAAACAAATATTCCTTTACTTCTGAAAGAATGAATCAACAATAGCATGGGTTAATATGTAAGCAAAGAACTAGAAAGAAAGTCTGGGAAAGACTGGGAACTAAAGGAATTAAACGGTTTTAAGAATGAAATGTTGTATTCAGAAAGATTTCAAAGCAGAAGAAAAAATAATTTGGAAACAACACGAACAAAAGAAGGAAAAGACAACATGGGAGAAAGTGATGAGATACTTGAAAAAATAGGGAACAACAACAAAGAAAGAAGAGGAATTGACGTTGTTACGTGATCCTAGTTGTTAAATACGATAATAATAATAATAATAATAGCAAAAAGTAATAATAATAATAAATGATTATTTAAAAACTATGAAAACACTTTTTCGTTAATTGCTGTCCATACCTGCAGAAAATAGACATCCCTCTGAGGATTTAGCATCTCAACGCTTGGCTTCATTATATTCTCCAGAATATTTAGGCAGGCATCTGCATTGAGAATACCCTCAGTTGCCATGGGGCCCTGCTTCCCGAGCCCCACACAGTAACAGAATAGCGTCCACTTCCTTCTCTTTCCACGAGATACTTCCGACTAAACTGTTCTCCTTGCAGATGGTACACCTAGTGATATCAAAACCGTTTGATGTTAATCAAACCGCTCACAAATTCAACGACAACATTTATTGAAGAAACACAGCATCAGAAAAGTGTAACTATAAAAGAAGGAAAACAGATTTTAGAAAGGGTATTGTGTTCTGCAGTAACGAAAAGCCAGTTTTACGTAAAACAATGGTATATATGATACTATACACAATCAATTTATTGATATCTCGCCTGAAATCGGGATTACTCACGGAAGAAATGATTTTCTCGTCAGAAACTGTGACTTTGTTCCAGTCAAAGGCAATGTATTCTTCCGCAAAAGCCATGCAGCCGATCTTCTGATAGATAGTCAACCGTTGCTCTGTAGCAGTTCTTCGGCGTAAAAGCCCATTATCTTTCAGCCTCCTCCCCACAGTTCTTGCACTGCCAGGAAACTCAGAAATCTGTCCTAGGTGCCGGGAACTGAAGAACGGATTGGCGTGTCTGTTGTCGAGCAGACATCGATCGTCTCTCACTGGAAAAACTGATTCGCCCACTCCCACTTTTACGCCCTGTACGGCCGGTGGCGACACATTCTCTCCACCAACGCCTCGCCGTCGCTTTTTGGGCGCTACATCTCTCATCCGCCTCGGACGGGCAGCAACTCTCGCATCGTCATTCCCATGAGTTGCCGTGATGACTGAAACCTGTGTGATGCAATGCATCCATTATATTGTGTGCATTTAGGGCGTTATCAGCGGCCTTATTTAAACATAAGACCTTTTACTGCTGATAGCAGGGACACAAATGTATTTAATAAAAATTAAAGGTTTATCGGGTAATTAGTGAAAAGGGAAACAAGTTTCGGGAAATATTGAAAATTTCCGCGCTGACCGGTTGCAGCTGTAGCGGCGCATCGAAAGCTAAGTACTAATTAATTGTGTGTGTATAGTGGTTTTATTTAGGAACTTTAGTAGTCTTCAACCGGTGTTCTTGGTGTTTTCTGGTGAAATAATTTCAGAAGAACCTTTTGGGAACTGTTTTCATTTTCGTTACTGTGTCATTAGACGTTTGATTCTCTTTCTGTATTAGTCTTTTGTTATATTCTCATTTGTTGTTGATTAATACTGTTAATAATAGTAGTTACTTCCCTTGTAGAGTAAGTCTGTGATTATTGTAGTCAGGTTTTTAACATCTTCTTATTGTAGTAGCGGAACTTAGATAAATAGTTTTCTTGCTTCAATAAGTGTAAAATTTTACCATCAGTGAGAAGTGTGGGCTTTGCCGTAGGTTCTTGAGTAGTGGATTGCAGTGTGAGACTTGTTCAAAGTATTTTCACTGGGGGGGAATGCAGTGGGGAAGCCAGTGGGCATTCTGGTGAGATCCTCTCCTGGAACTGCAGGTATGTAGCAAGAGTAAGTTGATAGAGGAGCAGAAGCGTAAGATCTGTGCCCTTCACGTGCAGTTGAAAAACGCACAGGAGGAGCTAGATAGGATGAGAAGGGAGAAGGGGGTTGGGGAATGGGAGCTGGCTGTTGGCAAGAGATCTGCTAGGAGAAGAATATTTTCAGATAGCTTTACTATTGGTGTTTGCAATAGATATGACCAACTGTCAGAGTCTAGTGGAGAGGAATCTCTAGTAGCTGTAGATGTAGGAAGTATGCAGCAGATCTCAGCAGTTACGGATGCTAGGACAGTTGCAAAGTTGAAGAGGAAAAAGAAGGTTCTGCTGTTAGGTAGTTCTCATGGCAGAGGTGTAGGCCAGCAATTGCAGGAAGTGTTGGGGAGTGAGTACCAGGTCACCAGCATTGTGAAGCCTAATGCAGGATTGGCTCAGGTGACTGTTAACATAGGGGGGTTATGTAGCGATTTTACTAAAGAGGATCAGGTAGTGATTTTGGGTGGGGCTGGTAACAGTATTGATAGGGATGGGGAGTATGACATAGATGGTGACCTCGAAAAGATAGCCACTCAGACTGGCAACACGAGTGTGCATTTCGTGGAACTGTTTCAGCGTCACGATCGACCTCATCTTAATACAGCCGTCAGGCGTAATAACATGAGACTTGGGGGTGCGCTGATGACAGAAAGCATGAGTCACATTTCAGTGGTGTCGGTGGAGTCTATCAGCAGGACGGGTTTCACTAGACATGGCCTGCACCTCAACAGGTATGGGAAGGGGAGGTTGGCAAAGCTTATAAAAATGGTTCAAATGGCTCTGATCACTATGGGACTTAACTGCAGTGGTCATCAGTCCCCTAGAACTTAGAACTACAGTACTTTAACCTAACTAACCTAAGGACATCACACACATCCATGCTCGAGGCAGGATTCGAACCTGCGACCGTAGCGGTCGCGCGGTTCCATACTGTAGCGCCTAGAATCGCTTGGCGCAAAGCTTATAGGTGACAGCATAGGTGGGGGTGGTGGGATCACTCATGGCAAAATTCCTGCAGTAGTGGGTGTTAGAGCTGCACCTTTTTTAGATTGAAGTCAGCTGACAGGTATTCCTGCTTAAGGGAAGTCTCTCTAACAAAGGAACCACTTTTGACAAAGATTAGGTATCCGAGTAATGAGGGAATTAGTATATTTCATCAAAATATACAAGGTATTAGAGATAAAGTTAGTGAACTGCTTATAGATGTTGACTCTGAAATTATTGGTATATCTGAACACTTCTTAAATAAGCAGATAATTCAGAGGCTTCCTTTACCAGGATATAGGTTGGCTGGCAGCTTTTCTAGGGGCTCTTTACGGTGTGGAGGAGTAGCCATGTACGCGAAAAACGGCATCCCATTTGAGTCAATTGATGTTTCAAAGTACTGCACTGAAAAGGTGTTTGAATGTTGTGCAGGTGTGGTTATATTTAATGGAGCTAATCTTGTAACTGTTGTTATTTATAGATCCTCAGACTCCGACTTCACAACATTTTTGCTAAAGCTTCTTCTCGGTTCACTTTATAGGAAATACAAAAAGTTAGCTATATGTGGTGACTTCAACATTAATTGTATAAGTGATTGTGCAAGGAAAAGGATGCTGGTAGACCTCTTTAATTCATATAATCTTATGCAAACCGTATTGTTTCCAACGAGAGTGCAAGGGAACAGGAGAACAACCATAGACAACATTTTTGTTCATTCCTCATTACTAGAAGCGCATTCTGTTAGCAAAAATGTGAATGGCCTTTCAGATCATGATGCACAAATTTTAACTCTGAAGGATTTTTGTACTGCAACACATGTTAAATATAGTTATCAACGGTTTAGGAAAGCTGATCCAGTTGCTGTAGAGACCTTTGTAAACCTTATCAAGGTACAAGAATGGCAAGATGTTTATAGCGCTGATACAGTAGATGATAAATATAATGCTTTTCTCAAGACTTTTCTCGTGCTCTTTGAAAGTTGCTTTCCGTTAGAACGCTCAAAACAGGGTACTAGCACAAACAGGCAGCCTGGGTGGCTGACTAGAGGGATAAGTATATCTTGTAGAACAAAGAGGCAATTATATCAAAACGTTAGAAACAGGCAAAATCTAAATGCAGCAGCCCATTACAAACAGTATTGTAAGGTACTTAAAAATGTTATTAGGAAGGCAAAAAGTATGTGGTATGCAGATAGAACAGCTAAGTCTCAGGATAAAATTAAAACCATATGGTCAGTCGTAAAGGAAGTGGCTGGTCTACAGAGACAGGTCGAGGATATAGAATCAGTGCGTAGTGGGAATGTCCGTGTTACTGATAAGTCGCGTATATGTACAGTATTTAATAATCACTTTCTGAATATAGCAGGTGAACTAAATAGAAACCTAGTCCCAACAGGGAATCACATAGCGCTCTTAGAAGAAAGTGTTCCGAGACTGTTACTTGAAATGCTCCTCCATGATACTGACAAGAGGGAGATTGGGTTAATAATTAAATCACTAAAGACCAAGAACTCTCATGGACATGACGGGGTATCTAGGAGAATACTGAAGTATTGTTCTATGTATGTTAGCCCAGTACCTAGCCATATCTGTAACTTTTCCTTTAGGGGTGGTTGGTTTCCTGACCGATTAAAGTACTCGGTAGTGAAGCCAATTTATAAAAAGGGAGACAGGGATAATGTTGACAATTTTAGACCTATTTCTATGCCATCGGTGTTTGCTAAAGTTATCGAGAAGGTTGTATATACAAGGTTACTGGAGCATTTAAATACACATAATTTGCTGTTAAATGTACAGTTTGGTTTTTGAAATGGTTTAACAACTGAAAATGCTATATTCTCTTTTGTCTGTGAGGTTTTGGATGGATTAAATAAAAGGTTGCGAACGCTAGGTGTTTTCTTTGATTTAACGAAGGCTTTTGACTGTGTTGGCCACAAAATATTACTGCAGAAGTTGGACCATTATGGAGCAATGGGAGTAGCTTACAATTGGTTCGCCTCTTACTTTAAGAACAGAAAGCAGAAGGTAATTCTCCGCAATATTGAGTGTGGTAATGATGTTCAGTCACAATGGGGCACTGTTAAGTGGGACGTTCCCCAAGGGTCGATGCTGGGGCCACTGCTGTTTCTTATTTATATAAATGATATGCCTTCTAGTATTACAGGTGATTCAAAAATATTTCTGTTTGCTGATGACACCAGCTTGTAGTGAAGGATCTTGTGTGTAATATTGAAACAGTATCAAATAATGTAGTTCATGAAATATGTTCGTGGCTTGTGGAAAATGATTTGATGCTAAATCACAGTAAGACTCAATTTTTACAGTTTCTAACTCACAATTCAACAAGAACCGATATTTTGATCAGACAGAATGGGCATATTATAAGCGAGACGGAACAGCTCAAGTTCCTAGGCGTTCGGATAGATAGTAAGCTGTTGTGGTAAGCCCACGTCCAGGGTCTTGTTCAGAAACTAAATGCTGCTTTATTTACCATTTGAACAGTATCTGAAATAAGTGACCGTTCAACACGAAAAGAAGTCTACTTCGCATATTTTCATACACTTATGTCGTATGGTATTATTTTTTGGGGTAATTCTTCTGATTCAAAAAGGGTATTTTTGGCTCAAAAACGGGCTGTTCGAGCTATATGTGATGTAAGTTCGAGAACCTCTTGTCGACCTCTGTTCAATAGTCTGGGAATTCTGACACTGCCCTCACAGTATATATTTTCTTTAATGTCGTTTGTTGTTAGCAATATTAGCCTATTCCCAAGAGTTAGCAGCTTTCACTCAGTTAATACTAGGCAGAAATCAAATCTGCATGTGGAATGCACTTCCTTGACTCTTGTGCAGAAAGGAGTGCAGTATTCTGCTGCATCCATTTTCAATAAGCTACCACAAGAACTCAAAAATCTTAGCAGTAGCCCAAACTCTTTTAAGTCTAAACTGAAGAGTTTCCTCATGGCTCACTCCTCCTATTCTGTTGAGGAGCTCCTGGAAGAGCTAAAAAATTAAGCAAATTCCAGTGTTACGTTATTTAAACTTAAGTCTTATCGCCTGAATATTTTTTTTTATAATTCATTTTATCTGTTTCTACTATCGTGTTATAATTCCATGTATTGACTCGTTCCATGACCATGGAGACTTCTCCTTAATTTGGTCCCACGGAACAATAAATAAATAAATAAATATCATTATATGGTAAAATTAATGAGACAATACAAATTACATCAAACTTCAGTGTGAAGTATTTCGTTGCGAAGGCAAGCTATAAAATTAATATTTACCCAACCCGTGTCCTATACATTAAGTTAATTAAACTGGTGGGGAATGTATTACATCTGTAATATATTTAGCAAAGATAAGTGCAGACACAAACAATGTCCATTGTGTTTACGTAGACTGACTGACGGACACTGCAGCACACGCCAAGATACAAACTGGAAGACATCGTCTTGGTTTTGAACCGCAGTGTGCCGATCTCATTATCTGCACGTTATTCGCGTAGCCCATGTGAAACTCTGTTCCCAAATCTGATGGAGCATGTGGAACGAGTATCATGTCGTTAGTCATCAGAACATTAACCACTGATTGACGCCTCCGTTCTTACCCAATAGGAAGAGAACTTACTCGCAACATAAGATGAGATGACATCAAAATTTACACAACATACATAAAAGGAACTAAAGGGCTTTTCTTTACTCAATAGCAGTACAGAAGTAAATAGCTCTCCTGGGAACCGTGAAATTCATTTCCTTCTCACGGATCTAAGCAAAAAAATGGCTCTGAGCACTATGGGACTTAACTGCTGAGGTCATCAGTCTCCTAGAACTTAGAACTACTTAAACCTAACTAAGCTAAGGTCATCACACACATCCATGCCCGAGGCAGGATTCGAACCTGCGACCGTAGCGGTCGCGCGGCTCCAGACTGTAGCGCCTAGAACCGCTCGGCCACCTCGGCCGGCCGCATCTAAGCTCTTGTTTCAGTATGAAGTGAGAAAATAAACATTTTAGGATTTTGAAACATAATATGATACCCGATTCTAATTGCAGTCGCGAACAGAAACATTATAAAACGTAAGAGTCTCTTTTCTTTCATACATAACTACAGCTCACAAATTCTTATTTATTGATCAGCAGACATCGAGTTTTTCATGCGAATGAACTTTGTGTTACTCTACTAATTCTGGTACGGGGATATGTAAGGATGGATAGTGACTACCCCCCTCCCTCTCTCCTCCTTACTTCAGTAACATCTTTCAAAAATGGCTCTGAGCACTATGGGACTCAACTTCTGAGGTCATCAGTCTCCTAGACTTAGAACTATTTAAACCTAAGGACATCACAAACAACCATGCCCGAGGCAGGATTCGAACCTGCGACCGTAGCAGCAGCGCGGATCCGGACTGGAGCGCCTAGAACCGCTCGGCCACCACGGCCGGCAGTAACATCTTTGCGCGTGTCTGCACATCGTTCAGTAAGTCGACAGGACATGGACTGAAAATCGAATTAAAGTCGATTTCCGAGACATATTCATCTCAAAATGGAGTTTAACTCAAAGCAGTCGAGTGTTCCAGCAATTACGCTTAAAGAATTCCCATACAAATAATTTGACAGCCGAAAGGATCTGTTAATGTGAAACTGTCGGGAATTTATTAAGATCGAATTTAAGAATCGAGGCACACTGGAAATATAAATTCTCGTCTATAATTCGCTTTTCACGTTTCTTGGCAAAGCATCGGCAGCAATTGTATTGTAACCATCGCTAATAGATGACAGCGCAAACTGTATGTTCAGAATGGCAGGGTGCTCAGAGAATGAGATGGCGTCACGCTGTCAATTGGCTTCGTATGAAATTAGTGTTGGTGCATTTAATCTGGCGCGGCCTACTTAAATAAAGATGGTGTGGTGTAGTCTTCCCTTCTTGTGGCTAGCAGTTCCATGAGGCTCTGCCTGTATAATTCCGCTCCACAAGCAATGGACTGCAGTGTGACTACGACCACCTTTCCTACTACACCGCCTCAAGTTTCCATGAAGAACAAGCAGAGAATGGAACAAAAACCCTTAGTGTCTGAAGGGAAACACCCGTCAATCTGGTCAGTCCAATATACGAAGCACCTATCTCATTAGTACTAAGCACACACAGAAATAATTATTATGGTAAATAAATTAAATCTGCAGATAACTGTTTAGGCAAATTACCGTCTGTTACACAACTGAAATGACAATGACAATCATTACACAGGTTCTAAATGTTACAGTTAGTTAAAGAATCAGTTTGCTGCAGTGTTACTTACACTGTTGTGAAATATACTACCCATTAGTTATGTGAATTAACAGACGTTTCACTTCGAGTCACACGCATTTGACAATTTTAGTCGCAACGTAGCACAATGACTAACGAAAGGATGCCGTGTGAGTCCCTTTACAAGTACTGTCTGGATAGAGTTATATACAGGATGAGTCACTAACTATGCCACCTAGGATAAATCCGAAAGTATGATAGCTGAAAAGTTTGTAGGACAAAAGTTGCATGGGACATCCGGCCCCATAATATGACATTGGTTTTTTTGTTGTTAGGTGGGGTCGCGTCGGAGATATCAAGGTCAACTTGGTTTTTTCTTAATGGGATGCTATAGTTTGGTACTTATTTTCTGATAGCGGCTATAGAGACGAATCCAATGATGTGTAACAGTAAGGTCTTTGAAGGTGAACGAAGCTCACAAAGGTGGCATGAGCATCCATTTACAAAAGTATCCGAAGTGATGACCATTGGTATCAATGCAGTGCTGCAATCTTCTTATCAGCGACTGAGTGGTATTCCTTATCACATCGGCACTTATCGAAGCACATGCTCTGACAATTCTCTCTCGTATATCTTGCAATTAGTAAATATTCGCCGAATAAAATGGTTTAAATGGCTCTAAGCACTATAGGACTTAATATCTCAGGTAATCAGTCCCCTTAGACTTAGAACTACTTAAACCTAACTAACCTAAGGACATCACACACATCCATGTCCGAGGCAGGTTTCGAAGCTGCGACCGTAGCAGCAGCGCGGTTTCGGACTGAAGCGCCTAGAACCGCTCGGCCACATCGGCCGGCTCTCCGAATACGGCGTATCCGTCTAACGTGCCATGGACATGTAAACACCATTCGACGGTTTCGCAATACAACACTAATAGCAATGGTAAAACTAGTATCGTAGGTTCAAGCGAATGTGAATTACGTAATCCTTCGAAGAACAAGTCGATATGCTTTTCATTTGCAGCGAATGCCAAAGAAATTCAGTGAGATTTACAGACTTATATGGTGAAAGACATCCTCAACGTACTCACCCTACACGTCGTACATTTAAATATGTGTATGATAAATTGAGAACAACTGGATCTTTAACGCATCGGAAACATATCCGGCAAAGGAAAGTTTCTAATGAGGAAACGGAAATTGGTACGATTGCCACTGTGGTTCGAGATCGTTTTGTTTGTTGGCGTCGAATCGCAAGGGAATCTGGCATGAGCAATAGTAGTGTTGTTCGTGTTCTGCAGTGCCATAAATATCGTCCTTACCATATCAGTCTCCACCAAGAATTAACTGGTACGTATTGATGCGTCGCACGGAATTCTGCCGATGGGCTCAACTTCAGTTTCAGAGGGATGACACATTTATTGATTTGATTATATTTACTGACGTGGCTATATTCACGAACCATGGAAATGTTAATTTGCATAACATGCATTATTGGGCAACTGAAAATCCATGTTGGCACACCAAAAACCGTGGTCGGTTAATGTATGGTGTTGGTTTCTGGAGCACAGAATTACAGGCCCCTATTTTATGGAAGGAAATCTTAATGGTAGGAAGTACACCACATTTCTGCAAGAAACATTAGGTCTGTTGGAATAAATACCTTTAGAAACAAGAAACAGAACGTGGTATCAACATGACGGGTGTCCAGTACATTTTTTGCTGATGGCTAGAAATGAGTTGTAAAGACAAATCCCAAATTGTTGAACAAAACATCAGCAATGGTTATACAGTAATCATTATGAGTAGATACTTGTCACTCTTTGAGTACTTTATTCTGAATGACAGTTCGGCTTAAGGATGACCTATTATAGACATTAATGTCTGCATCTTTCTTTCTTTATTCCCTGTCCTGATGACAACTGCTTCTCGTTTCACGTCTGCAACAGCTCGAACAGAATTAACACTGCGCATAATCGTTGGTGTTAATTATCACGTAGTTTTTTGAACCTGCTTTTCAGATAGTTCTTTGTTTCGAACATAACGTTATTCGTAACTTACGAAGCCTCTCCTTGGACGTTGTGCACTGAAAGCTGAACAATACGAGACTGGAATACAAGGGAGAACCGATAGATGTACTCAAGGTACCCTCCGCCACACACCGTCAGGTGGCTTGCGGAGTATGGGTGTAGATGTAGATGTAGATATGTCTCATTCTGTTTTGGGGACGGTGCCAGTGAGAAAATTCTTATGAGAGACATTTTCAAAGTCAAAAGACGTGTTACTTTTTCATAATGTATGCAGTACAACCACTCGAGATGCTCCAAACATGTGGATCACGTTTGCTGAATTAGCCTTTCCGTTTTCAACCCACTTACTACATAAAAATAGAAATAATGGTGACAGTTACTGATTTATGATGTTTAATCTGCAGTCAGAGCATCTGAGCATTATTAGTAACTACGTTGTAATGTTGATTAATCGGGTTTCTGCCGGTTATTCGCGTCTTTTCTGCACGATATTTCAACTGCGTGACTCGCAGTCTTCTACAGGTGCTGTCTGATACTCTATCAGTAACAGACAGCACCTGTAGAAGACTGCGAGTCACGCAGTTGAAATATCGTGCAGAAAAGACGCGAATAACCGGCAGAAACCCGATTAATCAACATGACAACGCCTCGCCGGGAAAGCTTGAACAATTAAACTACGATGTAGTTCATAAACGGGAATAAAATCCATTGACATATGCTTTCGGTATTCAGTTCCTCATTTGGCGTGTCTTTCAGACACGTCCGTAGGTATAACCTATACTACCCTACACGCGACCCCTCGGTGGCGCTAAACGAGCAACAGTGTCATAGGTAACATACAATATGCCCGGAAAGAAAACTAATAACCGTCATTTTCAGGACCATCCAACTAGAGACGAGAAACACCTAGTTCGTATTATGCAGAAAAACACGGACTTTAAGGTTTAATCTTGTCTTATATCATATGTATATTGTATAAAATCATTTGCCTTATATAAACTGTATATCATATAAAATCACCATACGATTAAATTAAATAAATCGGACACAAGAGGTGCGCACTTTCGCGCCAGGCTTCACAACGTCTGGTGAAACGAATTCTTCCTGCTCGTAGTATAAGTGACACATGGCAAGAACGTGGAATATGATTGGCAATGGTGTGGCTGCCAAGTTACTTCCTGGATGACATATAAATATGCTGCAAATATTCACTTGATAATTCCTTGTCAGTTTGATTGAATAATCTGAGTTATTTTCTTTAAAGGTCCGATATCGGCGTATCGCTTTATACTTTTGAGTGCAGGGAGGTCATTTCACGTGGAAATTGCAACTAATCTCGTCTTTTACATTGGAGTTTATCAGTTCTAGCCACCACAGGAACAATAAGGAAGAGACAACCACAGCATCGCTTCAGGGGCACTGAGGAAAAATGTTTGCTTCTGAAGTGAGGGGTGATTTGGAACAAGAAGGACAGATTTTTTAGCCGTTTCGTGACTGCGCTGCAGGCAGTCAGATCCAAAATCAGTAAATAAAATGTAACTAAGTAATACCAGATTTACATACTGTTTCGGTTTGACTTAGAAAAGTAAACAAACACAGACGGTTTCCAAATCCAGAATAAGTAATATATTATTCACTCTTGCTCTCACATGCAAGCTCGCTGAGTGACAGTTCTTAGTTTTTGGCAACAGACACCAGTAGCGATAGACACGACCCTGGACAGGGTTTCGTAGTGCATAACATCCTTATTCAGCCACCAAATGCCAAGTATTATGCCCACACTGCTCTTTGCTCGAGGAAATATCTTTTCTTATGGCTCACCCATCAGTTTCCTCTTAAGAAGATAAAATAAAGGCATCATAATTAGACACCAGTAACAATACTGCATAGGAATTCCCACTGAGCGAAACGATTATGTTCAAGCTAAAATGCAATAATAGTCATCCTTCTGATTGTTTTTGCTTTCAGTTAGAGCCTGTACCCGACTTCTGAACCTTGTCTATTGAATGCAGATGGCGTACTATGGTTCAATGGTCGCGGTTCATCACATATGTCAGTTACCGAGACTTCCTGAATCTAGAAAATGAGTGATGACAGAACGAACGACTTTTCTTGAAGCTGTGAAATCCTTTTCTGACGTGTTGCGCCCAAAAGCATGCCTTCACACCTCTGTTGAACGCAGAGCAAACAACATGTTGCGAATTTTCGATTTTTTTCCACTTACAACACTGGAACACCGTTCATATGTTTAGAGCACGCAAAATCCAGTATGTGACTGCAAGATAAAAGAACATCAAATTAAAAAATGACAGTTGTTAAATATAATCGTATTGCCGCGCTCACCTGGTCGTATGACGCCTGACGAAGTTGACGAGTGGCGTGCTGTTGGTAGCCGGCTGCGGGGGACCGCTTTAGGGCGAGGAAACTCCTGAGTGTAAACCTCGTCTTGACGCAGCCACGACCTGTATGGCGGAATCGTGGAGATTTCTGGTAATACATGTACGTTATAAACTGAAAGGAATTATTTTTGAGCTCCATCAGACTGCCTTCGAAGACAACCGAAAAGTGATTAAAAAATGGAATGGAGTGGATTCAGTTTCGTGAGACGTTTCGGGTTCATAAATATTTATTTTTATCTGTTATTACTTGTATGTTGTAATTTCATGTACTGACACGTTCCATTACCTCGAGATTTGCTCCTCAATTTGGTCCTACGGAACTTGACGTGAAAATAAATACACTCCTGGAAATGGAAAAAAGAACACATGACACCGGTGTGTCAGACCCACCATACTTGCTCCGGACACTGCGAGAGGGCTGTACAAGCAATGATCACACGCACGGCACAGCGGACACACCAGGAACCGCGGTGTTGGCCGTCGAATGGCGCTAGCTGCGCAGCATTTGTGCACCGCCGCCGTCAGTGTCAGCCAGTTTGCCGTGGCATACGGAGCTCCATCGCAGTCTTTAACACTGGTAGCATGCCGCGACAGCGTGGACGTGAACCGTATGTGCAGTTGACGGACTTTGAGCGAGGGCGTATAGTGGGCATGCGGGAGGCCGGGTGGACGTACCGCCGAATTGCTCAACACGTGGGGCGTGAGGTCTCCACAGTACATAGATGTTGTCGCCAGTGGTCGGCGGAAGGTGCACGTGCCCGTCGACCTGGGACCGGACCGCAGCGACGCACGGATGCACGCCAAGACCGTAGGATCCTACGCAGTGCCGTAGGGGACCGCACCGCCACTTCCCAACAAATTAGGGACACTGTTGCTCCTGGGGTATCGGCGAGGACCATTCGCAACCGTCTCCATGAAGCTGGGCTACGGTCCCGCACACCGTTAGGCCGTCTTCCGCTCACGCCCCAACATCGTGCAGCCCGCCTCCAGTGGTGTCGCGACAGGCGTGAATGGAGGGACGAATGGAGACGTGTCGTCTTCAGCGATGAGAGTCGCTTCTGCCTTGGTGCCAATGATGGTCGTATGCGTGTTTGGGGCCGTGCAGGTGAGCGCCACAATCAGGACTGCATACGACCGAGGCACACAGGGCCAACACCCGGTATCATGGTGTGGGGAGCGATCTCCTACACTGGCCGTACACCACTGGTGATCGTCGAGGGGACACTGAATAGTGCACGGTACATCCAAACCGTCATCGAACCCATCGTTCTACCATTCCTAGACCGGCAAGGGAACTTGCTGTTCCAACAGGACAATGCACGTCCGCATGTATCCCGTGCCACCCAACGTGCTCTAGAAGATGTAAGTCAACTACCCTGGCCAGCAAGATCTCCGGATCTGTCCCCCATTGAGCATGTTTGGGACTGGATGAAGCGTCGTCTCACGCGGTCTGCACGTCCAGCACGAATGCTAGTCCAACTGAGGCGCCAGGTGGAAATGGCATGGCAAGCCGTTCCACAGGACTACATCCAGCATCTCTACGATCGTCTCCATGCGAGAATAGCAGCCTGCATTGCTGCGAAAGGTGGATATACACTGTACTAGTGCCGACATTGTGCATGCTCTGTTGCCTGTGTCTATGTGCCTGTGGTTCTGTCAGTGTGATCATGTGATGTATCTGACCCCAGGAATGTGTCAATAAAGTTTCCCCTTCCTGGGACAATGAATTCACGGTGTTCTTATTTCAATTTCCAGGAGTGTAGAATATAAATAAAAAAACCACGAGCAGCTGGAGCCTTACAGCCTCTCGAGGATATGACAACATTTTCTCCAGACACTTCCGCATTCTACGTTGTTGCCAGATTTTGTGTATCGCCGGATTTAGAATTCTGAGGGGTTATCGACTTTATTGACCACCTTAAGTGAGCGACTCGGAATTAACCTCAATTTTTTGTCTAAGCCTTACATGAACTTCGTTTTTCGTAGAAGCCAAAAGATCTTTTGCGAGTTTCACGCTTTTTAAGTTGTACTATAGATGAAAGAGTTCAGGTTCTGTTTTCGTAGATCAAACCTCGATTTCCGGGTATGGAGCTACCACGTCGTATACGTTTTTCTCCTACAACACTTTTCCCAAGGAAACCTGCTTCTTGATGTCAGAGAGAGCAAGTAAGCGATGTCTAAGCCCTTGTACAGCCATATCAGTGATTTAGATGGGAAAATTGCTCTTTATTACAAATCTTTTTATAAGGAAGAATCAAGAAAATATAGTGTGTGTAGAACATAATAGGCTACATAAGATACTTAGATCGTTTTTAAAAAAAAAAAACATTTAATAAATTCGTATCAACTAAATACTCTACTTCGTTGTAGTGGTGAAGCTGAGTAAATTGGATACATTTTGTAATAAATATTTACCTACTATCATTTCTTTGCCTTTTAAAAAAAGACAGTATTGATGAATTACCTTGAATGCTCTTCCCCTTGGCACGTGCACTGACTATATCTTTATTATATTGCCGCAAAAATAATTAGTACACCTGGAAAGACGACATCGGTTTGATCCGATAACGGAACCTGGGCTGTAGTAGCTGTACTGATAACGGTTTCAACGTCGTCCGCCAACAGATAGCGTAGCGGCATAGCTACCAGAGCGCCATCTTTGTCTTTAATAGGGACTTCTCGCAGCCAGAAGGCAAACCTGTCCCAAAAAGTGCGGGGAAAGGCCCAAAAATTACTTAACAGGTCTGACGCACTACTTCACACCATTTATCAACTAGCGACAGTAGGCACAATCCTTCCCCAACGATGGCACCGACGAAGTGCGACAAGCCATCCTGCAAAACACTAAACAACCTCTATTTAAGTATGAAACACAGTAAAAGAAATGAAAGTACAGCCACCATTCCTACAAGCGAAAGGACCGCTCTGTGTGCCTAACACCTGTAAATAAAGAGCAATAAATAAAGTCTGAAACGTCTCTCTTACCTAACACGCATGCAGCAAAATCGCGGAAGGTATTAAGGCTCCACCGCAACCCCACACACGCGCCCTCACACGCCCCCCCCCCCACACACACACACGCTCTCACATACACAGACAGACAAAAAAAAAAACTCACACACACAAGCACACACGAACCGTCAGAAGGCTCAATGTGGTGCAAGCGTGTGAAGCAAGCAGTCAACCACGGCAAGGAGATACACTCGTGCTTTCTACAGACGACTGAGCTAGTTAGAAAGCTGTGCCTTCCGAGTGGCAGGATGGGCCTTTCGGAGAATTGCCACACAGTTTGGACGTGCTGCGTCAGTTGCGTTACAATGCTCGTGTCATGGTCAGTGAATATTCGCACACCCATAGACGAGGTTTTGGACATCCACGCACCACAGACACCCACCACTATCGTCCCACTGTAAGGGCAGCAGTGGCAAATCGTACAGCTACCACGGCACAGATAAAACGGCATGTGAGCACAGTTGTGTCAGTACGGACTGATTCGAACCGCTAATTAGCAGTGAGACTACTGGCACGCACGCCTCTAGTGCGTTTTCCACTCATACCACAGTATCGACGGGGACAGCTCGACTGGTGCCGCCAGAGGATCACTTCTTGTAAGATGGTATAGTGCGACGTGGTGTTCAGCGATGAAAGCACTCTCTACCTGCACGCAAGTGATTTTTGTTAGCACGTACGACATAGACTTGGTGAGCACTTTCTGACAGAGTGCGTTCATCACTTTTGGTGTGTCTGGAGGGGACACCAGTGAGGGCTCTGTATATGCAGGATGTTGCTAGACTTATTCTTTTCCTGTTCTTGCAACGGAAAGGTGATGTGTTTTTCCAACAGGATAATGCTCGTCCACACACTGCCCGTGGAACTCAACGCGCTCTGCAAGAAGATCAGCTGTTTCCTTGGCCAGCACGATCTCCAGGCTCGTCTCCAATCGAGCGTAACTGGGATGTGATGAGACGAGAACGAGCGGCTCTAGGCCCTTCAGTCTGGAACCGCGCGACCGCTACCGTCGCAGGTTTGAATCCTGCCTCGGGCGTGGATGTGTGTGATGTCCTTAGGTTAGTTAGGTTTAAGTAGTTCTAAGTTCTAGGGGACTGATGACCTGAGATGTTAAGTCCCATAGTGCTCAGAGCCATTTGAACCATTTGAGACGAGAAGTGACTTGCGCGCCTCGTCAGCCAACAACTCCTACAGAACTAATTGAACAGGTCGATCAGGTGCGGCATAACGTATCCCAGTTCCGTGTTCACCATTTGTACCATCGACTGGATGCCAGAGTCAGCGAATCCATTGCCACCCGTGGAGGCTACACCACTCTCTAATAAAATAAAAAAATGTCGTGTGACGGCGGCCTCCCGTCAGGTAGACCGTTCGCCGGGTGCAAGTCTTTCGATTTGACGCCACTTCGGCGACTTGCGCGTCGATGGGGATGGAATGACGACGATTAGGACAACACAACACCCAGAACCTGAGTGGAGAAAATCTCCGACCCAGCCGGGAATCGAACCCGGGCCCTGAGGATAGACAGTCAGTCGCACTGAGCACTCAGCTACCGGGGCCGGACACCACTCACTAATATAGGTGTTTCATCACAGGTCGATACCTAGTACCTCAGAACCGCTTGTGCTACTGATTTAAATGTAAACATTTAATGAACTCCTTATGCACTGATGCTTCAATAGACCTTGAGTGAATTAGAAACCTCTAATAGGGAGTACGAATTTTTTTCCGGCTGTGAATGATGCCAAAAGCATAACCTAAGTAACTGTCGCGTGACGTTCGATTGTGAGACGTCTATGTCCTGGCCACCCCTCCAACAAACTTACAGCGAAACCAAACGGATTCGTGTCCGTCTACCCCGCTCCTTCATTCTTCGTAGCCGTAACAAACAAAATTCATTGAAACTTGGGATCATGTCCTTCTAGTGAATAATATAAGTGGATTTGACTTACTGGCACTTTAGTAAATTTTGCAAAACATTAATTCTTACTGCAAAAGAGCTTTTACTATGTGTAATTAGTTAACCTTGGATATATTCGTTCAACGGTGTAATTTTTTGATAATTATGACTTTTTAAACAATTTTCAAAAAATTTTAGGAGCGTGGCTGGAAGGGGGGTTGGGGGCGGTGTCTGGGGTCATGTTGCCACTGTCCTCTCTGGCTGTAATATTTTTTGAGTCCTCAGTCTTCTGACTGGTTTGATGCAGCCCGCCACCTACCCGTTTCCTGTGCTAATCTTTTCATCTCAGAATAGCTCTTGCAACCTATGTCTTCAGTTATATGCTGAATGTATTTAAATCGCTATCTTCTTCTATATTTTTTCACCTATGTCTTCCTCTGGAACCATGGAAGTTATCCCCGATGTCTTAAAAGATGTCTTATCATCCTGTCCCCTCTTCTTGTCAGTGTTTTCCATATATTCCATTCCTCAACGATTCTCTGAAGAACTTCCTCGTTCCTTACCTAAACAGTCCACGTAATTTTCAACATTCTTCTGTTGCACATCTCAATTGCTTCCATTGTCTTCTGTTCCGGTTTTCCCACAGTCCATATTTCACTACTATAGAGTGCAGTGCACCAAACATACATTTTCAGGAATTTCTTCCTCGAATTACGGTCTATGTTTGATATTAGTAGACTTCTTTTGGCTAGGAATGCCCATTTTGCCAGCCCTCTTTGCTCCATCCGTCTTAGGTTATTCTGCTGCCTAGGCAGTATATTCCTTAATTCCATCTACCTTGTGATCAGTTCTGACGTTAAGTTCCTCGCTGTTCTTATTTCTACTACTTCTCATGGCTTTCGGCTTTGTTCGATTTACTCACAGTCCACATTCTATACTCATCAGAATGTTCATTCTATTCAACACAGTATCTAATTTTTGTTCAATTTCACTGAGGGTCATCAGCGAATCTTGTCATTGATATTCTTTCTATTATTTCCCCCATTTCTTGTTCGGTGTATAGAATGAGCAGAAGGAGCGAAAGACTGGATCCTTGTCCTACGCTCTTTTTAATCCAAGTACTTCGCTGTTGGACTTGCATGTTTATAGTTCCCTCTTGTTTGTTGTACATATGGTATATTACCTGTCTTTCCCCTATAGCTTACCCCTATTTTTCTCAGAATTTCGATCATCTTGTACTATTTCTTATTGTCGAACGCTTTGTCCAGGCCATCTCATATGTATATATATATATATATATATATATATATATATATATATGTGTGTGTGTGTGTGTGTGTGTGTGTGTGTGTAAAAAAAAGCTGAACTAGCTCAATACATTGCATGCTCAGCGTCAATTTCTTGTCACTGAGAAGCTTAGATGAAGAGCAATTAAAGCATACATCAAACTGACTTTCAGAACCTGTAACAAAAGCTTAACTTCGACTGTAGACATAATTTTCCGATGTAAATAAAGATGTCAGTCGGCAATATGGCCGACGCTGCGCTGTTTTTGTGCACCACGCAAAGAAGAAGGGGCTGTACCACGCTTATAAACGGAGAAAATAGGAACAACAACAAGCGGAAGATAAAGTAAAATGATATAACCAGTTATATTTTGTAAATATACAGCTCGAAAAGTGTAGCAGACAAACAAAATGGTTATCTTCCGCAGGGCAGCTGCCAGATTCAGACTGATTTTTTAACAATGTGCTGACTGAAAATTTAAGTACGTATTACGGCAACTGAAGATGGACGAAAGCCCGAAAGACGTATTGGTGTAAAACATATATAAAAAGTAATAAGTTGGCAGTTAAGTTCTGATACATGAATATTAGAAGTATGAAATATTTTTGTTAAGGCATGCTGTCTAAATATGATATTTTATAATGCTTCGCAGCACATTTTTCAGAAGTGAAAATATTGTCTGCCTTTCATAATGAGAAAATGATCGCAAGGAAAGGATATGGATATTCTTATTCCAAAACAACTAGGGGAGAACCCGAAGTGTAATGTGTGTCCAAAGATAAGTTTCTCATTTGCTCTGGTATCATCGACTTCAGATAAACTGTAATATTCTGAACTATGGTGATGAGGTCTGCTTGCTTAGCTGGGTGGTAAGTGCTTGCATCCCCTGCAAGCAGGCCCGTGTTCGATTCCCGGCAGGTTTGGAAATTTTCTCCGCTTGCGGACTGGGTGTATGTTGTCCTCATCATCGTTTCATCCTCATCACCGGCGCACAAGTAGCCCAATGTGGCGTCGAATAAAATAAGACTTGCACCTGGCGGCCGAACTTCCCGAATGGGGCCTCTCGGTCAAAGATGCCTACGCTCATTTCCATTTTTTATGGGGATATCAGTTTAATAAGCCACTGCTGCAAAATACTACCACTAATTCTTGACAGACGAATGGAAAAACTGGTAGAAGCCGACCCGGGGAAGATCAGTTCGGATTTCGTAGAAATGTTGGAACACGTGAGGCGATACTGATCCTACGACTTATCATAGAAAATAGATTAAGGAAAGCAAACCTACATTTATAGCATTTGTAGACTTATAGAAAGCTTTTGACAATGTTGACTACAATACTCTCTTTCAAATTCTGCAGGTGGCAGGGGTAAAATACAGGGAGCTAAATGTTGTTGTTGTTGTTGTGGTCTTCAGTCCTGAGACTGGTTTGATTAAGCTCTCCATGCTACTCTATCCTGTGCAAGCTTTTTCATCTCCCAGTACCTACTGCAACCTACATCCTTCTGAATCTGCTTAGTGTATTCATCTCTTGGTCTCCCTCTACGATTTTTACCCTCCACGCTGCCCTCCAATACTAAATTGGTGATCCCTTGATGCCTCAGAACATGTCCTACCAACCGATCCCTTCTTCTGGTCAAGTTGTGCCACAAACTTCTCTTCTCCCCAATCCTATTCAATACTTCCTCCTTAGTTATGTGATCTACCCATCTAATCTTCAGCATTCTTCTGTAGCACCACATTTCGGAAGCTTCTATTCTCTTCTTGTCCAAACTATTTATCGTCCATGTTTCACTTCCATACATGGCTACACTCCATACGAATACTTTCAGAAATGACTTCCTGACACTTAAATCAATACTGGATGTTAACAAATTTCTCTTCTTCAGAAACGCTTTCCTTGTCATTGCCAGCCTACATTTTATATCCTCTCTACTTCGACCATCATCAGTTATTTTGCTCCCCAAATAGCAAAACTCCTTTACTACTTTAAGTGCCTCATTTCCTAATCTAATTCCCTCAGCATCACCCGACTTAATTAGACTACATTCCATTATCCTTGTTTTGCTTTTGTTGATGTTCATCTTATATCCTCCTTTCAAGACACTGTCCATTCCATTCAACTGCTCTTCCAAGTCCTTTGCTGTCTCTGACAGAATTACAATGTCATCGGCGAACCTCAAAGTTTTTATTTCTTCTCCATGAATTTTGATACCTACTCCTATTTTTTCTTTTGTTTCCTTTACTGCTTGCTCAATATACAGATTGAACAACATCGGGGAGAGGCTACAACCCTGTCTTACTCCCTTCCCAACCACTGCTTCCCTTTCATGCCCCTCGACTCTTATAACTGCCATCTGGTTTCAGTACAAATTGTAAATAGCCTTTCGCTCCCTGTATTTTACCCCTGCCACCTTTAGAATTTGAAAGAGAGTATTCCAGTCAACATTGTCAAAAGCTTTCTCTAAGTCTACAAATGCTAGAAACGTAGGTTTGCCTTTCCTTAATCTTTCTTCTAAGATAAGTCGTAAGGTCAGTATTGCCTCACGTGTTCCAGTGTTTCTACGGAATCCAAACTGATCTTCCCCGAGGTTGGCTTCAACTAGTTTTTCCATTCGTCTGTAAAGAATTCGTGTTAGTATTTTGCAGCTGTGACTTATTAAGCTGATAGTTCGGTAATTTTCACATCTGTCAACACCTGCTTTCTTTGGGATTGGAATTATTATATTCTTCTTGAAGTCTGAGGGTATTTCGCCTGTTTCATACATCTTGCTTACCAGATGGTAGAGTTTTGTCAGGACTGGCTCTCCCACGGCCGTCCGTAGTTCCAATGGAATATTGTCTACTCCGGGGGCCTTGTTTCGACTCAGGTCTTTCAGTGCTCTGTCAAACTCTTCACGCAGTATCATATCTCCCATTTCATCTTCATCTACATCCTCTTCCATTTCCATAATATTGTCCTCAAGTACATCGCCCTTGTATAGACCCTCTATATACTCCTTCCAACTTTCTGCTTTCCCTTCTTTGCTTAGAACTGGGTTTCCATCTGAGGTCTTGATATTCATACAAGTCGTTCTCTTATCTCCAAAGGTCTCTTTAATTTTCCTGTAGGCGGTATCTATCTTACCCCTAGTGAGATAGGCCTCTACATCCTTACATTTGTCCTCTAGCCATCCCTGCTTAGCCATTTTGCACTTCCTGTCGATCTCATTTTTGAGACGTTTGTATTCCTTTTTGCCTGTTTCACTTACGGCATTTTTATATTTTCTCCTTTCATCAATTAAATTCAATATTTCTTCTGTTACCCAAGGATTTCTACTAGCCCTCGTCTTTTTACCTACTTGATCCTCTGCTGCCTTCACTACTTCGTCCCTCAAAGCTACCCATTCTTCTTCTACTGTATTTATTTCCCCCATTCCTGTCAATTGCTCCCTTATGCTCTCCCTGAATCTCTGTACAACCTCTGGTTCTTTTAGTTTATCCAGGTCCCATCTCCTTAAATTCCCACCTTTTTGCAGTTTCTTCAGTTTTAATCTACAGGTCATAACCAATAGATTGTGGTCAGAGTCCACATCTGCCCCTGGAAGTGTCTTACAATTTAAAATCTGGTTCCTAAATCTCCGTCTTACCATTATATAATCTATCTGATACCTTTTAGTATCTCCAGGGTTCTTCCATGTATACAACCTTCTTTCATGATTCTTAAACCAAGTGTTAGTTATGATTATGTTGTGCTCTGTGCAAAATTCTACAAGGTGGCTTCCTCTTTCATTTCTGTCCCCCAATCCATATTCACCTACTATGTTTCCTTCTCTCCCTTTTCCTACACTCGAATTCCAGTCACCCATGACTATTAAATTTTCGTCTCCCTTCACAATCTGAATAATTTCTTTTATTTCATCACACATTCCTTCAATTTCTTCGTCATCTGCAGAGCTAGTTGGCATATAAACTTGTACTACTGTAGTAGGTGTGGGCTTCATATCTATCTTGGCCACAATAATGCGTTCACTATGCTGTTTGTAGTAGCTTACCCGCATTCCTATTTTCCTATTCATTATTAAACCTACTCCTGCATTACCCCTATTTGATTTTGTGTTTATAACCCTGTAGTCACCTGACCAGAAGTCTTGTTCCTTCTGCCACCGAACTTCACTAATTCCCACTATATCTAACTTTAACCTATCCATTTCCCTTTTTAAATTTTCTAACCTACCTGCCCGATTAAGGGATCTGACATTCCACGCTCCGATCCGTAGAACGCCAGTTTTCTTTCTCCTGATAACTACATCCTCTTGAGTAGTCCCCGCCCGGAGAGCCGAATGGGGGACTATTTTACCTCCGGAATATTTTACCCAAGAGGACGCCGTCATCATGTAATCATACAGTAAAGCTGCATGCCCTCGGGAAAAATTACGGCTGTAGTTTCCCCTTGCTTTCAGCTAAATGCTATTTACAATTTGTACAGAAACCAGGTGGCAGTTATAAGAGTCGAGGGGCATGGAAGGGAAGCAGTGGTTGGGATGGGAGTGAGACAGGGTTGTAGCCTCTCCCCGATGTTATTCAATCTGTTTATTGAACATGCAGCAAAGGAAACAACAGCAAAATTTGGAATAGGAATTAAAATCCATGGAGAAGAAATAAAAACTTTGAGGTTCACCGATGACATTGTAATTCTGTCAGAGACAGCAAAAGACTTGGATGAGCAGCTGAACGGAATGGACTGGGTCCTGAAAGGAGAATATAATATGAACATCAACGAAAGCATAACGAGAATAATGGAATGTAGAATTAAATCGGGTGATGCTGCAGGAATTAGATTAGGAAATGTGACACTTAAAGTAGTAAATGAGTTTTGCTATTTGGGGAGTAAAATAACTGATGGTGGTCGAAGTAGAGAGGATATAAAATGTAGACTGGCAATGGAAGGAAAGCATTTCTGAAGAAGAGAAATTTGTTAACATCGAGTATAGATTTATGTGTTAGGAAGTCGCTTCTGAAAGTATTTGCATGGAGTTTACCCATGTATGGAAGTGAAACATGGACGATAAATAGTTTGGGCAAGAAGAGAATAGAAGCTTTCGAAATGTGGTGCTACAGAAGAATGCTGAAGATTAGATGGGTAGATCACATAACTAATGAGGAGGTATTGAATAGAATTGGAGAGAAGAGAAATTTGTGGCACAATTTGACTAGAAGAAGGGATCGGTTGGTAGGGCATATTCTGAGGCATCAAGGGATCACCAGTTTAGTATTGGAGGGCAGTGTGAAGGGTAATAATCGTAGAGGGAGACAAAGAGATGAATACACTAAGCAGATTCAGAAGGATGTATGTTGCAGTAGGTACTGATAGATGAAGAACCTTTTACAGGATAGAGTAGTATGGAGAGCTGCATCAAACCAGTCTCTGGACTGAAGACCACAACAACAACAACAACAATTAGTGTTATGGAATTATCGTATATAGGCTCAAATCAAGATAAGACAATTTTTATACAAGTAGAGTAGCCCACAAAAATAAACTGTTCTCTAATATGGAATGTGAAACGACGTTGTCCATCACAGCATCGAAACAACCTGAATTTGGATCAACGATATTACTGATTAGTTTGTGAGGGGCAAAAACAGCAATGACTCACTTTGGAACAGTCGTGAGAGAATCTGGTGCGATTGCAATGTACTGTCCAAACGAATCTCAGCCAACTTCAAGTCTAAGGTGCTCACCACTTAGTTCATTCGCGTGATGACTTATCTTGTAGTATGCAACTTGCTAAACAATATCCGTGGAAATGAAAGTTGTCGTCCATGAGAGAAGGTTTGTCGATTAATTAAGCGTACCGCAGAACAAAATATCAATAATCTCTTCGCTATACCATCTGTTTTGGTTGAAGTGGTAAGTACGTGTTGCTACCATTGTTGATTCCTATGCAAGGAATCAGTAAGTGCTCATGATATTGGGATGTTTTTCTTGCATATGTTGTAAGTAGGCTGCTTAGGTTTTTATATTGGTAACGCCACGTAGCGCTCTGTATGAAAATCACTGGCTGTGCTGTGTGCAGTCTGTGGCTGGCTGGCATTGTGGGAATATTCGCTATTGTAGGGTTGGGCAGTTGGATGTGAACAGCGCATAGCATTGCGCAGTTGGAGGTGAGCCGCCAGCAGTGGTGGATGTGGGGAGAGAGAGGGCGGAGTTTTGAGAGCGGATGATCTGGACGTGTCCATCAGAGACAGTAAATTTGTAAGACTGTATATCATGAACTGATATATATATTATGACTTTTGAACACTATTAAGGTAAATACATTGTTTGTTCTCTATCGAAATCTTTGATTTGCTAACTATGCCTATCAGTAGTTAGTGCCTTCAGTAGTTAGAATCTTTTATTTAGCTGGCAGTATTGGCGCTCGCTGTATTGCAGTAGTTAGAGTAACGAAGATTTTTGTGAGGTAAGTGATTCGTGAAAGGTATAGGTTAATGTTAGTCAGGGCCATTCTTTTGTAAAGATTTCTGAAAGTCAGATTACGTTGTGCATAAAAAATAATTTGTGTCAGTTTAGTGATGATCAGAATAAGTAAAGAGTGAAACATCTGAGTACGTTCAGTTCTGCTCAGCTGTTTGAAAAACAAATAACGTAGAGATTTTCCAGCACTGTCATTTATAAAATTTTTCTAAGGGGATGTTACATACGGCGACCCTGCCAGGATACCTCACTGGAATCATCTGGGTTTTTCTTGTAGTTTGTGTAATTAGTGTAGGTATTATTTATTGCTAGCATGTAATTGTAGAGAGAATCTTCTTTGTAGTTGTAGTTTTTCATTGTTGTACAGTAAAACAGATGTTGCATGCATGTAGATTTGCACCAAGTATTTCGCAGCAGTTTTTGCAATCAATTAGATATTATTTTCATTGCTATTTTAATGTTTTTTCTTATTTTTGCTGTTCCAATTGCGCTTTTCTTGTTATCGTGTGAAATATGTGATAATTATGGCGTGTGAAAAACGTAACACTAGACTCCAAAGTAAATTGAGAAATGTTAGTGATGATGAGCGTAGCTTATCAGCATCACCGTATAATGAATTAACAGACATTCAAAGTAGTAATTTGGTAATTGTGCATAGGGAAATGGAGTGGGCGCAAATAATTGTGTAGACAGTGAAACAGTTAGTGAACAGGAAAGCATTATAGATCGATCGGTCGGCAACAGCTCGTCTCAGGATTCCGAAATGACAGGACACAATCTTGCAAATATTGTAGGTTCATGTTTTGCATCCTCACCGTTTTCTGAAATAAGTCAAGACACATTTTCTGCTTTTCGAAATGCGAATATTGCCGCTTCAAATGCGCTGCCGAATAGCACTGAGGAACATGTTTCAGACACCAGTGCCTTGTTATTAGAATTAATGCTACAAATGGGACAAAAGCTTCAAAAGTTAGACACAATGGAACAACACCAGAGACAAACACAGCAACAATTAGACGCAATGGAATAAAATCAAAAACAGTCACAGCAACAACTTCAAAAGTTAGCCACCACGCTTGAACAAACACGTGAAGGTTTAATTGCTGAGTTACTTAAAATCGAATCGAAATGTCAAAAAGTCTGTAATGACGTAAAAACACAAATTTGTGAGCATTTACAACCTATTTTTTCGCGTCATTAAAATGCATTACAGAATCACGAAGCAGCCATAAAGGAATTGCAAACTATTGTTCATGAAAATCACGACACCTTGCAAGCTAAAACTGCCTCAGTTGCATCTACCGACACGGTTATGCAACTTGCCAAAACTCAGGAAAACTTAAAGGACACAGTAGATACGATTTCAACACAAATGGACACTCTGAAACTTGGTTCAGAAAAACACAATGAGGAAATAAGTTCACTGTCGGAGAAAGTAGCCGAACTTTCGGACCAGTTCACTAACTTATCTACAAAAGTAGATGATGATCTGAATGACACAAGACCCGTAACCTTCACTGCCATAGAAGAGTATGAACAAATTAGAAAATTCAAGCAAAATCAAAATCAAATCAATACACAGTACAAAAGAGAAATCCGGAAAGTACAAGATCAGTTGGCACAAGTAATACATGAATTACATATTTCAGAGGAGACTCGCACTCCAATACGGGAAGAGAGACATATAAATACGGAACAGACACAAAATAATAACACAGGGCACTTCGAAAATTATGAAATAAATTGGCAAGGTACACCGAATTTTGAGATGGAACCGCCGAAACGACGTAACAATGACCGACATGCTACTCGCCGACATGATGATTTTGACTATAAGCTGGTTTTTGCTGCACGTAAATTCAAAACATTTAAGAATTCCAGCAACGACATTCATCCACAAGCGTGGCTTCATCAATTCTCTCATTGTTTTCCTTCCAACTGGTCATTAGAGCACAGATTAGAATTTATGTGTGGCTATTTAGAGAATGAACCAGCTGTAAGAATGCGATTGGTCATTCACAATTGTCACTGTGAAGGAGAACTTTATCATGCCTTCCTCTCAGCATATTGGTCTCAAGCTACACAAGACCGAGTAAAACATAGCATCATAGTGATGAAACGTTTCGAAAAATCTTAATTTTCCAGTCTTGTGAAATATTTTGAAGACATGTTGCATAATAATCAGTATCTTTCAAACCCATACAGCCGCTCAGAACTCATCCGCATTTGCTTAATCAATTTGCCTGAACATTTACGACATATTATTTTGGCTGGACGTTGCAAAGACGACATTGAAGCTTTTCAGGGAATGTTACAAGAATTGGAAATTGACACTGACAATTGCGGGACGCGAAAACAGGAACACAACATTTACAGGTCACATCCGTCACAATTCTGCGATGAAAGAAATAACAACTGGACACGACAAGGCTATTCTTACAACGCAAATCGTCACCAAAACAGACACCACCTGTATGACAACCGTTGGCAGAGTAGTAATTATTACAGGGAGAGATCACATCTCTGCGGTAATGACTATCACAGAGACAATCAGAGAAACAGACAATATGGGAACCAAAATAATTACTATCAAGTGAGACAAAATAACTTCAGACGCAACAGTCCGCCGCGCAGTTATGATTCCGGGAGAAGTTCTCCACCACATGATCGACAAATAAGAAACTATGGAAACTATCAACATAACGACAGACCTGAATTTCATCAGAACTGGCGGGATTCAAACAGAGCAGGGCCCTCTCGGCAAGGTGAATGTGTAGAAGTTACGTCTCCTAATCCCAATAACGATGCGCGTCAACAAAGAGACAGTAGACAATGACTCACCCCGCTGGCAGCCACAAAATATACTTATGAAGCTGACGACGTAGTATTGACAGGGATGATATCGACGGCTTTTTTGACTGTAATGAGTTAATTCAGAATAAAATTCAAGCAATTGAGAATTGTAATGACACTGATAGGCAGGATCTTTTTGAGATTTTACAAGCACATTGTACGGTATTTACTCACAAAACAGGAAGAATCAAGGGATTTCAATGCCAATTTTGTGTTCGTGAGCATAATAAATTTTGTGTTAGACCACACTTAATTCCGGCACATTATAGGGACCGTGTTAGAGCAGAAATACAATCTATGCTTGACGAGAGCATTATTGAGCCTGCAGTAAGCTCATACAACAATCCACTATATGTTGTTGAGAAGAAAAATGGATCGATCAGGCTTGTCTCAGATTAGAGACAAATCAAAACTATCATCATTCCTGAAACAGACAGGCCGCAAACGTTGGAAGAACTTCTTCAACATTTTAATGGTGTAAAAGTGTTGTCTTCTATTGATCTCAGATCCAGCTTTTGTCCGATCGAACTTAATCCAGAATGTGGAAAATACACAGCTTTTCTTTGTTTCGGCGTTTGTTGTCAATTTCGGAAACTTCCTTTTGGGGTTGAAAATTTCTTCGGCAGCGTTCGTGGGTTAAATTCCATATTACCTGAGTACTTAAAACGTCACATCACCTTATATGTGAACGATATTCTGATAGCAGATGCCTCGTGGGCACAACATAATCGCATCCTCAACAGTGTGTTACGTACTTTTGCAGAATCTCGAATTACAGTTAACTTGGAAAAGCCTGAATTCGGTAGGTCGAAGGTGAGGTTTTTGGGACATATTATTTCTTCTGAAGGCATTCAGCCGGATCCTGAAAAGTTAGAAGCAATCAGAGCCATTCCAGTTCCATCCACGAAAAAACAAGTCCGCGGCTTTCTAGGTCTCGTAAATTTTTACCGTCGTTTTCTGAATATGCAAATTCTAGTTGCACCAAAACTTTGTTCTCTCACTGGAAAAAATACTATTTGGAACTGGGACGAACAGGCACAGTTGAATTCAATTCTTTGAAAGAAGCGCTACTTAACGCGCCGATACTAGCTCATCCAGACCTGTCGCAAGATTTCTGCCGTAGCACGGATTCTTCTAGAGTCGGTCTTGGTGCCCATTTACTTCAAGAAGCCATAGAAAATGACACTACCGTTCAGAAAACCATTGCTTTTGGTAGCCGAGAGCTAACAAAATCTGAAAAAATTATTTCGTTACTGATTTAGAAGCTTTAGCTATCGTTTGGGCATTTAACAAGTTCCGTTTCTTTCTTTCTAGTAAACACGTAAAGTATACAGTGATAATCGAGCATTACAATTTCTTATGTCTTCAAAATTAAATCATGACAGGTTAACACGTTGGACTTTGTTTCTGCAAGAATTCCACTTCATAATAGTCTACATTGCCGGCAAGGAGAACATTGTTGCGGATTCACTGTCACGCGCACCGGCTGGGCTTGAGAAAAGTAACACAGAAGGCAACCTCGAGAAAAATGTCAGTATTCTTTACATTCAGAAAGTCGCCTTTGAAAACTTCATTACCACGTCTTTAAAGGACATTGCTCATGAACAAGATAAAGATCCGATCTGGAAAGACATCAAAAGCTAATGGCATGAAAAGACACAAACACAGGCTCGGCATTATTATCTGGTTAGAAACAATATACTGTTCAAACGCTGCACTGTTGGTGACAAGCTATGGGTACTTTGCATTCCTGACGATTTTGTTAATAAGCTCATTTGGTACATTCATTTCAGCTACGCACATTTTGGTCCACGAAAATGTTATCATATTCTTGGGACGACTTGTTATTTTAACAATATGAAAAAGAGAATTCGAAGAGTCTTGTCTATTTGTAAACTTTGTCATAAAGCTAAACCATCTACTATTTCACATCGTGCTCCGTTGTTTCCTATCATTCCTTCTAAATTAAAAGAATTTGCTGCTGTTGATCTCTTGGGACCCCTTGCCAGAACATCGAATGGATTTTCGTACGTTCTAGTAGCTGCTGAACTTACTTCAACATTTGTTTCTTTCACACCGTTACGCAAAGCCACTGGACGGTCTGTATCCAACGCCTTTGGTAAAAATTTCTTACGTGAAGTTGGACACGCTAGTAAAGTCTTTTCAGATAACGGACCGCAATTCAGATCTGCTGTTTGGTCACGCATGCTTCAGAATCATAAAATCAAACCTGTTTTTATTTCATTGTAGTCACCACATTGTAACCTGTCTGAAAGATTTATGAAAGAAATCAATAAGCTTTGCAGACTTTATTGAGACAGAAAGCATCAGAGAGATATTTACACTTATTTCAAAATGTGCTGAATCAAATGCCTCATGACTCCACTGCTTTACCACCTATTCTTGTACTGAAGACTGAAGAACCACCGAACAGAATCAAAGAGCTTGTACCTTTTCCGAATACACGTAAACTTCGAAACAAAGACATAATTGATTTGGCTATTAAGAATACAAATTCTGCAGCAGACAAAAGGAGAAAATTACACGGTAAAGCAAATGCAAAGAAATTACATATTGGTCAGAAAGTTCTCATTAAAACTCGTTCATTGTCACATAAGAAGAAGCACTTGAGTGACAAATTCTTTCTGATTTACAATGGACCTTACAGAATCCGACGTATACCACATGATAATTGCGTTAAAGTTGAAATTCTGCGTACTAGGAAAAGTAAAGGATTGCACCACATTTCACATGTAAAACCGTTTATTGAGAGATAATCTGCTTTTTAACTTAGTCTTTGCCATTAAATTTTTCACTTAACGTTACTAGTACTCTTTGTCACACTTAGAAACTGTTAACATTCAATAACGTTTGAAGTTAACTATCCAGTCAAGAACCTAGGCAACTTATTTAGACAGTAATTACGAATGCACTTTTATAGTGAACAGACGATAGAGTGTTGTTGTGTGTACATTCTCTCTTGTTCGTTGCGTGATTACGTAACGACTATAAGGCTTACATATTTAGAACGTATAGAGGTACTGCTAATGACATTGTAATGCAACATTTCGGTTTTCTTGAAAATACATTATGGATTTAAAGTGCTTTCTGAGAGATACCAGCTGACACAGTGGTTAGTTTATTTGACAGCTACACGATTATATCACGACGCTACTAATGAGTGACCTAATTTATATTATTGCTTTTGCGCTGTATCTGTTTTATATCTGCACAGTTTTTTGTATTATTCTGGAAAGTAAAACATGTTTTAGTAGTAACTTTTGTGGTATAGCTACAATGAGACAGCCTTTTCCATAGCACAGCAATACGTTACTGTATGGTACTTTCTTGATCACGGTAAGGTACGTAATAAATACGATATCTATAAGCATAGCATTTCACTTTTGTTTATTACGAGGTAAGTACATTGACTTCTACAGAACTTTGCTTATGGACGACGATAATTACGACACTTGTCACATTTTTACCCTTCAGTAATGACAGAGATTATCTTACAACAAGACGCACAGTTTAGCGCTACAGTACATGTATTTGAGTGATTAATTGTGTACTTAAAACATATATTTTTAAAGAATTTTGAATTACAGAGATGCAAAGGTTTTCCGTGATACATTTCGTTCCATTGCTGTAATCTGTAACACCTGAGGGTATAATTACTTTAATCCTCGGAGGGGTACACGCTTACTTTGTGTACCATGTGTTTGGCAAGCACAAGGAGCCCTGGCTAAAATGGTATTTGCTTATACAACTTTACACATCGGCACCATATTTCTCTAACACATAATTACACAGCTATCTGATCATTTAACTGAGAGAGGCAAACATTTTTTTTTACTACGTCAGTGACACATGTTAATGCAATTACATAGCTGGATAACTTCACACTTATGAAATTGTATTTTGTCTGTACTTTGCGAACTCTTCAGATTTTTTCCGAACCATTCGATACTATGAGAGCTTTGAATGATGTATTTGGTATGGGATAATGATTTTGAAGCACGTTTGAGGTAGATGACACTACTGATATGAGCAGAGAATTTTTTTTAGGTTTTGAAATTATTACAGAAAGCTACGACGTTTTTGAGATTTGACAAAGGTGTTATGATGTTATTATCATGACGACAATGTGTATTATGCTGTTGAGGCATGTTTATGATCATTAAGCTGATGCTACTGTATATGAGGATTACGTGTTTATATGTATATGAATAATGTATAGAAGTTAGGGACTCTGGTATGTGAAAACGGATGTTGGAAACCAAGAATCGTACTTTAAGAGTTATGACTTGTGTGTTCTTGCATGAATGTATCACAACACTGCTATTCATGTGATTTCGTTTCTATGCATTTCTACTGTAATTTTTCGATCTGTCAATTTTTTTTATATGAAACTGTCACTGTAGCGGAAACTGCTGTCGTAAATATTTCGGTAACAAAGTTAAGTGACCTTCACACAATGTATTTTGGGCGCCCAGCTGGACCAGTCGCCTGGAGAAAAAGCCATTAGGTGGAGAAAAAAGAGGCCATTAACCTCGCTATTGACATTCCTTTGTAGAAAGCATCGCAAATATGACACTCTATTACTTGGAAACAAATGATTATATTGTGGAGCTCGTACTTTGTGCTCCTTACTGAAATGCTTATGAATTGATGAGAAATATTCTTACATCTGCACACCTGATTACGACAAGTGTCTTTCTACGAGAGTTGAGAGAATTTCTACTGACTTATGAAATGCCACATGGCTATTGAATGATGTTTTTATGCTTTGCTTTGTACATTGTTGCTTACATCTGGTTTCCAGCTGTGTTGCAGCATTGGTTTTATAAAATAAAATTAAATGCACTTGCCAATGTGAACAATTTCTGTCAACAGATCTATTAAATACAAATTTTATGATCCACATTCTTCGAAAAAGGAGAACTTGGAAAGGAAAGAACAATAAGAAGGGACTAATAACAGTAACTGCATACATAATTTTCTTTTCAAGTACTTGGTAATTTTTTTGTAGAATAAGTTGTTGTGGTGCGCCACTTTGATGACATAGACACTAAGATGTGAATAGACGTTTCCCTTCTCTGCACTATTGTCTTTAGTGTACTAATTTTTCTGCTTGTGTGTTTGCCATGTTTAGATATAAGTTATTGCTTTTGCTGCTGCTGTTTGCCGAGCATAGTTCAACTGAATTTTACATTGTATTAAGCCAGTTTACTACTGATTTATTTTTCTTGTCCTGCACATTGGGTTATATTAGTTGTAATGTTGCATTTGCTTTGCTAATTTAGATATGCTGCTACTTGCTTTGCCAATTTGCATTTTTTGTCACTGCTGTTTGTGTTAATTGTTTTGTACTGCTGCATTGCCTCATCCCTTAGTTTATGTATCTGAGCTCAGTAGATTTAAGTTAGCTTAAGAGGGGGGAATACTACATAAGAAACTATGGAGAATAGGGTAACAATGCATTGAGAAGTTATATGAGAAAGATTTGGGCCAAAATGAGTATTGTACAATGAAGGATAATTATTTTGAAAGAGGATATTAACAAAAAAGTAAGCTTTAGGGACAACAGGTATAGAAAGGATTTTTTTTTTTTTTTTTTTTTTTTTTGCAGGAGCAAATTTTGAAATAATGGGAAAGATCTATGGAATGCAATTTTGGGTTGGACTGCAGTACCAGATGTTTCACTGAAAACAAACCCTGTCCTTTCCTTTTGTGTTACCCCACCATGTGTTTGTGTACCCTTGTGTATTTGTATTCTTCCTGTCCTTATGTGTTTATCTGATAAGAGTTATGTTGTAGAATTTTTCTAATAATGTATTACTTACTTTGTAAAAATGATTAGACATTATTTATTCTGTTCTGTCTTAATGCTCATGTGTGAAATTAATGTTTCAGAAACTATTCTCATTATTTTATTTATTTACTTGTGTCTTAATTGCTGTAACACTGATGTATATGTCTATTTCTATTCTTTTGTAAAGCCTGTATTACTACAAATGTTATCTGTATTATTATGTTTTTAATGATGCTTTCTGTACCTTTGTAATTGTATTCTCATGTTATAAAATTGTAATTGACACCAGTTCATCATATTAAGTAACCTTTAAGCATTCATTTCACTGCACACATTTCTGTTGGTCATAGTATATGCACAATATGTGAGAAGTTGGGACTGTTAGTGTTTGCACGTGTGTTAATAATTCAGCAAGGGACTGGTTAACAGCATTGCTGGTTCTAAGGACAACTCCAAAAACTTTGTGAGTGCACAAGTGGTGGTTTATGAACTTGCTATATTCTCCGCAAGACTCTTCGATGGTGATTGTGCACCTGCACAGTCACAATAGATGGCTGCTGGTCGTCTCTACAAGGACTACAGTGGATCTACATCTTTTATGGCCCAACAATACCATTACTTCTTCAAGAACTGCAGTGGGTCTGCACCTCTGGTGGCTCACCAATACCGTAATCTCTAACAGGACTATAGTGGTCTGCTCTGTGATGACCTACTTATCAATATTCTTCAAAACTTCGACTGACTCTGCTGTGGGTTTGCTCTGTTGTGGCCCATTATCTGTCTGCATGTCAAGAGTCAGCATTGTCTATCCGTTGGAAGGACAACACTACTTCTTCAAGACTGCATGGAAATCCACTAATTCCATGTGCATTTTCTTTTACTGCTCAGACTTTGAGAGGAAAAAAAACTCCAATTACTACTGTGATGAATAATCAGGATTGTCTTTATGGATTGTGAGAAAATTTTAGCTTTTGACCAACATTGTATCGATAATTGTGTGCATTTGATATATTTGTTAGCGTTAATATAAAAATTTTTTAACAAATCTGTATTGGCCAGTGCCCAAAACAATTTGTAAATTGTTTTGTGGGGAGCATGGGGGCTATGTAAGTACGCTGTTTAGGTTTTTATATTGGTAACGCCACGTAGCGCTCTGTATGAAAATCACTGGCTGTGCGGTGTGCAGTCTGTGGCTGGCTGGCATTGTGGGAATATTCGCTATTGTAGTGTTGGGCAGTTGGATGTGAACAGCGCGTAGCGTTGCGCAGTTGGAAGTGAGCCGCCAGCAGTGGTGGATATGGGGAGGGAGATGGCGGAGTTTTGAGAGCGGATGATCTGGACGTGTGTCCATCAGAGACAGTAAATTTGTAAGACTGTATGTCATGAACTGATTTATATATTATGACTTTTGAACACTATTAAGGTAAATACATTGTTTGTTCTCTATCAAAATCTTTCATTTGCTAACTATGCCTATCAGTAGTTAGTGCCTTCAGTAGTTAGAATCTTTTATTCAGCTGGCAGTATTGGCGCTCGCTGTATTGCAATAGTTCGAGTAACGAAGATTTTTGTGAGGTAAGTGATTCGTGAAAGGTATAGGTTAACGTTAGTCAGGGCCATTCTTTTGTAGAGATTACTGAAAGTCAGATTGCGTTGCGCTAAAAAAATATTGTCTGTCAGTTTAGTGATGATCAGAATAAGGAAAGAGAGAAATGTCTGAGTACGTTCAGTTCTGCTCAGCTGTTTGAAAAACAAATAACGTAGGTGTTTGCCAGCATTGTCATTTAAAAAGTTTTTCTATGGGGACGTTACAATGTGAGTGAGTTTTATGATGTTCTGCCAGCTAGTTATTAAAATTATGACTAAATAGCCGTATGTCGGAGAAGGAAACTAAACTTCATTCGCCGTGCCACCGTCCCCAACGCACGTTGTGCTACATTTTATTTAGTTTTGTTTTTACAGCAATGATTTCTGGTGTTGTTAATGCGAACGGCACCGTATCTGTAATGAAACAGCTATACTGATGTATTCAGTTTGGAGTAACATTCTGAGTCTAGTAACTATTCTCACTGCTCTACCTCTACAGTACACTTGTACTCCGAAAGTCACCTTAACGTTCCTTGGCGATGGGTACTTCGTATACCACCATCACCATTCGCCTGTAGTGTTTCATTCAGAAAAGATGCACAGCATGATAGTCAGAAATCCTCATTAGAAGCTCGAATTTCTCTCATTTTGCTGTGATAAACATTACGTGAGACATACTCTATGCAAAATGACCTTTCGGTGTTTAGGACAAATGAGACCAACTGCAAGTTATGCTGAAAGAGTTAAAAAAGTGTGTACTATTTTTCCAGCAGACCATTATTTATGGAGCTATCGCTCCATTTCTGTAGCTCACAAATGGCAAGCTGGAGTAGCATAAAAATAGATAATCAACACGTAAAAGATAACACGAAGATTTCTTAAAACTGCTTCATTGATAGCAAAATGTACGAAAAGTCTTAGTAGTGAACCAAGAGAAAGAGTTTCATAGTTTTGGAAACATCATACTGCCTACCGGCTCTGCTGGCAGCGTTAGTTGGCGAATGTCGTCAGAAGAGCGTGGCATACTTTTCGTTACTCGTATCCGTTTGTATTATCAACACAAGCCAGGAAATCTCCATCCGGCTTCACGTTCTTACATCTGCGCGTTGCTATTTATTTCTGTCATAGGCAGCTGCAGAGCAGTGCTCCTAAAGAAAAAAAAAGTTGGAAATAATTTTTTACTTTACTGTCAGCCAACTAAAAATGGGAGAGAAAGTTTCATTTTAAATTCACTTGGGCTTGCCGCAAGTACTACAGTACTGTACCACAAGAATCAGTAGTGTAAATAAAACGTTATTGAAGTTACTATCCTGCTAACTTAAATCCTCCACTCATGAGCAACATTTTTACCTTCTCAACACTTCAACTTCCATATTAACAATGCTTCTTACATGCAGAGCTATCCACAACATAACACACCAGTTCCGTGTTCCGCGCTCGACTCTGCAGACGCGGCTGCCCGCAAAGATACTCCGCAGCCAATCCAGCGATATGACAGTACGCTTACAAATGGTTCAAATGGTTCAAATGGCTCTGAGCACTATGGGACTCAAGATCTTAGGGCATAAGTCCCCTAGAACTTAGAACTACTTAAACCTAACTAACCTGAGGACATCACACACACCCATGCCCGAGGCAGGATTCGAACCTGCGACCGTAGCAGTCCCGCGGTTCCGGACAGCAGCGCCAGAACCGCTAGACCACCGCGGCCGCCTTACAAATGGTAATCGAAGGCATGATGACAGTAGTAAACTACGTGAATATTGTTCCGGACCACATGCATCGCATCATGCTTGAAGTCTCCACGTACGGTGTTGATAACTTCCATCAGAATAACTATCTGTGTTGTAGGTCAGAATCGTCAAATGGTTCAAATGGCTCTGAGCAGCGGATGTCATCAGTCACCTAGATCTTAGAACTACTTAAACCTAAGTAACCTAAGGACATCACACACATCCATGCCCGAGGCACGATTCGAACCTGCGACTGTAGCTGTCGCACGGTTCCGGACTGAAGCGCCTAGAACCGCTCGGCCACTCAGACCGGCTCAGAATCATCCGACAGTGCTTTGAGGAGCAAATGCAGCTGATCTCTATCCACTGGAACACCTATCGAGCGTCAGCTGCGTGCCCATAAACCACCATCCCTCAATTTGTGGGAATTGCTTAATCTGTGCGTAAACGTCTGGTGCTAAATACTTCTGGAATCCTGTCAAGGACTTGTAGAATCCACGCTAAGCAGACTCTCTGTTGTACTTTGTTTAGAAAGTGGAACAACACGCTATTAAACACGTGTTTTGGCTTATTGGTACATGTCATCAGGTCCAGTGCTCTTTCTTCATTTGGACGGTTTAAGTAGACTTTCGACTATAGGATTACATCCTTATAGACTTGTGATTTCAGCATCCGTACGTCTACAACAAAGGGCTGCTAGTAATCGCTTACATTCGCCTCTGGGTTTGGTTACTCGTAGACAATCTTACCCCACTCTTAGATGACCCCTCATTGATGAACATCAAGAGACAGTACACTTGCCATTGCAATCCCGCGCTATAACTATCCATAGAAATGAACCGCCAGGCAACAAATTCTGGTAAATAACTCTGGTAATACATCGGAACACATTAATAAGTATCGATGTGATCAGCGACATCCATCACCAATGCCTTATGCAGCTGGGATATTTGAGCAGTGCACATTCTAATCAACCCCTAGATTGTACAGAGTGACTGTGCACAGTCTGTAGGAAACGATCCTTGAGAGGATAAAGAGCGAAAAGGTCACGTGGACATAAGAGCGGAAATACAACGGCTATCCAGAACGTAAAATAGTTTTGAAATAAAAAATTAACAATAAGGGAAAACCAAACTTTATTATATACATCTTAAAGGTACATCTCAAGCAGTTTTTCTACATAATCGCTGTTCTAATTGAGGATTTATCATACCGTAGCAGAAGTTTTTCACTACCGTCTATATAGAAATCTACTGCCTGCGAATGCAGCCACTGCTTTACACCGGAATGCAGTTCAGCGTCAATATGGAAGTGTCGTATAGTGAGCCATGTGTTCATTGCTGAGAAGAGGTGGTAGTTCACTTGGCCCAAAATCCGGGCTGTATGGTGGATGATCAAATATCTCCCATCCAAAACCCTGCAGGAGCTCTCGGGTACGATTGGTCGTGTGTGGACTGACCGTGAAAAAACAATACTTTTGCTCTAAGTTTTCCCCGGCGCTTGTTTTGTATCACCCTTGCCTTAACTTTGTCAGTGTTTGACAGTACCTCTCTGAGTTAACTGTTGTGCCACGTTCAAGGAAATAAATGATAACCCCTCCCTAAGAGTCGTAAAACACAGTAGCTATGATCTTTCTTGGTTACACGGTTTGGAACCATTTCATTGGCTTCTTGGGACAATTTGTGTGTCCCCGCTCAGTCGGCTGCCTTTTTGTTACACAACCAACATGCTTCACCCAAATCTCGCCCCATTTACGATACTATGGATAACTTTGTTACCATTATTCTCGTTACCTTCGAGGAAGGTCCGTGCTGGAGCCAGGTTTTCTGTGGTCTTCCGTTAGGATACTGTGAACCCTCCTAGCACAAAATGTCTGGTAACCAAGCTGCTCTGCCACAATTTTAAACATCAAACTCCGTGACATATGGTGAAAGGCTGCGAAGGTTCTGTAATTGTCGATTTCCAAGAGTTTTTTCGTTGATTTTCATCACCAGTTCGTCAGTCACAAGGCTAAACCTACCACTGTGGTCTTCATCGTGAACACTGGTACGGCATTTTCTAAAATCAATACACCGTTGCCTCAGTCGGCTTTCACTCATTGTTCCTTTTCACCACACATCACAAAGGTAGCTACAAATTTCAGTTGGTTTGCAGCTTTTTGACAATAGAAGCCTAGACTTCAACTCGGGACCTTTGCCTTTCGCGGGCAAGTGCTCTCTCTCTCTCTCTCTCTCTCTTCTTTTTTAAGTCCCATTTTGTTCGTTTTTGTTCGTTGCATCTGCTCGGGGCGGACGCCGCAAGACAGCCGTTTTTAAGTTCATCGTTGATCCACTAACTCAGTTTTTTTATTACAGAGGGCAGCTAACCCTCTGACCGAAGACGCTGAGCTACCGTGCCTCCATCGTCTGAGCTACCCAAGCACGACTCACGCCCCGTCCTCACAGGTTTACTTCTGCCAGTGTCTCGTTTCCTACCTTCTAAACTTCACAGAAGCTCTCCTGCGAACCTTGCAGAACTAGCACTCCTGGAATGTTGTGTCGGAACTATTGTTTTCGATCTTCAGCTCCACACTCAAGTGGGTAGCGAGTTGGAGTAATATCGCACAGTAGCCACATGGCTCTTCGTCCCACCAAAGGCACGTCTTCCAGTAGTGGAGGCCGTGTCACCTGCAGGAAGTACAGATACACCTCGCCTATGACGTGTTGTGGAGGGTGACTGCCTCCACGAAGCTTTCGCCAATAATCCTCGCCCACACACTGATGCTTAATCGAAGCTGGTGCTTCACTGCCACTTTGTCCTGCGGGTTCTCCATGGCCCGCAAAGTAGGTGTTGTGTAGCAAGATGCTGGAACTTAGGAAAGTGGGGAGCTATTCATTGAACTTTGGTGCCTGTTTAAACACAACATATTTACTGTAAACACATAAATACAAAATTTTCAAGTTCAAATGGTTCAAATGGCTCTAAGCACTATGGCACTTGACATCTGAGGTCATCAGTCCCCTAGAACTTAGAAGTACTTAAACCTAACTAACCTAAGGACATCATACACGTCCATGCCCGAGACAGGATTCGAACCTGCGGCCGTAGCGGTCGCGCGGTTCCAGGCTGAAGCGACTAGAATCGCTCGGCCGCAGCGGCCGGCAAAATATAATAAATATAATAAATACTGATACAATTATTCCAGAATCATAACTGTATGTGAACTCTGTGTATATAGTCAACGTTCACACTTTTTAAAGCCGTAAAAGATGGCCGTTGCAATTCTCTACGTCCCACGTGTGTTACGGGCTCACATCGCCTAAGCAAATATCTGCAGCAGGTAGGTTTACATAAGCACACAATGTTCAGGATGATTACAAGTCACATCCATGTAAACGATATGCGCTCAAATGCACAACTCACTGTCACACTCTATTCAGTTCTCCTTGTGAGCTCATACCTTTCAAATGAAAATTATCCCTTAAATGAAAGTAAATATTTTTTCTAATCCCCAGATGAGGTTTACCTTAGCACAATCCAATAAATTTATCTTCAGAGACAGAAAGCAGAAAAGAATGGATAGATTAGCAATGCACTGATGCAATTAGATCTCGCCTTAGAGTCAAGTTTCTAACAGCTCAATAGTTTCAACTCAAAGATGATCGGTGTCCAAATATATGTTTTATTAGCGTGACACCGTTAAAATAGACAAAAACTTTAGTAATGCAGAAGTTTTTGAAGGATTAGATGAAGTTTATCAAGATGGTACGTATAGTAGATGTCTTCTCAAATATCGTCGCTGATAGATTGGCCTGTATAGCTAAATGTTACCGCATTACAATTCATCGGTTCCAAGATGACGTGACCTTTTGATACATGCCCAAACTACAGTACAGTACGTGAGCTGAATTAGACTAAAATTCAGAATATTATGGAGAGCCCAATGCATCAGCATTATTGGAGTCCGACACTTCTGAGAAACACAGTTTTGCAACACCTCAAAGCACAATATTCACAAAAGCTTCTACTTTACGCTTACTCCACAAGCTGTAAAAAAAGTATTACTACGGAATTGCACCGGAGTAAAACCACTTTCACAGAACATCCATGAAACTATCTTCCGCCAAGAGACCTGTTGATATCACGGTTGCCTTAGCATACAACAAGCCAGCCAGGGCCCCAAAGCCACGGCTTGGATAGGGCGCGAATCACACGCTGACGCGCTAGCCGCAACATGTCCGCCGACTCCGGCCCGTAACTGTCACTCTTTACTTCCTGCTTCGCGCTCGCTACATAAACACCCCGCTCGCCAGCGGTGCTTCATGACTCGCAGGAGGAAGAAGTGTCAATCTGAAGTGGCATACCAACCACGGCACAACTGCGAAGCTTAACCACACCACCCTTCTTAAAGGTAGCCTCATCTATGAAGAGGGTGGATGACAGAAACTCCAGCATCGTGGTGAGCCGCGTGACGAACCAGTGACAAAACCGTTGCCGTGGAGATACGTCCACAGGTAATAATCCCTGCACTCGGTGTAAGTGATATGGATGGTAGCAGTTGTCATGGACAATGTTTCACACAGTCACCTAGATTACTCTATGCTGGTGGGCCACCTGCCTGGTGCTGATACCGTGGTCACCGTCAAAGTTCTTTTATCTCCATTTTTAAGTGGAACACATTTAACCTCTTTTGCTCTTCCTCCTCCTCCTCCTCTCACAGACTGTTTCCTTCAGTTTGTCCTCATTTAGGAAAGTAAGTCTGTATTATATTTCTAGGTGATCTTGCGAGACCTTGTCTCAAACTAATCAACTTTCAGGTCGTATCAATAATCTGTCACAGATGGGCTGAGAGAATCTTCATAAACTCAGATACGGAAATTAATCTGCTATGCGGATTGTATAACGAGAAAGATTTGACCCTCGTAAATGAGTGGTGGGTGTTGGTTCTTACAGAATCATTAAAGTTTATTAATCAGATGGGGTTTACTATCTGCTGAATTGAAAGTCTTAATCCGAAATATCTTCAATTTCATACACTTTTCGCGAGACCAGACATGAAGAAAGGGAAAGACTACACATCAGTACGACTAGCAAAGATACAAAACAAACAAAAACAATGGCAACCGTTGAACATAGGCACGATTTAACTGTATATTAAGCCGTCTTAAAAAGGTCCACAAGGGATAGGTAGGATGAGAGTGACCACCGTACCAACACGTCTTTCTCTAAAATTAAGCCAGCCGCCGTGGCCGAGCGGTTCTAGGTGCTTCAGTCCGGAACCGCTGTGCTGCTACGGTTGCAGGTCCGAATCCTGCCTCGGGCATGGATGAGTGTGATGTCCTTAGATCAGTTAGGTTTAAGTAGTTCTAAGTCTAGGGGACTGATGACCTCAGATGTAAAGTCCCATAGTGCTTAGAGCTATTTGAACCATCTAAAATTAATAATAATCGCTGGACGCACAATGATAGGTCTGATCGAGACAGGAAATAAGGTGTAGACTCCACATCCAAATGCCTGAACGCACTTACTCATGGGTGAGTCCTCCACTTTGAGACCAGAAACTGAATCACGTTGCGTAACCATGTTTACTACGAAATGAATCGAAAACATCAAAGGGTAATCTTTCCATGATAGCCCACACAGCAACCTCCTAGTGGGGTGGGTATAATAATTTGGAGAGAGAAGGGGTGGAGGAGTTGGACAGAGAGGGGGGGGGGGCCTCAAGGAGCAGATGGACTGAAAGAGGGGGAGGAGCAGATGGACAAAGTGAGAGGGAAGGAGCAAATGGACAGAGAGAGGGGTAGGAGGAGATAAACAAAGAGTGGTGATAGAAGATGTGGACAGTGAAGGTGGGGACGAGGAGGTGGACCGAGTGAAGGGGAGGAAGAGGTGTACAGAGAGAGGGGCAAGGAGGGGATGGACTAATAGAGGAGTAGAATAAATACATACCCGAGCAACTTCAGGTGCTCAGCTAATATTTAATATTTCAGTCCAACTGAATCAGCTCTCAAAAGAGATTCGCAATTCAGCAACACACGTTTGGTATATCTGCTTGTCCCAAGAGGAAACGCCATCAAGAAGGTAAAATTCATTTACGGTAATAAATTCTGTGGTCACTCAAAAGAAATCACAAATATTGCAGAATCTGCGTAGTGCGAGTCTGAGATTTTACGTTGAAACTGATTCATTGGTAGGCTTCAGGGATAGTTCAAAGTGTCCTGAGTTGCTGAGATCATCAAGATAAATAATCCTATTAAACATTCAGAATGTCATAATGTTTAATTTCGTAAGTTACTTAGAGCCACTGATGACTGTCGAGTCACCCAACCCTGTTGTAAACTGTGAACTTTCACGGCCGGAAACGTCACACGTATTAATACTTTCCGGGCTATTATGCACCGCTCTGACGAATTTCTTATTGAAACGTATCGTTTCACCCTCGACCGTGAAGGATATCTTGAAGGGGGACTGTAACTTTTTCGACGGTCCGATGTACTCCGTTGCTAGCTACTGACCAATGCAAAATTCCGTTTCCGCATCTTCCCGCGCAGAAGCTTGACGTCACATGTTTCGAATACTCGAGCGCGATTGGTGGCTGTCAGCTGCTGCCATCACTTATTGCTATCACCTCACGGTGGAGGGCTGGTACACACCTTCTTCAGCACCGGATTCCACATACCACTTAGTTTGATACTCTCGTCCTTTCTACTAGAATTATTGGGGAATTTAGCACCCTCCCTGTGCTGAAAAAGATCTGCACCAGTCTTCGACCGTGGTGTGGTAGCGATAGCAGATGACGGCAGCGGCCACCTGCCAATTGCGCTTGAATATTCAAAAGATGTGACGTCACGCCTCTGCGCGAGAGGAAGCAGAAACGGGATTTTTCTGGCATCGAACTTTTGAAGAAGCTAAAACCCCGTTAAAGATGTCCTCCGTATTCGAGGACGAAACGTTGGGTTTCAAGAAGAAATTCAGCAGACTACGGCATTATATGCCGGAATATGTTATTAGGTGCCACCTTATCCTCGTCACGAATTGCAGTTGTGTGTTCAGCTGCAGTGAGAGAGAGAGAAGAAGGCAAGTATCGAGACAGTTGCTGTAATCTGTCCAGCGCCAGCTCATGGGTAGCGGCTACAGGCATAACAAGGTTTATGGTGGCATTTCTTCTGTTCCAGCGTAAAGTCAAGCGCCGGAACGCTGGTTGGGGACGTTAGAGCCGAGAAGGCTGTGAAGAAGACGTCAGCCAATTGCAAGCGGACCGATCCCTCTGTAGGACGATAACCCGACGGCAGCGCCCTCGACACGAGGACATCAGCGCCGCGCCTCCTGGCCGCGGTCCAGTTGAAGACTAGCCGTTCTAAGAGTTCTACAGCAGCGAGTTCAAGAATAGCATCTAGTCATATCGCTTGTAATATGTAGCATTGTCTATACTGAATAGACTTCTTAGTTTGCCTGTCATCTTTTGCCTGCGATATATCTGTATTTTACTAAGTTAAGTACTGTAATCATTTCCTTTACATCATTAATACGATTTGCTTGAATTGTTGTCTAACGATCCGAGAAAGCATATTTGACGAGTAGGCAGGAAACATTTTTGAGTGTAGTGGCAGCTGTCAGAGGAGACCCTAGCCCGAGAAGAAGAGGTGCATAGCAACCCGCACCGAAGACCGAACGCGTGATCCCACACTACCACACTAATGAAATTTTGCCGTATCTTGCTGGACACGGCTATGATAATATCTAATGGACGTTTAGAACTTTTATATTAAAGCTGTACAGCATTCTTTTTCTACAAAACCAACATAATTGGAAAAAAATTAAACAAAAAAAGACCAAAGATGTGTACAAATTTACAAAATAAACTGAGCAGTGATCAAAACTGTAAAATTGATGAGAATGATGAAACAGAAAAACCACATCAGACATACCGAAGTTTCTCATTTTCAAACAATTTAATTTCAGTACTTCCGAATTTATGAACAGCACTTACTATTTATCAAACATTGCCACTCGCAGTACCATGCAGATAAGATCCTCTTCTATGCTACAAATGACAAAAAATTGCCTCAGGTGATGTTTTTACTGAGTATACAATGGAATCTTTGACTAGTGAAATCAAATGAGCGTATGGTACTGTTGGTCGGGAATCCCCATCCCGAAAAGTTCGGCCGCCAAGTGCAAGTCTTATTTCCATCGACGCCGCATTGGGCGACTTGGGTGCCGGTGATGAGGATGAAATGGTGATGAGGACGACACAACAACCAGTCCACGAGCGGAGAAAATCTCCAAACCGGACAGGAATCGAACCCGGGCCTGCTGCGTGGGAGGCAAGCACATAACTACCCAACTAAGCAGTCGGACCTTGATTAGTGTTCAAACAGTATCTATATTCATACCAGTGATACTGACAAGAAATTTCCGTATGTTAAAACTCTGGATGCAGATTTCCTGAAAGTATTTTTTGATCTTAAAAATTGAATTATTATTTGTTTGTTTTAGTGTCGTGTGTGTGACAATAAGTGAAGATTTTACAAAATGTGCTTTTGTGTAAGTCCTGAAGCAAAGTTGAATTGTGGTATCACATATCAATACCACCCTACTCGCGTCTTTAAGTTGCCAACGGAATTGAAACTTTCAGTCAGACGCCGATAGCCTTCGTGCAGGATCTGGCGGACCAAATGGTGCGTGCCCGCTGGGCCACGGCTCCAGCGGCTCCGTACCACGAGTGCCCTCTGCTGTCGCCATATAGGATGGCCAGCGGCAGACACACAACCCACTTACACTTGGAACCTCTTCACTATCGCACTATCATCAGAGCTTTGTACAGCGAGCATCTTCCTTGTTGACACTGACTGCTGGACTATATTTCTAGCTGCATTATTTGTAAAGATCCTTCGCATGGATGGAGAAATACAAGTAAATCTTATATTTAATGTGACAACTTGTTTGTTAATCATTTCTGCTCCTGTCCAGCCTTCCTATGACGATAGTGGGCGTACAGCTCTGTAACCCACCTCTCCTTACTGTTGTGTATGAAGTACACAACAGATAACTCAGTAATGTTTTGAATCCCAGGGCTCAATTAGCTAGTCAACCCGTCGTCAACATCAGTTAGCTAGTGGTCGTACCACGCCGATGGACAGGCTAATGCTGTCTCTGTCAGCTGTATTGCCGCAGCTTGCTAACCCCGAACGATTCTATTACTTTACCAGGTATGAAACCGCACGGGCGCCGTAGCGCAAGTTCTAGATCTCACATCACGCAGGTCACTGCTAAACTAGCTACGATCACCATCTGGGTGCATGTAGGAACTGGCTCTGTGATCTAGGTAATCACTGTCTACGACTGTTCAAAACGATGCTCGAAAGGTCACTGCCAACAGCAGCTGCGATTAGCAGACGCATTCGGCAGACCAGTGAAAGGCGACCGTAATGGCAGAACGAGCGCGGTGAACTTTAGCCGTGGCACCAGCGGGGAGGGGAGGGAACACACGGTGCGAGAGCGTGACGGCCGAGGAGCGCGCGCGCCTGCCTGCCTGCCTGCCGCTGCTCCAGTTGGCGTCGGCCGGCCTTACACAACGCGGCGGCGGCGGCTGTCACTGGAGAAAGGGAAGGCCGCTGGAGCTGGAGCTGGAGCGGCCGCGCCCCGTGGCCCTCAGACGCGGACGCCGCCTCTTCCTCCCGCGTCCGCCCGCAGCCGCACCCAGCCGGCGCTTGCCAACGCGCCAGGCTGGCGAGCGGCCAGGCCGCTACCGTGCTGAACACACGCGCCGCTGTCGTAAACTGCTGCAGCAGTCATGAGACTCGTCTGTTTACGAAATACGCCTCTGTAGCCGAGGTCGCTGGAGCACGCCTGCGCGGTGGCGCTCGGTTTGCAGGTACCCTGTTCGAATTCTGATGGGGGAAGAATTTCCCTCCGTTCGAACAGGCCTCGGAAGCCCCAATGGTACCGACCGATCGACGAGTCATCGTCAGCCGGCTCTGAAAATCACACTTAAGTGCCTGGCAGAGGCTTCATCGAACCAGCTTCACAATAATTCTCTGTTATTCCACTCTCTAACAGCGCGTGGGAAAACGAATACCTGTATCGCTCCGTACGAGCTCTGATTTCCCTTATCTTATTACGTCGTGTCGTGTGACTAGGGTCTCCCGTCGGGTAGACCGTTCGCTGGGTGCAAGTCTTTCGATTTGCCGACGCTTAGGTGACTTGCGCGTGGATGGGGATGTAATGATAATGATTAGGACGACACGACACCCAGTCCCTGAAGGAGAAAATCTCCGACCCAACCGGGAATCGAACCTGGGCCCTTGGGATTGACATTCTGTCGCGCTGACCACTCAGCTACCGGGGACGGACATCTTATTATGATGATCGTTTCTTCCTACGTAGGTCGGCGTCAGCAAAATATTTTAACTTTCGGAGGAGAAAGTTTGTGATTAAAATTTCGTGAGAAGATCCCGCCGCAACGGCAAATGCCTTTCTTTTAATGATGTCCACGCCAAATCTTCTATCCTTGACACCCTCTCCCCTGTTTATTGACAATACAAAACGAGCTGCCCTTCTTTGAACTTTCTCTATGTACTTCGTTAATCCCACCTTATAATGATCCCACACCGTGCAGCTGTGCTCCAAACAACTGACAACCGTACTTTAGGCAGTCTCTTTAGTAGATCTGTCACATCGTCTAAGTGTTCTCCCAATAAAATACAGTGTTTGGTTTGACTTGTGGTTCAAATGGCTCTGAGCACTATCAGACTTAACATCTGAGGTCATCAGTCCCCTAGAACTTCGAACTACTTAAACCTAACTAACCTGAGGACATCACACACATCCATGCCCTAGCCAGGATTCGAACCTGCGACAGTAGTGGTCACACGGTTTGCCTTACTCACATTTTCTATGTGTTCTTTCCAATGTAAGTTGATCGTAATTGTAATTCCTAGGTATATAGTTGAATTTACGGCCTTCAGATTTCACTGATTTATCGTGTAACCGAAGTTAGGCGTCACTGCAGGCGGATATGGAGGGGTATGCTCCGATCTCCCCGCCGTTACCAGTTTTCGGGACAGAAGCCGCTAATTCTCAGTGAATTAACTCCTCCATTGGCTTCACAAGAGCTGAGTGCATCCCGCTTGCCAAAAACTATCGCCACACCCTGACGACCACCCATTCAAGTGCTAGCCAAACTTGACAGCACTAAAGTTCGACGACGGGAACTGGTGTTGCCATGGCAGAAAGGCCAATATTTGGCTTTCGCGGGGAAAGGATGTGGTAACTTAAACTTGCTGATAGTCTGGATGAAATTCTAAACCTCTTCACAGAGTCTCATGAGGGATAATAAGTGAGACTTTTGATGGTGATTCATTCATCGAATGGGCGACCCGCTTCATGCTATTTCACCGGAATCGCCTATGTGCCTGAACCTTCTCCCTTCTCCCATTAGCATACAACATCACTCTACATGTGCACATCATTTCCAACTCCTGAGATTTGGGGGAAAACTTCCTACTGTTCAGTCAAATAACTCAATATGGTGAAAAGGAGGCAAAGATTGTGTCTTTAATATCCAAACTGGGGTATCAAAGTCATGGGACAGAACATATACAGATGGCGGTAGTATCGCGTACACGAGGCATAAAAGGGCAATGCACTGGCGGAACTGTATTTGCATCCATGTATCCGATGTGATTGTGACCGCACGACAGGAATTAACAGAATTTGAACGTGAACCTGCAACGTAATTGGAGCAAGTCGTTAGGGAATTCAATATGCCGAGGTCCACAGTGTCAAATGTGTGCCGACAAAGCCAAATTTCAGACATTACGTCTCACCTACAAGGCAGTGGCCGACGGCCTTCATTTAACGACCGAGAGCCGCTGCGTTTGCGTAGAGTTGTCAGTGCTAACAGACAAGCAACACTGCGTGGAATAACCACAGAAATCAGTGTCGGACGTACGACGAACGCATCCGTTAGGACAGGGAGGCGAAATCTGGCGTTAATGGACTATGGCAGCTGACAACCGACGCGAGAGCCCTTGCTAAAAGTGCGACATCACCTGCAGTGCCTCTCCTGGACTCGTTACCATTACGGTCTACATCTACATCTACATATCGTGCCACTTGCGGATCGCGAGAGGGAAAAAAAGATTGTCTAAACGCCTCAGAACGAGCTCTAATTTCCCTTATCTTTGAACGGTGATCATTGTGCGATTTGAAAATTGGTGGTAATGATATATGCTCTACATGCTCGGCGAAGATCGGATTTTGGAATTTAGTGAGCAGCCCCTTCCGTCTAGCGCGTCGTCTATCTGCAAGTGTGTCCCACTTCAAACTTTCTATGATACTTGCAACACTCTCGCGATGGCTAAATGTAATAGTCACGAATCTTGCCGCTCTTCTTTGGACATTCTCAGTCTCTTGAATCAGACCCGACTGGTAAGGGTCCCAAACAGACAAACAATACTCTAAGACTGGACGAACTAACGTATTTTAAGCAATTTCCTTTGTTGAAGGACTGCATCGCTTCAGCATTCTACCAATAAACCGCAATCTTGAGTTCGTCTTGCCCGTTACTTGTGTAATCTGATCGTTCCATCTGAGATCATTTCGAATAGTTACACCCAGATACTTGACGGATGTAACCACTTCCAAAGACTGGGCATTTATTTTGAACTCGTACATTAATGGGGATTTTCGCCTTGTTACTCGCAGTAGGCTACACTTACTAATATTGAGAGATAACTGCCAGTCATTATCCCACGCATTTATTTTCTGCAAATCCTTATTGATTTGTTCACAACTTTCGTGTGATACTACTTTCCTGTAGACTTCAGCATCATCGGCAAACAGTCTAATGCCGCTGTCAATACCATCAACCAGATAGTTTATGTAAATCGTAAAAAACAGCGGACCTATTACGCTGCCCTGGGGCACATCTCAAGTTACTCTTGTTTCTTTTGAAGTCATCTCGTTCAGGACGACATACTGCTCTCTGTCTGTTAGAAAACTTTCTATACAGCCGCATATGTCACTGGATAGACCGTAAGCGCACACTTTTTGGAGCAAGCGACAGTGCGCAACTGAGTCCAACGCCTTTCGAAAGTCGAGAAATATGGCATCAGGCTGGGAGCCCGTATCTAGAGCCTGTTGTATATCATGCACAAAGAGGGCCAGCTGTGTCTCGCATGACCGCTGTTTTCTAAAACCGTGCTGGTTTCTGCAGATGAACTTCTCAGAGTCTAGAAAGGTCATTATGTCTAAACACAAAGTATGTTACATAATTCTACAACAAAATGATGTCACCTTTCTATAGATTACTACTACCTGGGCCTTCTTCCAGTCCCGTGGAACTTTCCGCTCTTCCAATGATCTGTGATAGATGATGGATAAGAATGGTGCTATATCTGTGGCACAGTCAAGATATAATCTTATGGGAATACCGTCTGGGCCAGATGCCTTCCTGGCGTCTAAGGATCTTAACTGTTTTACAATCCCAGATACACTAAACACTATGTCAGCCATCCTCTCATTTGTTCAATAAATGAAAGGGGTAATGGTGCTGCAGTCCTCTACTGTAAACGAGTTTTTGAAAGCTAGGTTTAGAATTTCGGCCTTCTGTTTATCATCATCCGTTACATTACCCATACTGTCAGCAAGAGAAGGTATTGAATTAATTGTAGCGTTCGTAGATTTTACGTACGACGAAAATTTATTGGTTTTTTTTTTTAGAATCTGCAGATAAAATATTGCTTTCAAATTCGTTAAAGGAATCTCTCATTGACATTTTGATAGCTGCTTTCATTTCGCATAATTTCTGTTTGTCAGCGGGGCAGTGACTACGTTTAAAACGACCGTGCAAAATTCTATGCTTTCTTAGCAAATTGCTAATATGTTTGTTGTACCAAGGTGGATCCTTTCCCTCCCCTATATTTTTGGTAGGCATATACTTCTCTAGCACGTGGTGGACAATACCTTTAAATTTCGACCAAAGATGCTCATTATCTTTGTGTCCCGCGGTGAATGCTTTGAACTGGATATGAAGATATTCATTAATGACACTTATTTGCTTTCCCAAACAAGAAAATTCTACAATGTTTCTTTGGTTTCTTTCGCAACTTCCACTGACATAGAAGCCACAACCAAATTATGGTCGCTAATACCTCCTGCTAGATTGACTTCCTCAAAAAGATCAGGTCTGTTTGTCGCCAAGATATCTTAATATGTTACCGTCCCTAGTTTCTTTTTTAACCAATCGCTTAAGGTTGTATGTTGAGAGCGCTCAATGATAAGCGTGTAATTTTCCCAGTAAATGGATCAGATTAAAGTCTCCACGTATAACTAATGGATAATTTGGATATTTGTTTCCTATGTACTCAAGACTTTTCCTGATACGTTCTGCGACGTTTTTTGCGGATGCTGGTGGTCTATAAAAACATCCTAATACAATGGTCAATCCTTGTCTGATTGACAGCTTTGTCCAAACCATTTCACAGTCCGACCCAGTATCGATCTCAACTGCGTTTCAATAGCTTTAACTGCAATGAACACACCACCTCCCATAGCATCAGTCCTATCCTTCCTAAACATTGTCCAATCCGAGTACAAAATTTCACTGCTATTTATGTCTGGTTTCAACCAGCTTTCGGTATCTAACACCATATTGGCATTGCTACTGTTTATTTCGGAGAGTAACTAGGGGATCTTGCTATAGAAACTTCGACAGTTTACTAACACGAGTTGTAGCATATTTAAAACCTTTGGAATGACCTGTTTAGGCGAACTAACCATTTTTACAGCTGGCACACCCACATCAGTGTCATGAACTGGTAATTTTTCACGCCAACGGTTTGTTTCCCGTGTGGGGGTGCGGCCTAATCTAAAAAACCCATGTGCACGCCACAAATATTGTGCTATCCATGTAGCTGCTTCCTGTGCGTAGTTATAAAAATGGTTTAAATGGCTCTGAGCACTATGGGACTTAACATCTGAGGGTCATCAGTCCCCTAGAACTTAGAACTACTTAAACCTAACTAACCTAAGTACATCACACACATTCGTGCCCGAGGTAGGACTCTAACCTGCGACCGTGGCAGTCGCGCTGTTCCGGACTGAAGTGCCTAGAACCACTCGGTCGGTGTGTAATGCATCCCTGATCTATCGAGGGGCGCCCTACAACCTTCCACCCCATAGCGTAGATCGAGGAATCTACAACCATTTTCGTCACAGAGTCGATGTAGCCTCTGGTTTAGATTCTCCACTCGACTCCAAACCAGAAGACTCCGATCCACCCTGGGTACGATGCTTCAGATCGTCAGCTTGTCTTCCGCTCCTCGAGAGATGGAGGCCGCATTCGCCGATTTAGCCAGCCGTCGAAAGGACCCAAAGATTTCCTCGGAACCCCGACGACAGGCATCGTTGGTGCCGACAAGTGCAACAATCCGCAGCTGGCTGCACCCCGCTCGCTCGATAGTCGCCAGAAGAGCCTCTTCTACATTCCGGACAAGTCCCCTCCGGAAGCACACCCTGTGAACGTAGGACTTATTCACCTCCCTAGCCACCATGTTCCTGAGGGCCTCCATGACCCGCCTAACATTGGAGCTCCCAATAACTAACAAACCCCTGCCCCCCCCCCCCCTCCCACCGACTTAGACGACTGGAAAACCGTAGTCCGGTCAGATGAGTACCGATTTCAGCTGGTAAGAGTTGATGGTAGAGTTCGAGAGTGGCGCAGACGAAGTTGTTAACAAGGAACTGTGCAAGCTAGTGGTGGAATGGACTGGGTCCTCTGGTCCAATTCAACCGATCATTGACTCGAAACGGTTCCTTTCAGCTACTTGGAAACAATATGCAGCTATTCATGGACTACATGATACCAAACAAGAATGGAAACTTCACGGATGACAATGCGCCATGTCACCGGGCCACAATTGTTCGCAGTTGATTTGAAGAACATTCTGGAATATTCGAGAGAACGAATTGCTCACCCACCAAATATTTATGTAACATAATCGAAAGGTCAGTTCGTGTACAAAAATCTGCGCCGGCAACACTTTCGCAATTATTGATGTCTGTGAGGCACCGTGGGTCAATATTTCTGCAGGGGACTTCCAACAACTATTTGAGGCCAAGCCAGGTCAAGTAGCTGCGCTACGCCGGGCACAAGAATGTCCGACACGATATTAGGAGGTATCCCATGAATTTTGACACCTTTATGTACACAGTAAAATTTCGTTACATGCATTAGTGTTTTCTTAATAACTGAATGGAAAATGTTTTTTGCACTGCCCCTGTAATTACCTGTTTAATTAGCATTTCAAATTTGAAGGAATTTCAGATCCATCGCGTTTGGAGTAAAAGCCTACCAAAGATGAATTGATGAATTTCAGTCTTTGCGACAGTTCCAGACGACAGCGTTTGACAGTCGTTAGCAGAGGGTGTAATATTCTCTCAAACTGCATCAGAATTCGCTGGAAGTACAATGACAGTTAGGCGGGAGATAAAAAAACTCGGATTTCATTGTCGAGCGGCTGCTCATAAGCCACGCATCACGCCGGTAAATGCCAAACGACGCTTCGCTTGGTGTAAGGAGCGTAAACATTGGACGATTGAGCAGTGGAAAAATGTTGAGTGGAGTGACGAATCAGTACGCAATGTGGCGATCTGCTGGCAGAGTGTGGGTATGGCGAATGCACGGTTAACGTCATCTGCCAGCGTGTGTGGTGCCAACACTAAAATTCGGAGGCGGTGGTGTTATGGTGTGGTCGTGTTTTTCATGGAGGGGCATGCACCCCTTGTTGTTTTGCGTGGAACTATCACAGCACAGGCCTACATTGATGTTTTAAGCACCTTCTTGCTTCCCACTGTTGAAGAGCAATTCGGGGATGGCGATTACATCTTTCAACACGATCTAGCGTCTGTTCATAATGCACAGCTTGTGGCAGGGTAATGGGGTGGCCTGCACAGAGTCCTGACCTGAGTCCTATAGAAGACCTTTGGGATGTTTTGGAGCGCCTAGTTCGTACCATGCCTCACCGACCACCATACCTTTCCTCAGTGCAGCACTCCGTGAAGAATGGGCTGCCATTCCCCAAGAATTCTTCCAGCACCTAATAGAACGTATGCTTACGAAAGGGGAAGCTATCATCAAGGCCAAGGGTGGGCCAACACCATATTGAATTCCAACATTACCGATGGAGGGCGCCACGAACTTATAAGTAATTTTGAGCCAGGTGTCCGGATACATCTGATCACATAGTGTATTTACGGAAGTATGGACTATTAAAATCAGAGCTCGGGAAAATCAGTCTGTGTTCCGGTTACATACTGGAACACGCAAGGCAATACTGACTCTACGACTTATTTAAGAAGACAGGCTAAGGAAAGGCAAACCTATGTTTATTTCTTTTCTAGATTTGGAGAAAGCGTTTGAAAATATTGACTGGCAAACATTGTTTGAAAATCTGAAGATAGCTGGCGTAAAACACAGAGAGCGAATGACTCTTTACAATTTGTATGCAAACCAGACGACAATCAGAGGCGGAAAGGGATGAAAGAGAAGTAGTGTTTGAGAAGGGAGTGAGAAAGGGTTGTGGCCTTTCCTTATTGTTATTCAATGTGTACATCCAGCAAGCAGCATAGCGAACCAAAGAAAAATTTGGATTAGGAATTAAAGTCCAGGGAGAGGAAATAAAAACTTAGAGATTTGTCGATGACATTGATATTGTGTAAGAGACAGCGAAAGACTTGAAAATAATGTTGAATGTAATGTCCAGTGTCTTTGAAGGATGATATAAGATTAACATCAACAACAGCAAACAAAGATAATGGATTGTAGTCGAATTAAATCAGGCGATGCTGGGGTAAGAAAATTAGGAAATGAGACGCCAAAAGCAATACATGAGTTTTGCTATTCGGACAGTAAAATAACTGACGATGGCCGAAGTAGAGAGGATATAAAATGTAGACTCGCAACGACAAGAAAGCGGTTCTGAAGAACAGAGATTTGTTAGCAGCGAAAATAAATTCAAGTGTCAGGAGGTCTTTTTTGAAGGCATTTGTCTGAACTGAAATTTTCACAATTGTCAGTTCAGTCAAAGGAGAATAAAGCTTTAGAAATGTGGTGCTACAGAAGAACGCTGAAGATAAGATGCGAAGATCGTGTAACTAATGAGGAGGTACTGAACAGAACTGAGAAAAGCAATCGCTGGGATAACTTGAGTAAAAGAAGGGATCGGTTGATACGGCTCATTCTGAGATGTCAGGGAATAGTCAGTTTAGTACTGGACAGAAGTGTTCAGCGTAAATATTACACAGGGTGGCCAGGAGACGAGTACAGCAAGCAGGTTCAAATGAATGTGGTTGGAGTTGTAATTTGGAGATGACGAGGCTTGCACAGGGCAGCGTAGCGTGGAGAGCTGCATCAAACCAGTCTTCGCAGTGAAGACCGCAACAACAACAACAACAACGTCAGGTGGTTTCTGATGACGTTACGGGAAAATTTTGCAGGACTGAAACATCTCTCTCTAACTCTGTCTCCGTCTCTATGGACGCTTTTCTCTCCATCGTCTCTCCTCCCGCTCTCTCTCTCTCGTTCTCTCACTCACCCTGTTTCTTTCTTTATGTCTCCCTCCCTCCATCTGTCTCTCTCTCTCTCTCTGTCTCTCTCTCTCTATCAATCCCTTTGTCTGTCTGTCTGCCTGTCCCTCTCTCTCCCCCCTCCCTCTCTCACTGGCGTCATTTTGAGGCAGGAGAATATGGCAGCACTTCTAGAGTTTTGGTGTCGTAGGTGAGGGAGAGTAACCCTGAAGGGCGGTGAAGAAGAAGCAGCAAGCTGTGGATTCAATTACCGTAGCAGAGAGTGAATATAAAATTAGCTACTTGTAGATCAAACCGGTCACTGTGACCGAGCGGTTCTAGGCGCTTCACCCCGGAACCACACGGCTGCTACGGTCGCAGGTTCGAATCCTGCCTCGGGCATGGATGTGTGTGATATCCTTAGGTTAGTTAGATTTAAGTAGTTCTAAGTCTAGGGGACTGATGACCACAGATGTTAAGTTCTGTAGTTCTTAGAACCATTAGAACTTGTAGATCATAACTGAAATTTAACCTGAGAGTGTGGTGTTTTGTCAGCAGCCACCACTGGAAAGTGATTGTGGCAACGTTTGAAAAGTGAATTTCCTTTCTGGTTGAGTTTTTTTAATAAGACTGCTTTGGAATAGGCATTCGATGTAGAGGTTGGACTTTCCTAGGCCTGGTACGATCAAAAGAAATTATGTTTCTATATGGTCTTACGTGCGTGTGTTGATGTGACAGCTGAGTAATGTAATTTCAACCGCGATACCGACGTACTTCTACGTAGATATCCAATGACGTTGACGGTAACTGATGGCAAACACGGCATAAAGTCCCATGTAGTTTTCAGATGAAGAATTTTTCAACAACAGCGGTTAGCAGTGGGTCTCAGTTCAGTGATTCAATAGGACCTAACCGCGGATGTTGTTATTAATTCAGTTCATTGGAAAAGCCATCATTGAATCACTTGGGCTCCATATATGAAGCAAAAAAAATCCAGTTAGAACTCAGTAATGAAATTTGTCGAAAGTGCCGATACATAAAGCTGAACCGAATGATTTGCCTTTTAAATGTAGCGACGAGTGTAGGAGGCTTTCCATATTGACAGATGAATTAGATGAATTGAATTTGCAGTTTATGTCGTTATACCTTTTAGTGGTAGTCATGTAAATCGTGTAATAATGATGGGGTGGTATTTGTCTCTGAGGTACGACTGGTGTGTTTTACTCTCTGCGTTCCCTCCCGGCAGTGAGAGGGTCGGACACGGCTTGCGGCAGCGCGCACTGGCCCGGCCGCTCAGGGAGATCGCCGGTTCACTAGAGCGCACGTTTCCCGACCTTTAGACACGCCACTTACTGGCTGCGTTACGACACAGAGATTAGAGAGAATTAGAGAGCCTGCAGGCGCTTAACCTTGCCTCTGCGATCTTGTGCAACATCCCACATACTCGGCTCTTCAGTGCAGACTAGCAGTGCCCATATGTGTTGACGGGACGCTCGCCTTTCGTTCCGCACAAAAGCGTTGTGGATTACTGTTATGTTATGATGAACTTTGTTGTTAGACGGACGTCTCGTGACAGGCATGTTGTCTGCGCAGGGTGTACAGTGTAGGAGAGGCGCAGGTTTTTGAAGTGATCATAACACGGTAAAAGCGGTGGCTCGTACTTTTTTTTTTTTTTTCTAGTTACTATTCCTTGCAGTAGGGGCTGTGATTTTTTGATATTTTTTGTCAAAACCAGAAAGGCAAAACAGAGGCCACTGCTTCCACCACATCAAGTGGATTTAGTGCTCACGTACTCATACTGAGCCGTGAACACTTCCCAGTTTATCAACGGGGAATAGTTGAACATGAATTCTACTGTTATCGGTGCCATGCGTGCAATGGTCGTGCCAGGCGCGCGATATGGGATCTTTACACTATCGTTAGTGGCGCGAGACGTGCACGACCTTATAGCAACCGTTATAGTTCCGCATTATTCTGTTACACTAGGGGTGAGTTCACGTAAGGAAAGAGAGATAATGTAAGATTTACGGACTCATTTATTAAACAGTTGAGAATCGAACAATAATACAACCAAATGGGGTTGGGGGAAGAAAGATTCGAGTTAAGCAGCCTGCCCTAACGTACGTTCATAGCATGCCATGATAGCAGGAGGAAAGGAATTTTAGTAACGATCGCCGTATTATCAAACAGAATCCCATTTAGTAAAGGAAGGGGTTGTAGGCGTGCAACGACCACCACAGGAATTAGCCAAGACTAAGAAGATGCTACTGTGCGTGAATCGCACGGTAGCCTCCCGTATTAAAGCAATAAAACCCGCAAGATGCGAAACTATTCACAATGACCTATCAGGTCCCCTCTGGGCCGCAGGGCGCGAATTTACAGTGCACGTCGGCGCTCATGCTTGCCGAACTTCATCCCCTGGAAGCGGCACCTCCGGTCTCCGGCACGGTCACAATAGAACAGACTACTGCCCCTTTGTCCACTATCCATCCGCGGAGGGCCGTTGGCGCCCGCCCGCGAAAAACGGGCGCACACCTGAACTGGCCAATCATAGGGCCGGAATATCACAGGGAGGCGACCTCGCGACGTTAAAATTGCGAAGAAATATCAGTTACAAGGTTGGTAAGGCAGGTTGGGGAACTGAGAACAGGAGAAACTTTGGCCACTACTGAACTTACGAACGCCACCACGTGCTACCCTGGCGGTCGGAAAAAGGATAGGAAACGGGGAGCCATCATGGCTGCTAGGAAGACTGCTGCCCTCGCCCATGAATAAAGAAAATTCCTGGTGCCAAGCCCCTCTCACAGATCAGTGTCAGACAAGCTGTAAAAATCGTCAAATAAATCACGCAACCCATAGAAATTACTAATATTACCTGAATTATTATTTTACCGAATACCAGAATGCGTGGATTAGAAATATGAAATGCGAATACTGAATGGTGAATGAAGTGCACCTCTTTCAACGGTTTGTTTATAAGGTACACAATATATGAGCTTACAGGATGAAATACTGGCCACCATCTTTGAATAGCAAAAAATGGTTCAAATGGCTCTGAGCACTAAGGGACTTAACATCTGAGGTCATCAGTCTCCTAGAACTTAGAACTACTTAAACCTAACTAACCTAAGGACATCACACACATCCATTCCCCAGGCAGGATTCGAACCTGCGACCGTAGCGGTCGCGCGGTTCCAGACTGAAGCACCTAGAACCGATCGGTCACTGCGGCCGGCTTGGAGTAGCACTCTGAATGCTCTGAAGCAACATAGATAGCGTAGAACTGGTACCAAGCGATAAGGTGAGTCTCTGTCGAAAACTAGAATTCGCACTGAAGACATGTATATGTGCCAGTCGGTTGTATGAGATCAGTGTAGTAACATGCAGAGGTGTTGGAAAGCTGGCATATTGTTTGGGCGTGCCCTTGTCACAGTGTGAATAAAGCTGACCTAATTGCTGGTGTATCAACGTGGACTATAGCAGCTGTCTACTGGGAGTCGTGTAGTACTCGCAGCGATGTAACAGGGCATAAGAACACTGCTCGTAAATATACTGAGATGACTAAAGCCGTGGGATGGCGATATGCACACATACAGATGGCGGCAGTGGATCGTACATACGGTATAAAAGGATAATGCATTGGCGGAGCTATCATTGTGTTGTATTGTATGGATCTGGGGACCTAGAAACGACGGAGAGGCTTCGTCCCAGCCGTAGTCCTCAGTGGTACACAACCCCATAACAGGCTACAGCAGTCCACCCACCCTACCGCCGCCCCACACCGCACACCGAACCCCGAACCGAGGGTGATTGTGCATTTCGGCCCCCAGTGGACACCTCCCACCTCCCCCCCCCCCCCCTTCCCCGCGAACGTCCCACCCCAATGTTTGCGTGGTTGCGTGGTAGAGTAATTATAGTATATTCGTACACGGAGAAAGTGCTTGCGCAGCAATCACCGACATAGTGTAACTGAGGCGGAATAATGGGAACCAGCCCGCATTCGCCGAGGCAGATGGAAAACCGCCTTAAAAACCATCCACAGAGTGGCCGGTATGCCGGACCTCGACACCAATCCGCCGGCTGGAGTTATCATTACTACTCAGGTGATTCACGTGAAAGGGCTTCCGGCGTGATTTATGGCCTCACGACGGAAATTAACAGACTTTGAACGTGGAATGGTAGTTGAAGCCTGACGCAATTGACACTCCATTTCAGAAATCGTTAGGGCATTCGATATTCCGAGGTCCACAGTGTCAAGAGTGTGCCGAGAGTACGGCATTTCAGGCACTACCCCTCATCACGGGAAATGCAGTGGCCGACGACCTTCACTTAACCACCGAGAGCACTGGCTTTTGAGTGGACTTGTCAGTGCTAACACACAAGCAAGACCACGTGAAGTATCCGCGGAAATCAATGTCGGACATATGACGGACGTATCCGTTAGGATAGTGCAACGAATATGGAATTAACGGTCCACGGCGGCAGAGGACCGTTGCGAGTGCTTTTGCCAACAGCACGACATCTCCTGCAGCGCTTTTCTCTGGGGTCGTGACCATATCGGTTGAACCCTAGACGACTGGAATACCGTGACCTTCTCAGATGAGGTCTGATTTCACTGAGTAAGAGCTGATGGTATAGTTCGAGGGTGGCTCAGACCCGACGAGCACTGTGCAAAGTGGTGGTTGTTTCGTAATAGTGTTGGTTGTATGTAAATGGAATGGCCTAGGTCCTCTGGACATCCGGCACCTTGGAGAGACCATTTTCAGTTATTCATGGACTTCATGTTGCCAAACAACAATGGCATTTTTATGGATGATAATGCGCCTTGTCATAGTTCGCGATTGGTTTGAAGAACATTCTGGACAATTCGAGCGAATAATTTGGCCACCCAGATCGCCTGACGTAAATCCCAACGAATACTTGTGGGAGATAATCGAGAGGTCTCTTCGTACACAAAATCCTGCACCGGAAACACTTCTGCAATTACGGAAGACGTAGAAGCAGCATGGCTCATATTTCTGCAACGGACTTCCAATGGCTTGTCGTGTCTTTCGCGCGACGAGATGCTGCACTAGGCTGGGCGAAAGGAGGTCCGGCACGGTGTTAGGCTGTATCCCATGACTTTTGCCACATCAGCGTACAGGGTGTTTCGCAATGCTTTTGTTGATTTCAGATTTGAATAGCACGCAAACTAATCGCGAAACAAAGTTGAACTTTTTACTCGAGGTACAGGATTTATTAAGGTTTACTTATGAAATACTACATGCGACAAACGACCACCATTAGCGGCTACACTTCACTTAATACGTTTCACACAGTTTTTGAACACGTCTTTTGTAACTGCTGGAGGAATTCTTGAACTGTCACCGTGAATTGGATATTTTAACTCTTGCAAGCTTCTCTGCCTATCGGAACACAGTGACACCTTTGGAACCACATAGATAAAAGTCTGGCACAGTTAAATCAGACAAGCGAGGTGGCCATTCGACACTAGCGCGTTAGGAAATTATGTGGTCGTTAAACGCTTCACGGAGAATTTGCAAGATGTTGTTAGTTGTGTGGCATGTCGCACCGTCTTTCTGGAACCGAGTTTTCGTAACAAACGACGAGGACTTTCCTGTAAACTGCTACGCGCATGTCCGATGTTCTCGGGAGTTCGGTCGGTTTTTCGAGTGTCGGCTGATTTTCGACTCGATGTGCTGACAGTTGCGCTGAAGTTTCTTACCCAGTTCAATATTCTTCCACGAGCAGGAATTGGGTATCGTGGCTGAATCTTGAAATGTTTATGAAAGGTACGTTGCACGCGCACGACAGATTGACCGTAGTCAAACTAGCTCTCCATCGCGAACGTACAATGTTGCTTCGACTAGTACAGCGTGATTACTGACCTCTATATGGGATGAAACTTGATCATCCTCACGCCAAAACATTCTGAATCATCCTGTATATCTCAACCGACACGGACGGGAGACAAATGTCACGTCTTGTCAACACAGTAATGAGAAAGTCATGAAGGATTCTACGAAAAATATAAAAGAATCTTGTAAGTACGAATATTAACAAAAAGTCTTGTAACTTACACGGAGACATACGGCACCAGTTGTTTTCACCACTTCGACATTGCGAGTTGGATGCAAAATATGACGCAGTCACGCAACAACGCAACATCTGTAAGCAACCAGGCCCAAACGCAGAATACGGAGGCCATCAATCTACAAGCGGGGCGGAGAGTTTCAGCGAAGTTCGACCCTGACGTATATCAAAACCAGTGACTCGGCTGCTTACCATCCGACAGTGCAAACTCTCTTAGTGAAAAAGCTTATGCTTATTTAAGACTTCACACGGAAAAGGACTTGTAAAACTTGCCTGTACATGAACCTAGACTGTGGTTAGAGCTTTCCCTCGTATATTTATCCGTATGCACCTGGTGGTTATAACTGAAGTGCAGCTACTCAGTGAAGTCCAGGGTGGGCTGCAGTTATCAAATGGCGGCGAATCTTGGTAGATATTCTAATGCTTTAATGAGGAACGGATGTACGCTGGAAAAAAATTAATTCCAATTTTGGCCACCAGGTGGAAATCTGGGGCTGTGGATGCAATAAAGACGTACAGAATTGTTTTTGTATGTAATGGCTTAGGAATGGGACGTGGGTAGAAAGGTCAAACAGGTGAGAAAAGTGTAATTTTTATTTTATTATTAACTGCCACTTACACAAATTGTTCGATATGAGCACCGGACACGTCGACGAGATGCGGTTTAGCTCCAGATATTCACCTCGTGGCCAAAACTGGAACTATTTTTTTTAACGTAAATCAGTTTCGCATTGACGCGTTAGCACATGTACCAAGTTTCACTGACATACCATAATTACAGTGTACACTGGACTTCCGTTAGTAGCTGCACTTTAATTATAATCACCCGGTACCTACGCCTGCTTGACTTTCCCTTGTGACGTATAACTGAAGCTATGGGTTGGATTAGAGCTATAGCAACCTTCTCCTTTCATGATTCATGGTTTGAATACCACCTTTAGACGTTGCTGTGTGTACTCTAGTTATAATAGAGCTATAAATTTTATATGTGGTACCATAACATGTACACCCATCAGTATGTTGGTTCTTCCCGCAAACTCTTCACAAATTTTGTGACCTGATGTTTTCTACACAGAAGCGCCAAACGGCTGGTCCAGGCGGAGGTTCGAATCCTCCCTCGGGCATGGGTGTGTGTGTTTGTCCTTATGATAATTTAGGTTAAGTAGTGTGTAAGCTTATGGACTGATGACCTTACCAGTTAAGTCCCATAGGATTTCACACACATTTGAACATTTGAAGCGCCAAAGAAATTGGTATAAACATGTGTATTCAAATACAAAGATATGTAAACAGGCAGAATACGGCGCTGCGGTCGGCAACTGCTTGGATCATTAGTAATAGCTTGAGGTTAGAAACCTCATTACTGTTTTACACTTACTTTACGGGGCCTCAAATTAAAGTTATAAACCAATGTCTGTGCTCTTCAGCATGTTCATGTAAATATATGAAGAAATGTTAAAGGCAGACCAAAAGGCAAGCAAGAGTCTCGTTTCGATAATATCATATCACCCTCCTTAGCTCGATATCCGAGTAATTTTGTACTGACTCTTGACTTCAGAGATATAAAAACCGCATCTTGTCTTCCGACGCCGCTTCAGCATTGCACTTAGTTGCTCGCATGAGCTAAAACCCTACGCCACCTCAGTCTGATTGTGAGATTCAAAGTGAGTATGTTGCGACCAACTAGCGTTACAACAATACAATCGGTTTCAAACCGGAAAGTAATTTTTGCTGTCAGGAATACAAGTCCTATACAGAGTGGTCCATTGATAGTGACCTGGCCAAATATCTCACAAAATAAGCATCAAATGAAAAAACTACAAAGAACGAAACTCGTCTAGCTTGAAGGGGGAAACCAGATGGCACTAGGGTTGGCCCACCAGATGGCGCTGCCATAGGTCAAACGGATATCAACCGCGTTTTTTAAAATAGGAACCCCCATTTTTTTATTACATATTCGTGTAGTACGTAAAGAAATATAAATGTTTTAGTTGGACCACTTTTTTCGCTTTGTGGTAGATGGTGTTGTAATAGTCACAAACATATGGCTCACAATTTTAGACGAAGAGTTGGTAACAGGTAGGTTTTTTTTTTTTAAATTAAAATACAGAACGTAGGTACGTTTGAACATTTTATTTCGGTTGTTACAATGTGATACATCTACCTTTGTGAACTTATCATTTCTGAGAACGTATGTTGTTACAGCGTGATTGCCTGTAAATACCACATTAATGCAATAAATGCTCAAAATCATGCCCGTCAACATCAACACAACTGCTGCCACACAACTATGTGCATGGCCGCCATCACGATACTCCATGTGCTGACTTAAGCTCTGAAATAGATGCCGCAGACAAACCGAGCATTACCTGGTAATGACATACGGGGTGTAACTGGTATAAGTACAGAAATTTTATATGTGGTGCCATAACATGTACACCCATCAGTATGTTGGTTCTTCCCGCAAACTCTTCACAAATTTTATGACCTGATGTTTCCTGCACAGAAGCGCCAAACGGCTGGTCCCGACGGAGGTTCAAATCCTCCCTCGGGCATGGGTGTGTGTGTGTTTGTCCTTAGGATAATTTAGGTTAAGTAGTGTGTAAGCTTATGGACTGATGACCTTAGCAGTTAAGTCCCATAAGATTTCACACACATTTGATGATTTGAAAGCCCGCATCTCGTGGTCGTGCGGTAGCGTTCTCGCTTCCCACGCCCGGGTTCCCGGGTTCGATTCCCGGCGGGGTCAGGGATTTTCTCTGCCTCGTGATGGCTGGGTGTTGCGTGCTGTCCTTAGGTTAGTTAGGTTTAAGTAGTTCTAAGTTCTAGGGGACTGATGACCATAGCTGTTAAGTCCCATAGTGCTCAGAGCCATTTGAACCATTTGATGATTTGAAGCGCCAAAGAAATTGGTATAAACATGCATATTCAAATACAAAGGTATGTAAACAGGCAGAATACGGCGCTGCGGTCGGCAACGCCTATATAAGACAACAAGTGTCTGGCGCAGATTTCGACCAATCTATCTCCAGATGAGCGCGTATTAATGGTTAATCCTAACCAGACGTACGCAGACATCGCAGTACCCACATCCTGCGACGCCTCACTTTAGTGAATACTAACCCTTATGCAGAGATGGCAGTAGACCTTTTGTGTTGGCCATCATGCCGGTGTGGGCGTGGAGGGGCTCCACCTCTTATTTAAAAAAAAAAAGGCGCAGTTGTCAGATCGGTTACTGCTGCTACAATGGCAGGTTATCAAGATTTAAGTGAGTTTGAACGTGGTGTTACACTTGGCTTACGAGCGATGGGACACAGCATCTCCGAGGCAGCGATGAAATGGGGATTTTCCCGTACCACCATTTCACAGGCGTACAGTGAATATCGGGAATCCGGTAAAACAACAAATCTGCGACATAGCTGCGGTTTGTAGAATATCCTGCAAGAACGGGACCAACAACGACTGAAGAGGATCGGTCAACGTGACAGAAGTACAACTTACCCGCAAATTGCTGCAGATTTCAATCCTGGGCCATCAAGAAGTGTCAGCGTGCGAACCATTCAACGAAACATCATCGATATGGGCTTTCCGAGCCCAACGCCCCTTAGTGCACCTTGATGACTGCACGACACAAACCTTTACGCCTCGCCCGGTCTCGTGAACACCAACATTGGACTGTTGATGACTGGAACCATGTTGCCTGGTCAGAAGAGTCTCGTTTCAAGTTGTATCTAGCGGATGGACGTGTACGGGTATGGAGACAACACCATGAATCCATGGATCCTACATGTCAGCAGGGTACTGTTCAAGATGGAGGAGGCTTTGTAATGGTGTGGAGCGTCTGGAGTTGGAGTGATATGGGACCCCTGATACGTCTAGTTACGACTCGGACAGAAGATATGTACGAAAGTATCCTGTCTGATCACTTGCATCCATTCACATCCATTGTGCATTCCGACGGGACTTGGACAATTGCAGCAGGACAATGCGACATCCCACACGTCCAAAATTGCTACAGAGTGTCTCCAGGAACACTCTCGTGAGTTTAACCACTTCCGCTGGCCACCGAACTCCTAAGACGTGAACGTTATTGAGTGTATCTGGAATGCCTTGCAGCTTGCTGTTCAGAACATACCTTCAACCCCTCGTACTCTTACGGATATATGGACAGCCCTGCAGGATCCACAGTGTCAGTTTCCTCCAAAACTACTTCAAACATTAGTCGAATCCAAGACACGTCGTGTTGCGACATTTCTGCGTGTTCTGGAGGCCCTACACGATATTACACTGGTGTACCACTTTCTTTGTCACTTCAGTGTATATGCTCGTAAGTGCACCGCTAAGCGGACTACGTCTGTTGCTATAGGCTACACGTTTTGCATCCGCGCTTCAGTACCTAACCTGCTGCCTGTGGGAAAATAAACATCAATGGCTTGCTCTTGCCACACTTGCTTGGAGGGACTAATCGAAATAAAAACATACTGCTTTTAATAGCTATAATTAATAGTCTGCAACTGACGTAAATACTAATATAATGTTGTTCAGCACACCGTTCTCATTTACCATTAGAAATATCTGCTCTTATACCCATTGCAACCTGTACATTTAAGCACCCCAGTCATAGTCACCCAGCGAATGTTTGACTCAGAGTAAAAATTACTAAAGCGTAGATATTTCAACTCTGGGAGATTTTCATTACTGTAATTGTTATATTATTGTTCGCCTTTTTTAAATCATTGTAATAGAAAGACATTCATAGTTGTGTTTTGCAAGTGATAATTATAGTCATGGTTGGAACAGAAGAATGGGAATTGCACTACGATGGAAAAACGGCCCTAACATCCCGTATAGACACGCACCAGTGTCCACCTGCAGGAAGAAGTTCCATACCAGTATTTAAAGCCAAGAACACCTTTTTTTCATTCCTACGATCTCCTGTACAGCCCCCTGTCCTTACTTGTATGATGCTACGATGTTTCCATGTTCATTTGTAATGAGTCACTCCAGCCAGACTCTGTCCCAGCAGATGTTTGCACTAGAATGGAGTGGCTGGTAGAAGAAACATGCGGTTGCTTCCGTGTTACCGTTACCCAGAAGATCAGGTCGGTGTTATTGCCTATATTCTAGCCACGTTTGAAGGCCACAGAAACTAGTGTGTTGCGTTATGCATTCCATGTGCAGCACTACGTCGGTGTCTGAAAGTAGAGAACGACCACGAAGCCGTTAGTAGGGAGTGCCGTAGTGTAGAAGTTATATTCTGCCAGTAAAATGCTGTCTTTGGCTCGCCCTCCCCACAACATATTGTGCGTGATAGTCCCAATTTAACTGTCGGTAATTGCATCCAAAGTTATGTAGCTGTATCGATAACTTTTAAATTGGTGTTGTTTATCTCATCACTGAAATTTAACGGTAGTTTTTTAGTACTCGCTTGGAGGAGTCAATTCCCACTTTTCGCACCGAGCAGTTATCTTGACTACATCATTTTGAAAATCGTATTAATCTTCCTCTAACTTTACTAGACGATGCACGATTGCATCATTTGCAAACAATGTGAGAGGATTACTCAGATTGTCTGCTAAATCGTGTATCTAGATGAAAAAGAGCAGAGGGCCCTTAACACTTCTGTATCACTATAAGACCTCCCGTCAATTACTACGAACTATTCTGACTGGAAATCATGAATCTAGTCGCTCAACTGAGGCGACTGTCCATATACACGTACTTTGTTTAAACATCGCTTATGCGGAACGGTGTCAGAAGTAAGTCTTCTGGAAATCTAGGTATATGGGATCAACAGAGATTCCCCGTTGATAGCACTCACTACTTTTTGTGAATAAATTACAAGAATGATATTTTCTGAATCCGTGCTGGCTATGTAACAACAGATCATTTTCTTCGAGGTATTTCGTACTGCTGGCGCTAACGTGCCTTCACAACATCGTGTAACTACTGTTAAGTTTGGCGGCTCTGCGGATTCGAAGGATGGAAGATTAGGTTTATCCTCATGTCGACATCGACGTCATTAGAGATGGAGCACGAGCGGGGATTGGGACAATGATGGGGAACGAAATCGGCAGTGCCCTTTCGAAGGAACCATCCCCACATTTGCCTGGAGCGAGTTAGGGAAATCAAGGAAAACTTAATCTGGATGGCTGAACGCTGGTTTGATCCGTAGTTGTGCGGAATGCGAGTCCAACGTGCTAACCTCTGCGTCACCTCGCTCGGTTGCGGATTCGAGCTACCCTGCAACGTACCCCCTCCCCCCCTCCCCCCTCCCCCCTCCCGTACCGTGAGATGCAAGCATCGGTCTATTGCTGCACAGAGGAGAAAACGTTACAAGATAAAGTCGACGGTTTGGTGTTGATTCACATCGAGAATTAGAAAAGAAGAATGTGCATGGTGGCGAGTTCATTGTAGGCTGGTGGTCTATGATTATCAATCTGTAGAAAATTGTGCTTGGCTTCACCGTCTTTCGGAGTAAATATGTAATAGAGTGTGCGGGTGTTCTTAGAGCAATCACATTACTGTTTTGGTGGCAGCAAAGAAGTTAGGAACTGAGCGACAGGATTAAGAGACAGACAGACAGGTAGTTTCACTTTCTTTACGACGTGCTAACAAACATTTTGAGTAACATAGGCTATATACTTATAGTACGTGTAATATGTGTATGAATACTTAATGTATAATGGGGAAACCTACTTTGCGAAAATAATGAAAGGATCTTGACCGATTTACTTCAAAGTGTTACATGACATTCTAATATACATTCGGAGGACCAGAAGCTACGTAATTTGTCAGGCAATAGCATACAGATTTTCTGTTGAAAGCGACTTCGAGAAAGAAAATGTGCTCTTAAAAGTGAGCAGTTTTATTTGCTTTCTCGTTGTCGGATTTAACTACCACGCCAACGTTTAAACCATTAGACAGATCGTTGCTTCCATGTATATTGTTTCTCCGTATAAGTAATTTTAAACAAAAATTTTCTACACAACAACGTGTTGTTTTGTTTTCTTCCTCAGTCAGTTTCAATAGAAAACCTGTATATTATGAAAGTTGTATTTATGCTTAATTGGTTAATGATGAGAATACTACTATGCAATCTTAATCGTCCGAAACTTTGTAATGCTACCCATGTCTAGATTAAAACTATGCGAAATACTGTTTCTGAAGCTACTATCCTCGCATATTCAGATGAAGAGGTCTCTCTGGTGCACAGTATACCAATTTTCTCGACCGATTTACCTATTTACTTTAAACGAAGCAAGGTTTCGTTTCCATTACCAATAAAGAAGGCTCGAAGTCAGAGATTCACATACATTGGAATTGATTTATAATCAGAGTGTTTTTATCAGGGTTAACTGTATGTCTTTCACTAGTTCTTACTGTGGTGTCACCGCCAGACACCACACTTGCTAGGTGGTAGCTTTTAAATCGGCCGCGGTCCGCTAGTATACGTCGGATCCGCGTGTCGCCACTATCAGTGATTGCAGACCGAGCGCCGCCACACGGCAGGTCTAGAGAGACTTACTAGCACTCGCCCCAGTTGTACAGCCGACTTTGCTAGGAAACGTTCACTGAGAATTACGCTCTCATTTGCCGAGACGATAGTTAGCATAGCCTTCAGCTAAGTCAATTGCTACGACCTAGCAAGGCGCCATTTATCCTTTGCTATGTATCTAATGAAGCATGTACAGTAACAAGACCAACGTTCACCAATTGTGGACTAAAGTTAAGTATTCCAGCAGCTACGTACTTTTCTTTATAGCATTCACTACGTATCCTGTTTCAGACCTCACGCCAGCCTGCGTGAGTTTAAGCGCGTGCCTTTCGGTTACCCGTCACTGTGGATTGGCTGTCTTGCCAGTCCACAACACCTACCACAAAGTATTCTAAAAGCTGCCCACCCGGTTGGCCGTGCGGTCTAACGCACGGATTTCCGAGCGGGAAGGAGCACCTGGTCCACGGCACGAATCCGCCCGGCGCATTTGTGTCGAGGTCCGGTGAGCCGGCCTGTCTGTGGATGTTTGTTAGGCGCTTTTCCATCTGCCTCGGCAAATGCGAGATGCTTCCCCTTATTCCGCCTCAGCTACATTATGTTGGCAATTGCTGCGCAAACAAGTTCTCCACGCGCGCGTACACCACCAATACTCTACCACGCAAACATAGGGGTTACATTCGTCTGGCGAGAGAAGTTCCCTGGGGGTCTACCGTGGGCCGAACCGCGCAATAACCCTGGGTTCGGTGTGGGGCGGCGGAGGGGTGAAGTGGACTGCAGTAGTCGTCGTGGGGTTGTGGCCCACCACTGCATCTGCGGCGGGGACGGAGCCTCTCCGTCGTTTCTATGTCCCCGGTTTACGTAACATAACAAAACATAACATCCTAGAAGCTAAAACTATGCTCTATACTATCAGGACATAGGATACACACTCGATTTTTAAACAGTACATAATAGTGCAGATGTGCTTATTCCTGGCGCTCGGTGTTAACTACGATAGTATACTTGAAAAGCAATTAGACAAGTTTTCCGCATGGTGAGTTGTACGTTGCCCTTTCGTGAACTGGTAGTTTTAGAAAACCAGTTCACATCACACAGCATCCAAAAACGGAAAATAATGTATATTCTGAACTTTTGTAATTTTATTGTGTACAAAAGGTTAGAAGATACATTAAAAAATAAAAATAAATAAACGAAAGCAGTAGGGTCATTTTTCATTCAGCTGTTATGATTTATTATAATTTCGGGTTCCATACCTTCAAAGTAGGCAAATCACACCGAGGAACCGAAATTTACACCCTGACAATGCCAGGGATACCTCAGGTGAAGACATTATCCATTTCCCATATATATATTAGCAGGAGTGGAGAGTTGCCGGCTTTGCTATTAAAATATAATTCAAAGTTGATTATCGTACGATTTTCGACGTGTAATATGGCTTTGCTAGTAAAATATAGTTCAAAGTTGATTATTCTCAGTTTTCAACTTGTAATGAAGTAATATTGGTCTGCAAATTGCCTAAAAATGTATATCATGCATGTTAAAAATAAACGAAGATCGTAAAATACCTACACATTAGAATGGTGGCTTATTTCCAGGATACTTACCTGGCTGGAGAGGTTCATCACATGACAGAAGTTTGAAATAGGTGAGCAAGCATGTTTTGGGTCCTTTTAATGTTCTTGTATGGGTGGATAAGGTCGTTGCTAATGTCAATGAGCCACATATGTTTAAGTGACAATTCCATGAGTGAGTGCTAGTGTAATAATCAGTGACTGAACTTTGCAGTCGTGAATTGGTAATTATATATATTTTCTTGAATGAAATTATTCAGCTTTAAGAATTTTATTCAGTTTTAGTGATTTGGGGACATTGCACAATGCCTTTGGCTTACATTCGTCACTGCCTGCGAACGCTCTGCTTGCTGTGCTAAGTCAATAATGGTGATCTTGTTGCTCGCTGCATTTAAATATCAGCCTGTATAAGGCCACGATTGGAAGTAACTTGTGTTTGATTTGAATAAATTGACGCGAACATTAATCTTATGGTTATACTACATAACTATCCAGAGGGATGATTCCTTTCTTACCTATTTTATTTCTTAATTCATTCATTTACTCAATTTTTTGTAAAATTTTTACTCCCTTTTCGTTGAGTATGCAATATGAATAATGGATGCTTCCTTAACGGCTTAAGACAACAGTACGCAACCGAAACCGTAACATGAAATTTGCAGACGATACACATACAGTTTTAAGGTGGTGTAATGGCTCACTGGTGGTTAGATACAACAAACTGATCTCAACTGACGTTTGATTCCACAATTTCTATCAGCTACCAAAACTGCCAGTGAAGTTGCTACAGAAGAATGCAGAAGATTAGATGAGTAGATCAGATAACTAATGAGGAGATACTAAATCGAATTCGGGAAAAATGAAATCTAAGGTACAACCAGTAGATGGAGACCAAGGCCCGAACACAACTTGCTCAAGTGAATATATTAAATTACAATGAAATCCTGACCATTAGCTGCTTACAAGCGTTGATAAATATCAACGGGGTCAGTTGAAATGTATGTCCTGACCAGGACTCGAACCCAGGATCTTTTGCTTGCATAGCAGAGGCTCTATCCGACTGAGCCCTCGAGGGCACATAGGATAGCGCGACTGCAGGGACCTATCTATGGCACGCTCTCACGGTCGGGGCACACATTTTCTACTGTCCCTCTTGATATTTATCAACGCCTGTAAGCAGCTAATCGGCTGGATTTTATTGTAATTTCATTCTTCGAGAGTTGCAAGATCACCAATGGTATCTGTTCTTTCGAACATGTCCGAAAGAACAGATACCATCTACATATACATAAGGCTTACTAGCCAATGAGCTTCAGTGCGGATGCACTCACATTGCTCAAACTCTTGCGGGAATCGGTAGAGAGATTGCCGCGAGTAATAATTATGAAACGTCCCCTTTGAACAATTATACATGACTGTGCTTAACCTGACACACAATATTTTGTTAGCGCAACGCAATCTGACTTTCAAAAGTCCCTACAAAAGAATGGCCCTGACTAACATTAAACTATACCTTTCACAAATCACTTACCTCACAAAAATCTTCGCTGCTCAAGCTACTGCAATACAGCGAGCGCCACTACTGCCAGCTAAATAAAAGATTCAAACTATGGAAGGCACTAACTACTGATAGGGATAGTTAGCAAATGAAAGATATTAGTAGAGAACAAACAATGTATTTACCTTGATATCATCATATATAAATATAGCAGTTCATGACAAATTACAAAACTCCGCCATCTCTCTCCCCACATCCACCACTGCTGGCAGCTCACCTCCAACTGCGCAACGCTACGCGCTGTTCACAGCCAGCTGCCTAACACTACAATGGCGAGTATTACAACAATGCAAAGCAGCCACAGACTGCACACAGCACAGCCAGTGATTTTCATACAGAGGTGGCGTTACCAATAAAAAAACCTAAACAGCCTACTTACATAGCCCCCATGCTCCCCACAAAAATTTTTACAAATTGGATTGGGCAGTGGCCAATACAGATTTGAAAAAAAATTTTTAATATTTACAATAACAAAGAAATCAAATGCACACACTTATTGATACAACGTTGGTCAAAAGCTAAAATTTTGTCACAGTCCATAAAGACAGTCCTAATCGTACATAACAGGAGAATAGCAGTGTTTTTCTCAAAGTCTGAGCAGTAAAAGAAAATGCACACGGAAGTAGTGGATTTCCATGCAGTCTTGAAGAAGTAGTGTTGTCCTTCCAATGGAAAGACAGTGCTGACTCTCGACATGCAGACAGGTAATGGGCCACAACAGAGCAAACCCACAGCAGAGTCAGTCGAAATTTTGAAGAGTATTGGTAGGTAGGTCATCACAGAGCAGACCCACTGTAGTCCTGGTAGAGATTACGGTATTGGTGGGCCACCAGAGGTGCAGACCCACTGCAGTCCTTGTAGAAATAATGGCATGGTGGGTCATCATAGATGCAGACCCACTGTAGTCCTTGTAGAGATAATGGTACTGGTGTGTCATCAAAGATGCAGACCCACTGTAGTCCTTGGAGAGATAGCCAGCAGCCATCTGTTGTGACTGTGCAGGTGCACAATCACCATTGAAGAGTCTTGCGGATAATATAGCAAGTCCATAAACCACCACTTGTGCACTCACAAAGTTTTTGAAATTGTCCTTAGAACCAGCAATGCTGTTATCCAGTCCCTTGCTGAATCATTAACACACGTGCAAACACTATCAGTCCCTACTTCTCACATATTGTCCATATACTATGATCAACAGAAACGTGTGCAGTGAAATGTAACTAACAAGTTAATAATATCATGAACTGGTGACAATTACAATTTTATAACATAAGAATACAATAACAAAGGTACAAAATACATCATTAAAAACATAATAATACAGATAACATTTGTAGTAAAACAGGCTTTACAAATGAATAGAAATAAACATATACATCAATGTTACAGGAATTATGAGATAAGTAGATACATAAAAGATCAGAATAACTTTTGGAACATCAACTTTACACATGAGCATTAAAACAGAACAGATAAATAATGTCTAAGCATATTTACAAGGTAAATAACATATTATTAATGCAAATTATATTTGAGGATAACAGTATTCCTCATCATAGTGAATGTAGCTTAATATTAAAAGAAGAAAAATTCTATGAAATTACACAGAGACAGGAAGAAAACAAATACACAAGGGTACACAAACACATAGTGGGATAACACAAAAGGAAAGGACAGGGTTTGTTGTACTGCAGTATTTTGCAAACAAAACTTTATTTACTTCTTGGAGATCTCCCTTCATTCATCATTATTCCCAAAAAGTCCTATCTATACCTGCTTTCTGTATTCTATTCATATTTCTTTCAATATAATTATTTCTCAGTGTACAATACTCATTTTGGCCCAAATCTTTTTCATATTGTCCATAGTCGGTTTCTTATATAGTCTACCTCCTCTTAAGTTAACTTAAATCTACTGAGCTCAGATGCTAAACTAAGGGACGAGGCAATGCAGCAGCACAAAACAATTAACACAAACTGCAATGACAAAAAAATTCAAATTTGCAAAGCAAGCAGCATTAAATCTGGCTTAGCAGAGTAACACAAATTAAAGTTCAGTAGCACTATGCCTGGCAAACAGCAGCAACTTATACCTAAACATGACATAGCCCAAGCAGAAAAGATATTACAGTAAAAACAACAATGCAGATAAGGGAAATGTATATTCACATCTTAATGTCTAAGTAATTAAAGTGGTGCACCACAAGAAGTTATTCTACCAAAAAGTTACCAATTACTTGAAAAGAAAATTATGAATGCAGTTACTAGTTCCTTCTTATTGTTCTTTCCTTTCCAAGTGCTCCTTTTTTAAAGAATGTGGATCATAAAATAATTATTTAATAGATCTGTTGACAGAAAGTGTTCACATTAGCAAATGCATTTAATTTTATAAAAGCAATGCTGCAACACAGCTGGAAAACAGGTATCAAATGAAATAAGCAATTATGTACAAAGCATAAAAATATCATTCAATAGTCATGTGGCATTTCGTAAGTCAGTAGCTCTCAACTCTCATAGAAAGACACTTGTCATAATCAGGTGTGCAGATGTACGAATATTTCCCATCAATTCATAAGCATTTCAGCAATTAGCACAAAGTGCGAGTAATCATATGTTTTCAAGTAACGAGGGTGTCGCATTAGCGATGAAAGGCACACCCTAATGGCTTGTTCTCCAGGTGTTTTCCTGTGCTCTGAAAGGCACGCGCTAATGGCTTTTTCTCCAGGCGTCTGACACAGCTGGGTGCCACGACGCATTATGTGTAGGTGGTCCGTTAACTTTCTTACGGAAATATTTACGACAGCAGTTTCCGCTACAGAGACAGTCGCATATAAAAATATTTCACAGGTCAAGAATTTGCGTTACAAATCTGTAGAAACAAAATCCTATAAATATAAGTGTCCAAAAAAAAACAATTGTCAGCATTGTGATACAGTCACACATTTCATAACTCTTAAAGTACGATTCTTGGTTTCCAACATACTTCTTATTCCTCATATACGGTAGCATCATCTTATTGATCATAAACATATCTCAACAGCATAGTACACATCGTCGTCGTAATAATAACATCATAACACTTCAGTCAAATCTTAAAATCGTCGTAACTTCCTCCAATAATTTCAAAACGTAAAAAAAATTCTCTGCTCATTTCAATAGTGTCATCTACCTCAAACGTACTTTAAAATCATGCTCCCTTACCAAATATATCATTCAAATCTCTCATAGTATCACAATGGTTCCGAAAAAATATGAACAGTTTACAAAGTACAGACAAAATACAGTTTCATAAGTGTGAAGTTATCCAACTGTGTAATTGCGTAAACATGTGTCACTGACATAGTAAAAAGAATGTTTGTTTCTCTGTCAAATAATCAGATAGCTGTGTAAGTCTGTGTTAGAGAAATATGGTACCGATGTGTAAAGTTGTATAAGCAAATACCATATTAGCTAGGGCTCCTTGTGCTTGCCAAACACATGGTACACAAAGCAAGCGTGTACCCCCCTGAGGATTATTGTAATTATACCCTCAGGTGTTACAGATTACAGCAATGGAATGAAATGTATCACGAAAAACTTTCTTTGTAATTCAAAACTCTTTAAAAATAAATGTTTTAAGTACAAAATTAATCACTCAAATACGTGTCCTGTAGCGTTAAATGTGCGTCTTGCTGTAAGATAATCTCTGTGGAAGTGTCGTAGTTATTGTCCTCCGAAAGCTAAGTTCTGCAGAAGTCAATGTACTTACCTCATGATAAACAAAAGTGAAATGCTTTGCGAATAGATTTCTTAGTTATTACGCTTATTGTTGTGATGAAGAAATTACTGTGCTGTAACGTATTGTTGTCCTACGGAAAAGGCTGTCTCCTTGTAGCAATAGCACAAAAGTCACCACTAAAACATGTCTCACTTTATAGAAGAATTCAGAAAAAACTGTGCAGATATAAAACAGATACACCGCAAAAGCAACATTGTAAATTGTCATGCATTAGCAGCGTCGTGATAAAATCGTGTAGCTGTCACATAAACTAACCACTGTGTCATCTGGCATTTCACAGAAAGCACCTCAAATCCAGAATCCACTCTCAAGCAAACCAAAATGTTGCATGAAAATTTCATTAGCAGTGCTGGTATATGTTCTAAGTATGTAAGCCGTATATTTGTTATGTAATCGTGCAACTAACAAGGAGGAATGTATAAATAACAACACTGTGTCGTCTGTTCGCAATAACAATGCATTCGCAATTACTTGTCTAAGTTACCTATGTTCTTGACTGGATAGTTAGTTAGCTTTAAAACATAGTTGCATGTCAACAGTTTCTCAGTGTGACAAATTGTACAAGTAGCGTGAAGTGAAAATTGCAAAGACTAAGTTAAAAAGCAGATTATCTGTCAATAAATGGTTTTACATGAGAAATGTGGTGTAAACCTTTACTCTTCCTAGTACGCAGAGTTTCAACTTCAACGCAATTATCATGTGGTATACGTCGGATTCTGTAAGGTCCATTGTAAACTAGAAAGAATTTGTGACTCAAGTGTTTCTTCTTATGTGACAATGAATGAGCTTTAATGAGAACTTTCTGACCAATATACAATTTCTTTGCATTTGCTTTACCGTGTAGTTTTCTCCTTTTGTCTGCTGCAGATTTTATATTTTTAAGAGCCAAATCAATTATGTCTTTGTGTCGAAGTTTACGTGTATTTGGGAAAGGTACAAGCTCTCTGATTCTGTTCGGTGGTTCTTCATTCTTTAGTACAAGAGTAGGTGGTAAAGCAGTGGAATCATGAGGCATTTCATTCAGCACATTTTGAAATAAGTGTAAATATCTGTCCCAATGCTGATGCTTTCTGTGACAATAAAGTCTGCAAAGCTTATTGATTTCTTTCATAATCCGTTCAGACGGGTTACAATGTGGTGAGTACAATGAAATAAAAACAGGTTTGATTTTATGGTTGCGAAGCATGCGTGACCAAACAGCAGATCTGAATTGCGGTCCGTTATCTGAAATGACTTTACTAACGTGTCCAACTTCACGTAAGAAATTTTTAACAAAGGCGTTGGATACAGATCGTCCAGTGGCTTTACGTAACGGAGTGAAAGAAACAAATTTTGAAGTAAGTTCAACAGCGACTAGAACGTACGAAAATCCATTAGATGTTCTGACAAGCGGTCCCAAGAGATCAACAGCAGCAAATTCTTTTAATTTAGAAGGAATGATAGGAAACAGCGGAGCACTATGGGAGATAGTAGATGGTTTCGCCTTTTGACAAAGTTTACAAATAGACAAGACTCTTCGAATTCGCTTTTCCATATTGTTAAAATAACAAGTCGTTCGAAGAATATGATAACATTTTCGTGGGCCAAAATGTGCGTAGCTGAAATGAATGTACCAAATGAGCTTATTAACAAAATCGTCTGGAATGCAAAGTACCCATAGCTTGTCATCAACAGTGCAGCGTTTGAAGAGTATGTTGTTTCTAACCAGGTAATAATGCCGAATCTGTGTGTGTGTCTTTTCATGCCATTTGCTCTTGATGTCTTTCCAAATCGGATCTTTATCTTGTTCATGAGCAATGTCCTTTAAAGATGTGGTGATGAAGTTTTCAAAGGCGACTTTCTGAATGTAAAGAATACTGAAATTTTTCTCAATGTTGCCTTCTGTGTTACTTTTCTCAAGCCCAGCCGGTGCGCGTGACAGTGCGTCCGCAACAATGTTCTCCTTGCCGGGAATGTAGACTACTGTGAAGCGGAATTCTTGCAGAAACAATGCCCAACGTTTTAACCTGTCATGATTTAATTTTGAAGACATAAGAAATTGTAATGCACGATGATCACTGTATACTTTTACGTGCTTACCAGAAAGAAAGAAACGGAATTTGTTAAATGCCCAAACGATAGCTAAAGCTTCTAATTCAGTAACGGAATAATTTTTTTCAGATTTTGTTAGCACTCGGCTAGCAAAAGCAATGGTTTTCTGAACAGTAATGTCATTTTCTATGGCTTCTTGAAATAAGTGGGCACCAAGACCGACTTTAGAAGAATCCGTGCTAAGGCAGAAATCTTGTGATAGATCTGGATGAGCTAATATTGGCGCGTGAAGTAACGCTTCTTTCAAAGAATTGAATTCCAACTGTGCTTGTTCGTCCCAGTTCCAAATAGTATTTTTTCCAGTGAGAGAACAAAGTTTTGGTGTAACTAGAATATGCATATTCAGAAAACGAAGGTAAAAATTTATGAGACCTAGAAAACTACGGACTTGTTTTTTTGTGGATGGAACTGGAATGGCTCTGATTGCTTCTAACTTTTCAGGATCCGGCTGAATGCCTTCAGAAGAAATAATATGTCCCAAAAACTTCACTTTTGTCCTACCGAATTCAGACTTTTCCAAGTTAACTGAAATTCCAGATTCTGCAAAAATGCGTAACAAACTGTTGAGGATGCGATTATGTTGTTCCCATGAAGCTTCTGCTATTAGAATATCGTCCACATATAAGGTGATGTGACGTTTTAAGAACTCAGGCAATATGGAATTTAGCCCGCGAATGAATGCTGCTGAAGAGATGTTCAAACCAAAGGGAAGTTTCCGAAACTGATAACAAACGCCGAAACAAAGGAAAGCTGTGTATTTTCTACATTCTGGATGAAGTTCGATCTGATAAAAGCTGGATCTAAGATCAATGGAAGACAACACTTTTACACCATTAAAATTTTGAAGAAGTTCTTCCATCGTCTGCGGCCTGTCTGTTTCAGGAATAATGATAGTATTGATTTGTCTCGAATCCAAGACAAGCCTGATCGATCCATTTTTCTTCTCAACAACATGTAATGGATTGTTGTATGAGCTTACTGCAGGCTCAATAATGCCCTCGTCGAGCATAGATTGTATTTCAGTTCTAACACGGTCCCTATAATGTGCTGGAATTACGTATGGTCTAACACAAAATTTAGTTTGCTCACAAACACGAAATTGGTATTGAAATCCCTTGATTGTTCCTGTTTTGTGAGTAAAAACTGTGGAATGTGCTTGTAAAATCTCAAAAAGGTCCTGCCTATCAGTTTCATTACAATTCTCAATTGTTTGAATTTTATTCTGAATTAACTCATTAATTTCAAACATGCCGTCGATATCATCCCTGTCAGTACTTGCAGAGTGATTGTTAGTGTCTAGTTCCGTAGAAAATTCCGAACTGTTATCTAACAGAAGGTAAAGCCGATTAATTTCCTCATCATGGTTTGAGAGCCAGTCTTCAAATTTCAAAGCTATTGACTTACCTTCTTTCTCTAAACTTATTTCAGCATCGTGAAAGCTTAAGATTGCTTTGTATTCATTCAAAAAGTCTACTCCCAGTATAATTTCCGTCGACAATAATGGAACAATAAGAAAGTTCATAGAGAAGCTGTGGCTTTGGCAAAAGAATTCTAAGTTGGTTTGTTGGCGTACATCTACACTTTTTCCAAAGATTGCACCTTGTAATTTAATCTTACGTAACGGAAGTGTGGGGCAATCGTTCGATTTGTTGCATTTGCTAAAAGCTGTTTCACTAATTACTGAAATGGGACTGCCAGAGTCAAGTACTGCCGTAAATTTTACGTCATTTACAGTAATGTGAATCACAGGATATGCAATGTTGTTATGTTTTACGTCGTGTTCCTGTAGTAAGATGTCCCTAATGTCTTCCATTTTTACGTAATTACTAGCTACGGCAGCTGCGTCGTCAGTTTCATAAGTACGTATTGTGGCTGCCAGCAGTGTGAGTCATTGCCTATTGTCTCTTTGTTGGCGCGCGTCGTTATTGGGATTTGGAGACCTAACTTCTACAAATTCACCGTGACGAGAGGGCCCTGCTCTGTTTAAATCTCGCCAGTTCTGATGCAGTTCAGGTCTGTCGTTACGATCATATCGTCTGTCGTCATGTCGGTAGATTCGATAGTTTCTTTCTTGTCGGTCACGTGGTGGAGAATTTCTCCCTGAATCGTAACTGCGCGCTGGACCGTTGCGTCTAAAGTTATTCTGTCTCCCTTGATAATAGTTATTTTGGTTCCCATATTGTCTGTTTCTCTGATTGTCTCTGTGATAGTCATTACTGCGGAGAGGTGATCTTTCCCTGTAATTATGACTACTCTGCCAACGGTTGTCATACGGGTGGTGTCTATTTTGGTCACGATTTGTGTGGTGAGAATAGCCTTGTCGCGTCCAGTTATCGTTTCTGTCGTCACGGAATTGTGACGGATGTGACCTGTAGTGATTGTTTTCCTGTTTTCGCATCCCGCGACTGTCTGTGTCAATTTCTAATTCTTGTAACAGTCCCTGAAAAGCTTCAATGTCGTCTTTGCAACGTCCTGCTAAAATAATATGTCGTAAATGTTCAGGCAGTTTGATTAAGCAAATGCGGATAAGTTCTGACGGGCTGTATGGGTTTGACAGGTATTGATTCTTGTGCAACATGTCTTCAAAATATTTCACAAGACTGGAAAATTCAGATTGTTCGAAATGTTTCATCATTATGATGCTATGTTTTACGCGGTCTTGTGTGGCTTGAGACCAATATGCTGAGAGGAAGGCATGGTAAAATTCTCCTTCACTGTGGCAATCGTGAATGACCGATCGCATTCTTACAGCTGGTTCATTCTCTAAGTAGCCACACATAAATTCTAATCTGTGTTCTAACGACCAGTTGGGAGGAAAACAATGAGAGAATTGATGGAGCCATGCTTGTGGATGAATGTCGTTGCCAGAATTCTTAAATGTTTTGAATTTACGTGTAGTAATGAACAGCTTATAGTCAAAATCATCATGTCGGCGAGTCGCATATCGGTCATTGTTAGGTCGTGTCGGCCGTTCCATCTCAAAATTCGGTGTACCTTGCCAATTTCTTTCATAATTACCGAAATGCCCTGTGTTATTATTTTGCGGCTGTTCCGTATTTCTATGTCCCTCTTCCCTTATTGGGGCGCGAGTATCCTCTGAAATACGTAATTCTTGTAATACCTGCGTCAGCTGATCTTGTACTTCCCGCATTTCTCTTTTGTATTGCGTATTAATTTGATTCTGATTTTGTTTGAATTTTCTTATTTGTTCATACTCTTCTGTGTCAGTGAAGGCTACGGGTCTTGTGTCATTCAGATCATCATCTACCTTTGTAGATAAGTTAGTGACCTGATCCGAAAGTTCGGCTACTTTCTCCGATAGTGAACACATTTCCGCAGTGTGTTTTTCTGAACCAAGTTTCAGAGTGTCCATTTGTGTTGAAATCGAATCTACTGTGTTCTTTAAGTTTTCGTGAGTTTTTGCCAGTTGCGTAACCGAATCGGTAGATGCAACTGAGTCAATTTTAGCCCACAAGGTCTCATGATTTTCATGAACAATGGTTTGCAGCTCTTTTATGGCTGCTTCGTGATTCTGTAATGCATTCTCATGACGCGAAAAAATAGGTTGGAAATGCTCACAAATTTGTGTTTTTACGTCATTACAGACTTTTTGACATTTAGATTCAATGTTATGTAACTCAGTAGTTAAATCTTCACGTGTTTGTTCAAGTGTGGTGTCTAACTTCCGAAGATTTTGTTCCATTGTGTCTAACTTCTGAAGCTTTTGCTGTGTTTGTCTCTGATTTTGTTCCATTGTGTCTAACTTTTGCAGCTTTTGCTGTGTTTGTCTCTGATTTTGTTCCATTGTGTCTAACTTTTGCAGCTTTTGCTGTGTTTGTCTCTGATTTTGTTCCATTTGTTGCATTAGTTGTAATAACAATGCATTAGTGTCTGGAATCTGTTCCTCTACTCTTTTCGGCAGTGCATTTGCACCGGCAACATTCACATTTTGACAAGCTGAAAATGTGTCTTGACTTATTTGAGAAAACGGTGAGGACGCAAAACCTGAATCTACAGTATTTGCAAAATTGTGTCCTATCATTTCGGATTCCTGAGGCGAGCTGTTGCCGACCGATCGATCGATAATGCTTCCCTGTTCACTACCTGTTTGACTGCCTACGCCATTGTTTGACGCCCGCTCCATTTCCCTATGCACAGTTACCAAATTACTACTTTGAATACTAGTTAATTCATTACATGGTGGGGCCAACACACTGCTTTCGTCTTCACTGTCATTTCTCATTTTACTTTGGAGCCGAGTGTTACGTTTTTCACACGCCATTATTGTCACAATATTTCACACGATAACACAGAAAAGCACAATTTGAATAGCAAAAATAAGAGAACACATTAACATAGCACTGAAAATAGTATCTAGTTAATTACAAGCGCAGCTGCGAAATACTTGGTGCAAATCTACATGCATGCCACAACTGTTTTACAGTACAACAATGAAAGACTGCAACTACAAAGGAGATTCTCTCTACAATTACGCGCTAGCAATAAACAAAATCTACACTAATTACACAAACTACAAGAAAAAAATCAGAATATTCCAGTGAGGTATCCTAGGCTAAGGGTCGACATATTAAACGTCCCCTATGAACAATTTATACATGACTGTCCTTAAGCTGACACACAATATTTTGTTAGCGCAACGCAATCTGACTTTCAAAAATCCCTACAAAAGAATGGCCCTGACTAACATTAAACTATACCTTTCACAAATCACTTACCTCACAAAAATCTTCGCTGCTCAAGCTACTGCAATACAGCGAGCGCCACTACTGCCAGCTAAATAAAAGATTCAAACTATGGAAGGCACTAACTACTGATAGGGATAGTTAGCAAATGAAAGATATTAGTAGAGAACAAACAATGTATTTACCTTGATATCATCATATATAAATATAGCAGTTCATGACAAATTACAAAACTCCGCCATCTCTCTCCCCACATCCACCACTGCTGGCAGCTCACCTCCAACTGCGCAACGCTACGCGCTGTTCACAGCCAGCTGCCTAACACTACAATGGCGAGTATTACAACAATGCAAAGCAGCCACAGACTGCACACAGCACAGCCAGTGATTTTCATACAGAGGTGGCGTTACCAATAAAAAAACCTAAACAGCCTACTTACAATTATAGTGGGCACAGGCACTGCAAACATAGTGTGTGGATAGTAAGTTGGAAATATGGGTCTCGCGGGGAGTGTGTCAGAGATAAGTCCCTGCAATCGCACTATCCTCTGTGTCCTCAATGGCTCAGTCGGATAGAGAGTCTGCCATGTACGCAAGTGTTCCCGGGTTCGATTCCCGGTCGGTACATGTATTTCCAACTGTCTCCGTTGATATTTATCATAGTCTGCAAGCATCTAATGATCTGGATATCATTGCAATTTCATTCTTCGATAGCTGCAAGATCACCATTTTCGTATCAACGAATATAGGTTGCAGCAGTTATCTGGAGGTGAAGATGCTTGCAATAGGTAGGCCAGCGTGGAAAACTGCATCAAATCAATCTTCACACTGAATACCACCCTAACAACAACAACCAAACGTTATTTCTGCTGTGGGCAGGCCTTGTGCCTACCCAGTCATCAATCGACGTTGCATCCGAGGGAAGTAATTACATAGCTCCTAGGGGCCAGCTGTCTTGTAGAGTTTAGACAGAAGCAACTCGCCCACGAACCACCCGGCCACCAGACAGCACCCCAGACGCCTATGGAGGTCGCTGCCCCACGGAACTACTCTCCTCCGCTGGCCATGTGACAAAGTAGTGGCTTCCTGGACCATGCCCTAAATGCTGTCGCATTCCATGAGTCAAACACATTTCGGAGCCGTTGCAACGACGACGCCGTCTTTAATGTCAATGATCAACTCGTTTACTTGTAAGATTTCTTTCTTCGTTTCTACCCCAGATTGAACTGTGTTTTATGACAGTGGAACTTTGAGACTGAACTGTCTTTTTGGAACTTTAAAAAGTACTGTGTTTAAGCGTGCAAAAGAACTTCGGACTGTCCTGTCAGGATCTGAACTTTGAATAGTGTGGTGCAGTGTGTATTTACTAATCAGCGATATTTTGTAGTAGTGTTTATTTTTGCTTACATTACATTACACTACATTCGGTCTTCAGACGATACTCATGTTCATCCGCTTTTCCTAGAAGTGACTGTTTTCGTTGTGGCCTTTGGCCAAACTAATAATATTACTCTCATTTCACTAGTTGAGATGATACTTCAGTCCTGTTCTGTTTCGCGGATGATGCTGTAGTATACAGAGAAGTTGCAGCATTAGAAAATTGCAGCGAAATGCAGGAAGATCTGCAGCGGATAGGCACTTGGACCAGAGAGTGGCAACGACCCTTAACATAGACAAACGTAATTTATTGCGAATACATAGAAAGAAGGGTCCTTTATTGTATGATTACGTGATAGCAGAGCAGAGATTGGTAGCAGTTACTTCTGTAAAATATCTGGGTGTATGCGTACGGAACAATTTGAAGTGGAATGATCATATAAAATTAATTGTTGGTAAGGTGGGTGCCTGGTTGAGATTCATTGGGAGAGTGCTTAGAAAATGTAGTCCATCAACAAAGGAGGTGGCGTACAAAACACTCGTTCGACCTATACTTGAGTATTGCTCATCAGTGTGGGATCCGTACCAGGTCGGGTAGACAGAGGAGATAGAGAAGATCCAAAGAAGAGCGGCGCGTTTCGTCACAGGGTTATTTGGTAAGCGTGATAGCGTTACGGAGATGTTTAGCAAAATCAAATCTCTGCAAGAGAGGCGCTCTGCATCGCGGTGTAGCTAGCTGTCCAGGTTTCGAGAGGGTGCGTTTCTGTATGAGGTATCGAATGTATTGCCTCCCCCTACTTATACCTCCAGAGGAGATCACGAATGTAAATTAGAGATGCTTTCCGGTAGTCGTTCTTCCCGCAAACCATACGCGACTAGAACAGGAAAGGGAGGTAATGATAGTGGCACGTAAAGTGCCCTCCGCCACACACAGTTGGGTGGCTTGCGGAGTATAAATGTAGATGTACATGTTTATTCTTTAATTCTGAAGTAACTGTCTTTGTCAAGTGGTTAATTCTTAGGTTTTACTAAAATACACGTCGGTGAATACATATTGTCTCTGGTTAAATAAACTTTGTTCTACCAGATCTATGTGAACAATTCTTGGCGACCAAACCAGACGGACACGACATTTCCGGCCATTGATTGGTGGCATGTATGTAAGGGGATTATGTAGGTACCAGTCAACTAACCTATTCTCCTGCATTATGAAGGCATTTGGCTGCTGTTTTCTTCATCCCACTCAGTTCATTCTGTCTGGAGTCGTTCTGAAGTCGGTAAATCGAGAGGACCCTGTCATGCGCCTTTGTGCCAAGATGAAGGCAGGATCTGTGGAGTCAGGCTGCGGATTGTTACTGCCGTTCTCAGTTGCATTAGAAGCACGTAATCTTTATAGCGAAGGTGTGCATGGTTTCACAGTAGCAGCTTTACTGTAGTGGTCATTGATTGGGAGTGTCAACTTTAGAAGTCCTGTATACGGTAAGTTAGCCCGAAAGGCTGTTTTTATTCGGTGACGTCCTCATTTTAAATCAGGGGCCTATTAACTAGCTGTAGAAGTTATTGGTAGAAGAAATGAATCTCTGAGGCTATTGAACGGTGTATGGTGGAGCGTACTTCGCACCTGTATTACCGATTTGCCCATTCGTGTATTGAGCGACGGCAAAGAAACTGCTTATATGCCTCTGTGAGCTCCCTAATCTCCTATCTGTTTCTCATGATATCTACGCTAGTGATACAGTGGCCACAAAGTTTTCTTCGAATACATGTTCTCTAAATTACCACAAAAGTTTTTCGTGAGAACTACATTGCTTTTACCTAAGGATTCTCATTTAAACTGATCTAGCATATCTGTTACACTTTCGTATGCCCTATACCGACCTGTTATAACCCTAGCAGCGCATCTCTGAGGCGTTCGCCGTCCACTGTCATGCCAACTTAATAAATACCCCAAACACTGGAACAGTACCTTATAATTGGTTGCACCAGGGTGTTGCATGTGATTTGCTTTACATATCTACTCAACTTGCTCAGAGTCCCACCAATGAACCTACGTCTTGCATTCGCCTCCATAATACTGATTTCGGGCGACAGAATCATTTCATAACGCTTTTTAGTAATTCCTTAAATATTTACACTGCGTCGCGTCATCATAGCGTTCACCATAAATCTTGTAATCGGATGCTTTCGATTCCTTTTTCTTTGTTACAGGCGTCATCTACCGGTATCTACATTTTCAGATCTTTCAACTCTCATCCCGAGACTCTTTGTTTGCTGAAATGGAAATAATGTTGCTAGGTATCCGTCGAAGACAACTGATCGGTTGCGCTGTCTGTCCCTAGTCCGGGGATATGTTCTTAGAACGTACTTGAGAGCAATTGGATTGCTACAAGACACAGTTCCGACCTTTTAACCCTGTCTCACCGGTCAAGTTAGGATAAGCGTACCTTATCAGCAACTCTTATAACGTACCAGTGCAGAGTGTGGATCCGAGTCCTTTGCTTAACAGCTCTTGCGCCGACCAGGAGCGAGAGTACAATGGCACGAGAGCACTTTTGTGGGTTCATGCAGCGACCATAGAGGGGAAGAGGACTGTTACACGACAAACTGAAAATTTTAGAGTCGCTTTACGAAAAGAGATCTGATTGAACGTTCTCAAAACTAATCGCAGCGACTGGAGTGAATCACGTAACGCCTTCGCGAACAGTAGTAATGAAGATGCAGTAATCCTGAACTCCGTTTCCAGTGTTTCTTTCGAAAGGAAAATCCAGGAGTACTGATGCAAAGTAATCCTTGTGCCACTGCAAAGATAAGTAAAATAGATATTAGTGTCAGTGGTGTTGACGAACAGCTGAAATCGTTAAAACTGAATAAACTTCCTGGGCCCGGCGGAATCCATGTTAGATTCTATATCTAATTTACGTCTTAGTTAGCCCTTCTTTTAACGATAATATACCGCAGATCTGTCAAATAAAGAAAGAATATTGTGTCCAGGGGTTCGGAGAAAGCACTAAGGCAAGATAAGTACTCCACAAAAGTACTGTCCAATGCCCTTGACATCCATTTGTAACATAATCTTAGGGTAGACTCTATTGCCAAATGTAATGAGGCATCTCGAGTAGAATGACGTCATCTACGTCGAAACATGCAGATTCTGGAATAATCGATCTTGCGAAACCCAACTGGCGCTTTGTTCGCGTGACATCCTGAAAGCCATGAATCAAAGCAGTCAGGTAGATTCTATATTTCCTGAGTTCCGAAAAGCTTTTAGCTCGCTGTCATACAACGCTTACTGCCTAAATTGCAGTTTTACGTGGAATAAAGCTATATTTGTGACTGGATTGAGGATTTCTTCGTGGGAAGGCCGCAGCGTGTTATCCTGGATAGAGAGACATCGACAGATACAGCAGTAACTTGAGGTTTGCTCCAGGCAAGTGCATTGGGAACCTTGCTGTTTTTGTTGTATATTAGTGACCTTTAAAGACAATATTAACAGTGACCTAAGATTACTGGTAGATGATGCAGTTACTTGTAATGAGATACTGTCTGAAAAAAGTTGTACAATATTGGGTTGCCTGCCTTCAGGCGCTAGAGCAGTCGAGAGGCACCACTCAGCTGAATAGGCGTCGAAGCTTCCTACAGGTACATTTCTAACATTCTCCACGAAAGTGTGTGGTTGGCACCGAGGGTAATGCCAAAGTGGAGGATTCTAGAGGAACCGTTTGCTATTTTATTCACGCACATGTCAGTGTTGCACCCCTCCTTAGTCACGGCTCAGGAGAGAGCGAAACAGGAGGAATGAGAAAGCATAAGCACCCTTTGCTCCCTCGGATCATGTTCAGATTTCGTCGAATAATTTTCAACAGTCCCTAGTGGTTCCACCCGCTATAAGACAACAGAGAGCAAAAATTGAGGTCGCAGTACACTTGGAGGGGGCCAGATCACGTTTAATGGTATTGCAGGCCCACGATCTTCATCTATACACCGCAAGCCACCGTACTGTGCGTGGCGAGGGTTCCCTGTACCTCTACTAGTCATTTCCTTTCCCGTTACACTTGCAAACGGAGCGAGGGAAAAATGATTGTCTCCATGCCTCCGCAAGAGCCCTAATTTCTCGAATCTTATCTCCGTGGTTGTTACGCTCAATATATGTTGGGCGCAGGAGAATCGTTCGGTAGTCAGGTTCAGATGTGTTGTTCGAGCCTACCGCTAACAAATCTATCAGCCCGCCTCTGAATTGCTTCGATGTCTTCCTTCAGTCCGACCTGCTACGGATCCCACACACTCGATCAGTACTCAAGAACAGATCGCGCCAATGTCCTATTTTCGGTCCTCTTTACAAGTGAGCCACTCTTTCCTAAAATTCTCCCAATAAACCGAAGTCGAAAATTCGCCTTCCCTACCACAGTTCTTACATGCTCGTTCCATTTCATATCGCTTTGCAACGTTACGCCCAGATATTTAGACGACTTGACTGTGTCAAGCAGGAAACTACTAATGCTGTAGCCGAGCATTACGGGTTTGTTCTTGCTGCTCATCCGCATTAACTTACATTTTTCCACATTTGGAGCTAGCTGTCATTCATCACACCAACCGAAAATTTTGTCTCACTAGTCTTGTATCTTCCTACAATCACTCAGCTTCGACACCTCACCGTGCACCACAGCATCAACAGCAAACAAAAAATTGCTGTCCACCCTGCCCATCAAACCACGTATGTTTACAGAGAACAACAGCGGTCATATCACACTCCCCTGGAGCACTCCTGACGATACCCTTATCTCTGAAGAACACTCGCCGTCGAAGAAAGCATTCTGGGTTCTATTTCTTAAGAAGTCCTCAAGCCCCTCACATACCTGTGAACCTTTCCATATGCTCGTACATTCGTTAACAGCATGCAATGGGTACCGTGTCAAATGCTTTCCGGAAATTTAGAAACATGGAATCTACATTATGGGATAAAAGTATCCGGACACCTGGCTGAAAATGACTTACAAGTTCGTGGTGCCCTCCATCGGTAATGCTGGAATTCAATATGGTGTTGGCCCACCCTTAGCCTTGATGACAGCTTCCACTCTCGCAGCATACGTTCAATCAGGTGCTGGTAGGTTTCTTGGGGAATGGCAATCCATTCTTCACCGAGTGCTGCACTGAGGAGAGATATCGATGTTAGTCGGTGAGGCCTGTCACGAAGTCGGAGTTCCGAAACACCCCAAAGATGTTCTATAGGATTCAGGTCAGGACTCTCTGTAGGCCAATTTATTGCATGGATGTTACTGTTGTGTAGCCACTCCGCCACAGGCCGTACATTATGAACAGGTATTTCGATCGTGTTGAAAGATGCAGTCGCCATCCCCGAATTACTCTTCAACTGTGGGAAGCAAGAAGATGCTTAAAACATCAATGTAGGCCTATGCTGTGATAGTGCCACACGAAACAACAAGGGGTGCAAGACCCCTCCACGAAAGCCACGACCATACCACAACAGCACCGCCTCCGAATTTTAGTATTGGCACTACACACTCTGGCAGATGACGTTCACCGGGCATTCGCCGTACTCAAACCCTGCCATCGGATTGCCAGATTGTGTACCATGATTCGTCACTCCACACTACGTTTTTCAACTGTTCAGTCGGCCAATGTTAACGCTCCTTACACCAAGCGAGGCGTCGTTTGGCATTTACAGGCGTGATGTGTGGCTTATGATTAGCCGCTCGACCATGAAATCCAAGTTTTCTCACCTTCCGCCTAACTGTCACAGTGGATCCTGATGCAGTTCGGAATTCCTGTGTGATGGTCTGCATAGATGTCTGCCTATTACACATTACGACCCTCTTCAATTGTCGGCGGTTTCTGTATGTCAGGACCAGGTCGGTCTGTACGCTTTTGTGCTATACGTGTCCCTTCACGTTTCCACCCTTCGCTATCACATCGGAAACAGTGGAACTAGGGATGTTTAGGAGTGTGGAAATCTCACGTACAGACATATGACGCAAGTGACACCCAATCACCTGACCACGTTCGAAGTCCGTGAGTTCCGCGGAGTGCCCCATTCTGCTCTCTCACTATGTCCACTGAATACTGAGGTCGCTGATTTAGAACACCTAATACGAAAAACATATGTTTTTGTGAGTGTCTGGATACTTTTGATCACATAGTGTACCTCTTGCCCTTCATCCATAGTTCTCAGTATATAATGTGAGAAAATGGCAAGCTGAATTTCGCACGAACGATGCTGTCTAAACCATGCTGATTTGTGGACATATGCTTTTCAATCTCAAAAAAGTTTATTTTATTCGAACTAAGAATATGTTCAAGGTTCTGTAGCAAACAGAAGTTAGGGATAGTGGAATGTAATGTTATGGATCCGTTCTTTTACCCTTCTTTTATACTGCAGCCACCTGATAAGTGCTCAGAGAATGGTTTAATTGTCCGGGGGAACTCAGCAGTGTCGGTCTTTGTCAAAAACGTCTTCCTGTTGCTCATCGTACGCAAACTGTTGTTTTCGACCGTCAAATGTGTGGGAATCCACACCTCAAACGTAGGTGTGTTTTCACTGGAGCCCTTTTATGCCACCTGCTGAGGGCTCTTTGTGTCGATTCTGAAAAGTGGCGTGTTTGAAGTATTTTCCTCGGCCACCCATGAGGAAACGGCGTGGTTTGAACGCTGGCAGTCGCGATTCTAACGTCCATAGTAGCAGAGTCAAAAGAAGGGGTGAAATCTGGGCAAGAGGGGTGTAACTGCCTTTCCGTCGTGTGATATGTCATCGACAGCATTGGTCAGAATTGCGATGAAATTTCGTCATCATTAACCCATCCTACACGTCACATGAACTTCTTAGCTGTGTCGACACCTTGCCGTTTGAATCGCCGCCGAACTGGAGGGTGGCGTCGCAGGGCGCCACCCTTTTGCAAGGTTACAAAAGGAGTTTGTCGGCGCCTTTGAGACAAATTTAAAAATTATACGCACCAATGGTAGACGGTTACATCGTTTCCAAAAAGTGATACTCTCTTTTGAGCAGTGTATATTGAGTCAAATATTGATAAGATTTCGTAGTGATGCATAGACTGGCAATTTGCTTTAAGTGTTCAGAAATGCGGAATTTTCCACTTCATGAAATAAACCTAGTTTTCTGTCACTACAATATCAACTAGTCACAACTGCAATCGGTCAACCCGTACAAACACCTGGATATAACGTTTTATAAGCATATGGAATGGACCTATTACACATGCTGAGCGCAGGTGAAGCAAGTGGCAGAATGCATTTCATTGGTAGAATACTACGGAAATGCAATCAGTCTACAAAGGAGACTGCAAACAGAAAACTAGCGCGTCAATTCCAAAAATCTTGTGCAGGTGTGTGAGACCTATAAGAAATATAACGAACAGGGGATACTAACCAGATACAAATCAAGACAGCACCCGTGGTCACGCGTTTGTTTGGACCATGGAAGAGTGCCAAGGACATGCTGAAAGAACTGAACTGGCAAATACTTGGAAACAAACGCACAATATTCCGCGAGAGCCTGTTAGAAAGTTTCAAGAACCGACTTTAAGTGATGACTAGGAATGAACTACAGCTCTCTACGTATCGTTCCTGTATGTACCACGAAGAGAAAATTAGACTAATTACAATGCGCACAGAGACCTTTGAGTAATCATTCATCTCGCGCTCCGTACGTCAATGGAACGGCAAAATGCTCTAATACCTTGCATAATGAAATACACCCTCTGTCACGCAATTCACGGCGGTTTCCAGAGGATGCATGTAGATGTAGATTTTTTTCAGCTGGTGTTGGTGATCGCGCAGTGCTGAAATAAGGTCGCGGGACGTAGATAGGCAGATGGCCGTTAGCACACAATCGGCCGCTCTTGGCGGGGCACCGATCTCCTGCTTGTGAGTCAGCGGTTCTCGCCGGACTTGTTAACTGTAACAGTGACGTCGTAAAACAGGATCCGGATACCGGAGCATTGTAACTCAAGGCTGGCATTCGAGCACCCAGTGATCTCAAAACGAAGGGCGTGGTGAGTCACGCCGACCTTCAGAGAAATCATCTCGAGTGGGCATGATTTATGTTTCTAGCGTCAACACCGTGGTAAGGAGGTTATTTCGTACGAAACTGCAAGAAATGCCACAAATATTACAGGAGTAACATGATGGATGTTGATGGGTGAGTGACAATATGAATGACATATCTGCATGTACGAGGGCGCGCTGGAAAGTAATGCCTCCGAATTTATGAAAATTCCTAAAGCTTTTTAAATAAAACACAAGTAATTGACATTCTACGTCTTTAATCTTCCTGTCCAGATATGTCTGGCGACGCACACATTTGTCTCAACGAGGGACCGGTTTTTTGATGCCGTCACTGTAGAATGTTTGACTTTGTTGAAGGAGCCTTGAACTCAGCTTTCCTTGCGCCGCTTTATCACTATCGAAGAGAAGACCTCGATGATACTCTAAGTTTTGGAAACAGATAAAAATCGGATAGGGCCAAGTCGGGACTGTAAGGAGTATGATCGAAGACAGTGAGCCCAAGGGGTCGGACTGTTGCAGATGTCGCAGGGCCCGTGTGTGTCATGCCTCAAGGAAATGGTGCTAGGTGTGTGGTCGAACTAATCGACTACCAAACTCCATTACAGCACGCTGTTTCTCAAGCACCAACATAGTTACGTTACTCATTACAATTCGGGGCCCCCTAGTGACAGATGGCTGAAAATATGTAGACATGAAGAATAAAGATGTGGAATGTTAATACTTGTTTTGTTTAAAAAGCTTTCAGAGTTTTCACGTAAAAGTTTGGAGGCATTTCTCCTTAGTACGTCTTCGTACATTTGCGTTCGTAATCAGCAAGCCAACTTACCGTAAGTAGCCCCCTGCCCCTACGCCCACTTCGAACGCTGGAGAAAGGAAGATCGGTAAACCAGAACTTCTCTAATTTTACAGTAAAGATAGTGATGCAAGCTGTATGTTGCAGGGAGCAAGTCGCAACTAGACTCGTCTTGGAACTTCAGCTTTCAGAGTTTACCGCCTCATAAGAGTGGTGGTGCTGTAACTGAAGCAGGAAAACGAGCGCAAACGTAATCTATGGATTCAGGGGGCGTCACACCAGTAGCTTATCATGATGATATGGAATGAAATACCATCTTTTGGGCTTAAAGTAAGAGCACGTCAGTTTTAAGGCGTCACACCAGTAGCTTATCATGGTGATATGTAATGAAATACCATCTTTTGGACTTAAAGTAAGAGCACGTCAGTTTTAAGATAGTCGAACTTAGTCCGCGACGACGAAGAATGCAATCACTGAAAGCTTGTGAGCTATTTTCGCATTGTAAGGCACGCAGCGTAATAGTGGTCAGAATACAACATTTTAATAGATAGTTAATTTCTAGTATCTGCTTAAACTTCATAGTCATTTCGTACTGTAAGGTTATTTTGGCGTTATTGCCAGTTTATAGTATAACCTGTAATCATTATAGTGGCCGAGCGGTTCTAGGCGCTACAGTCTGGAACCGCTACGGTCGCAGGTTCGAATCCTGCCTCGGGCATGGATGTGTGTGATGCCCTTAGGTTAATTAAGCTTAAGTAGTTCTAAGTTCTAGGGGACTGATGACCTCAGAAGTTAAGTCCCATAGTGGTCAGAGCCATTTTGTAATCATTATACACAGTATAGTTGTCAATTGGAAGGTATTTTACGTAGAGTACGTACAAAGGTATACGTACATTAAGTTGTTAATAATGCATGTACATACTGCATCTTTGTATGGCTGCTATTTTATTGCTGTCTTATATCGTGGGAAAGTACGTATATTCCGTAAGATTTTCACAGTTGGTTCCATTTTGATAGCTTGTTAACTTGATACGACGGGTTTACTTGTCTTAAGTTATTATAATTTATTTGTATACTGGATTTGTATGTGGTCATTATTTTCTTGCTGCGTTGTAACGTGAATAGTTACATAGTTTTCGGAAGATCTGACTGCTTTATAACTGATCCCCAGGTGCCGTATGTTTACATTCGTTTATACTTTTGTACATATTCTATGTAAAATACCATCTAATCGACACCTATACTATGTATATTGATTGCAGGTAGTACTAGAAATGGGAATAACTCCGAAATAAGCGTATGGTATGAAAGAATAATGAAGTTCAAGCAGCTAACAGGAATGAGTTAGCTTGTCACTTTATTCGAATTACAAGCGGCAAATTAGCCGTATATGAGGTGTTTCATATTCTTTCAATGTATAAGACGAATTGTGTTTTGCAAGCGCTAAGAGGTCATTGCAGATAAGCTCCTATATGTAAGAGGGGCATTGAATAAATAATGCAACAGATTTTTTTAAAGCAGGTTGGTTTTATTCAGGACCACAATACATCAATTTACTCCCCACTCTTTTGGATACAAAACCCTATTTTTTAACATACTCTTCGTTCAATGCGACAGCCTTCTGCGTCTTTACTGGAGAACTTGTATGTCCGCATGGTACGACTCCACATGTCGACGTCGCAGCCCACATCTTGCTACATCAGCAACATCACCATCATCCACGTACTGCTTTCTGCGGAGTGCATCCATCATTGGGGTAAAAAGGCCGAAGTCGCAAGGTGCGAGGTCCGAGCTGTACGATGAATGATAAACAAAAAATGTTCAAGTGTAAGTGAAATCGTATGGGACTTAACTGCTAAGGTCATCAATCCCTAAGCTTACACATTACTTAACCTAAATTATCCTAAGGATAAACACACACGCACCCATGCCCGAGGGAGGACTCGAACCACCGCCGGGACCAGCCGCACAGTCCATGACTGCAGCGCCCTAGAACGCTCGGCTAATCCCGCGCGGCAGGATGATAAACAATTCAGTGAAGTTTAGTGAGCTCCACTCCGGTGCGCAGATACGAGTGAAGCCTTGCGTTGTCGTGGAGTGGGAAAGTTCGTTTGCATTTTTGTAGCGACGAACACGCTGAAGTCGTTTCTTCGATTTCCTGGAGGGAGCCAATTGTGTGCGCCCGACCGGGACGTGGGAGGTCGGGCAGGTTGGCGCGACCTTGTTGCTAAGATGACAGCCGCCCATTACACACCGCGCTTTTGTTGACTGTCAGATCTTCGTAGACATTCGGCAAGCGTCGATCAATATCTCTGATGCTCTGGTTTTCCGCGAAAAGAAACTCAATGACAGTTCTCTGCCTGGAAAGCACCTCGTTACAGACGCCACCTATCGGAGCTACATGAAACTATATGGGGCAAAGCGGGAATATTCCCCAACAAATTCTGCATTTCTTCGACCGAAACTGCCTGAGAAAAAAACGTGTTGGATTACTTATTGAACGCCTTTCGTAGTTAGATGGAACTGAAGGGAGTCCAGCTAGCGTTCTTCATTTGGATGCGTGCTGCTGGAGTCAGAGGCTGGGCGGTGTGCAGCTGGGATTCCCTTGGCTGGCAGCCAGGTGACGGGGAGCTGTCCGTTCCTCCTTGGTTCGCCGTGACGGGAGTGCCCGCCTGCCGCTCCGTTACCAACACGAGGTCTGCATTGCGCGCCGCGCGAAGTCGTGACGCGTCGGCTGCCGTAAAAACGCTACCCGCAGCTGCTGTGCCGTACATAGTCCACTGCCAGCGATGCTAAAGTCACGTCGCTTAGTGTTTCATTAGACCCTCCTTATATAGTGCGATATCTCTGAACTGAAACACCGTGCAGCATTAGAATCAGTGTTATTATCTACTTGTATGAATATCAAAAGCTCAGATTGAAACCCAGTTCTAAGCAAAGAAGGGAAAGCACAAAGGTGGAAGGAGTATATTGAGGGTCTATACAAGGACGATGTACTTGAGGACAATATTATGGAAATGGAAGAGGATGTAGATGAAGATGAAATGGGAGATATGTTACTGCGTGAAGAGTTTGACACAGCACTGAAAGACTTAAGTCGAAACAAGGCCCCGGGAGTAAACTACATTCCATTAGAACTACTGATAGCCTTGGGAGAGCCAGCCCTGACAAAACTCTACCATATAGTGACCAAGATGTATGAGGCAGGTAAAATATCCTCAGACTTCAAGAAGAATATATTAATTCCAGTCTCAAGGAAAGCAGGTGTTGATGGATGTGAAAATTACCGAACTATCAGTTTAATAAGTCACGGCTGCAAAATACTAACACGAATTCCTTACAGACGAATGGAAAAACTCATACAAGCTGACCTCGGGGAAGATCAGTTTGGATTCCGCAGAAATGTTAGAACACGCGAGGCAACACTGACCCTATGACTTATCTTAGAAGACAGATTAAGGAAAGGCAAACCTACGTTTCTAGCATTTGTAGACTTAGAGAAAGCTTTTCACAATGTTGACTGGAGCACTCTCTCTCAAATTCTGAAGGTGGCAGGGGTGAACTACAAGGAGCGAAAAACTATTTACAATTTGTACAGAAACCAGATGGCAGTTATAAGAGTCCAGGGGCATGAAAGGGAAGCAGTGGTTGGGAAGGGAGTGAAACGGGATTGTAGCGTATCCTTGTTGTTATTCAATCTGTATATTCAGCAAACAGTAAAGGAAACAAAAGAAAAATTCGGAGTAGGAATTAAAATCCATGGAGAAGAAATTAAAACTTTGAGGTTTGTCGATGACAATGTAATTCTCTCAGAGACAGCAATGGACTTGGAAGAGCAGCTGAACGGAATGGACAGTGTCTTGAAAGGAGGATATAAGATGAACATCAACAAAAGCAAAACGAGGATAATGGAATGTAGTCGAATTAAATCGGGTGATGCTGAGAGAATTAGATTAGGAAATAGTAAATCAGTTTTGCAAATAACTGATGATATCCAAAGTAGAGAGGATATAAAATGTAGACTGGCAGTGGCAAGGAAAGCGCTTCTGAAGAAGAGGCGTTAACATCGAGTACAGATTTAAGTGTCAGGAAGTCGTTTCTGAAAGTATTTATATGGAGTGTAGCCATGTATGGAAGTGAAACGTGGACGATAAATAGTTTAGACAAGAAGAGAATAGATGCTTTCGAAATGTGGTGCTACAGAAGAATGGTGAAGATTAGATGGGTAGATCACATAACTAATGAGGAGGTATTGAATAGAATTGGGGAGAAGAGAAATTTGTGGCACAACTTGACTAGAAGACGGGATCGGTTGGTAGGACATGTTCTGAGGCATCAAGGGGTCACCAATTTAGTACAGGAGGGCAGCGTGGAGGATAAAAATCGTAGAGGGAGACCAAGAGATGAACACACTGAGCAGATTCAGAAAGATGTAGGTTGCAGTAGGTACTGGGAGATGAAGAAGCTGACTCAGGATAGAGTAGCATGGAGAGCTGCATCAAACCAGTCTCTGCACTGAATACACAACAACAACAACATTATCTGTTGAGCTGTTTCCAGCATACGCTACCATTCATTAAAATTGCAATACCAGAAAGTTATGAAATAACGAAATTGTACTTATTGTCTGTACAGTTGAAACTTCCCTTTGAACAATTTATACACGACTGTGCTTAAACTGATACACAATATTTTTTTTAGCGCAACGCAATCTGACTTTCAAAAATCCTACAAAAGAATGGCCCTGACTAACATTAAACTATACCTTTCACAAATCACTTACCTCACAAAAATCTTCGCTACTCAAGCTACTGCAATACAGCGAGCGCCACTACTGCCAGCTAAATAAAAGATTCAAACTACTGAAGGCACTAACTACTGATAGGGATAGTTAGCAAATGGAAGATATTAATAGAGAACAAACAATGTATTTACCTTGATATCATCATGTATAAATATAGCAGTTCATGACAAATTACAAATCTCCGCCATCTCTCTCATACACATCCACCACTGCTGGCGGCTCACCTCCAACTGCGCAACGCTATTCGCTGTTCACATCCAGCTGCCTAACACTACAATGGCGAGTATTACAACAATGCAAAGCAGCCACAGACTGCACACAGCACAGCCAGTGATTTTCATACAGAGGTGGCGTTACCAATAAAAAAACCTAAACAGCCTAACAGCCTACTTACATAGCCCCCATGCTCCCCACAAAAAATTTTACAAATTTTTTTTGGGCAGTGGCCAATAATGATTTGATAAAATTTTTCATAATTACAATAACAAAGAAATCAAATGCACACACTTATTGATACAATGTTGGTCAAAAGCTAAAATTTTCTCACAGTCCATAAAGATAGTCCTGATCATTCATCATAACAGTAATTACAGGGTTTTTTTTCACAAAGTCTCATTAGTAAAAGAAATTGCACACAGAAGTAGTGGATTTCCATGTAGTCTTGAAGAAGTAGTGTTGTCCTTCCAACGGAAAGACAGTGCTGACTCTTGACATGCAGACAGGTAATGGGCCACAATGGAGCAAACCCACAGCAGAGTCATTCGAAGTTTTGAAGAGTATTGGTAGGTAAGTCATCACAGAGCAGACCCACTGGAGTCCTGGTAGAGATTGTGGTATTGGTGGGCCACCAGAGGTGCAGACCCACTGCAGTCCTTGTAGAAATAATGGCGTTGGTGGGTCATCATAGATGCAGACCCACTGTAGTCCTTGTAGAGATAATGATATTGGTGGATCATCAGAGGTGCAGACCCACTGCAGTCCTTGTAGAAATAATGGTATTGATGGATCATCAAAGATGTAGACCCACTGTAGTCCTTGTAGAGACAGCCAGCAGCCATCTGTTGCAAATGTGCAGGTGCACAATCACCATCGAAGAGTCTTGCAGACAATATAGCAAGTCCATAACCACCACTTGTGCACTCACAAAGTTTTTGGAATTGTCCTTAGAACCAGCAATGCTGTTATCCAGTCCCTTGCAGAATTATTAACACACGTGCAAACACTAACAGTCCCTACTTCTCACATATTGTCCATATACTATGACCAACGGAAACGTGTGCAGTGAAATGTAACTTACATGTTAATAATATCATGAACTGGTGACAATTACAATTTTATAACATAAGAATACAATAACAAAGGTACAAAATACATCATTAAAAACATAACTATACAGATAACATTTGTAGTACAGGCTTTACAAAAGAATCGAACTAACATATACATCAGTGGAATTATGACATGAGTACATACATAAAAGATCACAATAACTTTTGAAACATCAACTTCACACATGAGCATTAAACAGAATGGAATTAATAATGTCTAACATCTTTACAAAGTAAATAACATATTATTAATGCCAATTATATTCGAGGATAACAGTATTCCTCATCATAGTGAATGTAGCTTAATATTAAAAGAAGAAAAAATTCTATGAAACTACACAGAGACAGGAAGAAAAATACACAAGGGTACACAAACATATAGTGGGATAACACAAAAAGAAAGGACAGGGTTTGTTGTACTGCAGTATTCTGCATTATTTCTCGGAGATCTCCCTTCATTCGTCATTATTCCCAAAAAGTCCTATCTATACCTGCTTTCTGTATTCTATTCATATTTCTTTCAAAATAAATATGGCTCATTGTACAATACTCATTTAGGCCCAAACCGTTTTCATGTAACTTTCAAAGCATTCTTCCCCTATTCTCCATAGTTCGTTTCTTATATAGTCTACCCCCTCTTAAGCTAACTTAAATCTACTGAGCTCAGATATTAAACTAAGGGACGAGGCTATGCAGCAGCACAAAACAATTAATACAAACAGCAATGATAAAAAATACAAAAGGCAAAGCAAGCAGCATAAATTACAACTAATATAAGGCAATGAGCAGCAAACAAAAAAAATAAATCTGGCTTAGCAGAGTAACACAAATTAAAGTTCAGTAGCACTATACCTGGCAAACAGCAGCTTAAATCTAAACATGACATAGCTCAAGCAGAAAAAATAGTACACTAAAGATAACAATGCAGATAAGGCAAATGTATAATCACATCTTAATGTCTAAGTAATTAAAGTGGTGCACCACAACAACTTATTGTAAAAAAAATATTACCATGTACTTGAAAATAAAATTATGTGTACAGTTACTGTTACTAGTCCCTTCTTATTGTTCCTTCCTTTCCAAGTGCTTCTTTTTTAAAGAATGTGGATTACAAAATTATTATTTAATAGATCTGTTGACAGAAAGTGTTCACATTAGCAAATGCATTTTATTTTATAAAAGCAATGCTGCAACACAGCTGGAAACCAGATATCAAGTGAAATAAGCAACTACGAAAAGCAAAGCATAAAAATATAATTCAATAGTCATGTGACATTTCATAAGTCAGTAGCTCTCAACTCTCATAGAAAGACACTTGTCATAATCAGGTGTGCAGATGTACGAATATTTCCCATCAATTCATAAGCATTGCAGTAATTAGCACAAAGTATGAGTAATCATATGTTTTCAGGTAATGAGCGTGTAATATTTGCGATGCTTTCTACAAAGGAATGTCAATAGCAAGGTTAATGGAAGTAATGAGGGTGTCGCATTTGCAATATTTTCTCTAAAGGAATGTCAATGGCGAGGATAAAGGCCTGCCTTTTTTCCTTTTTTTTTTCTACCTGTGCTTCCAGAAAGGCACACCCTAATGGCTTGTTCTCCAGGTGTTTGACACAGCTGCGTGCCCACAACGCATTACGTGCAGGTGGTCACTTAACTTTCTTACGGAAATATTTACGACACCAGTTTCCGCTACAGTGACAGTCTCACATAAAAATATTTCACAGGTCAAGAATTAGTGTTGCAAATCTGTAGAAAGAAAATCCTATAAATATAAGTGTCCAAATAAAATATTCGTCAGTATTGTGATACAGTCACGCATTTACGCACATTTCATAACTCTTAAAGTACGATTCTTGGTTTCCAACATACTTCTTATTCCTCATATACGGTAGCATCATCTTATTGATCATAAACATATCTCAACAGCATAGTACACATCGTCGTCGTAATAATAACATCATAACACCTCAGTCAAATCTCAAAAACGTCGTAGCTTTCTGCAATAATTTCAAAACCTAAAAAAAATTCTCTGCTCATTTCAATAGTGTCATCTACCTCAAACGTACTTTAAAATCATGCTCCCTTACCAAATATATCATTCAAAGCTCTCATAGTATCACAATGGTTCCGAAAAAATATGAGCATTTCACAAAGTACAGACAAAATACAATTTCGTAAGTGTGAAGTAATCCCACTCTGTAATTGCGTAAACATATGTCACTGATGTAATAAAAAAGTTTATCTCTCAGTTACATGATCAGATAGATGTGTAATTTGTGTGTTAGAAAAATATGGTACCGATGTGTAAAGTTGTATAAGCAAATACCATAATAGCTAGGGTTCCTTGTGGTTGCCACACACATGGTACACAAAGTAAGTGTGTACCCCCTTGAGGATTAATGTAATTATACCCTCAGGTGTTACAGATTACAGCAATGGAATGAAATGTATCACGGAAAACTTTCTTTGTAATTCAAAAATCTTTAAAAATAAATGTTTTAAGTACAAAATTAATCACTGAAATGCGTGTCCTGTAGAGCTAAATGTGCATCTTGTTGTAAGATAATCTCTGTGGAAGTGTCGTAGTTATTTTCCTCCGAAAGCTAAGTTCTGCAGAAGCCAATGTACTTACCTGATGATAAACAAAAGTGAAATACTTTGCGTAGAGATATCTTAGTTATTACGCTTATTGTTGTGATGATGAAAGTACTGTGCTGTAACGTATTGTTGTGCTATGGAAAAGGCTGTCTCCTTGTAGCTATACCACAAAAGTTACTAATAAAACATGTTTTGATTTCCAGAAGAATTCAGAAAAACTGTGCAGATATAAAACAGATACACCGCAAAAGCAACATTGTAAATTGTCACTCATTAGTAGCGTCGTGATAAAACCGTGTAGTTGTCACTTAAACTAACCACTGTGTCGTCTGGTATCTCACAGAAAGTACATTAAACCCAGAATGTATTTTCAAGTAAACCAAAATGTTGCATTAAAATCTCATTAGCAGTACCAGTATGTATCCTAAGTATGTAAGCCTGATAGTCGTTACGTAATCGTGCAACTAACAAGCAAGAATGTACAAATACAACACTGTGTCGTCTGTTCACAATAACAATGCATTCGTAATTTCTGTTTAAAAATGTTCCCTAGGTTCTAGACTGGATATTTAACTTCAAACACTGTTGCATATTAACAGTTTCTTAAGTCAGACAAAGCATACTAGAAATGTGAAGTGAAAAGTTATATGGCAAAGACATTTCAATAAACGGTTTTACATGTGAAATCTGGTGTAAACCTTTACTCTTCATAGTACTCAGAGTTTGAACTTGAATGCAATTGTCATGCGGTATACGTCGGTAAAGAATACTGGAATTTTTCTCAAGGTTAGCGTCTATGTTTTTTTTTTTCTCTGAGCCAGCCGGAGCACGCGGCTGCCTGCTGTGCGAGTCATTTTCTGTCTCTTTGTTGGCGCGCTTCGTTATTGGGATTAGGAGACCTAACTTCTACAAATTCGCCTTGCCGAGAGGGCCCAGCCGTGTTAGAATCCCGCTAGTTCTGATGAAATTGACGTCTGTCGTTATGATTATATCGTCTGTCGTCATGTCGGTAGTTCCTGTAGTTTCTTTCTTGTCGGTCATGTGGTGGAGATTTTCTCCCTGAATCGTACCTGCGCACTGAACTGTTGCGTCTGAAGTTATTCTGTCTCCCTTGATAATAATTGTTTTGGTTCCCATATTGTCTGTTTCTGTGGTTATCTCTGTCATATTCATTACTACGGAAATGCGATCTTTCTCTGTAACTATTACTACTCTGCCAACGGTTGTTGTACGGGTGGTGTCTATTTTGGTCACGATTTGCGTTGTAAGAATAGACCTGTCATGTCCAATTATTGTTTCTGTCATCACGGAATTGTGACGGATGTGACCTGTAGTGATTGTTTTCCTGTTTTCGCATCCCGCGACTGTCTGTGTCAATTTCCAGTTCTTGTAACAATCCCTGAAAAGCCTCAATGTCTTCTTTGCAACGTCCTGCTAAAATAATATGTCGTAAATGTTCAGGCAATTTGAGTAAGCAAATGCGGATGAGTTCTGAGGGGCTGTATGGGTTTGAAAGATACTGATTCTTATGCAACATGTCTTCAAAATATTTCACAAGACTGGAAAATTCAGATTGTTCGAAATGTTTCATCATTATGATGCCATGTTTTACTCGGTCTTGTGTGGCTTGAGACCAATATGCTGAGAGGAAGGCATGGTAAAATTCTCCTTCACTGTGGCAATCGTGAATGACCGATCGCATTCTTACAGCTGGTTCATTCTCTAAGTAGCCACACATAAATTCTAATCTGTGTTCCAACGACCAGTTGGGAGGAAAACAATGAGAGAATTGATGGAGCCATGCTTGTGGATGAATGTCGTTGCCAGAATTCTTAAATGTTTTGAATTTACATGTAGTAATGAACAGCTTATAGTCAAAATCATCGTGTCGGCGAGTCGCATATCGGTCATTGTTAGGTCGTGTCGGCCGTTCCATCTCAAAATTCGGTGCACATTGCCAATTTCTTTCATAACTTCCGAAATGCCCTGTGTTATTATTTTGCGGCTTTTCCGTGTTTCTAAGTCCCTCTTCCCGTGTTGGAGCGCGAGTGTCCTCTGAAATACGTAATTCTTGTATTACCTGTGTCAGCTGATCTTGTACTTCCCGGATTTCTCTTTGGTGTTGTGTATTAATTTGATTCTGATTTTGTTTGAATTTTCTTATTTGTTCATACTCTTCTGTGTCAGTGAAGGCTACGGGTCTTGTGTCATTCAGATCATCATCTACCTTTGTAGATAAGTTAGTGACCTGATCCGAAAGTTCGGCTACTTTCTCCGATAGTGTACTTATTTCTTCAGTGTGTTTTTCTGAACCAAGTTTCAGAGTATCTACTGTGTCCTTAAAGTTTTCCTGAGTTTTTGCAAGTTGCGTAACCGAATCGGTAGATGCAACTGCATCAAATTTAGCTTGCAAGGTCTCATGATTTTCATGAACAATAATTTGCAGTTCTTTTATGGCTGCTTCGTGATTCTGTAATGCATTTTCATGCCGCGAAAAAATAGGTTGAAAATGCTCACAAATTTGTGTTTTTACGTCATTACAGACTTTTTGACATTTCGATTCAATGTTATGTAACTCAGTAGTTAAATCTTCACGTGTTTGTTCAAGCGTGGTGTGAAGTTTTTGTTCCATTGTGTCTAACTTTTTAAGATTTTGTTCCACTGTGTGTAACTGTTGCTGTGTTTGTCTCTGATTTTGTTCCATTTGTTGCATTAATTGCAATAATAATGTATTAGTGTCTGGAATCTGTTTCTCTATGCATTTTGGCAGTGTATTTTCACCGGCAACATTCACATTTTGACAAGCAGAATATGTGTCTTGACTCATTTGAGAAAACGCTGAGGACCCAAAACCTGAATCTACAGTATTTGCGAGATTGTTTCCTGTCATTTCGGATTCCTGAGGCGAGCTGTTGCCGACCGATCGATCGATAATGCTTCCCTGTTCTCTACCTGTTTCACTGTCTACACCATTGTTTGCCGCCCGCTCCATTTCCCTATGCGCAATTACCAAATTACTGCTTTGAACATTAGTTAATTCATTACTCTGCGGCGCTAACACACTGCTTTCGTCTTCACTGTCATTTCTCAATTTACTTTGGAGCCTAGTATTACGTTTTTCACACGCCATTATTGTCACAATATTTCACGATAACACAGAAAAGCACAATTTGAAGAGCAAAAATAAGAGAACACATTAACATAACACTGAAAATAATATCTAGTTAATTGGTGCAAATCTACATGCATGCCACAGCTGTTTTACTGTACAACAATGAAAGACTGCAACTACAAAGGAGATTTTCTCTACAATTACGCGCTAGCAATAAACAAAATCTACACTAATTACACAAACTACAAGAAAAAAATCAGAAGATTTCAGTGAGGTATCCTCGGCTAAGGGTCGACATATGAAACTTCCCTTTGAACAATTTATACACGACTGTGCTTAAACTGATACACAATATTTTTTTTTAGCGCAACGCAATCTGACTTTCAAAAATCCTACAAAAGAATGGCCCTGACTAACATTAAACTATACCTTTCACAAATCACTTACCTCACAAAAATCTTCGCTACTCAAGCTACTGCAATACAGCGAGCGCCACTACTGCCAGCTAAATAAAAGATTCAAACTACTGAAGGCACTAACTACTGATAGGGATAGTTAGCAAATGAAAGATATTAATAGAGAACAAACAATGTATTTACCTTGATATCATCATGTATAAATATAGCAGTTCATGACAAATTACAAATCTCCGTCATCTCTCTCCCCACATCCACCACTGCTGGCGGCTCACCTCCAACTGCGCAACGCTATTCGCTGTTCACATCCAGCTGCCTAACACTACAATGGCGAGTATTACAACAATGCAAAGCAGCCACAGACTGCACACAGCACAGCCAGTGATTTTCATACAGAGGTGGCGTTACCAATAAAAAAACCTAAACAGCCTAACAGGCTACTTACACAGTGTAATAGAAAGGATGTATGGTCAAATCTGTAGATGATTCGTGGGTATAAAGGGTGCGAAATTTAGTACGCAGGACTGCCACCTGTTACAACAACGGTTAGAATCTGGCAAGGCACCGAATGTTCAAAAAATGGTTCAAATGGCTCTGAGCACTATGGGGCTTAACATCTGAGGTCATCAGTCCCGTAGAACTTAGAACTACTTAAACCTAATTAACCTAAGGACATCACACATATCCATGCCCGAGGCAGGATTCGAACCTGCAACTGTAGCAGCCCCACGGTTCCGGACTGCAGCGTCTAGAACCGCACGGCCACGCGGACAGGCTAAGGATATAACCCAAGTTTGGTTTGCAATAGACACGTTGTGGAAACGATGGACGTGCAAAAATATGGTGTTCGTTGTCAGTGCTATATGTCGCAATAATTATTGTTTCCCATGTTTCTATGATCAGTATCATCCTGATTCCTACATTGCTCCGTAGGTTACACATTATACTTGACACCCACGTAGATAAAATAATATAAATAGAACAATTGTACTGATTTGATTGGAAGATATTGTGTGCCAATTTTTTCCAATCTCATTAAGATTTTTTTTTCTTTTTTTCAGGATAAAGATTATCAAAATTATAAACGAATCATTCAATAATGACAGCTTTCACAGGTATAATAATTGCAGGAAAAAAAAGAAACACAGGCAGGGATATTCGATTTATGGACTTCGCGCTGCCATAGGTCAAACGGATATCAACTGCGTTTTTTAAAATAGGAACCCCCATTTTTATTACATTTTCGTGTAGTACGTACAGAAATATGAATGTTTTAGTTGGATCACTTTTTTCGATTTGTGGCAGATGGCGCCGTAATAGTTGCAAACGTATAAGTACGTGGTATCACGTAACATTCCGCCAGTTCGGAGGGTATTTGCTTCGTGATACTTTACCCGTGTTAAAATGGACCGTTTACGAATTGCGGAAAAGGTCGATATCGTGTTGATGTATGGCTATTGTGATCAAAATGCCCAACCGGCGTGTGCTATGTATGCTTCTCGGTATCCTGGACGACATCATCCAAGTGTCCGGACCGTTCGCCGGATAGTTACGTTATTTAAGGATTTAAGGAAACAGGAAGTGTTCAGCCACATGTGGAACGACAACCACGACCTGCAATAACTGATGATGCCCATGTAGGTGTTTTAGCTGCTGTCGCGGCTAATCCGCACTTCAGTAGCAGACAAACTGCGCGATAATCGGGAATCTCAAAAACGTCGGTGCTGAGAATGCTAATCAACATCTATTGCACCCGTACCATATTTCTATGCACAAGGAATTGCATGGCGACGACTTTGAACGTCGTGTACAGTTCTGCCACTGAGCACAAGAGAAATTACGGGACGATGACACATTTTTTACACTTGCTCTATTTAGCGCCGAAGCGTCATTCACCAGCAGCGGTAACGTAAACCGGCATAATATGCACTATTGGGCAACGGAAAATCTACGATGACTGAGAGAAGTGGAACATCAGCGACCTTGGCAGGTTAATGTATGGTGCGGCATTATGGGAGGATGGATAATTGACCCTCATTTTATCGATGGCAATCTAAGTGGTGCAGTGTATGCTGATTTCCTACATAATGTTCTATCGAAGTTACTACAAGATGTTTCACTGCATGACAGAATGGCGATGTACTTCCAACGTGATGGATGTCTGGCACATAGCTCGCGTGCGGTTGAAGCGGTATTGAATAGCATATTTCATGACAGGTGGATTGGTCGTCGAAGCACCATACCATGCCCGCAAGTTCACCGAATCTGACGTCTCCGGATTTCTTTCTGTGGGGAAAGTTGAAGGATATTTGCTATCGTGATCCACCGACAACGCCTGACAACATGCGTCAGCGCTTTGTCAATGCATGTGCAAACATTACGGAAGACGAACTACTCGCTGTTGAGAGGAATGTCGTTACACGTATTGCCGAATGCATTTAGGTTGACGGACATCATTTTGAGCATATACTGCATTAATGTGGTATTTACAGGTAATCACGCTGTAGTAGCATGCGTTCTCAGAAATGATAAGTTCACAAAGTTACATGTATCACATTGGAACAACCGAAATAAAATGTTCAAACGTACCTACGTTCTGTATTTTAATTTAAAAACTTACCTGTTACCAACTGTTCGTCTAAAATTGTGAGCCATATGTTTGTGACTATAACAGCGCCGTCTATTACAAAACGAAGAAAGTGGTCCAACTAAAACATTCGTATTTCTTTTCGTATTACACGAATATGTAATAAAAAATTGGGGTTCCTATTTAAAAAAAAACGCATTTGATATCCGTTTGACCTATGGCAGCGCCATCTAGTGGGCCAACCATAGCGCCATCTGGTTTCCCCCTTCAAGCTAGACAAGTTTGGTTCTTTGTAGTTTTTTCGTTTGATGCTCATTTCTTGATATATTTGGCCCGGTCACGATCAATAGACCACCCTGTATACGGTGAACTTGCCGTCCAGGACAACGGTCGAACACTCTCTGCTTCTACCTAGGGCGCAGCCACCGATCTTAAAACATTAGAAATGTAACGTGTACTATCCAAAGTACCAGCTATCCGAACCAAAATTTATTGTGTTGTGTACGCAAAGGCTCAGCATATTATCACCATAGGAACTGTTCCCGCATGACGATGACGATTGCAGTGTCGCAACGGTCGTTCTCCACAGAGCCTCCAGAAAAGGATACATTCATCATTATGTTGTACATAGAACCAGAACTCCAGTGTCAATGTTGTTGTTGGGCGTAGCACTGTCAACCTGCTTCTCTCTGCCGCCACGTCGAGGGTAGCTGCAACAATGTTCGCCGTGCTAACAGTACTCCCACATAATCACACTACCCGTGGGGATATTTATCTTACTGCAAACAAGCCATGGAGGTGAGAAGGGGGCAAATAAATATGTTATTAAGGTCAGTTGGTGCCTACAGAATATCTCCGGGTGGGGTACTATTGGTAATAACGGGGCTCTGCCCCTTGACATCAAAATAAGAGAACGGGTGGCGTGGTTCTGGGCGAAGAAGAGGAAGATCGGGAAAACAGGGGATATTCTGGATATTCGGGCTGGGGATAAATGTGCGATCAAGAGAAGAGGTGAAAAGCTGTGGCAGGAAACATGATAAGCCGATGACACCGGCCGAAGAACTTCCCAATTCCTACCAGAGGTCAAAGAACTATTAGGTCTGGGATAATTTAAGCAAACACGGGGATTGTTCCATTTTCTCACCGGTCATGGGCCCTATCCGACATACCTGTGTCGGTTTGCGGGAAGGGCTACGCCTTCGTGCGACTGTGGTGCACCGGAGGCTACTCCCGACCATGTGGTTTACGAGTGCCTCCTTCACAATGATGTAGCAGCTGCGCTTAGAGAGCAACTAACCAACTACGACACTTCTACACTACTACGACAAGAGGATACATTGCGAGTACTAAACAACCTGATTAACGAGGTATCACGAAAAGTTCTTTTAGAATATGTGAGGGACAACCATGAGTAACGACAAATAACAATATGTATCTCAGTACCCCAATCCCATACCACATGTGCGTGGATAGGTCGACTGCCGTTAAAGTTGAAAACCGCCACGTGCAGGTCTAGGCGGAGTACAACAACACCGAATCAGGCAAAGCTCCGGCATTGACTTAGGTTAGATTTTTCTAGTAAGTAGGAACTAGATATAAGGAAATAAATAATAGGAACCTGCAGCGAAATAGTCAGGATATCTTGGGCCCGCCCAGTGTCAGGGGCACGCTCAAAGGGATTATCTCGGTGGGCAGGGCCGTGCAGAGTAGGTTTATATATTCCACTGGCACTCCTGTGGCGCAGCAGGTAGTGTAGAGGCTTAGTACTTAAGTATACCACTAAAGTATAATAACATGAATGGTCAAATACCTTGTCCATTCTAACACTACTTGTAGCTCAATTGTAAGCTTTGTAAACTAGCTGCAAAAATCATTGTAACAATTAAAGGACCCACTAATTGTATAAGGTGGTGGGTTGTATGTATAATAAAAGATTAAGAATAAAGGTTTTTTTTTAAAGAAAACAAGCCTTTTCACATACTGAAGGGACTTGACGTGACTGCGCGATCCCAGACAGCCGACTGTGCAGTGTGTTCGTCCCCTCAGGCACTAGTCGCGTGGATCCATTGAGGTCCCTATTCCGTTTTGTATGGTCTTCTTGAGTCCATCGAATTCGTGACATCATGGGACGACGAGCAACTGGAGCAGCAGTATCTTGGAAGAATGAACTGCAGCCCCGATGGGTCAAGTTCCGCCACTGCCCGGTATGTGCTGGTATACGCTTCCCCTTCTTACATGAGACATAACACGATGTTATCACAGACAACCAACATTCAAAGGCGATTTCTGAATGTGAACCCATGTTCGTGATACTTTCTCATATACTCAGCGTACGAGAAGTGATCAAAAAGTAACGGGAAGTCTTAAATTACGCGAGCTTTACAAATCCGACTTTCAAAATTTCTTTCTTCTTGTTGGTACGCATGTCCTTATGTATGTTTCTATTTTCAGTTTTTTTAATCTTTAGTTTATTGTTGTCAGTTGCAAAGGCTACACGTGATTTCGATTGCTCAGCGCATTTTTACTTTGAAAAATGGAATAAAGTGCAGACCGTATTCGAAATTTTGACTGGCTTTTCGAGACTTTCTTATGAGTTAGAAAAGATTTTACGAGTGGTATAAATGTTTCAAAGAGGGACGAGAAGATGTTGAAGACGACTATCGCCCTGGATGCCTCAGCACATCGATTATTGACGACAACGTGGAAGTAATAAAGAAAACTGTTCTGGAAAATAGTCGAATCATGTTCAGAGAGGTTTCTCATGATTTGAGCGTGAAACGAGTAGCAGCCAAGTTTATTCCGAAATTGTTGAACTTCGTCGTCGTGTAAAAATGGTTCAAATGGCTCTGAGCACTATGGGATTTAACATCTGAGGTCATCAGTACCCTAGAAATTAGAACTACTTTATCCTAAATAACCTATGGACGTCACACACATCCATGCCCGAGGCAGGATTCGAACCTGCGACCGTAGCGGTCACGCGGTTCCAGACTGTAGCGCCTAGAACCGCTCGGTCAGGACGGCCGGCCGTCGTCGTGTAGACATCGCTCAGAAATTGCTGACTGCAGACGACAACGATCCAGAAATTCTAAAGAAAGTTATAACAGATGAAGAAACATGAATAAACCGGTACGACATCGAAACCAAGGCCAAATCGTACCAATGGAAACTGCCTGAAGATCCAAAATCTCAAAAATTTCGACAAGTTAGATCACACGTTAAGGTTCTACTCACTGTTTTATTCGATTACAATGGGATAGTCCATCATGATATCCTGCCTTATGGTCGTACGGTCAATAAGAAACAGTACCTAGAAGTTACGCGTCGTTTGCGTGAAGCAGTCCTAAGGAAACGACCAGAATTGTGCCAAAACCTTTTGTAGAAATTGCATCAGGCAATGATCCCGCTCCCACCTCAATGCTTTTTCGTGATCTTTTGGCAAAAAACAAGATCGTTATGTTGCTTCAGCTATCGTATTCGCCGGACAAGGCCCCCTGCGACTTCTTTCTAATATCGAGGCTGAAGAGAACCATGAAACGACATCATTTTGTCACCATTGATGAGATAAAAACAGGATCGCTGAAGAAGTTGAACACCATATCGAAAAGTGAGTTCCAGAAGTGCTTGCAAGATTGCAAAAAGCGCTGGCACAAGTGTGTTAAATTTGACGGGGATAGCTTTGAAGATGTTGATGAATAAATAAAGGTTCTTTAATAAAAACAAAAATGAACGTTACTTTTTAATCACACCTTGTAGATGGCATTACCTATTTTACATGGTTGTGCTGAAATGTTAAGTATTTGCTTAATCAAGCATGTAGTACACTTCCTGCGAATTTTTCGATTGTGTCATGCCCCCTTCAAATTCGAGAAAAAGCACATCCTTGAACCGAACCCTAGAAGACACCGATTTAGGTTTTCGTGGTTTCCATGAATCACTCAGAGTAAATGCAGAAATGAAATGATCGATTATATTTATCATCCTTGTACAATCTGAGTTTGTGCTCTGTCTATAATGATCTAGTTCTCGATACAATCTGTTACAGGCGGCTAATCCATCTTATTTTGCTTGTGGGGATCTGCTGCAACGGAGATGCAAATTCTGAACCCTTATCACTCGCAGTCATTCGTTGGTAATCTTAACGGTACAAAGTACGTGTACGAAAAAACTTGCTTGGTAAACTAAGAACACACACTGATAAAAAAAAACATATGTTGTGCAAGTTTGTTGTCCGTCCTAGGTTGCCTGAACAGTGCATGTCCTACTTGTCTGATGTCTCCAAGAGCTGCATCCATTGTATCAAATTCTTGATGATCAGCATCCGTGCGAAGTAAAACTGCATAAGACATGAATGAAGTCGCTTTGACATTTGAATGAGCCAAGTGACCTTAGTATCTACATAAATGCTAGAATCAACAGTGTTGCTCACGCTTTATTTGATTTACTCAGATAACCGGTTTCGGTTTCACAACCGTCCTCAGCTCTGCAACAGGTGCATAAAAATAAAGCTCTTTCAGAATTTGTGAAAGATAAACATGCACCTACAACAGACAAAGGAAAAAACAAGTAATCTTATTATAAAGCACCGACACGCAGGGTGTATACTCGTTAACTGAACTGATTAGCGATGTATGTGGTATTTAAATAATGGGTACCATTCGCTAATCTTGGTGCTGTCAGAGGAAACGGTGACAAATTTCGATAAACACACAGATGGAAGAAAAGTCGCAGGACCAAGAAGGAAATGTGCGACATAAACGAAAGTTGGTAGGCGTGTTTGAGAGGTTCCATGTCCTATTTTGCATGTCTCCTCTCATTTTCATCAATTTTATTAATGTTCTATGTCATTGCACGGCAGTAACAGACCGAATAAGGTTATTGTAATGAAAGGATTTGTACTGAGAGCTCAAAAAAAATACTTTTCACATGATTCCTATACATGTTGGGTTACTTCCCTGGGTAGCTTGTGCAAGGCAAGTATCGGAGAACGCAGCACACGGCATTTCGGTTTGGGGGCTGCATTTCCCTGAATTCTGAGGGGTTCATACAATAGCCGGCCGCGGTGGTCTCGCGGTTCTAGGCGCGCAGTCCGGAACCGCGCGACTGCTACGGTCGCAGGTTCGAATCCTGCCTCGGGCATGGATGTGTGTGATGTTCTTAGGTTAGTTAAGTTTAAGTAGTTCTAAGTTCTAGGGGACTGATGACCACAGCTGTTAAGTCCCATAGTGCTCAGAGCCATTTTTGGTTCGTACAATAGGCTTAAGCGCCTGGCGGAACGACTGACGTCGGTCGAGTTTCGCCTGTTGTATGCAGGGCGAAACGACCTGCGAGACGTCTGAGTGTCGCCGCAGTTTATGTGTTTACCGTTCCAGCGCGTTTGGAACGAAGGTTCCTGGCACTGACTGACTGCATTGTCCTCTTGATTCTGAGAGTACTTGCGGACCATGCCCTGCTGGGTGCGACTGTCTGGTGCCGGTTGGCCGGTGGTCTAGGCAGGTTGTTTTCGTTGCCGGTCAAACGGCAAGTTCAGTGCCCTCAGCTAAATAGCGGATGCATGGTTGGTCAACTTAAACTGAGGCTAGTTGACATTATAAAGCCCTGCTCGAAATTGGAGGGAATGTTCGCTATTGGTGCGAATGATGTTCTGAGACAGTGTGGGGGGATTTTGGAATCAGAACTGAATGTTGATTCGCGGTTTTTACAGAAGGATTCGGGATCTGATCTTCCTCAGAGTCGGACGGTCTTGCGACTCGGTCGCTCGTTTTCTGAAGAACTTAGAATCCTTGGACAGCCTTCACGGCCAGGGGTTGACACAGAGTTACTGCATGGCAGAAGTCGGCACCTACTTCATCAGGACGCTGCCCACCAACGACGTGCTGCAGATTTCAGTTCTGATACAGTATTTTGCGGCTCCAGCATTGTAGATATTATCAATTTTATACTTTTTTTTAAAAAAGAGAGATGGGTCCCCTCCACGCCCGCACCAACGTGGTGACCAAACCAAAAGTTCTACTGTCACCTCCGTCAACATGTTAGTTATCAAGTAAGTGGATCACAGGATGCTGGGCTGTGATATTTATTATCCGTGCGTCTGGGTAAGACTACGCATTAACACGGTCCATCAGGTGATAGATAGTGGACGAAACACGAGGGAGGGTAGCGAATTGAAGAGCAGAGGGAAAAAAAGTGCCAAGGCTCTTGCCGTGGGAAAAAACCTCTGCGACAGTGGGATTGGTAGTAAGAGCAGTAATGGCTCACTAGCTGCGATAGTTCATGCAAGGTTGGATTTGTTAGTATGGGTACTATGCATCATTACCGTGGCAAGCGATGGCGATGTATCCCTGGTGCTGCAGCCGCTACATTCCTGGAACAATCAAGATTGTTATATAGTAGTGGGAGGTCGACCACCTCACTGTGTGGGGGATGTGTGGAGCTTGTCTGCATGCAGTGTACGGTACGGCTTCCCTGCGTGGTGCCAGTAATTCGGCAGTTTATTCCAGCTGGATATCCAGTAATGGCGTCTGATTAACAGGGGCTCACCTGTACCGTTGTGTTTGCATGTGCTTGGCCATAGATGTTAGGTCCTTACAAGTACGTCTTTTGGTCTTTTATGTTTCCATCTATGGTTGTGGTCGTAGTTCCCCAGATTCAGAATAAACGGGTTCTGCGGATGTCTGGAGTTTCTGTATAGTCTTGTGGTGAGTTTGTGGATTACCTCTGTGAGAGTCTCAAGTCGGTATTCCCGGTGAAGGTCCGCGATGCGCGTGTATCTTGGAGCATTGCTTATGATTTTGAGTACTTTGTTTTGTATGAGCTGCAGACGGCGCAGGCGTGTAGGCGCAGCGTATCCCCAGACAGGAGCTGCGTACGTCATCAGGGGTCGAATAAGTGTCATGTACATGGACCTCGACACCCTTCTGTTCAGTGTGCTACGCCTGTTGAGCATAGGGTAGAGCTATTTGAGTCTCGCGCTAGCTCGGTTGGTCATGTGTTGTATGTGGTCCCCCCGAGTAATTTCCGGTCCAGCCAGACACCGAGGTATTTGACTTTCTCACGGAAACGTATTGGGCGTGCATGTAGAGTTACTGGTCTGCAGTGTCGGTGTTTGCGCAGTTGCTTCGGTCTTCTAGTGAACTGAACGGCTTCGCACTTGTCGTCGTTTACTCTAACACGCCATTTATCCAACCAAGGCTCAGCCACTCTGAGTGCAGTCTGTAAGCGTGACGTAATGTTTGATGGTTTCCAATCTTGCGCGAGGATGGGTGTGTCATCCGCGTAGATTGCCATCGTTGTGTTGTGTGTGGTTGGGAGATCGTTTATGAAGAGATTAAACAGCAGGGGCCCTAGAATGCTTCGCTGGGGTAGTCCCGCGTGTATACCGTGTCGTGTTGATTGTTTTCCCTGCACGTCAGTATTGAAACTCCTGTCTGTGAGGTATGAGTGTATTAGACGCACCAGCCCGTCGGGGAATCCCGCGTCGCTGAGTTTGCGAATGAGGCTGTTGTGCCATACGCGGTCGAAAGCCTTTTCGAAGTCCAGGAACACCACCCCTGTTGCTTTGTTTGTGTTGAAGTCATGTCTTATATGTTCAACGACCCGTAAGAGTTGTTGAGTTGTGGAGTGGTGATTCCTGAAGCCGAATTGCTCCGGTCTCCGGGCTCAGAAGGCTGATGGGTCGGTAATTTTGTGGGAGGCTGTGGTCTTTCCCCGACCTCCTGAACATCGGGACCTTGGCCGTCTTCCAAAAGGCGGGGAAGTGTTGGTGTTTTAGTATGGCATTCGTTATGTGTGTTAGGTACTCAGTAGCTTTATCCGTGAACTTCTGGAGGACACGGTTTTGAATGCCATCATGAGCAGGGGCTTTCCTCGCAGCGGAATGCGTTATAGCCCAGGAGACTTCGGCTGTGCTAGCATGTCGAATGTCGTCGCGCGATGGTTGGGCTAGAATGCGTGTAACCTCCTGGTCAGTAGCAAGTGTGAACACTGGATCTGATGGTACCACGTGCGCTCGCTTTGCTACAAGTCCACCTTGCTTGTTTCTCCATGTGATCCCATTTGAGCTCTCACTACTAATTGCGATACTGCTATATAGTTGGGAGATTAGGACCTCCAGTCATCATCGTCAATCTATTGCATCACAGAGAGTAGGAGCCCCTTGTTCTCAAGCCAACTCTTATTCTCATAATATTTCAGTATACCCTATCCTTTAGCCTACTGTTTGTGTCGATAATCATGTGCATTTATGTTCTGATGTATAATAAATCTCATTGTAATATTTAATCCGCATATTATTTTGTAGATATATGCAGAATCCCATTTCCTGTTTATTATGGTAAAGTTCTCTTTTTTCTGAGTAGATTACGATTTTTATTAAATTTTTGTGAGTGTGCACTCATTATTTTACCAACTAGCAGGGGCCACCATCATTTTCTTCCGTTACCGTTGTGCACATAATTAATTAGCTGGTAGATAAGGACGGGGTCAAGTGCATGTCTCGTTCTCATGAAAAATTCGTCTGAATTAAAGAGGTACAAACTCTTTTCCACCCCGGCACCTCGCATGTTTCCACATCCGACAGACGATGTCCAATCACATTTCTTGTCAGTCGCATAAGGGTGGAGCTGTTAGCGCCACTGTGAGAATGCAAATCAGATTTGCTTTCAGTACACGCAGTAACGGACGTGGTGAGATGTTGTTGGTGAAGAATGCCTTTCAGGCGACAAAGAATCCATTGTGAACACCTCACCGAGTTTAAACGGGGTCGTGTAATAGGGCTACAAGGAACTTAATGTTCCTCACTGTACATGATTGCTGTCAGCGTTGGTTACGAGAATGTCCAGTAGGAAGAAGACCGGGCTGCGGACGGCCACCTGGCACTAGGGAGAGGGAAGATCAAAGTGTTCGGCGTACGGCTTTCGGCGCATCTTACGGCATCTACAACAGCAATCTGAGCAGCAGTTGGCACCACAGTGACTCAACGAACTGTTACATATCGGTTACTTTAAGGACAGATGCAATCCAGACGCCCTGTAGTGCGCCAATTGCGACTTCAGGGGTGTCAAGCGAGAGCTCACTTGAGGTCAGGATGGAGATCTGTTGTGTTTTGTGATGAGAGCTGGCTCTTCCTCTGTACCAGTGACGACCATGTGTTGATTAGAAAGAGGCTAATTGAGAACCTGGAATCAACCTATCTGCTTACTAGATACACTGGGCCTACCCCTGTAGTAATGGTCTGGGGTGCGATGCCACTTGACAGCAGGAGCATTCCCACGTGCCCTGACTGCAAATTTGTCCGTCGACTTGTTGATTCGACCTGTTGTGCTGTCATCCATGAACAACATTCCAGCCGTTGTTTTCCTACGGGATAACGCTCGCCCATACACCGCTGTTGTAACCAAACATCCTCTACTTAGTGACGACATGTTGCTTTGGCTTCCTCGTGCAACAGATCTATCTTCAATCGAATACACAAGGGACATCAGCGGACGACACCTTCAGTGTCATCAACAACCAGCATTACCCGTCCTTGTATTGACCGACCAAGTGCAACAGGCGTGGAACTCCACAAACTGACATCCGGTACCTTTATTACACAATACACGCACGTTTGCATGCTTGCATTCGACATTCTGGTGGTTACTGGTTATTAATGTACCAGCATCTCACATTTGCATTGGCTTATCTTCCGCTTACATTAACGTGTGATCTTGCAGTTTTACTCTACATTCATTAGTTTTTGGTGTTGCGTTTTTTTTTCGGTCTGTGTCTTTACATTCTTGCAGCTCTAGGTTGATGAGGCTGGGACAGATAGTCGGGCATGCCGTTGTGGTAGGAACCATCTTCCCACATCCCTGAAGTAACTTAGGGTTCAAATGGTTCAAATGGCTCTGAGCACTATGGGACTCAACTGCTGTGGTCATAAGTCCCCTAGAACTTAGAACTACTTAAACCTAACTAACCTAAGGACAGCACACAACACCCAGCCATCACGAGGCAGAGAAAATCCCTGACCCCGCCGGGAATCGAACCCGGGAACCCGGGCGTGGGAAGCGAGAACGCTACCGCACGACCACGAGATGCGGGCAGTAACTTAGGGAAACCGCGGAAAATGTAAATCAGGATGGCCGGGTGAGTTCAGAGCTTCCATCCACCCGAATACAAGGCCAGTCTGTTAACAGCACAGAAACCTAGTTCATTTTAATCATAGTGTAGAATACCGTTTTATTTATTCATTCTTGCAAAACAGTAATCTCATAATGTAAAATACTAGTGCTACACTATTTATCAATTCTCAATACCAATCACTGCCCGTATTACACAACCTACAGACATTTTCAGCTGTTATCAAGACCAGAAAGCTGTTGCTTTTCATTTTGTGTACTGCAGCTTTCCATTTACGCGCCTGAAATATTGATTCAGCATTCCCCCATAATGAGTGAGATATTGAATTCAGAAAGATGGTTAGATATTAGTTTTATCCACTGCTGAGCTATTGTGTAAGCCTTACCATAAAAAAGCTTTGTAGTGCAAAAAGGTGTCGTGGAATGAAAGATGTGTTTTTTACTCGTGTTACATATTTTATCAAACCCCTACTTTGTGTCATATCCCTTACTGTATGGAAAGTATTGCTGAAGCTACGTTTTATGTGCCTTTTAAAACAAATGTGTTATAGTTATCTGTTTAAGCTACGTAGAAAATTTATTGTGCAAACTTATTATTTTGTGGAAAATACTGCTTTGAGTTTTATGTCCATTACTTTTTGGTACAAGTAAACTCTGCCTAGATATTTGTGCCGTTATTTGGCGCGATCATCACCAGTCGCGACCCGCCGACTTTGAGCGACTGACTGTGCCGTTCCTCCAGTTAGGCGGCGTTGGGAAGAGGGCGCTGTCCGTTACTTGAGGAGTGGAGAGCGGTGTGCTGATGAGAGGAAGTGGGTGTTTCTGGCTGGACCAAGATTAACTCGGCGGTGGTAGTCTCTCTTGCCGTGGGGCGAGCAACCAGCCATGGCGAAGTGGACGACAGGGCGTGCTATGAATCTGCAAGTGGACGTGGGTGCGGAGAGCACGTGAGCGATTCCTGGCCCGCAGAGTGTATTCAGCCCACGGCTTATGAATTCCTGCGGTGGTTGCACAGAGTGCATGATACTTCAGAGTGTGGACAAAAATATGGAAGCACCGCAAGAAGTGCAGGCTCGAACATGAATGCAGAGGCTAGTCAAACCTGTAGACTGTGCCGTTGTATCTGACCACTTACGACACCTGTACAATGTCCTCAATAGACTCCAAGTGTCCACTCGTGGTCAGAACAGTGTAGTTGTGAGTGCGTTATGTCGGAGCTAAGTGAACTCGAATGTGGGCAAATTGTTGGTACTTATGTGACGGAGGCTTCCATAGCCAAGGAAGCTGAATAATTCTTTGTTTAAAGAAGCACCGTATCTCACAAGGGGAAGGCCTCAGACACGGCCAACCGATTCGGCTAAAATTTGGCAGGTCGCTTGTGTACAATCTAAGACGAAAGACTAAGATATTTTGGCTCAACCCCCCCGCCCCCCCATTTTTCAGAAAATCACCCCTAAAGGTTATGACGAGCAATCGACTCAAAATTGGCAGGATCGATAGATAATTGTAAATAGAGCATTTTTCATCTTTGGGTATAGAGACCACAAATGCATACTTTTCCAGAAATCGAGGAAAGAAACTTTCACAACTGCCGCTTATGTACACACATGGTAAACTCCTGGGACCAGAGAACACGCGTTCGAACCTTGAGGAAACTTAGCAGATGTTATTCTTCTCGTTTGTATTTTTCCATATCTCGGTTGATACAGATAGGAAGGTTAATAAGGTAAGTAAATCAATTAGGAATGATAAAATGGTAGGCAAATAAATTTCTCAAACCTCTTGGGATGGCAAGCAACTAAAATGTTAGTCCTGGTCTCTTTACAATGGCTCTTCCAGTCACTGTTACATGTCCTCACTTGTCTTCAAACAACTAGATGAATGGTACTTGTCATATGAACATTCGAAACAAATACACTCGCAGCACTAAGAAAATCTAATGAATGCAATCTTTCAACAGCTACATTTTTCAATGAGTGGTTAAGCGATTGACCTCTTCTATAACTCAAGGACAAAATGTAACATTCATTTCTAATAAACACAGGAAAATCTTAGGCAATGCTTTTTTTTTACTACTGTCGTGGGAACTTCTGCCACTGAATGTATCAGAATGACCAAATGTAGTGGGAAGACGTAGAAGGCACCATATTAACATTCAGTAAGAACTTTCCAACTGATTTATTGTTTCCAATTACATTGCCCTCATTCCTCTTGGTCTGGGGTCTGTGTCACAGGGCCCTGAAATGCTGAGGAAGCACCCGAGCAGCCCGTGCAACACAATGCTGTGTCATGCCAGCCCTGGACAGCGGTGGAATTGCGACGGCGTCAGGATGCGCCGACAGTTGGCTCAGCGGGCTGCACCCCTGCCAACTCAGCGATGCTCGGTGTGAGCCGCAGGCGGCCAGCTGCTGCTTCTTCTCGCCGGCGTGGCTGAGATTGTGGTGACGACAAATGACTGTGATCCAGCGTCCGAATCTGCGGCCCTCACCTCGGGATGCTTCCATTAAAGGAGGGACAAGATACATTAAATACCAGATGATAAATAACTGGACATACAACCGATTTGTCGAATCTCGTCATCGTAACGAGAATCTAACACCAAGAATACTCCAGGAGTGAGCTGCAGGTGCAGTGCTTCAATAAACGACCATTAAGGTTTTTACGTTTGCCGTGTCATTATCTTGGGCAAGGAGTTGCAAATAGGAATATAAAATTCGTCAATGGCACATCACTAAATGTGTCTCCACAAGGAGGTAGACAATATAGAAGTTATACAGCATTTACACAGTTATTAGCAATCAAGCAGCGTCACTTATGACCGGTTTTAATCGTGGTTACGAGTGTCTGGTGAACATTTGACGCACGTTATCATATAAGGGAGAAAAACGAATCCTTATCGCAGAGAATAGGGAAAGTTATTTTGTGCTGTATTCTGAGCACAAGTTACAGCCAGGTGCGGGCCTGATTGCAGTGAGCTACACATACCAACAGCTGCGAAGTCGAATAGAGGCCACAGGGCCATCAAATTGCTGAAAGAGTATACGTAGCTATTTTGTAAGTCACAAGCAGACTGGGCCCACTGGCCCACCTAGTGTCTTATGAGTACGTGACGTGAAGCACTGTTCTTGGCAAAACAGAAGTGCACAGCCGAATATAAATAGGTGCCGTTTTCTAACGAGATTCATTCAAGTGTCGCAGCTCACCTGGATGGTGGCTACACACAGCAGCAGACGCGGCCCCAGCATTCCAGTCCACGGCGGGTCATTGCTTCGACCCCCTGAGGCCGACGTGGGGTCCATAGTCAGCCAGCCAGTGGTGGGCCACAACGCGGCTCACTACCACGGGCAGTCGTCCTGGCTTCCAACACATGCCGGAGGCATCCCGTGGCGACAGCCACAGATTCGGACACAGGATCATGGGCACTTGTCGTCGCTGTGATCTCAGCCACGTCCACGAGAAGAAGCAGCAGCTGGCCACCTGCAGCTTTTGTAATGGTTTGTATATGATGTTACCAAGTATGATGATACTGAGGTGTAGGGAGTCATGTTATTCTTTTACTTAAATGTTTTGTTTTTGGACTATCTGGGAATGGAAGCAACACAATCGCAGAGTGAGGGACGCAAGGTGTGTCGGAACCAGAAGCGGTGCGGATTTTGATGGAAAAGGTAGCACAATTGATAGCAGACAATACATAATTGAGAAGTGAATTAACATCTAGAAGTGAGCAGGAAACTGCATCGGATCAGTTATTGTTGCCTAGGATGTCACAGCAGGAGATTGATGCAGCTGCTGCGAGTTTGGTTATTCTGTTTTCTGGCAAGGCATTTGAGGATGTCTGTTCGTTTGTGGAGGACTTGGAAATTTCAGCTGTGATGAATGGTTGATCTGATGAGCAGTTGTTACATATAGCCAAGATTAGATTAACGGGTGAAGCGAAAACGTACATAAGGTGTTCTGAGGCCTTAAGGAAGGCAGGACAGATTAAGCAGTTGAAGGAGGGGCCTTTACAAAGGTACAAGAAACAGAATAGCGCTCGGTACTTTAGAGAGAGGTTAAGTACAATGACAAAGAGACAGGGAGACATGATGGAGAAGTTTGTGGACCGGATAAGGGAAATTAATGAGTATACTTAGGAGTTGGGTCACAGCGATGAAGCGATAGTGTTCTGTTGCAGGGGGCAGAAAAAAGGGCACTTGATGTATTTTTGAGAGGGTTACCAGCGCATATGTCACGGAAAGTGTGTGAAGGGACTCCAAAAGATTTGTACTCGGCCTTTCAGCTGGCAATTCAATGTGAGAAAATAGACGTGGCAACAAGGATACGCGAGAGGCAAACAGTGTTTACAGCGGGTATAAAATGTTATAAGTGTGGTCGTATGGGACATGTGCAGGGGAAATATACCCAGTCACCAAGGAATAGAGGAAGGGGTGGAAATCAGCAGCGTGGTGGATGGAGACGTGGAGATAGGAGAAGTAGACAAGTGTTAAACGCCAGAGGGGGCCCAAGACACATCTAAGGGAGCTCATGTTTAATTTTAATGCTACGAATACGTATGCAGAGGTGGAATGTTCAGTGGTACGATCCATAGGACCTAAAATGTTTAAGAGTTTGTTGGACATAGGGGCGCAAGTGTCAGTGGCTACTAAGAATATAATGGTTCGAAGGAAGTTAGATCCACCACATTACAGGTTGCGTGGAGTGGGGGATAAGGAGGTCACACCTTTGGGGTCGGTGACAGTTGACTTTCGAATAGAGGAAGCCCTATTTAATGCATGCATGGAGGTAGTACCATGTGTAAGCGAGGGCTACGACATGATCCTAGGAGTAGATTTCTTGCATCAACAACATGCGAAAATTGACCTTGGACAACGAACTGTGGAACTTGGTGGAATGTTATTTCAGCTAGGGGAAACTGTTGTCAATGCAGAGATGTCGCGAGGGGCGTTCAACGTAATGAACAAACCAATTGAACCGCGTACATTAGCAGTAAGGCTTATTTCGCATTAGTGTGTGTCTAGTGTCACCGGGAAGTCGCTTTGGGTAAGTGTGGAGTCGAATCTGCCTATGGGTACGGTATGTGTTATTGAACCATTGTACGCGTACAGGAGAGGAACGACGGGGAGTAGTTCCCGTGAACGTGGATAATTTTAGCACTGTAGACTCGAATTTGAGGAAAGGAGTTTTAGTAGCAAATTTCGATGTACCAGATGACGAAGACTGGTGTTCTGGATATAGGCAAAGCGATCAACCACAAACTGCCGATAGAACTGCATTGCGTGACAAAATTAAGCATTTGAAAGGAGGAGAAAGATCATATGGAAGACTTATTGTGGGAATTTAAATATTTGTTTTTCCACAAGGGCCGTTACCAGCAACTACATTAGTTCAACATAGGATAACAACAAGGAATGAAGCACCTGTTTACCGTAAACCATACAGAATACCGAGGTATTTGCAGCCGATTGTGGAGGATTTCATTGATCAGGAGCTTGCGGATGGTATTATAGAGCATAGTAATAGTTTCTGTGGAGCGGGCATTGTGGTTGTGCCTAAAAGTCTACGGATGGAACTAAGAAACACAGGTTCAGTTGTGACTTCCGATACCTCAATAATAAGACAGTAACGTACGCATACCCCATTCCAAACATGTCGGAGACTTTAGATCAATTAGGACAGTGCCAGTACTTTTCTACGATGGAATGGTTATCAGTTGGAGGTGGCTCCAGAGCATCGTCCAAAAACTGCTTCCTCTACACCTGGAAGCCATTGCCAGTACATTATAATGCCATTCGGTTAGAAAAACGCTCCGTCAACGTTTCAGAGATTGCTAGACAGTGTCTTAAGGGCTTTGAAACCACGGCAGTGTCTGGTGTATTTGGATGGCATTATAGTGTTTTCTAGTAGTATGGAGCGACATAGACAGCGGTTAAGGGAAGTGTTTATGAGGTTAAGAGCAGCTCATTTGACGTTGAGCCTGGAGAAGTGTCATTTTGCATTAGAAGAAGAAAAATATTTGGGTCATATTATCAGTAAGGACGGAGTGTGAACAGATCCGAGGTTGGTACAGGCTGTAAGGGATTTTCGGGAACCGAAAACAGTTAAGGAGGTGCAGTCATTCATCGGAATTTGCGATCTGAAGTTCGTGAAGGGTTTTGCAGATTTAGCACAGCTGCTGACGCGATTGTTACGGAAGGGTGTGAAATTTTAGTGGACAGAAGAGTGTCAGAAAGCGTTTGACAAACTGAAAGAAGTGTTAAGATCAAATCCGGTTCTTGTGTTTCCAGATTTTGACAAGGAGTTTATACTATCATGCGATGCATCGAATCAAGCATTAGGGTGTGTTCTTAGTTAGGAAATTGATGGGAAAGAACATTCCGTAGCCTGTGCATCTATGCCGTTGAATGCAGCTGAGAGTAATTACTCAACAACTGAGAGGGAGATGTTTAGCGTAACATATGGAATCACATATTTTGAATGTTATTTACATGGGAGAAGATTTCGGGTAGTTACAGATCCTGCTGTATTGAAATGGCTGTTGGGGTTGAAGGATGAGTCCACTAGACTCGCTAGATGGGCTGTAAGGATTAGCGAATTCGACTACGAGGTGGTGCACAAGCCTGGGAAGAAGCACGGTAATGCGGGTGCACGAAGCGGGAAGGTGGCAAAAGTAGAAGTCACAGGTTATGACCTAGCGGTATGGCAAGAATTATAGGACGCTGACAACGATTGAAAATTGTATTGGACACAGCCACAATTTAATATGTACGACGGTCTTCTGTGCAGGGAAACGAAGTTAGGGCAAGGGTAGTAGTGCCAGCGAAGTTGAGGAATGAGGTTTTAAAGGAAGCACATGATCACGTGTAATCTGGTCATGGAGGGTGAAGAGTGACGAATAGGTGAGTGGTGGAGAGGTATTGGTGGAGAGGTAGGAAAGGAGATGTGGATCAGTATGTCAAGAATTGTATGCCATGTGCGCAGAGAGCAGATCTGAGTCGGAAACAGATACAGCTACAACTATTACTGGAAGCGACATGTCCATTTTCTTTGCTGGATATCGATGTCTTAGGACCTTTTAGGTGAACACTATCGGGGAACAGATTCATTCTGACAATAATAGACCATTTTTCGAGGTATGAGGAGATGGTGGCTATGCCAAATCAACAGGCAGCAATGGTCGCGCGAGCGTTAGTAAACAACTGGATTTTGAAGTTTGAAAAGACAATATTTACTGACCAAGGGACCAACTTCATGTCGGATTTAATGAATGAACTGTGTAAATTGTTGAACGTAAAGAAGTTGAGGACGAGCACATTGCATCTACAGGCCCACGGAAGGACAGAACGGGTTCACAGAACAATTGGGAAGATGCTGAATTTTTGTGTACACTCTCATCACCATCAGTGGGACGAGTATTTGAGGCATAATGTAAGCGCATACAACGCAAAAGTCCATACAAATGCCGGTTTATCTCCATATGAGGTAGTGTATGGGCAAAAATTGCCGTCACCATTTGATTTGGTGAGGCTACAGAAAGGAAGGACCAGTGAATCTGTACATCAGTTCGCAAGGGCAATTCAGGATGTTTGGAAACAGGTACAAAAGGCGAATACAAAGGCTTTGGAAAGGCAGGGAGATGCAGTGAAGTGGAAAGGAAGTCTACCGCAGTATAGGGTGTGGCAATGGGTAACACAGTCCAGCCCCTACATGCAAAAATGTAAGATGAAGAAGTTCCTCACGACGTACCAAGGACCATACCAAGTTGTTCAAACCCCATCTCCTGTTAATGTTAAGCTTCAGCTGCCAACTATAACAACGATAGTACACGTTGGGCGGTTATGGCCGTTTAAGGGTTGCCCAGATGTGATTCCAGGCGTGTCACAGGAAGGAAAGAGGAAGAAAAAGAGTGAAGAGAGGTGCTAAGCACAGAGAAAACCAGGAAGACAGACTACAGCATGAAGTACTGTATGCCTTGCGATCCAGAAAGCAGTAGAGTATTTGTAGTTTTTTTGTTTTTGTGTCATGTATCATTGGGTTTGCATAGAGTAATTAGGCACTGTATTTTCGTATATGTGTTTTCGAGTACTGTGAGCCTGCTGGGAAGCAGTCGTTTTGAAGATGGAGGAAGGATGAGGGTGATCCCTGTCCTCAGTTCACTGAAAAGGGACATGTAGCGTGTGATGTATCTGGCATGTTCTTGGAGGAGAAATCAATTGCAGATCTGGAGAAATAAAGGCATTAGAGTAAATTTTGCGGCAAAGCCGTATTAAATATGTATTGAACAATGTCAGAGTCGTACGATTTCCTGTTTAAATTTTTAGATATCGACAGTGCTGAGTCAGGAAAGTCGTGGTTATTGCACCAGCTCATATAATGTAAATTTAAGGATGAAAGTAGTCACACATTCAGTGTTGAATTTGGATAAAAAATAGTGAATGTTGGAGGAAAATCTGTGAAGCTACAAATATGGGACACATGCTCGGACTTGGATGGCTAGTCATGTCAGACCACTGACTACACACAGCACCAGATGGGGTGCCAGCATTCCAGTCCACAACAGGTCGTTGGCTCGACCCCAAGGCCGATGCGGGGTCCGTAGCCAGCCAGCCAGTGGCGGGGAACTCCATGGCTCGCTACTGTGGGCAGTCATCCTGGCTTCCAACACATGCCAGAAGCATCACGAGGCGAGGGCCACAGATTCAGACGCCGGATCACGGGCGCTTGTCGTCTCCGCGATCTCAGCCACACCGGCGAGAAGAAGCAGCAGCTGGCCGCCTGCGGCTCACACTAAGCAGCACTGAGTTGGCAGGGAAGCACACCACTGAGCCAACTGTCGGCGCATCCTGACGCCGCCGCAACTCCGCAGCTGTCCAAGGCCGGCATGACACAGCATTGTGTTGCAAGGGCCACTGGGGTGCTTCCTCAGCATTGTGGGGCCCTGTGACGCAGACCAAGAGGAACGAGGGCACTGTAGTTGGAAACAATAAATCACTTAGAAAGTTCTCACCAAGTTTTAATATGGTACCTTCTAGCTCTTCCTACTACAGTGTCCTCTCGAAATTTATACCATAGTGTTGATCGGTACAAGTTGCAAATGCATGTGAGTTGCCAGTAGTGGAAGACTGACAATAATAGATGCTCCTTCTCATGTCCTCTGACATGGCAGTGGCCAGGCTACTTACCCTACTACCCCTATGATAAGTGACCAAATTTACTTAGCTCATGACTGAATTCACCAATGTAAATAAAAATTAAGCTCATCTTAAAATTTTGTTCCTATGTGTATTTTTGTTTGTTTCTGAGCAGGTAGAGTACTCTCTTACTTAACTCTTAACATCATTCGATTTTTTTTTTGGATTCGCTGTAAGTTTCTAGATGTGTATTATCATATAGTACATTGGAGAACTGTGGGCCGAACGAATGCTTGATTTGAGCCTTGCAGTTGAAGAGGGTCATAATGTGCAATAGGCAGACATCTATCCAGACCATCACACAGGAATTCCAAACTGCATCAGGGTCCACTGCAATTACTATGACAGTTAGGTGGGAGGTGAGAAAACTTGGAATTCATGGTCGAGCGCCTGCTCATAAGCCACATATCACACCGGTAAATGCCAAACGACGGCTCGCTTGGTGTGAGGAGCGTAAACATTGGACGATTGAACTGTGGAAAAACGTTGTATGGAGTGACGAATTATGGTACACAATGTGGCGATCTGATGGCAAGGTGTGGGAATGGCGAATACCCGGTGAACGTCGTCTGCCAGAGTGTGTAGTACCAACAGTAAAATTCGGAGGCGATGGTGTTATTGTGTGGTCGTGTTTTTCATAGTGGGGGCTTGCACCCCTTGTTGTTTTGCGTGGCACTATCACAGCACAGGCCTACATTGATGTTTTAAGCACATTCTTGCTTCCCATTGTTGAAGAGCAATTTGGGGATGGCGATTGCATCTTTCAACACGAACGAACATCTGTTCATAATGCACAGCCTGTGGCAGGGTGGTTAAACGACAATAACATCCCTCTAATGGACTGGCCTGCACAGAGTCCTGACCTGAATATTATAGAACACCTTTGGGATGTTTTGGAACGCCGACTTCGTGCCAGGCCTCACCGACCGACATCGATACCTCTCCTCAGTGCAGCACTCTGTGAAGAATGGGCTGCCATCCCCAAGAATCCTTCCAGCACCTGATTGAACGTATTCTGCGAGAGTGGAAGCCGTCATCAAGGCTAAGGGTGGACCCACACCGTATTGAATTCCAGCATTACCGATGGAGGGCGCCATGAACTTGTAAGTCATTTTCAGACAGGTGTCCGGATCCTTTTGATCACATAGCGTATATCTGAACGTGAACACCAAAGGAATTTGCGATTATGCTCTCTCAAAACGGCGGTTCTGTTTAATATATTTAGCACGAAGTATCCTTACAGCACGAATGTCAAATAGCCTCTGAACTATGTCATACTTTTTCGCTCTGATGCGTCTGTTTAGGAAAACCGTATGCTCCACAATTTTTTTAAGGTGTGCTACGTATTTTATTCGTAATAACAGATGTTTTAGTATAGATTCCAGCTGTGTCATTCACGATTTAAATGATGAAACATGACATCAATTACATATTTTTCTACGCTTAGCACGACGCGTTTCGAGACTTCAGTCTCATTGTCAAGTGCATACGTATTTTGTGTGATGAATGCATATGTGTTTTCTGTCTGTCTTTCAGTGTAGTTGTCTGTCGGGGGTTATACTGCACTCGATATAGATAAAACTTATGATTTTTATATGCTGATATTAGGAATAGTTTTTGTCTGCCTGATAAAAGGTACAGTCTACAAAAAAGTATTTCACACGTGAAGCTACATATGCTGTAAACAATACTACCATACTAGTCACTCAAATAAGAGAAATAAACTTTCTAGATGGCGCCCAGTTTCTATCATTAAACATCACTAACTTATATCCCAACACACCCGTTAAAGAAGACATTGCAGTAATAAAGAACCTTTTGCTAAAACAAAAGTGTTCACAAGCTGAAATTATTAAATTTAAAGAGTTACTAGAACTAATCGTCAACTACAATTACTTTGCATTTAGTGGTAATATTCATCAAGAATCAGACATAGGCTCAGCTATATATGGCACAATGCCAGAAATTTTCATGAATCAGCGAGAAAAGAAAATATTCACCAGCCAGAGTCTCTGCTTAAAAAATATAGTGTACTACGAAAGATATATAGATGATTCCTTAATTTTGTCAAATGCACACCAATAGCATTATAAATGTGTAATGGTGTACTCAAGGAAATAAATTTCACATCTAAATTTAAAAAAAAATAATAGCACTAATTTTCTCGATTTGTGCGTACAAAAATCGCAACAGGCACAGTTTCTGGGTATATAGAAAAAAAAGCAACTTCCAACAGCACAATTCCTGTCACAACCTCTCACCCAGTTGTACATAAGAGAGCTACTAACAAAACGATGGTACACAGAGCAACCAAAATTCCATTGAACAAGGAGTATAGGGAGAAGGAATTAGACATCGTTAAGCAAACGGCAGTGGATAATGACTTCTGCAGTTCGATGATAGATGAAAAGCAGAAACATATAGCAAAAAAGAAATAATGTCCTGGCCCTTTAGAAGGAACCAATAATGCAATCAAATTTATGGCCAGCGTACCTCATGTAGATAACATTTCTGAAAATAACAAGCCTACTTCGATCAGGTAAAATGAAAGTACCTTCTCCACAAACGAAGAACTGTGACAGAAAATAGTGTACATCTTTAAAAATAAGCAAGATAAATTCTCAGATTCAGGAATACACAAAAGCATACGTAAAAGTTGCTCAAGTTACTACATAGGACACACTGGCAGGAATTTTCGTACTACATACTCAGATCACATAACTGTTACACACATGACCAATTCACTAAATCGTCCGTAGCAACACACACAAAAAAAACACTGGACGCCCATGCAACAACGTAGAAATGGATCTTAAGATACACCACCACTTTCAAAAGTCGCGAAGTCGCGTACAGTGGATTTAATGGGGAGCTGGAAATTTCTGTACACCACAAAAATCAGGGGTGAAGGGGGGGGGGGGGGACTGTCAGTTATAAATTAGTGACTCAATTAATTTTCTCAGATAGTTCTCTTGTATAAAATAAGTGTAGTAAATTCTATAAATACGTTCATTTCTTCATAGTCTCTACTCAACATCTGCAACAGAATAGAATACGAAGTGTAATCAGTCATTTAAAAGTCAGTAACGGTAAAATAAATTTATAATTTAAAACTTTTTGTAAATAATGCAGTCCACAGAAAATATACCTCCTCCGACCGTATCTACCATTCTTTGTGAAACAAAACAGTCGTAACACCTCTGTAACATGTTCTGATTACAAAGACAGTGCGAGTGTTGGTTTGCGTGTTTGTGGTATTCTACGTAATGAAGAAGTCACAGTACCTGTAAGTAGGCAGACTGAAACAATATTTCTAACATTAGCATATAAAAAACATACTAAAATTTACTTTGGCCGACTTCTTATTTCATTGTAACCGCAACATGACAACTACAGTGCAAGAGAGACAGAAAGAAACATGAAACCGTCACACAAAATACTTATGAAAACAAAACACTTGACAACGTGAACAGTCTCGAAACGTGTCTTATTAAGCATGAGAAAATACTCGTACGTAAATGGTGCAATGTTTCATTCTTTAAAGCACGCTACATTTCTTGAACCATTGTTTTTCTCCTTTCTTAACATCACACTGTTTGCACATGCAAATGAGAAAACTATACACGTGGAGTTGGTAAACCTGTCTACCGGCACGCAAACGACAGTACAAACACGCCAATTACAGAGGCTTCTGCGTATATCTGCACCTGACAACGCCATGGGAGACCGCGATGGTCTCCATGTTGCTTCACCCGCCAAAGTTGCTGAATATGTATTACTCTCCTTATTACTTAGTTGTGTGGCTCAGTAGCTAGGCCTCTGGGCTCGTATTCACATCGTCAATGTGATTTAGAATGCAACATGGTCGTTTATGAAAGCAGTTATTTCTGTTTTTCGTGTGCTGCCTCTTGTCTTCCTTAGCTTGTCTGTCTTATCCATTTACTTCAATCCAACGTTCCCTTGATTTTGCCCTCTCCTTCTTCCTTTACATTTCAGTATTATCACATTACTCGTCCACACGAAAACTCTGACGTTTTCATTGGTCTGAGTGTAGATAATTTGTTCGGTGAAGCCCTGTATCTAAGGCCGGTTTAAGTTCTTGGCAAGTACCAACATACCAGTCAACAGCATTGTCTTACAACTCCGAGACAAGCAAAATGTCGCGTTTGTAGCAGTAAGACACTTAATATAACAAACCGATTACACTGCGTTGCAAAAGAACGTGAAGCAACCAGAAGACAAGGTCGGATGTCGATGTACCACGCACGTCCAGAAATAACTTTCTCTGTGTTGTTTTCTTTGAAGTAGACGTATTTCGCTGGGAAAAATGCGCATGCGTAACGGATCTGTGACGTGACAATCTAATGTCGGCAGGACTCATTACGGTTGGGTCCAGTATCGCGCCAGCAGTGCCTCAAAATGGCGTCTCTTATTTGTTCTACCGCCGCCTGCGAGGTTCGGTCAGTGATACAGTTCCTTAATGCACAAAACATAGCGCCCATTGAAATTCATCGTCAGCTCCGCCATTTCTATTGGCAGAGCATCATGAGCAAACAGACGGTGCGTCACTGTGTAGTCTTTTTTCCGAGAGTCGTTAAAGTGGCCATGATGACGAGTGCATTCCGCGACCGCCCTCATCAATGATCACTTGGCTGAGATGGTGCGGCAGCGCATCCTGGGGAGCCGTCGCCGTCGCTTCACGATTACGAAGCTCAGAATCCATTTTCCGCAGGTACCGAGATCCTTGTTGCATGAAATTGTCACTAAGCATCTACTGTTCAAGAAACTGTGTGACAGGTACGTGCCAAGAAACCTGACACTCGAGTACAAAACGAAACGCTTTGGAGCAACACTGACATCTCTACAGTGGTATCATGACGCCGACGAGTTCCTAGACAGGATCCTCACAGGCAGTGAGATGTGGATTTCCTACTTGGCCCCCGGAAACCAAGCAGCAGTCAATGTATTGGCGTCACAGTGGATCTCCGGTCAAGACGAAATTCAAACAGACTGTGTCGGTGCAGAAAGTGATGTGCATAGTGTTCTGGGACAGAGATGGCTTTGGAATACAAAAGTTGATCTCACGACATGACTAGTGTTTAAATTCTTTTGGCGACCGTTCGATAAATAGCTGAAACATTGCTATACCTGTGGTCAGTAAAGTTTTTCGTGTAACTACGTTGTCTGTTTTAAAATGATAGGGAGACATACTTTCTTGATGCTCCTCATAACTTCGTACACGTGCACACCATCGACGATTATATCAATGATAGGAGCTGCAGTTTCCTGTGACAGGTGGACCATCCACCAGAGTGCTTGGGTGGTGTTCATATTTTGCGTTATCAGACCTGGGATATTCTGTGTCTTCTGACACCATTGGTCGGAGACTACCAGCAGCCGGTCTACAGAATTTCCGTCCATCCCATACGTAGGCTACAGTTAATATCATGATAGAAACGTCTCCATTTAGAGTGATACTGTGATCGGAAGTCGTAGACTGCTGATGAAAGTCATCACAATGTGTTGAGCGGTGAATCGCTGTTCTGCACTTCGCCACATGATCATACTCGACGAGTATAGTGGCGACCTAAACAGAGGTTCCTTGCTGCCAATAGTTTGGAGATGCAAAGCGGTATTAATCCTTGTGTCTTGGTGAGGGGAGCCATCGGGTATGGCTTTATGTCACAGCTGGGAGTCACTGAGGAAAATCTGACGGCACAACGGTGCGCCATTGAATCCTACGTCCTCACGTGTTACTTCTGACGCGACAGTATCGTGGGGCCATTTTTCAACAGGTTAATGCTCGCTCTCAGATGGCACGTGTTTATATGAACTATTTGCGTGGGGTTGAGATATTCCGGTGGCCAGCAAGATCCCCAGATCTATCCCAATGTAATATGTCCGGGACCGGCTGGGACGTCACAACTCCATCCAGTTGTCAGTATATCCAGAATATCAAGGACTATTTACAACAGTTGTGGGCCATCTTGCCTCAGGATACGATTCGTCAGTTTCACGACACTCGTCCCAAATATATGAGTGCATGCATCCAGGTCAGAGGGAGTGTGACCTAATACTGATGAGGGGGCTCATACTGCCAAGTTAATTTTATGTCAGACCTTCCAAATTTAGGTTTTACGGGATTTCCCTACATTGCTCCAGGCAAATGGCGTTTTAGTTTCTTTGAAAGGGCATGACCTACTTCGTTCCCGATCCTTGAAGCAATCCTAGCTTGTACTCGATCTCCCATACACGCATTTTCAATAAGGCGTTACCCTAAACTTCCTTCCCTCTTCTTGTTAAGAGAAGGCAAGTTAATTCTGTTTCGAAAAGCTAGTGACACCAACTCCAATAGTAGCGTACATATCGTATACTCTTAAGTCTCTAGCCTAAATAATTTTCTTATAAATAATTCGTTTTAATTAAAAAAATGAAGTCCCATAGTGCTTAGAGCCATTTGATCCATTTAATAAAAAATGTGCACAGGATTAAATTTTTTAGTAAATAGTACACTAAGAGGTGAAACTTAATAATTACAAAATGCAACAGTAGAACAACTTTATGTTCTTTATGTATTTCTGTCTCCTGAATTCGAAAATGATACTCAAAACATCGTATTACCCACAGTGTTGGCACCAATCGTATACCTTGGCATTATTGATATTACATACTGAAGTAGTACATATATGCAATACATGAATCATGCTGTAGTTTAAAACAACAACATACTGAAATATGCACTTGCTGAACAGATACTTATAGACACTGTGGTACAAAATATGCACGAACATTATTCATTCTGTGCTTTCTTTGTTGGCATGGCGTGCCCCCCTGCTTTCCTCTTATGGAGCAGTTCCATGTGCCCATGGCCAAGCACCCAGCAGTAGTCGCCCATCATCCGCACATCCCAAGTTCCCTGATACAGTCGTCCAATGTTCTTGATGTCTCAATGGGATCCTTCACTGTCTTCTTCATTTACAGTTTGGAAGGAAAAAGTCAAGGTGCGAATTAACAAAATGTAACTTCAAATTCATTGAGCATTCCAGCATTTTGAATTTCGTCACATGTTCTCAACTCTGTCGGCATACTCTGGGCTATGACTGTTTCCTATGAAGTTTTGAACCACACAGTTACAGGTAGTCCAACTTTTCGCTCCGTGTCATTCACTGAATGAAGGAAATCTTCGTCTAGCATCAGTTTGCGAGTATTGGGACCACCGAACATGCCCTCTTTCATCTTAACATCTGACAGGTTGGTGAACTTGTAACACAGATATTTCTAAAAATTGCCACTCTTCGATAATGCCTTGAGAAACTGCTTCTTTATGCCCAGTTTGATGTGCAGAGATGGTAAATTAGTATTCTGTCTCTTTCCGCTAGAGGGTCAGAGTTCATAGTTTTGTCCCCTGGAACCAGTACCAACATTTGTGGCAGCTTTTTTTGCTGCCAATGTTTGTCACGACCCCAACTACCCCATTCACGAATGAAACGGGAGAACTTGGTATATTTTGACTGTTGTCCTAGAAGCATACTTATCACTTCCCAACCACCACAAACCATCCGGCTGTAATCCTCATGATGAATGGTAGCAAGAAGCACCTTCATCTTGTCAAATGTTTCGGTCAGGAGCACAGAATCGCGAACACGTATTGAGAGATACATGCATGTAGTTCCGCTGCGGACTGGTAACATGTATGTTACCAGTCCGCTGCGGACTGGTAACATGTATGTTACCAGTCCGCAGCAGGACTACATTCAGGCTTCTTTTACGTGAGTCACTAAAGTCTCCAGTCACCTGGCGATTACGGAATGTTGAACTGACCCATAAACCCTTGCACATCACTGCAGTTCAAAACCAAATCATTTTGAGCAAAACATTGTGTGAACATCAAGTCCCTTTTTCGATATAATGTTACGAGTGTACGAGCTGCTAACGAACGCCTTTCATGCAGTCATGACCCTAGACGTTTTTCTTTATCCTTAGTCAGTCCCAGATCATGAACTAAATCATTTAGATCCACCTGAGTGAACAGAAGAGCGCCCTCATCTGTGCCTATTTCGAAGTCGGTATCATCCGTCTCGTGCAAAGTATCTCTGTCTTCACTGTGGTCCGTAAGTAATGTCTGAGGAGGCTGTGGTGTAGGTAGGCCACGTGCAATAGGGCGAATCGCCGAGATAATGTTGTTCGGATTCTCAATAGTCTTCTTGTTGAACACATTAACCTTGCAAGAGCAGAAGTAGCAGTTGTCAGTATGATTCCGTTGCTCCCACCAGACCATAGGCATACCAAATCGCAATGACTTCTTATTTCCTGCCGCTCACCGTCGTAAATCTTCCACACACACAACCCACACGACCCATGTTTCATTGCTGTCGCTTAGTTTCACTCGAAAATAGGCATGACAGACTTTCATCATGAAATCAGTAATGTTTCTTCAGTCCCTTTTTCACCAAAAGTTCACCACAAATACAACAAAGACAGTTAGGGGAATTTACACAGTATCGGGTAGGCACTGGACACCAACACTAATACGTACTTCCTCCCACAAACACAACACAGTGCCGCTCAGGCAGCGCCATTTTCGATGTGACAGATCGCTGTATGCCGCTAGGGGCGCAAATGCTGAACAGTTGAAAGTGATGCAACACTTGTGAGCTTCATTGGTGTTATCGTGAGCATTATCATTACTGCAAATGCATGCAATTAGTACAAAAACTGTGGGTAATACGATGTTTTGAGTACCATTTTCTAATTCAGGATTTCGGAATAGACAAAGGACGCCTACATTTTAGAAAAAAGTATATTTGTAACCGTTGTAATTTGTTGCACTGTGTTACAGGCGGATGAAAAGATAAAGCGTCCACTATCACTAGAAAGTAAATGTCCAGGTTATTGCTAAAATCGGAATTGTGCCATCTGAATAAATCGGTTACAGCATCGGTGATTTCAGCCGTAAATAGAAATATTAAAAAAGGTAGTAAGATTTTTCTGTTTAGTAAAAGTGACGAAAGCAGATTTTAGAGTACTTGACGACTCAACTCAAAAGTTTCATCTCAAGTATAGATAGTGCTGAGGATCAGTGGACAAAGTTCAAAATCATCGTGCAACATGCATTAGCTGAGTATGTGCCAAGCAAGACCGTAAGAGATGGAAAAAAGCCACAGTAGTACAACATCCGAGTTAGAAAACTGTTACGGAAGCAAAGGAAACTTTACGGCAAACATAAACATAGCCAAAGCCTAGTAGACAAACAAAAATTAAACGAGTCGAAATGTAGTGTGAGGAGGGCCATGCGAGAGGCGTTCAACGAATTCGAAAGTAAAGTTCTATGTACTGACTTGGCAGAAAATCCTTAGAAACTTTGGTCTTAACTCTAAGCTCTTACTTTGTTCATTAAACGACTGTGGGGAACTGTATCGAACGCCTTGCGGAAGTCATGAAACACAGCACCTACCTGGGAACCCGTGTCTATGGCCCTCTGAGTCTCGTGGACGAATAGCACGAGCAGGGTTTCACGCAATCGTCTTTTTCGAAACCCATGCTGATTCCTACATAGTAGATTTCTAGCCTCCAGAAAAGTCATTATACTCGAACATAATACGTGTTCCAAAATTCTACAATTGATCGACGTTAGAGATATAGGTCTATAGCTCTGCACATCTCTTCAACGTCCCTTCTTGAAAACGGGGATGACCTGTGCCCTTTTCCAATCCTTCGGAACGCTACGCTCTTCCAGAGACCTACGGTACACCGTTGCAAGAAGGGGGGCAAGTTCCTTCGCGTATTCTGTATAAAATCGAACTGGTATCCCATCAGGTCCAGCGGCCTCTCCTCTTTTGAGTGATTTTAATTGTTTACCTATCCCTGTGTCATCTATTTCGATATCTACCATTTTGTCATCTGTGCGACAATCTAGAGAAGGAACTACAGTGCAGTCTTCCTCTGTGAAACAGCTTTCGAAAAAGACATTTAGTATTTCAGCTTTTAGTCTGTCATCCTCTGTTTCAGTACCATTTTGGTCACATAGTGTCTGGACATTTTGTTTTGATACACCTACCGCTTTGACATAAGACCAAAATTTCTTGGGATCCAATGAATCGCCTGAAATTCGCTATTTCTTCCCATTATTTTATAAAGTCGTTCCAGTTCAGGCCTTTCCGGAGGAACTCTCAGATATTTTAAGAATGTTGAAGTTTCCAGTGAAATGAAATGTACTCATGGCGTTGTTGGCCGGGAGTCCCCTCTCTCATTTTGTGCACGATGTGTTATATATACTTACCCCATCTTCCTATTCCATTCGCGGACGGGACGCAGGAAGAACGATAGTCGGTAAGCTTCCGAATGAATCCAAATTTAATTTTAGCATCGTCCTCATTACACGTTACACATGTTGGAGAAAGAAATATGTTACCAACCAAGTACCCTGCAGCCTCTCGGTGCAATGCAGAGCACGTACGTGACATACGAGGAGTAGGATACAGAGTGGCCGGGAGAAAGCTGCTTCTTAGAAGCTACAGGAAATTCTGACGCAGCTTTGAGCGGCATCCTTCGAGCTTTTCTCGGAGAGTGGTAGAGCGGTGACTGGTTCGCCCGCAAGAAAAATTTCCTGTCTTTCTTCTGTTGGAATAGCTGTGAGCAGACTGCTCGTGTACTATTCTCGGCCGTGTTAGCTGTTGTCGTAAACGAACGACGTGCTTGGATAAATGCTCTTACTAATTGTGGAGGTATTTCCTATAGTCAACTTTTTCACGCAGAAGGAAACAGCATTCTCCGCACTTAAAGATGTGTATTGCCGTTACTACGTGATTATATTGCTCTGGCGTAACTCTACACTCGTGACACTAGCGCTCTTATGGATACATCAGTAAAAGGTGGCGAGGAGGAATGGAAAAGTTTAATTCGAAGACAAATTTGCAAATAAAAATAAGAAAGGTAACTGAATAACGGAAAATCGAATAACTACCATATTGCTACTGACACTTAGTGTTACGTTTCGAATGTGACATTCCATAGATAAGTTCTATCTATTTTGAAACTTTCTAGTAGGCCGTTCTTCAGACTAGTGACTTCCCGGTGTCACGTATCTCGAAGAAAAGTTGTGAATGAGTCGTCATTTGCTTAAGCGATGGTAGGAGGGTGTTCACGGTGTTCCTAGCTTTTACGATGTCCCCACAGAAAAGATCCACGAACATCGACCTCAGGGAATCTTAGAGACCGTGCGATGTCCTCCAAACCGTCGGCGAAAGTATCCACTGTTTGTCGGCCTGTCTTATGCGGTATTACATCCTAAAGAAAAATGTTTTTACAGTCATAAAACATTTCGTCATGCAGAAACTACAGAATGAACGTGTGCAGTGTTAATAATCTGAGCTGCTGGTACTAAAGGTATTATTAATGTTAACTTCGAAAAAGTAAAGACCGATGTCACCATGACATGACACGGCGCACCGTGCTATAAACTCTCTTCACGTAGTCAAAGTGCAAATGGGACCTTTGTCGTCTACACTCTTTTAAAGTACCAGGAATCATTGTTGAACTTTTCCCATACACTTGTTTAAAAATCTTCATGCGACAGGAAGTCTCAACAGCTAAATATCTGAACAATTTGGGATTTTCGATCGTGGAGCTGTAATTCGTGTCTGTACAATGGAGACGGAATGTCCCGAAGTGTGATACATAAGGAGGATGTCGGTATAGAAGAACTCCCACGTTTACGGAAACTACTTTGTCATGGTGATTGACATGGTAGTTTCCTGAATTCGGGAACGCAACCATGGTCTGTATTTTATGACCTGAGGATGGCCGATGCTGAACGAAGTGGATCATTTCGTTATAAGTAAATATGATTGTTCCGGATAATAAATTAATTTCAAGACATTCAGTTACTGTGGTCCCCTGCTAGATGGAATTGTCGTTCTTTCCAAAAGGAGAAAACCGTACCAAGATGTAATAGAAATGTAAACAAACACCGTCTTGATCACAACTTTTTGTTACTGACCATCGGTTTCAATCTGCACTTCAGATCATCTTCAGTTCTAAGTTGGAAAAGTGAAAAAGGCAACGACAATAAAGAATTACAAAAGTGTCAAATTATGATACTACCATCAAATATTTTACAAATAATAGCAAAATATTAGGAGCCCACACATACCTGGCACTCCAAGGTGGAGTTCATCAAAAACCGTTTAAAACTAACGTAAGATACCATGTATGTGGTGGGGAAAAAATTTCGTGCAGTCACTTGACGTGAGCCTAACTCATATGCTAGCATATTAAAGCAACGTTAGAGAGATTTGTTCGTCACGAAATAAAATAAATATTGAAAATTAAGAATTAAGAGACACTTTAATGAAATACAATCCGATATGTATGATGCATTACACAAAAAAAGATAAAATACAAAGGCAATAAACCACCTCACAGTACACTATGTATGGTACACTGTTATTCTTGTTTCCATATTTTAGAAAACAGTGCAAGGTCAACAAACATATCTAATTTCCTTACCTTTAATCCGCCATCTATTAAAATACAACCATAGGGTTCACCAGCTCCTGGGCTGGAAACCCCTACCGTTTCATCAAGATGGACACCTAGGGACCTATATGGCACTGGCAATAGAGCAAGATTAAGTATTACTTCGTTTGTTTCTCAGAGTACATCTGGTCATTGTTTCTACTGCGGTGACTAATGGCTTCATAAGCCAGCGTGCAATCAGCTGAATCCAGAGGTAGGCTCAGGGCTACCAAAGATCGCTGCATCGGCCACTAGCGCCGGCCGGTGAGTCAGGAGTATGGTGAGTTGTCCACCAATTGGAGCTTCCGGTCGGCTGGGCTGCTACGGCTGAGGAATGGAGCGGCACGTGTGTGTTTGGCTCACGCGCTGTCTTGAGAGTACTCTATCCTTTTCAGGTCACTGCCCATGTTATCCCATTAGATGGATCACGATGTCATATGCTGCGATGTCACGTTGAATGCTAATACTGGCTCACCAGTTCGGTGGCCATCTGACCCGAATGGCGCTAAAGTTTCAGGGCCGTTGGTGCCCTGAATCGGAATAGTGTTGGTAGACTTGTGGACTGCCCATCAGCGGCGGCTTCGGTAATAGATAGTGGTTCATAGTCATCCATGGCTACAGTTCAGTGGTCATCACATCAGGCACCAAGAGTATGGCCGGCACTGGAAGAATCTCACACGAGATGCTACAATATAGTAATTAGAGAAGCGAGTGCAAACGATGTGAACACCATCGATCCTACTGATCGAGCTGCTCTAGGCTAGCAGGGTGGAGTATTTTTGCTTCACGATGTAATTTGTAGTGACTGAATCGATTTCACTCATTAGGAGTCGTCAAAGGTGTTTAGTTTTGCTGTATTGGCTTAATTTCTGTCAGCATCATAAAAGCTTCGTCAAATCCCTGATAGGTATTGTTGCACCTTACCTCGTGAATCTTACATAAAGTAACAAGGGTGACGGAGGCAGGTTGGTCCGCACTTGTCTTACACTTTTCTGCTGAGCTCGCTCGCAGTCATACTTATAAGTGTTGCTGTACTCTTGGTGATCAACTAAGTGTGTCGAAATGCTTACACCCAGCGGCTGGTTCGTGCTGATAATTACGTGTGCTTGAGCAATGCTTAGTTGTAGGGTCTCTGAAGAAATTTCCCTTCCCTTTTCCTTACTATCTTGATGCACAACAAAACTTTAAGAATTTGTCTTTAGAAATAAAAGTTACATCAAAGACTCTTTCTGTAAGTGAGAAAAGGATGAGAAGAAAAGGAATTTAGTAAAAGAAATAATTATGGCTTTTAGCGAAAAATTTTCTATAACATTTCGAAGGTGTTAAATGATAGTACCCTGAGAAAACAGTGGCCGCTAGAGTGTGCCACCTCCCACTGCAGGTTGAGTGACGAGAGATGCGATAGCGTCTTTACGCATACCACAGCCAGCTAGCGGTATAGCCACATCTATGTACGCGAAACAAGGAAGAACAGGCATGACACATCTGCTGAAGAACTTCGTCTTAAATATTCAAATAAGCGTTACAGGAAAGTTTATTCCGTTCGTTAAGCTTCTTGTCTCGTTCTTTTATTTTGGCAGAATAAATTTCAAGTTCTTCAAGCACGTCAAGATAAAACCCACTTATTTGTTCTTCGAAAAATCTCATTAACAACACTGGAGGCTCTGTATAGAGTTCTTGGCGGTGTTAATACGGACGGATTCTTTCTACTCTAATGTTAGTCAGTGCACATAATCACACCAGTTACCCAAATGAAGGACATTTTGGCTGTGACAACAAAGGTATATTTTTTATAGTCATATGTATCTACATTTTGATGCGGACTGGAGTACATTACCGGCTGTAGCCCGTTGTTCTCCACGGCTTTTAAGGTGCATTAACGAAGGTAGCTTTAAATTCATATTGCCCATCATATACTCAAAGGGAAAATCCCTGTCAAATGAATTAGTTAAATCAAATGAAACTATATGATTACAGAGGCCTTTTCAAGCCTCAAACATCTGCAATGTACATATGCCAACTGAAATGACGAATGAAAATTTGTAACAAGGCCGGGATTCGAACTGGGTCTCCTGATCACTATTCAAATACTCTAACCACTGTAAGAACATGGCACAGTAGCTTTGCACAATTGCACAGACTACCCTTGCAAGCCTCCCCATCAATCCAAATTCTCAGACTATACAGATCTGAGACTTGAAATGTGTCTGGAACCATACTTTCGTTTGATTAAAGCAACCATTCCTGTGTTTTAGGCAGGACCACCCGTTCTGTTCGATGCATAGGTGATATGCCAATCCAATTAGAGAGCCTCTGCAATGCTGTTCGCTTTTATAGGGAATACCAAGACGGCTGAGGCATCAATTGGAATCTGAATTGAAGAAGGAGACGTGCTGAGGTAGTCTGTGCAGTTGTGCAGAGCCACTATGCCAGGGTGGCGTAGTGATTAGCGCATCTGTCTAGCGAGCAGGAGACCTTGATTCCAATACTGGCCTTTTCACATATTATCATTTGTCGCTTCAGTCTGCACATATACCTCATAGAATTGGCTAAAGTTGTGTGAAAAGAATACAACACGAAAGTAAATGAGTCTAAAGCACAAGTTTATAAGAAGAAGCGAGATTCAGATCTTGAGTACATGTATGTGACAAGTCACTGCCGCAAACTACCTGATTTACTTATTTAGGAAATAAGATCGATAGAAATGGGACAGGCAGAGAAGTAGTAAGGGGCAGAACTGACCAATCATAAGGTACCTTTAATAAAGATGAGCAAATATTAACCTCAGAAATTAACAGCCTACAAATTAACGAAAGGTTTCCGAAAGTATAGACTATCTAATGAACAGTACCAGAACACCACGATGTAATGTGGATTTGAACACTAGATATCAGGAGAGGCGGACCGTCCAGTAATAAAAAGAGGTGGGAAGCATTGCGCTGTAAGTAAAGTTGCAGCAACAGGAGACTGGCTCAGTCAGAACGAGTCAGTGACTTCGAATGTGGACTAGTCATTAGTCGTCACCTGGCTAACAAATCTATCCCGGATATTTCATCCATTCTGAAGCTACTGTTAGTGATATGGTTGTGAACTGGAAACATGGAGGGACACCAACAGCTAAACAGGCAACAGGTAGATTTCATGTACTGACGGGCAGGGACCGTCGAGCATTGTTGAGGGTGGTTGTAAACAGTCGCGTGAAATCAACAAAAGGAATGACGCGTGACTTTCAAAGTGCTGCCAGCAGCGCAGCTGGCACAATGTCTGGGTGGAAGGAGTTGTTGTTTTTGTGGTCTTCAGTCCTGAGACTGGTTTGATGCAGCTCTCCATGCTACTCTATCCTGTGCAAGCTTCTTCATCTCCCAGTACCTACTGCAACCTAAATACTTCTGAAGCTGTTCAGTGTATTCATCTCTTGGTCTCCCTCTACGAGTTTTACCCTCCACGCTGCCCTCCAATACTAAATTGGTGATCCCTCAATGTCTCAGACATGAACTACCAACCGATCCCTTCTTCTAGTCAAGTTGTGCCACAAGCTCCTCTTCTCCCCAATTCTATTCAATACCTCCTCATTAGTTATGTGATCTACCCATCTAATCTTCAGCATTCTTCTGTAGCACCACATTTCGAAAGCTTCTATTCTCTTCTTGTCTAAACTATTTATCGTCCACGTTTCACTTCCATACATGGCTACACTCCATACAAATACTTTCAGGAACAACTTCCTGCCATTTAAATCTATACTCGATGTTAACAAATTTATATTCTTCAGAAACGCTTTCCTTGCCATTGCCAGTCTACATTTTATATCCTCTCTACTTCGAACATCATCAGTTATTTTGCTCCCCAAATAGCAAAACTCTTTTACTACTTTAAGTGTCTCATTTCCTAATCTAATTCCCTCAGCATCACCCGACTTAATTCGACTACATTCCATGATCCTCGTTTTGCTTCTGTTGATGCTCATCTTATATCCACCTTTCAAGACACTGTCCATTCCGTTCAACTGCTCTTCCAAGTCCTTTGCTGTCTCTGACAGAATTACAATGTCATCGGCGAACCTCAAAGTTTTTATTTCTTCTCCATGGATTTTAATACCTACTGGAGTAAAGTGGTCGAGCAGCTCCCCATAAACCACTATTTCTGTAGTCAGTGCTAAGCAGTGCTTTAGGAGATGTAAACAGCAACGCCGGTGGACAGTGGGTGACTGGAAGGAAGCGAGTGATTTAGAGAGAATGCAAGAAAGACGTATAGATATGTATCCATATGTAATGGATTAGAAATGGAATGTGGTCATAAAAGATCAAAAGAGTGAGAAACGCATAATGTTGATTTCATATGAGCACCGGAGACGTCGACGAGGTGCTGTACAGTGACAAATATGCATCTGGTAGCCAGAATTAGAGCTAAATTTTTCCAGCGTAAATCGGTTCCAAAATAAAGCATTAGCATATCTGCCAAGTTTCCCTGCTATACGATAATTACAGCCTACACTAAACCGCCGTGAGTAGCAGCACTTTAATTATGAAGTGCCTGACATTATCCCAAAAATAAATTTAAAATATCCCCAATATTCCTGTCATGACCAAAGTTCTTTGGGAGGTTTCCCTGGGTTGTGAAGTAAATGGTGGAACTACAAATCCTCTCCCAATTTACAGATTAGACACTCCCATGCAACGCTAACATCTTTCCTGGTATTTGGCTCTTAACAACTGCACTCTTTAATGCCTAGGATCTCGCAAAGCCCACTCTAGCACGAGGGGTAGAGAATGAAAGTATCAAAAAGATAAACTTTGAAAGGGCACATCATAGTTATGGTATATGACGTTTGTAATGTGCACTGTCTTACGTTCAAATGGTTCAAATGGCTCTGAGCACTATGGGACTTAACATCTGTGGTCATCAGTCCCGTAGACTTAGAACTCCTTAAACCTAACTAACCTAAGGGAATCACACACATCCATGTCCGACGCAGGATTCGAACCTGCGACCGTAGCAGTCGCACAGTTCCGAACTGAAGCGCCTAGAACCGCTCGGTCACAACGGCAGGCTGTCTTATGTTCCTGACGCCTCTGGTGCTATCTCTGACAAAGACAGTGATAGCTTTGATAACAGTAATCGTTTAAAGTGTTGCCACACTACAAGTGTGATACAGCCCTCGACGCTGCTCTATTCCATGCAAGCTGCTGCTCCTCTGCATGACTATTGCAACCTGCTTTCATTTGAAGCTGATTGTTGAATTAAAACCTTGCTCCTCATTTATACGAGTAATTTTCACCCCCATTACCCACACTATTTCCCTCCATTATTAGACTGATGATTCCTCGACGCCTCAGGCTATATCCCAGAAAACGTTAGCAGTCCGGCAAAGCGGTTTTTGGTGCTGTTTGTTAGTACATGTTGCCTACATCAGGGGCAAATTACATTCAGGGTCAAACCTATTTTTCTCTTTTCATTGACAAGCCCTTAACCTATTGTACTGGGAATAATCCATTCTTTTGAGTGACAGGTCCTTAACCTGTTGTACGGTTAACTGATTTTCCATGAAACTCCCACCCCTCCCCCTCTTCTCCCACCCCTCTGGGAACTCCCCTTGCCGATACAAGCACAATTTTTATATCAATTTGATAGATTAATTAATTATCATCAGCTAGGAGAAAAAACATTTCTCATCTTTTACATCATTAATCACAGGACTAGACTATTTAACTCATTTTTGGCTTAAGACAAGGTGTTAAGATCCACCCCTATCACAGGAAGCCTCCTCACTTTAGAACTCGAAGTAACCAAATGCCTCGCCACATACGTAGGGTCTTCAGGTAACAGCAAAGAGAAGTTGTAAATATCAGATTTATAGATTGCATCACTTTATGAATTCGGTAATACATCTACTTTTATTATGATGGTCGCCTCTCCCTTCGCAGGTGGGAGATTGGTATATCCTCAAAAGATATCGCTGCAAGGAAAGAAACTTGCCACTGCAAGTATCACATCTGCTATACCTAGCTATCGCTTCCACCCGAGAGGCTGCACTGTATTGATAGCACATTGATAGGCTAAATAATTAAATTGAATGTGAGAGTCACTTTGCATAGCGAGTAATTTTTTTTCTGTGGTCGGATTACACTCACCAGGTAGTTCAAATGGGAATCCCTGGAGGGAAGACGATGTTCTTTTCGAGGAACACTATTGAGAACCGACATTTGAAGCTGACACAGAAGGATTCTACAGATATTTCACGTAAGGACCACGCTATTAAAAACACGATCACGACGTCTATGTTACCATCATCCTGCATGAAAAGCGGTATTGGTTCTACTTCGTTCTACATGCACCCACAAGAGTAGCTGACAGCGCTATGCTTTCTGGCAGAAATCCTGTCTGCGCTTTGGAATCAAGTCTATTCATTCAACCACATACTTGCGTTGGATGCTTTGGAGACGTCTTTTAATGATTCATCCACTGGTTAATCATATACATGCCGTCCTCATATGTCGAAACGATTCACCTTTTTCGAACCCATCTGCTACAGCAAAAACTACGGCGCCGTTTCTCGACAGTCCCTCTTCATCTAGTATCTGCTCCTCAGTCTCTGCCCTGCCCTCCCTCCAGTTCCAGCTACGTGATTGTCCCAATTTAAGTCGGAAATGAACAGAAGTTGGAGAGCGCCACATCTAAGACCTTCTGCATCCCGTCAAGAAACCGGGTGAGCTGAGTTAATGCGACAGAATCTTGTTTAGACCACTGGGTGGAAATGGAAACATACTGTCGGAGCCCTACCATTCGTGTACAATCTGCAAGGCGAGTGTTAAATGAAGCTTCCTCCTGCAACACGAAGTAGTAATAGAAAAAGATAGTACATCTACATCTACATCCACATCCATACTCCGCAAGCCACCTGACGGTGTGTAGCGGAGGGTACCCCTTGAGTACCTCTATCGGTTCTCCCTTCTATTCCAGTCTCGTATTGTTCGTGGAAAGAAGGATTGTCGGTATGCCTCTGTGTGGACTCTAATCTCTCTGATTTTATCCTCATGGTCTCTTCGCGAGATATACGTAGGAGGGAGCAATATACTGCTTGACTCCTCGGTGAAAGTATGTTCTCGAAACTTCAACAAAAGCCCGTACCGAGCTACTGAGCGTCTCTCCTGCAAAGTCTTCCACTGGAGTTTATCTATCATCTCCGTAACGCTTTCGCGATTACTAAATGATCCTGCAACGAAGCGCTCTGCTCTCCGTTGAATCTTCTCTATCTCTTCTATCAACGCTATCTGGTACGGATCCCACACTGCTGAGCAGTATTCAAGCAGTGGGCGAACAAGCGTACTGTAACCTACTTCCTTTGTTTTCGGATTGCATTTCCTTAGGATTCTTCCAATTAATGTCAGTCTGGCATCTGCTTTACCGACGATCAACTTTATATGATCATTCCATTTAAATCACTCCTGATGCGTACTCCCAGATAATTTATGGAATTAACTGCTTCCAGTTGCTGACCTGCTATATTGTAGCTAAATGATAAGGGATCTTTCTTTCTATGTATTCGCAGCACATTACACTTGTATATATTGAGATTCAATTGCCATTCCCTGCACCATGCGTCAATTCGCTGCAGACCCTCCTGCATTTCAGTACAATTTTCCATTGTTACAACCTCTCGATATACCACAGCTTCATCCGCAAAAAGCCTCAGTGAACTTCCGATATCATCCACAAGGTCATTTATGTATATTGTGAATAGCAACGGTCCTACGACACTTCCCTGCGGCACACCTGAAATCACTCTTACTTCGGAAGAATTCCCTCCATTGACAATGACGTGCTGCGTTCTGTTATCTAGGAACTCCTCAATCCAATCACACAATTGGCCTGATAGTCCTTATGCTCTTACTTTGTTTATTAAACGACTGTGGGGAACTGTATCGAACGCCTTGCGGAAGTCAAGAAACACGGCATCTACCTGGAAACCCGTGTCTATGGCCCTCTGAGTCTCGTGGACGAATAGCGCGAGCTGGGTTTCACACGATCGTCTTTTTCGAAACCCATGCTGACTCCTACAGAGTAGATTTCTAGTCTCCAGAAAAGTCATTATACACGAACATAATACGTGTGCCAAAATTCTACAACTGATACACGTTAGAGATATAGTTCTATAGTTCTGCACATCTGTTCGACGTCCCTTCTTGAAAACAGGGATAATCTGTGCCCTTTTCCAATCCTTCGGAACGCTACGCTCTTCTAGAGAGCTACGGTAAGCCGCTGCAAGAAGGAGGGGGGGAGGGGGCAAGTTTCTTCGCGTACTCGGTGTAAAATCGAACTGGTATCCCATCAGGTCCAGTGGTCTTTTCTCTTTTGACCGATTTTAACTGTTTCTCTATCCCTCTGTCGTCTATTTCGATATCTACCATTTTATCATCTGTGCGACAATCTAGAGAAGGAACTACAGTGCAGTCTTCCTCTGCGAAACAGCTTTGGAAAAAGACATTTAGTATTTCGGCCTTTAGTCTGTCATCCTCTGTTTCAGTACCATTTTGGTCACAGAGTGCCTGGACATTTTGTTTTGATCCACCAACCGCTTTGACATAAGACCAAAATTTCTTAGGATTTTCTGCCAAGTCAGTACATAGAACTTTACTTTCGAATTAATTGAACGCCTCTCGCATAGCCTTCCTCACAATACATTTCGCTTCGTGTAATTTTTGTTTGTGTGCAATGCTTTGGATATGTTTATATCTGCTGTGAAGTTCCCTTTTTTTCCGCAGCAGTTTTCTAACTCGGTTGTTGTACCACGGTGGCTCTTTTCCATCTCTTACGATCTTGCTTGGCACATACTCATCTAATGCATATTGTACGATGATTTTGAACTTTGTCTACTGATCCTCAACACTATCTGTACTTGAGACAAAACTTTTGTGTTGAGCCGCCAAGTACTCTGAAATCTGCTTTTTGTCACTTTTGATAAACAGAAAAATCTTTCTAGCTTTTATAATATTTCTAATTACGGCTGAAATCATCGATGCAGTAACCGCTTTATGATCGCTGATTCCCTCAGCTGCGTTAACTGTTTCAAATAGTTCGGGTCTGTTTGTCACCAGAAGGTCTAATATGTTATCGCCACGAGTCGGATCTCTGTCTTAACTGCTCAAGATAGTTTTCAGATAAGGCACTTTAAAAAATTTCACTGGTTTCTTTGTCCCTGCCACCCGTTATGAACGTTTGAGTCTCCCAGTCTATATCCGGCAAATTAAAATCTCCACCCTGAACTATAACATGATAGGGAAATCTTTTTTTTTTTTTTTGGTCATCAGTCTACTGACTGGTCTGATGCGGCCCGCCACGAATTCCGTTCCTGTGCTAACCTCTTCATCTCAGAGTAGCACTTGCAACCTACGTCCTCAATTATTTGCTTGACGTATTCCAATCTCTGTCTTCCTCTACAGTTTTTGCCCTCTACAGCTCCCTCTAGTACCATGGAAGTCATTCCCTCATGTCTTAGCAGATGTCCTATCATCCTGTCCCTTCTCCTTATCAGTGTTTTCCACATATTCCTTTCCTCTCCGATTCTGCATAGAACCTCCTCATTCCTTACCTTAGCAGTCCACCTAATTTTCAACATTCGTCTATAGCACCACATCTCAAATGCTTCGATTCTCTTCTGTTCCGGTTTTCCCACAGTCCATGTTTCACTACCATACAATGCTGTACTCCAGACGTACATCCTCAGAAATTTCTTCCTCAAATTAAGGCCGGTATTTGATATTAGTAGACTTCTCTTGGCCAGAAATGCCTTTTTTGCCATAGCGAGTCTGCTTTTGATGTCCTCCTTGCTCCGTCCGTCATTGGTTATTTTACTGCCTAGGTAGCAGAATTCCTTAACTTCATTGACTTCGTGGCCATCAATCCTGATGTTAAGTTTCTCGCTGTTCTCATTTCTACTACTTCTCATTACCTTCGTCTTTCTCCGATTTACTCTCAAACCATACTGCGTACTCATTAGACTGTTTATTCCGTTCAGCAGATCATTTAAATCTTCTTCACTTTCGCTCAGGATAGCAATGTCATCAGCGAATCGTGTCATTGATATCCTTTCACCTTGTATTTTAATTCCACTCCTGAAACTTTTTTTTATTTCCATCATTGCTTCCTCGATGTGCAGATTGAAGAGTAGAGGCGAAAGGCTACAGCCTTGTCTTACACCCTTCTTAACACGAGCACTTCGTTCTTGATCGTCCACTCTTATTATTCCCTCTTGGTTGTTGTACACATTGTATATGACCCGTCTCTCCCTATAGCTTACCCCTACTTTTTTCAGAATCTCGAACAGCTTGCACCATTTTATATTGTCGAACACTTTTTCCAGGTTGACAAATCCTATGAAAGTCTCTTAATTTTTCTTTATCCTTGCTTCCATTATTAGCCGTAACGTCAGAATTGCCTCTCTCGTCCCTTTACTTTTCCTAAAGCCAAACTGATCGTCACCTAGCGCATTCTCAATTTTCTTTTCCATTCTTCTGTATATTATTCTTGTAAGCAGCTTCGATGCATGAGCCGTTAAGCAAATTCTGCGATAATTCTCGCACATGTCAGCTCTTGCCGTCTTCGGAATTTTGTGGATGTCGTCAGACTCATATATTCTACACACCAACGTGAATAGTCGTTTTGTTGCCACTTCCCCCAATGAATTTAGAAATTCTGATGGAATGTTATCTATCCCTTCTGCCTTATTTGACCGTAAGTCTTCCAAAGCTCTTTTAAATTCCGATTCTAATACTGGATCCCCTATATCTTCTAAACGGACTCCTGTTTCTTCTTCTATCACATCAGACAAATCTTCACCCTCATAGAGGCTTTCAATGTATTCTTTCCACCTATCTGCTCTCTCCTCTGCATTTGACAGTGGAATTCCCGTTGCACTCTTAATGTTACCACCGTTGCTTTTAATGTCACCAAAGGTTGTTTTGACTTTCCTGTATGCGGAGTCTGTCCTTCCGACAATCATTTCTTTTTCGATGTCTTCACATTTTTCCTGCAGCCATTTCGTCTTAGCTTCCCTGCACTTCCTATTTATTTCATTCCTCAGCGACTTGTATTTCTGTATTCCTGATTTTCCCGGAACATGTTTGTACTTCCTCCTTTCATCAATCAACTGAAGTATTTCTTCTGTTACCCATGATTTCTTCGCAGCTACCTTCTTTGTACCTATGTTTACCTTCCCAACTTCTGTGATGGCCCTTTTTAGAGATGTCCATTCCTCTTCAACTGTATTGCCTACTGCGCTATTCCTTATTGCTGTATCTATAGCGATAGAAAACTTCAAACGTATCTCGTCATTCCTTAGTACTTCCATATCCCACTTCTTTGCGTATTGATTCTTCCTGACTAATGTCTTGAACTTCAGCATACTCTTCATGACTACTATATTGTGATCTGAGTCTATATCTGCTCTTGGGTACGCCTTACAATCCAGTATCTGATTTCGGAATCTCTGTCTGACCATGATGTAATCTAATTGAAATCTTCCCGTATCTCCCGGCCTTTTCCAAGTATACCTCCTCCTCTTGTGATTATTGAACAGGGTATTCGCTATTACTAGCTGAAACTTGTTACAGAACTCAATTAGTCTTTCTCCTCTTTCATTTCTTGTCCCAAGCCCAAATTCTCCTGTAACCTTTTCTTCTACTCCTTCCCCTACAACTACATTCCAGTCGCCCATGACTATTAGATTTTCGTCCCCCTTTACATACTGCATTACCCTTTCAATATCCTCATACACTTTCTCTATCTGTTCATCTTCAGCTTGCGACGTCGGCATGTATACCTGAACTATCGTTGTCGGTGTTGGTCTGCTGTCGATTCTGATTAGAACAACCCGGTCACTGAACTGTTCATAGTAACACAACCTCTGCCCTACCTTCCTATTCATAACGAATCCTACACCTGTTATACCATTTTCTGCTGCTGTTGATATTACCCGATACTCATCTGACCAGAAATCCTTGTCTTCCTTCCACTTCACTTCACTGACCCCTACCATATCTAGATTGAGCCTTTGCATTTCCCTTTTCAGATTTTCTAGTTTCCCTATCACGTTCAAGCTTCTGGCATTCCACGCCCCGACTCGTAGAACGTCATCCTTTCGTTGATTATTCAATCTTTTTCTCATGGTAACCTCCCCCTTGGCAGTCCCCTCCCGGAGATCCGAATGGGGGACTATTCCGGAATCTTTTGCCAATGGAGAGATCATCATGACACTTCTTCTATTACGGGCCACATGTCCTGTGGATACACGTTACTTGTCTTTAATGCAGTGGTTTCCATTGCCTTCTGCATCCTCATGTCGTTGATCATTGCTGATTCTTCCGCCTTTAGGGGCAATTTCCCACCCCTAGGACAAGAGAGTGCCCTGAACCTCTATCCGCTCCTCCGCCCTCCACTCGAAATTTTCCAAGTTATCCTTCAGGTGCTCAGCCACAACAGCTGCTGAGCCAGGGGGCCTATAGAGACATCCAATTACCATGTCTGAGCCTGCTTTAACCGTGACCTTCACCCAAATTATTTCACATTTCTTATCTCCGTCAATTTCCTTCGATACTATTGCACTTCTTATCGCTATAAACACGCCTCCCCCTTCACTGTCCAGCCTGTCTCTGCGGTATACATTCCAATCTGAGTTTAGAATTTCATTACTGTTTTCATCTGGTTTCAGCCAACTTTCTGTCCCTAGTACTATGTGGGAATTGTGACCGTTTATTAATGAGAGCAGTTCTGGGACCATTCTATAGACGCTGCTGCAGTTTACTATTAGCAGATTAATATTGTTGTTCCCTGTTGCAGTTTGCCTACTCCTACCTTGCCGCATCTCAGGAGGCGTCTTGTCGGGCCTAGGGAGGGAATTCTCTAACCTAAAAAACCCACATGTGCACTCCACACGTACTCCGCTACCCTTGTAGCCTCTTCCTGCGTGTAGTGCACGCCTGACCTATTCAGGGGGACCCTACATCTCTTCACCCGATAGCTGAGGTCGAGAAATTTGCATCCCAGATCTCCGCAGAATCGTCTGAGCGTCTGGTTTAAGCCTCCCACTCGGCTCCAAACCAGAGGACCGCGATCGGTTCTAGGAACGATACTACAAATAGTTAGCTCAGATTCCACCCCGCGAGCGAGGCTTTCCGCCTTCACCAACTCCGCCAACCGCCAGTATGAACTGAGGATGACCTCTGAACCCAGACGGCAGGAGTCATTGGTGCCGACATGGGCAACAATTTACCGTCGGGTGCACCCAGTGCTCTCTATCGCCGCCGGCAGGGCCTCCTCCACATCTCGGATTAGACCACCCGGCAAGCAGACAGAGTGAACACTGGCCTTCTTCCCCGACCTTTCCACTATTTCCCTAAGGGGCTCCATCACCCGTCTAACGTTGGAACTCCCAATAACTAATAAACCCCTCCCCGCCCCCCCCCCCCCCCCCCATGTGCCTGCTCGGACCTTGCTGAAGGAGCGGCCACATGTCCACTCACAAGCAGAGCGGGCGATGCCACACGGCCAGCCTCCACATTGACCCTCCGCCTCGTGCGCCGCGAACGGCGCTGAACCCGCCACTCCTCTTGGGGAGAGGGTGGCCCAACCGCGCCCCGTACCTGCGAAGATGTCTCGACAGCAGGGACAGTGGGTGAAGCATGTAACACCTGATGTGTACCATGCGACGCACCAAACTCCCCACTGCCGGTACACTCCGAGGCAGCAGCCTGAAGACGACTGACCGCGGCCATCAACACGTTCAGCTGTTCGCGAACAGTGGCCAGCTCCTCCTGCGTCCGTACACAGCAGTCACACATCCTATCCATCCTAAGAAATCAATTTATTGTAGGGAGATAATCAACTTTTAACTAGAATGCTAATTCACTAAAGGCGGCTGATAGTTGACTAAACTGTGGTTACTAGACACTTGTTGTAGAAAACAATGAAAAAAGCACTACCTGTCTCTGGACTGTATTCAAAACAAACACTAGCACTACTGGCACTGTGGCTGAGAAAAGGGACTCTGACTGTATTCAAAACAAACACGAAATGTATGGAACACTATTACTAGCACTCGACAATTAAACCTTCCTAAAAGCAAAAACACATGGAAGAAGAAGTGACAAGTAAGAAAAATTCAGTTAATACTTAAATTAACGTAGCTCGCTGCACAGCAGACGTGACACAGACAGCAGTTACAGTGGTTTTTCTTATCGGGAAAATTAGGACGACTCCATATCACGCAGGAACTAGAAGAAAAACGAGTATATTGTTACCGCCTTGTGGTACATCTCCAAACTACATACAGGTTCAAAACAAAATGGCTCTGAGCACTATGGGATTCAACATCTGAGGTCATCAGTCCCCTAGAACTTAGAACTACTTAAACCTAACTAACCTGAGGACATCACACACATCCATGCTCGAGGCAGGATTCGAACCTGCGACCGTAGCAGTCGCGCGGTTCTGGACTGAAGAGCCTAGAACCGCTCGGCCATCGCGGCCGGCCTTCATACAGGTGCTTCTCAGGGTCTATTCATGTTTGTCACCCAAACGTTCTCTCCCTCTCTTCTCGTTATTTTGTACCGTGTAACAGAGAGAAACTATGAACTATACAAACTCCGCTAACGTCACGCGGTAGAGAACTCGGTAAGATATTTCTGCGTCCCTTTCTTCCGATGTATTGAAAACAGGTACCATCTGTGCACCAGCGTTGATCATATGTCGTGATCCTATTAAATATAAAAGTATTGGTTCATTGTTGCAGGTGGCTCATGATCGAAGTCGCTTCCTCAGACCAGTATAAAGTTTTGTCACCTGTACTGTAGGAGAGCCATAATCCACAGACTATCAGTCGTGAGAGTGGGTCCCTGTGTTGTTTTTTGATACATTGTTTCTTTTTTTTTTTTTGCTGTAAATTACCCGAACAGTGTGTGACTACAGATACATACACCAACATCATTTTGATTTTTCTACCACGACGTCGAGGTCTGTGTAAGGTGCTAAACTGACATTATCATGTCTCGATCCATCAGCTCTCACGGAAAACTGGAGATTTCGCGATGTAAATTATGTTTTTTCTCGACTTTATGTCACTTTTGCCCATGCAATCTTTACATCACTTCTCGCTCCGTATTTTAGAATTGCTTGTAAATGTAGTACCGTTGCTAACACCGAGCGCAAATAGTCAATTTTTCTGGTCGATCGCATAGTGTAGCACTGTATCCGAATACGAAGTCACTTCCAACCACATATTCTATAGCAGCAGTGCGTTTTCTCTGTTATGTATGTCTGTGTCTGCATGTGTCGCGAAAATATCCAAAAAATACGGAAAATACATATAAATTGAGGTAAAATACGCCGAAATGCGGGGATATCGAGGGAGTACTTGCATCTTCTGCTTGTTGCAGGACAATTATTGTACATGGGAACAAGTAAGCGACAGCAACAGGAATACGAGAAAAAGTTGACACTGAAGCACTACGAACCAGGCAAATGTCACATTTCTTCGTAGGCAGCTATAAGACGCTTGGAATGGAATGTTTAATGTGGTTGACTACCAAATGTAGAATAATACATTTATATATGTCCTATCACAAGCTCAGGTGTGACCCCAAAGACAGCGGCAGCCATCTTATAGATTTTTATAAAGTGTCCTTAGCTAAAGAGCGTTGTATTACCAGCTGGGATGACTGCAACATACAACTACAGACTGGATCGTGTGTTTAAACCTGTGGAGGACTGTTTAGACGTTTTAAATCCTAACGAACAGTACTTACAATGTGCTTCTCTACTCTCCGCCAATCACAATCTTGCTAACGCACAGTTGCTGTATGGCGACATTCTACAGCATGTCTGTTGAAGTAACAGTGATACATGCAATTTGGCTGCTGTCTTTGATGCTTTCCTGAAAAACAGAGCAATCTGATTTTAAACTGATGTGGATTTGCGTTAGAGGCAGATAGAAAGCAAACGGAGTGATCACTTGAGAGGGGGAGAGAGAGATGTGGTTGCAGACCATTTCTCACGCATTTAACCTTTTCTTCCTTTGTTTTCATGGGGGTGTATCAGTTGTGTAGTATAACCTGCGGTCGATTCGTAAACAACTGCGTGTCCTGTGAGTGCCTTAGAGCATTATCTATCTGCGGTCGTTAACAGCGAACCTCTCCAAATCATAGTCATCAGAGAACTTTCAACTCATGTGTGGTGAAACATATCCATCGATGGAAAACGTGTTTCTGTATCCTGCTCTTGATGAATGAAGATGTATGTGAAGTAATCCATTTCTCTGCTACATCCTGGACGTGAACTGAGTCTTCAGTTACAAATAGCCACGAAACGACTGTTACCATACATTTCATGTTCGTCCTATCCTAAGTGCATGCAAGTGGATCATCAGGGAGAGGGAAAGTCTTAGGATTTTTTAGTATGCTGGTGTGTAAAATGGGCAAATATTATCGTATAAAATCAAATAGCATATGGGTATGTCAGCATATATACATATGGAAAACTGTGGGAAAAAATGGAAAATGACAAACTCAGTAAAATTAGTGGAAAACCTGATATAATCACGAAAAACTGGCAGGAGATATGTAAAAACTGAGGGAAATACCATAAAACATATAATATAGTGAAAAACTAGTAAAATTATGGTAATTGACTGAGAATACATAAAATTAGAGACAGATACCATGAAAAGAGTACTGAGCAAAATCAATACAATTGTGTGTTTTGGAGGGGGAGAGTAGATTGATGCTGCATATACACACACCTTAACATTTGGGACAGGAGGCATTCTAAACACGAGACGTCAAGGCAAAATGGCAATATTATCCCGTTTATGAGCAATACAGCCTAACACTGGGCCATGACTTTTGTATGCAGGAGGAAAGTTACCAGGGGTGGTGGTAAACTGTGTTAAGACTGTTGCATCTCCTCCGGCTACTGATCGTAGTTTATTTCCTTCTAAGATGTCTGTTGCTTCATATGCATTTTCAGCTGTCGACTATCATTTTATAGGGCTGTGGTGAATATATCATAATTGCTGAATCATAATCGGGCTTGAACATCATAAACAGCAGGCGTCATACTACCCTGGAAACTTATGTAGCGTTTTCGTTACAAAGAATCTATGTTTTCTTTGGTGTGTAAGCTAACAGTTTTATCACTTTACAGTTTTGCACCGTAGTTTATTGTAGAGATACTTGTATAGAGAATTTATATCATGCACTGGGAATGTATTTCTTGCATTGGAATATTAACAGCTTTGCGTTCCTCACAGCTGGTTGGTCAGAAACTGCACTGTACTAGCATTATAGCATGTTTTAAGCACAAAACTGTGTAGCCTTAGAAACGTAAGTGTTTATGATCCATTCTCTCTTACCAATACCATCTTGGTGATGACCTCAGACACTAGAACAATACTTCTGAACTGATGGTGCAGTTTATTTGCATAAAATGCTTCAAACTATGTCCGTCTGGAGCGCCATCATGCATAAACCACACGTTTCCTCTTCATAACTGTCTCTTATATGACCACAACACACTTATATCTGCTATACACTGACAAGAGGTGCTAACTTCCTCGCCGGCCGAAGTGGCCGTGCGGTTAAAGGCGCTGCAGTCTGGAACTGCAACACCGCTACGGTTGCAGGTTCGAATCCTGCCTCGGGCATGGATGTTTGTGATGTCCTTAGGTTAGTTAGGTTTAACTAGTTCTAAGTTCTAGGGGACTAATGACCTCAGCAGTTGAGTCCCATAGAGCTCAGAGCCATTTGAACCATTTGCTAACTTCCTCGACATGTGTGTATTTGGAGAGATCTTCTGCACTTGGACGGGTGCCATAAGATTGGTGTGGAAAAGTTATAGACTTGCCTCACTCTGTTCTTCATGAGAAGTGGAATGTAGCGCCCTACTTTTGCTCAGCTGCAAACTAAATCGGTGACAGTGTTGAAAGATCTACCTGTGTTGTCTTTAACAACACAGGAACTGCAATCACCAACTTCATCCTAAGAATGCAAGAATGCTCTGTGACTCCCATCCATATAGGGAAAGATGGGCAACCATAATCGTAAATTACACACCATATCGAAGAGCTTGAAATATGCAGATTGAAATAGGATGCTGTCTGATAGACTTTGGTATGTGTATGTTCGAGAATTAACTATGAATATGTGTACTGTACGTTCATGGGCTAATATATGGTACTTGGAAAGTAGTAGAGGGGTGGCTTAGCAATGGTACAGAAACTGGAAAACATGTTGCTGCATAATTTTTCTGTGTTAAAATTATGGAAAAACTAGTAAAACTGCTGAAAGTGATTGCACTATCAAATGTTGTGCATATTACAGTACGTGGATAGTGTCTTCCCCATTCCATCTGTCCACTGGTACTCTGTTGATTACCACATAATGATTGACTGATATCACTTCTCTGAGATGGAGAAAGAATATTTGTGGGGGCTACACCCACAGGTGATGGCCTGCACTGACTACAATATGAGGGATCAATCGAAATGGAACACCTTGACATCTGCTGCCACATTACTGTGAAAGATGACTTTAAATGTAGAGGTCATAAATCATGCTTGAACAGCTGTTTGGAAACTACCCTCTCCTGTAGTTTCCATATGTCGCAAAGTCTTCTGCATTTTTTCTCAATAAGAAACACAGACTATGTCTTATTTCAATCAATCTGTGTACATTGTGGCAGCAGCAGCATAATTTACATCATGCAATGTCCTTGTTTTCTGTAAGAGCTGATGGACTGAACATGTAAATAAATGTCAGTTTAGCACCTGACACAGACATCAGTCGTGGTGGAAAAATCAAAATAATGGTGGTGATGTATATAGCTGTAGTCATACATTGCTTGGATGTGTTACAGCAGAAAAAAAAACAATGTATCCAACAACAACAACAGGGACCCTCTCTCGCAATTAATAGTCTGTGGGATATGGTCCTCCTACAGCAAATGTGACAAAACTTTACAATGGTCTGTGGAAGCGACTTTGATCACAACCCACACACTCCAGTGAACCAATGCTTGTATATTTAATATGTTCTGATGCCAGCAGCAAATATAAACTAAGCCCACTCAAGGTTGCCATCCATGATCAGAATAAAACAGCACCTCAGGTGTTAATAATGCAATCTATTTCATGACAAATTCTTTAGATAAACTATATTCTATAAACCACCTTGTGTCTTGTAAATTTTTTTAAATAAACAGAATTCCATACACTACAGTTAGTTTTCCAACAAATTCTTTACTCAATTAAATAAAGTAAGTTTCATACATGGTTTTGTATCCCATAAATTATTTGAATAAACAATTTTTCACACACTGTCTAAATTGTTGACACAATATTCCATACACTGCAATCGATTTCACACGAAATTCTTGAAATAAAAAATTGGATTCCATACGCAGTCTTGTACCCCAAAAATTGTTTCAATAAGCAATTTTCTGCATATTGTCTAAGTTGTTTAAGTAATATTTCATACACTGCAATCAATTTCCCACCATTTGGTCTATCAACAAAGCCTTTTTCCCGCCAACTTCCAGGTGGGCGAGGGTAGAGGGAGGGTTGTGGGTTTCCTGGATGGAGAGGGGTTAATTAATTGATCTATTTAATTAATTAGTCAATCAAATTCTTGGTTTTCTGCTCTGTTTGTTCAATTTACAGATTCAGTAACATTGGGCATAGCAGTCTGCCTCCATCCCCTCTCTACGTTTGCTTTCCTACCATGTTCTTCCACACTGAAGACTGATTTTTGTACGAGTTGTACATAACCTTTCGCTTAGCGTATTTTATACCTGCTACCTTCAGAACTTCAAAGCGTGTATTTCAGCGGACATTGTTGGAAAGTTTGTCTAGAGCTATAAATACCGTAAATGTTCCTAGAACAGCTGAGTGTGAGGAGGAAAACGATAATAACGTCATCTAAATTAATATTAATTCAATTACTGTTTGAAACCTTTCTTCTACCTACCATGGACCGCAGCTGAGCCTGAATGCCAAAGCACTAAGTCTCGCTTCACATTTCCTCCACCATCACACTACAGTGTGTGAATGCCAGGAAGGGGATAAAAGGAGAACTGCGGATGTGCCACATCTAAATGGTAGTGCAGTCGCACTGCAGTCGACTCGGTTTTGTATTCCACATTTCTCAACAACATAGATCATTATTATTTAAGTGTTTTTGGTGCGCTGATACAAACCGTCGACATACGAACAGATGCAGACAATAATACATGTTTTCGCAACTCATGCTGCCACGTAATCGTCATTTTATTTAGTTTCATAATAGAAAAAAGTCATTCACATAAATATATAGATCGAAATATGGAGACACATGAATTCTACCTGAGGCTAGCAATGTAGATGCACTGGACAGTTTTAACGAAAAATGATGCATTATTGAAATTGAAATTACCTTACAGGTCTATTATTTACATCTGCACATGCACATCGGCGCTTTCAAATGGTAAACAGTCTCGAAAACAATTAGAAAACAGATGTAAGATTGACAGTGTTCTCGAAATCCATATACACCCATCCTTGTAAATCTTTAAAGGCTGCAATGAATTCTTCAAACTTCGCGTTTTCTGTAACACCCCTGAGCTTAGGAAACGGACTGTCTTTGTCAGTCCTTCTACAACGTGATTTTCTTTTTAAATGGATCCCCGTCAAATCACAATCTATTACTGTGGACACTGTGCAGTCAAGTACACTTAAAATGCGACACATGCAATTCATTCTGAATGTTATAATTTTCGTTCCTGCCTCCTTTTTCCTTCATAAGTTCAACAACAAAGAGTTTTAAATCGAAAAATCATGGCAGGCCTGCCCCTTGACTTAACCAACACACTTTATAGTAATATATGAAGTCTCCTAACTGTTCATTCAGTTCCACTGAAACCTGTTGCAACTGACAATGGAATAATGTGTGCGAACTCAGGAATTTTACTATTGGTACCACTAATTTCTTCAGTACTCCAGGGCTACAAATTTAGCACGAAGTGTTTTTTGATGTACAGGATAATGAATCTGTCTATCAACAGTCTTAATTTTTTGCTCTTTCAGTGCCAACTAAATCATTAAATTATTTCTCTATCGTATTTTAGCGTCATTTCATAGCAAATAGGCAGCACCTGTCGCTTATGCTACCTGAGAACTCTCATCTGTCTGTTCTGTCATTCCCATTTATTTTAAAGGATTCCAATGATAGACCGCTAGACTGACTCTTTTTGTGTAAACAGCTACTGGACCTGTGAGTGTCCTTCATACCAGGAGCAAATGGCGGAGGTTTGGCAGCGCTGACAGCACGAGAGATGTACCGACCGAAAAATGCCTCACCACAATGCTAAATGAAATGTCACGCTGTTCCAGGCACTTTCAAGAAGAGCCGAGCAAAGCCAAGTGATAGGCCACGCCTGGGGCCCTATTCTCTATGTTTTCGCCATTTTGCTGATCGGTTCGGTACGCGAACGCACAGAACGGCCTTGTTTTCGAAGAACTCAACATTATTCCATAAGCATTTCGGAAGCGATGCCGAACGGTCTCAGCGAACCGAAACTCTGTAGTCAATTCTCCTCGTGCGAACTAATCAAAAGCAGTATGCCTCAGACCCGCACATGCGCGCTGCAGCGCCACAGCGGCCCCAACTCTTAAGTGGCTAGCAGCCGAGACAGGCATGCTATCCTTCAACGTACCGGAAACTGTGCTTAGAGTACATAGTACTGTTCACATTTTGCTGACCAAATGCCTCTATGAATGGATGATAACGATAGAATATTGACTGTGTTCTGAAAACTGTCATAAACGCTACATTATGTCATTTTATTCTCATTCACATTGACCTCTTGTTTTGGATTTTGCGTTTTAGAATGGAGTGCAGTACCACATTGTACAAACACATCTATAGAAACACCCAAAAAATTCGTCATTTTTTTCTGTTTTCCATCATTTCTCAGATACTTCAAAATTCATGGTGATATGTTCTGTCTATGCAACTAATTAAATACAGTTTGTTTATTGCCACATGCATTGCGCTTCTTTTATTCGTGAAAATTGCCGTACACGTTTCATTTCTTTTATTCATAAAGATGCTTCACAAATAAAAAAAGCGAAACTCTTATGGCAATAAACCAACTGCCTTCAATTGGTTGCATAGATGGAACACATCTCCACGAACCTGATAAATTGTTTAAGAGAATGTCAAAGAAGAAGAAGGTGCATAGACTGTGGTGTAACTCGCTCCTAGAGATCCAAATGATATACGAGGGTATGTCAAATGAAAACTTTAAATATTTCTTTAAATATTATGTATTGTGCAGAAGTGATATGAAGCTGCATCACTTTTCAACATAAACTTCCCCACGCTCAATGCAAGTCCTCCAGCGGTTACAAAGAGCACAAACTCCTTTAGAAAAAAACTTTTTGGTAGTCCGTGCAATCACTCATGCATGACGTGGCGTACCTCTTCATCAGAACGGAACTTCTTTCCTGCCGTTGCGTCTTTGAGTGGTCCAAACATGGAAATCACTTGGGGCGAGGTCTGGTGAGTATGGTGGATGAGGAAGACACTCAAAATGCAGGTCTGTAATTGTTACAACTGTTGTACGGGCAGTGTGGGGCTTTGCATTGTCATGTTGCAAAAGGACACATGCTGACAGCAATCCACGTCACTTTGATTTGATTGCAGGCCGCAAATGAGTTTTTAGGAGATCTGTGTATGATGCACTGGTGACAGTGGTCTCTCTAGGCATGTAATGCTCCAAAATTATGCCTGTTTCTTCCCAAAAGAGAGTGAGCATAACCTTCCCTGCTGATGGTTCTGTTCGAAACTTCTTTGGTTTTGGTGATGAGGAATGGCGCCATTCCTTGCTCGCTCTCTTCATTTCCGGCTGGTGGAAGTGAACCTCGGTTTCGTCCCCAGTAACGATTCTTGCAAAGAAGCCATCACCTTCTCGTTCAAAGCGCCGAAGAAGTTCTTCACAAGCATCAACACGTCGTTCTCTCACTTCAGGTGTCAGCTGCCGTGGTAACCAACTTGCAGACAGTATGTGAAACTGGAGCACCTCATGCACAATGTGGTGTGCTGGCCCGTGGCTAATCTGTAAACATGCTGCAATGTCATTCAGTGTCACTCGGCGGTTTTCCTTCACTAAAGCTTCAACTGCTGCAATGTTCTGTGGAGTCACAACCCGTTGTGCCTGACTTGGACGAGAAGCATCTTCCAATGAAGTTACACCATTTGCGAACTTCCTACTCCATTCGTAGACTTGCTGCTGTGACAAACATGCATCACCGTACTGAACCTTCACTCGTCGATGATTTTCAATAGGTTTCACACCTTCACTACGCAAAAACCGAATAACAGAACGCTGTTCTTCCCTGGTGCAAGTCGCAAGTGGGGCGGCCATCTTTATACTGATACAGTGATACTTCGACGGTATGTGTGCATCTGCACTATGCCGCCACCTACAGGCCATTCTGCACGCTGTTTGTAGCACGCTTACCAACTTACAGGATAACGGCGCGAAATTTCTATTTGTTAATACAAATGTAAGGTTTTCATTTGACTCACCCTCGTAGTAGTCTACACCCCTATATGATACATCAACGATTTAGTTCATAAAAACAAAATTTTAAAGAACACCTTTTCGAGAACGCGTGGAGAGTGCAGCTATAAAAGTTTGTTGCAGTTTATAACATGCATCTGATGAATGAAAATGTTTCATACATGGTGGTATAGTCTGAAAATATTGTGGCGGGAATCTTCCATCTCCATCTGCTGTTCTTAAGTACAACGACGATTGCTGCTAGTCTCGTTCACAGTAATTTAAGTTGTGGTCTTAGATTCCTGTCTGACAACACTCTCTGAAATCGCTAGGTACTTAGAAAAAAAAAATGGTGAATTATTTGTGACAAAAAAAGTATAGACGTCTCTTTCAGCTGTTCCATGCACAACAATTTCATCTTTCATTTCTTAAACATATGGAAGTCACGAAACCGAAGATACTCGTTACCCGGAAAGTACTCTCTTACGAGTAAATAACAACGAATATTTCAGAAAAATGTTTAACCTTGACGATTAACGAAGTCTCTAATTGTGTTACAAACACGAAGGGGGGAAAAATATTTTCGTTGCCAGTAGTATGCGAATCTACAACCTTCGACACAGGAGTCTTCTACCTTTCAAACTTAGCTACTACAACTCACATGCTTTTAAGGCTATGTTCTACGTAATTCCACTTGAGAGAGACGCAGGCTGACTTCGTTGCCTGACGATGCGGGCGTAAGCCGTAAATGGATGCAATTTTGGAAGGTTTCCTCTGTCAGGCTTCACAAAATTCCTTTGCATTGTTACTTAAAAGTTTTTAACGCGTTTCGATAATTAATAAGTAAACCATTAGCAGAAAAAAAGTACACGAAGTCACTATTAATTTCAGCTAACACTCATGTGATGTACGTAAGCAGAGCCGACCTTTTGAAATTAAATTATTTTTTAAACTCTTAATTACGTAAAAGTAACAGGTATTTTGTGAGAATATTGACCGAAACTGTTTTTTTAAGTTATAATCATTCACAGTAACAACAATACAAAGGAAAATAGTCTATTATGAACTCACTCCCCACCCAGACGAGTCCTGGTGATTCTTCAGTAACACTAAGTCCGAAGCTAAAACCGCTTGGTATGTTTAAAATAAATTATAGGTGTAAATGAACCAGACGAATGAGAGGGCCATACCGAAATCCAAAACCTCTCGGTACAGATGCCGAAAAATCGGCAGTAGGAGTGATCGGTAACAGGTCTCAGAAGCTGCCGAATGGGAACTTCGGATAAAGAACCGAAAATGACGCCACTGCCGATGCTAGCCTACTGCACAGAATGGCATGAACGATACAGAATAGGGTCCCCGATCCATACACGCTGCATGCGTGAAGTTCAGCACACTGTGGCCAGCCCTGTTCTAACCTATGTTGTTTGGCTAGCACTGCTACAGTATTCCAATGTTTCTCCAGAACCTAAAGCGATCTTCCCACGAGGTCGGCTTGCACCAGTTTTTCATTCTTCTGCAAATAATGCATGTCAGTACTTTGCAACCGCCACTGATTACACTGTTAGTTTGTAATATTTGCACCTGTCAGCATCTGCCTCCTTTAAATTTTAAATTACATTACGTTTTTCTTGGTGCAAAGAGTGACGTTACTAGTTATTGTCACATGTATTAAAAACAAGTTCAGCGGTTAAAAGGAAATGGATGTAAATGACAAAATCACGATTCTGAGAAAATGAGCTACGAAGTGAGTATCAAGCTTAAAATTCTAAGCCGGCCGGAGTGGCCGAGCGGTTCTAGGCGCTACAGTCTGGAGCCGCGTGACCGCTACGGTCGCAGGTTCGAATCCTGCCTCGGGCATGGATGCGTGTGATGTCCTTAGGTTAGTTAGGTTTAACTAGTTCTAAGTTCTAGGGGACTGATGACCTCGGAAGTTAAGTCCCATAGTTCTCAGAGCCATTTTTTTAAAAATTCTATGTTCATTTGTTACAGTAATCGTCATATGCAGTGCTAATGGCACTTACATCCCTTTGAATCTCATTAATACCAGATCTAGAAGTGACTCACACTGTAATAAAAATACTTTGTCCCACATTCGCGTATTACATTAATCCACAGACATAATTTTTATTGATTATACGCAGAGTGGGGTGATAAGGCATAATTTCCAAGTAAACTCTTAGCACATACAGACACAAATATCCTCATTAGTTTTTATTACAACAAATGTCTATTCCGAGTCCACATAGCATCATCAAAAGGCACCACATCGTTGGCAGATTATGTTCTTGGTCCTCCACTTGCTGCCTACCTCCTATATGGTTTGGAAATAAAAGTTTTTTGGTTTGTGCTTAAGATTCGTGTGGAATGGGTGGTAAATTGAAGGCACAAATGTAAGTAATTGCTGCAGTCTCTGATACTCTTATTTCTCTTTTACAGCAGGTGGTGATACCCTGTTGTACATTCATCTGTGTTATTGCTGAACTTCGCCTTCCTAGGTTCCACCGTCTTCTGTTAATGAAATAAAAACTCATGTCATCATTGACTGTAGTGTTATAAAACATTCTATACAGAATTTGCCCGAATCAGGACTTTATTGTCAACAGCCTTCAGTGAGGTGCGCTTTATGCCATACAGCCAAAACTTAACGATTTTTTAATTCTTTTTCTGATAGCTGCATTGACAGTAAACGCAATGAGGGGCATTACAAAGCAGGGGAAGTTGCTGTATATACCTCAGCAAACCATTTTCACTGTCTGGCTGTTCAGTTTGTCTCCATTCATCTTAATGTGTTGACCATCTTCCATTCTTGTATTTTAATGTTTTGAATGCAAAAACAGCTCCTAAGCTGACAGACACAGCAGAGTTGTATGTTATTTAACACAGAATGTTGACACACTCTGTAATTATTCGTCGAACCAAACTGACTCCCAAATTTTGCAAAGATAACAAAAACTGACGGTTAAAATTTCTTTCATCATCATGATTTGGACGAAGTACCCATGGAGCGTTACGGTTAGTGATCTCCGACACAGATGTGATAACAGCGTAAATGTTGCTTCTGAATTTGGTCTTACTCCTTGCATTTTAACAGCAACATAAACTTTGTAGTCTTTCTCTACAACAGTGTTTTATGGACTGTTAGAATTACGCACGTGCTTCGAGCACATTTTTCCTTCGTATTCAAGTGTCTTTCATTCCTTCTTATAGTACCTACGTGGTTCACGATTTTCATCAAAATTATTAGCTACAATGAGTGGAAACAGTAACAAGTCGTGTTTAGAACAGCATTTGTCCCAAAATATGTCAATTGCGATAACTATATAAGAATCAAACAGTAGGCTTCATATAGACTTCGTAGATGTCTAAAGTTTCATAAATGGACTGATGAAAATATAGTTTCAGATTTTCTATACTTGTTCTTTAGCACCGTCGCAGAAAACTACTACAGGCCAATAACTCAGAAAAATATTTTTCATAATCTGACAAACAAATAAGAAATTGCAATAAATGTATGAAAGTCATAAAAAGAAACACTAAGGCGTGGTATCAAGTGAGAAAAGAAATCAGACAATAAGGAAAAGTCGGACTGTTATTCAATTTTTTTTTAACTGTGTGAACTGAGATAGTATTATTACAACGAATTCACGGAAAAAAGTTCCTCTCCCATGTGCTTTCTGCGTTAATAATTCTGAACTAGTTGTTTTGAGAATATTGTGTCCGGTGTAGATGTATGATATCCAAAGTCATAAACAGCGAGGACTAGTAGAAAAGTTTATTAATTCTGCTTTTCAGTCTGATTTTTGTTAATTTCGATGGAAACGCGCCTGGCCGATTTCGAGAGAACATAGTTCATGAAATAACCGAGGAGCGCAGCACGTGTAATACGCAGACATACTGACCGACAGATGGCAGATGCAGCGGCGTTTCCTCAGACTGCTATCCGTCGGACCCAAGAGACTACTGTTACCGACGACAACAATCAGACCATACAAAAATAAATTGTATTTGTTGGTGGATCATTTATGAATGTTTCGTTTGCGGCTTAAAATACACAGCAAATTCATATCAATCTACAGTCGAAATCAGAGACGATGGGAGGAATTTGCAACAGAGCGTTTGTGCTTCCATTATTAAGCAATCAAAGTAATTTTTTAAAATAAGTATCGCAAACATTGCTGAAGTTCGACATGCAACTTACATACAAGAGGAAGTGCTTTTAGACGCTCAGTATGATTATTTACGATACGTTACGATTCCACCCATTTCCTCACGGAAAGCTACCAGCGTACGTCTAAACAAGAGGCTTTCCTGATTACATTGGGAAATACTAGTAAAGATACTTCAGAAACAAGACTTACATCCTGGCTTATTCTTGTGCATTTAGATTTCGCGCTCTTTCTGTAATGACATCTTTGTCGATGGGCTATGAACCACAATCTTCCTTCTTTATTTCTTAACTTCACAGGATAGATATGCATCCAGTAGGAACAGTTCATGACGGAAGAGATCCTCTGAATGAAACGCGTTTGGCTGTCATGAGAGAAATGCGTGAGCCCTTCAGTGACTACCAAAGCAGAATTATGTCAAATGACCTTTCACAAAACAAAGATTCTGACGGTATGTAGAGGCTGTTAGTTGGTTCAAATGGCTCTGAGCACTATGGGACTTAACATCTGAGGTCATCAGTCCCCTAGAACTTAGAACTACTTAAACCTAACCAACCTAAGGACATCACACATATCCATGCCCGAGGCAGGATTCGAACCTGCGACCGTAGCGGTCGCGCGGTTCCAGACTGAAGCGCCTAGAACCGCTCGGCCACACTGGCCGGCAGAGGCTGTTAGTAGTATCAAAATTAATGTCCAGTAACTCGTGGGTGAGACAGGAACTCAAACTGATGTTAGCAAAACAAAAGCAGAAATCGTTAACTCCGTTTTCAAATTTAATTCTACAAATGAAAACCACTGAGAATTGCCCCAGTTAAACGCTCCTACCACTGAAAAGATGAGGGAAATGCATATATTAATGTCAGTGACGTTGAGAAAAATCTGAATTCGTTAAAGCTGATCAAAGGCCAAGACCCGACGGAAGCTCTATCAGATTTTACACCGAATTTTCGGGTGAGTTAGCCGCTGTGTTCACTACAGTTTATAGTAGAGTCTTTGAACAAAAAACCGTGCCCAGTAGCTGGAAGAAAGCACAGGACACATCTGTCTACAAGAAGAGTAACAGAAGTGCTCTCCAAAGCTACAGACCAAACCGTCCAATATCCTTGACATCCACTTTTAGAATCTTAGAACATATTGTGAGCTCAAGCATCAGGTTTCTCTAACCAGCCACCATGGATGTCGATAACGCCATGGACAAGGCAGTCAGGCAGGAGCAGTATTTCTCGACTTCCAAAAAGCATTTGACTCGGTACCACACCTCCGATTGTTATCAAAAGAACTATTACGTAGGGTATTAGGCGAAATCTGCGACTGGGCTCATGATTTCTTACTACGGAGAACGTAAGAATTTATACTGAATGAAGAATCATTTACTCTGAAGTGTGTTGGGTTCTTGCTGTTCGATTTGTGTGTTAATTACTTTGAGGACATTATTAATAGCAACCTCAGGCATTCTGCAGGTGATGCAGTTACCTACAACCAAGTACAGAGTACACGAAGCTGCTCAAATGTGCAGTCAGACCTTGATAAGATTTCACAATGCTGTAAATGGTGTCAAATTAGTTTAAAAGTTCAAAGAAGTAAAATTGTGCACTTCAGAAAACGAAAAAACAAAGTACCCTACGACTATGATATCAATGAGCCACATCTGGAATCGGTCAACTTACACCAAAATTTGCGTGTAACGATCGGAAGGGAAATGAAACAGAACTGTCACATAGGGTCAGCTGTGGGTAAAGCAGGTAACATACTTCGGTTTATTGGTAGAATACGAGGGAAATGCAGTCAGTCTTCAGAGGATATTGCTTGCAAACCACTAATGCGACCCATCCTAGAATGAAGAGGTTGAAAAAAATCAGCCATCCAGTTGCAAAACAAAGATTTATGAGCGCTAGACCTAGGTTGCGATACATCTAAAAATATCTTCCTCAGAAGGAGTGGTTCCTAAAAATGTTTTAAACCGGTAACAAAAATTATTTTTAAAAACATAAAATATTAATAATAGGAAAATATTTGGGAGGTAAGGGTACTCACTTGCTACATCACATGATAAATTACATTAGCTGAAGCTGAGCAGCTCTTGTCATATATAAAATTGACATAAAAACCAGATACTTGATATGCCATGGCTTAAGACATCAGTCAGATTACATTCAGCGTACGTCAGAATAAATGCGCACTGGTGAAGGCTCTTGTCAACATAAAATTATAACAGGAGTCAAAATATTTGCATGACTTAAGCGTACACCACGCAAGAGACAAAGGCGAACTGTTCGAATACACAGGCTCAAGCGACCAGAAAAAAATGGGCTGCAGAGGGTGCTAAATACATGCGCGTAAGAACTGCACCTTGCTTGTGTTAAATAACAGTATTTTACATTAAAGTGAGAATGAAATTTCCTCTACAAGGCTACTAAAATGCAGTGAATTTGCTGGTACACATTACGTATAAAATTTCTAATGCATTTGTTGACAGTAATACTGTACATCAACTAAGCGTGCAGAAACTATAGTTCTATTTACAAAAGACCACTGTTACAAATGCATGGGGAAAGGAGAGCAAATATTAGGTAGAACAACGTCACTGAAAATAAAACTTCCGCTTAACCCTACGCAAGCTTGAGCGATAGGGGAAGTGGGAAAGCAGTGGGCGCTATATACATGCGCGTAAGCACTGCGTCTTGCTGGTGTTAAGTAACATAATTTTACATTAAAGCATTATGACAGTCTCTTATAGAAGGCTAAAAATAAATGAAATAATTTTAGAGGTATACATAAAATATAAAATTATCTAAAACATTTATGTAGCAGAGTGGTGCTGTACGCAGACCCGCCAGGGTAACCAAGCGCTAACGCGCTGCTCCCTGGACTCGGGTAGGATCGCCGGCCCCGGATCGAATCCGCACGGTGGATTAACGATGAGGGCCGGCGTCCCGGCCAGCCTTGATGTGGTTTTCGGCAGTTTTCCGCTAGGTGAATACCGGGCTGGTTCCCACTTCCACCTCAGTTAGCGCGTCGCAGACACTTGCAACACGTCCGCACTCTTTCACGATCTACACTAGATGCAGACAGTTGGGGTACACTGATTCCATCCTGAGGGATACGGGGTGGCGGCAGGAAGGGCATCCGGCCATCCCTAACACTAACATTGCGAAATCCATTGTAACCACACTGACCTTCTGATCGCTGCAGGACTATGGCGTAAGTGAAAGAAAGAAAGAAAGTGGTACTGTACGTAGATTTAGTGTGCAGAAGATAACTTTGTTACAAAAATTACTTCCGTTACGAAAAAGGATGGAGGAAAGAATAAAATGGATAAAATTACATCACAACATAAAAATGAGAACCTTCTCATTAACTGTACCAATACCACTTATGGAATATCAACTGTAGGAACAAGTGTTGATAAGACCACGAAAAATGCAACCCAGTGATATGAAATGGCGGGAGCACAACAGCAGAGAAGGAATATTTTGAGGAAAACGGCACATCCACTGGTGTTAGCACAGATCGGTAAACACGTATTACACTCCTGGAAATTGAAATAAGAACACCGTGAATTCATTGTCCCAGGAAGGGGAAACTTTATTGACACATTCCTGGGGTCAGATACATCATATGATCACACTGACAGAACCACAGGCACATAGACACAGGCAACAGAGCATGCACAATGTCGGCACTAGTACAGTGTATATCCACCTTTCGCAGCAATGCAGGCTGCTATTCTCCCATGGAGACGATCGTAGAGATGCTGGATGTAGTCCTGTGGAACGGCTTGCCATGCCATTTCCACCTGGCGCCTCAGTTGGACCAGCGTTCGTGCTGGACGTGCAGACCGCGTGAGACGACGCTTCATCCAGTCTCAAACATGCTCAATGGGGGACAGATTCGGAGATCTTGCTGGCCAGGGTAGTTGACTTACACCTTCTAGAGCACGTTGGGTGGCACGGGATATTTGCGGACGTGCATTGACCTGTTGGAACAGCAAGTTCCCTTGCCGGTCTAGGAATGGTAGAACGATGGGTTCGATGACGGTTTGGATGTACCGTGCACTATTCAGTGTCCCCTCGACGATCACCAGTGGTGTACGGCCAGTGTAGGAGATCGCTCCCCACACCATGATGCCGGGTGTTGGCCCTGTGTGCCTCGGTCGTATGCAGTCCTGATTGTGGCGCTCACCTGCACGGCGCCAAACACGCATACGACCATCATTGGCACCAAGGCAGAAGCGACTCTCATCGCTGAAGACGACACGTCTCCATTCGTCCCTCCATTCACGCCTGTCGCGACACCACTGGAGGCGGGCTGCACGATGTTGGGGCGTGAGCGGAAGACGGCCTAACGGTGTGCGGGACCGTAGCCCAGCTTCATGGAGACGGTTGCGAATGGTCCTCGCCGATACCCCAGGAGCAACAGTGTCCCTAATTTGCTGGGAAGTGGCGGTGCGGTCCCCTACGGCACTGCGTAGGATCCTACGGTCTTGGCGTGCATCCGTGCGTCGCTGCGGTCCGGTCCCAGGTCGACGGGCACGTGCACCTTCCGCCGAGCACTGGCGACAACATCGATGTACTGTGGAGACCTCACGCCCCACGTGTTGAGCAATTCGGCGGTACGTCCACCAGGCCTCCCGCATGCCCACTATACGCCCTCGCTCAAAGTCCGTCAACTGCACATACGGTTCACGCCCACGCTGTCGCGGCATGCTACCAGTCTTAAAGACTGCGATGGAGCTCCGTATGCCACGGCAAACTGGCTGACACTGACGGCGGCGGTGCACAAATGCTGCGCAGCTAGCGCCATTCGACGGCCAACACCGCGGTTCCTGGTGTGTCCGCTGTGCCGTGCGTGTGATCATTGCTTGTACAGCCCTCTCGCAGTGTCCGGAGCAAGTATGGTGGGTCTGACACACCGGTGTCAATGTGTTCTTTTTTCCATTTCCAGGAGTGTATATGACAGTAATCAGCGGTTTAAATCCATCAAGGAAGTGCTTACTCGCGAGTTTCAATTGATTATTGAAAATATTACCGTCTTTTTTAGCAAGATGTTTATAATCTTCAGGTTCTTCTAAAAATGGTTCAAATGGCTCTGAGCACTATGGGACTCAACTGCTGAGGTCATTAGTCCCCTAGAACTTAGAACTAGTTAAACCTAACTAACCTAAGGACATCACAAACATCCATGCCCGAGGCAGGATTCGAACCTGCGACCGTAGCGGTCTTGCGGTTCCAGACTGCAGCGCCTTTAACCGCACGGCCACTTCGGCCGGCGTTCTTCTAACAAATCCAATTTGCAGCCTTTTATTTCCTTACGTAAAATTACTGTTTTTTCTAATTCTCTCTGAGAATGGCCTCAAATAAGTAAATGTTCAGCAAATGAAGAATTATGCACATGTCCCCTATTCTTCCCTAACAGGTGCTCCTTATATCTGGCTTTAATACTTCTACCAGTCTGCCCTGTACAATGGCTAGGGCAATCTTTACCGACGATTTTACAGACGCCTGAAATTGTGAAAGGGCCTTGTTCAGCTTTTAATGTATGTACTAAATTTTTCTTCAAACTATTGTTCGTAGAGAAGGTAACTTTACAACCTAGCATGTTGCTCAAGTGTTGTGCGACCCGCACCAAATAGGGCTAGAATGTGATATGGAACGTGTACAGTAAAAGGCAGCACAAATAGTCACAGGTTTGTTTGACCTGTGGAAGTGTGTCATAGGGATGTTCAAAAAACTAAACTGGCAGACCCTTCAAGACAGACGAGAACTATCTCGAGGAAGCCTGCTAACATAGTTTCAAGAACTGGCTTTGTATCATGACTCTAGGCATATGTTACAACCCGGTACATGTCGCTCCAGTAGGGATCGTGAGGACAAGATTAGATTAATTACAGCACTCATAGAGACATTTAAACAATCATTCTTCCCGCGCTCCGTATATGAATAGAACGGGAAAAGACCTAATAACGGGAACATTGGGGTTTACCGTCTGCCATGCACTGCACAGTGGGTCGTAGAGTATAGATGTAGATGAAGATTTCTGAAGCCCACAAATTTCGTTTTTCTGGCCACTAAAGCCTTCAAAAGAACAAGTATGGTATGGCTGCCAACCTTTGTCTGTCTGTCCACAAAGGTCACAGGAAGCACAAAGAATATGTGAACAGCGGAAGAAAAGAACACTTTTTCTCGAGATAGGCACATGGCATGATTCACAGAAATAAAGGGTGAGCTCTGCATCTACATCTACACATGCATCCATACTCGGCAAATAGCTGTGAAATGCATGGCAGAGTGTACTTTCTATGGTACCAATTGTTATGGATTCTTGTCGTTCCATGCTGTTTATATGCTTCTGTGCGGGCTGTAATTAATCTAATCTTGTTCTTAAGATTCCTACGGAAGCGATATGTAGGGGGTTGTTGTATAAAAGAAATAAAGAAAATAGGTTCTTGAAACTTTGCAAGTGGGTTCCCTCGGGATAATTTTCTTCTGTCTTCAAGTTCAGTTTCTTCAGCATTCCTTGACAGACTACCAAGGATCAAACAAACCTGTGACCGTTAGCTCCCTTCTCTGTTTACATTCCGTACTCCCCATTGGTCTTACTTGGGACGCGTCCCACACACTTGAACAATACTCTACGATGTAGACTGATAACATTTCCCTCGTAGTCTACAAGTGAAAAGCAGCCAATGTGGTCGTTCCACTTCATGTGCCTACACAGTGTTACACCCCAAGAATTTGTGTGAGTTGACCTATTCCAATTTTGACGCGTTGATATTGCAGGACACTACGTTTTTTCGTTTTGTGAAGTGCACAATTTTTAACATTTAAAGCAAGTTGCCAAACCTTCCACCACTCTCAAATCTTATCAAGAATATTTGTGCAGCTTTGTTCAGACTGTACTTCGTTATAGTCAATTGGTCCTGCGAAATGTCTGAGGTTGCTATTAACGATATCTGCAAGATCATTAGTATAAACGTGATTAACAAGGGTCCCAACACACTTCGCCGGAGCATACACGAAGTTACTTCTAGATCTGTCGATGGCTCTCCATTCAAAATAACAGGCTGTGTCCTCGGTACCAAGAAGTCCTCAATCCAGTCAGTAATTTCTCTTGATACCTCTTTACAGGCGAATGGAAAAACTGGTAGAAGCCGACCTCGGGGAAGATCAGTTTGGATTCCGTAGAAATGTTGGAAGACGTGAGGCAATACTGACCCTACGACTTATCTTAGAAGAAAGATTAAGGAAAGGCAAACCTACGTTTCTAGCATTTGTAGACTTAGAGAAAGCTTTTGACAATGTTGATTGGAATACTCTCAAATTCTGAAGGTGGCAGAGGTAAAATACAGGGAGTGAAAGGCTATTTACAGTCTGTATGTACAGAAAATAGATGGCAGTTATAAGAGTCGATGGGCATGAAAGGGAAGCAGTGGTTGGGAAGGGAGTGAGACAGGGTTGTAGCCTCTCCCCGATGCTATTCCATCTGTATATTGTGCAAGCAGTAAAGGAAACAGAAGAAAAGTTCAGAGTAGGTATTAAAATCCATGGAGAAGAAATAAAAACTTTGGGGTTCGCCGACGATATTGTAATTCTGTCAGAGACAGCAAAGGACCTGGAAGAGCAGTTGAACGGAATGGACAGTGTCTTGAAAGGAGGATATAAGATGAACACCAAAAAAAGCAAAACGAGAATAATGGAACGTAGTAGAATTAAATCGGGTGACGCTGCGGAAATTAGATTAGGAAATGAGGCGCTTAAAGTAGTAAATGAGTTTCGCTATTTGGGGAGCAAAATAACTGATGATGGTCGAAGTAGAGAGGATATAAAATGTAGACTGGCAATGGCAAGGAAAGCATTTCTGAAGAAGAGAAATTTGTTAACGTCGAGTATTGATTTAAGTCTCAGGAAGTCGTTTCTGAAATTATTTGTGTGGAGCGTAGCCATGTATGGAAGTGAAACATGGACGATAAATAGTTTAGACAAGAAGAGAATAGAAGCTTTTGAAATGTGGTGCTACACAAGAATGCTGAAGATTAGATGGGTAGATCACATAACTAATGAGGAGGTATTGAATAGAATTGGGGAGAAGAGGAGTTTGTGGCACAACTTGACTAGAAGAAGGGATCGGTTGGTAGGACATGTTCTGAGGCATCAAGGGGTTACAAATTTAGCATTGGAGGGCAGCGTGGAGGGTAAAAATCGTAGAGGGAGACCAAGAGATGAATACACTAAGCAGATTCAGCAGGATGTAGGCTGCAGTAGGTACTGGGAGATGAAGAACCTTGCTCAGGATAGAGTAACATGGAGAGCTGCATCAAACCAGTCTCTGGACTGAAAACCACAACGACAACAACAACAACAACAACACCTCATATGATCGTACTTTTGATGGGTGTAGTACTGAGCCAATTGCTTTTCGAAAATCGAGATCTACTGCAACTACCTCACTGCCTTGATCCATGGCTTTTAGGGTGTCACGTGAGAAAAGTGAGAGTTGCGTTTCACATGATCGATGTTTTCGGAATCCAGGCAGATTGTCATGGGGTAGGTCGCTCTGTTCGAGATATCTCATTATGTTTGAGCTCAGACTATGTTCTAAGATTCTAAAACAAATGCATTTGAGGGATAATGGACGGAAAATTTGTGGATCGCTTTTGCTATCCTTCTTGTAGACAGGCGTGACCTGTGTTTTCTTCCAACTAATGGACACAATTTTTTTTGTCGAGGGATCTGCCATAGATTTTAGTTAACAGAGGGGCTAATGCAGCCGCGAAATGGGTATAGGATCTGATAAGAATTATATCGGCCCCTAGAGCTTTGTTCAATTACAATGATTTCAGCTGTTTCTCAACACTATTGACACTAATAACTATATCACTTATCTTTAAAGTGGTGCAAGAATCAAACTAATTTTTAGTTATAAAGGAACATTTGAAAACGAAGTTCAGCGTTTCTGATTTTGCTTTCCCATCCTAAATTACATACCCTGTCTCGTACATGAGAGTCTGGATACTAGCTTTGGTACCACTAGCGGCATTTTCCGAGATGTGAATCATGCATTCTCAAATGTATTGCGAATGTGATCCATTTTTCTCCCTTCGTCGAAAATCGTAAGCCCATACTCGTATTTAACCTCTGAAACTCGAGTGAAGCGTAACTGATAACTTGGATCGTTCATTATAAGCAGCGAAACGCCATCCGGAGATAAGGAGACGAAGAACTCACGCACTATTGAGTTAGTATATTTAACGCGTCCGCTACATACCTGTACAGAATATTCTGATTGCACATAAAAGTACTGAAGATCAAACACACACTTAAATGCTGTTGTGATCCCCGAATAGAAATACGTGGCACATATTTTCGAAGGTGGAATCATCCAGCCTACGCAGATCTTAAAAAGTCATACATGCACCCCGTACAATTACAATTTCCAAGTGTGCCAAGAGAGATCGCACCAAGACCAGTATATTTATTTTTTAATCGTTCAGCGACAATTACATAGTGATTCATTTTTCTTAAGTAGAGCTTAAGTGCTCGTTATTATATTTTTAACTACATATTGTTGTAAATATTGTTCATTTGTTTCAAGAAGTCCTGTAAAAAATACTGTTAAACTGCTTCTGTTGTCACAGATCTCAGATCTTTGTAAACTACTTAAACCTAACTAACCTAAGGACATCACACACATCCATGCCCGAGGCAGGATTCGAACCTGCGACCGTAGCAGCAGCGCGGTTCCGGCCTGAAGCGCCTAGAACCGCTCGGTCACAGCGGCCGGCGTTATTTTTTTACTTCATAAATTGTGACACCAAGACTTGTCCACTAACATTTAAAAGTTATCTACGGATGAATGAAATTAGTATTACTACTGCTACTACGGAACCACGAAAAGACAGTACTTGCATTGAAAGGTCTCTGTTGGTTTCCTTTCATGTTAATTTCTTAAATCTGTTGTCATTTACGGCATAAATTCCTCTTCTAAATTTACTGTGGTGTTTCTGACTACCTGGGAGGAGACTGAGCAGTGAAACGTGTTACTTTTACACATAAACAAGAACGATCTGTCACACTACTACACTTTAAAACACAGTTTATATGTAATTCATGTCACAGCCTCATACGGAACCTACACCCGCTTTCTTTTATATACTGTATATGATAAGATACTGTCATCCCCCTTCCCTTCTGTGTGAGAGGATGAATGGGCAAATGTATTTCTAGTTGCGTGCTTGATGGTAGCAGACAAGCCTGTCTGCTAGAGAACAGTAGGACCAACGTCGGAACAGGTAGCTACGCTTTCTAGAAGCAAAGAGGTTTCTATTCTTAGTATGGTCCTGTCCGACTCTTGTCATGTTGGTATAGGGAGCTGCCTCTCTGGTCACTTCCGTTTGTATCTGTTAAGCACGCTCGATAGGAACGCAGGGCAGTCTGTCCGTGGCGAGTGTCTGAAGTGGTAAGATCTCCGGCTAAGCGCGTCTCTGCTAAGTCCGTAGGACGGTGGATTTCTTAAGTTCAGCCTAACTGAAAATTTAATCACCTTTATTTCAGGTTTAGCTCTAAAATATCTAATGTTATCTTAAATTGTAAAACAGTGTATTTCGAGTGTGAAGTTCAGAATATATACCAGTAGTTGCTTTGTCACTACTTTGTGAGTAAAGTGGAACCACGTGTTGATCAGTAACTCTAAGATCATCAATCTTAAATACGAATGTGCGTGAGATTATAACGTCTCGTCTTGACAATATTTTTCAATATAGCAACTTTTCTTTATAGTCAAGCCACGTGGGGTGTACTTTGTGAGACCAGTACCACGTGCTTATACAATTGTTTGACCCATCAGGTTAATAGTAAGACGATAGTAACCAATTCGAGGTTTTTCTTTTGTAAATTGCGTTTCGGTGTAATTTATTTTAATTATCAAAATTATTGTGGAGTTATACTCTTTGTCTAAACCAAGTTGACCACGTGAAGCATGTGGTGTAAGCATCAGCTATTCTTTTCGGGAAGAGAGTTAGTATGAATTTAGTATACCAGTGTGTGGTAATTTCATGACGGACAGGATTGCGCTACGAACGAAACTTCTTTGAGTGAAAATTGAATCGGTTGGTTGTGGTTAATTTCCTCTTGCATATGTTTCAACGTTCTTCGTGTGTTATTTTATGAATGCAGTGTTGTATGTAGTCTCCCAATCTTGGCCCCCTATTTGATGTGTTCCGTAAGATTACAAACTCACATATACACAATCCTAAATAAGGCACCAGTTTAGTTATGAATCAAGTTTGATATGCTGAAATTTTAACGGAACAATGATCAATGTTAAAATAAATGTCCAAATATAAACTGATTTATTTCTTTTTATTTAAATTATCTTTTTACGTATATATCACCGGTTATCGTAAGATGAGTACTAAAAGATCATAATTAATGTTAGTCTGGTTGGAAATTTGGTAAGCTAGACTGGATACCTGGTGAAACAGTTGCGTAGTAATGCAAGGTTGACTTCCTCAGATAGCTCACAGCTTTTAACCCGCTTTTATTGTCTATCAGCACCGCTTTCATAACAAATTAATGCAACAACATTACAGCATAACACCGTAAATTTGATTAGCAATTACGGTACAACAAATGAAAGAAATGAAATCATCAGTTAACCGTACCGCAATATAAGTACGCACTTCAAACCTTATTCCTCTTAGACTAACTCCGTAGATTAAAAGTTTCTCTGTATCAAGATCTTCAGTAGGTCATAACTTCCTTGGGTTTTATTTTTTGAGTGCTTGTTCGGAATATTGCGATGCTGATCGTTCTATGTTGCACTGTAAATACAATGATGTGCGAAACCATTACGATAACCCTTGGCAATAGCTTGTTGGTCCACCTTCGGAACGCAGTACAACAGCGATTCTGGATGACTCTTCGACAAGTCTTTGCTAATTTTTCCGAAGGATGAGGCACTAGGCGTCGACGCCCAGGTCATGAAATTCCGATAAACCACGTTCCGGTGGTTTGAGAGGGCGGATCTTCCTCCCGAAAGCGTCCCATATGGGTTCCATTGGCATCAGATGGCACGAACCTTATGTCGAAGACGTTTATTTCAGATCCCTTTCATGTTGCTCAAACAACTGCACTTGGTTATGACCATGTGTCACGGATAGTTATGCTGCTGGAATAGCGGTTTCCAGCAGGATAACTATCCGTGACACATAGTCAGAACCAAGTGCAGCTGTTTGAGGAAGCATTATGGGACGCAGGTGGTCCACAATAATATACGAGTACATGTATCCACAGCTGACATGATGCCTTCGAATATTACCACGGATCCCATGGAAGCATAAAAATGTCGTCACCCCCAGCGTCTGTGGCGTGATGTATGTTCCTAGCAGCCTTTCGCCTGGATGACAGCGTATCTGGACACCTGTTCAACCTGGTGTGATAAGAAACGCGATTAATCTGACCAGCCGACACATTTCCACTGACCCTCAATCCAACTCGATGGTCCCGCATCCACTGTAATCGCAACTGACTATGTAGTTGGGTCAAAATGACAAGATGTAGGGATCATCTGCTGTGGAGCGCCATGTTCATTAATGTGTCCTGAACAGTGTGCTTTGACAGACTTATGTTGCACAAGCACTGTGCTCTGTTGACAGATTTGCCACGGGTCGTCGACTGTCCTGCATCTTAGAGCGGACACGCTTCTGAACTCCACGATGTGTGGAGTCCAACACGTTGTCGCCTACTCGTGGTTTCACTGTCCTTCAATCACTTTCCACAGATACTCACTAATGCGGCAAGCGAGCAACGCATCAGCTTCGTCGTTCCGAGATTCTTGTACCGAGGTGCTGTGTCACAACAGTGTGCCCTTCTCGAAGTCACTTACCTCAGTGGATTTCCCCATTTGCGTTCCATCGCTAGAATGATTTCCCAATCGTCTCTGCTCCGCTTATACTTACTTCCCTTACCATGCTACATGTCGCAATGCTATGAGGCGGCTTCCAGTGTCTGAAAGGGATCCCGTCACGAAGTTTTGGCTCATAATAATAGTTGTTCCATTTCTCTCCGACCCTGTTCGCTGTTTTCTGTGTATCAGGGATCTATGTCATTGGTTCTACTCAACTGAGAAACTGCTGTTGAGTTGCCTCGTAAATACAATTTCTTTCATGCATATTACTTTATATCTGTACTTCAATTTAGCCGACCGCTGCGACCGAGCTGCTATAAGTGCTTCAGTCCGGAACCGCGTTACTACTACGGTCGCAGGTTCGAATCCTGCCTCGGGCATGGATGTTTGTGATGTCCTTAGGTTAGTTAGGTTTAAGTAGTTCTAAGTCTAGGAGACTGATGTCAGATGTTACGTCCCTTGGTGCTTAGTCATTTGAACCATTCTGTACTTCACTTAGATGTTTCTTTTTGTTACAAAGCAGATGTTAGAATACTTTATTTAAAATGTACTTAAATCGCCTTTCTTTGGTAAACAGAGACACTAAAAGCTGGCACGTCTGTATACGTACCGGTATTTATATCCTTAGGGTATACATTTTCGGAGTTAAGAAATTGCTGTAAATTTCTCCCCAGTCTCTCGTTCACATGTTTTCTGTGCATCAGAGATCTGTGTAATTGATTTTATTCAACTGAGAAAGTGTTATTCAGGGTATCAGTTGTCTCATAACTACAATTTCTTTCGTGCGTATTACGTTACATCTATATTTTACTCAGACGTTTCTCTCTGTTACAAAACAGATGTTGGAAAATTTTGTTTAAAATATACTTCAATCGCCTTCCTTCGGTAAATAAACAGACTGGAAACTGACACCTGTGAAAAGGTACCGGCATTTTTATCCTTCGGAGTCTATAGAATCAATAACATATGTTTACAAATAAGTTTTCATCTTGATGATAAAGTATTTTAAAAAATTATCAGTCACAAATATTAAATCTCCTTGTCTAAAACCTCAACTGCTCTCTACTGTGCCTCAAATAAGAATGTCCCAGCGCTGCACAACAGACTGGCGACCATGCTCACCACAGATAAACTTAAACATAGAACCAAGGATCTTTTCCACGACTTCCTCTTTGTTCCAGTACAGTAAAGTTGAATTATTTACAACGGCAGAAAATATATGTAAACCTTACATTACGGCCAATCTAAACGCACGCTAATAGGTCAGTATCATGTACACCCCATTCGAAAGTGTAACACTAATGCTCGACTATTTGTAATAAGAGTCCTTGAAAGACTGACGACGTAGCTCTCACAAATTCCTGTTTGGCAAGTCACAGAACTTGTCCGTACTCAAAGAAGGCTATGAGCCGTTGTGCTGTAGCCACCGCATATATGGATCAGGAGCCATGAGATGCAGATGAGATAGTAAGACCCGTACAGAAGCGTATAAACATAAATAGAGTAGGGCAGATAATCGAGAATGTTAATACGAAGTACCCGTCGACATATAGTGTAGAGTGGTTTTTGAAGTGCATATGCAGATTTAGGTACATAAGTGCAGTCCATCAGACCTCCCGGATGAGTGTGTGCCTCTACCCACGCGCTGTAGAGCCTACAGCCTGAACACATTCCGTGCTTGTGAGGTGGCAACATTACGTCTTTCGTAACTGGCGCCGCTGCACTTGACCAAGAGCAAAGGAGGAAATACAGTAGCTACGAAGCTTCTGGCGCAACACAGCTAGTTGCCTAAATTTATGCTTCATACCTCTGTCTCTAGGACGGCCAGCCTACAAGGGAAATGGGACGTGTCATTTTATGGATTCCGTGTAGTAACGAACAGTTTTTGACAACCAGACTTACTGTCAATGTCTTTGCCATATTGATCCTCTACCATTCTTTAGTGACAGGCGTACGACATTGCTTAAGAGCTCTCAACAACAGCTGGCATGAGATCCGATTCAACTGCAGTTAGAGATTTACGCACCTGTGGTTGATGAAAGCTTGGAAGACGACGTGATCTTCGACACTGCCAAATCCTCGTGAAGCATCAGTCCTGTGATGAACAGCACAAAGAACTGCTAGGTTTATCGTATGCTAGATCGAGAAACTCAGACGATTAAACTACTGCAATAAAAATATTACGGTGTAGGAGAAACTGGACAGTGTGTTTAGAGGAAACAGAGCTGTTGACGCTCTTAGGAAGGAAACAGCTCGCGAAGGGATAAATGATATGACCAGGTTTCACACGAAGCTCTCCTTCACTTTGTGTGGCTGCAAGTTCGTGACGACTAAAAGACCTACCAAATTACACTTTATCACCACATCACATTATGCTGTCGTCGGCCTGTATATCCAGGATCTTGGTACGAGTCCAGAGTGTTTCGAAATAACTTTTTTCGTCTGTTCCTTCTTATTAACTTTCTCTATTAGGCCATTTACTACCAGTTACACCCCCATCTTTTCCTTCATTCGTAACAATTTGTGTTGCTTTTGGATTGAATTATCTCAAGTTCATCAACAGTCTTTCTGGATATAATCTGTGGCAGGTGTTCATTCCAACTTCTTTTGCTTTTTTTCTAGAACATCTATCTGAGGTTCATTATTAATGTCCTCATTTCTGAAACATCTGTTTATAAGTTTTGACACATCATAAAAATTAAATTTTTTTCCTCGTTCAAAACGTCTTTGTTATTTGACATTTCACATTATTTTCTTCCATACAGCAACGTCGCTCGAGTAATCATCTCATAGAATTTTATTTGATTTGTTTTCAATTTGAGTTTTTAGGTGGCTGATGATTGTTTCACGTTCCAAGTTTATTTTTTTATGTCACTATGTATATACTTATCACAGATATAATACAAATCACAGCCAAGGCAGTAAAAATATTTTCCCAGTCTAGTATCATGTTAGAAACAACACTTTTAGTGTGGATAGGATTTTGACTAAACAGCCGCTAATCTTTTTAGTTGATGTTTTGGTATTGTAGTTAGAATATATTTTGTTAAGTTCGTCTACTGTTTTTTGTAAATCATGTGTTTTTATAAACATATGTGTGAGGTTCAAAATGGTTCAAATGGCTCTAAGCACTATGGGACTTAACATCTGAGGTCATCAGTCCCATAGACTTAGAACTACTTAAACCTAACTATATTACGGACATCATACACATCCATGCCCGAGTGAGGGTTCGAACCTGCGACCGTAGCAGCAGCGCGGTTCCGGACTAAAGCGCCTAGAAACGCTCGGCCACAGCGGCCTGCTACGCATGAGGTCAACAGAATGAGAAAGTGAAGTCATTAATTACGAGTAATTCAGTTGATTCCCTGAGTTAATTATAAAATTCCAACATTTTAACGCTGTCAGTAGAAATACTAATGAGTAATGTGAGCAGTATTCTTGCCTCACTCCTTCATTTAGGCTGGTTCTGGATTTGTTGATTTTGTCCATTAACACCTATCACTCGTAGTTGATGCATATTTTCAATTGGTAATGAAACGTGTAAGTGGTTTCCTCTGTATTTAATTACTTTCCACAGATTTTCTCTTGTAAGACTGTCAATTTTTTATAAGTATGCAAAAGTTGTTTCTATTTTCGTCAAATTCCCTTTGTTTTTCAGTAAGTTAAACCAAAATGAGCCTCGAATCTGTTGTGGGAACTACCTTTTATCAAACCGATTTCCCATAAAAGCATTTGTTCTGCTATTGCTTTCAGTCTATTCTTAAAGACTGATTGTGAGGAAAGATTAGGGTTTTATGCCCCGTTGACGGCAAGATCTTCAGAGTCTGAGCACCATCTCGGATTGGGAAACGAGAGGGAAGTAAATAGATAGTTTGCTCTTGAAAGGAACTATCAGGGCACTAGCCTTAAGCGAATTAGTAAAATGGCGGTAAACCTAAATCTAGATGACCAGACGGCGATATGAACCAGTGTCCTCCCGAATGCTAGCCCAGTGCCTTAAAAACTCAAAATCATTTCGTTCGATTCTACTATTAAAAACTATAGTTTCAATGACATGGCTTCGCCTGTAACATAGCGACTTAAGAGAGCATCGTCAACGGTTTTAAATGATAGTGTCACTGTCCGGTGGGAATTTCGGAGACTATTAAAAATTACATAGTTCTGCTAATCCCTTCAAATGAACGCTGGAATGGTTCATGACAGCTTATGCTTGCTACATTAGACTTCTTTCTCAGACCTTTCCCAACAGAGTTGACAGATGGTAGTTTAAATATCTTCAAGTGATGGAGCTTGGCACATAGAGTTTATCCTAAACCTACGCATACGGAACGATATCTCCGTGTGGGAAGGTGCCAAAACGCTGGAGTTCTTGGCTGTTCGTTTGATGAGCGTATTCTCTCACTGCCGCGACAGAACTTTGCATACGTGAAGTTTGCGTTTAAGCAGAATAAATATTGCGAGAAACAGAGCCGTTGAGTGTTGGAATGCGGGCCATAGCCAGAGGTAAGTAAAGACGAATGTAGATCACTTTTCTGCTTTTTGTTGGGAAACTTTCAAAGTTTAACGTCAAGAGTATTTTTTTCCTTCTTGCCAAAATTACACTATTCCTGGGCTCTGTTAAACATGATATGGGGATAAGAAAGGCAGGTGGATACAAAATATCGTTTCACTGTCGGAAAACTTTTGTAGACCAGACAATTTGTACTGTCATGGACAGGTCCGTGGAGCATAGCTTTCACACTGGGTTACAGCAGCCGAAGAAATTCTAGGTAATGTACCATTGTAGTATGATACGAGACGTGAAAAGACAGATTTAGTCGCTGCTGCGTCCCGTTTTTGGGACTGTGGTCTTAAGGAAACAACTGAAGGTAGGTTGTAGAATAAAAATGATCATATTAATAGAGACCTACATCACACTGCAACAAAACACAACACACTTTGCCTTATCCACCAGAAGTTTTTGGTTTTTTAATTCATGTCAAAAGCATCAAATTAAAAATTTAAAGAAGTAAAAGCAGTTCAAGTTACAGAAACAGAACTATTCTGTACTACACACATGAGTTAGACTAGTGTAGTCCACAAGCAGGAGACGTGATTTGCATCAGCAGTTGCTGGGGGTCATGAGATCCTAGAGAAAGCGCTAGTCGGTTCAGTCAGTCAGGGCAGGAATGCCTGTGCTGGGTTGTCTCCACCTCGCCACTGGTAGATTCGGTAGATGGTATTGTGCATCCCTAGTTCAAGATAACAAAAAAACTTTTTCAGGTCGAAAAATGGCAGTTATCTGTATTAATGCTAGAGGTCCATACCGTCAGTCCAAAAAGTTTCGACGTAGACTTAATAAAAAATTGAGAGACGGTGGTTTTAATACCTCAGCCGTTCTACGTAGTTTTCGCTTGAGCCCAATGGACAGGACGTTTATACAACGATGTGAAATCGACAGAAAATTCCTTGTTTGGGGTGTTATTCAACTCATACGTCTCATTTGTATCTTCCCCAGTCTTGAAGAAGGATCAGGGACTGATTCTGAACTTTGTAGTTTTGTGGTAGTTCTTATTGATAAGACCATGTCTTGTCACCTGTAATGATTTTTTCCAGGAAAGAACTACCTGCATTGCCTTTCAGTCAGTTCGAGACAGGCGTCCACGTGTTGTTGTTTTTGTTAGGACACACTTTGCACACATTTTTCATTTCTTCAAAACATTCTGGAGAACGCCTTGAACACTTGACTTACAGATGTTAATGTATTGTGATTTGTGAGATGATAACGTTGGCACTCTACGGTCGCATGAGCGTTACTTAACAAAATTGACTTGTCGAATGCTCATCTGTTGTTTACAATTGCTAGTTCAACCAATCACTGTAGTTACTACCCCGACGTCGCTTATACGCAAGGAATAAAATGTGTCTCGCAACTTTTTGGACGGACGGTCTATCCACATGCGAACAAGAACTGTTACAAGACCAACACCAGAATTACAACTGCGGTGTCCTCTTGTGATGAAGTCACGATCGTTATTTAACGTGATCATTTACTTGATCGTCTCCATGCTTACGTCCATTGCATGCCGAATCAATTGCGTCCATCTTCGCCACCTAGACGTATGTAACGCATATAAAATACACCACGTGATAAAGTTATTGAATCTTGATAATGGATCATATAGTCTGCTGTAATGAACTGATATGTATTTTCTCCACATGACTGTACAACAATAACTATACCAAAATTGCTTCTAAAGATTCATTACCCTCTCTTTATCGTCCAACACGTCTCTCTGTGAAACCTCAGCTATGCTGACAGTGCGTTACTAGATTTTATATCTTCTTAGGAATCCAACATTCTTCCGAGACTACAGCAATATGCCCCACGGCAGATGTGTCAATTTGGCTCATTCCTCTTGGTGGCCGTGACTCCGTTGACCACATAAGACACATTTCGTTCCTGGTAACATAGCGTATACAAAAAAATGTTCAAATGTGTGTGAAATCTTATGGGACTTAACTGCTAAGGTCATCAGACCGTAAGCTTACACACTACTCGACCTAAATTATCCTAAGGACAAACACACACACACACACACACACACACACACACACACACACACACATGCCCGAGGGAGGACTCGAACCTCTACCGGGACTAGCCGCACAGCGTAGCGTATACATGAAACATAGAAACAGAATGTTTTCGACGGTAAAATTGTTTCCATATGTCAACATTTACAGGAAGGATCTCCTGCCACCTCTACCACTAACATTGCCAAATCGAGGTTTACATCCAGACCCCGTGAAGGTATGGCATAAGGCCAGGAAAAAGACAAAGACGCAGGAGTAGATATACACTCATATCACATTATAGTAATAATGAAGAATAAGCTGAAGTTTAAGAGAATCGTCTGGAAGAATCACGATGGGATGAAATGGAACGACGAAGTAGCCAAGAATGATGAGATGCGTTTGAAGTTCTTTAATGCTGCAGGCACACGGTAGGCAGTTCAGTTGAAGAGGAATATACATACTTAAAAAGAACAAAGACAGTCACAAAAGGTGGAGCAAAAAAGATATAAAACAAGGAAGCTAACCGTGAACAAAACGTACGTACCTATCTGAAAACACCAACTGATTGACGAAAGAAGCAAGCAAAGTACGAAAATGTTCAACAAAAGCAGGAATATAGCAATATACGTCTCTTAGGTATGACATAAGGAGGAAACGTAGGAAAGGTAATCCAAAACGGATGCTGGAAACATGTGAAGAAATCGAAAAAGAAATTGTCGATAGATGGAATGATTAAGCATATATGTAAGATTCAAAATAATCTTCGATGAAGTTGAAACTAAAGACGTCAACATTGAGACTTCAAACGGGATTCCGCTGTTAAAAGCAGGGAGGAACCATACACAGTGGTATTCAGCTGCCCCTACCGATGGGTTTTGTACAACCCACATGCCTTCAAAAACCCTGTGCAAATTTTCATATTCTCTCGCTCGCTATGCTCTAAATATTGATCCTACGCACAAAATTAAAAAAAACTTTACTAGAAAATATAATGTAGTCAAATTTTGTACTGGGACACGTTTCCGCTGGAGGCCATAGTTTTCGAGTTATTCAAGGAAAAAGCGTTTGAAGATCACCTGTATATGTTTTTCTTGAATAATTCGGAACCTAAGGCCTCTAGCGAAAACTTATCCCAGTACGAAATTTAACTACATTAAATTTTCTAGGCGCTACAGTCTGGAACCGCGCGACCGCTACGGTCGCAGGTTCGAATCCTGCCTCGGGCATGGATGTGTGTGATGTCCTTAGGTTAGTTAGGTTTAAGTAGTTCTAAGTTCTAGGGGACTGATGACCTCAGATGTTGAGTCCCATAGTTCTCAGAGCCATTTTTCTAATTTTCTACAAAAATATCCTGTTTAATTTTTCTACAGACTAATAGTTTACAGGTAACGAGTGACAGAATATGAATATGTTGCACGTTGTATTTGGAAGCATTTTGGGTTGCATAAAACCCATCGGTAGGAGTAGCTGAATCTCTCTGTAGACGCAAGGACTACATCGAAGGTTTTCACGAGGGGGAGGAACTGCTTCAAGACGTGATAGAAGAAGGGATAGGAGTCGACGTGGTAGACAGGTAATGTAGTACAGGGTAGGGTAAATAAACGTAGCGCAGAGAAGAGAGTTCCAGGGTACAAAGAAACACAGCAGAGGAAAGTAAATACAGTACTAACCTGACTGCAGTTGATGCTGACAGTGACGACCATTCATCTCTTGGCACTTTTGGCCCTGGTCAACAAGTTGTTAAAGGTGGATCATAGTTTTTAGGAATTGATAGAATTGCTGCAGTCTCATCCGAAATGTTCTACTGCAGTCCTTGAAGACTATGAGGGTTGTTGCGATACACCTTAGGCATGAGAGCTCCCCATACTAAGTAAGTTCTTGAAGACTATGAGGGTTGTTGCGATACACCTTAGGAATGAGAGCTCCCCATACTAAGTAATAGAACACCGACAGATTAGGTGATCCAGGTACCAGCTAGAGCCGCGACTAGTCTGAACTATGCTAACAGTATTTTCAGGGGTGAAGACTGTGTAAATGTGCTCCAAGGTTCGGCCAGCTGTATGGGCAGTTGCTCCATCCTGTTGGAAGTAACTGTAGGTCATTTCCTCTTCTGTTAATGGTGCCACAAATGGTTTCAAAATGTTGCCAATGTAACGCGTCGAAGTCAGCGTCTGATGAAAGAAAATGGGATCAATAATGCGGCGTGCAGACACTTCACACCAAACCCCAAACTTTTGGTCATACAGTAGTATTTCTGGAAATCATGCGGATTCTCCGCTGCCCAAAACCTGTGATTCTGTGAGATGACATAACCACTCGGGTGGAACCAGGCTTTATCAGACATAAAGAACAGATCCATGTGCAATCCATTCATTGTTATCCCAGCGAACAGCCATTCACAGAACTGGGGGCGCCGCGAACCACCTGCCGGTTTTAGTGCATGAACAGCAGACACTCCGAAGGGACGCATGTGCAGGTCTGCAGGTCCAGGCGGAGTATTCGCCCGCACGATCGACGTGATAGCAGGTCTCTTGCGACAGGTTTATTTGGTAGGACTCTGAAACATATTCTGGTGAAACGCAACCACATTTTCTGGTGTTCCATCACGTTTTGGAATTTTTTGACTGACGCCGTTTTTGCACTAAGCGTTGCATGGCTTTCTTAGCTGGGACTTTGACACCATTAAACTTCTCAGCAGGCAACTGACTTCACGGATTCTACGACTTTGTTGTAACGCAGCTTTCCACTGTGAACACCATTGTCTGCTTTGCACTGCTCCACTCCCACAGACACAGCCCGCACTAAGCTCTGAACCGGTGTGGGTCATGTGGCGGTCGTACACGTTCTGTGCGCGTCATGGTGCGTGGTTATACGCATACATTCACGTCCAGTCGTATCTACTCGTCCGGGCCACTTTTATTTGTCCCACCCTGTATTAGAGTGAGGGTCTGATGGAGCTTTGGAAGACTTGCTTCAAGTAAAGCGGAAGGGATAGATAACATTCCTTCGGAATCGGTAAAATTATTGAAGGAAGTAGTAACCAAGGATATTCAAGTGGGACTGTACAATGTATCACTAGGAGACATACGACCAGGCTTTCCTGAATCCAGAAGATAGCAAGGGCGGATAACTACGAAAAGTATTGCACAATGAGTTTAACAGTTTATGGATCCAAATTACTTGATAATAATATACAGAAGAAAGGAAATGAAAAGTATGTGTGAGATGATGATCAGTATAGCTTCAGGAACGATAAAATCATCAAGAAATGGTGCTGAAATTGCGCTTGTTAATGTAGGGAAGACTTAAGAAAGATCGGGACACTTTAATAGGATTTGTCGACGTAGTAAACCCGCTCGACCAAGTCAGTGGTGCACTATGTTTGAAATTATCAGTAAAATATCAGTAAAATAGGTGTGTGCTAAAGGGAAACTAAATAGTATACAAAATGTACAAGAACCCAGAGGGCAAGATAAGAATGGAAAAACAAGAATGGTGTAAGAGAGTAAAGCAGGCATGCAATTCCTCGCTCCTACTGCTCAATCTATACATCGAAGAAGCAGCGATGGAGGTAAAAGAAAAGTTAGACAGTGCAATTAAAATTCAGAGTGAAAGGATATGAACAATAAGATTTGCGGATAATATTTCGACCTTCAGTGAAAGTGAAGAAGAATTACATGACCTACTGAATGGAGTGAACAGTCTAACGAGTACAGAATATAGGCTGAGAGTAAATCAAAGAAAGCTGTAAGTAACGAGAAATATCAGATATCTGGTTAGTGATAAACTTAACACAAAAACCGAGCGTAGTGGTGCAGTGGGTAGAACACTAGACTCGCATTCGGGACGACCGACATAAGCGTTAAGGACGAGGAGAGATATGAGGGACAGTGTACATTTATAAGGCAGTAGATGAGACAGAGTGTACGGAAATCTCTGCGTTTGTCTGCACGCAGCCAGGACAATTTTACATATGCTGGTGAAATGTGATCAAAAATTTGAACGTTACAGATATATCGGACTCAGGCATTCATGACCAGTTCCAGACGTCGCGAATTTTCCTGAGAGAGGCCTTGTAGGATAATATCGCTGTAGTCAATGATTTGGAGTATAAGCGTTTGTACTAATTTCTTTTTCAGATCGAAAGGGAAGAGTTTTTTATATCTTTGTAGGACATGAAGGGATGCTGATGCTTTTTTGCAGACTGCAGTTACGTGCTCTGTCCAATTTAGATTTTCATCTATTATTACTCCCAAACTCTTTGCTGAGGGAGAGAAGTTAATATTTGTTCCATTTAGGATAAGAGATGGTACGGATTCCCAATGTTTTGGGCTAATGAGCTTAGAGTGACCAACAAGTATCGCTTGGGTTTTAGATGGGTTTAGTTTTAGTCCTATGTCCTGTGCCCATTTTGATAGTGCATCGAGATCAGTATTGAAATTTTCAATAGCTTTCTTAAGATTGCTTGGTTTCGCACTTAGATACAACTGAAGGTCATCAGCATACATATGATATTTGAAATAGGTCAGAACCGATGACACATCATTGACATACAGAGAGAAGAGTATGGGACCTAGTAATGAGCCCTGGGGAAAGCCTGACACTACCTGCCACCTTGTGATTTTATATTCCCGGACAGGACGCGTTGCTGACGAGACGTCATGTATGAGCGAAACCATTGCACTGCACTTGGTGAGAAATTTAGACCGCTAAGTTTGGCTAGTAAGATGTCGAAGTCGACAGTATCAAATGCTTTGCTGAAATCTAAGAAGCAAATGATAGTCGCTTCTTGTCTGTCCATGGCAAATTTCAGGTCTTCTGTCACCTTTATCAGTACGGATGTTGCGCTTCGATGTTTACAGAAACCTGACTGGTATTCGTCTAGTAGATTGTTAGTAGTTAGGTAGTTGGTGAGCTGGCCACGGACTATATATTCTAAGGCCTTTGATAATGCAGGAAGAAGGCAGATGGAGCGGTAGTCAGAGGGTGCTGTGGCGATGTCTTTTTTAGGCATTGGCTTAATTTGTCCTAGTTTCCAGGTGTCAGGGAAAACACTTGTGATTCATGAATCGTTGAAAATGTCTGTAATGTAGGTAATTTACAGAGAGTACGTGACTTAGATTCCGAACAGTCACAGACAAACAGATTATCATACAGTCCTGAACCTGCTCAGACATTCAGAGACGATAATTTTGATCATAAGCACTTTCTATCCGTGAGAAAATTTAAGGTATTTAAGAATGACAGAGCACAGATTCACGCTTTGGATTGCACACAACAATTTGCTTTTGCATTTTCACCGGCATCGTCTGTAACGCAGAAACTAAAATTTATTTGCAGCGCGTAAGTGACCTCAGGGGATTCGTTACGCTTCGATGAATATGTGCCGTAGCGTGCACAGGACCCCAAGCCGTAGTAGTGTTATTTCGTCTTTAGTTTTCTTCACTGCTGCCTACTCTTTTACTATCCTTTATATCTATCAAAACAACTCTTCAACTAACGATCTGTCTAGGATTAAGAATGAGTGAAGAACACCTGATAAAAGTTTTACCTGAAAGTGGGAGTTTTCATTAGACACTCTCGAAATGACGAGAAATAACAGCATAATTTTAATAAGACAAAATTTAATTATCAGTATCATCAAAATTATCAGCAACAGCAAACATATTTTGGCAACAATAAAGGTTTTTCCCCACAACAACAACAAAACCAGCCGGTTAGTATACCTAACCAACAATGGAATGTGCAAGGTCAACCTAGCTTTAATGTTTCGCCACCTACACGTATAGCGTCGGCCCCACCAAATAGTAACGCACAGCAACAAAGAAATCACTACGTACAGAAGACACATTTCAACTGCTATTGCAATGCGCCGTATAGCAATGATTATTATGACAGACGTAAAAGTAATGAGCACAGTTTTCAGCGTAACAGTCGGTCTTATCAGCAGCAGAATCAACCACAACAACAGATTATCATGAATGAACCAGACAGTCGATGTCATCCCGAACATAATACGTCAGGACGAAATAACAGAACAGTACAAATAGTCGAAATGCCACAGCATCTTCTCGCAAATAACAGCACGTCAAAAAGAATTTGAATAGATGCAGTACACGTTGCATCTTCCAGCAACGTAACTTACAGTTTTGATACACATAATCTTGTTCACGAAAATGTTACTACTTTTGACGACATCCGAGACACACTTTTACGTGAAAAACCAGTTATATAAAAAACCATTTCCCACCTTGTTACTGAAGTAAAGATTGGATAATCCACATTTTCGGCAGTAATCGATTCTGAATCACCTATGTCAGTTATAAATGAAGACACTTTCAACGAATGTAACAAAGAGAATACTTATCCTACGTTACCATTAGGCAAAACTAAAGTAAAAGGAGCAGTATCTGGTAAAGGAGTAGATGTAAAATTGCAGACAAACTTATCATTTTGTATTGCAGGTCATATGTTCCACTCAAATTTTTGGATTGTTCTCTTATTGACAACAGACGTTATTTTAGGTACGAATTTTTTAGTACAACACGACGCAATTATTGACTTTCAAAATTCATATTTAACGTTAAAGGATGAAAAGGTACTACTAGCATTAGAATTTCAGCAGGCTTTATCTGCAGATGAACAGGCAATTAATCGAACAGAGGTCATTTCTACATGGCGTAACACGGACTGTTATTCCACATTGTTCACAGATACGTACGTACACAACTACAATACACCAGATGAAGCCGATTATGACGTTATGCAAATGATTTCTGAGAAGATAAAACAGAGCAGTGCAAATACAGACGACGAACGTACTCAGCTACGCAATATTCTTTTACAGCAAGCTCCAGTTTTTGACAACATCCCTGGTACTATGTCCGGTTTTATGTATGAATTTCAAGTTAAACAGCATGACGCATTTCAAGTTAAACATTATTCTATTCCGTATATCCGTACACAAAATATTGTAGCAGACGCACTATCCCGTTCTCTCAGCAACAATCAGCAAGACATCGCAACCAACTTCTGCCACGCAAATTTTAGCGTCGTGTATATTCAACAAGTTGCATTTGAAAATTTCATTTCGTCGTCATTTTGAGACATCGCACAAGAGCAGAGCAAAGAAAACGTGTGGAAAGAAATGAAACACCTTCGGCAAGATAGGAATAACGTTACCATTAGAAGCCATTATACTGCACGCAATAATATTCTGTTTCGCCGCTCTCACCCTGACAGCAACAACTGGTTGTTATGTATTCCTGACGAACTTGTTAACAAATTAATTTGGTATACTCATTTAAGTTACGCACATTACGGAGCCAGAAAATATTTTCTTATTCTGAGACAGAACTGTTATTTTGCTAACATGGAGAAACGTATTCGACGAGTTTTAGCGTCATGTAAAATCTGCCAGAAAGCTAAATCAGATACGACTTCACATATTCTTCCGTTACATCCTATTGTACCGTTTAAATTGAGACATACGGCGGCTGTAGACATTTTTGGACCGATTCCCAGATCTAATAGAGGTTTTTGCTGCATCTTTGTCGCTGTTGAACTCACTTCGAAATTTGTTACCTTCACTCCGTTACGCAAAGCTACTGCTAAATCTATTTCAAATGCATTTATAAAACATTTTTTATTTCATGTAGGGCATGTATTGAAAGTAATTTCCAACAATGCACCACAATTTCGATCTGCGATATGGACACGTATGTTACGAGCTAGAAACATTTCTTCGATCAATATATCCAGGTATCACGCTTCTTCGAACCCTTCTGAACTATTGATGAAAGAAATTGGTAAACTATGTAGAATATATTGCCATAAAAACCATATTGATTGGGATACACACATACTCTCTTTCCAGGATGTAATTAACTCCATACCAAATGAATCTACTACGCCTGTGCTATCTCCGACTGTTATATTGAAAAATGTTGAACCACCTAACAAAATTAAAGGATTAGTACCTTTTACTACATCTCGTCGACTACGACACCATGAAATAATTGACATTGCGCTCAACAACATCAAACTTCTCGTAGAGCGCCGGAGAAGACAGCAAAATGAGGTTTGTACACGCCGTGACTTTCACATTGGACAGAAGATACTAGTACGTACACACTATTTATCCAACAGAGGAAAGAGTAGATGCAGTAAATTTGAGCTTCTATACGCAGGTCCATATAGAATTCGCAGCACTCCTCACCCCAATGTAGTACATGTCGAAACTTTGAGAACCAGAAAAAGCAAAGGCATTCACCATGTCTCCAATATTAAACCCTTTATTGAATGAACATACTTTATGATTTATCACACTGTAATGCCATTTCCAGATATTTATATGACCACTTACTGATGATGATTATATTTTTTCTTGGCAAGTGCTCGGCGAGGTAAGGTTAGCAGGTCGCTTTTCTTGTCGTTAGACATCAGACCGTGCACATTTTCCATTTTTTGTGTGTGTATGATTGTTTTCCTAACGAATGTAGAATTTTGTCTGTATGCACTATGAAATCTTTAAGATAAAACAAACACCAGTTGACTTCGACATTTTTCCTTATGATATCTCAATATCTTGAATATTCTAGATTTTTTGCTACCAAATTATGATACTGTGTGTAAATTTTTGCACTTGAAAACTATGTTTTTGACATAATACGTTTTCTGTCATGCTGTGCTGTATGCTTAGTCATATCACTAGAAACAAGCTTTTAGCTAATGGGTATATGATTTAAATGCAAGATATTAATCCTTATTCATCACTTTTCAGAAAGCAATAACGTGTAAAAGAAATAAATTAAACAAACCAAAGTGGTTTACTATGAAATGGAAATTTCACCATCGGAATGAACGAAATAATATGCAATACCTTGTCATGAAGAGTAAATGGATCAGAATTAACAAGCATTAACAAGAATATACTATACACATCGTATAATAGCAGTCTTAACTAATTATTTTTCTTTCAGAATGCGAGGCGATTGATGTAAGCTGTCAGACAGAACAACACATGTTAATTTTAGTGATGAAATACGCTAGAAGTAAGAGACTCTGTACCATGAATAGTTGTATGATATAAATGGTAATACGAATAATGAATAATGAAGTGTATATTTTTTGCAGATGATAGTAAATGATGATGAATAGTTGTATGAAGTTATGGTAATATGAATCATGAAGTTTTTCTTTGCAGATGATGATAATGATGAAGTTATGGTAATATGAATAATGAAGTTTTTCTTTGCAGATGATGATAATGATGAAGTTTATATATTTTCTGTTAGTTAAGAAATGCTATGTAGTTATTTAAGTGTTTGTTGCAGTTCCTTTTGACAGTATATCTCATGTCACATAGTATAATGACTGAATGTTTTGGGAAAGACAGCTAGAGTACATGCATATTAAGCCTATCTTTCATTCCCTGATAATTCTAAGTTTACTACTTTTCAGCATAATATACATTTTTTCTTTCAGCTCAATAATCCATTTTGTATTTTTTCCAGGAGAAGCTTTTCGTAATATTAATATACTATAAGCACTTAATTATTAAATCTGTTCTAGAACCTGCATTTTTTTACCCAGTTATGTCTATCATTTATGAATGTGATCACATATACTGTACATGTTTGATAACCTTGCTACAGCTGACTCATGACGAATGACGTTATTAATCCTTATTTCCAGCAATAAGTCAAAAGCAAATATTTTCATGACCTAGCAATTGACTACTGACCCCAACGCAATGCATTGCTAGCACAAAAAAATTATTATTACCAGTTCCAACTATTACCAATATACAACTAAATAATGCTACCAGTTTAAGATATATTTCTAGTCCTAAATATAATGCAAATTTTTCAGATGTATTGATTCCATTATGTCTATGTATAATTGGACTAAACACCTTGAGTAATAGTTACAATGTCTTACATTTTAAATATGTGTTATGTCACTTACATGATATCATACATAAACACTTGCAGTTTGATGCTACACCCAATAACTCCTGTTTTGGAACGATGACTTCTGAATAATGCATAATAAATGCCTTGTAACTGGCCAATGAATGCCAATGATTACTATAATGAAATGACTTATGCATAAATGCTATGCCAATAATTAGTATAATGAGATTTCTTATGACATGAGTTCTTAATTATATTTTGTTATACTTTATAAATGAATACCAATAATTACCGTAATTAGATGACTTATAAATAGTGTTTTGTAATACTCAATACTTACTACATGTTTAGTAACTGGCCAATGAGTGCCAATAATTATTCAAATCGTTTGATACACTAGTGTAATTCTGAATGGAAATGGAAATGTCGTGTGGCTAGGGCCTCCCGTCGGGTAGACCGTTCTGAATGATTTAATGTTCTTCACCTTCTGACCTAATTACTAGCAATTACTGCAATATCCGTATGTCCTGTCCATCTTCAAGATCATGGAGCATTATATTTGGTTTTTGCACTAATTCTACATTGGTGAAAGAGTATGGATTCTACAAGAATGTGCTGTTGACACATCAAGCTGTCCACCACCTTGAATGATGGAGATGTTATTATGGTCCTACTGTTTGCTGTGCTTAATATGCTACCAAAATGATAACATACAATATTAATACAACATTTCAGTGTCTTAGCTACACTGTTAAATGCTTCAGGGAAGAGAACATCAGATTGTCACACTTGGTGTTTGCTTCTGTAGAAAGATATAGACTTTCAGTGGAGCTACCTGAAACCCACTGTGCTACAACCATGATGCTATCCTTCCCATTCCTTTCCTAGTTCTTGTAATATGCTAAAGACTTATACAGTGAGAGTGCACGTTATTTCACTCCTTGATGTGTTTAATTCAGGTAAAAATACTAAAGACTTTTACAGTGCGTGTGCACTTTATTTCATTCCTTAATGTTTAATTCATGTAAATATGATAGACTTTTACAGTGCATGTGCACTTTATGTCATTTGTTAATATATTTTGTACTCGTTGGGTATACACTTTGTCATTTCTTAATATGTTCTGAGCTCAGTGCATGTGCACCCTATTTCATTTCTTAATATGTTCTGCACCTATTAATAATGCATATACTCTGTTACTGTAGACTTAGTAACTAAATAGATTATAGAAAAATATGTTGCTCATGCAAATCCAATTGACTCAGCATCGCTGCCAAATTTTTGTCCCCCCAGTGGAGGGTTATGTAAGAGGTCCATGATTAAGGAACTTGTTGCTAGCACACTCAAGCAGATGTAATTTCGATGGATTGCTCACGCACTGCCTGCGATATGTAAGCAATAAGAGAATCTCAGACCAGAGAGCAGTGTTGTATGCAGTAAGAGCAGTGTCAGTAGCAGTTGTAGTAGTAGTTGCTAGCAGTCTGGTGTATGGAGTTGGCTGAGCCGGTCGTGGGGAGCGATGACGGTGCTTGAGCGTTGTAGTATAAGGTAAAAGCAGCCTCGCGCATATGTAGTATTGTTGTATCAAGTTCCATGTTAATGTTTTTGAAAAGAAATCTCTTAATAATTATCTGCCTTATAAAAATTAACTTTTGACAATCATTCAACTCAATTTATAAATTCTACTAATTTCTCCAATCCATGGTCATTCCGATTATTGTAAAGAAAAAGCAGTTGTTTCTTTTTATACATGACAAAGCTATCGGCCAGCATTGCACTGAGCTGTGCCAGAAAAATTTATTATAGGAACAGATATATATGCGTTACCCGGCGATCTTATTGAGGTAAGAATTTTCAATTTATTCAGTATGATGTTTCAGGGGCATGACGCAGCACTGCTGACGTCCTAAATTTACCAGTTTAAATTCACAGTCATTTATTGAAAAGTTATAAGTGAGCCACAATTTTATTGAGAGATTAGTCACATTGTATTATTGGTAGGTTACGGAATTTATCTGTGGTAGGTTACGCTAAATGTCAAAGAATAATTATTTTCTTCTACTGACGTGGTTACGCTGAAATGTGAATCTGTTGGTAGGTTACACAGAATGTGAATGTTATATATATATATATATTATCTGTTGGGAGGTTACACTTACTGTTGCTAGGTTACACTAAATGTCAATGCTATACATATTTTATCTGTTGGGAGCTTACATTGAATGCGAATGCTACAATTATTTATTTTATTTTACTGTTGGGAGGTTACAATATAGACTTTTTTCTTGAGTAGTGACGAGGCGCCTACCACAAACTGCTTGTAGAACTGGCCTGTGACGCTGTTGGCTGCTGTGGGGGTCACCTACACATTCCGCACGCCGATGCACGTATGTCGAAAGCGTTTCACGGAATAGCCACAAGTACGACGCCGCCAGTCACCAAACGCTGACTGGTGATAAACTGTGCGAACGGACAGACCTGTCAATTTTCCCAGTTTGCCTTCTAGCCATAAATATTTACATCCTCAAAAAAAAGACCCCGAGACCCCAAACAGAATGGCCAATTATTTATATTAATGGTAACTTAATGTGATAAACGTTTTAACTTGTTTAATATTACGAAAGTAATACATTTAATTTTACACTTTTCTGAGATGGATAGCAGTATAATATAGATTAGACACGGCCAAAGTCAAAAATAACAATTGATAGAAAAATTGTATTCGTATTCCATCTCTACAACTGGCACGTCTTAACCTATTTATATATTGATTCACAATTGCTACACTCAAGTGAACATACTTGTATCTAATGGAGAGGTAATTAAATTAATGTTTCTTTCGAATATTGATGGTGATATCATGAATCACCATACAAGTTGCAGTCTCGTGCGGAGGAGGACTTCTTTTGCGAAGCCATCCTTACAAGTGCACTTAAGAGATCGCGACCGTAGTATGTTGGTGTGATCACTTACGTTTTCTCGGTGTGATTAATTAATGGTGCGGTTTCGAGTGAACAGCAGGGTTATCAATTCCATTTCGTGCACAATATTTCGACCGATTGTTAGAGGCGTTCTATTCGCACTGCAGCTGTCTCATAATGCGCAATTGTTGGCTGGAGGAATCTTTCTGTGCGGCTGGTCCCGGCGAAGGTTAGAGTCCTCCCTCGGGCATGGGTGTGTGTGTTTGTCCTTAGGATAATTTAGGTTAAGTAGTGTGTAAGCCTAGGGACTGATGACCTTAGCAGTTAAGTCCCATATGAGTTAAGACACATTTGAACATTTTTGAGGAATCTTTACACAGCCTGGTTCTAGTTCGGAGAACGAGTGGACATAACAACCCAGCTGCACTACTTGAATAACGACTGGGTCAGTCGTGAAAATATTGTACATAAAATGGAATCAGTAACTCGACTGAACAGAAGCACACCAATAGCAAGGATATTTTGCCAGCAGTCCAGAAAGGCACCTGATGAGTGGAAACTACTCAGTAAAATAATGTTCGAAAGAGTGTATTAATCTCAAAGGGGACTATGTCGTAGAAATAAGTAACTGTTGACCAAAACCAATGTTATGTTTAAGCCAGGTTGAGAACTTTTCAGCATGTCCTCGTAGTGCGTTACCTGTCAATCAAAGTTTTATATTTCTTCGTTTTATAAATATTGAACCGAACTGGGTCAAAAGTTGCTTTGTAGTCTTCATAAACTCCTGTCTTTTTTAAATAATTCATGAATGTGAGTTCTCAACGACGGGTCGTAAGTCCCAATTAATAATTCACTATTCTGCAGTGTGAGTGACTAGAAATAGTACATTTTCATTTATTTATTTCGAGTTTTAGCGTGTATTTGCAATCAATATACACTGAGGTGACAGAAACCATGGGATACCTCCAAACACCGTGTCGGACCTCATTTCCCCAGAGTAGTGCAGAAACTCGCCATGGAGTGGACTCAACAAGTAGTTGGAAGTCCCATACAGAGATATTGAGCCATACTGCCTCTACAGCCGTCCGTAAATGCGACAGCGTTGTCGGTGCAGCATTTTGCGAACGAACTGATCACTCGATTACGTCCCATAAGTGTAGGATGGCATTCATGTCGGACGGTATGAGTGGCCAAACCATTCGCTCGGACTGTCCAAACTGTTTTTCAAACCAGTCGCGAACAGTTGTGGCCGGGACACACGGCGCATTGTCATCCATAAAAATTCCATTGTTTCTGAACAAGAAGTGCATGAATGGCTGCAAATGGTCGCCAAGTGGCCAAACATAACGATTCCCAGTCAATGATCAGCTCAGCTGGACCAGAGGACACAGTATATTCCATGTAAACGCGGTCCACACCATTACGAAGCCACCACCAGCTCGCACAGTTCTTTGTTGATAACTTAGGTGCATGACCTCGTGGGGTCTGCGCCACACTCGAACCCTACCATCAGCTCTTACCAACTGAAACCGGAACTCATCTGACCAGTCCACGGTTTCCCAGTCGTCTAGGATCCAACCAATGTGATGACGAGTCGTGCTGTTAGCAAAGGCACTCGCGTCGGTCGTCTGTCGCCATAGCCCATTAACCAAATTTCGCAGCGCAGATCTGACGGATACGTTCGCCGTACGTCTCACATGAATTCCGCGGTTATTTCACGCAGTGTTGCTCGTATGTTAAGCGAATGGCACTGTTCTCGGTCTGTAAGTGAATGCCGTCGGCCACCGCGGTTTTCGTGATGAGAGGTAATGCCTGTTATTTGGTATTCTTGGCACACTCTTGACACTGTGGATCGCGGGATACTGAATTCTCTAACGATTTCCAAAATCGAATGTCCCATGCGTCTATCTCGCGTTCAAAGTCTGTTGATTCCTGTCGTGCGGCCGTAATCAGCTCGGAAAGCTTATCACATGAATCAGCTGACTGCAAACGAGAGCTCCGCCAATGCACTGCCCTTTCATACCTTATGTACGCGATACTACCACTGTCTGGATATGTGCATGCTGCTATGCCATGACTTTTGGTGACTCAGTGTAACTTACAGATAAGTGTTCTACAAACATTACCATTGCTAAAAAAGCCAGACATGAGGTCATTTCTTAGAGAATGTATCACACAAACGGCTTTCATAATTTTCGAAGCATTTCTGAAGCCCCTCATTCGGTTCTAAATCAGTTGAGAAAGAATTCCCTCTGTCTGTTCACGGATTGCGGTTTTCTACTCATTATTCTTGTGCACTCACTATAAAAAAAGCCTTTGCTCTTGAGATGATCCAACAGAAATAAATTGAGGGTTAAAAAATCAAATGACCTTGCCGGCTACGCTTTGTCTCCGACAAAGGCAGACGTTTTCTTTATTAACAAGCCTATTCAGATGAATCTTTGCCTCTTCAGACAGCATAAGATTTTTTCGAAATGCATTATCCTAGTGAATTTTGTCCAGTGATGTTGCGCAAAAATTGCACTTACTAAGTTTATCACCCGGCCATAACTGCTAGGCCAGTTGCAGCTTATAAGGAAGAAACTATAAATCCTGTTCCACAATATTCTGCAAAGACCTGCCAAGGATTTGCAACGATCTGCAACAGAGATCTCTATGGGCTTCTTTGCAGAACTGCACGAACTCGTCGGCTATTTTCCTGCGTTAAAATTGTCATTTCAGGCCCCTTATGCATCAAATTGGTTGTGGTAGTACCTTCCTCACGCCGTTTCTTTTATCCAACTGAATATAGTCTTTTTGTCCTGAAAACGAAAATAGCCTACACACGAGATATCTTCTCCACTGCCTCAACACGGAACTGCACTGGTGAAGTTCAATACTACACTCATTGGCATACTACACTATGTGATCAAAAGCATCGGGACACCACCACAGACATACGTTTTTCGTATTAGGTGCATTGTTCTGCCACCTAGTACCAGGTACTCCATAACAACAACCTCAGTAGTCATTAGGCACCGTGAAAGAGCAGAATGCGGCGCTCCGCGGAACTTACGGACTTAGAACGTGGTCAGGTGACTGGGTGTCACTTGTCATACGTCTGTACGCGAGATTTACACTCTCCTAAAGACCCCTAAGTCCACTGTTTCCCATGTGATAGTGAAGTGGAAACGTGAAGGGACACGTAAAGCACGAAAGCACACAGGCCGACCTCGTCCGTTGACTTACAGTGACCACCGACAGTTGAAGAGGGTCATAATGTCTAAAAGGCAGACGTCTATCCAGACCATCACGCAGGGATTCCAAACTGCTTCAGGATCCACTGCAAGTACTATGACAGTTAGGCGGGAGGTGAGAAAACTTGGATTTAACAGTCGAGGGGCTGCTCATAAGCCACACATCACGCCGGTAAATGCCAAAGGTCACCTCCCTTCTTGTAAGGAGCGTAAACATTGGACGATTGAACATTCGAAAAACGGTCAGTGGAGTGACGAATCACGGTATACAATATGGCGATCCGATGACCGAGTGTGGGTATGGCGAATGACCAGTGAACGTCATCTGCCAGTGTGTGTAGTGCCAACAGAAAAATTCGGAGGCAGTGGTGTTATGGTGTGATCGTGGTTTTCATGGAGGGGACTTGCACCCCTTGTTGCTTTTCGTGGCACTATCACTACAAAAACATCCCTGTAATGGATTCGCCTACACAGAGTGCTGATCTGAACCCTGTAGAACACCTGTGGAATGTTTTGGAACGCCGACTTCGTGCCAGGCCTCACCGACCAACATCAATACCTCTCCTCAGTGCAGCACTCCGTGAAGAATGGGCTGCCATTCCCCCAAGAAACCTTCCAGCAGCTGATTGAACGTATGCCTGCGAGAGTGGAAGCTGTCATCAAGGCTAAGAGTGGACCAACACCATACTGAATTCCAGCATTACCGATGGCGGGCGCCACGAACTTGTAAGTCATTTTGAGCCATGTGTCCGGATACTTTTGATCACATATAGTATGTGGGTGGACAATTGAAAACTTCACTATGTCCCGTGGATCACCCTATGCAGGGTGATCATAAACAGTGTGGAAAGCTTGTAGGGTTGTTGAAGGGTTGGTTGTGCTGACAAATAATTGATAAGAAAAATTTCGATACGTTGCGACATTCCGAGTTAATTCTAAATCTACATCTACATTTATACTCCGCAAGCCACCCAACGATGTGTGGCGGAGGGCACTTTACGTGCCACTGTCATTACCTCCCTTTTCTGTTCCAGTCGCGTATGGTTCGCGGGAAGAACGACTGTCTGAAAGCCTCCGTGCGCGCTCGAATCTCTCTAATTTTACATTCGTGATCTCCTCGGGAGGTATAAGTAGGGGGAAGCAATATATTCGATACCTCATCCAGAAACGCACCCTCTCGAAACCTGGCGAGCAAGCTACACCGCGATGCAGAGCGCCTCTCTTGCAGAGTCTGCCACTTGAGTTTGCGAAACATCTCCGTAACGCTATCACGCTTACGAAATAACCCTGTGACGAAACGCGCCGCTCTTCTTTGGATCTTCTCCATCTCCTCCGTCAACCTGATCTGGTACGGGTCCCACACTGATGAGCAATACTAAAGGATAGGTCGAACGAGTGTTTTGTAAGCCACCTCCTTTGTTGATGGATTACATTTTCTAAGGACTCTCCCAATGAATCTCAACCTGGTACCCGCCTTACCAACAATTAATTTTATATGATCATTCCACTTCAAATCGTTCCGCATGCATAATCCCAGATATTTTACAGAAGTAACTGCTACCAGTGTTTGTTTCGCTATCATATAATCATACAATAAAGGATCCTTCTTTCTATGTATTCGCAATACATTACATTTGTCTATGTTAAGGGTCAGTTGCCACTCCCTGCACCAAGTGCCTATCCGCTGCAGATCTTCCTGCATTTCGCTACAATTTTCTAATGCTGCAACTTCTCTGTATACTACAGCATCATCCGCGAAAAGACGCATGGAACTTCCGACACTATCTACTAGGTCATTTATATATATTGTGAAAAGCAATGGTCCCATAACACTCCCCTGTGTCACGCCAGAGGTTACTTTAACGTCTGTAGACGTCTCTCCATTGATAACAACATGCTGTGTTCTGTTTGCTAAAAAAAAAAGTTGAAGTTAGCCAGTCAGGCGGTTGCGTACGCAAATTCAAGCGGCCTGCCAGGTACAATTAGTGCCAGCGTAGATAATAATGTATGAGACTGCTCAGCCTTTGGCTGGGGTTCGTTGGTTGATACTGTGCCATGAAAAATTTTTGTATCGCTGTTTTATTTGGTTTTAGGAAACCAAATGACGAACACGTTTTGCGACGCAGTCTCTGGCGGGCCATTTGAATTTACGCTCGCAACGGCGTGACTGGCTAATTTCAGCGTTAATAAGCTCGGAAACGGTGCAAGGTATCGAATTTTTTACTTAACAGATATTTATCAGCACAATCTACCCTGCAACACCCTTACAAGCTTTTTAGGCTGCTTCGGATCACTCTGTATGCTGCAATTCGGGAGCACTTACTTGTCTACTTGTGTGAGAGTTAATCCTTTGTAGATATTTATTTTTATATGATTCGTTTAGTTTTGCTCAAATAATCAGAAATGAATTTAAAATAGTATAATTTTCTATGACACCATAAGATAACTCTTCTTTTGAGGGGGTGGCCTTTGAGAAAACATATCATCGCTTACTCAAAAGTAGATACCGGTATTGCATAATACTTCTAACGTTTTCAAGGCGAACATTAACTCAGATTCTTAACGAGTGGCACAAGCGGGCTAGCGGTACTGTTATAAAAGTAAAAGTACAAGTATTTCAACAAGTAATCTTTCTAGTTTCGTATATATATCCGTAACCCTCTTATGAATATAAGCATTTGTAGCTAAACATATGTTAAAACAGGTTTCTGTCTCTGTTTTTAAATATTCTTCTGTATCACTTTATATAGCCATAAATCTGGTATGGTTATAATATTATTCATATTTAACAACGGCATATATGTGAAGCCGAGACGAATTTTTAAAGAAATACATGTTATCTACGAAAATACTGAAAAAAGTGGTCAAAAATTGTTTTAATATAATAATAATACGACTAGTGAATTAATTAAAAGGAAATTATTTCTACTTTGTATTAACTACTTGTATTTCGTAATGTACTGATGGATCCTCTTTGGTTTAAGACTCGATTTGGTATCGTTTATTGGTTTTATGATTTATTTTACTTTTGTTAATTTAATTGTCTTAATAATATGCGCCAAGGAGAGATACATTTGTATTATGTCCTTCTCTTCAGCGAAGTTCTAGCCAAATGTTCCTGGAGTATAAGCAGTCTCGAATGATTGAGTTCTGCTAGGTGATATTTCGCTCTGAGTATTTGCTGTTAAACAGGAACCAGCTCCTAACAATGATGTCCGGAATCAGTCGCACCTGTTCCCATTTTAGGGACTGAGGAGGCGGAATGGAAAGACACTAGACCAGCACGATTCAAACCACGGCCACATAGACATGAATTGTCTTCCTCTTCGTTCTTCTAAATAACTTCCAAAAAATTATTTCTGCAACAAGGCAGATTTCATCGCCTAACCTCCCTGAAATTTGGCGTTGCTCTTTTGACCTCAAACTTGAACGATGTATTGATCTCTACGCTTCTTGGCTTTGTTGTTTTAATTTAGTCTGACACTAAACTATGTCAGTGAAAATGTTTACGACATGAACGTGTTTTTCTGCGTTTGCATGAGCGTGAAGAATGTCAGTGTTGATAACGTGTTGAGATTTCTGTCAGATGCGTAGAATGGCTGGACGACGTACATGTTGGCAAAGTTATTGGGTTGATGCGTAAGTTCGTAGCGTTTTTCCCTAAATTTAATAAACACAACATATAAAGATAACAGAGACTTCAATCATCAATAATATATTCTCATTCACAATTTACAACAGTCTGCCAACGATTGGGTAGCTTTTCCATTCTGCGACTGTAGAAATCACGTTGGTTTGAGGCGAAGAACTCGTTGAGCCCCGTTCGGAGAGCCGTTTCATCCGGAAAGAAAGTCCCTTGAAGGTCATTCGATAGATTGCGGGAAAGGTGAAAATCTGAGGGTGCACGATCAAGTGAATGGTGTGGTTTCGGAATGACTTCCCAATGTCAACGTTCTTTGACAGTCTATTAGAATGCGGGTGGGTTTTATCGCGAAGCAGCGTCACTTCACGCAGTCTTCCTTGTGGCTTTTCCTGGACTGCGTCTGCAAGACGTCTCCGTTGCTGACAACAAATGTCCACAGTGATGGTTACACCTTGGGGAAACAGTTCGTAGTGCACCACACCGTGTTGCTCCACCAGCTGCATGACATTATCTTTTGTGGATGCGCGCTGGTCTTCGAATGGGAAGCTGCTACTTTGTTTGACCTCAACCATTTCTTTCCTTTCCTTAAAATAGAATAAAGGCACCTCCGTCTCCACTAACGATGTAGGATAGTAATGGCCGGTGTTGATGACGAGCAAGCAAAGATACACTTATGGCCATCCTCTGGTTTTTGTGATTTTGGCTTAGAGCATGCGGTATCCACAAGCACGAATTTTCAAGCTTGCCACTGCAGCAAGTGTCGCACAGCGGTGGAATGATCACAGTTCATCACATTCGCCAGTTCTCGAGTACACTGACTTTTGTCATTGTGGATTAATGAGTTTGCCGGCCGCTGTGGAGGAGCGGTTCTAGGCGCTTCAGTCCGGAACCGCGCTGCTGCTATGGTCGCAGGTTCGAATCCTGCCTCGGGCATGGATGTGTGTGATGTCCTTAGGTTGGTTAGGTTTAAGTAGTTCTAAGTCTAGGGGACTCATCACCTGAGATTTTAAGTCCCATAGTGCTCGGAGCCATTTTTGATTAATGAGTTTAAACGATCTTCACCAAATCCCGAAGGCTTTCCTGAGCATGGAGAATCCTAATGCCAAAACAATTCTCCTTAAAACGAGAAAAGCATTATCTTGCCGTGCTCCGACCAGTGGCGTTATCCCTATACATGACGCAGATGTCTCTGGCTGCGTTTGCTGCCGCCACCTCTCTATTGAACTCATGCAGGATATATCGAAAATGTTTCGATTCTCCACTTGGCACTCCAGTTCCTAGCGCCCATTGCTCCACTCACTATCTCCAAATGATAAAATGACAATGTGCGAACTCAGATAGCAATAGTGAACTACAACTAAGAATGACAGTCGATAAATAAGCCCATAGCAGCCGGATATCAACATGTAAAACAAAAACCTTATGAACTTATGCACCAAGCTAGTACATGAATGTATGTCGAAAGTGTGTGTCCGTTTGAGAATCATTTTATACAGGGTGTCGGGAAAGACTTTCCATGATTACATAAATTGATAACTCAGGCTAGAAGTAAGATACAAATATGAAACTTGTGTCGAATTGTTTAAAACTATCAAAGTTTGTTTTCTGTTTTAGGTTCGCAGTACGTAAAGAGTGGATAAGGTGCAGTGCCCAAGAAGCTATGTTAACCAATCAGGAGAAGGCACAGTGTGTCCTGTGGTACCATGAGACACGATCACCAACCACAGTGCAGAGACACTTCCAGACAACATTTGGAAGGAATCCACCTGATGTCAAGAGCATTAAAGCCTGGCATGAGAAGTTCAAGAACACAGGATCGGTTGCTGACCTTCCGAGGTCTGGTCGACCAAGAACCTCAGCAGACAGGGTGGAAGCTGTAAGGCAGTCTTTTCTGCGAAGTCCGAAGAAATTGGTGCGCAGGGCCTCACGTGAATTACAGATGCCAAAAAGCTCTCTCCATGACATTTTACACGAACGTTTATTGTTTCGTGCATACAAAGTGCAGATCATTCAGGCTTTGTTGCCCAATGACAGTAGACGTCGATATGACTCTGTGGTCGAAATGCTATCACGTGTTGAGGACGATGATGGTTATCTCAGACGAATTGCCTTTTCCGACGAAGCGACCTTTTTTGACAGTGGAGTAGTGAATCGCCATAATGTGCGCATTTGTGGTTCACAACCCCCTGGCGAGGTCACTGAGTGCACCAGAGGCAGTCTAAAGGTAAATGTTTGGTGCGCGCTATTGCACGATCGAATTATCTGGCCATTCTTCTTGGCTGAGGCTACCATCACGTCTCCAGTGTATCTGGACATGTTGCAACTGCGTGCTGTTCCTCAGATGCTTCAGTATCACCCCAATGTCTTGTTTCAGCAAAACGGTGCACCGCCTCATTGGGGTTTGGACGTCCATGCCTATCTCGATATGACCTTTTCTGGGCGATGGATTGGTCGTGATGGGCCAACGGTTTGGCCTCCACGCTCTCCTGACAGAACCTCATTAGACTTCTTTTTGTGGGGTTATGTCAAGGACGAGGTCTACGGAACACGTGTACCAGATCTTGAAACCCTGCGGCAACGGATAACCACAATCGTTGAATATATTCCTCCAGTGATGTTGGCTAATGTGTGGACGGAAATTGAATATCGCCTAGATGTGCTACGTGCTACCAAGGGTGCTCATATGGAAGTTTACTGAAGTTTGAAAAAAACTTTGATAATTTGTAAACAATTAGACACCAGTTTCATATTTGTATCTCACTTCTAGCCTGAGTTATCAATGTATGTAATCATGGAAAAACTTTTCGGACACCCTGTATTTTCCGCGTATCGAGGTCCCGCGACGTCTAGAAATAACAGCTTCTCTTGGACTGGCTAGAGACGTAGCTTTCATTCCGCGAACGACATTGGCGGTGTGTGGGATTTACGTAACGGCAGCCCCCTTCATGCCGCCGCCAGCACCAGACACAGGCAGCGGGCGTTCCCGGGTTCTCGCTCGTGACGGCGGCGGCGGCGGCGCGCCTCGCAAAGCGACCCTGGACCTCGCACTGTGCCCTGGCCGGCCTGCACACCACCTCAGCAGGTCTTCCCCATTGGCACTTTCTACAGCTTCTCCAGTCTTGCGTCACGGTGTCCTCTTCGCTACACTGGCTGTTCCACTTTCGACGTGAGCGGTATACTGACAACAGTACCGGCCGAACCCTTCTGTACCTTACATTTATAGCTGGAAAAGTTCTCTGTATCTCACCGCGAACTTTTTCACAGAGAATGGTTGCTGCTGTAGAGTGGTTGGTGGCTTCTTAAAGAATGAGTGTTACAAATTTTTGTTCGCGAAATGTGAATTGGATGTAGCGATGCTACTCATCCTGCCTTGAATCTGAGGTCGACTCGATAAAAATGCTATTAAAAACTCGCGGGAAGATAGTTTCTGATACTCGTAAGAAACGTTTCGTGGTATTCAATGTTGCTCTGCGCTTGTTCTGTGGGTTGCATTAGTTGATACATATTCTACTAAGGGAAATCTCCTGTTACCTTACAAAAATTGGACAGATGCGAGTATGATCTGACAGTTCATCCTGCTCAGAAATCTTGAATCTCGACTTTTTTGCCTGTTATCGACACTGGAACTGGACGGATGTCAGTGCCTGGGAATTCCAATACTTTCGAGGACTATTCAAATAACAAAAGAAATACATTACTGAGCATTAAAATTGCTACACCAAGAAGAAATGCAGATGATAAACGGGTATTCATTGGACAAATATATATTGCACTAGAACTGACATGTGATTACATTTTCACGCAACTTGGGTGCATAGATCCTGAGAAATCTGTACCCAGAACAACCACCTCTGGCCGTAATAACGGCCTTGATACGCCTGGGCATTGAGCCAAACAGAGCTTCGATGGCGCGTAAAGGTACAGCTGCCCATGCAGCTTCAACACGATACCACAGTTCATCCAGAGTAGTGACTGGCGTATTGTGACGAGCCAGTTGCTCGGCCACCGTTGACCAGACGTTTTCAGTTGGTGAGAGATCTGGAGAATGTGCTGACCAGGGCAGCATTCGAACATTTTCTGTATCCAGAAAGGCCCGTACAGGACCTGTAACATGCGGCCGTGCATTATCCTGCTGAAATGTAGGGTTTCGCAGGGATCGAATGGAAGTGTAGAGCCACGGGTCGTAGCACATGTGAAATGTAACGTCCACTGTTCAAAGTGCCGTCAATGCGAACAAGAGGTGACCGAGACGTGTAACCAATGGCACCCCATACCATCACGCCGGGTGATACGCCAGTATGGCGATGGCGAATACACGCTTCCAATGTGCGTTCACTGCGATGTCGCCAAACACGGAGGCGACCATCGTGATGCTGTAAACAGAACCTGGATTCATCCGAAAAAATGACGTTTTGCCATTCGTGGACCCAGGCTCGTCGTTCAGTACACCAGGCCAGGCGCTCCTGTCTGTGATGCAGCGTCAAGGGTAACCGCAGCCATGGTCTCCGAGCTGATAGTCCATGCTGCTTCAAACGTCGTCGAACTGTTCGTGCAGATGGTTGTTGTGTTGCAAACGTCCCCATCTGTTGACTCAGGGATCGAGATGTGGCTGCACGATCCGTTACAGCCATGCGTATAAGATGCCTGTCATCTCGACTGCTAGTGATGCGAGGCCGTTAGGATCCAGCACGGCGTTCCGTATTACCCTCCTGAATCCACCGATTCCATATTCTGCTAACAGTCATTGGATCTCGACCAAGACCAGCAGCAGTGTCGCGATACGATAAACCGCAATCGCGATAGGCTACAATCCGGCCTTTATCAAACTCGGAAACGTGATGGTACGCATTTCTCCTCCTTGCACGAGGCATCACAATAACGTTTCAGCAGGCAACTCCGGTCAACTGCTGTCTGTGTATGAGAAATCGGTTGAAAACTTTCCTCATGTCAGCACGCTGTAGGTGTCGCCACCGGCGCCAACCTTGTGTGAATGCTCTGAAAAGCTAATCATTTGCATATCACAGCATCTTCTTCCTGTCGGTTAAATTTCACGTCTGTAACACGTCATCTTCGTGGTGTAGCAATTTTAATACCCAGTAGTGTACTTTTAAATGTAATGTAGTTGTAGATTAACAATGCTCTGATTGTTTTCCTTTACTTGAACTGTGAAGCATTGCTTCTTGCCAAATTTCAAGGTTATAGGCCAAAGGAATGTACCCTGCAGGTTTTGACGAGTGCGTTTGCGAGTATCAAACTATGTGGCATTGATGGCCGAATGTTCTGACTGCATTGATATAGAAGCTTCATTTCTTCTAACACTAAGGGACCGTAGACCTTAGTGCATGACATAAATTTCAACTTGATACGCTTACCCATTCCTGAGGAACATTGATCTTAATCGACGGACGGACAGACGGACACTCCGATGACAAATGACAAAAGAATTTTTTTCGTGTGATACAATTATAAATTAACAATTTTCAAATTTCTTTCCTTTACTTGGACTGCGAAACATTGCTTCTTGACAAATTTCATGTTGCTAAGCCAACGGGAAGTTCGATACAAGTTCTGATGAGTGAGTCTGCGAGTATCAAATTATACAACGTAAATGACTATATCTTTTGACTGCAGTGACTTGGGAGGTTCAGTTTTCTTACAGCACCAAGGGATCGTAGACCGTAGTACATGACATAAGTTTGAACTTGATGCTTCTACTCGTTCCTGGGAAAAATGGTTTTTAACGGTCGAACAGACAGACGAACGGACAACAACGTGATCCGATAACGGTTTTGTTTTTAGCAATTGAAGCATGGAATCCTAAAAACATCATTTTAGATTATTTTCTGTTTTTTCCTTCTAGAATAGTCCCTTAATTACCGTCTGTCAGCTATAGATAAATTTGCTCAATATGTGTGTTACATACTTTTATTTTCCTCGTCTATAGTTTTTCCCTCAACTGCTCCAGTAATCACTAATAGGTCCTTCTGGGAACACTTTCGATTAATCCCGTCTTTTTCTAATACGTCCAATTGTTCTTCGTTTTCAATATTATTTTTCGACTTACAAAGGACTACGTATTTTTTTATTTGTTGCATTCTATTAACATCTGTCTGTGTAGTTATTTAGATCGTTAGTTCGAAAAATTAACTAGCCGTTCTTCTACATTGTTAGATACAATCCAGTCTGCATAATTGTAGTGTAGTCTAGCTATAAGGTTTCATCGCTTTCACTAACATAGATTTTCACAGATTTACAAATGCAAATATCTACACTCCGATGTCTATTGATATTAAGAAATCAATACTGGTGAAAGGTCCCCATGATTTAGCAGCGTTTTCATGTTTAGTGACTTGGTCAGTGAATTTAGAAACTGTCTAAAACAGAAGTTTACTGAAGATATTACGATACCTCCTAGTATCGTTTCGGACCTCCTTTTCCATAGTGCAGCACCTCGACTTGACATGGACTCAACAAGTCGTTGTAAGTTCCCTACAGAAACAGTCACGCACTCTGCCTCTGTAGTCGCCTATAATTGCGAAAGTGTTTCCGGTGCAGAATTTTGTGCACAAACTGCCCTCTCGATTAAGTCATATAAATGTTCTATGCGAGGGTAAATAATTTTCTCGAATTAACCAGAATGTTCTTCAAACCTATCGTGAACAATTGCGGCCCGCTGATATGGCGTATTGTCATCCATAACAGTTCCATCGTTGTTTGGGAACATGGAGTCCACGAATAGCTGCAAATCGTCTCCAAGTAGCCTAAAATAACCATTTCCAGACAATGATCGGCTGAGTTGGACCAGAGGACCCAGTCTATTCGAACACCAGCATGCACAGTGCCTTGTTGACAACTAGGGTCCATGGCTTCGTGGGGTCTGCGCACACACGAACCCGACCATCAGCTCTTACCACCTGAAATCGGGACTCAGCTGACCAGACCACCATTTTCCAGTGGTCTAAGGTCAGAGCGATATGGTCACGAGGCCAGTAGAAGCGCTGCAGGCGATGTCGTGCTGTTAGAAAAGGCCCTGCCATAGCCCATTAAAACCAGATTTCGCGTCACTGTCCTAACCAATACGTTCGTCGTACATCCGACATTGATTTCTGTGGTTATTTCAAGCAGTGTTGCTTTCTGTTAGCAATGACAACTCTACGCAAACGCAACGACTCTCGGTCGTTTAATGAAGGCCGCCGGCCACTGCCTTGTCGGTGGTGAGAGGCAATGCCTGAAATTTTGTTTTGTCGACACACTCTTGACACCGTGGATCTCTGAATACTGAATTCCCTAACGATTTCCGAAATGGAATGTCCCATGTATCTATCTGCAAATACCATTCCGCGTTCAAAGACTGTTAATCCCGTCGTGCGGCCATAATCACGTCAGCGAACTTTTCTCGTGAGTACAAATGACAGCTCATCTTTTTTTTCTTTTTTTTTATTGTGATTTCATTCCCCTGCCCCAAATGGGCAGGGGAGTGCTGTCAGTGGCACAAACCGCCGCTATTCAGCCGAGTGACATGACGACTTAAAATAAGAATAAAATGTTACATACATAAGGCGATAAAGGGGAACTTAATACAGAATAATGGGAAAAAGTGGAGGTAAAAAATAGACTAACGCGGAGACGTTCATGGAGGACAGTTAAAAAAAAAAGTCGCCAGAAAGTTAAAAAAACACAGTTGGCGATTTTTCAAAACTCAGAGAAGACACATGCACACGTTACAGCTCCTCCAGTGTATTGCCATTTTATATCTTGTGCCGCGATATTAAGTCCATTTTCACTTGTGTATTCGATATCCCTTGACTTTTGTCATCTCTGTGTACATGAGCGTTAGAAAGAGAAGTTCGAAGGACAGTTATTTGTACCTTTTAATACAGTAGTGACCATTCAACCTGAAGGGTTACAAATTACGATAATTTATTTATTGTCAATATACTCTACAATGGGAAGTGTGGTGTCACCGCCAGACACCATACTTGCTAGGTGGTAGCCTTTAAATCGGCCGCGGACCGGTAGTATACGTCGGACCCACGTGTCACCACTATCAGTGGTTGCAGACCGAGCGCCGCCACACGGCAGGTCTAGAGATACTTTCTAGCACTCGCCCCAGTTGTACAACCGACTTTGCTAGCGATGGTTCACTGACAAAATACGCTCTCATTTGCCGAGACGATAGTTTAGCATAGCCTTCAGTTACGTCATTTCCTACGACCTAGCAAGGCGCCATATTCAGTTACCATTGATATTGTGAATCATGTACCGTTGAGAGGCACCAACATGCCTTGCTCATACTGTGGCATCAAGCAGTCAGGCCTGCAAGATGAGTGGTCTGCCAAGCGAGTGGATTCATTCTTATTTGTCGAGTAACATGAACTCTAGTACTCACAATTAAGTAACAAATTATTCTCCTGTATGAATATTACGCAATGGAAACGCACATCTGACTATTAGTAATTTACACTACTCTGACTGTTCACTACGCACTGGCAATACCACATCTTCTTTTTTTTTTTATTTAACGGCTTTTATCAACACGTGGCCACCGCACTGAATATAAATGGCGCACACATTATAAATTCGGGACATCATGACAACATACAATTCGAAGGAAAATGCCACCAATCTTTTTCTTTTCACTATCTTATTTATTCCGATAAATTCTATAACCTAAACACACAAATTCTATAACCTACAACAATAACACATGAGAAATTCCGCCCAGTGGGCATGGCTTTACATTGGTGATTCTCTACCTTATGGTCTCGTAATTATTTAACGCTACAGTGCATTTTCTGGATAGGATGGTGGACCTTTTATTATACCTCACACTTCGACTCTCACAATCATCATCACGAAACTTTCCTCCAGACCGAGCGGTACCGAAGGAACAAGCATAACCCACTAATCTTTTGAAACTATCTTGCTACTCTCCCATGCAAACCACACATACTTAAATTACATGACATACACCACACTGCAACATGGAATACAACACAAGGAATAGTCACAACATTATAATCACATCACTTTCAGCTTTCCCACTTCAATTAGTATTCATCCCAGTTTCACACGACACTGCCCCACTTCGTAACTTTTCTTTCCTACTACGAACTCTGGACGATATATGCACGTCTTCCTGCGCAATGCAAGCCAAGTGGCGTTGCTGGATAGACGGCTGACTCACCTTGCTTCTCTCTCAGAGTATTATAGTTTGAATCAAGCGTCACACAGAAACATAACACGCAAAGTAATATTAAGAACATATTCATCACACATGCGAGTCCTAAACTGATACCATGGACGAGTACTTCTCTTTACCCTTTGTCACATACACAGATTGAGACTCACACAGTACTCACCACATGGAAGTACTCGTCTCTAATTTCAAGTCCTGCACACGCCATTTCTTAAATATTTCCAACTTATAGTACACACGCTAGTAATTCAGCTTAACTTAAGCACTCGGAAGTATTTCAACTTATTGCTACACGTGGTTTCATTGTGACCATTGGTCACTTCCGAGGATTACTATGATCCCCTTAATATTATCTGCCTGACATTTAATTCTCCCCACAAAAGTTCCTGAAATAGAGAAATTTTTATTCTGAACTACTCTTAAGTATTTCACATGCATACCATGTCTTCACTCTTTTGTCCTTACGGAGCACACCTAAGGCAGGTCTTACCAACACTAGATCCAGCGGCAGAGTGCTGAAACATGACCGTTCTTCAGGTCCTCTCGCACCTCTGCCGAAGTGGGGGAGCACCTTGCTACCGTATTGATGAGACACATTTCAGGCACTCAAAGCTCCGGTAAATTTCATCTCTTTGGTTCCACCAAAGGTGGCCAAAGGATCGTCTCAAAGATGATCATATATTCACATTCACTATCTGCGGTTAGCAGACGACCATACATTCATTCATTTCACAGGTCTCACCAAACTGGATGTAGGGATTTATTTTGTGGGAGTGCACATGTGATCAATTAAATAAATAAATTGTCATTCTTTCCCACACTGGTATCTGGCTTCGCTGTATTAATTGAAATTGAGCTATTTTTACAAAAAAATGTGTTGTTCTGACAAGAATAATGAAGTATGTTGTACCTATTTTCAATGTTGGGCGGTGCTGTACCCTTTCACCACTGGCTACCCATGCAGAAAAAAATGGCACGGTACTATCCTTGCAATGCGAGGGTAGTTCCGAACATTTTTTAAGAAAGCTGTATTAGAACAAACGTAGCAAGTCATCATAATAACCAGGAGGAGACCTTAGCCCCTGGTGACCTCAAATAGACGACCAAATGCTGTTACTTTACCAAATTATTGACACAGTTGTTGCATTATTGTACTCTCCACAATCCGGAGTAACGTACACATACAAATTTACAACAATCCACATGACAAATAAAACATTACATCATACAAATAAAAAATAATGTTGAGATAAAAATTTGCTTAATTACTGGGATCTTCGTTATTTTCATGAGTAGTCCAAACTTCACTAATTCTATAACAAATAAAAAAAATACTAATTGTATTCATGAAATTTTAAATAGCTCACCGTCCAAACACAGAACAAGTAATCTGACATTCATAAATTGCGGGATAAAAACCTTTACACAGCAAAGTCTAAATACGAAACAAAATCAATAAAAGAAAAACATTGCGTACACTAGTTACATGTAGAATGTCAGGTTCCATACCATTACTCTAAAATATACATCAAACCTACAGAGAAATAAAACTGAGAAGAAAAAGGATGAAATATACCACAAGTTACATACTGGTTACGTAATATAGTTCAAAATGGTTCAAATGGCTCTGAGCACTATGGGACTTAACAGCTGTGGTCCTCAGTCCCCTAGAACTTAGAACTACTTAAACCTAACTAACCTAAGGACATCACACACATCCATGCTCGAGGCAGGATTCGAACCTGCGACCGTAGCAGTCACGCGGTTCCGGACTGCGCCCCTAGAACCACGAGACCACCGCGGCCGGCGTAATATAGTTCATCTAAGACATCATGTCATACCTCATTAACTATCATCACTTAAGCAATTACCACCACTACTCGACTGTGAGTTTAACCTTATCCTTGTTCACCAGTACAAATACCTGCTGCTGAGCTAGTCAGTCCATCAACTTTGATCAATACACGCAGTAAATAGTTAGCAATAAGTGCTTGAATCCACCAGTAGCTCTCGTATCTTACTCTACTGCTCATTTGTCTGTTGTTACACAATTAGACGACAAGAACTTGGATTTCAACTAGCCTTCGTTACACTTTAATGTGAAATATCACCAATGTGATAATGCAAATAAGTGGCTTCAGTCAACACACCAACAAGATCGTTACTGTCCACGACATCAAAATGCATCAGTTAATTCCGATATTTGTTGTGCAATGCAAACTTTTGTCCCCTGTGACAACCTTACTGACCAATGCAACAACAGCCGCTACGTTAGTAATACGCCACTGGCTAATAATTAAAGCATCATTGTACCAAATATTCTAATAAACATGCTACATGAACTTGATAACCCAGAACAAACAAAAAAAACACTAACTATTCTAACACAAATGTTAATGAAATACAATTACACTTGCTGTCCCTTCAGGAATGAAACATATAAAAAAATTTACACAATTACAGGTACAAATACATTATTCCCTATCTTGCGAGTCACATGGAATCATTTCATTCTGAGATTTTCTTGGGGTCAAAAAGTTGCTGATAGTTTTCCTAGAAACACTGTCTCGGTGTCAAAGCTCTCCCATGGTTACCCGAACGAAAATCTTCAAGTCACTCAAATCGGCATTTTGAACACATTAAACACAAATGTCATAGTCACTCTCAGAGTACCATCCACACGAATCTGGTCGTCCACAAATGGCCCTACAACTACTATTACCCACGGTTCTGTCCTTTCAGTTCATGGTGTAATTAAAAGTCGTAAGTTCCAACAAACAGCACTTATTCCCGCACCAATTTAAGAAATGTCTCCTACTACAAATGCAAATGTCAATGTCCCACTTTAGTTTCTTGCATTCAGACAATAATTAGTCACCATAAGACAACTGTCCTCTTTAAGTATAACAAGCGTCCCACATGCAATTTACAAAGCACACTTAACAAGTCACTGCCAAAAGTTTATGGATCCCACCGTTCAGTGGTCGAGACAAAACAAAACAATCGTCCTGTCTGCTAAAGGCAAAATCTTTTCCACCACTCACAATGTGGAAACACCAGTCCTTCACTTTCCACCTTATGGAGACATACGAGCAGTCATCTTGTTTCACGGCTCCACAGTCCAGTACTAGTTAATAGTTGCTGTTAGAAAATGCCCGCTGGACTCTGCCGTGCGTCGTTCATTCTGCCGTCGATCCGCCGCCACCCGAGCCCTTGAGCAGAAAAAAAACCACCCGCTGTTGCCCCCGCGGGATACTGTCTCCAGTCGTAAGGGTGGCGGAACTTATGAATGGCCAGGGGTACGTGTGTGTCGCCCCAGGCCTTTGACCTGCTGTAGTGGGCGCATGGAGTGTACCTCGACCGGCACTGGAGTGGGGAGTGCCGCGGCTCTGTCGCCTCTCCCATGGCGACATCAGCTTGGCCTCCCGCTAGCAGTATGGGCGCGTTCTGTGTAGCACCTCAGCGCTACGACACCCAATCAGTCAGATACTTCCGTGCATCTCGCAACATTACAGACAAAAGGATATTCTTACAGTATTTAAATACTCATTGATTGCATGTATGATCTATTAGATACATTGGCAATAAAAGAATCTTTGTTCTAAAAACCATAAAATCATACACCCAGTTTTCTACACATACAACATCAACATTTATCCCTTTTCTATATACAGCCCACACTTGTGCTATTGATTGTACCTGTTGTCCCTCATACAAAACGTGAAACTGTCAAAAAAAAAAGAGGAATAAGAAACAATCTATACAGCTCATAATTACAATATCAAATAGTAGACTACTCTAACATCCTATCACATTGAAAATATTAGAAACTGTTGATTCTAAAACTACAATATACAATGCACCTTTGTGCTTGTGACAGACTGAAATGAATACCCCTTGATAGTATTCTAACAAAAAAATAAGAAATAATCTACACAGCTCACAATTACCTACCACATGTTATTAAATAGTAAACTACTTTAACATCCTAACACCATAAACATTTTAGAAACTGATCACTCTAAATCTACAACATACAATGCACCTTTGTGCATGTGACAGACTGAAATTAGTATCTCTTTATATATTTTACCTTTATTATATATAACAACATTTCTAGGACATGTATGAACCATCCACATGATGTCAGATCCTGACCTGCCATCGAGTTTCATCCAAATCAAACAATAAAGCAATAATGTTTTAGTTATGGATCGGTAGCATCCCCTTTACAGGATTGTGCACATTGATCGCACTACTCTACGACTCTCACTCACCAGACATCACATTTTCCTTCTCATGCAATCCATTAATACACTAACAGAATAGGTCTAGAAGTCAGGTAACCTTAACACCACCACACTCACGACAACATACCATACCTTTGCTCCCTTATACTCAACCACATAACATATGGAGTTGTTTCTGAGATAGCATTCCAGTCTCCGATTACATCCTTTCACTCTGCACCTTTCTCCATTGGCTTACCTCTGCATTCACTTTACCGATTATTCATCCTGCTAAATATCACTTTAGAATTGCGAAATTTCATCTAAGAACAAAAAATACACAAATTATTCATCCTGCAAAATAACTATACACGTTCTGGGTACCAGGCTTCAACAACAACAACAAAAATTATTTTTTTCATATTGCAAATGTTATGGTAAGAATTAGATTTACACTTATATTACATCTTACGTCAGTATTCCACAACGTTCACCATCTGGATCTCATACTCCCTTTATGTCCTTTCACGTTGTGCAATTGTCCTCATCTCTTCATTCATATTTCGGCTCTCCATCCGTCCATTACTCCATTTCCTGGTCTTCCTTCACCATTCGCATCAATCTCGATTGCAGCATACACAGGCCTCTCTGTAACATACATCTAAGACATCTCCACATTATTAATTCTAATCACCTTCCTTTACCACTGTTTCATCACACTAAGGGTAGCTACACTTTCAAGAGCGATGTTCATCATTAATGGATCGAAGGTAAGTATTCCACCAGCTACGTCCGTTTTTTCTAAATTCTAATTTCCTTGTCCTGTTCCAGACCTCACGCCAGCCTGCGTGAGCTAAAACGAGTGCCTTTTGGCTTCCTCTAGTAACACAGTGTTGGCTCTCCTGCCAACCCACAACATTGGCGACGAGGCAATACCGCATTCTTAACTATACTGCTCTGATTTACTTGTGTAATGGCTTCGCCACCATCTCCAGATGTACTGTCTGAATTTTATCGCTTACAGAATCAGCAGACGCAGGCATTACTGGATGCCCTTGGACAGCTCGTCCAGGGTCAACATGCAAAGCAAAACGACACGGCAGCCGCCCCTCCACCGCTAACACAGCCACCACACGCAGTTGCACCAACTTTTCGTCGTTTTGATGCTGAACTGGAAAGCTGGACGCAGTGGTCACGCCAATTTGGATTCCATCTCGCCGCCTACAGAATTCAAGGTAACGAGTGGCAGCCATTTTTGTTGTCTTCGGTCGGCGTACAAACGTACCATGTGATAGTCAAATTATTTCCACGACACGACGTAGCAACTCTGACCTACGACGAAATTTTGTCTGCATTAGATGCATATTTCAAAGACTCAGTCAATGTAGTTGCCAAATGGTATACATTCTTTCGTACAAAACGAACGGCAGGTCAGACTAATCGGGAGTGGGTTGCAACCTTGCAAGGCCTTACTAGGGATTGTGCTTTTGAGTGTCAATGTGGACTCCCTTATTCAGTTACTATGGTACATGATGCAATTGCACAGAACGTTTCTGATGTTCGTATAAGGGAACAGATTTTGAAACTAGTCAATCCCTCCCCTCAACAAGTGATGGACATATTGGATCGGCAGGACACACTTGACTTTGCTCAGGAATCATTTGAAACTTCGCCACCCGTGTGTCAGGTTAACCGGCCCGCCGGGCGAGCTGCACGGAACAGTAAACAGTCCTCGCGCCCGGCCACGCCACTGCCCCCAGGCTCTCAGCTACGTGTGCCGCACTGGCAAGCAAATGCAGTGCTCAAATCCTGCCCGCGGTGCACTACTAGACATCTGCGTGAGAATTGCCCGTCATGCCAAGCTATTTGCTTTTATTGTAATAAAAAAGGACATGTTCAGAGTGTTTGCCAGAAAAAGCTCAGATAGGAAGCTCAAAACCATTCCAGGCCCTTTGCTTTGCGCCGGATTCGAACCAAGGATACTCAGGCTCTTGAAACTTCGCCCATGGAAATTCATGTAGTTCATTCCACTCCGCTCAGTGCCACTCTCTCTAACAGTGACTGTGTTCGTCCCACAAATAGTGTGCGTCGACATCGCCGAAATCCCGTCAAGTCGCAAGTGATTATGTACCAGTGTCAGTTCACGTTGCACGAGACAGTCGCTCTTGTCGTCAGCAGGACAATAAACTTTTTGTAAACTTGGACAGTAACGGCAAAGTGATACCATTCCAGCTCGATACCAGAGCTGCAGTTTCACTGATCAATCAAGACATGTACAAACAACTGGGCACACCTCCGTTGCATGCTGCAAATGTTAAGTTAACTAGTTATTCAGGTCAAGATATCCCTGTGTTAGGACAGTGCAGCCTTCTTGCAACATACAAAGGACAAACAAAACTTGTGTCATTTTACGTACTTCATTCTTCTTCTGCAGTGAACTTGTTTGGTTTCAATTTATTTCAGTTGTTTAACTTGTCTATAGTAAATCAGGTCCTATCAGTGAACCAGACTGTGCCTTCCGACAGTGTTTCTCGTCTATGTGAAGAATTTGCAGACATTTTCGCACCGGGCCTTGGTTGTGCTAAGAACTATAAAGCACATTTGGAACTGAAAGTAAACGTGCAACCAAAATTTTTCAGAGCGCGCAATGTTCCCCACGCATTGTGTGATGAGGTCACAAAAACATTACACGATTTGGAATCACAAGGTGTAATTGAACGTGTGCAGGCTTCTCTCTGGGCATCACCCTTAGTAATTTTGCCAAAACCTTCAAGAATATTGACACTTTGTGTGGACTTCAAAGCAACAGTGAATCCACAACTAGTGATTGCAACTTTTCCTTTACCCCGCCCGGAAGATCTTTTTGACAACACTGTGCTCGCATAAATATTTTTCGAAGTTGGACCTCGCAGATGCGTACTTGCAAATACCGGTGGACGAAGAATCCCAGCGCGTTTTGGTGGTTAACACGCATCTTGGGTTGTATCAATTCAAACGACTGCCATTCTGGTGTGCATCCGCCCCTGCATTGTTTCAGCAATATCTACAAACTGTTTGTGTGTCGGTCCCTACTGCAGCAAATTATCTGGACGATATTGTGATCTCCAGAAAGACGGAAGAAGAACATTTGGCCAATCTCAGAACATTATTTCAGGCTTGCGGAAAGACAAATGTGTGTTTTTTGCTCGTGATTTGCCATGCCTGGGACATGTACTCAATGCCCAAGGCATACATCCCAGTCCCATGCACCTTCGTGCCATACTAGACTTGCCTTCGCCGCAGAATTTGAAGCAGCTACAGAGTGTGCTGGGAAAAATAAATTACTATAACAGATATGTGCCACATGCCTCTTCCATTTCAGCTCCGCTTCATTGCTTACGCTGTAAAGGTGTTCCGTTCGTCTGGACGACGGAATGCGAACGCGCCTTTCGCCAGTTGAAATCGGCGTTGCTTTCCAATACTTGGCTTACGCCATTCAATCCCCAGAAGCCCCTTTTGTTGATGGTGGATGCCTCGGATTTCGGGATCGCTGCTGTGCTTGTGCACAAAGATGGATCGCACGATCGCCCTATTGCCTTTGCGTACAAATTGCTCTCGTCTGCGCAAAGAAATTATTCACAGATCGAGAAAGAAGCATTGGTTCTCGTATTTGGTGTTACAAAGTTTCATGATTTCTTGTATGGTCGTCACTTTACCATAATCACAGACCACAAACCTTTGACATCGCTTTTCCATCCGACCAAGCATGTACCTCCACGTACAGCGCAGAAATTCATTCATTGGTCTATTTTCCTCTCGCAGTACCACTACGATATCTCGCATCGGTCCACTGCTAAGCACGGAAACGCCGATGCGTTGTCCCGCCTGCCTGTTGCTGAGGATAGGGCATTCGATTCCTCTGAACTTGCTTGCATGTTCATTGATGCGGAAACCGATGACGTGGTCGAATCGTTTCCGATTGAGTTTCGTCGTGTAGCTACAGCCACAGCTGCCGACCCTGTCCTTGCTACCGTTCTACGTTTTGTTGCTACGCAATGGCCCTTGTCAAAGTCACGGATCGGGGATCCGTTGGTTCTGCGGTTTTTTGCTCACCAGGAGAGACTTTTTGTACGACGTGGTGATTTTTTGTTGCGTTCTGGTAATGATCAGTCCAGGGTCCTGGTATCACGTTCGTTACAGTCCTCTGTCTTACAGCTTCTCCACCAAGGACATTGGGGTATAGTGAGAACGAAACAACTTGCTCATCAGCACTGTACTTGGTTTGGAATCAATGCCGCGATTACGAATATGTGCTCTTCTTGCATGGTGTGTGCCAAACAACAATCAGCACCACCACGGAAATTCTTTGCATGGCCAAAAGCCACTTCCCCTTGGCAACGCTTACACATCGATTTTGCTGGTCCATTCTGGAATGCTCGATGGTTGGTTGTGGTAGATTCATTCAGTAATTTTCCTTTTGTTGTCTGGATGTCTTCCACGACGTCATCTGCCACCATCCAAGCGTTATCTGCTATCTTTTGCATTGAAGGTCTTCCACAGATTATTGTTTCCGACAATGGTCCACAATTCAGGTCCGCAGAATTTCAGTCATTCTGCAAGGCCAATGGTATTCAACATCTGACGTCCGCGCCGTTTTCGCCACAGTCAAACGGTGCCGCTGAACGATTGGTCAGGACTTTCAAGTCGCATTCTCGGGAGGACGCGTTATTGCTCTTTTTGTCCTCGTATCGCTCTCAGCCTCGAGATGGTCGCTCGCCGGCTGAGTTGCTCCACGGTCGCCCCCATCGAACCTTGATGTCTTTGCTGCATCTGCCGCATCAGGTTCCTGTGCAGCAGCAGACACCTGCTTTTGCCCCGGGCGACGTCGTCTACTACCACCACTACCGAGGTTTACGGCGTTGGCTCGAAGGGCGCATTCTTCGCTGCCTCGGACGCGCCATGTATCTGGTTTTGGGGGCCTCTGGTGAGGTGCGCCGCCATCTCACTCAGCTGCGCCTGTGTCGTCGCACGGGATCCGCCGCTCGCTGTCTGCTTTCAGCGACGGTGCCGTCCGGTCAGCGCCCTGGGGACCCATCTACTGGCTCGCCTCAGCCCCAGGTGTTACCGACGCTGCCTTCCATTTTGCCCCATGGCGACGGGCCGCCGCCACCGCCGCCGCCGCCTGTTCTCCTGCCGGCGACTCCCGCAGTGGACGCGTCGCTGCAACCGCCGGGCGCCTCCCTGGGTCACGCGCCGCCGATCGTTTCCCGTGACCAGTTGTCCTCCGACATGGAACTCTTGCCCGCTCCGGATCATATGTCGTCTTCGCCCGTCAGGTGCCCCGGCCCGATGGAGGTCGACCCTTCGGCCCCTCCTGTCTCTCTGCGGGCGCATACACCGCATGTTGGTGTGCACCCTGGAGCAGGTTTTCAGGCGTTTACTAGCTCCCCGCGGTCCGAATGGCAGGGTACTGGTGGCACAGCCTCGCCTGTTGTTAGGCTCCCCACCTCGTCGCATACGTCAACATGGGTTCCTCCCCACGGCGGGCGGAAGCCTTATGCCACAACTGTACGCCGATTTGCGGGGGAGGAATGTGGTGTCACCGCCAGACACCACACTTGCTAGGTGGTAGCCTTTAAATCGGCCGCGGTCCGGTAGTATACGTCGGACCCGCGTGTCGCCACTATCAGTGATTGCAGACCGAGCGCCGCCACACGGCAGGTCTAGAGAGACTTCCCAGCACTCGCCCCAGTTGTACAACCGACTTTGCTAGCGATGGTTCACTGACAAAATACGCTCTCATTTGCCGAGACGATAGTTTAGCATAGCCTTCAGGTACGTCATTTGCTACGACCTAGCAAGACGACATATTCAGTTACCATTGATATTGTGAATCATATACCGTCAAGAGCAACGTTCATCAGTAATGGATTAAAGTTAAGTATTCCACCAGCTACGTCCGTTTTTCTAAATTTTAATTTCCTTGTCCTGTTCCAGACCTCAGGCCAGCCTGCGTGAGCTGAAACGCGTGCATTTCGTCCTCCTCTAGTAACACGGTGTTGGCTCTCCTGCCAACCACAACAGGAAGAATATGCAATTAACTTTGGAGGTATACGGGTTGCGAAATGTTCTGCACACAGTTGCACGTTCTGGCCGCGACACTGGCACTGACCTACTTAAGCATCGGTTCAAACTGAGCTTTGATGAGAAATACAGGTACACCATTCCAAGCTGCATTAACTGTGAGTTCATTAATCGTAGTGACTGGCGAGAGGTGGCGTGGCAGTCTCTGGACATAGCATGACCTGGAGAACGCACTGGCCAGGGCAAGAGCCGAACACCGTCCGTATTGCGGCTGGTCAAGACACCACGGCAACAAGAGGTACTGCGTTATCTTGTTGAATGATATCGTCACGTAGACCTCGAAGAAAGGGCACGCTCACCGGCCTCAACTAGGCGCAAATGTAACGTCTGCTGTCCATGTTACCAGCTATGCGGCCAGAGCTTATTATGTTGTACTAGCCGCACCCCACGGTGTTACCTGCGGTTAAACAGTTATGCACTAAAAAATCTTAAGGCCAGATTCTCACTCAAATGAGCAACAAATATGCCAGGTTTGGAAATTTTTTCGAGACTGTGAAAAGACATACAAAAGACTGTTTGAGGATTATGTCTTATCATATCTTAAGCTTTATATTAGACTTCCAATACAAAAAAATTTGAAAAAATGTGCACCCGTAAATTTGGATTGATCAAGGGCATCCGAGTCTGAAGTACGCAGACTGCGTGTACTGCATCCCTGGATAACATCAGTGGCTACTACATTAAATGTGAGAAAGCTTATACCTAACCAAAATTAAATAACCTTGAATTTAATGCTATGGTGCTAACTCGAACTTTGAGTTAGGTTTTCGGAGATTTTTTCTCTCTTCGTAGCTTTACAAAATACATTATATGTATAATCTCCCAAGAGAAGTGTTTACTTTTCGCAGGTCAAAGGTAGAAGTTAATAAGTTGAACTGTTTTTATTTTATACTGCACGCTGTTTTGGCAAATAATTTGTCGTGAAGAAGCTGTTTAAAAATTAGGGAATACTTTTAAAAAATTTAACAAAAAAGTGGTTTCGTTGCTTACGTTTAGTCAACAACTCCAGGACCCTTCCTCTGACTCGAATTATTCCTTGAGAGCATTTCCCTCGTTCTTATAGGCGAGCAAAGCCGATCTGGCTGAGCTGGATATGCTGCCTTCAGCGCCCCTATACACGTTGTTCGTCAGCTTTTTCGGCGAATACGTTTGCATGCATAGTGCAATATAAATGACTTTGTGAACGTGCGTCACGGCGCGGCAAGTTTTCTACCTGATCCGGCTGTCTCCAGCTGAGAGCGTCCCACGATGGCCGTTACACTGCTTCTAGTAATGGGCTGTAGAAACTTTTTTCTGCACAGATTGTCCTCCCCTGGTAGCTGGGTGATCAGCGTGACGGAATGTCATACCTAACGGCCCGTTTTCGATTCCCGGCTGGGTCGGAGATTTTCTCCGCACAGAGACCGGGTCTTGTGTTGTCCTTATCATCATCATTTCATCATCATCGACTCGCAAGTTGCCGAAGTGGTGTCAACTCGAAAGACTTTCACCAGGTGAACGGCATACCCGACTGGAGGTCCTGGCCACACGGCATTTACATTTTTACCGCACGGATTAAAAAACCTTTTTGTTCCAACATTCAAGACACATATACCTTTCAAAGAATGCAATAAAAAATCGAATTTTCGATCATCTTGAATGGTAACCTGGCCTTAATGTCATAACTCACTGTCCACGCGTATGCGCTGTCACAAAACTTTTCTCTTGGAGGTGTGGAGCCGCGAGCCACTTTCGCCCGACCAAACAGGGCGGCATTGAAGAAAAATAAGTAAATACATAAATAAAAACCTCGCGCCAAATTTTGCGAGAAGGGAAAAGTTGGAAGAATATTCGTTCATTTACTTAAGGGAAAAAGTAATCTATACGCTAAACTTAATACATTTATTTCATAATTAACTTTCATGGATGACTTTTTAATCATGTTACCCATCCCACTGGAAGAGAGATTTTTTTCGGAATAAGAGGTAGCCTATGTGTAAATTCAATAAATATTCATTCCAAATTTTATCCAAATATGTCCAGCCACTTCAGTGTGAAAGAGTACTAAACATGCTAAATCGACTAAGAAATAAAATAAGCAATTTATAGTTCGATGTAGCCCAAATTTTATAATATTTGTATCGTGCAACAACATTGTCTACCTTCACGCCTGTGCCTGTTACCGGTGGATACGCTCGAGTGTTCTAATCAAATCCAGCCTTACTAAAAGCGTGTCATGTTCTACATGTAAAGGCACGGCGTCTCTCTGTTGTACAGCATTTAGATTACACCGTAGTCGTGAGTCTTCAAGCACCTCAGAAGCTGCAAGACACATCTGATGCTCAGCGGTTCAAATGCAACAGACATTTATAGAAGTACGGACTGAAGGTTTCGAGGACTGTACAAGCATTGTATTCATTACGTTGAATCGTATTATGTAGGGTATATTAAGAAACGAAAGTATTTTCACAAATTGGCTAGGATGTGTTTCAAAATGCAGAGAGTGTAGTTATCGTCCCACATTTCGCTTTATATTATTCACATCAATAAATATCTTGTACTAAACACTTTTAAGGATAACCTATGTGTTTATTCAGGGTATAAGCTAATCCCATTTCAAATTTCTTCTAAATCCGTCCAGGCGTTTTAGCGTGAAGGAGCAACAACTCACACATAAACTTTCGTATTTGTATATACTACCTAACGAACCCAGCGCTCCCAAGATCTTCATTTTGACAATTTTATATTATAAGCGTAAACAAGAAATGAATTGTGCTTGTAGTGTTATGTTGATAAAACTTCATTTTTATGTTCAAATGTTGTTCAAAATGTTGAAATGTGTGTGATATCTTATGGGACTTAACTGCTAAGGTCATCAATCCCTAAGCTTACACACCACTTAACCTAAATTATCATAAGGACGAACACACACACCCATGCCCGAGGGAGGACTCGAACCTCCACCAGGACCAGCCGCACAGTCCATGACTGCAGCGCCCTATACCGCTCGGCTAATCCCTCGCGGCTCATTTTTATGTAATCGAGAAAACTCCGAGCAAGGTGGCGCAGTGATTAGCATATTGGACTCGCATTTGGGAGGACGACGTTTCAAACCCGCTTTAGGCCATCCAGCCTTAGATTTTCCTCGATTTTCCTAAATCGCTCCAGGTAAAAAAAAAAAAAAAAAAAAAAAAAGTGGGGGGGGGGGGGGCGCTTTCCTTCACCATCCGTGGTGGCACAATACATCTGTAGCGATTTCGATGTCGACGGACGTTAAACCCAGTCTTCCTTCCTTCTTTTCCTTTTCTGAGGAAACACCTTTAAAATTATGAAACAAATGTACAAAGAAATATGCATAATGCACAAATGTACAAGCACAGCTGCTTCGCGTGTCTATAATCGGACTTTGTAAACGTTCTTGTAACAACGTCTTTTCACAGCTCTATGGACGGCTATTGTTTTCGCCTAAAGCCGTTTACCTTCACGGTTGAAAGTTGTCAAAGGCACTGCCACGTGTCAGGGGTTTCGTTAAGTTGACTTGGTTGTAGGTGTATCTTAGTAGTAAATAATGAATGGATTAAAACTGCATGCATCACGCGGCAGTTTGTCACGCTTATCAGTGTTTATGACATCACATCTCTTGAATTATGTGCGGTACCATGATATGCTTGTGCAGGTGCATTTAGCGGCATATGTCTGTAAAATTTATTGTGTGAACCTCACATACACACCATATGCTAGACTGTATACATTTTCATCCTACTGCACGTGTAAATTAGCATACAGGTAGAATTCGGAGTTCGTGTAGACTCTGGCGTTAGTGAACTTGCAGTTATCAAAATCGGTGGATCGTTTGCTATATTCGCTCTTCTACTGGTCTAAAATGAAAATATGACGAACATGGACATTTCCAGCTGAGAGGAGGCTTTAATAGACGACGTTTGTCTGCTTGTAATCAGTAGCACTGGGTATTTGAAAATCGCCCATGAATGGAAAGGCAACGATAGAAATACACCAGCATTCAGAACTATTAAAAACTTAAAATGCTGCTTATCTGATGCAGTTATGTGTGACATTTTCCATATTATTTTACTGATGGTGATCTCATTTTCCTCTTGAGCTCCTTGAATGTATGAGTTGTTATCCGTTGCTCTCCATACCAGAAGAAGTTCTTGTTTAGCATTCAGAAAATTTGCCACATGTTGTCAAAGTATCCCATAAGCAATTTTAAATGGTATACAGGCAACAATCTCTTGTACTCTTCCACTGTTCTATCCACTGGCTCTGCAATGAACCATCCAGCATTTTCTAGATAAATCACATCTGAAGTATACATGTTAAGAGTTGATATTATGCTTAAACTGCATGTACGATCAGTCTCGACCCTATTAAGTTCATGTCGTATCATAATTAACCTGAAATGCTAAAGCATTACATGTAAGGTTCGATGCTACTGTAGCAGTACCGTCCGTTTTCATAAACGATCCATCAAGATATATGAAACTCTTGTATGGACGGTTAAAGCGACTTGGTGCTGGATGACAATCCCAATTTCATCGTTATTGTTAAATGTGGTTGAAGTATAAGGAAGAGGATAATTTCACCTGACGTCTGGGTGCCTTAACCGGTCCTTTATGCTTCAGGGCACTTTTAGCTGCAGACATCATCGTCAGGATGTAGTTTTTAAATATCACGTCTTCTTCATCATCATTGTCTTCTTCTTCTTCTTCTTCTTTTTCTTCAGTGTACGACATCCAGCGTTCATAACTTGCTTGAAATTCCCATCCAAATCCAACTTAATTTTACCATGAATTAGCTACTACAAATGCTACAACACCCTTTCCTGTACCGATATCCTTTCTCGCACATATTGCCTTGGCTTTATCAGCTAAGATTATATCTGCAGCAAGACGTCCTGGGAGACCCTTATGTTTTGCGTATGCAATGTCGTGTTCCAAACACGCCTCCTTAAGCAGCGTAATCCCCTTATCACCATGAGCCAAAGGTTTTTGAAGCTTTGTACACAGGTCCACAGTGAATATACACCGCAATGTGCAGTACGATGGGAAGTCTAGCGAGAATCCCAGCACCTCTTCTAATGCGTCTCCTGTCACGCATGTTACGCTACTTTGCCGATTGTGCTCTATGCACCCCATTATATAGAAAATCATCAGCATCAATCCAGCTGTTTTGTGTTGCAGGAAAATCAGACCATTTATCTAATGCTCTATCCCCTCGATGTCTTATGACAAGCTCTTTGAGAAACACTTGTGGTTGTGAGCTCTTCTGTATTTCCTCAGTGTGAAAGCGTCTTGAAATTTCAGTGCCAATGGTCTCCTTTAAGATGTAAGTTCTCGGATTTGTTCTCTGCACTTTGGCAACTGTGAATATCTCATTAGACCGGTCTGGGAGGTATGACTTCTCAAACGCTGTCTTGTGTTTCGAGATACATACCAAATCATCCACATTAAATTTTTGTTTACTTATGTCCAGCATTTTAATACGATAGTATACCGTATCAATTAGTCCAATATCACAAACATCGATTGGTCTCATTTTTATTGTGCTATCTTTGGTTCGATTGTACTGTGCAATTATTTCTGAGAGGATATCTGTCCATTTTTATGTGCTGTGAAGATTAAAATGCTTCCACATTTGATCTTTTATTGTTCTGTTCGGATGCTCCACGATACTTGCCTTCAGATGGGTGAATGCTGAATAGTGATGTATTCCATATCACAGCATCACGGTCGTGAAATATTTATTGTAAAGCTCTCCAGTATGATCAGTTTGGAGGTTATCCGGGTATTGATTCGTCCCTGTCTGACATTTCTACCTATTTTTGTTTTAACGGGTAATGTCCAGACAAATTTGGAGTATGCATCAATAACCTTTAAACTATATCTGAATTCATTATTTTCATGTGGGTATATTACCTTATATCTACAAGATCAGCCTGCCATGTCACCCAAACCTTTAATCGTAACGTGCTTATGAGGGTATCTTTTGCGAGCTGCTTTGTGCAGTCCTCGAACTTCCGTCTCCGTACTCATTCTATCATACCTCTGTTTCTAAACTCTGAAATTATTGAGATAACCTCATTCGAATGAGCGGTATTGCCCACAGCAGCTGATGCTATGAACATGGGGTCGTCATAGTATATATGCTGAAGGGGCTGGCTGCTAACTCTTTTATTCTGAATGCCAGTACCACCAGCACTGCTATACTCACTGTCTAATAATAATGGTTTTATAGCGTCTCTGTATTTCGCACTGCATTGGTTTCCTGCTTTCCTGTCTGCTCCAGTCAATTGTAGTTCTTTACCATGCATCTCCAGATCTTTGAGCGAAAATTTTACTGTTTTTGAGGGTTTTAGGAAAATGAGGTTCAGTAGACCAGGTGTTCTTTGAAATGTCCCGTCCCCTATCTGTATTGTTTTTTCGTTTAGACTTACAGGATCCATGTCCAACACGTCTGGTTCTTGGCCACTGACACCGAATGTTTTGTCTATCCTAACGTGGCTGTGACGGTTAAAGACTCTGGCAATAGCATCGTCGTCGTCGTTGTGTACTTTCGCTGAGGGTTCATCGAGAGATTCACTAACTGATTTAAATGTTTCGTGCAGTGTCTGCTCTCGATCCAAATATCCTAACATCAGCAACCGTAACGTCTCTTGAACAGCCTTCTATGCAGTGATTACCTTATGCTTAGGTGACATCTTGTTATATACTAAGCAGACTGCTTCACAGGCTACGCCTTATATATATTCCGCTCAACCTTTACTGTTAGGTCATGTACATTATTTTCAATTCCATCAGTCTTTACAGCTAAGTCGTCTACTTTCTTTCTCAGATTGATGCTTGTGTACGTCTCTAGTTCCTTAACCATATCATCTAATTCGTTGATCAGTATCGGAAGGGTCTAGGCATACGTCTCTAGCTCCTTAACTTTACGTTCGAGAGACTGCAAATTTCGATTTATGTACAGATGCATTCTCTGTCTATGCACATCTATCCTGTCAGGCTGACAGCCTGACATATGTGTGAACTTATCCATAGTGTGATGTATACTAGCATACTCATCACTTGTTCCGTACTTATACGTATAGAAACTCGTGGAAGTTCCGTCTTTACCTACTGTCATTCAGTTTTTTTTTATTTATCAATAATAAGACATCTGCTCTCTTTGATCTTGGTTTTCCACAGCAACATCGTTAAATACAGGATTTGTGTTTGGTTTTACTTTTTCTGGCCGGGGGATTTGACTGCTTTGATTGAATGTCGCGTATATTACACCATCTACGGCCTGTAGTACCTCTTGCAGTAGCTGGTACTTAGGTTGAAACAGTGTTTTTGAAAATACACATACATGCTCATAGCAGACTCAATCCGGGTGTGTTATTAGAGTGACGTGAGAACATTTGTCTTGCTGCAGTTGGATGAATCTACAATTATCACTTGTATATTATCGGGTGGGAGTATCCCATTCTTCTTCTTCCAGTCTTTTTCTGCACCACGAGTGGACCAGTCACTTACAGCAAAGTCCGGATGATTCGCCCACGCAGCTGTGATACTGAATACATCAGGTTTTGGTGTGCAGTGGGCTTTTATAGAAAAATGAGCACATGCAACATTAATATATGTAGGCACTACAGCTCAATCATCTTACTGACTGAGCTGCGGCTGTGTTATAATGAGAAGGTTATGAAATAACACATGGGATTTGGATACATAAACTGCTTTATATCAACAACAAAAAACCACTGATTCATTACGGTATGTTGATAATTTTTGCTTTTGGACCGTCTAAGTTACAACTGGATGATGCGCAATTTTCGTGCCATATGCGTTTTACCTTTATTCTCTGCAAAGCATCTTCAGTGGCATGGAATATGTACATTTTTTACTATTTAGTTTGCATTTTCGGACAATGTATATGTAGGCTATAAATAGTTCTAGTTGTTGGCTTTTTATGGCGTGATAATATTTTAAATTCTACTTACAAGTTCCGTGGATGATTTTCTACATGTTGTGTTTTTGTTCCACTATTGGCGCTGTTCTTCTTCTTATAATTGCCATTTGGGTTTGTGTTTTCCACACTTCACAGCGTAGGAACTGAACAACTTGTTTCTATTGCAGACTGTCGGATGCCACTGCCAAAGACCGAATGTTACTGCCAACTTTTGAGTGCAGTTTTTGAGATATCTGCGATCTCTCTCTCTCTCTCTCTCTCTCTCTCTCTGTCTGTGTGTGTGTGTGTGTGTGTGTGTGTTATGTGTATGTGTGACTGGAAGGCGGGGAGAGAGACAGAGACACAGAGAGAGAGAGAGAAAGAGGGAACCATCGTGGCTGCATGTGCAAGACGGATGATTTTTATCTTATTTCTTTTATTAAGTGTAGGAAGTCTCCGCTTATTTATCACATGTTTGTTTTCAGCAGTTACTTTCTGGATGAGGAAGTCTTCTTGCATTTGTATAAGGTGTATCTGTCACTGTTGTCTATTCTCATTGTTTTCGCATCTTGTTCCATGTTTGTAGTATGGTGGTTATGGTGTTATAAGTGCTCTGCAGATGTGGAACGGTAGTTTGACACACTTCCAGCATCTGATGTGGTCTGTGTACCGTGTTTTAAAATCCCTGCATATTATGCCTATATACATTGCATCACAACTTTGACATTCAAGTTATATCTTCGTGATCCTTGGAATTTATCCCTCTTGGTTTTTGACTGGCGTAAGTTTGATTGGAGTGTTTGCACAATTTTATATGCTATTTGGAAACCATGTTTCTTCAGTATGTTTGTGACTCTGTGTGTTAATTTAAGTGTGTAAGACAGAGTGTACCATTGGCTTCTTTTCTGTGTGATATAGTCATTGATGGCGTGTGTGTGTGTGTGTGTGTGTGTGTGTGTGTGTGTGTGTGTGTGTTTTGAGTGTGTTTGTGAGTTTGCAGCTTGTGAGTTATCTTGTACTCTGGAAATGTGTTTTGTGTACGCTTTTATTTTTTGATTGAATCTGTGTAGTACATGGCTGTCATACCCATTGTTCCTAGCTGTTTGTATGATTGTATTCATTTATTCTTCGTAGTTTCTCTTGTTGAGTGACATCCTGTTTAATCTACAAAACACATGCCTTAGTACTGCAAAGTTCTAGTTGTGGGGATGATTAGATGTGGAATGTATCATTGTGTTTGTGGCTGTTGGTTTTCTGAAGATGTTAAATGTATATTTGTCATTTTCTTTTATTATTGTTATGCCAAGAAAATTTATTTGATTTTCTTTTTCTTTTTCAAGTATGAATTTTGTGTTCTGATGTGCCTAGTTGCTTTCAGAGTGGAGTTCACCTATTTTCTTCATTTATCTCATGTTGTTGTTGTTGTGGTCTGCAGTCCTGAGACTGGTTTGATGCAGCTCTCCATGCTACTCTATACTGTGCAAGCCTCTTCATCTCCCAGTACCTACTGCAGCCTACATCCTTCTGAATCTGCTTAGTGTATTCATCTCTTGATCTCCCTCTACGATTTTTACCCTCCACGCTGCCCTCCAATACTATATTGGTGATCCCTTGATGCCTCAGAACATGTCCTACCAACCGATCCCTTCTTCTGGTCAAGTTGTGCCACAAACTTCTCTTCTCCCCAATACTATTCAATACCTCCTCATTAGTTATGTGGTCTACCCATCTAATCTTCAGCATTCTTCTGTAGCACCACATTTCGAAAGCTTCTATTCTCTTCCTGTCCAAACTATTTACCGTCCATGTTTCACTTCCATACATGGCTACACTCCATACAAATACTTTCAGAAATGACTTCCTGACACTTAAATCTATACTCGATGTTAACAAATTTCTCTTCTTCAGAAACGCTTTCCTTGCCATTGCCAGTCTACATTTTATATCCTCTCTACTTCGACCATCATCAGTTATTTTGCTCCCCAAATAGCAAAACTCCTTTACTACTTTAAGTGTCTCATTTCCTAATCTAATTCCCTCAGCATCACCCGACTTAATTCGACTACATTCCATTATCCTCGTTTTGCTTTTGTTGATGTTCATCTTATATCCTCCTTTCAAGACACTGTCCATTCCATTCAACTGCTCTTCCAAGTCCTTTGCTGTCTCTGACAGAATTACAATGTCATCGGCGAACCTCAAAGTTTTTATTTCTTCTCCATGGATTTTAATACCTACTCCGAATTTTTCTTTTATTTCCTTTACTGCTTGCTCAATATACAGATTGAATAACATCGGGGAGAGACTAAAACCCTGTCTTACTCCCTTCTCAGCCACAGCTTCCCTTTCATGTTCCTCGACTCTTATAACTGCCATCTGGTTTCTGTACAAATTGCAAATAGCCTGCCGCTCCCTGTATTTTGCCCCAGCCACCTTTAGAGTTTGAAAGAGAGTATTTCAGTCAACATTGTCAAAAGCTTTCTCTAAGTCTACAAATGCTAGAAACGTAGGTTTGCCATTCCTTAACTTTCTTCTAAGATAAGTCGTAAGGTCAGTATTGCCTCACGTGTTCCAGTGTTTCTACGAAATCCAAACTGATCTTCCCCGAGGTCGGCTTCTACTAGTTTTTCCATTCGTCTGTAAAGAATTCGTGTTAGTATTTTGCAGCTGTGGCTTATTAAACTAATTGTTCGGTAATTTTCACATCTGTCAACACCTGCTTTCTTTGGGACTGGAATTATTATATTCTTCTTGAAGTCTGAGGGTATTTCGCCTGTTTCATACATCTTCCTCACCAGATGGTAGAGTTTTGTCAGGACTGGCTGTCCCAAGGCCGTCAGTAGTTCCAATGGAATGTTGTCTACTCCCGGGGCCTTGTTTCGACTCATGTCTTTCAGAGCTCTGTCAAACTCTTCACGCAGTATCGTATCTCCCATTTCATCTTCATCTACATCCTCTTCCATTTCCATAATATTGTTCTCAAGTAAATCGCCCCTGTATAGACCCTCTATATATTCCTTCCACCTTTCTGCTTTCCTTTCTTTGCTTAGGACTGGGTTTCCATCTGAGCTCTTGATATTCATACAAGTCGTTCTCTTATCTCCAAAGGTCTCTTTAATTTTCCTGTAGGCAGTACCTATCTTACCCCTAGTGAGATAAGTCTCTACATCCTTACATTTGTCCGCTAGCCATCCCTGCTTAGCCATTTTGCACTTCCTGTCGATCTCATTTTTTAGACGTTTGTATTCCTTTTTGTCTGCTTCATTTATTGCATTTTTATATTTTCTCCTTTCATCAATTAAATTCAATATTTCTTCTGTTACCCAAGGATTTCTACTAGTCCTCGTCTTTTTACCTACTTGATCCTCTGCTGCCTTCACTACTTCATCCCTCAAAGCTACCCATTCTTCTCCTACTCTATTTCTTTCCCCCATTCCTGTCAATTGTTCCCTTATGCTCTCCCTGAAACTCTGTACAACCTCTGGTTCTCTCAGTTTATCCAGGTCCCATCTCCTTAAATTCCCACCTTTTTGCAGTTTCTTCAGTTTTAATCTACAGGTCATAACCAATAGATTGTGGTCAGAGTCCACATCTCCCCCTGGAAATGTCTTAACATTTAAAAACCTGGTTCCTAAATCTCTGTCTTACCATTATATAATCTATCTGATACCTTTTAGTATCTCCAGGGTTCTTCCATGTATACAACCTTCTTTCATGGTTCTTAAACCAAGTGTTAGCTATGATTATGTTGTGCTCTGTGCAAAATTCTACCAGGCGGCTTCCTCTTTCATTTCTTAGCCCCAATCCATATTCACCTACTACGTTTCCTTCTCTCCCCTTTCCTACACTCGAATTCCAGTCACCCATGACTATTAAATTTTCGTCTCCTTTCACTATCAGAATAATTTCTTTTATTTCATCGTACATTTCTTCAATTTCTTCGTCATCTGCAGAGCTAGTTGGCATATAAACTTGTACTACTGTAGTAGGTGTGGGCTACGTATCTATCTTGGCCACAATAATGCGTTCACTATGCTGTTTGTAGTAGCTTACCCGCATTCCTATTTTCCTATTCATTATTAAACCTACTCCTGCATTACCCCTATTTCATTTTGTGTTTATAACCCTGTAGTCACCTGACCAGAAGTCTTGTTCCTCCTGCCACCTAACTTCACTGATTCCCACTATATCTAACTTTAACCTATCCATTTCCCTTTTTAAATTTTCTAACCTACCTGCCCGATTAAGGGATCTGACATTCCACGCTCCGATCCGTAGAACGCCAGTTTTCTTTCTCCTGATAACGACATCCTCTTGAGTAGTCCCCGCCCGGAGATCCGAATGGGGGACTAATTTACCTCCGGAATATTTTACCCAAGAGGACGCCATCATCATTTAATCATACAGTAAAGCTGCATGCCCTCGGGAAAAACATCTACCAGACAAATAAAGTCATCCACATATCGGTACGAATATACGATTTTAAATCTTAGTTGGTGGTTATCTTTTCAAATATCTGATTTTTACAAAAGTATTTGCTAATGTTCCTGATGTTGGGGGTCCCATGGGCAGTCCATCACTTGCAGATAATATCCATTCTCGAATTGCAAGTAGTTTTGTTTAGTTTGTCCGTCTGAGCATATTTATTATTTCTGTGATTGCTTATGTAGTAAGGCTGATGTGGGGTGTGAGATTTTGTTCTATTATTTCTATTGTTTCTGTGATATGAATAATTGTTTTCTACATCAAACGAAATCAGTGATGCTGTGTGCGGTACCTGTCTGTTCTGGATGTGTTTTATTAGGTCTTCTGTGTTTATCACTATGTTTGGCTATGTGATATGTTGGGGATTTCCAGAAGTTAATAAAGGCTCTGATTGGTATTTCGTCTTTGTGTATCTTTGATTGATTGTGGTGTATGAGTGCTTGGGGGTTTTTCTGTTATATAATGTTTCTGTTTATCAGTGAGTGCATATTCAAATTTTTTTCAGTGTTCGTTTCAGGTTTGCCTGAAATCGTGTCGTTGGGTCTGATTTCAGTTTTTGTATGGTGTTGGCGGTATTGTATTCTTTGGTTTTTGTGATCTATTGCTCTTTATCCGTAAGTACTGTTACATTTCCCTTGGCTGCTCTTGATATTACAATGTTGTTGTTTATTAGCTTGTTGTCATCCGCGGTACCCTCACAGGACAGTGGTATGTCGACGACATTGTCCACCCCACCTCTCCCCACAACCCCTTTGCTGTCGTTCATTGCGAGCCATCCTGGGCTTACATTTCACCAAGACAATGCCCACATGCAGACTGCGAAAGCTTCGACTGATTGTTTTCGTGCTTATCAGATTCTGCCTTGGCCAGCAAGGTCTCCGAATCTCTCCCCAACTGAGAATGTTTGGAGCGTTAGGGGCAGGGCCCACCAACAAGCTCGCGATTTTGACGATTTAAAGTGCCAACTGCACAGAATTTGGTACGATATCCCTCAGGACTTGCAACAACTCTGTCAGTTAGTGCCAAGCCGAATAACTGCTTGCATAAGGGCCAGAGGTGAACCAGTGCCTTATTGACTTTCTCAATTTGTGGAGCTTCTTCTCTCGAATAAATCGCCCAATTTTTCTGAAATGGTAATCATATGTTTGTCTGTCCATGTACGTCACACCTATTGATTTCAGACCATTCGGATAATTCTTTCGTGGTGTGTCGTTTTTTGTCTGAGCTTGAACAATAGGTTTTTTTCCTTCATCACTGCTTGGCAAACAAGCGTACTTTATTTGTACTGGAATAAAAATGCTGCGGAAGTGAAATATTACTGGAAGCCTCACGGTACTGTGAAGTTTCAGGGGACCTGACAGGACCTGGTAATGAGATAGACGAGCAGCGATGGCAGGCCACAAAGTCATATATAACAGCGTTCCTGAATAACGGGAAAAAAATGATGAAACTATTTTGCGTTCAGTTTCCTGTTTGAATTGTATCCTGGAGAAATTAAAACGTGCGGCCAAGACTTTTATTGCATTAACGTTGAATTGTCTTTGACTGAAAATACTTCACGTTATCCAGGCACTCAAGAGTTGCAATACATGTAGTTATTTACGGACGATACAAGTTTCTTGAGTTACAGTAGTTGTGACTTTTTGGTTTTCAGTCTAGTACTCGTTGAACTGATATCATTCTGCAATACTGATCATTGATAGAAGCTCTAAACCAAGAACAGAGTGCAAAGTGTCTTAATTGTTCATGTCGCGCCACCCTACATATTTTATTCGTATCATTTTGTCTAATAATACTATCCAGGTCTATTAACATAATTAATGGGTAACTGAGATGTTCTTTTCATAGTTAGTATTACCACTTGCAAAATTCATATGTAATTCCCCATGTTCACAAGGGTCCAGACAGGAACTGAATTAGCTATTCACTTCGATTTGTGAGAAGCTGTATTTTTCCGTCTATTCGCACAGCAGCCTAGCACAGAGAAATGGTGGAGGGATGTAAGCATTCGACTTCGCCACAGCCATGAACGTGAAGCCTTAAGTTGTCCTCAGGAATGGTGCAGCCTCTACTCGTGCACTTCCCCCGACTCGGGGGTGGCTATAGTAAAGTGAGGGGCGGCTTGAAAGCGATAGTGCAAAGATGCGATGCTTGCGTGAAGGACTATGAGCTTCAAAAGCGGCGGTTGGAATGTGCGAAGAGTGAGACTTTTTGTTTATTTTGTGTGCGGGCAAAGACAGAAGCTAACCGTCTTTCTAGATGGTTAGCTTATGCATTTGTCCCCACACAATATAAACAAAAAGTTTTGCTCTTGCTAGCCCTCTGTCGAAATCTTGCACTTACATTGAGGCGGTGGTCACAGTCTTATGAAAACTTGGCTAGAGATTGAACGGCGCTTGGAGTTATTACGCGGATTGGTGGACGACGTGGAGATTTTCCAATACTTGAGAGAGAGAGAGAGAGAGAGAGAGACAGAGACAGAGAAAGAAAGAGGGGTTAGAATTTCCTTTTAGACATTTTTCTTTCCATCACCATGAACAATGGTCTAGCTGGCATCATCGTGGGTTGCACAGGTAGAGCCGGCGCGCACGCAGGCGAGTACTAAAGAGATTCGGCCAGCAATGCTTTTCCGTAGAATAGTTCAGGGGGGCCGATATATTTGTCAATTTCGCGGAGTTAGCCGTTTTGGTAACTGATGACTGCACTTAGCTGTTTGATTTGCGGGATGCACTTTGCGTCTGTGAAGGGTGTTTGTTCTTCTGAGTTCACTTATCATTTGCAGTTTCTGATATGCTCTTTGCTTGATCACTGGCAATATTCATTACGCGAACCTAAAATTAGTGCCAAGATCGGAGTTAGACGCTACTATTCTCTACCTTTGCATTCATTGCTATCTTATTGAATTTTCCCACCTAAATGCTCGTTAAGAGAAATAGATAGCATATTTTATACGCATAAATTTTGATTTAATAGTTAGATACGTCCCTTAACTGAAATGTGCTGTCATGTGGTGGTTGACCTGTGTATTTCATAGATGACTCTTAACTTCTAAAGGTGTGAAATTTAGACTTAATGAGACGTTACCGGTTGACCGACTGTTTCATTAACTTTTAAAAGGAAATTCGCGTGATTGCATAGGGAGATTCACTTCGTCTTCCGATAAAGGGCACTTTAATTTTGCAGCTCAAGGGCATGCACAACTACAACTACCACGCCTGACAAGTGTGGTTTTGAAATAATTTAATTACGTCGTTTTGTGGTACAATACTTATTCCGTGGAATTGCTAGAATCTCTGTGTGTGTTGAACTTTAATCAGTTGCGAGCAGTCACGATCTTTTACTTGAAATCCAAGCAGTTCGAAGGGAGCGTTTCCATCAGGAGCATAATACAGTACTGGCCATTAAAACTGCTACACCACGAAGATGACGTGCTAGAGACGAGAAATTAACCGACAGGAAGAAGATGCTGTGATATGAAAATGATTAGATTTTCAGAGCATTCACACAAGGTTGGCGCCGGTGGCGACACCTACAACCTGCTGATATGAGGAAAGTTTCCAACCGATTTCTCATACACAAACAGCGGTTGACCGACGTAGCCTGGTGATACGTTGTTGTGATGCCTCGTGTAAGGAGGAGAAATGCGTACCATCACGTTTCCGAGTTTGATAAAGGCCGGATTGTAGCCTATCGCGAATTGCGGTTTATCGTATCGCGACACTGCTGCTGGCGTTGGTCGAGATCCAATGACTGTTAGCACAATATGGAATAGGTGGGTTCAGGAGGGTAATACGGAACGCCGTGCTGGATCCCAAAGGCCTCGTATCACTATATGTCGAGATGACAGGCATGTTATCAGCATGGCTGTAACGGATCGTGCAGCCACGTATCGATCCGTGAGTCAACAGATGGGGACGTTTGGAAGACAACAACCATCTGCACGAACAGTTCGACAACGTATCCAGCAGCATGGACTATCAGCTCGGAGACAATGGCTGCGGTTACCCTTGACGCTCCATCACAGACAGGAGCGCCTGCGATGGTGTACTCAACGACAAACCTGGGTGCACGAATGGCAAAACATCAGTTTTTTGAATGAATCCAGGTTCTGTTTACAGCATCACGATGGTCGCCTCCGTGTTTGGCGACATCGCGGTGAACGCACGTTGGAAGCGTGCATTCGTCATCGCCATACTGGAGTATCACCCGGCGTGATGGTATGGGGTGGCATTAGTTACACGTCTCGGTCACCTCTTGTTCGCATTGACGGCACTTTCAACAGTGGACGTTACATTTCAGATGTGTTACGACCCGTGGCTCTACACTTCCATTCGATCCCTGCGAAACCCTACATTTCAACAGGATAATGCACGACCGCATGTTGCAGGTCCTGTACGGGCCTTTCTGGATACAGAAAATGTTCGATTGCTGCCCTGGTCAGCACATTCTCCAGATCTCTCACCAACTGAAAACGTCTGGTCAATGGTGGCCAAGCAACTAGCTTGTCACAATACGCCAGTCACTACTGTTGATGAACTGTGGTATCGTGTTGAAGCTGCATGGGCAGCTGTACCTGCACACGCCATCCAAGCTCTGTTTGACTCAATGCCCAGGCGTACCAAGGCCGTTATTACGGCCAGAGGTGGTTGTTCTGGGTACAGATTTCTCAGGATCTATGCACCCAAATTGCGTGAAAATGTAATCACATGTCAGTTCTAGTATAATATATTTGTCCAATGAGTACCCGTTTATCATCTGCATTTCTTCTTGGTGTAGCAATTTTAATGTCCATTAGTGTAAATATTAACTGTTGCGCGTTATCAAAGGGTTTATTTTGGGCCCTTTCATTTGGCGCTGTACGTGGATGAGATTTTAGATTCTTTTCTCGTCCAGGTTCTGGAATGTGGGAGAGTGAACTGTCTTAACAGCCCCGGTCAAAACGTACACATCCAGACAGGCAAGCCGGAGCGCTGAGGTATTCTCAACGAACTTCAGATGCTTGTAACCTGTTGAACAGGGGTGTTGACGGATCAGGATGGCTCCGCAATGCTTTATGGTGGAGTAAGCTCCTAGACGCGTCGCAGCCGTCGGCAGAGCGGAAGGGAATATTGCTTGCTACCAGGTAGGTGTGTCCAATCCACGACTGTAGCAGTGCGGTGGAGACGCTGAGGTCCTCCCTAGAATCGTTTCAGCTGTTGCAGCCGGTCGCGGTTCTCCTGCCGCGGCTGGCGCCGCTGTTCTCTGGAAGCGGGAGACCTACGTGCGCGCACAGCCGACGCCGGCATTCCTGAGAGACGCCAGCAAAGCCGGCCGCCGTGCCCGCGTCTTCACGCAACGGTACCGCGGCGATCCGCCGGCTCGTCTGCCCGTGCACACACATTCCGGCAGTCTTCTTCCTCTCACACGCGCCCGCCGATAAGTGCTCAACTCACTCGCGACTCCGTGCTCGTTAGTGAAGAGACGTTTCCTCTTCACTGGGCTGGGAATTACTCTCACATTCGATAACAAGGAATTCCATGGGCAGACAACGCTGTCGGTAGGCTGGAATGCGCACGTCCTGTTATTCCATACTTCCCAATACTTGTGCTCCACGACCGTCAGAGCCCTTTTCACACGGTCGACTTCGTTGTGTCAGTTGACTACTCGAGACAGGTGCGTCTACTGCAGCTCCTCTGGCGTTTCATTCCTGTACTGGATCTCGTCAGTTTCGAGTGGGCATTTTCCTTTACAAGTCAGCACCAAAATTGTCGGTTAATAATTTTCCTTTGATGTGGAGCCACAGCCATATAAAATTTTTTGAAAGATATAGCCGCCATTTGATTGTATAACAGGTTTTAATCCACAATCTACAAACATAAAAAAAAAAAGTTTTGCATCACCGCGGTTCCCACAACTCCTGAAGATAGGCGTTGACTGTGGATATTGTATCACAGACACAGTCTCTTTGACTGTTCAGAGATGTCACTAAACCCAACCAAAGATGTAAACAACCACGCATGAGGAACGCCTATTAGATGGAGGGGGTCCGACAGCCGATCAGTTCCAGTCATTCCACCAGTAAGGAGGTAAACAGCTCGCGTTGTCTGTACTTCAGCCATGCCTAGACGGTCAGTACCGCAGTTCGATCGAGTCTGCATTGTTACTTTGTGCCACGAAGGGCTCTCAACAAGGGAAGTGTGCAGGCGTTTCGGAGTGAACCAAAGCGATGTTGTTCGGACATGGAGGAGATACAGAGAGAAAGGAACTGTCGATGACGTGCCTCGCTCAGACCGCCCAGAGGCTACTACTGCAGTGGATGACCGCTACCTACGGATTATGGCTCGGAGGAACCCTGACAGCAACGCCACCATGTTGAATAATGCTTTTCGTGTAGCCACAGGACTTCGTGTTACGACTAAAACTGTGCGCAATAGGCTGCATGATGCTTAATTTCACTCCCGACGTCCATGGCGAGGTCCATCTTTGCAACCACGAAACCATGCAGCGTGGTACAGATGGACCCAACAAAATGCCGAATAGACCGCTCAGGATTGGCATCACGTTCTCTTCAGCGATGAGTGTCGCATATGCCTTCAACCAGACAATGCAGTATGTAGTACTTTGTTGGTTTATGCCTTAGGCACACTGTCCAGCCAGTGCAGCAAGGTGGAGGTTCCCTGCTATTTTGAGGTGACATTATGTGGGGCCGACGTACGCCGCTGGTGGTCACGGAGGGCGCCGTAACGATTGTCCATCCTCGGACCGATAGTGCAACTATATCGGCAGCATATTGGCGAGGCATTCGTCTTCATGGGCGACAATTCGCGCCCCCGTCGTGCTCATCTTGTGAATGACTTCCTTCAGGATAACGACATCGCTCGACGAGAGTTGCCAGCATGTTCTCCAGACGTGAACCCTATTGAACATGCCTGGGATAGATTTAAAAGGGCTGTGTATGGACGACGTGACCCACCAACCACCCTGAGGGATCTACGCCGAGTCCCCATTGAGGAGTGGGACAATCTGGACCAACAGTACGTTGCTGAACTTTTGGACAGTATGCCATGACGACTACAGCCATGTACGTGCTACTCGACATTAGAAGTACCGGTGTGCACAGCAATCTGGACCACCACCTCTGACAGTCTCGCTCCATGGTGCTACAACTTTCAATGAGTGGTTTTCATGAGCAATAAAAAGTGTGGAAATGATGTTTATGTTGATCTCTATGCCAATTGTCTGTACAGGTTCCGAAACGCTCGGAACCGAGGTGATGCAAAACTTTTTGGTTAATTGTTCGCTTTCTTGAGAACGGAAAGAGTAGGAAAATGTCAACCAAATTTTTCCCCAGAACATACACATTTATTTGCTAGAGAAAATGTATAGTTGTAAACACATCACATAATATGCAGTATCTGGTACGTTGTTGGTTTATACTTTGTATCTTCCTGTCTTGCCAAACAACAACGAAAGTCATTTTTCTCGTCCAAGAGCTGTAGCTACTTCACTGTTGAAATAATTTTCAGTAAAACAAGTTTATCTATTTACGTTCTTATTTATGCACAGTGTTGATTTTTTTCTGTGCAAAACTGAAATGCCATCTACTTTCTGATACTGCGTTTCTCTTCTAGGAGAACAGTGGCAGGAAAAAATACCATGAAAGGAAACAAGATAATGAATATTAAGAGGACACGAAAACGAAAACTCCATTTCTATAATAGGAGTGAGCTCGACCAGAATAAGTTATAGCTTCTTATGTTACCAGACGCCAACATAATCTCTTGTCTCTGCGCACGCGCAACATGCAGCGTACTCAATTTGAACAGCACACTCGGTACAATCTACAGATCATTGGGGCCACAGACACATTCGCGTCGTGGTTGGTTGCTGATTTACACTCAGGCACGAAAGGTGCACGCACTTCGAGTAGTCGATGTTGACCCGAAAGTCGCTCACGTAAAACGGGCTTAACGGGCGACGCGCTGACGTGCTACGGACGAAGGTCAGGATGACTGGCTTCCCCCACCGCGGTCACCCACTCCATAATGTTATTATTTATTTTTTTGTTTTCTCGCCCTCCAGGGGTGAGGGTTCGTTGGCAGAGATACAGAAACCTTCCTCTCGTCCTCCTTCGGACCTTCCAAGAGTTCTGCTTGCTGCCACAGCCAGAAGTCACTCACTCTTAGCAACATGCACCGAACAGATCAATTACGCGACACACTGCTCGGTGGGTTTAACCGGAAACATTCGTTGGCGAACGCGGATAAGTCTAAGAAAGGATCACTAGTCGCGCTTTAATGCATCAAACGTGATTAAACCAACTTTTCTTTTTAAGTCATCAGGATTCTGACTGATTTGATGCAGCCTTTCACAAATTCCTCTCGTGTGCCAACCTTTTCATCTCAGAATAGCAACTGAAAGCTACATCCTCAACTATTTGGTGAATGTATTCCAATCTCTGTCTTCCTTTATAGTTTTTACCCTCTACAGCTCCCGCTGGTATCACTGAAGTTATTTTCTGATGTCTTAACAGATGTCCTACCATCCCGTCCCTTCTTGCCAAGAGTTTGCATATATTTCTTCCCTCACAGATTCTGCGGAGAACTACCTCATTCCTTAACTTATCAGTCAACCTAATTTTCAACATTCTTCTGTAACACGACATCTCAAATGCTTCTATTGTCTTCCGTTCTGGTTTTCGTACAGTCCATTTTTCACTTCCATACCGTGCTGTGCTCCAGCGTGCATTCTCCAAAATTCCTTCCTCGAATTAAGGAGTACGTTTGATACTAGTAGACGTCTCATGGTCAAGAACTCCCTTTTTGTGACTGCTCGTCCGCTTTTGCTCTGTCCATCACGGGTTATTTTTGCTGCCTAGTTAGCACAAGCCCTTAACTTCGTCTACTTCGTGATCCCCAATTCTGTTGTTAAGTTTCTTGCTCTTCTCATTTCTGATACTTCTCATTACAACCACGCAATCAGAAAATAAAAGCCTTGTAACTATCTAACCACTCTCAGGAAACGTTCTAAGATCTAGCCATTGTGCAGGAATATGTTGTCCATTAACAGTACAAACGATGCCTCCGGCTACCCAAAATTAACTCATGCCAATAATCACCACAGCAACAACACAGGAATACGCTTAAAGTAAATAGATAAAAAGTCTTAAAAATATCACTCTCAAGATGCAATGGCAACAAATATAATTGATTGGCTTCTCAGTCTTGAATGTGTTTGATGTTTTCCTTTGTTCAACAGCCATATATATTTCTCCTCTACCGTTTTAAAGGACATTTTAATTTTAGTGAGTACACGTGACTTGAGTTCGCTAGCTCCTGATTGACGCAACATGTTTTACTTGATGTAACATCAAGTACTTCTGAATAACATACTCGTAGTAGTATCGAAACCTAGATCAAGTTTAAATAAAATTCCGGCAACTGGTTGGTTGTTTACTTCATTATCAGTGACTGGATTCTATTAAACAACGGTAAGTCCGTCCCATTCAATAAAACGTCACCGTTCAGCTAGCTACAGGCTCTGCGAGATGAAGTCCTCCCAGTAAGGTAGCGTAAGACCGTCGTATTAAACAGAGATTATGTTGAAAAGTAGGGTTCCGTAGTCAAAAGATTGTGAAATATTGTGTATTGGAATCCGGAATAAAATCAACCTGCCTGCAGAGAGAAAATGTGTTGCATTACACACTGAACATTCCTCGTAGATAGTACCTAAGCAGAAATCCATGCTGGTTCACGGGAACGTACTTCTAATTTTGTAGTCTTTCATTACTGGAAAAATAACTTAGGGTATCACTTAGGATCACCAACTACTGACACACTTTAGAACTCTACCCCCTTCTCCACCCCTCCATGCTGTCTTCCAACCCCTCCAAGAAATAATTTAATGTTTGCTCCTTCCAACTAATAAGGATCGCAATGCAGCCATTTTCATTCACTAGTTTCTGTTCCCGCTTTTACTGCTTCTGGTGGGAATTATTTCCTACCAGCACTCCTCGAAGTTTCTCTGGAACGAATACTGGAAAACACCGGCTGTCATTGTTAAATCACTCGGGCCTGAGCCAATTTTCTGTGCTTAGAACAGTATCTGTTAAGAAGGATTGGAACTGACCGGCGTATAAATTCAAGATTGAGGGAAACTTCCTTTCCACAGATACCGAGCATGTCATAGACAACAGCTGCGGACAGAACACAAAAGTGTGACCAGATGATGATTAACTGCAAAAAAACATTTTGCTCTTCAGTCACAATTATTTTTAAATCGGCAAATTTCACTCTGGCAGTATTTTAAAAGAAATGTGATGAAATCGGTACAAAATGTTACTCCATTAAACTGGCAGACAGACCAATAATTAGTAAGCGCCAAACTACAAGTGCAGTTGTTCTCTAAGAGAAATAGGAGCAACATGGTCGGTGTTCAGAAGTTGAAGGATACAAAGTTCTCACACCAGTATAATATGAGAGTGCGTTACAAAGTCCTGGAACCAAACCACAGTAATGAAAGAAGTGTTAATGATCATTGGTAACATATAAAGACAATCGTAACTGAAACAGCACAAGAAATTTCAGAAGAAACAACGTGAATAACCAAGAAGCAATGGTTTAGTGATAAATGTAAACAAACTGTGAAGGAAGAGAGCTGGGGAAACACTTATGTTGAATAGAAATTTATAGATAAAAAGAGAAACAACAGGATTCTGAGGTGAGAGAGAAGAAAATCCGTCATGAAAATGATTAGTGAACAACAGAGGGAAAATACAGTAACTGACAGCAGAAAAATGTTTCAGATGATGAAACATGTGACGAACGCTCAAAGAAATGAGGCATCAGTTATTAATGACAACGATGGATATATGCTAATGGACAAGAAAAGAATTTTGGACAGGTGAAGGGAATATTTTGAGGATTGCTTAATGCTGAAGCACACTGGCGTTAACATGATGCCCAGAAATAACATAATATAAAGTACTAGTATTCGCAAAGAACTGCAGTTGTTTGTATGACCATGAGCTTTACATTTAAAAACAACAATAATGAAACTTCAAGCGAACTGCTGACTTCTTTTCGTTCTTGCGCTAACATGATATGGAATATTAGTAAATTATTGCACTATACGCAGACAGTTGTACACAAATGCCGTCCCAGTGGTGCATGAGTTGGGACAGGAATGACATCTGGCAGCCTTCTAACATTAACAGTGCCAAAACCCATAACAACCAAGTTGACCCTGCGTAGGTACTGGATAAAAGCCAAAGAAGGAGAAAAGAAAGTACTTACTCATAAATTGACTGTAATATATGTTAATTTAAGAAAAGAAATAAGTCACGAGATCGTTTGAAAATTGTATTATAGTAATTTATTTACTTATTTTATTTTTGGGCATCCATGTTAACGCCAGTTTTAATTAAAGTAGTTCCACATAAATCGATTTTACTAAATGCATTCAAGGACAAATAATGCTTCTGAGCAAAATACGCTTATGCTATACCTTCGTATGAAGATCTTGTAATAAGCAACAGCTGTACAACACATGGTGGATTCTGCCGAAATTTCGTAACTACAGTGTATATACATATATAACCTGTGAAAAGTGAGTGATGTTACTCACTGTCCATAACAATGGAAGCTACTAGATGGGTAATAACAAAACAACCGCCCATAACGTCACAATAAGTAAATAAGTGCATAATTCGTTTTTGGATCCAAATCGCTATATAAATAGTATTCATCTATGATCCCCCTTCTCGTCACAAAGCCAGCATCCAGCATTACGTTTTGAATTAGTTACGTAATCTTCTGTGAACCATCTGAAGATGAGCGTGAAAACGTTCGAAAACCTGATCATAGAATAAATAACTATTTCAAAAAGTGACTTGTTGCTCTTTGCTGTATTTATCTACAACCCTTAAGTTTTTGTTTTTTTCGTGTCCCTTGCAATATTTGGAGGACTGCATCGGCCGTGAAATTGTAGTGTGTAAAAAAAAGTCATTTTTGTTGCAAAAAAAAGTATTATGTGGATCGTAACCGGTTGTAAATTCGAGCTTGTCCATCAGCTGACCTAATTTGTAATAGAATCTGTCAATTTATATCTTGTTGAAACATGCTGCTCGCTGCAAAGTAGTGGTTTCAACCGTTCTCAGCCTTAAGTCTTCAGGTCTTTTCATAAAATCATAGTAAAAGTCTTTGTACATTTTAATTTTTGTCTTATTTAAACGATGCTTTATTTTCATTTGCACTGCATATTTGAATACCATATGTAAGAACTTTGTAAGAACTCATCTTTACTCAAAGGAATATGGTGGATACCTGAATTGTTAACATGATCACACAATACTTTTTCCTGTTCAGCAATGAATATACACGTGAACAATTGTTTAATACCAAAGACAGGTTTCACGGCCATCTGTATCTTTTCCTGTAATGTTTTATATTTGTATATTTCACCAGTGTATGTTTGTGTGTGTGTGTGTGTGTGTGTGTGTTTTTTTTGTGTGTGTGTAGTGAGTGAAGTGTTACGAAACAATGTGTGGATAGTGTGTGCAGTGACTAATAGTGAAATATGAGTGAACAGTGTGGCATTACATTATTTAATAAGTTATTTGTAAAAAAAGTATTGTATACCAGGAGTAAATCTAATGTTTTTCTCGAACTAGAAGTCTGTAAATACATGCGTATACGAATTTGCTTTTTTTAAATTGATCTAAATTTGTAAATAGTTTGACATGTCCTATATCCTTGTAAAAAGAGATCTACGGATGAATAAAGCTACTACTACTACTACTACTACTACTATAACTAACCTAATGTACTTCTTGGACATAAATATTTTTCACTCGTTTCTGCAATTGTCATTTCAAGACTTGTATCTGCAGCTTTCTCCATATTATTTTCATCTCATATAGGTTCCGACTTCGACATCTTTGCCTCTTGTGGAAAAGAACATAAAACTCAAGATTTTATGGTATCTGTTTGCCCTGTAAAATTCGAAATTATCGCTCTGGTGATTTCCCATAGTTAGTATATGGGCTACTCATTGTCACAGCCTACAATGTAGAGAATAAAATTAACTATATTCTTTTGCTACCACCTTGATCCCGCATTGTGCGCAGGGTCGACAGGGTGAAGTACGGGTTTGGCATGGTTAAGTTTAAGGGGTGGCCGGATGCCCTTCCTGCCGCCACCTCATACCCCCTGGGACAGAAGTAGTGTACCCCAGCTGTCTGTGTCTAGTGTAAATCGTGAAGTAGTGTGAATGAGTTGCAAATGTCTGCGAGTCGTGTAACTGAGGCGGGACGTGGAGACCAGCCCAGTATTCACCTAGTAGGATGTGGAAAACCGCCTAAAAATCACATCCAGGCTGGCCGTCGTCGTTAATCCACCAGGTGGATTCGATCTGGGGCCGGCGCGCCTACCCGAGTCCAGGAAGAAGGGCGTTAGCGCTCTTTTTTTTTCCTTTGATCTCATTTTGTTCGCTTTTGTTCGTTGCGTCTGCTCGGGGCGGACGTCGTAAGACATCCATTGAAGTTCGTTGTTGATCGATTAACTCAGTTTTTTTTTTTTTTTTTTTTTTTTTTTTTTTTTTTTTTTTTTTTACGGAGGGCACGTAACCCTCTGACCGAACACCCTGAGTTACCGTGCCGGCATCGCTCTCGGCTATCCTGGTGGGTAATAACATTAACTGTATCCCAAGATATAATAACAATTTCTTGCACTCAAATCACAACACTTTAGTGTTCGATTCGTGCACCGAAATAGTCACAGATTACTTTTTTGCCACTGTGCAAGACACCGTTGTTTCGGTTCAAAGAAATTGTCAGTGGTCTTCTTGTTGCTCCATAGTTCACACTGCAGTGCCGCGACTGGTGCTGTCAAATTTCCCTAGAGTTTAGAAACTGCTCTTTCCGATACAGTTGCTATGTGATACTACCTGACGTTATGAGATGAACATCAACAAATTAAAAGAAAGGTAGTTGAATGTGGTTGAATTAGATAAGGCTACGCTGAGGGAATTAGCTTAGGAAATGAGAAACTGAAAATAGTAGATGAGTTTTACTGCTTGGACAGCTAAATAAATAATGGTATGCGAAATAGACAAGATGTAAACTTGCGACTGGCAATAGCAAGAAACGCATTTCTGGAAAAACAAAGCCTTCACAAAAAAGTTCCCTAGTACGTGAGCACAATTTTGTGTATTGGCATTTATCAGCTCTATTAACATTGCTGAATGTTATCGTAGCAATTTTTTATGTTTATTGCATTCCTACTAATAGGAAGCTTCGCGTTATCTTGCTGCAGTCCGTAGGTGACAGGAAGAGATTGATACCGAGCACCAAAAGCACAAAGCACAAACCTTGTGTTCAAGTAAGGAGTACTCGATACATATTTGCATGTAAATGTACCTCTACATTGGAATTTACTTCGTATGTACAGCATGCAGCTGTATTACATCACTTATTTCTACTGGTTTTAACTATCACTTCGTCATTTAGATGTTCAGTGGTTCAAAATGTTCAAATGTGTGTGAAATCTAATGGGACTTAACTGCTAAGGTCATCAGTCCCTAAGCTTACACACTACTTAACCTAAATTACCCTGAGGACAAACACGCATACACCCATGCCCGAGGGAGGACTCGAACCTCCGCCGGGACCAGCCGCACGGTACATGACTGTTCAGTGGTCTTGAGGCGTTCACTGAACAACAACAAAATGAAATACATTACTGGATGTTTATCATTAAGCTACAGAAAGTGCGTATCCACTGAAATACGCAGCGGATATACATTCTGATGGACACTTATATTCCGACAAGACAAATAAGTTCGAAAGTACCACAAATAAAGACAATATCTTCCTTTCACAAACGCCTTACTTGAATGTTAATAGACCAAAATTGTTCCGGTAGCTGATAACCACCAGGAGGTATCGACCAAAATTCGTCAAGCTTCTCCATTTACGATAACAATTCTCTTTGAGGTCATTTTAAACGCTATATTCATATTTATTTGTCATTCTATATGATAACAATTTGTAGGTTTGGTCGTTGAATGGCAAAGTCATCAGTGCCGTGTAATGTAATAACCATTGCTCACTGAGTATTAGACACAAAAAAGAAATGTGAGCAACGTCACGTCGTTTTACGTAAGGTATGGCTTACTTATAGGACAGGGTCGTGCTGTTTGGCGACTTCCCACACTCTCAGCATCCAGTTCACTTCCCACTGGCTGCTTGAACGCAAACTGGTGAGATCGTAAAGACGGGAGACGGCATTGGATAGTAAACTACGCGCTCGTTAATTCTACGTAGCCCTCTTTATTACTCGTTCCTCCTACAACGTGCAAAGGAAATGGCAACCTGATGAGGCGTGCAGTCGCTACTGACCAGGAGACGCTTTGTTAAAAGTTTATTGCGACTGGATGTATGAATATCTGCCGTTACTTACAGAATATAAACGCATTTTCTCTGTCTTGCTTAGAGCTTATATGGTAGGACTGCGCTCTTGCAAAACGTGCGTCATGCTGAATGAGCATGATTCATTTCTTCACTCCTATATAAAATCGCTAATCGGGTCTACGGCTTCCGTCCAGCCACTCGTTGGCCAATCTGGTGTGGAAGTTGAAGGCAGTAAACCGAAAGCCGAAGTTTGAAACTTCGCGTTAAAGAAACATACCGTCGTTTGAGCATCGAAAAGACTCCCGGTTGGACGACATAGTAATAAGCATCCCTAGTATAGAGAAACAATGGAAATAGTTGAAAACAAATAAGTTGCAAGTCCGAATGGAACCCTATACATAGCGTACTCAATGGCATTGGTCCCTTACTTAGCTTACCTTTATTGCGAATTTTTCGCGACGTCCCAAGCGACTGGAAAAATGCCAAGAAACTCCTGTACAGAAGGAGGGGAAAAGAAAGGACCCGCAAAAGTATAGGCCAATATCCTTAACATTGGCTTGCTGCACACTCTTTGAACACATTACCGGTTCAAATATAACAAATATTCTTGAGACTGAGAACTTTATATCCACGAATCAGCACGATTTTAGGAAGCATCACTCGTACGAAATTCAGTTTGCCGTTTTCTCATATGACATACTGCGAACTATGGACGGAGAGCAACAAGCAGATTCCATATTCCAAGATCTCTGGAAAGCATTTGACACAGTGCCCCATCGCAGACTGTTGACGAAGGTGCGAGTATATGGAACAGTTCCCATATATGTGAGTGGCTCTAAGAATTTTTAAGTAATATTGTGGAACCAAGTATGTCGTCTTCGACGGCGAGTGTCCATCAGAGAGAAGGGTATCGTCAGGAGTGCCCCAGGGAAGTGTAACAGGACAACTACAATTTCGTATACAGGGTGTTACAAAAAGGTACGGCCCAACTTCCAGGAAACATTCCTCACACACAAAGAAAGAAAATATGTTATGTGGACATGTGTCCGGAAACGCTTAATTTCCACGTTAGAGCTCATTTTAGTTTCGTCAGTATGCACTGTACTTCCTCAATTCACCGCCAGTTGGCCCAATTGAAGGAAGGTAATGTTGACTTCGGTGCTTGTTTTGACATGCGACTCATTGCTCTACAGTACTAGCATCAAGCACATCAATAGGTTGCATCAATAGGTTAGTGTTCATCACGAACGTGGTTTTGCAGTCAGTGCAATGTTTACAAATCCGGAGTTGGCAGATGCCCATTTGATGTATGGATTAGCACGGGGCAATAGCCGTGGTGCAGTACGTTTCTATCGAGACAGATTTCCAGAACGAAGGTGTCCCGACAGGAAGACGTTCGAAGCAATTGATCGGCGTCTTAGGGAGCACGGAACATTCCAACCCATGTCTCACGACTGGGGAAGACGTAGAACGACGAGGACACCTGCAATGGACGAGGCAATTCTTCGTGCAGTTGACGATAACCCTAATGTCAGCGTCACAGAAGTTGCTGCTGTACAAGGTAACGTTGACCACGTCACTGTATGGAGAGTGCTACGGGAGAACCAGTTGTTTCTGTACCATGTAAAGCGTGTGCAGGCACTATCAGCAGCTGATTGGTCTCCACGGGTACACTTCTGCGAATGTTCTCTTTACGGATGATGCTTCATTCCAACGTGATCAAATTGTAAATTTTCACAATCAACATGTGTGGGCTGACGAGAATCCGCACGCAGTTGTGCAATCACGTCATCAACACATATTTTCTGTGAACGTTTGGGCAGGCATTGTTGGTGATGTTTTGGTTGTGCCCCATGTTCTTCCACCTACGCTCAATGGATTTCATACCTGAGCTGCTAGAACATGTGCCTTTACAAGTACGACACAACATGTGGTTCATGCACGATGGAGCCCCTGCACATTTCAGTCGAAGTGTTCGTACGCTTCCCAACAACAGGTTCGGTGACCGATGGACAGGTAGAGGCGGACCAATTCCATGGCCTCCACGCTCTCCTGACCTCAACCCTCTTGACTTTCATTTATGGGGGCATTAGAAAGCTCTTGTCTACACAACCCCGGTACCAAATGTAGAGACTCTTCGTGGTCGTATTGTGGACGGCTGTGATACAATACGCCATTCTCCAGGTTTGCATCAGCGCATCAGGGATTCCATGCGACGGAGGGTGGATGCATGTATCCTCGCTAACGGAGGACGTTTTTAACATTTCCTGTAACAAAGTGTTTGAAGTCACGCTGGTACGTACTGTTGCCGTGTGTTTCCATTCGATGATTAATGTGATTTGAAGAGAAGTAATAAAATGAGCTCTAACATGGAAAGCAAGCGTTTCTGGACACATGTCCACATAACATATTTTGTTTCTTTGTGTGTGAGGAATGTTTCCTCAAAGTTTGGCCGTACCTTTTTGTAACACCCTGTATACGAAATTGTAGTTGTCCTGTTACACTTCCCTGGGGCACTCCTGACGATACACTTCTCTCTGATGGACACTCGCCGTCGAAGACGACGTACTTGGTTCCACAATATTACTTAAAAATTCTTCGAGCCACTCACATATCTGGGAACCTGTTCCATATGCTCGCACCTTCGTTAACAGTCTGCGATGGGGCAATGTGTCAAATGCTTTCCAGAGTTCTTGGAATATGGAATCTGCTTGTTGCTCTCCGTCCATAGTTCGCAGTATGTCATATGAGAAAACGGCAAACTGAATTTCGTACGAGTGATGCTTCCTAAAATCGTGCTGATTCGTGGATATAAGCTTCTCAGTCTCAAGAATATTTGTTATATTTGAACAGGTAATGTGTTCAAAGAGTCTGCAGCAAGCCAGTGTTAAGGATATTGGCCTATACTTTTGTGGGTCCTTTCTTTTCCCCTCCTTCTGTACAGGAGTCCCTTGGCATTTTTCCAGTTGCTTGGGACGACGCGAAAAATTCGCAATAAAGGGAAGCTCAGTAAGGGACCCGTGCCATTGAGAACGCTATGTAGAACCGAAACAGGGTTCCATCAAGACTTGGCAACTTATTTGTTTTCAACTATTTCCATTGTTTCTCTATACCAGGGATGCTTATTACTATGTCGCCCAATCGGGAGTCTTTTCGATGCTCAAACGACGGTATGTTTCTTTAACGCGAACTTTAAAACTTCGGTTTTCGGTTTACTGTCTTCAACTTCCACACCAGATTGGCCAACGAGTGGCTGGACGGAAGCCGTAGACCCGATTAGCGATTTTATACAGGGTGTTACAAAAAGGTACGTCCAAACTTTCAGGAAACATTCCTCACACACAAATAAAGAAAAGATGTTATGTGGACATGTGTCCGGAAACGCTTAATTTCCACGTTAGAGCTCATTTTAGTTTCGTCAGTATGCACTGTACTTCCTCAATTCACCGCCAGTTGGCCCAATTGAAGGAAGGTAATGTTGACTTCGGTGCTTGTGTTGACATGTGACTCATTGCTTTACAGTACTAGCATCAAGCACATCAGTACGTAGCATCAACAGGTTAGTGTTCATCACGAACGTGGTTTTGCAGTCAGTGCAATGTTTACAAATGCGGAGTTGGCAGATGCCCATTTGATGTATGGATTAGCACGGGGCAATAGCCGTGGCGCGGTACGTTTCTATCGAGACAGATTTTCAGAACGAAGGTGTCCCGACAGGAAGACGTTCGAAGCAATTGGTCGGCGTCTTAGGGAGCACGGAACATTCCAACCCATGTCTCACGACTGGGGAAGACGTAGAACGACGAGGACACCTGCAATGGACGAGGCAATTCTTCGTGCAGTTGACGATAACCCTAATGTCAGCGTCACAGAAGTTGCTGCTGTACAAGGTAACGTTGACCACGTCACTGTATGGAGAGTGCTACGGGAGAACCAGTTGTTTCCGTACCATTTAGCGTGCGCAGGCACTATCAGCAGCTGACTGGCCTCCACGGGTACACTTCTACGAATGTTTCATCCAACAATGTGTCAGTCCTCATTTCAGTGCAAATGTTCTCATTACGGATGAGGCTTCATTCCAACTCAGCAGCTGACTGGCCTCCACGGGTACACTTCTACGAATGGTTCATCCAACAATGTGTCAGTCCTCATTTCAGTGCAAATGTTCTCTTTACGGATGAGGCTTCATTCCAACGTGATGAAAGTGTAAATTTTCACAATCAACATGTGTGGGCTGACGAGATTCCGCACGCAATTGTGCAATCACGTCATCAACACATATTTTCTGTGAACGTTTGGGCAGGCATTGTTGGTGATGTTTTGGTCGGGCCCCATGATCTTCCACCTACGCTCAATGGATTTCATACCTGTGCTGCTAGAACATGTGCCTTTACAAGTACGACACAACATGTGGTTCATGCACGATGGAGCTCCTGCACATTTCAGTCGAAGTGTTCGTACGCTTCTCAACTACAGATTCGGTGACCGATGGATAGGCAGAGGCGGACCAATTCCCTGGCCTCCACGCTCTCCTGACCTCAACCCTCTTGACTTTCGTTTATAGGGGCATTAGAAAGCTCTTGTCTACGCAACCCCGGTACCAAATGTAGAGACTCTTCGTGCTCGTATTGTGGACGGCTGTGACACAATACGCCATTCTCCAGGGTTGCATGAGCGCATCACGGATTCCATGCGACGGAGGGTGGATGCATGTATCCTCGCTAACGGAGGACATTTTGAACATTTCCTGTAACAAAGTGTTTGAAGTCACGCTGGTACGTTCTGTTGCCGTGTGTTTCCATTCGATGATTCATGTGATTTGAAGAGAAGTAATAAAATGAGCTCTAACATGGAAAGCAAGCGTTTCCGGACATATGTCCACATAACATACAGGGTGATTCAAAAAGAATACCACAACTTTAGGAATTTAAAACTCTGCAACGACAAAAGGCAGAGCTAAGCACTATCTGTCGGCGAATTAAGGGAGCTATAGAGTTTCATTTAGTTGTACATTTGTTCGCTTGAGGCGCTGTTGACTAGGCGTCAGCTCAAATGGAAACAGATGAATCTTTCGTTTCAATGATTGTGTTTCGTGATGAAGCAACTTTCCACACTAACGGGAAAGTCAACTGTCACAATGTCTGTATATGGGGCACTGAGAATCCGCGGGAAACAACTCAGTATGAACGTGACTCGCCTAAGGTGAACGTTTTCTGTGCCATTTCAGCCAATAACGTTTTTGGTCCCTTTTTCTTCGCAGGTGCTACTGTAACTGGACTACAGTATCTGGAGATGATAGAGAATTGGCTGTTCCCTCAGCTCGAACAAGAAGCACAACAATTCATATTTCAGCAGGATGGAGCGCCACCACATTGGCACTTATCTGTCCGTAACTACCTGAACGTCAACTACCCGAGGCGATGGATCGGCCGCCAGGCAGCCCGTGACAGAGCACTTCATCACTGGCCTCCAACAAGCCCTGATCTTACCCCCTGCGATTTTTTCTTATGGGGGTATGTTAAGGATATGGTGTTTCGGCCACCTCTCCCAGCCACCATTGATGATTTGAAACGAGAAATAACAGCAGCTATCCAAACTGTTACGCCTGATATGCTACAGAGAGTGTGGAACGAGTTGGAGTATCGGGTTGATATTGCTCGAGTGTCTGGAGGGGGCCATATTGAACATCTCTGAACTTGTTTTTGAGTGAAAAAAAACCTTTTTAAATACTCTTTGTAATGATGTATACCAGAAGGTTATATTATGTTTCTTTCATTAAATACACATTTTTAAAGTTGTGGTATTCTTTTTGAATCACCCTGTATTTTCTTTCTTTGTGTGTGAGGAATGTTTCCTCAAAGTTTGGCCGTACCTTTTTGTAACACCCTGTATACGAAATTGTAGTTGTCCTGTTACACTTCCCTGGGGCACTCCTGACGATACCCTTCTCTCTGATGGACACTCGCCGTCGAAGACGACATACTTGGTTCCACAATATTACTTAAAAATTCTTCGAGCCACTCACATATCTGGGAACCTGTTCCATATGCTCGCACCTTCGTTAACAGTCTGCGATGGGGCACTGTGTCAAATGCTTTCCAGAGTTCTTGAAATATGGAATCTGCTTGTTGCTCTCCGTCCATAGTTCGCAGTATGTCATATGAGAAAACGGCAAACTGAATTTCGTACGAGTGATGCTTCCTAAAATCGTGCTGATTCGTGGATATAAGCTTCTCAGTCTCAAGAATATTTGTTATATTTGAACCGGTAATGTGTTCAAAGAGTCTGCAGCAACCCAGTGTTAAGGATATTGGCCTATACTTTTGTGGGTCCTTTCTTTTCCCCTCCTTCTGTACAGGAGTCCCTCGGCATTTTCCCAGTTGCTTGGGACGACGCGAAAAATTCGCTATAAAGGGAAGCTCAGTAATGGACCAGTGCCATTGAGAACGCTATGTAGAACTGAAACAGGGTTCCATCAAGACTTGGCAACTTATTTGTTTTCAACTATTTCCATTGTTTCTCTATACCAGGGATGCTTATTACTATGTCGTCCAATCGGGAGTCTTTTCGATGCTCAAACGACGGTATGTTTCTTTAACGCGAACTTTAAAACTTCGGTTTTCGGTTTACTGTCTTCAACTTCCACACCAGATTGGCCAACGAGTGGCTGGACGGAAGCCGCAGACCCGATTAGCGATTTTATACAGGGTGTTACAAAAAGGTACGTCCAAACTTTCAGGAAACATTCCTCACACACAAATAAAGAAAAGATGTTATGTGGACATGTGTCCGGAAACGCTTAATTTCCACGTTAGAGCTCATTTTAGTTTCGTCAGTATACACTGTACTTCCTCGATTCACCACCAGTTAGCCCAATTGAAGGAAGGTAATGTTGACTTCGGTGCTTGTGTTGACATGTGACTCATTGCTTTACAGTACTAGCATCAAGCACATCAGTACGTAGCATCAACAGGTTAGTGTTCATCACGAACGTGGTTTTGCAGTCAGTGCAATGTTTACAAATGCGGAGTTGGCAGATGCCCATTTGATGTATGGATTAGCACGGGACAATAGCCGTGGCGCGGTACGCTTCTATCGAGACAGATTTCCAGAACGAAGGTGTCCCGACAGGAAGACGTTCGAAGCAATTGATCGGCGTCTTAGGGAGCCCGGAACATTCCAGCCTATGACTCGCGACTGGGGAAGACGTAGAACGACGAGGACACCTGCAATGGACGAGGTAATTCGTCGTGCAGTTGACGAAAACCCTAATGTCAGCGTCAGAGAAGTTGCTGCTGTACAAGGTAACGTTGACCACGTCACTGTATGGAGAGTGCTACGGGAGAACCAGTTGTTTCCGTACCACGTACAGCGTGTGCAGGCACTATCAGCAGCTGATTGGCCTCCACGGGTACACTTCTGCGAATGGTTCATCCAACAATGTGTCAGTCCTCATTTCAGTGCAAATGTTCTCATTACGGATGAGGCTTCATTCCAACGTGATTGTAAATTTTCACAATCAACATGTGTGGGGTGACGAGAATCCGCACGCAATTGTGCAATCACGTCATCAATACAGATTTTCAATGATCGTTTGGGCAGGCACTGTTGGTGATATCTTGATTGGGCCCCATGTTCTTCCACCTACGCTCAATGGAGCACGTTATGATGATTTCATACTGGATACTCTACCTGTGCTGCTAGAACATGTGCCTTTACAACACAACATGTGGTTCATGCACGATGAAGCTCCTGCACATTTCAGTCGAAGTGTTCGTACGCTTCTCAACAACAGATTCGGTGACCGATGGATTGGTAGTGGCGGACCAATTCCATGGTGTGATATTCGCTATTTTTGATTTCATTAAAACAGCAAATACGAGTAGTTAATATTTTCAGCCAGAAGGCAAATACTTGTTTGTAAATAATGATTAATGTATAATGAGGAGTCGCATGGCGACTGTGGAATGTTCTAAATAATGTAATTCGTCGTCTTTGGGCGGCAAACAGAAAAATGCGGATAGGTATGCGATCCTTCACTATTTTGTTCGCTGGAGAACAAATGAAGCCTTGAGCGCTAAAAAGACTTGTACTGTTTTTCTCAAGTAAGACGGACGCAGATTTGTGGCAGTCTGATCTATTTTTTTACTAAATGTATAAAAACGTGTTATATATAAGTTTGAGTGAAGTGTTAAGAACTGTTATAACTTACCGTGACGACGCACGAGCGACTCAAAGAAGACAATGGCTATATATGAGAGCGCTCAGTGGACATGATACGGACATAAAATTCTACCGTCATTGTAGTACTAAGCTTAAGGTACGATATATGTTTTAGTTTATAATAAATATTTGTTCTGGGAATACTGAATCATTTAGCAGTGCTCATTCCTATCATCTCCTCAGTATTATTTTCATTTTAATTATGCATTTTGCTAAGATTACAGACACGGAGATCAGCAGTCCAATGTGCGTGTTACATTGATGAAAAGAAAACTGTTTTATCGTCTTCTTGCATCAGCTTTAATATTGAATTTCCCTTTTGTGTGATGTTACAGTTGTTTTTGCGCCCTTAAGAACTTTCTGGTCCCTTAGGAAATTGTTTTGTCATAACAATAACTTCACAACCGGGTATGATCGTATCTACGATCATGAAGTAATTAAAAAGACGATAATGCAATTTCTTAATCAATAGCACGCTAGTTGTGACTGCCTCAAGCCACGCGAAACTGCAAGTAAAAACTAATCACATCTCATAATGCAGTATTTTATGACAATGGTCAATCCACGATTCTTGCGCCAATTGTGATTGATAAAACAGCAAGCTAAATCTCAATTTCCAACTTTCCATTGAATAACAACATCACTTTTATTTTGTAACATCACACTTGGCGCCCGAACAGGGACTTGACCAAAAATTAGTTCAAATTCTTGGAAAATTTTCTATGCGCTTGTGTTAATAAATGTTCTGTCGTTTCATGTACACATCATCTCTCTGTGAGTAAGACAGAAAATACGCTGGTCGATAACGCGGTTTAATTACCGAGTGGAAGGAAAAAAAAAAGAGACGCGAATTTGCTGAGACAACCTAGTGCAAATCAAGCCATCAAAAAGTAAGTCAGAATTTTGCATACGCAGTGTAGTGCTTCAGTAGCAACGTTGATTTTCCAAGTCGATCCACATCCTTTCTATTTCCTTCCTGCTATAGAAAATCTGCTTTATTTTATCTTTCAAAGTAAAATTTTTCGTAGTCTGATAATAGAAATTATTTCTCCCCATTGTTAGTATAGCTGTATTACATTTTCAACGTGGTGGATAGTGTGTGCAATTTGCAGTGAAGAGCATCTTCATTCATTTGTCTGAAACGTTTAGGTTCCATCTTGTCTTCTCGCCAGATAGAATTTCATTTGTTGCTCACGCGAGAGCAGTGCTCTTAGCGGACTCACCACGTCACTGACAAACGACGAAAGCCTTGCGTAGCACGTGGTTTACTGACGAAAATGGCAGATAGTAAACAGAGACAGGTGACAACAGGAGACGGGAGTAAAGACGTTAGTAGTATTCCATACCCTTTACGATCGCGAACGGTAGGTTCCCGTGTGGAAACTGAACTAACCATGTCTGTAACAGGGGAAAGTGACCCTAAAGTCCAAATTCTTCCCGCTGCAGTTACAAATGACCTCGGTGCGTTAATGGAAATGCTGAAACAACAGTTTGATGCAGTAAATGAGACTATAAAAACACAAAATGAGACTGTTAACGCACGATTAGATGCTGTAAGCGAATCAGTAAAAACACAAAATGAGACTGTTAACGCCCGACTAGATGCTGTAAGCGAATCAGTAAAAACACAAAATGAGACTATAAAAACACAAAATGAGACTGTTAACGCCCGATTAGTTGCTGTAAGCGAATCATTAAAAACACAGCTAGGCACAATCAAAACGGATCTGCATAAAGAAATAACGGCTGAATTAAATACCCATTTGGGTGAGGTGCAAACTAAGATCAGTGATCAAATTCAGAAAATGCAGAAACAGGTGAAAAGTGAAATAGCTGAAGTATCTGGAACATTAAACACAAAAATTCAGGCAGCTACCAAAGAAATAAACTCAGTTAGAAATGCAGTATCTGACATTGAAGGTGTAGTGGAGGATCTGTCGAGGCAGATAGACTCAATCAATATTGAAGAACAGGTTAAGAGCACCGTGAAAGCACACGCGGAGGCATTGTCGGAACACTACGGTGAATGGATAAAGGGTAAAGATATTTTTATCGAAAAGAAGATCAGGGAGGAGCTTAGGGAGACTGTCAAGGATGTAACTTATGAAATCTTAGCTGCTCCTGGTAAGTCGGGAGACACAGTGGTTTCTGAATTGGGACAGATTCGGAGGACACTTACACGGGATCTTCCCGAGTGGAAGCAGCAAGTAGTGGACGAAGTCAGAATGCTGAGAAACTGGGTAGAAAATCCGCACACGCATACGCAAACTATAGGGAACAACTCTTTAGACGGTGACGAATGTCAGTCAACTCCTTATCGTTCACCGCCTGATTACATGCAAAACAACAGTCCTGTTGAGTCCCGAGTAGGGAAAATAAATGATCCGCCCACAATTGTGAGTTTAATGCAAGAGGAAAGTGTGATAAAGCATCGCACTTTTCCTGTTTTTCATCCGCAGAAGCGAGAAATACACCCCATCGTGTTCCTAAAGAATTTTTCCGGCATATTTCCCAGGAGCTGGACAGACAGACAGCGTATTCAGTTCGTCACTGGCTTTATTTCTGGTGATGCAGCATTATGGGGAACGGAAATGGTAGACACGTGTAGGAATTATGAAGAGTTTGAGAAAATGTTCTTGGCAAAATTTTGGAGTAATGGGGTACAGCAAAGATTAAGGAAGGAGGTGTATGGTGCGGAAATTTTCAATGAGAAGCATGGAAGTCTCCGGCGATGCTTCGAGAAGTATCTAGCAAAAATTAAATTCTGGGATTATCCGATTTCTTCCAAGGACGTAATTATGATTCTCAAAAGCAAACTCCCTGTGTCTATTAGAGAGAAACTAGTAAATGTGTCCGAAGAAGACACGGATGCATTCCTTTCTGTGCTGGATTCCTTAGATTTAATTAGCGAGGATGTGCGCTCCAAGGTTGGCAGCGGCAAATTCTTCCCTGGCAGCCAGCAGAATGCATCGCACGCGGACAACAATGCGCCGAAGGAGAGAGCGAGCTACTGCGACCGCTGTTGCCAACCTGCCAGCCGTTATGAAAACGCAAACGGCAATAACTTTAAATGGAAGCAGAAAACCAATTACATTAATCAGCAGAGATACCACCCAATTTACAACCACCAAGTACAACATCAGTACGGAAACCCACGCTTTAATTCTGCGCCTGAGCAGTATGTAAATTCTCCACAAACGATTGGTAATTTTTCAAATGGGCCAGTGTACAATCAAAGTTATAGGTCGAAAAATAGCAAGTGGCATGGGCAAGGCGGAGGCCACCCAGCACATCAGAACAACTTTTCACAGAATAGAGGACCGCGGAACAATTTTCAAACGGTACCAAATGCGAACTTTCCTTCACAAGGAGATGGTTCTGCCGGCAACCAAAAGATCGGGCGACAGCAGCCGTCTCAAGTATTTTATTCACAAGTGAATGCACCCAGTGGATTTTACCCCTCTACACCGGCATTTGTACCACATAACCAGCACCAATATGAAACGGAACAAACACTTAATGCCATGAATGACAAACAGGTTAAACATCCTGCGGAAGATTAGAGGCAGCGCCTTTCAGCCTCCTAGAGATCGCTGCCGGTTCCAGTGGGGGTACTAACGAATACTCTGATTCTGAGTATGTTAATGCGATACGGTACGACCATGAGACCGACTTACGAGATGACCTTGCACCTGACCTAGACGCTCCAGACATTAATGAAATTTATGATGAACAAGTCCAGGCTTCGATTAAGATTTCTATTGCCAACATTCCTGTCACAGCCGTTGTTGATACAGGAGCAAACATCAATGTCATGTCACCATGTCTCTTCAGCAGGTGTCTTCTGTTTCAAAAGTTTTATCATTGCCGATTCAGGGCTGCTCCATATCGGGAGCGATTGGTCCATTGAAACAGAGAGTTAGTGTTTACAGACACAGCCTCAACTGCAGATAGAATCTATTTCGGTTTCCTGCCTCTTGCGTACTGGAAATTTCCTTGTGTGAACTGTTAATGATAAGTATTGTGTTGAACAGCGCACTGACTACATGGTAACGGCTACTACATGTAAACTTTAAGTATTAAATGCTATGTATGGAAAAATTGTTTATAATGATGGGCATGAACTGACATTTCTTCAACAAGCTGAAGCAGGGAATTGGGGTTGCACCAAGAATTTCAATTTAATTTTAAGTTAGTATTAAGAAAAAAAAAAGTGCTTGCGAGGCGATTGCCCGGAGCTATATAAATATGTAAAGGTGAGAAATGGAGAAGGATGCGTAAATAAGCACTTCTCTCAAGGTACAAGAAGATTTATAGATTTATATTTAGTAATATAAGTACTTGAAGTTCTGTTGTAAAAGCCCAAATTACCTGCCTAAAAAAAAAAAAAAGGTACATGTTCAAACACTCCAGACAGTGGACAGGAGTAGAAGAAATAGCTTAAAGTTCAGTTAAAGCGTGCTGTTAAATGGAAAAACAAGTGGTAACCCACATGTGTTCACGCAAGGAGACAATAACCTGTAGTAAACTAAGTTATGTGAAATACAGTACAAATAGAGGCAAGCCATGAAGCATCAATAATGTAGCGTAAGTACTCCACGAGGCCATTAATTGCTATGAAAGTAAACTATTTCCCTGTGATCTGAGCCCAATGTAAAGAGTATATGAGGAATGTTAGCTGACGAATTGATTTCAGTAGAATCAAGGTACTAAATAACCACACAGCAAGCCCCCTGTATCATAAATAAGTCCAAGTAAAGATCTTCAGAAGATTTGTAGTGTAATCTAGCGACCATTCAATACCCTAATTGAAGGCTAATCTAATGAACAAGCAATGCAGTGATATTTAAACTTAATACTGACTATAACCAGAGTAAGACGTAGAAGTAGCAAAGCATGCTGTAATGAAAGAGGTTGAAATTTATATATGTGCCTATGTTTATTATGATAATTTTATTTACATGCAGATTTTATTGCAAAAATGTCTCCTGAGACACTCCTCTTATGAAATCCATTTTCCTTGTGCCCGTTCCTTTTGATCCTGGTTCATTAACCCAGACCAAGGGTCGACTTGTAAAAGGCACGTGTGCTACGAGGCAAAGCAGTGCTTATGAGAAATGAGACACGTAGCGTGATGAACTTCGCTAGCTTTGGTAATGTTTGTTATGGACCGGTTGCGTAAACCCAGTGAACTGTCGGTAATTCCATTCATGCGAAAAATAGTAGACACGCGTTACCCTACTTTTTTTTTTACAGAGAACGATTGCTGAGTACATGAAGCGAAGAGGAAGACCTATTGTTATCCAGTCTGCCCTCAAATAAAAAAAATAAAAAATTGGCAAGCACAAAGGAACGCACAAAAAAAAAAGGATTCAGCGTTAAATGCGTACTCGTTAAGTAGCAGATACGCTGCGTGGCAGTAGAAAATGATCTTGGGTGCACTAAAGAATAAATGCAACGAGTGTTGCGAAACCTGTAGTTTTCATAATGAGGAGATGAGCAGAATATTTTTAGGTTCACCAGTGAAAGTAAACCTTGAGATATAAAGAGTCCATTCATAAAGCAGTTGTTCACTGGACTTAACAAAAGGAGTGACCATTAATTGTAAATATTAGCTCGTAAGTGATCTTTTGTAAATAGTAGAATATAAGTCTTTCTGTACCAATGGAGGAAACCTGCAAAATTGGTTGTTTTGTAAATGAACTCTATCGGCGCAGGAACTAAGCACAAATGCTGTGTGAAGATGCACACTAAAGTGCGACGTGCATAATAAAAATAACTGTTCACTGTATTATTAGTGGTAGTGTTGTACTGCAAGTGTAAAAAGAAGTCAAGGCTACGACAACAGGTGCAACGCAAAGTTCAGTGTTGTTCTAAGTGCAGCGACAGCTAAAACATTCGTCGTCACTTACCTGTGAGCCTCATGGGAGGCAGTTGACAGAGAAGTATGGAGGCAGCTTCAGTGTCCGGCTCCTCCGATGGAAAACGCGCGCGAGGTGTTTGTATCGATGCACTCGTGTGATACGAAGTTCACAAAAAAAAAGAACAATCGACGACCAGCAGCTCTGTTACAGCCTGAGCGCGAACGGATACTGAGTATTGGAGCTCACGCAACACTGTGCAGCCGCTGTGAGTGGCTGACTTGTGGGTGACGAAACAATCCAAACTTTAAACTGCTAACCACCATGACTTCAATCGTACATACTGGAGGAAAGACATTTGACCACTTGTGTGACTACATCTTCATACGTAAATTAAGCAATTTTCTTGAGTTGAAGTTAAGATGAGTAAGAAGTAGATTGTTAGATTACTCAGGCCTTAAAGCCATTAATACCGGCACTCCTGAACACTGCTAAAATGAATTATAATCCTGTCTCTTGATGGACAAAGAAAATGAATGTGCACTATAGCAAGACCCTAAACTCCAGACCAGTCCCGATCCTTAACAAATGTATCCAATAGGTTGTAAGTTATACTAATAATTTTCCACTTCTTCTGTTTCATATTGTGAATAAAAACCCGGGAAGCCACTTGAATTCCTGGCACCACAGTGGAAAGGACAGATGTACTGCATGATGAACGCCGTAGACAGCTAACACAGAAAGTGAAAGCATCACGAAGTGTAGTGCTACGTTATTAAACTGTAATTGAACCACAATGAGTCAACAGATGCTCGAACATTGTCCACTCTAGTTTAGTGAAAATAAGCACTCACTGTACTCATGTATTAGTTGTTAAGCTCAAGAGAAAGTAATTTCTGAATTCTATCCCCTGAAGTGCGAAATGAACGTTCACTTATTGTTATAAGCAAATATGGACCAAACTTAAATATGCACATAAATGTTAATCTTGGTATTATGGAATGAAGTGACTGATGAACAAAGAATGAAAACCTTTATTTTGAAAAATGATAAATATCTGATATATGTTTATAAATGTAATTTCAATTTATGTACATAGTACGCCAGTAACATTATGTAAATGTCACACCAAAAATCACGAATATCTCATGAGGACATGAGGATCGAGGTAATCCTTCGGCATTCCCTCTCTCCTCATGGGAGGCAATGTGATATTCGCTATTTTTGACTTCATTAAAACAGCAAATACGAGTAGTTAATATTTTCAGCCAGAAGGCAAATACTTGTTTGTAAATAATGATTAATGTATAATGAGGAGTCGCATGGCAACTGTGGAATTTTCTAAATAATGTAATTCGTCGTCTTTGGGCGGCAAACAGAAAAATACGGATAGATATGCGATCCTTCAATATTTTGTTCGCTGGAGAACAAATGAAGCCTTGAGCGCTAAAAAGACTTGTACTGTTTTTCTCAAGTAAGACGGACGCAGATTTGTGGCAGTCTGATCTATTTTTTTACTAAATGTATAAAAACGTGTTATGTATAAGTTTGAGTGAAGTGTTAAGAACTGTTATAACTTACCGTGACGACGCACGAGCGACTCAAAGAAGACAATGGCCATATAAAAGAGCGCTCAGTGGACATGATACGGACATAAAATTCTACCGTCATTGTAGTACTAAGCTTAAGGTACGATATATGTTCTAGTTTATAATAAATATTTGTTCTGGGACTACTGAATCATTTAGCAGTGCTCATTCCTATCATCTCCTCAGTATTATTTTCATTTTAATTATGCATTTTGCTAAGATTACAGACACGGAGATCAGCTGTCCAATGTGCGTGTTACATTGATGAAAAGAAAACTGTTTTATCGTCTTCTTGCATCAGCTTTAATATTGAATTTCCCTTTTGTGTGATGTTACAGTTGTTTTTGCGCCCTTAAGAACTTTCTGGTCCCTTAGGAAATTGTTTTGTCATAACAATAACTTCACAACCGGGTATGATCGTATCTACGATCATGAAGTAATTAGAAACACGATAATGCGATTTCTTAATCAATAGCACGCTAGTTGTGACTGCCTCAAGCCACGCGAAACTGCAAGTAAAAACTAATCACATCTCATAATGCAATATTTTATGACAATGGTCAATCCATGATTCTTACGCCAATTGTGATTGATAAAACAGTAAGCTAAATCTCAATTTCCAACTTTCCATTGAATAACAACATCACTTTTATTTTGTAACATCACAATGGCCTCCACGCTCTCCTGACCTCAACCCTCTTGACTTTCATTTATGGGGGCATTTGAAAGCTCTTGTCTACGCAACCCCGGTACCAAATGTAGAGACTCTTCGTGCTCGTATTGTGGACGGCTGTGATACAATACACCATTCTCCAGGGCTGCATCAGCGCATCAGGGATTCCATGTGACGGAGGGTGGATGCATGTATCCTCACTAACGGAGGACATTTTGAACATTTCCTGTAACAATGTGTTTGAAGTCTCGCTGGTACGTTCTGTTGCTGTGTGTTTCCATTCGATGATTAATGTGATTTGAAGAGAAGTAATAACATGAGCTCTAACATGGAAAGTAAGCGTTTCTGGACACATGTCCACATAACATATTTTCTTTCTTTGTGTGTGAGGAATGTTTTCTGAAAGTTTGGCCGTACCTTTTTGTAACACCCTGTATAGTTGCTCAAGGGAGCATTTAAATCACACTGGGTCGACATGGCCAGCCAGGCATTCTTTGGTTTCTAAATCATTGCTACCGTAAGAATCAGACCATTACATTGTCAGAATCGGTACCATCGTCACTACGCAGACTTTAAACTATAAAACGGATCTACTTCCATTCATTCCTCAGATACGTTACATTTATACTGGATGATTCAAAAGTAACTAATCACACTTTGTGGGTGTAATATATGCATCAAAATAAGCGTAAAATGTAAAATAAAGTATTGTCTGAAATTGCTTTATTTCAGAGTTATTCAATGATCATAAGTGCAACAAAAAACAACACAAAATTAATTCTTCTTAGAGAGCAACAATATGAAGAGGCTCGAAATTCAAGAAAAGTACACACTGTATTTTTAACCCAGAACTTGTTCAAAATGATGTGCATGTAGACGAAGACAGTGACATGCTTGACATCTTCTCGCTCTCGTAATGTTGCAGGCTCCTTTTATACCATTCTACATAGCTGCACAGCCATTTTCAATTCGGTACTGTACTTGTGCTACATTTCCAATTGCAACGCCATACACAAGCTCCTTCACATGTTCCCAATGGTAGAAGCGCTTGGCTTAAGATCCGGAAATCTGGCGGGCCCGGCAACAGGTCCCGGACGACTTATCAACTTACCGGAATAAGTGACACTGAGAAACTCTATTGCCTCTCGAGTGAAATGTGCAGGGGCACTGCCGCGTATAAACCATTAGTTAGTTCGTGTAGCGAGTGGGACATCATGAAACAGACCACTCAATTCATGTTCCGAAAACTGTCGATGCACGTGCCAATCAGGCACGGTGGAATATCACGTAGTCCGAGTAATTGATTGTCCATCATACTACAGCAAATGTTCACGGCAAAACGATGCTGATATCCTCGTACTGCAGTTACACGAGGATTCTCATACGGCCAAATGTGCATGTTATGAGCGTACACGATACCTGTACGGCTAAAGAGGTTATCATTCGTAAACAGTAGCTGAAGACCAGACGGTGGATCAGCAGCACGATGCTCGAGTAACGACTGATAGTAATTCTGATTCTAGGGTAGTCTACAGGTGTAAGTTCTTGTACTTCTGCAGGAAATGGCACTTACACGGCAGGTACTTATGGTCGGAGCTTCATCTACGGTACTATTTTCAGGATGTTTTCGACACTAGCCACGCGGGGTACCGCACGGTCTGGGGCGCATTGTCACTGTCCACGCGGCTTCTGCCGTCGGAGGTTCGAGTCCTCCCTCGGGCATCTACATGTGTTTTGTCCTTAGCGTAAGTCACTTCAAGTTAGATTAAGTAGTGTGTAAGACTAGGAGCTATGACCTCAGCAGTTTAGTTCCATAAAAACTTACCACAAATTTCCCATTTCCAACTCTACTTCCATCCATTTGAGGCCGACCTAACAGTGGCACATCACGTACGCCATATTTTCTTATACGCCTGTCCACAGTTGTAAAAGTCTGACGGTTTAGTACTCATCTGTTTGGAAACATTTCCATATACCGTTGTCTTGCTGCTAGTGCAGTGCCTTCTGATGTACCGAAAAGAAGGCGCTTATCCGCGTATCCACCGATTGAGTTCCTCTTCGTACCGTACACAACGACTGCAGTCAATGGACTACCGACAAAATGAATGCATGTAGAACGTCTGATGCTGAAAGACTACAACAGCCCCATAGAGCACAACAGACCATACCAAAGTCAAGTAAACAAAGAGATTTCGTGCCAGAATCATCAGAGTAATGTAGAGGGGTGTCGCATCGGTCGATATGCAGGCGAACACGACATGCCATAAACCTGTACTGGCCCACGATGTAATGCCTACCAAGAATGACACTATGCCTCATAACTCGGAAATAAAGGAATTCCAGACAAAACTTTATTTAATATTTTACTCTTATTTGGACGCATACTTCTGTATATCTTTGAAAAATAATAAAGCTCTCTTCAACCCGGAAATTAATTTGAACACTGCAGTGCCTCTGTGCTTCCAGTAACTATTCTAATCTTACCCTTACGACCCCTATGTGAGCGATACGTAGGGGGTTGTAGTGTATTCCTAGAGTAATCATTTAAAGCCGGTTCTTGAAACTTTGTTAAGAGACTCTTTCGGAATAGTTTACGTCTATCTTCAAGAGTCTTCCAGTTCAGTTCAGTCAGTATCTGTGTGGCACTCTCTCGCGGATTAAACAAATCTGTGACCATTCGTGTTGCCCTTCTCTGTATATGTTCATTACCCCCTGCTAGTCCTATCTGGTACGGGTCTCACACACTTGAGCAATATTCTAGAACTGGTCGCACGAGTGATTTGTAAGCAATCTCTTTCGTAGACTCATTGTTTTTCCCCAGTATTCTACCAATAAACCGGAGTCTACTACCTGCTTTACCCACGACTGAACCTATTTGATCATTCCATTTCACATCTCTACGAAGTATTACACCCAGGTATTTATATTAGTTGGCAGATTACAACAGTGACTCACTGATATTATAGTCATAGGATACTACGTTTTTTCGTTTTGTGAAGTGCACAATTTTACATTTCTGAACATTTAGAGCAAGTTGCAAATCTCTTCACCACGTTAGAATCTTGTCAAGATCTAATTGAATATTTATGCAGCTTCTCTCAGATTATTACTTCATTACAGATAACTGCATTACCTGCAAAACGCCTGATTTTACTACTAATATTGTCTGCAAGGTCTCTAATGAACAACATGAACAGCAAGGGTTCCAACACACTTCCCTGGGGCACACCTGAAGTTACTTCTACACCTGACGATGACTCTCCGTCCAAGAAAACGTGCTGTGTCCTCCCTACCAAAAAGTCCTCGGTTCAGTCATAAATTTCACTTGATACCCCATATGACCACACTTTTGACAATAAGCGTAGGTGCGGTACTGAGTCAAATGTTTTTCGGAAATCAAGAAATACAGTATCTACCTGGTTGCCTTGCTCCGAAGCTTTTAGTATGTCATGTGAGAAAAGTACGAGTTGAGTTTCATACGATAGGTGTTTTCTAAATCCTTCTGGTTAGCATTGTGGAGATCAGTCTGTTCAAGATATCTCATCATGTTTGAGCTCAGAATATGTTCTAAGGCTCTACAACAAATCAGTGTTAAGGATATTGGGCGGTAGTCTTTTGGATCACTTCTACTACTCTTCTTGTAGACTGATATGACCTATGCCTTTTTCCAAGCACTAAGCACTAATTTTGGTTCCAGGGATCTGTGATAGATTATAGCTAGAAGAGTGGCTAGCTCATCTGCGAATTCAGTATAGAAGCTGACAGGAATTCCATCGGGACTGGATCTTTGGTCAATTTTAACGACTTCAGCTGTTCTCAACACCACTGACACTAATAGTTATTTCATTCATCTTTTCAGTGGTAAGAGAATTAAACTGGAGCAATTCTCCTGGGTTTTCCTTTGTAAAGGAACGTTTGAAACCGGAGTTAAGCATTTTAGCTTTTGCTTTGCTACGCTCAATTTCAGTTCCTATCTCATTCCCGAGGGGTTGGACACTAACTTCGGTTCCACTAACAGCCTTTACATACGACCAGAATTTGTTTGGACTATGTGAAAGATCACTTGGCAATATTCTGGTACAGTAGACATCGAAGGCATCACGCATTGCTCTCTTGACAGCCAAACGCGTTTCATTCCGCACCTCTCTGTCTATAACTCCACACACCTTTTATGCAATAATCTCTGTTTCTTTAGTAGTTTCTTTACAATGGCTCTATATCATGGAGATTCACTCCAGTTGTGAACTGTTCTACTGGCTACATATCTATCCAGTGCATGGTCAACTGTTCTTTTAAACTTGAGCAGAGTTCCTCTACATGCTCCTGCCCTGAGCTGAAAGTTTCAAGTTCCTCATTAAGATAGGACACTACTGATTTTTTATCTGGTTTATTGAATATATATGTCTGTCTGCTTGTTTTAGTTGTCCTTTGTACTTCGGTGATCATTGTTGCCACAACCGCATCATAGTCGCTGATACCAGTATCGATGTGTACATCCTCAAAGAGGTCAGGTCTATTTGTTGCCATTAGATCCAATATATTTCCATCATGAGTGGGGTTCCTAACCACCTGTTCCAGGTAATTTTCAGAGAAGGCAGTTAGTAAAGTTTCACAGTATGTCTTATCACGCCCACCACTAACGGAACTGTAATTTTACCAATTAATTGTTGGATGATTAAAGTATCCACTGATGATTGCAGTATAATTGGGGAACTTAGGTATAAGTGAATTGAGGTTTTCTCTGAAGTTTTCGGTTACATCGGGAGATGAGGCTGGTGGACAACAGACGGATCCAACTATCATTTTATGCCCAACCCTGTTACTGAATCTTGCCCAAACAACCTCACATCCATCTTCAGTTTCTATCTTGGTGGATTTTAGTTGTCTACTGCGGCAAATACACCACCTCCATTTGCCATATGCCTACCCTTTCGATATACAGTTAAATTTTCCCCAAAAATCTCACTGCTGTGAATTCAGGGTCCAACCAACTTTCTGTAACTCGTGAGACTCATTGCTTTTCATGAGCACTTCAAACTCTGGCACTTTGCTGCGACTGCTTCGACAGTTTACCGTCAGGAGTTTAATACTCTCACCTGTAGGAGGCATTTCTTTCGATCTTACACTAATAGTCCTCGGTTTTCAAAACCTATCGTTACCTGAATTGGATGAAGGGTCGCCTAAGCTAAAAAAAACTCTTGTGTGCCCCAAACACACTGTCATCAACCAGAGTAGCAGCCTCTGGTGTATAGTGCAAACCTCACCCATTTATGGGGACCCTGCAATTCTCTACCCTACGGTGCAAGCCCAGGAAGTCGCATCCTAGCTTGTCACAGAATCTTCGAAGTCTCTGGTTCAGTCCTCCCACTCGACTCGGAAGCAAAGGGCCGCGATCCAGTTCTGGAGACAATGCTACAAATGGTGAGTTTCCTTGAAACTCCACACGCAAGGGTGGTCTTCCCAACCTTCTCTGCCAGTCGCTGGAATGATCCAAGAATGAAGTGTTATGAAACAATGTGTGTATAGTGTGTGCTGTGCCTCGTAGTGAGATATTGAAACGCGTACATCTCATATGTACCAGCGATGGTGAGGCATGACAGAATCTCTGACCAGAGAGTTATTTAACGTTGCTAGTCTGCGCTTGACCGCGCGAGAGTTCTGTTACTAGTTGCACTCAGTCAGTGCTAGTAGCGCGCGCGAGACAGTAGTCGTGAATGAGGAGTCGGCAGGCGTCGACATGGGTCTCTGGTCACGATTCAGGACGAGGTATATTGTTATCAAAGGTAATGAAGCAGCATTGCGCTCAGCCAATAACATCTGTTAATTGTAATTAATTTGTTCAAGAAATGCCCCAATAATAATTTTGTTTTCAAAGCAATCGTTTTTAAGAAAAGAATCATTCCAATTGAAACAATATTTCCTATGCTTTTCCTCCCAGAATCAATTTATCAGATTAATTATTGCACAGGGCCTAAGGTCAGCGAAGCTGCCCTTCAGTTTATCGGATTAATTATTGCACAGGGCCTAAGGTCAGCGATGCTGCACGATTATTGTGGGTTTAATGATTAAATTTCATTTCTCAATTTTTGTGCCGAGTTTACATTTGGGTCATTATTATTCTATAATTTTTGTGGGGACCAAATATTTGAATCTTTTCATTATCATAGACTTTTCTTTTATTTCTGCTGGGAGGATACGTTTAGCACGATGTCCATTCACATTTAATTATTTTCCTTAATTTCTGTGGGGAGGTTACACTTGGCTCTATTCCCATTAACATTTAATTATTGTCTTTTCAAATTTTTGTGGGGAGGTTACACTTGGCGACCCTGCCAGGATCGTATTTCGTTGAGAATCTTCTGAGAAGTAGTTAGATATCTGCTCTTATTTACTTAAATATAATTAGCATTTCTTCTACAGATCATCGGAAATTCGTTGCTCTTTATTGTATATGTATTTGTTGGATTTTGCATTGTCTTTGTCTCATTATGAATAATTGTGACTAGTGTAAAAATGCTGCGAAAGACTATTAATAGTGCATCGTGAGGTATAATGAGTGAAATAACCGATTTAAATAACTTCACCGATAATACTTGTGACACACAATGTATTGATGACAATCCTCCGTTTACTGACAATCAGTACGTACCGACCACTAATGTTAATTTTGATCCTAGTGATGAACAGACGAATTCAATTGTGTCCTCTGTTAATTTGACGACAATTGATGACGCGGGGCGTTCTGTTGCAATGAGCGCTGCCCAGCTTAGCACACCCCGTTTGCAGGATTTACGTGACGAGCAGACAAATTTTTCTAATAAAAATGAACAGGATACTCAAAGTAGGACGGATTTATTTAATTCCGAAATAGTGATTGACAATGTACATCCGACAGGCAAACCTTTTTGTGAATTACAGAATGACCAAATGGTCACACAAAACGTGACCATTGCAGGTACACCACTAAACAGCACAGAGAATAGAAATGCTAATTCTGACTTGGAACAAATTATGGCAAGATTGCTACAACAACAATTTAGTGAAAATAACAAACAATTTATAGAAAATTTCAAACAACTTAGTGAACAGGTCAGACAACAGAGTGAAGATAACAAACAATTTAAAGAAAATTTCAAACAACTTAGTGAACAGGTCAGACAACAGAGTGAACATAACAAACAAGATAACGAAAAACTCAAACAATACATTAATGAAAAATTGGACAACAATTCCAGACAGCTTAGTGAACAAATTAGAGACGTTGCCGCGCAGTGTCATGATACTAAGGAACAGTTACGCGACGAAATTGAGGCTTGTTCAAGAAAAAGTAGCGAAGAAATTAGATCTGTTGCTCAAGAATTAAGGAATATGCAAACAGCTACAACAGAAACATTTAGAGAGGAAATTAGCGCAGTCGGTAAACAATGCTCTGAAAAGGCTACACAATTACGCGACGAGTTTAAATTAATGACAGCAGAACTTTCGCGTACAATGGATGCAAAGATAGACGCGAAATTCGACCAACAGAACACTCAGATTGACGAACGTTTTAATCACCACATACAAAACAGTGATACGCGTTTCCGCAAATTTATACAGGATCAAAATAAAGTAAAACGTCAAGTCATGGAAACAATCACTGCTCAGAGACAAGAAGACGAACATAAAATGTTTGCGAAGGCAAAAACATATGTAGACAACAATATTGCTACAGTATCGGACAAAATTAATACCATCGAACAGTTGAACACCGAATTACGTGATGAGATTTCTGACCTTCAATCAAAAACAGATACACACTCAGTAGATTTTCAAACAGTGACCGACAGACTCGAACAATTAGAACTAACACAGGATTCCGATGTCGTCAAAGCTGATGTTAAAAAATTGAACGAAACCACACGTAAATTACAAAAACAGATTAATGCTTCTGACACTAAGAACGATGATCAGGTAAAAATACTGACTGAAAAATATGATGAATTGGCCAGTCGTATTGACGTTATTGAAAGTAATAATGACAGCAAATCAGACGATACTTCACCGGTTTCATTTAATCAAACACCGGAATTTCAAAATCTACAACAGACAATCAATGAGATCGATTCATCTAATAACACATTACGTAGAAAATTGTCGAGTTTACAGCAAGAGGTAACAGAGATAAAAAATATTTCAGTTAATACCACAGCACAGCATACGCGCCATTCAGAACATTTCTCACGCTCGTACAGCCAGTGTAACTTAAGCAATTTACAGAGACTACGCGACTTAAAATCTGAAAAGCTGCGCGACTTAAAATCTGAAAGGACACAGACAAACAGATTCTCACACAAACCTGAACGTGTCCTCAAATTCAGAGATAAGAACGTTGATTATAAGCAATTTGTATGTGTAGAAAAATCTAAGGAATTTAATAATGACAGAGCACAGATACACGATTTGAACTGTATACGACAATTTATTTTTGTACTTCCACCGCTATTATCTGTAACGCAGAAACTAGCTATGAACTGGATACGGCAATTTGCTCTTGAATTTTTACCAACATTTCGTGTAATGCAGAAACTACAATTAGCATGGATACAGCAATTTATTTTTGAATTTTCACTGCCATTGCCTGTAACACAAAAGCTGAAATTTATTTGCAGCGCGTAATTGACCTCAGAGGATTCATTACGCTTTAATGAATACGTGCCGTAGCGTGCATAGGGCCCCAAGCTGTAGTAGTGCTGTTTCATCTTTAGTTTTCTGCACTGCTGCCTTCTCTTCTACTATCCTTTATATCTATTAAAACAGCTCTTTAACTATTGCTCTACCTAGAATTAAGAAAAATGACTAAAGAAAACCCGATATGACAAATTTTACCGGAAGTGACAGTTCTTCTAGACACTCCCGAAATGACAACTATCGCCGTAACTTTAACAACAGATAAAATTGTAATTATCAGTATGTATAGCATTTTTAGCAATCGTCAAAATTATCAGCAGTCGCAAACACATTTTGGTAACAATAGAGGTTTTTCACCGCAACAGCATCAAAGCCAGCCGGTTAGCATACCTAACCAACAATGTAGTCTGCAAGGTCAACCAAGCTTTAATGTTTCGCCGCGTGCACGTATAGTCTCAGCTCCAACAAATAGTAATGCACAGTAGCAAGGAAATCAGTACGTACAGATAACACACTATTTCAATTCCTATTGCAATGCGCCGTATAGAAATGACTATCACGACAGACGTAAAAACAATGAGCACAATTTTCAGAGTACATTTAATAACAGTCGATCTTTTCAGCAGCAAGAACATCAGCAACAACATATTATCATGAATGAACCAGACAATGGGTGTCATCCATAGCGTAATACGTCAGGAAGAAATAACAGAACAGTTCAAATAGTGGATATGCCACAGCATCCTCCCGTAAATAACAGCACGTACGATAGAATTTGACCAGATACAGTACAGGTTGCATGTAACGTGAGCAATAATTTTGACACGCAGAATCTTGTTCACGAAAATGTTATTAATTTTGACGCCATCCGACACACGTTTGCATTAAAGACAGAATCACGACGTACGTATATGACATTCTTATTGCAGAAGCTAACTGGACTGAACACAATCTGATTCTTGAACAACTGTTACAAACTTTTCATGCACAAGGACTCACAGTTAACCTCAGTAAATCGCACTTTGGCAAAACTTCTATAAAATTTCTTGGACACGTAATTTCAGCAGAAGGCATTGCGCATGACCCGGAAAAACTTCAAGATCTACGTGACATTACTGTTCCTACAACGAAAAAACAACTACGCAGTTTTTGGGGCTTAATTAACTTTTTCCGTAAATTTATTCATCACTCTGCTTTAGACACACCTAGATTATGCCAATTGACAGGTAAAAACAGTATTTGGTCCTGGGATAAGCAAGCACATTCTGAATTTATGAACCTGAAACATGCTTTGTTGAATGCACCACTTTTATCGCACCCAGATCTTACCAGAAATTTTTCCATTGCCACCGATAGTTCTAACACCGCTTTAGGCGTACATATTTTCCAGGAAATTGAAGAAGATGGCTCTACAATAATTAAAAACATCGAATTTGCAAGTCGCATTCTATCACCTGCTGAACGTAACTATTCTGTCACAGAACTGGAAACATTATGTGTTGTTTGGGCTTTCACGAGATTTCGGCACTTTCTTTATGGAAGACATACCACCGTTTACACAGACCACAGAGCAATACAATTTTTACTTTCGGCTAAATTTACACACGACAGACTCAGTAGATGGAAACTTTATCTACAGGAATTTAATTTCACAATTATTCACATTCCCGGCACACAAAATATTACAGCAGACGCACTATCTCGTTCTCTCAGCAATAATCAGCAAGAAATCGCAACCAACTTCTGCAAAGCAAATTTCAGCGTTATGTACATTTAACAAGTTGCCTTTGAAAATTTCATTTCGTCGTCATTACAGGACATAGCTCAAGAGCAGAGTAAAGACAACGTGTGGAAAGAGATTAAACACCTCTGGCAAGATAGGAATAATGTTACGATTAGAAACCATTACACTGTACGCAATGACATTCTATTTCGCCGCTCTCATCCTGACAGCAACAATTGGTTATTATGCATTCCTGACGAGCTTGTTAACAAATTAATCTGGTATATTCATTTAAGTTACGCACATTACGGAGCTAGAAAATGTTTTCTTATACTGAGACAGAACTGTTATTTTGCCAACATGGAGAAACGTATACGACGAGTTTTAGCGTCATGTAAAATCTGCCAGAAAGCTAAGTCAGACACGACTTCACATATTCCTCCATTATATCCCATTGTACCTGTTAAATTAAGACACATGGCCGCTGTAGATATTTTTGGTCCGATTCCCAGAACTAATAGAGGTTTTTGCTACATCTTTGTCGCTGTTGAACTCACTTCAAAATTTGTTACCTTCACTCCGTTACGCAAAGCTACTGCTAAAACTGTTTCGAAAGCATTTGTAAAACATTTTCTATTTCATGTAGGGCATGTAATGAAAGTAATTTCCGATAATGGATCACAATTTCGTTCTGCTATATGGACACGTATTTCCGATCTATGTATCCAAGTACCATGCTTCTTCGAACCCTTGTGAACGATTAATGAAAGAAATTGGTAAACTGTATAGAATATACTGCCATAAAAGACATATTGATTGGTACACACACATACACTCATTCCAGGATGTAATTAATTCCATACCAAATGAATCCACTATGCTATCTCCGTCTGTTATACTGAAAAATGTTGAACCACCTAGCAAAATTAAAGAATTAGTAAACTTTCGACTACGACACCGTGAAATAATTGACATTGCGCTGAACAACATCAAACGTGCCGCAGAGCGCCGGAGAAGACAGCAAAAACAGGTTTGTACACGCCGTTACTTTCACGTTGGACAGAAGATATTAGTATGTACACACTATTTATCCAACAAAATAAAAGGTAGGTGCAGTAAATTTGAACTTCTATACGCAGGTCCATATCGGATTCGCAGCATTCCTCATCCCAATGTTGTACACGTCGAAACTTTAAGAACCAGAAAAAGTAAAGGCAATCACCATGTATCCAACATTAAACCCTTTATTGAATGAAGATACTTTATGATTTAACATGCTGTAATGCCATTTGCTAATTTTTATGATCACGTATGCAATTATACTCACATGACTACTTACTGATGATTATCGTATTCTTTCTTGGCAAGTACCCGGCAAGGTAAGGTTAGCAGGTCGCTTTTCTTGTCGTTACACATCAGACCATGCACATTTTCCATTTTTTTATGCATGTACGATTAGCAGGTCGCTTTTCTTGTCGTTACACATCAGACCATGCACATTTTCCATTTTTTTTATGCATGTACGATTGTTTCATGTTTGTTTGTATGCATTATGAAAATAGTTAAGATATAGCAAACACCAGTTGACTTTGACATTTTGCCTTATGATATCTCAACATCGTGACTACTTTACTCTTTTGCTGCTGCATTTTGATACACTGGGTACATTTTTGCCTCTGAACACTATCTATGTTTTTCACATATTACGTTTTCTGTCATATTATGCTGTATGTTTAATTACGTTACCATAAACCAGTCACTATTTAGTGAGTATATGATGTAAATGCAAGACATTAATCTTTGTTCATCAATTTCAGAAAGAAATGATGCGTGTAAAGGAAATAAATTAAACAGAAATGGGAATTTCACCTACGGAATAGACGAAAGAAGATGCAAAAACCTTATGAGGAAGAGTAAATGGATTACAATTAACAAGCATTAACAAGAATATACTATACACATCGTAGAATAGCATTCTTAACTAATTTTTTCTTTCAGAATACGAGGCGATTGATGCAGGCTGTCAGACAGAACTACACATCTTAGTTTTAGTGATGAAATATGTTAGGAATAAGGAATAATGGTATAATGAATAATGAAGTGACTTTTTGCAGATGATAATGAATGATGATGAAGAATGATGAAGAATATGCTACTATGGATGGATAATGAAGTTTTTTTTCTTTACAGATGAAGATATTGTTGAAGTTATGTATTTATGCTATGTAGTTATTTAAGTATTTGTTGCAGTTCGTTTTGACAGAAGGTATTATATTGCATAGTATAATGACTGAAGGTTTTGGAAAGGACAGCTATGGAACATATTTTTTATACACATTTCACCACCTGGTAATTCGAAGTTCACTACTTTTCAGCATAAAATGCGTTTCTTCCTTCAGATTAATAATCAATTTTTTGTATATTTTTTGCAGGAGAAATTATTTATGAAATTAATGTGCTATAAGCAGTTTTTCATTAAGTCTATGTCATTTATGAATGTGATCACATATACTCTACTTGTTTCATAATCTTGCTACAGCTGACTCATGACTAATGACGTTACACATCTTCATTTGCAGCAATAAGTCAAATGCAAATATTATTGTCCCTCAGCAATTAGTTATCGATCTCAACGCAATGCATTGCTAGCAAATAATAAAAAATATAAAATAATACTTTGTAATTAGGAAATGAGTGCCTATGTTCTCTGTAAATCATTATATGAATATTATTATGTAATGACTTCTGATGACTTATAATTAGGAAATGAGTGCCAGTGTTCTCTGTAAAGCACCACATGAATATTATGACTTCTGATGATTTGTAATTAGGAAATGAGTGTCAGTGTTCTCTGTAAAGCACCACATGAATATAATGACTTTTGATGATTTGTAATTAGGAAATGAGTGCCAATGTTCTTTGTAAAACACCACATGAATATTATGACTTCTGATGACTTGTAATTAGGAAATGACTGCCTATGTTCTCCGTAAAACACCACATGAATATTATGACTTTTGATGATTTGTAATTAGGAAATGAGTACCAATGTTCTCTGTAAAACACCATATGAATATTTTGACTTCTGATGATTTATAATTAGGCAATGAGTGCCAATGTTCTGTGTAAAACGCCAATTTATGAACATTATTCTGTAATATTACATACATGGTACAGAAATGTTCAATAACTGGGCAATGAATGCCGCAAACTACTAATGTAATTCTCAGTGATGACTAGTATGTGACTTAATGTCCTTCACCTTCTGGCCTAACTACCCTGAATTACTGCAATATCCGTTTATCCTGTATATCCTCTTGATCATGGAGCTCTATATTTGGCTTTTGCACTAATTCTACGTTGGTGTACCTTACAAGAACGTGGTGTTGACACGACATGCTGTCCACCACCTTGAGCGATGGAGATGTTATTATGGTCCCACTGTTTGGTGTACCTAATGTACTGGCAAAATGATACCATGGAATATTACTACGACATTTCAGTGTCTTGGCTATGCTGATATATACTTCTGGGAAAAGAACTTCAGATTGTTTCACTTGGTGTTGTGCTACAGTAGAAAGATATGGACTTTCAGTGCAGCTGCGTGCAACCTAAAGTGCTACAACCATGATGCAATCCTTCCCTTTCCTATCCTAATTCTTGTAACATAGTGAAAATCATTTTTGCTAACATGATTTGTATTCATGGCCTATACATTTTCGATTTGCTGATATATTCTGAACTATAATGCGTGTGCACTAGTCATTTTTCTAACATGATTTATAATCATTGTATGGACATTTTGATTTGCTGATCTATTCTGAATTACAGTGCATGTGCACTTTTGTCATTTTTCCAACATGATCTCTACTCACTGTAAGTACATTTTTGCACTACAGTACATGTGCACTTATGTCATTTGTCAATGTGATTTGTAATCATTGTGTTTATTTGTTGTGAAAACGCTAAAGAGTTTTTCAGTGCGTGTGCACTTTTGTCATTTATCAATATGGTTTGTATATACATTTTTCTGATTTGCTAATACACTCCTGGAAATCGAAAAAGGAACACATTGACACCGGTGTATCAGACCCACCATACTTGCTCTGGACACTGCGAGAGGGCTGTACAAGCAATGATCACACGCACGGCACAGCGGACACACCAGGAACCGCGGTGTTGGCCGTCGAATGGCGCTAGCTGCGCAGCATTTGTGCACCGCCGCCGTCAGTGTCAGCCAGTTTGCCGTGGCATACGGTGCTCCATCGCAGTCTTTAACACTGGTAGCATGCCGCGACAGCGTGGACGTGAACCGTATGTGCAGTTGACGGACTTTGAGCGAGGGCGTATAGTGGGCATGCGGGAGGCCGGTTGGACGTACCGCCGAATTGCTCAACACGTGGGGCGTGAGGTCTCCACAGTACATCGATGTTGTCGCCAGTGGTCGGCGGAAGGTGCACGTGCCCGTCGACCTGGGACCGGACCGCAGCGACGCACGGATGCACGCCAAGACCGTAGGATCCTACGCAGTGCCGTAGGGGACCGCACCGCCACTTCCCAGCAAATTAGGGACACTTGCTCCTGGGGTATCGGCGAGGACCATTCGCAACCGTCTCCATGAAGCTGGGCTACGGTCCCGCACACCGTTAGGCCGTCTTCCGCTCACGCCCCAACATCGTGCAGCCCGCCTCCAGTGGTGTCGCGACAGGCGTGAATGGAGGGACGAATGGGGACGTGTCGTCTTCAGCGATGAGAGTCGCTTCTGCCTTGGTGCCAATGATGGTCGTATGCGTGTTTGGCGCCGTGCAGGTGAGCGCCACAATCAGGACTGCATACGACCGAGGCACACAGGGCCAACACCCGGCATCATGGTGTGGGGAGCGATCTCCTACACTGGCCGTACACCACTGGTGATCGTCGAGGGGACACTGAATAGTGCACGGTACATCCAAACCGTCATCGAACCCATCGTTCTACCATTCCTAGACCGGCAAGGGAACTTGCTGTTCCAACAGGACAATGCACGTCCGCATGTATCCCGTGCCACCCAACGTGCTCTAGAAGGTGTAAGTCAACTACCCTGACCAGCAAGATCTCCGGATCTGTCCCCCATTGAGCATGTTTGGGACTGGATGAAGCGTCGTCTCACGCGGTCTGCACGTCCAGCACGAACGCTGGTCCAACTGAGGCGCCAGGTGGAAATGGCATGGCAAGCCGTTCCACAGGACTACATCCAGCATCTCTACGATCGTCTCCATGGGAGAATAGCAGCCTGCATTGCTGCGAAAGGTGGATATACACTGTAGTAGTGCCGACATTGTGCATGCTCTGTTGCCTGTGCCTATGTGCCTGTGGTTCTGTCAGTGTGATCATGTGATGTATCTGACCCCAGGAATGTGTCAATAAAGTTTCCCCTTCCTGGGACAATGAATTCACGGTGTTCTTATTTCAATTTCCAGGAGTGTATGTTCTGTACTCATTGTATATATTTTTTGTCATTGTCTGAAATGTTTTGTACTCGGTGCATGTGCACCACATTTAATTCATGTTCTACATCTGAATATTCTGTGATTGTAAAAGTTAATTAGTTAAGAAAAAATTTGTTGCTCATGGCAAGTCCAAATGACTCACCATCACTGCCAAATTTTTGCCCCCCCATTGGAGGGTTATGAAACGCGTACGTCTCATATGTACCAGCGATGGCGAGGCATGACAGAATCTCTGACCAGAGAGTTATTTATCGTTGCTAGTCTGCGCTTGACCGCGCGAGAGTTCTGTTGCTAGTTGCACTCAGCCAGTGCTAGTAGCGCGCGCGAGACAGTAGTCGTGAATGAGGAGTCGGCAGGCGTCGACATGGGTCTCTGGTCACGATTCAGGACGAGGTATATTGTTATCAAAGGTAATGAAGCAGCATTGCGCTCAGCCAATAACATCTGTTAATTGTAATTAATTTGTTCAAGAAATGCCCCAATAATAATTTTGTTTTCAAAGCAATCGTTTTTAAGAAAAGAATCATTCCAATTGAAACAATATTTCCTATGCTTTTCCTCCCAGAATCAATTTATCAGATTAATTATTGCACAGGGCCTAAGGTCAGCGATGCTGCCCGATTATTGTGGGTTTAATGATTAAATTTCATTTCTCAATTTTTGTGTCGAGTTTACATTTGGGTCATTATTATTCTATAATTTTTGTGGGGACCAAATATTTGGCTCGTTTTCATTATCATAGACTTTTCTTTTATTTCTGCTGGGAGGTTACGTTTAGCACGATGTCCATTCACATTTAATTATTTTCCTTAATTTCTGTGGGGAGGTTACACTTGGCTCTATTCCCATTAACATTTAATTATTGTCTTTTCAAATTTTTGTGGGGAGGTTACAATAAGAGTGAACAGTGTGGCCTTACATTATGTAATAAGTTATTTGTAAAAAAAAGTATAGTATACCAGGACTAAATCTAATTATTGTCTGTGACTAGAAGTCTGTAAGTGTATGTGTATACGAATTAGCTTATTTTAAATTGGTCTAAACTTGTAAATACTTTGGCATGTCAAATATCCTTGTAAAAAGAGATCTATGAATGAATAAAGCTACTACTACTACTACTACTACTACTACTACATCACAGCCCAGACGACAGGCATCATTGTTCCAATGTGCGCCACTATCTGAATCTGATTGCATCCTCTTCCCTCAATGGCTGCCGGAGTAGCCTCTTCAACATGTTGAATGAGGCCCCCAGGCATACACACTGAGCGCACTCCGTGTCCTTTCCTGCCCCTTACTGCCAGTTCCATAAGGGATACCATCGTAATAGATCCCTACCCTTTTGCGTTTGCCCCCTCCTGATGCGGGACAGAATAGGTTTCCTCAAAACAAGTGAAGTGATTCCCACCGGCTGAGTTTCAGTTTCGATGAAAGACAACAACTCAAACATGTTGGTTAGGGGGATCGGTAGAACAGCCTGAGTCTTCCCTGTCCACCCTGCACAGGTCGCCTAGATCTACCATTGACATGCCACTCGCAGGCAGATGTATGGGTAATGACAGATCCTGTACTTTCTGCAGAGAAAACAAGATCCCCAGGAGAGCATAGTACTTGAGGTACCTCTGGTACAGGTATCATGGGTGCATGACCTCAGAAGCTCTTGCAGCACACCGATTCGTAGTAGCTGCCAAGTGTTTCACAGTAGTCAATTCCAACTGATTATGAACGTCAGCCAACTCATCCCGTGTTTGAGAACAGCAGTCACATTGGGGATGCATTTTAGCTGGTGCAATGTATTACAATGCAGTGGACAAATAACTTTAAATTAAGCCTTCTGATTATCTTTTAATCTGTTGAACTAAAAAGCTGCTAATTCCCTATAAAATTTGGAGCAGATGTACAAAACCAGATTTCTATTAAGGCAACACAAAATTTTGTGGTAAAAATTACTAGTTTCCTAAAACGTTTTGATCTTAATTATAGCTGTTAGCAAACTCGAAAACAGAGTTAATTCACTATAAGTGCAGAAAATATATAGGGCTACTCCTCTTTAAGGGAAAACTAGATGTAACACATTAGATGTAACACATTATGTTTGCTAGAAAATCTGCTGCAGCAACTAAAACACAAACTCCGATTTGCTGCAAACTGCTCGTAGGTAATGCAAAGTGCAATGGTAGCTTCCGAAAATTCTCTAAAACGCACGTTTATTTGCGTTTATATACTCTAAACTACAGGAGTGATGTACTCTTTGATTAAACTGTGAACCACAAACGCTGATTTGCTACGAATTAAATTACATATCCAAAACATTCGTACTGACAACTTACCAAAATACAGTTTTGTAAGCGCCGGAAAATTCTCAGATAACCTATTTCTCACGTAATTGTAAAATGAAGTTAGAGAACGATACTTTTGAACGAGGATAGGCCTACTGTTCTCACAAATGTTAGAATAGCACAATTTAGTTTCAGCCTACAACTGACGATAACAGTACTTGTTTATCACGGCACTAGCGAGTGTTCGAAATTTCACAGTATATCACAATAGAAACGCAGAATCGACGCGACCAGTGAAATAAGCGAAGCTAAAACTAAAAATCGGCACACGATCTTGTACACTCGTCTCACAAAGGGAAAATTCCTAAGTCGGCTTTTATATACAGGGTTATTACAAATGATTGAAGCGATTTCACAGCTCTACAATAACTTTATTATTTGAGATATTTTCACAATGCTTTGCACACACATACAAAAACTCAAAAAGTTTTTTTAGGCATTCACAAATGTTCGATATGTGCCCATTTAGTGATTCGGCAGACATCAAGCCGATAATCAAGTTCATCCCACACTCGGCGCAGCATGTCCCCATCAATGAGTTCGAAAGCATCGTTGATTCGAGCTCGCAGTTCTGGCACGTTTCTTGGTAGAGGAGGTTTAAACACTGAATCTTTCACATAACCCCATAGAAAGAAATCGCTTGGGGTTAAGTCGGGAGAGCGTGGAGGCCATGACATGAATTGTTGATAATGATCTCCACCACGACCGATCCATCGGTTTTCCAATTTCCTGTTTAAGAAATGCTTCTGCCTTAGCCTTTTCCGTAAGATTTTCCAAACCGTCGGCTGTGGTACGTTTAGCTCCCTGCTTGCTTTATTCGTCGACTTCCGCGCGCTACGCATGAAACTTGCCCGCACGCGTTCAACCGTTTCTTCGCTCACTGCAGGCCGATCCGTTGATTTCCCCTTACAGAGGCATCCAGAAGCTTTAAACTGCGCATACCATCGCCGAATGGAGTTAGCAATTGGTGGATCTTTGTTGAACTTCGTCCTGAAGTGTCACTGCACTGTTATGACTGACTGATGTGAGTGAATTTCAAGCACGACATACGCTTTCTCGGCTCCTGTCGCCATTTTGTCTCACTGCGCTTTCGAGCGCTCTGGCGGCAGAAACCTGAAGTGCGGCTTCAGTCGAACAAAACTTTATGAGTTTTTCCACGTATCTGTAGTGTGTCGTGACCATATGTCAATGAATGGAGCTACAGTGAATTTATGAAATCGCTTCAATCATTTGTAATAGTCCTGTATAATTAAACGTGCGTGTTGCACGGGTTTTCACGTAGCTGACTCTGAGAACACTTCTACACCGACGTGCAGTAGAAGAACACTGCAGTGTGAGTTTATCTCGATCAAAATCACTAAAACGTGCAACGCCAACACAGCACGTCTTCTGCCTATTGCAGCTGACAATGTACGTGTAGGCATTCCGTAGACACGGAGTATGAAACAGTCGCTTTCACGCGGGCAGTAAATTCAGATCGACTGACTAGTTTAAAATTTGAGCCGAAAAGCAGAAATTAGATTTAAAGCGGTTCTGCTACCTAGCTTAGAACATGTTAACACTAGTTTGTGACCAACATAAGAGGAGGGAAACATTTTTCAAAGAAAGTTTCAGATTTGGTGGCAGTTGGTCAACATAACGTTTATTAATTTCAACCATCCAGACCTCATATCGGGGGGGAAATATTTTAAATTTGATGGGCAATATGGCCAGTTTAGGTCTGCTATTTGACATGAAGTTAACCTGGGTCCTGCATGTGAACTACCTTAGAACATAGAGTATTAAGTCATTGAATAATCTGAGATTACGTGTCCCGCGTACTGCAGTTTTATAAGGCACTTCCCCGGTCACAATTAAATTGCGGCAACTTGGTTTGTGGATTAGGATGTACTTCCTACCTCAAGATTGTAGATGCTCTCCATGAAGAGGATGTTTGTGTATAGACGTGAGCCTACTGGACCAACCCAGTGCGCAAGGACGGGTGAACCAATACTTCAGATTCAGCGGGGTCTCCTTCTAGCTCGACATGCCCTGAAAACTTTAGCATTGCCTCAGTCACTGGCGTTTAGAGTGGCGGCCCACCTCCAAGTTGGGCAGCTATTCAGGAATCGGCCCCTTGTGACCAAGCCATTCAACCGTGCTGTGAAGTCCCCTCTTTGTGGTTTTGTGTTCCCTGCTCAGGAAACTAATTGTGAGGAGCTCACTTCTTTAAGATCGAGCCTGTTAATCCATACTTACACAAATTGAAGTGGATAATGCGACTTTAGTAAGATCTTTGGCATGGAACCTAAAGTGAGGATTTACGTAATGTGATAGGAGCCGGCCGCTGTGGCCGAGCGGTTTCAGGCGCTTTAATCCGGAACCGCACTGCTGCTACTGTTGCAGGTTCGAATTCTGTCTCGGGCATGGATGTGTGTGATGTACTTAGGTTAGTTAGGTTTAAGTAGTTTTAAGTCTAGGGGACTGATGACTTCAGATGTTGAGTCCCATAGCGCTTAGAGCCATTTGAACCATTTTTTGATAGGAAAATTTCTAACAAAAACTATCTTACGTTTAAATACAGAAGTACGCGTGTGAGTCAAATGACAACCTTTAATATTTTTTAAATATTGTTTATTGTGCAGAAGCGGTACAAAGCCGTATCACTTTTCAACATAATGTCCCTCACGCTCAATGCAAGTCCTCCAGCGCTCACAAAGTGCATAAATTCCGTTAGAAAAAAATTTTTTTTGGTAGTCCGCTCAACCACTCACGCACCTCTTCATGAGAACGGAACTTCTTTCCTCCCATTGCGTCTTTGAGTGGTTCAAAGGTATGGAAATCACTTGGGGCAAGGTGTGGTGAATAAGGTGGATGAGGAAGACACTCAAAATGCAGATCTGTGATTGTTGCAACTGTTGTGCGGGCAGTGTGGGGCCTTGCATTGTCATGTTGCAAAAGGACACCTGCTGACAGTAATCCACGTCGCTGTGATTTGATTGCAGGTCACAGATGATTTTTTAGGAAATCTGTGTATGATGCACTGGTGACAGTGGTCGCTCTAGGCATGTAATGCTCCAAAATGACGCCTTTTACTTCCCAAAATAGAGTCAGCATAACTTTCCCTGGTTTTACGTCATTATGGCTTCAACTGCTGCAATGTTCTGTGAAGTCACAACTCCTTGTGCCTGACCTGGACGAGGACCATTTTCCACCGAAGTCACACCATTTGCGAACTTCCTACTCCATTCGTAGAACTGCTGCTGTGACAAACATGCATCACCGTACTGAACCTTTATTCGTCGATAAATTTGAATAGGTTTCACACCTTCACTTCGCAAAAACTGAATAACAGAACGCTGTTCTTCCCCGGTGCAAGTCGCAAATGGGGCGGCCATCTTTATACTGATACTGTGACGGTATGTATGCATCTGCACTATGCTGCCACCTACAGGCCATTCTGCACGCTGTTTGCAGCACGCTTACCAACTTACAGGATAACGGCGTGAAATTTGTATTTGTTATTACAAACTTAAGGTTTTCATTTGACTCACACTCGTATATTCCAATAAAACAATGATTATTACCCTTATTACAATAAACATTGAAACAACGAATAACGGTATCTGTATGAAATAAGATTACCGATTGATTTGGATAACAGAGTTAATCTCCTGTCTCTCAAGTAGCCACAGAGAACGCAAACGGGATCTGAGGCTTACGTTCACCACACCAATTCCTGACAGAAACAGTGACTGGAAGCTTGGTGATTGCTAACGGAATTCACGAGCTCAAAAAATGTGGTCTTATCCTGAGACAGGAAGTCGTATCATATCCCTCAAGTGCAAGACAAATTGTCCTGTCTGTCCAATGGCGCCTGCAATGCTCACCATGATTTCTCGTAAGTCGTGATGAACAGCACTGACGTGGATGTAGCTCTGTAGAGAGGATTAGGGCACATGGAAATAGCTGCAGTTGCGTATCCAGCTCGTCTGCTTAGCTGCGCTGCTGTCCACACCATCTGATGTCTGCAATCGATTCTCCGACCCGCCTCTACTCAATCTGGGTAAACAAAAAGCTACTCTGGCAAGCGCACTGTTTCCCGTCGAGCAGTATCTTTTGCCAATAGATAAACTGCAGAATCACTACGGCCACATTGCGAGGTTACCCTTCAGAACAGAGTGCCGCCAAAAGTAGTACGTCGTCTCCAGACGCCAATAAAGTCGTATCATACAGCACTCCCCTACAACTAAATAACGTGTGCCATCGCGCTGTGCCCGTGATGTCACAATCAAACACCTCAATCCTGCGTCTTCATGCCTTTGGTACTACCCTTGCGTCTAAGTACTTTCAAAATGAGAAAAATGCTGCTCGGTAGGCTAGCTCACTGTTATGTGAGCGTCTTATTTTCGAAAGCGGCCGATAGCTTTCTCTAAAGCAGCTCTGTAGAAACATGGGGAAACAGCCTCGGCTTTCTTCCCGTGGCGCCTGCATCCTCGGCATCCAGCATACAGCCAGAGGATGTAAATCTGGACAGTGCCTAGTGGACACCCGTGGCGCCTGGGCAGCCACGGTTTCACAAAATCGCCGCCTGATCCTCTTGTTTCCTCCCACAGTGCTGCCCTTGGCAACATTTCCTGTTTCCCCAGTCTCAGATCCTTTGCACTGCGTCTTCTCACAACGCTGAAAACATTCAAAACGACTTACTCCATCACTGAGTTAAGAGGCACCGTGCTACCAGCCACTGTGGTACAAGTTCATTAACGAAATATTCATAGCAATCCCCGTCGTTCTCCTTCTCTAAATGATGGAATGAATGTCACAATAAAAATGAAACAGATATGCAAATTTTCGTGCCATGTTTAATAACTCCCCCCTATCTATGTAAGTTTTGTGTGATGTCACCGCCAGACACCACACTTGCTAGGTGGTAGCTTTAAATCGGCCGCGGTCCATTAGTACATGTCGGACCCGCGTGTCGCCACTGTGTGATCGCAGACCGAGCGCCACCACACGGCAGGTCTCGAGAGACTGACTAGCACTCGCCCCAGTTGTACGGACGACTTTGCTAGCGACTACACGGACGAAGCATAGCTCATTAGCCGAGCAGATAGTTAGAATAGCCCTCAGCTAAGTCAATGGCTACGACCTAGCAAGGCGCCATTAGTAACATTGCATGTATCTATGGAGTCTCACTTATATCGTCAATAGCGATGTACCAAGGATGGATTAAAGTTAAGTATTCCAGAAGCTACGTACTTTTCTTTATAGCATTCATTACGTATCCTGTTACAGAACTATCTCTTGCCTGCGTGAACTAAACGCGTGCCTTTCGGCTACTTCCGTGGCGTGGCTGTCTTGCTACGCCACAACATTTTGCACCATTCAAAATGGTTCAAATGGCTCTGCGCACTATGGGACTTAACATCTGAGGTCATCAGTCCCCTAGAACTTAGAACTACTTAAACCTAACTAACCTAAGAACATCAAACACGTCCATGCCCGAGGCAGGATTCGAACCTGCGACCATAACGGTCTCGTGGTTCCAGACTGAAGCGTCTAGAACCGCTAGGCCACAACGGCCGGATTTTACACCATTGATAAGCAGCCAGGTAGCGCGGAATCGAAAAGCTAAATTTAGCGGCCTACAGGCCACAGACTTTTATTAATTATGTACAGTTGTCTGGCTTACCTGAATGACAGACCAGATTTTTGAGTATCAACGATCCCAGTAACTTTGTTATCCTAAGTGTGTAAGTGGAAATTAATTTACATATGCTGTATATATATTCATACCTAAAGACATCAACCTTAAACTTATTTTAATGCTGGAGTCAGTGTTCAAGGCATGTCCTTCAGAATTAGAAAATGAATTAGTAATGAAAAAACAAGAAGGTTTATTCCAAATGATCAAACTTCAACAAATCTTCTCTTATAGATCGCAGTTTAACACTCCTTTATACATCAAATTCCTATGCTCCGTGTCACATTTAGTACGTCTCCTTCCCCATTCTTTCTTCCAAGAACAATATGTTGACTGAAGGTCGATCACATTTGAAATCTAATAAATGTTCTGTGTTCAATAGTGTTTTTTTACCATTATTTAGTAATCAGATGAGAAAATGTAAGTTCTGTAAATAATCTCACCATTAGGTGTAATTCAGTTATGGCTAACATTTTCCGTAAGATTCAGAAGGCTTGAGTAATTGACTTATTATTTCCCTGAATAGAATAAAAGACATCAAGTATTGTACATTATCACTGAAATATATCTTAAGTCTAACCATTTCTTTAGAGTTCTTTTATTGTTAAAGGAGCGTTGCATGTAATGCTGCCTATTAGATTAAGTGGTGTTTGTACTTAACCGTCTATTGCCTTGAAAACGTAGCGAGTGTTCATGACAAGATAAAAAGAATAATAATCAACTTCGTATTAGTGGAATGCTTGATATTTATGATGCGTAGTTTGTCACACACTCAAACACTTATGAGTTCTAAGGCTACAAAAAAGGATAATGACACATACAATAGCACTTACTTACATGCATAAATTAATAATTACAGAAACCACAAAGTAGAACTGAGCCTGATCCTTCTGAGAAATTTATGTTCTCGTCACACATGGACTAGATTCACGACTGTCACACGGGTGTTGTACAATTTACTAAAAGTACACTGAGCTATGGAAGGGCTCGTAGAAACGTCCGATGCAGCTGTCGCTAACAGCGGAACCGTGTCTCTACTCATGGGCAAATTGTACGCAGAGGCCAGCAGAAGGACCTCCTTCCAGTCTTCCGGCAGTCCAGAGAGGGGTGACTGTGACACTATGTGGGAAGTTCATGTTCCATAATTGTGGCTACGATCCTCTCAGCAAAGATGTCCCTTTACCCGTTGGTGTGCAGCAAGGACAAGTTTTTGGTCGTTGCCAAAGTCTTTATTTGTCATACAAATGTGGCCTGACAGTGATGTAATGTGCTCCTCCGAAGTGAATGGAAATTTCTTGGAGGACTTGTATGAACAAGCATTCCATTATTCAAAGGCTGTATTCTTTTACAGTTTGCTGATCTAGACCACGTGCCATGCTTCATCGCAGAGGAAGTTCTTGTCTTGAGAGCAGAAAATTTTCGTTTACTATTATTGCCTACCACAGAGTTGCGTGTGGTGTAATCTGGCTAATGGACACTACCTTCCACCAGGAGAATTGGATAGTGTGTGACAGAGTGTACTTGACACGTTGTTTGGAGAAGTGCCTGTGGTAGGAGTTTTTGTTGTCCACACGAACATGCCCCACTCAGGGTACTCTCCTAGGTGGCGTGAATCTCAGGTTGTACTGCCAAGGCAGGCCGGTGCTTATCTTGTCGGCCACATCAGTCACCTGTGTCCCTTGGGAACGCTCACTCCACTGTGCGCCGGTCCCTGGTGTCGCTCAGCGTTCCGCAGTAGTCTGGTCGTCGACAGAGGCTTGTTGTCCTTGGCCGCTGCTGGCATCATCTGGGTGCCGTAATGTAATCCCTTACTTAAAGTATCTCTATTACGAAGAACTCGAATATTTATTCTTACGTTGTGTGAACGGTGTCCGGACAGTTGCCACGCCGGACATTTGTCACGGTTTTACCTGCTCCCAAGGGTTGGGTCCCTTGTCTTCCCCCTCCCCACCCCCTCCGCGGCCTCTTCCTCCTCACCCGCCCTCCCAGTTTTCTTTCGAAGTTCCTAACGTGACCATCAGTGTGGTAGTTACTACAACTGCTCATTAGAAAGGTTACGCGTATCTTAAACAGAGGGAATCTAAAGAGGGTGTTGTTACATGGATGTGCTTACGCCGAAAAGCGGATCATTGCAAGGGAAAGCTGCTTTCGAGGAATGGAGAAGTGTTGAGCGTATTAGAACATCTCTGTGGACCACCTGACGATGCAGCTCTGAAAGTGAGAAAGCAAGTGGAAAGAGCGAAGAGAAGGTCTCGAGAAGAAACTACACAGTTATCGGAGATATACGCGGATGAAGTGGGAAATCTACATAATGAAGTTTATGACTTTGTTACAGTGATGCCTAATTCAGAATCTATGAAGAGAACCATGCGTCGTCGATGGAGTCAAGAGCGGCGGAACCAACAAGAGCCTAAGAACTCTTATGAAATTGATCTTCATGAAGATCTATTAAAAATGGGAGATGGCAGTAGTTTCCTTCTGGAAGACGATAGATTAGAGGTGAGAATAATGATTTTTAGTGGAAGCAAATGAAAAGAAAGTTTAAAAACATGTTCCCATTTTTTTATGGCTGGAACATTTAAGAGATGCAGATCTACACCATACACGTAGACTTAGGAGGCCCCATTAAAGAAACAAACATTCTTCCTACTGTATTTGCACTGCTCCCTAATAAGAAGAAAGACACATACGTTCGTCTGTTTCGTCTGATAAAACAGGCAGTCTCTGAGTGGTGTCCTAAACAAGTAAAGGTGGACTTTGAGGCAGCTACGATATCGGCCATTCGTCAAGTTTTCCCCACAACTGAAATAAATGGATTCTATTTCCACATGAAGAAGAGTTTAAGGAGAAGAATTCGAGCTCTCGGTCTAACTGAGGAGTAACGCTAGAACGAGGATTTAAGACTTCACGTCAGCATGTGTGCAGCGCTGGCAGTTGTAAAACCGGAGGACGTAAGCAATGGATGGATTGAGATTCATGCAGAAGCTCCTGATAACGGAATGTTCTCTCAATTTTTTGACTACTTTGTGGATAACTGGTTATAGAATGAGGATATCGCAATAGAAATGTGGGACTGTTACGGAAAAAGGCACCGAACGACGAATGCTGTTGAAGGGTGTAGTTCTAAGTTCTAAGTTCTAGGAGACTGATGACCATAGATGTTAAGTCCCATAGTGCTCCGAGCCATTTGAACCATTTTTTTACAATTTGAATGGCCTCGTCAACTAACTGTTTAAAATAATTAAAAAAAAGCATTTAGAACAATTACGGAAGTTGTTTTCTATTTACAATAGGGTATGAAAACGTATTTTTGTCAACATGCGGAAGGTAGATTGAAGTAACTGCCAACTATAATTGTATAAGTAGAGTACCTGTTTGTGATGAGTCTCAAGTTTTCTTTTCATTGAACTGTTCAGCAACTGTTTCATCTGAGACAGGGGATCGGTGAAAGGAGCCAGTTATTAATTTATTCCGATTGTCGAATATAACCTCTGCCCATACTAAGTCACAGGAACTATCTGCTTCAAAGTCGATTGTGAGCTTACATTATTTTTCCTTAAGTTGTCCTTCTTGTTTCTGTTGTAACGCAGATAATTACAATTACGGCTTTTCCCTCCAGAACCTAAGATGCTTTCTCTGTGACCCTGCAAATACCAGAGCTAAACAATGTAGAACAACAACATACTTTACAAGCGTAGCATTCTGTATTACTTCATTTCCTTATTTCTAACATTTTAAAATTGTAAGTCGACTTTAGGTGACATGTCAATCATAAATGTTCTTATCTCTATTTAGGAACGTGTTTTCAGTTATGTTTTGAACATTGTCCCTTTAACTTTATTAACTAATGTTTTTAGAGAGTAAATTAATATGGAGTATGTCGTTCTTCTTTTGAAACATTCACATACCCATTTATTCTTTCCCTATTGTCTTTTGGGTAAGCAGTTGAGATAATTAAAGTAGGCACAAACGCAGTGATCAAAAAGAAATAATTAGCGTACATTCGCATTATCGTTTCACCGTTCCGTTCTTGTTGCTCCCATGCCGATGGACTGTTTCTATCGCAATCAGTAAGCGTGAAAGGAAGCTACCGTACAGACAGAGGCATCTATATTTATACATGGCAGAACTAATTACATACTGACATAATCGTCGGTGTTGCTTTCGTTTCCCAAAAGTTATAAATATTTGGAATTCGGAAAAGAAGCTCTGTATTTGGCCAAGATGTCGTAGAAGAAGGTCCCTTACGTACTGGTTCTATCGAGTAAGATGTGGAGACGGCGGTTTGAAAGCGGACAGAAGAAGTACGAAGAAGGGCGTCCCTTACCTGAGGGATCGCTACTCAAGCTACCTGGCGAAGGGACAAGTGTGGCAAATGTCCGGCGTGGCAAATGTCCGGCATTCGTGTGAACTTCCGCATTGTTTAGACATCTTTTAAATTAGTCTGTAAGAGAAGATGCATCATATTTGCCGATGAATAGTACTTATCTTGCGAAGGTGGTCTGTATTGGGGCTGCTTCCTTCGTTTCTGTGCAACATACTGAAAAGAGTTTGTCCAGGATCCATTTAAACGACAAGTCGCTGGAACATTATGTGTCTATTAATAATTTTTTTCTTTTATTTGAATGCTCTTGAAACACATTTTATAATTACATATGTAATACTTATTCAAAGTCATATTGTGCAACTTCCTTACGCTCTACAAACATCATAGTCAGTCTGAGAGCAATACGACCAAACTCTACAAATGCTATTCCCAATCTGATGCTATCTCATTAAACTCTAATACGAGTCTTACCATCTCTGACGCATTTGATGCGAAAAAATAGTACTCAGGGTGGTCTACTGATCGTGACCGGGCCAAATATCTCACAAAATAAGCGTCAAACGAAAAAACTACAAAGAACGAAACTTGTCTCGCTTTAAGGGGGAAACTAGATGGCGCTATGGTTGGCCCGCTAGATGGCGCTGCCATAGGTCAAACAGATATCAGCTGCGTTTTTTAAAATAGGAACCACCATTTTTATTACATATTCGTGTAGTACGGAAAGAAATATGAATGTTTTAGTTGGACAACTTTTTTCGCTTTGTGATAGATGGCGCTGTAATAGTCACAAACTTATTGCTCGCAATTTTAGACGAACAGTTGGTAACAGGTAGGTTTTTTAAATTAAAATACAGAACGTGGGTATCTTTGAAACATTTTATTTCGGTTGTTCCAATGTGATACATGTACCTTTGTGAACTTATCATTTCTGAGAACGCATGCTGTTACAGGGTCATTGCCTGGTTCAAATGGCTCTGAGCACTATGGGACTTAACTTCTGCGGTCATCAGTCCCCTAGAACTTAGAACTACTTAAACCTAACTAACCTAAGGACATCACACACATCCATGCCCGAGGCAGGATTCGAACCTTCGACCGTAGCGGTCACGCGGTTCCAGACTGAAGCGCCTATAACCGCACGGCCACACCGGCCGGCGGTCATTGCCTGTAAATGCCACATTAATGCAATAAATGCTCAAAATGATGTGCGTCAACCTCAATGCATTTGGCAATACGTGTAAAGACATTCCTCTCAACAGCGAATAGTACGCCTTCCGTAATATTCGCATATGCATTGACAATGCGCTGACGCATGTTGTCAGGCGTTGTCGGTGGATCGTAATAGCAAATATCCTTCAACTTTCCCCATAGAAAGAAAGAAATCCGGGGACGTGAGATCGATAAAATGGGGGCCAATTATCCTCCCCCCCACGATGCTGCACCATATATTAACCTGCCAACGTCGCTGATGTTCCACTTGTCGCAGCCATCGTGGATTTGCCGTTGCCCAGTAGTGCATATTATGCCGGTTTACGTTACCGCTGTTGGTGAATGACGCCTCGTCGCTAAGTAGAACGCTTGCAAAAAAACTGTCATCGTCCCGTAATTTCTCTTGTGCTCAGTGGCAAAACTGTAAATGACGTTCAAAGTAGTCGCCTTGCAATTCCTGGTGTATAGAAATATGGTACGGGTGCAGTCGATGTTGATGTAGCATTCTCAACACCGACGTTTTTGAGATTCGCGATTCTCGCGCAGTTTGTCTGCTAGTGATGTGCGGATTAGCCGCGACAGCAGCTAAAACAGCTACTTGGGCATCATCATTTGTTTCAGGTCGTGGTTGACGTTTCACATTGGCTGAACACTTCCTGTTTCCTTAAATAACGTAACTATCCGGCGAACGGTCCGGACACTTGGATGATGTCGTCCAGAATACCGAGCAGCATACATAGCACACGCGCGTTGGGAATTTTGATCACACTAGCCAAACATTAACACGATATCGACCTTTTCCGCAATTGGTAAACGGTCCATTTTAACACGGGTAATGTATCACGAAGCAAATACCATCCGCATTGGCGGAATGTTGCGTGATACCACGTATTTATACGTTTGCGACTATTATAGCGCCATCTACCACAAAGCGAAAAAAGTGGTCCAACTAAAACATTCATATTTCTCTACGTACTACATGAATATGCAATAAAAAATGGGGGTTCCTATTTTAAAAAAACGCAGTTGATGTCCGTTTGACCTATGGCAGCGCCATCTAGCGGGCCAACCATAGCGCCATCTGGTTTCCCCCTTCAAGCTAGACGAGTTTCGTTCTTTGTGATTTTTTTTTGTTTGATGCTTATTTCGTGAGATATTTGGCCCGGTCACTATCAATGGACCACCCTGTATATGTTAAAAGCCCACCTTCCAGTACCTTCTAGAACAGAAAATTGTCCATTCTTATATTTACGTGATTTTAGTAACTGAAATTCATTATCAGTTTTAGTTTATATGTTTTTTCCAAAAATGATTATTTAAGTGAAGATTTATAGGCGCAATTATTGGTAACAAAGGTTGCAAGTTATGACAGTATGAAATATAATACTGTATTTTATTTTATAAAATTCATTTCATTATTGATAGTAAAATTAGGAAAATTATAAATGAAGACAGTAATTTTGCTTGCATAAGAACTGAAGACTATAAAACAAATTTCTAATGTAAACATGTTTGCAGATCATTTGAGTTAATATTATAACTACCAATTTTCATGGTACAAGATGAGTACTATGAAATATGTCGATGTAAATAATAAAAATATATTGATAGAAAAATAGTTTTCTGACAATCAGATGAGAAATATGTAATGTAAATATGAAAATTAACCCACGAATGGCCAAAATTTACGGAATCGAACATTTCAGTTGTCATACGAAAGTTCCAAGGGAGCTAGATTTGTTGTAGGCAGCAACACCGGACCGCCTGCTACACGCCTGTGACGTCACTGCCTTCCCTCTGCGTATCTGTCGCCGTTCTGGCCGGCGGTTGCGTCAGCCGCCGTCGTTCCGTGTGTCGCCGGCGTCTCCCGACTCATCGTCGCCAAGTCGTGCTGAGTACATGGATTCTTATAACCTGCCAGACACTCTATCAAATGCTCTAATATTGAACAAACAATGAATTTATTTATCAGTAAAAAAATAAAGGAAGGTGACTACCACACAATCGGTCTGATTAACATTACTCTGAATTGATTAGAACAGTAAATAATATGATAGAGTCCTTTGCCCTTAATTACTCATTGGTGTTTTGAAGAAGCTCTGCAAACTGCGTCGCTGATGGCAACATGATCTGTGGATTCCTACAGATATGTTACCTAAGACATGATGCGTGCGACCTATATTATTTATCCTCTGTTAAGCCGGTCAGTGTCCATGTAACCCATGCCATGTCTTATTTCTCTATGTTAGCCTGCTTAACTACTAAGTAGCTCCTATTTCGTCTGTATTACATCTGCATAATCCTAACGAAGAATGATTAAAATTTAAATTCTGTTATGTATTAATCCCTACAAGTGTTCTTCTGACCTTGTCTTCTTCATCATGTTCTCCCATCGTCTCTTGCGAACAAAATCACATACATAAATGTTCTGTCTCTCGTTACTGTAACCCTTCTAACAAGTCATACGGAGAAGTTTGGCTCTGAGCACTATGGGACTTAAAAGCTATGGTCATCAGTCCCTTAGAACTTAAAACTACTTAAACCTAACTAACCTAAGGACATCACACACATCCATGCCCGAAGCAGGATTCGAACCTGCGACCGTAGCAGTCACGGAGAAGTTTATTACGATACATTTTACCATATGTTATGTACCTTCTGGAAGAACATGAGACATAGCTTTCACTTCTTTTGTTATTAGCATATCTTCAGTGCATACATTTGGAATCATCTTCCCCTTCATTTGGTCACCTGCTCTCACTGGTGAAATCTCCTTTACCCTCACATTGATACCCCTTCCGTCTCCCTTCTTCTCCTGTATTCTAATGAACATAAAACCAGGCATTTCTTATCTTGAAGTAATTTTATCCATAAACCTCCTTTCATCAGGCATTTCTTATCTCGAGGTAATTCTAACGATTGCGGCTGTCCTTACTGATGACATACACTACAGTCATAAAATGGGTAGAAAGTAAGGTTACCATGAATGGAGGACAATCTTCCCGTACATGGTAAATTGCATATAGTGTATCAGTAAATAAAAACTTATAATTATACTCTACTCGTAGCCACGAATATTGTGCACGATAATCTTAAAGTGAACTTCTTAATTTTGTGCAACTATACCTTAACTATACCTTTTAAAACTCAGCAATCAGTACCTCCTCCCTATTAACGGTGATGTGACTCGCTTGTGACCCAGTTCCCGCCGATCGCAGGCTTCTGTGTTCTCTCGTTGACGTATCCTCTCTGTCCATGCCATTCCATCCCATGCCTCTTAAATTCCCAGTTGCTGTTCTCAATATTATTACAACAGTGATAGTTGTCTATCTACTTACGTCGTCCATCTCACAGCATACTGGCATGTCGTCTCCTTCTCTCCTTTCTCTCTTCACATTTCATCCACCATGTATCTTTGTTCCAAACCATCTATCCATTAATATTCTCCTTATCCCCTCAAAACCACAAAAGTTGAGTAACAGAGAGAGGTTTGTCGAGACATGAGTTCTTTTTGTGTCCAGTTCATTCAGTGTACGAACTGGATCCTCCAGTGACGTTTCCCTTGCGACCATCGATTTTATCATCTCTTCTTTGATAGCATCTTGTTACGTCTGTGGCCAGTACATCTGCAGGAATTTCTTCCAGAAACTACGAACGATGAACACTTCTTAGTCACAGGCGTCATCGTATTTAAATCGTCTGTGTCTAGGTGCGTCATCACGTTTTCTGGGCGTTACCGTCCTGACCATTATGTCGGGCATTTGTTACCGAATTGCCTCGCCCAGGGCACTGGGTGAATCGAGGTCCTGCCATTTTTAAACTCTTAGAACATATATAGTACCGTGTACAGCTCGAAATTATTCAATTCTTAGACTTCCGTCACAGCTGCTGTACCTGCTTCTTCGATCCTGCGCGTATTGTCTGAGTACAAATTTTCGAGGGTGATGTCTCCTCTCCTCCGCATTCTTCAGATAGTCTACGTCTTGCTTTCCCCACTACTGGTAACACAGACAGCGTTCTCGAACTTTTTGAATTCCGCGAGTGGCTCCACGTCTGTTGATATTAGTCTGGTCACGTTCGGTGTTTTTCTCATCGCATTAATTATTCTTTCGTGTTTCTGCTCCTGCATTTAGCGAATGACTTCTTCGGATTTTCTTGCTTTCCTCCGTCCTGCCGCCTTGCCTCTCCCGCTCTTCTTGTTGTTTCTCTAAATTCCCGATTCTTTTCCCTAAATCTGCTATAGTCTCACAAATATTGATCGATTCTTTTATTCTTTTGCTTTGCCTCTGTGGCTTCCCTTCTTGCTATTTGTGCATTCACACCGTGCCTCTTGTGAAATTTTTTTCGTTTCTTCTGCCAATTTCGCAGTCCTGCACGTTTCCTCCTTTATCTTAAGAATTTCGTTCCGTACTCTTTCCCTCGTGTGTCTATTTTGTTTTCTAATCGTCTCCTACATTTACTTGTTTTCTTTCCTCACGTTTACATTCTCTTTCCGCATTCTGTTCAAAAAGTCTATTAAACTAGATTCGTTATATTCGTTATCTCCCGATTCACTCGATTTGTAAGGTGATATCTCTCGCTTCCAGTTTCTATCTCCTACTCTTTTCTCCTTCCTGGCTACGAATTGTTATTATTAATTCCACATGTTGTCGTGGTTCCCTTCTGTCTTCTCTCGAGTATTCCCGTTTCCTGTTCTTGTTTCATTTTGTAAATGACTCCTATTACAATTTCGTTGTAATTTCCACCTTTCGGGGTTGACGATTCCTTGGGACTAGTAACGTGATCCTCCTAACTAAATTCTGCTTTCTGCACTTTTCTTCCCACAGTCTAACCTGTCGCACTACACCTGACTTACTCTATTGTCGGTAATATTTCCCTTCTCGTGGCTAATTATTTGAACACCTCCCTGCCGGCCGCGGTGGTCTAGCGGTTCTAGGCGCGCAGTCCGGAACTGGCGCGACTGCTACGGTCGCAGGTTCGAATCCTGCCTCGGGCATGGATGTGTGTGATGTCCTTAGGTTAGTTAGGTTTCAGTAGTTCTAAGTTCTAGGGGACTGATGACCACAGAAGTTAAGTCCCATAGTGCTCAGAGCCATTTGATTTGAACACCTCCCTTCTTTGTGTGGTGTGGGTTAGATGCCACCTGTGGCTTCATCCTCGTCAGAAAACCGCTCTGCATCATGTACACACAAGTCTCACAAATTACGTGGCTGAGTATGAGTATGGAAAATTCAGTCTCGGATGCGTCCACTATTCTATTTACTCTTACGAAGTACGATATGTGCGACGACAGGGAGCCACCCCCTCTATTGCCTTGTAAAGTAATTTCACTCATTTTTCTCTCTCTAAGAATCAACGTGACACAAGAAAACTAATTTTGATCTCTCCTCAGCTCTCGTGCATCCATGAGTCCTTACTTATTCATACATCTTTATTCCATTCGCCTTTTTCCTTACAATGGCCAGATGGATAATAAATTTCTCTATTCACCAAAAACCATAGATTATTTCACTTTATTTCACCTACTTGTGTAACCTTTCTGTAAATTATTCTTACGCTACTCACAACCCTCGTCTGTTACTGTCTCAATGCCTGTATTTCTGCTTGCCTTACTTCATTTTTCTCACGTACAGCCATGAAGAGCTCTCGCATTCTTATGCTCGGTGTCCATATTGATTACACGACCCGCAGATTTGTTGTTTTGCTTGGCTGTATAAGGTGCTGTATCACGTCAGATTGCGTTGGTTACATTTTGTGGATCACAGATATTCTACTTCCCAAGAGTTTACCCTAAACTGTTGCAAATCCGGCTGCCTTTCCTCACAAATCAAGCAAAACCCAGAGTATGGAATACTGTGTCATTCTGTTTATCCTCCCACAAAAACATTACGCTCCTGAAGAATAGCACTTATCTGCGCACATCAATCGCAGCACAAAAAATTCTCGTGGCGCTTTCTATTTCTCGCACGCAGTAAATTATTCACAAAATTGTACACCATTCAAATATTCACAAAAATGCTGTTCAACGCCGCTCTGTCAATAGATGTAGAGCAGAATACTCACTTCTAAAATCTGTACAAAAAGAAGTGCAAGGGTTAATTTGTGGCGCTAGCAGACTATTGAGACTACCGCAATACGATTTGTCTCTTATTCACTCGCCAAGAGTATAATTACTGAACAATAACGTTCCACAACTAAAATTACAGACTTCAAACAGAGAATTATGTTCAATCTATGAAAAGGGATTGCTAAATGTGTCGGAACCCAACTACAATTACTTCTGCCTGCTTTTCAGTGACTTGCGGGTTAACTGGTGGTGCAATGTTTGGCAGATTATGCAAATCCCACAATTGTTACTACTGACTGCGCTTCAGTTGATTTCAGGTTCTAATCTTGGCTCAGGATTCGCCAATTTATGCGAAATCCCCTCTTCGTGATTTTGTATTCCCTGTCCAGAAAATTAATTGTGGGAAGGCCGTTTTCTTAAGATCTACCATATTAATGTACATGTTCACAAATTTAGGTGGGTAAAGTGATTTTATAAGGCCCTAGGCATAGATCATAAAGTGCGGGATTTACGTAATAAATAATGTGGCTGGAAAATTTCTAACAAAACAATCTTTCATTTAAATACACAAGTTAACTCAAATAAAACAATGATTATAACTCTTATTACAAGAAACAGAGAAACGGTGAGTAACGCTATATGTGTGAAACTGATGATTATTCGTTATTTTGGATAACAGTTACTCTCCTCTCTCACATAGCCCTCACTTAAACACGATGTGGGGCTTACGTTCACCTCACGAACTGCTGACAGAAACAAAGGCTGGGAGCTTGGTGACTGCTAAATCAAATCATACATTTATCACATGTACTCTAGACCTGAGACGGGGAGTCGTATCTAAAGCTTCAAGTGTGGGACAAACTACCCTACATGGCAGATGCCACCTGCAATTTTCAGCATCAATTTTCATGCTCCGTGATGAACAGCGCCGACATGGATGTGGCTCTGCAGAGAAGACAAGGTGGTATCGTGATAGCTGCAGGCCGCGCGGGATTAGCGGAGCGGTCTTAGGCGCTGCAGTCATGGACTGTGCGGCTGGTCCCGGCGGAGGTTCGAGTCCTCCCTCGGGCATGGATGTGTGTGTTTGTCCTTAGGATAATTTAGGTTAAGTAGTGTTTAAGCTTAGGGACTGATGACCTTAGCAGTTAAGTCCCATAGGATTTCACACACATTTGAACATTTTTTTGATAGCTGCAAAAGCATCCACTGCTGATCAGCTCAGCTGCGCTGCTGCCCACCTCAACTCAAGTCTGCAATCAAAGCTCTGACTCTTGTCGAAGCATGTCTGGTTGCTAACGCCCACAAATTACACACACAGTCAGCGATCGAATCTCCTCAAAACAATGTCTCTCTTTCTTCTCTGGCCTGCACTCTATTTCCTGCTGAGCAGCGTCCTTTGCCAATTGATAAACTGCAAAATTATTGCGGTCCAGTAGCTAGGCATCCCTCCAGAACAGACTCCTGCCAAAAACAGCTTGTTGTCTTCAGTAGCCAATCAACTCATACAGCGCTACTCTACATTATAAAGCGTGTGGCCTCGCTCTTTGTTCATGACATCACATTCAAACCCTCCATTCCCGTGCCTTTACACCCAGGGCATCATCATCATGTCTGACTTCCGAAATGAGAAGAACGCTGCTCACCAGGTCAGCCCATTATTTTGTCAGCCTCAAGTTTTCGACAGTGGCCTTTGGCTATCTCCAAAACTTCCCCGCAAAAACACGTGGAAGCAGCCTCCACCTCCTTCCTGTAGCCTCTTCAGCCATTTCGTCCTACAGGCAGCCAGAGGGTGTAAACGTGGACAGTGCTTAGCGGATTCCTGGGCCATCTTGGCAGCCCCAGTTCCACGAATTCGCTGCCTGACCCTCTACGCTCCCGCATAGCGCCCCTGCTGGCAACGTTTCCGGGTTCATCCATCTCAGCTCCATTGTACTGCTTCTTTTCACAGTGCCAAAAAGATTCAAAACGATTGAGTCCTTCGCCACATCAGGGGAAAGAATAATCGTATTTGCGTAAGGCACTGTAGTATCAGTGAGTGCAGTGCATCGTCATTCGTAGAAATCTCTGTTGTTATCCTGCTCTAAATTATGGAATCTATGAAGACATCGTTATTTGCGATTGATATATATTTATCTTGTTTTTTCCTTTTTTTCGTCTGTGTCCATACATCTTTGTTGTTATAGGGCATTTTTCGTTTGTCCTGTAATATAGAGATAAAAGTTGTTTTCTAGATGTAATATGTAACTGGAAATTATTTCTTTTTTGTAAGTAGATAAATTTGTTTAGAGTTTATTGATTGTGGAAAGCTTTAATTTTTTTGTTTATCGTTTACTGTAATAAGTTTGGTAGAAAATAGTTGTGTAAAGATATATGTAATTTACTCTGATGTTGTATAAACTGTGGGCGAGAGTATTGAGAGAGAGCAATATCGATAGTCGATCTAACAAAGCAGGGGTGTGTTGTTGGGTAGCTAGAGAGGCGGACACATATTTTACTGTGGGAGTCGTGACTTTTACGAGCTGGTGAAGATTGAGTTTAGTGGCAAGCGATGTACTTTTTTAATGACTGTTTTATACCAGGACGTGATGTGATACTAGTGAGTGTAGAAACTGGGCAAAGTAAATACTGAGATTGTGCCGTGAGACGAAGAAACTATGACAATGCAACCGAGAATGGACGGCATTGTACGAGGGCAGTTCAATAAGTAATGCAACACATTTTTTTTCTGAAACAGGGGTTGTTTTATTCAGCATTGAAATACACCAGGTATTCCCCAATCTTTTAGCTACACAACACTATTTTTCAACGTAATCTCCAGTCAATGTTACGGCCTTACGCCACCTTGAAATGAGGGCCTGTATGCCTGCACGGTACCATTCCACTGGTCGTACTGCATCAATAACTTCTTCATCATCCGCGTAGTGTGTCCCACGGATTGCGTCCTTCATTGGGCCAAACATATGGAAATCGGACGGTGCGAGATCGGGGCTGTAGGGCTCATGAGGAAGAACAGTCCACTGAAGTTTTGTGAGCTCCTCTCGGGCGCAGAGACTTGTGTGAGGTCTTGCGTTGTCATGAAGAAGGAGAAGTTCGTTCAGATTTTTGTGCCTACGAACATGCTGAAATCGTTTCTTCAATTTCTGAAGAGTAGCACAATACACTTCAGAGTTGATCGTTTGACCATGGGGAAGGACATCGAACCGAATAACCCCTTCAGCGTCCCAGAAGACTGTAACCATGACTTCACCAGCTGAGGGTATGGCTTTAAACTTTTTCTTGATAGGGGAGTGGGTGTGGCGCCACTCCATTGATTGCCGTTTTGTTTCAGGTTCGAAGTGATGAACCCATGTTTCATCACCTGTAACTATCTTTGACAAGAAATTGTCACCCTCAGCTACATGACGAGCAAGCAATTCCGCACAGATGGTTCTCCTTTGCTCTTTATGGTGTTCAGTTAGACAACGAGGGACCCAGCGGGAACAAACCTTTGAATATCCCAACCGGTGAACAATTGTGACAGCACTACCAACAGAGATGTCAAGTTGAGCACTGAGTTGTTTGATGGTGATCCGTCGATCATCTCGAACGAGTGTGTTTGCACGCTCCGCCATTGCAGGAGTCACAGCTGTGCACGGCCGGCCCGCACGCGGGAGATCAGACAGTCTTGCTTGACCTTGCGGCGATGATGACACACGCTTTGCCCAACGACTCACCGTGGTTTTGTCCACTGCCAGATCACCGTAGACATTCTGCAAGCGCCTATGAATATCTGAGATGCCCTGGTTTTCCGCCAAAAGAAACTCGATCACTGCCCGTTGTTTGCAACGCACATCCGTTACAGACGCCATTTTAACAGCTCCGTACAGCGCTGCCACCTGTCGGAAGTCAATGAAACTATACGAGACGAAGCGGGAATGTTTGAAAATATTCCACAAGAAATTTCTGGTTTTTTCAACCAAAATTGGCCGAGAAAAAAAATGTGTTGCATTACTTATTGAATTGCCCTCGTAGCTCTGTGTCTGTGAATTGAACTGCGCTTGTATTTTGACTGTGTTTTCGTACACTCAGGTACTTTGAACTTACGTATTTATTCGCGTTTCGAAGAACTACCGGACGCCTATAATCAGTAATAGTCGTTCTGAATTTATGCGAACTGTCTATTGTGTGAGTACATTCCTGTCCAGGACGGTTTCTCGCGATCGCGGCACTCATAATACGAATGTGCGCCAGAAACATTAAAACTGTGCACTTATACGGACATCTGTAACAACAATTACATTGACCAGCCTGTGGCCTGCAAAACGCCACTGTAATCAGATTTGCAGCTTAATGAATACCACCGCCCGCCCGATTACGAGGAAAAATCATCAGCTGCATTCATACGACCGTGGGAGCAGATCTCAGCGATTCACCAGGAGCAGCCAGCTGCTGTCGACATCGCGACCATCGTCACAACACACAAGATAAGATTTAAAAGCAGTGCTCTCCTCTCAAAGACTCCAAATTATTGCAAACAACTTTAATTTGTAATTTCTTTTCCTTTTGGATGACATTCATATAACGTTTGTCTTCTTTAGAATAAAAGTGTTCTCCACGAAGTGGTGTGTTCTATGTGGACATTGTTGACTTTCATTAGCAGTAGCCATTTCCCTTTTAATTATTTCCATTTTTGTTTATTATAAACCCGCTGCCGCTGCATGTATATTTTTTATAACTTTTGGAGGGTATGTGTCTAAATTCGTGTGCCGTAACATTTACCAGAAGTATTGTAATGTTTTGCTACTTGGACAAGGGCGCCCGCCATTAATTTCTTAAACGTCGACCAATGACAGTGGAGCTCGCTTGCTATTGGTGCTAACATTCTATAGTGGGTAATTCAAAGGTGGGTCGCTGTCAAACTACACGGGTTGTGATTACTTTGAATGAGAGTCGTGTAAAATTGTGGGTTCATCACTCAACTTTGGTATTCTTTTGTTTATTGATGTTAGAAGCAAATTGTTTTTTTTTTGTCAGTGTCATTAAATCTTATTTAATATGGTTATTCTATGCTAAACAGGGATAAATGCACGGTCAGATATTGTGTTGGGAAGTAAAATTTGGAGAAACGTCTATTTAGATACGACTTGATTTTGACTGCATTAGTTAACACGGTACTTTTCGGGTATTTTGGCGATACTTAGTGACAGGGTAGAATCTGCAGAATAAAACTGAAACAAGCATGAAAATTTGCCTGCCTCATTTCAGTGCTACTGACTGTCTCACAAAAGTGGGTGCATCAGACCTTGGAATGCACAGCCATGAATGGAACAAATTGCACTTGGCGTCTTCAGAGCTTGTAATCGAGATTAAGCTTTTAAAAATCTGTTTTCTTCGATTTTAAATATATACCATTGTTTTGTCACTGTATATACAGATGGGAGCCAGAAAGGGAATGAACTAGGTTGTTCAGCTGTTTTTCCTTAAACAGTTTCCAATTACGCCTTACGAAACATTTACAAACTTTGATGCATGGGTTATATGGCACTATGTTGGCACTGCAGTGGATTCAAAGGCCCCACTTTTCAATGTTTCTCATCTGTTCTGAGTCACTCAGGGCGCCAAAAATGTTCTACAAAACGTATCCTGTAGACGAGCTGATCCAGATGATCCACACACCTCACAGCCGATCCAAGACCAAAGCAAAAGAGGTTGTCTTTTGATGGGTATCTGGACACGTCGGGATGCAGAGAAACGACACGGCCAACGAAGCATCCAAAAAGTGTGTAGGGATGGTGGTTGTACGTCGATGTGCCGTCTCCTCGAAACCCGTCATCTCATTGTGTAACTCAAGAATCGTGCGCCAGTGAAGAAGCCAAATGAGTGGAGTGCCAAACAATGTGCTGCAGTTACACAAATCGAACACACAGGCGTTGTGGACTTCATGCCAACCGCACCTACTGAAGGACAGTGCACTGGACATGGCCTATTAGCATACAGTTTCCTCTTGCGACAGGGGGATCCACTACTCTATGAGGTTTGTGTTGTCACACTTTTGATTCAGTATGTTTTGGTTACGAGTGTTTTATACACGGTGGAGAAAAATTGTGTCACGAAATTTTAACTCTGGATACCTGATGCCAGTAGGAATCAAAATTACTAATGTTGTGTAGGTCGAAAACGCACAATTTTTAAACTACGGAAACTTGGCGCCAGGCCGTCCGATTGACCGTGGGATTGCCCTGTTGCCATTCGTCGGTTTACAGGCAGCGCTATGGTTGTCGGTTCACACATACAAAAGTCCCTCGCCCCATCAATGCCTCAACGCAATACGCACACGTGTCGGATAGATCTTGCTGTTTGTCTCCACTTGACGTCAGAGGCATTCACTCGTAAGGTTCGCATCGGAACGCCCACACGTCATCTGTGATTTAATCATACAGTAAGCATGGCGACAGAGTATTAGTTTGAAGAATGGACCAGCCGACAGTAATGCGCATGAAGCTCTAAGGTTGTATAAGAACCTGTACACAGCAAGACGCCACCCACACCCGCAAACGTTGAAAGGTGGCTACACTGAGCCACAGCGCCAGAGAGTGCGCCAAAGAGTATTATTCAGCCGCCTCCACTGGCAGTTCTTGTCGAGAAGTCGTGGTGGAGAGTGCTTATCGAGATGTGGTAGTAGTGAGTCGGTGTTGAGATGTTGTAGTAGGGAGTGCTTGTTCCATGTTTTATGCAGTTGTTTGATGGGCTAGACAGCAGATGTTGTTCGAATGGAGATATTGTAATGATCAGAGTGCTTTTCGTCAATATATATGAAGGTAAAAAAATTCCCTTTTCTTTATATTATTCCAATGTCTTAAATAATGCGTCATTACAGGTTCAGTCAACAAAGCATCTGGCTTGTGTTCTTGTATTAGAGTGTAATTCTGGTTTCCTTACGCAATTATAGTATTTCTATTTTTTTTAATTACTTCAGTATAAATGGTATTTAAAATTTCTTGTCTTATTGAAGAAGAACCGTGCCAGATGTGTACGTTGAATCACACTTCCACCCACAGAACAGTTACACTTGTGCTTTGGTTTCGTACGTTTTATAGTTGCTGGGGACTTAATTAATTAATTGTGTTAACGGAAATTTTCTTTCGTTCTTTGTTGTTATTCTATGCAGTCAGATTGCGTACTAAAACTAGTCAGGGCCAACCGTCTACGAGACTTTGTAATCGGACTTACAGCTACTAAAAAAAAAATTAAAAAGTATTTGCATTGCATTCATATTTATATAATTAAGCCCCCATGCACGTGGCGACCCTGCCAGGATCGTCCCTTGGAATTCTTCTGATTGTAAAAATAGTAGACAGTAGTATTATTGTAGTAATTTGTAGTTTAGTAATTGTAGTCTATATTGCATGTGTAGATTTGGTAATTATCATTCTTCTAAAGGTATTTTTTTGCAGAATTTAATTTTTGATGTTTTGTATACGCATTTGACAATTTTGTGCAATTATGAAGATTTCAATTGTTCGTTAATCGCGTTTGTCGGGAAGCATTCCCTGTGAATGGTATTGTTGGAGATAAAGTCTCATTGTGTGTAAATTTCGTATAGTGACGAATTTTGTATGTTTTGTAAATGATTACGCAATCGATGAAAAAGGCAAAAATGATGGATAGTCAGAATGACGAAATTGTTGACATGGCGAACTCGCCAACACAGGAGAACAGTATGATGAATAATGAAGTTGAAAACAATTTAATAAGTCGGGAAAATAGACCGGAATCAATTCAAAATTTTTCACAATCAAAACATTTTCCGTATACGAGATTAACGACAGAAGACTCTGGAATAGTATCGAATACAGATAGCTTTATGGCTATGCCGAAGGGAGTTGGTTTTGCGGAAATGTTAGGGGCGAAAAGAATTTTGAACCAGTTAATATGGAGCAGTTGATGGGTGTAATATTAAATTTGGGATCTGAATTAAAAACACGGTTAGACTCACAAATAGGAACAATTAAAACAGAGATGGGAACTTTGGGATCTGAAATTAAAACCGAGATGGAAGCAATGGCAACACGGTTAAGCTCACAAATAGGGACATGTTTCAAAAACATGAAAGATGAATCAAACAAAGAAATTAGAGAAGAAATGCGACCAATTTTGAATGCTCACAATAATAGTTTAATTTCAATAGAAATTAGACAAGAGGAACAGGATAGAGAACATGAAGAAAGAGATCGTGTGATAGTACAGAAATTTTCAGAGTTGAATGTACAACGTGCACACGATAAGGAAGAAATATTTGAGAGAATCGAGGAACCAGTACCAAATGACAAAATAAATAACCTAACACAACAATATGAACAGTTAACTACTAAATGTGACAATACCGAAATCCGAGTCGCGACACTTACAGAAGACGTAAATAAACAGCAAGAACAAATAGGTGATTTATCGGAAAGAGTGGAGGAGATTTCAGATAAATTGACAAATCTTAGTTTACATGGATACAGAGATTCAGATGATACAGCTCCATTACCATTTGCAGAAACCGAAGAGTACCAGAACATAAATAAGCATGTTGAAAATCAGGGAAAATTTAATGAACTCGTTAAAAGGGAATTTGAGGCATTATAAAAGCAAGTCAAACAAATTGAAGGCGAAATCGTAGGAAAACACAGCAAAAGAAATTTAGAATCACAGATAGCCGAAGGGTTTGAAGAAAGTAATTTGTTTCATTTACGGGATGCAACAAGAGGGCGCCAGGCGCGCGAACTTGACAATAATCGTCATTGGGACTGGGACAGACGCGGTAGGTCTTTGTCGCCACGAGGAGAAAACTTTGATTATAAACACTTTTTGACTGTTCGGAAATTTAAGATCTTTCGCAATTCTAAGAATGACATACATCCATGTTCATGGTTAGATCAATTTACGTACGCACTTCCGCCAAATTTGCCACTAAGTCACAAATTGGAAATTATGTGCGGCTATTAATGTCCTCAGGGGATTCACTACACTAAGTGAATATGTGCCGTAGCGTGCATAGGGCCCCGAGCTGTAGTGGTGCTATTTCCCTTTGAGTTTTCTGCACCGCTGCCTACTCTTCTACTATTCTTTGCATCTATCAAAACAACTCTTCGACTATCAATCTATCTAGAGAGTCAGTAAACAATAACCGGATATGACTATTTTACCCAAAAGTGATTTCGGAAATTACCATTTGGACTTACTGTATCTTCATCAGCATTCATTCATAGTTTAAACGAAATTTTACCTGTTTATCTTCGTGACAATGTTACTTCATATGTTGACGATATTCTTATTGCTAAACGTTCTTGGAGTGAGCATAACAAAATTTTGGATTCATTATTACGTATCTTTGCAAGAGTTGGCATTACAGTGATCTTGGAAAAATCTGAATTTGGTCGTTCTCAGGTGAAATTTCTTGGTCATATTACTTCTACAGAAGGTATTCTTCCTGAACCAGAGAAACTAGACGCTATTCGTAATTATGCTGTTCCTACCACAAAACGTGATGTTCGTAGTTTCCTTGGTGTCTGTAATTTTCTTAGACGCTTTGTTAGATTGGACGATTTGGCCACACCTCGTTTATGTGAACTATCCGGAAAGAATTCTAATTGGTGTTGGGATGGGGAAGCTCAGTCAGAATTTGAACAACTTCGTGATGCTTTAGTTGCTGCTCCACTTCTTTCACATCCGGATTTATCTAAAGATTTTTGTTTGGCGACGGACTCATCATACAAAGGCCTAGGTGCACATTTATTTCAAGAGATAGAAGAAAACGGCGTTGTAGTACAGAAAACTATTGCATTTGGAAGTCGTGTTCTCTCTAAATCAGAAAAGAATTATTCGATTACGGAACTCGAAGCTTTGGCTGTTGTTTGGGCTTTCACAAAATTTCGGACATTTTTGTTTGGCAGACATACTAAGGTTTACACCGATCATCGAGCTCTGGAATTTCTTATGTCAACAAAATTAACTCATGGCAAATTGTCACGATGGGCGCTGTATCTACAGGAATTTGATTTTAGCATTGTTTACATACAGGGTTCTTCAAATATTATTGCTGATGCTTTATCACGTGCACCTATGGGTTTGAAACAAAGTGCTGAGGAGGACTGCAAAGAAAACAATTATTGTTTGATGTATATTCAAGGTGTTGCGTTTGAGGATTTAATTTCGTCTTCGCTCCAGGACATCGCTAAGGAGCAAAATAAGGATCCAATCTGGAAGGACATTAAGGAGAAGTGGAGGAGAAAGGAAAGCGTAGCGATTAGACAGCATTATTTAGTTCGCAATCATATTCTTTTTAAACGAAAATCGGTCGACAGCTCTGTTTGGTTAGTTTGTATTCCTGATGAGTGGGTTAATAAATTGATTTGGTACACACATTTCAGTTATGCACACTTTGGTCCCAGAAAATGCTTCCATAAATTACGAGAAAATTGCTACTTCAGTAATATGGAAAAACGTATTCGATGTGTTCTTGCCAAATGCAAATTATGTCAAAAGGCTAAGCCGCCAACTATTTCTCACCGAGCACCGTTGTTTCCTATCATTCCAGCGAAATTAAAGGAGATGGCTGCAGTCGATTTGTTCGGCCCAGTGGTTCGTTCTACTAATGGTTTTGGGTACATTTTAGTAGCAGTGGAATTGGCATCAAAATATGTGTGTTTTACACCTTTACGCAAAGCAACAGCTCGTTCAGTATCTAACGCTTTCATCAAACATTTTCTTAAAGAAGTGGGTCACGTTGATAAGGTTATATCAGATAATGGATCATAGTTTCGCTCTAAAATTTGGCTTCGTACTCTACGGCGTCGTAAGATTAAACCAATCTTCATTTCACTTTTTCACCCTCAATCTAACGCTTCAGAGAGATGGATGAAGCAAATCAATAAATTGTGTCGTCTTTATTGTCATCAGAATCACAGAACGTGGGATCAGTATCTTCATATTTTTCAAAACATTCTGAATGAACTCCCTAATGATTCAACTTCTTTACCGCCTCTATTGATATTAAAAAATAAAGCACCGACAAATCGCATTTCTGAAATAGTTCCTTTCCCGCCTGCACGGAAACTGCGGCATTCTGAAGTTGTTAACCCGGCCCTACAAAATATTGCATCTGCGGCTGCTAGAAGAGAGAAATTAGCAAAACGTCCTGGTCGTTTAAAGACCTTGTCAGTTGGTCAAAAGGTGTTAATTAAGTCTCATCGTTTGTCTCACAAAGGAAAGGGCTTGTGTCGCAAATTTTTTCTGCTTTATAACGGTCCATATAGAATTCGCAAAATTATTCATGATAACACTGTCGAAGTAAAAACTCTTAAAACTCGGCGCTCTAAGGGAGTACATCATATATCTAACGTTAAAATTTTTGTGGAATGACATACTTTCGAGAAACCAACAGTTATACGTAAACATGCGGAGAGTACAAGGATACCGCGCTGTGTTTTGGCGGCGGCACATACACAAAGCAACAGTCAAGTCTGCGCGCCGCACAAGGCAGTCGTTGACCGCAAACAATTACTTCTTACGTCACGCGTACCTACAGCTGATCGAGCGCTCAGTGCGAATGCACTGACAGCCGTAAACAAATACACAGTCTAATTTCTCCGATTAAATTCAGTATAAAGCTATAGTGACTTGATAAATTATGTTATTAACGTTCAGTATTTTTCAGGGTACGGTTGTATAAAATATTTAAGAACTTCAGGTAAATTCTGTGTGTGTCCGACGTTAAGAGGACTTGCTATCAAGGAATTTTCAGGAAGAATGTCATTTCGAAGAAGAAAGTAATAAACTAAAAAGGTAACTATTAATTGAGTTTATTTTTCAGGTAACATATTTCCACTTAGGTACGTACTTTAGACGTAATTTGCTGCTCGCGATTACGTGATTCAGACTTTGTGCTAAATTTCATGTTCTATGAATTTACTTGTGAAGCGAAGTGCTTGCGTACGTTAACTGATTTTGACAATGATTGATTAATGAACAGGGTTGTTACTTGTGTATATTATGCATCGCTTGGCTGCACTGCTTTTTCACTGATGTCACATTTTTTTTACTATGTGCCTGCTGTGCCTATTTATTTGAATTATAATTGTCACCTGATTAGTTGTGCTGATATGGTTATGTATATAAGTTACACTTTGTGATTTATCTGCTTGCGCCTTCATGTTTACTTATTAAGATTACATATGAACATTTATTTGCTTATGCTGATATGATGCGAATGACCTGTTTATTATGTAAGATACATATTTGCTGCTTTGCGTATGGATTGCATATTTATACATTTCTGTTTGTTGTCATAACTACTCTTTAATTTGGTATATAGAAATGCTGATATGCGGTGTATGAACATGGAGTTTAGGTCACACTATGGTATTAATTATAGATTGTTTGCTTGGCAGAGCCTCGTGGTAGGAATTGTGCTGCATCCACTTGTTGACATTATGTTCTCTACTGGTATATTTACTCGCTATTGCATGTTTTGCTTACGCTCAGTGCTTTATATTTTAAGATAAGAAACTGAACTGCTATAATTCTACGAACGACGTTGGTACAAGAAACTTCATAGAAGTCACATGAGCTGGAGGTTTTATGGAAGCTGTATAAATTTATGCTAATAGGAAGGAAGCTAACGACATGACATACTAACACTAGGGTTAGACCATTGACAGTTATTACACTGCATTCCTCGTGAGCAATTGAAATAGGAAGTGACACTTGACACAAGAAATACTCCTCATGTATGTTTCTGATTTGCCATGATTCTTGAAATGGTGTACACACTGTGAAATATTACGATTTATTCACTCAAAGTCTTATGTGATCTTTCATACTACGTACTCGTACTTACTTACTGAGAGTTATTCAAACTAAAGGTTGTTAGAAGTCATGTATGCATTTCTTTTGTTTAATGATGGACAAGGTAACCAAAATGTATCCTATAATTCATAATGAGTAGAAGATTTGGGTCAGATGGATTACACAGAGGTTGTGTGTGGACACTGTGTCTTCGGATTGCATGGGATGATGAATTGAAGTTTGCACTAGGATTTTATCTGTACTTGTTCGAGGAGACTGACTAGAGGAAAGAGTTGTTATGGAAGTGAAATGATATTCGTCATAAGGTTTAAATGTACCGACGTAAGAGGTATTATTGAAGTATTGAGATTATCTGATGCTGATGATTATTGGAGTTTTGGTGGATAAGAGGTAAAATAAGTGAGGAGCATATTTTTTTGTTGGTTTATATGGAACAAGAAGGATGAAGATGGCAGACTAGAACACTCAAGTAGAAGGAAGATAGTCTACACACACACTTTGTTAAATCACTAAGCAGTATATACTTTTTTTTTTAGAGGAAGCATTTGCATATCTTGGCTCACTGACAGTTGTTCAGAAACCGTACATTTTGATTTGGCTTGGCAAACATTGGTCTTGACAGGACGACTATGACGTTGACTAACTATTATTGACTGTTATACATTGCTGCCACTACTACTTGATACACATGATGAATATCAAATTTTGACAGAATTGCATTTACACAGTTAACACTATTCAATTACACAGTAGCACTTAATGTGGATGAAAGATGAGTGAGTGTGTTTTCCCTTCCTAATCCCAAATAATTGGTACCGACCTACCTCCTAAATATTATTTTACTTGTTGTTGTGGCTTGCACTGACACCCATAAATATTATAGGCTTACTGATATTTGTGTATTTGTAATAGTTAATATGACAATTATCTGATATCATTTGTGTGTTTATTATATTTTGTATGTTTAGTGTAAGAGCATTGATAATTTTGTAAAAGCAATTGTGTGTGCATTCAAACTGTTGTTCGTGCTTGCACCTATCATCGTTCATGGGTGCCACCTGGAAATGTTTAATTTCTGCTGAGAAACTCTGATGAACTGTCTGATTAGTGATAGTGAATATTATGGACTGTTACGTGCACTTATTCAACATTGCTGGGTGCTACTAATGGAACTGCTTCTACTGACATAATGTCACTTGTTGCTGTCTGCACCTGCTCAACATTGCTGGGTGCCACTGATGGACTGCTTCTACTGAAATGATGTCACTTGTTGGTGTCTGCACCTGCTCAACATTACTGGGTACCACTGATGGACTGCTTTTACTGAAATGATGTCACTTGTTGCTGTCTGCACCTGTTCAACATTGCTGGGTGCCACTGATGGACTGCTTCTACTGAAATAATGTCACTTGTTGGTGTCTGCACCTGTTCAACAATACTGGGTGCCACTGATGGACTGCTTTTACTGAAATAATGTGACTTGTTGCTGTGTGTACCTGTTCAACATTGCTGGATGCCACTGATGGACTACTTCTACTGAAATGGTGTCACTTGTTGGTGTCTGCACCTGTTCAATATTACTGGGTGCCACTGATGGACTACTTCTACTGAAATGATGTCACTTGTTGGTGTCCGCACCTGTTCAACATTACTGGGTGTCACTAATGGAACTGCTTCTGCTGAAAGATTTCACTTGTTGGTGTCTGCACCTGTTCAACATTGGTGGGTGCCACTGATGGAACTGCTTTTACTAAAATGATGTCACTTGTTGGTATTTGCACCTGTTGACCATTGCTGGGTGCTACTGCTGGAACTATTAACTACTTGTTTTTTGAATCATTGAAAGCATTTTATGTGAACATTTGTATAAACTGATTTTTTGTGTATTGTGTAAACTATTATGTTAAGTCACATGTGTGAAAGAATTTGTATTGCTTACTGTATTTTATATATTAGGTTATTGAAAGGTTAGTGCAAAGCCAAAATTTTATCTAATTATGCGATATATACGTATTAATACTATCTTTTTTTTGTCTGTATTTTTTTGACGAATTTGGTGGTATTTTCACCACCAATGCTGGCAAAAATACCATCAAATTCTGGCCCGTGGAGGAAGAGCATATGAAAGGTGGCTACACTGAACCACAGCGCCAGAGAGTGCGCCAAAGAGTATTATTCAGCCGCCTCCACTGGCAGTTCTTGTCGAGAAGTCGTGGTGGAGAGTGCTTATCGAGATGTGGTAGTAGTGAGTCGGTGTTGAGATGAAGTAGTAGGGAGTGCTTGTTCCATGTTTTATGCAGTTGTTTGATGGGCTAGACAGCAGATGTTGTTCGAATGGAGATATTGTAATGATCAGAGTGCTTTTCGTCAATATATATGAAGGTAAAAAAATTCCCTTTTCTTTTTATTATTTCAATGTCTTAAATAATACGTCATTACAGGTTCAGTCAACAAAGCATCTGGCTTGTGTTCTTGTATTAGAGTGTAATTCTGGTTTCCTTACGCAATTATAGTATTTCTATTTTTTTTAATTACTTCAGTATAAATGGTATTTAAAATTTCTTGTCTTATTGAAGAAGAACCGTGCCAGATGTGTACGTTGAATCACACTTCCACCCACAGAACAGTTACACTTGTGCTTTGGTTTCGTACGTTTTATAGTTGCTGGGGACTTAATTAATTAATTGTGTTAACGGTAATTTTCTTTCATTCTTTGTTGTTATTCTATGCAGTCAGATTGCGTACTAAAACTAGTCAGGGCCAACCGTTTACGAGACTTCGTAATCGGACTTACAGCTACTAAAAAAAAAAAAAAATTAAAAAGTATTTGCATTGCATTCATATTTATATAATTAAGCCCCCATGCAACGTTAACAGCAATTCACCGGCGACTCGGCAAACAGCTTCGTTAGCCTGATATCATGGTGATGTTGGAAGACCTCGAACACGACGGGATGCTGCATTTGAAGGGACTGCTCTCGAACGTTTCAAGGAAACACCTGCGACAAGTACTCGAGCGGTGCCGGCCGTAGTGACCGAGTGGTTCTAGGCGCTACAGTCTGGAACCGCGTGACCGCTGCGGTCGCAGGTTCGAATCCTGCCTCGGGCATGGATGTGTGTGATGTCCTTAGGTTAGTTAGGTTTAAGTAGTTCTACGTTCTAGGGGACTGATGACCTCAGAAGTGAAGTCCCATAGTGTTCAGAGCCATTTGAACTCGAACGTTTGGACACGACATGGCAGTCAGTCATCGGTTAGTCTGGGAGGTTTTGAGGGATGATAACCAGCATCCATTTAGTTTCCACCCTCTCCAAGATCTAAATCCTGTGGCGGACTATGAACACAGGCTAGGGTTTGGCCGGTGGTTTCTGCGACGTGTTGCACGAGATCCCGACTTCCCTGCCATTGTGGTGTTTACCAACGAGTGCACCTTCTATCCGGATGGCCTTTACAGTACTCGAAACGTTCAATACTGGGCAAGGGGAATTCCTCACGTCACGTATCTCCACGGGCAAGAGGAACGATTTTCGCTCAAAATTTGGGCAGGTATTGTGCGTAAACATCTGATTGGGCCGAGCCGTCTACCTCCTCGACTTCCCGGGCAAATTACCTTCACTTTTTGCAAGAAACTCTACCTGGCCTGCTGGAAGCTGTTTCCCTGAACATACGACTGCACATGTGTTTGCAGCATGATGTGCGGGTACTTAAATGAACTTTTCGACAGCCGGGTAATTGGCAGACGTGCTCGTAGAACATGGCCCCCGCGATCACCAGACTTCACTCCAACGGACTTTTTCCTGTGTGGATTCTTCAAGGTTCTAGTTCACCCACCTGGACGCGAACCACCTAGAAACGAAGAGGAATTAATTGATCGCATTCAATATGCCGCCAATCACATCACGGTAATGCCAGGAATCTTTGAAAGAGTTCGGCAAAACACCGTTCGACGTTACCAAGCTTGTTTCGCGTCAGAGGGTCGCCAGTTTAACCACCTGCTTTAAGTGAACAATGTTCTAGCTAAGAAAAATTTGTAAAAGACTTTCTGTACTCGAACTAATAGGTGTTGTCGGGAAACTACAATGGATGAGTCGGGGCCCCGGCGGATTGGCCCCCAGAGTGGAAGGCTGGCGCGCTACCACCGAGCGTGCGGTCCGTCTTGGATACATTGCGATCTCCGGCAGGCAAAGCATTTGGCAGATTATGCAAATCCCACAATTGTTACTACTGACTGCGTTTCAGTTGATTTCAGGTTCTAATCTTGGCTCAGGATTCGCCAATTTATGCGAAATCCCCTCTTCGTGATTTTGTATTCCCTGTCCAGAAAATTAATTGTGGGAAGGCCGTTTTCTTAAGATCTACCATATTAATGTACATGTTCACAAATTTAGGTGGGTAAAGCGATTTTTATAAGGCCCTAGGTATAGATCATAAAGTGGGGGATTTATATAATAAATAATGTGGCTGGAAAATTTCTAACAAAACAATCTTTCATTTAAATACACAAGTTAACTCAAATAAAACAATGATTATAACTCTTATTACAAGAAACAGAGAAACGATGAGTAACGCTATATGTGTGAAACTGATGATTATTGGTTATTCTGGATAACAGTTACTCTCCTCTCTCACATAGCCCTCACTTAAACACGATGTGGGGCTTACGTTCACCTCACGAACTGCTGACAGAAACCGGCAACAGGGTAATCCGGCGGCCAATCGGAGCGCGTGGCACCACGTTTCCGTAATTTAAAAATTGAGCGTAATTTTGTTTCCTATTGGCATCAGCTATCCAGGGTTAAAATTTCGTGACATAATTTTTCTCCACTCTGTATACCGACATAACTGCAACCGTCGGTTTGGCTCGCGATCTGCACACCATCCTCGACGACACCAGTCTAACATGGGTTTTGAAAAACTGTCAGCCATCGTCCATAAAGTGATGGAGAGCGAATGTCAGCGTGCTCTGAGCGGATAGTTGGTACAGCAATTTAGCATTTTTATTACTCGGTTTTCAATGCTATTCCTTAGTGTTCCATGAGAGCGGTTTTCTATACTTGGTTGGTAGATTTAATGCGATGTCACAACTCCACCTGTGGAGAAAGCCCACGTCTTCCCCCCTTCCCCTCATCCCACCCTCAACCCTTACGAGTCTGGCACGCTTACACTTTGTAATGGCGCTGATGACCATGCTGTCGAGCATGCAAAATCATCATTGTCAGGTTATCTTCCATTAGTGAAGTGGGGGCACTCAGTGACTGTTACGTAATTTATAAATGATAGAGCGCAGCAATTAGTCGTCCATTTTTTTTTATTTATTTATTTTTTTGCAGTTTTTATAACGCAAACCAGATTTCGACTAGTCTGGATTTGCGTAATAAAACCAGAAAAAAGAAAGAAAGACTGATTGCTGGGCTCTACCATTTATAAATCATCATCATTGTTTAAAATACTCGTAATTGGGGGGTTGAAGAAACGTACATTTGTTTCCCAGAGTTATTGTTTTTTTTATCAAGACTAGTTTAATTCAGTATACATAGTTTCGTACTCACTGAATATCTGAATTTTATATATATATATATATATATCCTTTCGAGCGTAGGCAAGTCACATTTTCAGTATCTATGCCGCTCTGTATCAGACTAGGTATTCAAGTGCCTTGAGCTCGATCTTAAGGTAACTGTAGGACTTCTTGATTGTCATTTTTCATTTCCTTCGTCTCTGCAAAGCTTTTCAATGTGAAAAATGCTGATTGCACTGTTAATCGGAGTCTACGTTAAACTGTAAGTCCTCCTGTGACTAGTTAGGTAAATCAATTTGTAGGTCTTGGGAGTACAGGTGTACCATATGCAACAGCATCACTGTGATGTTCCAAGCAAACCTCCGGCTTATGACAGCTCCTTTTATCTGCATAGTTATAATGTGGGCCATGCTGTTTGTTACCTCTAGTACAGATGTACCGCAACGGTTTCTGAGCTGTAAGTTGACTCCAGAAAGAATCTTTCAGACTCCACCTGCATATGTTCTTAACAACTGAGCTATGCGCATACGATATACGATCTGCTGCTTCCTCTGTCAAATCCCTAGGTTGTGTCTTACTTACATCTCACTTCCAGGGGTCCTAGTCCAGCTGGGTGTGGAGTAGAGCTTCTGGAAAACTTGGGAAGTATAGAGAGAGGGGTGCAGACTAAAGTGGAAATGCTACCGTGAGTCGTGTGCTTCGTGTCTCAGCTGGTAAAAACACTGCCCGCCGAAGAAAATTTTCTGGGTTCGACTCCCAGTCCGACTCATGTTTTTAAACTGCCAAGAAGTTTTATAAGTTCAGTGTAAATAATTTCTGATGGCATTTTTTATAATCCAAGTAAATAAACGCAGTAGTTTCTATGATTTGATGGTACATTCAAGTGATAAATAGTTTAATAAGACCGTGTTGTTGTTGTTTCCTGATGGAGACAATAAGAACAGACATGATATCATTTGCTTCAAAGAACTCAGATTTGCCAAACAGTTCCTTCTAGAGAGCCACAAACGCTTGAGAGTGTCTATGTACGTACTGGAGGGTGTGGCGGGTGTGGGTGAGGCTGGAGAGGGAGGGGAATGGTGTGTCTGATGATATCTTTGCTTTAATACCCTGTCTTCACTGTAATTTAGTATACTGAGTAATTCTGTATTGGGTCTGATTCATGTCCGGTTTTTGCTTTACAACTAAAATGCTAACATCAGACTTGTGTTGGCCGAAATTTGCAAACTTTGTTCTCTAGGTTCCTGAAAATTCGCCACTGAGTATGTACCTAAGCTAAAAATGTAAAGTGCCTCACCTTTCAAAGGTATGCCCTTATTACGAAATGTAACACGCCTGGTAATCTCCATGGTCTGTTGCGTTACATTTCCACGTAACTATTACGAAGCGAGTGAGAAGTGTTCTAGAATATGTTTCTTACGTGTTTCACTTCCGTGAATGGAAGCAGGTCTTGTTCTATCCTATCAAGTTACTGTTTTCCAGAAAACGTCCCAATTAAAATGTAAGCCGTTTCCCATACTAATTGACCATTAAGTTGTTTTCTTCCAATGTTCACTTTATGCTGAAATCAACTTTTGTGTGAGATTCACAGCTGCTCCTCGTAATGAATTCTTCACTGTATGGGGCGAAGTTAAATCAGTTCCAACAGTACTGAAAATGCTGTATTTGCATTATCCATCGTAACTCTTTTTTGTTTATTTACATGTTAAAACTTTTTTCACTATTTAGGACACGAACTGTGCTTTGCTCAACACTGTAATACATTTTAGCTGGCTCTGCGATGAGCAATTATTTTAATCTCTTTTTGCTTTTTCTTTTGAAAAATATATAATTCAGAAAAAATTATGCAGAATATTTATTTGAAATGTGTGATATTTTCATGGATAGTGGCAAATGTTGAACTCAGAAAAAAGAATGGCAGATGGACCTTCTCCAGTAGTGTAAAGAGTAGATTACAAGCTTCCGAGCCTGCAAAGTGAACCAAATCTGTGTAGAAATTTATGGCATTACCTGAGTGAAAGAAGAGATCGCTTGAAAGGACACATCATGAAGCATACAGGAATCGTCTGTTTGGTAATGAAAGTAAGTGTGGGGAGGGAGAGGAGGGCTAAAAATTGCAGAGGGAGAACAGGGGACAAATATGGTCAGCAGGATGGCTCGGGTGTCGGTTGCAGAAGTTATCTGGGGAACGGAAAAGGACTGAGCAGCGTGAAGGGCTGCATCAAACCAGTCATTAGACTGAATACCTCAACAATAACAACAACAAAAACAATAATAATAATAATAAGCCAATAGGTGGCATGTTTACTTTTAATCGAGAATGTATGTTGTACTCATAAACAGTCTGTCTGATATCTAGATAATATTCTAATTGAAGTTTGAGCATGCACCATCCTCAAACAAGCAAATAGCTCTTTCTAATTTGCTTTTGATATTTTTCTTAATTTTTATCCCGCAGTTCACAATTACTGCATTGTGACTACTACCAATACTTTTCAGTGCTTTCAGCTCCATACATTTGTTTCCGAAAAATTATCGTTAGAAAGTGCAGTATACGTATTCTCAGCGTCCCTAGATTTCTGGACAGAAAGTAAAAACCGCCTATCGGTTTTTCCTCTATCACTTGTGGGAGAGAGTATTCCGTTTGTTGCACTGTTCTGGTACCAAAAAAGATCAATGTTGAGTAACCAAAATTACATTCTTTTGAAAAGTTTCTTCTTTCCCTTGCTCGTTTCTAATAAACAGAATCATTAGATTCCGGTTCTTACATGTATACAATATTGTGCACGGAGCAAGACTACCGTTGAGAAAAATTTCACAAATGGCAGTACCTTTTCGTGCTATAAATTATGATCTGTTGTTATTTATTCCTCTGTTTCCTACTAAGGTGATGCTGTCATTAGCGTACTGGACTTGCAAGGCAAATAACCAGATTTAAATCCCTGTCCGTTCATCCAGATTTACGTTTTCTGTAGTTTGTCTATATCGTTAATGGCTTCTTTGTAAAAGACACCGACTATCGAATAATAATCTATGCACAATTGGCTTCATCAGTAACATATGTGTGGAGCTCCTAGCTCACGGTTTGTAAGCTTACTGTCTTAGTATCGTCCTTACGGTGTCAGACGCCCAGGTGCTAGTCACAGTCCAGTATTTTACCGCCATTAAAAATGAAACAGCAACTCAGTATCTACTCCAAGAGACGGGCATATTGTTCTCTGAAAACCACTTGGCACCCAAACATGAGTGTTGTTCAGTCTTTGTACCTATCAGGTGCAAAGCACAAAGGACCCCTTTAGATTAAGTCTCAGAATATTATTTCCACGTCTAAATTGTTTGTATTATTTATCAAAAGATCCAGAGATATTGACACTGCTGAGGTAACTTACAGATTATGATATCCTTATCGTCAATACGGGACTCTGGTTCGACCTTTGTATCAATGTTAACTATCAATTTAAAGAAACCAAAAATTTTCTGTATTATTTATCAGTATACATAAAGTTTAGTTCTGTACCAGTAAAAAAAACGCACATGGCTCACTTTATTGGCTCCACTGTTATAACTTGCAGGTTAAGGAACACTTGACACCAAAATGCGACTGTAGTACGATCTTTGTAACCATTTGGTGCAATCCATGAAGGACCCTCAAATTAAGTGTCACACTGTTACTTCCACACCTAAATTGTCTATATTATTTACCAAAATTTATGTAAAGGTTTGTTCTGCACCATAACGCTATTGTTGTTCGATCTCTGTACACACTTTACGCAAGGCACGTTAAGTTCAAAATGGTTCAAATGGCTCTGAGCACTATGGGACTTAACTTCTGTGGTCATCAGTCCCCTAGAACTTAGAACTACTTAAACCTAACTAACCTAAGGACACCACACACATCCATGCCCGAGGCAGGATTCGAACCTGCGACCGCAGCGGTCACGCGGTTCCAGACTGAAGCGCCTTTAACCGCACGGCCACACCGGCCGGCGGCACGTTAAGTGCCACAATGTTATTTGCACGACAAAACTGCCTGTATTATTCGTTAATAACTTTTCTTAGTTCGGCAAAAACTGATACACCACATGCTAAAGTTCATGGTCGGGGACACAGAGTCCGCTGTGATCGCAGCCTCCCTTCCTGATATTGGAACCCACACAACGCCGTCCACAGCACTTGTTGCACTGTTGCCCGTACAGAGTTCGGTGATCAGGGCTCAGTGTATGCGACAATCGGAGCTGCCTCTCCGATACTGCAATCTCCACAGCGCCGGACGCAGTGCTTTCGTAAAACCGGTATAATCCTTCTAACCGACAACATTCGAGAATTTTATAATTTGCCTTATATTTACTGTTAGTAATATTTTTAACTCATTCCAAATTCTCTTGCGCGTGTGCTGCCAACTCTTACCCATGTTATAGCGGAATCTGCATATATAATTTCAAGTTTACCACTTTAGCAAACGAATGTTCGTTATATGTAGATATTCAATCAGTTTCAAACTCTGTAAATGGCATTTATGTTGCTAGATCCGTAATATCAAGACCTCTAAATGTATGTGGAATGTAACCATCTTTTCCCATCAGATCCAAACAAGAATAGAGTTTCATAAACAAATTTTTCACATATCCTCTAACGTTGTAAACGATCTTCTCTGAGTATTCCTATACGCAGCCACTGTCCTTTGATATTTACAGTAATTGCTGATCTCATGCATTCCTCAGTTGTATCCAGATTTTTACATATACTGTGTTTAAAGTAATTTGCAAGCCTTCCTTTACATCTGCACTGGTTTCTTCTTTCTCCAGTAGCTGTTTATTTTCTTTCTTCGTGGCAGATTATTTAACCAATTACTCCAGTTTTGTTTACATGGCCATCTTCCGCAGCTGCTGTTACAGTCAGTTCTATTGGTTATCCGTCTTGAGCTGACTACAATTTAATTAAATAGAACTACACCAGTCACGTTTCGGTTTTATTTACAAAACATGTTCCGCGCTTTGTAAATAAAAGCGAAACACGTCTGGTATAATTCTCTTTAATTAAACTGCAGTCAGCACAAGACGGATAACCAACAGTAACTGACTCCAGTTTTCTTTTTTTGACTTAAACTTCTTCCATTTCCCGTTTTGTTTTACCCACGCGTAACACAATAACTGGGCTTAAGGGAGCAATATCTTTAATAGGAATTTATTTAAGTCTGTTCAATACATTCTTTCTTTTTGTTAAGACCTTTGTGTGGAGGATTTACTTGTAAGTCAGTCAGTTTACAAGTACAGACAAATTGTAAATTACTTTTAAACACTACACAACTAATGTTGAGTAAGCTGTCCAGTGTTTTACACCACATAGAAGGGCCAAACACACAATCCATTCCGTAGTTATAAATCACACTCGCAGCTTTCAGTCTGGTAAACAACGTTCTTTAGCCAAGGAAAACGTAAAAGCTTTTTATACAAGCACATCAGACATACCTTTATAAAATTGATACGATGGCTACTGTTACCGGTGTGGCCGTGCGGTTCTAGGCGCTTCAGTCTGGAACCGCGTGACCGCTACGGTCGCAGGTTCGAATCCTGCCTCGGGCATGGATGTGTGTGATGTCCTTAGGTTAGTTAGGTTTAAGTAGTTCTAAGTTCTAGCGGACTGATGACCTCAGATGTTAAGTCCCATAGTGCTCAGAGCCATTTGAACCATTTGCTACTGTTACCTTTGTTCACTCCTGAGCTAGTGTTTTGGGTTGATATAACCCAATATTTTGCTGAGATTTTTAATAAAGCGGAAAGATGTGATTACCTAACATCAAATCGAAACTTCTGTATGAAAGAATAATATCAACGAAACAGAACTGTGATATTTAACAACGATAGGACAACTGAAATAAACAGTTTAATGTTGTTACCTACAACTGTAGAATGAGGATAAATGACCAATTTATGTCATATCACAAGCCCAGGAGTGAAAGGAGATATCGGTAACCATCTAACCGGTTTTGTAAAGTGCCCTAATATGTATCTACAAGAAACTTTTGCATCTTCCTTGGTTAAAGAACGTCCTGATACGAGACTGACAGCTACAATGCATAACTACAAAATGGATCGTGTATTTGACCCTGTAGAAGTCTATCTAAGAGTTTACAATGTACTCGGCTGTACTCTTTGAAAATTGTTTGTATATGATTTAAACTACTGAGTAGTTTACAGAACAGTTGGGGTGGTGTTTTTAACAGTGTTCTTCAACTTGACTGATGGGGGCAATAAGGATACACGAATCTCAGTTCAGGACATAGTTCTTCACAAATTCATCACATATAGATGCTGCCAATTAAGACTGAATGCAATGAATAATTTTATTCTGAACATCTTAAGAAAAACAAGCAGTGTATCCAACAGACTTAGACAATTTCCTGTTACAGAAATTACTTATTCAGGTGCAGTTATGTGTTACATGTACATAAAAACAAAATGGAATTGGAAGATTTTTAAGTGAAAAATACAAACTGCAGTATTTGGCAACAACATCTGTCACGAACGGGGAATACAAACTGTTGTTAGAAGAGCAACAAGCTATTACAGATATGCAAACACTTCTTACAGGTAACTTGAAATACAGTATATGCAAAAATCTGGACGCGACTGGGGAATACAATCTTTCAGCTAGTATATACGAGGGTTGAAACTTAAATGGTGGCAACTATTTATTCACAACCGATACAAAAGAGTTACATGTTTGCACCTGTTACTGTCCTTCAAAGTAGTGACCAGCGTTGTGTGTACCCGCTGCCAGCGATGTGGAAGGCGTAGTATACCCTTAGCAGAGCCTGCCTGTTGATGGTGCAAATGGAGCGGTCTAAAGTTATGACGATTCTCGTGTACGACTGTGATGGTGTTATCCTAACGCATTACGTTCCTCCATGGCAGATGGTCAATGCACAGTATTACTGTTCGTTTTTGGAGCATCACCTGCCACCAGCTTTGCGAAAGAAGCGGCGACGCTTTCTGTGCAACCAACCCATCATTTTGCACGACAATGCGCGGGAGCACACAGCGCAAACTGTCGCTGCTCTTTTCTGTCGATGGGACTGGGAAGTACTGTACCATCCGCCATGATCACCGAACTTAAATCCTTTTGACTTTGATTTGATTGCGAAGATGAAGGAACTACTTCGTGGCATTTGCTTCATAACTGTTCCAGAGATTCGACAGGCAGTAGACCGCTCCATTCGCACCATCAACAGAACAGGTTCTGCTAATGGTATACTATGTGTTCCACATCGTTGGAAACCGGTTATACACAACGCTGGTGACTACTTTGGCGTACAAATACAGGTGCAAACATGTAACTCTTTTGTATCGGTTGTGAATAAATAGTTGCCACTATTTAAGTTCCAACCCTCGTATATGCACACACTCACCATAGTAACACATTTACTGTTAATAACAATGGAAAGTGTCTGCGCATTGGAGAACTCACAGAAGTCAATAAGTCCAAGGACGTTTACAACACTTCCTGACAAAAAAAGTGAAGCACCCAGAAGACATCAGATGTCAATGTGAGTCCCTACACGTATGCACCATCAGAAGGTATGTAAATAACAAGTGTTGCAGTTCTCTGTGGCAGGTAGAACGACTAAAAGAGTGCATTAGTTTTGTTTTTGTGTGTTATCAGGTCTGGTGGGGCATGTTACCCGGGTTCCCGAGATCGGTTCCCGGCGGGGTCAGGGATTTTCTCTGCCTCGTGATGACTGGGTGTTGTGTGATGTCCTTAGGTTAGTTAGGTTTAAGTAATTCTAAGTTCTAGGGGACTGATGACCACAGATGTTAAGTCCCATAGTTCTCAGAGCCATTTGAACCAATGGCATGTTATGAGCTTGAACACCACCAGATGTTGAGTGATCACTATGCTGTGTACCAGCCCCTGAGCTATGATATTTTCGAACCGGGACAAAAACTTGATAGTGGCGCTCTCCCCAGCCAGTTTCGTTGCAGAGGGGCTTCGCTCCACGTTTTACACGATTACATACCGACATGCCTTATGTGTGAACCAGCATTACAAGTAACGTTTTAGCAATTCCATTTTTTTAGTGTATTACTTTTGAAGTTACGTCCGTAAATTAATTATAGTTTCATAAATTGTAATAAATAATGAATAAAACATTTACATACAATAGATGCTACACCAACGAGCATGGATATACTACTGTCACATTAAGTAAAAACAGACAAAGAAGTTAAATCAAACAGTTATAGGTCGTATCGATAATAGTGTTACACCAAGAACAATTAATGGCCTCCCTGCAGCAGTCTGTGTAATCCCGCACCATTGGTCAGAGACTAGCAGCTGACAGACTAGGGAATTATCATCCTAAGCTGTGACTGCATCAGCGAACATGATCTGCCGATGAATGCCATTGCATTGTGTTCAGCGATGAACCGTGGTTTAGCTCTACCCCGGACGACTGTCGTTGGTGAGTATGGCGACGACCGGGGGAGATGTCCTGGTCTACCAAAGTTTTGGAGAAGCATAGAGAAGCATAGCGGTGTTACTCCTGTTGTTATGGCCTGAGGAGTCATAAGGTATGCCTTAGATCATGGTTCCAATGGCTCTGAGCACTATGGGACTTAACATATGAGGTCATCAGTCCCCTAGATTAGAAATACTTAAACCTAACTAACCTAAGGACAGAACACACATTCATGCCCGAGGCAGGATTCGAACCTGCGACCGTAGCAGCAGCGCGGTTCCAAACTGACACACCTAGAACTGCTCGGCCACAACGGCCGGCATCATATCATGACTGGCAGTGATTGAGGGACTTCTGATTACTGAACAGTATGTGACAGACATCCAGCATCTGCGTGTGTTACCTCTCATGTGACCCTATCATGGTGCAATTTTCCAACAGGACAATGCACTTCCATACATCGCACATGTTTCCATGAACTGTCTGCGTGATTGGAGGAAATCCCATGGCCAACAAGATCCCCAGCTACGGCCTCAATAGAAAACGTTTAGGACCAGCTCAGATGTCAACTGTCAAAGTGCCAATTTCCAGGATAGCAAGGAGCACTTAAAATGATTGAGAACCTGCTTCTCTCAGAGCACAGTACAACTCCTTTATGATCTTCTATTCTACTGAATCAGTGAATGCATCCAGGCCAGAGGGGATGCAACATCATATTGATAAGAGGCCTCATAGGGCGAAGTACTTTATAATCACTGCAATAACGTTACCCTCCCTCTCAAACCACCCAATTTCATTTCGTTTCATCCTCCCCATATAGGTACTCCATCTTTTTTGTCAGGCTGTGTACCTTAGAGGACATGCGAAAGGTCTGTTTATAAACCTCCATTCCCATTTGGATCCGTTTAAAGGAATGATTGCAGTGTCTCTAAATGTGGTGGTCTCGACATCGTGCATCTAGCAACAGAAAAGCCATTTACTGAGTTTCAAACTGATAGAGTAGCTTTATTTAACAACCATTTGCTTGCTAAAGTGGTAAACTTAAAGTTCTACAAGTAAATGCAGCTAGAATACAGGGAAGAGGTAGCAATGTACACCCTAGCGGATGTGAATTTTTACTATGCAGGAAATAAAAGGAGAAACAGAAATTTGTGAATTTTCTCAGCTAAAAGAAGTGTTGTAACAGAGCGTACTCACGTGCTGTGTATGGCGTTGTACGGGTTCCAGTACCAGGGAGGGACACTCGGATCACAGCAGACGCAGTGTCCTGATCATCGGACTCTGACGGGTGAGGTATCGGTTTTAGCCGAACTAAGAGGAGTTTTTGTCAAATAATGCAGGGAATTTAGACGTAGAAATAACATCGTGCCACTTAATTTAAGGGTCTATTGTGCCTTGCACCAAGTGGATACAAGACTGAACCACAGACCCAGTTTGGTGTCATGTTCCCATAACCTACGAGTTACATCAGTAGTGCTAATTAAGTGAGTCAGGTGTCGTTTGTACAGTTATAGAACAAGTCTTTAGCCGGCCGGAGTGGCCGTGCGGTTATAGGCGCTACAGTCTGGAACCGCGTGACCGCTACGGTCGCAGGTTCGAATTCTGCCTCGGGTATGGATGTGTGTAATGACCTTAGGTTAGTTAGGTTTAAGTAGTTCTAAGTTCTAGGGAACTGATGACCATAGTAGCTAAGTCCCATAGTGCTCAGAGCCATTTGAACCATTTTTGAACAAGTCTTTACGTATTTTGATAAATGATGTAGATGATTTAGACGTGGAGATAACGGTATGGCACTTGATTTCAGTGTCCAATGAGCCTTACACCGAGCAGATAAAATCGGACAACAGTCGTATTACAGCACTAGGTGTCGTGCAGAGAAGTAGGTGACCAGCTCTAGGAGTGCATACTGATTGGTTAGCAGTAAAATACTAGGCTGTGATTAGGAGAGCAAAATGTGTGTGTGTGTGTATGTGTGTGTGTGTGTGTGTGTGTGTGTGTGTGTGTGTGTGTGTGAAAGCAGCAAGGACACAAACGTTGCAGTTATCTCACTGCTCCCACCGCCTGTCAACTTGGTCCTGCATGTAGGCAACCTGGACGTGCCAATGGTACCAAAGTAGTATAGCACTAAGTTTATAAATCGTGAGCCAGCAGCCCCATAGATATGCTGCCGAAATCCTGATCGTCCTTCCTTCCAACTATTTCGCTTTTATCTGGAATGCTATCTTGTAATGTTGTTGCTAGTACTACTCTTTTGTTTATGCATTAGACAAGTTCACTTTCGTCACTGTACTCTATAATCTACCCAAATATTGCCCAATATATGCTACCTTGATCATCTAGTTTTTGCCAAAACCTATTGCCCATCATGATGGGCCAAGTTTCACGATGCGACGCAATAAAACAAGACACTGGATTCTATTTTGGAGAGACACAGTTTAAATTCCTGTCTGGCCACCCGAATATAGGTTTTCCTTAAACCTACTGAAGTGATTGTCGGGATGGTTGCTCTAAAGACAACATTGCCAATTTCTTTCACAAACCTTGTCCAGTCTGAGCTTGTGGTCCGCATCTACTGACCTCATCGTTGATGGGACGTTTAACTCCAACCGTAATTTGATTTCTCGAGTGCTGACGGTTTGAAAAAGATGACGAATTCGAGAGGAATGGAATTCAAATGGCCGTTTAGCCATCCTTTATTAATAAAGCATCCCTAAAAAGTGCTACACTGCACAAAATTCTCCATTCAGTTCATTCATTGGCAGTAGGCAGAAAGCTAAACTGTGTCGACGTTGTTCGAGTCACGTCTTCCTCTTTTCTTTCGGCTAACGTGACCGCTGAGGAGTTTCGCAAGTACACGTTCTTCAGGTTTACTTTTATCTCCGATCTGCTTCCGCTCAGTTGGACAATGAAATTACTTGCAGATCTAGAAGGGGCTTTACAGTCTTACTTGACCCTGGACTTTATCTCTTCGCAGGAATGTAAAATACAGACCCCTTTTGCCGACTGCGTCTTCGTTAATTTGCATGCAATTAGCTTCCAAGGAATAAAAACTTCACTGACACTTGTAGACTATGTGGAGGCTCAAGCTGCGTGCAGTGTGAACGATTCGTTGTAAGCACTGAGGAAACATTACTTTCGTTAGAAAGAAATATGTGAGGTGTGATGATATTAAGAATGTCTTACGATGTTTTCGTATATTTATTTTCAACGGTTTTTTTTTTCTGACGGGGTTAAGATGATATGCTCGACCGGGACTAGAACCTCGATCTCTGGCTTTCACAAGCAACTGAACCCCTGGGACAAAATGCCGTGTTGGGGGGACTGTAAAGGTACGGAGCATCTTGAAGTGACTCGGATAGTAGTTTATAACAAAATAACGACGCTGGTTGGTAAGACATTCAAGATTACGCGAGAAAAATGTGTAATTTAATTTGACTTAAAAACACGCAGACCGGGTATGCACGAGACGTGATCGAAGCAAGTATTACATGGCTGTAGACAGAGAGGGACAAGAAAAGCCAGAAATCAACGTCTTCCTTCTACCAAAAATATTTGATACTCGAAAACCGAAGTCGCACCTTAAACCCCTCCTCCAACCCGCCCCGCATGCCCTCCCCGTTTTACCGTTTTTCGTGAAATGTAAATAATATTTTGCTCTTCGTGGCTATTCTTATTTTAAACGAAGATTACAACTCTGGGTTCTAAAAACTTGCAGTAACTCCTTCAGTTCGCGTTGTGTTTTTTGTGTTACCAGTCACTGTCAACCATTAGTAATAATGTGAATTTAAAAAGCATTCTTGTTATCTAAACGTTACGTGCCTGGCAACAAATGACGTGTATATATCTGGTTCTAAATGCAATCTGTCACTTACGAACGTTGTAGATAAAAAAACACTAGCACTGGTACGTTTAATAATGACACGTTTTCAAGGTGTTTCAGTTTCATTTCGTTAGAACTGTGCTTCGATTCCTCCATCTCTCCCCTTTTATTAAACTAACATGAGCTATTTTAAAAGGTTCGAATTATTCAAATGGCTCTGAGCACTATGGGACTTAACACCTGAGGTCATCAGTCCCCTAGCACTTAGAACTACTTAAACTTAACTAACCTAAGGACATTACACACATCCATGCCCGCGGCAGGATTCGTACCTGCGACCGTAGCAGTCGCGTGGTTCCGGACTGAAGCGCCTAGAACCGCTCGGCCACCGAGGCCAGCTAGCTATTTTCCTCCACCGCCAACTCACACTAGCTCAGATCCTGGGTAGGCTCTTGAGGTTACCCAATTTGATACTGATCTATTGTGTCAAACGGTTCGTGTGCATGCAGTATCTAGTGCGGAGTGCTACTTATCTGGAGTAGATGCTTAAGCGAAGTCATGTAAAATTATTTATAATTTAGCAGGCAAGTTTCTGTTTATTCTTTTGTTTAATAACCTGAGGGGACAGTTTCTGTTTATTACATCCATATCCTAGGAAATTTTCCTCTCTGAAATTCATATTATTCCTATCAGGAAGTTCATAATCATTGTCCGTAGTTAGCAACAAGTGTCCTCTAACGGGGCGTAGCGTTCGGGCTGACCCAGCAAAGAGAAACGGAAAACTTGACGTTGAAATGCGAAATGCAGCAGCAGGGAAAGCAAATATCCGTGCAGGTTATTGGTGTTTACGCTGCGGAAACACAAACGACACGGTGAACTGGTTATCAAAAAATTGTCAGGAGTTTTGGACACACTGAAGTTTCTAAAAGAGTAACTCGGTAAATGTGTGCTTCAGATACGGATTGCATATAAAGTATCTGATCAGAAAGGATCCAGATAGTAAGAACAGCACTAATTGAGCTTTAAACGTTAGATTAGCACGAGCCTTAATTCCTACGAATGCTGTGAGACTTTGGATGTGTTCAGATTGTCCGACTCTTTCGCTAACCAGCCTACGTCGTTTGTTCGGAAGGTGTATGAGTGAACGATAGTGGAAGAGCTTTGTTAATAACGTAAGAATCAATCTCTGTCTACAGTTCTGTGAGCCAATAGAAAAAGTAAATAAAAATCTTCTCGCAATTTTAATACGTATCATGTGGTTTATTAAAATGAATGGACTTCAACCGTTTTCTTTGTCGACTACTCGAAAATACGAATTACTTTATATGTGTGTTTTATTATTTGCAGCGCTTTAAAGGCACTGTACAATTACGCTCATATAATCCTGAACAACATCGTCGTTTCAAATTTTTCACCCAATAAAGCTGTTGGTGGACATTAATATGGGGGGAATCTCTACTATTCCCCTCTATGACGCCTTATCGATACTGAGGACACTTTTAGTGAGGTGTTTACATGTCTGTGGAGAAATAGTATCCCATTCTCAAATGCGAATCCAGAGACGACAGCAAAGTGGAACTCTGGAGGTCTGGAGCGAATTCGACTTTCTAAATCACTGCAAAGGGGTTCCATTGGGTTCAGGTCAGCCAATCCATTACAGGAATGTTATTATTCACGAACCACTGCCTCACAAATACTGCTGTGTAATAGCGTGCACCTTCAGGCTGATTTAAACAGTCATTATCTGTGAGGGATGATGACTGTACACAGTACACAACGATGTAAAATATCTTCATATCCTTGCGCATTTTGCGTTTTTCCAAGAGCAGTTAGCGAAATACACCCTAAACACGAGAAACAACCCAAGCTGTAACAACATTTCTTCCATACTTTAGTGCTAGCGCTACACATGATAGCAGGTAACGTTCTCCAAACATTCCCCATGCCTAAAGCCACGCGGTATAGACCACTGGTGACGATCATTATACCAGCTCAGGCGTCACTTAACACCGACTACAGAAATGTGTGGCTTACGAGGAGCGGCTCGATCGTTGTACTGGATCTCCTCAACTCTCATTGTGTTAGCTTGAATGATGGTATCGCTTTGGAACTCATGAGTGATTTCTCGAGCTGATTCCACACGAATTTTTGCAACCATCCTTCCACTTAAGAATCACATCACCAGTAGTCTAACTCGACACTTTAGAGAAGCTGAACTGTCTAAGATGATTTGTTGCCCAGGTGACATCCAATGACCACGTTCGATGTCACAGATTTCCTGATCGCCCCTTCTGCTGTCACTGCTTCTTTATAGACATCGCCGGCCGAAGTGGCCGTGAGGTTAAAGGCGCTGCAGTCTGGAACCGCAAGACCGCTACGGTCGCAGGTTCGAATCCTGCCTCGGGCATGGATGTTTGTGATGTCCTTAGGTTAGTTAGGTTTAACTAGTTCTAAGTTCTAGGGGACTAATGACCTCAGCAGTTAAGTCCCATAGTGCTCAGAGCCATTTGAACCATTATAGACATCACAATACCCCCTGTCTCATTTACAGTGAAGAGCCAAGGAAACTGGTGCACCTGCCTAATATTATGTAGGGCCTCCGCGAGCACGCAGAAGTGATACAACACGACGTGGGGTGGACTCGACTAACGTCTAACGTAGTGCTGGAGGAAATTGAAACCATGAATTCTGCAGGGCTGTCCATAAAGCCGTAAGAGCATGGGAGGGGGGGGGGGGGTGGAGATTTCTTCTAAACAGCACGTTGCAAGACATCCCAATAATGTTCATATTTGGGGTGTTTGGTGGCCATCGGAAGTGTTTAAAATCAGTTGAGTGTTCCTGGAGCCACTCTGCAGCAATTCTGGACGTGTGGGGTGTCACGTTGTCCTGCTGGAATTTCCCAAGTCCGTCGGAATGCACAACGGATGCACGTGATCAGGCAGGATGTTACGTAGGCGTCACATGCAGAGTCGTATCTAGACATATCAAGGCTACCATATCACTCCAACTGCATACGCCCCAGACCATTACGGAGTCCCCACCAGCTTGAACAGTGCCCTGCTGACATAGTGCGTCGATGGATTCATGAGGTTGTCTCCATACTCGCCCGACCAGGGAATATATTTCCAATCATCATCAGTCCAGTCTCAATGTTGACGAGCCGAGGCTAGGTGTAAAGCTTTGTGTCGTGGAGTTATCGAGGGTATGTGAGTGGACCTTCGGCTCCGAAAACCCATATCGATGATGATTCGTTGAATGGTTTGCACAGTGACACTTGTTGATGGCCCAGCATTGAAATCTGCAGCAATTTGCGGAAGGGTTGCATTTCTGTCACGTTGAACAGTTCTATTCAGTGGTCATTGGTCCCGTTGTTCGAGAATCTTTTTCTGGCCGCGGCGATGTCGGAGATCTGATGTTTTACCTGATATTCGTGGTACACTCGTGAAATGGTCGTACGGGAAAACCCCACTTCATCGATACCTCGGAGATGCTGTCTCACCTCTCGTGAGGCCGGCTCGGCTGATGTCATCTGACGTCTGTTCTAGCTCTCTGATCTGGTCTAAGCCTCATTCACATGTCTGTGAGTGTTGAGAGCAACGTGGTTGAGTACACGTTTGCAGAATACACTGACATGATCCTTCTGTGTGGCGATGCTCACGGTAATGAATGGCCGGCCCCTGTGGCCGAGCGGTTGTAGGCGCTTCAGTCCGGAACCGCGCTGCTGCTACGGTCGCAGGTTGGAATCCTGCCTCGGCATGGATGTGTGTGATGTCCTTAGGTTAGCTAGGTATAAGTAGTTCTAAGTTCTAGGGGACTGATGACCTCAGATGTTAAGTCCCATAGTGCTCAGAGCCATTTGTACCATTTGTAGCCATACCCTCAAATCGATGTTCTGCAAACAAGCGAAAAACCCACATCCATTTTCTGGCAGTCATCTGGTGGAGATGGGTTGTCTATGCCTCATTCCTACATGTTTATTAAGTATTCCTATGATGTTTGAGTTCCTGTGTCGAAAGCGTAGAGAGTATTTTGCTTCTGTCAGCGTAGACGAGTATGAAATGACCGGGAATTTGACGACTGAGCCAGGAGGAGCATACAGCCTACTCCTTTCCAGTAGCTCCATTGGGACCACTGCCTTTACTTCCCTCTGAACGACTGACCACCGTGAGCAGTACTGTAAGCCCTCGCATTGTGCCACATAAAGACGTCGTGAGACAGTAGAGTACCATCTCGTACACACGAATGGAAGACACCAACTCTTCTCACTTTGGCGACCTTAAGACAGCAGTGAACTTTTCTTCCACCACCAGCTATCGAAGCGGCTACTTCTGTATCGAGCGCCTACACGCTAGCGTTGGTTAAAGACCTCTACTGCGTAGACCGGTATCAACCACCCACAATAGTTTGGAAACGATACAGCTTGGGATGCGAAACTCATTCTAACACAATATACTCGCCATATCGTAAATTTTTGTTACTTCAGTGTTACTGACGAAACACTGACGGACATGCCTTTCGAGAATCGAGAAGGTAGCGCTGCACAGAGTACTTGGTGACGTTATAACTATGTCCTTTCTTATCCATGAAGACTTTTTTTTCCAACGAGCGTCTCTGAACACATCCAAACATCTACTCGTACCAACAAAATGAAATTTTACGTATCGGAATAGTCAATGTTATCCACGTTACGCCCTGGAAGCCTAGTAATACGCTAACATGGCACGAATCTGTCTTCTGAGGGGATGCTAGCTCATGAAAGCAATCAGACACTTTCAAATGTGAAATTTGTAATGTAAACTAAGGGGAGAGGGGATAGGAAAGAAAGGAAAGAGAAGAAATTAATGATAGGCTGCATGGGGACTTCTTGCGGAATCAGCGGCGACGAGTGAAAGTGTGCCAGACTGCGACTCAACGCAAGATATCCTGCTTACAAAGCAGTTGCTTAATCCCTTTATCATCCGAACACAGCGTTTATCGCAAAGCGCGGACTATCTCGGCACGCTCCCGAGCTAACAACCCACTCTCCCCCCTAGCGCCATCTATCTGTAGTCCCCGTCCACGTCCTCCGTGCTCGCTAATTTTACACTATTGGCTATTAAATCTGCTACACCAAGAAGGAACGCAGATGATAAATGGGTATTCATTGGACAAATATATTATACTAGAACTGACATGTGATTACATTTTCACGCAATTTGGGTGCATAGATCCTGAGAAATCAGTGCCCAGAACAACCACCTCTGGCCGTAATAACGGCCTTGATACGCCTGGCATTGAGTCAAACAGAGCTTGGATGGCGTGTACAGCTACAGCTGCCCATGCAGCTTCAACACGATATCACAGTTCACCAAGAGTAGTGACTGGGGTATTGTGACGAGCCAGTTGCCCGGCCACCATTGACCAGACGTTTTCAGTTGGTGAGAGATCTGGAGAATGTGCTGGCCAGGGCAGCAGTCTAACATTTTCTGTATAGAGAAAGGCCCGTACAGGACCTGCAACATGCGGTCGTGCATTATCTTGCTGAAACGTAGGGTTTCTCAGGGATCGAATGAAGGGTAGAGCCACGGGTCGTAACACATCTGAAATGTAACGTCCACTGTTCAAAATGCCGTCAGTGCGAACAAGAGGTGACCGAGACGTGTAACCAATGCCACCCCATACCATCACGCCGGGTGATACGCCAGTATGGCGGTGACGAATACATGCTTCCAATTTGCGTTCACCGCGATGTCGCCAATCACGGATGCGACCATCATGATGCTGTGAACAGAACCTGGATTCATCCGAAAAAATGACGTTTTGCCATTCGTGCACTCAGGTTCGTCGTTGAGTACACCACTGCAACCGCTCCTGTCTGTGATGCAGCGTCAAGGGTAACCGCAGCCATGGTCTCCGAGCTGATAGTCCATGCTGCTGCAAACGTCGTCGACTGTTCGTGCGGATGGTTGTTGTCTTGCAAACGTCCCCATCTGTTGACTCAGGGATCCAGACGTGGCTGCACGATACGTTACAGCCGTGCGGATAAGATGCCTGTCATCTCGACTGCTAGTGATACGAGGCCGTTGGGATCCAGCACGGCGTTCCGTATTACCCTCCTGAACCCACCGAGTCGGTATTCTGCTAACAGTCATCGGATCTCAACCAACGCGAGCAGCAATGTCGCGTTACGATAAACCAAATCGCGATAGGCTACAACCCGACCTTTATCAAAGTCGGAAACGCGATGGTACGCATTTCTCCTCCATACACGAGGCATCACAACAACGTTTCACCAGGCAACGCCGATCAACAGCTGTTTGTGTATGAGAAATCGGTTGCAAACATTCCCCATGTCAGCACGTTGTAGGTGTCGCCACCGGCGCCAACCTTGTGTGAATGCCCTGAAAAGCTAATCATTTGCATATCACAGCATCTTCTTCCTGTCGGTTAAATTTCGCGTCTGTAGCACGTCATCTTCGTGGTGTAGCAATTTTAATGGCCAGTAGTGTAGATTCCTGTTGGAGGTCGAACATTAATGTACTTGTCCGAATGACATGCCCGAGAGAGCAGACACCACACAATCATAGAACTGGCTCTCTTCGATGGACAATGAATCTACGACCTCCAGTGCTGATACACGTCTACTTTAGACCTCCTATTGAAACCTAAAATTAGTGAACATGGACAGGAACGGGGACTGTGGGTAGGTGGCGTTGGGTGGAAATGTGGGTCAGCCGGTGACTTGCAGAGATAATCCAGGTGGCGCTGTGGCTAACACACCTGCCTAGTAAGCAAGAGATGACAGGTTCGAGTTCCACTCCAGCACACATTTTCACTCGTCGCCGCGGAGTCTGCATACAGTCCTAATACAGGGTATGCTGTTTCTTATATGTGTATACGATTTAGGAGACTATCTGAGCAGTCAGGTTGTTTGCCGATGACGCTGTCGTTTACCGCTTAACAAAGTCATCAGGAAATCAAAACAAATTACAAAATGACTTAGACACGATACCTACATGGTGCGTAAAGCGACAATTATCTCTGAATAAGGAAAGCTGTGAGGCCATCCACATGAGTACTAAAAGCAATCCGATAAATTTCGGTTAAACGATAAGTCAACCAAATCTGAAAGCCTTAATACCTAGGAATTACAATTATGAACAGCTTAAATTGGGAAGAACACATAGAAAAAAAATTTGGTGAAAGCGAATCAAAGACTGCGTTTTATCGGCAGCACACTTAAAAGATGCGGCAGATCTACTAGACTGCCTACACTACAGTTGTTCGCCCTCTGTTGCAGTACGGCGACATGATGTGAGATTCTTACCAGATAGGGTTAATGGAATACATCGAGAAAGTTCAGAGAAGGGCAGTACGTCTTGTATTTGAGTAATAAGGGAGAGAATGTTAGGAACACGATACAGGATTTGGAGTGGATATCATTAAAACAAAGGCGTTTCTTGTTGCGAGGATATCTTTTCACGAAATTTCAATCACCAACTTTCTCCACTGAATGTGAAAATATTTTGTTGACGCCAACCTACATGGGAAGAAGCGATCATCAGAGTAAAATAAAGGAAATCAGAACTCGGACGGAAAGATATCGGTGTTCATTTTTTTCTCGCGCTTTTCGAGAGTGGAACGATAGAAAATTATTGTGAAGGTGGTTCGATGAATCCTTTGCCAGACATTTGAGTGTGATTTTCAGAACAGACGCCACGCAGCATGGTTTAATTAGTCATTCATTAAGTATTGCGACCACGCGCCTCGTTACAACAGGAATGACGGCTTTTGTTTTCTAGAATACCTAGAGAGCTTGCATACACGGAAAAGTAAAAGGGGAAATACCTTCACTGACACTGGGAACAAGCCTCTAGAACTAGTTTTCACATGGATAGATTATACTTAAATTTTTTGTGTTGTCTTTGCCGTATCGAAAAAAAAACTGTTTCTTATTATCTCTCTCTGGGTTGTAGGTCATCCCTCTTTAACTAGAAATGGTGATTCCTGTTGAGTACTATTTTTCGTAAAGAAACATGTCCTCTTCTCATTTAAATTTTCTTTTCGAAATGCTTCACCCTGCAAAACCAAAAGACTGCATTACAATAAAAAATAGAAATCCACAATTAATATTCATGGACTGAAAATTGTTTATTGTATGGCTTCGATTATCTGTAGATCTCGTCAGTAAAGAGGTGAGAAACTTCATAAAAAAACTTGTGTCATGCTTCATCAGAGTATGCTTTTCATCAGCTGGAATGGTCAATTCTTTTCAGTTGTGACAAATATCAGCCATATCGCAAGGGGAAAAAAAATCCATAGCGACACATAAACGGCATTCAAGGTAGAGTAGAATATGAAATGATTAGGAAAGGATATTCCTCATTAGTTGTCGGCCGTTTTATGTACAGCGGACGGAAAATTAGTATGAAGGTACTTCGTTTTCACAGCCAGTAGCGCATAATTCCATCAAATATTGCGTGTTCTCAGTAATGTCTGTTCCTGTTGTTGTCATAGTGTCGAAAGAAAGCACTAATAAGCTCTTATTAAGTACTTTCATCTTATAAAATAAAAAATAAACCTATGTGTTTGTCTCGTTACAGTAGCCTTCCTCAGAGCAAATACTTATTAGCTGGGGAGTAGAACGCCAGTATACTGCATTTTATAATTACGTCACAGACCATCGACGTCACATTTATTAGATTTTGTTGGCTCTAAAATACTGCTGATAGTGTTTATGGGAGGGAGAGGATATATGTGACAGGTTACATGTGGATTTACACGGCTTAAAGATTCGTAGCCGGCTAGCAATAGATTAGAGTCCTCAGAAAGTTTAATTGACCTCCAGTATTGCGTGTTTCATCCAAAATATGAGTCAAATTTCACACAGCTAACAGTAAAACAACTTGGTATTTGACAACTGGGGACCCAAATTCTTCTAACCCCACATTCACATTCACATTTCCATGGGACATTGGTGCAGTTATTGACACACGGTCACAGGTACTTCTATCCAATGTGGCTGTAACGATTCATTTACGTTTTGTCTTAACATTTAGCCTCTTCCCATGTGGTAGTGGCAGCACAGTTATGCAACTTCTCGACCATGCAACAGGATTTAGTTCTTTTTTATGCCACGCTACGAAATTATCAATGTAAAATTATACGTTGTGCTATGGTCCTAAATAACATACATACACTGTCACAAAAAATGAAGCGCTCAGAAAACATTGTCAGATGTTAACATATCTTTTTTACATGTACACTCCATTGGCAGATACCTATTACTTGTTCTCAGATGGCATGTACGGATGTGGAAGGGAATAATGGGTCTAGGCTGTTGCTAGGACAGATAATTTATTCAAAATGGCCACTTCCCCGCTCCCCCCCCCCCCCTTCCCGACCCCACCACTATGATATCACAGCCCCCACCAGACCCTGGAAATGGCCGGAATTTTGACACGAAAATAGTGCATTTGGGCTAACTAACTCCCCCACTCCCCCCCACCCCCCACACTCCTATGACGTCACCCCCGCCCCACCACCACCACCACCACCACCTGGACCTGGAAATGGCAGGAAACGGTCACTCTCTGTCCATCTGCCTGAGAAGAAGTTTAGGTTAGTGTAGGTGGGAAACGGTAATTCTGTACTGGAGAGGAAGGCATGGTATATAATTTATTCATTTATAGCTCAACTGTGCTACCTTCAGTAACATAATTCCGAGATGCATGCATGTTTGCTTTGATGTGCAGGGACCGACTCGACTGGTTCACTCTACATCCATCAGAGGCCTCGGTTGGCCTGCCTTGCCTCTCCCCCCACCTATCATGTCACCCACCCACCTCACACCGCACCCTTATAAATGGTGGGAAATGGTCAGCTCTCTCCAGCTGCCGGAGAGGAAGGTTAGGTTAGTGTTTTCTTTTTTTTGTGTGTGCACTGGTAATTCTGTACTGGAGGGCAATGTACTTATTTATTTATTTATATAATGGGTCTAGGCTGTTTCTAGGACAGATAATTTATTCAAAATGGCGACTGCCCTGCTCCCCCCGCCCCACTTTCCCACCCCGACACTATGGTGATTGGGCTACCTCCAGTAACCTAACTCAGAGATTTCTGTGTTCACGCCGACGTGCAGGGACCGACTGAGCTAGTTCACGCTACATCCACCTGAGGGAGCTATTCACCTCCCCGCCCCTACACCCATTCCTATGAGGTCACCCATCCCCGTCACCAATCCTCCCCTGGAAGTGGCGGGAAGTGGTCAGCCTCTGCTCAGCTTCTAGAAAGGAAGGTTAGGTTATTGTACTTTATTTATTATGATTTTCGGCGAGAAACTCTATACTCTACACTGCACTGCCCCACCCCCTCCCCGATTGTATGTGTGACTTATGTACGTCTTGAAACTGAGCTACTATCACTCTAGCGAGGAAAAGAAAAGGTCAGCTTTTGGTCCAAATATTTCTACGTGTCCTAATTACGTAATTACGTAACTACAGTGGTATAGATTGGTGGGAAACGCTCTGTGGGTGCTTGCCTGAGATTCACCTCCAAAATTTTAGCGCTCATATTCTTCATTTGCAGTACTGTATGACCCCCTGAACTCATAAATCGTTCAGAGCACTATGTATTAAAGGAAGGGATAGCAATTGAGTACAAACTTCCTACTGCCACCGTCACTTGGAAGAAAGCTAGACCAGGTAAACGTTACCAGTCATAGTCTCAGCAGCAGAAGCACCACAGATTTGCCCTGACTCGTCTGCAAGCCGCTGAGAAAAGTAACTAATGGACCAACTGGAAGAGGAGTAATGAAAGAATTGCCAGTTTTAAAAAAAACTATGTAATCCAACAATTAAACACCAGTCGAAACCAAACAGCCTTGATGCTTCCAATACACACAGACATGCAAGTGCACACAAGCAGATCGTGGTAAATGGTCCACTGTTATCGTAAGAAAAAACATCGAAATTAACGTGAAAAACAGCCACCCACCCTTCACCACTCGTAAATAACGGACCATAATGCAACATGCATAAGAAATTAACGAAATACCATTGTAATAACGTCACAAAGCTGTCGAAAAAAATTCCCTCGCCCATAAAACAATGTGTTCTTCTCGGTATGTGTTAGCAGACTAAGAACGCTGGAACAAGCCCTACCTCCATCGTCCTATCCTCCCCCCCCCCCCCCCCCCCCCCATCACTCTCTCCCCTAACCGTTGCAGAGGTAGAAACAGTTGTCTGGCCTGCTCTTAGAATCTGTCACCAATGGTGTACAAAGAGATCCGTGGAATGCTTTGCTCAGTGGATGTATTTTTCAGCCCCTGGAACAAAAATGAAATCCCAGATAACTCTTCAGAATGTTTGTTTTAACACCCGCATGTTGAGAGAACGGGTCGCTGCCACCACCAGCTACTGCCACCGACTGCCATAGCTGTAAGCAGAGACTTCGGTGCACTGTGGCAAGCAGCCAACTGCAGCCATAGCCATAGCCATAGGCATAGGCTCTTCATCCCCAGCGGAGCACGTGACTGGGGTGGCCAGCACTGTCGATGCAGAGAAAAACTACACATACACAATAGGCTGCGACTCCCATGGGCTACAGAACAAAGCGATATAAATGACGGCTCGCCCAAACAAAGACGACCTTGTGTTGTTTGTCTAAAAGTGCAGGTGCAGCCGCCCAAGAGAGACAAGCTCTATGCCGCCCCTGGAGGGCTCGCCAATCTGAAAGAAACGTATCGGTGTAACAGTTATATTTAACGACAACACAACTCCCATAAGCCAGAATCTATTTAAAAAAAATGATGATGACACTGTGTCTTGTTTCCACAAAAATAGGCGCTTTCCTTTTTCTTTATCAGCACAATCGATATAGCTTGAGAGCACTCCTCGTGCATGAGGGCATTACACTCGTTTCAGACGACTGAATTATCAATATAGAATGGCATCTGTACAGTCATTATTACGTTCAAGTGCAGGATACAGTTTGTGGGGTCCTGCCCACTCGTCGCATATACGGTGCCTAAGGGATACTGCGTTCTTAGAATGCCATACAACAATTCAAGCAAATAACATTAGTAGTTTTTATTACAAATAAGAAGATTGACAATACTTAACTTTCAATTTACAACAGTGTTGCAAGCGATGGGCGACATGCAATATAAATCAGAGTCCTTTGCTATATACACTCCTGGAAATGGAAAAAAGAACACATTGACACTGGTGTGTCAGACCCACCATACTTGCTCCGGACACTGCGAGAGGGCTGTACAAGCAATGATCACACGCACGGCACAGCGGACACACCAGGAACCACGGTGTTGGCCTTCGAACGGCGTTAGCTGCGCAGCATTTGTGCACCGCCGCCGTCAGTGTCAGCCAGTTTGCCGTGGCATACGGAGCTCCATCGCAGTCTTTAACACTGGTAGCATGCCGCGACAGCGTGGACGTGAACCGTATGGGCAGTTGACGGACTTTGAGCGAGGGCGTATAGTGGGCATGCGGGAGGCCGGGTGGACGTACCGCCGAATTGCTCAACACGTGGGGCGTGAGGTCTCCACAGTACATCGATGTTGTCGCCAGTGGTCGGCGGAAGGTGCACGTGCCCGTCGACCTGGGACCGGACCGCAGCAATGCACGGATGCACGCCAAGACCGTAGGATCCTACGCAGTGCCGTAGGGGACCGCACCGCCACTTCCCAGCAAATTAGGGACACTGTTGCTCCTGGGGTATCGGCGAGGACCATTCGCAACCATCTCCATGAAGCTGGGCTACGGTCCCGCACACCGTTAGGCCGTCTTCCGCTCACGCCCCAACATCGTGCAGCCCGCCTCCAGTGGTGTCGCGACAGGCGTGAATGGAGGGACGAATGGAGACGTGTCATCTTCAGCGATGAGAGTCGCTTCTGCCTTGGTGCCAATGATGGTCGTATGCGTGTTTGGCGCCGTGCAGGTGAGCGCCACAATCAGGACTGCATACGACCGAGGCACACAGGGCCAACACCCGGCATCATGGTGTGGGGAGCGATCTCCTACACTGGCCGTACACTACTGGTGATCGTCGAGGGGACACTGAATAGTGCACGGCACATCCAAACCGTTATCGAACCCATCGTTCTACCATTCCTAGACCGGCAAGGGAACTTGCTGTTCCAACAGGACAATGCACGTCCGCATGTATCCCGTGCCACCCAACGTGCTCTAGAAGGTGTAAGTCAACTACCCTGGCCAGCAAGATCTCCGGATCTGTCCCCCATTGAGCATGTTTGGGACTGGATGAAGCGTCGTCTCACGCGGTCTGCACGTCCAGCACGAACACTGGTCCAACTGAGGTGCCAGGTGGAAATGGCATTGCAAGCCGTTCCACAGGACTACATCCAGCATCTCTACGATCGTCTCCATGGGAGAATAGCAGCCTGCATTGCTGCGAAAGGTGGATATACACTGTACTAGTGCCGACATTGTGCATGCTCTGTTGCCTGTGTCTATGTACCTCTGGTTCTGTCAGTGTGATCATGTGATGTATCTGACCCCAGGAATGTGTCAATAAAGTTTCCCCTTCCTGGGACAATGAATTCACGGTGTTCTTATTTCAATTTCCAGGAGTGTACAATGTTCAAGCAAGTTTGACAAACAGTTTGTGGATTACTAACAACTGCTATTGTAGCACTCTCTGCTAGGCCTGTCCACTAATATTCTAATGCTGAGCCGATACTGAGCAACCGAGGCTGGCAGGAGCGGCGCTTATACTTTCCTCTTGCAGAGTCAGCTCCTGTTATGGTGCTAACCTAATCAGCGCACCATTGGTCGACATTGTTTCACCGCCTTCTCTTCTCTTGCGTTCCTCATCTTCATTCCCGTGCTTGTGGTTACGCCAGAACATATTTCACATCTCTGTCTCTCTCCCTGCCTCCCGTTGTTTTGTGACTTCCAACAATGTGAAAAAAGGTACAGTGCTGCAGCCGATGATGAACAAAATACAGAGGTCGCAACTCTATAGTGATACATCTGGCAGATGTATTAACTTATCTCACATCTCCTATACACGTCTACCGTGCTTAAAATTGAAAGAATTTCGTGCATTTCGCTCTGAAAAGTACTGATCACAGCAGAATGTCCTCGTTGTTTTGAAACTTTCGTTGGAGTAAAGACAAAGTGCGAATTTATAACTCTCAAGGAAAAAACTTACAGTTTAACGAAACATCTATGCTAACCGATTTCTTTCATTTGATGGACGAAATTACATGGTTTGAGAGTCTTCCTGGCTTTCAAATAATTGTCTGTAAATAAACTGTCAAGCACATGGGTATTACAAACATTTCAGACATGTGAAATAACATTACAGAATACAGCCTTTCACGCTATCTGTTCACATCTCAGAAGAAGCACAACAATTTTACGTTCGGCAGCAAAGAACTATAATCCTAGAGGACATTGTTTGCACAACATCGCAGGTCCCCTTTTACCAATCTAATGGTAGATCGCAGTGGCTTTTAATAAAAGTAAAAAACAAGTCGTCAGAGTATGCCTTTTAAGACAATGAAGAGCCAAAGAAACTGGTGTAGGCATGAGTATTCAAATACAGAGATATGTAAACAGGCAGAATACGGTGTGCGGTAGGCAACGTCTATATAAGATAATAAGTATCTCTCGCAGTTCTTAGATCGGATTTTCCCGTACGACCCTTTCACGAGTGTATTGTGGATATCATGAATCCAGTAAAACATCAAATCTCCGACATCGCTGGGGCCGGAGAAAAATCCTGCAAGAACAGGACCAACGACGACACAAGTGCAACCCTTCCGCAAAATTGCTGCAGATATGGGGTTTCGGACCTGAAGGTCCACTAGTGTATCTTGATGACTGCACGACACAAAGCTTTACACCTCGCCTGGGCTCGTCAACATCGACATTGGACTGTTGATGACTGGAAACATGTTGCCTGGTCGGACGAGTCTCGTTTCGAATTGTATCGAGCGGATGGACGTGTACGACTATGGAGACAACCTCATGAATCCATGGACCCTATATGTCAGCAGGGTACTGTTCAAGCTGCTGGAGGCTCTGTAATGGTGTGGGGCGTGTGCAGTTGGAGTGATACGGGACCCCTGATACGTCTCGGTAGGACTTTGACAGGTGACACGTACGTAAGCACCCTGTCTAATGACCTGCATACAGTCATGTCCATTGTGCTTTCCGACGGATTTGGGCAATTCCAGCAGGTCAATGCGACACTTCACATGTCCAGAATTGCTACAGGGTGTCTCCAGGGACACTCATCTGAGTTTAAACACTTGGCCACCAAACTTCCTAGACATGAATATTATTGAGCATATCTGGGATGCCTTTTAACGCACTGTTCTGAAGACATCTCCACCCCCTCGTACTCTTACGACAGCTGTGCAGGACTGATCGTGTCAGTTCACTCCAGCACTACTGCAGACATTAGTTAAGAGCATGCCATGTCGGGTTGTGGCCCTTTTGCGTGCTCTCGGGGGCCCCACACGATAGTAGGCAGGTGTACCAGTTTTTTGGCTTTTCCATGTTGACCCTCCTAATGTCACATTGTAGAGAACCCTGTAAGATTTTACCGATACGTGGAACACAAACACCATCTGCGTGGTGACATGAAACATATTTTCTCTATAACTCTTCTCTACCGGTCTGTGTGTAAGGTTTCTGAAACTTGTACTTGAAGAAGAGGACCTTACCCAGCAGCCAGTCATTCGCAATAGCAGCACATTCTTGTACTGCAGTTTTGTAAGCAATTTTGTCACCACAGAACAGCCTGTTTCATGCAATCTACTCGTATGTTGAGAAAAAAAATCATTTTTAGGTTGCACAACAAGCTTTACTTATAGATTACGTTGTCTGTACCCTATGGCAGGCCCCACTTTACCAGTGCAATGGTACATCATTCTGGCGGTTACGAAACGCAAAAAAAGGTAAACAACTGACACGGAGAACCGACTGCTGCTGTAGCTGTTGCAGGTAGACATCCCAGCCACCCAGTTGCTGAATGTCTTGATCCATCACCAGGAGTATGTGGTAGGCCGGTGGACCACAGAACAAAGCGAGACACCTGGTCACTCTGCCGAACAAAGAAGACACATTTTTCCCCTAAAATCTGCACCTCTGAGCGCTTCATTCCCTGCCAACCACAGATGCCTCTGCTTGCATTCGTCGTTCTGCAATAGAAAACCATTTTAGCAGTTGTCAGCTTACTTCTTATAAGCGACCTGGGGTTAAAAACACAATTGTGTCCCTTGCGTCCGGATGTAGTCTCACCCATGTCATTTTCCTTGCACATGTCTGAACAATAACCACAGTAACATCATAACATTTCCGATTATCATTCACAGGGATATAGCGTCCGAAAATTTATGGTATGTCCATACTCACAACAGCTGAGTACCGTTTCACTCTGTCCAGTAGTAATACTCTCCCACCACGTCGTCATTATCATATATCTGTTAAGGAACAAAAGGTGTACTTACAATTAAAACTACTCCGCGGAATTAGGATGATCATGTGGCACCATCGCGAACCTTTAAGAGTATAAAAGGAGGTGTGATACGCGCAGTAGGACGCCTTGGTTTGTTGTTATTACTGGAGAATGTAGACAATCTTGTATCAAAAGTTGGTAATATAAATTGTGTCGAAGATGATATGCTCTCTAGCAGGAGGAATTTAAATGTGCTTACAACCCTTACAGAACCGCTCTGCGAAGAGTATTTCGCTATTATCGACACACAGTCAACTAACGAATACCTTATCACTAGGGCAAAAAAAAATACCTGAACTCAAGATTTCGTAGATGTCCTAAGGAATAAGAAGAATATCTGATCAGCAACACAAATCAACTCACATGTCAACTCCCTCTTGCAGATCCCCACACGATGGAGATAAATCAACTGAACATGTAGAACTGTTTCCAGATTTTGAGTTTCCATCAGATGCGCCACTACATGAGTCTGCAAACAGGTTCTCTGGTGTGCTGGAGTAATACACAGAACGGTTTCCACTCTTCGTGTTTTCAATATATCAATCATCTGCAGCACTTGTTGAGCCTCATTTAGGTGTGAAGCGGGTGTTACTATACTTTTCATGATCTTCCTATCCAAAATGCATGCAGGTAGATCATCGGGAAGAGGGGAATTCTTAGAATTTTTTAGGTGGCTGGTGTAGAAGATACGCAAATATCCTCATAGAATCAAACAATTCATGGTTTGTCAGCAATATGACCATATAAACATGCAAAACTATCGAAAAATGTGAAAAATGATACATAACCGGTAAAATTCGAGAAAACATGGTTTAATTACGAAAAATTGATGTGAAACACTTAAATTGAGGGAAATACGACGAAATATGTAAAGTCGTGCAAACCTAGGAAAATTGCGTAAATTAACTGAGAATGCATAATATTTAAAAAAAATCATGAAATGTTGGGAACTGAGGTGGGTTGAGGGTACACAGACACTCAAAACCGAGAAAAGCTAAAAAAATTACGTTCTGTCTGTATTCAGTTTTAACCCTCCCCCAACCCGCCCCCCCCCCCCCCCCCCGTCTACTACATGGAAATTAGTAACACATTCTTCAACAAAGGGGGTATAAGTATTACACAGAAGTTCTATGTTAAAGCAGGTGAAACATATATCTCCCAATCCAGGACAGTGTCTTCACACCTGCAGTTGAATATAGACATTACCCAGTTTGGGCTGGTTCTCACAAGGAACGTTATTCCACAAGTATTAAGGAGAAGAATCAACGTGTGTAACAGACTTCAATCATTTCCTAGCATGTTCTGTAGGTGAGTGAACTAATGCTACATATACCTACCTTAATAGTGTGAGGAGGGGGTATTTTAGAGCTGGGGTGTTAGGACGAAACTGTTATATTATCCTACATGTGAGCAAAATACTTGACATCAGACCATGACTTCTGTGAGCAAGAGGAAGGTTACCAGGGCTCTTGTGATGCTACTGTAAACTGCATTAAGACTGTTACATCTCCTTTGGCTACTGATCGTGTTCTTAGTTTCCCATAAGATGTTGCTGTTCCTTTCCATGCATTTTCATGCAATATGGTATGGCTGCTTATTCAATGCATTAACTAATGAAAATATATCATAAGTAAAGTACAGCAATGTAACCTTCCTCTCCAGCACTGGACAGTGAGTTACGTTTCCCACCATTTCCATGGGAAGGGTGTTGGTGGTGGGTGGATAACGTCACAGGTGTGGGGGTAGGCCTGGGGGAGGTGAACAGCATACTCTGGTAGATGTAGTGTGAACTAGCTCTGTTGATTCCTGCATGTCGAGGAGAACACAGACGTCACTGTCATGTTACTGGAGGTAGCCCAATTGAGCTATACAGTAATAAATTAATTAACTACCCTGCCTTTCTCTCCAGCACTGAATTACCATTTCCCACGAAAAAATGTAAAGTGCACTAACCTAACCTTCCTCTTTGGAAGCTGGACAGAGACTATTTCCCTCCATTTCCAGCAATGCGGTGGTGGTCAGGGTGTGTGACGTCTGAGGAGGGAGAGGGGCAGGAGAGGCCAAAGCACCCTCTGGTGGATGTAGAGTGAAACAGCTCAATCAGTCCCTGCACATCGAGATGAATACATATATCTCTCTGAACTAGGTTACCAGAGGTAGCCCAATAGAGCTATAAATAAATAAATAAATTAAGTACCATGTCTTCCTTTCCAGCACAGATTTACCGTTTTCCACCAAAAATAAATTAAGTGCTCTAATCTAACCTCCCTCTCAGACAGCTGGACACAAGTGACTTTTTCCTGGGGTGGGAAGTGGTGGGGGGGAGTGTAACGTCGTAGAAGTGGAGAGGGATAGGTGGCGACAGTTATGTAGCCCAATTGCTCTATTTTCACGCCAAAATTTCCAGCAGTTTCCAGGAGATGGAGGGGTGTGTGACATTATATGGGATGAGGTGGTGGAGAGGGGACGGGGAATGGGCAGTCGCCATTTTGAATAAGTTATCTGTATCACAAACCGCCTAGCCCCACTACTCCCTTTCACATCTGAGCAAGTAATGGGCTCCCAGCAGCTGTCTGTGTCATCCCGCAGTGTTGGTCAGAGTGTAGCAGCAGCAGGACTAGGGACTTACTCTACAATGCGTAGGCTGGTGTTATCATCGCAACACAAACGACTGCTTTTGGAATGGTGCCGTGACTAGGAATCATGGACTGCTTTCGAATGGCGTCACACTGTGTTCAGCGATGAGTCACGGTTCTGCCCTACCCTTCTTGACCATCGTTTGCGATTGTTGCAGCGACCTACAAAGAGATCTCATTCTTGCAACGTATTGCAGAGGCACAGCTGTATTACCTTTGCCGCCACGGTGTAGGGAGCCATCAGGTATAACTTTCGGTCACTGTTGGTAGTGACTGAGGGAACTCTGACAGCGCAACTGTACGTCAAGGACATCGTGCATCCTCATGTGTTAGCTCTTCTGTGGTGGCCCTCATGTGATAGCATTGTGGCGCCATTTTTCGACAGGACAATATGTGGACGAGCACACGTGCTATATTTATGTGCATAATGCTTAGGTATTCCTGTGGCCTTCAGCATCCATAAATCTATCCCCCGTAGAACATGCGTTTAACCATGTCGGACGTCAACTCCCTTCCAATTCAGGAGACCGAGGACCAATTAAAACAGTTGTGGGACAGCTTGCCACAGGAGAGATTACAACGGCTTTATGATACATTTTCAACTGAATCAGTGCGCACATCCAGAACATGGGGACTCCTACCTCATACTGACAAGTAAGTTCATACTGGCAAGTTCTTTATAAATTTGACTATTTTGTAATCACGTGAAACAGCGTCACATACCCTCTCAACCAAAGAAGTCTCATTTCATCTCCTCTCCTTCTGGGTGCTTCACTTGGTTCGCCAGATAGTTTATTATTTAAAAGAAACATTTGATCGAAAAAATAGGTTGTTTCTTACGAGAGGCCTTCAGTGTATACACGTAAAAGGCTACAGGGGAACAATTAACGTCTTTATTGTTGCCTGCTGGCCACAACCATTACACGATAAATAAATTTTTCTGAAAGAGGTAATATTACCAAAGTATATAGTTTGTAAAAAGCCAAATGGTCATTCTTTAAGTATAAAGTTTGTTGGATTATGAAATTATATTCTTTATAAAACATAGTCCCACTATAAACATACAACTCCTCTGATTTAAAGATGACCCGAAGAGACAAAGGAAGTAAACAAAAAATATTCGTGTTTAACGTGCCGTCTACGATGACGTCATTAGAGATGGAACATAAGCTCGTATTTGGGAAAGATAGGGTAGGAAATCTGCCACGCCTTTTTCAAACTAACCAGATTCAATCGCGGCAGTTGGCTTAAGGCCTTAAGCTGTTAATAAAACCATACAAAACCTAAATATGTGATCTGAACTGCTATGCTCTCGCAAAAGGGTCCGCTGACATATCACTGCGCCACTTTACTCAATCGATGTAACCGAGATGAGCTGTGAAGCCAGCAGTAAACCATAACATGTGACAACATAAAATGACACACACTTCATTTGTATGACAAATGGACTACGGCGCCTCATCCGTTGTCCTGACACACTACTGGAGGACAGTCGTCTACCTCCGAAGTGTTCCCGTGAGCTAATGAAGGCAGTCTGTCGTCCCTGGTCACTCATTTTATACATTTTTCAGTAAGGTCCAAGTCACGACTTTTTAAAATAGGTCGCTTTTAAGTGAAAAAAAAAAAAGAGTAAGTTCTTCATGCCCAAGCAACTATTTACGTGTGATGTACAGGAGTTCAGGGTAGTAATTTCTTAAGTTTAACTGTACACACATGACAAACGGAATAACATGTACATCTTTAGTAATATGCTACTTTTGTTGAAATCATATTACTCACAACAGGGTGTCCGTAGTTGTGAGACTACTCGTATACCAGACTTCGAACTACACTACCGGCCATTAAAATTGCTACACCACGAAGATGACGTGCTACAGACGCGAAATTTAACGGACAGGAAGAAGATTCTGTGATATGCAAATGATTAGCTTTTCACAGCATTCACACAAGGTTGGCGCCGGTGGCGACACCTACAACGTGCTGACATGAGAAAAGTTTCCAACCGATTTCTCATACACAAGCAGCAGTTGACCGGCGTTGCCTGGTGAAACGTTGTTGTGATCCGCACGCATACTCCCAGATATTTTACAGAAGTAACTGCTACCAGTGTTTGTTCCACTATCATATAATCATACAATAAAGGATCCTTCTTTCTATGTATTCGCAATACATTACATTTGGCTATGTTAAGGGTCAGTTGCCACTCCCTGCACCAAGTGCCTATCCGCTGCAGATCATCCTGCATTTCGCTACAATTTTCTAATGATGCAACTTCTCTGTATACTACAGCATCATCCGCGAAAAGCCGCATGGAACTTCCGACACTATGTATTAGGTCATTTATATATATTGTGAAAAGCAATGGTCCCATAACACTCCCCTGTGGTACGCCAAAGGTTACTTTAACGTCTGTAGACGTCTCTCCATTGATAACAACATGCTGTGTTCTGTTTGCTAAAAACTCTTCAAACCAGCCACACAGCTGGTCTGATATTCCGTAGGCTCTTACTTTGTTTATCAGGCGACAGTGCGGAACTGTATCGAACGCCTTCCGGAAGTCAAGGAAAATAACATCTACCTGGGAGCCTGTATCTAATATTTTCTGGGTCTCATGAACAAATAAAGCGAGTTGGGTCTCACACGATCGCTGTTTCTGGAATCCATGTTGATTCCTACATAGTAGATTCTGGGTTTCTAAAAACGACATGATACGCGAGCAAAAAACATGTTCTAAAATTCTACAACAGATCGACGTCAGAGATATAGGTCTATAGTTTTGCGCATCTGCTCGATGACCCTTCTTGAAGACTGGGACTGCCTGTGCTCTTTTCCAATCATTTGTAACCTTCCGTTCCTCTAGGGACTTGCGGTACACGGCTGTTAGAAGGGGGGGGGGCAAGTTCTTTCGCGTACTCTGTGTAGAATCGAATTGGTATCCCGTCAGGTCCAGTGGACTTTCCTCTGTTGAGTGATTCCAGTTGCTTTTCTATTCCTTGGACACTTATTTCGATGTCAGCCATTTTTTTCGTTTGTGCGAGGATTTAGAGAAGGAACTGCAGTGCGTTCTTCCTCTGTGAAACAGCTTTGGAAAAAGGTGTTTAGTGTTTCAGCTTTACGCGTGTCATCCTCTGTTTCAATGCCATCATCATCCCGGAGTGTCTGGATATGCTGATTCGAGCTACTTAATGATTTAACGTAAGACCAGAACTTCCTAGGATTTTCTGTCAAGTTGGTACATAGAATTTTACTTTCGAATTCACTGAACGCTTCACGCATAGCCCTCCTTACGCTAACTTTGACATCGTTTAGCTTCTGTTTGTCTGAGAGATTTTGGCTGCGTTTACACTTGGAGTGAAGCTCTCTTTGCTTTCGCAGTAGTTTCCTTACTTTGTCGTTGAACCACGGTGGGTTTTTCCCGTCCCTCACAGTTTTACTCGGCACGTACCTGTCTAAAACGCATTTTACGATTGCCTTGAACTTTTTCCATAAACACTCAACATTGTCAGTGTCGGAACAGAAATTTTCGTTTTGATCTGTTAGGTAGTCTGAAATCTGCCTTCTATTACTCTTGCTAAACAGATAAACCTTCCTCCCTTTTTTTTTAATATTCCTATTAACTTCCATATTCAGGGATGCTGCAACGGCCTTATGATCACTGATTCCCTGTTCTGCACTTACAGAGTCGAAAAGTTCGGGTCTGTTTGTTATCAGTAGGTCCAAGATGTTATCTCCACGAGTCGGTTCTCTGTTTAATTGCTCGAGGTAATTTTTGGATAGTGCACTCAGTATAATGTTACTCGATGCTCTGTCCCTACCACCCGTCCTAAACATCTGAGTGTCCCAGTCTATATCTGGTAAATTGAAATCTCCACCTAAGACTATAACATGCTGAGAAAATTTATGTGAAATGTATTCCAAATTTTCTCTCAGTTGTTCTGCCACTAATGCTGCTGAGTCGGGAGGTCGGTAAAAGGAGCCAACTATTAACCTAGCTCGGTTGTTGAGTGTAACCTCCGCCCATAATAATTCACAGGAACTATCCACTTCTACTTCACTACACGATAAACTACTACTAACAGCGACAAACACGCCACCACCGGTTGCATGCAATCTATCTTTTCTAAACACCGTCTGTGCCTTTGTAAAAATTTCGGCAGAGTTTATCTCTGGATTCAGCCAGCTTTCTGTACCTATAACGATTTCAGCTTCGGTGCTTTCTATCAGCGCTTGAAGTTCCGGTACTTTACCAATGCAGCTTCGACAGTTTACAATTACAATACCGATTGCTGCTTGGCCCCCGCATGTCCTGACTTTGCCCCGCACCCTTTGAGGCTGCTGCCCTTTCTGTACTTGCCCGAGGCCATCTAACCCAAAAAACCGCCCAGTCCACGCCACACAACCGCTGCTATCCGTGTAGCCGCTTGCTGCGTGTAGTGGACTCCTGACCTATCCAGCGGAACCCGAAACCCCACCACCCTATGGCGCAAGTCGAGGAATCTGCAGCCCACACGGTCGCAGAACCGTCTCAGCCTCTAATTCAGACCCTCCACTCCTCGTGTAAGGAGGAGAAATGCGTACCATCACGTTTCCGACTTTGATAAAGGTCGTATTGCAGCCTATCGCGATTGCGGTTTATCGTATCGCGACACTGCTGCTCACGTTGGTCGAGATCCAATGACTGTTAGCAGATTATGGAATCGGTGGGTTCAGGAGGGTAATATGGAACGCCGTGCTGGATCCCAATGGCCTCGTATCACTGGCAGTCGAGATGACATATTATCCGCATGGCTGTAACGGATCGTGCAGCCACGTCTCGATCCCTGACTCATCAGATGGGGACGTTTACAAGACAACAACCATGTGCAGGAACAGTTCGACGACGTTTGCAGCAGCATGGACTATCAGCTCGGAGACCATGCCTGCGGTTACCCTTGACTCTGCATCACAGAACCCTTCCAACGATTGCTGCAGGGTGTTTGCTTTCAGACGTTTCTCGACCTACACGTCAACGTTTCTGATGAAGGATAAAACGTGATTCGCTCTGAAAAAGGCACCTGTCACCTTGTAAGTAGGCTGTTTAGGTTTTTATGTTGGTAACGTATGTAGCACTCTGTATGAAAATCACTGACTGTGCTGTGTGCAGTCTGTGGCTGGTTTGCATTGTTGGAATATTTGCTATTGCAGTGTTGGGCAGTTGGATGTGAACAGCGCATAGCGTTGCGCAGTTGGAGGTGAGGCGACAGCAGTGGTGGATGTGGAGAGAGAGATGGCAGAATTTTGAGAGCGTACGATCTCAGTCTGGATCTCCCTAAATGTTTAAAGATGTCAAAGGAAAGAACACAGAAAAGTTAACAAAGAAATGAATAAAAAAGTCATGTTGTAGTCTGAAGAGATAACCGCTTTATTAGTGGTGAGACGATCTCTTTTTAAAGTGGCTGCCATTATTCGTTACAGTACCATATCTTTCGCGTGGGTATATTTTAAGACGTTTTGCATGCGCTGCAGCACTGCCAATAAATAAGCAGCCATGTGACGTCAACACTTATCTTTCTAGTTTCCTGTAACTTATGAGACATAATCTTCATACAAGCAAAGACGTAAAATACACTGTTTACCGCTAAAACTGCAATACCATGAAGGCAGAATGCAGCAAATGACAAATAACCGTAAAGTGTACTTCACGCTTGGATATGCAAATGATTAGCGTTTCAGCACAGCCGCACAAAATAGGTGGGAGTAACGTCATGTACATTCTGTGTATAATGAAAGATTATACAGCTGGTTTCTCATTCAGAAGTCTCGTTTGAATATTGGTTGGTTGTGAGAAAACCTTTTCATACCTCGAACAAGGTACAAGAAACGTCTGGCAGCATTTCGATAGCGGCAGGATTGTAGCCTATCGAGTTTGTAGTTCATCGTTCCGCGATGTTGCTAGTTGCGTTGGTCGGGATCCCATGACTCTCACGTGAATGCGAAATAGATGGGTTCAGGAGGACCATACTCAACCCCTATTGAGGACGTTACTACGTATTCCTTCTACCTTTCAGCCTTCCCTTCTTTACTTATCATTCGCCTGACTTCTGAACTCTTGATGTTCATTCAGGTGCTTCTATTTTCCCCGGAGGTTTGATTCATTTTTTTATGTATCCACCAGATATCTTAGCTGAAGTCATATGCGATTCTACAGTTTTACATTTCTCCTCTAGTCACTATCGATTTGCATTTCGGACCTTCTCTCAATTTTAGACGTCTGCATTCCATTTTGTTGCTTCATCTGCTGCATTTTTATATTTTCTCTCTTCATACACTAAATTTAATAAATGCTCGGTAATTAACAATTAAGTACCTGGCAGAGGGTTCATCGAACCACCTTCAAGCCATTTCTCTGGCGTTTCACTTTAGAACAGCGCGCAGGAAAAACGGACACTCTAATGTTTCCAAGTGAGATCTGATTTCCCTTATTTTGTTACAATGATCATTTCTTCCTATATATGAGGAGGCCAAAAAGAAACGGTGTTCGGAGGAGGAATTTGTTGACTGCACTTTTGTGAAAAGATTTTGCCGCAACGAAAAACGCTTTTGTTTTAATAAATGATTGGGACTCCAACTCGCATATATATCCGTGACAGTCTTTCCCCAGTTTTGCGATAATACAAAACGAGCTGCCCATCTTTGAACTTTTTGCATGACCTATCTGGTGCGGATCCCACACCGTACAGCAGTACTCTAGAAAGGACGTACAAGCGTAGTGCACGCAGTCTCTTTTGTAGACCTGTTCCATTTTGTAAGTATTCTGCCAATAAATCGCAGTCTTCGATTCGTTTTCCCCACAACTTTAGCTGTGTGTTTGTTCCAAGTTATATTATTCGTTATTGTAATCCCTAAGTATTTAGTTGAGTTTACAAACTTTAGATTTGTGTGATTTATCGTGTAACAGAAATGAAGCGAATTTCTTTTAGTACTCATACTTAGTACTGCACACTTTTCATTAATTAGTATCAATTTCCATTTTTAGCACCATACAGATATCATGTCTAATCATTACTTCAACAGCCCGCCCCCCAAGAGAATGAATAGAAGGCCAGACAAACGTGTGGTTCCTGAAGAGGGGCAGCAGCCTTTTCAATAGCTGCAGAGGCAACAGTCTGGATGATTGACTGATCTGGCTTTGTAACACCAACCAAAATGGCCTTGTTGTGCTGGTACTGCGAACGGCTGAAAGCAAGGGGAAACTACAGCCGTAATTTTTTCCGAGGGCATGCAGCTTTACTGTATGGTTAAATGATGATGGCGTCCTCTTGGGTAAAATATTCCGGAGGTAAAATAGTCCCCCATTCGGATCTCCTGGCGGGGACTACTCAAGAGGACGTCGTTATCAGGAGAAAGAAAACTGGCGTTCTACGGATCGGAGCGACGAATGTCAGATCCCTCAATCGGGCAGGTAGGTTATAAAATTTAAAAAGGGAAATGGATTGGTTAAAGTAAGATATAGTGGGAATTAGCGAAGTTCGGTGGCAGGAGGAACAAGACTTTTGGTCAAGTGACTACAGTGTTATAAACACAAAATCAAATAGGGATAATGCAGGAGTAGGTTTAATAATGAATAGGAAAATAGGAATGCGGGTAAGCTACTACAAACAGCATAGTGAACGCATTATTGTGGCCAAGACAGATACGAAGCCCACACCTGCCACAGTAGTACAAGTTTACATGCCGACAAGCTATGCAGATGACGAAGAAATTGAAGAAATGTAGGATGAAATAAAAGAAATTATTCAGATAGTGAAGGGAGACGAAAATTTAATAGTCATGGGAGACTATAATTCGTCAGTAGGAAAAGGGAGAGATGAAAATGTAGTAGGTGAATATGGATTCGGGGTAAGAAATGAAAGAGGAAGCCGCCTGGTACAATTTTGCACAGAGCCCAACTTAATCATAGCTAACACTTGGTTCAAGAATCATGAAACAAGGTTGTATACATGGAAGAAGCCTGGAGATAGTGATAGGTTTCAGATAGATTATATAATGGTAAGACAGAGATTTAGGAAACAGGTTTTAAATTGTAAGACATTTCCAGGGGCAGATGTGGACTCTGACCACAATCTATTGGTTATGAGCTGTAGATTAAAACTGAAGAAACTACAAAAAGGTGGACATTTAAGGAGATGGGACCTGGATAAACTGACTAAACCAGAGATTGTACAGAGTTTCAGGGAGAGTATAAGGGAACAATTGACAAGAATGGGGGAAAGAAATACAGTAGAAGAAGAACGGATAGCTTTGAGGGATGAAGTAGTGAAGGCAGCAGAGGATCAAGTAGGTAGAACGACGAGGGCTAGTAGAAATCCTTGGGTAACAGAAGAAATATTGAATTTAATTGATGAAAGGAAAAAATATAAAAAGCAGTAAATGAAGCAGGAAAAAGGAATACAAACGTCTCAAAAATGAGATCGACAGGAAGTGCAAAATGGCTAAGCAGGGATGGCTAGACGACAAATGTAAGGATGTAGAGTCTTATCTCACTAGGGGTTAGATAGGTACTGCCTACAGGAAAATTAAAGAGACCTTTGGAGAAAAGAGAACCACTTGTATGAATATCAAGAGCTCAGATGGAAACCCAGTTCTAAGCAGAGAAGAGAAAGAAGAAAGGTGAAAGGAGTATATGAAGGGTCTATACAAGGGCGATGTACTTGAGGCCAATATTATGGAAATGGAAGAGGATGCAGATGAAGATGAAATGGGAGATATGATAACTGCGTGGAGAGTTTGACAGAGCACTGAAAGACCTGAGTCGAAACAAGGCCCCAGGAGTAGGCAGCATTCCATTAGAACTACTGACAGCCTTGGGAGAGCCAGTCCTGACAAAACTCTACCATCTGGTGAGCAAGATGTATGAGACAGGCGAAATACCCTCAGACTTCAAGAAGAATATAATAATTACAATCCCAAAGAAAGCAGATGTTGACAGATGTGAAAATTACCGAACTATCAGTTTTATAAGTCACGGCTGCAAAATACTAACGCGAATTCTGTACAGACGAATGGAAAAACTGATAGAAGCTGACCCTGGGGAAGATCAGTTTGAATTCCGTAGAAATGTTGGAACACGTGAGGCAATACTGACCGTAAGACTTATCTTAGAAGAAAGATTAAGGAAAGGCAAACCTGCGTTTCTAGGATTTGTAGAATTATAGAAAGCTTTTGACAATGTTGATTGCAATAGTCTCTTTCAAATTCTGAAGGTGGCAGGGGTAAAATACAGGGAGCGAAAGGCTATTTACAATTTGTACAAAAACCAGATGGCAGTTATAGGAGTCGAGGGGCATGAAAGGGAAGCAGTGGCTGGGAAGGGGGTGAGACAGGGTTGTAGCCTCTCTCCGATGCTGTTCAATCTGTATATTGAGCAAGCAATAAAGGAAACGAAAGAAAAGTTCGGAGTCGGTATTAAAATCCATGGAGAAGAAATAAAAACTTTGAGGTTCGCCGATGACGTTGTAATTCTGTCAGAGACAGCAAAGGACTTTGAAGAGCAGTTGAAAGGAATGGATAGTGTCTTGAGAGGAGGATATAAGATGAACATCAACAAAAGCAAAACGAGGATAATGGAATGTAGTCGAATTAAGTCGGGTGATGCTGAGGGGACTAGATTGGGAAATGAGACAAAGTAGTAAAGGAGTTTTCCTACTTGGGGAACAAAATAACTGATGATGGTCGAAGTAGAGAGGATATAAAATGTTGACTGGCAATGGCAGGGAAAGCATGTCTGAAGAAGAGAAATTTGTTAATATCGAGCATAGGTTTAAGTGTCAGGAAGTCGTTTCTGAAAGTATTTGTATGGATGGGAGATGAAATGGGAGATATGTTACTGCGTGAATGGTTTGACAGGGCACTGAAATACCTGAGTGTCGTACAATAATATATTTTTCTAGGTATAATCTGTATCCTGATACGTCTGCGAAATGTATATGGAACAGAGTTAGTAGTAAATGCGTAACAAATTTAAAAGCGAGCGTGATGCGGTACAGTTAGTAGTAAAGAGGTAATAAACTTAAACGTCGTACATAATGCACCAGTTTATTACGTATCTTAATGTTTGTGACGTCATGTCTCCGGAGCAAGGAGTCGTTCAATAATATAATTTTGGTGGTTCATTCTGTACTATATGCGAACACTGTCTACAAAATGTGTCGCGAATGCAGTTAGCAGTAAAGAAGTAAAAAATTACATTGTTGTGCTTCATGTGGCAATTTTGCTGTATGAGCAGCTAAAATTTAGTAAGCGATAAGCTTGTTTCGTTTCATTATTTTGTGGGGGTTGCAGTGAGAATAGTTTCGTAAATGTTTAATATTACCATAAAAGTTGTTGCAAGTCACTAAGTGCTATCGTTTTCAAATAGTGGTAGAATGAAGTATGGACACTCGCGCTTCGTGGGCTACATTAATTTTGACCTCCTCCCCCAGTCAGCATGTACAGGGTGGTCCATTGATCGTGACCGGGCCAAATATCTCACGAAATAAGTGTCCAACGAATAAACTACAAAGTACGAAACTTGTCTAGCTTGAAGGGGGAAACCAGACGGCGCTATCGTTGGCCCGCTAGATGGCGCTGTCATAGGTCAAACGGATATCACTTGCGTCTTTTTTTAAATAGGAACCCCGATTTTTATTACGTATTCGTGTAGTACGTAAAGAAATATGAATGTTTTAGCTGGACCACTTTTTCCGCTTTGTGATAGATCGCGCTGTAATAGTCACAAACATATGGTTCACAATTTTAGACGAACAATTGGTAACAGGTAGGTTTTTTAAATTAAAATACAGAACGTAGGTACGTTTGAAGATTTTATTTCGGTTGTTCCAATGTGATACATGTACCGTTGTGAACTTATCACTTGTGAGAACGTATGCTGTTACAGCATGATTACCTGTAAATACCACATTAATGCAATAAATGTTCAAAATGATGTCCGTCAACCTCAATGGATTTGTAATGGAACAGTTACAGGTTCAAGTAACGTAAAGTAATGAGATTGACTAAAGCAAATTTGGGGCAATATAGTTGAGGAAACTCTGTTCAACGGAACCCCTTGCTTTTCCATTCATTATACTAGCTTGTGGTCTGAACTCACGAAGTGATAGTTTTATTTCGTATCTTTAGGACACTGTGTGAAATCGCCATGGATATTTCATCGCTCTCAGCGACAGTAGGTTTTATTATGTTTCTTACCATTTCTTGGTTGATTTTGCTTTGTAGGAAATTAATTATACGAGCTTCAACACGTATAATTTCATGCATAACAGCACAAAATAAAAACATTATTCTTCAGTGCTATATGTACATAATCTGATGAAATCTCATTTGCGTCTCGCAGGCTCAAAGGTTCCCACGTCACTTGCGCTATCCGCTTTATTTTCTAATAAACATTAATGACCGTTCACTAAAGATAAATAACGACCCAGCACAATTTTATTTCTAGGCGTTTTGAGTAAAATGCCGATGTTGAGTAAGTCACAGTGTGACAGGATCTTGATCTGTCGCATGCTCATCTATACATCTCTACCTAGTCAGGCATTTGAAATCGAACAGAAGTAACACTGCTGACGAACTGAAAAAGATGTTGTCATGTTAAAACTAGAACCTGCTCCGTGCGTTCTGTAATTCCGATATTGTCACTAATGGTCGTTCGAAAGTGTTTGATCATTTGAGAGGTGGGTATAACCATGACCTACAGTGCAGCGCGTCCTAGACTGCAAGATCTCGCATCTAGAATAAACGTAACGCTGTAATTTCAATTCAAACACGTCCCATTAGCTTCCACTGTAACGCGAAATTAAATGAAAATACTCTGCCCTCTGTCACTCTTATTTTAATCTGACACCGAAAAATCCATTTTTCTTGGAGCAGTCAAGGACAGGATATGGTTAGTCACTTGTACTGAGTAGCGTGCAGGCTGCAACAGGATGTGACTAACTGTAGAGGGTGTGGCGCCAGTGTCTCGTTCACAGAATTCTGTGTTTTTGTGTGCCTTTCTGCACTGCCATTATTCAGTGACTTTTCACTGTCGCGACTAATTTTGAATGTTTCCACGGCTTTTCACCTAGCTCCATGAAATGTGTACTGATGCTGCATTGATGTGCTGCTGACAAACACCGCAATTAGGCTGTACAGTAGCCACTACAGACATCCAACTGTTGCCTTGTAGCACCTGAGGCTCACGTCAGTTTTCAGAAGGACTGCCTTACGTAAGAATAACCGCGAGAATTCTGCGGCTTTTAACCCGTGCCCTGCTTCACCTCAGACCACAGACCTAAGATTAATGTGACACGGATAGCTTAAAAAACAGACTCCGACTGCGAAGCACCTATAGTCCTCCTCCTGAGTGATGAACTAATGCTAGTTTGAGCTGAGTTAATCGTGGATTCCAGTGAAGTACAGAAGATTTGCCCACACAATCTGAACTGCGATGACTGTTTAGGAGGCTGTTAGAACACCATCAGCACTTCGGAAACACTCACTAAAATTTATTTTATGTGTCACAACTAATTGCAGAGACTTCTCTCTGTCTTCAATGCTGTTTATATTTTATTCAGTCGGCATAACAGTCAGGATAGCAAAGTCGCTACAATACTAAAAGAATTAAATTTCTTGTAGAAGAAAACAATAATATTAATTTACTGCAGCAATACGAAACTTTTAAACAACTACAGCATATCACTTTTAAACTGAAAGTAATCACAGATAGGGATGATAAAAAGTTATGAGACACATTTTATATATCAGAGTTGACTAGTGATCTGACACTGGATTTTTCACCATCAGCATTACACGATTTTGGAAAGAATGTGCAGCAACTTACTAAGACGTAAAAATTAAGAAGTACAAGATTTTTCCAATCTGCCCAGAACCTTGAGAAAAAGGAGTCAATATGCGTTTCTCAACTGTGAGCGAAATACGTCCGGAACTTCCATTTATAAAAAAAAAAAGACAAATACAAGGTGTTTCACAATGTTTTGACTACTTAAAATTTGAATAACGTGCGCTAAAAACAAGGTACAGCGACGGCTGCACAGTCTCTTGGTAGTACGAAGTGTCAAGTTTCGTCCCATAGATATATCAGTAACCATGTCTTACTGGACGGAGCAATCACCGTGCCTTCGCGGTGGAGTGCTATTTTCTCTACGGCGAGTCTGTCATGCGCCTGCGGCGTGCTTTTCGTAAGCATTTCAAGATTCAGCCACGGCATCTAACTCCTGCTCGTTGAACAAAAGTGAACTGGGTAAGAAACCTGCGTGAAAATGCCAGTGCATCGAATCGGAAGTCAACCGGCCCTCGGAAAACGGTCAGAACTTCAGAGAACATCGAGCGTGTGCGAAGCGGTTTATAGCGAAGCCCTCGTCGTTTGTTAGGAAAATTTGGTTCCAAGAAGACTGCGCGACATGCCACACATCCAGCAAGACCTTACAAGTTCTCCGCGAAGCGTTTGGTAACCGTATAAATCCGAACGAGCTTGTGTCGGATGTCCGCCTCGCTCGCGTGATTTAACCGTCCCAGACTTCTACCTATCGTGTTCTTTGAAGACGAGAGTGTGCTCCGACCGCCCAAGAAGCTTGCAGCAGTTAAAAGATGGAATTCACGATGAAATTTCCAAAATTTCTCCAGCCACTACGGAGACAGAAGTATTGTATCTACGGATTATTCTGATGACTGGTTGCACATTGTAGTCTGAAATTCGTGCTGCTTTCTGGTTACGGAAATGACTGATTGTTTTAAGAAACTGGGTGAAAAGCTTCGAGTATTGTGTAGGTGCCAATGGTCGTCATTTGTTCGATGCAGTATTTAGTAAGTAAGCTTGAATAAATGTTGTACCTTGTGTAAAATAAACTTTCTCCCGCGATTAGTTTGCTCGTTATTCAAATTTGAAATCGTGAAAACATTGTGAAACACCTTGTATAAACAAATTGGAGCTACAAAATTGAGTGCTATTTTGGATTCTTCTGCACTCGAAAGACGGGAAAGGGATCAGACATTAGCTGTAATGAGCACCTTGTAGCATTTAAACTTATAAAACACAACACCTAAGCAATAGAAAGTTACCTATATCGAACAGGAGGTGCATAACCTTTATCAATATAGTTTACATTCTTCATAGACATTATTGCTGACATCCAGAAGTATAGGCCTTGATAGCCGCCCGGTCTAAGGCGTCTTGTCACGGTCCGCGCGGCTCTCCCCGTCGGATGTTCGAGTCCTGCCTCGGGCATGGGTGTGTGTGTCGCCCTTAGCGTAAGTTAGTTTATGTTAGATTAAGTAGTGTGTAAGCTTAGGGACCGATGACCTCAGCAGTTTGGTCCCGTAAGACCTTACCAAAAATTTTCAAATTTTCAAATATAGGCATTGATACAAGAAAAAGATTCAGGAAAAGCTGCATTTGGAGCACAGCTCTTTATAGGTGTCAGGGAGAACTATATACAGATTGCTGTGATGACTGGCCGCACAGTGTAGTCTGAAGTTCGTGCTGCTGTCTCTGGCTATGGAAATGATTGATTGATAGAAAAGGAGGAAACAGCTACTGGCAAGTAGTCTAAATTTCTTGAACAATGCCAGGAAGACCAGCCTGATTCTCCTCTCCATTTGACGGACAACAGCAGTTTTCGAATCAGCTACCTGCGGGGCGAATGTTTCAGGTAATGGTTGGATAGATTATCTCGGCTATAGAGGTTGATACGTCCCTTTACTTGTCATGCGTAAACTGAATTGAAAGGCTTGGTGAACTTAGCGAAGAAGTTGTGATGCTCTGTATCAGATGGAAATATAATATGAGAGATAGTTATGATAAATTCTGAGGGACAGTAAATGAGAGCCGAACACCCACACCAACGGGACCATGAAAAGATTCCATTCAAAATTAATCACCACACACGTTAGGACATTTATCCCATTGGTAGACGAGGCTATCAATTTCCTGTTTTCCAGAATGCGGTCGGCCGCTGATGGATCCACAGCCGCCCCCACTCTTGCGCCTCCTTATTCCACTGCAACCGACGTCCATGCATGTCTTTCTTCAGGTCGCCAAAGTTGAGAAAAAAACTCATGGTGACATAACCGGCCTGTATGGATTATGTTCCTGTGTTTCCAAAACCAAATCGCTGAAGTGTAGCCTTCGTTCGACTAGCTACGTGGGGACAGGCGTTATCGGGCAACAGGTTGATTCAGTTCGAAAGCATTCCGACAGCCTGAAAGCAAACCTTCTTGTTCGATTGCAGGGGCCCTCTGCTCGTCAAGTTCCTCGAGAGTGGAATCACAATCAGTGTGCAATGATATGAAGACACTTCGTAATATATCTTTCTTAGTCAGCCATCATATTAGGTTCCAAGAAGCTGTGGAGATGGAAGAAGTATATAGATGACGAAATGTGGTGTGAGGTACCTGTGACAGATGTTAGATTCGGTACCACTCCCGTGAGAAAGACCGCCTGCATAATGCTACTGCTCTGTGGCTGGCTGCTGTGTTCGGAGCAAGGGCGCCCAAACGTTAAAGTATAGTTATTATTATTAGTTAAAGTACTCATTGGAATGACTTCACTTTTTAATAAAAATATCTCTCAACAGCTATCAATCAGTCACTTTAGAATTATTAAAAACAATTTAAATCAAAAACAAAAGACTGACGAAATTGCAGACGAAGCACTTCGGAAGCGTTCGGGTCACGCCTTTTCTGGTATGGCGCGCGAAGTGTTTCGGGCTGTTCGTCACTCTGGATTAGACAGTCGAGAAGAACAGACATGTTGTCTGTCGAAGGACGTGTTTCCAATTTTTATTTTAGTTCCTGTTCGTCACCCTGGATCAGGCAGTCGAGATGTACAGTCATGTTGTCTGTGGCAGAATGTGTTTGCCAGTATTCAGTATTAAAAGATTCACTCCGGTAGTCATGAGGCACAGACACGTGCCACAAATAGTGTAAAGATACATTTTCGTAAACATTGTGTTTGATCATGTACTTTGCTGTATCAGAACGTGTTGTATTAAGATCATGTAGTCTTCTCGTGTGGCTATACTAAAATACGCGAGTGGCATCCCAAAGAAGTGATACATTATTTCAGAACAGAACCTCGCTAAAAGTCAGTTTCAGAACCTACGAACTGCGTGCTGTTTTCTGCGCTGGGGACATCAACTTGAAGACAGCAGGTTAGTGAATTATAAAAAAACCTTCGTATTCCACACAGTGCAGTGGAAACAACTAGGCGTCTCACGTGTACTGCATGCACAGAGCAAATGTGGTCAGTGACACGTCATGTGCAGTAAAGCAGAGGAGGTAAAGGAGGATGATTGTTATTAACACCAACAATCAATTCATTCTTCGTTTCTTGCCGTAACTTTGCAGAAACTGCAACACGCCATAAAGTCAAAAAACCCAGAAATGATGACGGACGGTATCATTCAGCTGCAGGGTAACGCCTTCACCTACACTGCCAATCACACGACGGCTACACTTTAGCGATTTGGTTTTGGAAACACTGCAACAACCTCCGTACAGCCCGAATCTTTCGTTGTTGATTTTCTGATGTTTGGTGACCTGAAGGAGGACAGTTGTGGACGTCAGTTTCAGTAGGACGAGGAAGTGCAAGAGTGGGTGCGGTTGTGGATCCGTCAGCGGCAGACCACCTTCTACGAAACAGGAATTGATCGTCTCGTCTCCAGTAGGATAAGTGTCTTAACGCGTGTGGTGATTACTTTTGAATGGAACCATTCCATGGTGGTTGTTGTGGTGGGTGGTCTGTTTTCAATTCACAGCCTCTTATACACTCCTGGAAATAGAAAAAAGAACACATTGACACCGGTGTGTCAGACCCACCATACTTGCTCCGGACACTGCGAGAGGGCTGAACAAGCAATGATCACACGCACGGCACAGCGGACACACCAGGAACCGCGGTGTTGGCCGTCGAATGGCGCTAGCTGCGCAGCATTTGTGCACCGCCGCCGTCAGTGTCAGCCAGTTTGCCGTGGCATACGAAGCTCCATCGCAGTCTTTAACACTGGTAGCATGCCGCGACAGCGTGGACGTGAACCGTATGTGCAGTTGACGGACTTTGAGCGAGGGCGTATAGTGGGCATGCGGGAGGCCGGGTGGACGTACCGCCGAATTGCTCAACACGTGGGGCGTGAGGTCTCCACAGTACATCGATGTTGTCGCCAGTGGTCGGCGGAAGGTGCACGTGCCCGTCGACCTGGGACCGGACCGCAGCGACGCACGGATGCATGCCAAGACCGTAGGATCCTACACAGTGCCGTAGGGGACCGCACCGCCACTTCCCAGCAAATTAGGGACACTGTTGCTCCTGGGGTATCGGCGAGGACCATTCGCAACCGTCTCCATGAAGCTGGGCTACGGTCCCGCACACCGTTAGGCCGTCTTCCGCTCACGCCCCAACATCGTGCAGCCCGCCTCCAGTGGTGTCGCGACAGGCGTGAATGGAGGGACGAATGGAGACGTGTCGTCTTCAGCGATGAGAGTCGCTTCTGCCTTGGTGCCAATGATGGTCGTATGCGTGTTTGGCGCCGTGCAGGTGAGCGCCACAATCAGGACTGCATACGACCGAGGAACACCCGGCATCATGGTGTGGGGAGCGATCTCCTACACTGGCTGTACACCACTGGTGATCGTCGAGGGGACACTGAATAGTGCACGGTACATCCAAACCGTCATCGAACCCATCGTTCTACCATTCCTAGACCGGCAAGGGAACTTGCTGTTCCAACAGGACAATGCACGTCCGCATGTATCCCGTGCCACCCAACGTGCTCTAGAAGGTGTAAGTCAACTACCCTGGCCAGCAAGATCTCCGGATCTGTCCCCCATTGAGCATGTTTGGGACTGGATGAAGCGTCGTCTCACGCGGTCTGCACGTCCAGCACGAACGCTGCTCCAACTGAGGCGCCAGGTGGAAATGGCATGGCAAGCCGTTCCACAGGACTACATCCAGCATCTCTACGATCGTCTCCATGGGAGAATAGCAGCCTGCATTGCTGCGAAAGGTGGATATACACTGTACTAGTGCCGACATTGTGCATGCTCTGTTGCCTGTGTCTATGTGCCTGTGATTCTGTCAGTGTGATCATGTGATGTATCTGACCCCAGGAATGTGTCAATAAAGTTTCCCCTTCCTGGGACAATGAATTCACGGTGTTCTTATTTCAATTTCCAGGAGTGTATATAGCGACTGAAAGTGATAAATAACATGCTTCACAGAGTGAGGACGCAAATTCTTTCTTTCCTGGTACGTCGGTATCATGCAATGTATTTATGACTTCATCTGTTGAGCCACTGTATAAACTCGAATGAAATATACAGTACTGCTGAAATTAGATACTGAATGCCATATCTAAAGCAAAGCATAGAAACATACACGGTGAACATTAATAAAATTGACAAACTGCAGGGTCGGATTCCGGACTGCAAATGGAGCAAAAAAGGTCCTATGAACGTATGCCCAGAAACGAATCGCTGCCACGGTAGATGGCGCTGACGAATGAAAAGTTCGCCTGACCACACGCCATGTGTTCCTTGCGTGTTGCAGGCTGTGTGATTGACGCAGCCTACTGCTAGCAGCAGAATCGTCCGGAATTCATGTCGGGAACAAGCCGAGAAGTGTTTGTGTGCGGCCAAACAAATGGAAACGGTCGGAACGCAGCATGGCTATGCCAAAACAGTGCCCTCGGAGACAACAACCACATTACGTAAGATTTCGAGCTCTTTTTAGGCATGTGTGTGGTCATGGGTGCTTTCAGACGGACGAACGTGTGGGAAACGTACAGGGAGGCAGCAGACTGCGCGTACACCAGATTTGGAGGACCGGGTTCTACAGGATATTGAGACGAACTCTGGAACAAGCTCCAGTCAAGTGGCCCGCCAACATGGTTTAAGCCAAAGTATGATTATGTAATCCCACAAGCACCAAAAATGGCTTGAAATGTTGAGTGGTGTGGTCGGTGTCTGTGAGGGTACCTGTTTTGGTATACCCCTGCTATCTTGACTATTTCCATCTGCTTGGCCCTACACAGACACCATCTCGACTTGTTCCAGACGTGAATACCGGATCATTCTTCTACTTACTGTACACTGCGGCAATTACACAGCCTGCAACACACAGGGAACATAGTCATGTGGTCAGAGGAACTTTCATTCTTCAGCGTCGTCTAACATGCAACGATGCATTTCGGTACACATGTTCACAGGCACTTTTTCCTCAGTTTTCAGTAAGGAATCCGTCTCCGCTGTTTTTTGATTTTATTAATGCTCACCCCGTATTTTTTCCTTGTGTGATAACAAGACTACGCAATTCAAACAGGCAAAGAGACTTGTATGTAAGATGAGGTTCGCATAGCGTAACCACAACTAAAATTTTGTCCAGCGGCAAATCTCGTCAGTCTTTGATGACAGGGACGGAGGGCGAGACGTAATACATGCCAGATCGACGGCTTCAACCTACATATTGCACAATAACTAGCTACAACTGAATCTTTATTATTTGCAATTTTATTTGCAAGCTTTTGACAATGTTGATTGGAATACTCTCTTTCAAATTCTGAAGGTGGCAGGGGTAAAATACAGGGTGCGAAAGGCTATTTACAATTTGTACAGAAACCAGATGGCAGTTATAAGAGTCGAGGGGTATGAAAAGGAAGCAGTGGTTGGGAAGGGAGTGAGACAGGGTTGTAGCCTATCCCCGATGTTGTTCAATCTGTATATTGAGGAAGCAATAAAGGAAACAAAAGAAAAATTCGGAGTAGGTATTAAAATCCATGGAGAAGTAATAAAAACTTTGAAGTTAGCCGATGACATAGTAATTCTCTCGGAGACAGCAAAGGATTTGGAAGAGCAGTTGAACGCAATGGACAGTATCTTAAAAGGAGGATATAAGATGAACATCAACAAAAGCAAAACGAGGATAATGGAATGTAGTCGAATTAAGTCGGGTGATGCTGAGGGAATTAGATTAGGAAATGAGACACTTAAGTAGTAAAGGAGTTTTGCTATGTGGTGAGCAAAATAACTGATGATGGTCGAAGTAGAGAGGATATAAAATGTAGACTGGCAATGGCAAGGAAACCGTTTCTGAAGAAGAGAAATTTGTTAACATCGAGTATAGATTTAAATGTCAGGAAGTCGTTTCTGAAAGTATTTGTATGGAGTGTAGCAATGTATGGAAATGAAACATGGACGATAAATAGTTTAGACAAGAAGAGAATAGAAGCTTTCGAAATGTGGTGGATGATTTCGTAGGCAGAATCATGACTAATTTGCAGACGATGTGCCACTTCGCCAATAGTTAATCGTCTGTCAAAGAGAATCATTTCACGTGAACGCTCAATGGTTTCTTCATTTGTGACACTAAACGGTCGTCCGGCTTCTTCATCGTGCGTAACTCTTGTGCGACCATTTCGGAATTTTTAAATCCATTTGTAGACACTCCGTTGTGGCAAAACACTGTTCCCGTACTGTACCGAAAGTCTTGGATGAATTTCGGCCCCTGATACGCCTTCAGACCGCAAAAAACGGATCACTGAACGTTGCTCTTCTTTGGTGCAAATAGACAGCGGTGCAACCATGACTAACAGCACGGCAGCGAGAACGAAACTAACCTAGCAGCTTGAAAATTGCAAAGATATAGCAACTAATAAACAAAGCATGCGTCATCAACGTAAAACGACAGTACTACCAAAATAAACAAAAATATAACTAAATTGCGGATAATAATTGACTTACCCTCGTACATGCTTGCGTGCTCAAATGATAAGCATTGAAGCACAACAAAGCAGGTAAGAGTAACGCCATCTATATTCTGCATGTAGGAAAAAATTGCATGATAGGTTTCTCAATTAGAAACCGCATTTCAGTGGTGTTTGTTTGTGAAGAGATTGCTCTACGCCTCGTGTAAGAAGGAGGTACTTCTCCCAATACGTGACGAAATTCGACAGCTGCTGGTTGGTGGTATATCGAGACTACGGTTCATCGTTCTGCGCTATTTCTGCTCTCGCTGGTCTGGATAAAAGTACTATCATGCAAAGATGGAATCGGTGGGTTCAGGAGGGCCATACTCCACGCCTTGCAGGATCTTAAGATCACCGTAACACTAGCGCGCAAGTGAATCGACACACAGTTCGCTCGGCCGTGTAGACTCACGCAGCCAAGACATGGACTGTGCGTAGGGAAACGGACTCGATTGCAGCAAGACACGTATGCACTCGGACAGTGCGACGACGTCTGGAGCACCACAGACTGACACCAGGGCTACCACTGTTGTGGCTTTCCTTGCCGATACAGCAGGAAGAACCTCGCCGACAGTGGTTGATCCAGCTGTAAGGAATTCGGCTGTTTTCTGCCACTGTTAATATTTCACCTATACTATACTGAGACAACGATGCATAAGCTCTCTGTACCAGTAGTGGATAAGAACCTTTACTTTGTGTTTAAAGTAAGCTGTGATACGTTTGCTTGCCACTCAGTTGTGCAACACTGTGTTGTGGCATTCCGAGGCACAGTAGCGAGCAGTTCAGTTTCAGAGAAGGAGATCCGATATTCGTGAATCTGGAAGAAATTATCTGGAATACTGCGTTAAGGAGATGAAAACTTGTTTGTAACGATATTTTCTTGACGGTGTGATGGAGAAGGTTTTGGATGAATATTTCAAGGTAAGATATGCAAGTGTAGGGATGAAATGTTTCTTTTTATGAACTATTAATTGAAGGAAATCTTTGTCCTCTATGTAACTAATAATATTCATGAATAGTGTTAGTTTGATCTCTTTTATTTATTTATGTCACAAGTAACGCAATTGGCTGGAATGTCTGTAACTTGTGTAATGAGTGTATTTGTTAGAGTCTTCTTATGTTGTACATTCTCTTATTTTGCAATATTCAGAGTTTACTTTTTCAAGATCGTTGTTCTTTAAAGTAAAATCTTTGTCCAAATCCTTAGTAAAGTTTTTAAAATTTTCCTGGTTGCGCATTCCATTTTACGTCACACGCAGCCACAGACTGTTTCCGAGATGCAAAGAAAAATTTGTCAGTGAGTAGATTATTTTTCTTTAGCTGTTGCATTTGCTGATTTCAATTTTCTTACAAGAACGTCATTACACCAGACACATAACAGCATGCTAAGCAAGAGGTAAATTACTTTCCTTTCAGAGCAGATCTAACTTTTTAATCTTGTGAGTAAACAGTACGCAGTCAGAATTTTGAGGTGTTGTGGTAAGTAAGTAGATTAATTTACAGCGGACAGTGAAGTTATTTTCTTCCTAGTTGAGCCGTATTTTATTTTGTGAAGATTTCAAGTCAGACATTGCACTTGATCTTACGTAACTTTCATAACGTTCTTCAGTCTTCAGTATTCAGTTTCAGTTAAATAGTTTTTACAGAGTACTCCATTAGCTTCTTTGGCATTTAATTAGATTCATTTTCATTATTTCAAATTCAACATTTCACTAAGATTAAAGTTTTGTTTCACGACACAGTTCATAAGCGCAATACTGACCAACCAACAGTCAGTATTGCTCTTCAGTTGAATACTATAGCTTAAGGAGTCGTTAAACGAGTAGAAAGGTTTTGAGAAAAGTATATTAAATATTTCATGTATAGATAAACTACGTGGAAAGGTTACACATGTTTCAGCTTAATCTCAAAAGAATTATCGTTGTCCGACCGTAGTTTCTCGTCTTTGTTGTTGAAAAAAGGTACGTGTCTGTGTGTCTTTCACATATGGGGAATTAGTCACCCTATTTGAAATATGTTAGCGTTTTAGACCATTTCTGGTACACTTGATTTTAGTAAACCTACAAAGTGTATGTCAATTTTGAGAAAAATGCTCGGCAGTCCACAAGTAGGAACGCACCATATCATTGCGATATACGCGACATAATGCGACACGCCATAATTGTGTGACGTGCAGTAACATGAAAATGTTAATAAAAGATCTGTGCTAGATCAAATATTAAGATAAGCATTTTAGATTTCTGGCGATGCCTTTCGAAAAAGATAAAAACGATGCTTCACTGGATTCATGTGTATTTTAGTCTTTCTGGGAAAGAGATAATGGCTGAAACATTTCTGTGTTGCAACACGGGTAAACGCTATGTGGTGAATGAGTAACGACCATAGAATTTTCCTGAATGAAGACTTGAACAGCGGCGCGGGGCAGTAGTTATGTCCTTCGCTGATCTGTCAGACTTCCTCTTACACTACAGAAGCACTTACTTCTTGCCCAACAGTCGTGCGGAACGCGTCCACTCTTACCTCTCGTTGCTATGCACCACACGGCACCCCGTAACATATACACTGAGGATAGTGGTGTGTGTAAACTGAGAACTGTCAGTCCTACACCTCAGGCAACTGTCCTTGGTTACTTAGTCACTATTTGCACATCTCCATTGCTTCTTACCGCACATAAGAGAGTACTTTAGTTAAGAGAGAAAAGTACAAGTTCGTTGATCAATAAACACATAGGTAAAAAAATTAATGCAGCGCAATGGCTTAGTGGCGAAATTTACGAATAGTGAAAGTTAACAGTGTAACAATATATTTGTGGAAAGAAAACTCTTTTATTCCCACCCATGTTGAAATAGAATTTTCTTCCCATTGAGTGTCAAATCTGGGATGAAATCAACTGGTCACGAATTTCGAATCTTGACCTACAGTCAGTTGGTACAAAATTCAAAAGAATATATCTAAGCTCGAACTTTCAGATTGACCGGTAATTAGGCCAACTGGCAAGACCTAAAGCAGCACGGGTCGATGATAACCTTACCCCCTCCCCGAAATCTTCAAGGCAGTCATACGATATTTAGTCCACCCCCGGTAGGTGAGTGGTCGGTGAGACAGAATGTTAATCGTAAGGGCCCCGGTTCGATTCCCGGCTGGGTCGAAGATTTTCTCCGCTCAGGGACTGGGTGTTGTGTTGTCCTAATCATCATCATTTCATCCCCAACAACGCGCAAGTTGCCGAAGTGGCGTCAGATCGAAAGACTTGCACCCGACGAACGGCCTACCCGACGGGAGGCCCTAGTCACACGACATTTTTTTTATCTTCAAGGCAATTAGTCTCTTGTCTTAACCAATGTGCCGCCTTACATAGTCCGGTCAGGAACTCATCCGAGGCTATATGCCTCTGAGGGAATGATATTACTTTGTGTACTCTTCAGCCTAAGAACTGCTGCTGAGAGTTGCTGGTATCCTTAGTAACCGAGATGACTGACGATACTGCATGGATATCTTGCGATATTGTATGTAATTCTTCTCGTCTAATGCTCCAAAGGGATGAACATATCACTGAGGATGCTGAGAGCTTCTTCAAAACCTCGTTACGTCCATCAAGAGTGAGGCTCTTGACAGTACCTTTGAACCGATTAACACGAGTAGATTGGTTCGTTCGAAAAGGACACAGTCCATTTCGTTCTCCGCGTAGGTCAGCCTAATATGTGCTATGTCATCGACGAAGGCTAAGTCCAAGGAACTCAAATTAAAGTGATCTCCCTGCAGGCTCGTAAGCACATTAACATATTTTGAAATTAATCGAAGATGAGGTAGGCTGTAGAAATTATTATTTGAGAATCAGTCATCTTCCTCAACTTCCTATAGACGAAAAACGCATCTGTTGCAAGAAAAAAATAATGAAGTTGAAGAGAAGAACGCAAATTTGTTGCGCTTGCCTCAGAATATGTTGTTTTAAATGAAAATTTTATGTGTGCAAAGGATTTAAAAATCGCTAAGCGTTGATGAATACACTAAGCAGATTCAGAAGGATGTATGTTGCAGTAGTTACTTGGAGAAGCTTGCACAGGATAGAGTAGCATGGAGAGCTGCATGAAACAGCAACAAAGCATTCAAAATTTTTCTCATTATGGCTCTATCACCTGTGTCATTCTAACATTAATATTTGAGGTTTTAGGTTTTAACGAGTAGTCAGTGACAAGATTCTAGAGACGGACCGCACGCCCAGACTGAACAAAGATGGCGAAGCAAGTCAGTCATGTCTTTTTCAAAGGAACCAAATTGCCACATAACATTAAAATTTTGCAGAAATCTCGTAAAACATACATCCCTACCGACGCAATGGGGGTGTGAAAATCAGTCCCACGGAATACGAGTCTAATACACAGACCACTGTGCATGGGGGCTTAATTAAATATGATTCAAAATATTTTTAGTTTTTTAGTAGCTGTCTGTCCGATTACGCTATGTCTCGTAAACGGTTGGACCTGACTAGTATTATTACGCAATCTGACTGCTTAGAACAACAACAAAGAATGAAATGAATATTTTCGTTAACACAATTAATTAATTAAGTCCCCAGCAACTATAAAACCTACGAAACCAATAAGCACAAGAGTAACTGTTCTGTGTGTGGGAGTGTGACTCAACGTACACATCTGGCACGGTTCTTCTTCAACAAGACAAGGAATTTTAAATACCATTTATACTGAAGTAATTAAAGGAAATAAAAATACCATAATTACTCAAGAAAACCAGAATTACACTCTAATACAAGAACACAAGCCAGATGCTTTGTTGACTGAACCTGTCATGACGCATTATTTAAAACATGGAAATAATGAAAAAACACGCAATATTTTACCTTCATATATATTGACGAAAAGCACTCTGATCGTTACAATATCTTCATTAGAATAACATCTGCTATCTCTCCCATCAAGTAACTGGATAAAACATTGAACAAGCACTCCTAACTACAACATCTCGACAAGCCGTGCCCACTCGCACATCTCAACACGAACTGACTACTACGAGCTCTGCCCACGCACTGACTACTACGAGCTCTCAACAAGCACTGACTACTACGAGCTCTCGACAAGCACTGTGGAGGCGGCTTAATAATACTCTTTGGCGCAATCTCTGGCGCAGTGGCTCAGTGTAGCCACCTTTCATATGCCCCTCCTCCACAGGCCAGAATTTGATGGTATTTTTGCCAGCATTGGTGGTGAAAATACCACCAAATTCGTCCAGAAAAATACAGACAAAAATAAAAGATAATATTAATACCTAAATATCACATAATTAGTTAAAATTTTGGCTTTGCACTGACCTTTCAATAACCTAGTATATAAAATACAGTAGGCAATACAAATTCTTTTCATACATGTGGCTTTACATAATAGTTCACACAATACACAAAAAATCAGTTTATACAAATGTTCACATAAAATGCTTTCAATGATTAGTTTATACAAAAAAAAGACACCAACAGGTGACATCTTTTCAGTAGAAACAGTCCATCAGTGGCACCCAGTAAAGTTTAGCAGGTACACCCAGCAACAAGTCACATTAGTTCAGTAGAAGCAGTCCATCGGTGGCACCCAGCAATGTTGAGTAGGTGCAGACAGCAACAAGTGACTTCATTTCAGTAGAAGCAGTTCCATTAGTGGCACCCAGCAATGTTGAGTAGGTGCAGACAGCAACAAGTGACTTCATTTCAGTAGAAGCAGTTCCATTAGTGGCACCCAGCAATGTTGAGTAGGTGCAGACACCAACAAGAGACATCATTTCCATGGAAGTAGCTTCATCTGTGCACCCAGTAATGTTGAGCAGGTGCAGACAGCAAGAAGTAACAGTTCATAATATTCACTATCACTAATCACACTGTTCATCAGCAGAAATTAAACATGTCCTAGTGGCACCAATCATGTAGAAAACGTGCAAGTAACAGTCCATAATATTCACTATCACTAATCACACTGTTCATCAGCAGAAATTAAACATGTCCTAGTGACACCAATCATGTAGAAAAAGTACAAGTAACAGTCCATAATATTCACTATCACTGATCACACAGTTCATCAGCAGAAATTAATCATTCCTAAGTGTCACACATTATGTTGAAAAAGTGCAGGTAACAGTTCATAATATTTACCCTCACTAATCAGACAGTTCAGGCATGAACAATAGTTTGAATGCACATACATATGCTTTTACACTAAACATACAAATCATAACAAACACACAAATGATGTCAGATAATTTTCATATTAACTATTACAAATACTCAAATATCAGTAAACCTATAATATTTATGGGTGTCAGTGCAAGCCACTACAAACAAATAAAATAATATTTACGAGATAGGTGGGTAGGATTAGGAAAGGAAAACACACAAAACACACTCATTCATCTTTCGTCCACATTAGGTACTACTGTGTAATTGAATAGTGTTAACTGTGTAAATGTAATTCTGTCAAAATCTGATGTTCATCATGTGTATCAAGTAGTAGTGGCAGCAATGTATAACAGTCAATAATAGTTAGGTCAACGTCATAGTCATCATGTCAAGACCAGTGTTTGCCAAGCCAGATCAAATGTGCTGTTGTTGAACAACTGTCAGTGAGCCAAGATATGCAAATACTTCCTCTCTTCAAAAAAAAAAGTATATACTGCTTAGTGATTTAACAAAGTGTGTGTATAGACTATCTTCCTTCTACTTTAGTGTTCTAGTCTGCTATCTTCATCCTCCTTGTTCCATTAAGACCAACAAAAAAAAATATGCTCCTCACTTACTTTACCTCTTATACACCAAAACTCCAATAATCATCAGCATCACATAATCTCAATACTTCACTAATACTTCTTACGTCGATACATATAAATCTTATCATCAATATCATTTACTTTACCTCTTGTCCACAAAAACTCCAATAATCATCAACTTCATATAATCTCTATACCTCAATAATACCTCTTCAATGCGTCGATACATATAAACCTTATTACCAATATCATTTCACTTCCATAGCAACTCTCTCCTCTAGTCAGTCTCCTCGAACAAGTACAGATAAAATCCTAATGCAAACCTCATCATCCCATACAATCTGAAGACACATTGTCAACACACAGCCTCTGTGTAATCCATCTGACCCAAATCTTCTACTCATTATGAATTATAAACAAAGAAATGCATACATGACCTCTAACAGACTTAGTTCGAATAACTCTCAGTAATTAAGTACGATTACGGAATGTGAATGAGCATAATATTTCACAGTGTGTACACCACTTCAAGAATTATGGCAGAAGCAAACATGTGGAGTATTTTTTGTGTCAAGTGTCACTTCCTATTTCAATTGCTCACGAAGAATGCAGTGTAATAACTGTCAATGGTCTAAACCTAGTTTTAGTATGTCATGTCGTTAGCTTCCTTCCTATTAGCATAAAGTTATACAGCTTCCATAAAACCTCCAGCTCATGTGACTTCTATGAAGTTTCTTGTACTAATGTCGTTCGTCGAATTATAGCGGTTCATTTTCTTATCTTAAAAATATATAAGGCACTGAGCGTAAGCAAAACAAGCAATAGCGAGTAAATATACCAGTAGAGAACAGAATGTCAACAAGTGTATGCAGCACAATTCTTACAACGAGGCTCTACCAAGCGAACAATCTGTAACCTATACCATAGTGTAACCTAAACTCTATATTCGTACACTGTACATCAGCATTTCTATACACCAAATTAAAGAGTAGTTATGACAACAACAGATATGTATAAATATGCAATCCATACGCAAAGCAGTAAACATGTCATTAGCATCATATCAGCTTAAGCAAATAAATGTTCATATGTCATCTTAATAAGTAAACATGAAGGCGCAAGCAGATAAATCACAAAGTATAACTTACATACCTAACCACACCAGCACAATAAATCAGGTGACAATTATAATTTAAATAAATAAGCACAGCAGGCACATAATTAAAAAAAATATGACATCAGTGAAAAGCAGTGCAGCCAAGCGATGCATAATATACACAAGTTACAACCCAGTTCATTAATAATCATTGTCAAAATCAGTTAACGTACGCAAGCACGTCGCTTCACAAGTAAATTCATAGAACATGAAATTAGCACAAAGTATGAATCACGTAATCGCGAGCAGCAAATTACGTCTAAAGTACGTACCTAAGTGGAAATATGTTACCTGAAAAATAAACTCAATTAATAGTTACCTTTTAGTTTATTAGTTTCTTCTTCGAAATTACATTCTTCCTGAAAATTTCTCGATAGCAAGTCCTCTTAACGTCGGAAACACACAGAATTTACCTGAAGTTCTTAAATATTTTATAGAACCGTATCCTGAAAAATACTGAATGTTAATAACATAATTCATCAAGTCACTATAGCTTTATACCGAATTTAGTCGGAGAAATTAAACTGTGTATTTGTTTACGGCTGTCAGTGCATTCGCACTGAGCGCTCGATCAGCTGTAGGCGCGTGACGTAGGAAGCAATTGTTCGCGGTCAACGACTGCCTTGTGCGGCGCGCAGACTTGACTGTTGCTTTGAGTATGTGCCGCCGCCAAAACACAGCGCGGTATCCTTGTACTCTCTGCGTGTTTACATGTAGCTGTTGGTTCTCTAAAGTATGTCATTCCACAAAAATTTTTACGTTAGATATATGATGTATTCCTTTAGAGCGTCGAGATTTAAGAGTTTCTACTTCGACAGTGTTATCATGAATAATTTTACGAATTCTATATGGACTGTTATAAAGCAGAAAAAATTTGCGACACAAGCCTTTTCCTTTGTGAGACAAACGGTGAGACTTAATTAACACCTTCTGACCAACTGACAAGATTTTTGAACGACCAGGACGTTTAGCTGATCTCTCTCTTCTAGCAGCCGCAGATGCAATATTTCGTAGAGCCAGGTTGACAACTTCAGAATGCCGCAGTTTCCGTGAAGGCGGAAAAGGAACTATTTCAGAAATGCGATTTGTTGGTGCTTTATTTTTTAATGTCAATATAGGCGGTACAGAAGTTGAATCATTAGGGAGTTCATTCAGAATGTTTTGAAAAATATGAAGATACTGATCCCAAATTCTGTGATTCTGATGACAATAAAGTCGACACAATTCATTGATTTCCTTCATCCATCTCTCTGAAGCGTTAGATTGAGGGTGAAAAAGTGAAATGAAGATTGGTTTAATTTTACGACGCTGTAGAGTACGAAGCCAAATTTTAGAACGAAACTGTGATCCATTATCTGATATAACCTTATCAACATGACCAACTTCTTTAAGAAAATGTTTGATGAAAGCGTTAGATACTGAACGAGCTGTTGCTTTGCGTAAAGGTGTAAAACACACATATTTTGACGTCAGTTCCACTGCTACGAAAATGTACGCAAAACCATTAGTAGATCGAACCACTGGACCGAACAAATCGACTGCAGCCATCTCCTTTAATTTCGCTGGAATGATAGGAAACAACGGTGCTCTGTGAGAAACTGTTGGCGGCTTAGCCTTTTGGCATAATTTGCATTTGGCCAGAACAGATCGAATACGTTTTTCCATATTACTGAAATAACAATTTTCTCGTAATTTGCGAAAGCATTTTCTGGGCCCAAAGTGTGCATAACTGAAATGCGTATACCAAATCAATTTATTGACCCACTCATCAGGAATACAAACTAACCAAACGGAGTTGTCGACCGATTTTCGTTTAAAAAGAATGTCATTGCGGACTAAATAATGCTGTCTAATCGCTACGCTTTCTTTTCTCCTCCACTTCTCCTTAATGTCCTTCCAGATTGGATCCTTATTTTGCTCCTTAGCAATGTCCTGGAGCGAAGACGAAATAAAGTTCTCAAACGCAACACCTTGAATATACATCAAACAATAATTGTTTTCTTTGCAGTCCTCTTCAGCACTTTGTTTTAAACCCATAGGTGCTCGTGATAAAGCATCAGCAACAATATTTGAAGAACCCTGTATGTAAACAATACTAAAATCAAATTCCTGTAGGTACAACGCCCATCGTGACAATCTGCCGTGAGTTAATTTTGTTGACATAAGAAATTCCAGAGCTCGATGATCGGTGTAAACCTTAGTATGTCTGCCAAACAAAAATGTCCGAAATTTTGTAAAAGTCCAAACAACAGCCAAAGCTTCAAGTTCCCTAATCGAATAATTCTTTTCGGATTTAGAGAGAACGCGACTTCCAAATGCAATAGTCTTCTGTACTACAACGCCGTTTTCTTCTATCTCTTGAAATAAGTGTGCCCCTAGGCCCTTGTATGATGAGTCCGTTGCCAAACAAAATTCTTTAGATAAATCCGGATGTGAAAGAAGTGGAGCAGCAACTAAAGCATCACGAAGCTGTTCAAATTCTGACTGAGCTTCCTCATCCCAACACCAATTAGATTTCTTTCCAGATAGTTCACATAAACGAGGTGTGGCCAAATTGTCCAATTTAACAAAGCGTCGAAGAAAATTACAGACACCAAGGAAACTACGAACATCACGTTTTGTGGTAGGAACAGCATAATTACGAATAGCATCTAGTTTCTCTGGATCAGGAAGAATACCTTCTGTAGAAATAATATGACCAAGAAATTTCACCTGAGAACGACCAAATTCAGATTTTTCTAAGTTCACTGTAATGCCAACTCTTGCAAAAACACGTAATAATGAGTCCAAAATTTTGTTGTGCTCACTCCAAGAATGTTTAGCAATAAGAATGTCGTCAACATATGAAGTAATATTGTCACGAAGATAAACAGGTAAAATTTCATTTAAGCTACGAATGAATGCTGCAGAAGATACAGTAAGTCCAAACGGTAATTTCCGAAACTGGTAACAGTTACCAAAGGCTAAAAAGGCAGTATATTTTCTACAATCAGGGTGGAGTTCTATTTGCCAAAAACTTGCGCGCATATCAATCGTGGATAAAACTTTAATTCCATGAAAATGTTGAAGAAGTTCATCTAAATTTTGTGGGCGGTCAGTTTCAGGAATGATGATGTTATTTATCTGTCTGGAATCCAGAACCAAACGAATTGATCCATCCTTTTTAAGAACAACGTGTAATGGGCTAGTATAAGGACTGACTGCAGGCTCAATAATGCCCTGATCTAACATGTACTGAAGTTCATTCTTAACCTTGTCTCTGTAAGCCAAAGGAATAGTGTACGTTTTCCCGCGAAATGGTGTGTGTTCTTTTACTTTAAATAAATATTGTAGGCCTTGTATAGTTCCTGTATGATGACTAAACACTGTAGCATGTGAAGTCAAAATGTGGTGCAGCTCTTCTCTTGCAACGTCATCTGGCACTTCAGCTTTCTTAACCTTTTCATTAATTAATTCTTCGCTATTAATTATATCGTCCATCGCGTCCCTGTATCTATTGTCATTGTCATGAATGAACACATTGTCGTCATAATGCTCAACGAAAACATCAGAAGTAAGAAACCTTAAACATTTTGTATCTGACTCAGATCTTGTTAAACACTCGAAAAATTTCAAACATTTCGGCATTCCAGCAAAAGTCAAATTTACACTTCCTTCTTTGAAGTTCAAAATTGCCTTATGTGCGTTAAGAAACTCCATACCTAATATAATTTGTGTACTGAGTAATGGAACAATAATAAAATTAGCAGAAAATTCGTATCCTTGACAAATGAAATTTAAATTGGTCTGTTGTTTGACTTCCACACTTTTTCCAGAAATCGCACCTCGAATTGTAGTTTTAGAAATAGGTAACACAGGACAGGCAATAGTTCTTTCACATATACGAAAAACTGATTCACTAATGACATTCGATGGGCTCCCAGAATCTAAAACTGCAGTGAACTTATTCTTACCCACACATACTTCAATAACAGGGTGTAAAAATGCGTCTACATTATTTTCCTTTTCGTCTAGCAAAATGTCTCTCATGTCTAATAGGCGTACGTAGTGTAAAGTCGTAGTGTCATTACTTTCTGAACCGTCTATATTGCTGCCAGAAGCCGAAGCTGCAAGTCATTGTCGATTGTTTGCGTCACGTCTTTGATTATTCGCGTCATTTCGCGGATCAATTTCTACTATTTGCACTTGTCTCTCTGAATTTCTGTCACGTGGAGGATGCCAATTAGGTCCCTCCTGTCTGTTAGATGCAAATTCTGGGTTGTGTCTGTTATTAAAATTTCTATTTTCCTGTCTGTCTGCATAACTACTTCTTGTATAATTTCGACTGTCACTTCTGAAATTATTGTTGTATCCACTACCCTGATTATTTCTGTAGTAAGAACTTCTATTACTGTTTGAATAATTTCTGTCTTGATGATACCGATTACTGTTTCCGTATGATTGAACATTCCGGTACGAATTACCGTTATTATAATTGTATGTGTATTTTCTGTTGGAACGCCTGTTATTGTCATAAGGCTGGTATCTATTGTCCTGTCTGTTTCGTCTGTCATTCTCAAAATTACCGCTATAACGTCCGTTCCGACCACTATCCCTTTTCTCTGAAAATCTATTGTAATTACTGCCGGCCGCGGTGGTCTAGCGGTTCTGGCGCTGCAGTCCGGAACCGCGGGACTGCTACGGTCGCAGGTTCGAATCCTGCCTCGGGCATGGGTGTGTGTGATGTCCTTAGGTTAGTTAGGTTTAAGTAGTTCTAAGTTCTAGGGGACTTATGACCTAAGATGTTGAGTCCCATAGTGCTCAGAGCCATTTGAACCATTTTGTAATTACTGTTACTGAAAAAATTACAGGAAGTCCCGTCGTCATTGTCATACTCAAGTTCTTGCAACAAAGTCTTAAAAGTCTCGATGTCGTCTTTACATCTTCCAGCTAAAGCAATTTGTCTTATGGATTGTGGCAGCTTAGTTAAACAAATGCGAATTAATTCTGTCGGGCTATAAGGGTTGGACAGGAACTGATTCTTTCGAATCATGTCTTCAAAATATTCTGCTGGCGTGCGGAACTCAGACTGTTTAAAATTACGCTGCATAATCAGACTATGTTTGACTCTGTCTTGCGTGTTTTCGGACCAATATGCCGATAGAAATGCATGATAAAAATCATTTAGATTATCACAATCTCTAATGAGTGCGCGCATCCGCGTCGCCGGTTCGTTTTCTAAATATCCACACATAAATTCCAGTTTGTGACTTAGTGGCCAATTTGGTGGAAGTGCGTGCATAAATTGATCTAACCATGCACATGGATGTATGTCATTCTTAGAGTTGCGGAAGATCTTAAATTTCCGAACAGTCAAAAAGTGTTTATAGTCAAAATTTTCGCCTCGTGGCGACAAAGACCTACCGCGTCTGTCCCAGTCCCAATGACGATTATTGTCAAGTTCGCGCGCCTGGCGCTCTCTTGTCGCATCCCGTAAATGAAACAAATTATTTTCTTCAAACCCCTCTGATATCTGCGATTCCAAATTTCTTTTGCTGTCTTTTCCTACAATTTCGCCTTCGATCTGTTTGACTTGCTTTCGTAATGCCTCAACTTCCCTTTTAACGCGTTCATTAAATTTTCCCTAATTTTCAACATGTTTATTTATATTCTGGTACTCTTCGGTTTCTGCAAATGGTAATGGAGCTGTATCATCCGAATCTCTGTCCCCATGTAAACTAAGATTTGCAATTTATCTGAAATCTCCTCAACTCTTTCCGATAAGTCACCTATTTGTTCTTTCTGTTTATTTACGTCTTCCGTAAGTGTCGCGACTCGGGTATCAGTGTTGACAAATTTGGTAGTTAGCTGTTCATATTGTTGTGTTAGGTTGTTTAATCTGTCATTTGGTACGGATTCCTCGATTCTCGCAAATATTTCTTCCTTATCTTTTGCACGTTGTAAATTTAACTCTGAAAATTTTTGTACTATCACGCGATCTCTTTCTTCCTGTTCTCTATCCTGTTCCCTTTGTCTAATCTCTACTGCAATTAATCTATTATTGTGAGCATTCAAAATCGGTTGTACTTCTTCTCTGATTTCTTTCTTTAACTCATCTTTCATATTTTTGAAACATGTCCCTATTCGTGAGTCTAACCGTGTTTCCAAAGTTCCCATCTCTGTTTTTAATTCAGATCCAAACCGTGTTTCCATTGTTCCCATTTGTGACCCCAGTGAGTCTAACCGTGTTTCCATTATTCCCATTTGTGATCCCAGTGTGTCTAACCGTTTTTCCATTGTTCCCCTTTGTGAGTCTAACCGTGTTTTTAATTCTGATCCCAAATTTAATATTACACACATCAACTGCTCCATATCAGCCGGTTCGAAATTCTTTTCACCCCTAACATTTCCCACAAAACTAACTTCCTTCTGCATAGCCATAAAGCTATCTGTGTTCGATCCTATTTCAGAATCTTCTATCATTGATCTCGTATTCTGTGAATTTTCGGATTGAGAAAAATTTTGAAATGGTTCCGGACTATTTTCCCGACTTATTACATTGTTTTCCACTTCATTATCCATCATAATGTTTTCTTCTGTTGGCGAGTTCGCCATAACAATTTCGTCATTCTCACTATCCATCATTTTTGCCTTTTTCATCGATCGCGTAATCATTTACAAAATATACAAAACTCGTCACTGTACGAAAATTATACACAATGACTCCTTATCTCCAACAATACCATTCACATGAAATGTTTCCCTCAAACACGATTAATCGAACAATTGAAATAATTGCACTAAATTGTCAAACGCGTATACAAGACAACAAATCAAATTCTGAGAAAAAATACCATTAGAAGAATGACAATTACCAAATCTACACATGCAAAATAGACTACAATTACTAAACTCAAATTACTACAACAATACTACGGTCTACTATTTTTACAATCAGAAGAATTTCAAGGGACGATCCGAAGCAGCGGTCGCCACGTGCATGGGGGCTTAATTAAATATGATTCAAAATATTTTTAATTTTTTAGTAGCTGTCTGTCCGATTACGCTATGTCTCGTAAACGGTTGGCCCTGACTAGTGTTATTACGCAATCTGACTGCTTAGAACAACAACAAAGTATGAAATGAAAATTTTCGTTAACACAATTAATTAATTAAGTCCCCAGCAACTATAAAACCTACGAAACCAATAAGCACAAGAGTAACTGTTCTGTGTGTGGGAGTGTGACTCAACGTACACATCTGGCACGGTTCTTCTTCAACAAGACAAGGAATTTTAAATACCATTTATACTGAAGTAACTAAAGGAAATAAAAATACCATAATTACTCAAGAAAACCAGAATTACGCTCTAATACAAGAACACAAGCCAGATGCTTTGTTGACTGAACCTGTCATGACGCATTATTTAAAACATGGAAATAATGAAAAAACACGCAATATTTTACCTTCATATATATTGACGAAAAGCACTCTGATCGTTACAATATCTTCATTAGAATAACATCTGCTATCTCTCCCATCAAGTAACTGGATAAAACATTGAACAAGCACTCCTAACTACAACATCTCGACAAGCCGTGCCCACTCGCACATCTCAACACGAACTGACTACTACGAGCTCTGCCCACGCACTGACTACTACGAGCTCTCAACAAGCACTGACTACTACGAGCTCTCGACAAGCACTGTGGAGGCGGCTTAATAATACTCTTTGGCGCAATCTCTGGCGCAGTGGCTCAGTGTAGCCACCTTTCAACTTTGCCATCCTTTGGGCAATTCGTATTTGTGATACTCGCTTGCAGCTACAAACAAAGGAGGTGCAGACCCTGTGAGCATATAAGCCAACGTAGTCCCAATTATCGACATTTTGGAACTGTCTCCACATTTTAAACCACGCAAAGAAAGTTTGCACCTCCCACACATTTGCGAAGGTGTGTGGGCTTAGATCCAAGGGGGGCTGGTCGTGGCAGAATAAGCTTTACGAAAAAAAAAAAAAAAAATTGAAACCGCTTACTCCTCCTTCCGACTTAACCTAAGAATGCTTGGCAGTTGACTCCGCGCTAAACGACAAGAAAATATTACATTTTTAGATAAAACGTGATCCACCAATAAAAAACAACGATATTTGACTAATGTTAATGAAATATGAGGTAGCAAGTAACATTTATGGGGCGACGGCATACAGTGATCGGCCAAAACGTGAGCACTGCCCACCGCGACGTTAGATGCCGCTTGATGACGTTGCGGGAACGTTACGTGGTAGCAAAAGAACACTCATGCTCATAAATTAAGAATAATGCTGATACATGGTGAAACAACGCCCTGGTGGGCGGTTTGCGGGTCTAAATCACCTCGGGGCATGACCATGGGGTGCATTTGACCTGCGGTCGTCGCACGGTGGCGCTGGCAGCAGTCAACATACGCAGAGGTGTGTTCGTGCATGTCAGAGTACGGTGCAGCGAGTAAGTGTGCAGACGTTTTCAGTGCTCATGGTGGCTGTGTATTGAAAATGGCTCAAAGAACACGTATTGATGACGTTATGAGGGGTAGAATATTAGGGCGACTGGATGCTGGTCAAACACAGCAGGTCGAAGCATGGGCCATCTGTGTGCCACAAAGTGTGATCTCGAAATTATGGCAATGATTCCAGCAGACAGGAAACGTGTCCTGGCGCTACAGTACGCGACGTCCACAGTGTACAACACCACAAGAAGACCGATATCTCAACATCAGTGCCCTTAGACGGCCACGGAGTACTGCAGGTAGCCTTGCTAGGGACCTTACCGCAGCCACTGGAACAGTTGTCTCCAGACACACAGTCGACAGACGACTGAACGGACATGGTTTATTCGCCCGGAGACCTGCAAGGTGCATTCCATTGACCCATGGTCATAGCAGAGCCCGTAAAGCCTGGTGTCAAGAACACAGTACACGGTCATTGGAACATTGGTCCCAGGTTATGTTCACGGACGAGTCCAGGTGTAGTGTGAACAGTGATGCTCGCCGGCTTTTCATCTGGCGTGGACCAGGAACCAGATACCAACCCTTTAATCTCATTGAAAGAGATCTGTATGGAGGTCGTGCTTTGATGGTGTGGGGTAGGATCGTGATTGGTGCACGTACACCCCTGCGTGTCTTAAACAGAGGAACTGTAACAGGTCAGGAGTATCGGGACGTAATTTTGTATCAGTGTGTCCGCCTTTTCATGGTTGCAGTGGGTCCCACCTTCCTCCTGATGGATGATAACGCACGGCCCCACCAAGCTGCCATCGTGGAGGAGCACCTTGAAACAGAAGATATCAGGCGAATGGAGTGGCCTACCTGTTCTCCAGACCTAATCCCGATCGAGCATGTCTGAGATCCTGTTGGTCGGCGTATCGCTGCTCGTCTTCAAACCCCTACGACACTTCAATAGCTCCTACAGGCAGTGGTGCAAGAATGGGAGGCTATACCCCAGCAGCTGTTCGATCACCTGATCCAGAGTATGCCAACCCGTTCTGCGGCCTGTGTGCGTGTGCATGGTGATCATATCCCATATTGATGTCGGGGTACATGCGCAGGAAACAGTGGCGTTTTGTAGCACATATGTTTCGGGACGGTTTTCTCATCTTACCACCAATACAGTGGATTTACAGATCTGTGTCCTGTGCGTTCCCTATGTGTCTATGCTATTAGCGCCAGTTTAGTGTAGTGCCACGTTGTGTGGCACCAAATTCTGCAGTTATCCTTAATTTATGAGCATGAGTGTATATAAGCGGATCAGACACGGACGGGGGATCACCCTAGCGAAGATATGGGCTGCAAATGAGGAAATCCATTGAGATAAGTGACTTTTACAAAGGTCAGATTATTATTACACAGAGACAGTGGATGAGTATCTCTAAGTAGGCGAAGCTAGTCGACTGTTCACGTGCTACTGTCGTAAACGTCTTCGTAAAGAGGAAAGGACAGTGAGACTACTACCAGGTGCTAAATGGTTGGAAGTTCACGACTCTTCACAGAACATGAGGTTCAGAGGCTAAGTGGAAGAGATGGTGATCTGTGGCATCTCTGCAGAAAGAGCACAACGCTGGTGCATGCACAAATGGTTCGGAGCGCACCGTTCATCGTACATTGTTGAACAAGGAGCTCCGCAGCAGACTACCCATACGTGTTTACATGTTGACCCAACGACATCGTCAATTACGACTGCAGTGAGCACGGGACCGTCGTGATTCGACCGTTGGTCAACGGAAACGTGTCGGGTCTCGGGCGAATCACATTTTTGCTATGCTATGTCGATGGTCGTCTCCAGAAACGTCATCATAGAAAGTAACGGCGGCTAGAAACGTGCCGCGCACCATGGATGCAGACTGATAGGAGCAATATTACGCTATGAAAGACGTTCTTCTGCTCTTGGATGGAACCTGTGGTAGTGATCGAAAACACGCTGACAGCTGAGAACCACGTGCATCGCTTTACGCTTGATATCTTCCCTAACAGCGATATTATCTTTGAGCAGAATAATTGTCCGTGTCTCGGAGCCAGAATCGTCCTTCAGTGGTTTGAGGAGCACTATAATGAAATCATGTTGATGTTTCGTCTACCAAATATGCCTGACATAAATCCTATGGAAATCATCTGGGTCGCTATCGGGCGCCATCACCGCGTACGCAAATCAGCGGCCCGTTGTTTATGCGAATTATATGATCTGTGTGTAGAAATCTAATGCCACATACCTCCACAAACATACCAACAAACTGTCGGATCTCTGATACGCAGAATCAGTGACGTATTTCCTTCCAAAGTCGGGCAAACAAGCTATTTAGGAGGCGATTACAATGTTTTGGCTCACCAAAGACGGATATAGAACATGGGTTAGGCGAGACAAAATTATCAGCTGAGGAAGACAATATTATCACCAAGATCTTCCACCTCCCCTTTATAACCTGATCTTCCACTTCCCCTTTATAACCTATAAATGTAGCTGTGTCTTTTCTTGAAGAAAAGGCGAGTGCAATGCAGATGTGAGTGCTCCTTGTATGACTAGGAACAAGAAAAATTAATTGGCTGAGCACGTCTCTTTAAGTTTTCTGCAACTCGTGACCTTTCTGATCTGGGCTTTATAGTGTTATTAATTCTGAAGAAGGCAGATTACTTATAGCAAGTAGGGCTTTCACCTGCTACTACCGAAGGGAAAGACTAAATGAATACACCAGCTACTGATCATAAGATATCGCAAAATTGAAAAGTGATTTCAAGAGGAAAACAATTGATGAGAGATGTTAAACTGACTTCAATTATTATTTGAAATAAACAAAAGATTCCATGAAGATACAAGACACCAAACTTCTGAATATTACCACGTTAATATACCATACCTCACACTCACGAAGATCGGAAAATTAATTCTGTGTACTCTCAGATCCCCATAATGCTGTGACTACAAAAGTATTATGAAAGTCGATCTATATCCAAGGATGACTTAATGAAAGACCGGTCTCGATCCTAGCATTTACAGAGAAAACCATGATCGGAACAAAGGGACGTGACCTTACACACATGCCTATACAATTGCACCTCAAAATCATGTAAAATGTAATTGCGCCAATGCAACGTCAGCAAGCCACGCTTTCACCAAAACTCCTGGAAGTTGCAATTTAGAAATGCCACCTCTCAAATCATTCGCATTACAAAAATTCTGAACTTTTACTGAGTCGTCAGCATGCAGTGCAATGTAAACAACGTCCCGTCTAAGTGTAGAGAGGAAGTATGCATTATCCGGATTCACGAGGACCAACTGAACTCTAGTCTTGAAGCGTAGCGCCCTGGTTGGTTGACAAGGATTTGCGTTCAAAATATTCCTTGCGCGTATGTGGCGTAACTGAAGGTAAGAATGCACTAGCAGCTGAAGGCATCAGATATGTAATGTTTGCATCCTACAAGCGATTCGCGATAATCTGAAAGTAATTTGTGAGAAACGATCTTCAAATTTACTGTGAAAAAAAACAATAACCAAAATAAAGAGAGTCTATTTTACATTGTACATTGTAATTAAAATCTTCCACCGTCTTGCACAACCTCTTGCATGCCTGAATCTTCCTTGGCTTACTGTCTGTAAGGTGATGTATACGTTGCTGCTGATTCCTATCATGCTCACCGACGGGAGCCCACCTGGGATCGTTCAGTATGCGAAGAGCGTCTTTGTGACAACGTACTGTGAGTTTCGACTGCTCCCAGGTATGTTCATTCAGGTTCGTACCAGTAGATACAGCAGCAGGTGGTTGCATCCGACTGTATGTCTGCCTCTTCAAAAAAGAATTCATGAGGTGGCCATGATGTTCTGGAGCATGGTAGTGTACAAAACCGAACTAACACCGAAGTGTCTGGATGGACGATGGGTTGGAGAACACTTTCCCGATACTACGCAGCCCTCAAATTACATTCTATAGCAGCGAGAGGCCTCTGACATCAGTATATGATATCGACCCGAAACGTGACTGGGTAGCTGACTGCCTCCACTCTATCCTGCAATGTTCATCATGTGTCAGACAAGTCTCTTACTCCTTCGTGAAGATAATCCTACACCACTGATCCAGGTTCCATTCGAGTTATTCCCTTGTGACAATTCCTCACGCACTCCTCACGCACTACGGTATGTGCTTGCACTGTTGTTCGTAATAGACTCCAACGGGGCAAATGGTCGTCTGGAGAAGTCGTCCAGTGGAAACCGAAAGGGAAATGCGCCATTCTCCTCGGAGTAACTAGGTGCCATGATTTCTATTTAGCATCAGCTATTGTTGAGCTTTACGTGGTAAACGTAAATGTTATGTCTTACAGCAGTGGTGATAATGCTCTAAAGGCGGCGATGTGTATGACGGTTCATTGGTCAAGGTTCCGCACTGATAACTCTTCTTGCCAAGAAGTCATAACGAGCGAGCTGTGTAAACTTGAAACGATGCTTCGACCAATGATGACAGAGTGAAAGCTGCACACAAGCCTCAGTGTTCCGTTCACAATTTAAGGCACGACACGCTGCACAAAATGTACAGGGTTACTTTCAGCTCAGATATAAAATGTAGCTATTTCTGACACAATTAACAAAGAAATAAAAACAAAACCTTAAGAGATGAAGTAGATGAAAAACTTGGTTTGAGCAGTTAATATTCCAAAAAATTATGAGGACAGACACAGGACAGAACAACACTTTCATCGATTAATTTTCTCTTGGCCGCAAGTTCTGTTGTGCTTCTGTGCAATTTCAGTAGTTACCATAATTTCAAACAAACATTTATTTAGTTACACCATCAACTGCATGAATATATCTTTCACTGAACATGTTACAACTGTGGCGCACTACCTTGCACAAATATTTGTCGTAGTTCTTATATACTAGCTGATCAAAAGTATCTATACGCCTGTTCGTGGATGCTAATATAGGGTGAGTCCATCCTCCTTTATAGTGCCTTGAACTCAGCTGGGGATGCAAGTTTACTCTGTTTGTTGTCTTTTGCTATTGACTGGGTGGGTACTTTAATTGAATTAATGAATTTGTCGCTGCAATATTTGATACTAATAAATTATCACCCATCAGTTCAATGATTAAGGAATGTTTCTGCCTACTGAATCAATCATCACAATGAACTCACTTTTTAATTCTCAAGTAAGCAAATGTCACAAGAAATGAATCTAATAACAACGGAAATCAATAAACTAATGATGTGGCGTACTTCGATAAAGAAACTGGAATGGTAATTTGAACAGAATATTTATCTTCACAGAGGTCGTACTATGACTGCTGTAGGTTACAACATAGAGATCAAAAATACTACAGTAGGATATGCGTGTGCATCTATAGCTGGAGTCGATACCATGTTGCACATCTAACTGCAAATAATTCTTCGAAATGAGGTATGGAACTACTGAACACCATTACGTTAATTACGACATTCCCTACGATTTGCTTCGCAGTTGTGGTTATGTCTCACCGTACTTACAAGGAGTCCATTGATTGCGAGGTTGCAACTTCAGTTTATAGTTAGGCTCATTTGAAAGTGTTGTGTTAACAGTTATGACAGGAAAAATATTAGCTGCTAACGACTCACCATGTGCATCAGGAGGGCGATAGAAAATGAGCGTGCAGGAGGTGCAGAGATCAACCTTCTATGAGATGTATGCATTATACTTCACAAAATGGACATCATCGACATTCAAGAAATGTTCAGTACAAATCACGCATCTGCACCATGAACACTGAATGAAAAATGGCACGCCACAGTCATCACAAAGGATCGGACCATCACGATCGAAGGCGAACTCCTTAGGAGTTAAAACCCATGCAGGACGCTTAGCTAGATACGCGCTCTCAACGAATGCATATAGAGTCATATTGGTGTAACGAAGTGATGAGAACTGATGGAATGTGATGGCATGCAACCTAATGCGAAACAGTCTGTTGTGGAGCTTATCATGAGACTGACTTTCCTTTAAGCCGTAGGTGCAGACAGTGCGACAATACGTGTCTTGTAGGCAAGGAATAAACATCCACCGGCTGAATTTGTCCAGTGGTTCCAGGTGGTATGAACAGTGATATCTCACTTTTCATGAGGGGTTGTTTGCTTTAAAGGAGTACGATTTTCATACGCAGGCCAGCAATCAAGCAAAAGCAAGTTATTCTGATCAGCTATTGGCCAAAAGCAGTGCTCATACCATAGCTGTAGTTCTTTTACGACCATTTTCTCTCTATTGCTTGCTGTGACGTAAATATTCCCTACCGCCCTTGCAAGATCACGCACACGAGAAAGAATCATAGGGGGGCAGAACACCCAACTATTTGCAGAAAAACTCGCTTGGTATCTCAGACACAAGGGTTCCTTTCAAATGCATTTCCTCTTCAAACCCCGTTTGGTCGGCGTTGACAAGAAATTTCTTATTGAACGATGATCCAAGTTTATCTCATCTAAAAAATTTTGGGCCGATTCCGCAGACTGCTGTGCGACGTCGAGTTGACGCTTTGTTTGCTATGTCGATTATCTTGCTTCTTCCAAATCTCTAGCACTCTGAGAAATTATGCAGCCATCCACTGTTTCCCATGAAATCACTGTAATCTATGTCACTCGCGCAACTTGATGTGCACAAGTAGTAGGTCACTATCAAGCACATCCTGTACTTTGTATCGAGAGCCCTAGAAACGAGCGAATACCAGTTTTTGTAACAATTACACCTTGCCCTAGGACGTAGCCAAAGGGGATGGGGTGCACGGGGTCCGGAACCCTCTATCATTTAAATGAAATTACACACGACCTACATGCCGTGTAGTAAAACTGAAAGATATTTTGGTTTTCAATCATACGACGGAAAAAGGATACTCACTATCGGTAGTCAATAAAGCCAACGATATATTTAAAGTATCTGTACATCCACATCACTATCGGCTATCGCCCATCCGTATTTTAATCAAGAGCAATTGTTGGCTTGGCTTGAACTCAGTTGGTATTTTGTTAATCAGTATAGTTCTTACTCGCAGCTGAATTTAGTGTAAGAGCTACCGTTTACTGCTTTCGTCCTGTGTGCTGTTTTAGTTTCTAATTGTGAAAATGTTTAAAACTAGATAAAAGAATACCGATTTTGATTTGTCGGCAAGCGTTATGTTAATCTAAAAAAAACTACGCATTATTTCGGTATAATAGCCTAATTAACTATATCTATCTACCTATCTGTCTATAGCAGCACTGGAGTCGTCATTTACAGGCTGGGTAGAACTTTGGAGGTTGAAACATTTAAGCATTTCACAGGACAGCGGAGGGTAAATACAATTATACATACAATTATACAATGAAAATCCATAGAAACTGATACACCAGCCTAATATCATATAGCGCCCACGTGAGCAAGAAGTGCCGCAGCGTGACATGGCATGGACTCAACTAAAGTCTGAAGTAGCTCTGCAGGGAACTGGCACAATAAATGCTGCAGGGCTGTCCATAAATAAGTAAAAGTACGAGGGGATGGAGACCACTTTTGAACAGCACGTTGCAAGGCATCCCAGGTATGCTCAATAACATTCATGTCTGGTGAGTTTGGTGGCCAGCGGAATTGTTTAAACTCAGAAGTGTGTTCCTGGAGCCACTCTGCGGTAATTCTTGACATGTGGGGTGTCGCATTGTTCTACTGCAATTGCCCAAGTCCGTCGGAAAGCAGAATTGACGTGAACGGAAGCAGGTGATCAGAAAGGATGCTTACTTACGTGTTTCCTGTCAGACTCGTATCTAGACGTACTCAGGGGTGCCATATCACTCCAGCTGCACACAAGGTACACCTTTACAGAGCCTCCATCAGCTTGAACAGTCCCCTGCTGATATGCAGGGTCATTGGGTTCATGAGGTTGTCTCCATACCTGTACACGTCCATCCGCTCGATACAATTTGATACGAGACTCGTCCGACCATTCATCAACAGACTAATGTCGGTGTTGACTGGCCCAAGCGAGGCGTAAAGCTTTGTGTCGTTCAGTCATCAAGGGTACACGAGTGGACCTTCTATACAGAAAGCCCATATCGATGATGTTTCGTCGAATGATTCGCACGCTGACACTTGTTGATAGCCCAGAATTGAAATCTGCAGAAATCTGCGGAAGAGTTGCACTTCTGTCACGCTGAACGATTGTCTTCTGTCGTCGTTGGTCCTGTACTTGCAGGATTTTTTTTTTTTTCGGCCGCAGCGATATCGGAGATTTGACGTTTTACAGGATTCCTGATATTCACGGTTCACTCGTGAAACGGTCGTACGGAAAAATCCCCACTTCTTCGCCACCTCGGAGGTTCTGTGTCCTACCGATCGTGCGCCGACTATAACACCAGGTTTAAACTCACTTAAATCTTGATAACCTGCCATTGTAGTAGTAGTAAGCCATCTAACAACTGCGCCAGACACTTGCTGTCTTATATAGGCGTCGTCGGCCACAGCGACATATTCTGCCTCTTTACATTCTCTGTATTTGAATACACATGTCTATGTCAGTTTCTTTAGCGCATCAGTATAAATAACATTGAATTAAAATCAGGGCATAAAAATATACTTGGGTTTGTCTGTGCTGCCCAAAAAATCATGTCGATCAACAAAAATATCGACCAAATGCTGTTGGTTTCACTTCTTTAAAACACTTGGCAAATATTCTATCATCATCAGCCCAAATGGCAAAATACCACCCAATTTGGTCACCCGGACGGCGCACAGTCATGAAAACCAAATCTCATACGGAACGATGGGGAAGAGTTTGTGGAGAGGAAGGAGTACGTGATGACAGGACATTCAATAGTCCGTTCGTATCTAAAAGATTTTTTCAGCGAGCCGCTAGAATTCGTCCGAGCCTACTGCGATCTACATCTCTCGCTCCTCCTTTCGTCCAAAATCTACGAGTATTTACACTTTTGTAATACTGTAACAACTGAAGTCAGCGTTTCCATGCACAATTAAATCTATAAAGATGCATGCATTCGTGCACTATCAAATAACTAAACACGAATAATTAAAGGAAAAATATGCAATGTCAAAATTCAGTCTTTTGTGTGTGTGTGTTGGGGTTTATGGGCGCTCAACATCGAGGTCATCAGCGCCCTTCAGTCTTTTGTATTATGCTTTTTATTTTATTTTAAAACAGTGTACATAAACCAGTTTTTCCAAATTCTCCACCAACTTGGGGTACCTCTGCCTGTCGAGCCGCTGACCTAGCAATACCTGGATTCGGGAGGCGAGATAAGAAACCACAACAAAAGGAATTAGAGACACTGGCTGCGGGTGAGCATAGATTTAAATAAATGGGGAAAGTTGGAAGCTTGTGCCAGACCAGGATTCGAGCGTGGGTCTCCTGCTTACTGGCATCTAGAACGACTACCCTAGCACGCCTTCTTCAGACCCAAATTCTCAACTTTCCATATGCTACATTAGTAATGTGTGGATAAAGTAGTGTGTAGTGTGTGGATAAGTTGAGAATTTGGGTCTGAAGGAGGCGTGCAAGGGTAGTCGTTCTAGTTGCGATGACCACTGTGTCTGGATGGCGCAGTGGTAATTAAATATGCATAGTAAGCAGGAGACCCGCGTTCGAATCCTGGTCTGGCACAAGCTTCCAACTTTCCCCATTTATTCAAATCTATGCTCATTCGCAGCCAGTGTCTGTAATTCCTTTGTGTCTTGATGATAAGTTTTCTTTGAACTGGTAAGCAACAGTATCATCGGAGATGTGGCGTTGGTAAAAGAAACCAAGTATCAATTTATTCCGGTTGTCAACTATGACTTTTACCCTTACTACATCACAGGAACTATTTATTTCAATTGAACTACAAGCTAAGCTGCTTGTAACAGCAACTGTGTTTAACCTATACTTTCTGAATACCGTTAGGTCGTTTATAAAAATTTCGACTGACCTTATCTCAGGCGTTAGCCATATTTCAGTACCGCATATTTCAGAGGTTCAGTGCTTTCTATTAGCTCTTGGAGCTGTCGTGCTTTTCCAACCCAGCTATGGTGATTTACCACAAAATACGGATTGTTGCTAGCTGTACCCTTGTCCTGTGTTTGCCCTGCACTCTTTGAGACTGAAGCCCTATTTGTACTTTCCCGAGTCCCTCTAACCTCTGAAAACCGCCAGTCCACTCCATTTAGCCCCCTCTACCCATATAGCCGCCTCTTACATGTGATAACACCTGACCTTTTTAAGCGGAACCCAAACCAGCAGTACTCTATGGTGTAAGTCGGGGCTATTTCACTTTGAAGTCACTGAGCTGTCCTAAACGATCCCTTCCGCTGTTAATGCTTCTGCGTTGAGAACAATTTTTTTAACAAGAGGTGGACCCCTCCACGCTTAGACCGCCATGATGGCACACTCAAAAGGTCTACTGCCATCTCTGCATAAGGGTTAGTTTTCACTGAAGTGAGGTGTCGCAGTATGTGCGTACTGCGATGTTTGCGTACATCTGGTTAAGGTTAACCATTAATACGCGCTCATCTGGAGATAGATTGGGTCGAAAGTGGAACGAAAGGTAGTGGTTTGAAGAGCAGAGGAAAAAAGTGCCAAGGCAAGAGCCAAAGGAAAAAAACCTCTTGCGACAGTTTGGTCGGGTACTAAGAGCAGTAGCGGATGTCTTGCTGCCCGCGGCAGATCATGCAAAGGTAGGCTTTGTTAGTAGTGGGTATCATGCATGTCGATACCGTTGACGTTGAGTAGTGCTGTTACTCGGCGGCTGCTGCTGGGTTGCCAGTGTTCATCTCTTGATCAGCGTCAGCAAACCTGTAACAGTTAGGTTCATCGTTGTTTTGTGTCCGATAGGTCATAAATCAGATGCACAGTAGGGTGATGTTGGCGATTTGTTTGTGCGTCAGTGAGCGAGCTCGTCGGTTTCTCTGCTGTAGCCTGTTAGTGGGCTTTAATAGCAGCTGATATATCCAGTCAACGTTGCTTATATGCTGGGGTTTGCCGAAGTTTGTCGCTTTTTGGTGTATGTTAGCTTGCCGTAGGTGGTTATGCCCTAGCTATTACTGTCTTTGGCTGCTTATGATTCCACTTATGGTTGTGTTGAGAACACAATGCTCTCTACCTCTTTTTATAATGCCGGTCCGCGGCTCATAACATCTAATGATCAATTACGCATTACAAAAGGGTGTCAGTATACTTTTATGCAGATAGCGTATATTATACGCAGCACTGATCACAATTCAAATCCTACCTCGAGCAGTCCTGCCTTTCTTTCACCGACAGACTTTTAATATCATGCACAAACATGACGCTACAGTTGGCCAGGATACGAGACATCTGATTTATTTTGACGAGCACATACTAAGTGTGGTACGTGAGATAAGCGTCGGTCGACTGACAAGTTTGTACAACATCCCGTTCTTTCAATCCACTGCAGCGAAACGTGCGTTATCGCCTGAAACGTAGATCACGTATTTCTTCAGAGCTATAACACTTCAATAGTATCTTATTCAGATTTGATACTCCCGACATTGTAAAATAGCCGTACCGTGGCGTCACGTGACGTGACGTAACGTAACATACAGATACTGATTAACGTGACGTCATCTAAAATAGGACCTAGACACTGAAGATAAGATACCGGTTTTCTCTAGACGTCTGCTCTCGGTTGCACGAGAGTGAGACATGACTACTAAAGCGCAGATGAAAATCTCAAATCGACACAGAAAGAAGGAGATTTTTAGTTACAGTAAAAGGATGCTCCAAACGAGACCATATTAAACATTATGCTCTAAGAAACAATAATAACTGAATACAAAAATTAATGGATCACATGTGCAACGGGATTGCATTAAATTCACATACCAAAATTTATTGTGTATTATGTAGTATTAGCCGTTAGAAATAACAGACCAGATGGTCAACTCTGTGAAGCGGTAGAATCTAATGAGTAACATGTGCACTTGCTGAAATATCTAATTCACAGCCATGGTGGCGCCAACACTCTATGGATCTCGCGAGCCAGGAGTGGATATTGAGGATCAGGTTCCATAACCACAGCAAGATAAAGAAGCAACTATTCGTTTTACATCTCGAGCCATTAGACGAGACTGTGGCAGTGCCGAGATACTAGGCACTACTGACATCGTCGTTTTCTCAGCTGAGTAGCTACGAGAGATAGTGTTGCAGCATAGGGACTCCAGAGGCGACAACTTTCTTTAAACGAAAGTCTTATTGTGTCGCTAAAATTTAATTTTTACTGAATTTTGATGTTTTCGATTTGTGCTTAGATTGGGATAAGCGTTAGAATTATTTTGTTGACTGCAATAACTATAATGTAGGTAGATAGCATGTTTTCTGGTGCTTCTGGTGAGTTTTGTAACTTTTCGGGATTTAGTAGAGACATTAAAATCTCGTCTCCACAATGATGCCTGAGTGGGGTAACATCGCCATCGAACATGGAGCAATATCGACAGGGTGTTGATATTTCCTCATGCTCTAAACGCCATAAAAATGTTTTTTGCACTTAAATAAGGTCTTATATCTAATTTCAAATGGCGGGAACAAGAAAAATATCAGAGAGTGATAAATGGACTGAAGAAACCCTAAAAAATGCGTTAAGTTCAGCAGAGTATGGGAGTATGGAGCAGAGTATGTATCAAAAGAGCTGAACACAAAAGTACACATCATGTTCGACTAAATTCAAACTGATACAAGAAATTTTCTGTGGGGAGAAGATCCGTTTTTATTCCTAAAGAAAAACAGGAATCAATCAGTCATGTGACTGTGGCAGCAATCATCCTATCGTATGTCTCTGGCAGAATTGTAGCCAATTAAGTATGACCTTGCAGAACAACTAAGCCTTCAGCACACTTTCTTTTGTGTCGTCTCGTTGTCACCATAGGCTTGTATCATGGGAAGCAAGATGAGGATGTTGTCTGGTGGCCGGTATCCTCTTTCTATAGCACAACTGCATACGTGTATTAACAGGGTGAAACGTCCCCTTTTGAACAATTATACATGACTGTGCTTAAACTGACACACAATATTTTGTTAGCGCAACGCAATCTGACTTTCAAAATTCCCTACAAAAGAATGGCCCTGACTAACATTAAACTATACCTTTCACAAATCACTTACCTCACAAAAATCTTCGCTGCTCAAGCTACTGCAATACAGCGAGCGCCACTACTGCCAGCTAAATAAAAGATTCAAACTATGGAAGGCACTAACTACTGATAGGGATAGTTAGCAAATGAAAGATATTAATAGAGAACAAACAATGTATTTACCTTGATATCATCATATATAAATATAGCAGTTCATGACAAATTTCAAAACTCCGCCATCTCTCTCCCCACATCCACCACTGCTGGCGGCTCACCTCCAACTGCGCAACGCTACGCGCTGTTCACAGCCAGCTGACTCTGCCCAACACTACAATGGCAGACAACAATGCAAACTAGCGACAGACTGCACACAGCACAGCCAGTGATTTTCATATTGAGCGCTACGTAACGTTGCCAATAAGAAAACATAAACAGCCTACTTACATAGAGAAAACATAAACAGCCTACTTACATAGAGAAAACATAAACAGCCTACTTACATAGCCCCCATGCTCCCCACAAAAATTTTTACAAATGGTGTTGGGCACTGGCCAATACAGATTTGAAAAAAATTTTTCATAATTACAATAACAAAGAAATCAAATGCACACACTTATTGATACAATGTTGGTCAAAAGCTAAAAATTTCTCACAGTCCATAAAGACAGTCCACATTGTTCATCACAGTAAAAATGCAGAGTTTTTCTCAAAGTCTGAGCAGTAAAAGAAAATGCACACGGAAGTAGTGGATTTCCATGCAGTCTTGAAGAAGTAGTGTTGTCCTTCCAATGGAAAGACAGTGCTGACTCTCGACATGCTGACAGGTAATGGGCCACAACAGAGCAAACCCACAGCAGAGTCATTCGTAGTTTGGAAGAATATTGGTAGGTAGGTCATCACAGAGCAGACCCACTGTAGTCCTGGTAGAGATTACGGTATTGGTGGGCCACCAGAGGTGCAGACCCACTGCAGTCCTTGTAGAAATAATGGTATTGATGGATCATCAAAGATGTAGACCCACTGTAGTCCTTGAAGAGATGGCCAGCAGCCATCTGTTGTGACTGTGCAGGTGCACAATCACCATTGAAGAGTCTTGCGGATAATATAGCAAGTCCATAAACCACCACTTGTGCACTCACAAAGTTTTTGGAATTGTCCTTAGAACCAGCAATGCTGTTATCCAGTCCCTTGCTGAATTATTAATACACTTGCAAACACTGACAGTCCCAACTTCTCACATATTGTCCATATACTATGACCAACAGAAACGTGTGCAGTGAAATGTAACTAACAAGTTAATAATATCATGAACTGGTGACAATTACAATTTTATAACATAAGAATACAATAACAAAGGTACAAAATACATCATGAAAAACATAACAATACAGATAACATTTGTAGTAAAACAGGCGTTACAAAAGAATAGAAATAAACATATACATCAGTGTTACAAAAATAGTGACATAAGTACATACATAAAATAATGAGAATAGTTTTCGAAACATTAATTTCACACATGAACATTGAAACAGAACAGAATTGTAAACAACTTTACAAAGAAAATAACATATTATTAATGCCAATTATATTTGAGGATAACAGTATTCCTCATCATAGTGAATGTAGCTTAATATTAAAAGAAGAAAAAATTCTATGAAACTACACAGAGACAGGAAGAAAACAAATACACAAGGGTACACACACACATAGTGGGATAACACCAATAGGAAAGGACAGGGGTCGTTTTCAGTGTAACATGTGGTACTGCAGTCCAACCCAAAACTTCATATATCTTTCCTCTTATTTCATCCTTTGTTTCCACCAAAAAAATCCTATCCAAGCATGCTTTCTGTATTTATTTCACATATTTCTTACCTCATTATTTATTTCCAAGAAAATCCTACCTATACCTGCTTTCTGTACGGTTTTCGTATAGATTCTCAATGCATTTCTTCCAATTCATCGCAACTCATTCTCTTCTATAGACTACCCCCTCTTAAGCTAACTTAAATCTACTGAGCTCAGATGCTAAACTAAGGGACGAGGCAATGCAGCAGCACAAAACAATTAATACAAACAGCAATGAAAAGAATGCAAAATGGCAAAGCCAGGAGCAGTAAATCTAATTTACAGATAAAATGCAAAATTACAACTAATATGAGCCAATGTGCAGCAACATGAAAAATCAATGAGTAGTAAAATTGGCTTAGCAGAGTAATGTAATGTGAAATTTAGTAGCACTATGCCTGGCAAACAGCAACAGCAAATGCAATAACTTATATCTAAACATGACATAGCTCAAGCAGAAAAAATATTACAGTAAAAACAACAATGCAGATAAGGGAAATGTATAATCACATCTTAATGTCTATGTAATTAAAGTGGTGCACCACAACAACTGATTGTAAAAAGAAATATTACCATGTACTTGAAAAGAAAATTATAGATGCAGTTACTGGTATTAGTCCCTTCTTATTGTTCTTTCCTTTCCAAGTGCTCCTTTTTTAAAGAATGTGGATCATAAAATAATTATTTAATAGATCTGTTGACAGAAAGTGTTCCCATTAGCAAATGCATTTTATTTTATAAAAGCAATGCTGCAACACAGCTGGAAACCAGATATCAAATGAAATAAGCAACTATGAAAAGCAAAGCATAAAAATATCATTCAGTAGTCATGTGACATTTCATAAGTTAGTAGCTCTCAACTCTCGTAGAAAGACGCTTGTCGTAATCAGGTGTGCAGATGTACGAATATTTCCCATCAATTCATAAGCATTTCAGTAATTAGCACAAAGTGCGAGTAATCATATGTTTTCAAGTAACGAGGGTGTCGCATTAGCGATGAAAGGCACACCCTAATGGCTTGTTCTCCAGGTGTTTGACACAGCTGTGTGCCCACAACGCATTACAAAAATCATATGTGGTTAATGGCGTCCCCTTTTTTTTTTTACCTGTGCCGCTGAAAAGGGCTCGCAATAATGGCTTTTTCTCCAGGCGTCTGACACAGCTGGGTGCCCGCGACGCATTACGTGCAGGTGGTCACTTAACTTTCGTACGGAAATATTTACGACAGCACTACCGTGGTAGTCTCATATAAAAATATTTCACAGGTCAAGAATTAGCGTTGCAAATCTGTAGAAACAAAACCCTATAAATATAACAGTGTCCAAAAAATTTTCACCAGCATTGTGATACATTCACTCATTTCATAACTCTTAAAGTACGATTCTTGGTTTCCAACATCCTTTTTCACAAGTCAAGAGTCCCTACCCACTATTCATTACTCATTACCTTATTACACATATACGTATCCATCGACACTCGTCAATATTTCGTCATTATAAATATGAAGCATAATCAAATAACTCATATAGCCTCAGCCTATTAATCGTAAACATACCTCAGCAGCATAATACACATCGTCGTCGTAAAAATAACATCATAACACCTCAGTCAAATCTCAAAATCGTCGTAGCTTCCTCCAATAATTAAAAAAATTCTCTGCTCATGTCAAAAGTGTCATCTGCCTCAAACGTACTTTAAAAATCATAATCCCTTTACCAAATACATCATTCAAAGCTCTCATAGTATCACAATGGTTCCGAAAAAATATGAACAGTTTACAAAGTACAGACAAAATACAATTTCGTAAGTGTGAAGTTATCCAACGGTGTAATTATGTAAACACCTGTCACTGATGTAGTAAAAAAAAAGTTTCTTTCTCTGTTAAATGATCAGATAGCTGTGTAATTTGTGTGTTAGAGAAATATGGTACCGATGTGTAGAGTTGTATAAGCAAATACCATATTAGCTAGGGTTCCTTGTGGTTGCCACACACATGGTACACAAAGTAAGCGTGTACCCCCCTGAGGATTAATGTAATTATACCCCCAGGTGTTACAAATTACAGCAATGGAATGAAATGTATCACGGAAAACTTTCTTTGTAATTAAAAAATCTTTGAAAATAAGTGTTTTAAGTATAAGATTAATCACTCAAATGCGTGTCCTGTAGCGCTAAATGCGCGTCTTGCTGTAAGATAATTCTGTGGAACTGTCGTAGTTATCGTCCTCTGTAAGCAAGGTTCTGCTAAAGTCAATGTACTTACCTCATGAAACACAAAAGTGAAATGCTTTGCGTATAGATGTCGTAGTTATTACGCTTATTGTTGTGATGATGAAAGTACTGTGCTGTAACGTATTGTTGTGCTATGGAAAAGGCTGTCTCCTTGTAGCTATACCACAAAAGTTACTAATAAAACATGTTTTGATTTCCAGAAGAATTCAGAAAACTGTGCAGATATAAAACAGATACACTGCAAAAGCAACATTGTAAATTGTCACTCATTAGTAGCGTCGTGATAAAAATCGTGTAGCTGTCACATAAACTAACCTCTGTGTCATCTGGTATCTCTCAGAAAGTACTTTAAATCCGGAATGTATTTTCAAGTAAACCAAAATATTGCATTAAAATCTCATGAGCAGTACCAGTACATGTTCTATGTATGTAAGCCTGATAGTCGTTACGTAATCGTGCAACTAGCAAGCAAGAACGTACAAATACAACACTGTGTCGTCTGTTCACTATAACAATGCATTCGTAATTTCTGTTTAAATAAGTTCTCTTGGTTCTTGATTGGATATTTAACTTCAAACATTGTTGTATGTCAACAGATTCTAAGTCTGACCAAAGCATATTAGTAATGTGAAGCGAAAAATTTTATGACAAAGACTAAGTTAAAAAGCAGATTATCTTTCAATAAACGGTTTTGCATGTGAAATGTGGTGCAATCCTTTACTCTTCATAGTACTCACAGTTTGGCTGGAATACAATTATCATGCAGTATACGTCGGTAAAGAATACTGGAATTTTTCTCACGGTTAGCGTCTATGTTATTTTTCCCTGAGCCAGCGGCCGCACGCAGCTGCCTGCTGTGCGAGTCATTGTCTGTCTCTTTGTTGGCGCGCGTCGTTATTGGGATTAGGAGACCTAACTTCTACAAATTCACTCTGACGAGAAGGCCCTGCTCTGTTCGAATCCCGCCAGTTCTGATGCAATTCAGGTCTGTCGTTACGATCATATCGTCTGTCGTCATGTCGGTAGATTCCATAGTTTCTTTCTTGTCGGTCACATGGTGGAGAATTTCTCCCTGAATCGTAACTCTGCGCCGAACTGTTGCGTCTGAAGTTATTCTGCCTCCCTTGATAATAATTGTTTTGGTTACCATATTGTCTATTTCTATGGTTATCTCTGTCATATTCATTTCTACGGAAATGCGATCTTTCTCTGTAACTATTACTACTCTGCCAACGGTTGTCATACGGGTGGTGTCTGTTTTGGTCACGATTTGTGTTGTGAGAATAGCCTTGTCGTGTCAAGTTATTACTTCTTTCATCGCGGAATTGCGACGGATGTGACCTGTAATTGCTGTGTTCCTGGTTTCGCGTTCCGCGATTGTCAGTGTCAATTTCTAATTCTTGTAACAGTCCCTGAAATGCTTCAATGTCGTCTTTGCAACGTCCTGCCAAAATAATATGTCGTAAATGTTCAGGCAGTTTGATTAAGCAAATGCGGATGAGTTCTGAGGGGCTGTATGGGTTTGAAAGATACTGATTCTTATGCAACATGTCTTCAAAATATTTCACAAGACTGGAGAATTCAGATTGTTCGAAATGTTTCATCATTATGATGCCATGTTTTACGCGGTCTTGTGTGGCTTGAGACCAATATGCTGAGAGGAAGGCATGGTAAAATTCTCCTTCACTGTGGCAATCGTGAATTACCGATCGCATTCTTACAGCTGGTTCATTCTCCAAGTAGCCACACATAAATTCTAATCTGTGCTCCAATGACCAGTTGGGAGGAAAACAATGAGAGAATTGATGGAGCCATGCTTGTGGATGAATGTCGTTGCCAGAATTCTTAAATGTTTTGAATTTACGTGTAGTAATGAACAGCTTATAGTCAAAATCGTCTTGTCGGCGAGTCGCATATCGGTCATAGTTACGTCGTGTCGGCGGTTCCATCTCAAAATTCGGTGCACATTGCCAATTTCTTTCATAATTACCGAAATGCCCTGTGTTGTTATTTTGTGTCTGTTCCGTATTTCTGTATCCCTCTTCCCGTATTGGGGCGCGAGTATCCTCTGAAATACGTAATTCTTGTATTAACTGTGTCAGCTGATCTTGTACTTCCCGGATTTCTCTTTGGTGTTGCGTATTAATCTGATTCTGATTTTGTTTGAATTTCCTAATTTGTTCGCACTCTTCAGTGTCAGTGAAGGCTACAGGTCTTATGTCATTCAGATCATCATCTACCTTTGTAGATAAGTTAGTGAACTGATCTGAAAGTTCGGCTACTTTATCCGATAGTGAAATCATTTCCTCTGTATGTTTTTCTGAACCAAGTTTCAGAGTGTCCATTTGTGTTGCAATCGTGTCTACTGTGACCTTTAAGTTTTCCTGAGTTTTTGCAAGTTGCGTAACCGAATCGGTAGATGCAACTGAGTCAATTTTAGCTTGCAAGGTGTTGTGATTTTCATGAAAAATAGTTTGCAGTTCTTTTATGGCTGCTTCATGATTCAGTAATGCATTTTCATGCCGCGAAAAAATAGGTTGGAAATGCTCACAAATTTGTGATTTTACGTCATTACAGACTTTTTGACATTTCGATTCAATGTTATGTAACTCACTAGTTAAATCTTCACGTGTTTGTTCAAGTGTGGTGTCTAACTTTTGAAGATTTTGTTCCATTGTGTCTAACTTTTTGAGATTTTGTTCCACTGTGTCTAACTGTTGCTGTGTTTGTCTCTGGTGTTGTTCCATTGTGTCTAACTTTTCAAGCTTTTGCTGTGTTTCTCTCTGATTTTGTTCAAGTGTTGTGTCTAACTTTTGTAGCTTTTGTCCCATTTGTTGCATTAACTGTAATAACAATGCACTGGTGTCTGAAACATGTTCCTCAGTGCTTTTCGGCAGTGAATTTGCACCGGCAACATTCACATTTTGACAAGCAGAAAACGTGTCTTGACTCATTTGAGAAAACAGTGAGGACGCAAAACCTGAATCTACAGTGTTTGCAAAATTGTGTCCTATCATTTCGGATTCCTGAGGCGAGCTGTTGCCGACCGATCGATCGATAATGCTTCCCTCTTCACTAATTGTTTCACTGTCCACGCCATTGTTTGCCGCCCGCTCCATTTCCCTATGCACAATTATCAAATTACTACTTTGAACATCAGTTAATTCATTACTCGGTGGCGCTAACACACTGCTTTCATTTTCACTGTCATTTCTCAGTTTACTTTGGAGCCTAGTATTACGTTTTTCACACGCCATTATTGTCACAGTATTTCACACGACAACACAGAAAAACACAATTTGAAGATCAAAAATAAGAGAACACATTAAAATAGCACTGAAAATAATATCTAGTTAATGGCAGCTGCGAAATACTTGGTGCAAATCTACATGCATGCCACAACTGTTTTACTGTACAACAATGAAAGACTGCAACTACAAAGGAGATTCTCTCTACAGTTACGCGCTAGCAATAAACAAAATCTACACTAATTACACAAACTACAAGAAAAAATCAGAAGATTCCAGTGAGGTATCCTAGGCTAAGGGTCGACATATGAAACGTCCCCTTTGAACAATTTATACATGACTGTGCTTAAACTGACACACAATATTTTGTTAGCGCAACGCAATCTGACTTTCAAAATTCCCTACAAAAGAATGGCCCTGACTAACATTAAACTATACCTTTCACAAATCACTTACCTCACAAAAATCTTCGCTGCTCAAGCTACTGCAATACAGCGAGCGCCACTACTGCCAGCTAAATAAAAGATTCAAACTATGGAAGGCACTAACTACTGATAGGGATAGTTAGCAAATGAAAGATATTAATAGAGAACAAACAATGTATTTACCTTGATATCATCATATATAAATATAGCAGTTCATGACAAATTTCAAAACTCCGCCATCTCTCTCCCCACATCCACCACTGCTGGCGGCTCACCTCCAACTGCGCAACGCTACGCGCTGTTCACAGCCAGCTGACTCTGCCCAACACTACAATGGCAGACAACAATGCAAACTAGCGACAGACTGCACACAGCACAGCCAGTGATTTTCATATTGAGCGCTACGTAACGTTGCCAATAAGAAAACATAAACAGCCTACTTACATAGAGAAAACATAAACAGCCTACTTACAAGGGTTCCTTATTAATATAAACAGGCAGCTACTTAAGATAATCCAGGTGTTGTGGTACAAGCTCTCCATAATAGTCCACATTAAACTCACCGCTCGTGAAGTACAAGTCTCACTATGTACATTACTCTGGTCGCTAGATACTGACTGCCTCTGAGCTGGGGGCGGAGGTAACTGCGACTGCGACTCCCATTGGGCTGCGACTGATCACTCGACTCGTTGACTCAGTGGGTGACTGACTGCCTGGGCCCTCCGGTCCGCGGCGGCGCTCAGAATACTGGTGGTCGAGAGCGCGTTGGCGGCGTGTTACTTGCGAGTGTCTTTGGTCTCTCTCTTGGTAAGTTCACGTCTACTATCGATCTTCTTGCAGCCTCTTTGCCGACCAGAGTGCTGGCGACAGCTTACGCCAGCACCTTCCACCACCCTCTTCCTAAAATGCCGCACTGTTGTCGTGTAGTGAGGCTGCAAACGACAGCGGGGAACGAGGCAGGACGTTTGACATAGAGATGAGCTGGGAGCCATAGCTGTGGAGGATGGTATACCCCAGTCGTATCTTGCCATCTGGCTTGCAAGGCAACACAAATATCCTCCAGACAACTGCTGCCATGGCACACGTCGAGGCCTGAGGGCGTGTTCTGGGGAGTTGACGGCGACGGCGGGTCCATGCCCATTTCGTCGGCGAGTGGGGACGGCGCGGCCAAGGCCTCTCTCTTCGCGCATCGGCTCCTCCTCAGTGCCCTGGCGGCACCAGTGGGCGGCTGCGAACACCGTGTGGTCCAGTGAGCCCATGAACCTTGGGGACGAAAATCAGCAGTATCACGGGACAAATGACTCACACGAATTTGGTTCTGGTGGCGGCGTTGCAAACCATTGGGACCTGCAATCAAATACATCACGCCTCTCCTCAGTGCCCACGGTTGTCATAAACCCTGAAAAGAACTTCCCGTGTGTGGGTGGTGCGCACAAGCGTTCTGCTTCTGCGTTGGACTGCGAGTGAAATGGAGCTCTTGTTAGATGACGAATGCCATTTCGTTCACATAGCTGTTCAAATCCACGTGACGTGTACTGTGGTCCGTTGTCCGACACAAGTACTTCAGGCAAACCTATGCAAAATACTGAGGACGCCGCTTGAATGGTGTTACATGCCATGGTAGAGTTCATATGCACCGCCAACGGGAACTTGCTAAAGGAGTCTACTACTATGAGCTAACGAGTGTTCCAAAGTGGTCCTGCAGAGTAAATGTGCGCTCGTCGCCATGGCGATTAAGTCATACGCCAAGCTGAGAGTATCAGTGGCGGAGCAGAGTGGTTCTTCGCGCATGCGCGACACAGTGCAGTCATCTTTTCAGTGTGGGAGTCCATGCCCTGCCAAGTACAATGCCGGCGCGCTAACTGTTTAGTTCGAACGATTCCCTAAAGTCCTTGATGGAGCAACCGCAACACATCCTATTGCAGCTCCACTGTCACTTTAAACTACGTATAATCACACCCTGTTGAACTGACAGGTTATGCCGACGTGCGAAATATCGGCTCACAGCTGAGTTCTGTATATTGTTCAACGAACAGGCCAGGACGTGCGAATGTAATGCAACACAATTTTGAGGTCTGGGTCTGCTTCCGTGGCCTATGCAATTTGCCTGTAGCGCAAGGAAAAATATTCCGGCGCAAAGATTTGCCAACAAGATGCGGCAGATGCATCAGAATCAGAGCTTGGGCCAATCGGAAGGTGAGATAGGGCGACTGCATTGCCATACTTTGCCGTAGGATCGCGTACAATTTCATAATGATACTGCGTAAGCAGCAAAGCCCCGCGTTGCAACTTTTGAGCAGTGCGTGTAAGAATCTGCTTTCATAGATGAAACAACGACTGCAAAGGCTTGTGATGTCACAAAACAGAACCTACAACCACACAAATAGTGACAATTTTGTCACATCATAGACAGCACCGAGAGCCTCTTTTTCTGTTTGAGAATAATTGCACTGAGTTTGAGTTAACAACTTTGAGGCAAAAGCAATAGTTCCGTCTTGTGCACCACTTCTCTACGAAAGCACAGTGCCGATTCCGTAGGAAGAAGCGTCGACTTGCAGAACTACTGGCTTGGCAGGGTCAAAATGCATTGAACATCTGTCACTAAGCAAGGCTTTGAGTTTCTGAAATGCGTCTTGACAGTTCTTAGTCCACACAAAAGATATACACTCCTGGAAATTGAAATAAGAACACCGTGAATTCATTGTCCCAGGAAGGGGAAACTTTATTGACACATTCCTGGGGTCAGATACATCACATGATCACACTGACAGAACCACAGGCACATAGACACTGGCAACAGAGCATGCACAATGTCGGCACTAGTACAGTGTATATCCACCTTTCGCAGCAATGCAGGCTGCTATTCTCCCATGGAGACGATCGTAGAGATGCTGGATGTAGTCCTTTGGAACGGCTTGCCATGCCATTTCCACCTGGCGCCTCAGTTGGACCAGCGTTCGTGCTGGACGCGCAGACCGCGTGAGACGACGCTTCATCCAGTCCCAAACATGCTCAATGGGGGACAGATCCGGAGATCTTGCTGGCCAGGCTAGTTGACTTACACCTTCTAGAGCACGTTGGGTGACACGGGATACATGCGGACGTGCATTGTCCTGTTGGAACAGCAAGTTCCCTTGCCGGTCTAGGAATGGTAGAACGATGGGTTCGATGACGGTTTGGATGTACCGTGCACTATTCAGTGTCCCCTCGACGATTACCAGTGGTGTACGGCCAGTGTAGGAGATCGCTTCCCACACCATGATGCCAGGTGTTGGCCCTGTGTGCCTCGGTCGTATGCAGTCCTGATTGTGGCGCTCACCTGCACGGCGCCAAACACGCATACGACCATCATTGGCACCAAGGCAGAAGCGACTCTCATCGCTGAAGACGACACATCTCCATTCGTCCCTCCATTCACGCCTGTCGCGACACCACTGGACGCGGGCTGCACGATGTTGGGGCGTGAGCGGAAGACGGCCTAACGGTGTGCGGGACCGTAGCCCAGCTTCATGCAGACGGTTGCGAATGGTCCTCGCCGATACCCCAGGAGCAACAGTGTCCCTAATTTGCTGGGAAGTGGGGGTGCGGTCCCCTACGGCCTACGGCACTGCGTAGGATCCTACGGTCTTGGCGTGCATCCGTGCGTCGCTGCGGTCTGGCGCCAGGTCGACGGGCACGTGCACCTTCCGCCGACCACTGGCGACAACATCGATGTACTGTGGAGACCTCACGCCCCACGTGTTGAGCAATTCGGCGGTACGTCCACCCGGCCTCCCGCATGCCCACTATACGCCCTCGCTCAAAGTCCGTCAACTGCACATACGGTTCACGTCCACGCTGTCGCGGCATGCTACCAGTGTTAAAGACTGCGATGGAGCTCCGTATGCCACGGCAAACTGGCTGACACTGACGGCGGCGGTGCACAAATGCTGCGCAGCTAGCGCCATTCGACGGCCAACACCGCGGTTCCTGGTGTGTCCGCTGTGCCGTGCGTGTGATCATTGCTTGTACAGCGCTCTCGCAGTGTCCGGAGCAAGTATGGTGGGTCTGACACACCGGTGTCAATGTGTTCTTTTTTCCATTTCCAGGAGTGTATTTTTGCGACGCAAGCGATGCATTGGAGCCGCGATCTGAGCGGCATTCGGAATGAACCGAAAGTAGTAAGTTATTTTGCCTAGTACTGACTGTAGTTCAGATACATTGCGAGGAACAGACAGGTCACGGATTGCAAGCAAATGAGATTGGTGAGAATGCACACCTTGACTATTTATCGCATGATCTAAGTACTGTAGTTCAGTTTGAAAAAACACTTTCCGAGATGACACTTGAGTCCTGCTTCTGAAGACACTCGAAAAAGAGTACCCGAATTGGCTATGTGTCCCTCTGGTGTACGACAATATCGTCAGGGTAGCTTGAACAAAATGGTACTTTTTCAGTTAGCTGTTCCAAGTAACGTTGAAAAATGGCGGATGCGGAAGCACTGCCGAAGGGCAAACGCAAATACTTGAATAGTCCTAAGTGTGTATTGACAACACACACTTTCTGCATCTAATGCATTTACGAAAAAGCCATTGTCAAGCGTCTGATACCAAATAATTAAACGTCCACGTTCCAGATAAGCAAATATTAATTACAACCAATCACTATCGTACATAATTAATAATTAATATTTTATTTATTTATTTATTTTATATTGGCGACTGCGTGTCGGACTTGTTATTTTGTCATTTGTTACATTGTTCTCTTTGTTTCATGTGAAAAATCAACTTTCTGGACCTGGACTTGAATATATGAGAAATAACAAAAATCTGAAGATTTTTCCAAATCTAAAATTTTGCGGGAAGACGCAACGAAGCTTCCAGCAAAATAAGGTAGGACGCAGCATCTTTGCATTGGCAGGCTTGGCCAGACGCATAATTCAGTGTATTAGTAGATTCTGTAGTACTTCTTTCGCGCGTAGCAGTTTTCAGTGATAGATTTCATTCTCAGTGCTTTTCCTTAAACAATAACTTCTGCAACAATACCAATACACGAGTGTACAATACGGCCGACTTCTGTACGATACGCAGCCATTAAGAATAATCCGATATTCAGTTTACATTTTTAAATTAACAAACAGCCATTGTTGCTACGTGCGATTCATGTTCAACTGCATTTATTTTAAAACCAGTGTCAAACTTTATTTTCTTGAAACATATCTTACGCGTGGCATGGTCATAACTAGAAAACAATACGCAAAGATGGAACAGTCGCAGTCCGACTCGGACGCGAGACAAATGTTAGAAAATGACATTACGACAGCAACCCGTAATGACGATACATCAAATATTGACGCAAGTGTTAACGGAAATTTTGACAATAGGCCGTCTACCACAAAAATTTCAAAGTCTCAGTCAGAGCCCATGTTAATACACTCCTGGAAATGGAAAAAAGAACACATTGACACCGGTGTGTCAGACCCACCATACTTGCTCCGGACACTGCGAGAGGGCTGTACAAGCAATGATCACACGCACGGCACAGCGGACACACCAGGAACCGAGGTGTTGGCCGTCGAATGGCGCTAGCTGCGCAGCATTTGTGCACCGCCGCCGTCAGTGTCAGCCAGTTTGCCGTGGCATACGGAGCTCCATCGCAGTCTTTAACACTGGTAGCATGCCGCGACAGCGTGGACGTGAACCGTATGTGCAGTTGACGGACTTTGAGCGAGGGCGTATAGTGGGCATGCGGGAGGCCGGGTGGACGTACCGCCGAATTGCTCAACACGTGGGGCGTGAGGTCTCCACAGTACATCGATGTTGTCGCCAGTGGTCGGCGGAAGGCGCACGTGCCCGTCGACCTGGGGCCGGACCGCAGCGACGCACGGATGCACGCCAAGACCGTAGGATCCTACGCAGTGCCGTAGGGGACCGCACCGCCACTTCCCAGCAAATTAGGGACACTGTTGCTCCTGGGGTATCGGCGAGGACCATTCGCAACCGTCTGCATGAAGCTGGGCTATGGTCCCGCACACCGTTAGGCCGTCTTCCGCTCACGCCCCAACATCGTGCAGCCCGCCTCCAGTGGTGTCGCGACAGGCGTGAATGGAGGGACGAATGGAGACGTGTCGTCTTCAGCGATGAGAGTCGCTTCTGCCTTGGTGCCAATGATGGTCGTATGCGTGTTTGGCGCCGTGCAGGTGAGCGCCACAATCAGGACTGCATACGACCGAGGCACACAGGGCCAACACCCGGCATCATGGTGTGGGGAGCGATCTCCTACACTGGCCGTACACCACTGGTGATCGTCGAGGGGACACTGAATAGTGCACGGTACATCCAAACCGTCATCGAACCCATCGTTCTACCATTCCTAGACCGGCAAGGGAACTTGCTGTTCCAACAGGACAATGCACGTCCGCATGTATCCCGTGCCACCCAACGTGCTCTAGAAGGTGTAAGTCAACTATCCTGGCCAGCAAGATCTCTGGATCTGTCCCCCATTGAGCATGATTGGGACTGGATGAAGCGTCGTCTACGCGGTCTGCACGTCCAGCACGAACGCTGGTCCAACTGAGGCGCCAGGTGGAAATGGCATGGCAAGCCGTTCCACAGGACTACATCCAGCATCTCTACGATCGTCTCCATGGGAGAATAGCAGCCTGCATTGCTGCGAAAGGTGGATATACACTGTACTAGTGCCGACATTGTGCATGCTCTGTTGCCAGTGTCTATGTGCCTGTGGTTCTGTCAGTGTGATCATGTGATGTATCTGACCCCAGGAATGTGTCAATAAACTTTCCCCTTCCTGGGACAATGAATTCACGGTGTTCTTATTTCAATTTCCAGGAGTGTACATGACGTCACGTCTAATGACGCGGCGGGGGCAGAGACCTTGCAAACAGTAAACATTGCCAACATGTTACAAAAGCTAATGAAACTAAAGGCAGAAAATGTGGCAACCTTAAAGACACAAAATGACGAAATTAAATCTGATCTCATAGCAATCGAGACATGTAATGACACTTTATGCAAACGTGTGGAACTTATAGACGCCACACTGACCAAACAGATGACTGAACTTAGCAAGAAATTTTCCAAGCTTAATACGATACAAGAAAAGACTACAAATGACCTAGCACTTTTACAGACACAAGTAAAAAACCTTAATGTCACGTGTGAAGCTCTTACTGAACAAATTCAAACATATCCTTCAGTACATGACAATCTTGAAAAACGAATTACTGACGTGCAAAATAAATTTGACGATGTTGAACAACACCTGACTGACAGATTACAATCTGATGCCACAGCTCATTTTCAAAATATTAATGAAGAATTTCATGATTGGGTAGAGAACAAAGACAAACATTTTGATAGATGCATACGTGAAAATTTACCAACAATTGTGCACAACTCCGTAGCGGAATACATCACTAATAACAAACAGCTGATTAGTGACGCAGTACAGTCTGTCACGGCACCAATGACACAATTCACGGATCAACCACAGTCTGAATGTAACGAAAATATCAGTCGAAATGTACAGTTCAGAAACCAATATACATACGAGTATGACGCACACATACCGCACACAACAAACACACAAGAACAAAACACACCACAACAACACATATCAAGTCGTGCAAACACAAACACAAGCTATTATCATGGTAAACCACAGCAACATTATCGTAATTACTCGCCATCTGAACATTACAGTAATTACAGTGGAACAAATCCATATCATAATGCAAAGGAAGAAGAAAGCTTAATAAAACACAGGCAATTCAGACTTTTATCCCAGAAAAACGAACCATTCATTCGGTGATTTTTCTTAAATCTTTTAGTAACGCAATTCCACGCACTTGGAGTGACCGAAAAAAGATTTCATTTATTGTCGGTTACATCCAAGGCGATGCAGCTGTCTGGGCATACAGTCAAGCTGACGTATGTACCACGTACAGCGACTTTGAGCGTGCCTTTCTGAACAAATTCTGGTCGCAATCCGTCCAGGAGCGACTCAGAAGACAAATTTTAGAACCTGAAACTTTTAACAGTAAAAATGGTAACTTACGCAGATATTTTGAAAAATACTTGAACATGGGACATTTTTTGGACGAACCAGTCGCAACACGTGATATACTCCGTGCGTTGAAGGCCAAATTGCCTTTCAACATTAAAGGAAAACTCTTACATATTCCGGATGACGATCCAGATTATTTTTTAACAGATTTAGATTCGGTTGACATGTTACTAGAAGATCAGCGCTTCGCGCGGGAAAACAACAGCCACAATGTTTATACTAGTGGCATGCAAAACATGCAGGCTTGCCAACTCAATTCTGGCGCGCCCACAGTTGGATACGCGGTACAGCAAAAACAGTAAACTCACATGCCGTCTCAATACGGAAATCAAAATCAACACGTGTATTCAGTAATAACACTTCATGCGGCAATCCATACAAAAGGCACCGCAGTAATAACAACAACAACGGTGACAACGGATATAAATATAACAAAAACACAAACAAACAATAATAACTACGAGCCAAAACAGCATCAAGGCTGGACTCGTAGCGATCACTACTTTCATTCAAACACTGCTATACCACAGCAGCCACCAGGACAAAATTGGAGCATACCTTACGACCGACAGGTAAGCCATAATGCGCAACAGCAACAACAACCGCAAAAGTTTGGAGATCACAACAGGCAATATCCGAATGTGAATATAATAGAAGTGACACCGGATACACAACCTCAATCTGTGTCAGTACCTAATACAAATGCTAATCCAACAAACTAGAAACCGTCACATCTATGCCCCGGGTCGTGGCTGAAGAATTCTTGGGGGGCGACTTCAATGTTAATCAGTTATTTGACACCACCATTGAACAACAAAATATTGATATGCCTAATAATTGTAAACAAAAACTACCTGTGTTATTTATAAGATACAACGACAATGAGAATATATCAGATGAACTTTTGCAAGACAGTACACAATGTCGTTCAAACACAAATGAAATTGTTTTAGCCTCTACTACTGGTGTAGTAGGTGGGATTCCAACTACTATTATCTTAGATACAGGTGCAGCTGTGAGCGTTTTGTCTTTTAATTTCTATATAAAGATATGTGAATTGGAGCCTGTACCTGAGTTTCCTGCCCAAACAGTAAAATAACTAGTGCTCTAGGTAATAAGTCATGTAGAGTTAAGAAGCAAGTTTTTGTAAACATTAAAATAGGTAATGGAACTGAACAATGGCCATTCCTTGTTGTACAAAAACCTTGTGACAAATTGCATATTAGGATTAGATATTATGAGCGACCTCCCATTAACCATGGACCTTGCCGTTGGTGGGGAGGCTGGCGTGCCTCAGCGATACTGATGGCCGTACCGTAGGTGAGGGGTATCTGTTGAGAGGCCAGACAAACGTGTGATTCCTGAAGACGGGCAGCAGCCTTTTCAGTAGTTGCAGGAGCAACAGTCTGGATGACTGACTGATCTGGCCTTGTAACACTAACCATAATGACCTTGCTGTTCTGGTACTGCGAACGGCTGAAAGCAAGGAGAAACTACAGCCGTAATTTTTCCCGAGGGCATGCAGCTTTACTGCATGATTAAATGATGATGGCGTCCTCTTGGTTAAAATATTCCGGAGGTAAAATAGTCCCCCATTCGGATCTCCGGACGGGGACTACTCAAGAGGGCGTTGTTACCAGTAGAAAGAAAACTAGCGTTCTACGGATCGGAGCGTGGGATGTCAGATGCCTTAATCGAGCAGGTAGGTTAGAAAATTTAAAAAGGGAAATGGATAGGTTAAAGTTAGATATAGTGGGAATTAGTGAAGTTCGGTGGCAGGAGGAACAAGATTTCTGGTCAGGTGAATACAGAGTTACAAATGCAAAATCAAATAGAGGTAATGCAGGAGTAGCTTTAATAATGAATAAAAAAATAGGCGTGCGGCTAAGCTGCTACAAACAGCATAGTGAACGCATTATTGTTGCGAAAATAGACACGAAGCCCACGCCTACAACAGTAGTACAAGTTTATATGCCAACTAGCTCTGCAGATGAAGAAGAAATTGATGAAATGTGTGATGAGATAAAAGAAGTTATTCAGATAGTGAAGGGACACGAAAATTTAATAGTCATGGGTGACTGGAATTCGAGTGTAGGGAAAGGGAGAGAAGGAAACATAGTAGGTGAATATGGACTGGGCTAAGAAATGAAAGAGGAAGCCGTCTGGTAGAATTTTGCACAGAGCATAACTTAATCATAGCTAACACTTGGTTCAAGAATCATGAAAGAAGGTTGTATACATGGATGAGTCCTGGAGATACTAGAAGGTATCAGATAGATTATATAACGGTAAGACAGAGATTTAGGAACCAGGTTTTAAATTTTAAGACATTTCCAGGGGCAGATGTGGACTCTGACCGCAATCTATTGGTTATGAACTGCAGATTAAAATTGAAGAAACCTCAAAAAGGTGGGAATTTAAGGAGATGGGACCTGGATAAACTGAAAGAACCATAGATTGTACAGAGTTTCAAGGAGAGCATAAGGGAACAATTGACAGGAATGGGGGAAAGAAATACAGTAGAAGAAGAATGGGTAGCTCTGAGGAATGAAATAGTGAAGGCAGCATTGGCTCAAGTAGGTAAAAAGACGAGGGCTAGTAGAAATCCTTGGGTAACAGAAGAAATATCGAATTTAATTGATGAAAGGAGAAAATATAAAAATGCAGTAAACGAAGCAGGCAAAAAGGAATACAAAAGTCTCAAAAATGAGATCGACAGGAAGTGCAAAATGGCTAAGCAGGGATGGCTAGAGGACAAATTTAAGGATGCAGAGGCTTATCTCACTAGGGGTAAGATAGATACTGCCTACAGGAAAATTAAAGAGACCTTTGGAGAAAAGAGAACCACTTGTATGAATATCAAGAGCTCAGATGGAAACCCAGTTCTAACCAAAGAAGGGAAAGCAGAAAGATGGAAGGAGTATATAGAGGGTCTATACAAGGGCGATGTACTTGAGGACAATATTATAGAAATGGAAGAGAATGTAGATGAAGATGAAATGGGAGATACGATACTGCGTGAAGAGTTTGACAGAGCACTGAAAGACCTGAGCCGAAACAAGGCCCCGGGAGTAGACAACATTCCATTAGAACTACTGTCGGCCTTGGGAGAGCCAGTCCTGGCAAAACTCTACCACCTGGTGAGGAAGATGTATGAGACAGGTGAAGTACCTTCAGACTTCAAGAATAATATAATAAATCCAATCCCAAAGAAAGCAGGAGTTGACAGATGTGAAAATTACCAAACTATCAGTTTAATAAGTCACAGTTGCAAAATACTAACGCGAATTCTTTACAGATGAATGGAAAAACTGGTAGAAGCCGACATCGGGGAAGATCAGTTTGGATTCCGTAGAAATATTGGAACACGTGAGGCAATACTCACCTTACGACTTATCTTAGAAGAAAGATTAAGGAAAGGCAAACCTACGTTTCTAGCATTTGTAGACTTAGAGAAAGCTTTTGACAATGTTGACTGGAGTACTCTCTTCCAAATTCTAAAGGTGGCAGGGGTAAAATACAGGGAACGAAAGGCTATTTACAATTTGTACAGAATCCAGATGGTAGTTATAATAGTCGAGGGGCATGAAAGGGAAGCAGTGGTTGGGGAGGGAGTGAGACAGGGTTGTAGCCTCTCCCCGATGCTATTCAATCTGTATATTGAGCAAGCAGTAAAGGAAACAAAAGAAAAATTCGGAATAGGTATTAAAATCCATGGAAAAGAAATAAAAACTTTGAGGTTCGCCGATGACATTGTAATTCTGTCAGAGACAGCAAAGGACTTTGAAGAGCAGTTGAACGGAATGGACAGTGTCTTGAAAGGAGGATATATGATGAACATCAACAAAAGCAAAACGAGGATAATGGAATGTAGTCGCATTAAGTTGGGTGATGCTGAGGGAATTAGATTAGGAAATGAGACAAAGTAGTAAAGGAGTTTTGCTATTTGGGAAGCTAAATAACTGATGATGGTCGAAGTAGAGAGGATATAAAATGTAGACTGGAAATGGCAAGGAAAGCATTTCTGAAGAAGAGAAATTTGTTAACATCGAGTATAAATTTAAGTGCCAGGAAGTCGTTTCTGAAAGTATTTGTATGGAGTGTAGCCATGTATGGAAGTGAAACATGGACGATAAATAGTTCGGACAGGAGGAGAATAGAAGCTTTCGAAATGTGGTGTTACAGAAGAATGCTGAAGATTAGATGGGTAGATCACATAACTAATGATGAAGTATTGAATAGAATTGGGGAGAAGAGGAGCTTGTGGCACAACTTGACGAGAAGAAGGGACCGGTTGGTAGGACACGTTCTGAGGCATCAAGGGATCACAAATTTAGCACTGGGGGGCAGCGTGGAGGGTATAAATCGTAGAGGGAGACCACGAGATGAATACACTAAGCAGATTCAGAAGGATGTAGGTTGTAGTAGGAACTGGGAGATGAAGAAACTTGCACAGGATAGGGTAGCATGGAGAGCTGCATGAAACCAGTCTCAGGACTGAATACCACAACAACAACATTATGAGCGAGAAGGACTGCATTATAGACTTCACCAAAGGTAACTGTATTTTAAATGATAAAGGCAGTGTAATTACTATTGATTTGGACGGGAGAACTCTAAAGCATGACAAACACTGTACAGGGATGACATTCAAGACACGCACACACACTCATCTGACACAGAGCTAATGGACTTGAAAACATTGAATGATCATAAGATAAATGAAGCTACAGCTCTCAGTGTACATGAACGTATGAAACTACAGGAAGTGCTATCCAATTAATTACAAGTTTTTACCAAACGATTAGGTGTTATCAACAGGTATGTCTACAAAATTGAAGTTAAGCCTCACAAGATCTTCTACCACAAGACACATAACATACCGTTATCTCAACGACCTGCTGTGTGGCACGAACTAAAACAAATGTTCGACTTATTAAGTCATTGAACCATCCACCTCACCTTCCTGTAGTCCTCTACCTGTTGTCAAAAAACCAAATGGTAACATTAGGCTAGTGTTAGACGCACGAGCAATAAATGAAATAATTTTACCGGTTCACACAAAACCCGAAAATTTAGAAGAGCAATTACAGAAATTTCTAGATGCAAAATATTTTCCTCAATAGATCTCGCTAATTCATTTTGGCAAGTAGGTATCACTCCTCATTCTCGGAAATGTACTGCGTTTATATTCGGGGGGCGAACCTATCAGTTTTGTGTTCTACCTGTCAGTAGGCTGTTTAGGTTTTCTTATTGGTAACGCCACGTAGCGCTCTGTGTGAGAATCACTGGCTGTGCTGTGTGCAGTCTGTGGCTAGTTTGCATTGTTGTCTGCCATTGTAGTGTTGGGCAGCTGGGCTGTTAACAGCGCGTAGCGTTGCACAGTTGGAGGTGAGCCGCCAGCAGTGGTGGATGTGGGGAGAGAGATGGCGGAGTTTTGTAATTTGTCATGAACTGATATATACACTCCCGGAAATGGAAAAAAGAACACATTGACACCGGTGTGTCAGACCCACCATACTTGTTCCGGACACTGCGAGAGGGCTGTACAAGCAATGATCACACGCACGGCACAGCGGACACACCAGGAACCGCGGTGTTGGCCGTTGAATGGCGCTAGCTGCGCAGCATTTGTGCACCGCCGCCGTCAGTGTCAGCCAGTTTGCCGTGGCATACAGAGCTCCATCGCAGTCTTTAACACTGGTAGCATGCCGCGACAGCGTGGACGTGAACCGTATGTGCAGTTGACGGACTTTGAGCGAGGGCGTATAGTGGGCATGCGGGAGGCCGGGTGGACGTACCGCCGAATTGCTCAACACGTGGGGCGTGAGGTCTCCACAGTACATCGATGTTGTCGCCAGTGGTCGGCGGAAGGTGCACGTGCCCGTCGGCCTGGGACCGGACCGCAGCGACGCACGGATGCACGCCAAGACCGTAGGATCCTACGCAGTGCCGTAGGGGACCGCACCGCCACTTCCCAGCAAATTAGGGACACTGTTGCTCCTGGGGTATCGGCGAGGACCATTTGCAACCGTCTCCATGAAGCTGGGCTACGGTCCCGCACACCGTTAGGCCGTCTTCCGCTCACGCCCCAACATCGTGCAGCCTGCCTCCAGTGGTGTCGCGACAGGCGTGAATGGAGGGACGAATGGAGACGTGTCGTCTTCAGCGATGAGAGTCGCTTCTGCCTTGGTGCCAATGATGGTCGTATGCGTGTTTGGCGCCGTGCAGGTGAGCGCCACAATCAGGACTGCATACGACCGAGGCACACAGGGCCAACACCCGGCATCATGGTGTGGGGAGCGATCTCCTACACTGGCCGTACACCACTGGTGATCGTCGAGGGGACACTGAATAGTGCACGGTACATCCAAACCGTCATCGAACCCATCGTTCTACCATTCCTAGACCGGCAAGGGAACCTGCTGTTCCAACAGGACAATGCACGTCCGCATGCATCCCGTGCCACCCAACGTGCTCTAGAAGGTGTAAGTCAACTACCCTGGCCAGCAAGATCTCCGGATCTGTCCCCCATTGAACATGTTTGTGACTGGATGAAGCGTCGTCTCACGCGGTCTGCACGTCCAGCACGAACGCTGGTCCAACTGAGGCGCCAGGTGGAAATGGCATGGCAAGCCTTTCCACAGGACTACATCCAGCATCTCTACGATCGTCTCCATGGGAGAATAGCAGCCTGCATTGCTGCGAAAGGTGGATATACACTGTACTAGTGCCGACATTGTGCATGCTCTGTTGCCTGTGTCTATGTGCCTGTGGTTCTGTCAGTGTGATCATGCGATGTATCTGACCCCAGGAATGTGTCAATAAAGTTTCCCCTTCCTGGGACAATGAATTCACGGTGTTCTTATTTCAATTTCCAGGAGTGTATATATATTATGACTATTAAGGTAAATACATTGTTTGTTCTCTATTAAAATCTTTCATTTGCTAACTATGCCTATCAGTAGTTAGTGCCTTCAGTAGTTTGAATCTTTTATTTAGCTGGCAGTAGTGGCGCTCGCTGTATTGCAGTAGTTCGAGTAACCAAGATTTTTGTGAGGTAAGCGATTTGTGAAATGCATAGGTTAATGTTAGTCAGGGCCATTCTTTTGTAGGGATTTCTGAAAGTCAGATTGCGTTGCGCTAAAAATATTGTGTGTCAGGTTAAGCACAGTCTTGTATAATTGTACTAAGGGGACATTTCATATGTCGACCCTTAGCCGAGGATACCTCACTGGAATCTTCTGATTTTTTCTTGTAGTTTGTGTAATTAGTGTAGCTATTGTTTATTGGTAGTGCATAATTGTAGAGAAATTCTCCTTTGTAGTTGCAGTCTTTCATTGTTGTACAGTAAAACAGTTGTGGCATGCAAGTAGATTTGCACCAAGTATTTCGCAGCTGCGCTTGCAATTAACTACATATTATTTTCAGTGCTATGTTAATGTGTTCGCTTATTTTTGCTCTTCAAATTGTGCTTTTCTGTGTTATCGTGTGAAATATTGTGACAATAATGGTGTGTGAAAATTTGGCAAGCACAAGGAGCCCTAGCTAATATGGTATTTGCTTATACAACTTTACACATCGGTACCATATTTCTCTAACACACAAATTACACAGCTATCTGATCACTTAACTGAGAGATAAACAATATTTCTACTACATCAGTGACACATGTTTACGCAATTACACAGTTGGATAACTTCACACTTATGAAACTGTATTTTGTCTGTACTTTGTGAACTGTTCATATTTTTTCAGAACCATTGTGATACTATGAGAGCTTTGAATGATGTATTTGGTATGAGATCATGATTTTTAAAGTATGTTTGAGGCAGATGACACTTTTGACATGAGCAGAGAATTTTTTTAGGTTTTGAAATTATTGGAGGTAGCTACGACGATTTTGAGAGTTGACTGAGGTGTTATGATGTTATTATTACGATGACTATGTGTATTATGCTGTTGAGGTATGTTTATGATCAGTAAGCTGATGCTATATGAGGAATTTGATTATGTTACGTATTTATTATGATGAAATATTGAAGAAGTGTCGACGAATAAGGTAAGGAATAATGAGTAGTGGTTAGGGACTCTGGTTTGTAAAAAAGGTTGTTGGAAACCAAGAATTGTACTTTAAGAGTTATGAAATGTGTGTAAATGCGTGAATGTATCACAATGCCGGCGAAAACTTTTTGGACACTGTTATATTCATAAGATTTTGTATCTACACATTTGCAACGCAAATTCTCGACCTCTGAAATTTTTTATATGAGACGGCCACTGTAGTGGAAACTGCTGTCGTAAATATTTCAGTAAGAAAGGTAAGCGACCTTGACGTAATGAGTTTTGGGCGCCCAGCTGACAGATAGTCGTCTCACAAGGGAAAGCCATTAGGTGGAGGAAAAAAAAAAAAAAAAGAAGGTCATTATCCTCGCTATTGACATTCCTTAGTGGAAAGCATCGCAAATACGACACGCTCATTACTTGGAAAGATACATCTGCACACCTGATTATGACAAGCGTCTTTCTACGAGAGTTGAGAAAATTTCTACTAACTTATGAAATGTCACATGACTATTGAATGATATTTTTATGCTTTGCTTTTCATAGTTGCTTATTTCATTTGATATCTAGTTTCCAGCTGTGTTGCAGCATTGCTTTTATAAAATAAAATGCATTTGCTAATGTGAACACTTTCTGTCAACAGATCTATTAAATAATAATTTTGTTATCCACATTCTTAAAAAAAGGAGCACTTGGAAAGGAAAGAACAATAAGAAGGGACTAGTAACAGTAACTGCACACATAATTTTCTTTTCAAGTACATGGTAATATTTTTTTTACAATAAGTTGTTGTGGTGCACCACTTTAATTACATAGACATTAAGATGTGAATATACATTTCCCTTGTCTGCATTGTTGTCTTTAGTGTACTATTTTTTCTGCTTGAGCTTTGTCATGTTTAGGAACTAGTTATATCATTTGCTGCTGCTGATTGCCAGGCATAATGTTACGGAATTTGACTTTGTATTACACTGTTAAGCCAGTTTTACTACGGATTTATTTGTCTTGTTTGCTGCACATTGCCTTATATTAGTTGTAATATTGCAATTGCTCTACTAATTTATGCTGCTTGCTTTGGCATTTGTATTTTTTTATCATTGCTGTTTGTGTTAATTGTTTTATGCTGCTGCATTGCCTCGTCCCTTAGTTTAGCATCTGAGCACAGTAGATTTAAGTTAGCTTAAGAGGGGGTAGACTATATAAGAAACTAACTATGATGAATTGGAAGAAATGCATTGCGAAGCTATAAGAAAATGGTTTGGCCAAAAAAAAAAAAAAAAAAAAAAAAGAATTTTGAAAGAGGATATGAACCAAAAAATAGGATTTAGGGCCCACAGGTTTAGGTAGGATTTTCTTGGAAAAAAATGATGAGGTAAGATAATGGTAAATAAATAATGAGGTAAGAAATGTGTGAACATATAAATACAGAAAGCATGCTTGGATAGAATTTTTTTGGTGGAAACAAATGTTGAAATAAGAGCAAAGGAATATGGAATGAAGTTTTGGGGTGGACTGCAGTACCAAATGTCACACTGAAAACAAACCCTGTCCTGTATTTTTGTGTTATTACACTATATGAATTTGTGTTTTTCCTGTCTTAATGTGTTTAGCTAATAAGAGTTATGTTGTAGAATTTTTCTGATAATATGTTATTTTCTTTGTAAAGATGTTTAGACATTATTTATTCTGTTTTGTTTTAATGCTCATATGTGAAGTTGATGTTTCAAAAGTTATTCTGATCTTTTATGCATGTACTTATGTCATTATTTTTGTAGCACTGATGTATATGTTTATTTCTATTTGTAAAGCCTGTGTTACTACAAATGTTATCTGTATCATTATGTTCTTTAATGATGTATTTTGTACCTTTGTAATTGTATTCTTATGTTATAAAATTATAATTGACACCAGTTCATCAAATTAAGTAACTTGTAAGTTCCATTTCACTGCACACGTTTCTGTTGGTCACAGTATATGGACAATATGTGAGAAGTAGGGACTGATAGTGTTTGCACATGTGTTTATAGTTCAGCAAGGGATTGGTTAACAGCATTTCTGGTTCCGAGGACAATTCCAAAAACTTTGTGAGTGCACAAGTGGTGGTTATGGACTTGCTACATTATCTGCAAGACTCTTCAATGGTGATTGTGCACCTGCACAGTCACAACAGATGGCTGCTGGCCATTTCTACAAGGACTACAGTGGGTCTACACCTTTGCTGACTCAGCAGTACCATTATTTCTACAATGACTGCAGTGGGTCTGCACCTCTGGTGGCCCACCAATACCACAATCTCTACCAGGACTACAGTGGGTCTACTCTGTGATGACCGACCTACCAATATTCTTCAAAACTTCGACTGACTCTGCGGTGGGTTTACTCTGTTGTGGCCCATTACTTGTCTGCATGTCAAGAGTCAGCACTGTCTTTCCGTTGGAAGGACACTACTTCTTCAAGACTGCATGGAAATCAACTACTTCTGTGTGCATTCTCTTTTACTGTTCAGACTTTGAAAAAAAAGAAAAGAAAAACACTGTAATTTTACTGTGATGAATCAGGACTGTCTTTATGGATTGTGAGAAAGTTTAGCTTTTGACCAACATTGCATCAATAAGTGTGTGCATTTGATATCTTTGTTATTGTAATTATGAAAATTTTTATCAAATCATTATTGGATACTGCCCAAAACAATTTGTAAAATTTTTTGCGGGGAGCATGGGGGTTATGTAAGTAGGCTGTTTAGGTTTTCTTATTGGTAACGCCACGTAGCGCTCTGTGTGAGAATCACTGGCTGTGCTGTGTGCAGTCTGTGGCTAGTTTGCATTGTTGTCTGCCATTGTAGTGTTGGGCAGCTAGGCTGTTAACAGCGCATAGCGTTGCGCAGTTGGAGGTGAGCCACCAGCAGTGGTGGATGTGGGGAGAGAGATGGCGGAGTTTTGTAATTTGTCATGAACTGATATATATATATTATGACTATTAAGGTAAATACATTGTTTGTTCTCTATTAAAATCTTTCATTTGCTAACTATGCTTATCAGTAGTTAGTGCCTTCAGTAGTTTGAATCTTTTATTTAGCTGGCAGTAGTGGCGCTCGCTGTATTGCAGTAGTTCGAGTAACCAAGATTTTTGTGAGGTAAGCGATTTGTGAAATGCATAGGTTAATGTTGGTTAGGGCCATTCTTTTGTAGGGATTTATGAAAGTCAGATTGCGTTGCGCTAAAAATATTGTGTGTCAGGTTAAGCACAGTCTTGTATAATTGTTCTAAGGGGACGTTTCATACCCTTCGGATTGAATGTCAGTTCTGGAGTATTCATTACAGCCCTGGATACCGTGCTTGGCGATGATTTAGTTGAGACAGTTACACACTATGTAGATGATATACTGATAGCTACACAGTCTTGGAATGAACACATTGACACACTTCAAAGAATTTTAGAAAAATTTGCACAAGCTGGACTCACAGCCAATTTAAAAAATCAAAATTTGGTTGCAGTGAGATAAAATATTTAGGACATTTCATTAATTCACAGGGCATACATCCTGATCCCAGTAAATTAGATGCTATCAGAAACTTTCCTAGCCCTCGAACAAAAAAGCAGTTAAAATCATTCCTTGGGCTATGTTCATTTTTCAGACGTTTTTTACCACAACCACTTTTGAACAGTAAACATCTGTTAAATCTACTCAGAAAGAATCGAGTTTGGATCTGGTCGGAACAGTGCCAGAATAACATTAATACAATTAAACATGCAAACATATTGAGCCATCCAGATTTCAATTTAGATTTTTGTATGACTTGTGACACTTCATGTTCTGGCTTGGGCTGTTGCTTATTTCAAGTTGTAAAGTATAAAGAAAAGAAACAGATAAGAGTTATTGGATTTGCAAGTCTTACTCTAAGTGAATGTGAGCGAATATACTCCACTACTGAGTTAGAAACACTTTCCATACTCTGGGCATTCAAGAAATTCAATTATTATTTATTTGGCAAACATACAGTAATTTATACCGATCACCAGGCCCTGACATTTTTGTTAACTTGTAAACTTGTACATCCTAGACTATCATGATGGGCAATTACTCTTCAGAACTACTCTTTTGAAATAAAGTACATAAAAGGTAAGGACAACACCATTGCCGACGCTTTGTCTAGACTTCCAGAAGGTATGAATGAAACCAACAGTGACTTAGAAAATATAAATGACTGCAGGATTCTCTTAATGCAAGACAAGCAGTATCACCAATATATTGATATGTGCAGAAACATGGCTAAATTACAAAAGTCTGATCCTCAACGGTATAAGATAATAACATTACTGGTAGAAAAACACAGTCATCCTTCGACTAAGTATTACAAGTTACACAATGATGTATTATTTTATCGACGGCATCCAAATGCTACTAACTGGTGTGTATGCATTCCCAAAGAGTCTGAACGTAATTTGATTTGGCACACACACTTAGTTTGGGTACATTATGGGACGAAAAAGTGTTTGGCAAAGCTCAGCACATACTGTTATTTTAGCAATAAGAGAAGAAAAATTTACAGGGAACTGAAAACATATGTCATATGTCAAAAATCAAAACCTCAGAATTTATCCACACAAAAAAAAAAAACAAAAAAAAAACAGATTTGCTATAATGCAAATGCTATAATACGAAGATTCTCAAGTGATTACCTGACGCACGTGGGAAAACCTAAAGCAATTCTGTCAGATAATGCAGCATACTACTCTGGGTACAAATGGAGAAATTTCTTGAAGGGCAATAACATTAAAAGTATATTTATTTCAAGGTTTAGTCCACAATGTAACGCGACTGAGAGACTTTTCCGAGAACTAAACCGATTCATGAGGACCTATATTTCATCAATACATACTAATTGGGTGTGCTACCTAAGTCTTTTCGAAGACATACACAATAACTTAAATATTTACAATACAAATTACACACCTAACGAGATCATGTTCAATTGCAAACAGAACGATCAATGGATAGAACCGTTACCTAAGTTGTCAGGCAAGGAAATCACACCTGAACAGAAAATAAAAGAAGCATTGACTACACTGACACATCACGCACAGATACGAAACAATCATCACACAAACATAATAAAAAGAAAACAAAAATTCAAGCCAGGAATGCTTGTACTACTTCGTACTCATCATAAATCTGTAGCACTCAAACGACGCAATGCTAAGTGGCGTCTGCTATATGAAGGACCTTATATTATTGTTAACATACCGCATCCTGGTGCGTATCTGTTACAACATCCTAGAACTAACAAAATTATTGGGCTATACGCACACCGAGATCTTAGAGCATTTCATGCTAAATAATGCCAAACTCATATCCATGAAAACATTGCTAAGCAACTCGCAAAACTCTGTTTGCTACAACATAGATAATAAGTAGCCTAGAAATTTTCATTCCAGCTGCACCAGTGACGCAGTTGAAGACAGAAGAACTGTTCTTTCAACGCCGCGGCACTACCAAGAAGACTGAATATTAAGGTAAAATTTATGATTACGTAGCAGTGAATGATATATTAATTTTTCACGGAACATTTGTGGCTGTAGGTACCACTGACTTGGTATGACACCTGACGAACCGACAAACATCATCTGTGAAGGGACCTTTTACTTCGAGAAACGCACATCTCTCAGCAAGAAAAGCATTTACCAGTAGCCAAGGCCACACAGACACTATACACACACGCACAAAACGCGAGGAATCTAACAGTTTTCCGTCTCTTATTATTTTGAATATTTATTGAGTAGTGAAAACGTCTGGTCTTGCTACTGATGTACTGAATGTTGTGTCTAACCTATCTTAATTTCAGATGACATCACAAAAACATTGATAAAAACCCAATAAAACCGTAAAAGAGAATGTAAATACCTGCAGTTCATGTAATCAAATGTGACATAATTTAATAATTTATAGCTATGTAATGATGATGTAAACATGTTTATGTGTAACTGTATTATGTTTATGCCAAGAAAATATGTGACGTGTATATGTATGATTACTTACGTTTTTTGAAAAATGATGTATCATATAACTGTTACTATGTGAAATTTTGAATGACAAAGAGTGCCAAAATGTGAAAAACTTTAAAAAAATTACTAAGTCTGCAACTACGCAGAAACCTATGTGAAAGAAACTGTTCATTATACATCGTACCATTGTAAACGCCATGAACGATTTCTTTGATAATTAACTACAAACATTTGGTGAGCTATATTTAACAAAAAACTGAAAATGTGAAGTGCATAATTGGTGCATCGTCTAGTGACATTACTACAGTATTTAACTTCAAGATGTTAACTGGGTTAAATGGTCACAACGTGCCTGTCCAGAAAACGACACGAAGAGTGGAAGAATTTTGGTTGGAACTTCAGGGAATGGAATGTTCTCGAAATGTGACGGACACACTTACCTGTACTATCCAACGATCGACGCCAGCTATGTGCCGTCCAAGGTTCTGCAACCAAGCTTCCACGGAATATTGAAAACGAACTGCATATGGACCAATTACTCGACGGGTCACGTCCGATCTGTAATAATCAATGCTTTTTGTCACAACGATCTGCATGCATCACAACGGCTATAATGGAAATAGGAAATGGGCATGCTTATGTATCAATTACGTTGTTATACAGCGATGTTACTGTGATCATAAAACTTTACCACGACAACACTAACCTGTGAAACATTATTGTGCAGCAGATGAATATAAACTGTAATAACGACACGATGTGTATAGGTCAACGCACCTGAAATAAAAAGACATTTTTCTTTGAAGCATTTCAATGCAATACTATGTAACTAAGAACATTCAACAATCTAAAGTTGTATTATAACAAATATTGTAATTTTAAAATTAAGTTACCTGTCATAGAATGTACTCTTCATATGTAACCTTGGTGGAATATTTTCTTTATGCAACGACTAAGAAACGCTCGTGCACACGAACAATATGAACTGCAATACTGTGCCGCGTGATCTAAATTTACGATACAACGGCAGTGCCGGAGTCACATAGACGCTTCTGCGCATGCGCGCACACTATTTTGCCAACATAAGAACTTTTACGGCGCACGCGCGCCATTCAAATTTTGTATATAATATACTGTATAATGTATGTCACGTAAATAGTTGCAGATAACTTAGATTTTCTTGTGCCTTTAGGTGAATTTCTCGGTGTGTCCTTTCGCCTCGCAATTCAGGGGGCAATATAAAGTCACATTTGCATGCCGTGCGTGAGTTTCCTCGGAAACGCGAAATCTTAGTTAAATAATTAATCTCTGACAAATAAATAAAGCCTATGGCACAGAACTGCAGCGCTATGCCGCTGATAAAACAAACTACAATTAGGACACTCTTATGATTCATTAACAAGATTTAGGTCGAGTAGAATAGCTGGTGCGGGAAGCACGTATATTTTATTAACTGGTACACTGCCATATTTGATGTTATATAAGAACACTGCGAGTTACAATCTTACTAGGCACTCGAATCTGTAAAGAATTTATGTTTATGAAAGTAAGTAGAATTATTTAACTGTAGGCTTCTTCGTTGAATATATCTGATTTGACTAACTGTGTAAACTTTTTTATGTTTAGTAGACACTCATCTCTGTACGACGTATTGACATGGCTGGCAAATTATTCTAATATTGAGATTTTGAGTCCGCACCTACCGCAGCAGTCTTTGGAAACGATTTAAATACGAAGTTCGATTATGTGAATCTTATTTCACGGTCAACTACGAATAACATTGCATTTACGAAAAAGTCATTGTCAAGCGTCTGATACCAAATAATTAAACGTCCACGTTCCAGATAAGCAAATATTAATTACAACCAATCACTATCATACATAATTAATAATTAATATTTTATTTTATTTATTTATTTTATAGTGAGCCTAGCTGTTCGTACGTGGCACGATTAAGCAAAGTTACTGAGGCACCTGTGTGTAACTGAAAGGTTATACTACGGCCAGCAATTCGTAGTGAGACAAGTAGTTTGTTAGAGCGTCATTGCACAACACTAGGGCGAGAATGGGGCAAACTTTATTCTTACTTTCGTCAGAATCTGTTGTAGGTTTGGAAACACGACGTTCACTGCATGTGCACGAGCCTGCTTTTTCTGTGAGTGGGAATAATTGGCGTTTTTCTGCCGTTGAAAACAAACTGCTTGGACGTGGCGTTTTTTTTTCCCACACGTGTAATACGTTGCGTTACGTGATGGGCAGTCCTGTCTTTTATGGCAAGCAAAACATCTAGGGCAAGACTTCAGTAAATTCACAGGCTTATTTACCTGTCTACGTGGCTGTCCGCGCGGCTTTGTAGGCGCTCGTTATTGTGGCTGCTTGGGACGGTCGCGAGGAAGGGACAACTCGACCCGACCAATCGTGTCCTGGCGCTATACCATCCGAATCATATTGCTCTGAGATTTGTAACACTTGAGGAAGTGACGGATCAGAGTACTTTAGCATCTGTTCCCGTATTCTACTATCGGTGACACTGAATGTTATTGCATCCCTCATCATTAAGTCACTGTAAAAGATTCCGCAACTACACTTAAATTTACACTTCCTAGTCATGCCCGTTAATTCTGTGTACCACTGACGGTACGTCTGTTCCGGCTTTTTCTGCAAGCAAAAGAGCTGATATGTAGCTGCAGCTACTTGGACATGCTGGTCATAGTACTTGGTTAATGCAGCAATTAGCTGGTCATAACTGACTTCGAATGAAAGTATTGTAGCTTTACAGTACCTTGAACTCTGTGAACTTTACATTATGCTTGGAACTGTGTCAGGTACTCGAGCCAATCCTCTTGGGTGTCGTTAAATTGCCAGAACACTGGTATGCTGGTCGGCGGCACTTGTTTGGCAGGTCGGTTTGTCTGTAGGGCAACCGATGCATCTTGTGCAGCCAGTAGTTGTTGTACTGTCGTTAGTAGGACAGCAAATTGTTGTTTCTGAAACTGAAAAGCTTGTGCTAGATCCATCACATTGGCCGTCTGCGGCTGACACACGGGTTCAGGTAGTGGAGGGGGAGGGGTAGCCACGGTTTACACCAGTATGTTTTGCAAAAAGCAAGCAAAGCTCCTGAAAGAGAAATTTCATTAGTTATGCGGCTACCCTCCTGGAATACATGCAAAAACACAAGAAATTAGCAATGAGAAATGAGCACCGCTGCAAGCTAAAACACAAGAGAAGCAAGCAAAATCTGCACTGAATTATACTCGTCGACAGCCTTTGTGTCGTCTCGTAACTGTAGGCTTGTACCATGGGAAGCAAGGAGAGGATTTCTTTGATGGCCGATATTCTCTTTCTATAACACAACTGCATGATGTATTAACAGGGTACTTTATTAATGTAAGCAGGAAGCTACTTAAGGTAGTCCAGGTGTTGTGGTACAAGCTCTCCATAATATTCCATGTTAACCTCACTGCTGGTGAAGTACAAGTCCCGCTATGTACAGTACTCTGGCCGCTAGATACTGACTGACTCTGAGTTGGAGGACGAGCTAACTGCGACTGCGACTCCCACTGGGCTGCGACAGATGGCTCGACTCGTTGGTTCAGTGAGTGACTGAGTGCCTGGGACCTCTGGTCCGTGGCGGAGATCAAAGTACTGGCGATCGACAGCGCGTTGGCGGCGTGTTGCTTGCGAGTTTGTCTTCGATCTCACTCTTGATAGGCTCACTTGCTCCAATGTTTACTATCGATCTTTTTGCAGCCTCTTTGCCAACCGGAGTGCTGGCGACAGCTTATGCCACCACAGCTTCAATGATAATGTCTGGAGAAGACTGGGTTTCTGGTTTTAAAACGAGAAGTCCTAAAATCAAATTAAAAATGCCATGAGCAACAAATCTCAACAGAGTTCTAGGTTTCGGTAAAGCCGAAGTTCATTTATTTTTTCCCAACTTGATCATCTTTCTCGAAAAACATGCAGTGTAAGTATTTCCATATGTAGTAAGGTAATGAAACGTGTTATTGTCTTAGAATAGGGATTTTATTCTGTCTGTATTTCCATATGTAGTGAGGTAATGAAATGTGTTATTGTCTTAGAATAGGGATTTTATTCTGTCTGTATTTCACACTGTTGGCATTATCTTGTGTGGCTGTCGATATTACCCAAGTACTCGGGGCAACTCCGAAAGATTGCAGACTTAAGAAAAGATTTGTATAGCTCCAAAGTTATTCAACATTTTTGGATTTTTCTCATACAGCTATGCATTTAACATTCTTGGGTCACATAGCATACCACGAATTTTTCCAAGAATGTGACAGATTCCAAAACAAAAGAAACAGTCGCTTCACGTCTCGGTATTTCACCGGTCTCACCTACTCCGTAGCGCAGCTGAGGTGTGGATGGCTTCTATAGCAGATAAATGGCACCCTTGTTGCCTTGGTGAATCAAATTGTCCATATTTGTTCTCGTATTAGCCTACTATGTGTCAGCTAATTACACAAGAGTCCCGGTGTACAATGTCCTAGTCGCATTTGAAAGCCACTCGACTATTGGGCTAGTCGTTTGGCTCGACCCCGTCTCCGACGTTTTACAGGCCCCAATTTTTCACGGGAGATCCTCAATGTGTGTGGGATGTTTGCCAGTTACAGAAGCCAAACCTTAGTAAATTGTATTACTACGCATCGTCATTAAAAACGATAGGCAATAATAAGGCCTAACAGCATTGGATGTTTTTCCACTCCTATTATGGAAAACACCTAGCAATGTTGGAGCATGCCGAGATAGCATTCATCGCAAAGACACAAAGATTCTAGTCTAGTGAGAAATTACCAGCCCATCAGCCGTCCTCCGGCCCTCTTTCAAGTGCTTGAGATTTACCTTCGCAGGCTTACGCACCACGTTCGACCAGAGGCCACTACTATACTTGAAGATCAGTTAGGGTTCCGTCGCGGGCACTCAACCCACCAGTTGCCCCACGGACGACTCGAGCAGCAGGAGACCAAGGTGTGACTGCAAAATGGCTCTGAGCACTATGGGACTCAACTGCTGAGGTCATAAGTCCCCTAGAACTTAGAACTACTTAAACCCAACTAACCTAAGAACAACACACACAGCCATGCCCGAAGCAGGATTCGAACCTGCGACCGGAGCGGTCGCGCGGTTCCAGACTGTAGCGCCAGAACCGCTCGGCCACCAGCGGCCGGCGGTGTGACTGCAGGCTCAAATGTAAGTAGGTTGCGGTAGTCATGCAGAGGTGAAGATGTTCGCACTGAATAGATTTGCTTGTAAAGCTGCTTCAAAACAGTCTTCGTACTGAAAATCACGGCACCAATAACAACAAGAAATTTGAGTCAACTGTTGCGTATTGTTTTCAATGCCGAGTGTCAGGGTTCTATGCACGAAGTTTTTTTCCAAGTTATGAGCATATATTCAGTTCTAGCGCCGGCCGCGGTGGCCAAGCGGTTCTAGGCGCTTCAATCTTGAACCTCGCGACCGCTAAGGTCGCAGGTTCAAATCCTGCCTCGGGCATGGATGTGTGTGATGTCCTTAGGTTAGTTAGGTTTAAGTAGGTCTACGTTCTAGGGGACTGGTGACCTCAGATGTTAACTCCCATAGTGCTCAGAGCCATTTGAACCAATTTTTTTCAGTTCTAGCGGAAATACGTTAACCATTTGAGTACCAGTTGTTTTTGCTTGAAACCAACATTTTTGAAATTTATTTTTGGAAGTTCTAGTGCCTTTCGCATATAACCGCCAATGATATTGCAAGAAATAGCCTAGGTACTTCTACGGATGTAGTTCACTGTAGTAGTCATTCACAGCGTTCAAAGCTACAGTCGCAGCAGAAATTGTGCTACGTGAGAGAAGGAGATTGTGACACGTGGCTTTTCCTGTATTGAACATATTGAGGAGATGTTCAAAAATGTTCAAATGTGTGTGAATTCCGAAGGGACCAAACTGCTGAGATCATCGGTCCCTAGACATACATACTACTTAAACTAACTTATGCTAACAACAACACACACACCCACGCCCGAGGGAGGACTCGAACCTCCGGCGGTAGGGGCCGCGCAATCCGTACATGGCGCCTCAAACCGCGCGGCCGCTCCGCGCGGCGAGGAGATCGTTAATAGTGAAAATAAGGGTATCGTAAGTTATTTAACGTAAATATGAGATTGCTCTAGTGCTTCTGTAAAAAGTTTCGAAATTAAAGCACTGAGACAGTATGTATTTCTGATATAAACTTATTAAATTATAAGCCCATTTTTGCTTGTTATTTAGGACTCCAAGTTATTTTAGGATTTACGAGTTCAAGGAAGTTTCGAGATGTGGGATTGTGTCCAGGAGTAAATGCGATATATCTTTCAAATATACGTCACGAAATGACGGGTAGTTGAAAACTGTGCGTCCCAATGCTTCCTAACTGAAACCATCCACTTAAAACAATTGACTGTTTACTTTTTCTGCCAATTTCTTCCTGTATTCGTTGCTTACTATTATGATGAAGGTCAATTTTATGAAAAATTCTAAAATGATTTTTTAAAAGTTTTAATAGGACTCAAACGGTTAAAAAGTAGTTGAACAATTGTTTCTACCAACTGCATATACATACTTTCCAATATTTTATAAAAAAATCAAAATAAGACTGGAGAATCATTTAGGCAACTTTGAAGATGATTTTAAGAAGGGCAAATCATGATCTGGACTAATATTTAATCTAAAGTTAAAAATACGCCATATTTAGCTGCATTAATAAAAGTTGTTGATTTCAAAAAGGCCTTTGATTCCATCAACAGACACAGACAAAATAATCCAAGAATTTGGTGCCAAGTCTAAATTAGCAAATCTAATCCGTAACATGCTTATAGAAACAGTACATAAAGTGAAATTTATGTGACAAATATCTCAGCCCTTTTAAATAAACACAGGTGTACGGCAAGGTGAAGGCCTATCCCAAATTCCTTAGGATTGTTTTCCAGAAAAATCAGGGAGAGTTTGGAATCAAAAACTGAAGTAATATAAGATTTGATCAATGAGGCTGGGAAGAGAAAACAAGAATATTGGAATAAACATCTCGCATTTGCAGATCACTTTCCTATACTTTATGGAAATGTAACCTCTGGTGTAACACTTATTAATCGTTTAAAAGAAAGTCAGTAGGACCTGCTTAATAAGTTCCTCAGAAAAAAACAAATTTTCTACAAACCTTAAAAGTACACCGAAATGTCTGATAACAGATGTTGTCTAAATTGAAATGTTTAAAAAATTTAAATAACTTCAGGAGATAAATAAAATGATTCGGAACTACATAAAATGAGGAGGGCGTAAGGTACAACAAAAGACTTGTACAACAAAAAAACGCTTGTCTAAATTGCAAGTAGTGAAGCAAAATGCCTATATGCAAGCGAATGTCTACCATTAAACTGTAAATTAGAAATACTAGAGAAGTGAATCATAAGGAAAATATTAATCCCAGAAGAAACTATGGAAGGCTAGAAATAACGCAGTAATGCTGAAGTTTTTTTAAACATAGAAAACATATCAGAAGTAATGAGAAAAAGAAGAATGGTATTTATTGCACAAGAGGAATATACTGGATGTGCTTCTCTATGTCTTCACATCCAAATCAGTAAAGCCTGTAAACTGCTTAATAGAGCTTCAGTATTCACGGCGGAGATTAGGGCAATTTTGGGAGCAACGGTGTTTGTATCTTCAACTTCTTTCACAAATATATTAGTCGTGTCCAACTTCCAGAGTGTTCTTAAAAGTTTTCAACAAAGAAGATGGAATAAAACAAGCATCTTTTATATTTTGGATGTGGCACTGGAATACATTCGTTGTATACGGAGGACAGAATCATTCTGGCATCCGCTGTAATAAGGAAGTTGATGTCTTAGGGGGGCAGGCTGCATCTACAGGAACTGTTCTCGACTGAAATTATCTAATACAGCCACGGAAAACAGCAATGGCAGGAGATTAGAATGTGTCCCAGGAAACTAATGGTGAATATTTTGCGGCATTAAAACCTCAAATTTCTACAAGGCCGTCGTTTACGAGCCCCGACGTATTTAGATCGCTCTACGATTTCCACCATCATCCGGCTCCGCTTTAACTATGCCTTGTTTCCTGTACATCTGTATAGAATCAACATTTATGATTATTCTACATGTGAGTGTGAATCCGAGTCAGAAGCTGATGTAAACCACACCTCGTATTCGACATTGAACGATCGGAATTTCTGATGATTTTGATACACCTCTTCCCTCAATCAGCATTTTCTCTTGTGGTTTCTAAAGATACTTGCTTGTATAAAGTGTTTGTTGATTTTCTTAATCTGCAGAACTCGATATTTTCAGTTATCTGTATAACTTACTCTTAAATTTAAAAAGGTAGTGTGAATTGATAACATTTTACACATCGTGCTACTTGTTAAATATTGGTGGGGGAAAAAATTGTCGGCCTGAGCGTTCGATTCTGTGTTTGCTCTGCACAATTATCTATTCTTTGCAAAAACATGTTTCGATGGCTAAATACAGTACACACCTTGTAGGCCAAACGGTTTGTTGAACATTTATGTCGAATACAAGACAGCAAATTGGCGAAAAATGTCTAAATATTTGTGGGATAAACAGTCAACAAAACGTTGGAGTTATGAAGTAGAAACTGACAGAGAAGTGTCTGCGGAAAAAGTATTGAATATGAAAGAATTACAAAATAGGAGAGTGAAAATAAACTTGTCCAAAGTGGTCAGCAGAGAGGAAAAAACGTATTGAACAGGTGAAAGAGTACTGAAAGAAAGGAAGAGAGAAACCAGTAAGGAACTTAAGTAGCCCGTCCGAGAAGGGGAAGAAAAATTGTTGCTGTAAATGTTTCCAGTTAAGTGTACTTTCTCTCTGTTTACGGTCCGGCAAAAACGTACGTTGTGGATGACGATAGTATTATACATGTACTATACTTTCCTATCCTAGCAATTAACACTCGTTGCTTCACCGTTCACTGAGAATCTTTCTTCATTACCGAGCGAACGTGTACAATTGTGGGACTCGATCCGTGTAGATGAATGACGTTCAAATACTCGTCTGACCATTCTGATTCAGATTTTCCATCTTTTCCAATACACCAAATTCCACGATGTTTCTTCTGAGAAGGATTCTATCGATACCATCCCCCACTGGAGCTTGTGCTCCGTCTCTAATGAGCTCATCGTTTTTGCGACATTAGTCCCTTGTCTTCCTTCTATCCTTCCTGCTGGTGACGTAAACTTATTTATTAGCGTGTTACAATATTTTTCATTATCTCGTGTCTTATCTATCAATGTAATGTTTACACACTTCCCCAATACCACATTTAAGATGCCCCCATTACCACCGCTGCATTGATATTATCCATCAGTGCTGTTTGCCGTGCGACATGAAGCAATGGTTAAAAAAAAAATCTGCAGTAGCAGACTAGAATCACGACTGCCCACACTATTATTACCGTTTCCGTCGTTTTTGTAAAAGCGCTTAAAGTGACTGTAAACATGATACCTTAAAAAGGACTGAGTCTGATATATTTTTCCATTCTTGTGCGATCCATGTTTGTGTTCCGCCTCAGCGTCCACGAGAGATTTATCTCAAACATTTACTAAAATTTCCGTTCTTTTTAGGGTCTCCAGTAACTAAATTTCACTCCCTTGTGGAGCTGCGTAGCTAACACATATATTCCCAAGATTTTTGATCAGTTCTATGCTATGACACGAACAGACTTATTTTCTTTATATTTTTATTTTTTGAAGAAACTCTTCTTTCGCTGTTACATTCCACACCTGCGCCCTCTTCGTTCTTTCTATGAAATTTCGCGTCTTTACTCATGTAGTTTTTTCGCGCATTGTACTGCGTCTTTCGCAATATTGGTCTATTAACCGGTTGTTAATCTTCTTACTGTCACTATTCATTTACAACGCAACTGAAGTGGATTCACAGAACTGAAATAAAAGGAATCAGTAGGGATGAAATAAGAAACATTCAGATAGATGAAACGATATTAGTGAAATACGTTTTCCGCTGTTAAACCTTCAGCGTAAGGAATGTGCTGTGACAAGTGACAATGTTGTCAGACCAGGATTCGAAACTGGACCTCTTGTTTATCGTGAGGAGTAATCTTTAACTTATTAATCAATACGAGAACGACTTAGAGACCGATCCAGACGTTTATCGTCACTTATCTTAACCTCTTATTTTGTCAAACGACCAGCGGTTCTGGTGCTGCAGCCATACTCGGAATACCTGATTGGCTGAGGTGACTGCTCTAAGATGCTCCAAATGTGTCTTTGGAACAGCACTTCGATGCTGTGGTTCGGCTTGGTCATCAAGTTCTTCGGATGTCAAACTTTAGTACTTACCAGGCAGTTCTGTTGATCGTGAATTCAGCCCTGAATGTTGTGACTCATTATCATGGGAGCTCGTGCTACATAAGAGAATAATTAGATAATATCCCACTTCTATTGTTCACCAATTTATCTGTATTATCTTTATGACTGGGATGAACTTCTTCCTTTCGCTGGGTTCCACCCGACCATATCTTATTCAAGCGTCACTACGCTAGCAGCGTCGGCAATGAACCGGACACTTACTACCAGCGGTATTCCCGAGAACAGTTCGTGCGTCTGCAAACCTGGGAAAACCTAAGGAATATCTGAGTTAGCACAGTTCTCAGACCGCGGCAATTACATTACAGATTGTGAGAATACATAAAGACATACTAAGGCATTACCAACTTGTTTTTCTGGTATCAGAGTGGGTTTCTGTTGTACAACAATCCATCTTCAAAGGGACAAATTCTGTTACAGCGATACTAATTCCTAATGACATGTGAAATAACGAAAAATCCCATGGCCTTGATATAGTGGTGAATTAATGCATTTTTAAATGTGTTAATAACTGGGCTGCATGAGGTTCCTTGGAAGTACAATGAAAATGAGATTTTATATTTTATATATTGTATTATTGAAAACTTTGACGAATGATGAAGGCACAAATGGTGGAACTAAGCTCGCCGTATTCTCTACACGGCGAAGGTGGGCACAGCAGTAAAGTTACGGCCATTCATAGTATTTCGTTCAGTTCATTTGTTTAAATTTCATGAGCTCAGATTTGTCAACAAAATAGTTATCTGTAATCACAACGTGACTGCAGTCGGACACGGGCAGGCTCTGGTCCTCCTTTCTTTGATAGCTTATCCTGGTTATGTTAGTCGAGGTCGTCAACGCTTTCTTTTCCAGTGGTGTTTAACTTTGCAATAATCGATTGGAGTCCTGGAGGTGAAACTATTTTCATCGAAAGTATTTGAACAGAAAGTGGGGAGAGCTGATGGTCTACACTTCCTCAATATAAAAAGGTGTACCACTGTCACGGATTAAATTTCATGTCTCTCTGTACTGTCTCATCATTCACTTTCGGGGCAGATCAGTCCCGCGGATGAGGATAAGGATATGAAGTTCGACAGACCCACCGTGCTATTCAAGGAGACTGGCTTATACAGAGTAGTTATAAATTGTTTATACAAAAGTAATCTTTAATCATGAAAAAAGATAAATAACTAACACAAAAGTTTGATACAGCACCGAATGCAGTATACCTTCAACTTTTATTTACAAATGTTGAATGTAGCCAGCCGGAGTGGCCGAGCGGTTCTAGGCTCTCCAGTCTGGAACAGCGCGATCGTTACGGTCGCAGGTTCGAATCCTGCCTCTGGCATGGCTGTGTGTGATGTCCTTAGGTTAGTTAGGTTTAAGTAGTTCTAAGTTCTAGGGGACTGATGACCTCAGATGTTAAGTCCCATAGTGCTCAGAACCATTTGACCCATTTTTTTGTTGAATGTAGCTACCTTTCGTAAGACGACAAATGGTCCATCTGTAATCAATTTAGAGACAAATCCTATGAAGCAAGTCTTGATGTATGGTGGCAACTGCTTGTATTATCCGTTTTGGCAGCGGAAAAACAAACATTCTGTCTTTAATGCAGAAGTCCACAGACAAGTCCATTGCTCCAACAAGTCAAATACAAGTCGGCACATTTTTACGGAGAAACGCGACAACTTTACGATGATAATGTGGTGGCGCGCCACCTTGCTGGGAAATATCCTGTTGTAATTGAAGCATTAAATAACGTTCAGGCACGTCCATGTACTACACGCGAGTTACAGATGACCCTGAAAAAAAAGAAAGGATTGTAAATCTTGTTACAGCTTACAGCGCAAAAAGAACATTTATCTTAGGCTACTTCCGTACATGTCAGATTACGTGAAGTGTTTTCTGCTAACCCTATATCCGAACATTGTGCTGATTCACTTTACCGCAGGTATGGAAGGTGGCTTCGTCAGTGAACACATTAAGAAAATTATCTTAAGTCTGCATTTTGTTAAACCTTTCTACACAAAACTCAGCTCATTTTTCTTTGTCACTTCCCCATAATGCTTCCAACAATTCCAATTTGAAGGGTTTGAATGGCAGGTGTTTCCGTAACACTAGGTGTATTAAATTCTAAGCTGGCACGTCTTGTTCATATACCCGGAGTACGAATGTAAGAATGCCGAACTTGTTCAATTGCTGCATCAAAGACTGCCGGCCTCCTCTTGAACCAGCGTCCTCTGTGATATACAGCCAGTTTCGATGAAACGATTGTACCACTTATAGTGCAAATGGCTCTAAGCACTACGGGACTTAACATCTGAGGTCACAGGCCCTTAGAATTAGAACTACTTAAACCTAACTAACCTAAGGACATGACACACATCCATGCCCGAGGCAGGATTCGAACCTGTGACCGTAGCAGCAGCGTGGTTCCGGACTGAAGCGCCTAGAACCGCTCGGCCACGATTGTAGCAGTTAATAACAGTTTGTCTCTCAGGTGGTGGCTTATGATTTTTAGTCCTGAATTGTCTCTAAACTGTAGCAGGGGATTTTGGTTCATGAAACCATAAATAACACTGCACACGCTTTGCGCAGTTATACGATTCCTTGATGACTGTTGGATTAATTCATTCGCGCATGCCACCTAGCGAGAACTTTGGGAACTAACAGTGTTAGGCGGGAATAAAACTTGGAAGATATACTGCATTCAGAGCCGTATCAAACATTTCTGTAAGTTACTTACCCTTTTCATAATGAAAGATTACTTTTATATAGCTAATGTATAAACACCTGTATGTCCGCGCCGTCTGCCCAGATCAGCCTCAACACAAACGACATAAGACGCACAAGTGGCCCAAGTAATATCTACAAACGTTAGCACCAACCAATGAACTATACAAATAAACAAAGTGTTCGCTTATTCACTGCTTCTGGAAAGCAATAGAAGGAAGGAAAATATGTATAGCAAGAAAGATGATTCATTGATTGTAAGCGCATAATAATTCACGGTTAGGCTTAGAAACGCTCGAAGGGTGAAAGAATCACTATGAGAACAATTAGAAAATATGCTGCTGATAATGGTGTCAGGGTATCTAAGAAAGCTTTAGATGAAACAAATGCGGAGTAACCTAAATGGCTAGACGCAAGCTTGTGGAAACAGAAATACATTTTAGATAATTATGCACTAAGCGAAACAATTTCCGCCATCTCATCTTTACCTATACGGCGTAAAATTCCTGCTTACAAGACAGTGTGCCCGAGTCAGTGGTTAAATTTCATAACTCTCCACACCACCTCATGGGATGACGGCATCACTCATATTTTACACCAAATAAAACGAAACTCACTTTTGACCACGTAACAGCCCCAAAATTTGACTGGATTTAAATGAGAAAGGGGAAACAGCGTTCTAGTGCAAATATCTTATACAAAGACAAAAAAAAAGAATGTTCTTTCAAACAAACTTGAACTTAAAGGTAACAACTTACCTTGTGAATCCGCTTCAAAAAATTCATTTTTTGTTTTCATCTTAAATCGATGTTTAGCGGTTTTTGACCAAAATAAGGGATAAAATAATTGAATCGTCCATCAGGAAATTGTTTAAAAATGAACATAAAGACCTCTCGGTGTGCGATCACGTCCTTGTTTCCGCTGCTTTTACACGGCGATGTTGGAGAAACACATACTATACAACTGTTTTTCAAGTTGGCAGCCCTGTCAGAAGATATACATTGCGATTCTCTTACGTTTCATTGAATATATTTGGTTTCCCAGCGTTGTTTTCCTTATGAACTTTTCTGTAGTTAGAGTTACTGTTATTTTGTCACTGAAATCTGGTTTCGTAGGATAGAGCGGATCAGGTTATAATTGTCAAAAGGGGCCAGAATCAGTTACTGTCAGTTGCACAAAACACTTAATCACGCATGCCCTTAAAAGCATTCAAAAACAATACGGCTGAAGGCCTGAACACAAGTTATTGAAATTGCCTTAAGGAATACACACGGCTGAAGACCTTAGAAAATTTTACATAAAAACTCGGCTGAAGGCCACACACTGGAGATAGAAGAACTGAGGGCTTAAGGCCTGGATAAGAAGAATTTCAGATAGAAAAGTAAATTTTAAAATGTTTTGGACAAGTGACTTTTCAAATTTTAATTTAAAATGGCTGAGGGCCTTATCTTAACATCAAAAACGAAATTAATAGACGGCTGAAGGCCTCGCACAGTACTTGAAACTAAAAGAAAATCACACAATCTAAAAACAACAGAACAGTGGTGCTCAGAAGTGCTCCAAGGGTCGGCCTGAGGAGGTAACTAACGTAAGGTTAGGTGAGATAGGCAGCGAAGAATAAGATTAAGCAATCAGGTGGCAGCCCGACCCAGGGACGGTTGAAGGACCGACCAATAACCTAATAAATTCCGCTGCGCTGACCAACGGCACGACAACGGAAAATATCAGCCGAGCCAAGGCACAATAACCACTAAAAAATATGAAAAACGCCAAAGGCTGTCAAACTACACGCGGTACGGACAGCATCAACACGGCGAGGAAAAACACACTGCGGAACCCTACGCTAATGCCCTCGCCGCGGTGACTTCCTCGCTGCGCTGTCCCAACAGACCGACAGCCTACTCCAGTACGCAGACAGCATTAACATAACTGCTCAGTCGAAATTACACAAGCTAGACACAGTTCCACGAAAACACTTCCACAAGAACTCAAACAATCGTAAAAGCCGTCACTGTGGAAGAACCAGGATGAATCAGAAATCGACACACACAGAGAACCCGAAGCGGGCGGCGACCAAATATACGTCGTCCGATGACACGACCGACCGAACGACCAACCAGGGTCGTCCCCACTCAAGTCATGTGTGTCAGGAACAGTCGAGCGAGTCTTGGCTGTCCGGACCTCACTGCAGCTCCATCCCGACTCAACTCCATGTCCGTTCGGAACTCGGAGACACGGCGACCCGAGCACACTGGCTCGGACCCAACCATGCAGAGGGAACACTTGCCCATTGGCCACCCATCTCTGCACAAGGAAGGAACCGACCAAATTCCCGCTAGATGACCAATGGAAGGGGCCCAGAAGCGGTCGCAAGACCAAATACACGTCACCCGATGAGACGACCGACCGACCGACAGGACAACCAACCAACGGTCGTCCCGGCCCAAGTCTCCTTCCGTCGGACAGTGCATGTGTGCCCCCAGCGGTCGGGTGAGTACTGGCTGTGCAGACCTCACTGGAGCTCCACCTCGACTAAACTCACCGCACACCACTACGCGGAAACACTAGCGGTCGATCCAAAGATAGCACGATAGCGAATACATAGAAAGAAGGATCCTTTATTGTATGATTATATGATAGCGGAACAAACACTGGTAGCAGTTACTTCTGTAAAATATCTGGGAGTATGCGTACGGAACGATTTGAAGTGGAATGATCATATAAAACTAATTGTTGGTAAGGCGGGTACCAGGTTGAGATTCATTGGGAGAGTCCTTAGAAAATGTAGTCCATCAACAAAGGAGGTGGCTTACAAAACACTCGTTCGACCTATACTTGAGTATTGCTCATCAGTGTGGGATCCGTACCAGGTCGGGTTGACGGAGGAGATAGAGAAGATCCAAAGAAGAGCGGCGCGTTTCGTCACAGGGTTATTTGGTAACCGTGATAGCGTTACGGAGATGTTTAATAAACTCAAGTGGCAGACTCTGCAAGAGAGGCGCTCTGCATCGCGGTGTAGCTTGCTCGCCAGGTTTCGAGAGGGTGCGTTTCTGGATGAGGTATCGAATATATTGCTTCCCCCTACTTATACTTCCCGAGGAGATCACGAATGTAAAATTAGAGAGATTAGAGCGCGCACGGAGGCTTTCAGACAGTCGTTCTTCCCGCGAACCATACGCGACTGGAACAGGAGAGGGAGGTAATGACAGTGGCACGTAAAGTGCCCTCCGCCACACACCGTTGGGTGGCTTGCGGAGTATCAATGTAGATGTAGATGTAGATGTAGACAGTGCTCTTATCGATAGCCCTGCTGCTGCCGCTCATGGGTAAGCAGGCTAGCAACTTAGTGACGCCAGTAAATCGAATAAGAAACGGGACGGCAGTACCGCAAAGACAATATCTCAAGTAATAAACGGCACGACACGAGTCGCGCACGGCTGTCATTCTCTAAATTTATTATGCCTGTAATTTGTTTTAATGTGGGGCAGTTAGCAGGTGTGAAGTTCTGTAGTTGCTAAGAATATATTCTGTGATTAATATTATCCAATCACTGTTGACAACCGATTCCATGAGAGTGGCCGAAGATGGGAAGTGGGTCGTTGAGACAACTAAAGAAGTCAGAATGAAAAGGAGAAACAAGAAAAGGAAGACAGAAGACGAGAAACATGTAAACAAAAAAGATTGTGCAGTTGCAATTTATAGGAACAACATAGGTCAGTCATAGACCAAATATAGCTAGGAATTGAATTTCCCTAGAATTAAATTTTCTGGAATGTTAATGTTTTTGGTATCAAGTGTCGATAACACTCCACGGGCGTCATAGCAACGGAATTGTAAGTCTGCGTGAGACGCCGATAGGGGTCGTGCGCGATGCAGCGAACCGAATGGTGCACGTCAGCTGAGCCACGCCGCTGGCGGCTCGGTACGATGAGCGCCGTTAAGCCGTCGGCACACGGACCGTGCTGTCGAACGGTAACGTTGAGCGTGCCAAGTTCAACGTGCTGCTGAACGCTCAGGAACGATGCGACTTGTGCATACGGTACGTGGGACCCAACGTGGTATACGCGATAGCAACGCACTCCAGCGGCAGTTGAGGGATGTTTCTAGTTGGTAAATCACACTCTTTACTCAACGGGCGCGCGTAAAATTCCCACGTCCACGAAAAGGAAAGTACCATGCCCAATCAATAAGGACACAGGCTTATGAAAGTTCCATTACATAGAGTGCGGTACAAATTTGCAATACTTCTCCGCATAAGATAAACATTATTTCATCATTCCACATTTCAGTAAAACCTCAAGGTCGGTCTTACTTCATCACTGTTTCTACCCAGTAACAGAATCTTTACAACATGTGAATTACGAAGCGTAAAAGAAAAAGGAGCAGAATGTCTTTATACAACTAGCGCAAGCTGTCCTGTAGATTATGCCAATCGAACCAACTCACCCCTCAAAAAAAGGTGAACTTATATTTACACAACATCAAATATTGTAGCATATACTTATATTAAACTAACAATAAAGTATCAGAACCTATTAAAAACGCGACTGTTAGGGGAAAAAAATTGGAAGTGTTAAGACGCGAACCACCAAATACTCACTATTGGACACGGACGCTACTCATTCGCTAATCCAACAACAGACTTCTTCTACTTAATCATATTGTGTTGCCGCTTGCTAAAAACGTTAATCGTAGATAATTATGTTATTAATTGAAATTTAATTATAACAAATTGTACCAAGAACAATGCGTTTTAGGTGGATCTTCAGTGTGTCGCTACCTTAAAATAGGCTACTCTCATAACACGCAAGTTACAATAATTCTTTTGCCACGAATATGATGTTTCCCATTATTTTATTGGTACTAATCACACAACTAATAACGGGTATTCCAGTGGCTCTCAATTTGCTGGTGCTCAGAAACGGCATATATACATATAGGTTGAAACGAATGCCAATATGGCGCCTCACAACTCTGTACTGAAAGGAGACGGCGGGCGTGTGACGTAGGTGGCATTGTGCCATCTCATTGGTCAACGCTCAGGCGCACGCTCAGAATATCAGACATTCCAGATATTGCTCCGCACGTTCGGAAAGACTCCCGAACGTGCTACTCACACTTTGACGTCAGAAACTCGGCACGCTCAACGCTCAACGTTCGGATGCACGGTCCGTGTGCCGACGGCTTTAGCCGCCGTAGTATGGGAGGCTCGGCGGGAGCCGTACAGCTCTCTCGGCGCCTGGAGCCACTTCGCCATGTGACGCTACGCAGACGCCGCCTAGTCACGACTCAGTCTTCACCGTTTGTGCTTTAGTACAGAGAGACATTTCCTTATGGACATTGTGATAGCTAGACTCTATTTCTTGTTGCATCATTTGTAATGAACCTTCTAGCGCCTGGAGAAATGCAAGTTAACTGAATGTTCTGTTTTCTGTGTTAACTTGTTCGCTGATCATTTTTGCTCCTGTCCAGCTTCCCTACGACGACAGTCACCGCACCAACCCGTAGAGCACCTTTCCATACCGTTGTGTACGAAGTTTTCGCTATTTTGTCTGGCGCACTTTAGTGGTAATTTGAAAAATAAATTTTGATAAGAGGAAATTAACTGGAATGCCCTAATTAAAAGGAGCAGCCTAGTAAAAAAATCATAAGTTTTACCTTCTCACACGGCACAGATAAATGATTAGCTTTTCAGAGCATTCACACAAGGTTGGCGCCGGTCGCGACACCTACAACGTGCTGACATGAGGAGAGTTTCCAAAAACAAACAGCAGTTGACCGGCGTTGCCTGGTGAAACGTTGTTGTGGAGGAGAAATGCGTACCATCACGTTTCCGGCTTTGATAAACGTCGGATTGTAGCCTATCGCGATTGCGGTTCATCGTATCGGGACATTGCTGCTCGCGTTCGTCGAGATCCAATGACTCTTAGCAGAATATAGAATCGGTGGATTCAGGAGGGTAATACGGAACGCCGTGCTGGATCCCAACGGCCTCGTATCACTAGCAGTCGAGATGACGGGCATCTTATCCTCATGGCTGTAACGGATCGTGCAGCCACGTCTCGATCCCTGAGTCAACAGATGGGGACGTTTGCAAGACAACAACCATCTGCCCCACGAACAGTTCGACGGCGTTTGCAGCAGCATGAACTATCAGCTCGGAGACCATGGCTGCGGTTACCCTTGACGCTGCGTCACAGACAGGAGCGCCCGTAGTGATGTACTCAACGACGAACCTGGGTGCACGAATGGCAAAACTTCATGTTTTCAGATGAATCCAGGTTCTGTTTACAGCATCATGATTGTCGCATCCGTGTTTGGCGACATCGCGGTGAACGCACATTGGAAGCGTGTATTCGTCATCGTCATGGGGTATCACCCGGCGTGATGGAATGGGGTGCCATTGGTTACACGTCTCGGTCACCTCTTGTTCGCATTGACGGCACTTTGAACAGTGGACGTTACATTTCAGATGTGTTACGACCCGGGGCTCTACCCTTCATTTGATCCCTGCGAAACTCTACATTTCAGCAGGATAATGCACGACCGCATGTTGCAGGTCCTGTACGGGCCTTTCTGGACTCAGAAAATGTTGGACTGCTGCCCTGGCCAGCACATTCTCCAAATCTCTCACCAACTGAAAACTTCTGGTCAATGGTGCCCGAGCAACTGGCTCGTCACAATACGCCAGTCATTACTCTTGATGAACTGTGGTATCGTGTTGAAGCTGCATGGGCAGCCTCATTGCTCAGGCGTTTCAAGGCCGTTAATACGGCCAGAGGTGGTTGTTCTGGATACTGATTCCTCAGGATCTATGCACCCAAATTGCGTAAAAATGTAATCACATGTCAGTTCTAGTATAATATATTTGGCCAATGAATACCAGTTAATCATCTGCATTTCTTCTTAGTGTGGCAATTTTAATGGCCAGTAGTGTAATTCGAGATTTTGTCCAACCTGCTTTGATACCGTGGAGTGGACTGACCGCGCACATCGTTTGTTGGCCGTATGCCGATCATTAATATTACGAGTTACGCACAGAAGTGCTGCCCTGAAACTGCATTTACAGACCGGCTCAACAGGGACACACGAGTGTCTGCTACGAATTCGAACATCAGTGATGTTCGGCAGCGGCCAGCAAACGATATGTCGGCAGTCTTGAAGTTCTCCTAGCTGAAACATAGAAAAGTTGGCAGGCAAGGCTAATGTTGTTGAAATGAAACAATGGTAAACACTAACAATTACTCATATATTGACGATACTTTTACGTAGATACTTTATGCACTTTGAAAATATCTTTCAAGTACAACTGACAGTTACAAAATCATTCGAGAGAGCCATCATTAAGAGAGACCTATCGACGAGAGCGGAGACATCAATAGACATCGGGCCTCAGGAGAGAGAGAGAGAGAGAGAGAGAGAGAGAGAGAGAGACTCCGCTTGCGTTTAAATACAACTGTAGGAAACTTTACTGTCTTTTTCTCTCAGTCTCTTCATCTTCTGGAAGCCTCTTACGTGGAAAAATGTTCGAGAGTTCCTGCTCTCATTTCCGGTGCGGCTTATCGCATAAAATTTGATTATTGACGGCGCTAGCGCTGCGTCCGATGCATTATTTGCCAATTGACAGATACAATTGCTCTCTCTTGCTAATTTTAACGTCTGTATGCTCTCTCATATTTAAGAATTAATTACAATTTACGTTATAAGGCAATTTAAAGACGATATACGGAATTAATACAAAAATTCGGCGTTTCTTACGTAGCTTTACATAAATTATTTTAGTTTTAGGGCTTAAATTTATTTACACGTAAAAAGAAACGTTTCAATACATAACAATTTTATGCACAAATTGTCTATTTGAGCTAGAGGTCTGAAATTATTAGTTATTGCAGGGTACTATTTGGAGGAAAGTAAACTACAGACACCAGCGTATTACCAACAGGAAGTAAAATACGTACTGATTAATTCTAAAAACGTAACCTTCGTTTTGATCATCAGGTGTGTATATATCGTGCGGTCCTATCCACTCGTCTCTTGTCGGGTGCCTAAAGGATGCTGCTTTCCCAGATAGCTATACAACAATTCAAGAAAATCACATTAAATGGTTTTATTACAATAAAATAGATTGACAATACTTTGATTTACAAGAACGTGTCACAAGCAATTGGCGATGTCCTCCGCAATAAACAATGTCCATGCCAGTTATCACACATGTTCCTGTGGATCACTAATAACGGCTGTTCTTGTGCCTCTCTCTTTTTTTTTTTTTTTTTTTTAACTTTATTGGTATTTGTATACCTGTACAAATCAGGCAGGCTGGCAGCGGCACACTACGCCGCTCTTCAGCCATAGTGTTCACAAAAGCATAAGAACGAAGAATGATAATGAACAAGTGACGGACAAAAGAGAGAGGTCACAGAGACACCAAAAACACGGGGTCGTTCACACGTGACGATAACAACACTGAAAACACGTTGACACGGCGCACAGAACACTGATGAATCCGACGGCACAAGTGAACGGAGTAGTGGGACGGCGGACACCAAGAACACTAAACGTCGTCACACACACGAGACACAGAAGGCGATGATCTCCGGCGCGCGAAAGTTCACTATGCGTGTGCGAGTCCGGGGACCTGCCAAGAGAGGAGGAGGAGGAAGGGGAGTGGGAGAGCGAGAGGGGAGAGCCGGGATGCCACGGGCAGGGGAGAGAGGGGGGATGGAGGAAGGGGTAGGGGAAGCCCGGGGGAAGAGGGGTGGAGGGAGGGGATGGGGGAAAAGGAAAGAGAAGGGAAGAGAAGAGAAGGGAGGGAGGGTGCCTAGAGGAAAGGACACCGGAAGTGGGGGGTGGGGCAGGATCAAAGTTGATAGGAGGGGTAGATGGAGGGGACGAGGACATCATCAGGGAGGGGGAGCTGGCGGAAGCCACCTTGGGAGAGGGTAAGGAGGGTGGAGAGATGGAGACCGGGTGGGACGTGCGAATACAGGCGCGGCAGCGGGCGGGGGCGGGAGAGGATCGGGCAGACGAGTGGGTGAGGAGGATCGAGTTTGCGGGAGGTGTACAGGATCCGTATCCTTTCAAGGAAAAGGAGGAGGTGGGGGAAGGGGATGAGATCGTAGAGGATCCGCGTGGGGGAGGGGAGACGGATGCGATAGGCGAGGCGGAGAGCATGGCGTTCAAGGATTTGGAGGGATTTATAAAAGGTAGGGGGAGCGGAGATCCATGCTGGATGGGCATAACAAAGGATAGGGCGGATGAGGGATTTATAGGTGTGGAGGATGGTGGAGGGGTCCAGACCCCACGTACGGCCGGAAAGGAGCTTGAGGAGACGGAGGCGGGAACGTGCCTTGGCTGGGATTGTCTGGAGATGGGGAGTCCAGGAGAGGCGACGGTCGAGGGTGACGCCAAGGTACTTAAGGGTGGGAGTGAGGGCGATGGGACGGCCATAGACGGTGAGATAGAAATCAAGGAGGCGGAAGGAAGGGGTGGTTTTGCCTACAATGATCGCCTGGGTTTTGGAAGGATACGGCCGAGTCTGGCAGGAACGGTATTTATATTCTCTTCGGCTAGAGGCCGCTCCTGTCGTGGTGTCGTCCTAGTCAGAGTGCTGTTGGCCGACGTCGTCTCACAGCCTTCTCTGCTCTTGCGTTCTTATCTTCGTGCCGGCGCTTATCGTTACGCCTGAACATATATTTTCAAAATAAAAACATGTGGCGTAACGACATGCATGTAGTCTGCTTTTTAGATGGACATGTTATTTATGTGTACTTAAACGTTCCAAACATCTAAGTAAGATAGTCAGTGCATAGACTCCTAGTAGTGACCGCTACGTAAAAATGTAATTAACTGCTCTCCACAAAAAATTGTGATAAGGTCAACGTGAGAACAAATGTGATTAACTGTGTATAATGATCTTCAGGAAGAAACATTCCAATTGTCCTACAATTTTCATTCCACTAAGAGCTCACATTTCTTAGGTACAGCCGTGTAAACTTCACGAAAGTTGTCACTCTTTTTCCAGGGGTTCTCACGAAAGTTACCTTAAATAGCGAACTATTGCAGAAGGAACGCCAGTTTGTTTGTGTCATGAAGTGGGGCGAAGTGAGAGGGATTGAGGGAAGTGTGTGCTAACAGCGTACGCATTCAGGGAAGAAAATCGGAAAATTTCACTTCAGTAGAAAAACTGAGTTCGGATCAAGAGAAGCTATCCAACGAACTGCTAAGTTACGGTCATTTAACTCGTTTCCAATAACGGACATAAAATCAAACCAAAGTAACACGAAAGTTTTCTAGATGGAGAGCTGTGTCACCCTGGAAAATGACTCTCATAAATGGGCAAAACTGACGTTTCGGCCACAGATCCAGAGGCTTTCCTTCGAGTCTAGTACTGGAGTTTCTCTTTCCACTGACTTCTTCGCAATATTTTACATTTATTTGTTTTGAGGATTGACTGACATTCTCTGTAACAAGTGTTTATCTTCTGCATGTCTTTCGGCATTTACCTACTTTTCTGGAATTGCAATTACGTAACAGCCTCAAGGACCTTCCTAAGTCATTCATGACACCATTTGTATATCTCATGAACAGTAATATCTGCACATTATCCTCAATGGGTGCCGGGCGCTGTGGCTGAGCGGTTCTAAGCACTTCAGTCCGGAACCGCCCTGCTGCTACGGTCGCAGGTTCGAATCCTGCCTCGGGCATGGATGTGTGTAATGTCTTTAGGTTAGTTAGGTTTAAGTAGTTCTAAGTTTAGGGGACTGATGATCTCAGATGTTAAGTCCCATAGTGCTTAGAGACATTTGAACCATTTTTTGAACCTCTATGGGTACTCTTGAAGTTACTCTCGATCCAACGATTTTACCCCATTCAGGACAACATATAAAGCTGTATACTGTCGCAAGTGATGGACCCAAGCACAGCGCTGGTTCTACAAGCCAGGTCTACGACGAGGACGTCCCTCGGCCTCAACTATACGCTTCATAAATACAGAGTCTAGTTGTTTCTGCTGACAAGCAGTAGAAAATACTGGAGCCACATTTAGGAAATGTTCCACTGTTGTTGACCTTCCGGTCATTTTTAAAGGACGCATTTTGTGCTTTGATTCACAGTGTAAACAATGCCATGTTATGACCAACGCAAAAAATGAGCATCGATTCGCGAAGTTACACGTTATGAATACAAAACTTTATGAACCCCAGGGTTCGAAACAACACAATGAGATGTCGAAAACGTCAGTTGCTACGTTTATCTTGGTGGCCTTTTACATCAGTAGGTACTTTACTAGATAGCCTATGCGCCTTATACAATAGCTTATATTTTATATCAGCGTATACATCGGTATTCTGCATGCAGAAAATATTTGTGGTCTCACTCGTTACGAAAATGACAAGCTTCAAGTGGAGTCGTTACTGATAATGTTTGCCTTGTTTTTTTATTATATATGACAGCTATTCATCTTATTTTGAAGGTCACTGCGAACGTTTTGCATCTGAAAAAATGTAGAGAAATTTTGAAATCTTTCAGCCGTCGAAATACTGAGGGCGAACGTTAGTATTTCCTGACCACAATCTGTAAATATTTTTAACGGCTAATGAGCCACTACATCATAAAGGCAGAAATGTTTACGAGATAACTTTGCAATCGCACCAGAAATCATAAAAAAGTCTCGGAGTACTATTTGTACCTCTGTTACTAAATATTTCGATCTGTGGACCGTAAAGGTGGCGTTAAATTTTACTAAACACGCTTTTAGCGAAGCTGAAAGTAGCCTTGCTTATGTTTAAGTTGTCTAACGCTCAAGCATTGCAGAGTGTTGAATCAGATGGAGATTATTTCCAGGTAAAATGGTTCAAAATGGCTCTGAGCACTATGGGACTTTACTTCTGAGGTCATCAGTCCCCTAGAACTTAGAACTACTTAAACCTAACTATCCTAAGGACATCACACACATACATGCCCGAGGCAGGATTCGAACCTGCGACCGTAGCGGTCGCGCGGTTCTAGACTGAAGTGCCTAGAACCGCTCGGCCACATCGGCCGGCCACAGCCCACATCATTATGGAGCCCCCACCAGCCTGTTTGCAACCTGCGTCCATGGCTTCGTGGCGTCTGCGCCACACTCGAATGCTAAAATCAGCTCACAACAACTGAAATCGGACCCATCTGACCAGGCCATAGTCTTAGAGTCGTCTTGCGTCCAACCGAAATAGCCTCGAGCCCAGGAGAGGTACTGCACACGATGCCGTCTGATACCATACTCAATTAACGAAAAATTTCGCCACACTCTCCTACTGGATTGACTTCTGCGGTCAGGTCACACAGTTTTGCTTGTCCGTTATCACCGACAACTCTATGCAAACGCCGCTGCTCTCGGTCGTTAAGTGAAGGCCGTCGGTCACTGCGTTGTCCATGGTGAGAGGTGATGCTGAAAATTGGTATTCTCGGCACATTATTGACACTGTGAATCTCAGAATACTTAATTCCTTAAGGATTTCCGAAATGGATTGTCCCATGCGTCCAGTTTTAACTGCCATCCCACGTTAAAAGTCTGTTAATTCATGTCGTACGGCCCATATGTCGAAAACCTTTTCACGTAAATCTCCTGAGTAGAAAGGACAGCTGCTCCAATGCGATACTACCGTCATTTGTAAATGTGTATATCGCTATCCCACGACTTCTGTCACCTCAGTCTACGTGACATGTAAGATGCTGTAAGAAACTGTACACTAACAATTTTTACGATAGTAATTTTTGACATATTTACGGAACAAAGTGATTGCACTTAACATTTTACCAAAGATCGTGTTTCTTACTATTAATTCTGGCTACCGGTTTCGGTCTATAACACCATCCTCAATCTAAGGCTCCAGATGACATGGGGAGCCAGTGCGTAGTGTCGATAACGTGTATAGCATTTAATAGAGCCCATTTATCATAAAACTGACATACCCTTCCGGATGTCTGCAGAATTTTATACCGACTACACAGCGACTCCGTACACTGGCTCATCATGTCGTCTGCAGTTTTGATCTGAAGATGGTCTCACAGATCGAAACCAGTAACCAAAATAAAAACTTAAATAAATATTATTGTGTTCTGTTCTGCATTTTATTAATATAAAAAAATTCCTACCGCAACATAGACATCACGAGATCACCAATATTATTGAATATTCTAACTCATACCCGCTGTTGCTTTTTAAAAATCTTGTTGCGGCAACTCTGAAAACAATATCTGCCACTGATGGTCTATGGCAGACGGAACGAGGTGAGTGGAATCCCCGCGGCAGTTGCTCTCACAATAGCTGTATAATCTACATTGTCATCATCACACAAAGGAAATTGCGAAACACATTAACACTGACCTCGTTCTCTTCCCTTTGTGTTCGGTGATCACTCGTTCGTCTGTTTCGTGGGATGCTAACTACCATAGCTGAAATACACTTTAAAATCTTTGTAAATATACATGCCGGCAACAAATACTACTTTCTGAAGTGAATAATCTGCCTGAAATATGCGTCTCTATCGACGTTACGTTCACAAGCGATCCCCGTGAACGATGACACCACTTACGGGAAAAACGGGTCGGACAAAAAATGTCTTAATTTTAAGGAATAACAACTTGAGGAAATGATAATTCTAATTCTGATATTTGAACCACTTGTCATTCAAATTCTACCGGTAAGTTTTCTTATTTCTAGTGACCATGACTCACATTCCTCCCACGTTCTCCCGCATCCTTAGCTATTAACATTTGATACGTGTTACACATACAAATGCTGAAACATTTAAAAGGTTTTGTGATGAAACAACCTTGTAGCAATCGAAGAACATTCCTAAGCTCTTTGGAGCAGGCATGTGTGTTTACTCAGTGCGCTAGTAAATATAGGTGTTTTCTCGTGGAAAACAATTTATTAAGGCAATATTGTAGCTTAAATACGTAAATTAGTATCTATTGTGATCTATATATTGGAGGTTTCGCTTTTACTTGTGTAGTTTTCGTGAAACGATAACTCTTCTAAAATGCAAGCCTTTGACGTGGGTTTGTTTTCGTTATTGACCGCAGTAAGTTATGTTATTATTCAATAATTTCCGAGTAGTGCCTGTGTAGCTTTATTGTGAAGAGTATCGTACGTGTATAGTTTGCATTCGCTTCGTGTTTTCTGTGTTTCTATACTTCGGTACAGTAATTTCCTATATTGTGCAGTAAAGTCGTTAAGTGTTGTTTCTGTTTCCATTAGAGAATTTATACAGGATGTTACAAAAAGATACGGCCAAACTTTCAGGAAACATTCCTCACACACAAAGAAAGAAAATATGTTATGTGGACATGTGTCCAGAAACGCTTACTTTCCATGTTAGAGCTCATTTTATTACTTCAAATCACATTAATCATGGAATGGAAACACACAGCAACAGAACGTACCAGCGTGACTTCAAACACTTTGTTACAGGAAATGTTCAAAATGTCCTCCGTTAGCGAGGATACATGCATCCACCTTCCGTCGCATGGAATCCCTGATGAGCTGATGCAGCCCTGGAGAATGGCGTGTTGTATTACAGCCGTCCACAATACGAGCACGAAGAGTCTCTACATTTGGCACCGGGGTTGCGTAGACAAGAGCATTCAAATTCCCCCACAAATGAAAGTCAAGAGGGTTGAGGTCAGGAGAGCGTGGAGGCCATGGAATTGGTCCGCCTCTACCAATCCATCGGTCACCGAATCTGTTGTTGAGAAGCGTACGAACACTTCGACTGAAATGTGCAAGAGCTCCATTGTGCATGAACCACATGTTGTGTCGTACTTGTAAAGGCACATGTTCTAGCAGTACAGGTGGAGTATCCCGTATTAAATCATGATAACGTGCTCCATTGAGCGTAGGTGGAAGAACATGGGGCCCAATCGAGATATCACCAACAATGCCTACCCAAACGTTCAAAGAAAATCTGTGTTGATGACGTGATTACACAATTCCGTGCGGATTCTCGTCAACCCACACATGTCGATTGTGAAAATTTGCAATTTGATCACGTTGGAATGAAGCCTCATCCGTAAAGAGAACATTTGCACTGAAATGAGGATTGACACATTGTTGGATGAACCATTCGCAGAAGTGTACCCGTGGAGGCCAATCAGCTGCTGATAGTGCCTGCAAACGCTGTACATGGTACGGAAACAACTGGTTATCCCGTAGCACTCTCCATACAGTGACGTGGTCAACGTTACCTTGTACAGCAGCAACTTGTCTGACGCTGACATTAGGGTTATCGTCAGCTGCACGAAGAATTGCCTCGTCCATTGCAGGTGTCCTCGTCGTTCTAGGTCTTCCCCAGTCGCGAGTCTTAGGCTGGAATGTTCCGTGCTCACTAAGACGCCGATCAATTGCTTCGAACGTCTTCCCGTCGGGACACCTTCGTTCTGGAAATCCGTCTCGATACAAACGTACCGCGCCACGGCTATTGCCCGTGCTGATCCATACATCAAATGGGCATCTGCCAACTCCGCATTTGTAAACACTGCACTGACTGCAAAACCACGGTCGTGATGAACACTAACCTGTTGATGCTACGTACTGATGTGCTTGATGCTGACGAAACTAAAATGAGCTCTAACATGGAAATTAAGCGTTTCCGGACACATGTCTACATCACATCTTTTCTTTATTTGTGTGTGAGGAATGTTTCCTGAAAGTTTGGCCGTACCTTTTTGTAACACCCTGTACAGAGCTCAGTGACAGAGCCTGTTCAGATTTGTCGTTCTTACTCGTTTCGTGATTTCCGCCACTATAACCTACGCCGCCAATTAACTTCGCGGTGTTTACATTCGCCTGCTGCTACATTCGCCTTACGTCCACAAGTCCTTTGCTCATCTCACCGCAAGCAAAGTTACTTTCTGCTAATTATTAATTGGTGTAGGGGAATTTTTTTGTAGTGTAATTTGTATTGTTTGTATTTGTGTTGTTTGTTTGCAGTGTAATTTGTATTATTTAATCTGCTGCCATGTGTGACAAATGCGGATGTTGTCGTAGATTAGTGAGCATTGTAGTGAAATGTCAGGATTGTGGGTTGGTGTTTCACCGGGGAGATTGTAGCGGGGAAGCTGTTATAGTGCCAGATGAGGCTCGCCAATGCAGTTGCAGATTATGTAGCCGTGACAAAGAAATCGTGGAACAGGGACAAAAGATTTGTGCCCTTCAGGCTGAACTAGAAATGGTATACTTTGAATTAGACAGGTTGAAGGGAGAAAGAGACAATGGGAACCGGGAACAGGTAACAAGTCGTAGTCAGAAGGAGAAAACCTCAGAAATCCAGTGAGCAATCAGTTTGATTTGTTACCTGAAGTAGAAGAGCCTCAAACAGTTTCTGAGCAAAGTACGGTGTAGCAGACTCGTAGTAGCAATCGTAATGCTAGGTCGGGATCAAAGTCAAGCAGAAAGAAAAAGAGTCCTGTTGTTAGGTAGCAGTCACTGGAGAGGTGTAGGCCAGTTGCTACAGGATAGGCTAGGAGTCGAGTACCAGGTCACAAGCATTATGAAACCTAGAGCTAAGCTTAGCCAAGTTACAGAAAACCTAGGGGCTTTGTGCAAAGATATTGATGGTGAAGACAATCTTCTTATAGTAGGAGAAACAGGAAATAGCCTGGCTAGCAATTCGGACTGTAGTATTAGGTGTGACCTGGATGTAATAGGTGCAGCAACAGCTCACACTCGTGTGGGGTTTGTGGATGTTTTGCAGCGCCACGACCAGCCCTGGGTTAATATGACTGTCAACCGTGTTAACAGGGAGCTGGGAGGGGGTTGCTGTTGGCAGAAACTAAATCTCATATCTGTGCTGTGCCTGTTGATGCAATTGGGAGGTGGGGTTACACTAGTCATGGCCTGCACCTGAATAGGAGGGGGAAGGATAGTTTAGTTTATCTTCTGTCAGAAAACGTAAGGGGGGCCACATGCACACTAGACAAAATACCTGTGATTACTGGAGTCAGAGGGACACATTTTTTAGGTTAGATTCAGGTTACAGACAGAGAGTATGTCTGTAGCGGTATCCAAAGAAATAAAATTTGTGTGTTTCATCAGAACATTAGAGGACTGAAAAATAAGATAGATGATCTTCTTGTATGCCTAGAAAATGGGGTAAATTCTGAAGGTATAGATGTTTTGTGTCTCTCTGAACACCATGTAACAGCAGGGATGGAGAAGTTAAATTTAAGGGATAACAGATTAGCATCTTGTTCATGTAGAGTCAGCATGGAAAATGCAGGAGTTCCTACTTACATAAAAATTGGACACAAAGTCAAAAATGTTGAAACAAATAGTTCTTGTGTAGACCAGATCCTTGAAGCATGTGCTTGTGAGTTGCTACTGCAATATACGTCTGTAGTAATTGTAACAATCTACAGATCCCCTCAAGGTAACTTTCAGCTATTCATGAAAAATCTTTAGGCATTATTGAGCTACTTGTCAGACAAAAAGAAGCGGCTATTGGTTTCTGGTGATTTTAATGTAGATTTCTTAAAATATACGGGTAGGAAAAATGAGCTAGAATCTGTGTTTGCTTGTTACAATCTAGTATCTAATGAGATTTTCACTCTGCAGCTGAGTGTGCGCTAATATGAAACTTCCTGGCAGATTAAAACTGTGTGCCCGACCGAAACTCGAACTCGGGACCTTTGCCTTTCGCGGGCAAGTGCTCTACCAACTGAGCTACCAAAGCACGGCTCACGCCCGGTGCTCACAGCTTTACTTCTGCCAGTACCTCGTCTCCTACCTTCCAAACTTTACAGAAGCTCTCCTGCGAACCTTGCAGAACTAGCACTCCTGAAAGAAAGGATATTACGGAGACATGGCTTAGCCACAGCCTGGGGGATGTTTCCAGAATGAGATTTTCACTCTGCAGCGGAGTGTGCGCTGATATGAAAGCTGTGAGTACCGGGCGTGAGTCGTGCTTCGGTAGCTCAGTTGGTAGAGCACTTGCCCACGAAAGGCAAAGGTCCCGAGTTCGAGTCTCTGTCGGGCACACAGTTTTAATCTGCCAGGAAGTTTCATATCAGCGCACACTCCGCTGCAGAGCGAAAATCTCATTCTGAAAACATCCCCCAGGCTGTGGCTAAGCCATGTCTCCGCAATATCCTTTCTTTCAGGAGTGCTAGTTCTGCAAGGTTCGCAGGAGAGCTTCTGTAAAGTTTGGAAGGTAGGAGACGAGGCACTGGCAGAAGTAAAGCTGTGAGTACCGGCCGTGAGTCGTGCTTCGGTAGCTCAGTTGGTAGAGCACTTTCCCACGAAAGGCAAAGGTCCCGAGTTCGAGCCTCGGTCGGGCACACAGTTTTGTTCTGTCAGGAAGTTTCAATCTAGTATCTGTTGTAAATTTTCCAACAGCAGAATAGCAGATCACTTATCGATAACATTTTCATAGACGGTGCTCAGTCAGAACCTATTAATGTGTACCCAGTTGTTAATGGACTATCTGATCATGATGCACAGTTAATGGAAATAACAGATATAGTACCTTACAGGATTCAGTCAGGTTCATACAAGGCAGTGAGGCTTATTAATGCGAACAGGATACAGAGCTTTAAGTGCAGCCTAGAAGAGGTAGAATGGGATGAAGTATACACAGAAAATGATGCTGATGCCAAATTCAGTTTATTCCACCGTAAATTTGTCTCAATATTTGAGAGTTGCTTTCCTGAAACGTTATCCAATAAAGCGATTACAAAGTCAAGTAAGCCATGGATTATTAAGGGAATTGAATATCGTGTAAGAGGAAGAGGGAAATATATGGACAGGCCAGAATAAGTCAGGATCCGACGTTACTTGCTTACTACAAAAGATACTGTAATATTTTAAGGAAAGTCATTAAGAAGTCGAGAAGTTTATGTGTTCTGACAGAAATTAATAATTCGGATAGTAAGATTAAAACTATATGGAATATTGTTAAACGGGAGACGGGGCAGCCTGACAGTGCACAGCATACCATAGGAATAAAGCTAAATGATGATGATGTGAGTGATAATTCACAAGTTGCAAGTATTTTGAATGTAGCAGCAAAAATAGGGTTAAAGGGTTCAGTTGTAGAAGCAAAAAAATATGCTAAAATGTTTTTCCCAAAGAGTTTAGGCCTTTAGAAACAGCACAAACATTAAACAACAGTAAGGCAATTATAAATATACCGAAAAACGAGCTCATGTGGTGTTGATGGAGTCTCAAACAGAATTTTGTTGTAATTTAGTAAGTGGAGCCCTTAGCGATGTATGTAATGTTTCGCTGGTACAGGGAATTTTTCCAGACATTGAAATACGCAATTGTCAAACCTCTTCATAAGAAAGGGGACAAGAGTGACTTAAATAATTATTGACCAATCTCACTGTTGACTTCATTTCCTAAAATATTCTAAAAAGTTATGTATTCAAGAGTAGTCTCACACTTAAGTGAAAAGGAGTACATTATACAGCAACAAAAATCTTTGACCATTTGCCCAACAACATAAAGTGTCTGGCAGGTAGCAGATCAAGTTTTAAGTCTAGCTTAAAATCATTTCTTTTGGACAACTCCTTTTGCTCCATGGACGAGTTTCTGTTTCAGAAATGGTAAAAAAAAGATTGTACCTCGAAATGTGGTTGCATGTGTATAACTAAAAATTTCAGTAATATTAATATTAGCACTATTCATGTGTGTGTATATATATCTTGTAATCTGACCTGTTCCATATCATATCAATAAAATAATCGGGAAAATGATCTACGGGACATGACGTAACTAAAACTAAAACCAGATGTGTTACGTGATTCTGCCATTAAAATGAACAATAATGACTCTTAGCTGTAGATTAACCTGCTTACATTCTTGTAATTATTTGCCTAAATACTAACTTAACACTTTATTTCAAACGACCTTGATTTCGGGTACCAATATATAAATTTAAAAAAATGCCTTGTAACAGGAAACCTTGGTCGTGTGAAATAAAATGCCTGATACCTAAAGCGAAAGTGTGTCTTCTTAGGTAAGTTAAAGCTGCCAACCCGAAGGTTGGTTTGGTGTTTTACTAGGTCTGCTTCTATTGGAGATGCCTTGCTCCGGTCCTTGAACTGACGTTGCCTGTTAGTTCTACGGTGGTCTACAGTATACACACCGAACACCCCTGAAATTCGATATTTTTTCAAGTTAGCGAACATTACCAGAGGCGAAAAGAAGTGACAAGCGACAGATAAAAATTCAAGGGCTGATCAGGAATCGAACCCTTTTGGAATAATCTTCAATAACTGAGGCACAGAGCCACAACTGGGACAATGAATAATAGTTGTAAGCAAAGACGTGCTCAGTCCCAAGGTAGGCTCGAACGACTATGTCAAGGTCATTAGCGACGGAGCACATGCCCGGACTGGTGTGCTCCAGTAAAAGATGTCGGTCGCGTCCGTTTCAGAGAAAACATCATTGCGTTAAGAAGATTGGGTAAACCACCGAAAACCTCATTTCCGTTGGTGGCTGGTAATTCAAGTAGCAGTCTCTCGGATGCGAGTCCACTGCCTAAACCACTGCGCTCCACACTCAGTTGTACGTCACACTCGCTCACACGAGTAAAATCGTGGACTCAAGGAGCTTGAGGCCTCTAAAAGTCGTCAGCCATTACTGAAATGGAGACATTTCCCCATGTTCGTAGGAATCTACAAGCCCGATTTTGAAGGATACTCAGGAGCCTTATGTCAGCAACGAACAGCAGAATCTGCCGACTGCTAAAAGCATCATACTCTAACTCGATCACGCTTGATTGGAAATCTCGTTTTCAGCATCAGCATTTCGACTGGTTGGCAGCTCTCCATCTGGATCTATTAGAAGTTAATTTCTTCGTTTCTGAGTAATTGTAGGCTCCTACATTGTGTATAATTTGTTTTAGAAATGCCAGTCATGGTCTAACTCTGACTACCTTTCCTCGTAACGATCCTTCCGAGACATTTGCAAGGAACTGGTTGTGTCGTATTATGTGACGGAGCCACTTCTTCGTCAATTGTTTGCAGGACGTGGTGGTGGTGGTTTTATCCGCCTATTTTATCTTTAACATGCGTCTCTAGCACCATACTTAAAATGAGTCAAGACATTTACTTTCATTTTTGTTGATGGCCTGCGTTTCACAGCCATTTACCTTAATGCTCCAAATGCCGCTCTTAACCGCATCTTTCCTTTCTTCCTATTTACGTTGTCAGAATAAAACATTTTGTTCTGTTCATCAGTATTTACTCGTTTCTCTGATTCTTTGTTTTACATCTTCTTTGCTTCTTCTGTCTTTAGTTATGTTACTTCCTAAGCATTTCTTTGCTCTTGTTCACTATATTTTAATTGTTCTGATTCTGATATTTATTTCTTCTTGTTCCTTCAGATATTTCTGTCTCTTTCATAGTAAATTTACATTTTCTACTCATCCCTTAGTACTTTATCCGTAACTTCTAAGATTCTTGGGAGATTTATTTCATCTGGAACTATCAAAGCTTTGTCTTCCGCAACCCGAAGCATCTGTATGTTTTTCCACTTATACTAATGCCCGTACGGTACTCATTGCACTCATTTGTTTTATGTCCTGTGTAGATGTTGAATAGGAACTGGGAGAGATCGCATCCTTGTCTAACACCTTTAAGAATTCCAGTTTCTTTTGTGTATTTCTTTATCTTTATTCCCGCTGTTTCTTCTTTGTATAGCTCTTTAATGGTTCGTTTGCCTCTGTAATTTAGTTTAATCCCTTTTATAATTTCCGTTAGTTTCTTCCAGATAACAGCGTCAAATGTTTTCCTGAGGTCTACAAAAATTATGTAAATTTTTCTTTTTGCTCTAAAACTATCTTCAGTAATGCTGCGAAGGCATACTATAGCTTCTCTCTCAAGTAAATTGGCTTCACTTTTGCTCTTAAAGTCTCTGTGTATTGCTCGAACAGTCCACGGGTATACTGCCGGTTCATAGTGTCCAACGGGCACAATATTTCGGCGATCAGACATGTCGCCATCGTCAGGTGCGCTGACGAACTGAGCTCCTGAGGGCGGGCGGCCGTCCTAAATCCCCTCCCCCCGCGGGCCGCTCTCTTCGCCGTCCGCGCCCGAGCGCCGGCGGTCGCGAAGACGTGGGCGTCGGAATCTGTCGTAGCGTCGATGTGCTTGCTACGTCCGCCCTTGTCGCCAGTTCGTACTTCTTGCTGAGAGTCTTCTTAATTACATTCAATGCCGGGTTCCAAGCCTTGCTGAGATTGTAGCCGCAATCTCGGTTGATAAGATCTTCCCTCGTGCGAATTTCGATAGCCTCCCTTATAACGCTGTCCCGATATTTAGAGGTCTGAGCCAGGATCTTGGTACGCTCATAATCCATCTCGTGTTTCTCGGACAAACAGTGCTCTGCTACCGCCGGCTTATTTGGAAATTTCAGTCGAGTATGCCTTTGATGTTCTCGGCAACGATCTTCGATGGTGCGTACTGTTTGTCCGATATAAGTCTTCCCACACTCAAAGGGAATTTGGTATATGCCGGCCTCCCTCAAACAGAGGTCATCTTACACACTTCCGAGTAATGCTCGTGTATTATTCGGTGGGAAAAAGACGGTTATAACTCGGTGTTTCTTTAAGATATGGCTGATTTTCCCCGATAGTGCGCCAATGTACTTCCAGGCAGTGGCTACCTCTTCTTCCGTGACTTCATCCGTCTCCACAGGTTGTGCTGTGGTGGTTGGACGGAGAGCGCGTCTAATCTGCCATTCCGAGTACCCGTTTTTTCGGAACACGGTTATGAGGTGTTCCAATTCCTGGGGCAGATTCTCTGCGTCTGAGATGCTGCACGCCCTGTGTACTAGAGTTCCTAGTACTCCATTCCTCTGAAAAGGGTGGTGGCAGCTGTCTGCATGCAGGTACAGGTCAGTGTGCATTTTCTTCCTGTACACACGGTGGCTCAGGGTACCATCAGCTCTTCTCTTGACCATGACGTCCAGGAATGGTAATCTTCCTTCTGCTTCGGTCTCCATAGTGAATTTGATGTTTGGATGTATGGAGTTTAGGTGTGTAAGGAAGTCCAAGAGCTTGTCCCTAACAAGGGGCCAGATGACGAACGTGTCATCGACATAACGAAAGAAACAAGTAGGTTTCCAATTGGATGACGCCAAGCCTTCCTCCTCGAAGTACTCCATGTACAAATTCGCGACCACCGGCGAGAGTGGGCTGCCCATTGCGACTCCATCCGCTTGCTCATAGTATTCCCCATTAAACAGAAAATACGTTGAGCTCAAGACATGCCTAAAGAGTTCGGTGGTCTTCTCGTCAAATTTCTGCCCAATAAGCTCGACTGACTCTCGTAGAGGCACCCTGGTGAATAGTGAAACCACATCGAAGCTCACTGGGATATCAGTGTCTTTCAGTCTGAAGTTGTCGAGACGTTTCACGAAATCCACGGAATTACGGATATGATGAGGGCATTTACCTACATAGGGACTAAGTAATTCAGCCAGATATTTTTCCAGCAAGTAAGGAGGTGCCCTATTGTTGCTGACAATCGGGCGCATTGGTACCCCCTCTTTGTGGATCTTAGGGAGTTCATAGAGTCTTGGTGGTACAGGTCCTTGAGGTGACAATTTCTTGGCGCCCCCTCTGGTAGATCCGCGTCCTTGAGTAGAGCGCTGGTCTTGTTCTCCACCTTCTTCGTGGGGTCAGCGTTGATCTTCCTATAGGAGTCGTCATCTAGCAGGCGCTGCATCTTCTCAATGTAGTCCTTACGGAAAAGAACGACAGTGGCATTGCCTTTGTCAGCAGGTAAGATAACAATCTCAGAGCACTCGTGTCAGATGGCCGCCCTCTCTCTACTGGAAATATTAATCTTCGTAGGTTTAGTTCTGGTCAGAGCCCGGCAAGTTTCCCGACGCACTTCTTCTGTTGCTTCAGGTGGTAATCGCGCTGCAACCTGTTTCACTGCACTGACGATGTCCGCGACCGGCGTGAACCTAGGGGTGGGAGCAAAGTTGAGTCCCTTCTCCAGAACCGAAACCGCCTCAGGAGACAGCTCCATGTCAGTGAGATTGATGATCGTCTTGCATGGTGCCTCCAGCGATGGTTTATCCGAGAGACGTGAGAAGTTAGAAATCTGACGTCCAGTGGCCTTTTTATGTGCAGAATCGGCTGTCGTCCAGGTAACACCATCCACCGAGTTCCATGTCCACGAATTAAACTGATCGGCCAGTTTAAGATGAAGTTTAAATAGTTACTGGGAGTTGTATACAAGGCTGCGGCGAGTAAAGTGCACCCTCTCACGTACCAAGGCAAGGCTGGCCCGTCTCTTAATTCTCTTGGCTGCTGCAGAATCGATGTGATGGGTGACCTTAGCAAAGTTCGGCACAATCTGCTCGGTACGACATCACTTCAGGAATGCAAGAGCACTCAGCAAACGGCATCTTCTGTGGCGCAGCTTGTCGAGTTTCTTCATGCTGCGATACATCTCCTCCCCGTAAAGGTATATGATGTGATTATTCAGTTTCTCCCGGCGTATTTGTTGCTCGAACAGTCCACGGGTATACTGCCGGTTCATAGTGTCCAACGGGCACAATATTTCGGCGATCAGACATGTCGCCATCGTCAGGTGCGCTGACGAACTGAGCTCTTTAGGATGGGCGGCCTATTTAAATCCCATCCCCCCGCGGGCCGCTCACTTCGCCGTCCACGCCCGCGCGCCGGCGGTCGCGAAGACGTGGGCGTCGGAGTCTGTCGTAGCGTCGATGCGCTTGCTTAGAGCCATTTCAGCCATTTGAACTACTTCCTGTTCGTGTGTGAACCAATGTTTCCAAACATACAGACGGAGGTTTACATTTCTCTTCAGAGTACTGTGTTGCTATTGGCTAATGCTGGGGACAAAGGGAGAGCTGACGCAATTTCGATATCAAAAATAGAGGGCAATAGGCCATTTGCACTACGCTATCAAATTAATTGTTTACTAATCTAGAGGAGTCAAGAGTCAAACAGATCACTTAAAACGCTCATCACCAACTTACGATGATCCTTCTTCATAATAAAACGTATTTTCAACGTTTGAGTATCACATGTAAACATTGTGCAAATAAAGTAATTAAATTTCCGCCACAAAAAGATTGTAGTACTAAATACATCTGAAGTCTTGCATGTCTCGACATTTGAGAACACAAGCACCCTCTCTTCCACTGCAACATTTCAGTAAAACACAATTGGCTAATAAAACGTAACGATTGTGATCGCGATCGTGATCATAAAGCACAGACCGTCCACTCAACCACACCACGCACTGTAGGCTACTGGGCTCGTCACCGCACCGCACTGTGGAGAAGCAACTGTGCTGTAGGCATCAACCGCATCAACAGTCAAACACCAACCTTGTGGTATTTGCATGCCTGCCATAGAGACGCCCAGGGGCTGGAGAGTGTCACCTTGGCTGCCCAGCTGTCAACCGATCAATTTACTTGAGGGGGAATAATTGTCCAGCACAAACACTCGCAGTGTTGAATCCTCTCACATAATACACACGTTGGCTTCTGTTGCCGTCTACCAGCACAAACACTCGCAATATTGAATCCTCACACGTAATACACACGTTGCCTTCTGTTGCCGTCTACCAGCACACTGGCTACTTCACTCTTCAGCTATCCAGAGGGCGCCTAGACGACCGCCACTGGGACTTGTCCCCAAGGCTGTGGGTAAGAGCCAACTAGCCGGTAGGTGGAATTCTTTCTTTAAACCCTCCAGTCAAGCAAGGCTAAGGTGCCACTTCTGGCTAACAGCTGGCCGCAGACATTGCAAGAGCAGCAGCAGTGGCTTGAAAGTTCTAACCAATTCAACCCCGACATCGAACCCTCTGTTTAAAAAATCCACTTTACCTAATCTGAGACAAGGGCGTTGTTGATCATACACCTCATATTTATAACACGAAATTTAGATTTCTCACTTTTATACAAGATATTTTCTAAGACAGAAGAATTCAAGGCACACACGTTTTAACATCACTAAAGTGTCATTACTTGCTGTGAAAATCCTGTAACAGTATGCCACAGGCTATTTTTCCTTTAAGTATTCTCTCATCGTGTAAAAGAATCTATTCCTATCAGCTTAATATCTGTTACGTCTTCCATCACAGGATTAGAATATTAAACTCATGGTTGTCTCATGATAGAATGCTAAGAGCATGATCTACTCCTGTCACAGTATGTTTCCTCACTATCAAACTTTCTTAAAGTAACCAAATGCTTCGTCAGATGTGAGGTCTCTTAAGATAGCAGCACAGAGAAGTTATTTATATCAGGTTTATACTAAATACCACATTGTCAATTCGGTAATATAGCTGATTTTATCACTCTGATCATTTCTCCCATTATAGGTGGGAGATTGAAATTTCGTTACAAGATCTCTCCGTGACGAAAAATCGCCTGATTACTGTTCCAAATCCCAATTCATATCGTGGTACTCTAGCCCTCACTTCCACTTGTTCGGTGGCATGTCACTGATATCAAATTGATAGGCTAATTAATTAAACTGATCATGAGAGTCACTTTGCACGGTGAGTAATTTTTTTCAGCTGTCAGATGACACCCACGAGGTAGCTCAAATTGGAATCGCTGGGGGGTGGGGAAGACATTCTTTTTGAGGAACACTGTTGAGAACCGATACCTGAAGCTGACTGCAGGAGGATGCCACTGTCACCAACATACATTTCTCAAAGGACCAGGAAGACAAGATATGAGAAATTAATGCTCGTAAGGAGTATGTAGGCAGTCTTTTCCCCTCATTCTGTTTGAGAGTTGAAAAGGAAAGGGAATGACTAATAGAGGTACAGGGTACCTTCTCCATACACCGTATGATAGCTCGTGAAGTAAGCATATGAGTGTAAATATAAATTTAGTCTATCTATTACGACATCACTCCATCCATTTATAGGCACACAAGCGTCACAGAAGAATGTTGTCTCTCATTCATCGAGAAAACAGGAGATAGAATTTCTGTTGCTGATTGTCTCTTGCTAAAAATCTCTGTATTAGCTCCTGATTTTACCACTCCAGTCACTTAGTGAGATGTATCTTAATGGTTGTAATATGTTTAGCCACAACACTTAGAAGAAGTGGTCCAGAGCTCACCTCTCAACTCCTCTTTCATCAGAACATTACTTGCCTGCCGTATTCTCATGAATCTTCCAGTCTTTGGTATGTACCATTTGAATCCATATGATTACCACGAGTAAGAGATGTCCCCCGCAAAGTCACAGACCCCTTCTAATTCTCTCAAAATCCCATTACACTCTGACAGCACTGTTCCGTTAGTTTGAAGGCTGTCTAATCCTCTATCAGTCACTGGCTAGGTAAAGAGCTATCACAACGAGAAAAATAGCACACTAACGCATAGGAGGAAATTCACAATCATGCATAGTATACACGGACTGTACAAAGAAATTCAGAAGCATACCACCTACAATTCATCGATATCGAATGACAGTCCATAAGTATCACGCTGTACATGTCCTGATCTCCTTTCTCGAATTCCTACGATTACTGCATTAGAAATACGACAGTGTAAGGGTGTCAGTGACTCTGCTGACAGCACAGTCTCTCTCTCTTTCTCCCTCCCTCCCTCTCTCTCTCTCTCTCTCTCTCTCTCTCTCTCTCTCTCACACACACACACACACACACACACACACACACACACACACACACACACCGATACTTTTAAAACATCCAACGGTGTAAAACTAAGAATTATAAAAGCTTCGGTAACGTCACCCAACAGAGAATTTGATAAAATATTAATGCATCCCTTTCTTCCGATACATCGAAAACAAATACCGCCTGCATGTTGACATCTAGCATATATGATGATCCTATAAAATATATGCATATTGGTTCATTGGAGCAGATGGCCAGTGATCGAAGTCGCTTGCACAGACCTGTGTAAAGTTTTGATGCCTATACTGTAGGAGGGCTTAATCCCAGAGACTATCAACCACAAGAGAGAGCTCGTGTTGTTCTTTCATAAGCTGTTTGATATATGGGTTTTCTGTTGTAACATATCCAAGCAGCGTATGACAACAATTTTGTAAGCCACCATACATTTTGTTCTTCCATCATGACTTTGAGGTCTATGACAAGTGCTTAACCAGCATTAACATATTTCGATCCATTGGGTTTCACAGAAAGCTGGGCCTCATGTGGTGTATGTTAAGCTGCTCCCAGAACACGCAGGTTGGTTGAAATAAAAGACAGAAACGGTGTTTCTTATTGACAAAAATGTGGAAGACATCAGAACATATGGAAACTGGAAGAGTTTTCAGCATTTTGGAGCATCTCGAAACAGCTCCCCAAAGGTGATGACCTCTACATTTAAACTCATATTCCACAGTGACGGAGTAGCAGATGTCTCGGTGTTCTGTTTTCAAAGAAACCAGGAGCAATGACTCCTTATATTGGAGAGGCATATCGCACACAAGTATAACATCATTGTTTCAGTGTCCTAGGTGCCAGTTATCATGATCGCCCAATCTTTTGACACTGCGTCTTTGATTTTTATGGCTTACAATGCCTAACCACAAGTCAAATAAGAGGGTATTCTACAGGACTTAAAACCATAGCGCACGGGTAGTATGGACCATCAGTTGCCAATCGCATCAGTGGAGAAATGGAATGATTTTTGTACACACAGGCGAGCATTTAAGTACCCTCATTCATCCACATTTTTGTTGTATTTACCTCAATTTTACGTATTATCTATCAATTTTCGTGATTTTACCACATTTCCCATAATTTAAATGCATTTCACCCAGTTACTCGAGTTTGAAACAGCCACTCTTGATGACTTGTCATGTCAACAGAACGTCTCATCACGACGATCTCGTGATGCTATCAGCCAATTAGACTGCAGCACGATTCACAATTTCAGTATCATTGCTAAACCAGCCCCCTCCATTGTTTTGTGAGGGCTATAGGCATGTAAACGCATCATGAACTCTTACATTGCATTCACCACATAACGAAAATAGTGTTTCTTAGTGTAGGAAACAGGCATCAGCAGAGAGGGGGTGAAAAACAAAGTTCCTTAGGCAAAACAGTTGGTAAATTGGGTAAAATTTTATTACGATTGGACGTCTCTTCCTACATGGAAGTATTCTCGCATTTGATGATCCTGCGCAAAACTCTAGATAGTCACTCTATGCATCTTGTAACTCTTCCGGGATTTTCTCTGCCTCGTGATGACTGGGTGTCGTGTGATGTCCTTAGGTTGGTTAGGTTTAAGTAGTTCTAAGTTCTAGGGGACTGATGACCATAGATGTTGAGTCCCATAGTGCTCAGAGCCATTTGTAACTCTTCCTCTGTCTTTAAACAACCCTTCCTGCAACACTGTGTCCTATTTCATTTGGAACTGACAAGAAGTAGGAGCACAGTACACCCACTACATTCGATGTCTTGTTACAGAACAAAATGGTCTGAGTTCAACGAAATCAATACACTCGAATGTTTTCCTTTCAGGAAGAGCATAACGTGTTTTACAAACTTGCACAACCAACCGATGCTTATGATATAGATCGGTATTCTAATTCCAGTACAATGACTATTATCATGGAAAGACTGTTCTGTACCAATCTTACATCTCTCATCCAGTTACTCATGATCTCTCTAGATGCATGCATGCTGGAGAGATTACAGCGCTTTATTGGTTATAGCAGATATGAGCCTGATCCATTTTAGAGGGCTGTGGCGATATAAGAGATGATTAGGAAGAAGAAGAAACATGCAGTTCACGCATGATTGAACTCCAGACGCTTTGAAGCATTTTATGTAAATCGCTTGTGCCATCAATTCTGTAGTATTGTTCTAGTGTTTATTCTATTCGAGGGAGACATTGGAAAGAGAGAAATGATTGTAGAACATTAACACATACTCCTAAGACTACTCGGTTCTGCACTTAAGCTTGCTATATATTAAATCAGTGTGGTTTCTGATATATTAGTCACGTCGAATGCAATGTTGTTAAAACCCCAACGCAGGAAACATATTTCCAACACCTGACACACATTTACCCTGCAAGTTTTCTATCCCAGTCACTATGGCGAGAAACTTAAAGTGGGTAAAGTGGATTTTTTAAACTAGCGGTTCTGTGTCAGGGTGGCATTGGTTAGAACTACTTTATACATCCAAGCTGCTGCTGCCTGCCTTGCAGTGTCTGTGGCCAGTGACTAACCGGAAGTGGCGGCTTATCCTGCCATGAGCAGTGGCTACAAAGTGACTAGTCAGCTCTTGCCCACAACCGTGGCGACAAGTCCGGTTGGTGGCCCTTGCAGCACCCTCCGGAGAGATGAATAGTGAACTAGCCAGTAAGCTGCTAGAGTGGGGACAGATGTAGATGTGTGTTGCATGAGAAGATTCAACATGGCAAGTGTGTGTGCTGGACAACTATTCCCCCGTATATAAACTGATCAGCTGACACCTGTGCAGCCACGGTGGTACCCTCTTCAGCCCCTGAGTGTCTGGTACTCCAGGCGTGGGAATACTGGGAGATTGGTGCTCAACCCACAATGTGGTCAATGTGTAAAGCACAGCTGTCTCTCCGCAGTGCGGTGCAGTCGCGAGCTCGGCGGCAGATGGTGCCTTCAATCCCTATTTATTGATTTATGGAAGGCTTTTGACACTGTACTACGCAAGAGGCTTGTAGTGAAATTGCGTGCTTATGGAATACCGTCTCTGTTATGTGAGTGGATTCGTGATTTCCTGTCACAGATGTCATAATTCGTAGTAACTGACGGAAAATCATCGAGTAGAACAGAAGTGATTTCTGGCATTTCTCAAGGTAGTGTTACAGGCCCTATGCTGTTCCTTATCTATATAAACGATTTGGGAGACAGTCTGAGCAGATTGTTTGCTCACGTTGTTTGCAGATGACTTGGTCGTTTATCGACTAATAAAGTCATCAAGAGTTCAAAACAAATTGAAAAACGATTTAGAAAAGATATCCATATGGTGCGAAAATTGGCAATTGCCCCTAAATAAAGAAAAGTGTGAGGTCATCTAGATGACTTCTAAAAGGAATCCGTGAAACTTTGGTTACACGATAAATCACTCAAATCAAAAGGCAGTAAATTCAACTAAATACGTAGGAATTACAATTACGAACAACTTAAATTGGAAGGAACACAAGGAAATGTTGTGGGGAAGGCTAACCAAGGACTGCGTTTTATTGGCAAGACACTTACAAAATGTAACAGATCTATTAAGGAGACTCCCTATACTGTGCTTGTCCTTCCTCTGCACCTTGTGGGATTCTTACCAGATAGGAGTGATGGGGTACGTAGAAAAAGTTCGAAGAAGGGCAGCACGTTTTGTATTATCGTGAACTAGGTGAGAAAATGTCACTAAAATGATACAGGATTTGGGATGGACATCATGAAAACAAAGGCGTTTTTTGTTGCAGGGGAATCTTCTCACGAAATTCCAGTCACCAACTTTCTCTCTCGAATGAGCAAATATTTTGTTGGCGCCGACCTGCATTGAGAGAAACAATCACCATGACAAAATACAGGCAAAGCAGGGCTCGTACGGAAACATTTATGTTTTCGTTCTTTCCGCATTTTATATGAGATTGGAATAATAGAGAATTGTGAAGATGGTTCGATGAACCCTCTGCCAGGCAGTTGCAGACTATCCATGTAGATATAGATGTAGAAGCACAGTGTATGGCAGATGGCATGCACCTCATAGTCACGAGTGGAACGTTTTCTTGATCTGATACGTTTAGCGGAAACATTGCAGTGTTCTCAAAGGCTGGTGCGTGCAACACCTCAGACATATTTAGATATACGATCCATTTGTAGTGGAAATTTAATTACTTGATTTGCATGCATGCACATGTGATGCTCAAATCTTAAAAATACGTTTTATTAAGAAGGAGCATAGTAAGGTGGTTGTTAGCGTTTTAAGTGATCTATTTGACCCCTGTGAATTTTTAAACAACAAATTTGATAGTGTAGTGCAAAAGGACTATTTCCCTTTATTTTTGATATCGAAATTGCGTCAGCACTGCCTTTGTCCTCAGCAAGAGCCAAAAGGAACACAGTATTTTGAGGAGAGACTAAATACCTCCATCTGTATGTTCCGAAACGTTGGTTCACGCGCAAACAGGAAGTAGCCACTTGAGAGAGACAGGGACAGAAAGTGAGTCTGGAATTTCCCTATCAGCAGAATGCTACCTCCAGGTGCTTTTTTCAGAGCCATGAGATGTAAGGATGCCAATATGTGGTCAGTGGCGTTTAGTATTGTTGATCTGTAATTAGGACACTGGCCGGTTTTTTACCTCTGTGGACAACCGACACCCTCTAGCTTTGGGGACACCAATTGTTGACTATCCTACTGCACTGCATTCTATTGCTTGGTGCTTACAGGTGTTGCATCATGGGACAAGAGAGTAGGGGTGCGTATGTGAGCTCTAACCAAATGGGGGAGCGCTGGCTCCCATAAACTGATTAAATAAAGAATATGCATCCATATATTATTGACACTGATTTGAATTTCATTTTGTGGGATCCTTCCTCTCCAGCACAGATTGAGTCTTCGTCCCATGACCTTTTTCTGGGAGGAGTGGGGATGGAGGGGGGAGGGTAGGGGATTGGGACATCCTCTGGTGGTGGCATTGTGCATTAGCTCAGTCAATCCCTACATGTCAAGGTGAGCACAGACACAAAATATTTCCCCCAAGTCAACAGCTCCATTCTGCAGCAGTGTAATTACATAATTAAGACATGTGGTTGCTGGATGTGACCGTTTCTCGCCAAATAAAGAGATACAACCTCTGAAAATTGAATTTTACAAATAAATCGTACATCCTCTGCTATGTAACTGACATTGACTTCAGTTTCGTATCATGAGGGCCTTCCTCTGCAGCAGGTACTGAGTCTTTCTAGATGGGGCAGGCTAGGGCAAGGCTGGAAGATTTCTCAGAGGGGTAGGGACTGACTAATTGAGCGATTTAATTAATTAATTTGGTATCAGTAGTGTGCTTTCATCGGCGAGGGGTAGGGTTGGAGGAGGGGGGAGAGGTATTGGGGGGAGGGTACTCAGAAGGGTGGATTATCCCCTGGGATCATAAATCAATTAGGGTAACAGTAGGTTATAGGAAAAGGAAGGGGGACGGTATACATAAAAAACAGTTAGCACAACAATAGCTTAAGGTCATAAATCAATCAGCTGTCACAATTTAATTAATTTGCATATCAATTTGATATCAAAAGTGTCCCAGAACCTGCTTTGCCCTACAACTGCCAACAACACATTTGAAACTGCCGCTCCTGCCTCTCTACCAGCGTTAGGCATTCCTTATTGCTTTCTTTTGACATTGAAAGCCCCTGCCTCCCTTGCCCCCATGGCCTGCTAAGTGTGTACCCTTGGCCTCTGTTCAAATATTTGTTGTTCATTCGAATCTCAGTCGCTTCTTTTGCCGTGGAATCCCCTATGTTCACGCTTGAGCCAAGGTTCTCATGTTCTCAGACTGCATTTTGTGTCCTTTTTCAGGCAGTCCTCTGCCGACTTGTCACGCTCGCTCTGTCGGCCATAGCTGAGCATTGTCTGGAAAGCGGCTCATGTGTCAACATAGTGGGATGAGGCGGCTGCGATTAGAGTGAAAAGCAACAATTTTAAAAGAGACCAGGGATACACGCTTAGCAGGGCGTGGGAGCAGGCTTTGGATGTCTAAACGAAGCACAGACGGATGCTTGACGTTTGCAAGGAGGCGGGAGTGGCAGCTTCAAAAGTGGTGCCAGTTCCTTGCACCACCTGACATCACCTGGTCCTGCGGCAGGCTGGAGCTGCTATGAGTTGTTGTGATTGGTTCCAGAGGCCACAATCGTGGCTATATAAGCGGAAGAACCATGCCAGCCCAAACACCCTCCCTTTCCCGTGCCCCCCGTCTGTATCTTTGCGCTCCCTCCTGCCTCATCTTCGCTGTTCATCTCCTGCCTCACCCGTCTCCTGTGTCTTGATGCGCCCCATGCCCCCTTTTCCCTTTTCCACCCACCACTCCAGCCCCTCCCCACTGCACATTCCCCCTCTTTCTCCCTCCTCTCCCATCTTTTGGCAGGTCCCTACCAGTGGTTCTTATTCTACGCGTGTGCTCCGTCATTTACAGTGGTTTTGTAAGTGTCTCTCACTCTGTGCGTTTTTATATTGTGGCCGACTGTGTGAATACAGTGTATTTTAAGTGTCCCACAAATTGCCAGCTGTGTTCTTTTAACTTTATGTTCTTTTTCAACTGTCCCCCAGTGAATGTCCCCATGTTAATGTATACTTTAACTTATCTCCATTTACTGTGGTTTTATATCCCTCTTTTTTCGCCCTTTTCATGTATGAGTTCCCCTTTTTTATATTTTCTGTAAAGCCACTCAGCTGAAGAGCGGTGCACTGTGCTGCTGCTAGCCTTCCCCTGCCCGTACGGGGCAGGGGCATGAAATTACAATGAAGGGGAAAAAAAACATTCTCAGCAGTCAGTGGCTCTACTCCTGACGACGATGGCGGGGAGAACCGTGGAAAGGTCGAGAATTTTATTCGAATTGACTGCCTTGAAAACGGAGATTTTATTAAGACATGCCGTCGCAAAAGACTCTGAGGACAAATGTGAGAGCTGTTGCATTACTCCATATTTTCTGTTGTATGTTTTGGTAAATGGGTGTTACATGCTGTTTCGCTATTGTGCAGGTATTTTCACAGAAAACAAAGGTAACTGGACTGATAAATCGAATAAGTTACAATTATGTTATTATTCTATAACGATACACCGGAGATCACGCGTCCCTTATACCGAAATGCTCGGAAAATATACCTGAACAACTTCAGATTCCGTAGGTGGAATTCTTAGACGATCTCCTCCTCCTATGGACGTTTCCCTAGTCCACGAACATGTTGCCTTTCATATCCCACGTACCCTGTCTCCTTGACTCTGAATGTTCCAGTGGCTTGGAGGCCGTGGGCTGACTCAAAGGATAATGAATCTGTCAGGCGTTTCCGGTCTAAAATGTAGATAAATTTTTTCTGCTCGCTGAAGTTACTGAGTCTGATTCGTGGGCCTCTTAAAACATAACTTTTTAATAAAATGTATGGAGTTGCTTGGGGTGCCCCTTATAACTTTACTCTTTGGTATCTGTCGCACACACTTTGATGAGCGCTGCTACAACCTGTTCCTATACTGCTTCTTGAGCTTCCATGTACATGGATGACCGTCAGTATATTCCACCGCACCTTTGGTTATTTTATTATGCTGTAGTTTTCCTAGAAATGGGTCTCATAAAGTCTGCGAAAACAGGTTCTCAGATGTATCTTCCTCAGTGCGTTAAGAAATCCATTTCGTAAGTGTTTACTTGCATATGAAAAAAGAAAGTAACAGAAGCTAAACATGTGCGTGGTTGTGATATAAGCTTTTAGTTAATCCACCTTCAAGGATTCTTTATGGTTCGCAGATATTAGACTGAGTAGACTGTTGAGGATATTTACGATGTAGTGCTGCAGTATAAATTTTCTACCGTGATATAACCGCTGGATATTTGAATATATTATGCCATATAAATTGAAAAGTGATGGCAGAAGTAATGAAATACGCTTAAGATGAACAGTAATGGCGGGAAGACCTGATGGCGCTTTTTCTACATCGTTTACCCTAGTGCACTTACCGTTTTTGCATTATTCATAAACGCATTCAGCCATTTCGGGATTTACTTAACAAGCCAGTTTTCATCTAGTTAGCAGAAGCGAGATAACAGTACTGCGGCGTTCCATACCGATAAAATCATTTCTGATCAGACATGTGATCCGTAAGATTCGATCAGTGACATCATTGTAAAGTGGATTACGTATTTAACGACGACACTCAAAGTCCTGTTCCGCTTCCAACCGCCGAGTGGAATCTAAAATTTCAGCATCTGATAGCCGACGACTACTGAAATTTGAAAATGCCCTTATTGTTTCAAAGATCTGTTGCAAAGAGGATGTAGAAGCAAATGCAAATCATTCGCAGATTGTGCAACATGTGGAATTGGAGGACTCAAGTACGCTCTAATCTTTATTGACGCAAATACAACAGAAATCACTTCATTGCAGTTGCAAAGCATATCCACCGAAAGTAAAGACTTTGTCGCCAGCTGTACCATAATTTCTATCACCTTTTACACCAATAGAAAAGGTACGATAGGCGATAATGTGTCTGTCGTAGTACGATTCCAATCCTAGTAATGGCTTATCACCACCTCTAACTGTAGCAACTGTTAACCAAGAATTGCCGGTAACAGCCTCGCCAGAAAATTTTGTGAAAATGAAAGTACGAACAGATGAAAGAAAGTCAGTCTCCCAGCATTTCCAGGAAATGAAATTGGCTTCACGTTCCCTGGTGCAGCGCAATCGGCTTCCACCCACTGTTTTGATTGCGATTTTGATTTTACTATAAACCAGTCGACACACTTCTCACCTACAGTAAATAATCGGCACACAAAATCAACCATATTTTAAAAATGCTGTAAACATTGCTTTCAGATTCTTTGTATAGCAGTCTCTCGTCGGCAGTGAGTAAGTGTAAGAGCACTTTCGAACAAAGCTTTCCCGTAGTTTTTATTCATAAAAAATTAGCTCTGGGTCGTGGTACTGTTGCGCCATGACATATTCGGATGTTTTGCAGATGAAGCATGTACTGATGGAATTTAGTTAAGGCTTCACGCTCGAAAGCTGTTGGGTTGTGCATCAGTCCGTAGCGTTTTTCCACAAATTTAATAAATACGAAAGATACATATAGCAGACACTTCAGTCATGAATAATACATCCCACGACAAAAAGATCACGTGTTTTTGAGACGAAGAACTCGTCGAACCATGTACGGTTTGCATTTTCATCCGGAAAGCAAGTTCCATGAAGATTGTTCGGTAAAGAGACGAAAATCTGAAGGCGAAAGATCGGACGAATGACTTCCCAGCCCAGCTCCTGTTTAGTGTCTTTTGTCAGTCTAGTTGAATGCGTGCAGGCGTTATCGTGAAGTAGCATCACTTCACACTGTCTTCCTGGTCGTTGTTCTTGGACTGCGTCTGCAAGACGCTCAGATGTTGACAATAAATGTCAGCAGTGGTGGTTACATATCGGGGAAGGAATTCGTAGTACACCAGACAGTAGCTGTTCCACCAGATGCACAACATAATCTTTTGTGGATCCACTCCGGTCTTTGTGCACAGAGTTGCTACTTTTTGGGCTCAACCATTCATTTCTTTTCTTTACGTTTGCATGAAGATGTCATTTCTCGTCACCAATAACGATACTGGACAGTAATGGTCGGTGTTATTACCAGCCAATTGGTGACGAGGAAGCAGAGGTGCGAGTATGGCCACCCTCCGATTTTTGTGATTTTGGCTTAGAGCGTGCGGTACCCACACACGTTATTGGAACCTTCTTCATTGCATGCAAATATCACACGATGGTGGAGTAATAACTGTTCATCACATCTGTCAGTGCTCGAGTACACTGACATGGATCATTGTGAATTAATGTGTTGAAACATCTTGATCAAACTCAACAGGTCTCCCTGAACGTGGAAAGAGATTAATGTCAAATACGAAACTCCTTAAAACGTGAAAACCATTTTCTTGCCATGCTCTGTCCAGTGACATTATTCCCATGCAAGGAGCAAGTGTTTACGGGTGACTGTGCTGCTACCACCACTCTATTGAATTCAAACAGGAGAAAATGTCGAAAATGTTCCGATGTCTCCACTAGGCACTTCATTTTATAGCGCCCACACCCCTACTCACTACCTTCAAATGACAAAATAATAATACCTAAACTCAAATGACCACAATGAACTACGACTAAAAAATGTTCATCGATAAATAAACCGGAATACCAACATGCAGAACAAAAACGCTACGTACTTACGCACCAACCTACAATAAATGTTAATTTTTATTAATTATAAAATAAAACCACTTGAATGTGGAATTCATAAATAAATGTGCTCCCGTAGCTTGCATACATATCAAAATGGTTCAAATGGCTCTGAGCACTATGGGACTTAACTTCTGAGGTCATCCGTCCCCTAGAACTTAGAACTACTTAAACCTAACTAACCTAAGGACATCACACACATCCATGCCCGAGGCAGGATTCGAACCTGCGACCGTAGCGGTCGCGCGGTTCCAGACCGAAGCGCCTAGAACCGCTCGGCCATCCAGGCCGGCTGCATACGTATCGTCGTATTCAATTTCTTAACAAGTTTTCGAGGCAGCGAAAAGCGTCTTTGCTTTAATGATTGCCACCACAACTCACATATTATCAAAAAATTTCGGAATATTCGTAATTTCGCGTTAATGGTGTGTTGGAGCGAAATGCGGTTGGCTTCCCTGAACACGCCTGTGTTTAATGTGTAACTGCGGGAAGTTTCATTTTTGAGTGTGTTTTAGTTATTGTTCTGTGCTGTATTGAGTAGGACGTTGTGTTGCACAATTTGAGAATTCCAAAAAGGCATAGCTAGACGAGCAACGCACCTGCATTACATTTTGCGTGAAACTGAAGAAAATCTTCACAGAGACACACCAAATGATGCAGGAAGCCTACGTTGATGGATGCTTAAGCCGTGGTCGGTATTATGAATGGCTCACACGGTTTAAAAATGTCCGGACGGAAGTTAAGGATAACACTCGTTCAGGGCGCCCTTTAATATCTACCGACGACTCTCATGTCAGGAATGTTAACGAAAGTGTGCTTGCGGCTTGAAGACCGACTGCCCGAGAGATTGCAAAAGAATGTAATATTTTAGTTGGATCATACCATGGTATCCCGACACAGCAAGTTCGTCCCACCGCTCATGACTCAAGACCCGAAAGATCTTCGCCTCGCAATCTGCGAAGAGCTTTTGGATCGCGCAAATGAGGAAGAGATGTTCCTTAAGAGAATCGCAACTGGTAATGAGACGAGGGTTTACAGTTATGATGTTGAGACCAAGGTTCAATCATCACAATGGATCGGGAAAGGTTCTGCAAGACCAAAAAGCGACTCGTCAGGTAAGGTCAAATGCAAAAGCCATGTTGATTGTTTTCTTCGACTTTGAAGGGTTAGGTCGCCATGATTCGTGGTACATTCTCAGTTAAGCGGTAGTGCTATCGGGACGTCTTGCGTCGCCAGCGAGAAAATGTGAGAAGGAAGCGGCCTGAAATGTGGCGAGACAATTCATGGCTCTTGCATCACAATAACGTACCCGCACATTCATCCCTGTTGGCGCGTGACTACTGCAGAAAAAACAAAATCACTGTGGTGCCTCGTCCTCTGTACTCTCCAGACCTGGGCCCTGCGAACTTTTTTATTTGCAGAGTTGAAAACCCCGTTGAAAGGACGAAGATTTGCAACGATAGACGAGGTAAAAGAAAATTCATATCAAGAGATGTACCACAATTGCTCCCGGAAGTGGAAACGGCGTTGAAAGCTGCGTATCAATTGTGGAGGAGAGTATTCCGAACGAGACCATGCACAGTAAGTAAAAGGTAAGCGTAGAAAAATTTTGTGCACAGAATTCAAGAATGTTTTGAACAGACCTCGTATTTCGCGATAATATAAAACGAGCTGCCCTTCACTGAATTTTTTCGATGTCCTCTGTCAACTTACCTATCTAATACGGATTCCAAACCACACAGCTATACCTCAGAGGAGGACGGACAAGCATAGTGCGGGCAGTTTCTTTGATACATCTGTTGTATTTCTAAGTCATTGGTAGTGAACCCGGTCGCTACCACACACCAGTAGTCAGTCCAGATTTTACGGAGAGCTGCAGGCGGTAGAGGTTTTAAAAACGTTCTCATTAGGTTTCATAAAATTTTGACAGAAAATATTTGGTAAGTAATTATTATTACATGCATCAATTTCCGTATCTCTGCTTCACAACTTTTACAAAGTAGAGTTAATTCCTTACTTTATTTATCACTGCTACTGTATAACCGGTGAGCTTTTAGAAAATTTTACTACTTATAGAGATAAAAAAGTGGATGGGAGGTAAAAAAGGTTGACTACCCTTGTTCTAAGTGTTCTACCAGTAAAACGCAATCTTTCCGCAGAACATTATCTACGTCATAGTTACAGTTTGAGCTATTTCTAATTGTAATCGACAAGTATTTGGCTGAATTGTCTTTTCAACTAAAACTTTAGATTTGTATGATATATCGTGTAACCTACATTTGGCGGATTCCTTTTAGTACCCATGTGGATGACTTAACACTTTCCGTTAGTTAAAGTCATTTGCCAGTTTTCTCACCATACAGATACCTCGTTTAAATCATTTTGCAATTAGTTTCGATCTTCTGATGATTTTACTATACGGTAAACAACAGAATCTTCTGCAAAAAGTCTAAGAGGGCTATCGCATTGTCTCCTTAATCATTTATATACACCGAAGCGCCAAAGAAGCTGGTATAGGCACACATATACAAATACAGTGATATGTAAACAGGCAGAATACGGCGTTGCTGCCGGCAACGGCCGGCCCCTGTGGCCCAGCGGTACTAGGCACTTCATTCCGGAGCCACGCTACTGCTACGGTCGCAAGTTCGAATACTGCCTCGGGCATGGATGTGTGTGATGTCCTTAGGTTAGTTAGGTATAGGTAGTTCCAAGTCTAGGGGAATGTAACCTCAGATGTTAAGTCCCATAGTGCTTAGAGGCATTTGAACCATTTGGTCGGCAACGCCTACATAAGGCAAGTGCTGGTGCTGTTGTTAGATCCGTTGCTGCTGCTACAGTGGCAGATTATCAAGATTTAAGTAAGTATAAACGTGGTGTTACAGTCGGCGCACGAGCCACGCAACACAGCATCTCCGAGGTAGCGATGAAGTGGCTATTTCCCCTTACGACCATTTTACGAGTGTATCGTGAATATCGGGAATCCGATAAAACAACATCCGACATCGCTGCGGCTGGGAAAGATCCTACAAGAACGGGACCAACTACGACTGGAGAGACCCGTTCAACGTACATAAGTGCAATCCTTCCGCAAATTGCAGCAGATTTCAATGCTGGGCCATCAACAAGTGTCGGCGTGCGAACCATTCAACGAAACGTCATCGATATGGGCTTTCGGAGCCGAAGGCCCCCTCGAGTACCCTTAATGACTGCACGACACAAAGCTTTACACCTCCGGAGCCCGTGAACACCGACACTGGACTGTTGATGACTGGAAACATGTAACCTGGTCGGACGAATCTCATTTCAAATTGTATCTAGCGGATGGACAAGCACAGGTATGGAGACAACCTCATGAATTCATGGATCCTGCATGTTAGCAGGGAACTGTTCAAGCTGGTGGAGACTCTGTAATGGTGTGGGGCGTGTGCAGTTGGAGTGATAATGAGACCCCTGATACGTCTAGATACGACTCTGACAGGGACACGTACGTAAGCATCCTTTCTGATCACCTGCATCCATTCATGTCCATTGTGCATACCGACAGACTTGGGCAATTTCAGCAGGACAATTCGATTCCCCACACCTCTACAATTGCTACAGAGTGACTCCAGGAACACTCTTCTAATTTTAAACACATTCGCCGGCCACCAAACTCCTCAGACATGAACATACTGAGTTTATCTGGGATGGCTTGCAACGTGCTGTTCAGAAGAGATCTTCAGCCTCTCGTGCTCTCAACGATTTATGGACAGCCCTGCAGGATTCATGGTGTAACTTCCCTCCAGCACTACTTCAGACATTAGTCGAGTCCATGCCACGTCGTGTTGCGGCATTGCTGTGTGCTCGCAGGTGGCATACGTGATATTAGGCAGGTGTAGCAGTTCTTTGGCTGTTCAGTGTAGATTAGGAATAGCATAAGGCCTATAACAGTTTCTTGGGAACGTTAAATATCGTTTATGCTTTATTCGATGACTTTATACCAATTAATACGACTGACTGGAAATCACGAATCCAGTCGCACAACTGAGGATCCGTAGGAAACCAATTAGATTAGAAGTAGCTTGTGACGAACGGCGTAAAAGGCCTCTGGAAATCTGGAACTATGGAATCAATTTGAGTTTGAGATCCCCTGTCGATAGCAGTCATTGCTTTGTCTCAATAAAGTGTCATTTGTATTTCACGAGAACGATATTTTCTCATTTCGTGCTGAATGTGTGTCAGTAGACAGTTTTCTTCAGGGCAATTCATAATATTTGCACACACTATTTGTTATAAATACCCATTACAAATCGACGTCAGTGATGCGAATATATAGTTCGATGGATTACTTCTATCTCCTTTCTTGAGTATTGGCCTGACCTGTGCAACTTTCCAGTCTTTACTTACAGATCTTTCGTCGAGCGAGCGGTTGTATATGGTTGATAAGTGTGGGGATATTGTATCAAGAACCTAACTGGTATACAGTCTAGAACGGGAGTGGTTTGTGGTGCCTCGCTATTCTGAGGATATCTGCTTCTAACTTATTCATGATGGCAGCTATTTATGATTCGAATTCCAGAATATTTACTTAGTCTTGTCAGGTGAAGGTATTTCGAAAAGTCGTATTGAGTAATTCCGCTGTTGTGTCACTGTCGTCGGTTACATTATCGCCGCATAGGGTAGCCGTGCGGTCTAGGCGCCTTGTCACGGTTCGCGCGGCTCCCTCCGTCGGAGGTTAGAGTCCTCCCTCGGCCATGGGTGTGTGTGTTGTCTTTAGTGTAAGTTAGTATGAGTTAGATTAAGTAGTCTGTAAGTCTAGGGACCGATAACCTCAGCAGTTTCGTTCCATAGAACATTACCACATATATACATACAACATTATCATTGCTATAGCTCAGTGAAGGCTTAGATTCCGTCTTGACACTAGTGTACTTTACATACGACCAGTTTCTTTGGATTTTCTGCCTGATTTCGAGAAAGAGTTTCGTTGTGGGAGCCATTAAAAGTATCTCGCATTGAAATCCTCGCTAGATATTGATCTTCAGTAAAACATCGCCAGTCATCGAGGTTTTGCGTTCTTTTGAATTTAGCATCCTTTTTTCGTTTCTTCTGCGTTTTCTGACTTGTTTTGTGTGCCATGGGGGAGCAGTACCATCTGCTGTTATTGTACTTGGTATATATATTCCTTTATTTTCAAGCCACATCAGGTGTACACATGGATATTTTGAAGGATTACAACATTCAGCCACGATATAACTACCTTGTGGTCGTTAATCCCTGTATCCGCCATGATACTCTCTATTTTCTCGGAATCAATTGCTGCTAAAAGGTCAAATATGTTTTCGCAACAGTTTACACTTCGAGAGCGCTCCTGAACTAATTATTCCAAAACAATTTTCAGAGAAAGCATTCAATAAAATTTCGAACGATGTTGTATGCCTACCACCCACTTTCACCATCAACTGCAATTGTATGAACGTGGTACCTATTTGAAATGTCACTCGAGTTTTCTTTGAACTCTTTAATAACGGTTCTAGGCGCTCAGTCCGGAACCGCGCGACTGCTACGGTCGTTGGTTCGAATCCTGCCTCGGGCATGGATGTGTGTGATGTCTTTAGGTTAGTTAGGTTTAAGTAGTTCTAAGTTCTAGGGGACTGATGACCTCAGCTGTTAAGTCCCATAATGCTCAGAGCCATTTGAACCATTTTTTAATAACGATATCATCTGAGTCGGAGGGTCGGCAAAAGAAACCAGTTATTAATTTCTTACGGTTGTCATCTGTAATTTCCACTCTTACTAACTCACAGGAACTATCTACTTCAATTACAATTTTGAACATGGCCGATAATGCAGCAACCGTAGACGAAATTTATAATATTACTTGAAAATACAGCTCTTCGGTTGCACAGGTAAAAAATTTTTCAACTTTACCTAGGTTTCAACTGCTCTAAGGCAGCCTTCATCAGAAGTAAAACATTTTTACATTACATATGTAATGTAGAAATTTTTTACTTCTGATGAAGGCTGCCTTAGAGCAGTTGAAACCTAGGTAAAGTTGAAAAATTTTTTACCTGTGCAACCGAAGAGCTGTATTTTCAAGTAATATTATATACTTCAATTACATTGAAATGTCAACAACCACCAGCAATTCATAATTCTTACTGAACACCATTACGTCCTTTACAAAAGTTATCGCCGAACGTATCTCCGACTTTAGCCGGCTTTCAGTATCTATAACGATTTGAACGTCAGTACAAACTGTGTAGCCGTCTCGTGTTTGCAATGGACCGCTGACCTACTAGCAAGGGAAACTCCCCATCTCACCACCCTCAGATATAGTGTAAGATGACGCAGTGGACAGCCCGTCAAAAGATGACCACAGATCAAGCATGAAAACAGGAAGAAGGTGTACTGAACTGTGGAAAAAAATAAACAAAGTAGAAACAGTGAACGGTCCAACCTACCAAGTACAATATTCAGGCAATTAGAACAGCCACGGTGTCGTGGTTAAGTGATCACTGAGTTTGATTGTAAAGCGTACAAGCCGTCTTCAAAACTGCCTCGCACCATTTATTTTTATTTGCGTATTTTTTTCTCAACTTTATGAACTGTCGTTGAAATGTTGGTTCTTTTTCTATAGTCTTGGCAGTTGTCATACTATACACTGGTCATGTGGTAAGAGTAAGTTACCGTCGCAAGTAAACGTGATGAATAGTGAGAGCAGGCGGGATACCACACAGACGGCTCAGAAATGAAAACAGCAAATGAAGGGTGCGAACTATGTTCCAACAAAGGAGTGCAAGAGTCAAGACTTCCAAATCGGAATGCAACTTCAAAAACGTTAAAAACACATACTTTGACAGAGCACATAGAAACTGTGAGATTGCGAAACTTTTGCGCCTATTTGTTGCAGATTATGTGACAAACTATTATGTTTACATCATTTCCTTGGGAGTGATCACATTCACATTCATATGAACACCTCAATCGGGCAAGGAGGCATTCTCACTTACCAGGCGTACAAGTTTAGGAGCGTCGATAAGAAATTCCTATCATATGACACAAGTACTGCTACTAATGCTCTGTATGACACAGCGGATGTATTTTCCAGTGGAGGATTCGGTTGACTTGTCACCTTGTCGTCAAACGTTTGCAGTTCGCATTCGAAAGCAAATTCTTTTCGGCTGCTAATAGTGTAGTTGTGCGGAATCAACTGTAAATATAGGTCACTTCCTTACCTCTCGCTGTTGCAAACGAACGTTACACCACGAGACAGACACAAATTTGAATACAGCGAACAACGAAAAAAAAGTTGACACGAGGGAGATTTGAACAGGACGCGCCCGCTTTGCAGTCCAACACCATGACCAGTTAACCACGACGCCGTTCAGCGTTTTCATTGCTCTATATTGCACTTCTTAGCCTTCGACCGTTCACAGTTCCTATTTTGCTTTTTTTCGCAGTTCAGTACACCTACCTCTTCTCATGCTCCATCTGTTCAGTTTTCGATGGGATTTCTGCTGGGCCCTTTTAACACAAAATGTAAGGGGGATGCGGTGGCGAGTTTCCCTTGTACGCAGAAACCGAAACTCCACCACACAAGGGTGCAAGTCACGGAATCTACAACCTGCACGGTCGCAGAACAATCAGAGCCTCTGATTCAGACCCTCGACTGGGCTCTGTACGAAAAGTCCTCAGTCGGACCTCTCGATGATGCTGTGTGTTCTGCCTTAATCTAGCAAGCAAGACTGGAAGTCTTTACCACTTCAATACAGCCGTTCGTAACCTGATTGAATCTCTTGTGATTCAAATCAACACATAACGTTAATACCGATATGAGCCACCACCTTCAGATGACGGCACCCTGTGCTCTTCATAGTATCTGGATGGACCCATTCCCCATCTGTGACGACTCCCCACAGAGTGCACAATGGACTTCTTCTTCTTGGCAGCCAAATCCCTAAGGGGGACTGCCTAACATTGAAGCGCCCAATTATGAGTAACCCCACCCTCTGTGAATTCCTGTACCTTGCAGGCAGAGTAGCTTCCTAGGACAAGTGACTGCATCTGGCTCAGGATCTTTATCAGCCACAGCTAGCACCTGAACCGTCAGACGAGCTGGGGAGGTCTTTTGATCACTATCCTGGAAAGTCTTTCACTGCCGGCCACGCCTTGGAACGACTTCCAACTCGACCATGGATGAGACAGTTTCACTACAGGCAGGTGCAGGGACAAACAAAGCAGTGGACCAATCATGGGACATTTGGAACGTGGTGGACGTCTCTTGTATCGCCACGATGCCATTCCTGGCACCTAATTACTGAGCCTAATGGGAACAGCCCCAACCTGGTGACTTAAGTCAGCACTGCCTGGAGCTGTGAGCGAAGGGTCACCAACTCACCTCACATACAAACACAGCAATCACAGTCCCTACCCATAGTAAGATCATACGAACTATACACTAGACAGTTATTAACCGTGAGACTGTGCATAGTAAACACTTCAGCATTGAAGAATTTAACCTAAAAAGTACACAGGAAAGTGGCTTTTCAGCAAGCAATTATTTACACACTGCAAGTTTTATGTCACTCGTTGCGCTGATTACTATACAGCATCAGTTTGCGGTACAACTAAGACCTGTTATGTATGCATTAAAGGCACTACAAAGGAATTTTTTGGGTAGATCGTGAACTTGATAGCAGCATTCTGAATTTCAGTAGTCATCAGAAAAATACTGTTCGATGGCATTTATAATTTCATACATGTAGCCAAGTTCCCATATTCGTTTAATACAGATAAGGTCAAAGCAACAAGTTTTTGCAGGAAGTAGCTGCGAAATACAAGAGTAGCAGATAGGTACTGGATGGTTACAAGTTTGTGCCAGTCTTTCTCGACTGACGGGTTAAATTCTGCACTCGTCCGCTCTGAGTGAACAGCGCATATTTGGTGACATAAATGTACGCCGGGGAAACCGTATAATGAAACTCCAATAACAAGCAAATAAGTCCCGCCCCCTTTAACGACACATTACACCTGATGGCTGGTGCTAAGCTATATGTTATTAGATTTCCACTTTTCGTAATTTTTACGTATAATTTGAATGTGATTAGTCTTCTGAAGCCTGCTCCAATTGGCCACCATACAGAGTTGAAATCAAGAGACTGGGAACCCTATAGCGATGCTCACACCCTGGAACGTTCTTTTATAGAATTATTATTTGTCTCTGTTAATGGATATACAATGCGTAATGTTTGTCTTACAGAAAGTTATTGTGTAATGTGTTGTTGAGCAAATGGTGTGATTAATCAGTTTTTACTGTAATCCAAAGAAAAATTAAACAAGTTAATCTGGAAAACTAATATGTAATGCCCTTAATGAAATCAGTCCCTCTGAAATTTACTCAGTCTCGTGAGCATCGAGTTCTATGGCCATGTGCAATAAAATTATAAAATCCCTTATGTAAATAAACAATGAAATATATTTTCCTTACCTCTTGAGTCGCAGCGAATGTAATCTTGGTGTTTTGTTCTCTCCACAGTAGGCTTACAATTTATTCAATCTTGGCTAAGCGAAGTGCAATGCCGGCCGTAAAATAGCTTCATACAAAGAATGTCACACGACATGGTAGAGGATGAGGCACTGATAACAGGACATGCTAAGACCGCATTCTTCATTTCGAAAATTGTGTTCAAAATAAAGTTTCTCCTTCACAAAATCTAAAATGAAACATTTTACATTAACTTCAAAATCAGTGAACTTCTCAACTGTTTTACATTTCTCACTTACTGACGTAGTTAACAATACTTGGATTGTTATATGACAAAAGGTCTGACATCGTTTGACAAAATAGATTTCAAAATTTAACTTGTCTTACAAAACATACAAAATATTACAAATCGGGCATTACAAATCAACCTAGACATTAAATCTGTTGGCAAGTACTTGGTTCCTACATTCAAGGGCCAGTACTGTAAAATTAGCAAAAGCCACATTGCGTTGCTGGATACTTAAAACTAAATATACAAAAATTTCATTACCGTACAAAGCTGTATTATGCTGCGTCCATAGGCCAACAGCTAAATTCTCACAGCTAGCCGGTAGCTTAAAGTCTAACATCCTACCTTTAACAGAGTGCAACAGCAACTGCTACTGCGCTCTGCACGCCCCTACTTACAGTCGATTTTGCCACTCAGGCAACATCTTTGGTTCAGTGGTGTCAAAGATATACTCTGTTCTACATGTGATAATCATTACATGTCATTTTTCATGAAACAGATAACAAAATCGGGCTCCACGTGCAAGTGGACTCCTCACAACCCCTACAGCGAAAAAGTAGAAGGAAAACTTCAGCTGGAAAGTTTGAAGCACGTTATGGCGTCCAGCGCTCTGTATCTGTAACGCAACGAGCTGGGTGGATAGCTCTGGCGCCAGCGGGCCGAATCTCCTGCCGCTTGCAGCTTAAACCTTCACATTGGCGCCACGCCACATTGTGGCGTCTATTTTTCATCACAGCTGAAACTATCCTCTGGCCCACTAACTTCATGTGGCAACCAACGTATTGTGTACTTTATGGTACGATGTAAGTCAACTGATCGCTTGCTCTGTGAAGGAGATTTGTTGATACGATGTTCAACAGGAGTCTTGTTGTATCCGTTGCTTTAAAATGGATGGACCTGATATGTGACGTCATATAACATTTTGTTCCGAACACTTCATCGACTTCCAAAAGGCATTCGGTACTGTTACATAGTGTAGCATAAGGAACAAAATACGACCATACGGAACGGTGAAGTGGTGACACCGGTTCCCGTCAGATCGCCGAATTGATGCGCAATCAGGCTTGACCAAAGTGCGCGTCATATATCTTGGCGGCCGAGTTTAGGTTCGTTCTGCGCATCTGACGTCACAAAACACAGTCAGCCAATGAACAGAGAACGACGTTGCCACATCTCGACTGCAGTGCAGAGCATGGACGAGTGTCTTCAGTTTTAGAAACGTTCAGTCATAAATAAAGTAATAGAACAAAAGGAATGTCTTGATAGCAGACTTTCTTTTATAGAAAGTTTGGAAAAAGCATTCTTTGTACCAATTGCTTCATATTCTATTAATTAAACCAAACAAGCAATAAGACTCCTAATTCAGGCGATAGCAAGGAAAGGTGTTTGTTTCAATCTCACAAACTGCTTTTTCGCAATAAACAACAGCGGTAACTGTTTATTTCCTATCGTACTTCGACGAAGCGTGAGTAATTCATAGTCATACCAACAGTGTTTATAAGTAGTTGCGTGAGGTGTTAGAGTCCTTATGGAGTTACACTGTCTGATGAGGTGAGATAGCGGAACGGTTAAGGTGTTGGTCTGCCAAGTGAAAGATTATGAGTTCAAACCTTGTGCAGTGCTTAATATTTCCTTTATTTAAAAACAATATTGGAGTGGCTTACTTCAGAAATTTTATTCGTTTGAATGAAATTTCTAGTGCTTTGCCTCTTCATTAACTTTTTCGCTGCTGCAGACACGTGCTCCCCGCATTCCGCGCTGTGCGCGATTTTGTCATCACTGCACTTCTCGCCTGTGCAGACACATGGTGTTCCCACTGCTTTGACACACTTATCATTCGATTTCCAAAAACTATTTGGCCAAAAAATTTTATTTTTACACGTCTTCTTGACTGATACCTTCCCCCCATAAATGACTTAATTTTGTTTTGATGTGCAGCATTAAATGTAGTAAACCATTGCACGAAATTTTGAAGAGTTTGCAGAGGTAAAAGTGCATAGCGTATACTTTCCGTATGGTCGATTTTAGTTGCCACAATTTGAGAATGAAATGTAGACAAGATATCTAAATTTCATATAATATTTACTGTATAACAATATCTCATTTAATTTAAGTACCACATAGGTGTCGTATGTAATATTGAGAAATATTCCGTCTTTCGCGACTGTAATAAAAGTTTTATTTACACACGGCGCGTTTGGCTTTATTTTAAAGCACTTCCATCGGTGAAAGGTATGGCACATACACAATGGTATTCATGTTCTATTTCTTGTTTTTGTTCCACAGTCGCAGTTTTACCAATGGTATTGAAATATATCCCTCTTCTGCAACTGTAATAAGCGACTTATTTAGACCAGACGCGTTTCTCTCTTTTGAAGCATCATGTATTTTGTGTCCTCCATTGCCAAGTCACCTTTCGTAGTTTTGTGCTGCGGTAGCACAATATTCAACGTTTGTGTTGGCTCATGTTTTAGCAAATAAATGCTGTTTGTATGTGCCACACACAAAATTATATTTGACATAGCTCTGAGCACTTCACTGACAGACGGTATATTCAAATCCTAATGTTTTTGTAAGTCCACAGTTTTGTTTAATGTATTTTGTCTACTTCCTTTTGATTGATTGAAGTGCTTTAAAATAAAGCCAGACGTGCCCAGTGTAAGTAAAACTTTTATTACAGTCGCGAAAGGTGGAATATTTCTCAATATTACATACGACACTTATGTGGTACTTAAATTAAAAGAAATATATAGGTATCTTGTCCACATTTCATTCTCAACATTGTGGCAACTAAAATCGACCATCCGGAAAGTATACTCTATGGACTTTTACCTCTGCAAACTCTTCAAAATTTCGTGCAATGGTTTACTATATTTAATGCTGCGTAATAACTGCGTTGAACATCGAAACAAAATTAATTCATTTATGGGGGGAAGGTATCAGTCAAGAAGATAGGTAAAAATCTAATTTTTGAGCCAAATAGTTTTTGTGGAATCGAATGATAAAGAGTGTCAAAGCAGTCGGAACACAATGTGTCTGCACAGGCGAGCAGTGCAGTGACAAAATCGCTCACAGCGCGGAATGCAGGGAGCACGTCTTTGTAGCAGCGAAAGGGTTAATGCGGCCGTGGTGGCTTTACTTCACGAACTGCGCGCTCCCCCCTAAACGTAAGCTTGCGAACTATGCTATACTATGGCGCTGCTTCTATTGACGCGTGCGTCGTGTGCAACTGGCAACGCAGCAATCTCCCGCGTCTAGGCGGGCATGCGCGAGCCGCCAAGATAAAAGAATTGAACTATAGCACTTGGCTACCACTTGGCTGGGTAACTGTCCGGGTTTACCGAGCGCTGTTGGCAAGTGGGTTCATCGACAAGTAGCGTCTCTGATCTCGTTAACTAACAACGGCCGGGAGAACAGCGTGCTGACCACATACTCCTCCACACCCGCACCTATTGACGTCTATGAGCTGAGTGTGACACGGTCGTCGGTCGGTGCCGTTGGATCTTTAAGGCCTCTTCAGACAGAGTTCTAGTTTTTTTATTTTTTATGTGACTGAACTGAACATTTAAAACTAATCGCTCGAAAGGCAGATATCAGACTGAGGTTTATTAGAAGAATCCTCAGGAAGAGTAGCCCGCCCACGGAGGAGGTAGCTTACAAAACCATCACTCGACCAGTAACTGAATGGTTGTCGTCAGTATGCGTCCCGTACCAGATAGCAGTGACAGATGAAAAAGGTAAGATACAAAGAACTGCAGCGCGTTTCGTCACATGTTCGTATAGTAATCGCGAGAGCGTCACCGAGATGCTCAGCCATCAGCAATGGCAGACGCTTTAAGACAGGAGTTCTGCATTGCGGTATCCTTAGAACGTGTGTTCCCAGAAGAGTCACTCAGTACATTTATTCCTCGTGCATGTATCACGCGAAGAGGACATGCAGGTGAAGTTAGAGAGATTATAGCTCGCTCGGAGGATTTCTAAAAATTTGTCCTAGTACAACAATCGCAAATATAACAAGAACAGAATAGGAGCATTTGAGATATATTACATATGAATGCTGAAGATTAGGTGGGTAGATTGAACAACTAAAGAGGAGATACTGGATCTAAATGAGAAGAGAAGAAATTTATGATATAACTTTACTAAAAGAAGTGCTGGGTTTATAGGACATATCCTGAGGTATCAAGGAATCGTCGAATAGAGAGAAGTAACAACAACAATAACAACTTGGTAAAAGTAAATTTTCACTGTAACCCAAGCATGTCCGTTTGACGGGTTATGCAATGTAAGTTCTTTCACTTTTTCATTTATTTTGTCTTATTTTTTACTGTCGACTAAACGACTAAGGGGTGTTTTATATTTATTTTTAACTATGATACATTTGACATGCACCTTGGATATTTGAAAATGGCTACATAATCGAAAATATGCAGCAATGAGAAGAGACAAAAGAATATTGTAATCCTAGTTATGCCAGGCAGTGCAGACAATTATTGTCATTTAAGACACTTATTTAGATTTTGTCCATTATAATTTTTTTTGAAATCCTGCGACTGTAAAACAGTGGGTTTATTTATAATAACTTTTTAGCTGTTAGTCACGATTTTCTTTTAATCACATTTTACACAACTCGTTTCGGGAAATGATTCCCATTCTCAAGTGCGTATTTCTTTGTACATCATGTAAAAAGTCATAGTACAAAGAAATTCACACTTGAAAATGGGAATCATTTCCCGAAACGCTTCGTGTAAAACGTGAATAAAAGAAAATCGCGACTGGTAGCACAAAGGTTATTTACAAACAAATACTTATTCGGCTGTGCACCCCATAGTACCAGTAAGAAGTAATGATTTAAGGCCTCCTGTACATTCTACGTCGGCCGGCCGCGGTGGCCGTGCGATTCTAGGCGCTCAGTCCGGAACCGCGCGACTGCTACGGTCGCAGGTTCGAATCCTGCCTCGGGCATGTATGTGTGCGATGAACTTAAGTTAGTTAGGTTTAAGTAGTTCTAAGTTCTAGGGGACTGGTGACCTCAGATGTTAAGTCACATAGTGCTCAGAGCCATTTTAACCATTCTACGTCGTAATCAAAGCTGTCTTCCAAAAGGACGATCATAGTCACTGACATACTGTACGTCGAAGAAAAAAACCTGTATCAGAGCGGAATTATAAATGTGTTCCCAAAAATGCTTTGCATTCATGTGCTTAATAAGTAACAGATATTGCGTTCGGACGTTCCATACATATCAGATTGTGCACTGACCATCTCTTTGTATTGGTTTACCGATCTTTCGAGATCATGTATGGTTTCCCGTGCATTCTAATATTTCTTACGCTACCCGTATTTCTATTAATCTAAATACACGCCCCATGTATTGGAACTTAGTTTCAGTCCTCCTAATTTCAGCTGTAGAGCAAGATACATTTGGTAGATATTGGACTCATTCTCGGGTCCGTCGGATCTAAAATCGTCCTATAGAAAATCCTTAATTGTGTTGCATCACTTCACATGAACATCGCGAAGGTTGCCGAACTGCTTCATTCCTCTGCCCTTATGCAACCGAGACGATGCTTCATTTCTAATGACCTAGACGAAAGTGTGACGTAAAAGTCTAATTAGCCTTCCGCTTGCAATAAGAGAGATAGAATGTTACCCTTGGGTTTATTGCAGACTACAGTTTCATTCCAGCGTTTCCCACAATAATTATTAAAGGTCTGAGGAGCGGCGCAGCAAACAGTTTATACTTTATGGGGTGACTGGACCTTCCACGGAGAATAAGGTAAAGCACTTACCGTGCCATACCAGCACCTTACGGCCAACAGAACCCTAATGGCCGTTTTTCCCGCCTTGACCACTTTGCCCGGCCGTCACCAACATGGAAATACTGAGGTGGTCAACCACATTTTCTTACAATTTCCGGGATATTACTTCCCTGAAAACATCAACATCATTGGCAATTAATTCAAGACAACCATGGAAAATAAAAATACGTATTGCAGTAGCGATCTCAAGTACGTGGCATCCACTAACTTTCATTATAACTCCCACTGACGGTAAGAGATCTGTTACGTCATTTTGCTTATTTTCGTCCATACATTTGACACCAGTGATAACGGACAGTCAATGACAGTTCCTGTTAGTCAAGTTAATTAGAGTGCAAATTTTGTCACCGTATAGTACGTCTATTCTCCTTCGTAGTTACTTTTTCTGTCAGTACTTTGACCACTTGACCTTAACCGACTCACCTTTAAATCGAATACTTTTGTTTCCTGAATTATTCGCAGGTTGCCTCTTCCCCATATATTTCATATTTTCGATTAATGTTTATTCGTAATCACGCGTCTAGAAAAAATGAATAACAGTGCGGTTATTCTGTTTGGAAACCGTTAAGATTTCATTCAACTTTACAAATACTTTCAGTCACTCCTCCAAATTTCGTAAGTAAATGAAAGAAGCACACATTGCTAGACAGAATAATGTCCATTCTGTCGTGCATAACCATAATGGAAGCTACTCTATTTTACGAGGATTCTTCAGCATATGACATGTTAGCGTAGGAAGGAGGGAAGATACACGGTTAACAACTCGTCGAGGAGCTGGTCATTAGAGTTGGTTATGTCTAGAAAATTAGCGATCCTACATTTGGCCTTCTCTTTGTCTTTGATAACCTTTCATTGCCACGGCGTTCGTGCCACTTTCTATACGTATAAAGAGAAAAATCCTCAGCCTGGAAGTGAAATACTGCGTTTTTAGGTTCAAAAATGCACTTATCAACTCACTTCCCATTTAGGATGAAGAACTTTGTATGTTTTACCCGACTCCCTGAAGTAAGATTGTGAAATGACTATCTATAGCTGTGGTAATGTCTTCGTTGTTCATATTTTCCAACCGCTAACGTTTTTATTTTCAGAAACAGGGAGACGTTGCTCTCTTCACTAAAGGGAACCCCTTTTTCATTTCAGAAAACACTGAATGTAATATTTCTGGCAAATGAATCCGACTTCGGCTTCTTTGATGAAGAGCAAAGAACTTCAGTCCAATTATTTTGTTGTTGCCCTACATCTTGCATAAGGAGATGGAATGCTGTCTTATCTACAGGAAGAAACTGGCCCAAAATCTCAGCTACATACAGACATCAAAAAAACTTTTGCATCACCTCGGCTCCGACAGTTCCGGAACCTGTACAGAAAATTTGAATAGAGATAACATAAACATCATTTCCGTCCTTGTTATTGCTCATGAAAACCACACATTGCATGTTGTACGACCATACAGCGAGACCTTGCTGCACCCGTTGGACAGTGTGTCTAAGGCGTTCAGCCGGACCAGGTTGCCTCCAAACAAGTCTCCGACGATTGTCTGGTTGTATGCATGTGCGACACTCATCGGTGAAGAGAACGGGATCCAATCCTGAGCGGTCCATTCGGTATGTTGTTGGGCGCATCTGTGCCGCGCTGCATGGCATCGTGGTTGCAAAGATGGACCTCGCCATGGACGTCGGGAGTGACGTTGGGTATCATGCATTCTATTGCGCACAGTTTGAGTCGTAACATGACGTCCTGTGGCTGCACATTATTCAACATGGTGGCTTTGCTGTCAGGGTCCCTCCGAGCCATAATCCGTAGGTAGCGGTCATCCACTGCAGTAGTAGCCCTTGGGCGGCCTGAGCGAGCAAGTCATCGACAGTTCCTGTCTCTCTGTATCTCCTCCATGTCCGAACAACATCGCTTTGGTTCACTCCGAGACGCCTGGACACTTCCCTTGTTGAGAGCTGTTTCTAGCACAAAGTAATAATGCGGACGCGATCGAACCGCGGTATTGACCGTCTAGCCATGGTTGAACTACAGACAACACGAGCCGTGTACCTCATTCCTGGTGGAGTGACTGGAACTGATCGTCTGTCGGACCCCCTCCGTCTAATAGGCGTGGTTGTTGTAAATCTCTGGGTGGGTTTAGTGACATCTCTGAACAGTCAAAGAGACTGTCTATGATACAATACCCACAGTCAATGTCTATCTTCAGGAGTTTTGGGAACCGGAGTGATGGAAACTTTTTTTTTATGTGTGTATATTTGCGACTGGTTCTTGATATTCCGAGAATTCTTTTTTCTGCGTTTGCTTTTGGTCACTATTCGACATCTCATCCACAAGCATTATCGTGCTTAGTTCTTCGTTTAAAATGTATTGTGCTGTTCTTTCTAGCCCGTCTGTGCGGTAAGCTGTATCGTACTAATTAGTCGCAGATCGTGAAATGCCATATTATCCATGAATTCTGTATTTTCATCTGTTTCGCAGCATCCTTGAAATAGATCACCATTAAGAGAAGTATGGCTACATTTATATGAAGTCACCCATTCGGTAACTTGAGAAAATGAATGAGACTGTTTAAAAATCTCAATCAAGACCGCATGAATTTCAGTTATCTATAAACCGAGTGAAACAAAGACTCTTTTGACGATACAGTGTACATCGGAACAAGCACACACATGATAATTTTAAAAAGCCGTATAACGAAGACTATTTCGCAGATAGAGTTCACAAAATGGTTGAAATGGCTCTAGGCACTATGGGACTTAACATCTGAGGTCATCACTCCCCTAGACTTAGAACCACTTATACCTAACTAACCGAAGGACATGACACACATCCATGCCCGAAGCAGGATTCGAACCTCCGACCGTAGCAGCAGCGCGGTTCCGGACTGAAGCGCCTATAACCGCTTGGTCACAGCGGCCGGCTAGAGATCACAATTACTTTCGTTTTTCAGGATGAATTGACATATGAAAAAAACAATTTCATTGATATCGCCATAATCTTCGTGGCGGAATGAGAAGCTTTCTATTTGCGCTAATACATGCTGATTTTTAGGAAAGAATATTTTATCAGAACTTATCTCTGTATTCAAGACTAGATTTCGTTCCAGGATCTTGCAACACACAGGATAATAGCTTAGAAATGAACACACTTTTGTAAAAAAGTTATTCTTATACACGTGAGCTGCCTGCGGTTTTTTCATCAGACCTGCAATTACTTTCCTTGTCAAAGAATCACATTAAAAGTGAAGTAAGAAAAGAGTTAATTTCACGGCGTTCTTAGTGTAAAACCGAATAAGAGTACTACCATCATCTAGCGTTACACTCACTATAAGCAACGTGGTTTGCTTTTTGCCACCTGTGGTGCTTGCCTCAGTACACCCACGTGCTAGCTGTTAAGAGTATAATGCGCTTAATAAGAAAAATATGCTTTTAAGACTGCGCCGTTTTTATCCATTGCTTACCCTCTCACCAATTGATGAGTGATTATATGGAATCTTCCAGTTTGTTAAGTGGTTTTATATAGGTTCAATTTTTTTCGAGATTTCCTTTGTTCAAGGTTGGAATTTGTGCAAACTTTACATATAGTTCCTTCTTACAGGTGTTACTATTACGTTTTCTCTAACAGTTCCATCTCTTTTATGGATTGGATAGAAGAGTCTCTGCATCTTCAGCATTTCGGAATACTACCATTAAAAGATACAGGACATCTACCACCTTTGTTAGTAGCGGCAGTCGCGGAGCAGAGAGGATGCGCCTCTAGCTGTAGTAGTTTATCAAATACACAGTATTTTAGTGTGGTCTCTATTCTTCACACAGTTCTAAAAACTGAACTGAGCCTCTGTATTTTACTGTTATACTTGTTTTTACAACCTTACTCCTTTTTTTTTTATTTTGTGACCCACTAGGTTAGCCGAGACCGCTAATGCGCTGCTTCATGGACTCGGGTAGGCGCGCCAGCACCGTATCGAATCCGCCCCGCCGATTAACTACGAGGTCCGGTGTGCCAGCCAGCTTGAATGTAGTTTTTAGGCGGTTTTCCACATCCCACTAAATGAATACCAGGGTGGTCCCAACGTCCCGCCTGAGTTACACGACTCGCAGACATTTGCAACACGTTCGCACTATTTCATGATTTACACTAGACGCGGCCAGCTGGGGTACACTGATTCTGTCCCCGGGGGTACAAGGTGGCAGGTGGAAAGGCATCCCACCACCCCTTCAAATTAACTTTGCCAAATCCGATTTTAACCGAGCCGACCCTATGCAAACTGCAGGACAATGATGTAAGCCAGGGCTTCCCAACCTTTTCATCTGGTGGACCCCTTCTACAGTCGAAAATCCATGGCGGACCCCTAGTCAGTCAAGATCACAGTAACTTTAAACTTCAGAGCGAAACCCATGTGAACTGAAAGCTTCTTAATGCTAGTGCCATGTTCCCAATGACCCCCCCCCCCCCCCTCCCCGAAGTATCAATAGTCTTTGGAGCTTGTTGTGATTGTTCTTCCTTTGGTTGTCCTCCCTCCTCCTTCATTTCAACTGGAAACTTCCCTTGTTGTGAAGGCGATGGAGAAACCACACCCTTCTTCAATGATCCCGACTTCAGCCACGGATCCATGTCAGAAGTAATAAACTGGTCAAAAATCGACTTATGAAATAGGTAGCGCACTGACAAAACGACTTTAACATTTAACGACGCCTGGGGCCGCATACGTGCCATTGAGCGCTGTGATTGGTCGACAAAGCTCGCTCCGCGCATGCGTAAAAGGTTTCAGCGCTTCTAGCGCCGTGAGCCGGGGCACAAACGACCCCCGAATTGTTGCGAAACAGTCAATCAGAGAAGCCGCATTCTCCGGCACTAAACTGTGTATGCGTTCTCACTTAGGAACCGCAAAGGCTGCTTGGGAATACGACCTGAAGTAAAAGTAAACATGTTTTTCACACTAAAAAAAAAAGTGATGAATTTGATTTTCACATTTTTATTCAACAATTTTACTCATTATTTTACACGATTTGGTGAAAGGTGGCCGCGGACCCCCTAGAAAGAGCCGTCGGATCCCTAAGGGTTCCGCGGACCACATGTTGGGAAGCCCTGGTGTAAGCAAAGGAAAGAAAGAAAGACTCTTTTTTTGTGTGTAATTTTGTGTGAGGCGACTTTATCAGGTAATATAGGCTAGAGGTTGTGTAGCAGCCGAACATAGATCGCACCCAATGTCTTGGGTCAGTGTTGCATTACCTGTGATACAGAGAAAAATTGGATAAAGATTAATAGCGCATGCCCTGTTGTTTACACATGCAGGTTGAATTGGCCACTGTCCATAAACAGCTGGAAGCTACAATGGCCATGGTTGGCAGGCTTCAGGCTGATGTGCAGGGCTGTGATCGCGTTGGGGTATCCGAGATGAATGCTTTGCCATCTCTGGAGCCTGTAGCACCACCTGGGATCATATCTTCCAATTCACAGGTATTTGTCTGCCGATTCTTCACAGTGATTGGCAAACAGTGGTTGGGTCTCAGATCTCTGCGTAGAAAGCAATGCTGTGTACCAGCCAAACGGTTGTTTCCTTGCGCTCAAAAACAGGCCTTCAGTATTTTCCAAGGCTGAAAGTACAATTGAGACAGCCAACTGGGGCCATGGCTGATCTAAGTCTGGACAGGTGTAGAGGGGCCACTGGTGGACGAGCCGCACAATAACCTTGGGTTCGGTGTGGGGCGGCGGTGAGGTGGATGGACCGCTGAGGCCTGTTGTGGGGTTGTGTACCACTGAGGGCTACGGCGGGACGAAGCCTCTCCGTCGTTTCTAGGTCCCCAGTTCAATACACACACACACACACACACACCATCAGTTATCGCTATATATATATATATATATATATATATATATATATATATATATATATATATAACCTAGATCTCGCGGATGATACTGTTGTATTCAGAGAAATCGCAACGCTAAAAAATTGTAGCGAAATGAAGAAAGACCTGTAGAAGATCGACACTTGGTGCAGAGACTGGCAATTGACCGTCAGCACTAACAAATGTAACGTTCAGCGAGTGCATAGACAGAAAAAACTTTTGTCGTATGATTACACGATGCAGAACAATTACTGGAAGCAGTTATTTCGCATATAGGAATATGCGTGCGGAACGGTCTGAAGATGAACAACCACATAAAATTAATCACGGGTAAGATATTCATTGAAAGAATCTTCCGGAAATATAGTCCATCAGGAAAGGAAATAACCTTCAAAACACTCGTGTGATCAATGCTTGAATTTTGCTTGTTAGTATGGAATCCGTACCTGGTAGGACTGATTGAGGAAATAGAGAAGATCGAAACACGAGTAGCACATTTCGTTACAGGTTCATTTAGAAAGCGCGAAAGCGTCATGCAGATGATCAGTCGACTCCAGTGGCAGACACTGGAACAGAGGCGTTCAGCGTCACTGTATGGTTTATTATATAAATTTCGAGGACGTACGTTCCCAGGAGAGTCAACCAATATATTGCTTCCTGTCACTTACGTCTCACGAAAAGGCCATGAAGATAAAATGAGAAGTATTCAGGTCCACACTGCGGGTCGCCATAAATCGTTCTTCCCGCGAAGCAGATGCGACTTGAACAGGTAAAGGGGGAAGTTTCAGTGGCACACAAAGTACCCTACACCAGACACCGTAAGGTTGCTTGCGTATATGCAGAAACAAATACAGAGTGTTCCTGTGATGATTAAGTAAACTTCCATATGTGATGCAGGAAGCCATGTGCATCAATTTGAGGAAAAGAACTCTGGGCGGCAAGCGAATGAATGGAATGCTACGGTTCAGTACAGGTGAGTGGAAACATATTGTGCTGCGACTCTGTGCGTGAAATACTGGTACCTACGAATGATTGCTTGGGCTCTGTAATAAATCGGTTTATTATGTACATTGTACATAGCTGTCATCAACGTTGTGTGTGCAAACTATGCTAACAATTAGGTGCACATTATGAGAGACGACGTAAGGGAGCGCCACTCTGTCCTGAGTAAATGTTCGCTTTTCCTTTGAAACTGGAGGCTGCATGATATACTAGTTAAAAATCTGTACGTGTAATATTTTGAAAATACGTCTTCCTATGTCAGGAGTGTTCTGAGAAAATCAGTGTAAAATCTGCGCCTAGACTGTTTCTGTTTATACGGTTCCACAGAGGGAAAGTTCAGTTAAATTACTTCAAATCGCGCAGTGAGGTATTTCTAGAGCATCTAAAAAAAAATGAGAAATTACAACTATTTGTGGAATGTGGTCAAGCAAGTTCGGTCTCCAGGATGGTATCACTTACTGAATCGACACGATACAACCAAACTTTACATCTGTGACTATAAATCTAAGCGCCTCCCAAAAGTTGGAAAAATTACTCATTTCGAGTCAATTGTACCTCATGAAAAATTCTAATCCTAAAGTTTACATACCGCTGTATCACACAGCATGTAAAAAGGGTAGGTTCTGTTACAATTTGTTTGGTGAAGACTGTTGCACAACTCTGATAGGGACTGCTTACAGGCAGTGCCACGCGCTCGGAGAATCAAGCAGCGCGGGAACCCCCTACGCATCGTACGGGAAACCCACACTCGCCACACCTCACGATGAATTGGCTTTTCGTCGCTTTTCAGTTGGCTGGTATATTCTGAGTAGTACATACTTTCAATAGCTTGACGTCAGTTCAAAAGGTTCGCTGTGAAGTTGATCGACGTTTCGGCTAAAGCCACAAGTTCTGTGAGGGGATACACTTAAAGTGCGACAAAGAGAGGATCGTATCTCGTGTAATTATCGTCATTTTCGAACATGACGACTGTATCTAAAATAAACGCCGCTGCTAGCGCTCACCCATACAGCCGAACACAAATGTACGCGACTGCGCCGAGTGAAGGACACAAAAAGGTGAATGAAACATTTCCGAGAAAGCATGACCAACGCAATGCTATATTAACAAGAAAGCGCGTGATGTCACGACAGTACTGGCCCCTGACGTTTCACGTATATCTGGGACTGCCATACCTTTCTGAAGTTGCTCCCTAAGGAAGCCATCTGTATATCGTGGAATCCTAACTATACACGTGAACTATACACATCTGAAAACAAAACGAACAATTTAAAAAAATCTGGAATTTAGCTGCTGAATGTAAATTCATAATAAAATTGCTGTCACGGGTTTACTACACAATAAACTATGCTTATTTCAGTGTTAACAGATAAGACAGATTTTATGATCTCTATTCGAGTCTAATACACAATTATTAGTCGTGATGCTTTATCTGTTCAAGGATGCCAATGAATTGTAATGTCAGAACAACCTGCGCTATGTCACTCTAACTGTGCCGCGGGGAGTGGCCGCGCTGTTTGAGGGGCCATGTCACGGATTCTGCGACCCCTCCCGCCGGAGGTTCGAGTCCTCCTTCGGGCATTGGTGTGTGTGTGTGTGTGTGTGTGTGTGTGTGTGTGTGTGTGTGTGTGTGTGTGTGTGTGTTGCTCTTAGCATAAGTTAGTTTAAGTAGTGTGTAGTTCTAGGGATCGACGACCTCAACAGTTTGGTCCCTTAGGAATTCACACACATTTGAACATTTTCTCAAATTGTAATGTATAAAAGCTGGCCCTGATTGTGATGTAGACAGCCTAACAAAGAACGAATCCTGATGTCTCATTTGCCGCGCCATGGTCGCAGACGCAGCATCATGCAATGGAAACCAATATTGTGTTAACTTTCATATTCTGAGTCATTGAAGTAGTAATTTAACGTATATTAATAGCAAGCTATAAACACAATCAAGCAACATTAATTACTCTGTACACTATTTTAAAAATTAAGGGCTCTTTTCTTTTAGAGCAGACCTTATCTCCATGAATAGGTCCACTGCCAAATGAGTACCCCTTCTTTCTTTCCCCCATTCTTGAATCTGCGTCATGGCGTTCTGCAATGACTGTTATTCACAGAAAACAGTTTTATCGTTATACAACCGTAGAAGACCTTATGTACGTTATCTTAAGTGTGCCAGTTTTAATCAGTTCTCTTAAAACCCTCTTGTAACCTCTATAATTTTAAATTTTATTAAATATTTATGAACTTGTACTGATGGTGGTAATTTATGTGGTGTAAATTGTAAAAGAATGGATGACTTGCTTGTTAACAGATTGTTGACCCCAGCGTCAATCAGCGCCTTCTTCCACTGTATTAGGTTAAAAAGATCTGTTACACATTGTTTTGTAAATGTAAAACATTGTGATTTCCATGTTGACTGACGAGATTATTTTATACACTGTAACGATAAAAATTGTGGTTGTTAACAGAAACAAACTGTAGCGTGTACCACGTACATAGTGTCGCCTAGCGGTTTAGTCCACTTGACTTCCATAGCAGTTTGCACTTGTCTCGTGATCGAGAATGTTGACGTGAGATGATGCATCTCATGATTTTATATGACTGACGTAACACTGGCAAACTAGGAAGCCATATTCTAGTCGTTCCCTATCAGTAGTTAGTGCCTTCAGTAGTTTGAATCTTTTATTTAGCTGGCAGTAGTGGCGCTCGCTGTATTGCAGTAGCTTGAGTAGCGAAGATTTTTGTGAGGTAAGTGATTTGTGACACGTATAGGTTAATGTTAGTCAGGGCCATTCTTTCGTAGAGATTTTTTGAAAGTCAGATTGCGTTGCGCTAAAAAATATTGTGTGTCAGGTTAAGCACAGTCTTGTATAATTGTTCAAAGGGGAAGTTTCATGGTGAAATGTATCATATCTTCTGATACCAGTTTTGTGTTGTATTTTGTATCCTTTGTAAATGACGGAAAGTCGAAAAGTGTAAGGTTGTTGAAAAATAAAAGTGTGGTTAATACATAAGCAAAGTTATCAAAAGGGCATCCAAACGACCTCGGCATCTCACATCATTTTCATGCAAATTGCAGATGTATTGCTATTTCGTCCATCTTTATTACAGGGAACACTGAAACTTTTTCATATGGTATTTGAGGTTTTCCAGGCATAATTACTTGCGCGTTTCACTACGTAACGTTCTCTAACACTTGGTATATTTAAATCGCCACCTTGAATGCATCAAGCGCTAGCTTTCACAAAAACTGCGCAGTATTATAGCATCCTCGTGTCCAAAGTAAAAAATATTGGCGGCAGGAAAGCTTGTTCTGTGCACACAGCGGGCGCATTCTGCTGCCGCCACTGCGTGGTCGTAAAAGCCATACAAAAAAGTCTCAGCCTCCGGCAAGAGGCCGAGCCACAACTGCCTCCACTTTGTCTCTACAGCCTTTCGCACCCTCCTCACAATTGACGGTAGTGGATGAAACTGACTCATTGCAAAGTAAAATTTTCCACACTCATTGCACCACTTCACATTAACCTGAACTCTGAACACAGTGGCAGGGCCAACAACGCTCAAACCTGACTCTCGACTTCATGGGAGAAGCTGAGTCCAAATGCTGTTTACAGGAATGAGACGAAAATTAAAATTTATGTTCGGTTTTACTTCTGAGATATTAATGAAATACATTGACGAAAAAAACTCGCAACACCAAAAGTGTAGAGTAATAAAATTTCTGGAGTACATTTTTAGTGTTTCTGGCTTGACATCCATCATGTTCAGGTACAAGAATCTCTTCTTAGAGCAGTTGAGAAGGCAGTAATGGGAAGATGACTTAATGTGGTGTAAGGTACCGATGACAGAAGATTTGTTCGGTACGGGCATAGTGAGAAAGACCACCTAAATTGTGGTCCTTCTCCACGACTGGCTGTTGAGTTCGGAAGTTACGCTCCAAAATGATTATCTTCTGTTACTAATATTAGAAAAACTAAACAGCGTTATTTACTTGCGTTTCATATTAAGTATCTATCAATAGTGTACTATCATTCCATTATTTCAAAACTATTAATTAGCAGCGGAACAGTAAATAGTTGCTAAACGAAAAGACAGACGAAGCACTTCGGATAATGCCCAACTTGGATAGCGGGCAAAGTGGTTCGGCTGTAAGATGAGAGCAGGTTCGGCAGTATCGTAGGACAGGCATGTTGTCTGCCGCGATCGGTGTCAGTTAAGACGTTATCCTACAATAAAGCTGCATGCCCCTCGGGAAAAATGACGGCTGTAGTTTCCCCTTGCTTTCAGCCGTTCGCGGTACCAGCACAGCAAGGCCGTTTTGGTTAGTGTTGCAAGGCCAGATCAGTCAATCATCCAGACTTTTGCCCCTGCAACTACTGAAAAGGCTGCTGCCCTTCTTCAGGAACGACACGTTTGTCTGGCCTCTCAACAGATACCCCTCCGTTGTGGTTGCACCTACGGTACGGCTATCTGCATCACTGAGGCACGCAAGCCTCCCCACCAACGGGAAGGCCCATGGTTCATGGGGGAGGATTAGCAGTCTATGATTTGTAAATGTGAGACCTGGCTGCGTAGCCTCGGAGGACAGACATGTTGTCTGCCGCGGTTGGCAATAGGTTATGACTTTATTGGCAATGTATGGTTATTGGGACATATTGTTGAGAACAGATTGATATTAATTATGGAAATACGGAGTTCATTATTTTATTGAAGAATGGAAATTTTTTGTGATTCTCAAGTGGAAATTAATTGTGCAGTATCTCGTGTTCTGCTCATAAAAAGCGAGTGGCATCCCGCATAAGCAATTGGAAATTTAATTATTTCTAAAATATTTGTTCCTCGCTAAGAGTTTATTATAGCCTCAAGATAACGGATTCACGAACCAAGTGCTGTTTTCTGCGCAGGGGACAAACACATTAAAAGATTGGAGTTTGATGCACGTTTATTAGAACTTATGCACTCCTCTTAGGGCGGTGGAAGCAAGTAGCCACCTCACGTGTACTGCAATCTTAGTACAAATGACATAATTGACACATCATCTGTGGTAACACAGAGGAGATATGAAGCAGAGAAATTTTCGAGGGAAGGAGTTTATCACTCGCACTTATGTATCACTCTCTCTCCTTCTCTTTCTCAAGTTGCCGTAATGTGTCTAGGTAACATATTTAAGTGAATAACAGTGAAAGATCAAAATGTTTGCGCGAGACAAGATACTGCAAATGTGAAATGCTGGTACATTAATAACGGATGTAGCCGCCAGAGAGTTGAATGCAAGCATGCGGACGTGCATGCATTGTGTCGTACAGGTGCTGATATCAGTCTGTGGAACGGAGTTCTATGCCTGTTGCATTTGGTTGCTCAATAAAGTGATGATTAATGCTGTTTGTGGATGACGCTGGAGTTTTCATCCGATGATGTCCCGTATATGCTCGATCGGAGACAGACCTGATACTCGAGCAGGCCATGTGTGTGTGCTTGAATTCCTAAGGGACCAAACCACTGAGGCCATCAGTCCCTAGACTTACAAACTACTTAAACTAATTTATGCTAAGAGCAACACACACACACACACACACACACACACACACACACACACACACACACACACACACATGCCCGAGGGAGGACTCGAACCTCCGGCGGGAGAGGCTGCGCAATCCGTGACATGACGCCTCAAACCACGCGGCCACTCCGCGCGGCTAGCAGGCCATGGCGACATGTTGATATTTTGTAGAGCGTGTTGGGTTACAAAAGAAGTATGTGGGCAATAGTTACGCTGTTGAAAAACGCCCTCTGGAATACTGTTTATGAATGGCAGCATAACAAGTGGAATCACCAGACTGACGGACAAATTTGCAGTCAGAGTGCGCGATATAACCACGAAAGTGATCCAACTGTCATACGACATCGCACCACAGACTCAACAAACAGATTGATTGTAGGCCCTCAACTGGCCTCATTCTAACCAGCACATGGCCATCACTGACACAGAAGCAGAACCACATTTCATCAGAATGCACAACTGATCTCTGCCCACCCCTCCAATGAGCTCTCGCTTGACACCACTGAAGTCACAAATGGCGATGGTTTGCGGTCAGTTGAATGCACGCCACAGGGCGTCCGGTTCGGAGCTGCCCTTCAAGTAACCGACTTGTAAGAGTTCGTTGGTGTCACTGTAGTGGTAATCGGTGCTCAAAGTGCTTATGTCGAACACGACCGTCTTCCCTCTCGGTAGCACCAAGTGGGCGTCGAGACCCCGAGCTTCTTGCGACGGTACGTTCTCGTGACCACTGCTGCTAGCAGTCGTGTATAGTGGCTACATTACTGCCAAGCCTTTCTGCAAATGCGCAGAAGGAACTTCCAACTTCTGGCAGCCCTATTACACTACATCGTTCAAACTCATTGACGTATTGATAATGGTTTCATTGTCGCCTTAAAGGCGTACTTTACTAACGTAACTCACCAAATTCTGTGTCAAAGGTAACTAACGCTCACGCCCGTACAGCTTGTATTTAAAGCAAACCTGATCTGCCACCTCATAATGCCGCTACTAGCGCCACTCTTACGCAGCTGGCACGAAACTTGAACAGATATCATCTTCAGATGTAGAAGCACGCCTACCAGCTTTTGTTTATGTCGTACAGTTCCTTCTTGGTGCTGCGATACTTTTTTCCGCCGGTATATGTTCTTACAAATGAGGTATTCGCCGCCAATAATTTCTGAGTGCAAATTTGAACCATCTCTGTAGCATTGTGTTGTTGTTGTGCTCTTCAGTCCTGAGACTGGTTTGATGCAGCTCTCCATGCTACTCTATCCTGTGCAAGCTTCTTCATCTCCCAGTACCTACTGCAACCTACATCCTTCTGAAACTGCTTAGTGTATTCATCTCTTGGTCTCTCTCTACGATTTTTATCCTCCACGCTGCCCTCCAATGCTAAATTTGTGATCCCTTGATGCCTCAAAACATGTCCTACCAACCGATCCCTTCTTCTAGTCAAGTTGTGCCACAAACTTCTCTTCTCCCCAATCCTATTCAATAGCTCCTCATTAGTTACGTGATCTACCCACCATATCTTCAGCATTCTTCTGTAGCACCACATTTCTAAAGCTTCTATTCTCTTCTTGTCCAAACTAGTTTCACTTCCATACATGGCTACACTCCATACAAACACTTTCAGAAACGACTTCCTGACACTTAAATCTATACTCGATGTTAACAAATTTCTCTTCTTGAGAAACGCTTTCCTTGCCATTGCCAGTCTACATTTTATATCCTCTCTACTTCGACCATCATCGGTTATTTTACTCCCTAAATAGCAAAACTCCTTTACTACTTAAAGTGTTTCATTTCCTAATCTAATTCCCTCAGCATCACCCGACTTAATTTGACTACATTCCATTATCCTCGTTTTGCTTTTGTTGATGTTCATCTTACATCCTCCTTTCAAGACACTGTCCATTCCGTTCAACTGCTCTTCCAAGTCCTTTGCTGTCTCTGACAGAATTACAATGTCATCGGCGAACCTCAAAGTTTTTACTTCTTCTCCATGAATTTTAATACCTACTCCGAATTTTTCTTTTGTTTCCTTTACTGCTTGCTCAATATACAGATTGAATAACATCGGGGAGAGGCTACAACCCTGTCTCACTCCTTTCGCAACCACTGCTTCCGTTTCATGCCCCTCGACTCTTATAACTGCCATCTGGTTTCTGTACAAATTGTAAATAGCCTTTCGCTCCCTGTATTTTACCCCTGCCACCTTCAGAATTTGAAAGAGAGTATTCCAGTCAACATTGTCAAAAGCTTTCTCTAAGTCTACAAATGCTTAAACGAAACCTACGGTATAAAATTAGCGGTTTGGGGTGGGCAATTACGAGTCACTCAGCCAGGACATTGCCTTTTATATGCATAGATAAGAGTACAGTGCCCTTTCATGAACCACAGAACTTGGTAGATGAGTTGGCTTGCGTGCCTGAACGATATATACACCTATACCATAAGTCTAATGATGAATAAAAAAGTAGGAATGCAGGTAATCTACTATGAACAGCACTGTGAACACATTATCGTAGCCAAGATGGACACATAGTTCAGTAAAAATTTTAGTTGAAATTATGCTGTTTCCAGGATTCCTTTGCTGTGATATCGACATATCTCGTAACCCGGTGCCGAAATGACTCATCAGTTTCAGACCTGCGAATGAACACAGCTGACAAGGTTTGCAATCTGAATAAGAGGTGCCTAAACTGACGGCATCTCTCGGAACAGAGAAATGCTGTATGTTGTCTGGATGACGGATCGTGTTTGATTTACCAGTAACTTTACCACAGTTCGATCGACGAAAGAACTCAAATCCCATGGAATTTCGAAATTAATTCCTCAAGACTCTCGGGTCAATCTGTATCTGGAGCAATAACTTTGATGATCTGGTCAAACTCCAGCACGAAACATATTGCACAGTCCTTCTCAGGGACCGAGCAAGGTGGCGCGGTGGTTAGCACACTGGACTCGCATTCGGGAGGACGACGGTTCAATCCCGCGTCCGGCCATCCTGATTTAGGTTTTCCGTGATTTTTCTAAATCGCTTCAGGCAAATGCCGGGATGGTTCTTTTGAAAGGGCACGGTCGACTTTTCTCCATCCTTCCCAAATCCGATGAGACCGATGGCCTCGCAGTTTGGTCTCCTCCCGAAAATCAACCCCCCTGAAGCTTCTTAGGGATAATGAGCAGAGGGTTATTGTATGAACTGATTGCTCGCTTTATTATCCCTTAATTGAGCATCGCTTGTATCTCCTCTAGTACCTGTCGCTTATGCATCAGAGGGATTGGACAGACAAAGAATTTTACGTTTTCCAAATGTTCAAATGTGTCTGCGTTCCTAAGGGACCAAACTGCTGAGGTCATCGGTCCCTAGTCTTACACACTACCTAAACTAATTTAAATGGACTTACGCTAGGAACAACACACACACACCCATGCCCGAGGGAGGACTCGAACCTCTGGCGGGAGGGGCCGCGCAGTCCATGACATGGCGCCTCAAACCGCGAGGCCACTCCACGCGGATTACGTTTTCCCCTTACATACATTTGTGCCTAAAATTCTCTATTGTACCTAACGCTGGCGAGAACACCAAGACCTATTCATTGAGTATATCTGACAGCATTCCTCTCTCATTCATTACGTTTAGAACTCTGCTGACTTTCTCTTCTATCATTTACATAATTTCGTCGCTGAGCGCTAACCTATCACCCTGCACTTGATACTGGTGGGTGACTAGAATGCCATCTGCATCCTCATCAGGCCAGTCTGGTTCTCTATACAATTTTAGACAGTTCAAAGTAAAAAAAAAAATGGAAATGAGCGTATGGCATCGTTGGCCGGAAGGCCACTATTTGGGGAAGTTTGGCCTTCAAGTGCAAGTCATATTTCATGCGACGCCACACGGCGACTTGCCTCACGGAGATGAAGATGAAATGATGACGAGGGCAACACAACGCCCAGCCCCCGAGCGGAGAAAATCTCCAAACCGGCCGAGAATCGAACCTGGGTCCGCTTGCATGTGAGGCGAGCACGTAACCACCCAGCTAACCAGGCGGACAATTCAAAGCAATATTATATATTCACAAGATGCTTGTTCCTTAAACCTGAGGTGTACTGCTGTATCTTTTCTTAGTCTGAGGCCGCGTCTTCGTAAATCAAGAATGGCGTGGTTGCCGTTCGTAACATCTGTACCAAAAATCAAACATATGGACATCATAGCTACGACTAGAACATTCCACACCAACTCATGGTTCTCACACTTCAAATCAAGTCACACGTAGCACTTAACATTGGTGATATTTCCATAAATTGCACCTTCTACTTTAGTGCTTCATAGTGATAGCATCCACCAATTTACTCTCTTCTCACTTTTGTGGAACGCCACCTCAGATATCTCTGAGATTTCGCTGCCACTGTCAAAATATGCACTTAACTTTGCCTACAGTAAGTACAGGATGCAGATTACTAATACAAACGCTTGTCTTCTCTTCTGGAAGCAATGCCCTCACATCTACATTGTCTACCTATTTAAACATCGGCACCAGATATCGTACAAAGATTCATTTGCTGGCACACCCGTATTTTCCTTAATTTATTGAGGTGCCCGACGATCATTATCGGTATTACTGTGAGGGTAGCAATCACATCTTGATGATTTCAGCCGGCTGGCTGTACCTTTTCTGCTGCACAGTCCTTAGTTAAATCTATAGCCGTTATTCCCTCTAAAATATTGTCAGTTTCTCAGATTCTATTGTAAGGCCGAAAGTGCCGTCTACCCTGAGGATGGAATGTAATGTTTCCTTAGTCATTTCCATTTGTTTTTGGCCTGAAATAGGCCCTCACTTGTTCCCATGCCCTATTCCTCGCACCTTCATCTTCTTCGGAAAATTCGAGTTCTTGTAACAGACCTTTGAGTACTTCAATGTCTTCCTTACAGTGTCCCACAAGCACTTGCTCACAATTCACCGGTAATTTCATGTAACGTAATCAGTCTCATTTGAAGAATAGATTCAAAGAACTTTACAGGTCATCTAAAGTTTAATCCTTCAAAATTTGAGGTAATTAGGATGTCATGTTTGATGCCATCCTGCAATGCACTGGACCAATAGTTTGCCAAGAAGGCCTCCTTATATCTTATATCTTTCATGTGACTCACATTGCAGTGCAACTGGCCGTATCCTTGCTCGCCTCCCCCCCCCCCCCCCCCTCCAAGTATCCGCACAAACATTCTAGTCTATGGGCATCTGGTAGACAGTGAGTGGTCAAACTGCTCAGTTAATGCCTGAGCAGGGAGTGCGTTTTCATTATTTCAAAAAACTTGAGACTTTAGGACAGACGAAAAGTGCTTGTAGCCTAAGAATTCAGTTTTGAGAAGAGCAGTGTTCTGCTGAATAGGTCAGGAGTCCACTATACACAGGAGGCGGCTACACGTGTGTCAGGGGCTGTGTGGCGTGGACTCGGCAGCTTTTTAGGTTAGAGGGTCTCGGAAAAACACAAAAAGGGCTTCAGTCACAAAGTGTGCAGGCCGAACACAAACAGAACGCAGAAACAGGAACCATCAGTATAACAGCTGTAAATTGTCGTAGTTGTATTGGGAAGTACCAGAGCTCCAAGCGCTAATAGAAAGCACTGATTCTCAAATCGTTATAGGCACTGAAAGCTGGCTAAAACCGGAGATAAGCTTAGCCGAAATTTTTGCGATAATGATGATGATGATTGGTTTGTGGTGCGCTCAACTGCGCAGTCATCAGTGCCCGTACGAAGTCCCAATCTTCTACACAGTCCAATCTACCACTTTCACGAATGATGATGAGTGATGAGGACCGCACAAACCCCCAGTCCTCGTGCACAGACAATCCCTACCCGGTCGGGAATCGAACTCAGGATCCCGTGATCCAGAGGCAACAACGCTAGCTACTAGACCTCGAGCTGTGGACGAAAATATATATATATATATATATATTCTTTTTTTTTTGCGAAGAACCTAACGGTGTTTCGAAAGAATGGACTAAAAACGGTTGGCTGTGGCGTGTTTGTTTCTATTAGAAGTAGTTTATCATGAAGCGAAATTGAAGTAGATAGTTCCTGCGAGTTAGTATAGGGAGAGGTCATTGACGACAACCGGAATAAAATAATAATTGAATACTTTTACCGACCTCCCAATTCAGATGATACAATTGCTGAAAGATTCAAAGAAAACTTGAGTTTGATTTCAAACACATACCCGACTCGTGCTATTATAGTTGGTGGTGACGTTAACTTACCCTCGATATGTTGACGAAAATACACGTTTAATTTCGGAGTACGCATAAAACATCATCCGAAATTGTGCTGAACGCATTCTCTGAAAATTATTTCGAGCAATTAGTTCATGAGTCCACGCGAATAATAAACGGTTGTGAAAACACATTTGACCTCTTAACAACAAATAATCCCGAGCTAATAACGAGCATCAAAACGGGTGAACACACGGTTGTCGTAGCGAGATTGTATATCGTAGCACCAAATCCTCCAAAATAAACGGAAAATATTCAAAAAAGCAGATAAAAATTTACTTGACGCTTTCCTGAGAGATAATCTTCACTCCTTCCGAATTAATAATATCGGTGTAGATCAGATGTGGCTTGAATTCAGAGAAATAGTATCGGCAGCGATTGAGTTATACCAAATAAGTTAACAAACGGCGGAGCTTATCCTCCTTGGTACACAAAATGCGTCAGAACATTGTTGCAAAAACAACGAAAAAACATGCCAAATTTAAACAGACGCAAAATCTCCAAGACTGGCGATCTTTTACAGAAACTGGAAATTTAGCGCGCACTTCAATGCGGGGTGCTTATAACAGCTTCCACAACGAAACTTTGTCTCGAAACCTGGCAGAAAATCTAAAGAGATTCTGGTCGTATGTGAAGTATGCTAGCGGCAAGATACAATCAATGCCTTCTGTGCGCGATAGCAATGGAGATACCATCGAAGACAGTGCCGCTGAAGCAGAGTCACTAAACACAACCTTCACAAAGGAAGACGAAGTAAATATTCCAGAATTCGAATCGAGAACAGCTGCGAACGTGAGCGACACAGAAGTAGATATCCTCGGAGTAGTGAAGCAACTTAAATCACTCAATAAAAGCAAGTCTTCTGGTCCAGACTGTATACCAATTAGGTCCCTTTCAGAATACGCTGATAGCTCCATACATATCAATCATATACAACGTTCGCTCAATGAAAGAGCAGTACCCAAAGACTGGAAAGTTGCATAGATCACACAAATATTCAAGAAAGGTAGCAGGAGTAAATCAAAAAATTACAGTCCCATATCATTAACGTCGATATGCAGCAGGGATTTGGAACATATACTGCGTTTGAACACTATGAATTACCTCGAAGAAAACGGTCTATTGATACACAGGCAACACGGATTTAGAAAACATCGTCCTTGTGAAACACAACTTGCTGTTTACTCGCACGAAGTGTTGAGTGCTATTGACAAGAGATCTCAAATTGATTCCATATTTCTGGATTTCCGGAAGGATTTTGACACTGTACCACACAAGCGGCTTGTAGTGAAATTGCGTGCTTATGGAACATCGTGTCACGTATATGACTGGATTCGTGGTTTCCTGTCAGAGAGGTCACAATTCGTAGTAATTGACGGAAAGTCATCGAGTAAAACAGAAGTAATTTCTGGCGTTCCCCAAGGCCCTTTGCTGTTCCTTATCTACATAAACGATTTGGAAGACAATCTGAGCAGCCGTCTCAGGTTGTTTGCAGATGACGCTGTCGTTTATCGACTAGTAAAGTTATCAGCAGATCAAAAGAAGTTGCAAAACGATTTAGAAAATATATCTGTATGGTGCAAAAATTGGCAATTGACCCTAAATAACAAAAAGTGTGAGGTCATCCACATGAGTGCTAAAAGGAATTCTTGAACTTCGGTTACACGGTAAATCAATCAAATCTAAAGACCGAAAATTCAACTAAATACCTATGAATTACAATCACGAACAACTTAAATTGGAAGGAAGAAATAGAAAATGTTGTGGGAAGGCTAACCAAAGACTGCGTTTTATTGGTAGGACACTTGGAAAATGTAACACATCTACTAAGGAGACTGCCTACACTACGCTTGTCCGTCCTCTTTTAGAACACTGCTCCGCGGTGTGGGATCGTTACCTGATAGGATTGACGGAGTATCTGGTCTCAGATACTTCATTGCACTGTTTACTGAATCTGATAATACCAGGTTGTCAGTAACAGAAACAAAGTAATTGTTTAAGAGGTTTGCAACACTACATGGACTTGTTACCAATGTCTCATTTATTTTTAGAGCTGATTGTTCCTCTTCTTTTCTGGTCCCACCTGTCTCTGTCTTCAATATATCACATATAGTTTTCGTTTTGTTGCCTGATATAATTATCTTTTTCTCTTAACAAAGCTCCTTAGATTGCTGACATACTTGCTTCAGTGTTTTGTAGTACTCTTTGTAATGGATTACAATGCAACATCAGAGCTGCTCCTAGATAGTAGACAAGTTTCCTTTTCGTCTCACATGATACCTTTAACTCTTGTATAATCCATGGCTCAATTTTACTCTTTTTCATTTGAGCTATCTTTAGGGGAAAACAATTTTCAAATGTGGAAGTAACTTTATTTATGAATGTTCTGTATTTTCCATTTGGTCAGTAGTATTGTAAACATCTATCCATTTCATGTCTTTGAACAATATCCTAAAATTCTCAATTTTTAACTGGTTTATTATAATTTGATACATAGATTTAATAGATCTTATATTCTGACAAGTTTCAACATTTAACATAAGGTCCTGCATGTCTTGATCAGACAGCTCATTTACTATTGGTCTTGTGATATGACTTTTCCCTAGATTTGTCTACAAAGATTTACATACACTAGTTGCAAAGTTCACAGCAGGAATTAAACTGAATGACAGTGTTACTGATTGCAATGATTGTCCACTGACAGAGCCTGCACTGAATTCACATTAAAATCACCAGCAACCTCTCTTTCCTTGTTTTTTACTGTGACATGGGACAACAGAGCTTCCAGATATTTTATACTGTGAAGAGCTTAATGTTTCCTAAAAGTGCTTTGCATATACTTACTATTATAAAGTACTACTTCTGTTGCACAAACTTCCAAGTGCTGCTCCGAGAAAAATATATTAACATAAATATTCTTGAAATTAAAGCAGTTTCTGTCAAATGGGGCCACACCTCCTTCCTTTCTCCATTGGTCGGGAAAATGTACGTAAACAAACCAAACAGGAAGCGACAAAGAGAACGCGGTAGTTACGAATATAACGCACAGTTTTCAATGTAATAGCTACAGCTAGTGACAGAAGGCTTATAGTGCTGTACAGCAATTAGGACAAACAATATGAAAATTATGAAGAAAAGAATTCATAACATGAAAACGTTCTTATATTTCGTAAGTGAAATTATAGTGCGACATCCAACAGGTGAACAAGTGTGAGAGGAAACGCAGATGACAACTAGACACACGAAGATCTGTAAGTAATCACTTATTTACGTAACAAGCAAAACGTGAACAGCTTTATAATTTATAAATATCTCACATTAAAAAAGAACTATATCATTCTAGATTTCACTGACGATGCTCTAAAGTAAAAGGCGAAACGCGTCTGGGAGAAATAAACTACACTGCAATAACAAAATACGGGTTTTAGTTCCAAAACGAATATCAGAGTTCGCTATTTCAATATGAGCTTTCTGGTTTATACCAGAAATTTAGCTCGCGAACTAAACAAAAGCGAAAATCAATCATTAATTGAACCAAGCTCGGTCTGGATCCGACGAAGCCTAAAGCAAGAGCGCCTGTTTCTTTCTATGTCAGTGCAGTACCCCCTTGTTACCAAGCGAAAGAAAACGAACGCCCGGGCGTTACACATGGCCAATTGCAGCATCTGTACATCAAAGAAGACACTGCCTATAATCCATCTGCCCAGAGAGAAACTTAACGGAATAAACCGGAGATGTACTTTTGTTGCTCCCATAGAGACTTTATATGTCGCTACACGCTCGTCATGTTTGAGACATGTTTAACTGCCATGTTTTCTGAGGTAAATGGACCAGATAGTATGCTACACTGAAGTATCCTGACTCACATTGGAACTGTTCCCAGAAGGCAAGTAGATAAAATTTTGTAAGTGGTGTGATGTACTAGCTGATACTTTAATACCAGAAAAAACAAGATAGTTTAATGCTAAAATGTCTGTATATCAAGCTTTCTGTAGTTCTGCTCAACATGTCAGAACCATTTACTTATTTAATCCAGAGATAAAAGTTAGGGCTTCAGCATAAAAATAAAACATTAGAAACAGACACGCATGACAAAAATCGTACTTATAGAACTATGCTGCAAAATTCGGTCCTTATAAGTACACTCATGCTCATAAATTAAGGCCAATGCTGATACATGTTGAAACAACGCTCTGGTGGGTGGTTTGCGGGTTTAAATCACCTCGGCGTATGACCATGCTGTGCATTTGACCTGCGGCGGTCGCGCGGTGGCGCTGGCAGCAGTCAACATATGCAGAGGTGTGTTGGTGCATGTCAAGTGGTTCAAATGGCTCTGAGCACTATGGGACTTAACATCTAAGGTCATCAGTCCCCTAGAACTTAGAACTACTTAAACCTAACTAACCTAAGGACATCACACACATCCATGCCCGAGGCAGGATTCGAACCTGCGACCGTAGCGGTAGCGCGGTTCCAGATTGAAGCGCCTAGAACCGCTCGACCACCACGGCTGGCTGGTGCATGTCAGAGTACGGTGCAGCGAGGAAGTGTGCAAACGTTTTCAGAAGTGCTAATGCTGACTGTGTGTTGAAAATGGCTCAAAGAACACACATTGATGACGTTACGACGGGTAGAATACTAGGGCGACTGGAGGCTGGCCAAACACGGTAGGTCGTAACACGGGCCCTCCGTGTGCCACAAAGTGTGATCTCAAGATTATGGCAACGATTGCAGCAGACAGGAAACGTGTCCAGGCGCTACAGTACTGGACGTCCATAGTATAAAATACCACACGAAGACCGATATTTCACCATCAGTGCCCGCAGACGGCTACGGAATATTGCAGGTAGCCTTGCTCGGCACCTTACCGCAGCCACTGGAGCAGTTGTCTCCAGACACACTGTCTACAGACGACTAAACAGACATGGTTTATTCGCCTGGAGACCTGCAAGGTGCATTCCACTGACTCCTGGTCACAGGAGAGCCCGTAAAGCCTCGTGTCAAGAAAACAATACATGGTCATTGGAACAGTGGTCCCAGGTTATGTTCACGGACGAGTCCAGGTATAGTGTGAACAGTGATTCTCGCCGGGTTTTCATCTGGCCTGAACCAGGAACCAGACACCAACCTCTGAATGTCCTTGAAAGAGACCTGTGTGGAGGTCGTGGTTTGATGGTGTGGGGTGGGATTATGATTGGTGCACGTACACCCCTGCATGTCTTTGACAGAGGAACTTTAACAGGTCAGGTGTATCGGGACGTCATTTTGCACCAGTATGTCCGCCTTTTCAGGGGTGCAGTGGGTCCCACCTTCCTCCTGATGGATGATAACCCACGGCCCCACCGAGCTGCCATCGTGGAGGAGTACCTCGAAACAGAAGATATGAGGCGAACGGAGTGGCCTGCCTGTTCTCCAGACCTAAATCCCATCGAGCACGTCTGGGATGCTCACGGTCGACGTATCGATGCACGTCTTCAAACCCCTACGACACTTCAGGAGCTCCGACAGGCACTGGTAAAAGAATGGGAGCTGCTGCTCGACCACCTGATCCAGAGTATGCCAACCTGTTGTGCGGCCTGTGTACGTGTGCATGGTGATCATATCCCATATTGATGTCAGGATACATGCGTAGGAAACAGTGGCGTTTTGTAGCACATGCGTTTCGGAACGGTTCTCTCAACTTATCACCAATACCGTGGACTTACAGATCTGTGTCGTGTGTGTTCCCTATGTGCCTATACTATTAGCGCCAGTTTTGTGTAGTGCCAAGTTGTGTGGTACCACATTCTGCAATTATCCTTAATTTATGAGCACGAGTGTAGTTGCACTGTGCCTGTGCAAGCATGTCTTCCTGAGTTTCCTGCGTGTGCAGCCTACAACATATAGCCATCTCACTCATACATCTGCTCAGAATAGGGCAGTGGTGGTGGAAGGCAGTGCGCCGAGCAGAGCTGACTGCACATGTAGAGCATCAGCACCTCCAAGAGCGCAAATTTTGGCCGGGCTTGGTCGAGGCAATTCGAGATCCACAAGAAGTTCCGTTTTCTTCCTTTACAAATTCGAAGCTTCCAACTTCTTTACTACCCATTATCCTCACCCTTAACTGAATTAGTGACAGTTTTGCTATCTGAAGGAAACAAATTCAACTGAACCCCTTTTTCTACCCCATTTCAGTTATAAAATCAAAATTTCCTCTCCCACAAAGCATTCCTGACAAATAAATTACCACAGCGTACACATTCATCTACCTTGACGTCGTATCGCCATAGCAAGATGTAAATGTATCTAGCAGTGGATTACTGTCTTCTTTAGGTTCTTTGTCATAGGTCTCTTAAAGTCGTTAATCTTTGTCCGACGTTTATCCACTAACTGGGGCTCACCTCTCAGGTGATATTCTGGAAGGGTTGCAAAATACCATCTATGACTATTATAACCTCATCATCGTCATTGTTGTTGTTGTTGTTGTTTCGAGTTAGAAGAATTGTTTGATGAAGGGCACCACGCTAGTTTAATGTAGAGATTGGCACAGGATACACTACATGATAAACACATCACAGAACCTACATGGAGAATAGGATCTGTCAGAATGAATGTTCCAGTAATTCGTACTTTATAACCCTGAATCTTTTTCTAGTGGTAGAGGACATTAGCGGCCAGATGCACTGTACTACTCAAAGGTTTTTTATTCATCTTCATCTTCCCGCTTCTTCTGGTGTATTGTCTCTGTAGTGAAGCGTGGAACCCACTACTTATGCACAGTAACATGCGGCACAGCACCAGCTAAATTCCTTTTCCAAAAGTTCCAGAGAAATTTGATCCCTCGTTGTCATAATCCTTTAATCCCTTATCGCTATAGTCTGCATTCCTCGTTCTTTGCACACGTTACGATTACCGTTTTACGGAATTTTTACAAAATATGTACCATCATAATAATGTACGCATAAAATCAACGCCATCTCTGCTTCAAAACCAACAGTTTTATTCTCACCCTAAAATTTACACAGTACGAGTTTCATAAAGGAAATTTCCTATGATTACTGCAACCGAAATGCAACAAAATCTCGGACGCGGTTAGCGACATTGGACCCATATGTGCAACTCCTGCTGTTGCATTGTCCGAAGTGTGCACTTACACTGTGAAGTAAACATGCTTATTGTAGATGCGTCATCTGAGGTCAAAGGCTTCAGAAGTGCTGTTGCACAACCTAAAACAAGCAAGGGAAAATCATTGTCTCGCTAATTTGCTGGTCACAGATGTGACGTAATTCCTACTGGTTGCAGCGTTTAAATGCGAAGTAATTTATACACTCGTCCGCAAAGGCCTCGAAGACAGTTTCTTCTTGGCGACGAGGCATTAAAATGAGTTGCGTAAAGGATGTGTGCCTGCAAACACTGCAGCACCTCATCTTAGCACACTGAACAAGGAGGTGCAGGGCTGAAGATGCTGGATTAACGTTTGGGAGGATTGGGCTTAATACGCGCTATGATCATCTTGATTTAGATTGTCCTTGGTTTCTGCAGGATACCTTCAAGCGAAAGTCTCTAATGATTTCGCTGTCGACAATAAGTTAAACATTCCCTTCTGTTTCTCCTTTCATTCTTTGTCACACTTCTACATCAAATTTTGTTTCCAGTAGCGTCACGGCTCAATTTAAGAGAAACAATTTTATCTTTTCTAGAGCTGAGATTTCATAAGCCACAGTCATTTGGGACTTCGTATTACCAAGTAAAAACATTATTACTAGTTATTTTTTCTTTACTGATAGTGTAACCCTCTTTCCTAACTCCAAATTAACCATAACGTAAACTAACATAATAGAGCAACTCCGAAGCGACCTGGTTATTTGTGGATTCCCAGCATGCTGGGTTAATAACGGTGCAGCAACTTCTTTTAACCAGGTTGATAAAGAAAACAACCACAACTGCAAGATTCCTTTTCTTTATTTAATTGGTGATTTAGTTTCGGGTTACCTGAACCCATTTCAAACCATCCAAACGTACAAAATGGTGTATTCCGGAACAGCATGTGAACCATTTTAAGATTGCACATATACTTATATCGAACTGAGTTTTTCAATGAACATACATGTGTATTTGCCCTGCAGAACTTCATTGAAAAACTCGAGTTTGATACAAATATATGTACAATCTTAATGCGCTATTAGGGAATACACCATTTTTTGGACGATCTGAAAACGGGCTCAGGTAACCCGAAACTAGTCATCAAACATAAAAACTGAATCTTGCGACTTCGGCTGTTTTCTACGTCAAATCTAGTTATTTGCTTTCTGGATTAATAACACTGCCATTTCTGCTCCTGCTTTAGCTGTTGTCCAACCACAATCAAATTCAGATACCCTCTGTTTCACTCGGTTCTTTGGCTTCAGATTCTACCAAATTCCAGCAATCTCTTTGATCTCATCAAGACATTTTCTTCTCGAATTTTCAGTGTTTCTCTGGTACCGAAAATTCTGCAGTAAATTATGCACATTCAGCCATTTCAATAGCGGAATGTTAGTTACGACGGTGCGAACATGAGGACAACACAACACCCAATCACGGCGCGGAGAAAATCTCCGCCTCTGTGTGTTTGTTTATAATTTCAAAACTTTAAGTAACTTTTTCTCGCTGACCCCCCTTACGTGTGATGAAAGGAAAAAAGTTTATCGCTTACTGCATTGTCATTGTTCATAGAGTAAAACTGCAGCATCAGGCATGATGTTTTAATTTATGTCTTCATTACTACTAACTCTATTCGCAACACAGCTTTCAGCCAGTACCCACATATACCACTGAATGTCCAGGAAAATTATATTAATTTACGATACATAGTTCAGGAGGTCTGTCACCAGAAACATTGAGATGTGAGGAAAACTATCTTTCGCTTTAAATGGCACTCAGTGAAACCACAACATCGGAGATACCGCTTTAATTTATTACTTCCTTACAACTAACACTATTCATAGCTTACTTTGTAGACAGTATCTACTTACATCACTGAACATATATTATTGTACGACACACAGTTCAGGAAATGTGACGTTATGAACAGTGACATGAATGATAAATGAACTTTTGGTTCAAACGGAGAGCACATTACCCAATTTATATTCATCCAATATTTCATAATGAAAGCACTAAGCGACTTTCAAGAAACAGTAGGCATAATTTCAAACCTTTCCTAAAGTTTTTTTGTCTTGTATGCTTGTAGGAAAATATTTAACACATTAACTCATTTGTAAAGAAAGCAGACATTTGACGCTGTTTTACACATTGGAGTTCGATTCTTTAAGGAATCGCGGCTTCGTTGGTCTGTTCTAAGCGTCATCGCAGTAAGATCACAATTTTTTGTCATAGTCTTACACGTGTCTGATTGACACTGGATTTGGCTAATAGCTTTCAGGGTGTCTCTACTCGATAAAATGCTTTGCGTTATACCACTAATGTTAGAAAGAAGCTGATATTGTAATCTTGGATTTCTTTCTTTCATTTTTCCCTTTGACAAATCGGGTCTAGATTTTATATACAGCTGAGAAACCTTTGTGGAATTTTGATTGTTTGTCTGATCGGCGTACACCTAGTTCTTCAGAGACCCAAATAATACAGATATTCAGATATTGAGGAAGGGGGTAAAGGTCGTCGACTGACATAACGAGAACTTTCACTATGGCTCATTTGAAAATTGCTATATGGACAGTGCACATGTGCGTGAACCAAGAAAGAATGTGCTTAAATTTTCATTTACATAGTAAACGCCTTTTTCTCACTGCAAGGAAAAGCGTTTTATCTTTAACCCATGTTTACATATTTCCTGAGGAATGTGGCCACATTTACAAATTTGTTATATTTAAATATTCCGTCAATATAAAGATAATTAGAGATGAATCATTAATTCACATGGATAAGCAGGGCTCAGGAAATTTACGTCGAACTATCCCAAGACATCACGTCGAAATTCACGTGACATGTTTTCCCATTACTGCATAAAACATAAATCATGGCTAAATGTGGATATGACACCGTAAATGGTGCACTACTTCGATCTATAACATTGTTCAATAATTATGACAAAAGCAGTGAAGTGATATAGTGCTATATATATATATATATATATATATATATATATATATATATATATATATATATATATGGACTGATTTCAACCAAATTTGGCGCATATAGTCCTTATTGTGTGGAAAGAAGTGCTTTAGGGCAAAGTGCCACCCAGCTCTGACAAGAGTGGGTTTGATAGTGAAAAAGTTTCGATAATGCTTGACATTTAGGCTGCCCTGCACGACTGGCATGTTGTGTGGCAAGTAGCAGAATGCATCCAGTGTCGATACACATGTGGATGGTTATGGCTGAGCAGTAGCGGGGGAGATGTTCAGACAGATAGTGAGAGGAGAAGTACGAGATGGACAAAGAAAGGTGAGAGAAGAAGGTGGACAGACATAGATGTGGAGGAAGAAATGGACAGATAGAGGTGGGAGGATGAGATGGAAAAGAGAGAGAGGGGGAAGCAGGAGGAGATAGACAGGGAGGCTAAATGAGGAGGAGCACAGAGGAGGGAGGAGGAGGTGGATAGGAAGAGGGAGAGGATAGAGAGAGGGAGAGGAAAAGATGGGCAGAGAGGGGTAGACATAGGTGGACAGAGAGAGGAAGAAGAAGAGATGTACAGAGAGGGGGGAAGAGGATATTTAATGAGCAAAAGGGTGCATGAGATGATCAGAGAGAGGGTGATGGATGGGGAGAAGGCGAAGGAGATGGAGTAAGAGAGAGGGCAAGAGAAGTTGTGTGCTGTACTTGTGCTGTGCATAAATACAGGTGAAGCCACAAGTAAAAGAATAGTATATCTGTATATAAATGGATGTATGTATGTATGTTCAAGTTCTGCTCCCAAACTACTGGACTGATTTCAGTCAAATTTGATAGACATAATACATAGGTATTTTATGTGAGGGTAAGAACGACCTTGCTCCCTTCGAGGTGAAGGTAAATTAGTGGGCAGACAGAGACAGGTGGATGGTAGCGATAGACAGTGATCGGTGTGTTGCCCCAACAGACATGGAAAGTGAAGAGGAGGAGAAGGACAGAGTGAGGGGGAAGAAGAAGATGGACTGAAAGTGGGGGCAGGATGACATGGACAGAGAGGGGAATGGAGAGGATGGACAGAGAAAGGGTGAGGAAGAGACAGAGAGAGGTAGAAGAAGACATGGACAGAGATGAGGAGGAGATACACAGAGAGGTGGGAGAAGCAGATGGTCCAAGGGAAGTGGAGGAGGAGATGTACAGAAAGGGGGGAGGAGATGAACAAAGGGAAAGGAGGAAATGGACTGACAGAGGTCGTAGGACGAGCCTGACAGAGGCAGGTGGGAGGAGGAGTTGAGCAGAAAGAGGGGGAAGAGGAGATGGACAGAGAGAGAGGAGAGAAGGAGATGGACAAAGAGTAGGAGGAGGAGATGGACAGATAGAGGGGAGAAGGAGATGGACAGAGATAGGTGGAAGAAGGGGATGGGTAGAGAGAGGAGGAGGAAGAGGAGGCGCACTGACGAAGGGGATAAGAGGAGACTGGTGTAGAAAGGGGGCAGGAAATGGACAGAGAGAGTGGGAGGACGAGATGGACAGTGACCATGGGAAGGTGAAGATGGACAGAGACAGGAGGAGAAGGAGTGGTGGCATAGAGTAACGAAGAGGATATGTGTATAATATATGTAACATACACGTTAGGAGGGGGTCAGAAACAGGTGGATGGTGGTGATAGACATGGAATGGAAGACGAAATATACATGACGAGTGAGGAATAGGAGAAGGACCGAGTGAGGGGGAAGAAGCCATGGGTAAAAAGCGAGTATGTTATAAAAATGGATGTATGCATGTACCTTCCACATCTCCTCCTAAATCACTGGATCTATTTAAACCGAACTTGATGCAAATATCACTTATTGTCTGGAATGAAACACTATGCACTATGAGGGTAAGAATCACTTCCCATAGGAGTAGTGGTGGTGGTGAAAGCAGGTTGATATAGGAAACAGTGGGCGGAACAGATGGACAGAAAGTGGGGGGGAGGGAGGAGGAGATAGATTGAGAGAGGGGAACTTTGTGGTGGACAGAGGGAAGCGAAGGAGGACATAGACAGAGGGGAGAGGGTGTGAGGAGATGGACAGAGATACTTAAAAATGACCGGAACCTATTCTATATATGAGCACGAAACTCGTACCAATATTGTTAACTTGGCTATGGGTGTAACTTCTCTGTGTTTGCATACATATCCTATAGATTGAATTTATTTTGTGTGTACTTATGAAAACGTTCTCTGAAACAATTAACTATCACAGTATAATAATATTCGTAATTTGAGTAGGTCTGAAATAACGTTAAATTACTCGTTGTTTCATTTTAAATAATACATCAGTGTCATTGAGAGTAAAACTAAGAGCCTTAACGGCAAGTAAATCAGTGCTTATCATATGCATTATGTTTCAAAACACAGAGATTGGGTAATTCAGATGAATGAAAAAATTCAGTCTGCATTCACACAAACAGATTATTTTAAATCATGGTGAATGATTGTCTGAGTTCTACAGCATCTATATCTGTCCTCTGATCTGATCTCTGGCAACAAAGGTAATCCATAACTAGCATTACAGGACTTACTGTAGGTTCAGATTAGAGTGGGTAGCCTACGAGATATTCAACACAATGTGCATCAGCAAGCTGCTTTCAGAGAAGTGGGCGGAAATGTAACAGCAGATGTAAAACAACAAGAAGAAATCGATTAATCTGTTGCCAGTGATCAAATCATCGCATTCACACCGAAGTCCTTACACACTGTGTTACCAAAAGTATCCGGACACCCGCAAAACATAAGTTTTTCATATTAGATGCCTTGTGCTGCCACCTGGTGCCAAGTACGCCATATCACTGACCTCAGTAGTCATTAGACTTCCTGAGCGAGCAGACTGGGGCGCTCCGCGGAACTTACGGACTTCGAACGTGGTCAGGCGATTGGGTGTCACTTGTGTCATACGTCTGTACGCGAGATTTCCACTGTTTTCCGATGTGACACTGAAGTGGAAACGTGAAGGTACACGTACAGCACAAAATCGTACAGGCCGACCTCGTTTGTTGACTGACAGAGACCGCCGACAGTTGAAGAGAGTCGTAATGTATAATGGGCAGACGTCTGTCCACATCATCACACAGTAATTCACAACTGCATCAGTATCCAGTGCAAGTACTATGACAGTTAGGCGGGTGGCGAGAAAACTTGGGTTTGATGGTCGAGCAGTTGCTCATAACCATACATCACGCCGGTAAATGCCAGACGACGACGCCGCGCTTGGTGTAAGTAGCGTAAACACTGGGCAATTGAACAATGGAAGAAAAACGTTGTGTGGAATGACGAATCACGATACACAATGTGGCCATCTGATGGCAGGGTGTGGTTATGGCGAATGCCCGGTGAACGTAATCTGCCAGTGTGTGTAGTGCCAACAGTGAAATTCATAGACGATTGTGTTATGGTGTGGTCGTGTTTTTCACGGGGGGGGGGGGGGGGTGCACCCCTTGTTGTTTTGCGTGGCATTGCCACAGAACATGCCTACATTGATGTTTTAAGCACCTTTTGCTTCCCAGTCCTAGTCGTTCCCTGCACACCCTCCCAGTACGAATGAAATCGGTGAAAGGAAGTTCGTACGGTCCCCATTTAAGGTAAACGTCTGTTTAATGATCTGATCTATTTACTTCATATCTTTGAAGTGTGATTAATATTATTAATGTTTTCAGTGTTTAAATTATGTTAACGAGATATTCCGGTTGTTGTAACGCCAGTTTTGAATTGTATATTTTTTCAGTGTTAAGATGCCGCTGGGCCTAGTAAGTATTGTTAAATGCCTTTTGTTTTCCGGATCCAGCAGTTTACAACTACCAGCTCCACGCTTCCCATCATTTCAATATCGTAGCCTGACTTCGCTTTCAAATCTGAATTTCCCACTATGCACATTAGATCTAGTACAAGCATACATTCTTCACAACACTCACGCGGTTAAATAAAAGTCTTGTTTCTCAAGTGTTCTTCGTAAAGCTTTTGTTGCAGTGTTGAGGCCAAAGTTTTCCCAGAAATCTATGAGAATGAGGGAAATAATAAATCATACTCTTTCTTCCGTTCTTTAATTTCATTCAAGGCTTGCAAATGTTCCAATGTGCTATAATCATTTCAAAAGCCAGAATCTTCCTTTGGTTCACTGAAATCTGCTGCTTTTTTTGTGTGATTGGTATGGGAGTGAAACAAGGAGAAAGGACTGAAAGGCGTATAACTTTTTATGTCTTGTCTATCTCTTTCCCTGTGAAGAAGAATAACTGCAGCACTGTTGCATTTTTATTTAAACATTATCAGCACAGAGCGTCTCTTCTATGTTAACGCCTTGTATGATTTCATACGCCTCATCTTGTGTTATTCTCAGAATGCCAATGTTTTAATTATTATTAGCGTTCCTGATTATCTCTTTAAACAATTCGAACAATTAAAGGAATTTTCGACTGATTGTACCAGTCTGTCGTTGCGTTTAGTTACTGTATCATCTTCACAAACAAAACAGGCATTGTGGTCGATTATAAATACTTTATTAAATAAGTAATTTGTATTGTCAAATTGGATAATGTTGACCGATTTTGTAATTTAAACTTAATTCCGAAACCAATAAAAATAATAAATTGGTTTTTCTTGGTATGGGTGTTAGCTTGTAGTAATGAAATTTCTATTCTTTATTACCTTCTCCTGTAACAGACCGGAAAACTGAAACAAAAAGAAATTGTGTGATTAACTTCAGCCCATGTGGGAGCGAATTTGACCGATTATCAATTGTGTGATAGTTATGGATTGATTACGATCCTAGGGAGATAATAATTGTTCTGAAACCTTTTCAATAACTGTAAAATAAATCTGGAATATTATTTAAATCTTAATACTAATTTCAGAAAAACATACGGAGAAAGTTAAAGAACAAAAGAGTCTGATCAAAAATTTGCTTTCTGAAATTCCGAAGAAACACACAGAAACATGTCTACTGTACACTGCACCCCTAACATATCAACTACAAAAGGGAAAAATCCCCCCTTCTTACAACCATTACGTATGGTAAATTATTTACAAAATCTGAAACCTTGTTTTTAACTTTTCGGTCGACTTCACCCCAGCGAACTTCATCCCAGTTGCCGGTAACATGTAAAAATAAACATCTAGGCTATATTTCTTCCATTCAACCGATTTACATTTGGACACACGTGGTGTTTAAACAATGACAACTCTTACGACTTCAGATGTATGGTACTACAAAATGAACTGTGGCTTCTTTGACAAATACATTAGTTAACAGACAAACACTTGCGGCAGTAATTCCTCCACTCCATGGTTAGACTGTTATAGACAGTTGTTGCTGCATACACTGTATCACATTGTTTCAGCGTTCAATACGTCACATTCTTGTCGCATTCACGAATATTTGTTCATAAAAGAACCGCTCGACAAAAGACAGTCAACTTAACCCCAAATTTCTCGGTCAGCTTCACTCCAAATTTCTCAGATGGTCAACTTCATCCCGATTCCTCCAAGAGTTTGCGAAGTTTTATTTACTTGTCTGTAAATGGATAAGCATACTAGATTAACATTTATTATTGCTCTAGTTGTCGTTGTGGAGGGTCAATGAACGGCATACATCAGATCTAGGCACATCAGTTGCCTTAAAAGGCATTCACAGGAAGAAAAGTTGCAGCTCATCAAAAAAGTTTAAAAAATCAGTCCTTCTGAAAAAGATTAGTATTCAGATACATGTTCAGAATACTATACATTGTACTGTATCATAAATATAATACTTAAAAGTAAAACAATTTTCAGCGCCAATGTGTAGTTGTTTAAAACAAATTTCTCTGAACTTTTCGGCCAACTTCACCCCAGCACTCAACTTCACCAATTTACTTAAGTACATCAATATCTATTTACTCATCAATACGACAATGTACTGGGAAATTATAATTAAACTGTAGTTACTCACAGAGGTCCAGTGCGAGCTGTAATTGTTGTGTGCCAGTGAAGCTTGGTAGATAATATGAAACCAATTTTCGCTGAAAAAAAATTAATTCGAAATTCGTCCACCAGGTGCAAGTCTGTAGCTATGAATGCAAGAAACACGTATAGGAATGTCTCTATATGTAATATATCGGGAACAGGACACGGCCAGATAAGGCCAAACGAATGAGAAAGACATAAGGTTTATTTTATTATTAACTGTCGCTTACAGAATTGGTTCAGTATGAGCACCGGAGATATCGACGAGATGCTGTATAGCGCCAGATTAACACCTGCTGGCCGAAATTTTAACTAATTCTTTTCCAGCGTAAATCGGTTCGTAATTAAGGCAACAGCGCATCTACCAAGTTTCGCTGCCATGCGGTGATTACAGCCCACACCCGACCACAGTGAGTACCTGCACTTTAATTATAAACACCCGGCATATTCTTCTTCCCCATGAACCATGGACCTTGCCGTTGGTGGGGAGGCTTGCGTGCCTCAGCGATACAGATAGCCGTACCGTAGGTGCAACCACAACGGAGGCGTATCTGTTGAGAGGCCAGACAAACGTGTGGTTCCTGAAGAGGGGCAGCAGCCTTTTCAGTAGTTGCAAGGGCAACAGTCTGGATGATTGACTGATCTGGCCTTGTAACAATAACCAAAACGGCCTTGCTGTGCTGGCACTGCGAACGGCTGAAAGCAAGGGGAAACTACGGCCGTAATTTTTCCCGAGGGTATGCAGCTTTTCTGTATGATTAGATGATGATGGCGTCCTCTTGCGTAAAATATTCCGTAGGTAAAATAGTCCCCCATTCGGATCTCCGGGCGGGGACTACTCAAGAGGATGTCGTTATCAGGAGAAAGAAAACTGGCGTTCTACGGATCGGAGCGTGGAATGTCAGATCACTTAATCGGGCAGGTAGATTAGAAAATTTAAAAAGGGATATGGATAGGTTAAAGTCAGATATAGTGGGAATTAGTGAAGTTCGGTGACAGGAGAAACAAGACTTCTGGTCAGGTGACTACAGGGTTGTAAACACAAAATCAAATAGGGGTAATGCAGGAGTAGGTTTAATAATGAATAGGAAAATAGGAATCCGGGTAAGCTACTACAAACAGCATAGTGAACGAATTATTGTGGCCAAGATAGATACGAAGCCCACACCTACTACAGTAGTACAAGTTTATACGCCAACTAGCTCTGCAGATGACGAAGAAATTGAAGAAATGTATGATGAAATAAAAGAAATTATTCAGATAGTGAAGGGTGACGAAAATTTAATGGTCATGGGTGACTGGAATTCGGTAGTAGGAAAAGGGAGAGAAGGAAACGTAGTAGGTGAATATGGATTGGGAGTAAGAAATGAAAGAGGAAGCCGCCTGGTAGAATTTTGCACAGAGTACAACTTAATCATACCTAACACTTGGTTTAAGAATCATGATAGAAGGTTGGATACATGGAACAACCCTGGAGATACTAAAAGGTATCAGATTGATTATATAATGGTAAGACAGAGATTTAGGAACCAGGTTTTAAATTGTAAGACATTTCCAGGGGCAGATGAAGACTCTGACCACAATCTATTGGTTATGACCTGTAGATTAAAACTGAAGAAACTGCAAAAAGGTGGGAATTTAAGGAGATGGGACCTGGATAAACTAAAAGAACCAGAGGTTGTACAGAGATTCAGGGAGAGCATAAGGGAGCAATTGACAGGAATGGGGGAAATAAATACAGTAGAAGAAGAATGGGTAGCTTTGAGGGATGAAGTAGTGAAGGCAGCAGAGGATCAAGTAGGTAAAAAGACGAGGGCTAGTAGAAATCCTTGGGTAACAGAGGAAATATTGAATTTAATTGATGAAAGGAGAAAATATAAAAATGCAGTAAATGAAGCAGGTAAAAAGGAATACAAACGTCTCAGAAATGAGATCGACAGGAAGTGCAAAATGGCTAAGCAGGGATGGCTAGAGGACAAATTTAAGGATGTAGAGGCTTATCTCACGAGGGGTAAGATAGATACTGTGTACAGGAAAATTAAAGAGACCTTTGGAGATAAGAGAACGACTTGCATGAACATCAAGAGCTCAGATGGAAACCCAGTACTAAGCAAAGAAGGGAAAGCAGAAAGGTGGAAGGAGTATATAGAGGGTCTATACAAGGGCGATGTACTTGAGGGCAATATTATGGAAATGGGAGAGAATGTAGATGAAGATGAAATGGGAGATACGATACTGCGTGAAGAGTTTGACAGAGCACTGAAAGACCTGAGTCGAAACAAGGCCCCCGGAGTAGACAACATTCCATTGGAACTACTGACGGCCTTGGGAGAGCCAATCCTGACAAAACTCTACCATCTGGTGAGCAAGATGTATGAGACAGGCGAAATACCCTCAGACTTCAAGAAGAATATAATAATTCCAATCCCAAAGAAAGCAGGTGTTAACAGATGTGAAAATTACCGAACAATCAGTTTAATAAGCCACAGCTGCAAAATACTAACACGAATTCCTTACAGACGAATGGAAAAACTAGTAGAAGCCAACCTCGGGGACGATCAGTTTGGATTCCGTAGAAACACTGGAACACGTGAGGCAATACTGACCTTACGACTTATCTTAGAAGAAAGATTAAGGAAAGGCAAACCTACGTTTCTAGCATTTGTAGACTTAGAGAAAGCTTTTGACAATGTTGACTGGAATACTCTCTTTCAAATTCTAAAGGTGGCAGGGGCAAAATACAGGGAGCGAAAGGCTATTTACAATTTGTACGGAAATCAGATGGCAGTTATAAGAGTCGAGGGACATGAAAGGGAAGCGGTTGTTGGGAAAGGAGAAAGACAGGGTTGTAGCCTCTCCCCGATGTTATTCAATTTGTATATTGAGCAAGCAGTAAATGAAACAAAAGAAAAATTCGGAGTAGGTATTAAAATCCATGGAGAATAAATAAGAACTTTGAGGTTCGCCGATGACATTGTAATTCTGTCAGAGACAGCAAAGGACTTGGAAGAGCAGTTGAATGGAATGGATAGCGTCTTGAAAGGAGGATGTAAGATGAATATCAACAAAAGCAAAACGAGGATAATGGAATGTAGTCGAATTAACTCGACTGATGCTGAGGGAATTAGATTAGGAAATGAGACACTTAAAGTAGTAAAGGAGTTTTGCTATTTGGGGAGCAAAATAACTGATGATGGTCGAAGTACAGAGGATGTAAAATGTAGGCTGGCAATGGCAAGGAAAGAGTTTCTGAAGAAGAAAAATTTGTTAACATCGAGTATAGATTTAAGTGTCAGGAAGTCATTTCTGAAAGTATTTGTATGGAGTGTAGCCATGTATGGAAGTGAAACATGGACGATAAATAGTTTGGACAAGAAGAGAATAGAAGCTTTCGAAATGTGGTGCTACAGAAGAATGCTGAAGATTAGATGGGTAGATCACATAAGTAATGAGGAAGTATTGAATAGGATTGGGGAGAAGAGAAGTTTATGGCACAACTTGACCAGTAGAAGGGATCGGTTGGTAGGACACGTTCTGAGGCATCAAGGGATCACCAATTTAGTATTGGAGAGCAGCGTGGAGGGTAAAAATCGTAGAGGGAGACCAAGAGATGAATACACTAAGCAGATTCAGAAGGGTGTAGGTTGCAGTAGGTACTGGGAGATGAAAAAGCTTGCACAGGATAGAGTAGCATGGAGAGCTGCATCAAACCAGTCTCAGGACTGAAGACCACAACAACAACAACAGTATATTCTTACAGGTGGCGCACCATAGTTAACAGCTAAAACTGACATTTTTGAAAGTGTAAACAGAAGCAAAAGTATTCCAGTAAAAATGTGTCCGCAAACAAGCGAGATAATTGCAAATGCGTGGTTACGAATTAGCACTTACTGCAGTATTAAACATTGTTCTAGTTAGTAATAATGTATTTGAAATAGAAGTCTTCCGATTAAGTTCCCGTTTAAGCAGGCTAAAATTACACCCATGTTCTGCCTTAACAATAATCGCAATGCCACTTGAGCACGTCACACGTTACAGTTTAGTGTACACTCGTGCCTGTGTAAAGAGATGTTCCACGTGTTGTTCTCGCTTTCTCATGCAGTACTGCACTCGCCTCTGCAGTGTGTCACGAATCCGTTCAAACATCCCCAGATCATATTTTGACCAGACTATACAGCTTCTCCTTCACGATATTAACGGCAGTGTTGCACACTATGCTTATGAGATGACCCCAAACGGAAAAGCCTAGACGATTGAGTTAGTCTCTACTCGACCTATGCGTCTTGGTCCATATCTTCGTGATGGATGTCTCGTATCATCAAACGTCCTGCTTCCCCATCGTGCATATTCCACATTCCCCAACCACGTATCGTGGGTGAAATTGAAGCCCAATTCGATGGGGGCATAACTGACAAGTTTGCATTTCAGATACATTTACAGTAGCTGTGTCTATGTTTCATAGGGTGGGTGCAGGTAAAATTACGCATTTTTGGTTGCAGTAAATATCTAACAAATCTCGCAGCAATATTATATCAGTTACGCATGCAACCCCTAGTCTGACATCTTGTAACATTATGTAAAATATTTATTGTTGTCCAATTGTTATTAGGGGAATAATAAAAGTTTTCCTAAAAAATAATTTTGCGTGCTGTTACCCCACGCTGTAGGGTGAGAGTACTCACACGTGGGCAAAACCCAAATAAAAGTACTACAAATAAATACATGGAAAAATAAATTAGGAACTCTTATTTTTATGCGAATACAAAAAGTGAATGTCGTAGTGATCTGAGAGTAAGGCCGAAAAAACGTTAATTGATGGAAATGTAGTGCTGCATTATTTCTTGCTCTTCCTCCAACGCAAAAGTTTTTATGAATCGGCCGAAGTGATTACTACCTTTGCCGGTTTTAAGACGTTTTGTTAAGGCAGCCTCTGAAGAGCAGGTAGCTTTGGATGCTTGCCGTACTGTGTCCCCATTTCAACCAGGCCAAGCTCTTGATGGAAGAGCGCCTCTGTTAATGGCTGTCGAGTTAATGTTCTCGGTCGGTTTCTGGAAAAAAAATCTCTAGGTAAGACACAAGACGTGATTATATTCGAAGAGTGTTTGAGAGGTAGGTATGTTAAAACAAGCACCACCCAACGAAAGAAACTACGGAAGAGGAAAATTAATACTAATTCTCTAAGGCGGATAAAAAGGCATTCGAGGTGAATAAACACCAATAACAAATGCCTGAATACGCCAGAAGGGGCTAAACAAGTCAAGAGTACAGGTTAGGAGGTAAAAGTTCGCAAACAGTTTCTTGATGGAGTGAAAGTACGCTCTGCGAACATTTACTTCATTACACCTGCTTACTTTTACCCCATTCCGCTATTTTATTTTCGGCAATCTACAGATAACACACACCACTATAGTCGTGGAGATTAACAATGTTATTGGAAGTTAATAGGCGCCAAATCCGGTATCTCGTGTATCTAATTTTTAAACAGATCTATGTTAGCCCAACACGCATTCAAAAGTGTATACATTTTCCGTCGAAAACCTACAACAGTGGTTTACCGCATTTGCTCCAACTGTATGTGCCGACTGCCGCGAGGTTCTAAAGTAGAATTAAGGAGATGATGCCTTATGCACTGCTTGGTCGGAGAGTGATGAACTCCCTCTTAAGGGACTTGAGAACTTGATGTACACTTCTGTCCCATGCGCACTTTTATCCACAACACACTCTACTAATGACAGTGGGCCGTAACCATATACAGAGAACATTCCCTAATATCCCTACCTCCTATGTTGCCAATTAATAAAGTAAGAAATTCGATATAAGAACAACAAGTATAATTTTCTTCAATAAAATTCTTCAGGGTATCAGACCGCATCGTCATAATTTAAAATGCGCCAACGTTTCGGCCAGCGTTGCAGCTAGCCTTCATCAGGGCCTTACGTTAACTGCTAAATGAACACACTTGGTTCCTTAAATAGCTGCACGAGAAAACCGTGTCGTTACTTGATTGGCTGTAAAAGGAGGAGGAGGAGGGGTGAAAGGTACGCTTTATTGCTGTTTCCTTTATTATCTGTCATTGGCTGAAATAGCTGTTTTCTATTGGTCTTTATGTTAATCCACCCCATTGGAGGAGACGGACGAATAGCGAACAGGTGATGGCTGTGACGTAACACTGTTTCCATGCTGTCCAGAAGAAGGCTGCGGCATGCCATTGCTTTGTGTGCTCGCGACCACTACTGCGGGTCTCCGCGTGTATGCATGGGCCGCCACGGCTCTGCCGCCGCTCCGTAGCCCTGCTATTGCAGGCAGCCAAGACCTCGGAAGCTTGTACCCGTCCTCTCTATTCATGTTGGCGGGTCTTTTGGCTATTTCTATCGCCTCTCGAATCTTTCTTTTGAGAGTGAGAGGCTGTTTCGCCAGGACGCGGGCTTCTTGAAAAAATATTGGTTTCCCGCACTCGTCTCGGTGTTCCGCCACTGCTGACTTAGTGTGTTGTTTCAGGCGGATATATCTTTCATGTTCCGAGAGCCTTGTGCTAATCGGACGTCCCGTCTCACCTATGTAGACTAATCCACACGCACAACCAATTTCATACACGCCAGCTGTGTGTAGTTTGTCAACTGCATCCTTAGTAGAACCGAGCATGTCTGATACTTTGTTTCTGCTTCGGAAAATTGGTTTGATGTCGGCTTTTCGTAGAATTTTGCCAACACGTTCGGTGACCCCTTGTACATATGGTAACACAGCAATGCTTTGTGCCTCCTTCTCCTCTTCCCTATTAGTCTTCTCCCTTGTCGACATGGTGCTGTCTATCATCTGCTTCCCATAGCCATTAGTTCCGAAGATGGACCTGAGGCGTTCAAGTTCTGTCTTCAGATGTTCTTCGTCGCTTATCCTGTACGCTCTCTTCGTTAGCGTGTGCAGGGCGGACTTCTTCTGCGTGGGGTGATGGTGGGAGGAGGCGTGAAGGTACCTGTCCGTATTGGTTGGTTTCCTGACCACTTTGTGGCCAAGTTTACCATCAGGTTTTCGATAAACTTCCACGTCGAGAAAAGGCAGCACCCCATTCTTCTCTGTTTCCATTGTAAACTGAATTTTCCTATGCTGTTGGTTAAGGTGCTTGTGGAAGTTCTGTAACTCCTCTTCTCCGTGGTGCCAGATGACGAAAGTATCATCGACATAGCGAAGCCAACAATTTGGACGTAATGGTGCGGACTGGAGGGCTGTTTCCTCAAATGCCTCCATGAAAATTTCTGCTGCGATAGGCGATAGGGGTGAGCCCATAGCTACACCGTCAGTTTGTTCATAAAATTGACCTCTCCACTTGAAATAGGTGGTCGTCAGACAGTGGCGCACAAGCTCACATATATCAGGTGCCACGCGTTCTTCTAGGATGTTCACAGTATCTGACACTGGGACATTCGTGAATAGGGATTTGACGTCGAAACTAACCATCAGATCTTGGTCCGTAACCCGCATTTCCTTTAGGAGAGACACGAAGTGAGTGGAATCCTTAACGTAGGACTCGGTTTGATGCACTAGGTGTCGGAGCCTAGGTGCCAGTTCTTTCGCTAGGTAGTAGGTCGGCGAATTTATACTGTTTACTATGGGCCTTAAGGGGAAGTCGGTTTTGTGTACCTTCGGTACACCATATATCCTTGGTGCCTGTGTCACTTGCGGGATGAATCTTCTGGCCTTGTCGAAGTTGATTCTAGAGTGCTTGAGCAGTGCCTGCGTCGTTTTGATTACCTTGGCCGTCGGATCTCCCTGAAGTTTCTTGTAGATAGGTTCTGCGAGAAACGTTGGCGCATTTTAAATTATGACGATGCGGTCTGATACCCTGAAGAATTTTATTGAAGAAGACAACGGCCGCGGAAGCCTACGCTTACATTTAACCAACCTGTATGGGCAGGAAATCCACGGAAACATCAAGAAGTTAGAAGCACTGCGTTTAAAAAGATGTAAACTGCTGAATGACCTTGCTTTTTTGAAGAGATGCAGAGACACGAGTGTTGTGCCGTGTTCTTTGCGGTTGACGTCTCACATAAAAACGAACAAGGCGAGGAATATCTGTGTTAAAGCCAGGAAAGCATTGCTACGGGAAAGGATCCGCCACATCCGCATAAGTCTCGATGCTCACAACAGGAATTTGTGTGATCTGCACTTATTTCTGGCCGGAAAACTTCAGATGGAAGACTGGGATAAAGTCGACAGGTTAACCTTTCAGCAAGCATCAAGGACCAGCAATAGTATTACTAACCGCCAGATGAGAAAGTACGACAAACTACAACAGAAAGCCACGGACGAAACACTGACGCTGGACAGGCGACGGACAGTGGTCAACCTCTCCAGCCACACCTTGAGCGAAGCAACCTCAGCAATTCTGGCCAAGGGGATGAATTTCGCAGTCGCACCTAAGCGAGTTCCAAAAGAAGATATCATAGAATCCGTAGAGGCTTCGGTACGTCATCTGCCACAGGCCGAGGCGGAGAAGATCCGGCACGAAACGGTCAGAGTTCTGAATAAAGCAAAGCCACCGAAGCAAAACATCAACGCTGAGGAATACCGTGCCATCAAGGAACTCAGGGACAACCCCCACTTAGTAGTGGTACAGGCAGATAAGGGCAACGCCACTGTAGTCTTGGACACAACTGATTACAACAAACGAATGGAAGATATTCTCGCAGAAACTATCTACAAGAAACTTCAGGGAGATCCGACGGCCAAGGTAATCAAAACGACGCAGGCACTGCTCAAGCACTCTAGAATCAACTTCGACAAGGCCAGAAGATTCATCCCGCAAGTGACACAGGCACCAAGGATATATGGTGTACCGAAGGTACACAAAACCGACTTCCCCTTAAGGCCCATAGTAAACAGTATAAATTCGCCGACCTACTACCTAGCGAAAGAACTGGCACCTAGGCTCCGACACCTAGTGCATCAAACCGAGTCCTACGTTAAGGATTCCACTCACTTCGTGTCTCTCCTAAAGGAAATGCGGGTTACGGACCAAGATCTGATGGTTAGTTTCGACGTCAAATCCCTATTCACGAATGTCCCAGTGTCAGATACTGTGAACATCCTAGAAGAACGCGTGGCACCTGATATATGTGAGCTTGTGCGCCACTGTCTGACGACCACCTATTTCAAGTGGAGAGGTCAATTTTATGAACAAACTGACGGTGTAGCTATGGGCTCACCCCTATCGCCTATCGCAGCAGAAATTTTCATGGAGGCATTTGAGGAAACAGCCCTCCAGTCCGCACCATTACGTCCAAATTGTTGGCTTCGCTATGTCGATGATACTTTCGTCATCTGGCACCACGGAGAAGAGGAGTTACAGAACTTCCACAAGCACCTTAACCAACAGCATAGGAAAATTCAGTTTACAATGGAAACAGAGAAGAATGGGGTGCTGCCTTTTCTCGACGTGGAAGTTTATCGAAAACCTGATGGTAAACTTGGCCACAAAGTGGTCAGGAAACCAACCAATACGGGACAGGTACCTTCACGCCTCCTCCCACCATCACCCCACGCAGAAGAAGTCCGCCCTGCACACGCTAACGAAGAGAGCGTACAGGATAAGCGACGAAGAACATCTGAAGACAGAACTTGAACGCCTCAGGTCCATCTTCGGAACTAATGGCTATGGGAAGCAGATGATAGACAGCACCATGTCGACAAGGGAGAAGACTAATAGGGAAGAGGAGAAGGAGGCACAAAGCATTGCTGTGTTACCATATGTACAAGGGGTCACCGAACGTGTTGGCAAAATTCTACGAAAAGCCGACATCAAACCAATTTTCCGAAGCAGAAACAAAGTATCAGACATGCTCGGTTCTACCAAGGATGCAGTTGACAAACTACACACAGCTGGCGTGTATGAAATTGGTTGTGCGTGTGGATTAGTCTACATAGGTGAGACGGGACGTCCGATTAGCACAAGGCTCTCGGAACATGAAAGATATATCCGCCTGAAACAACACACTAAGTCAGCAGTGGCGGAACACCGAGACGAGTGCGGGAAACCAATATTTTTTCAAGAAGCCCGCGTCCTGGCGAAACAGCCTCTCACTTTCAAAAGAAAGATTCGAGAGGCGATAGAAATAGCCAAAAGACCCGCCAACATGAATAGAGAGGACGGGTACAAGCTTCCGAGGTCTTGGCTGCCTGCAATAGCAGGGCTACGGAGCGGCGGCAGAGCCGTGGCGGCCCATGCAGACACGCGGAGACCCGCAGTAGTGGTCGCGAGCACACAAAGCAATGGCACGCCGCAGCCTTCTTCTGGACAGCATGGAAACAGTGTGACGTCACAGCCATCACCTGTTCGCTATTTCGTCCGTCTCCTCCAGTGGGGTGGATTAATATAAAGACCAATAGAAAACAGCTATTTCAGCCAATGACAGATAATAAAGGAAACACCAATAAAGCATACCTTTCACCCCTCCTCCTCCTTTTACAGCCAATCAAGTAACGACACGGTTTTCTCGTGCAGCTATTTAAGGAACCAAGTGTGTTCATTTAGCAGCATCTCCGGCGGTACACCGCAAGGTTACCGCCCTTCGATAGTGCCATTTTCGCGCTAATCGAAGTGCTAGGGGTTCCAGGTGCCAGCCAGCCAGCTAGCCAGCCAGCCAGCCAGCAGCAGCAGTTCCCGGTCCCGGCCTGCAGCAGTGGTCCCGCAACCAGCCAGCCAGCCGGCCAGCCAGCCAGCCAGCCAGCCAGCCAGCCCTCCGGTGGCAGCAGCAGTCCAGCCAGCAGCAGTCCAGCCAGCAGCAGCAGCAGCAGCAGCAGCAGCAGCCGCCGCCGCCGCCGCCGCCCCGGCCCCGTCCGCGGCAGCAGCTTCCCTGCCTCTCGCCGTCGCCGTCGCCGTCGCCGTCGCCGTCCGTCGTCCGTCGTCTCCCAGTGTGTGTCCTGTCCTTTTAGTGCTGTGTTTTTTCTTTCTTCTTCTTGTCATCATGTCCGCCCCCACCACCACCGTCACTACTACCACCACCGCCATCGTGTATACGTCCCCTTCCGCCGCCTCCACCACTATCACTTGGTGTGCCCAGTCCCACCCCCCTCCTTCCATCCCTCCCCTCCTCTCTATCCCTTCGCCCTCGCTCTTTGTCGCCCCCTCTCCCGCATCCTCCTCTCGTTCTGATCCTTTCCCCCCACTCCCCCAGCCTGTCACTGCAGCTCCGGCTAGGGTGGTGGCCCGTCGGGCCACTGCCCCCGCCCAGCTCTCCCCGTCGCCATCGCCATCACCGCCGCCACCGCCACCGCCACCACCGTCATCATCGTCACCATCACCATCACTGCCACATTCGCCTGCACCGTCACAGTCACTATCTCCGGCGCCGACTGCTGCGTCCGTGCCGGGACCTGTCCCTTCCCACCACCTCCCCATCGTTCCCGTCCCTCATGTCAGCACCCGCCCATCTGCCGCTGTCAAACGCCCTAGTGGCGCCTCCACTTCCTCTGCTCCTAAAAAGGCTCCACCCCGCCCCCCATCCCCACCCCAAAATGCCATGAACGTCTCCCCACCAGGCCCCGCTCCCTCCTCCTCCTCCTCCCCACCCGGTCTCTACAAATATCTCCTGTCCCGTCCCGATCCTTCCTTCCTCGAGGCCCGGAATCTCTCCCTCCTCCTCCGCCAACATTTCCCTGGCGCCCCCATCTCTCTCCTTACTCCCAGACGGGATTCTGTTCTTATCTCCTCCCCCAGCCCAACCCTCCATACTGACATCCTCTCCCGCCTCCCCATCACCCGTTTTGGTCCTCACGCCTCCCTCACCCCTGCTCCCTCCCCACCTCCTACCCGCCAACCCCAACCCCCGCGTCGCCCGCCGACCCTCACCGCCGTGATCACTCGGCTTAGCCCGTCGATCACGGAGGAGGAGGTGCTGGCGGAGCTGAAGGCCCATCCCACCCTGGAGGTGCGGGCAGTCCGCCGCATTTTCAACGCGACCGGCCCCACCCGCCTTATGCGTGTTTTCTCTGAGGACGCCCCCTCCATTGACCGTCTCCTGAAGGAGGGTGCCCTCCTCTTCAATCAGCGGTACAAGGTCGACCCCTCCCGTTCCCCCCCTCAATCCCTGTGCTGCCAGAGATGTCTGCGCTACAATGCACATCCAAAAGCAGAGTGCCGCGAGGCCCCCACCTGCCCGCATTGTCGGCAAGCGCACTTCCTCTGGCAGTGCCCCAACCTCCAATCCCCTCCCTCCTGTAATACCTGCAGCCTCCCCCACCCCACCTCCTCCCAAAAGTGTAAAGCCCGACCCCCTCCCACCACTCCTGAACTCACCGTACCTGTCCGTCCCCTGGACGCCCCCACCCCTCCTGGCAATTCCCTTCGCCCCCCCCCACTGCTGAGGACATCATCAGGTTCCTCACCATTGTCCTCCAAAACGTCCATCCCTTTCAGCGCCCCCACACCTTACAACAGATCTCCCTCGCCGCCCGTTCCATATTCCACCTTAAAATGTACGCCACCTTTTCCAATAACCAGGCCCATTTCACCTTCTCCCGCCTTGACACCCTCGTATAAGTCCTTATCATGGCGCGACAGCATCGTATCCTTTTCAACAATATCCGCTCCCTTCCCGCCAACAAGAACCTCTTCCTGCACACCCTTGCTACCCACCGTGTGGATGCCTTCCTCCTCAATGAAACCTTCCTCCAACCACACCACTCCATCCACACCTCCCCCTATCTCCTCCACCGCTCCGATAATCCCCTCCCAGTTGCGCGTGGCGGAGTTGCCATTGGCCACCACCGCCAGATCCCCGTTCGGCTCCAGCCTCTCCTTCCCGACCCCACCGAACACCTGATCCTTAGTCTCTTCTTCCCCGGCCTTACCATTACCTGTGCCACCATCTATGTCCGCCCCAACACCCCTCTTCCTTTCGACTTCCTCTCCCACATCGACCGTACCTTCTCCTCCTATGTGATCGCCGCCGACCTCAACATCCATAGTCGCTCCGCTGCCCAGTTACGGCGGTGGCATCGGTTCCTCTCCTCCCTTCAAGGCGACCTCATCCCCATCCCCCAGCACACTCGTCCCGAATCCAACTCCACTCCCGATGTTATCCTCTCCTCCCCCAACCTCCTTGGTCGCATTACGGTGGATGTCCTGGAGCCTATTGGTAGCGACCATCTCCCTGTCCTCCTCACCGTTTCAGACGGCCGTCGCCCCCGCCCCGACCCTCGTCATGACCCTCCCCCTAAGTACATCCATGACTATTCCCGTGCCAACTGGAATGCCTACCGGGATACCCTCTCCACTCAGGTCGATAGCCACCCTCTCGCCTACCGCCGTCCCGAGGATGTCACCCATGCCGCCTCCTTTCTCCAGCAGACCTTGTCTGAGGCCGTGGAGGCCCACGTCCCTACTGTTGCCATCCACCCCCACCGTCCTACCTTACCACCACAGGCCGTCCTCCTCCTCCGTGAATCCCGTCGTCTCTACCATGCCTTCCTCCGCACGCGTGACCCGGACACCCTACGACGCCACCGGCAACTACAGCGACACATTCGAAATTTGCTCGCGGCCAAGAAACGCCTAGACTGGCGACAGACATGCACCCGTTTAAATGCTACCCTCCCTATAAACTCGTCCAAGTTCTGGACCGCCTTCTGTCGCCTTACCGGAACTAAACCCTCCCCCTACTATCCTCTTCTCCACGATGATCACCCCTTCCCTGACGCTTTAGTAAGGCCAATCACTTTGCCTCCTACCTGTCCGATGTGTTTTCCATCCCTGATGATCCCCAGTTCGATTACTCCCTCTTCCCAGATATCCGCGATCGAACTGACACCTCTGTCCCTCCCCTCGCTCCTGGTTTCCAGTACTTGGACAACATTCCACACACGGACTTTAATGCCCCCATCACCACACAGGATCTCATCAATACACTCCGCACCAAACGCAACACCGCTCCTGGTCACGATCGTGTCACCTACCGTCACCTTCGTGAAGCTCCTGTCTCTTTTCTCTCCACTCTGGCCAGGCTCTACAATGTAGTCCTGTCCACCGGTTACTACCCCGACCTGTGGAAAACCTCCCGTATCCTCATGTTCCTCAAACCTGGCAAACCGCCGTCCGCCGTCTCCTCCTACCGTCCCATCAGCCTTACCTCGGTCTTCAGCAAGGTCCTGGAATCTATCCTCACCCGCCGCATCCACCAGCATCTCCGCCAGCACCGCCTCCTCCCCGTTACCCAGTGTGGCTTTCGGCTGTCCTTCTCTTCCGACGATCTTCTCCTTCACCTCACTCATCTCCTTTCCGAACAGCTCAATTCCCGTCGCTCCGCAATCTTCCTCTCTCTTGACCTCGAACGCGCATATGACCGCGTATGGCATTCCGGTCTCCTCTTCAAGCTCCAAACCTTCGCCCTTCCCATTAACTACGTTCGTCTGATCGGTTCCTTTCTCTCCCGCCGTCCTTCCCATGTCACCATCCATAACACCGATTCCTACACCTTTTTCCCCTCCGCCGGTGTGCCCCAAGGCTCCGTCCTCTCCCCCCTTCTGTACTTGTTGTACACGGCGGACATGCCGCCCCCGTCACCCCCCGTCCACCTTCTCCAGTTTGCCGATGACACCGCCTTCCTTGCCCTTGCCCCCACCCTGCGACGCTCCCAACACCTTCTCCAATCCCATCTTGACCGGTTCACCGCTTGGTGCAACCAGTGGTTGCTCAAGGTCAATCCTTCCAAAACCCAGGCGATCATTGTAGGCAAAACCACTCCCTCCTTCCGCCTCCTTGATTTCTATCTCACCGTTTATGGCCGTCCCATCGCTCTCACCCCCACCCTTAAGTACCTTGGCGTCACCCTCGACCGTCGCCTCTCCTGGACTCCCCATCTCCAGACAATCCAAGCCAAGGCACGTTCCCGACACCGTCTCCTCAAGCTCCTTTCCGGCCGAACGTGGGGTCTGGACCCCTCCACCATCCTCCACACCTATAAGTCCCTCATCCACCCTATCCTCTGTTACGCCCATCCAGCCTGGATCTCCGCCCCCCCTTCCTTTTATAAATCCCTCCAAATCCTTGAACGCCATGCTCTCCGCCTTGCCTATCGCATCCGTCTCCCTTCCCCCACGCGGATCCTGTATGACCTTATCCCCTTCCCCCACCTCCTCCTCTTCCTCGAAAGGATACGAATCCTATACACCTCCCGTAAACTCGATCCTCCTCACCCGCTCGTCTCCCCGATCCTCTCCCACCCCCGCCCGCTGCCGCGCCTGTACTCCCATGTCCCACCCGGTCTCCATCTCTCCACCCTCCTTACCCTCTCCCGAGGTGGCTTCCGCCAGCTCCTCCTCCCTGATGATGCCCTCCTCCCCTCCATCTACCCCTCCTACCAACTTTGATCCTCCCGCCCTCCTCCTGTGCTTGCTCCTCAGGGCACCCTCCCTCCCTTCTCTCCCTTTTCCCTCCCTCCTCCTTTTCTCGTCCCTCGTCCCCCGGGCCCCCCCTCCCCTGTCCCTATCCTCCTGTCCCCGTCTCCTAAGCCATGGCATCCTCTTTTCCTCCCCTCTCCCCCTCCTCATCCCTGTTGCCCTCTTGGCAGGTCCCCGGACTCGCACACGCTCAGTGGACATTCGCGCGCCAGAGATCACCGCCATCAGTGTATTGTGTGTGCCGTCATGTTTAGTGTTCAGTTTCGCCGTCACGCTCCATTGGTCACCAGTGACATCGTCTTCTTCAGTGTTTGTGCGTCGGGTCTCCAGTTCATAGTGTGGATTGTCCTCAAGTGTGAACGGCTTCTTGTGCTTTTATATTCTTGTGTCTCCTGTTTTTTCCCGCCGTTTTTCTATGTAATGTCTCTTCTTTGTTTTATCTCCATGTACTCTCTTCGGCTGAAGAGCGGCGTATTGTGCTGCTGCCAGCCTACCTGGTTGTTCAGGTTTCAAAATTACAATAAAGAAAAAAAAAAAAATTCATTTAGCAGTTAACGTAAGGCCCTGATGAAGGCTAGCTGCAACGCTGGCCGAAACGTTGGCGCATTTTAAATTAAGACGATGCGGTCTGATACCCTGAAGAATTTTATTGAAGAAGACAACGGCCGCGAAAGCCTACGCTTACAAGTATAATTTTGCTTCAATTAGGGAAGAAATATGAGAGACTGGATTAAATCTTATGAACAAACAGTAAACTTAATGTTGTGTCTATCTGGATGAAATTATACTTCAGTGATGCGCGAATCAAGGTAAGGAAATTTCCTGGTGTACACCTGTGACTCTCAACGGCTGACACTGAATGCTGGGCGTGCCTTTGGTAATCCCAGCCTCTCCGCCTTATGCTAGATGACTTGCTACGTGTCAGTATAAGAGGGGCACGCCATCCGCTCAGTAGCTCGCTATCACTCGGGTTTTGCTGGCAACGCCCGCATCGTGATGTAACTACTGTTTGCAACGAACGTTATTCAAAACATGCACCCTCTGGCTCGCAGCAGGCAGCTTTGCTTTACAGGCTCGACAGCTTGCTGTCGGAAACACTTACCTTACTCACTGAGGTGACAAATATCGTGGTATACCTCCTAATATCGTGCCAGATCTACTTTTGCCAGGCGTAGTGCACCAACTCGACGTGGCACGGACTCAACAGGCCGTTGGAAGTCCCCTGCAGAATAACTAAGTCATGCAACCTCTACAGCCATCCATAATTACGAAAGTGTTGCGGTGTTGAGAGCGAACTAATCTCTCGATTACTTCCCACAAATGTTCGATGGGATTCGTGTCGGGTGATCTGGGTGGCCAAATCATTCACTCGGAAGTCCATATGTTCTTCTAACCAACCGCGAACAGCCGTGGCCCGGTGAATGGCGCATTTCAGCCATAAATATTCCACGGTTGCTTGAGAACATGAAGTCCACGAATGGCTGCAAATAGTCTCAAAGTAGCCGAACATAACCAGGATACAGCCCATTCCATGTAAACACAGCCCACAAAATTATGGAGCCACTACCAGCTTGCCCAGTGCCTTGTTGGCAACTTGAGACCATGGCTTCGTGGTGTCGGTGCCACATTCGAACACAACCATCAGCTCTCACCAACTGAAATCGGGGCTGATCTAACCAGACCACCGTTTTCTAGTGATTTAGGGCCCAACTGATTTGGTCACGAGCCCAGAAGACCCAGATCCGTTCCGTGTGAACACAGCCCACACCATTATGGAGCCACCACCAGCTTGCACAGTACCTTGTTGACAACTTTACTCCATGGCTTCGTGGGGTTTACACCATACTCGAACCGTACCATCAGCTGTTACCAAATGAAATCGGGACTCATCTGACCGGGCCACGGTTTTTCAGTCGTCTAGGGTCCAACAGATATGGTCACGAGCCCAGGAGATGCGCTGCAGGCGATGTCGTGGGATTAGCAAAGGCATTCACATCGGTGGTCTGCTGCCACAGCCCGTTAACGCCAAATTGCGTCGCACTGTCCTAACGGATACGTTCGGCCAACGTCCCACATTGATTTCTACCGTTATTTCACGTAATGTTGCTTGTCTGTTAGCACTGAAAACTCTACGTTAACGCTGCTGCTCTCGCTCGTTAAATGAAGGCCGTGGTGAGAGCTTGAAGTTTGGTATTCTCGGCACACGCTTGACCCTGTGGATCTCGGAGTACTGGATTTCCTAACAATTTCCGAAATGGAATGTCCCATGCATGTAGCTCTAACTTCCATTCCGTGTTCAAAGTCTGTTAATTCCGGTCGTTCGGCCCTAATCATGTCGGCAACCTTTTCACATCAATCACCTTGGTGCAATTGAAAGCTCCGCCAATTCACTGTCCTTTCATGCATTATGTACACGATACCACCGCCATCTGTAAATGTGCATATCGCTAGCCCTTGACTTTCGTCGTCTCAGTTTATACTGGGTGAGGCAATTAAAAAGGCCTTCCCAAAAATAGCTATAATGACTAAATGTATCGAGGTGCAGTTTTCACCAATGTATAGTGGACATTATGGCGAATTTCGTAACGTTCGCAAGTACTTTTTGTCTTTCATACGCTCCGAATCAGGACACAGACTTTGTTTTCCCTAATGAAACTAAATACTTTTTTCTGTGGCATTTGAAAGAAGCTTCTAATAGAACGTCAACGACATAGCGACTATGGGACTCGAACAAATAGTAGCAAGATAACAGGTCCCCAAACCACTGTGCTGCGTCAAGAGCAGAGGTTTCACAAACGTCTGCCCTGTTGTATCAAATGTAAGCTAACATGTAACTCAGGTACGGTTCGTGTAGTTACTGTCACGGCTGTCGGCGGACACTCACCTGAAGATGGCAAAATATTGTGGCAGGAAGTCAACATGATGAGGCTACAATCCCGAAACCTCATCACTGCTCAAACTGTCGACCTCAAGCATTGCTACACGCTATAAATTGATTCTGGAGAAGCAATACTGCACATTAAATTTAGTGTAGAGTAAACGGCAGGCACGTGTTATAAGGCGTATCGTATCTTTGGGTGTCTTCGGTGTTTCCTAATAGACTTCTTGTTTTAATTTTCGGCAGAGATAAAAGTATGGAAGTCTGGTGAGTTTGCAGACCATATTGCGCTTCAAGAACGACCATTGTAGTGCTATCCAAATGTTCTCTTAAGAGGGTCTATGATTACATGTGCGGAATGGGAGGAGTATCCGTGCTGTCTGTACCACAATGATAGCCTTATGTCCAGTGAGATACCTTCCAATAACTGCAGCAGCGGCATATCTTACGAGCCCTAAATACTCGAGTGTATTTAGAGTCCCACCAACAGAACAGGGACCAATGATGCAGGTCTTCAAAAACACGCACCAAATGTTGATAGACCAAGAGTGTTGCTTTTATGGAGTTCTTTGTGTCAGCGTGCATTTTCAACTGACGATTAGTGCATACTGCGAAGACTAATTTGTTCATGGTTTGTAAACGACGCTTCTTTCTTAAGCAAAATTTGGCATAGATATGGCTCACCACTATTCACTTTTAGTAAATAACATTCGGGGAACTGTAACCAATCTTCGAAGTGATAGCCATGAAGCTATAGACGTACGTACGTTATTCTCCACACTTCCTGCTCCTAGAACGTTTTTCATAATGCTTTTCATCACACAACCGCACCGCTGCTCTAATAGTTTGTCAACATTTTCCATAAACTTTATTCACTTTTTTTCACTGTGAGTGTCTGAATAGTTTTTTTGAGCAAGTTATCTGATTGCTACCATAGCAGAACACAGACTGATGGGCTTCAAGCTCACAGGTAAATTCGCCATATTAGCAGCCGTAGCTTGGTGAAAACCGCACCTCGATACGTTTATTGTTTCTGTATATATCTGGGGTAGCCTATCTTAGGTGCTTCAGCCTGTATACACTGCTGAGAGGTGATTGTGGAGGTCAAGGCACAGTACCCACCTTAATCCTATCATCGAAAAACCAAAATTACGCAATTAATATTCTGTCTGTTTGGAGTATGTGTCGGCACTTCTGATCCGCACAGAAATAGGCTCGCTACAGTACTTTAGTATGTTGTAGAGAAACCAAAAGGAAATGTCGGAGACCATTGATGAAACAGAGTGACGTGTGGTGATTAGTTTCCTGCAGTTGGTTGGCAACAATCCCTCTACGATTCGTCCTGAGTTGGTGGAAGCGTACGGCAACAATTCACCGTCATACGTCATAGAGGTCCAGTGGCACAGATTCTTATAGTATGCGTAAATAAGACCGAACGACGGAGAACGAAAGGGCAGACCGTCTCTCTGTGAAGAGAGAAGAAAAAAATAAAAGGAATCGCAAGAGGAGTCGCTGTTTCTCCAAGACCATGAAGCCCATTGTGTGACAATGGACGCCAAAGACGAAAACGTCAAAATGAGTCATGGAACGGAGCTCGCACCGAAAGATTTAAGTGTTCGTTTTTTTCCGCAAGCTGTTCGAGAGTGAAACGACAGAAAAATTGACTGAAGGTGGTCCGATGAAACCTCTGCCAGCCATTTAATTTTGAATTGCAGAGTAGTGGTGTAGACGTATATTTAGACCAGTTTTCAACACCGTGCACAACTTGCGAACAGGACAAAGGTCTTCGCCCGTTTATTCCCTCGACAGCTTCACAGGCACTCAAAAAGCCTGGTGAACCGAGGCGGGAGCGAAGATGCTATAGCCATGTCTGGCCAGTCCAAGTGAATTCTTTGGCCGCCTAATCACCACATACAAGTAGTGGATGTATCACTATCACCGCGACACAAAGCTGCAAAGCAAACGGTGGAAACATGGGGATTCGTCTCCGGCGAAAAAGATGAAGACCCATGCATCATCGAGCATGGTGACATCGAGTGTGTATTTGGACTGCCACGGTGTATGCTAACAGATTATGCTCGTAAGGGGCAAACCGTCACATGAGTGTACCATGGAAATCTCCTCACCATCTTTGAAGACGAAATGTTGCGGAAAGCCGTCCGAAGGTGTGTTTATTGCTCCATAACAACGACCTTGATCCTAGCGCACAGAATGCAGACACACACGGTGCTTTTGTGGGATATCAAATTTTACCTCAACGTGGCCTACGCTACTAAATGACTCCATTTCCTTTCCTCAGATGAAGAAACCATTGCATGGCAGGCATCCCCAGAATGCCCACGAGATGATTGTAAAAGCGGAAGTTCGACAATCGAAGTCTCCTTCAAGTCTTCCCTTTGTAAAATGTGTAGCACTGAAGGGCGAGTATGTAGAGAAGAATTAACACATTTCATACTCTCACCTCGATTGTTTCTAGATGACTAAACCTTTCTGACTACCCTTCGTAATGAGGCTATTCCCAATTTTTTCATAATCTATTCAAGATATTGACATTAGGTTTCCCACAAACAACCGAGCCAAGAAGAAAGATCAATTTTTGGTACATTTGTATCTTGTTAAAGTATTAGCTACTATGGTACAGAAGCAGCTGCTATTATTTCGGGGAAGAACTATACTTTGTTAATCAATAAGTGAGACCTTTTGAAAACTGAAATATAGCACTTAGTTGCCTTTTAATGTTAGCGAAGGAAAAGGCTATAAGAGTACAGCAACATGTTTCTGCAGATAGCAAATTACCTTCTTGAAGCCACGTTGAATGAGAAAATGGTTGGAGAAATCTAATAAGTGAAACTGTATACCAGACTTCACAACGGAAACAAAATCAGTAGAAACGAGGTACTGAAGTGCAGATCACATCCAAGTGATGATACGGATTCGCCTCATGCCCTAATGCTGATGAGCTCTCTTAAATTCAAACTAATGCGAATCAAGAGCAAGAGTGTTGGTAAAGTGATGCTGACAATTTCAGCAGAAATAAAATATTCTAAAGTCTTCGAGACTGTGGTAAGCAATAACTATAATTCAACTGAGGAGCAGCCCAGGAAAATGAAGAAGGAAACTATTGACGCCAGTGAGGTCATCACAGCTGGGAAATCCTAAGTAATGAAAAAACATCATTTTGTCATTCAGAGAAGCAAACCTCAAGTGAAACAACAGTGTTTAGGATAGCCACCAGTGTACAGGGTGTATCTTAATTAATGGCGTTAAAGCATACAGTTGAAAATACACGATATTAGAAGGAAAAAAGTGTGATTCATGGACTCTAAAACGCATACCTTAGAATCTAAGAGCGCTTCGTCGATACCGTGAGAAGAATCTCTTCTGCTACAAGGTCTTTGCTTTTCATATTCTGGCAGGTGGTGTTTGCTGTGTCGTCCGAACCATACATAACCAAGGCAAAAGCACCAAAGGCGCAAAGATGCGAGCTGCTGCCAGTGCCATGCAGACTTGCCACTTATGCGAGTTGCACCAGCACCACGGGCCAATTGCCGACCGAGTACAATCCGCCAAAGACCAGACGACAACGGACAGAAGCCTGCTCGGAAGATAGAAGAGCAAGTCTCACCCACTTGGCTACAGATCATCGTCCAGGGCTGACCTAGACAGAAACTTCGTTTAGTGAACTCTTAGAGGTGAACAGGCAGTTGTTGTAAATTGCATTTGCTATGTACTGTGAAGTTTACCTACGATTATTTGCACTTAGCCATTGAGGGCCTCTTTTGTGTTACGCTACGTGCAGTGCTGCAGATTTCATTATTCGACAAGTCACAAAAGATAAGTAAACCTTTTAAATTCATTTGTGTGACTTTGTTACTAATTTGTTGGTGGTTGTAGAACCTTCGTTCTCATATCCTGTTATCTGTTCCTGGGGCATAGCTGTGTGACAGTGGCAGGGAGAAATTTTCTTAGCGGTATACTGCACCAGAAGCCGTTTCACGAACTCACAAACTCGGCCTACCGTAAGAACAATGGCAACTCGGCCTCCACAGCAGCAGTGACGAAGCCTTTACAAAACTGGCGACGAGAGTTAACAAAAGCATTATGGACCAAAACAAGAAAAAAACAGTAAATATCATCTCTAAAATGCATACGTTAAGAGCTACGCCTGCTTGTTCATCACCACTATTGCGAAACTCTCTCTTCTGTTAGACAAGTGCTCCTAGCATAGTTATGCATTTCACAGCCCATATTTATCACACAATTTTTTCTTGCTGTGGTCCATGCTACCTTTTCCCAAACTATGGAAAGCAAAAATCTTGCAGTACTTATCGAAGAGTCTAAGGCGCTGCAGTCATGGACTGTGCGGCTGGTCCAGGCGGAGGTTCGAGGCCTCCCTCGGGCATGGGTGTGTGTGTTTGTCCTTAGGATAATTTAGGTTAAGTAGCGTGTAAGCTTAGGGACTGATGACCTTAGCAGTTAAGTCCCATAAGATTTCACACACATTTGAACATTTTTGTATCGAAGATGTAGTGCTCATAGCTCCAAGATATGTATTCTAGAGCTAATATTTCCCAGACTTTTATGCTTATAGTATCGAGTATTTTCAACTGTATGTGTTTACGCCATTCATTATGATACAGCCTGTATCTACATCTACATCTACATTGATACTCCGCAAGCCACCCAACGGTGTGTGGCGGAGTGGTGGTGTGTATACTGCTAATGGGTGAAACAGACATCATCAATAAGCGACATCGGAAGAACCAAGTGATCCCTGGTAAATTATTGGTTGTAGAAAGCATACACAAGATTAACTGCAGGTCCACAGAGTGACAAGGAATATATTAGCTTGCAAAGGGCGGGTGGGAAACAATGTCAAGGACAGAGGAGAGAGCAGACAAATGGAAAAATGTGTTACATGTGGACGTCATCTGGTCCACATGCCAGACAGGATGTTTACAGAGCCGCAGTAGACGCTATCAACTCTAACTGTTTTGTCTTTCTACAGTCCAAGTATCGAAGATATGCACAGTGTATCTTGTTTGGAAACAACATTGTTCCATTCACTCACGGTACTTTCTGTTGATAACAGCAACGCCTACTTTACTCTTCGTTCTCAAGCTTGCATTCAGTATTGCACGATTCTGCGTAGAGTTTGTTTTCTCCAGCAGTGTCAGTTGTACAGTAACGGCGAAACATTACAACGTCTCGTAAAGCTCTCATAACGATACGTCAACCCAACATTGCACCAACCAGAGGTACATTTCTTCACCGGCAGATGGCCAGTCACCGGGGCGTTATTTATATGCGCCAATCGAGTCACCAGGAAAGTTCGAGCCGGGGCCGTAACCAGATGGACGCCATGCTGCAGGACTCCACAGCATTCCCTGAACAGCCACTGTCATCATCAGCTTACCATACCAAGGTCCGGAGTTTGGTTCGCCATGCGCCCAGCCTTCAAGCTGCAGTCTTCGCTTACACTGGCGGCATTGCCAGCCACAGCGGTCTGCAGAAATGCCGTGCTAGCCTCAACCGGTCGCCTTTGCCACTCAGCGCCGAAGTCAGCGCACTGGCTCCCAGCACCATGAGTGGCATTCAGGGGCGTCCACCACTTCTACTGTACCAACACGAAGACGCGCACGTGTATCTGCTCTAGCTGGTGCACAAAGAGTTGTCATGAAAGCTGTCTGTCTTGGTGGAGCCACCTTCACCACCGAAAGATTCCCAGATTCCCTGCCAATCCATCAAGCCCATAACATCCAGTTCAGAGAGCTGAAAGCCATCCAGACAGAATCGAAGAACAGCTCTACCACCACCCGCCGTAGAAATCACCACGTCCAAGGCCTCTACTGCAGTATGGAAAGGTTTAGTGTTGAAGAGTTGGTAAATTTGCACTTATAAGGAGACTACCTGCCAAACGGATTTTTGTAATTTTTTATATTTATGGTACGTGAAGTTCAGAACTAAAATGTCAATATCCCGAAGCAGTTCGATTCAACTCTCCTGATACAACCTTGCTGCTCGTCGCCCGTTGCCAATTGCCTTTCCGTAAGTAAACACCATGCCGGCAAGCTCTCGATTCGACTACGGTACCACTGTATACAACGCTGTATCACATCCACTACAGGGTGAGTCAGCAAGAGAAGTGATTCGGACACTGGATTACCAATTACTATGGCAGCAGAGGGCACTAGGACACGACGTATGGGGAGCACAACCAGCCTAGAGGAGGAAACAATGCATACTGTAACTGTGGCTGCATGGCACGGCAGCAAGACCGCAGTCTCTACTAGGGTTTGTACCACCCTGTAGAAGACTTTCCTATACTATTAAAACAATTACGAGACATTGTTGTGTAAGTGACGCTCAAATAGTTTCCGTTCGAAGGCCATACAGTCCAGTATCGGTATGCCAATCGTCCAATAATGCCATGAGCACTGAGGCAAACGTCCCATCGGCGCACCGGGCTGAAGATCACGTATGGTAAAACACTGTGTCCTACAGTGTGAAGAATTGCGTAACTGCCTGCTGCACGTCCTTGTCCGAGAGGAATTTTCGACTCTTCAATGTCTTTTTTAATGGACCGAAGGGATGATAATCGCATGGGAAGAGATCAGGGATCCTGGGCGTTTCCTTGAGCGTCTTCCACTTGAGTAGTTGCAAATTCTGGATTACGATGTTTGCGGTATGGGGACGTGCGTGATTATGAACTTGGCCCACAGTTCCACAACTGTGGTTTCCGACAGATATGCTGTCCCATACATATTCTTCATGTCCGATGGATGTTTGCCAATGTGTGTCCAACTTCGAGTGGCTCCAAGCAGTATGGGACTTAACATCCGAGGTCATCAGTCCCCTAGACTTAGAACTAATTAAACCTAACTAGCCTAAGAACATCACACACATCCACACCCGAGGCAGTATTCGAACCTGCGACTGTAGCAGCAGCGCGGTTCCGGACTGAAACGTCTGCAACCGCTCGGCCACAGCGCCGGCAATTTGTATCCTTTAGCAGCCGAGAAAAGAATAACATTACGTTGGTCCTGTTAGGACGCATTTAGTAATAACGTCGGGCATAGTTCACGTTTCTCCATTTACTGCACACACGTCGGAAAGACACGAATGACACACTAATCCTTTACCCTCATAGGGGCCGTCCTAAGTTGCATATACACTGCAACAACGTCCTCAAATGCATATTTTTTAATCGCCAATTTAAACGCCTGTTAACAGAAGATCGTATTGTATTGTATTGTATGCTAACCGAGGATCTAGAAACGACGGAGAGGCTTCGTCCCCGCCGCAACCGCAGTGGTACACAACCCCACGACGACAGCCGCAGTCCACCTCACCCCTCCGCCGCCCCACACCGAACCACTCTTTCAGTGTTATTGTGAGATTCGGCCCCCGGTGGACCCTCCCAGGGAACGTCGCACACCAGATGAGTGTAACACCAGATGAGTGTAACCCCTATGTTTGCGTGGTAGAGTAATGGTGGTGTACGCGTACGTGGAGAAGTTGTTTGCGCAGCAATCGCCAACATAGTGTAGCTGAGGCGGAATAAGGAGAACTAGCCCGCATTCGCCGAGGCAGATGGAAAACCGCCTAAAAACCATCCACAGACTGGCCGGCTCACCGGACCTCGACATAAGTCCGCCGGGCGGATTCGTGCCAGAGACCAGGCGCTCCTTCCCACTCTGGAAAGCAGTGCGTTAGACCGTTGGGCTAACCGGGCGGGCCTAACAGAAGATAGCCAGCTGGAATCAAGCACAACACAATTTTCATGAAACTCTCTCGAGAAGTGTCAGAACACGACCATCTTATTATAATAATACACTCCTGGAAATGGAAAAAAGAACACATTGACACCGGTGTGTCAGACCCACCATACTTGCTCCGGACACTGCGAGAGGGCTGTACAAGCAATGATCACACGCACGGCACAGCGGACACACCAGGAACCGCGGTGTTGGCCGTCGAATGGCGCTAGCTGCGCAGCATTTGTGCATCGCCACCGTCAGTGTCAGCCAGTTTGCCGTGGCATACGGAGCTCCATCGCAGTCTTTAACACTGGTAGCATGCCGCGACAGCGTGGACGTGAACCGTATGTGCAGTTGACGGACTTTGAGCGAGGGCGTATAGTGGGCATGCGGGAGGCCGGGTGGACGTACCGCCGAATTGCTCAACACGTGGGGCGTGAGGTCTCCACAGTACATCGATGTTGTCGCCAGTGGTCGGCGGAAGGTGCACGTGCCCGTCGACCTGGGACTGGACCGCAGCGACGCACGGATGCACGCCAAGACCGTAGGATCCTACGCAGTGCCGTAGGGGACCGCACCGCCACTTCCCAGCAAATTAGGGACACTGTTGCTCCTGGGGTATCGGCGAGGACCATTCGCAACCGTCTCCATGAAGCTGGGCTACGGTCCCGCACACCGTTAGGCCGTCTTCCGCTCACGCCCCAACATCGTGCAGCCCGCCTCCAGTGGTGTCGCGACAGGCGTGAATGGAGGGACGAATGGAGACGTGTCGTCTTCAGCGATGAGAGTCGCTTCTGCCTTGGTGCCAATGATGGTCGTATGCGTGTTTGGCGCCGTGCAGGTGAGCGCCACAATCAGGACTGCATACGACCGAGGCACACAGGGCCAACACCCGGCATCATGGTGTGGGGAGCGATCTCCTACACTGGCCGTACACCACTGGTGATCGTCGAGGGGACACTGAATAGTGCACGGTACATCCAAACCGTCATCGAACCCATCGTTCTACCATTCATAGACCGGCAAGGGAACTTGCTGTTCCAACAGGACAATGCACGTCCGCATGTATCCCGTGCCACCCAACGTGCTGTAGAAGGTGTAAGTCAACTACCCTGGCCAGCAAGATCTCCGGATCTGTCCCCCATTGAGCATGTTTGGGACTGGATGAAGCGTCGTCTCACGCGGTCTGCACGTCCAGCACGAACGCTGGTCCAGCTGAGGCGCCAGGTGGAAATGGCATGGCAAGCCGTTCCACAGGACTACATCCAGCATCTCTACGATCGCCTCCATGGGAGAATAGCAGCCTGCATTGCTGCGAAAGGTGGATATACACTGTACTAGTGCCGACATTGTGCATGCTCTGTTGCCTGTGTCTATGTGCCTGTGGTTCTGTCAGTGTGATCATGTGATGTATCTGACCCCAGGAATGTGTCAATAAAGTTTCCCCTTCCTGGGACAATGAATTCACGTTGTTCTTATTTCAATTTCCAGGAGTGTACTTAGAATCTGAAGACCGTTATTTAGCTACAAATTATTGCTTGTGTAATGAACACTAAAATGTGTTGATACTGTTGGGGCTTGGAAGGATCTCAGCAATTATGCAAGAATCAGCTTTACAAAAGTAAGGATGAAACACCGCTTCCTTCATCTAGGCATAAGTTGAGAGTGATGAGCTGACTGAAATCGAGTGCTGGACTGCTAGGAAGACATGCCTGAATGAATTAGATTTTATTCAATTTAGGTACAGAGCTGTGGTCGCCGCTAGAGTGGTGGCTATTGGCCACGGGATGGCGTAGAGAGCTGCACAATCTCAGCAAGCTGCCTTCAGCATGGCCACATGGACAGTGGCATGAATAAAACTAGTGTCACCGGCTGATGTCACAGCATGGCAGTAGCAACAGGGACTGTGTACCATGACCGATGAATGACAACCACGTACAGGCCACTTGCCTGCTTTGCGCCGTGGAATGTAGCACAGGAAAGAACAGTACTCAAACCATAATCCCCAGCATAGCTAACGTTGAAGCGGTGTGCCTTCCATGGGTGATGGTCAGTGACAAGGTGGTCGACAAGATCCCGAGTGGAGCGACAGGGTAGTCAGGCAGCTACCAGTCTGGACTTGAACACACGTCCCACCAAGCAGGTGGCCGCCCTGACGAGGCAATTACCCAGTTGGGGACTCGTTACAGTGATATCACCAGGTAATCTGCATACAACAGTCTGATGTGGTGAATGCCTGTAGCTTCTGGAGCCTAAGTCCAGGGTAAATGACTGGTTGCATAGCTGTACTGCAGTTAGTGATTCCCTCAGAGTTAGAGGTTGGCATACCTCAGCATCGCGAAGACACGTGGATACTGCCTGAGAACACTTGAACACATTGAGAAAGACGGTCCGATTCAAGTACTGTTTATGCAGACCAAGTTGGCTGGTGTTTTTCTCTCGCCAGTGCTTTAGCCTGAAAACTAAAACATGTCAGCACACTTGCTCAGCATTGTGAAGCAATGATGACTTCTCTTGGTGTACTTTCTCGTGCAGTCACTTTTCTGGACGTCTTGTCGTAGCTGAAAGTTGTCTCAAATTCACTGTTCAGAAGCTATGGAGGGTATACTTTGCAGCGTCGACATAATGAATAAGTGTTCTTGCACCCTGAATGTATCTTCTTACGTCATGGTACATGGTCACCATAATGACAGCGTCTCCCTATGATGTCCTTTTGCCAAATTTCCTGGTAGTTCAGTGCTCCAGACTTGGTAAAGGCGCAAGACAACCATAATATTAAAATTATAGCCTGCTTAGGCTGTGGGGCCAACTGCACTATTGTGGTCCCAGATGATTAATGAAAAAATGAAATTACTGATAATTGCTACAGTTCGAAAACAAGTGCTAATGTGAGAACTGTAAAGGCAGTTTCGAATTCTTTATCACTAAATCAACAATGTTTACCTCATTTTGTTTCCATAACATCGTATATCATGAACAGTATTATCAGTTTGCCATCACTTTTTACTTTATTAATGCTTCATAAATCCTCTGCTTTTCGGAATCAGCAGCATGTCAGTTTGAGCAACAGTGGCTGATTTTAAATCTAAAATTCTAAGACGCGTCCCATATACTACGGAATGCAATTCCGTCTAGCTGAAATAGTCTGTTTGTTACTGTGGGTAACGTCAGGTTAATTGAAATTGTTGTAGCTTACACATAAAGCATTACATGGAGCTGAAATGTCCGCAGCCACGAGTACACCATGTTAACCGCATTACTCACTAATTTATTCTTTCCTATGATAAACGTTTTGCTCGTTATAAGGCCCCGTCCCCCCTATAAGGGTGCTTACGACCGCATGCGCCTCTTTCAGGAGAGTATGCGCTAGCTTTGTATGTTAGTGAATCATTAGTGAATCATGGGCTGCGGGAAAACCGGAAGAGAAGAGATTCGAAGTGTTTCAGATGTGATGCTATAGAAGAACGATGAAAATTAGGTTAACTGATAGGTTAAGGAATGAAAAGGTTTTCCGCATATTCGACGAAAGAAGGAAAATGTGAAAAACTCTGACAAGAAGAACGAATAATTTGATAGCACATACATCAAGACACCACTGGTCCCGCATGTATCACGTCTCGCAGCCATCAATCTCCTCATAATAGATACGAGGCGGATACACGCTGTGTCGTCATCCGGGCCCATCTTTGGCCACAGGATTTACAACCACTTTGTCGCGGATGGAAGTCCGTTTCAGGGGGGAGGGATTTGGGACCCTGGCCCGGCGATTTTGGCATCCCGCCGGACAGCACACAACTGTGTCTTCGCCGCTAGGCGGAGCTGCTGGAAACCCTGGTGCCAGCTTCGCTGTGCTATGGCGCTACACGCCATTCAGCCGGCTACTTACAGCTCGAGGCCGTCTTATAAGTTACTCCATGCAGCTGCACGAGGCTCAATGACGTATTCTCTTGCCTATCGTCCCGATGTCGTAACACACTGTTGGTCTTTGTCTCAGTTTTAGCTACGTACCTACGTCTACAGCATACTCCGCAAGGCACTTAAAAATGTGTGGCAGAGGGTACTTTTGCACCATTAAATGAGCCCTCCATTCCTGTTGTTGGTAAGCCTCTGTATTGGCTCTAATTTCTCAAATTTTCTCCTCGTGGTTATTGCGCGAGAAGTATGCGGTGGGAAGTAATATGTTGACCTACTCTTCCCGGAAAGCGCTCTCTCGAAATTTCAATAGCAAATCTCTTCGAGATGCGCATCGCCTCTCTTGTTACGTCTGCCAGCGGAGTTTGTTCAGCATTTCCGTAACGCTCTCGCGCCGGTTAAACGATCCCATGACGAAACGCGTCGCTCTTCGTAGGATCTTCTCTATCTCTTCGATCAGCGCTACATGGTAGGGATCCCAGACAGATCAACAATACTCAATAATCGGTCAACAAGCGCCTTAAAAGCTACTTCCTTTGTGGATAAGCTACATTTCCTTAAGATTCTTTCTACGAACCTGAGTCAGGCATCTGCTTTATCGACTATTTGTTTTATGTGGTCATTCCACCTAAGCTTGCTCTGGATACTAACTCCTTGGTATTTTGAGTTAGAGGGATACTATTTCCAGCGGTTTGTCATCGATAGTGTAGCTGTACATTAGTAAATTTCTTTTCCACTATATGCGGAATATTATGTTACATATATTTACATTCAGGGTCAACTGCCATAGCCAGCAGCATTCATAAATTCTCTGGATGTCACTCTAAAAATCGTTACTACTTTCTAGCGTTGCTACTTTGTTACAGACAACCGCATTATCTGTAGACAGCCTTAAACAGCAACCGACGCTTTCTACTATGTCATTTATATATACTGTAAACATTAACGGTCCTGTCACACTTTCTTGGAGTCCTCCAGAAATTACCTGTACAAGTGTCGATCTTGTACCATTAAAAGTGACTTGCTGAGTTCTGTCTGCAAGGAAGTTCTGAATCCAATCGCAAATGTGCTCCGATACTCTATAGCTCTAGCTCGTATTTTTTTCACTAAACGGCACTGCGGGACGGCGTCAAATGCCTTCCTGACGTCTACAGCGTCAAACTGAGCGCCATTGCCTACAGCGCTGTGGATCTTGTAGAGGAACAGAGCGCGCTGACTTTCACAGGATCTCTAGTGGATCTCTATTGGCGGAATCCATGTTGATTTTTATAGAGAGGATATTCATTTTCCAAAAACGTCATAATTCGTGAGCATTAAACACGTTTCATAATTCTAAAACAGATTTATGTCAACGATATAGGTCTATAATTGTGTTCATCTGTCCTACGGCCCGTCTTAAAAACGAGAATGACCTGCGCTGTGTACCTTTCATAGCTCAAGCGATCTAGGCTAAATTACTGCAAGAAGGGGAGCAAGTTCTTAGGCATAATCTTTGTACAATCTTATAGGTATCACATATGGTCTTGACGCCCTTCCACTACTAATCGATTGTAGTTATTTTTCTATTCCGCGATCGGTTATCTCAATGCCTGTCATTTCGACGTTCGTACGACGAGTGAAAGGAGTTTCCTCTCTCCGGATTATTCGTTGGACTTCCTTTTTCCGTAATGCCGTCTCCATACGACCGTTTTTTTTTAATGTTTGTCATGCCATTCGCCGATCCGTTCATCCCCTATTGATGACCCCAGACCCACCGATCCAGCCTCACTGGGTTGCTGTTGCGTTGTTCTCGACATTCAGTCTAATCTAGGTCACAATAAATATCTCGATTAAAATCATTTGAAACGATTAGCGAAGCTTTCCACTGAATTCTATTCAGTACCTCTTCATTAGTTGCGTGATCCACCCATCTAATCTTGAGCATTCTTCTGTAGCACCACATTCCGAATGCCTCTATACTCTTCTTGTCTAAACTATTTATGATCTATGTTTCACTTCCATGCACGTTATACTCCATAAAATTCTTTCAAAAAGACTACCTGCCACTTAAATCTATATTCGATGTTAACAAATTTCTTTTCTTCAGAAACGATTTCCATGCCATTGCTCGTCTACATTTCATATCCTCTCTACTTCGATCATCATCAGTTATTTTGCTCCCCAAACAGCAAAACTCCATTACTACTTTAAGTGTCTCATTTCCTAATCTAATTCCCTCAGCATCACCCGACTTAATTCGACTACATTCCATTATCCTCGTTTTGATTTTCTTGATGTTCATCTTATATCCTCCTTTCAAGACACTGTCCATTCCGTTCAACTGCTCCTCCAGGTCCTTTGCTGTCTCTGACAGAATTACAATGTCATTGGCGAACCTCAAAGTTTTTATTTCTTCTCCATGGATTTTAATTTCTACTCCAAATTTTTCTTTTGTTTCCTTTATTGCTTGCTCAATATACAGATTGAATAACATCGGGGATAGGCTACAACCCTGTCGCACTCCCTTCCCAACCACTGATTCCCTTTCATGCCCCTCGATTCTTACAACTACCATCCGCTTTCTGTACAGATTGTAGATAGCCTTTCGCTCCCTTTATTTTACCCCTGCCACTTTCAGAATCTGAAAGAGAGTATTCCAGTCACCATTGTCAAAAGTTTTCTCTAAGTCTATCAATGCTAGAAACGTAGGTTTTCCTTTCTTTAATCTATCTTCTAAGATAAGTCATAGGGTCGGTATTGCTTCTCGTGTTCAAACATTTCTACGGAATCCAAACTGATCTTTCTCGAGGTCGGCTTCTACCAGTTTTTCCATTCGTCTGTAAAGAATTCGCGTTAGTATTTTGCAGCTGTGACTTATTAAACAGATAGTTCGGTAATTTTCACATCTGTCAACACCTGGTTTCTTTGGGATTGGAATTATTACATTCTTCTTGAAGTCTGAGGGCATTTCGCCTGTCTCATTCATCTTGCTCACCAGATGGTAGAGTTTTGTCAGGACTGGCTCTCCCAAGGCTGTCAATAGTTCTAATGGAATGTTGTCTACTCCCGGGGCCTTTTTTCGACTTAGGTATTTCAGTGTTCTGTCAAACTCTTCACGCACTATCGTATCTCCCATTTCATGTTCATCTACATTCTCTACCATTTCCATGTATATGCAGCAAAAATGAGAACCCTTGAAAACATTGAGTAATGTTTTTTTTATGCTTATGAGTGTGTTGCTTATGAGGAATGAATGGAGAGTGAAGTGGATAACATGTTCACGATAAGGAACCTTGTTTTCGTCATGAAACTCTCTACCTTTCTGATAACTCATCTGATACGCTTTTAATTTCAAAATAATTTCTTTCATGCAAGATGATGGCTTCCAAAGTGGCCACCATGTTGCTAAAATGACTAATACGTTTTCCTCCTCTCTCATGTAACACACTCTATATTTCTGTTTATCCACCAATTTCTGTTTTAGAAGGCTAGTTCCAAACCTGTGTAGCACCCTGTGTAGCAGTTCTGCGACTGTGACGAGTGCGTGTTACTTGTAGTGTTTGTCTTGGTTCTCGCGACTGTGACAGAAGGGAAAGAGCAGCGTTAGTGCCTGCTCAGATCCTATTCCTCGCGATTAACATCAAATGGACTACTACTCGTACGTTTAATGCTCCCTTCTGAAGGACGCATCTCCATCAAAAGTGTCGCATGCCTTTCTCTGGAAGATGCTGCGGAGAGGTTTGGAATTTAACCAAGAACTTTGGCGTAAGGTCTTGGGATCAATAGACTGATAATTTCATCTCTCCCCTCCTCTCCTTGCCAGCCAAATACTGGTGATGATTTTGTTTTTCACCACATGATTCTAAATAGCTATCTCCAGGAACAGCACCACCTCACGAGCGTGCGTTAGCAGCTCGGCTACGCGAGTGTAGTAATATTCAGAAGACGCTCGGGGTTATATGGGTTAACGGTGGGTCTATAATTTCATGAACATTGAAAGGATTGCAAGCGCTACTGCCAGTACGCATGGATAATCGATTTTTATGATTTGCCATGTCTCGCGTCCGGATCTCCATAAAGACTCAAAAAAATTGCACCAGCTGGAAGTTCATCAATAATCAACTACTAGGCGTGCACATAACCTCTTTATTTTGAATAGAACAAGCTCAATTGACATGATAGTGCTACCGTCGAGATTTATCTAGGAAATGAATGTTAAAATTTATCATTATACTGCAGCCAAATAGTTACGACGTAGAGTCTCATTCATCATTAGTGTCTTTCTGTGTCTAACATTTTATTCTGCCTCCATGTATTACTTACTGTCGCGGACACAAAAGCTGTATGTACACTACTGGCCATTAAAATTGCTACACCAAGAAGAAAAGCAGATGATAAACGGGTATTCATTGGACAAATATATTATACTAGAACTGACATGTGATTACATTTTCAAGCAATTTGGGTAAATAGATCCTGAGAAATCAGTACCCGGAACAACCACCTCTGGCCGTAATAACGGCCTTGATACGCCTGGGCATTGAGTCAAACAGCGCTTGGATGGCATGTACAGGTACAGCTGCCCATGCAGCTTCGACACGATACCACAGTTAATCAAGAGTAGTGACTGGCGTATTGTGACGAGCCAGTTGCTTGGCCACCATTGACCAGACGTTTTCAGTTGGTGAGAGATCTGGAGAATGTGCTGGCCAGGGCAGCAGTGGAACATTTTCTGTATCCAGAAAGGCGCGTACAGGACCTGCAACATGCGGTCGAGCATTATCCTGCTAAATGTAGGGTTTCGCAGGGATCGAATGAAGGGTAGAGCCCCGGGTCGTAACACATCTGAAATGTAACGTCCACTGTTCAAAGTGCCGTCAATGCGAACAAGAGGTGACCGAGACGTGTAACCAATGGCACCCCATACCATCACGCCGGGTGATACGTCAGTATGGCGAAGACGAATACACGCTTCCAATGTGCGTTCACCGCGATGTCGCCAAACACAGATGCGACCATCGTGATGCTGTAAACAGAACCTGGATTCATCCGAAAAAATGACGTTTTGCCATTCGTGCACCCAGGTTCGTCATTGAGTACACAATCGCAGGCGCTCCTGTCTGTGATGCAGCGCCAAGGTTAACCGCAGCCATGGTCTCCGATCTGACAGCCTTTGCTGCTGAAAACGTCGTCGAACTGTTCGTGCAGATGGTTGTTGTCTTGCAAACGTCCCCATCTGTTGACTCAGGGATCGAGACGTGGCTGCACGATCCGTTACAGCATGTGGATAAGATGCCTGTCATCCCGACTGCTAGTGATACGAGGCCGTTGGGATCCAGCACTGCATTCCGTATTACCCTCCTGAACCCATCGATTTCATATTCTGCTAACAGTCATTGGATCTCGACCAACGCGAGAAGCAATGTCGCGATACGATAAACAGTAATCGCGATAGGCTACAATCCGAGGATTATCAAAGTCGGAAACGTGATGGTACGCATTTCTCCTCCTTACACGAGGCATCACAACAACATTTCACCAGGCAGAGCCGGTCGACTACTGTTTGTGTTTGAGAAATCGGTTGGAAACTTTCCTCATGTCAGCACGTTGTAGGTGTCGCCACCGGCCCCAACCTTGTGTGAATGCTCTGAAAAGCTAATCATTCACATAGCACAGCATCTTCTTCCTGTCGGTTAACTTTCGCGTCTGTAGCACGTAATCTTCGTGGTGTAGCAATTTTGATGGTCAGTAGTGTAAGTTGCAAAAGCTGTGAGCTACCTGTAATTCGCTGTACTCATTTTTGTAACATGCCCTTGGATCGAAATCGCGCAAAAAACTGCATATTCCGTAAGGCGAGGGAAAAACTGCAAACAAAAAACGCCTACGTAGCCGAAGTCGCTAACTCACACATGCGCAGTGGCGCTCCATTCGAAGATTCCTAAATAGAAACCTCAAATTTTTTCCGTCAGCGTTTGGACAGCATGAGAAGGAGATGGGTGGCATAGAGTTCCTGATCATCAGGTTTACGCTATTGTCCTGGAACAAATTATAAAACTTTCCAGAATGTCTCGTTCAGTGAGGGCACGTTTCGCTGTTGACAATGATCCGTCCACCTGATGGATGTGTTAACGTCGGCGCCCCGTTTCCTGATATTCAAGAAGAGTAGGTAATTTGTTCCATATTTTGCCTTCTATCATTACCGTGACGCAGATACGACACAAACACTGTACAAGCATTCATTAGTCACTTACAATCAATTTTGGACGAAATGAAATAGTATTTGGGATGTCTTAGCAAAAAATGTCAAACGACTCTTTCTTTTCTTTATCACAAATATACAGGCGGTCTACACAGCTGGAAGAGAATTAGTACACTTGGAAAGACGAAGTTGATTTTGATCTGATGACGGCATATACCTGGGGGATAGTAGATGTAATGATAATTGTTTCTGCGTCGCCGGCCGAAGTGGCCGTGCGGTTAAAGGCGCTGCAGTCTGGAACCGCAAGACCGCTACGGTCGCAGGTTCGAATCCTGCCTCGGGCATGGATGTTTGTGATGTCCTTAGGTTAGTTAGGTTTAACTAGTTCTAAGTTCTAGGGGACTAATGACCTCAGCAGTTGAGTCCCATAGTGCTCAGAGCCATTTTTTTTTGTTTCTGCGTCGTTCACCAACAGATAGCGTAGTGCGCCATCTGTGTCTACCCTTTAATAAGGAATGCTTAGAGCCAAAAGGCTCATGTGATGCAAGCGTGTGAAGCAAGTAGACAACCATGCCACGGGGACGCATTCGTACTTCCTACAGCCAACTGAGCGAGTTTAAAAGGGGACAAACTGTGGCCTTCCGAGTGGCGAGATGGTCCTGTCAGATAATCACCACACAAGATCGACTGCTGCGTCAGTCGTGCAACGATGCTGGTATCGGTGGTCACGTGAACATTCTCACACCCGTAACGAGATTCTGGACGTCCACACAGCACAGACGCCCGCCAGAATCTTCGTATTGTAAGGGCAGCAGCGGCATATCGTATAGCTAATACAGCACAGAGAAGAGGGCTTCTGAGTTCAGACGTGTCAACACGAACTTTTTCGAACCGGTTATTAGCGTGGGACTATGGGCACATACATCTACAGCTCGTGTTTCACTCAAGCCACTGCATCGATGAGTAGGGCTCCACTGGTGCCGTCAGAGGATCGCATGGAAGAGTGAATGAGGTGCTGTGTTCTTCAGCGATGAAAGCAGGTTCTGTCTGCACGCAAATTATGGTCGTTTGCAGATACGCCGTAGAACTGGTGAGCGCTGCCTCGTGGAGTGCATTCGTCCAAGACAGACTGGTCCCACCCTTCCCAGGCCTTCTGCTTTGGGGTGCGATAAGCTACAACTGTCATTCACCATTGGTGATCCCAGAGAGGTCGCTAACCAGCCCTCGGTACGAGTAGAATGTTGTTAAACCCTCTCCTGCAACAGGAAGGTGATGTACTGTTCCAACAGGATAATGCTCGCTCACACACTGCCATTGAAACTCGACGTGCTCTGCAAGATGTGAAGCAATATGCATGCCCAGCACGTTCTCAAGATTCGTCTCCAATTGAGAACGTGTGGGATATGATGCGACGAGAAACGACTCGTCAGCCAGCAAATCTTACAGAACTAGGTGAACAGGTTGAGCAGGCGGGGCTTAACGTATCCCAGGACGGTATTCGCAATGTGTAGCGCCTGCATTGCTGTCCGTGAGCACTAATATGGGCGTCTCAACATCGATCGATATCTGGTATGTCAGAACCGCTTGTGCTATTGATCTGTAAATGTCATAATTTCATGTACTTCATATGCACTTTCACAATAATAAATCTTGAGTGAATAGGAAACCTCTAAAAAAGTGTACTAATTTTTTCTCTGCCAGTGTATTATTTTCCCACTTCCGGAGTCTCATAGCTTTATGATATTATTACTACCCTTCTGTAGCAGGTATTGGATATTTTATGAAGATAAGTGACAGCAGAGAAAACGAAAGATGAAGTGAAAGATTCCCGATGTATAATAAGCAAGATTTCCCAAGGTGCCGAAACAAAGGAAGTGTGAGCGTAAACTGGTAGGGTAGAGAGTGTAACAACTTTTATGATGTCTAAGATTCACTTTTGACGGAAGTAAGGTAAGGGCTTAACGTCACTTCGACAACAAGGTCATTAAGGACAGATTGGAGAAAGATGGGGAGGAAAGTTAGTCTTGTCTAGTACTGCAAAACTACCGTAGACTATCGTAAGCAAGCGTAGACTACGGTAGTTTTCCTAGCAGCTTCGGTCTGTTAACAGTACTAATATGGGCGTCAGAACCGCATCTCGCCATCTACATCAGGAGGGTGACAGAAGATGAGTGCCCGGGAGTTGCAGATGTCAAACTTCTATGAGATGTTTGTATTAAACTTCGCAAAATGGAAATCTTCGACATTCACGACATGGGTAAAACAAAGCGTTAACTTGCACCATGAACACTGAATGAAAAATGTTGCACCATAGTTATCATAAAGGTTCGCACCATCAAAATTGAAGTTGCAAACTGTGCAGGACGTTCAGCTACATATCTATAATGCATACAGAGTAATATTGGTATAACAGGGTGTTGAGAACTGGTGGCACGCAACCGAATGCGAAACAGTCTGTCGTAGAGCTTATCGTGAAACTGGCTAGCCTTTAGCAGTTGCTGTAGATAGTGCGATAATGTGTTTTATAGGCACAGAAAATAAAGATCGAGAGGTTCAATTTGTTCAGTAGTTCCAGGTAGTACGAATTGCAGAGTCACACAATTTTCAGGAGGGATAGTCTGTTCTAAAGAAGTGTGATTTTTATACGCAGACCGGGAATCAAGCAAAAGCAAGTTACTTTGACCAGCTATTGGCCAAAAGTAGTGGTAATATCATAGTTGTAGTTCTCTTACGCCCATTTTCCCACTCTTTCTTGCTCTGACGTAAATATTCCCCACATCCCTTGCAAGATTACACATACGAGGAAGAATCGTAGGGGGCAGAGCACCTCCAACATCTCGCAGCCCAATGAATAACTTTTCAGCCCCTTTACCATCCACATTAATATTCAGCTTAATTGTATACAAATGTATTAAGACACAGATGTTAGTTGACCTTGATACAACTTTCTTGGTGCCTCTAATTTTCAGGGTTCCTTCCATATGCATTTCCTCTTCAAATACTGATTGGTGGGAGCTAAAAACATATTCCTTCCTGAATGGTGGGATAAATTTATCTCATCTACAAATTTTCGTCTCGATTCCGCCGTTTGTTGTCCATTATCAAGCTGACACTTCGTTTGAATTTTTTTTTATCTTAGACCTTACAGTTCTGTGGCACTGTTTGAAAATATGGAACCATCCACTGCTTTCCTTGAAATAACTGTAAACTACGTACGTAACGTAGTAAATTGCATCGAGTATCTTTAAAACAGCAAACACCAGTTTTTGTAACAATTGCGCCTTGTCCTCCCTTGTATATACCTAGTTTTTCTTATGCGCTACAGAGTTATTCGAAATCTGTTCATAACTGTTTGTTTACTCTGCTGCGGACGGTCTTCCATGTGCGTAATTATGTTTAGTACCCGCTCCTTGGACATACATTGTCCTTTACTACGTTTCACTGGAGACGTGATATGTTGCTCCCTATCTGACAAGGATGATGAAGTACATGGCTCGATACTTGTTTCAATATCACTTTCGCTTGTTAAGCAGGTATCGTCATCAGTGTACAAGTCATGTACATTGCTCGCACAGTCGAACGTATACGCCACCACACATTCCACTGCCTCATCTCGAAGAACGGCTTATATTTCACATGCCACTTCTCTCTCACTCTGTGAAATTCCTTGGGCTACTTTCTGACGAAGTGTCAATTTCGACAATAGTTGTTGTAGATACAATGCGATGTTTGGTTTGTCGTTGACATAGCTCTCCTGTATATCAACACCACTAGCACTGTAGCACTGTTGTGAGTTACTCGTCGAAGAAGCAGTTCAACTAGGCTCCGTAGCTTCATACTGTGCTCACAGCTGGATACCTCCAATTACCGTCCCCTGTTACCATCGGCAGCCAATATTGTGTTTGCATGGTAGACGATATGTGGGGCGTTGAATACAGTGAACACCAGTGGTCTTTTGCGACCTCACACTTAAGGGATTCTTTATCCGTCCTGCTATTCGCATGTCCTGATTTTACGGAAGCTGTTAACCAAAAGGAGAATACGAGAACGTGCATTTAAAATATCATTGTTGCAAATACGTTCCCGCGTTCTAACCACTGCTCCATCTCATTTTGTCGGTCCGGATGTGGTGTAGATACGGTTAAGGCACAGGAGTCGATTTGGGAGGACCAGTGTTTGACTCTCCATCCAGTCAACCAGACTTAATTTTCCGTAGTTCTCCTAAAACAATCATGATGCCTGATCTTCCTTCTTCTCTAAGGCGTCTAGAAATACCACATCGGTTCTGCCCATTGAGGTAAATCATAAATAAAACAAACTGTTAGTGACAGGACGATCATCTAGAAGAGTTATATGAACCAGTTGCGGTAATGTAACAGGCCCTAGGTTTTATAGAACTGAAAGATACCAGAAGCTACACTTTTCGGTACCTTCTGACCATATTTTTTATCATTTCATTCCCTGACATCCCGTAGCTGGAAATGTGATTCTTATTTGCACTAGACGAATCACTTTGAGCTTGCATTCCATCTGTTTCTAGAACGATTCAAGACGTAGAATCGATTGCTTTACAGTTGATAGAAGGCATAAGCCCACGTCTTGTGGGACAGGCAATGTCATAAAGTAGAGGATAGAATGATGGGGTGACTGCGCGTGCCCTGGCACTGTGTCAGTAAGTGTGAAGGCACAGCAGGAATGCTGAAAAGTGGTGGTTAATAGGTGAAGGTGCTGCTACCTTGTGGGATGTGAGGTTGGCTCCGCAAAACTTAACGGAAGAAAACTCTGACTGGAGATTACCCATCCTCGTAGAGGTTGGACATAGAGCTGGCGGCACACTCCACAAAAAGAACTCAAGTCGCAGAAGTTCAACAACAGGAAGCTGTGCCGATAAATGGTGACAAACATGACAATGGAAAGGACAATCATAATGAACAAACAAGGGGTTTAAATATCAAGGTTCGACAGTCATCCACTCAAATGATACTTCACATAATATTTAACAGATATTATACCAAATTAACTAAAAGATTATTTGGTGGAAATCCAGGAAACTAAAGAGGACGTGGTCTACCAGGAAACAAATGGAGAGATGGAGTCACAGTGGGCCAGAATATTGAAAACTTCACCAGAATTGCGAAGTCTGCTCCAATAGGGCCAAAAATGGGTACAATGACAACGATTTGTATATCAAAATTGAAAAATTCAAAATGGCGGATCCAGTAAGGCGACAAGAAGCTGGAAAAAATAAATGAAGTGAACAAAAACTGTTCTCGGTGAACATTTACAATTTCAACCGTAAAATTTATCAGTAAGCTGCCCCTATTACTATCTTTATTACAGTGAATGTATGTTAGTAACAAAAATTGAAATATATAAAAGCTTTCTTAATGTTCCTCCTCTTGTGCTTCTTGTTCATCTTCAATTCCTTCGTCATTTTCTTGCTCACCAACATTTCTCTCCTCTTCGTCATCCACATCCATGGGATTCCTTATAATACTCCGCAGAAGGTACCAAGCGGGCAACACTTTCCGATGACAAAGTTTTCATTTTCCTTGGGGCATAGTTTCTGCAAAGAAGATACGGTGTAATAGTAAAATATAGTTAAAAATAATTAAATTTATCAAGGAAAAGCTTATGAATATAAAATAATTATTTTACAAAGAGTACTTTTTATGTTTCTAATATATTTAATGTATATCTTCTGATATTGATTAATGACGTTTTTATTTTGTAATAGCTTATTAGCAATGTTATAGGAATAACGATCGTATATTCGTGTGTGCATATGTGTTTTATCTGCCGGCCGCAGTGGCCGAACGGTTCTAGACGCTTCTGTCCGGAACCGCGCGACAGCTATGATGGCAGGTTCGAATCCTGCCTCGGGCATGGATGTGTGTGATGTCCTAAGGTTAGCTAGGTTTAAGTAGTTCTAAACCTCAGATGGTAAGTCCCATAGTGCTCAGAGCCATCTGAAGCATTTTTTGGTGTTTTATCCGTATTTTAGTAAATTTTTTTAGTGTGAATAACGGCATTTTGCAATTGTCGCTTAAAAAAGGACCCAAAGCCGGAGTTGCGACTAGTAGCTGGATTGTAAGGCTGAATCGCGTAGACAATAGTACATACTTAAGGACAGAATGAAAAAGAAGCCAGACAGTTGTGGAACCTAAAACTTCTCCTTTTTTCTCTTCCGCTCTTCAAATTTTTTGCTTGCATTACGGTAAGAAGTTAATGAACAAAAACCATTTGTTAATTAACGGCTAAAAATGACAAAAGTGTTTGTAATTAACTTCCATTTTTAAAAAACCGGTATGATTTCGTTCAGCAAAAATTTTTCACCCGAACGAAATTCGACCTTCGGAGGAAGCAGCTGGCCGCTTCTAAAACCGGGATTCAATAGTCCCAACGTTATTCTCGCCACCCTACTACACGAAGCTTCTTTATTCCGAACTTTATTTATGGTCACATTTTCTGGATTGTGCCCCAGTGTGGGTAGTGGGGGATCTGCAAAAAATCTACTGTATGGGTGGAAACCTCAAGCGTCAAATCGTGATAACTGGCGAAGAATTTTTGAAGAGGCCAAAGTTCACAACGAACTACAGAGCCACAGAAAAAGAGGAAGAAGAAATAGGCAGCGAGCAAGTAATTTTGTTGTACAGGTTTCTTATCTATTCTGTCAACAGAGATCCTGAAACTAGCTTTTTAAAATGGGAAATAGAATGACGTACTTTGTTAACGGCACTCGAAAGCTCTTGAACACACGAGTACGATGATATAATGTTCGTCAATGTTGACGTTTATGCTTTTCTTAAACGTGTCCGTGATATGTCCTAAAATTTAAAGGCAAGACGACCAGAATTCATTATTCTTGAGAAGAAATAGCTGGGTGTGGAACATACAGAAGTTTGGTGTGGACCTGGAAGCATGCTCGGATAGCCTGAATGGTAAGGCGAACGCTCGCGATAAGTGAGAAATCCGGGTTCGAGTCGTGTCGTCTTATACCTATTAAACTCGAACCCGGATTTCCCACTTATCGCGAGCGTTCGCCTTACCATTCAGGCTATCCGAGCATGCTTCCGGGCCTTTCAATGTATCAGCTGATACAAGAGTATATTACCCATACAACCAAATTGCGTGACATCCGCCTACTATCATTCGTCGAAAACTACGATTCGATATACTGAATCGTTGACGAATTGAAAGAGACACAAATTTTAAATGATTTGCTTTATATAAATTTTCCTTAAATCGACAAACATAAGATCAGAAAATATTTTATTTGAAAATAAGTCTTTTTTTCAAAATAGGAACTATACAGCCGAATGCTTGCAAGTAACGGTTGGTATAATCGACCTAGGTTTCGACACCTACTAAGGGTGTCTTCATCAGAATGAAATTTGGAGGAACCCTATTAAATAATACACTGAAAATTAAGAATGACTGAACACACATTAACCAAGATGACAATTGTCATGACGTACAAGTGTTACTTACATAAAATTACATAGCGAGAAAGCAGTGGTCGGAATGTAGAGCAGCTATTTTCTAGTCAAAAATAAAATAAAATACGTTCTAGCCTTGTCACGTACATATAATAAAAACTATTGCAATTAATAATGGCTATGATCCCTCGATAGTTGACAAGGTCTTCAAACTTCAGACTGACACAAAAGTGACCACTTTAGGCATCAGTCCTGTTTCTGACAGTAACGAGCACAAAAATATTTTCTCGATTCGAATTCTAGTCCCTGTTTCTTATAAATGTCTTTGCCTTCTTACTAATAAATACGGATCCAAAGTTACCTTTTCCACTAACAATAATCTGCATAAAAATCGTATTCACAATGTCAAGTCAACAGCTACTCAAATGCACAATTCAGGAGTGATACGTGTCTCGTTTATTGTGTTGGACAAACTAGAAGATCTTTTAGTGTCTGGTAAAAAGAACGTTTATTGGGAAAAAGAGCAACTAATGTACATAATTCCACTTTTATTGATCACCTGTTAATTTCCAGTCACAAACCGAAAAGTGTTGAAGAAATTTCCATTTTACATAGAGAAAAGGAAGGTCATAGACTGGACGTACTCGAAAAGTTGGAGATTTTAAAGTATATTTCTAAGAGCGATGGTCTCATCCTCAATGAACAGTTAGTTACGTAACAAAAAATTTTTCAATGGTTTTAATCCACTACTTGCAGAATTGTGATTTCTCTATTTTTTTACTATATTTTTCTGCTTCTAGTTCCAAAACATTATTTTCTTCGAATCTGCTATAGTTACCGTTATATGAATATATTTTTGATTGTAAAGCTGTTTATATAAATTTTCCAAATTATTCGTAATAGTAATTTTTGTAAAGCCTAATAGATGGCTCTTATAATTCATCTGTTGGACTACAAGGTAATTCTAAAAATACATTAAGCTCCCTTTCTTTATAATTTGGTTCTATAATTAGCTGTCTTTTTTCAGTTATGTCTGTTATACGAGGTGCATTCAAGTTCTAAGGCCTCCGATTATTTTTCTAATTAACTACTCACCCGAAATCGATGAAACTGGCGTTACTTCTCGACGTAATCGCCCTGCAGACGTACACATTTTTCACAACGCTGACCCCATGATTCCATGGCAGCGGCGAAGGCTTCTTTAGGAGTCTGTTTTGACCACTGGAAAATCGCTGAGGCAATAGCAGCACGGCTGGTGAATGTGCGGCCACGGAGAGTGTCTTTCATTGTTGGAAAAAGCCAAAAGTCACTAGGAGCCAGGTCAGGTGAGTAGGGAGCATGAGGAATCACTTCAAAGTTGTTATCACGAGGAAACTGTTGCGTAACGTTAGCTCGATGTGCGGGTGCGTTGTCTTGGTGAAACAGCACACGCGCAGCCCTTCCCGGACGTTTTTGTTGCAGTGCAGGAAGGAATTTGTTCTTCAAAACATTTTCGTAGGATGCACCTGTTACCATAGTGCCCTTTGGAACGCAATGGGTAAGGATTACGCCCTCGCTGTCCCAGAACATGGACACCATCATTTTTTCAGCACTGGCGGTTACCCGAAATTTTTTTGGAGGCGGTGAATCTGTGTGCTTCCATTGAGCTGACTGGCGCTTTGTTTCTGGCTTGAAAAATGGCATCCACGTCTCATCCATTGTCACAACCGACGAAAAGAAAGTCCCATTCATGCTGTCGTTGCACGTCAACATTGCTTGGCAACATGCCACACGGGCAGCCATGTGGTCGTCCGTAAGCATTCGTGGCACCCACCTGGATGACACTTTTCGCATTTTCAGGTCGTCATGCAGGATTGTGTGCACACAACCCACAGAAATGCCAACTCTGGAGGGGATCTGTTCAACAGTCATTCGGCGATCCCCCAAAACAATTCTCTCTCGATCATGTCGTCAGACCGGCTTGTGCGAGCCCGAGGTTGTTGCGGTTTGTTGTCACACGATGTTCTGCCTTTATTAAACTGTCGCACCCACGAACGCACTTTCGACACATCCATAACTCCATCACTACATGTCTCCTTCAACTGTCGATGAATTTCAATTGGTTTCACACCACGCAAATTCAGAAAACGAAAGATTGCACGCTGTTCAAGTAAGGAAAACGTCGCAATTTTAAGTATTTAAAACACTTCTCATTCTCGCCGCTGGTGGTAAAATTCCATCTGCCGTACAGTGCTACCATCTCTGGGACGTATTGACAATGAACGCGGCCTCATTTTATAACAATGCGTATGTTTCTATCTCTTTCCAGTCCGGAGAAAAAAAATCGGAGGCCTTACAACTTGAATGCACCTCGTAATGTTTCAGATGAGCACATGTCATTGTCCGCGTCCAATGGGTGGCGCTACTTGTATTGTTTTCGAGATAGCAATGTAAGCCACTGGTCCGATCAGTCAGATGTCGTTCCTAGCTAGGCGTACGTGATAGGACAGGAACGTATTTTATTTTTGACTTTAGCATAGCAGCTCTAAATTCCGACCATTGTTTTCTGGCAATGTAATTTTACGTAAGTAACGTTTGTACGTCAAGACGAGTGTAGTCTTGGTTCATGTGTTTTTCGCCATACTTAATTTTCAGTGTATTATTTTATAGGGTTTCACAAAATTGCATTCTGGTGAAGACGTCCTTATTAGGTGTCGAAAGCGGGTCAGTTATTTGTATCCGGTTGGCTGCAAAAATGGAAATGTCGTGTGGCTAGGGCCTCCGTCGGGTAGACCGGTCGCCTGGTGCAAGTCTTTTGAGTTGACGCCTCTTCGGTGACTTGCACGTCGATGGGGATGAGATTATGATGATTAGGACAACACAACACCCAGTCCCTGAGCGGAGAAAATCTCCGACTCAGCCGGGAATCGAACCCGGGCCCCTTGGCATGACAGTCGGTCGCACTGAGCACTTTTTCCCCCCTCATTCAGTTTTTTGGGTATTGTTTGTTTCGTTTGGTCTGGGCGGACGTCACATGACAGCCGTTCAAGTTGATAATTGATTTTTTTACTCAGTTTTTTTTTATTACAGAGCACAGTTGGCAATCTGACTAAACACGCTGAGCTACCGTGCCGCCACCACTCAGCTATCGGGGCACACGGTTGGCTGTAAAATTCCTATGTTTGAAAATTGTATACGATTGCTGAGAAACAGCCACGTTTAAAACTATAAAAAGTCTCCTTATTTTAGCATCCAATGTTGTGGAACGTCTGCACTTTGCCGTAGACGTTTATGCTTGTCTCACACCTCTGACTACGAAAAGAAAATATCTGAAAAGGACACGTTTTCGGTACTTGCTCTGTCGTTTTTCTTTGGCTCATAACAATCCGTAATTGCCGCTTTGTTTCCAGCAATCACTATATGGCGAAGATCTTCCGGTATGCTATTATACCAGTCATTCGTGTGCACTTGATTTGCTCTTCCAGTGAGCGTGTCTACACCTTTTATTTGTTTCCTTTGGCTATCAAGGTGAAGGTAACAGTCACCTACGTAATTACATCTTCCGCTTGCGTCCTCCATCCTCCATCAAAAAGGAGCAAATAGACGAGCTATCGTAATCTTCTATTTCAGGCAATGTGGGTACCATTTGCAATTTTTGTGTCCTTATGTTTTCTCTGCGTCGATTCTTGATGCATTATTCGCTATCCAGTGGTTCAACGATCAACAGACGTTCCTGACGGTATGTAGTACCTCATTCTTTCTGCTAAAGACATCTTTTGTTCCGCAGAATTTCGTTCACAAAATGTAAAACGTGCCGTCATACCATTTAGTGAACAGTAACATACATTTTGCGTTATAGTATTAAATACTATTAAATCTTACGCCCCTTTTTGTGGGAATCTGGCACAATAAAACATTTCCTCACACTTTTCTCCAAGATGAAGGTTCGATAGAGAGTGCAACAGAAAAACAATACGCAATACGGTGAACAATTAGATATTATCCGTGACTGTGTATTATCCGACCACGACATTATTGCACTTGGCCTCCCGTGGCCGATATCGGAAAGGCCCGTGACGTTACAACAAACAAGTACAGTGGTGACCAAGGAAAATGCATCGCATTGTGAGTTACTTCCAGACAGCTGTGCATACACTATCAAGTGGTTCAGCGTGTCCTCGTGAAATATCAGGACAAAAAATCGTGATAAGCCGACTGAAGTTCCCTAACACACTGGTGCAGTAATACTGTAGTCGACTTATAGGAACGTCACCCGCTTTGGTAGCTATAAGAGTGTCCCGCCGGTTCTTTCTCTTCATCAATAACGCAGACACAACACTAAGCTGTAAGCCTGCTCGTCAAGCGCCAGCATGAGAAAGTGCTAGTAACAATAACAGTACTCACAGTTTGCAAACCAAGACAGTCTTTATGTTTGGAAATAAATTAAACATTTATCGATTTACTTATCATATTCCGTAAAACCACCCAGAAAGAGACGTTTCTTCGATGTGGAACATATCATGTCATGTTAAGAGGCAAAACCAGCCACTACAAACTATTACTGTGAAGTATATTAACAACCAATTATGGATAGGATTGATCTACTCATACTGACATTAATGATACTGACAATTCAGTAAAGAGGGTGCGCAAAAACATGGAAAACACTACAAACACAACACATTGTCATGCCTAATAAGGGGTTGCAAAACTGTTGGCATTCAAATGAGCTTCCAGTCGTCTCGTAATTCCTAAATACAGGTCCTGTATGGTTTGCAGGGGAATATTATACCATTCCTCCTGCAAAATAATGGCAAGTTCAACTAACGATGACAGAGGGGGAAAGCGATCGCGCACTCTTCTCTACAAAGTAGACCACAAAGGATCAATCATATTGTGATTTGGTGACTGCAGAGGCTGACATAACCAGTCATGGACGATGCGAGTTGTGTGAACAGGGACCCTGACCTCTTGGAACACAGCATCACGATTGGAGAACAAATATTGTACCATGTGATGGACCTGAACAGGCAAAATAGTCACATAATCCTTGGCAGTAATACGACGTTGCAGAGTAGCCATGGGGCCAAATCATCATCGAACTCCCGTCATGTTTCGCTTTTGGAGCGTAATCCCGGCCAGAAGCTGAAAACCATGTGAAACAAGACTCATCCGACCAAATTACATACTTTTATTGCTGCACAGTCCAGATTTCAACGTTTCGGCACCACGTTTTCCTGTTACGGGCATTTGCATCACTGATGAGTGGTTTTGAATTACAGCTCGCCCTGCAATTTTATGCTTATGGAGTTCCCTTCGTGTTGATTTGTTTCACGAGAGCGACATTCGGTTGTGCAGCGACTTTTGCAGCTCTTTCCCTCTAATTTTTTTATCACAATCCTCTTCAGTGACCGTCTGTCATGATCACTCAACATACAATTTGTCCGCATTGTGAGTTAGTGGATGATGTTCTGCTTTCCCTGTATGCGGTATAAATGATCTATACGATGCCTCTTGAAACACCAAATACTTTGGCTACCTTGGTTACGGAAGCACCTACAGTGCAATCACCAACAATTTGCCAATGTTCGAATTCACTTACCTTCGACATAACGCTCTTATTATGTAAGGTGGTGTGGTCTCCTGACCTTCATTTCTTACATATTCCGTCCTCACAATCGTATTCTGTGCATCAAGATGCTTCATTCGAACCCAAACTCGATAAGGTAGAGTCAATTTTGTATGAATTCAAGTAAGCGATATGCAAATCTAAGAAGTAAATCGCAAGTGCACACTGAGGTTCAAAAAGTCGAGGCTGGCGTACACAACATGATGGCCACAGGAATTTTCGTTCTAAAGAGGCAACCAGCCCACTGGGAGGCTCATCCCTTCAGAGGGGTGAGTGAAAACACACCTACTTTGGCTGGAACAACTGCCCAGAGAGTGGACAGCTTTTGCCAGAGCGAAGGGATAACGACCCTCGTGTTCGACTTAAAAGCAAATTCTGCTACATTGTGTAGGAGTGCCCAGAAGACGCATTTTTTGACGGACCGACTGCATGGTTATGGAGTTCTCACAGAAGGACAGTCTACACCTAACAGAGATGCTACATATTTCCGCATTGGTCAACTTAAACGAAACGTCATTCTCCCGTTTAAAAGAGCAACGCTGATTGGCGGAATATTTCTGATGCAAAGAACCAGAGGAGTGAGGGAAGACAGCGAATGATATACCCTTGCAATTTTTCCAGAAAAAGGGGCCGTTCCGTTGTCACTCTTGGAGCAGTAACACGTTACGAGAGCGAGTGCGTTCATAAGTGTACACAAAGAGCGAGGAACAAAGTCTCTCCTCAGTACTTCACTGGGAGAGCACCTCTGTCATTAGCAAATCGTAGTGATACTCTATATTGAGTCGCTCGCGATTAAGCATTGTTCACTGTGTCGGCCGCCACCATTATTATGTGGTGTGAACACAGAGTACTAGTTAAACGCTTGTGAGCCAGTATTGAGTGGCATCGCGGTAGACTGGTTATCTGACCGGTGTACCACGCCAATCGTTAGACTAGGGGCGAATAGGAGTCGTTGACTTCATCAAGGCGTAGGGAGAGTTTGATTGGCAAAGGTCAATCCAGATAGAAGGAGATAGTTGTGTTATTTTTCAGCAGCAAGCGACCCAGGCAGCAGTCGTCACAGCTCACAGTATTGTGCGCTACAGTGTGTGCGAGCCCCATCTGTCCTCCATAACAGTACACTACATTACATTTCTCACGCAACAGCCTTGTCCGTACCTAGAAACATTATTCAAGTTGTGTAGGCTCGGGTCTCAGCCATTGTGCCAAGTCAATAAAAATTCTTAAAGAAAAGGGAGAAAAGAACCTTTCCATACTTTGTAAGATAATAGCATTCCTATCCATAAGAGACAATCTACTGTTCCAAAAAGAACCCAGAAATTTATTAATTTATAAGAAAAAGTTTCACTTGATTTCTCAGAATTTTTTTTTACAATGAGTAATATTTTTTGTTCATTTAAGGTTTTTCTTAGATTAACTAGCAATACTCCAGTACCCAAGTATTCCACTAGTTACGTAAGAATATAGAATATTTTGGTGTCTTTTCCTTACAGCAGATGACTCCAGAAGATATTTGTTGCTGAATGTTTTTCAAGCAGTTCTTGTTGGTACATCAGGAGTGTCTGTATAACTTCTGTAGTAGTGTGAGGTGGAAATTGTTTCTTGCATGAGCCAACGGGCACTTGTTGGATCAATCCATTGCACAATTTGACAGAAATAAAACCCACACACCTGCAATAACTACTCAGAACGCTGTTCTGACCGCTAGTGGCAGTCGCAAAGTTGTAAGGACATTGCACAGATGCTGTTCCTGGTCAAATACACCCAGAGACAAAAAAAAAGAAAAAATATGTACCACTATGAAGTTTCCTGACCGGCACAAAAATCGGTAGATGTGATATGCACATAGCAACAAACAAATGATTACAGTTTCAGAATAATTGGGTGATGCATTCAATAAAAAGGGCATCACAAATTGAGCAAGTCGGTATCATGTTGGTCGACTTCTGGCCCTTAAGCGGGCAGTTTTCGTCTTGGCATTGATTGACAGAGTTGTTAGATGTCCTCCAGAGGGATATCGTGCCACATTCTGTGCAATTGGAGCGTTAGACCGTCAAACGGCTGAGCTGGTAGGGGGGCCCCTGCCCATAATGCTCGAAATGTTCTCAATTGTGAAGAAATGTGGCAAACTCGCTGGCCAAAGTTTGGTTTGGCAATCACGAAGACAAGCAGTAGAAACTCACGCCGTATGCAGACAGGTATTGGTTCAAAAATGGTTCAAATGGCTCTGAGCACTATGGGACTCAACATCTGAGGTCATTAGTCCCCTAGAACTGAGAACTAGTTAAACCTAACTAACCTAAGGACATCACACACATCCATGCCCGAGGCAGGATTCGAACCTACGACCGTAGCGGTCTCGCGGTTCCAGACTGCAGCGCCTAGAAATGCACGGCCACTTCGGCCGGCGGGCAGGTATTACCTTGCTGAAATGTAAGCCCGGGGTTGCTAGCCATGAGGGGCAGCAAAACGTGGGTAGATTGTCATCGATGTACCGCTGTGCTGTAAGGGTGCCACGGATGACAACCAAAGCGATCCTGCTATGAAATGGCACCCCAAACCATCACTACTGGTTGTCGGGTCGTATGGCAGGTGACAATCAGTCATCCCACCACTTTACGGGGCGTCTCTGGACACGTCTTCGCTGTTCATCGGGGCTCAGTTCGAAGCGTGGCTCATCACTGAAGACAATTCTACTCCAACCAATGAGATTCCCGGTCGAAGACCAATGTAAAGTTGTTTCCCAGTTTCATATGTCACAAGTGTCTTACATCAAGCTTTTCATCCCGCCATGCCTTGCATCACTATGTTACTTTGCAAAAAGTTATCGTTTACACCCTGTATATATGTACGCCAAACTAAACATTTATAGGGCGCTGATAACCTCGACGTTGAGCGCCCCTATATCTCTCTCGCACACACACACACACACACACACACACACACACACACACACCAACATAAACATCTTTGTAACTTTATTAATTTCAAAGAACGCTATCATCAGTGTGAATATGATTTCAGAGAGATACATCCTCAAGTACAACTACTCTGATAAACTATACGAGTGACTAGTAAGCTACTCGGTTAGCTCCCAGGAGCTGTGTGGTCAATGTGACAGAATGTCAATCCTAAGTTAGGTTAGTGGTGTTTTAACGTCCCGTCGACAACGAGGTCATTCGAGACGGAGCGCAAGCTCGGGTTAGGGAAGGATGGGGAACGAAATCGGCAGTGCCCTTTCGTCAATCCTAAGGACCTGGGTTCGATTCCCGGTTGGGTTGGAGATTTTCTCCGCTCAGGGACTGGGTGTTGTGTTGTCCTAGTCATCATCATTTCATCCCCATACGGAAATAACGAAAGACACTTCATATCGAAAGACTTGCACCCGGCGAACGATATACCTGACGGGAGGCCCTAGTCACACATTTTATTTACTCTGTTGCTTTGAAATTCTGGGCGCTTTACAATTTCCGCCTGATATTTGCTGGCAACTTACAAAAATCGTCTGCATCAGGATATAAAACTCCATTCTCACCGATAGATTGGTACGCAATGGTGTATGCAGAAATTATTTTTACTTCTTGTATTATTAGATGAATAACATTCAGGATGAAATGAAATGAACGGATCGATGGTGTTGAAGTCAATGAGTACACAGTGGTAAGAATTGATATCAATGAAAACCACAGAGAGAGGATGAACCATAAAGTAATTTTCGGACTTCCAGCATGCTGCAAATGGTAAATAGGTGAGCAACTTGTCTTATAATTGAAATAATTTGTTGTAGCTCTGACATAAGTTGCATTAGGAAGTATCTTTTTGTATTTATTGAAGGTGAATAATTCAGGAAACCTGTGTCCATTTTCAAACTATCCGCATCGTAGGTATGACAGATATAGTCCTCTAATGTTAGTCTTATGTGATGTATTTACTGTAGTTGAGTCGGTTACAAGTCCCCTTTGATCATCCCTGTAAGATATCGCCTGCATTTGTCACACATATGACACGGATTGTTTGAAAATGGACACAGGTGTCCGAAACTAGACACCATCCGGAAATAACGAAAGACACTTCTCAATGCAGCTTATAACGGAGCTAAAAACTTTTACTTTACAAGTAATTTTCGGTCTTCATGGCTTACTTGTAGCAATGAGGTTGCGAACTTGAGAGATCGTTCTAAATTCACTCTCATTTTTAACCACAAATATCATCAAGGAGTATACAAGGTGCGATCAAAAAGTAAGGGGTATCTTCGTTTTTCTTATAGAATCTTTACTTCATCAACACCAACTTTGTCTCTTCCAAAGCAATCTCCCTCAGATATAATACACGAGTGCCAACGCATTTCCAATTCTTGGAAACACTTGTGCTACTCACTTTTCGTTATGGTTTTCAGCTTCTGCTGCGGGTCTGTTTTTATCTCGTAAATGGTGGCAAAACAACGTCCTTTCATGGTTCTCTTCAGCCTCGGGAATCAAAAGTAGTCGCAGAGGCTCACATATGGCGAATACGGTGGCTGCGTCGAATACGATTAGCTGAGGCAATATAATGATTATGTTTTTTGCCAAAAAATCACGACCAAGCATTGAGGTGTGAGTGGTAGCATTAACGTGATACAATTTCCACGAGTGGTTTTGTCACAATTCTGGTCGTTTTCTTCGGATTGCTTCAGACAAACGGCACCTAACTTTCAGGTAGTATTCCTTACTGATCGTACGACCATAAGGCATGGACTTACGATGCACTATCCCATTTTAATAAACGAAAACAGAGAGGAGACCTTACATGTGATTCATCTTGTCGAATTTTTTTCGGTCTTGGCTTTTCAGGCAGTATTTATTGGGACAATTGGCCCTTAGTTTCGACGGCACACCAGTATATCCATGTTTTGCCTCATGTTATAACTTTCTTTAGAATTTCTGGATCGTTGTCGGCTTTATTCAGCAATTCCTAAGCGATGTCTACGCTACGTCGTTTTTGGTCGAAATTCAACAATTTCGGAATAAACTTTGTTGCTACACGTTCCATGTCCAAACAATCAGAAAAAATTGCTTGGCACGAGTCAAAGGATACGCTGACATCATCAGCAACATCTCTGATGGTGATTCGGCGATTTTCCAGAACCATTTTTACTTCTTCCACATTGTCGTTAGTAACTGATTCGCTAGGCCGTCCACGGTGGTGGTCGTCTTCAACGTCTTTTCGACCCTCTGTGAAACGTTTATACCACTCGTAAACTTTTATCACTCACAGAAAATTCGTCAAAAAGCCAAAGTTAATATTTCGAATGCGATGCTGCACTTTATTCCATTTTCCAAGCAAAATTTAATGCAAATTCTTTGAACATCTTTTTCGAAAGTAAAAACTGGATGAGCACTCGAGAACACGCATAACTTTTCTACTGTCAACAACATGCGAAATATTAAAAACAACTGAAAATGCAAACATACATCAGAAACACGTGTACCATCAAGTTAGAAGAAATTGCAAATTTGACGTATAATGTCTGAGAAATTAAAAAATTTCAGTTACTCTTTGATCACATCTCGTTTGTATTGAGAGATGAATGAAGGAATTCCAAGGTCTTGGAGATACCTCTCCATGATGTTCAGTATTCGATTTTACATAATATTCTTGCCACATGTTTCAACAGAATACCTATTTTTTTGCCTAAGCTATATTGCTCCAGAGTATTACAGTGAAAATGGTATCGGGTGAAGGCATTCAGAGTATGCTTTCACATACTGGGATTCAGTCAGAGTGCACCCTTTGATCCCTATATCTGGAACGCGTAGGTTAAGGTGAAGCTGGCTGTGTCAGATATGAATGTGCCTGACTTACAAACAGCATACTTGTCTCACGAGCAAACATCACTGTTTCTGAAGAGTCCTCCAATGTCTACCAATGTGGGCCAAGTACCGAACCATAGGAGAGATTATATTACATGTTTCGCCACCCCATTTTAAATTTTGTGGTGTCAATTCTCAGTGTACTGCAGTATTTTCTGTCATTAGAATATGATTCAGATCCTTGAAGGAAGATGTCCTTAACAACATAACCTTTCCTTTTTCCTAGTAAAATTTGATGGTCAACACAATCGAAGGGTTGACAAGATTATAGGAAATGTTAACAGGACATTTTTTCTTGTTTAGGGCTACATCTATCATAACGGCGTATCTGCAGTCATAAATTACTTTCTCCGCATAAAGTCCTATAGGAAATGCAAATTGAACAGATTTTAAAAGGCTGTAGTCAGAAAAGTGGCTCCGTATGAACTTATAAATTACCTTCTCTCATTCTACGCGCTCGTGAAAAATGGTTCAAATGGCTCTGAGCACTATGGGACTTAAGATCTGTGGTCATCAGTCCCCTAGAACTTAGAAATATTGAAACCTACCTAACCTAAGGACAGCACACACATCCATGCCCGAGGCAGGATTCGAACCTGCGACCGTAGCGGTCACGTGATTCCAGACTGAAGCGCCTAGAACCGCACGGCCACACCGGCCGGCTCGCGCTCGTGAATGCACCTCTAGTTGTTAAAGGTGTAATATGGTTGAAATGAATAGTGGTTGAGATTAAAGAATAGTTTACCGACGCGCAGTTCTTCGATCGCTTCGTGACTGTACTTTACAATGTATCTCACACTCCACGTTTGACAAAACGCTCTGCGTGCGCTGTTCGTCTAAGGCACATAATTCAAAAATTTTTTGCACAAAACTCTGCTTTGACGCTGAATTTATTCCTTACATTCCTGATTGGTTTCGTTAATGTCTTCATTTTGGAATGAAAATTTCTCCGCCTGTCGTTTTTTACAGATCGTCAAACCGACTGCACCTGCACTACCTCGAACTCCATTTTCTACAGATTATTTCATTTATGTTCCACCATAACTCGACTGCTTGAATTTTTATGATTCTCCGTCACACAACTTAATCCGCATATTCAGCGCCCGCACCCGCATTACTATTTCAATTCGAAAATACCTCTCTGCTACAAACATTTCATATTTTCTATAGACAGTTCATGTTTTCGACTATCTTCTTGGTATTTAGCAACGGTCTTTTCTGCTTGTTGGGCAGTTTATTATCGCGATTTTTTGCCCTGTTTCGTATGTTATTGTTTATATCTTTCTAGTGTCCTTTCCACTGCTTCGGCTGAATTCTCGCGTGACGCGATCAAAGCGCAGAACTGATACTAATTCAGTCCCGCATTCTTCGAAGCTGTTCGCATTTGCCTTGTGAGACTAGCTGTTGGGCTTCCTGATCACGCCATTTCCCAAGAAACCGGAATCTCTAGTATGCTGCCGCGTTCTCGGCCTTAACCTGCATTCCCACTCATTTAACAGCTACTGTGTTCAGACCAGTGTCAGCATTACTTGAACGAGGCCTCTAACTACACTGCTGCAGATTCGCTTCAGCTCTGCCGGATGACATGAGGAGACTCGAACTCAGGAACTTTTGATGACCATAATAACGGTTCTGTCAAAGGATCAGTTAATCCTAAATTCGAACTCGGCAACCCTGTACGCCGGTAGCAGGACAACCCGGCTCTAGGTATAAGTGCACCTGGTGGTGTTCTTGGCCCTAACCGAACTCGTCAGTTGTATGAACGACAGCAGCTTGCCAACATCTATCCATAATCACACAGTGTTTGTTGAATAATTCATGTTGGTCATCGATGCGAGAGATATGGCAAAAAGTCACGTTTTTAACCTGTTTTTAGTGATCGTGGTAATATACATTCAATATGCGATAGTTATAAATTGAAACCTTACAAGAAAGTTGTGGCACTAGAGAACGTGGATAGCGATGCTGCGGAAAAAGTTCACTGTGTTCTGTTAAATTATTTGCAGTAGGCAGCGAAAACTTATTTTCGCATTCGGAAGTCACTCGTGAACACAGCAGTTCCAGATTACTTGTTAAAAGAAGAATGATAGCGAATTATGTTGAAATAAATGGTGAAGCTACATACCAAAGGCTACCAAAGTTTAACGCATATAAGTACAAGGCAATTTGTCAGCCGAAGAATTTAACAAGAAAGAATGCAAGGTTCATTCGCAACAATATTACCCACACTCGTTCGAAGAGTATGCCGAAACTGCCAAAATCCTATATGCAAATTCGGGTTGCCTTATTGTAGACGGAGGTAACAACTACAAAAGTCGAAGCCTTGGTCGTTAATAATGGCACTGAAAATGGTCATGTTCTTTTCAAACGGTTTCCAAACAACAGTACCTATGTCAGCAGGAAACTACTCGTATACTGGTAGATGGTACTTTTCAAGATGCAGTTAAACACTTTCTCCGGTTACTTACGATCCGCAATTGATCTGGAGGTTCTTACATACCGTTAGGCTTCAGCCTTATAAAAGATAAGAAGAAGCAAAAATATTTGAAAGTTATACAGTGCGTTCAAGATGAGTGTTGGATGAACCAACTGTGCTTTAATCCAAAACCGGTGGTATGTGACTTCGAATGGTTCATACATGAGAGTATCAAGGTTGTCTTCCTGTCAGTCAAGATTATTGATTGTCGGATTCACCTGGCTCAATCTTGGTAAGTACAATTGTAATTGCTATTCTAAGGTAACCATAATATTGTTGAGAGATAAACGGCCATAATTAGAATAGAATATTATTTCCCCTTTTTTAAATACTGTAGAAGATAGTTATTCCTAAAACTACGTTATTCCTAAAATTAGCTATACATTATTCATGCCACCAAGGGAGTTGTACATTGCTTAGGTCAAGGACCATACAAAACTTTTGCCTTTTAAACTACCGCACGCATTTCTGTTGTCTAAATATTTGAGGTAACGAAGAATGAAAACACTTCGTTTGGCTTAGATACACAAAGACCAGAACAGTCAAAAAGGCCAGTGGCTGCATTACATGGGATTAGTTACTTAAACCTTCAAGATGTTTCTGATGTCTTTTCTCACCTAGTCAGCATACAGCCACAAGACCAAAAACTCACCAATTTGCCTATTATGTAACTGAAAGTTACATAGTTGACAAAGATGTGCTATTTCCTCCTCACGTTTGGCAGCAAACTGTGTTTCCTTAAGGAGAACAGCTAACGCTTGTGAAAGCTGTCATTCCTGTTTCAGTGCTTCGTGTGAATCTTCTCACTCAAACATCTTCAAGTTTGTGAAATGTCCGCAGCATGAACCAACTGATATCTACATGAGAATTAACTCTGCAAGAAATGGTCACATCATCTAAAAGTACTCATAAACCAGAAAGAGGAAAGATTTCCTACAACAAAAATTAGATTCGCAATTTTGTCATAGACGTGGCTGCAGACCGTGAATATAAAATAAAATAAATTGTTGGTAGTGAACAGACTCGCTCAGAATGGGTGAAATTGGCAAATAACAAGTCTTAATGTGAGAGCAGAACATAAGATAAAGGAAAAAGAACTGTTTTCAGAAAATATTTTTGTACGAAAAATTTGTAACAAAACCTTTGTGTTTATGCATAATTTTTTCTTTCACGTCTTATTCATTGTTTCAGAGTTTACGATATTATTTAAGAACGTTGTAAACAGTGGCGGAGGGAGTGCGCTTGCTCCGTTCAGGTTTGGAAGAGTTCGCCAAGTCTGTATGTTTGGACTGCCACGAGTCGGTGGAATCGCCCAGTTCGGGCGAGCCGGGTGGTCCGCATCGACTGCGATTGTTGACGATCAGTTGTAAGCCTCGATATCCTCTAGACAGGTCCCATACTAGGTAGTTCCTTACCATCGGCCAGAAGTAATTATGTTAGGAAACTAAGATGTTGATAGAAGGAAGTCATGATTAAATTTTATCATCACAATGTATTCTGCTAATGGGGTAATCTACTGATAGAAGTGTAACATTCTCCATTGCTGCCTCATTCAGTCACAGTTTTAGTTTAGATTTGTGTCAAATTTACCCTGGTAACAAGTATCTACAGGGTGTTTCAAAAATGACCGGTATATTAGAAACGGCAATAAAAACTAAACGAGCAGCAATAGAAATACACCGTTTGTTGCAATATGCTTGGGACAACAGTACATTTTCTGGCGGACAAACTTTCGAAATTACAGTAGTTACAATTTTCAACAACAGATGGCGCTGCAAGTGATGTGAAAGATATAGAAGACAACGCAGTCTGTGGGTGCGCCATTCTGTACGTCGTCTTTCTGCTGTAAGTGTGTGCTGTTCACAACGTGCAAGTGTGCTGTGGACAACATGGTTTATTCCTTAGAACAGAGGATTTTTCTGGTGTTGGAATTCCACCGCCTAGAACACAGTGTTGTTGCAACAAGACGAAGATTTCAACGGAGGTTTAATGTAACCAAAGGACCGAAAAGCGATACAATAAAGGATCTGTTTGAAAAATTTCAACGGACTGGGAACGTGACGGATGAACGTGCTGGAAAGGTAGGGCGACCGCGTACGGCAACCACAGAGGGCAACGCGCAGCTAGTGCAGCAGGTGATCCAACAGCGGCCTCGGGTTTCATTCGCCGTGTTGCAGCTGCGGTCCAAATGACGCCAACGTCCACGTATCGTCTCATGCGCCAGAGCTTACACCTCAATCCATACAAAATTCAAACGCGGCAACCCCTCAGCGCCGCTACCATTGCTGCACGAGAGGCATTCGCTAACGATATAGTGCACAGGATTGATGACGGCGATATGCATGCGGGCAGCATTTGGTTAACTGACGAAGCTTATTTTTACCTGGACGGCTTCGTCAATAAACAGAACTGGCGCATATGGGGAACCGAAAAGCCCCATGTTGCAGTCCCATCGTCCCTGCATCCTCAAAAAGTACTCGTCTGGGCCGCCATTTCTTCCAAAGGAATCATTGGTCCATTTTTCAGATCCGAAACGATTACTGCATCTCACTATCTGGACATTCTTCGTGAATTTGTGGCGGTACAAACTGCCTTAGACGACACTGCGAACACCTCGTGGTTTATGCAAGATGGTGCCCGGCCACATCGCACGGCCGACGTCTTTAATTTCCTGAATGAATATTTCGATGATCGTGTGATTGCTTTGGGCTATCCGAAACATACAGGAGGCGGCGTGGATTGGCCTCCCTATTCGCCAGACATGAACCCCTGTGACTTCTTTCTGTGGGGACACGTGAAAGACCAGGTGTACCGCCAGAATCCAGAAACAATTGAACAGCTGAAGCAGTACATCTCATCTGCATGTGAAGCCATTCCGCCAGACACGTTGTCAAAGGTTTCGGGTAATTTCATTCAGAGACTACGCCATATTATTGCTACGCATGGTGGATATGTGGAAAATATCGTACTATAGAGTTTCCCAGACCGCAGCGCCATCTGTTGTTGGCAATTGTAACTACTGTAATTTCGAAAGTTTGTCCGCCTGAAAATGTACTGTTGTCCCAAGCATATTGCAACAAACGGTGTATTTCTATCGCTGCTCGTTTAGTTTTTATTGCCGTTTCAAATATACCGGTCATTTTTGAAACACCCTGTACTTTGTTCATAGACCAGCAGCTCACTTACAGACTTTATTTTGCTATCCAGTATATTTTTACTGAATGTACTAAAAATTTTGTAGTGACGCCACTATTGTTTAGGCGTTACCATAGAATGTAGCACTCAGTTTATAGCACCTGAAATCAACCAAAAGCACTAAAGCGTCAGCAGGCCAGCTTTTTATATAGAACGATGTAGGCTATAGTTCGGCCCGCCAGGTTACCGAGCGCGCTAACGCGCTGCTTCCTGGACTCGGGTAGGCGCGCCGGCCCCGGATCGAATCCGCCCGGCAGATTAACGACGAGGGCCGGTGTGCCGGCCAGCCTGGATGTGGTTTTCAGCCGGTTTTCCACGTCCCCCTAGGTGAATACCTGGATGGTCCCCACGTTCCGCCTCAGTTACAGGGCTCGCAGACATCTGAACACTTTCGCACTATTCCACAGATTACACTAGTCGCAGACAGTTGTGGTACACTAATTCCTTCACGGGGAGTACAGGGTGGCTGCAGGAAGGGCATCCTGCCACCCCTTCAACTAACATTGCAACATCCGATTAACCATGCTGACCCTGAGTATCCGCGGGAAAAAAGGCACAAGCAAAAGAAGAAAAAAAAAGAGGTAGGCTATAGTCCATGAGACAAATGAATGGCGTTGACACCACAGGCTGTCAGAGAGAAATGTAATCGGATACAGGGTACAGTAACTCACACCCAGTCGCTACTACTCTAGTGGCAAAAACAAAAGCCAGCAGATCATGTTTGTACATGTTGACTTATCCAGAATTTCTATATATCATACATGAACTGGAAAAATTGATAAGACCTATTTAATATCTAATATGCTACAATATCATAAAGTGATTTATTATACTTTGCAATAAAAATAAAAACTATTTGTGCAGATCTTCAAACATTTTCATTTCTTGTTTTCATTCTGAAATATTTGCATTATCAATTAGTTATACAATGAGCAACAGAATAATATATTAACAGCTGTAACACAATGATGTGACAAAAGTTGTTGGATAACGATATGCACATATACAGATGGCGGTAGTCTCGCATACACAAGGCATAATAGCGCAATCCAATGGCGGCGCTCTCATTTATAATGAGGTGCTCCAGGCGAAAAGATTTCCGACGTGATTATGGTCGCATGCTAGAAATTGACAGACTTTGAACGTGGAATGGTAGTTGGAGCTATATGCATGGGACATTCCATTTCGGAAATCGTTATGGAATTCAAGATTCCGAGACCAACAGTGTCAAGATTGTGCCAACAACAAATTTTAGGCATCACCTCTCACCATGGACAACACAGTGGCCGGCGGCCTTCACTTAACGACCGAAAGCAGCGAAGATTGCGGAGAGTTGTCAGTGGTAACAGACAAGCAATACTGCGTAAAATAACCGCAGAAATCAATGTGGGACATATTACGAACGTGTCCGTTAGAACAGAACGGCAAAATTTGGCGTTAATGAGCTGTGGCAGCAGACGACCGACGCGAGTGCCTTTGCTAACAGCACGGCGGCGCCTGCAGCGCCTCTCCTGGGCTCGTGACCATATCGGTTGAACCACAGACGACTGGAAAAGAGTGGCCTGGTCAGACATGTCCAGATTTCAGTTGGTAAGAGCTGATGGTAAAGTTAGAGTGTGACACATACCCCACACGAAGCCATGGACCCAAGTTTTCAACAAGGCATTGTGCAAGCTGTTGATGGCTCCGTAATGGTGTGGGCTGTGGTTACACGGAATAGGCTGGATCCTCTGGACAAGCTGAACAGATCACTGACTGGCAAATGTTCGGCTACTTGAAGACCATATGCAACCATTCGTGGCCTTAATGTTCCCAAACAGCGGTGGAATTTTTGTGGTTAAGAATGCGCCATGCCACCGGGTCATAATCGTTTGCAAATGGTTTGAAGAATATTCTGGATACCTTGAGCGAATGATTTGGCCCTCCAGATCGCCCCACGTGAATGCCATCGAACATTTATGGGACATAATCGATAGGTTAATTCGTGGATAGAATTCTGCACTGGCAAAAATTTTGTCATTATAGACGGCTATAGAGGTAACATGGCCCAATATTCTGCAGGAGACCTCCAACGATTTTTGAGTCCCTGTCACGTCAAGTTACTGCAGTTTACAGGGACAGTCGTCACTATATTAGGAGTCATCCTGTGACTTTTGTAAGATCAGTGTAATCTGAAGAAAGTATTCACAATGTCGTGAGAAGTCGGTGGAATGTTCCCGTCTTACATTTCTGATTGTGTTGTAATTATGCTAATTGGAAAACAGAACTTAAATTGCTGCCAGAAACTAGTTTAAAATACGCCTGTGTTATTCCGAATTACTATACAATGTTCCTTCGGCCATGAGCATGATAGCTACCAAAGATACTCTCCCAGACAATAGGCCAAGCTCCGCAACAACGGTACTAAGAGGTAAAACGGAGATCTTGCAGGACGAGCCAAGCCGTTTCCACGCCATCTGGCCCCAAATTTGTTGCTCCGAGCACAACTGGAAACTGCGCGTCGACACTGACGGGCCGCGAATCGGTATAAATCCAGCAGCGCCTATGGGGACGAGAGAGCCACGCCCGATGACAGGGCGATATGGGATAGCATGCAACCACAAGAAATTCGGACCTCCACCAGTGCACCTTCTTCTAGTGCTCAATCGTCTTTCTTGGAGTTGGCCTTCTCCATCGGCGGGCCACCTCTTGGTCTACTCCTACAGCAGCCAGACTCGTACCCCGCAGGACAGCGGGATGGACCAATGCAACAAAGGCTCCCGCCCTTCCGCGCTGGTGCGGGCACCTACGCGCCACATGCTGTCACTCGCATTGGTGAAATCCACCACTGGTTGGCTGCCTTCCCCTAAAAGCAATCCAGCAGTCAGCGCCGCTGACTCAACCCGCAAGTGGCCGTGCCCCGCTAGTTGCGGCCCAAGCCACTGCGTAAGCTTCTGGAGTCAGCATTCCTGGGCGCCAGCGTTACAGCTCGGTAACCACCAGTTCGCCGCCATCACGTGCTGTCCTTGCTACGTTCGGTGAAGGGTCGTGGCCACCACCTCCACCGAGTTGCTACGTGGGTAGTCACGTAAGTTCAAATGGTTCAAATGGCTCTGAGCACTATGGGAATTAATATGTATGGTCATCAGTCCCCTAGAACTTAGAACTACTTAAATCTAACTAACCTAAGGACATCAGACAACACCCAGTCATCACGAGGCAGAGAAAATCCCCGACCCCGCGGAGAATCGAACCCGGGAACGCGGGCGCGGGAAGCGAGAACGCTACTGCACGACCACGAGGTGCGGACAGTCACGTAAGTGTTAATGAAATGTTTCGAGTTTTGATACTGTTTGTCTAAGCTACCAACGGCCTGCTCCCACGCCCCACCACTCCACAGCGACCCTACCTTGCACAGAAGTGGCCCTACGCTTGCGGACCGCTTCAGTTGTCAAAAATGCTAAAGTCGAATTTAGCTGGACTTCAATGCACTTCAGAAAGTCCGACCACCCCTCATCACAACATTACAGCCGTAAGTTTCAGTCGTTGTACAACGGGGTGAGTGAGTGAACTGTCGATTCTACTTGTGTGTATGGAAGAGATGGGGTCCAGACGAGAGGTATACGGGAACTTGAATGTTACGTTACTCAAATTAGCAGAACTGGCAGACGTGTTGAAGTTTCGTGGGGACCATATAGAGCACTATTTGCAACCTAGCAGGTATTATCAATTTAATCTGCTAGACGGTAGAAACCTTGTGCAGAATCACTGCCAGTATAATGTTTTACATGTCACTGTCATGACCATAGTACCAGGTGGCGTACTGCACCTGGCTGGTTGATAGTAAGGCACAGGGTACTATTTGATTTTGATACTGCGTACGTGCGAATTATTGTGCATTGATATTGTGTTGTACCTGTTGTGAATGGAAGTTAAATGTTTTGCAATGGCAGAGTCAGGGACGCAGGATTTTTCCAAGTGCTAGACTTTCAGGTGTTACTAGATAAAGTAGCACTGTAAACCACATATAAGTTACTAGGCCAAATGGCAATTAAGAACGAATAGTTAACGACAGTCCCATCGTCAGAGTAGATCCTGCAGTAGAACCGGCAGCCGTCAGTTTGGTTACTCCTTTTTCTGGTACGTCAGTTGAGAATGTATCGTCTTTCCCGAAGAAATTGTAAACGTCGACAGGGATCGGAGGTTGGTTAGACAGTCAGCAGTTGCAAATGAAGAAGTTACGGTTGGTACAAGAGGTAAAAACTTTTGTTAAATGTTTGGAGGTGTTGAAAAGTTCGAAGACATTTGGGCAATTGGAACAGGGCCTCCTGAAACAGTGTAGGAATCAAAACAGTGTGAAGTTTTTTCAGGAATGATTAAGCGAAATTATAAAAAGGTACGGTGTGCGACTGGAGGATTTCGCAGATGTGATGCGTAAAATTAATGTACAAACACGTTATAATGCTGAGACGAATACGTTTATATTTCAGGAAGCCAAGCAAAGAGTGGTTGACGCCTTCCTGAGGAGGCTTTCAACTTATTTATCGAGATAGGTTCGGACTGACGCCCTCAAAAGATCTGTGTCTGCTGCCATACTGGCTACAGAATTTGGGGGGATTGATATGGAACAGGAGTGCGGGGTAAACGCGAAGTGTTCTCCACTAATGTGTAGTGATATAGGTGTGACAAATGGGGCGTATCCAGAGACAGTGTTCACAGCCTTAGTGCGGTGGAAAGGGTGGTTATCAGCAATAGAATGGTGGAAGCAATAACAGAGTTAGGCATGGGGGAAATAGACAAGCGTTAAATGCGTGAAGGAATCCCAAGTCCGCTGAGTGCCGTTCCCAGTAAAGTTTGATGCAGCGAATACATATTCAGAGGCAGAATGTGCCATAAAAGGAATTGTGAAGGTTTTGTTGCATACAGGATGCATGTTTCGGTAGCGAGTAGTGACCTCGTGGGTCAAAAGCGATTGAACTCACCACTGTGTAAGTTGTGTGGGGTGAGAGACAATGATGTGAGGCCATCAGATTCAGTGGCGTTAAGTTTTCGCGTTGGGGCGGTTCAGTTTGAGCAGTTCGTGGAAGTAGGGACTCATGTAAGTGAAGAATACTGTATGATCCTAGGGTTGGAAACTTCCGAAAAGCCGTTGGCAGGTACGGCTCTGCGGGCTGTCGACGAATGTCTGAGCATAGGAATTAGGTTCCCTAATATGTGAGTAGCTCAAATACTTTTTAAGTAATGGAACCCAGTGTGTTGTCCTCCACAGTAAGTTTTTATCACAGACAAGGGTATCGTCAGAATTGCCCCAGGGATGTGAGATAGGACAGTACTTATTCTCTGTATACATAAATGATCTGATGAATGCTGTGCACAGTAATTTACAGCTGTTTGCTGATGACACTGTGGTGTACGGGAAGGTGTCATCGTTGAGTGACTGTAGGTGAATACAGGGTGACTTAGACAGAATTTTTAGTTGTTGTGATGAATGACAGTTTACTCTGAATGTAGATCAATGTAATTTAATGCGGATTAGCAGGAAAAACAATCCTATAACATCCGAATACCGCATTAGTAGTGTGATAATTGACTCAGTCTGTCTCGTAAACTGACATACGGCCGGGAGAGCGGTGTGCTGACCACATGCCCCTCCATATCCGCATCCTGTGATGCCTGTGGGCTGAGGTTGACACGGTGGACGGTCGATACCGTTGGGATTTCATGGCCTGTTCAGACGGAATTTAGTTTTTTTAGTTTAGTAAGTGACTCAGTCACATTGATTAAATATCTATGTGTAATGTTGCAAAGTAGTATGAAATGGACCGCGCGGGATTAGCCGAGTGGTCAAGGCCCTGCAGTCGTGGACTGTGCGGCTGGTCCCGGCCGGGGTTCGAGTCTTCCTTCGGGCATGGGTGTGTGTGTTTGTCCTTAGGATAATTTAGGTTAAGTAGTGTGTAAGCTTAGGGACTGAAGACCTTAGCAGTTAAGTCCCATAAGATTTCACACACACACACACACACACACACACACACACACACATACACAGTATGAAATGGAATGAGCAAATCAGGTTGGTAGTAGGTAAGGCAAACGCTCGACTTTCCTTTTTTTGGGAGAATTTCGAGAAAGTGTAGCTCATCTATAAAGAAGACAGCAGACAGAGAGCTAGTCCGACCGACTTTTGAGTACTTCTTGAGTGTTTCGTGTCCCCATCATGCCGGATCAAAGAAAGACATCGAAGACATTCAGGGGCATGCTGGTAGATTTATTACCGGTAAGTTTGATCAACATGCATGTATTACAGAGGTGCTTCATGAACTGAAATGGGAACTCATAGAGAGAAGACAACGCTCTTTTTACGGGGTATTATTGCGTAAGTGTAGGGAACTGGCATTTGACACCGACTGCAGATCGATTCTACTGCCGCCAGTGTACATTTACGTAAACGCCACGAAGATACCAAGGGAGAAATTGGGGGCTTTATGGAGGCTTACAGACAGTCGTCTTTCCCTGGCTCTGTTTCGATTGGAACAGGAGAGAAAATAACTAGTGACTGTATATAGTATGCTCTGCCATGCACCATATGGTAGCTTGCGGAGTATGTATGTAGATGGAGATGTATAACCATCATGCCAAAGTTGCGAAAACTTATATGGAACCAGCTGGGGGAAGCTGTCCTGTCTCAGGGTGCGTCTATCTAAAGGTACAAACCAGCTGAATTGCATAGAAAGACACTAAGACTTGATTCACATGATATTGTGCGAGAGGACACCGGAAAGTTGCTTTGTGTGAGTGTAGAATCAGGGTTGCCTGTTGATATGTTTTTTCTAACAGAGCTACTAAAAGTTAACGTTTATTGGGGGCATCAAGTTGTTTTGTAAAGAGGTGAATTGTACACATACAGGAGGCGCCGGTGGAGTGAGGCTAAAAAAGGGCTTTTAAGTAATGAATTTCGACATCCTGAAGGGGAATGTTTGGGACACACCAGCTATGAACTATAGTCAGCCACAGGTCGATACTAAAACTGCATTACGTAAAAAGCTTAAGCATGTGGAATGAAAGAAAGACAGAAATGGAGAAGTTACTACTGGAGTTCAAGAGCTTGTATTATTCTCTGGGTCCATTGCCAGTTATACCTGTGACACAACACCAAAGTCCAATGTGGAATGAAGCACCAGCACATCATAAACAACATACCTCAGCATTTAGAGTCAGTTACGGAGGATTTCATAAAGCTGTAGTTACCTGAAGAGATAATAAATGAGAGCACTATTAAATGGGGGCTCCCATTGCGGTCATGCAAAAAGATCTAAAAACGGTTCCAGGAAGTACAGGTTTTGCTGTGACTATTGCCATCTTAATAGTAAAACACTAATCGACACGTATTCCATAGCCAGGACCAAGTAGGTCATTGGTAACTTGGAACAGTGCCTGTAATTGTTACTACTGATTTATGGAGTGGGTACTATCAGTTATAGGTGGCTCCAGAAGACTGACCAAAAACAATGGTTTTGTTTCTTTTTAGTTATTACCGCTACCAAAGGCTGCCATTCGCATTGAAGAACGTGCTAGCAAAGTTTCAGCAGTCGCTGGACAGGGCACTAAAGCTGTTAAAACCTCAGTAGTTGTTTGTATACTTGATGATATAATGATATAATTGTGCAACGATTGTGAAATGAACTTAAAAGTTTGTGGGCTGCACATCTTTTCGAGAAACACTATTGAGAAAATTTAGAAAATCGGCCATCTGCGCCTGACTGCCGAACAATTATACGGCTGCCAACATAGATCGCGCATAAGGACCACGATGATAAGATACGAGAAATTAGTGCTCGTACGGGGGCGTACATACAGTCGTGTTTGCTCGCTCTATTTGCGATTGGAACAGGAGGGGAAATGACAAGTAGTAGTACAAGGTACCCACCACCACGCACCGTACGCTGGCTTGCGGAGTATCTATGTAAATCTAGATGTACACTACTTGCCATGATAAACGGGTATTCATTGGACAAATATATTATACTAGAACTGACATGTGATTACATTTTCACGCAATTTTGGTGCATAGATCCTGAGAAATCGGTACCCAGGACAACCACCTTTGGCCGTAATAACGGCCTTCATACGCCTGGGCATTGAGTCAAACAGAGCTTGGATGGCCTGTACAGGTACAACTGCCCATGCAGCTTCAACACCATACCACAGTTCATCAAGAGTAGTGGCTGGCGTATTGTGACGAACCAGTTGCTCGGCCACCATTGACCAGACGTTTTCAATTGGTGAGAGATCTGGAGAATGTGCTGGCCAGGGCGCAGTCGAACATTTTCTGTATCCAGAAAGGACCGTACGGGACCTGCACCATGCGGTCATGCATTATGCTGTTGAAATGTAGGGTTTCGCAGGGATCGAATGAAGGGTAGAGCCACGGGTCGTAACACATCTGAAATGTAACGTCCACTGTTCAAAGTGCCGTCAATGCGAACAAGAGGTGACCGAGACGTGTAACCAATGGCACCCCATACCATCACACCGGGTGATAGACCAGTATGGCGATGACGAATACACGCTTCCAATGTGCGTTCACCGCGATGTCGCCAAACACGGATGCGACCATCATGATGCTGTAAACAGAACCTGGATTCATCCGAAACAATGACGTTTCGCCATTCGTGCGCCCAGGTTCGTCGTTGAGTACACCATCGCAGGCGCTCCTGTCTGTGATGCAGCGCCAGGGGTAACCGCAGCCATGGTCTCCGATCTGATAGTCTTTGCTGCTGCAAAAGTCGTTGAACTGTTCGTGCAGATGGTTGTTGTCTTGCAAACGTCCCTATCTGTTGACTCAGGGATCGAGACGTGGCTACACGATCCGCTACAGCCGTGCGGATAAGATGCCTGTCATCTCGACTGCTAGTGATGCGAGGCCGTTGGGATCCAGCACGGTGTTCCGTATTACCCTCCTGAACCCACCGATTCCATACTATGCTAACAGTCATTGGATCTCGACGAACGTGAGCAGCAATGTCGCGATACGATAAACCGCAATCGCGATAGGCTACAATCCGACCTTTATGAAAGTCGGAAACGTGATGGTACGCATTCTCCTCCTTACACGAGGCATCACAATAACGTTTCACCAGGCAACGCCAGTCAACAGCTGTTTGTGTATGAGATATCGGTTGGAAATTTCCTCATGGTAGCACGTTGTAGGTGTCGCCACCGGCGCCAACCTTGTGTGAATGCTCTGAAAAGGTAATCATTTGCATATCACAGCATCTTCTCCCTGTCGGTTAAAGTTCGCGTCTGTTGCACGTCATCTTCGTGGTGTAGCAATTTTAATGGCCAGTAGCGTGTAATTTCTTACAAAACCTACTCTTCATGTTAGGTCGTTGTAGGAACAGGACATAGTTTATTTCGTCATAGGTTTTTTAAAAACTTCGTAGTTAAAATACGTGAAGGTTTTACATCGTTTAATTAAAACACAGATGGCGTGACATTCTGCCAACTTTACACATAAGTGTTCTGAGCGCGACTGGAAGCAATGTGTTGGCACAAAAAGTGAGCCGTGAACCATTATAAGTGACCATTAATTTTAGCAGAGGAGAGAGCAGCAGCACCTATGGGGATGGGAAAAGGGTCACATTGGGCGGCCTGACGATACGGGACTGCATGTAGCCACTACAGGTCTGGGCCTCCACTGCTACACATTCAACTAGAGTCAAGTCCTGCTTCTTGGAGCTGGCACTTCACTACCGGCGTGCTGCCTCCTGGACCACTCTTGCAGCAGTCAGACTCCTGCTCTGGATGGCAGTGAAAAGAGACCAGGACGACACCCTTCTGTGCTGGTGCAGGCACCTAGGAGCAACACTCTGTCGCGAACAGGGCGAGATCTACCACAAAGAGCTGGCTTCGCTGCAAGCAACGTGGCAGTCTTCAGCGCCAATGGCTCCATCCACGAGTGGACCTTTCCTGCTAACTGTGGCACTCGCCGCTGTGTAAACGACTGGAGTTATCATTCCTGGGCGCCAACATCATGCCTCGATATCTGTCAGCTCGACATTGCCGTACACCATCCTTACCATTCCTGTAACAAGATGTGTCCACTGCCTCCACAGATCTGCTACAAATGTAGAAGATTGATGTTCATAAAATGTTTTGGCAACTGATGCAGCTTGTCTAAGCTAACAATGGTCAGCTCCCACACTCCGGCAGACTGCCATGACTGTACCGTGCACGGAACTGGTCCTACACTCCTGGAAATTGAAATAAGAACACCGTGAATTCATTGTCCCAGGAAGGGGAAACTTTATTGACACATTCCTGGGGTCAGATACATCACATGATCACACTGACAGAACCACAGGCACATAGGCACAGGCAACAGAGCATGCACAATGTCGGCACTAGTACAGTGTATATCCACCTTTCGCAGCAATGCAGGCTGCTATTCTCCCATGGAGACGATCGTAGAGATGCTGGATGTAGTCCTTTGGAACGGCTTGCCATGCCATTTCCACCTGGCGCCTCAGTTGGACCAGCGTTCGTGCTGGACGTGCAGACCGCGTGAGACGACGCTTCATCCAGTCCCAAACATGCTCAATGGGGGACAGATCCGGTGATCTTGCTGGCCAGGGTAGTTGACTTACACCTTCTAGAGCACGTTGGGTGGCACGGGATACATGCGGACGTGCATTGTCCTGTTGGAACAGCAAGTGCCCTTGCCGGTCTAGGAATGGTAGAACGATGGGTTCGATGACGGTTTGGATGTACCGTGCACTATTCAGTGTCCCCTCGACGATCACCAGTGGTGTACGGCCAGTGTAGGAGATCGCTCCCCACACCATGATGCCGGGTGTTGGCCCTGTGTGCCTCGGTCGTATGCAGTCCTGATTGTGGCGCTCACCTGCACGGCGCCAAACACGCATACGACCATCATTGGCACCAAGGCAGAAGCGACTCTCATCGCTGAAGACGACACGTCTCCATTCGTCCCTCCATTCACGCCTGTCGCGACACCACTGGAGGAGGGCTGCACGATGTTGGGGCGTGAGCAGAAGACGGCCTAACGGTGTGCGGGACCGTAGCCCAGCTTCATGGAGACGGTTGCGAATGGTCCTCGCCGATACCCCAGGAGCAACAGTGTCCCTAATTTGCTGGGAAGTGGCGGTGCGGTCCCCTACGGCACTGCGTAGGATCCTACGGTCTTGGCGTGCATCCGTGCGTCGCTGCGGTCTGGTCCCAGGTCGACGGGCACGTGCACCTTCCGCCGACCACTGGCGACAACATCGATGTACTGTGGAGACCTCACGCCCCACGTGTTGAGCAATTCGGCGGTACGTCCACCCGGCCTCCCGCATGCCCACTATACGCCCTCGCTCAAAGTCCGTCAACTGCACATACGGTTCACGTCCACGCTGTCGCGGCATGCTACCAGTGTTAAAGACTGCGATGGAGCTCCGTATGCCACGGCAAACAGGCTGACACTGACGGCGGCGGTGCACAAATGCTGCGCAGCTAGCGCCATTCGACGGCCAACACCGCGGTTCCTGGTGTGTCCGCTGTGCCGTGCGTGTGATCATTGCTTGTACAGCCCTCTCGCAGTGTCCGGAGCAAGTATGGTGGGTCTGACACACCGGTGTCAATGTGTTCTTTTTTCCATTTCCAGGAGTGTATATTCTCAGACCATTTCAGTTTGTTTTCCTGCGCTTGGTCGTCGTTGGAGACTATATTACCTCACTCCCCCTTTTAACCGCACATCCATGCTACGTCAGTCTTTCCAGTGTACTCCTATCTTCACCCATACCGATATTTAGATGGCTTCTAAACGGTGTTATAAGTGTCTTCACTGTGTCCATATTATAACATTACATAGAAGTTGTAACAAATGCTTTTCCATTAAAAACGTTGCAAGAAGGAATTTGACAAATCTTTCCACAGCAGACTCTGGATAAACTGTCCTCTCAATCATATATCCACGTGTGGGACGTTGTGGAAAGGAATTTTAGGGGAAACGCGTATATTTGAGAGATAAGACACCCATTAAACCAGTTTCATTCTTTTGTGTGAGTTCTGATTTGGCAAAGTGCAACTACATTAGTATTACTTTCAGTAACAGATAGTTGCAGACCTGGTGCTCATGCACTTAAGTCAGCGAGGGCTCTTTCAGCCAATGCCTACAGGTGACCCACATTATATAATATTGTTAACGAGTAAAGTCACATTGGTGGGTCAGGAGTTATTGCATCCTGATAGTCATCTTCATGATACAGTTTTAATTAATTTCACAAGCGCCAATGTCCGCATCTCGTGGTCGTGCGGTAGCGTTCTCGCTTCCCACGCCCGGGTTCCCGGGTTCGATTCCCGGCGGGGTCAGGGATTTTCTCTGCCTCGTGATGACTGGGTGTTGTCTGCTGTCCTTAGGTTAGTTAGGTTTAAGTAGTTCTAAGTTCTAGGGGACTGATGACCTCAGATGTTAAGTCCAATAGTGCTCAGAGCCATTTGAACCATAAGCGCCAATAGCCACCTTTTGCAGAGCGAGACGTGCAGGAAGAGAGTCAGTGAGGTTCTGGAAGGTACTGACAGTAATTTGGAGCCATGGTAACTGAAATGCCGTGGCTAGCTGTGCTCGGTTTCTCAGCTGGAGATCCACGACACGAGCAGCCCGATCAAGGTGGTCCCACAGATTCTCGATTAGGTTTAAATCCTGGGACTTTGGTGGCTGGGTGAGTACGATTAACTCATCCCAATGCTCTTTAAATCACTCACGCACATTGCGAGCAGCGTGACATGTTACACTGTCCTGCTGACAGACACCATCACCACGGCGAAAAACAAACTGCATTTGGAGGTGGGCATGGTCCCCATGGATAGATGCATACTTATGTTCATCCATTGTTCCTTCCAGAACAGTAAGATCACCCAAATAACACGAAAACATTTCCCAGACCATAACACTGCAGGCTGTTTGCTTTAAGACATTTCTGCCATACATGCCAACAGTCATCTCTCTGATGGAGCATAAGAAGTCATTCATCTGAAAAGGCCAGTTGTCGCAGTAGATGCCCAGTTGCGGTATTGGCGAGCAAATTCCAGACTTCGTCGCCAATGAACAGCAGTCAGCATGGGTGTATGAACCATGCACCTGCGGTGGGGGCACATACGCAGCAACGTTCGTTGGAGGGTCGTTGACGAGGCACTGTTGGTAGCCCCTTTGTTCATCTGGTCAGCTGCTCAAGAGTTGTATCTTTATTCGCCCATACGCATCTCCACAGCCGTCGTTCACCCCTATCACCACTGTTGCCTCGGCGCCAGTTTTGAATAGCGTCATTTTGCATGTGAGGCATAGTTTAATCACAGTGGCACACCAACATTTTACGAACTTAGCCGTTTCGGATATGCTTCCACCATTTTCCTGGAAACCAATGATCGTCTGCTTCCACCTACTGTCTGTGAGTGGTTGTTGTTGCACATTGATGTCGAACATAGGCAATTGCCACATCAGTGTGGCTGGACTACATAGCTAGAACAAGCTCGATTAGTGTAAAGTAAATATTGTGAGTACTGCTACCTTACAAGATCCTTGAAGGACGTAGGGCCTACTTGTGCTGCAGACTACTATCCACTTATGCTTTGATGACGTTATCGACTGTTTTGAAAGATCGTAAGGGGAAGATCATTCGGATAAATCAGTTGAAACTTTGGATGATTACATTAGAAATGGATTTGACCACAAAGAGTTTTAAAGAAATTACGAACGTGAACAATGACCTAATATTCACCATGCCAAGAACGACTGCAAAATAGATTGCAGAAAGTAACCTTAGACTACATTATCTAAAAGACCTCGAAATTCACAGTAATGTAAATAAAGTGCAAATGTGCAAAGTCAGCATCGATCTGACCATAGTCCACAAGTCAGCTGCCCATTTCACGATCACAGCACAAAGTAATATCTCCAAAATCCGCCTCAGTTGCGAAATGTTGCTGGTCTTTACCCAGGTTTCAGCTAGAGTAATCTAGCCTTCAGAAGTATAAAATTAATACATGCCAGAATAAGGCATGGTCAAACATAAGAAGCTAAAGTACCGTGGTTCCATGTCAAGCTACGTTACTTAGCTGAGGAACAGGCCCGGCCCCACTTCATGGAAAGCGGTCGGTTAGCCGCGGACGTTACGTTGGAATTGACTGTGGCACGCGGATATGTACCGAGCAAGACGGCGGATCACGCGCATGCGAGCATAGAAAGTCAAGGGTGCCTGCCATTGGCTGTCTTTATGTTATGTACTGGAAAATTACCTACAATGTTAAACAGTAATTTGTGAGAGAACAAGGCACTAAGTAGATAGAATCCCGATGAGCATAAACTGTAAACCGGGACCTTATTAACTGATAAGAAATTTACTTAGACGTTAAGTTCACTTTGTTAGATTAAAAAAACCACATATGATCATCGCTATGTTGTATGGTTCCGCACGATCTCGTGAGGGGGTGAACAAGGTTATATGTCCGTAACGCGAGAATTTCTCAGGGTTAGGAGAAGGTGGAAATAAAATAATTTCCATTATACATGAAGTAATGCGTCAATTTCTTAACGCGAAATTTGACTAACGTTGTTATGTTACGGCACTATATTGCTACGCATTTATGATTGATTGGGTGTATAAAGCTTAGGGCATCATTTATGACTTTATGCACAGATGGTCAACGTTGTGTTTAGGAAACCTGAAACAACTTAACTTAACATACACCAAATATAAACATTACGTAAGACCGTCCACTACATGTAGACACAAGGGTGACGTGGAACAAACTCTTAAGGCAAAAGATTAATTATTAGTTAGTAGTGGGTTCAAGACCCCCATGCACTTAAATAGGTTATGCCACCCTAACTGTCGAAATACACACTCTAGTGCATCAGATATTTCCTATCTACACTAATGTAGCTTGACATGGTACCACGGTACTTTAGCTTCTTATGTTTAACCGTGCCTTATTCTGGCATGTATTAGTTTATTTTATGCTTTTGAAGAAGGCTAGATTACTCTAGCTGAAACCTGGGTAAAGATCAGTAACATTTCGCAGCTGAGGCGGATTTTTGACATATTAATTTATCACAGTTGCTGACAGGGCTGCAACGTGTTAAAAATTCTTACAACACAAAGTGTCAATACTGCACGGCAAATGGACACTTCTAGTCGTCACAGCAGCAGGGCCAGCAGCAGAGTATCCCTTTGTGTTGTGACCACGAGACTTCGATACCGAAATAAACGACCCAGCATTTTGATTGGTCGAAGCCTGACACAACTCACTCGTGCCATCGAGATATGCCTTGCAGTTCCTACTCAGAAATGTACCACGCTAGCAAACAGATAGGTAACTGCAGATCTTTGAGGCTGAGAAGTGACTGTCGTAGCACACGAGAACACGCTGAAGAAAGTAGTTTTCACCGAAGCAGACGCCTTTCTGATTCAGTACCGTATCGTTCTATCCCAAGGAGGTATTTAAGCCGCCCTACTCTTCGTCAGCGGCCCTCCTGAGATCATCTGAGAGGGTTCCTGAAAGGCCACAACCACATTTTCATATATCTAACCATGTTGAATAGGGTTCATGTCTGCAGGTACCGCAGGCCATTCCATCCGATTGAGTTCTGTCTCGGGTACTCGCTGTGCTCGTGCTTCATCGTCTTGAGAGATGAACCATCGATGAAATGTTGGATGTAGGGGTGGACAATAGGTGGAGGATCTTCCCCAGATACTGCACAGCTTCCACTTGTGTAGCGATGAGAGGTGTCCAGCGTTTGTGCATCATACTTACCCGAAACATGACGACCCACATGCCTGTAGTATGACTGGGGCTGTAATCTGAGACGTGATTTAGATCATGGCCACATCCACACTCTTCTGTGATGGCCATCAGGCATCAGATAATTATGCACACCTAGATGAATAGAAGCTAACACCCTGATCCAGGTTCCCATTCGCGATTTTTTCCTGCCCCTCGTCTTCGAGGGGCACGGTACGACGAGTGGTTCATATCGTTTGTAATAGACACGTACAAGCAAAACTGATCATGTGGAGACGGTTTTGTAGTGTCGGGTTCAGCATATGCTTCCCACTTACCACCTAAAAAATTCTGTTGAAATATCTTCGGTGACCCACATGCCATAATTTGAAGGCAGCTGTCATCAGCTGGAGTTGTTGATCTCTGGCTGTCGTCGATGTGTTGTATGCCAATTCTGTGGACAATTATCTGTGCTGACTTCGTACAATAAATTGACAATGCCTGCACGGTCAATGGTTATCCTTTTGAAGCATGACGACAGACTGAACAGTGTTCATAAGCCTCTTTGTCCTATGCACAACTGGAGATAAAGCACATTCTACTGAACTTCACTAGGAACGTAAGTTTATTTTTATCTCTGACACACAGATAGCTTGTATGTTTCCTGTCAGACTTAGGATTCCTTGTGAAAGTAAATCCGAATACGCCCTCTCATATACAAAAGTTTTAACCAATGAATCAAGATTAGTAACACCATCTGAGTCGAAAGAAATAGAAATTTACTCTGAGAGTGACCACGTACATTAGGAGGGGAATTGTTTATAGTGCGCAAAACAGAAACTGAACTGAAGACGGACAATGTTATCAGTTATCTCAACTAGATGACAAAAGTCATGGGATAGCGAATGCAGGCATAAAGATGTCGGTAGTATCGTGTACACGAGGTATAAACCGACAGTTGCACTTGTGGAGCTGTGATTTGTACTCAAGTGATTCAGGCGAAAAGGTTGCCGACGTGATTGGAGCTACACCGTGGGAATTAACAGACTTTGAACAGGGAATGGTGGCTGGACCTAGACGCATGCGACATTTCATTTCGGAAATCGTTGGGGAATTGAATATTCCGAGGTCAACAGTGTCATGAGTGTACCGAGAAACCCAAATTTCAGGCATTATCTCTCACCACTGACAGTGCAGTGGCCGAGGCCTTCATTTAGCGACCGAAAGCTGCGGCTTTTGCGTAGAGTTGTCAGTGTTCCTAGACTACCGACAATGCGTGAAATAACAGCAGAAATCAATGTGGGACATATCACGAACGAATCCGTTAGCATTGTTGTTGTTGTGGTCTTCAGTCCTGAGACTGGTTTGATGCAGCTCTCCATGCTACCCTATCCTGTGCAAGCTTCTTCATCTCCCAGTACCTACTGCAACCCACATCCTTCTGAATCTGCTTAGAGTATTCATCTCTTGGTCTCCCTCTACGATTTTTACCCTCCACGCTGCTTTCCAATGCTAAATTTGAGATCCCTTGATGCCTCAGAGCATGTCCTACTAACCGGTCACTTCTTTTTGTCAAGTTGTGCCACATAGTCCTCCCCAATTCTATTCAATACCTCCACATCAGTTACGTGATCTACCCATATAATCTTCAGCATTCTTCTGTAGCACCACATTTCGAAAGCTTCTATTCTCTTCTTGTCCAAACTATTTATCGTCCATGTTTCACTTCCATACGTGGCTACACTCCATACAAATACTTTCAGAAACGACCTCCTGACACTTAAATCTGTACTCGATGTTAACAAATTTCTCTTCTTCAGAAACGCTTTCCTTGCCATTGCCAGTCTACATTTTATATCTTCTCTACTTCGACCATCATCAGTTATCAGTGTCTCATTTCCTAATCTAATTCCCTCAGCATCACCCGACTTAATTCGACCACATTCCGTTATCCTCGTTTTGCTTTTGTTGATGTTCATCTTATATCCTCCTTTCAAGACACTGTCCAATCCGTTCAACTGCTCTACCAAGTCCTTTGCTATCTCTGATAGAATTACAATGTCATCGGCGAACCTCAAAGTTTTTATTTGTTCTCCATGGATTTTAATACCTACTCCGAATTTTTCTTTTGTTTCCTTTATTGCTTGCTCAATATACAGATTGAATAACATCGGGGAGAGGCTACAACCCTGTCTCACTCCCTTCCCAACCACTGCCTCCCTTTCATGCCCCTCGACTCTTATAACTGCCATCTGGTTTCTGTACAAATTGTAAATAGCCTTTCGCTCCCTGTATTTTACCCCTGCCACCTTTAGAATTTGAAAGAGAGTATTCCAGTCAACATTGTCAAAAGCTTTCTCTAAGTCTACAAATGCTAGAAACGTAGGTGTGCCTTTCCTTAATCTTTCTTCTAACATAAGTCGTAGGGTCAGTATTGCCTCACGTGTTCCAACATTTCTACGGAATCCAAACTGATGTTCCCCGAGGTCGGCTTCCACCAGATTTTCCATTCGTCTGTAAAGAATTCGCATTAGTATTTTTCAGCTGTGACTTATTAAACTGATAGTTCGGTAATTTTCACATCTGTCAACACCTGCTTTCTTTGGGATTGGAATTATTATATTCTTCTTGAAGCCTGAGGGTATTTCACCTGTCTCATACATCTTGCTCACCAGATGGTAGAGTTTTGTCAGGACTGGCTCTCCCAAGGCCGTCAGTAGTTTTAATGGAATGTTGTCTACTCCTGGGGCCTTGTTTCGACTCAGGTCTTTCAGTGCTCTGTCAAACTCTTCACGCAGTATCGTATCTCCCATTTCATCTTCATCTACATCCTCTTCTATTTCCATAATATTGTCCTCAAGTACATCGCCCTAGTATAGACCCTCTATATACTCTTTCCACCTTTCTGGTTTCCCTTCTTTGCTTAGAACTGGGTTTCCATCTGAGCTCTTGATATTCATGCAAGTTGTTCTCTTTTCTCCAAAGGTCTCTTTAATTTCCCTGTAGGCAGTATCTATCTTACCCCTAGTGAGATAAGCCTCTACATCCTTACATTTGTCCTCTAGCCATCCCTGCTTAGCCATTTTGCACTTCCTGTCTATCTCATTTTTGAGACATCTGTATTACTTTTTGCCTGCTTCATTTACTGCATTTTTATAATTTTACCTTTCATCAATTAAATTCCCAATGAGTTCTACTAGCCCTCGTCTTTTTACCTACTTGATCCTCTGCTGCCTTCACTACTTCATCCCTCAGAGCTACCCATTCTTCTTCTACTGTACTTCTTTCCCCCATTCCTGTCAATTGTTCCCTTATGCTCTCCCTGAAACTCTGTACAACCTCTGGTTCTTTCAGTTTATCCAGGTCCCATCTCCTTAAATTCCCACCTTTTTGCAGTTTCTTCAGTTTTAATCTACAGTTCATAACCAATAGATTGTGGTCAGAGTCCACATCTGCCCTTGGAAACGTCTTACAATTTAAAACCTGGTTCCTAAATCTAATTATATAATCTGTCTTACCTTCTAGTATCTCCAGGATTCTTCCATGTATATAACCTTCTTTCATGATTCTTGAACCAAGTGTTAGCTATGATTGAGTTATGCTCTGTGCAAAACTCTACCAGGCGACTTCCTCTTTCATTTCTTAGCCCCAATCCATATATCACCTACTATGTTTCCGTTAGCATAGTGCGGTGAAATCTGGCCTTAGTGGGTATGGCAGCATACGACTGAGGCAAGTACCTTTGCAAACAGCACGACATCGCCTACAGCATCTGGGCTTGTGACCATATTGGTTGGACGCTGCACGACTGGAAGACCGTAGCCTCGTCAGATGAGTCTCCGTTTCAGTTGGTAAGAGCTGATGGTTGAGTTCGAGTACGGTGCAGACGACACCAAGCCATGGGCGCAAGTTGTCAACAAGGCACTGTGGAAGCTGTGTTGGCGCTATAATGGTGGGGGCTGTGTTTATACGGAACGTAACTGATCATTGACTGGAAACGATTGTGTTCGGCTTCTTGGAGACCATTCGCAGTCTTTCATGTACTTCATGTTGCGAGAAAAAATGGAATTTTTGTAGATGACAATGCGCCATGTCGCTGTGCCACGTTTGTTCTGGACAGCTCGACCGAATGATTTGGCGACCCCGATCGCCCGACATGAATCCCATCGATCATTTATGGGACATATTCGAGAGGTCAGTTCGTGCACAAAATCTTGCAGCGGAAATATTTTCGCAGTTATGACGGCTGTAGAGGCAGTATGGCTCAATATTTCTGCAGGGGACTTCCAGACACTTGTTTAGTCCTTGCCATGTCGAGCTGCTGCACTACACCGAGACAGGTGGCAGCGCTGTACGGAGCTGTTAAAATGGCGTCTGTAACGGATGTGCGTTGCAAACAACGGGCAGTGATCGAGTTTCTTTTGGCGGAATACCAGGGCATCTCAGATATTCATAGGCGCTTGCAGAATGTCTAAGGTGATCTGGCAGTGGACAAAAGCACGGTGAGTCGTTGGGCAAAGCGTGTGTCATCATCGCCGCAAGGTCAAGCAAGACTGTCTGATCTCCCGCGTGCGGGCCGGCCGTGCACAGCTGTGACTCCTGCAATGGCGGAGCGTGCAAACACACTCGTTCGAGATGATCGACGGATCACCATCAAACAACTCAGTGCTCAACTTGACATCTCTGTTGGTAGTGCTGTCACAATTGTTCACCAGTTGGGATATTCAAAGGTTTGTTCCCGCTGGGTCCCTCGTTGTCTAACCGAACACCATAAAGAGCAAAGGAGAACCATCTGTGCGGAATTGCTTGCTCGTCATGTGGCTGAGGGTGACAATTTCTTGTCAAAGATTGTTACAGGCGATGAAACATGGGTTCATCACTTCGAACCTGAAACAAAACGGTAATCAATGGAGTGGCGCCACACCCACTCCCCTACCAAGAAAAAGTTTAAAGCCATACCCTCAGCCGGTAAAGTCATGGTTACAGTCTTCTGGGACGCTGAAGGGGTTATTCTGTTCGATGTCCTTCCCCATGGTCAAACGATCAACTCTGAAGTGTATTGTGCTACCCTTCAGAAATTGAAGAAACGACTTCAGCGTGTTCGTAGGCACATAAATCTGAACGAACTTCTCCTTCTTCATGACAACGCAAGACCTCACACAAGTCTTCGCACCCGAGAGGAGCTCACAAAACTTCAGTGGACTGTTCTTCCTCATGCACCCTACAGCCCCGATCTCGCACCGTCGGATTTCCATATGTTTGGCCCAATGAAGGACGCAATCCGTGGGAGGCACTACACGGATGATGAAGAAATTATTGATGCAGTACGACGTTGGCTCCGACATCGACCAGTGGAATGGTACCGTCCAGGCATACAGGCCCTCATTTCAAGGTGGCGTAAGGCCGTAGCATTGAATGGAGATTACGTTGAAAAATAGTGTTGTGTAGCTAAAAGATTGGGGAATAACCTGGTGTATTTCAATGCCGAATAAAAAAACCCTGTTTCAGAAAAAAAAGTGTTGCATTACTTATTGAACTGCCCTCGTATACGCCTATTTGGAGAACAAAGCATAGCACGAGGGTCGATATGTAAATTATCTGCTGAAAATCATGCAAACAGCGGGATGTACAATATTCAAGGATATTCATCATTTTCATTTGCAGCTCCTTGTGTTGGCCGTGTTTGCAGTTACAATTGCTGGATGTGAGGTCCGCCAGTTACGCAAAACACCGTTTTTCCTAAACACCCAAACATGTTTCTGCACCACGCACAAGTGATCCAGAAAATTCATGCACACCAAATGTAAAGATTAAATAAAAACGAAATTCCACTGATGAGGGCACAGTGGTGCCGAAAAATGTTTGGTTGCTGAGAAAAAACGGTGTTTTGCGTTAGTGGCGGACCTCACATCCAACAATATTCCATGAGACTGATATCAGCTTTGATGTAAATCGTATTAATAAACTAGTACTATTATTACCAACTGCTGAAGGTACATGGTTCGTTTCGCACAGTGCGATTGTCTAGGGAATGGAGAGTGCAGCTTGCACCAATTATTTCAAACAGAAAAACGAGATGGAAGAAAGCTTGAATGGCAAGTGAAAGGTAAGGAGCGAGTAGCTAGGAGCAGAAGTTGCCAGGCCAAGAAAAACCATCATTCCCCCGGTGGAAACCAAAATTTTATTCACTCAGGACAGCACTGCAATAATCAGATAAGAAACACTAATAGTTGCTGAAAGGCTTACAAAAAAAGAAAAAGAAATAAACACACCCACACATACACTAACGACAAGGAGATAGCAGGTACGTTTACAGCAAGATGGATAGTCTATACAACCGGAAGACGGCCCCAGCCACCAGCACTGGACGCTAACCCTGCTCGGATCCCTGATTAAGTTCCCTTAGTAACTGGCTGTACTATAACATTCAAGAAAGCAGCTCATTAAAACTTAGCCATAACAACTTTACACAAATAAGCGTGGCGAAGGTTTTCATGAACTCTTAAGCCCCAGAAGAATCTAAATATTATTAAATGTCAATAAACATTAATGAAACTGCCTTCTCTCTAACTAATACAATCAGTAGAACGATTAATACACGGGAAACACCCAGCGGCCGGCCAGAGTGGACGAGCGGTTCTAAGCGCTTCAGTCTGGAACCGCGCGACCGCTACTGTCGCAGGTTCGAATCCTGTCTCGGCATGGATGTGTGTGATGTCCTTAGGTTAGTTAGGTTTAAGTTGTTCTAAGTTCAAGGGGAATGATTACCTCAGAAGTTAAGTCCCATAGTGCTCAGAGCCATTTGAACCAAACACCCAGAAAAATAACGAGATTACAATTCTCACTTAAAAAAAAAAAAAAGTAAAATCAGTCAGTTTGCTAAGCTCGTAAACACGCAGCAAAATTAATGAGATAACAATACTAACTTCAGGAAAACACAAGATAAATGTTGATCAGTTTGTTAAGCTCCAAAACACAGTATAAAATTAACAAAATAACAGTTTTGAACCTTGGGAGCACCAAAGGCGCTCTAAAATATAGAATAGGCCTCAATTAATCCCAGTTCACAGCCCTCTACAGTGCGCGGCACCTAGTACAATACCAGAAAGAGTCGTTACAGCAATTGAAAAAGCTTGACAGCCTAAACAAAAATGGCCAGGATAAGGTACGGTCTTCGGAACGTAGAAACGTCGCAATCAAATATTCAGAAACGTGATCAGCAGTTTTATGTGCCCTGGCGATGGCAGCCGGCGCTTGAGATGGAGGCAGCAGCTAAAGTTCCTCAGACTGTTCAGCCTCTGTCTGTCACTAGCCAGTGTTCTCGGAGTACCACGTGTCGTTTATTTGCTGCAACAACGTCATAACTGGAAAACCATCGCTTTTCATATAGGTACGGAATGAAGATTTCCTTCAACTACTTGCTTTCGACTACTTTTCAAGGTCACTGATTTACACACCTCTCATAGGAGTTCAGTGACCTTTAAAAGTAGTTGAAACTGGGTAGTTTAAGGCAAGGCAACCATCGCTTCGTACTTATACGAAAAATTAAGATTTTCCGGTTATGACGTCGCAACTAATGAGCGATATTTTCGGAGTATATACTGATGCCATCACTTCCGCTCCCTCTTGCAAGTCTGCACAGCTCGGGCGCTCAGCTCTCGGCAGGCACCGCCGTGTCCATCCGCTACAGTCCATACGCCGAAACAGAATAAATCGGGCCTGCACGGCGAGACCTGTAAAAACCTCGCAGGCGGACAGGTCACGCCCTCTCATGGCACGTGGCCAAGCCTATTACTGGGTAACTACCACGGATAAAAGAGTGGACAACCTCTATCGATACAAGCCGTCACGGCTCAGCAAGAACATTTGAATACTCGTATAAACTCATATAATCGACTTCAGAAAAGGAAATAAAAAACAATAGTACGTGTACTATTAGCGCACAAGGAGCACGTTACATGCAGAGTTCCAGTACGGGAATAAATCAATCAAAAAAGGTTCAGTATAATTCCTAAGGCATTTACAATGATTCACTGACAGAGAGAGCAATTACTTTGACTGCACTACGGTCAGGGTGAACTGACACCAAGCAGGTTCCGTGCCAAGCGCAGAAATGAACTCGCTTTAATCAAGTTTTCTCAGGCTTCCAGTCGCGACAGGTGGTTAAAATCCCACGAGCTTTCGACCGAGCTCTCCCCAGTTCCGTGAGGCGTTGCTCCACAGAGCGTGCTGTTTGTCCGACGTAGTAACAGTCACACTGACGTGTATCGTACACACTCCAGGCGTTCTAAGCCCCAGATCGTCCTTTACAGGCCTGATGAGCTGTCGTATTTTTGCTGGGGGCCTGAACACCGATCAGATGTTATATCTCTTCAGGAGCCGACTAATCTTTCCCGACACTGTACCAAAGAAAGGCCAAAACACAAGTTTCATGCTTTCTTCTTCGGTGGTGTTCTCTTCTCTGTCTTCTCTGAGGCGCTTACGCCTATGCTATCTAGAAAAATCTGCCGTGGCAGAACACGCATTAGAAAATGGACACCGAATTCTGTTCGACAAAACATCTGAGGACGAAGGGATTTTGGGATAGCGTCATAAAAGAAGCTACTGAAATAAAAACCTCTGAAAACACCATCAGCAAGGACGGCGGTTTGCACCTCAGCACAGCCTGGGACCCGGCTATCGCGAGGTTAAAACGGGCGCGACGGACGCGTGATAAAAACATTATCATATAAGGCAAGGAAGAGAGCACCAGTGACGCCACAGCCAGCAGTGCGGCTACATAACGACGCGGCCACGGCGACACAGCAGTCAGTCTTACCACTTGACAATGACGGAGGAGAGTTCGGTCGAAAGCTCGTGGGATTATAACCACCTGTCGCGACTGGAAGCCCAAGAAAACTTTATTAATTCATATCGCCGCGAAACCATGCATTCATACATGAACTCGCTTGACAAAGGAACCGATGTCCACATGTATCGTGCGTGTCCACCACACGAAAGCTATAGCAACTTCGTGATGCGAACTAAAAAATTATTTAAGCAACAACCAGACATTTCTCGTGAAAGTTGTAACAAAATCTTGTAGCAAGTACGCTTTCCACACCCACACCACATCACTGACTAGCGATCAACGCCCTGCGGGCTCTCTCACTAACACGTCCTTCCTCTATGCGGCAGTAGACAAGATTGTTCTTATTCAAACTCGAACCCCAGCGTTCTTAGTTCGGCGGAGAGCGATTTGATTAGCTCCCTCACCTGGAAACAAAAAGCCTACTTCCTGTATGCTTCACAGACATCCCAAAACTAATCAAGCTAGTTAGCTATCGATACTAGTTTCAGAGCAGCGCCTTTGGACTGAGTCTGCAACGACTAGTGCACAAATAAATCAAGTGCAGTAATGGCAAACTGAAAAATGAAAGTTACAAGATAACGAGCAACTTTCAAGCTGTAAGAAGCTTGTTCTTGTGGTCAAAAGAGTAGTGAGAAAGAATTCCCGAAGAAACTCAAACTAATCGTATCATGAGATTGGTGGAAAACATTATTTGAGAAGTTTGTGAAGACATATTTTCTACTGAAAATCACAGACTTCGAAATTCTCCGTAAACACACACAGTGACACCAATGGTGGTGCAACCAAGCCAACTCAGGCGACCCGGTATTGATTACATTACACATCGTAAAAGCAGTCTCGCCACCTTGTTTATTGTGTAGTAAATCTTCGAAATTACACACAGTTTACTACCCAAACGAGTGTTTGTCGTCCCGGTGTGCAGCGTCAAGGTCGCTGCAGATAACGCAATGTGTTGTAAGAACTCATGCTGTGAATCACCTTTTCACCCTTCCCATTTCCATGTACAGTATCCTTCCCGGTTAAACCCATGTTCGTTATGTGCATCTTGCTTGGCCTACCCCACCGCCGACCTCAGACATTTTGAAGCCCTTGGCGAAGAACGTATTTCGCGGATCATAATAAGTTTTTTGTTCGATAAGTTAACGCATCACAAGTTAATTTAATCAGACACAATATCGCAGAAAGTGGCGACAAAGAGCCAAAGCAGAGGACTCCGCCAGTACGTGGGACAGACTCTGACAGAAGCAGACCCACTCATGGTGTGGGATATTTAATTATAAAAAAGCACAGCAAGTCAGTAATAATAACAAACATCATCATCGCCATTTTCGCATTTCACCAACGTAGGTGAGGTTATAGATAAGCCTCCTCCAACTTTTCCTTCTACAGCTGTTTCCGATGCCAGTTGGCACTTCCAATTTTGTCCTTGAGAATCTGATTACCTCAGCTTTCACGAGGTCTTCCACTTGTTCTCTTCACTGAGACACTTGGTGAAAGTAAGTCCGAGGGTTCCTGCGGGATGCCATCCTTCTGCAAATGGCCGTACAATTGCAGTCCCTTCAGTTCAAAATGGTTCAAATGGCTCTGAGCACTATGGGACTCAACTTCTAAGGTCATCAGTCCCCTAGAACTTAGAACTACTTAAACCTAACTAACCTAAGGACATCACACACATCCATGCCCGAGGCAGGATTCGAACCTGTGACCGTAGCGGTCGCGCGGTTCCAAACTGTAGCGCCTAGAACCGCTCGGCCACCCCGGCCGGCAGTCCCTTCAGTTCACGGATCTCCAACCAGCTTCTTCCTAATTCTTGATATTAACACGCCCGTTCCGTATATTATCTACAGGGTGATTATAATAAAGTTAAACTTTCAAAACGCTGTAGAAATAACACCACCGGTCAGAATGACGTCAAACTACAACGGAATATTATCGGAGAAAGAGGAAAACGTATGGCAGAAGAAAAAAAAAGTGTGAAAATTGATCAATAGATGACGCTGTACGTGTCAGAATACGTAAATGGTCCGCAGCTCGTGGTCGTGCGGAAGTGTTCTCGCTTCCCACGCCCGGGTTCCCGGGTTCGATTCCCGGCGGGGTCAGGGATTTTCTCTGCCTCGTGATGACTGGGTGTTGTGTGATGTCCTTAGGTTAGTTAGGTTTAAGTAGTTCTAAGTTCTAGGGGACTGTTAACCATTGCTGTTAAGTCCCATAGTGCTCAGAGCCAATACGTAAATGAAAACACCTGTCATGGGCACGACCCTCTCAACTTGGTATAAACACGCCGGGTACACGGCTTTTCCTCCTTTTCCGTCTGCAACGTTCGCCATGACTGTCTCAATGCAGGATCGCGCTTTGCTTGTAAAGGTGTATTACAACAATGATGACTGTGCACACGCCACTCTGCAGAAGTTTCGGAGACTGAAGGGTTTGAAAAAAAAGGCGATGGTCAGCTGACTACCATGGGTTGGGAGAAAACTATTCGAAAAGACGGGTTCTTTTGGTGTGCAACCAGGCAGAGGGAGGAAACGAATTGATTCGACGTCAGTGGAAGCAGTGGCCACAGCAACACAGGAGGAGACGAATTGTGGTGTGTAGACGTGTACTGCACAGAGAATTGCCCGAACATTGGACATACCCATGAGCACGGTGCGTAAAATCCTACGAAACATCCGTTTTTTGTATCCATTCAAAACTACCCATGTGCGCGAGTTGCTTTCTGTTGACCTGCCAGCAAGAGAGACCTTTGCTTTAGATTTCTTGGTCGCATGGAAGTGGACAATGATTGGCCGTGGAAGATTTTGTAGACAAACGAAGCCCATTTCCATCCGACAGGATATGTAAATACATGGAATTGTCGAAAATGGCCAACGGAAAAGCCAAACGTAAATCAACCTGTACCACTTCATCCTGAAAAGGTCACTGAGTGGTGCGGGTTTATGGCATCATTTATCATAGGTCCACAGGTGCTTCCGGTCCTGTTATCTGTACCTTCACTGGTAAGTACTTTGAGTGTATTTTGCACAAGCACGTCATTCTAACTCTCCAACAGCGTGGATCTGAGGATGGAATCATTTTTATGCAAGATGGCGCAACTCTGCACAGTACAAATCCAGTTAAGCAGCTGCTGAAGCTCCATTTCGGAAATGCTAGAATTATTAGCCGCCATTTCCCAACAGCCTGGCCGTCCCGACCACCTAATTTTAATCCGTGTGACTTCTGGCTGTGGGGCTACCTGAAAGACGGTGTGTTCAGTGTTCCGATTACAAACTCGGCTGCACTGAAGGCACGCATTGCGCAACACATTCTGAACATGACCCCGGAATCTTGTGGAACACGCTGTTTCTCTATTTCAACTTGTTGCAGGAAACGGTGGACAGCAAATTGAACATGTTTTGCGTCAGTCACACAGAAATTAATAACCCGATTTGATTTTGATTGATGCTTTCCATGTGGTTCTTGGACCCAGGACAGTTAAAAACCGATGTGATTGGCGCTTTTTATGCGGTTTTTGGCCTCTCAGGACAATTAAAAACCGATTTTTCCCATTCGAGATGATGTGACCTTGCCGTGGTGGACGGGCTTACGTAACTAACAGTATCAGTCTGTACACACATGCGCACTCAGTAGTACAGTTTTTTTAACGTCAAACGTACGCCTTAGGCATTGTTGTCTGATTCATTTGTCATTTCACAATATATTTAAATGATCTAATAGAAAGCGTCGGATGCTCTTTAAGACTGTTAGATGATGATGCTGCTGTTTATACCAAAGTAGCAACGCCAGAAGATAGTAAGAATTTGCGGAACGCCCTGCAGAGAATTAATGAATGGTGCAGACTCTGGCAGTTGACCCTTAACGTAAATAAATGTAACATATTGCGCGTTCATAGGAAAAGAAATCCACTACTATACTGCTACACTACTGATGACAAACAGTTGGAGACAGCGTCTGCCGTAAAATATCTAGGCGTAACCATCCAGAGCGACCTTAAGTGGAATGACCATATAAAACCGATAGTGGGAAAATCAGACACAAGACTCAGATTCATTGGAAGAATCTTAAGGAAATGTAACTCATCCACGAAAGAAGTGGCTTATAAGGCCCTTGTTGGCACGATTCTTGAGAATTGTTCATCTATCTGGGTTCCCTATCAGGTAGGACTGATGGAGGAGATAGAGGAAATCCAACGAAGAGCCGCGGTTTTGTCACGGCATCGTTTAGCTGGCGAGAGAACGTGACGGAGGTGCTAAAGAAACTCCACTGGCAGACGTTACAAGAGAGACGTTGTGCATCACGGACAGATTTACTACTGAAATTTCGGAGGAGTCAAACAACATATTCCATCCCCCCACAAACATCTCGCGTATTGACCACGAGAAGAAAGCTGTGCACTTTAACTGAATGTACAAACACATCGTACAAACAAAAGAGACCAATAAAAAAAAATATTTTGTCCCTTTGTAGTTAAGTACAGTTCAATACTGTTTAGAATTTAGCCTCTTTAAATATCCGACCCCGGCCCTCGGAATAGCTGTACAGACTCTTGGCACTCTGGAGGTATTGCAGAGAAGAGAATGTTTCTTGAACATACCTCTTGGATGACGTTATCAGGAACTTCCTTGGACCTCGGACATCCCCATACATGCCTGCGTCGTACATGGTCACATGCTTTCTTGAGCTGTACTCTAGAAGAAATAGTTACAATACGTTAACAAAATGTTAGAATTCTTGTAAACAAGAAGCAATCATAATGATGCTGATTGGCTCTCAGACACCGTGTGTACCCACAGTGGTCAGCTTCTAGTCAATGTTATTTTCAATTTGTAGTACTATTAAAAATTTATGTTCGAAATCAGTGGTTAAAATTTTGCCTAAAGATAACCCAAGGTTCTTTTAGATTCCGTATTTTTGTTCAACAGGGTTTGCGAGTGTGGGAAAAATCTACATTCCTCCAACCGTAAACTTTAGTTCGAGAGGACGACACGCTAAGCGCAGTCCACCGGCAATAATAATAAAAATAACCATCTAACTCCTAATTAAGCTTCCAGGAAATTAGGATTAATTATTGGAACTAAGATATACGTTAACGAAGTAGAAGCAGTTTTCGGTACCTGTTTTTGGTCTACAGCACTTTTGAAATGTACCTGATTTTTTTTACGTTGCATAGGAAGGACTCTACTAGACCAACAGGCCGGGCGCTCACTTGTCAGGCGCTCTCGTGGCCAGAAAAGGGGGTGCTTTCGTGCCGTTAGGTGAAACTGACAATAACGTAAGCTGACAAACCTAGTTCGTGGAAGTTTTCTGGACTTTTCCCAACATTTGGCTCACCCCCAAGTTTTGGCGACCTTCAGGAATGCTAATGTCCACAAACCACTGCCTCACATATACTGCTTCATGACTGGGAGCATTGTCATGTTAATACGGTCACCATCCCTCAACTGTTCTTTACAGTACGCAATGCACAATTTCTGTCACACTAAAGAGCCAAAGAAACTGGTACACCTGCCTAATATCGAAGAGGGCTCCGCGAGCACGCAGAGGTGCCACAATACGACATTCCGTGGTCTCGACTAACAACTGAAGTAGTGCTGAAGGAAACTGACACCATGAATCCTGCAGGGCTGTTCATACATCTGTAAGAGTACGAGGGGATGGAGATATCTTCTGAATAGCACGTTGCAGGGCATCCCACATATGTTCAATAATGTTCATGTCTTGGGAATCTGGTGGCCAGCGGAAGTGTTTAAACTCAAAAGAGTGTTCATAGAGCCACTCTGTAGAAATACTTGACGTGTGGGGTGTCGCATCGTCCTGCTGGAATAGTCCAAGTCCGTCGGAATGCACACTGGACATAAATGAATGCAGGTGATCAGACACGTTTCTTATGTGTGTGCGTCACCTGTCAGAGTCGTATGTAGACGTATTAGGGGTCCAATTATCACTCCACCTGCACACGCCCCACACCATTACAGACCCTTCACCAGCTTGAACAGTCTCCTGCTGACATACAGAGTCCATGCATTCATGAGGTTGTCTCCATGCCCGTACACGTCCATCCGCTCGATACAATTTCAAACGAGACTCGTCCGACCAGGCAGCGTGTTTCCAGTCATCAACAGTCAAGTGTCGGTGTTGACGGGCCCCGGAATCGTAAAGCTTTGTGCCGTGCAGTCATCAATGGTGCGCCCCGAAAGCCCATATCGATAATGTTTCGCTGAATGGTTCGCTCCCTGACATTTGTTGATGGTTTTGCATTGAAATCTGCAGTAATTTGCGGAAGGGTTGCACTTCTGTCACGTTGAACGATTATCTTCAATCGTCGTTGGTAACGTTCTTACAGGATCTTTTTGTGGCCCTAGTGATGTAGAACGTTTGATGTTTTACCGGATTCCTGATATTCACGATACACTCGTGAAATGGCCGTACGGGAGAGTCCCCACTTGTTCGCTACCTCGGAGATGCTGTGTCGCACCGCTCGTGCGCCGACTATAATACCATATTCAGACTAGCTTACATCTCGATGAGCTGCCATTGTAGCAGCAGTAACCGATCTAACAACTGCGCCAGACACTTGTTGTTTTATATAGGCAGCGCCGTATTGTGCCTGTTTACACATCTCTGTACTTGAATATGTATGCCTATACCAGTTTCTTTGGTGCTTTAGTGTATCTTATCCACAGTTACACATAATTTTTCACAGCATAGTCCACGGAGGGCAGCGACCTGATTCTATTGTTAAAAACGAACAGTTCAGATCGCAATAACCGGTTTCGGCTTATCTACAAGCAATTCTTCTCTCTATTGTATTTTTATATTTTATTTCATCCGTTAAATTAAATATCTAGTGTGTAATCCAAGTATTCGTACTGTGCGTTGTAATTTTGCCTACTCGGTTGTCTACTGCCTTCACTATTTCACCTCGCTAAGCTACGGATTCGTCTTCTATTGCATTCGTTTCCCATGTTTACTTAACGCTCCCTTTGAAACCTTTGCCAAACTTTCGTTCTTTCCGTTTCCTACGTTTATGTAACTTTTTCAGTTTTAACCTGAAGTTCGAAAGTAATGCTATAAGTCAGTGTCAACATATGCCCATAGAAATATCTTGCAGTCCTAAAGAAATCTGTTTCTTGCCATTACACAATGCATCTAAAATCCCTCGGCGACTTCAAGTCTCTTCCATGTATACAGCCCACTCTGATGATTCTCGAAAGAAGTGTTAGAAACGGTTAAATTGCATTCGTTGTAAGTTTTACAAGGTGGCTTTCCCTTCCGTTCATTTCCCTAGTGCAGTCCCTTACTACAGCAAAACTTTCGTCCACCTCCTCTGCATACTTCACTGTTGGCACTACGCAAAATGGAAGGCAATGTTCTCCATGCACTTGCCAAACCCAACTCGTTCTATCGGACTGCCACAAGACAGGGCGTGATTCGTCACTCCAAATCATTTGTTTCCAGCCATGCACTGTCCAGTGGCGTCGCTGTTTACACCACTTAGCACTGAGTACAGAAACGTGTGGCTTATGAGAAGCTGCTTGTCCGCTGTAACCCATCCTTTTTAGCTCCTAATGCAATGTCATTGGGCTTGGTGGACTGTTGGTAGTACTTTGGAACTCACGAGTGATTCCCTCCTCTGATTTCATGCGGTTTTGTACAACCATCCACCGCAGTGCTCGAGAGTCCCTGACCATCAGTACATGAAGTCTGCGTTGTCTTGGTTTAGCTGTGGTTGGCCCCCGCGTTTCCACTTCACAATCACTTCACCACAGTCGCCATGGCAGCTTTACAAGGTTTGAAATGTCCCCGATGGATTTGTTACTCAGGCGACATCTAATGACTACTCCACACGCGAAGTGAATGAGGTCTCTTGATCAACCCACTGTGCTATTACAGCTTCGGTGCTGACAACACAATACTCCTCGCCCTCTTTTATACTGGCATGTCCGCATCTCGTGACATATAATGATCAATTACGCATTATATAGGGGTGCCCAGATATTTTTAATCAGATAGTGTAAATCTGTATCATCTGCTGAGTCAGTATTTATGAGCCAATGTTTGCAACTACCAAGTTCATTCGGGATGTTGGATATAATAATGCCTATCAGAATGTGTATATATTGCTAAAATGAATGTTAATTAGTGCATATGCTTATTAGACTGTTTGGGTTGCATTCATGATATTTGTTATGAATTGCAAGTGTTATGCCAACTGTAGTTCTGTTTGAAACTTTCTGCCAGATTAAAACTGTGTACCGGACCGAGACTCGAACTCGGGACCTTTGCCTTTCGCTGGCAAGTGCTCTACCGTCTGAGCTACCCAAGCACGACTCACGCCACGTCCTCACAGCTTTACTTATGCCAGGACCTCGCCTCCTACCTTCCAAACTTTGGTAGAGCACTTGCCCGCGAAAGGCAAAGGTCACGAGTTCGAGTCTCGGTCCGGCACACAGTTTTAATCTGCCAGGAAGTTTCATATCAGCGCACACTCCGCTGCAGAGTCAAAATCTCATTCTGGAAACATCCCCCAGCCTGTGGCTAAGCCATGTCTCCGCAACATCCTGTCTTTCAGGAGTGCTAGTTCTGCAAGGTTCACAGTAGAGCTTCTGTAAAGTTTGGAAGATAGGAGGCGAGGTCCTGGCAGAAGTAAAGCTGTGAGGACCTAGTCTGCGTTCGGCAGGGCAGCAGTACGCACCGCGCTCGGCCGTCCACGCCGCTGCGCGCGCGGAGTGTTTTGTTTACTTCCTCGTCACCGCGCTTCTCAGTCGAACAAGCTCTAATGGCCAACTCTTACAGGAAGAACACTCTTAAGTTCACCTTCTCAAATGAATACGCACGACCCAAAGCACTGGCCGTCGAACGCTTCCTACGCCAAGACGTGAAGATCCCACGTGACGAACTCATCGGCGTACACCTATCGATCATTACCAGCGTCGTTTATGTTAAAATGACTTCCGACGCTGCCTGCAACGAGATTATTCAATGGACGCGACATGGACTAAAATTTCGACACTCCGACGGAAACGTCGGGCCTCTGGATGTCGACCATGCAGGACTTGGCCTTCGGACGATCCGTGTATTCGAACTGCCTTTAGAGGTGAATGAAGATGAAGTCCGGCGCTAAGCCCGTTCGGAAAAGTCCAGAGCCGCGTAGCCGAGACATGGGCACAGTTTACGACGTATCCGATGCTTAATGGTGTGAGACAAGTCCGATTCGATCTCAAGCGGCACGTTCCATCGTACATTTCTGTCGGCGGCTGCCGTGCGGTGGTCATTTACGACGGACAACCTCGAACTTGTTCCGGTTGTGGCAAAGAAGGCCACGTCCGTAATGAATGCCTGCAACGCCGCATCACACAACTAAGGCCCGACGATACGAACACCGACAGAACCACGACCACCCTTCCAGTCACCTATGGGGCGACACTGCACGTCCAGCCCACACAGGACGCCGTTCATGAGCGTCTCTCTGGTCTGATACACCCGGAGGCGTCCCAGCACCATGACACCGGCGATGCCGCCCGTGAACATGTCCAACAGCAGGACACACCCACGCTAGAAGATCACAAGGATACCAATGAGAGTGTTCTGGAGAATGACGACCGCATCATAGCACCCGCGGCTTTTGTACCGGAACGACGTGAATCTCTTCCTTCCTCAGACACCGAAACTCATTGCCGAAAGCAAAAGTCGCCCAAACGACGAAAAAAACGCCGCAAGACATCAGAATCGACCATTGAGCCCCCTCCGCAGGACGAAGAGATGGCACATCACTCTGACGGAGAACACGATAACACTTTCTCCTCTGCCACGGAGACGCGTCATCCACAAGACGGTGAACCGTCCAACAGAGATCGTGCGCAAGCCCCGCGCCCAGAAGCCATGGAACATAGCACGCCTGTTGTCACCGACGCAATTGAGCCGACTCGGCCAGCGCTGCCACATCTCGCCGATGTCAAACCTGTCGGACATTTTTCATGGGCGGATGGCACGGATTTCCCACCTCCATCTGATGCGGAAATGAGATCTGTTCCTCCGTTAGACCAACACTAAAATGGGGGAAGTTTCTACGGCGACTCCTGCGACTTCTATGGACTTCCAGCATCCACCACAACAATCTTCACCAGCTACGAACCTATCGCCAGCACGGATCTCCCATCAGGCGTACCGAATAGCTACTATCAATACTAATAATATCAGCTCCCACGCTAAACTTCAACTGCTCTGTGACACGCTAAGAGCAGCGGACATCGACATCGCCCTGTTACACGAACTGAGGACAGCAACTTGGACTGGGTGTTATGGATATGAGACGTACGCCGCCCCTGCAGCTATGGAACACACAGGCGCAGCCATACTCCTCCGAGAAGGGATTGCAGTTTCTGATGTCGCATACCTCCCAACAGCGCGAGGGGTGGCCATAACAGTTGAAGGACTCAAAATCATAAATCTCTACGCCCCATTGGGCACTGATAAACGGAGGGATCGCTACCAGTTCTACGCAGAAGATATCACGCCTTTATTCCTCAGCCGATACGATCCTCTCATCGTAGGTGGAGATTTCAACTGTGTTCTCGAGCGCACAGACCAATACCTCCATTTCACCACATGTCCGGAACTTCGCTTCCTCGTCCGCCGCCTTCGTCTCCTCGACACTTGGCGAGTGGTAAACGGCGACCGCCCGGGGTATACACACATCACGAGCCACTCCGCCAACCGACTTGATAGAATATACATCTCTAACGCTCTAAAATCAGTTCTCCTCGACGCGGAACGTTGGCTGTCTGCCTTTTCGGATCATGACATCGACATCTGTACCATGAACCTACGTCGACAATCTACATGGCGCAGTGCTGGACCTTTGAAACTCAATGTCGCGCTACTGCGGGACCCTGAATGTCGACAACAGGTCACCGACGCGTGGCACACCTGCGTTCAACGCATTATGCGTTACAAGACCACACTGCAGTTGTCGTTGCTGTGCGCCAAACCGGCCATCCGACGCACATTGACACACTATGGCAGAGCCAAAGCCAGGTGGAATCACCATACAACTGATTTCTACTATAGCGCTCTATGTGAATTCATGGATCAACCTCCATCCCCGGATCGTCTAAAAGAAGCTCAACGCATCAAGGCAAAGATTTTAACCTTGACCAGATGCCGTCTAGAGGGAGCTATTGTACGAGCACGCAGCCAAGATAGGATTAACGGTGAAGAACCTTCTATGCACCATATTATTCAAAATGTTCGTCGACGCCGACAGGCTTTAATGACAACTTTAGACTTACCTGAAGGACGACGGCTGAATTCGCAAGCTACCATTGCGGATGCATTCACAACGCACTATAGACTTTTCTATCAAGAAGTATCTGCCGGTGCAGAGGCCATTGCTGAGGTTGCCCAGGAGACACTTGGTACTCTAAACGCGGCAGCTGCAACCCTCCTGACTTCTGAAGTGACCACCGACGACGTCCAAGGCGCTGTGGCCAAAGGGCCAGTGTCGGTTGGTCACAGTCAGTGTGCTCCGTGCCGCCGTTGGATAAGCAGCTGCAGCAGCAAGTCGTATACTCCTAGCTCACTCATTTGTTACATAGTTTAATTCTTAATTTCTTTGCGTGTTTTTGATACTTGCATTGTTTAATTCATAAATTTCGGGCGTATTATAGTATTTGAGAGTTGTAGCATCGCGTTTTAGTACCTGAATAGTGTAAATTCGCGTAGTCGTTTGTCTTCTGTTTTTGTTTTGAACGGCCAGTGTCGGTTGGTCACAGTCAGTGTGCTCCATGCCGGCGTTGGATAAGCAGCTGCAGCAGCAAGTCGTATACTCCTAGCTCACTCATTTGTTACATAGTTTAATTCTTAATTTCTTTGCGTGTTTTTGGTACTTGCATTGTTAAATTCATAAATTTCCGGCGTATTATAGTATTTGAGAGTTGTAGCATCGCGTTTTAGTACCTGAATAGTGTAAAATCGCGTAGTCTCCTTCCGCCGCCGAGCAGTGTGTCAGCAGTGCGCAAGTAGCAGCATTACTGCATTTACTAGGCAATCTTGTATTTTAATAACCGTTTAAATTTTGTGTCGATTTGTTTGCGCTCTCTGTAGATTAGTTCAGACGTTCTTTGCACAACAGTTTTTAGCATGGATAGGGACTGCAACTGCTGTGTTCGGATGCAGGCTGAGTTGGCATCCCTTCACTCCCAGCTTCAGGCAGCGTTGGCTTCGGTCACACAGCTTGAGGCTGTTGCCAATGGGCGTCACTGTTGGGTTCCGGATGGGGGTTTGTCGGGGACGGCCAGCTCGTCCCACGCATCCCCCGATCGGACTACGACTGTGGTTGCCCGGGATACTGCCCGCATTGAGGCTGATCCCTCACCTGTGGTAGAGTGAGAGATCGTCTCAAGGTGTGGCAGGGGGCGAAAGACATTCCGGAGGGCTGAACGGAAGGCCTCTCCAGTTTGTCTGATAAACCGGTTTCAGGTTCTGTCTCAGGCTGATACTGATCTTTGGCCTGACATGGCTGCTTGTCCTGTTCCAGAGGTTGCCCCTCAGTCTGCAAGATCCGGGCGCTCGCAGAGGGTGGGCTTACTGGTAGTTGGGAGCTGCAACGTCAGGCGCTTAATGGGGCCCCTTAGGGATATGGCAGCAAGAGAGGGGAAGAAAACCAATGTGCACTCCGTGTGCATACCCGGGGGAGTCATTCCACATGTGGAAAGGGTCCTTCCGGATGCCACTAAGGGTACAGGGTGCACCCATCTGCAGGTGGTCGCTCATGTCGGCACCAATGATGTGTGTCGCTATGGATCGGAGGAAATCCTCTCTGGCTTCCGGCAGCTATCTGATTTGGTGAAGACTGCCAGTCTCGCTAGCGGGATGAAAGCAGAGCTCACCATCTGCAGCATCGTAGACAGGACTGACTGCAGACCTTTGATACAGAGCCGAGTGGAGGGTCTGTATCAGAGGTTGAGACGGTTCTGCGACCGTGTGGGCTGCAGATTCCTCGACTTGCGCCATAGGGTGGTGGGGTTTCGGGTTCCGCTGGATAGGTCAGGAGTCCACTACACGCAACAAGCGGCTACACGGGTAGCAGGGGTTGTGTGGCGTGGGCTGGGCCGTTTTTTAGATTATATGGCCTTGGGCAAGTACAGAAAGGGCAACAGCCTCAACGGGTGCAGGGCAAAGTCAGGACATTCGGGGACCAAGCAGCAATCGGTATTGTAATTGTAAACTGTCGAAGCTGCGTTGGTAAAGTACCGGAACTTCAAGCGCTGATAGAAAGCATCGAAGCCGAAATCGTTATAGGTACAGAAAGCTGGTTGAAGCCAGAGATAAATTCTGCCGAAATTTTTACAAAGGTACAGACGGTGTTTAGAAAGGATAGACTGCATGCAACCGGTGGTGGAGTGTTCATCGCTGTTAGTAGTAGTTTATCCTGTAGTGAAATAGAAGTGGATAGTTCCTGCGAATTATTATGGGTGGAGGTTACACTCAACAACCGAGCTAGGTTAATAATTGGCTCCTTTTACCGACCTCCCGACTCAGCAGTATTAGTGGCAGAACAACTGAGAGAAAATTTGGAATACATTTCACATAAATTTTCTCAGCATGTTATAGTCTTAGGTGGAGATTTCAATTTACCAGATATAGACTGGGACACTCAGATGTTTAGGACGGGTGGTAGAGACAGAGCATCGAGTGACATTATACTGAGTGCACTATCCGAAAATTACCTCGAGCAATTAAACAGAGAACCGACTCGTGGAGATAACATCTTGGACCTACTGATAACAAACAGACCCGAACTTTTCGACTCTGTATGTACAGAACAGGGAATCAGTGATCATAAGGCCGTTGCTGCATCCCTGAATATGGAAATTAGTAGGAATATAAAAAAAGCGAGGAAGGTTTATCTGTTTAGCAAGAGTAATAGAAGGCAGATTTCAGACTACCTAACAGATCAAAACGAAAATTTCTGTTCCGACACTGACAATGTTGAGTGTTTATGGAAAAAGTTCAAGGCAATCGTAAAATGCGTTTTAGACAGGTACGTGCCGAGTAAAACTGTGAGGGACGGGAAAAACCCACCGTGGTACAACAACAAAGTTAGGAAACTACTGCGAAAGCAAAGAGAGCTTCACTCTAAGTTTAAATGCAGCCAGAACCTCTCAGACAAACAGAAGCTAAACGATGTCAAAGTCAGCGTAAGGAGGGCTATGCGTGAAGCGTTCAGTGAATTCGAAAGTAAAATTCTATGTACCGACTTGACAGAAAATCCTAGGAAGTTCTGGTCTTACGTTAAATCAGTAAGTGGCTCGAAACAGCATATCCAGACACTCCGGGATGATGATGGCACTGAAACAGAGGATGACACGCGTAAAGCTGAAATACTAAACACATTTTTCCAAAGCTGTTTCACAGAGGAAGACCGCACTGCAGTTCCTTCTCTAAATCCTCGCACAAACTAAAAAATGGCTGACATCGAAATAAGTGTCCAAGGAATAGAAAAGCAACTGGAATCACTCAACAGAGGAAAGTCCACTGGACCTGACGGGATACCAATCCGATTCTACACAGAGTACGCGAAAGAACTTGCCCCCCCTTCTAACAGCCGTGTACCGCAAGTCTCTAGAGGAATGGAAGGTTCCAAATGATTGGAAAAGAGCACAGGTAGTCCCAGTCTTCAAGAAGGGTCGTCGAGCAGATGCGCAAAACTATTGACCTATATCTCTGACGTCGATCTGTTGTAGAATTTTAGAACATGTTTTTTGCTCGAGTATCATGTCGTTTTTGGAAACCCAGAATCTACTATGTAGGAATAATCATGGATTCCGGAAACAGCGATCGTGTGAGACCCAACTCGCTTTATTTGTTCATGAGACCCAGAAAATATTAGATACAGGCTCCCAGGTAGATGCTATTTTTCTTGACTTCCGGAAGGCGTTCGATACAGTTCCGCACTGTCGCCTGATAAACAAAGTAAGAGCCTACGGAATATCAGACCAGCTGTGTGGCTGGGTTGAAGAGTTTTTAGCAAACAGAACACAGCATGTTGTTATCAATGGAGAGACGTCTACAGACGTTAAAGTAACCTCTGGCGTGCCACAGGGGAGTGTTAAGGGACCATTGCTTTTCACAATATATATAAATGACCTAGTAGATAGTGTCGGAAGTCCCATGCGGCTTTTCGCGGATGATGCTGTAGTGTACAGAGAAGTTGCAGCATTAGAAAATTGTAGCGAAATGCAGGAAGATCTGCAGCGGATAGGCACTTGGTGCAGGGAGTGGCAACTGACCCTTAACATAGACAAATGTAATGTATTGCGAATACATAGAAAGAAGGATCCTTTATTGTATGATCATATGATAGCGGAACAAACACTGGTAGCAGTTACTTCTGTAAAATATCTGAGAGTATGCGTGCGGAACGATTTGAAGTGGAATGATCATATAAAATTAATTGTTGGTAAGGTGGGTACCAGGTTGAGATTCATTGGGAGAGTCCTTAGAAAATGTAGTCCATCAACAAAGGAGGTGGCTTACAAAACACTCGTTCGACCTATACTTGAGTATTGCTCATCAGTGTGGGATCCGTACCAGATCGGGTTGACGGAGGAGATAGAGAAGATCCAAAGAAGAGCGGCGCGTTTCGTCACAGGGTTATTTGGTAACCGTGATAGCGTTACGGAGATGTTTAACAAACTCAAGTGGCAGACTCTGCAAGAGAGGCGCTCTGCATCGCGGTGTAGCTTGCTCGCCAAGTTTCGAGAGGGTGCGTTTCTGGATGAGGTATCGAATATATTGCTTCCCCCTACTTATACCTTCCGAGGAGATCACGAATGTAAAATTAGAGAGATTAGAGCGCGCACGGAGGCTTTCAGACAGTCGTTCTTCCCGCGAACCATACGCGACTGGAACAGGAAAGGGAGGTAATGACAGTGGCACGTAAAGTGTCCTCCGCCACACACCGTTGGGTGGCTTGCGGAGTATAAATGTAGATGTAGATGTAGAATCGATCTCCCGGCCCGGATGGTTTACCTCTCGAATTTTACAGAACCTTCCAAGATTTGATGATGCCACGATGGAGGGACATGTACTGGGAACTTTTGTCCGGCGCGGCGAACCCGCCACCAATGTTCATGGAAGGCTTACTTGTACCAGTCCCGAAACCCGCAGGAGGAACACGACTCGACAGTTATCGGCCGATCACGTTACTCAATTCCGACTTCAAGATTTTCACACGCCTTCTAGCAGTGCGGCTCAAACATGTCTTACGAGACATTGTTTCGCACGAACAAACATCCTTAGGCGGCGATAGTAATATACAGACAGCCCTCAGTGAATATAGGGACGTGATCGCTGTGGCAACACACTCGCGACTGCCAGGCGCTTTAATCTCCATCGACTTCAAACAAGCGTTTGACCGCGTCAATCATGCATTCATCAACGCAGTGATGGACCGAATGGCAATTCCCCCGATGTTCACGTAAGTGATTATGCGGCTCCTTCGTGGAGCAACGTCCAGACTTCTCGTCAACGACAGACTTACAGGACCTATACGGATTGAACGCTCAGTACGGCAGGGTTGCCCTTTATCGACGGTGCTTTATGCCATTGCGATGGAACCACTCATTTGCGGATTACGGCGACGTTTGACAGGTATTCCACTCCGGGATCATACACTCCTGGAAATGGAAAAAAGAACACATTGACACCGGTGTGTCAGACCCACCATACTTGCTCCGGACACTGCGAGAGGGCTGTACAAGCAATGATCACACGCACGGCACAGCGGACACACCAGGAACCGCGGTGTTGGCCGTCGAATGGCGCTAGCTGCGCAGCATTTGTGCACCGCCGCCGTCAGTGTCAGCCAGTTTGCCGTGGCATACGGAGCTCCATCGCAGTCTTTAACACTGGTAGCATGCCGCGACAGCGTGGACGTGAACCGTATGTGCAGCTGGAGGACTTTGAGCGAGGGCGTATAGTGGGCATGCGGGAGGCCGGGTGGACGTACCGCCGAATTGCTCAACACGTGGGGCGTGAGGTCTCCACAGTACATCGATGTTGTCGCCAGTGGTCGGCGGAAGGTGCACGTGCCCGTCGACCTGGGACCGGACCGCAGCGACGCAAGGATGCAGGCCAAGACCGTAGGATCCTACGCAGTGCCGTAGGGGACCGCACCGCCACTTCCCAGCAAATTAGGGACACTGTTGCTCCTGGGGTATCGGCGAGGACCATTCGCAACCGTCTCCATGAAGCTGGGCTACGGTCCCGCACACCGTTAGGCCGTCTTCCGCTCACGCCCCAACATCGTGCAGCCCGCCTCCAGTGGTGTCGCGACAGGCGTGAATGGAGGGACGAATGGAGACGTGTCGTCTTCAGCGATGAGAGTCGCTTCTGCCTTGGTGCCAATGATGGTCGTATGCGTGTTTGGCGCCGTGCAGGTGAACCCCACAATCAGGACTGCATACAACCGAGGCACACAGGGCCAACACCCGGCATCATGGTGTGGGGAGCGATCTCCTACACTGGCCGTACACCACTGGTGATCGTCGAGGGGACACTGAATACTGCACGGTACATCCAAACCGTCATCGAACCCATCGTTCTACCATTCCTAGACCGGCAAGGGAACTTGCTATTCCAACAGGACAATGCACGTCAGCATGTATCCTGTGCCACCCAACGTGCTCTAGAAGGTGTAAGTCAACTACCCTGGCCAGCAAGATCTCCGGATCTGTCCCCCATCGAGCATGTTTGGGACTGGATGAAGCGTCGTCTCACGCGGTCTGCACGTCCAGCACGAATGCTGGTCCAACTGAGGCGCCAGGTGGAAACGGCATGGCAAGCCGTTCCACAGGACTACATCCAGCATCTCTACGATCGTCTCCATGGGAGAATAGCAGCCTGCATTGCTGCGAAAGGTGGATATACACTGTACTAGTGCCGACATTGTGCATGCTCTGTTGCCTGTGTCTATGTGCCTGTGGTTCTGTCAGTGTGATCATGTGATGTATCTGACCCCAGGAATGTGTCAATAAAGTTTCCCCTTCCTGGGACAATGAATTCACGGTGTTCTTATTTCAATTTCCAGGAGTGTATGTTCCGCTGGCAAGCTTACGCGGACGACTTGTCCCTCGTCGTACGTTCAGCGGCCGACGTACAAGCTGCGATGCAGTGGATTACCCGTTACAGTGCAGGGGCAGGGAGCGCTATGAACGTGGCAAAATCATGCGCCATGAAGATCGGCCGCGGCCTTCCCGCAGACAGCGTAGTCCCATTTCAACTGGTGTACACCCTTCGCTGTCTCGGGTTGGTGTACACGCGAGACATTCGCCGCACCTCGGCGATCAATTTTCGGGCGCTGCTGCAACGCATCAGAGCCAACATACAAAATCACATACTACGCCCGCTGACTATGTGCCAGAGGGTCACCTTCGTCAATACTCATCTGGCAGCCCGGATACCCCATATAGCGCAGATTCTGCCCATCACTGCGACAATGGCGGCCAAATTACGGGCGGCTTTCGGCTATTTCATTTGTTCTGGACACATCTTCAAAGTCCAGTATGAAGCTCTTACCTCACCGAAGCGGGTTGGTGGCCTCGATCTGGTTAATGTGAGAGGCAGGACTACGACACTTTACACCAATACTATGCTCCGGTTATGGAAAAGCAAAAATGCTTGTTTTACTGGAATGTTGACCTCCGAGCACGCACCTGTTTCGAGACGCCCACCGACGTCTTTGGCACACATCCCACCTCCGATGTCACATATCGGCCGTTTCTTTTTGGAGTACAGCTACATATGCACCGAGCTCCCCAGGACCAGGAAGACGACTACCCGCGACATCTACCGCCTTCTCCGAAAGTCTCCACCCCGCAACCCCGTCGAAACACGTCACCCCCAGATTTCATGGCCTACAGTTTGGAAAACAATCCACCAACCATATCACACCACTGACACCACCTCTATGTGGTACCTTCTCGTCAACGGCAAGTATACTACAAGACAGAAACTGCATCGCATCGCACTGGTGGACTCACCCTTGTGCCTCAAGTGCAATGTCGAAGATACAGATTTACATCGTTTTGAGTGTGGGCCAGCAGCAGCTGTCTGGACCCTCGTACAGAAGATTGTGGCTTTCTACCTCTGAGTACCATCACATCACGTTTCTCCTACCATGATGATGTATCCCAACACGACCTACTTTCCATCGGCTAAGTGGCACGCCATCACATGGATCAGTGGCATGGCTGCCAACTACCTCTTCCGGGACGACATCGTCGATCCGGCGGACTTTTGGACACGGCTCCAAGTACATCACCACACCCTTCGCCGACATCGACACTATCGGCCTACTTTCGCGAACTATTTACAGAGTATTTTCACCAACCCGCCTCAAAGCTGGAATCTCAACGAACCGTGCCAGCCAAGACTGGACGATCCCACGTTCCCCTTCAATGGTCAATGATAGAATGCATTTTGTTCTGATGGCGCGCCAAAGTGGAGCATGGCGCGGAAAGTATTCCTATTTTATTTCACTTCTCTTTTCTCCTCCTCTTCTAAGTTTTTTTCCTCCTTACACATGTTTATCCTTTTCACACATAGCTCTCTATCTGCAGCCTATTTGTTTTCTTTCTCCTGTGCTCCTAAAAATAAAAAAAAAAATAAAAAAAAAGTTGCTACCGATGGTGAGACTGTATACTCATTTATGTTAACAAAAAAATAAAAATAAAAAAGAATAAAAAAAAGAAGGCCGTTGTTTTCCGTTTTCAGAGGATATTGTGTTATTTTATGAAGAACGTCGTCTTTTATTTTCATACACAAGAGGTTTTGATTTGTTTTTCTTATAAGCTGCAAAATTAACAAAAGGAAAAAATAAAAAACAAAAAACGAAAAAAAATAAAAAGATAAAATATAAAAAAGCTGGTTGAGCACTTGCCAAAAAAAAATGGTGGAGCACTTGCCCGCGAAAGCCAAAGGTCCCGAGTTCAAGTCTCGGTCCGGCACACGGTTTTAATTTTCCAGGAAGCTTCATATCAGTGCACACTCCGCTGCAGAATGAAAATCTCATTCTGTAGTTCTGTTTCTTCCTTTAAAATGTTTTAATTTGTATGTGACTCAATAATGTTCATTGGCATGGACGGGAAGGCAACGACACTGTTCCTCTTTGAAATAAAAAAATTATTGACGATGTGTGTTAGCTTCCGAAGCTGTCTCACCGCCACGCAAATGCATGGTAAGCCGAGTATTTGTATGGATAATCTCTGATGAACCTTAAATAGAACGTGAACATTCCTAAACGCTATGAACGCGAGCAGTGGGGCTCGAAGGCTTCACAATTGTCAGCAGTGTGCACACAACTCCAACGTGACGTATTCTAAAGAAGTGCCCTAGTTCTTATCAATCACACATTCCAACAGACATCACTGGAATCATTCCATGTAGGCTTTCACGGCCGGCGTCTTTATCAGTAAACACTTCCGGGCTAAGTTGCCGTGGTCGATCTGTAGAACTTCTTCTCCCTGACGTTTCGTTCTCAACTACGGAGAACGTTGAAGAAGGATTAAAATTGGATAAGATATGCCGGTCGACGTTGCATCAATCACGTTACAATCGATTGCCTGCAATCGACAGACGATAGCCAGAGATAGCTGCACATCGACGCCACGTGACGTGTGGTGGCGCCCCCTACGATCTCTATATAAGCGGCGGCCCCAGCTCCTAGCAGCCAGTCGTCGACTCACCTCGGAAGATGTTCTCCGTAGTTGAGAACGAAACGTCAGGGAGAACAAGTTCTACAGATCGACCACGGCAACTTAGTCCGGAAGTGTTTACTGATAAAGACATCACTGGAATTCAGAAATGAGCTGTTCGGTTCGTAACAGGTCGGTATAGTTCATATGCAGTGGTAACGAAGATGCTCACTATATTAAACGTAAATCTTTGGACTAAAGACGACTTTGCTCTCTTGAAAACCTGTTTAGTAAACATAAAGAACCGGCGTTTGTATAAGAATGAGCAACAATTCTGCTGATCCCTTACATAGAGTGATTGAGAGTAACAGACTTAAGATTTGAAGGATATGCCGAGACATACAGTAGTTTTTCGCTCGCTCTAAGTTATACCTAAAAACAAAATTACTAATATTAGTGCGAAGAGTGGTTTAATGCGTATGTAGATTAAGGTCGAAAACATGATTCCATAAAGTGAAGAATCTACAAGGAACGTTATCTTGTCTGAAGAGGTGCAATTAAACTGGACTGTAGTATCAAACACCACAATTGTGTGTACCGGCTCCTGTAAACCATACATTTCTATGGATTATGAAATTAATCTACTAATATTTAATACGTGACGTGACCTGTCATCGCTCGCTTCTTTACAACTATCACAACAAGGTGTATCTTGGCACGCTCCAGACAGCGTTTTTCCTCGCCATCCGAGAGTTTTTGGAAGTTACGATCAGGTGGTCTCCGTCTCAGTACCATCTATTTATGGTCTTGGATGTCATTACCTCACGATGAAGGATCGAAGTGATGTTCTTCCATACACATCGTTATTTCCAGACCAAAACCTCTCGATATGTGTGTATCTCTGAGGACGAAGTTCTTAGACCAATACTAGCTACACAAAAGAGGCTACGACAAAACATAAATTCCTCGTGTATAGCCATCATATCTAATACTTCGACAAGCGCAGTTTATTCAGATTTCGGTGGCATTAATACAGTCCTGTGACTGGTGGTGGCCGTTTCTGGAGCCTAAAATGGCCCGACAATGAAGTAACTTCATTTTTTCACAAAACATTAAGAGAGACTACCTGTTTTCTTTATTTTGTTTTTCCTCTTTTATTTTCCCTTAAATGCTTAAGAGGGAAGGAACTATAATCCCTTACGTTTGCCCATCTCAAGAAGCTATAATGTGTTTCGGTAAATAAAATTTAACTGCTGCAAACAGGTTTTTATAGAGTCGTGAACGTTTATTTACAGTTGTTTCATATAAGCGTCTGTATTGCAATACCTGTGATTATTTGATGACTTGTTTGTCGTTATTTTATGCTTTCAGATTGGTTATTGCCGTTAAAGACGTAGGTAATTGCACGTGATGTTACCAGAATTGTTTGACACTAAATCTATTTTAAATGATCCGCATCTCAACGTTGAGTGTTTGCTGTCGTCTGTAATCCCCTATAAGGTATAATTTTTTTTTTGTTCCTGACGGATATGTACACCCACCCGGTGCCAACAACATATTTGGGCTCTGCGACGTGCGTCATAGCGGGAGGGTCACGTGATACTACAAGTCTTACGAGTTCCAGCTACCGTCTCCGACTGTGAGCAAGTTACGCCAATATTGCATACCAGTTTAATAACTCGTAAATATAACACATTACAAATTTAAGGCCATTAATGGGTTCATTACTATTCATTCATATCTCGATTTTACCAGCGTCATAAAACTTCTAATAATGTAAATTGTATTGCAGTACCTCCTCCTGCAGTTTTTCTGTAAGTAATAAAAACGAGCGAAAGCATATACTTCTGTTTCAAATTGCTTTCAGGTAAAAAACATTCCTGTATGCCATTGTACGCCGTTTGCAGCTCACTGTATATGAAATAGTTCCTGTCTGAAGCGAAGGTTACGGACAACAGACATAAAAATTAATATAAATACAGTACATGAATAAATGAGGTTACAAATGCCTCTGGTTTTCATTTCTAACCACCGGAGTATCAGTAGACCTGGAAGCAAAGTAAAAAATTATAAGAGAAGGAGTTGAAAGAAAAAACCGTAGCCTCCAAAATCTACAAAACTCTAAGATCAATCAGTGACAAATTTCCTACAAGACATTCACTAATCACCGAAGTCAGCAAATAATAAATTCTCCACTCACAGACTGAGATAGCTTTGTGGGGATCAACAAAATTTTGTCAAACATATGCGGTCTCCTCCTTACCAAACCAACACAGAACACAAAAATCACACACACACACACACACACACACACACACACACACACACACACACACACACACACACAGAATATTAATTTATTTGCAGTAAGAAAACAAAATAAAATCATGATCATAAACATTTCAGCAATTACATACTCATTCTTCAATCTATAGGCGAGTCCAATTTTTAAGTGCTTTTGAAGTGCTCTGATCGTCTATTCTTGCATCATTCATTATCTTCTCAAAGTTGTTGATCAGTATCTTGCATGTAGAAAGAGACACATCTTTCATTTTGTCCAACAGCCTGTTGCAGAGCAAACAATGGCACTTAGTATAACTGAACTTACTTTTCGTTAATCTTGTAGTAGCCAAATTGAGAAAAATAGGTAGCTGTTTGGCATATGTAATAAACAGCTGAAGAGAAACGTTTAAAAGTACAGATATTGTATGCCACAAAAACCCAACAGTGAACACTACTTCCTCAGAGGCCAGAGTTAGTGTACCTCTGATCAGGTCCTTAACAAAGTTATATGACAGGTCTCCTTCACTTCTTCATTTGTCTGCAGCCATAAAGTACACGTATCACACTTTCATTTTTACAGAAGTTATAGGTAGTAATCAGCGATGAAAGTATGACTAACGATTTCCATCTTACGCCATTTCCTACAAAAGTCCCCGAAACACATGAAGACATTTCCACTATCTCCAGACCTTGATCAAACGTACGATGAGAGTCCTTACGCCACTTCCTACAAAAGTCCCCGGAACACATGAAGACTCTTCCACTATCTCCAGACCTTGATCAAACGTACGATGAGAGTCCAGAGAATAGAAAAGCCTTGTGAAAGCATTTTGTACTGAAAAGGAAGAAATCTGTTTTGGACTTCATCGTCGAGATACCTGTTTCAGTGTAACAAAACAGAGAACACTGCCTAGAGAGTACTAAATAAGCATTCAAAAGTGGGTAATATAAAAACAATGTTAAGTAGTTTTTCCTGTAAAAATACAGCAGTATCATACTTAGTTACATATTAGTTGAACGAAACCTAGGACTAACGAATATGTGGATATTCTGGCAGGGTGAGTTAAGTGAAAGTAATTTATTGTTAATGAATATGTGAATAACATCCTGGAAGGTTAAGCTAATTGAAAGAAGTTTGTAATATGTCGTGAGTAACCAAGTAAGCTGTTGCTGTTTGTTTCTACTATTGGGTCGACACAAGGCTCGCTAGATGCCTGAGCGTCAATGATTAATACAAAAAAAGAAAAAGATCCTATGGCCTGTAGACTGATCGGGAACTATCTGATATTTTAAACAAGATTTGCACCATAGAATTGTCAGTCCGTCACCTACGAGAAGTATGGCTGGTGGCCTTGGTTAACTTATATTCAAAATGGCATGGATCAATTAACTACCTAAATGCTATCAAGCAGAACTCAATTGTTACACATTTATTTTACAGTATCTACACAAATAAAGAAACTGAACATGATGAACATCTTCGTTCACAAAAATTAAGAATCACATGAAGTATTAAACGTCTCAGTTACAACTAACGCATGTATGGTCGGTCCATAAGGTACTGTGAAACACAGTGTAAAAGAGGCATTACTTCCAGAGATCGAGACTGAATTTACTTTAAATGATGTGGCAGAAGTGACTGCTTTTCTCATGATAGTAAGGAGATGTTAGGCATGTGGCAGAATTAATGTTTATAATGGGTGAGTTACCTAGGAAGTCAATGGTAACTCAAGATTCACTATAACAAACGCTGAGTCCCGCATCGCAAAAGAATTGAAATCAAAAGTTAAAAGTCATGCCTACTGTTGTGAAACGACTCTAACTTAATCGCAGGGTTTCTAAATTTCACACGATTCCGATCTCAGTTAAAGACTAATATTACTGCAGGGACAATACTCACCTTTCTACCTGCCATCTCAGATCTAGAGCGAAACAAACTCCTCTACACTGATCTCCGACACTGACCGTTGCCGGCCGAAGTGGCCGTGCGGTTAAAGGCGCTGCAGTCTGGAACCGCAAGACCGCTACGGTCGCAGGTTCGAATTCTGCCTCGGGCATGGATGTTTGTGATGTCCTTAGGTTAGTTAGGTTTAACTAGTTCTAAGTTCTAGGGGACTAATGACCTCAGCAGTTGAGTCCCATAGTGCTCAGAGCCATTTGAACCATTTGAACCACTGACCGTTCTCTTTCCTGTTTCTCTAACCCTGCCGCCTCAACAAATATAATTCTGCGTCAGCGGACCAGGTCTCATGGTTACTCGTTTGACCTATCAGAATGGAGAAAATTTTACCCTTCTCTCGTTTTACCAACTTCGGATAGATCTACTTCACATAAAGCGGTACAGTGAGAGGTCTAGCCTTGGCGTTAGCCTATGAGAAATTACAAAATGTTCGTTTCTCTCCCTACCATCCTGAACATTTTTGAAAACGTCTTACAACTTCCCACCATATTCGTAAACACCTTTGCGTCGGTATGTCTGGTGGGAGATAACTTCCTACTTAATGAGCTGCCTGTCAACTTTTTACTGGCGCCAGTATGTCGCCTGGGGTCATACACGATCGTCAGTTTCTGAGCCGTCTTTTCGGGTATGGGTCCATTGCCTCCGCAAGAGGCATGTCTCCACTGTTAACGATGAAGTATCCTCGCCCGTGGATACCACCTAAAACGTACTGTGACAAACCCCTAAGAGACTTGCAAAGCATATCTAATATCTAACTTGCTTGTTCCTTAACGTGTTTAGAGGAGTATCAAACTGTCTGCATAGGTTCTATTATAAGGAGCTAATTACGATAGTGACAAATTATTTCTGCTATACCCACACTGAAATGAATTGTGGAAACCGATATTAACTGACTTCTAATCAGAGCAGGCTGATGTCTCGGTCAAAATGCAAATAGTGATACACACGCTGGCATCTTCCGGTGTTCGTTTTATTAATCTACCTCTTTGTCATGTGTTGTCAGACTAGATTTTCATATTAGTTGGATTAGGAAGGAAATGAGGAGAGCGGACCCAGATTATCTTTATTACATATGCAAACATAAAGAAAACAATGGCATTCTTCTTTCCGAGAGGTCGGCTATTTTCACAAGCATTGGGAAGTGGCAAGAGCCAATGAACAGTTTATAAACACAAAAACGTGAGAGGGATCAGATAGGCCTCTCATAGCAAAGTTCTTTATTAGCCTTAAGATTTAAATTTTACAATGCAGGTAAGAGTAACATAAAAGGGGGGAAAATGCGCTATGTGACTCCTCTGATGACGTTGTTACCCTCTGTGAAAGTGAGGAAAAATTCCAGGACCTGTTGTATGGATTGAACAGCCTACTGACGACTGAACGACGATGAAAATGAACGAAAGAAAGGTTTAATTATTGAGGAGCAGCACATAAAAGGTTAAAGTAAAAACAAAAGTGGAGCCACATAGTAGACGAAATGTACGACTTCTGCGTCCAACGATGCATTAAGCATTACCAAAGCAGTAAGGAGAATATAAGACCGACACAGGGAGATTCCTGACAAATGAAGTCAACGGCTGTCAAACGTAGCTCTTATTTCAGGAAGAAATTTGCTACGATGTGCTTCTGGGGCACAGTATTGTACGCTCGTGAGTATTCAGCTGTGTAAAATCCGAAAAAGCAGGGGAACCGAACATTTGAGATCTGGCATTACAGAACGAGGCTGAAAATTAAGTGGACTGATAAGGAAACAAATAAGGAGGTTCCTGACAGACTCGATGAGAAAATAAATTGTGCAAAAACACTAGAATGAATCATAGGATGATAGGACATGTTAAGGCATGTTAAGACATCAAGATAAAATTTCCTTGGTACTAGAGAAAACTGCAAGGAGGAAAAATTTGTAGGGAATAAAGGGATTGCAACGTACTGACCAATTGATGGAATATGTTGGCTGTAAAAGTGTCACTCTAAGGGAAAAAGATTTCCACAGTAGAGGGAATCTTGCCAGAGTACGTGACATGTGTCAGGTTAGTGACTTCCTTGAAAAACTTACACGTAGGATTACAAAGGTTAAATCTTCGAAACAACCATCTGATTTTACAAGGAAAGCCTTTTTACATGCATGCAAATACGACCTTGAGATACATTTTCACAAATTCGTTTAGGATCGAAGTTTGCATTTCCCTCTCACAAACGTTCAGTGTTTCGTTCACGAAACGCACGACAAACATCTAGCAACAAGCAAACTCCTTGCATATTTCTGCGAGAGTATCTGGTGTTACTGCGTTCGTTATTGTTGCTATGCGACGTCACAGTGCACACGAAGTTACAGTGGGTGGAGTTAAGCACAGGAGACATTCCCAAGCTCGCACAGATCAGGCGAACTTCGAAACCAATGGTGTGATTTGGTGCCATCGTCGTGTGCTTTGAGTTGTAGGAGGGTCAGCGCTCTACTTAATAAGAGAGTCGTGAGGTACAGCTGCAACCGAATTACACGTATAAACGTTTCAAGTAAGTCATTTCATACTGCTATCAAATATTAAAGAAAAGACGTTTGAACATCAAAGCTTCTGTTTATTTATCGGCTGACTAATTTCGGACTGTGCCCACTTTCAAGAGCCACGTATTTGTAATCAGCATATGGTTAGTGTCGACACTTCCACTTACTCTCTTAAGACAAAACGAAGCGCCATGAATGGGATGAACATCGGCATGTCATGTACATGTACACACAAACAAATGATTGCAATTTCAAAAAAATTGGATGATTTATTCAAGACAAAAAGATTCACAAATTGAGCAAGTCATCTCCGGCCCTTATGCAAGTAGTTGCTTGGTTTAGCATTGGTTGATTGATTTATTTGTTGGATGTCCTCCTGAAGGACATCGTGCCGAATTCTGTCCAACTGGCGTGTTATTTCGTCAAACTCCCGGTATGGTTGGAAGCCTCTGACCATAATGCTCCACGCGTTCTCACCTGGAGAGATATCTACAGACTTGCTGGTCGTGGTAGGTTTTGGCAAGCGCGAAGACAAGCAGCAGAAACTCTGCCGTGCGCGAGTGAGCATTATCTTGCTGAAATGTAACCATAGGCTTGCCATGTAGGGCAACAAAACGGGGCGCTGAACGTCGCCGACGTACCGCTGTGCTGTGAGGGGGCCGCAGATGACAGCCAAAAGGGTTCTGCTGCGAAATGAAATGGAACCCCAGATCATCAAGGCTGGTTGTATGGGCCGTTTGGTGGGTGACAGTGAGGTTGGTATCCCACCGCAGTCCGTCCCGTCTCCAAACACGTCTTTGGCCTGGAATCTCATTGACTGGAATAGAATTGTTAAGTACCACTTTGTATTGAGTCCCAACGACGAGCGGTACGTGGACGATATTCTTCGTTCCGTTTTGTTGCCCTTCATGCCAAGCCATCCTGTGCTTACATCTCAGCAAGCTAATGCCCGCCCGCACGCGGAGAGACTTATTTACTGCTTGCTAAAGCCTGCCTTGGCCAGCAAGGTCGCCGGATCTCTCTCTAATCCAGAATTTATGGAGCATTATGGGCGGGGCCCTCATACCATTTCGAGAATCTGACTCTCTAATGCGCCAGTTGAACAGATTTGGCACGATATTCCTCAGGAATACATCCATCAACCCTATCAATCAATGTGTAGCCGAATAACTGCTTGCATAAGGGCCAGAGGTGGACCAACGTATTATTAACTTGCTCAATTTATGAAGCTTATTTTCTTGACTAAATTATCCAGTTTTTCGGAAACTATAATAATTTGTTTGTATGTACATGTACATCACATCTACCAATTTCCTTCCCACTCGTATAGTTCCTTCGATTTGCTTCTTTTTTTTCTTAGAGTGAATGTCATTACACGTAACATATACAATAAATAAGCCAGCATGGCACACAGTATAGAAAATAAGAAAAATATTCTGCACTGTGTATACAATAGTGTTATCAGTGGATCACATCATGCAGGATAACTAAGATATGAGATACATTGAAGTGTGAGGACATAAACTCAACTGTCTGCATCAGCCCTAACCGAAATACAAATACGTGGCTTGCGAAAATTGGAAAAGCTTGAAACTAGTCAGCCAGTAAATAAACAGCAGCTTAGTTAGTTAGTTAGTTCATTGTGTGTTCCATTGATCAATCGCACGCAGAAGCCGTTATGACGTGGAACGTGTCAACTGCTCAAGAAATACACATATGATAGAAGATTTTTAATATATATATTTATATATTTATATATATATATTACAGTACAGTCTTAAACATTAATATTTCTATTATTTACCCCATTCCCTTAAATGGCACAACATGCGTATACTATATTAATAGATTTATTTATTCCTATTCAAGAATTCATCTATGGTATAGAAGGAATGGTCAAGGAGATATGATTTCAATTTATTTTTCAAGCTATTACTGCTGTATGTCAGACATTTCATTTCATCTGGTAATTTGGTAAAAAATTTTATAGCTGCATATTTTACCCCTTTCTGTGACAAAGATAGATTGAGTAAAGGATAGTGTAAGTCTTTCTTTTTCTGATATTATAATCATGAATGTCACTGTTCTTTTTAAACTGGTCTATGTTGTTGAGAACAAATTTCATTAATGAGTAAATGTACTGTGAGGCTGTTGTAAGAACTCCCAATATTTTAAAAAGATACCTACAAGATGTGCGACTATGAACCCCACACATTATTCTAACCACTTTCTCTTGACCAGTGCATACTTTTTGTCTAAGTATCGAGTTACCCCAAGTATTATTCTGTATGACATCAGAGAGTGAAAATATGCAAAGTATGTTAGCTTACTAATTACAATATCCTCAAAATTGGCAATTATTCTGATTGCAAAAGTTACGAAACCAAGTGGCCTTAGAAGATCCAAAATATAAATTTTCCAATTAAGATTCTCATCTATATGTACACCCAAAAACTTAGTATGCTCTACCCTGTCTACAGTTTTCTGTTGATGTGTTATATTTCTTGAAGAAACTGTGCTTTCTGCAGCAGAAAATTGGATGCACTGTGTTTTTTCAAAGTTTAGATCAAGTCCATTTGCAGAAAACCAATTAATAACTTTTCCAAAGACCTTATTTGTATCATTTTCAATTGGAGTTTCTTTTAGTGGATTAATAATGATTCTTGTATCATCAGCAAACAGTGTCGGTTCAGCTTCTTGTTTCAGATAAGAAGGGAGGTCGTTCACATATATCAGGAACAGAAGGGGGCCCATGATTGAACCCTGTGGCACAGCTATTGCAATTTCACCCCAGTTAGACGAAGTGGCAAACTTATTTAAATTACTTGATCCAAATGAAGAAACTTTTGTTTCCTGTCCTGCAGATATGATTTAAACCACTCGTATGCTATTCCATTTATACTGTAGAACTTTAATTTCTGTAACATAATGTCATGGATCACACAGTCAAATTCTTTGGGCAAGTCACGGAAAATTCCTATTGGTAACGTTTCACTATTATGTGGACAGTGAAACTGTATATTGCTGTCTCAGTGGAACAGCATTTTTGAAATCCAAACTGTGATTTACTAAGTATCCCATTACTGTTGAGATTGCTAACCACTCTTGAGTGCATTATTTTGGTGTTAAAATGGCTTTTCTTGATTTACACGTGTTGAAAGAGATGAAACAAATGCCCTTTGTTGCATTATTATCACCATACCAACTCGACGTATACTGGGTCTTGCACGAGTGAGCGAGCTAGCTGCACCAGAGAGTTTCTGTCTTCCTTTGCATTGTGAAGTCGGATGAATATTTTTGAAACATTGTGTTAATCTAGAGACCTGCAGAGTACTTGAATATATATAAAAAATAAATGCTTGTAGAGCTAACTAGGCGATAAAAATGATGAAGTGATGAAAATTATAGAGAAGCAAGTTCTACTTATTAAGGAAGTTAAGTGTTGATACAGAGAATTCAAAAATAATCAGAATGCTTTATGGTAACAACAGAAGTAGACAACAGTCTAATGCTGGTGCGAACAACATTCCCATTGAGTTAAAAACCTAAAACGTCTAATGATAACGAAAGACGTTGTTGTCAGTGGGGAAAATAATTTATCGCAATGAGGTGAGTATTAGACTGCGGTGACAAAATTCATGGGATAGCGATATGAATATATAAAGATGGCACAAGTATCGCTTACACAACGTATAAAAGGCCAGTGCATTGGCAGGGCTGTCATTTGTAGCCAGGTGATTCATGTGAAAAGCTTTCCAACGTGATTATGGACGCACGACGGGAACTAACAGGCTTTGAATGAGGAATGGTAGATTGTGCTAGACGCATGGGACATTCCATTTCGGAAATCGTTAGGGAATTCGAAAGTCTCAGATCCAGAGTGTCAAGATTATGCACAGATTACAAAACTTCAGGCGTTACCTGTCGCCACGGACAACGTAGTGCCAACACCCTTCACTTAATGACCGAGAGCAGCGACGTTTGCGTAGAGTTATCAGTGCTGATAAACAGCAACACTACGTGAAATAACCGCAGAAATCAATGCCAAACCCCGTGTGACGAACGTACCAGTTAGGGCAGTGTGACGACATTTGGCGTTAATGGTCTATGGCAGCATACGACAGACGCGAGTGACTCTGCTAACAGTACGACATTGCCTGCAGCGCCGCTCCGGGGTTCGTGATCATATCGGTTGGACCCTAGGAGATTGGAAAACCGTGACCTGGTTAGATGACTCCCAATTTCAGTTGGTAAGAGCTGACGGCAGCAAGGCACTGTGCAAGCTGGCGGTGGCTCTGTAATGGTGTGAGCAGTGTTTACATGGAATAGACTTGGTCCTCTGTTCCAACTGAACCTATCATTCACTGGAAATGGTTATGTTCGGCTACTTGAAGGCCGTTATCATACATTCATGGACTTCATTTTTATGGATGAGAGCGTGCCATATCATGGGGTCACAGTTGTTCGCAGTTAGTTTGAAGAATAGTTTGGACAATTCGAGACAATAAAATGGCCACACAGATTGCGCAACATGTATCCCATCGAACACTTATGGGACATAATCAAGAGGTCAGTTCATGCACAAACTCCTACATCGGCAACAATTTCCCAGTTATGGACAGCTATAAAGGCAGCATGGCTCAATACTTCTGCAGGGGACTGCCAGCGCCTTTTTGAGTCCATGCCACGTCGAGTTGCTGCACTACGCTAGGCAAAAGGAAGTCCGACACGATATTAGCAGGTATCCCATGATTTTTCTCATCTAGTCTATTCTATTCCATCGCTTGTGCCTTGTCCAGCGGTGACGCAGGGCCGGCCATGGTTATTGGATTTGGCATGTTAATTTTAAGGGGTGGCCGGATCCCCTTCCTGCCACCACCCTGTACCCCCCAGGACCGTGTACCCCAGCTGTCTGTGTCGAGTGTAAATCGTGAGATAGTGTGAATGTGTTTTAAATGTCTGTGAGTCTTGTAACTGAGGGGGGACGTGGGGACCAGCCCGGTATTCCCTTAGTAGTATGTGGAAAACCGCCTAAAGACCACATCCAGGCTGACCGGCACACCGGCCGTCGTCGTTAATCCGCCGGGCGGATTCGATCTGGGGCCGGCGCACCTACCCAAGAAGCAGCGCCTTAGCACTCTCGGCTATCCTGGAGGGTTCCATGATTTTTCTCATCTCCCTGTATTAAATATATTCTTCACAGGTGTAGACAAGGAAGGTGTTCAAAAGAAGTTTCCCATTATCGGAAATATGCAGATGGATCACCATGGATAATAACGTACTCATCATTTCAATACCGGGCTTAAGAACGTATGAAAAATTTCTTTTTTTTTTCTTCTCGTACCCTTCCTTTTTCACAATTTCTAAGACTCTTATTTCATTAGAGCATAGGAAGCAGCAGAAAAAGCGGGGGAACTGTATGGCAATATTACACTGTCTTGTCTCCAAAGAAAAGGAAGAGGATCATGTAGGTAAAGGAGAAAAAATTTGGAATGATCTAAATGAGACTCGAACATGCAGCTGTTGGCTAGCAGCATCTTGTCTTAACAAGCGCGGTTAAACGGATCGGTAGCTCTTGACCCATCACAGCAAAACAAATGGCATGCGAGTCAGTGACTTAACCAGTATACCAACTCGGTCGCAGGTACAGGTGGCGAAATGCCAAACGATGCTTAAGAACCTCATCTTTAGCAAACAGACACAGCACAGTTGGAAGCGTGCAAATCACTAGCTGACCCACACTTCTTTTCCTGTTCGGGTATTCTTCCGAAGCAGCTTCACGTGGTGGCGGATTCGCAGGACATCTCGGAGGAGCGCGGAATGAAGGCGGCGCTTTAATTTCCCCCCACTCGTCCTTGTACCTAATTGAAACAAAAGTGAGACTGCTGGTTTCCCAGCGTCTTGCCTTCGTGACGAGCCGCGGACGCTTTCTCGTTTTTCAGCGAGACGAGGCGACGGTGAGGAAACAGCTGGCAGCAGCCGGGCAGGCTCTCTCCAAGGCCACCTCGCCGCCGCGCTGGGCGACCCTTCCTCTGGTTGTGGATACACTAAGCAGTGCCACACGCCTCTGTATCAGGCGTGTTAAGTAGCAAACCTCCCCGTAGCGTTCCATAGGGGGACTTACCATCGTAAACCTTCCATCATGTGTGAATACTACGTCGGAACATTTCAAGCATTCCGTTTCACTCTCGACATATTTTTAACGTCCCAAGCATACGCAATAACGAAACACTATACACTGAAGCGCCAAAGAAACTGGTATAGGCATGAGTATTCAAATACAGAGGTACGTAAACATGCAGAATACGGCGCTGCGGTCAGCAATGCCTATATAAGATAACAAGTTTCTGGCGCAGTTGTTAAATCGGTTACTGCTGCTACAATGGAAGGTTCTCAAGAGTTACGTGAGTCGAACGTGATGTTATAGTCGGCGCACGAGCGATGGAACACAGCATCTCCGAGATAGCGATGAAGTGAGGATTTCCCCATACGACCATTTCACGAGTGCACCGTGAATATCAGTAATCCGGTAAAACATCAAATCTCCGACATCGCTGCGGCCGGGAAAAGATCCTGAAAGAACGGAACCAACGGTGTCTGAAATCCGCAAAATCATGCAGATTTCAGTGCTCGGCGATCAACAAGAGTCAGCGTGTGAACCATTCAACGAAACATCGTCGGTATGGGCTTTCGGAGCCGAAGGCCCACTCGTGTACCCTTGATGACTGCACGACACAAAGCTTTACGCCTCGTCTGGGCCCGTCAACACCGACATTGGACTGCTGATGACTGGAAACAGGTTTCCTGGTCGGATCAGTCTCGTTTCAAATTGTATCGAGCGGATGGACGTGTACGGGTATGGAGACAGCCTCATGAATCCATGACCCCTACATGTCAGCAGGAGACTGTTCAAGCTAGTGGAGGCTCTGTAATGGTGTAGGGCGTGTGCAGTTGGAGTGATGTGGGACAAATGATACGTCTAGATACAGCTCTGACGGGTGGAATGTACGTAAACATCCTGTCTTATCATCTACATCCATTCATGTCCATTGTGCATTCCGACGGACTTGGGCAATTCCAACAGGACGATACGATACCCCACACCCCAGGATTGCTACAGAGTAGCTCCAGGAACACCCTTCTGAGTTTAAACACTGGCCACCAAACTCCCCAGACATTAACATTATTGAGCATATCTCGGATTCTACGTGCTGTTCAGAAGAGATCTTGACCACTTCGTACTCTTACGGACTTACAGAAAGCCCTGCTGGATTCATGGTGTCGCTTCCCTCCAGCACTACTTCACACATGAGTTCAGTTCATGCCAAGTCCAGTTGCGGCGCTTCTGCTTGCTCGCGTGGTCCCTACACGCTATTAGGCAGTTGTACCAGAGTCTTTGGCTCTTAAGTGTGTTTCACAAAGATACATGAGGTTCACTCACGCAATACGTACTCGACAATCTCCACTGAGAAAGGGATGAGGGGACACAGTTGCGAACAGGCAGTTAGTTAATGTCCCAGTTCTTTGGCTACAAATTGATATTTGTTTCATTCAGATTTCATGATCAGATATGAAGTTATTAATTTTTTCATGATGCATGGTAACTTAGTGCCACATTCACTTTTGCTCTGTCTTGCTGAGCAGTTACTACAGAAGTTTAATCATTCAGAATCCAACCCAACGCATATTGTTGCTGGTTTCGATCGCAGACGGCAGAAACGTGGACATGCATCCCTACATAGCACTGTGTCAGCAACCACTGTTGATGCTGGAAAGTCTCTGGTTGTTAAAATAATTACTAAGCTCGATAACATCTCTAGGAATAATACCATTACACAAAATGTGTGCAAAAAGGACTATATTGGTTCTAGTGGAGGCATAGACGTGGCTGGTGTTCTTAACATTTTCAGAAGGTATAAGTAGTCAAGAGGTGTTCTGTATACAGACTAGCTTGGAGATGGGAACAGTAAGGCTTATCAGGAAATGGTAGAAAAGAAACTATATGGACCTACAGTCAAAATTAATAAACTGGAATGTATAGGGCGTGTACATAAAAGAATGGGATCACGAATTCTGTAGATAAGTAAGGAAAAAAAAGTACGTGCTGTAGATGGCCTGGCAGAGGCTGAAACAGGAGAAGCCAGAAGCAATGAGAAGAGCTATCTGGACTATATTATTTCATAATATTTCAACTTAGCATAAACTACATCATCTTAATCCACAGGGACCCGAGAGTTGGTGCAAACTCAACAACCCAATTACAGCTTCCAATTATAAGCATAACCATACAGTTCCAAAAAGTTTCGTACTTGCTGTCAAACCTGTTTTCAGAGACCTTACCCAGCAAGAGCTCTTAAAAAAGTGTCTCCATGGTAAAACTCAGAATCAAAATAGAAGCAAAATTCTGTTATTTGGACAAGGCTACCAAAAACTAGATACGAAACACTAAAGTTTGGTCTTCAGATGAAGTGAGTAGTACGGAGATGGGGCTACAGTTGCAATTTCGTTATCAAATCGATATGCAGATTAATTAAATTGCTCAATTAATCACCTCCCACCCTCGACCACACCGAACCTCCGACCCCCCCCCCCCTCCACCCCCCACCTCCCCACCCCCCAGATAACGTCACGTATTTTCCTCAGCCTGCATGTGGGGCCTAGCACCCTGCCCCCTCCCCACCCTCCCCCTCCTGCAACCTACCATATTGGTGGGAATTTCAAATTTTGGAGGGAATTTCTTTGTCCCATGGCTGTGCTGACGTCACACCCCTCTCCCCCGCCCCTCCATCTAGGAATTGGTGGGAAATTAAAATTGATTGTACCCTTTCTGGGACTCGAATCCTGGTCCTCCTGGAAGAAAGTGCAAGTGCACCCTACCAACACAAGTAAACCACCAAAGACACTTCGAACTGATGGGAAATTAAAAAGGGTGGTGCCCTTTCTGGGACTCGAACTCTAATTCTACTGGCTGGAAAGCCCAAGTGCATTCCCCCACACATGAAAACTGAAGTAAACATAGCTCCCAATTATGTAATTAATCATAAAGATCGGGCCTAATTGCACACCTATATGCATAGCGCTACACAAGGACGGCGTAAAATCGCAATACAGCTCAAAAATTGACAATACCATACAACTGGTGTTATCCTGCTGAGGAAAAATTTCGCAAAACGACTCGAAACTAAGGACAGACACAAGGTGGCGGGAAAAAGGCAGGGTGTAAGGTACTGTTTTTATTCTTTTTGGTGGGAATTATGTTCAACTGATGAGATGCTGGTGTTGGACGGAGAGGAGTTTAAAAAGTGTATTACCGGTAACCATACAGCAGCTATCGTTGTTTGATGTCAGGTGCCTACTCAAAAACCACCCTACAGCCCAGCTAACTGAAGCCAATACACGATACCGCAACTGATGAAAACATATGCGTCACAGTTCTGATTACACGTCTAAATTGTGAAAACACCAGCACTCGTAACGAACGGGTAATAATGCAGCACATGTATCGGGGAAAATCTTCGTCCTAAAAGACTACAATGCGCCGTAGTTAGACGTCAATTCTCCTCAATGTACAATCACAAACTGCCAAAAGTCTAGGCCTGCTCCCCTCTCTGCCTCCCTCCGTCTCTCCAGCCACCTACAGGGAGGACACATGCTTCTTCAAACGGCCAGCTGCTCTGCGGCCTCCTGGCATGTGCAGGCCGCTGTCGGCCCTTTGCTGTTTTTCTATGGTTCAACTGCCACCCCTCTACGGCTGCTAGCTTTACCAGGCACTCACAATACGCAGGATGCCTTGAGATGACGGTCCTAGACAACACTAAAGCGAAATTTAGTATTACAACTTTTGGGTAGGAACGGGAAAAGGAAAATTACGTCGGTACTGCCAATACAGTTAAAGCACCTTTACTAGTGGATAAACATATGCAAACATATTACATAACTTGGAAGGTGGTGCGAAGTTGAAGCGAAGTTTCCTGGCTGGCTGCACCTGATGAAATGGGCTGAAGCAGTCGCCGAGCTCGTAGACCTCGACAGCACCGGCTAGAGGGCGCTGTCATCGGTGTGTCTCGTAGTGCCAGCCTAGCAGAGCGGACTTACGTTGTGGCATCGTTGCTATCTATACCACAACAGCCGTGCCTATCCAGAGAATGCTCCAGATGGCTTTTTCAAAAGTCAGCTGCTTGCTAAACAGGAAGCTCCTTCTCCCTAAAGTGACCGCAGCCTCACAGCACAGTGTCTTCAGTACAATCCCGTGTGGTGACATTACAACAGAGTGCGAAGCTAGAATCCCTGAGAACAAAACCGTGATAAACGAGGGTATCCCAACCATGGGTTATTTCTCTAAAGTTACAGCTGCTGCCTCTTAATGAACTCGCCTGCAGCAGCCCACCATTCAGCTCTGGAGAACAGCTGTATTTGACATCAACACATCTATAATCAACCATCTATTTAAAAAATTAAAACACAATTGCGATGATAATAAATGTCCTCTTTCCAAGAAAATAGGCGTAGTCCATTTATTTTTAGTTTTATGAGCAAAATTGGTATCCCTTTTACATTCGGCTGCAGGACAGAATTCGCATCTTATTATATTGCGGTATCCAGTGAAGTGTATCGCAGCCGTTTACAGATGATCAGCAGAGACATGCCCACACTTTGTAAAATCAAGAAAAGAAACTTCGACTATTTTGCTGCGAAAACTACCGATCACCGCAGAAGATCCTCGTTATTTAGAAACCATCATTAAGGTAAAGAAAAAGTGATAATTTAAACTCTTAAGAAAAACATCTATATTAAGCAATTTCTTTCAGCTTGATGGACAAATAACACGACCTGACAGTGTCTCTCGCGTTCAGTGTCTGTAAATAAACTGTCACGCACGTGTGTATTACAAACAGTTCAGACGTGTGAAATAACATTAGAGAATACAATCTTTCACGCTACTGGTTCACATGTCGGGAAAAATACAATCATTTTACATTCGACAACAACAATCTATAATTCAAGAGAACATAGCTGTTTTGTACACTATGACAGGTACCCTTCCACCAACGCAATGTTATATCATACTACAGTTCACGAAACAAATCGTGAGAGACTGTCTCGCCCTGTGTAGCTGGGAGGTTGAAATTTCGTCAAAAGATATCGCTGCAATGAAAAAAAAAAAAAAAAAAAAAAAGAAATCCTTGTGAAGAATCATTCCTCTTCCATCCGACAGGTGGCAAGTCATTGTTGCCAAATTGATAGACTAATTAATTAAATTGGTCATGAGAGTCACTTCGCATGGCGACTATTTTTTTTTTTTTTTTTTTCAGTAGTCAGATTACACTCACTAGGTAGGTCAAATGGGAATCCGTGGAGGGAATACGATGTTCTTTTCGAGGAACACTATTGAGATCTGACATTTGAAGCTGACTTCAGAGGGATTCTACAGCCCACAACATACGAGGGTGAGTCAAATGAAAACCTTAAATATTTTTTTAATATTATTTGTTGTGCAGAAGTGGTACAAAGCTGTATCACTTTTCAACGTAATCTCCCTCATGCTCAATGCAAGTCCTCCAGCGCTTACGAAGTGCATAAATTCCCTTAGAAAAAAATTCTTTTGGTAGTAGTCCGCCAACCACTCATGCACCGCGTGGCGTACCTCTTCATCAGAACGGAACTTCTTTCCTCCCATTGCGTCTTTGAGTGGTCCAAACATAATGGAAATCACTTGGGGCAAGGTCTGGTGAGTATGGTGGATGAGGAAGACACTCAAAATGCAGGTCTGTGATTGTTGCAACTGTTGTACGGGCAGTGTGGGGGCTTGCATTGTTATGTTGCAAAAGGACGCTTGCTGACAGCAATCCACGTCGCTTTGATTTGATGCAGGCCGCTGATGGTTTTTTAGGAGATCTTTATACAATGCACTGGTGACAGTGGTCCCTCTAGGCATGAAATGCTCCAAAATGACGCCTTTTTCGTCTCAAAAGAGAGTCAGCATTACCTTCCCTGGTGATGGTTCTGTTCGAAACATCTTTGGTTTTGGTGATGAGGAATGGCGCCATTCCTTGCTCGCTCTCTTCGTTTCCAGTTGGTGGAAGTGAACTCAGGTTTCTCTTCCCAGTAACGATTCTTGCAAGGAAGGCATCACCTTCTCGTTCAAAGCGACGAAGAAGTTCTTCATAAGCATCAACACGTCGTTCTCTCATTTCAGGAGTCATCTGCCGTGGCACCCATCTTGCAGACACTTTGTGAAAATGGAGCACATCATGTACAATGTGGTGTGCTGACCCATAACTAATCTGTAAACATGCTGCAATGTTCTGTGGAGTCACAACTCGTTGTGCCTGACCTGGACGAGGAGCATCTTCCACTGTAGTCATACCGCTTGCAAACTTCCTACTCCATTCGTAGACTTGCTGCTATGACAAACATGCATCACCGTACTGAACCTTCATTCGTCGATGAATTTCAATAGGTTTCACACCTTCACTACGCAAAAACCGAATAACAGAACGCTGTTCTTCCCTGGTGCAAGTCGTAAGCGGGGCGGACATCTTTATACTGATACTGCGATGGTATGTGTACATCTGCACTATGCTGCCACCTACAGGCCATTTTGCAAGCTGTTTGTAGCACGCTTACCAACTTACAGGTTAATGGCGCGAAATTTCGATTTGTTATTACAAATTTAAGGTTTTCATTTGACTCACCCTCGTACATTTCACCAAAGGACTGTGCTATTAAAAACACGATCACAAGGAATATGTTACCATCACCGTGCATAAAAAGCGGTCTTGAGTCTACAAACACACACGGGTCACTAATAGTGTTACCCTTTCTGGTAGAAATGCTGTCTGTGATTTGGAATCAAGTCTATCCATTCAACCACATATTTGCGTTGTATCCTGTAGAGACGTCTTTTAATAATTACAGCCACTGGTAAATCATATTTGTGCCACTCTCATATCTTTAAACTAGTCACCTTTTACGAACATGTCTGTTTAGGATCCCATACAGCACAAACTATTTTTAGACAGTCCCTCTGCATCTTGTAACTGCTCCTCAGTCTCTGCCCCACTATCCCTGCAGCTTCGTCCATGTGATCATCCCAGTTTAAGTCAGACCTGAACGGAAGTCAGAGAGCGCTATATCAAAGACCTTCTACATCTTGTGGAGAAACAGAACTAGCTGAGTTAATGTGACAGGAGTGGGGTTTGACCACTCGGTGGAAATGGGAACATGTCGTAAATCCGCCAACAATCTACAGTGTTTAAGGCCAGCGCCAAACGAAGCTTTCCCCCGCAAAACGAGGTAGTAGAAAATACAGTACAAGCACCTACGGTTGTGTTTCTTGTTGGGAAACTTAGGAAGACTCCACGTCATACACAGCATGGAGGAAAGACGAGGATTTTGCTACTGCATTGCGACCCATCTCCAAACTACATACAGGTACTGCAGTCCTAAGGAGATCTGTGTCTCTCAGAGTGCATCCATGTATATCACCCAAACGTTCTCTTCCACCTCGGTATTTTAGACCATCCAACAGAGAAAACCTACGAACTATCAAGATTCCACTAACGTCATCTGTTAGAGAACTTGATAAGATAGTACCACATCCCTGTCTTCTGATATATCTTAAAAAACTACCGTCTGGTTTCCAGCATTGGCCATATGTGGCGATCCTATTAAATATACGGGTATTGCTTCATTGGAGCAGGTGGTTTGTGATCGAAGCCGCTTCCACAGACCGGTGTAAAATTTCAATACCTGTACTGTAGGACGACCATATCCAACAGACTTTCAATCACACGACAGGTTTCCTGTATTGTTCCTTCATAAGCAGTTTGATACATTGTTTTTTTTCGGTTGTAAGACACCCAGTCATTGTACACCACCATACATTTTGTTTTATCTACCATGACTTAGAGATCCCTGTCAGCTGCTGCTAAACCGACATTAACACGTTTCGATCCTCTGGCTCTCACAGAGAGCTGAACATTGCATGGCATAAACTTTACAGCTGCCACAACACAGGCTGGTAGAAATAAAACACAGAGGCGATGTTTCTCATTGGCAAAAATCTGGAAGACATCGCAACATATGGAAACTGGAAGAGTTTGCGGTATTGTAGAGCTGTTGGAACAGGTATTTGAAGGTGATGAACTGTACAGTAAATCTCATCTTCCCCATCGACAGGGTATCAGATGTCTCAGTGTTCCATTTCGAAAAGCATTGTTCCATCATTTTCCAGTCATGTACATGATTACTGTTCCGGTGTTGACAACTGCCAGAAGGTGCTGTTCACAACAAGCGTGGGATAGTACAAATAGAAAGAGGTACTGTCAACTTCCTCCCATGAACCATGGACCTCGCATCTGGTAGGGAGGCGTGCGTGCCTCAGCGATGCAGATAGCCATACCATAGGTGCAACTACAATGGAGGGATATCTATTGAGAGGCTAGACAAACGTGTGGTTCCTGAAGAGGGGCAGCAGCCTTTTCAGTAGCTGCAGGGGCAGCAGCCTGGATGATTGACTAATCTGGCCTTGTAGCATTAATCAAAATGGTCTAGCTGTGCTGGTACTGTGAACGGCTGAAAGCAAGGGGAAACAACAGCCATAATTTTTCCCGAGGGCATGCAATTTTACTGTATGGTTAAATGTTGATGGTGTCCACTTGGGTAAAATATTGTGGAGGTGAAATAGTCTCCCATTCGGATCTCCAGGCGGGAATCACTCAGAAGGATGTCATTATCAGGAGAAAGAAAACTGGCGTGCTATAGACTGGAGTGTGGAGATGTCATTATCAGGAGAAATAAAATTGGCGTTCTGTAGACTGGAGTGTGGAATATCAGATCCCTTAACCAGGCAGGTAGGTTAGAAAATTTAAAGAGGGAAATGGATAGGTTAAAGCTAGATATAGTGGGAATTAGTGAAGTTTAGTGGCAGAAGGAACAAGACTTCTGGTCAGGTGAATACAGGGTCATAAAAACAAAATCAAATAGGGGAAACGCAGGAGTAACATTAATAATGAATAAAAAGTAGGAGCATGGGTAAGCTACTTCGAACAGCATAGTGAATGCATTATTGTGGCAAAGATAGACACGAAGCCCATGCCTACCACAGTAGTACAAGTTTATATGCCAACTAGCTTCGTAGATGTTGAAGAGATTGAAGAAATGTATGATAAGATAAAAGAAATCATCCAGATAGTGAAGGGAGGCGCAAATTTAATAGTCATGGGGGACTGGAATTCGATAGTAGGAAAAGGAAGGGAAGGAAAAGTAGGAGGTGAACATGGAATGGCGGTAAAGAATAAGAGAGCAATTTTGCACAGGGCATAACTTAACCGCAGCTAACAGATGGTTTAAGAATCATGAAAGAAGGTTCTATAGATGGAAGAGGCCTGGAGCCACTGGAAGGTTTCAGTTACATTATACGAGGGTTGGAACATAAATAGTGGCAACTATTTATTCACAACCGATACGAAAGAGTTACATGCTTGTACCTGTTACTGTCCTTCAAAGTAGTCACCAGTGTTGTATAGAACCCATTGCCAACGATGTGGAAGGAGTAGTATACCGGTAGAAGAGTCTGTTCTGTTGATGGTGCGAGTGGAGCGGTCTACTGCCTGTCGAATCTCTGGAATAGTTCCGAAGCGAATGCCACGAAGTAGTTCCTTCACCTTCGGAATCAACTCAAAGTCACAAGGACTTAAGTCCAGGGAGTATGGTGGATGGTACACTACTTCCCAGTTCCATTAACCGAACAGAGCAGCCACAGTTTGCGCTGTAGGCGCCCGCGTAATGTCGTTCAAAATGATGGGTGGGTTGCGCAGAAAGTGTCGCCGCTTCTTTCGCAAGGCTGGCCACAGGTGATGCTCCAAAAACGAACAGTAATACTGTGCATTGACAGTCTGCCCTGGAGGAACGTAATGAGTTAGGATAACACCATCACAGTCGTACACGAGTATCTCCATAACTTTCACCATACTGGGGCTCTGACGCACTTTTGACTTTAGCAGTGACCCATAATGACGCCATTCGTTGTATTGGCGTTTCAGTTTTGGCTCGTACTATGTGGCCCATGTCTCATCCAGTGTTACGATACGGCATACGAAAGCCTCTCCTTCGCGCTCATAGCGCTCCAAGTGCGTCTGAGCAGCGTCGTAACGTATCCATTTCTGCATTTACGGCAAGTCATCCTGATCCCATCGTGATGCAATTTTTCGCATGCCCAGGCGTTCCTTCAGGATGGGAAACACAGTCGTATGCGCTAATCCGGTTTCGTGGGCGAGCTCACGAATCTTTTCACGTCGATCACTGTCCACTAACGCGGCAACAGCATGCACTTCTTCTTCAGAGACGCTAGGACGACCTGCCCGATGCCTGTCTGCCACTGTTGCCGACCTTCGTTGAAGGCTTTTACCCAACGTGCCACTGTACTGTACGAAACGCCGATTCCCCGCACACCTATTGAAGAACTTGATGACACTGTCGTGCTGTACGACCTCTGGCACATTCAATCTTGATCCAACCCTGTTGCTCTTGTTTCGAAAATATAGTGACACCGTTACGTTAGACCGCTTGTTCACGATTGATAGTGTTTCCCTCTACTGTGATCACGCCGGTGACGTGGGACGGGCGAGTCCATTTGCTCGGAGGTATGGTAGGTATGTCAACAACGTGTGCTATTAGCGACAGTAGTAGATTCCATTGCGTAGTGTCTCCACAGCAGTGTTGCCACTATTTGAGTTCCAACCTACGTATAATGGTAAGACGGAGATTTAGGTACCAGGTTTTAAATTGTAAGACATTTCCAGGTGGAGATGTGGACCACAATCTATTGTTTATGAACTGTAAATTAAAACTGAAGAAATTGCAAAAAAGGTGGGAATTTAGGAGATCAGACTTGGATAAACTGGAAGAAGGAGACGTTGTAGAGAGTATCAGAGAGAGTATTAGGGAACGATCGTCAAGCACGGGGGAAGGAAATTCAGTATAAGAAGAATGGGCAATTTTGAGAGATGAAATACTGAAGGCAGCAGAGGATCAAGTAGGTAAAATGACAAGGGCTAGTAGAAATCCTTGAGTAACAGAAGAGATATTGAATGTAATTGATGAAAGGAGAAGATGTAAAATGCAGTAAATGAAGTAGGCAAAAAGGAACAAAAATATCTCAAAAATGAGATCGACAGGAAATGAAAAATTGCTAACCACTGATGGCTAGAGGACAAATGTAACTATGTAGAAGCATATATCACTAGGGGTAAGAAAGATACTGCCTACAGGACAATTACAGAGACCTTCGGAAAAAAGAGAACCACTTGTATGAATATCAAGAGCTCAGATGGAAAACCAGTTCTAAGCAAAGAAGGGAAGGCAGGAAGGTGCAAGGTGGTACAAGGGCGATGTACTTGCGGGCAATATTATTGAAATGGAAGAAGACGTAGATGAAGATTAGATGGGAGATACGATACTGCGTGAAGAATTTGCCAGAGCACTGAAAGACCTAAGTCGAAACAAGGCCCTGGGGGTAGACAACATTCCATTAGATCTACTGATAGCCTTGGGAGAGCCAGCCCTGACAAAACTCTACCATCTTGTGAGCAAGATGTATGAAACTGGCGAAATATCCTCAGACTTAAAGAAGAATATAATAATCCCAATTCCAAAGGAAGCAAGTTTTGATAGGTGTGAAAATTACCGAACTATCAGTTTAATAAGTCACGGCTGCAAAATACTAACACGAATTCTTTACAGACGAATTAAAGAATTGGTAGAAGCCGACCACGGAGAAGATCAGTTTGGATTCCGTAGAAATGTTGGAACACGTGAGGCAATACTGACCCTACGACTTACCTTAGAAAATAGATTAAGGAAAGGCAAACCTACGTTTTTAGCATTTGTTGACTTGGAGAAACATTTTGACAATTATTTATTTTATTTATTTATTTATTTATTGTTCCGTGGGATCAAATTAAGGAGAAGTCTCCATGGTCATGGAACGAGTCAATACATAGAATTATAACACGATAGTAGAAACAGATAAAATGAAATTTAAAAAACATATTCAGGCGATAAGTCTTAAGTTTAAATAAAGAAAATCAACAATGTAACACTGGAATTTGCTTAATTTTTTAGCGCTTCCAGGAGCTCCTCGACAGAATAGAAGGAGTGAGCCATGAGGAAACTCTTCAGTTTAGACTTAAAAGTGTTTGGGCTACTGCTAAGATTTTTGAGTTCTTGTGGTAGCTTATTGAAAATTGATGCAGCAGAATACTGCACTCCTTTCTGCACAAGAGTCAAGGAAGTGCATTCCACATGCAGTTTTTATTTCTGCCTAGTATTAACTGAGTGAAAGCTGCTAACTCTTGGGAATAGGCTAATATTGCTAACAGCAAACGACATTAAAGAAAATATATACTGTGAGGGCAATGTGAGAATTCCCAGACTATTGAATAGGGGTCGACAAGAGGTTCTCGAACTTACACCACATATAGCTCGAACAGCCCGTTTTCGAGCCAAAAATACCCTTTTTGAATCAGAAGAATTACCCCAAAAAATGATACCATACGACATAAGTGTATGAAAATAAGTGAAGTAGACAACTTTTCGTGTTGAACTGTCACTTATTTCAGGTACTGTTGTAATGGTAAATAAAGCAGCATTTAGTTTCTGAACAAGATCTTGGACGTGGGCTTTCCACAACAGATTACTGTCTATCCGAACGCCTAGGAACTTGAACTGTTCCGTCTCGCTTATAATATGCCCATTCTGTCTGATCAAAATATCGGTTCTTGTTGAATTGTGAGTTAGAAACTGTAAAAACTGAGTCTTAAGGTGATTTAGCATCAAATTACTTTCCACAAGCCACGAACTTATTTCATCAATTACATTATTTGATACTGTTTGAATATTACACACAAGATCCTTCACTACCAAGCTGGTGTCATCAGCAAACAGAAATATTTTTGAACCACCTGTAATACTAGAAGGCATATCATTTATATAAATAAGAAACAGCAGCAGCCCCAGCACCGACCCTCGGGGAACGCCCCACTTAACAGTGCCCCTTTGGGACTGAACATCACTACCACTCTCAATATTGCGGAGAATTACCTTCTGCTTTCTGTTCTTAAAGTGAGAGGCGAACCAATTATAAGCTACTCCCCTTACTCCATAATGGTCCAACTTTTGTGGTCAACACAGTCAAAAGCCTTCGTTAAATCAAAGAAAACACCTAGTGTTCGCAACCTTTTATTTAATCCGTCCAAAACCTCACAGAGAAAAGCGAATATAGCATTTTCAGTTGTTAAACCGTTTCTAAAACCAAACTGTACATTTGACAGCAAATTATATGAATTTAAATGCTCCAGTAACCTTGTATATACAGCCTTCTCGATGACTTTAGCAAACACCGATGGCATAGAAATAGGTCTATGATTGTCAACATTATCCCTGTCTCCCTTTTTATAAAGTGGCTTCACTACCGAGTACTTTAATCGGTCAGGAAACGGACCACTCCTAAAGGAAAAGTTGCAGATATGACTAAGTACTGGGCTAACATACGCAGAACAATACTTCAGTATTCTGCTAGATACCCCGTCACATCCATGAGAGTTCTTGGTCTTTAGTGATTTAATTATTAACACAATCTCCCTCTTGTCAGTATCATGGAGGAGCATTTCAGGTAACAGTCTCGGAACACTTTTTTCTAAGAGCGCTATGTGATTCCCTGTTGGGACTAGGTTTCTATTTAGTTCACCTGCTATATTCAGAAAGTGATTATTAAATATTGTACATATATGCGACTTATCAGTAACACGGACATTCCCACTACGCACTGATTCTATATCCTCGACCTGTCTCTGCAGACCAGCCACTTCCTTTACGACTGATCATATGGTTTTAATTTTATCTTGAGACTTAGCTATTCTATCTGCACACCACATACTTTTTGCCTTCCTAATAACATTTTTAAGCACCTTACAATACTGTTTGTAATGGGCTGCTGCATTTAGATTTTGCCTGTTTCTAACGTTTTGATATAAGCATTATATTTATCATCTACTGTCTCAGCGCTATAAATATCTTGCCACTTTTGTTCCTTGATAAGGTTTGCAAAGGTCTCTACAGCAACTGGATCAGCTTTCCTAAACAGTTGATAACTATATTTAAGATGTGTTGCAGCACAAAAATCTTTTAGAGTTAAAATTTGTGCATCATGATCTGAAAGGCCATTCACCTTTTTGCTAACAGAATGCCCTTCTAGTAATGAGGAATGAACAAAAATGTTGTCTATGGTTGTCCTACTGTTCCCTTGCACTCTCGTTGGAAAGAATACGGTTTGCATAAGATTATATGAATTAAAGAGGTCTACCTCCTCTAGCTTTAGCAAAAATGTAGTGAAGTCGGAGTCGGGGATCTACAAATAACAACAGTTAGAAGTTTATCTCCATTAAATTTAACCACACCTGCACAACATTCAAACATCTTTTCAGTGCAGTACTTTGAAACATCAATTGACTCAAATGGGATGCCGTTTTTCACATACGTGGCTACTCCCCCACACCGCAAAGAGCTCCTACAAAAGCTGCCAGCCAACCTGTATCCTGGTAAAGGAAGCCTCTGAATTATCTCCTTATTTAAGAAGTGTTCAGATATACCAATAATTTCAGAGGTAACATCTATAAGCAGTTCACTAACTTTATCTCTAATACCTTGTATATTTTGATGAAATATACTAATTCCCTCATTACTCGGATACCTAAGCTTTGTCAAAAGTGGTTCCTTTGTTAGAGAGACTTCCCTTAACCAGGAACACCTATCAGCTGACTTCAATCTGAAAAAGGTGTAGCTCTAACACCCACTACTACAGGAATTTTCCCATGAGTGATCCCACCACCCCCACCTATGCTGTCACCTAGAAGCTTTGCCAACTTCCCCTTCCCATACCTGTTGCCGGCCGCGGTGGTCTCGCGGTTAAGGCGCTCAGTCCGGAACCGCGCGACTGCTACGGTCGCAGGTTCGAATCCTGCCTCGGGGATGGATGTGTGTGATGTCCTTAGGTTAGTTAGGTTTAAGTAGTTCTAAGTTCTAGGGGACTGATGACCACAGATGTTAAGTCCCATAGTGCTCAGAGCCATTTGAACCATTTGAACCCATACCTGTTGAGGTGCAGGCCATGTCTAGTGAAACCCGTCCTGCTGACAGACTCCACCGACACCATTGAAATGTGACTCATGCTTTCCGTCAACAGCGCACCCCCTAGTCTCATGTTATTACAGTTCCACGAAATGCACATTCGTGTTGCCAGTCTGAGTGGGTATCTTTTCCAGGTTACCATCTATGTCATACACCCCATCCCTATCAATACTATTACCAGCCCCACACACAATCACTACCTGATCCTCTTTAGTAAAATCCCTACATAACCCCCCTATGTTAACAGTCATCTGAGCCAATCCTGCATTAGGCTTCACAATGCTGGTGACCTGGTACTCACTCCCCAATACTTCCTGCAACTGCTGGCCTACACCTCTACCATGAGAACTACCTAACAGCAGAACCTTCTTTCTCTTCGTCCTTGCAACTGTCCTAGCCACCGTAACTGCTGAGGTCTGCTGCATACTTCCTACATCTACAGCTACTAGAGATTCCTCTCCACTAGACTGACAGTTGGTCATATCTATTGCAAACACCAATAGTAAAACTATCTGAAAATCTTCTTCTCCTAGCAGATCTCTTGCCAACAGCCAGCTCCCATTCCCCAAACTCCTTCTCCCTCCTCATCCTATCTAGCTCCTCCTGTGCGTTTTTCAACTGCACCTGAAGGGCACAGATCTTACGCTCCTGCTCCTCTGTCAACTTACTCTTGCAACATAATCTGCAGTTCCAGGAGAGGATCTCACCAGAATGCCCACTGGCTTCCCCACTGCATTCCCCCCAGTGAAAATACTTCGAACAAGTCTCACACCGCAATACACTACTCACGAACCTACGGCGAAGCCCACACTTCTCACTCATGATAAAATTTACACTAATTGAAACAAGAAAACTACTTATCTAAGTTCCGCTACTACAATAAGAAGATGTTAAAAACCTGACTAAAATAATCACAGACTTACTCTACAATGGAAGTAACTACTATTATTAACAGTATTAATCAACAACAAATGAGAATATAACAAAAGCCTAATACAGAAAGAGAATCAAACGTCTAATGGCACAGTAACGAAACTGAAAACAGTTCCCAAAAGGTTCTTCTGAAATTATTTCACCAGAAAACCCCAAGAACACCGGTTGAAGACTACTGAAGTTCCTAAATAAAACCACTATATACACACAATTAATAAGTACTTAGCTTTCGATGCGCCGCTACAGCTGCAACTGGTCAGCGCAGAATGCAAACACAGGTAAGAGGTTAAGTTGCTCGATACGAAACACTCAAAAATATCAGGTCACAACACAAGAAAGGCAGAGGTGAATGAAGAAACCACTAATAAGTCACTTATATAGTAAATAATATCACAAAAACCGTTAAAATATGTATATGAAACCCAAAAATATATAAAAACTTAGAGAGCGATGTCACACGCAGTCACTCGCTTATGTCGTCACACCAAAGATCCAGTGTTGACTGAAATACTCTCTTTCAAATTCTGAAGGTGGCAGGGGTCAAATACAGGGAGCGAAAGGCTGTTTACAATTTGTACAGAAACCAGATGGCAGTTACACTACTGACCATTAAAATTGCTACACCACGAAGATGACGTGCTACAGACGCGAAATTTAACCGACAGGAAGTAGATGTTGTGATATGCAAATGATTAGCTTTTCAGAGCGTTCACACAAGGCTGGCGCCAGTGGTGACATCTACAACGTGCTGACATGAGGAGCTGTGGCCGAGCGGTTCTAGGCGCTTCAGTCTGGAACCGCGCGACAGCTACGGTAGCAGGTTCGAATCCTGCCTCGGCATGGATGTGTGTGATGTCCTTAGGTAAGTTAGGTTTAAGTAGTTCGAAGTTCTAGGGGACTTATGACCTCAGATGTTGAGTCCCATAGTGCTCAGAGCCATTTGAACTATTTTTGACATGAGGAAAGTTAACAACCGATGTCTCATACACAAACAGCAGTTGACCTTCGTTGCCTGGGGAAACGTTGTTGTGATGCCACGTGTAAGGAGGAGAAATGCGTACCATCACGTTTCCGACTTTGATAAAGGTCGAATTGTAGCCTATCGCGATTGCGGTTTATCGTATCGCGACATTGCTGCTCGCGTTGGTCGAGATCCAATGACTGTTAGCGGAATATGGCATCGGTGGGTTCAGAAGGGTAATACGGAACGCCGTGATAGATTCCAACGGCCTCGTATCACTAGCAGTCATATCCCCATGGCTGTAACGGATCGTGCAGCCACGTATCGCTCCCTGAGTCATCAGATGGGGACGTTTGAAAGACAACAACCATGTGTACGAACAGATCGATGACGTTTGCAGCAGCATGGACTATCAGCTCGGAGACCATGGCTGCGGTTACCCTTGTCGCTGCATCACAGGGAGAGCCTGCGATTTTGTACTCAACGACGAACCTGGGTGCACGAATGGCGAAACGTCATTTTTTTCGGATGAATCAAGGTTCTGTTTAGAGCATCATGATGGTCGCATCCGTGTTTGGCGACATCGCGGTGGACGCACACTGGAAGCGTGTACTCGTCATCGCCATACTGGCGTATTACCCGGTGTGATGGTATGGGGTGCCATTGGTTACACGTCTCGGTAAACTCTTGTTCGCATTGACGGCACTTTGAACAGTGGACGTTACATTTCAGATGTGTTACGACCCGTGGCTCTACCCTTCATTCGATCCCTGCGAAACCCTACATTTCAGCAGGATAATGCACGACCGCATGTTGCAGGTCCTGTACGGACCTTTCTGGATACAGAATATGTTGGACTGCTGCCCTGGCCAGCACATTCTCCAAATCTCTCACCAATTGAAAACGTCTGGACAATGGTGGCCGAGCAACTGGCTCGTCACAATACGCCAGTCACTACTCTTGATGAATTGTGGTATCGTGTTGAAGCTGCATGGGCAGCTGTACCTGTACACGCCATCCAAGCTCTGTTTGACTCAATGCCCTGGCGTACCAAGGCCGTTATTGCGGCCAGAGGGGGTTGTTCTGGGTACTGATTTCTCAGGATCTATGCACCCAATCTGCGTGAAAATGTAATCACATGTCAGTTCTAGTATAATACATTTGTCCAATGAATACCCGTTTATCATCTGCATTTCTTCTTGGTGTAGCAGTTTTAATGGCCAGTAGTGTATAATAGTCATGGGGCACGAAACGGAAGCATTGGTTGAGAAGGGAGCGAGACAGGGTTATAGCTTATCTCCGATGTTATTCCACGTGTATATTGACCAAGCATTAAAGGAAACAATGGAAAAATTTGGACTAGGAATTAAAATCCATAGAGATGAAATGAAAACTTTGAGGTTTTGCCAGCGACATTGCAATTCTGACAGAGACAGCAGAGGACCTGGAAGAGCAGTTGCATGGAATGGACAGTCTCTTGAAAGGAGGGTATAAGGTGAACATCGACAAAAGCAGAACGAGGGTAATGGAATGTAGTCTAATTAAATCAGGTGATTGATGCTGAGGGAATTAGATTAGGAAATGAGACACGTAAAGTAGTAGATGAGTTTTGCTATTTGGGGAGCAAAATAACTGATGTAGAGTGGATATAAAATGTAGGCTGACAGTGGCAAGGAAAGCGTTTTTGCGGAAGAGAAATTTGCTAACATCGAGTATACAGAGAGGTCCATTGATCGTGACTGGGCCAAATATCGCACGAAATAAGCGTCAAACGAAAAAACTGTAAAGACGAAACTTGTCTAGCTTGAAGGGTGAAACCAGATGGCGCTATGGTTGGCCCGCTAGATGGCGTTGCCGTAGGTCAACCGGACATCAACTGCGTTTTTATAAGTACGAACCCCCATTTTTTGTTACATATTCGTGTAGTACGTAAAGAAATAAGAACGTTTTAGTTGGACCACTTCTTTCGCTTTGTGATAGATGGCGCTGTGATAGTCACAAACATATGGTTCACAATTTTAGACGAACAGTTGGTAACAGGTAGGTTTTTGAAATTAAAATTCAGAACGTAGGTACGTTTGAACACTTTATTTCCGTTGTTCCAGTGTGATACATGTGCCTTTGTGTACTTATCATTTCTGAGAACGCATGCCGTTATAGCGTGATTACCTGTAAATACCACATTAATGCAGTAAATGCTCCAAATGATGTCCGTCAACCTCAATGCATTTGGCAATACGTGTAACGACATTCCTCTCAACATCGAGTAGTTCGCCTTCCGTAATGTTCGCAAATGCATTGACAATGCGCTGACGCATTTTGTCAGGCGTTGTCGGTGGATGACGATAGCAAATATCCTTCAACTTTCCCCACAGAAAGAAATCCGGGGACGTCAGATCCGATGAACGAGCAGGCCATGGTATGGTGCTTCGACGACCAATCCACCTGCAATGAAATATGCTATTCAATACCACTTCAACCGCACGCGAGCTATGTGCCGGACATCCGTCATGTTGGAAGTACATCGCCATTCTGTCATGCAGTGAAACATCTTGTAGTAATATCGGTAGAACATTACGTAGGAAATCAGCATACATTGCTCCATATAGATTGCCATCGACAAAATGGGGGCCAATCATCCATCCCATAATGCCACAACATAAATTAACGCACCAAGGTCGCTGATGTTCCATTTGTCGCAGCCATCATGGATTTTGCGTTGCCCAATAGTGCATATTATGCCGGTTTACGTTACTGCTGTTGATGAATAAAGCTTCGTCGGTAAATAGAACGCGTGCAAAAAATCTGTCATCGTCCCGTAATTTCTCTTGTGCTCAGTGGCAGAACTGTACACAACGTTCAAATTCGTCGCCATGCAATTCCTGGTGCATAGAAATATGGTACGGGTGCAATCGATGTTGATGTAGCATAATCAACACCGACGTTTTTGAGATTCCCGATTCTCGCGCAATTTCTCTGTTACTGATGTGCGGATTAGCCGCGACAGCAGCTAAAACACCTGCTTGTACATCATCATTTGTTGCAGGTCGTGGTTGACGTTTCACATGTGGCTGAACACTTCCTGTTTCCTTAAATAACGTAACTATCCGGCGAACGGTCCGGACACTTGGATGATGTCGTCCAGGATACCGAGCAGCATACATAGCACATCCCCGTTGGACATTTTGATCACAATAGCCATACATCAACACGATATCGACCTTTTCCGCAGTTGGTAAACGGTCCATTTTAACACGGGTAATGTATCACGAAGCAAATACCGTCCGCACTGGCGGAATGTTACGTGATACCACGTACTTATACGTTTGTGACTATTACAGCGCCATCTGTCACAAAGCAAAAAATGTGATCCAACTAAAACATTCATATTTCTTTACGTACTACACGAATATGTAAAAAAGTGGGGTTCCTATTAAAAAATGCAGTTGATATCCGTTTGACCTATGGCAGCGCCATCTAGCGGGCCAACCATAGCGCCATCTGGTTTCCCTTCAACCTAGACGAGTTTCATTCTTTGTAGTTTTTTCGTTTGATGCTTTTTTCGTGAGATATTGGGCCCAGTCACTATGAATGGCCCACCCCGTAGATTTAAGTGTCAGGAAGCCTTTTCTGAAAGTATTTGTATGGAGTGTGCCATGTATGGAAGTGAAACACGGACGATAAATAGTTTAGACAATAAGACAATAGAAGCTTTCGAAATGTGGTGCTACAGAAGAATGCTGAAGATTAGATGGGTAAATCACGTAACTAATGAGGAGGTACTGAATAGAATTGGGGAGAAGAGGAATTTGTGGCACAACTTGACTAGAAGAAGGGATCTGTTGGTAGGACACGTTCTGAGGCATCAAGGGAAGCACTGAGGTTAAAAATCGTAGAGGGAGACCAAGAGATGAATACACTAAACAGATTCAGAAGGATGTGGGTTGCAGTACCTACTCGGAGATGAAGAAGCTTGCACAGGATTGAGTAACATGGAGAGATGCATCAAACCAGTCTGTGGACTGAAGACCACAACAGCAACTGTCATCTTATTGCTGAAAAAAAGTTTAAAAAACAAAGACATGTGGAGAGCTTTGCAGCAGCTGGAAATAGGACCAGTCTGTAGCATTGAGGAGTGCTACCAGCCAATTGCATGTAGGTGATGTCCTCTACATTTAATCCCATGCTCCACAGCAGAAGTAGCAGATATCCGGTGTTCTGCCAAGACTCCCTCTATCTCAACTCAGTGGTGTGAGTCAATCATTATGTGCTAGTCATCAGCGTATGCTGTGGATTCTCGGAACAGGAAAGACACCGTTGATATGGGACGATGTACTGTAATACACACTGCAGTTAATAGCAAGATCAATTTTACCCACAAGTTGGAGAGAGCTACATGTACCTCATTCTGCAACCCGTGTAGGAACAGAGTGAGCTGAGCTAATGCTATAGGGCCGTGTTTTGACTACTCAGTGAAAATGGGAACATGTTGTCGTAGCTCCATCACCTGTGTACGACGTGCAAGGTCAGTGCCAAACGAAGCCTGCTCCTGCAACAGGAGGTAGTATAAAACACAGTACAAATAGTTACAGGGGTGTTTCTTATCGAGAAAATTAGGAAGACTGATCATAATACGGGTACTGCAGTCTGAAGCAGATCCGCGTCCCTCATGGTCCATTCACGTCTATCACCCCAACATTCTATCATCGTTATTCTGTGCTATCCAACAGAGAAGAATTACGAAGCTCTGCTAACTTCATCCGATAGATTTTTACCGCATCTCTCGCTTCTAATATAACGAAAACAAATACCGTCTGTGTGCCGGTATCCAGCGTATATGCGGCGATCCTATTAAATATACAGGTATTGATCCATTGGAACAGGTGTCCAGTGATCGTCGTCGCTTGCACAGACCGGTGTAAAGTTTCATCAACTGTACTCAATGACGACCATCCCCGACAGATTATCAGTCACAGGAGAAGGTCCCTGTTCCATTGTTTGATACACCACTTTGTCTGCTGTAACACGCTTTGTACACTGCCATACTTTTTGTTTTTTGTGCCACAACATCGAGGTCTGTGTCAGGTTCTCAACTTATATTAGCACCTTTTTGTCCATTGGTTCCCCCAGAAAACTAGACATCGCACGGTGTAAGTCGTGCTGGTGCTGCTGATCCCACAACACACCCACACACTGGGTCATTGAAATAAAAGACAGTCACAATATAAAGAAACTGGAAGAGTTTTGAGGCATTGTGGAGCGTTCCCAAACTGCTGTCCAAAGGTGACTGACGACCTCTACATTTAAATTCATCATTCACAGCGATGGAATAGCTGATGGCGCTGTGTTTCATTTGACTGGTTCCTCATATTACTGCCATGTATGTTATCACTGGTTCAGTGTTAGCCATCCCCGGAAGGCGTTGTCCCCTCCACCAAGACTCTTTCTTCTAGTCAAATAAGCGATGTCAGTCAATCACTATGTGGTAATCAACAGCGTACCAGTGGACAGATGGGCTGGAAAAGACAGCATCAAATTATAGTAATAATAAGCATCAAAATTGATAGTGCGATCAATTTTAGCAATTTTACCGTAATTTCAAAGCCGAACAGTGCCACGCAGCGTGCTTTCCAGTTTCTGCATCATCGCTAAACAGACCCTCCACTACTTTGGAAGTACCATTGCGAATGTAAATAGATGACTGTGCATTATGTTCATTCATTGTTAATTCTCGAACATATACACCAAAGTATACAAGACGGCGACCTACATATCTGTAGCACTTCGATCATAGTGCGTAATTTACGATCTCTCTCTATTTGTATGGGAGTCATAGGGCATTCTTGCATTCTTAGGATCAAATCAGAGATGGAAAGATCTCCTGGCATTGTCTTTGACCAACGCTCCCTGCAGCAATGGCACTGATGTAATCTGCAGCTGACCACAAGTAGACCACTACATTCCACGTTTCGTGTCGGAACAATGCAAACCGAGGCTGTAACAGCTGTCCTGCACCCATCCAAGAACACAAGATTTCTCCAGATGTGTGATGTCGAGGAGGCTAGCACCCCTTATCGGTGTATAGCAGATGGTTAAGAAAAAGAAATGGGTGGTTTCTGTGCATGATGGAGCTCCAGATGGATGGATTTCGCTGCATTTTGCGTAAATCAGCTGTACTATCATCTATTGTCCAAAGTATCTGGGGTCATTACCAAGAAGGTATTGGGAAGAGAAAATATAAACACTAAGGCTACAAGGTTCTGCAACCAAAAACACGCTATAATGTTAGATCGTTGCGTTTTCCGACCTGTTAGTCAGATGGAATGCAACGCTGTTACTATCCCAATGTAAGGAATATATTTCCAGTGCATGACATACATTCTCCTTGCAGGTTTCTCTACGCTGCACTATGGTGATACACCATAAAATGAAAAACTACTTCCTTAAAACATCGATTCTTTGTGGTACATGTACAATATAACTTTCCAGAGGTGTATAGCCCCCACAATTCACATCCGATCATGGTTCAGAAATTATACTATGCTTGCATCACTCCTATATAACATGATCGTTAGTAACGGAGAATGCCTCTTACAAAGAAAGAGACAAACGCATAGCAGCAGTGTTTGACATGTGAAATTACACATCATGACGACACTATCTCCATAAACAGGACATCTGTCAAGCAGATGTATACACGGGGATTGTAGTACTTCACAAACACCTGTCGCTAACTTAGAATGAGCGTAGTTATGAAACTGAAGACTCGATTTTATGCCCAAGATACAGCAAGGGAATGGAGTACGTCGCATAAATCTTCGTTCGCCTAGGGGAATGTGTAGAAACAGGATGGAATGCTCTGATGACAGAGAGGTTTGCTATTAACGATAGCAAGTAGGCAGTGCAATAAGTCACACATAGAACACGCAGTTTTATGCGAGTCGAACGTAGGTTATGTCACACAACTGATGGATCCTAACAAAACCCTGGAAAAAAATGGTCAAATGACCTGTAGCAACATGTCCCCCTCTCTCTCTCTCTCTCTCTCTCTCTCTCTCTCTCTCTCTCTCTCTCTAGAATTCATCATTCGTCTACCATTAAATCCTACCTCATTACAACTCAATCTCAATCAATCACTCCTTCCACTTTCTGTCACTCTTTAGTGCATCCAGGAAAGCATCAAAGACAACAGCAGTCAACTCGCCTGTGTAACTATTCCCTCAATAACATACAGTAGAATGCTGCCACGACGAAAAATAAAAGACTGTTTCCCCGGTTCGCGGTGCTTCCATCTCAACATTTTCCCGTATTCCTCTTGCTGTCGTATATTGGGTCCCATGTACAAGAATCGTTCTGTACCATTCAGAAGACATGCAAGTACTCCCTTAATTTTCTGCATTTCAGCGTATTTTCCCTCGATTTATACATATTTTCCATCATTTTTTCGATTTTATGTCACTTCTAACCATGCGATCATGACATCACTTCACGTTCCGTGTTCTAAAATTGCTTGTAAATGTAGTACAGCTGCCAACATCTAGAGCAAATGCACTATTTTTCTGGTCGGGCGGCGTAGTATAGCACTGTATTCTACAGTTGCAGTATGTTTGATCTCTTTTCTGTATGTCCGTATCTGTGCACTTATCAAATTGATATCAATGACGTGCCACCTTGTGGGTGAAGGAGATGGCTAGGGCACCACAGAATGATTCTTGACAGGTGTTTCTTTTTTCTTTTTTTTTTTCTTTTTTTGCGCCGATATCTTTTACCGAAATTTCAATCCCCCATTTACGCAGGGCGAGACAGGCTTTCACGATTTGTTTCGCAAATATTAATATGATATAGCATAGCAATGGTAAAGCGGGCCGGCCGGTGTGGCCGAGCGGTTCTAGGCGCTTCAGTCTGGAACCGCGCGACCGCTACGGACGCAGGATCGAATCCTGTCTCGGGCATGGATGTGTGTGATGTCCTTATGTTAGTTAGGTTTAAGTAGTTCTAAATTCTAGGGGACTGATGACCTCAGAGGTTAAGTCACATAGTGCTCAGTGCCATTTTTTGAATGGTAAAACGGGACCTGCCACATTGTACAAAACAGCTACGTCCCCTTGAATTATAACTTGTTGTTGTCAAATGTAAAATGAACGTGTTTTTTCCGACGTAAGAGCCAATGGTGTAAAAGGTTGTCTGAAATGTTTGTAATGCACATGTGCATGACATTTATTTACAGACACTGAATGCGAGAGACGCTCTCAGGTCCTGTAATTTGTTCAACAAGCTGAAAGAAACTCGTTAATATAGATTATTATTTTTTTCTTTGGAGTTTGAATTTTGGCTTTTTCTTTACTCCAGAGACGGTTTTTGCGCAGCGTGGACATATCTCTGCTGATCATATATGATCGGCGGCAGTGCATTGAGCTGGATGTCGCAAAATAATGAGATAAGAATTGTATCCTACACTTGAAAGTAAAAACTAAACCCATTGTGCTCATAAAACTAAAACAAAATGGACTGTGTTTATTTTCATGGAAAGAGGACATTTATTATTGTGTTTTCCCTTTTTAATATTTGTTTTATTATAGGAGTCGCGTTGATGTTAAAAAGTCCAGTGCTTGGAAAGTCATGGTGGCCGAGTCCCCTAAGAGGTTGCAGCTGCCCCGTTAGACACCCAACCCACTGTCCAAATAGGCCTCATTTATCATAGTTTTGTCCTGAAGGATGCCTGCTTAACACTCTGTTGTAACGCTGACAGTGCCTCAGCGCATTGCACTGAAGACACTGTGGACCATCTACACCGCTTCCAGAATTTCATTGTTGGGGATGGGTCTGGTCTCTCCGAGAAATACTTGTAACGGATTGGAAGAAAGAGTCGTTGACGTGAAATAAAATTGTTTTCCATCACAGGCCTATTGGAAGCACTGAGGGCCTGCCTGGTCTGTGTCAGGTCGCCGGTGCAGGTGCGCCCCTTAACCATTAGGGGCAGCTGTGTCACTGTACTTTAGGTGAACAAGTTGCACTTGGGACAGCCGTCCATCTATCTCTGAGTGTTTGGTTGACTATACCTTCTTTTGTGTCAGTGAAGGACCATCGCCTCAAGGCAGACAGTGGCCAGCACATGCTGCGACGCAGTCGGTGGAGTAGCTGGCAGATTGAAGAAGCATGTGTCCTCCCTGTAGGTGGATGGAGGGAGGGAGGGAGGGAATGAGGGGAGAGGGCCTCGATTTTCGGCAGTTTGTGATTGTATATCTAGGGGAACGCATGTTCAACTACTGTCCCCTTTGCAGTCTTTTAGGACGACGATTTTTCGCAGTACATATGCTGCATTATGACCTGTTCATTATGAGTGCTGGTTTTTTCACAATTTCTAAGTGTAATTGGAGCTGTGACACGTATGTTTCCATCAGTTGTGGCATCATGTATTGGCTTTGGTTAACTGGGCTGTAGGGTGGTTCAAATGGCTCTGAGCACTATGGGACTTAACTACTGAGGTCATCAGTACCCTAAAACTTAGAACTACTTAAACCTAACTAACTTAAGGACATCACACACATGCATGCCCGAGGCAGGATTCGAACCTGCGACCGTAGCGGTCGCACGGCTTCAGGCTGTAGGGTGGCATTTTGAGTAGGTGCCTGTAGAAAACTTGGACATCAAACAACGATAGATACTGTATTCTTACAGGTAATACACTTCTCAAACTCCACTCTGTCCAACACTAGCATCTCATCAGTTGAACCTATTTCCCACCAAAAAAAAAAAAAAAAAGATAGTAATGAGAGCTGGTTTCTCAGGATGGGGCAGGATAAGGTTATGATTGTGGAAGGGGCCATAATCAGTTACTCTTGGTTACACAACAGATACATAATCTTTATTTAAAGAAATTAAAATTTTAAAACAATCTCTTAAAAAAGCACAATTCACTATATGTTGGCTGAAGACGGTATCACAGAAAAAATTCCACAATTTTAGGGCTGAAGGTCACCAGCAATAACCTCAAACAACAAATGCCTGAAGGTCTGAATTAGAAGTCAAAGAACAATTCCAAATAGCACACATCTCAACAAATACCTTACTTTTAAAAGAAGTTTTGCTTCAAACAAACTTATTATAACATGGCTGAAGGCCTTATTATGAAAGAAGTGAAATTATTGCACAGCTGAAGGCCACACACAACTTCAAATCACAAACAACTGATGGCCTGAGTTAGAAGTCAGAAGAACAATTCCAAAAAGTGTATATTGATATAAATACTTCGTTTTAAAACAAACTGTAACACAGCTGAAGGCCTTATCATAACAGAAGTGAAATTATTACTTGGCTGAAGGCCACAACAACAATAATTAGAAAATTACAAATATCCTTAAAACAAACATCAAAATCTAAGGTATCAGGACAAACGGTTCTCAGCAAGTGTTCCAAGGGTCGGCCTGGGAAGGTGACTCAAACATAAGGTAAGGTGAGACAGGCAGCCAAGAGTTGTACTCATGTAACAAGATGACAACTCAAACTAGGGGCAGCTTAAGCACCGACCGACCAACTAACCAATCCACCTAAGTCCGATCACCAGTACAACGGTGGAATATTTTTAGGCAAGGGCGAAGAGACAGACAGCACTACACCTTCAGAAGAAACCCAACGCCGAAGGAAACACTAGAGCCAAGGTAGACCTCCCAAAAAATATGCACAGTACAATACAAGTGGCTGTCGAACTACAAGCCGTGTCGGACAGCATCCACATGACAAGGAAAGGTACACTGCCGGAAAAGAATGCTAACCTCCAGGGCAGGTAACTGGGGCACAACTCAGAAAATACCGCTGGTTGCGTTTTACTAATAAGAATAATATTAAATTATATGATGAATAACAAATAGAGAAAGACGGCTGCAAGAGTTCACCACCTCAAAACACTTCACTCGTTGCCGCCAGGCTCAGCGGCCCTGGGAGCAACAACCCGCCAGCCAAAGGAGAGAACTCAGAATAGTCGAGGTTGCATTAGCAGTTAACTCTTCTCTCAACTTAAACGTCCAGAGTTCGGTGTGCAACGAAGTCGTAGCTACCCCTCCTCGATCCGGCAGTGGCAGCACGCCGCCAGTGGCCCCAGCTTGCCCTCGCACTGCACGGACCTGCTCGCTGCTGCGCCCCAACCAAACTGATCTCCATTCGCAACCCCACTCTCTCCAAATCCAGTGCGCAGACAGCATTAAAATAAATGCTCATTCAAAACCACAAGATACAGGAATGCAGGAGGATCTGCAGCGAATTGACGCATGGTGCAGGGAATGGCAATTGAATCTCAATGTAGACAAGTGTAATGTGCTGCGAATACACAGAAAGATAGATCCTTTATCATTTAGCTACAAAATAGCAGGCCAGCAACTGGAAGCAGTTAATACCATAAATTATCTGGGAGTACGCATTAGGAGTGATTTAAAATGGAATGATCATATAATGTTGATCGTCGGTAAAGCAGATGCCAGACTGAGATTAATTGGAAGAATCCTAAGGAAATGCAATCCGAAAACAAAGGAAGTAGGTTATAGTACGCTTGTTCGCCCACTGCTTGAATACTGCTCAGCAGTGTGGGATCCGTATCAGGTAGGGTTGATAGAAGATATAGAGAAGATCCAACGGAGAGCAGCGCGCTTCGTTACAGGATCATTTAGTAATCGCGAAAGCGTTACGGAGATGATAGATAAACTCCAGTGGAAGACTCTGCAGGAGAGACGCTCAGTAGCTCGGTACGGGCTTTTGTCAAAGTTTCGAGAACATACCTTCACCGAAGAGTCAAGCAGTATATTGCTCCCTCCTACGTATATCTCGCGAAGAGACCATGAGGATAAAATCAGAGAGATTAGAGCCCACACAGAGGCATACCGACAATCCTTCTTTCCACGAACAATACGAGAATGGAATAGAAGGGAGAACCGATAGAGGTACTCAAGGTACCCTCCGCCACACACCGTCAGGTGGCTTGCGGAGTATGGATGTAGATGTAGATGTAGATACACACGAATCCGGGAAACCAATTCCACCAACAAGTCACAATACTAAAACCAGTCACTATGAAACAACACGGACGAATGTTAAGTCGGCACAAACACAGAGAAGCCAGAAGCGGTCGGAAGACCAAATGCACGTCGTCCGCTACGACGACTGACCGAACGACCAACCAACAGTCATCCCCACTCAAGTCAGGCATGGGAAAGATCCCAGTATAAATCGTCGACTGACGACTTATTGCCATAAGGTCACTTCGACGAGCTGACACACACACACACACACACATGTGAAAGTTGCACTACTCGAATATCATGATCCATTCAACTAAAACTCGCTGAATCTGGTCCTTGACGTCCTCGTGCACACTCGCACCCACATCCTTCCCTCGGACAGTGCATGTGTGTTGCCAGTGGTCGGGCGAGTACTCACCGTCTGGACCTGACTGCTCCTCCATCCCAACTCAACTCACTCGACACACTACGACCTGTAAATACTAGAGGCTGCTTCAAAGATGGTACCACAGTACACACTACCGATAAGCGCTGCTATTGCCACTCACGGACAGACAAGGCAAGCAAATGTAGTGGCGCCAGTGAACACGCTAAGAACAAGAGACGCCACTATCACTATTACAAGATGCCAAGGTATGAACGGCATCAACACGAGCTGCGAATGGCTCAAGTAACTTACACCCTCCCTTTTTCCCGACAGCTTGTAGGCGAAGGGTAAAGTTGAAGTGTGTCTGTTATTGATTTCTAGTGATATTGCAAATTTTTTTCCCAGCAGGATAACACCAGTTGTACAGCATCGTCAATTTTTGAGCTGTATTGCAATTTTATGCTGTCCTTACGTAGCGCTATGTGTATGGTTTCATAATTAAGCCCAATCTATATGATTAATTACATAATTAGGATAGATCTTTGAGTCAGTTTCCCAACCAAAATAAATAAAGTACACTAAACTAACCTGTCTCTCCTGCATCTGGACAGTTTCCATTTGTTGGGGGGTGCACTTGGGCTTTCCATCTAGTTGAATCAGGATTCGAGTCCCAGAAACGGCACCGCTATTTTTAATTTCCCGCCTGTTGTGTTAGGGGGCTGACTTGGGCGGCCAGGGCTCAAGTCCCAAAAAGGGTACTGCCAAATCTAAATTCCGGTTGGGGGTTGGGGGGGGGGGATGTCAGCGCAGCCCTGGGACAAAGGAATTGCCCCCAAAATTAGAAATTCCCGCCAAAATTAGAAATTCCCACCAATAGGGAAGGTTGGGGGAGGGGGAGGGTGGAGAGGGGGGAGGGAGCTGGGGCCCACGGTCAGGCTGAGAAAAGCATATGACGTCATCCAGGGATGGGCGTTATCAGGGGATTAATTGATCAATTTAATTAATTTCCAGAACAATTTGATGTCAAAATTACACCTGTAACCCCATCTCTCTACTACTGAACTACTACTGAAGTGATGTGCCTCAAGTTGGTATGCAAAGAAGACTGCTGCGTTAAGGCTCTTGGGAACAAGGAGGATGGTATCTATATTGAAACAGGACTGAAAAGCATCGACTTAGACCATATCTGCTATTTTGAAATTTCAACAGAAAATGCTACTGAGATGTCCAGGATAGCCATATAAATAAAGTGGATAAGGGTAAGCCAGAGTACAGTCCTGGAATGTCTTTCGATTGCGTCTGTGTGGTACTCTACATTATTTTCTTATATGGAAGACTTTTCTACAGCTCTTCTCAAAACTACTTTTTTTATGGCCAACAGTCTTGCTGCATTGGTAATACTGATTCCCGTGCCGGCCGGGGTGGCCGAGCGGTTTTAGGCGCTTCAGTCTGGAACCGCGCGACAGCTACGGTCGCAGGTTCGAATCATGCCTCGGGTAGGGAAGTGTGTGATGTTCTTAGGTTAGTTGGGTTTAAGTAGTTCTAAGTTATAGGGGACTGATGACCTCAGATGTTTGGTCCCATAGTGCTCAGAGCCATTAGAACCATTTGAACTGATTCCCGTCAGACCACCAAAGTTAAGGGCTGTTGGGCATGGCTAGCACTTCGACGGGCAATCGTCTGTTCTGCTGAGCGCCATTGGCAAGTGGGGTGCAGTCAGCCATTGTGAGCCAATTGAGGAGCTACTTGATTAGGAAGTAGCAGTTCTGATCACGAAAACTGACAACAGCCAGGAGTATGGTGTGCTGACCACATGCTCCTCTACTTCCACTGACGCTATGGCTTCAGCACACGGCGGTCGGTCAGTACTTTTGGGCCTTCAATACAATTTTTATTATTCTGACATAGTTTCCTCAAAAATAAACACAAATAAAACATGAAACTTTTGGTATTTCTTGTTAATAAAACAATGATTAATCAGATAGAAAAGAGACCTATAATGGCACTAAGAAAACATTTATAAGCTCCAATGCGTTTAAAACAGTTAGATTTCCTTTCATTTAGACCAAAAAAGCATTACTCATATAAAATACAGTAACCAATTCGTACTTGATTTGGAAATGGTGTTACATCTATATTATGTAAAGTTTCGGGTTTTCATCTCTACTAGTTTCTTCAGAAAGCGTACCTGAAGTTTGGTCATTTTAACACTGATTGCTTATGATAGTGCCTTCGCTAATGTGTCCCCTTATTAAAGGCAGGTCTCTGAAGCACAGTGAAATAAAATACATCATTTAAATAAGTAAAGAGGAGACACTGTGAAACTGAACAAATTTATGTTCTGTAGGTTGAGGACATACACTATATGATCGAAAGTATCTGGACACTTGTCTGAAAATAACTTACAAGTTCTTGGTGCCCTCCATCGGTAATGTTGGAATTCAACATGGTGCTGGTCCACCCTCAGCCTTGATGACAGCTTCACTCTCGAACGCATACGTTCAATCAGGTGCTGGAAGGTTTCTTGGGGAATGGCAGCCCATTCTTCACAGAGTGCTGCACTGAGGAGAGGTATCAATGTCAGTCGGTGAGGCGTCGCACGAAGTCAGCGTTCCAAAACATCCCAAAGGTGTTCTATGGGATTCAGGTCAGGACTCTGTGCAGGCCAGTCCATTACAGGGATGTTATTGGCGTGTAACCACTCTGCCACAGGCCGTGCATTATAAACAGGTGCTCGATCGTGTTGAAAGTTGCAGTCGCCATCCCCGAATTGCTCTTTAAGAGTGGGAAGCAAGAATGGGCTTAAAATATCAATGTAGGCCTGTGCTGTGATAGTGCCACGTAGAGCAACAAGGGGTGCAAGCCCCCTCCATGAAATACACCACCACACCATAACATCACCACCACCGAATTTTACTGTTGGCACTACACACGCTGGCAGATGACATTCACCCATTCAGCATACCCACACCTTGTCATCGGATCGCCACATTGTGTACCGTGATTCGTCTCTCCACACAACGGTTTTCCACTGTTCAATCGTCCAATGTTTACGCTTCTAGCACCAAGCGAGGCTTTGTCTGGCATTTACTGGCGTGATGTTGGCTTATGAGCAGCCGCTCGACCACGAAATCCAAGTTTTATCACCTCTCACCTAACTGTCATAGCACTTGCAGTGGATCCTGAAGCAGTCTGAAATTCCTGTGTGATGGTCTGGATAGATGTCTACCTATTACACATTACGACCCTCTTCAGCTGTCGGCGATCTCTGTTAGTCAACAGACGAGGTGGCCTGTACACTTTTGTGCTGTACGTGTCCCTTCACGTTTCCACTTCACTATCACATCGGAAACAGTGGACCCAGGAATGTTTAGGAGTGTGGGAATCTCGCGTACAGACATATGACAGAAGTGACACCCTATCACCTGACCACGTTCAAGGTCCGTGAGTTCCGCGGAGCGCCCTATTCTGCTCTCTCACGATGTCTGTCTTCTGAGGTCACTGATATGGAGTACCTAGCAGTAGGTGGCAGCACAATGCACCTAATGTGAAAAACGTATGCCTTTGGATGTGTCCGGATACTTTTGATCACATAGTGTACTTTGCCAAAACATAAAAAAATAAAAAGATGCTATTAAATCTTCAGACACAGCAATGTATTTGGAACCCGAAAGTTACAGTAAAAAGAAGGAAGGGTGTAATAGTTCAACATAACTTTAACTAATCTTAAGGAAAGCCACAAAAGGAAATTCATCAAAACAATCATAAACGAATCAGGTAACATTGCTACTAAAAACATATGGCAAGCATTCACACGAAACTTGGACGAAGGAAAAATATAGCTGAAAATTGTGTTTGTGACAAGATACTTCCACTTTCTTTTCTTTCAGACATGTAATAAATACATGATTAGGCATATTCGAAGGGGATGATCAATTTACATATTTAATATCATGTAAAATCTTCTAAAATATTAATCGTGGATTTAAAGCTTGGACCCGATGTAGAAGGAATGATTAGTTAAATAAGTTAAATATCTAGTATCCTGCAAGAGCTAAAGTTTCCATAGATGATAAATCGCCTGAATATATCTTCAGGTAGCCGAGAGGTCTAAGGCACTGCAGTCATGGACTGTGCGGCTGGTCCCGGCGGAGGTTCGAGGCCTCCCTCGGGCATGGGTGTGTGTGTTTGTCCTTAGGATGATTTAGGTTAAGTAGCGTGTAAGCTTAGGTGGTGGGTGGTGGTAGTTAGTGTTTAACGTCCCGTCGAAAACGAGGTCATTAGAGACGGAGCGCAAGCTCGTGTTACGGAAGGATTGGGAAGGAAATCGGCCGTGCCCTTTCAAAGGAACCATCCCGGCATTTGCCTGAAAAGATTTAGGGAAATCACGGAAAACCTAAATCAGGGTGGCCGGAGTGTAAGCTTAGGGACTGATGACCTTAGCAGTCAAGTTCAAAGGCTTCTGTTGTTCCTTTTCCTAACCTGTTTATTGTCCACATTTCGCTCCTGTAAAAGGTTCCTCCAAACAAACCTCTTATGAAAAAAAAACTTTCTAACATTTAAATTTATATTCGATGTTAAAGAAGTTCTCTTTTTCAAAAGCAGTTTTCTTCTTATTCCTAGTCTGAATTTTATATCGCCTGTCTACCTAACCGATTGAGGAATCTAACATTCCAATAGGTAGAATGTCAGTATTCTTTTTCCTGATAGCAATATCCTACTGAGTAGTCACGCTCGAAGATCGAATGAGGCACCACTTTATTTACGGAATATTTTACGCAAGAGGATGCCATCATCGGTAAGCCGTACAATAGAGCGGTATGTCCTCGAGAAATGTAATAGCTATAGTTTCTCCTTGCTTTCAAGCGTTTGCAATACCAACACAGCAAGACCATGTTGGCTAATGTTACAAGAGCGGATCAGTCAATCATTCAGACTGTTTTCCATAGAACTACTGAAGGAACTTCTACCCCTGTTCGAGAACCATATTCTACTCTGACCTTTCCACAGATATACCTCAGTTTTCGTCGCACCTACAGTACGGCTACGTGTGTCATTGAGGCATGCAAGCTACCCCACTGCTACAATGTCCATGGATCGATGCTAACTGACTGCGTAACAGTGCATGCTATCGACGTAGTGGCTACGACAAAAATTGTTCTTTGCAACGCTTTGGACCGTGTGCTGGTAATACGACTACCCGTCTATCAAGTAGACTCTGCCTGGGTAATTTATTTCCATTTACTAAATAGCGCAATAGGATCAACCGGAAAATTCAACATTATTTCTTTTCATATTAATAGAGATAAAAATTCAGTATTTGTGTAATATATTTCATCAGTCTTCAATCGAAGTGTCGGCTCTACGCTTCCAACAACAGAAAATAAGCTGCGAAGAAGAAGCTCTTCTCGAACCGTTTTTTTCACTCTTTTCCTCCAGTTCTGCGTCAGTGACTAGTTTGATGCAGTCCGCCACGAATTCCTTTCATCTCACAAGGGAACTTCCCCATCGCAACCCCCTCAGATTGTGGTGTCACCGCCAGACACCACACTTGCTAGGTGGTAGCTTTAAATCGGCCGCGGTCTATTTAGTACATGTCGGACCCGCGTGTCGCCACTGTGTGATCGCAGACCGAGCGCCACCACAAGGCAGGTCTCGAGATACGGACTCGCACTCGCCCCAGTTGTACGGACGACATTGCTAGCGACTATACTGACGAAGCCTTTCTCTCATTTGCCGAGAGACAGTTGGAGTGGCCTTCAGCTGGGTCCATGGCTGCGACCTAGCAAGGCGCCATTAGCCTTACATAGTTTGATAGTTATCGTATGACATGTCTCATCAAGAACGTTGTAAACCAATGACGGATTAAAAGTTAAGTATAATAGCAGCTACGTACTTTTCTTGCTACCATTCATTACGTATCCTGTTTCAGACCTCTATCTAGCCTAAGTGAGATTACTCGTGCCTTTCGGCTACTTCAGTGTGGCGTAGCTGTCTTGTTACGCCACAAAACAGATTTAGTTATAAGTTGGCACAGTGGATAGGCCTTGAAAAACTGAACACAGATCAATTGAGAAAACAGGAAGAAGTTGTGTGTAACTATGAAAAAATAAGCAAAATATAAAAACTTAGTAGTCCATGTGCAAGATAAGCAAAATTAAGGAGAATGTGAGCTCAGGAGCGCCGTGGTCTCGTGGTAACGTGAGCAGCTGCGGAACGAAAGGTCCTTGCTTCAAATCTACCATCGAGTGAAAAGTTTAATTTTTTGTTTTCAGTTTATGTGACAAACTCTTATGTTTTCATCACTTTTCTGGGAGAGATTATCACATCCACAAGAAAACCTAAATCGGGCAAGGTAGAAGAATCTTTTTACCCATTCGCCAAGTGTACAAGTTAGGTGGGTCGACAACATATTCCTGTCATGTGACGCACATGCAGTCACCAGTGTCGTATAGAATATATCAGATGTGTTTTCCTGTGGAGGAATCGGTTACCCTATGACCTTGCGATCAAATGTTTTCGGTTCCCGTTGGAGAGGCACGTCCTTTCGTCTACTAATCGCACGGTTTTGCGATGCGGTCGCAAAACACAGACACTAAACTTATTACAGTGAACAGAGACGTCAGTGAACGAACGGACAGATAATAACTGTTCAAAAATAAAGAAAGTAAAATTCTCACTCGTGGGAAGACTTGAACCAAGGACCTCCCGTTCCGCAGCTGCTCACGCTACCACGGGACCACAGCGCTCGTGAGCTCACATTGTCCATGATGTTGCCTATGTCGCCCATGGACTACTCAGTTTGTATATTTTGCTTATTTTTTCACAGTTCCACACAACTTCTTCCTGTTTTCTCAATTGATCTGTGTTCAGTTTATCAAGGCCTATCCACTGTGCCAACTTATAAATAAATCTGAGGGGGGTGCGATGGGGAGGTTCCCTTGTCAGAGTAGCACTTGCCACCCACATCCTCAATTATTTGTTGGGGGCATTGCAATCGATGTCTTCCTCTACAGTTTCCTACCCTCTTCAGCTCCCTTTAGTACCATAGAAGTTAGTCACTGGTGTCTTAAGAGATGTCCCGTCATCCTGTCCTCTCTCCTTGTAAGCATTTTCGATACATTTCTTTACTCGCCGATTCTGCGGTGAACCTCCTCATTCCTTACGTTATCAGTCCACCTAATTTTCATCATTCGTCTGTAACACCACATCTCAAATGCTTCGATTCTCTTCAGTTCCGGTTTCCTTCAGTTAAAAATTCCAGGATGAGAGGCCATGGTCGATGTATAAAACAGCTTCATGATGTTTTGTCTCCAACTTTTATCTAGCTTCAAACCTTCTTTTCTATTAAAAGTATTGTGGTATTTATGAATCTCTACTGCTTCTGTATACATGCGTGCATAATAATGCGATGTCCTTGCTAAAACGCTCCTATCTGGAAAAACATGTTCGGCTATGTCGGATTTTCCTGTATGTCCCAGACGCAGTTCTTTTCGTGTTCGGCTATGCGGGTGTTGACAGCTCTTCTCGTGCTTCAGATTTACACTCGCTGCAACTGCAGGGTATTTTATATGCCCCAGGCGTTGCTAGGTGGTGCCTTGCATCTTTACCCGTTCTTGAACATTCATTAATCTTCTTGGTGGTCTAAAGATTGTTACGCTCCCGTACTTGGCCAAAACTTTCCAGATGCGATCCGTAATTTTATTAGTGAACGGGAGAAAAGCTTTTCCAGGTGACAGGCATTGTTGTTCACTACTTCTGGCTTCTTCTTTTATTTAATGGAGTGCTCAGTCAATCTCCTTACTAGCATATCCACTTTTCTTAAAGGCCGACCGTAAGCGATTTAATTAATCTTGGAAATAAACCGGCTCACAGATATTGTTGGCTCTGTCCATCAAGGTTTTAATAACACCTCTGTTTTGTCTAGGATGATGGTTTCATTCCTTGTGGTGGTATCGATCAATGTGTGTCCTCTTTGTATGCCGTATCACCCAGAGTCCCATTCACCCGCCTGATTAGATACATCTGGAAATTGAAATTGACCATTGCTCTCTTTGTCCATTGTAAATTGTGTCATTGGGTTAATACCATTGAGATGCAACAAGAAAAATTCCAGGCCCTCTTCACCGTGAGTCCATACTACAAAGGTATCGTCCACATAGCGGTGCCACTTAGCTGGCCTTTTACTGGCCGTGTGCAAACTGCAAGGCCCCTGTTCCAAGAACTCCAGAAATAAATTGGCAACAGCTGGACTAAGAGGGCCGCCCATAGCTAACCCGTCGATTTGTTCGTAAAATTCATCGTTCTATTGGAAATATGTTATGATAAGGTAGTGTCTAAATAAAGGGTTTATATCAGTCGTAAAAATATCTGCTATCTATGAAATAGAGCTAACGTTAATCTCCTTCAGTTTTTCAATAAAATTTAATCTGTCAGCTCTGCAGCAAGGAGGCGAGATATCGGGACACCTCATGGGTGGGAGATCCTATGGCACTCACAGTCGGTCTCAGAGGAACATTTGGTTTACACACCGTTGATATGCCATACAGTGTCTGGTTGGATAAGATTCTGTGCTACAGAGTTGTTTTTTATCGGCCAAAGAGAAAGAAGACTGTTTTACCAGTTGATTGGCGGTTCTCGAAAGTTTCATTGTAAGATCGCTCTAAAACTTTTTATAAGTAGCGAGATCCAAAAGTTTACTAGTCTTCTTGTGCTAATCTTAGCTCTTCATCAAAGCTGTAGCATTACCTTTGTCAGCTGTAAGTATAATGATGCTCTTACCCGCACAGACCTCCCTCAGCGCCTTCCTTTCCGCTTGAGACAGATTACTGTTAGGTGGATTCGCTTTGCGTGATATTCTGGCCTTTTCTGTCCTAGTTTCATCAGCGGATTGTGGTGATAACAGACGGATTCCTGCCTCCACATAATTAGGAACGGCAAAACATGCACGGCACCTCCCAGCAACAACTGTGGTAGGGTAAGTCCGCGAGAGTTGGACCACTTTCTTCATTCAGCATAAAATTTGTGTTTTTTTTTTACTTTTTTTAATTATGGCAACACGTTCGTGTGGAGTGTTATATAATGTTAAGTACAATATGTTATTGTGGTATTGCCACAGAAGATACAAGAGATATGATAAAATGAAAATATGCATGGGTGGTCCATCTCACCCAAAGGTGTATTGGTGAGGTGGACCAGTGTACTGAGAGAAACAGACCATATAAAAATGGCTATTCATGAAAAAAAATGATGTAATGAGTATAGAATTACACTATTAAATATTTTGCCGAAAATAATTTTTTCAGTTTATTATAAAGCTGGAGTAAAAACTGACTTTTCTTGTGAATGGTTGGTTTTGTTTATGTAATAGCCCTGTCTTCCTCCCAGCAATGACACTTATTACCAAATGTTGAACATCACTCATGGGACCATCATGAAAAGGAAACACACCGATTCCAGCAGTCTTTTTTATTAGTTTCGTAATAGGTTTAAGCACACCAACACATTCACCCGATTCATCAATGCTACTTTCGTGATCTCCTACAGTGCCTTCAATCTTATGTGACTCATGAACACAGTGAGTTATTTGCAGTATTTGTCTTTTTTATCTGCTTCAGCCTCTTTTTCTCTTCCGCAGTAATTTACGTTGATCTTTTTTGTTTCCCTTCTTTCATCGCCCCTCTTTTTCTTTACGGTTTCAATCTTTGCAGCAAAGTATAGCACTTTGGATGCAGTTGTTACCTTCCTTTTAATGGCCGTGCGGTTCTGGGCGCTACAGTCTGGAGCCGAGCGACCGCTAAGGTCGCAGGTTCGAATCCTGCCTCGGGCATGGATGTGTGTGATGTCCTCAGGTTAGTTAGGTTTAATTAGTTCTAAGTTCTAGGCGACTAATGACCTCAGAAGTTAAGTCGCATAGTGCTCAGAGCCATTTGAACCAACTTCCTTTTAAAATTACTGCTTGTATCAATAGACGGAAGAGGTAATAATTTCCTCCAAACGTCTTGTATGTGTTGACTTAGGCGCAGTCATTTTAAAGCGGTAATCTCGAAAGTTTTAGGTTTCAAATGGTTCAAATGGCTCTGAGCACTATGCGACTCAACTGCTGAGGTCATTAGTCGCCTAGAACTTAGAACTAATTAAACCTAACTAACCTAAGGACAGCACACAACACCCAGCCATCACGAGGCAGAGAAAATCCCTGACCCCGCCGGGAATCGAACCCGGGAACCCGGGTGTGGGAAGCGAGAACGCTACCGCACGACCACGAGATGCGGGCAGTTTTAGGTTTAGTGGGAGTGGTGCCCGAAGTTGTGTTTGCTTTTTTGATGCTCCTGAACTCACTAGGTCTTTTGACGAGCTTGAAATAGTTGGTTGGCCTATGTGTGAGAGTCAGCTCCTCCATTCATTAGCACTTAAGCATCTTTCGACAAATATGCATCGCCTGCTGACATACAGTGGTATTATTCCACTTTCCCTGCAGCCATTTTCAACGTTGGCTGAGGTAACCCGCGTTGATTTGAGCAGTTTTCGGAACTAATAATGGTTAATTTTCCTGGCTCAATTATTCATCATGAAACTGTTGCAGAGGTGGTAAAAATAGCTTTTCAATTGAAAACTGAGAGTTCCAGGGTGAGCAGCTAGTGGGATGTATGTGGTGGTAGACCCATTAAAATAATACATCGGTCCTCTGTAAACTCTGTTTCCAAACAGCTTGTTTGAGACTTGTGTCCATCAACTAAAAGCAATTCTTTTCCAGATGATTTCCTGGGCGTGACTTGAGTTTCTAAGCAATACCAATACCAACTATGAAGTACACATGTTACTCAGTTCTTTTACAAAATATGAATTAAACTTTCATTACCACCTACGTTAAATTTAATTGTTTTCCACCCGTCCCATATTCACTTGATACATCTCTCAAATAACACTGACCCATCTCTCCCGATTGTCCAGGAGAGATGGATGACCCTGATTTCTGTCTGCAGATAGCGAACTCGATGGCCTTTTACGTTACTTTCTAGCCTACACATCTGTCAAGCTCTCAGCAAAAAATGCATGATATTGTGCAAACTAACCGTTGACATTAAAATTATACAACTACGCAATAAAACTTCCGGCTTACGAGAAAATAAAATGTAATTTTTCTCCAGAACTGACGCGAAAAAAAAACAGCAACACTTCTGCACCATGTTCCTTCACAAAACACTTGTAGCGGAGACTACTCACTAACGCGCGTTTGTGAAATACACCACTTGTCCCACCTCACTCAGTGATCCAGCTCTCCCGAACTTAACCTACATAAAATTACGTGCAGTTGCGGATTAGTTTGTATTGGAATCATGAAAAGAAGTGTCAACTCCCGCATCGCTGAACATAAAAGGAACTTTCGTCTTAAAAGTCGGCCGTAGCAGAACACGTTTTTCGACATGGGAACCACGAAATAAAATTCAGTCACACAAGCGCTTTAGCTAGGGCATCGCATTATTATCCACACATGTACAGGGAAGCAACAGAGGTATCATGAACACCTTAATAATTGTGATAGAAAGAAGGTTTGAAGTTAGAGAAAATATAGATGGCGATAGCCATACAATCGGCATCACGTGACGTAAGCTCCTCAAGCCCTAGTAGCAATAGCCGTTTTACCTCTGAAGATGTCCCCGCAGATGGAGACGATACGCCAGGAGGCAGTTATAACAATCGACCACGGCCTCTCAGCCCAGAAGTTTTAATTGAAGACTAAAAATTCACTTCGAAAACTATTTCAGCAACGATTTTGATGGATTTAAATGGATTAAAAATCAATTCAGAAATGCTCCTGAACCATCACAACTAAATATGAAAGAGAAAGAACATCTTATTGGTCTGACTTGTGATACTTCACTGAAAAGTAAAGTTTTGGATACATGTTAATAAGGAATGCTGAGCCAAAATGCAATGAAGATCCTGATTTGTTCTGCAACAGCACACTTGTGCGAGACTGGCTTTTAGGCTTTGGCAGCTAAGAAGTCTAACTACTGTTCAAAGCTAAGTGCAAGCGAAGAAATTCGAGTGGCTGTTTCTGCTGTTATGTAACACGTCTTGGGAAACTTAAAAGCAAGCTCATTCAACTCAATGAACTTTGTAAATTAAATTTTTAACGCTCTTGTAATCCTTGTTTGATGAACTGTAAACATTGTTCATTTCACAGTTTATACATAAATTAAAAAGTGATAAAAGTAAAATATTTATTCCGTATCTCTGTTCTAATAATACATGTTGTTTTGGTTTCTGTTGCGTAAAATTCTTCTAAACTGAATGGAGAATAACGCAAAGTAAATATAAAAAATGAATATTTTTGTTAATAAAATAGCCTGGAGGGGCTGATATTTTTCCTTGTGAAGGGGGCCAGAGGAAAAAAGTTTGAGAGCCACTGTTATATACACCACAACCACTAGTAAATCACAAATGCAACAATTGTTGCCCCTAATCTCAATATTCAAAACTACAGCCATAATTTGTAAAAATCCGGAAATAATTCGACTGGTTGCCAGCATGACGTTATTGATAGTACGTTAGCTGTATGTTTGTCTTCGTTATAATAATCATTTTTTCCTGTAATTTTTGAGATGTATTTATTAATATCAATGTCATGCAGATTTATAATATAGCTGAGTCAGCCGGAAACCACTCAGTTTCCAGATATGACGTACACCTTGAATACTTATAATACTGTAGCTTTGTTTCTATAGCTGTTACGCAGTTAGTGTGTGAAATTGATATTAGGATGTTCTTGATTAACACGAAACCATTTTCCGTTTCTCTTTACACTTTAAATGTTGCGAGAACATCTGAATTCAATCGCTGTTTACCATTTTTTTTAGTTTTCCGACAATTTTGTATCTTCTAACATTTTGCACACTGATTCGTACAGCGTTAACTGCATTCACGTTTCTCTTGCTAACTGTCCCCAGAACAATTTGTACGTCACGGTTTAAAGCCTCTATACCTTTTTACATTATAAGTGGAATTACTGATATTCAGAATACTGAATTAACTGTCACATGCTTTACTGTTTCAGTGCATTTCTTTACGTTTTGATAAGCATTAGTATTGCGTTGCTGATTGTTGTGAGAGGAGTCTACTGAAACATTCAGAAATTTCGATATTCCTTGATTATGTCCTGTGGCGAAGATGCTCGACAGAGGAAAATCACGCATATAAGATCCGGTATGTTACTTGGCTCGCGAAGACAGCCGTGTAATTTTGTATTGCGGTCGGTATCTTGTCCGGAACTCTTTCGGAGTAAAAAGTTAACTAGTCTCTGACTTAACTAGCTACTGCCGCATTGCCCACGTGTTGTGGTTTCCCTGGCTAATATCTGACTCAGTGAAACTTCGAGAAACTACTTACGTTTGCACAATCTCTTTATTAGTGCCAGCAAGACTGCAGTTGACGTTTTTATCATCTTGTGTACCTTTTTTTCGTTTGGAGTGCGGTTAGCTGTAGTGTCGTTAGGGATGATCAACGGGTATGGTGAATCATCATTAGCAAGAATTTAGCTCGGTCCTGGCCCAAAGAAGGTGGTATACAGTCACTCATGATCACATGCTGTATGAGCAGATTTCGCATGTAAGTTTACAGCGGTTTTGTGTTGTCGTGCATGAATTTGGTTGTCATATGGTGCTATAAGAAAATCTACCCCATTCTTCACTAGTAAGTTAATTATGACCAGTTGTTAATCGTTAATCATATGTTTACTAATACAGCACAGTTTTAAGAGTTATCTGTGTACAACGATACACGCCCACTAATAATAATTTTACAACAATTGCTTAGAAAAAAAAACATTAAATTCCTTTACAACATAAGTTAATAAATTTACAGTAAAATTTGCTGTAATAACGCCCTAAGATGAGTGTGTCTCTAATGGTTTGTAGAGTTTGTGTTTAGCTGTATGATCTTATGTACAGGAACGACGCAACACAAGTAGGTTGTGGCAATTTTCAGAGGACTGACGATTGGAGCTGAATGTAAATAAATCTAATTATTGTATCTGAATAGGCGAAGAGGGTCGGTACTGTTCTATTATACTTTTGACCACATATCGCTAGAAACAGTATCAATAGTTAAATACCGGGAAGTAATCGCCGGCCGAAGTGGCCGTGCGGTTAAAGGCGCTGCAGTCTGGAACCGCAAGACCGCTACGGTCGCAGGTTCGAATCCTGCCTCGGGCATGGATGTTTGTGATGTCCTTAGGTTAGTTAGGTTTAACTAGTTCTAAGTTCTATGGGATTAATGACCTCAGCAGTTGAGTCCCATAGTGCTCAGAGCCATTTGAACCATTTTTTTCGGGAAGTAAGCATATGAGGCGATCTATAGTGCAATGACTACATATAGCAAATAGCAGGAAAAGCGGCTGACAAAACACTTGTTCGACTGATTTTTATGTATTACTCATCAATCTGGAAGCCTTACCAGGCTGCGTTAATGGAACGTCCAAAGGAATGGCTCTGTTGAATAACCACTTAAAACGGAAGAGACGCCGACGCTTTCCGCCGCAATAAAAACGCGATGAATAGTAGTAGTTTGTTCTGACTGCATCTAGAAATTACAAACACCTGAGAAAATACGCCTGACGACTACTACAAGGAATATGTTGTGTCTCCGATCGCTAAGGTATTGGTAGCGTTATTAGTAGGTGTCCAAATTCTTTTGAAGAGGTAGCTTATGCGGATTTTACATTGGGAAGAGTGTGGAAAATTTGTACGAATGAATTTGTACTTCTTCTGCTGTCATGCCGCTGCAGCTGGCTTCCTGGGACTTGTCTTATATGAGAGATGATCAGAAAAGACTGAGAATGACTTTTTTCCTGTAGATTCCATGATAGTTTCCTATCTGTAGCGTGTACATTTGAAAACAACGGGTATTTATGTATAATGTCAATAGGCGGCAACACTCTCATATCGGTGGGTTGTTAGTAATGCACCACTTTGTAGACGCTCTTCGCATTTCGCATACCAGGCAATGGTTATAACGTGAGAGGAGGAGTATGGCGGGTAGGATTCTGTACATGAAATGTATAACGCCAACAACCATCAGATGTATAAGGGAATGACGACAATGAAAAATTGTGCCGGGCCTGGACTCGAACCAGGATGTCCCGCATTACGCGAGCGGCCGCTCTAACAGCTTTGGCTACCGATGCACGACTCACGCCCAGAGAGAAACTTTCATATGTCGTCGCTTATGCGTCACACCCTACACTCGTATGCATTATGCAATTTCCGTAAAGGGGAACGAGATTTTTAATTGAAATTCGCTGCCTGGTTTCGGCGGATAAATACGATATTCGCAACTGCTCGTATTCGCAACAGCGAATACATTTCGTGTATTTCATAATGGCTTTAGTGTCCGCAGTGCCTGTTCTTTTGGACACGCGTGCATGTCTTCGTTTAAAATATACACCCACTGAAACTTATGAAAAGTTGCAGCAAGCGTACGGTGAATCACTGCCTCGTGCAGTAGTGTTTAGGTGGTGCAGGGACTTCAAAGAAGGTCGATTTGTTTGTGTTAAGTAAAGTGGGACTGGTGTTTTGGCTTGTGTTGCGACTGAAGTCAACATCAAAAGAGCTCTTGTGATTATCCGTGATGATCGACGGACCTCAGTGGAGTGTTGAGAATTTCATATGGCAGTGTCTTTGCGATTATGCGTGATCATCTTCATATGAGCTGTGTTTGTGGCGTTGAGTGCCATTCTGTCGAATGCTGAATAAAAATAATGGTATGAATGGAGACAAGCCGTGATGTGTTGCGTCTCTTTGCTGATAGAGGGGATGCGTTTCTCGAATCTATTATAACCAGTGATGAGCCATGGCTGCGTCATTATGATCCTGAAGGAAAGCGAGCCAGCACAGTTGGGAAATCGCCAGGTTCTCCAACACCAAAAGAGGCGAAAGTTGTTCCACCTGCAGGAAAAGTGATGGTGGTGACATTTTTTAACTGTCATGGAATGATTTCCCAGCATGTTTTTCCCCCACACACCAATGTTACAGCACCATACTACAAGTCAGGATTGGCTAAACTGCGGAAGCACATTGCAAGGAAACGACCGGAACTTTCTCACTCTGTATGGCGACTTCATCATGACAATGCATGGCCGCACGTCACAAATCAATTCGTGCAGTTTCTGGCTCATTTAAACATTACCTGTGTACCGCATCCGTCTTACGGGCCTGATCTTGCGCGCTGCGATTTTTTTATTCCCGTTACTAAAGGGAAAGCTTCGAGGCTTTCGATTTGCGACCTCTGTACCAGTTATCAAGGAAAGTGAGTCAAACCTCATGAACCTGGCAAAGTATGGTCTGCACTGTGTGTTCGACGCCTGGCAGAGACGCTATCAAAAGTGCATTCAATTAGCGGGGGAGTGCTTTTAAGACAATCATGTAAACATCGAAACGAAGTAATAAATATCTGTGAAAAACAATAAATCTCAGCCTTTGTATCAGACCTCGTATGGCGTGGTGTGGGGGGAGGGGGGGGGGGGAGCGGGGGCTAGAGTTTGCAGAAAGCGTAACCTCTCGTGATAGCGCGGGCTGTGCAGAAGGCGGTGGCCTGCCTCCACCTAGAAGCACCTGTGATCAGTTTGTTTCTAACATCTGCTCCGGCGCGTTGTTGTCGGTAGCTGCGGTGCTTGTGTTCACTGTTTTTGGTAATGAAAATCATCGTAACTGGTATGTTCAGTTCTTATCTTACTTCTACCACTACTACTACACTTGGCGATACAGTGCAACTGAATGGAAAAGAAAAAAAGAAAAAAAATCTGTAATTATAACGCTGGAGTGAACTGCTTCATTTCGTGGCACTGTTCGATGTGCATGCAAGGGTACTCCATTGAGTCGTCTTTGCTTACATAAAGACGTTGCAATAACTCCTATCCTGTCCCAAAAGTTGTGGCAGTTGTTTAGACATTAAATATACGTATCACATGTGCTTATAATGTTGCCTCATTTGTGAGCTGAAGTTTTTTAATAAGTTCCTGCTCCGTCGCTAGAAAGTGGGTAGTTGGATGACTTTGAAAAGTAGGTGAGGCTAGATATGTGAAAGCCATAGCAAACCTCGTTTCTTACCTACTTGATGTTATAATCTGAGGGTATTACGGAAAATCAGAAAAATTGTAACAAATAGCATCAAAACTATACATGAAAATGGAATAAGGCAGTCATACATATGACCACCTGTGGAAATGACATTGACAACTGTGGTACTGTCCAAAGATCGCGGTGCCACACCAAAGTGGGCAACGTGCATCAATGCTACATATATTACCAATGTCTCACTGCTATCTCCAAAGATGGATAGGAGGCGCTCCTGAAGACACGCCCTGTCTCTCAGCATCGCGGCGCCATTGCACAGAGGTCGGTTACTCGTAGTGCCGAGTATGCACCTGCTCAGCCAAGTTCGTGATCTCTGACTAAAGTCATTATCATCTTGTTGGGACATTAATGCTATTCAACTCTGAGATGGAACTGTACTTTTGTAAGTGTTGAACTTGTGCTTCAAGTGCAGAGTCTGTAATTGTGTGCATCCAGTGATGCTTTAAACTTCAAAGGCAATTGTAAATACTCGACACGCTCCTGTGGCAATGGGTTGTAAAAAATGAACTAATGTTTATATGTTGCACACATCAGCACCAACCATCTAGCTGTCTTTACCTCTAGTTTTCGTTTGTTGCTACTCTTGTTGTGCATAGACTGGTAGTGACCACTTCCCTTTGCTTTACGTCCATGTTTGCTCATATACGAGGTTTCTTTGTATCGTCGAGACTGTCATATGCGTGTGTGTATCATCTCCTTGTGTGTCATCCTTTTCTTGTCACCGTCGCCGTCGCCGTCGTGTCTGACCGCCTTCCCATCGTTGCCATCGCCACTGCCACCGCCGCAGTCCACTCGCCGCCGCCGCCGCCGTCTCCGTCTTCAGCGCCGCCACCATCTTCATCTGCTGACATCACATCACACGGGACTTTAGTACCGTCATACCCCACCATCCTAACGACGCTCTGCCACTCGTAATTGTCATCGACTTCTCTCATCTGCTCCCTTTGACCCACAATGGATACTCCAACCACCAAAGTCATTTGCACCACCTGCCACTACTACATGGAGAATTTCCTCCGGCCCACCAAATACACACACCCAGCCCCCAACAGTTTATTCATCACCCACAGTTACATCAGCCGCCTTACTTCTCCTACCCACAACTCCCTCACTGCCCTGCACTTCTCTTTTGCCTATTCTCCGCTCCGGACCTTCCCCACATTCACCACTGCCCCTGCAACACCTGCACAAGTTACATCTCGCCACGTCACCATCGCTACACCAGGTGCCACATCATCGACCACACCAGCAACCACACTGACTCCAGTGTCAGGGGCCTGCCCAGTGCCATATCCCATTCTCTCCAATTTCTCAACCCCCACCCCATCCCATAGTCACCAAAAGACCCCAGGAGCGACCCAATGTAGCCACCACAGCCAGCATTATCACCAAAGAACCTCAAATCAACACAAACACCAACAAACACTTAGACACTACTCCTTCCTCTGCATCCTCCCTCCGGCTGTCCACGCCTTCGTCCTATCTCACCCTGACCCTTAATTTATAAACGACATATCCCTTACCCTCAAATCAAAATGTATGTCCCCCACATTCCTATCACCCAAATCAACCTTTGCAAAAACTGAGTCCTCCTCAAATCAACAAATCCCAGTTTCCACACAGACCATCTCCTGAAAATCCCATGTGCTATATTTAGCACTCATACCACTCTCACTCCCTTCACCACCACCACCACCAACCCCCCCCCCCCCCCATCCAAATAACCCCAGCCCCCTCACTATCCCGCCACCGTCACTGTCATGATCACGAAGGTTGACCTCAAGATCACAGCAGAGGAATTGTTTGCAAAACTCAATTCCAATCCTTACATAGAAGTCCGCACCACCTGCCGTATCTACACAGACTCTGACCCCACCTTCCCCATGCGAGTATTCACAGAGTATGCTCCCACCATCGATTGCCCCCTGAAAGACAGAGCCCTCATCTACAACTGCCATCAGAAAGTCGAACCCTCCAGATCCATCTCTCCTAAGTCCACAGATGCCAGAATTGACTCCATTATTATGACTGCCTTTACTGATGATTGTAAGAATCGTCCCACCTGCTTCCACTGTAAGAACTCCCACTTCTTTAAGCAGTGTTCAAATGGTTCAAATGGCTCTGAGCACTATGGGACTCAACTGCTGTGGTTATCAGTCCCCTAAGCAGTGTTCCTTCCTAGGTTCTCCTCCCCTTCAACACCTGCAATGATGCTGACCTACTTGCTCCACTGAGTGCAAGGCTAAACCCCCACATATCAAACCTGAATTAACTATACCTGCCCATCCTCTTGAGTATCCCATCCATCTCAACAACTCCCTCCACCCACCTTCCACTGACATCATCAGTCTCATCATCATCCTCCAAAATAACCACCCCTTCCAACGATCCCACACCTTCAGTAAATCTCCCTTGCTGTCTGCTAAGGATTCCACCTGTAAACCCAACCCAAATACTCTCCAAATCAGGTCCATCCACTTCATTTCACACATCATGAGATACTCGTATAAAGCACTTCACTCCTAAGCACTGCAACCCACTTCCTAGCCTCTCATCAAGACATAATAGCACTATAACATCCTAGATAGCAAAATCCTCTCCCTACCAAGAAGCCCCCTTTAATGCATTTCTTGTTGCAGCACAAAGTCGATACATTCATCCTCAATTAATCATTACTTCAACTAACCCATACCATCTGTACCTCTCCCATGTATCCTCTACCACACTGATGACCCTCTCCACCTGGCCAGAGGTTGAGTAGCAGTTGGCTATCACAAGAATATCCCCACTCAGCTACAAATCTGACTCAACAATCCACCAAACACGTTATCCTCAGCCTCTTCTTCAAAACCCTCACTGTTACCTGCGCTACCACCTACATCCGACTTAACAGTCGTCCTATCTCCTACGATTTTCTCACCCATATCAACTGCACCTTTTCGCCCTATAATACTGCCACTGATCTCAACATCCATAGTAGACTCCCTGCAGATTTCCGCCAGTGACGTCATTTTACCAAATCCCTCCAAGGGGAAACTGTACCCATCCCACACCACAGCCATTCCAAAAGTAGCACCATCCCTGATGTCGTCCTAACATTTCTCAAGCTCCTTGGATGCCTCACTGCAAAAGTCCTTGGTCCAAATGGAAGTGACCACCTACCTTTTCTCCTCAACATATCCTACACATGGTGCTACCCTGTCCTCAAGCACCCCATCCCAATTTCCATCTAAAAGTTGTTCATAACTACTCCCATACCACCTGGAATGCCTTCTGCCAATCCGTAGATACTCATATTTGAAGCCACCCCATTAACCTTCCAGCAACCGGATGATAACCCCAATGCCATAGCCTTCCTACCTCGTCAGATGGTATATCTGCCCATATCCCTTATAAAGCTATGTATCCTCATTGCTTCAGTCTCCCACCACAACCTGTACTCCTTTTCCATGAATCCCATTGCTGATATCGCTCTTTCCTCCAGACTCATGCCAGGATACACTCACATGCCACCAGCAAATACAGCGACACATTAGAAATTTACTCAGTGCCACAAAACGCCAAGACTGGGGCCAGACATGCACCTGTCTCGATGCTACTCTACCACTTAATTCTTCCAAGAACTGAAAGCTACTGACTTACTGGAACCTATCCCATCTCTCACTGCCCGATCCTTCACAACAACTTTCCCTTACCTGACTACCTGAGCAAAGCCAATTATTTTTAATCCTTTCTCTCTGACATACTCAATATCGCTGATGACCCTCCGTTTTACTACTCCTAATTCTCTACTATCCATGAACACACAGAGGCCACAGTCCCACCCCTGAGTCCCAGCTTCCAGAAATTGAACAACATACCAAAAACAGAATTAAACACCCCAATCACAGCGCAGCACATAAAACAAGTACACACATCAAAAAACTTTTGCATGACCTCGGTTCCGAGTGTTCTGGAACCTGTACAGAAAATTAGAATAGAGATCAACATAAACATCATTTCCACCCTTTTTATTGCTCATGAAAACCACACATTGCATTTTGGACCACCGTACAGTGAGACCTTCAGAGGTGGTGGTCCAGATTGCTGTACAAAAGTATCTCTAATATCCAGTAGCACGTCCTCTTGCATTGATGCATGCCTGTATTCGTCTTGGCATACTACCCACAAGTTCGTCAAGACACTGTTGGTCGAGATTGCCCTACTCCTCAACAGCGATTCGCCTTAGATCCCTCAGAGTGGTTGTAGGGTCACATCGTCTATAAACAGCTCTTTTCAATCCATCCCAGGCATTTTCGATAGGGTTCATGTCTGGAGAGCATGCTGGCCAATCTAGTCGAGCGATGTCGTTATCCTGAAGGAAGACATTCACAAGATGTGCACGATGGGGAGCGAATTGCAGTCCATGAGTACGAATGCCTCGCCAATGTGCTGCTGATATGGTTGCACTATCGATCGGAGGATGGCATTCACGTATCAGATAGCTGTTACGACGTCTGTCATGACCACCAGCGGTGTACATCGGCCCTACATAATTCCACCCCAAAACGTCAGGGAACCTCCACCTTGCTGCACTCGCTTGACAGTGTGTCTAAGGCCTTCAGCCTGACCGGGTTGCCTCCAAACACGTCTTCGACGATTGTCTGGTTGAAGGCATATGTGACCCTCGTCAGTGAAGAGACCGTAATGTCAATCCTGAGCGGTCCATTCAGCATGTTGTTGAGCCCATCTGTACTGCACTGCATGGTGTCACAGTTGCAAAGACGGACCTCACCATGGACATCAGGAGTGAAGTTGCGCACCATGCAGCCTATTGCGCACAGTTTGAGTCGTAACACAACGTCCTGTGGCTGTATGAAAAGCATTATTCAACATGGTGGCGTTGCTGTCAAGGTTCCTCCTAGCCATGATCCGTAGGTAGTAGTCATCCACTAGCCCTTGGCCAGCCTGAGCGATGCATGTCATCGACAGTTCCTGCCTCTCTGTATCTCCTCCATGTCTGAACAACATCGCTTTGGTTCACTCCAAGACGCCTGGACACTTCCCTTGTGGGGAGCCCTACGTAGCACAAAGCAACTGTGCGGATGTCATTGAACCATGTTATTGACCATCTAGACATGACTGAACTATAGACAACAGGAGCTGTGTACCTCCTTCCTGGTGGAATGACGGACTGATCGGCTATCGGACCCCCTCCGTCTGATAGACGCTACTCATGCATGGTTGTTTACCTCTTTGGTTGGGTTTAGTGACATGTCTGAACTGTCAAAGGGACTGTGTCTGTGATACAATATCCACAGTCAATGTCTACCTTCAGGAGTTGTGGGAACTGGGGTGACGCAAAACTTTTTTGATATTTGTAGTTCACAGGAAATGCAACAAATCCTCTGGTCATGACTGTCGCCATTTCAAAGAATGCTCTACTTCCTTGCAACCCTGTATACTACTATCCTCTGCACCAGCTACTATACGAACCTGTGGAAAACTTCCAAAATTCTACTTTTCCTCAAACTACGCAAGGTCCCTACTGATACCTCCTCTTACTGTCCCATCTTCCTTGCGCCAAGATTTAGCAAGGTCTTGGAATCCATCCTCTCCCGACACAACCATCGCTATCTGCACCAACATGATCTGTTTCCTGTTACCCAGTGTCGCTTCTGTCCCTCCTTTTCTGCTGATGATCTACTTCTGGAGCTCACCCATCTCTTATCACAACAGCTCAACAACTGGAAATCCGCCACCTTCATCTCCCTTGACCTAGAGAAAGCATACAAATGCTTATAGCATTCTGATCTTCTTATGCACTTCCAATCAACTATATTCACCTTATTGCATCCTTCCTCTTCAATCCTCCATTCTATATCAGTGTTAACAACACAAATTCCTGTAACTTCCATCCCACTGCAGGAGTGTCCCAAGGTGTCCCCTCTCCTTTATCTCTTATACACTGCCAATATGTTCAAAGCACCTCCTGCTATCTGCCTTCTTCAGTATGCTGGTCACACCAGTCCCTCGCCCTCTATCCTGCACTCCAGAAACTGCAAAAATCTCTCCAAATCCACCTCAGTCAGTTTACCTAGTGGTGTAACCAATGGCTCCTTTAGATTAACCTCTCCAAAACCCAGACAATAATTATAAGGCACACCAACCACACCTTCTGCCTCTGTGACTTCTACCTCACCATTTATGACTTCCCATCCAGCTAACAAACACGCTAAAATACCTCAGATTAACCTTTGACTGGCAACTAATATTGAAATCTCACCTACTAACCCCCAACAGAAAGCCCACAATAACTAAAATTACTAACCAGTCGAACATGGGGCTACACCCCTCCACAGTCCTTCATATGTACAAATCCCTGATCCACCCCATCCTTTGCTAACCAAAAGTTGCTTGGATATCCATCCCTCCTAGATTCTATAAGTCTCTCCAGATACTCAAACACAATGGTCTTCATCTAGATCTCTGCTTCTGCTTACCTTCACCCACAAGGATCCTTTAACAACTCATAAAATTCCCACCCCTCCTGACTCACATTGGACACCTCTGAATAACCCACAACATCTATAAACTCGATTCTGACAATCGTATTGTGTCTCTTACGTCATCAGTCCTCATCACCACCACTCTATCTCCCTCCACACCCACCCTTCTTTTCATCCACAATCTTCTGTCCCAGGCCAGGTCCTTCTCCAAATTTGGTGAAAGTGCATGGTGCTCTGTTTATAATTGTCAGTGTATCTTCTGTTGTGTTCAGTGTTTTTCAAGTGTTTTTTTTAAGTGTTTAGTGTTCTTCAAGTGTTTTTAACACTTCATATTTCATATTTAACAGTTCATATTTCTCCCTTTTTTTGTTTTAGCAGCTAAGTTAGCATTAAGTTCGACTGACTGAAGAGCGGGTTATTTGTACTGCTGCCAGCTCTCCCGCACACTATGTCCACACTGAATGAAGGGGATGAAATGACAATAAAGAAAAACATATTAAGCCGTAGTTCCAATCAGCCATCTTCCAGAGCAATCAAAGAACAATACTCTGATGCAGATTTCAAAAAGAAAAGAAATTTCAGAAAAGGGCGAGGCACATGTCAGGTGTTCATATAAAGAGAACATGAGTGAGAAGTCTATCAAGATGCTTAGTCATGAACCTTCCATTATGGTCAATAGGTTGCATGTAAAGAGACTCACACAATTGGCCTGATATCCCTGGTGTACATAAATTGAAGGTAAATTGTTATAGTTAGGTAATAAATAATGCAGATAAAAGCATTACAACATTAACTACAGTAATTGGGTGATAAATTACACTAACTGGAAAATAAATCGTGCTAGGTCATAAATAAAAGTGATTATGACGCTGTGCCAAGTGGAATTATAGAGAACAATTGACCCTTGTCTTAGGTACATGAAGGCAGGGGCGAGGGCGAGACATTAACTCCTGATCGTAGCGATAGAAACTGACCTTTGATCTTATATAATCTTGATTGTGCTCGTATACCCGTTGATTCACTAGTTCCATGATGTGATGCGGGTTTTGAGCAGGCACTCTTCTGGAAGAAAACATATCAGGACACAATTATCGACCTGGTGTAAAAAAAAAAAAAAAAAAGATCACCATCAATCCCAGTTTACAGAGTGGACAAGCTAAGTATCTCTACATTACATGACGATTCGTGGACGTCCAACACCATGTCACCTATTCGAGATTCCACCGTCTTTCAGCCACCTCCCGTAGATGCTCACGACAATAGCACGTGAATATCCATCCACGTTCACCATTTCCGAGATGCCTGTTGCCAAAAGCTGGATTATAGCAGTCTGCATTCTATTAAAACCACTTATGTCAATGGATTTCCCCATTTGCGGTTTGTATCGCCACTAAAATGATTCAAATGACTCCCCTTTCGTCTCTGCTTTGCTGATATACACTTGCGTGCAAAACGTAGGGGTGAAAGTAACTTTCGCATGATGTGTCACTTCCAAGTAACATAGCCCAATGAAACTTGGACCACACATAGAAAGAACTGCTACAGTAGTACAGAAGGTATCTGAAAGAAACACGATATGAGACGAAATGAAATGGCACTTTCATGTGAAGACAATAATTACACTGCAATAACCGCGATTTGTAATGTTCCCTAGGCATAACACAGGGCAGGGCATGGTTCCTAATGGTTTGTGTGATCACCACGAATGCCAATGCATGTTTTGCAGTGCGCTCCCATCCTTACCATAAGCTTGGTAAGGAATTTTTGTGGTAGGATGTTCCATCCTCCCGCCACGAGACCTCCCTTGCTGTATAGTCATTGGTGCATGTGAACTTTCTGCAATGCATCTCCCCACTGTATACCACACATCCTCGATGGGATTTAAGCTGAGTAAGGGGGAGGCCACTGGATTCGCCAAATATCCTCTCTTTCCAAGCACTACTGCCCCTGCGCTTTTCAATCTGGTCACGCATTGTCATTCACATAAATGAAGTCACAGCCGAGTGCACTCCTGAAAAACGCTCGTGGGGAAGGAGCACAGTGACAAAATAATGGTGACCAGTGAGTGCCCCACGTTCAAAGAATTGCAGCTCAGTACGCACATGAAACATAATGCATCCTCATACAATAACACCTGGATCACCAAAATGATCATTTTCGACAATGCTCCTGCATGCGTTACATTTTCTCACCTTTCGCTGTGTGAGAGTGCGTCCGGAGTCGCTATTCAGACTGAATGAGCTTTTCTCTAACAAGTGCACCTGACCCCGCTCTCCCCACTCCTCCAATCAAGTTTCCCAATAATTATTCCATGTGTGAAGTCACCCAAGCGTTCTCTGTGTGACCCAATATTTCTTTACTGAATTGCAGAGAATGGATCTGCCACCTGATCTCTGACCTGACAAAACCTATTTGAAGTATATAGTCTTATAAGATCCCAAAAAGGTTGTATGGATGGAAAAATTCTCCATCATACAGAAACTACAACATGATACTGCATTATCCAACATGTACTCGTACTATAATTGGATAGCAACCTGTGACAGTGTACACAATTAAGCTCTTCCAATTCCCACATGTTACAACTCTCATATATTCCCAGTGGTATGATAGGGTAACAGAAACCATCCCCACTAAAGGGAAAAGAAATCTGGCACCAGTTCCATTTTGCGATCACTGATAAATCAGAGGTTTTTGTGCTAGTAGGAAGTTTTCATTTGGGACTGAACAAGAAGAAAATGAGAACTCATGAACTGAATAGCACCACACAATTGGAAAGACGAAGATTCTGAAGACAAGTTGATGATTATTCCCAAAAGCCAAGCATAACAGCTATTTCTGTCTAGCAGAGCAGAAGTAAGGTAAAGCCAGCATCAGTATATTTTGTTAGAGTGGGTCGCCTACATCAGGAGCATACATACATTCAGGGACAGACCTATTGTTCTCTTTTCATTGGCAGGTCCTTAACCTGTTGTTCTTCTAAGTGTATTATGACTATTTATTTTATTATTTTTGAGCTTTTCCTCATTACAGAGGCTTATCTCCAACATAATAATTTACTTGGAAATTACAATACAAACAATAAACGTTCTTAAACTATACTCTCAAAATATTTCTCCAGGTGTTTCGATCTTGCGTGTCCTCTTCCTCTGCACCCATTCTCCTCATTGTGTGCTGTATATTTTGGAGCCAGGTGGTCACAGGTCGTCCTTTTCTTCTTCTCCCCTCCGGTTCCCACTCCAGTATCAATTTTGGTATTCTGGCTTCCTCCATTCGTCGTACATGCCCGTACCACTGTAATTTCTTCCTATCCATTACGTCATGTATTCTTTCTTTTATTTCCATTCTCCTTATTACTTCGGTGTTCCTTATCTTTTCTTTCCTGGATATTCTTGCCGATCTTCTCCAAAAGTCCATCTCTAGAGCTTGTAATTTTTTAATGTGCTTCATGTTAATTGTCCAGGTCTCCGCTCCATACAGAACCACACTCTCTAATATGGATTTGTATATTAATTTATTAGTTCTGCTCATTACATTCCTGGTCCATAAGACTGAGTTAAGCATCCCAATGACCCTCCGTCCGCTACTAATTCTTTTATTGATTTCTAACTCTGATGTTCCCTCGATTTCTAAAATGGATCCCAAATAACAGAAAGTGTTTAGCTTTTTGATTTTCTTTCCTTCAGTGTATAGCTCATCTGAATCATTAGTCAAGTATTCTGTTTTTTGGTAATTAATCTTCAAACCCCAAGTTTTGTATGCTACTGCTAGTTGATTGCACATATAGTTAGCATCCTCCCCATCTTGTGCTACGACTACTTGATCATCAGCAAATAATAAATGATGTAGGTACACTCCATCTCTTATTTCTAATCCCATACTATTACATTTACGAGACCATGTTCTAAGGCTAATATCTATATAGATTTTAAATAATGATGGTGACATGGGACAGCCCTGTAAAAGGCCTTTGCTTGTTCTAAATTTCTGTGAAAGTTTATTACCAACTTTAACTTGGCAAATGTTATCTTTATACATCTGTTGTATTATTTTAATCAAGGAAGGGTTTATGTTTGCCATATGTAGTGCTCTCCAAAGTAATTTTCTTGGAACAGTATCATACGCTTTTTCTAGATCTATGAAAATTAATCCTATATTTTTTGATTTTTCCCTATGTTTCTCCAAAATCTGTCGTAATGTGAAAATTTGGTCTACACATGATCTCCCAGCCGTGAATCCACATTGTTCTTCTTGGGTTCTAAAATTTTTTTCCAGTTTGTTTTTAATTACTTTCGCAAAAATTCTCATTAATGTGTTTGTAACACAAATTCCTCGATAGTTTGAACAAATTTTGCGATCCCCTTTCTTAAATATTGTATTAATGTAACCTAGCTTCATCTCGTTGGGTATTGAATCTCCATGTATCATTTTGTTGAAGAGCTGTGTTATCAGTTTCACAATTTTGTCACCACCATATTTCAGTCACTCCAGACTGATATTGCCTGGTCCCGGTGATTTACCATTCTTTCCTGTTCTCAACGCCTGAAGTATTTCACTTTCTAAAATCTGGATCTCATCATCTTCATGTCCTTTATCTTCCCCTGTTCCTTCTTCTAGATATTCTTCTCTGTCCTCATTTAATAATTTTTGGAAATACTCTTCCCATTCCTTTTGTGTTATCAGCTGGAGATTAGTTTTGCTTTTTGTATCCTGTCGAAGTCCTTTCAATACTGACCATGCTTCTTTTGCTCTCCCAAATCCTAATTTGCTATTCACCTTGGCACATGTTCTTTCCCATGCTTCATTTTTTGCCATCCTTATTTTTTCATCACTTCATTCTTCTTTTCCTTCTATATTGACCTTGTTTCTTCTGATATATCATTCAACCACTGAAGGAATGCATTTCGTTTTTCTCTAACGAGGACCTCTAGTTCCTCTGACCACCACTCTGCTGCAAGGTTGTGGTTGCTAACTTTTTTACCCAACACCTCTGTTGCTATGATTTTCACATTAGCTTTTATATAGTCATATATTTCCTCAGTACTTCCTTCAAATGATTCAACCAGTTTCCTTTCCATCCTGGCCGCAAAGAGTCTTCTGATACTTTCGTCTTGTAGGCTGTCAATATTAAAAGGTAAATTTTCATCTTTCTCAGTCTGGCTCGTTTTATTTATGTTACTTGTATCACTCCTTGCATTCTTCCATGGCCAGAAAGACTTCATTTTAACTAGATAGTGGTCTGATCCACACTGGGCGCCTCTATAAGATCTGACGTTTATTGCCTTGAAACTGCTTGTTTGCCTAATGATAATATAATCTATTATAGAACGAAGTTCTTTGGTGTTCTGTTGCCAAGTATATTTATGAATGTCCTTATGTTTGAAAAATGTGTTGGTAATTTTTAGATCAAATTGTTCACAAATTACAATTAATCGTTCCCCATTGTCATTATATTCGTCCTCTTCATGTTTTCCTACTATTCTACAAGATTCTCTAATTCCTATCCTTCCATTCAGATCTCCCATGATAATCAGTTCCTTTCTTCTTGGGATTTTTTCAATAGTCTCCCTGAGGGTGTCCCAAAATGTATCTTTCTCCTTATCCTTTGTGTCGTTCGTGGGTGCATATACGCCAATAATCACAACTTCCCTAGCAAATAATGTCATTTCAACAGTTATAATACGTTGATTGATGAATGTCCAATTTGTGATTCTTTCTTTCCATGATTTCTTTATCATAATGGAGACTCCTGCTTTGGCTCTTACTGCTTTTGATACCCCACTCCAGATATGTACATAATTATCCAGTTCTTCTTCTCCTTGGCCTTTCTTCTTTGTTTCAGAGAGTACGACAACATCAATGTTGAACACGTCAAGTTCTGCAGGGAGTAAATTTATTTTAGTGGAAATACCTTGCACATTCCAGCATCCAAACATAATTTTCCGTTTCTCATTGCCAGTTCGTCGTCCAAAGTTCCAATTTTTCTGAGGCATATTATTAGGTTTTTTAGCATTTTTATGTTTTTATGTGAGTGAGGAGCTGGCCCACTGCACAACGCCCAACCCAGAGGACCAGGTAATTTTTACTCAAGGTTTTCTTCCTTTAGCCTTTGATAAGCCAATATCATAATATAAGGCAGCAGCTGCTAGTTTTGGTCCACCCCGGGTATTTTATTTCCCCAGTACCCACCATATCTGGTGAGCATTCCCCTATCCGCCACCTGGGGAGGCGCCCGATGGGAGACCAGCAAACTCCACACGGGGTATTATGACTATCTGGGAATAATCTGTTATTCTGAGAAACCTCCCCCAACTCTCACCATCCCCTTCTTGCCCCCTCTCCCTCTAGAAACCAACAACCCTTCCGCCCCTCACCAATGCAAGCACACTTTTGATATCACATAAACCGACTAGTTAATTAAATTCCCCTCTTCGATCCCCCCCCCCCCCCCAGCCCCTCACTGCCTCTCCCTAACCTGAAAATTGGCGAGAAAAGATTCAGTTAATTGTCTATTTTGAAGGGAATCGATTGCAGTGTATAGAATATTGTTTTACATAATTTCTGGTAGACTATGCAATATATGGAATATTGTTTATTTAAACAACTTACGAGTTACCTAGCAGGGGGTGTATTGTTTATTTATAAAAATTCAATTTGCAGGGATTGGATCTCTCTTGATTATCATTCTCTGCTGTTTGGGAAGATGCAGGCCTTGTAAAATAAATCGAAAAGAAGCAATTAGAACGATCGCCTTTTGTTTTATTCCAATTGCACAAGGAATACCATCGACATAACTCACTACATGTAATAACATTCTTAAAAATCTTTGCACCAATCGTAGGGCACTGCAGACCCACCCCCTGCCTGCTTCACCAGGCTGCAAGCTTCATGTATCTCCATGGCTGCTGTCAACTGCCACACAGCCAACCGCCCCATACAGTGCACAGAGTGGCCGGTGCACTAATCTCCCAAACAAAAGCTTCAGATGGTGGCAAACCTTTGATATTGATACCTGAGAAATTCCTGTTAAAACACATGTTCTCTCTTTCTCTCTCTCAAGTGGCTGCATCCTATCATGCGTACATGCCATCAGTCATGGTCAGATCAAACTGCAAACAAAGCAGTGTTTACCTGATAGACCCCCAGCTGTGGATGTTAAGGAAATATTCACTCTATCAGATTGATTGATTAATTAATTAAATCGATATCCTTTGTGTGGGACAGTTTTTCCTTGCTTCCTATAGGTGGATACTAAGATTGGAATATTTGGCAGGATTCGATCCTGCAACCAACAGATTTCCAAACTCTATTGGAGTTTTCCCTTGCCTCCTGTCGGTGGATACTGGCACGTTTATGTCATTTGGTTTGGAGTCCATTACATCGCAGGTAGATGAAAATTTCAAGTTTCAACTCAGTTGCATGCTATGTCCTTAAACAACCTACTAGCACACTGGACTCGCATTCAGGAGGACAATGCTTCGGCCGGCCGGTGTGGCCGTGCGGTTAAAGGCGCTTCAGTCTGGAACCGCGTGGCTGCTACGGTCGCAGGTTCGAATCCTGCCTCGGGCATGGATGTGTGTGATGTGCTTAGGTTAGTTAGGTTTAATTAGTTCTAAGTTCTAGGGGACTGATGACCACAGATGTTACGTCCCATAGTGCTCAGAGCCATTTTGAACAATGCTTCAAACCCACATCTGGCAATCTTCATTTAGGGTTCCATGATTTCCCTAAATTGTTTCATGAAAATGCCAGAATAGTTCCATTGAAAGGGCACAGCCTAAATCATTCTCCACCTTCCCTAATCTGATGGGACCAATGACCTCACTGTTTGGTCCCCTCCCCCAGGTCAACTAACGAACCAAGCAACATGCAGAGGGCTTGAACTCATGCGAGTGCTCACAGTACCATTATCACAAATAATAAATTGATCTATCGGGAATTTGATGTTGTGATTAGATTTTTAAAGCACTATATAACCTCTAAGCTGGTTCTCTCAGCTAAACCAGGACGAAGAATGAGCAGGAGGAGTGGGAGGAAGAGGAGGAAGGCTCCACCACATGATAGAACAGTAACAATAACACATGCTACTGCAAGACAGAGAACACTGTGGTGCACTAGAAGCTCTAAACGATGATTCTAGTAGTTGCCATGGCTAGATGGCTGAGATCGCTGAAAACACTCGTATATACAGCCAACTCACCTCCCAGATGTCCACATGCAGCGCATCTGTCCGCTTGTACACCGCCAGTGCCAACACTCAGAGGCCAGTGGAAACTGCCACACTCATGGCTGCACATGAATGCAGGAGGGCACCATCCAGCCCATGGAGGGCGCTCAAGGATGATTTGAGTGGTAGGAATTTGGATGTTATCAATATGTTCAGCGCTAACACTTGGCAGTGATCGATGTTGAATTGCTCAATTTTTCGTGGAGAATACATGCAACACACGCAATCACAGAGACACCCTTGTAGCTCCCAACAAAAACCAACTAGCCGGACAGCCAGAACTTTTCTTTTTACCCACTGCCCACGAGAGCCTTAATCCAGAAATGCCCATTTATTCTGGCCACGGGTTACATCCACAATGCACCCTGAATACCAACTTGTGTTGTCCTAAGAAAGCAGCCACAAATTTGTCACTGCAACTACAATTAAATATTACGATTGCAACCACAATTTGATGACATTCGGAAATGAGTGTAGTATAAGAAATAGCTCCTCTTGATGGCTGTGGTTCTGTAAATACCAACATCCCTCTTACGACTGGACATAATTTTCCATGTTAAATCTTTCATCCCCCTCATGGCTATCAGTGCTCTGAAATCCCAATCTCTCATGTCGAATCCATACCTCCCTTATGACTGGACATAGTCAGTTTCTTTGTACATGTCGGAACTGTGGTGTCACCGCCAGACACCAGACTTGCTTGGTGGTAGTTTTAAATCGGCCGCGGTCCATTAGTATACGACGGACCCGCGTGTCGCCACTATCAGTGATCGCAGACCGAGCGCCACCACACGGCAGGTCTCGAGAGACTTACTAGCACTCGCCCCAATTGTACGGACGACTTAGCTAGCGATGCAACACTGACGAAGCCTCGCTTATTTGCAGAGAAGATAGTTAGCATAGCCTTCAGCTAAGTCAATCGCTACGACCTAGCAAGGCGCCAATTATCCTTTGCTATGTATCTAATGAAGCATGTACAGTAACAAGACCAATGTTCACCAATTGTGGATTAAAGTTAAGTATTCCAGCAGCTACGTACTTTTCTTTATAGCATTCATTACGTATCCTGTTTCAGACCTCACGCCAGCCTGCGTGAGTTTAAGCGCGTGCCTTTCGGTTACCCGTCACTGTGGGCTGGCTGTCTTGTCAGTCCACAACAGGAACAACAACCACAGTAACTTTACACCCCAACACATACTTTATAAGTCTGCCAATCACAACGAATCTACCATACATCACCTGTTGTTGTTGTTGTTGTCTTCACTCCTGAGACTGGTTTGATGCAGCTCTCCATGCTACTCTATCCTGTGCAAGCTTCTTCATCTCCCAGTACTTACTGCAACCTACATCCTTCTGAATCTGCTTAGTGTATTCATCTCTTGGTCTCCCTCTACGATTTTTACCCTCCACGCTGCCCTCTAACGCTAAATTTGTGATCCCTTGATGCCTCAGAACATGTCCTACCAACCGGTCCCTTCTTCTTGTCAAGTTGTGCCACAAACTTCTATTCTCCCCAATTCTATTCAATACCTCCTCATTAGTTATGTGATCTACCCACCTAATCTTCATCATTCTTCTGTAGCACCACATTTCAAAAGCTTCTATTCTCTTCTTGTCCAAACTATTTATCGTCCATATTTGACTTCCATACATGGCTACACTCCATACAAAAACTTTCAGAAACGACTTCCTGACACTTAAATCTATACTCGATCTTAACAAATTTCTCTTCTTCAGAAACGCTTTCTTTGCCATTGCCAGTCTACATTTTATATCCTCTCTATTTCGACCATCATCAGTTATTTTGCTCCCCAAATAGCAAAATTCTTTTACTACTTTAAGTGTCTCATTTCCTAATCTAATTCCCTCAGCATCACCTGATTTAATTAGACTACATTCCATTATCCTCGTTTTGCTTTTGTTGATGTTCATCTTATATCCTCCTTTCAAGACACTGTCCATTCCGTTCAACTGCTATTCTAAGTCCTTTGCTGTCTCTGACAGAATTACAATGCCATCGGCGAACCTCAATGTTTTTATTTCTTCTCCATGGACTTTAATACCTACTCCGAATTTTTCTTTTGATTCCTTTACTGCTTGCTCAATATACAGATTGAATAACATCAAGGATAGGCTACAACCCTGTCTCACTCCCTTCCCAACCGCTGCTTCCCTTTCATGCCCCTCGACTCTTATAACTGCCATCTGGTTTCTGTACAAATTGTAAATAGCCTTTCGCTCCCTGTATTTTACCCCCGCCACCTTCATAATTTGAAAGAGAGTGTTCCAGTCAACATTGTCAAAAGCTTTCTCTAAGTCTACAAATGCTAGAAATGTAGGTTTGCCTTTCCTTAATCTATTTTCTAAGATAAGTCGTAGGGTCAGTATTGCCTCACGTGTTCCAACACTTCTGCGGAATCCAAACTGATCTTCGCCGAGGTCGGCTTCTACCAGTTTTTCCATTCGTCTGTAAAGAATTCGCGTTAGTATTTTGCAGCCGTGACTTATTAAACAGATAGTTCGGTAATTTTCACATCTGTCAACATCTGCTTTCTATGGGATTGTAATTATTATATTCTTCTTGAAGTCTGAGGGTATTTCGCCTGTCTCATACATCTTGCTCACCAGATGGTAGAATTTTGTCAGGACTGGCTCTCCCAAGGCTGTCAGTAGTTCTAATGGAATGTTGTCTACTCCTGGGGCCTTGTTTCGACTCAGGTCTTTCAGTGCTCTGTCAAACTCTCCACTCAGTATCATATCTCCCATTTCATCTTCATCTGCATCCTCTTCCATTTCCATAATATTGGCCTCAAGTACATCGCCCTTGTATAGACCCTTCATATACTTCTTTCACCTTTCTTCTTTCTCTTCTTTGCTTAGAACTGGGTTTCCATCTGAGCTCTTGATATTCATACAAGTGGTTCTCTTTTCTCCAAAGGTCTCTTTAATTTTCCTGTAGGCAGTATCTATCTTACCCCATTAAGTATAATAATTCGACAGTACCTGAATGAGGGTGGTACCAAACAATATTGAACGAAAATCCGCATTGGATGGACATGCCTCATTTGTTTTTCTTATGAGTGCCACCAGTGCATCTTAGAAGTAGGGACGTAATCGTCTTATAAACGACCAAATGTTGAATACACGATCGCAGCGAGCATGTTACTGTCACCCTGCATAAAAGGCGGTCTTGGTTCTACAGGTTCCCACAAGTATCGCTAACGCATCCCATGTTAAAAGCTATACATGCTTTATAAATCGAGGTATGTTATTGTTTACAAATGGTGTGGTCTTTCACACAAATACCACAACATTGAATATGATAGAGGGTTGTGTATTAACAGACAAAGTGCAGCTGCATGTCACCAGCGGAGTAAGCTTCTAATAAAATCACACTTATCACCAAATTTAGAAACATTGGCTTTTTAAATCTATAGTGTTACGCTTTTTGGTAGAAATGCTGTCTCTGATTTGGAATCAAGTCTCTCGATTCAAACACATACTTCCTTTGGATTCTATGGAGATGGCTTTTTATTACTACAACCACTAATGAATCATATTTGTGGCACTTTCATATCTCGAAACGAGACACCTTTTTCAAACTAATGATCCCATACAGCACAACTCCAGCGTGTTCTTTTCGACAGTCCCTTTGCATCTTGTAACTCTTCCTTGGTCTCTGTCCTGCCCTCCCAGCAACTTTGTCCATGTGATCAGTTCAATTTAATTCAGAACTGAGTGGAAGTAGGAGAGTGCTATATCTAAGACCTGCACCCAGCGGAGAAACATAGTGCGGGTGTTTTGAACACTCAGTGGAAATGGGAAAATGTTGTCATAGCTCTGCCAACCATCCACAATTTGTAAGGTCAGCGTCAAAAGAAGCTTTTTCCTGAAACACGGGATTGTAGAAAAGACAATACAGGCAGTTACACTGGTGTTTCTGTCAGTAAAATTAGGAGGGCTCGACAGCATACAGGAAGTGGAAGAAAGATGAGTATTTTGCTACTGCACTGTGGTGTGTGTCCAAACTATATACAGGTGGTGCACTCTGAAGATCTGCATCCCTCAGGGTGCAATCATATCTGACACACAAACTTTATTTCTGTCCTCGTTATTTTGTACCATCCAACTGAGGAAAACTATGAAATATAAAAACTCCACTAACATCACCTGGTAGAGAACTCGATAAGACATTACCATGTCCCTCTCTTCCAATGTGTCTAAAACAAATACCATCTTTATGCTGACATCAGGCATATGTGACAATCCGATCAATTGTTGATCAGTTGTTGATCCATTGGAGCAAGTGGCCAGTGATCAAAGTTGCTTGTACAGACAAGCGTAAAGTTTCATGACCTGTACTGCAGGAGGACCATAGCCCACAGACTATCAATCGCAAGAGAGGGTCTCTGTGTTGCTCTTTCATAAGCAGTTTGATACTTTTTTTTTCTTTCTGCTGCAACAGATCAAGTAGTGTATCACTACAGGTTTGTACACTGCCCTACATTTTGTTTTTCCACCATGACTTCGAGGTATGTGTCAGATGCTAAACCAACATTAACATTGTTTCGATACATTGGCTGCCACAGAATGTTGGTCACTGCATGCTGTTAACTATTATGCTCCCACAACACACAGGATGAATGAAATGAAAGACAGGGGCGGTGCTTCTTATTGACAAAAATGTGGGAAGACATTGGAACATTCTGGAAGAGTTGGCGGCATTGAGAAGCACTTTCAAACAGCTGCCCAAAGGTGATAACTTTTACATTTAATCTTGGCTTTCAGAGTGATTGAGTAGCAGATTCCATTTTGAAGAGACCAAGAGTGTTGATTACTTACTTTGCATCCATGTACACGATCACTTTTTCGGTGCTGGGGATCCCTGTAAGGTGTTGCTCACACTAAGATTCTCAAACAAGTGGTGTCAGTCAATCATTATGTGGTAATCAACAGTGAACCAGTCGATGCATGGGCTGGAAAACACACCATCGATGTAGTGTAATAAGCATCACAGTTGATAGAGCGAAACATTTTAGCAATTTTACCAGTTTTTCAGTAATTTCAGTGCTTCCCAATTTCTTTGTAATTGTTAGATCACCCCTCAACTGCTTTGTGCGTACCATATACTAGATTGCAAATGAAGATGGATGACCGTGCAGTACGTCCATTCATGGTTAATTCTCAAACATTCACACCAAAGTATACCAGACACATTGCTAGCACTTCGATCATAGTGCATAATTAACAATTATGCTTGCCTATCTTTCCCTATGTGGATGGGAGTCATAGAGTATTCTCGCATTCTTAGGATAAAGTTGGAGGTTGGAAGATCTCCCAGCACTGTCTCCGACCAACCCTCCCTACAGCATTGTCAGCGATTTAATTTGTAGCTGACCAGAAATAGGAATGTACTATACCCACAACTTTCCAAGTCTCGAGAAGGAACAGAGTGAGCTGAATCCATAACTACTGTTCACTGACGACTGTTCTGCATCAGTCTTATTTACGGCACCCATCCAAATGCATAATATATCTTCAGATGTGCACTTTTCGAGGAGGTTACCACTCCTTATTGATGTCTAGCAGATATGAGAGGACTGTGATGACATAACAGATGGTTAAGAAGAAACAAGTGATTTATGCATGATGGAGCTTCAGATTCATGTAGTTTCAAACATTTTACGTAAATCAGCTGCGCTATCATTTCTGAAGTATTGTTCCAGTGTTTGGTGTCCATACCAAAAAGATATTGGAAAGAGATAAATGATCGTGGAACATTAACACATTCCAAGAGCTACACAGCTCTGCTATCAAACATGCTAGAGCAATGGGGTTTCTGACCTATTAGCCATGTGGAATGTAACGCTATTAATATTCCAGTGGAACAATTATATTTCCAGCGTATGACATACATTCTCCCTGCAAGTTTCTTTACGATAAACTATAGTGACAAACTGTAAGGTGATAAAACAAGTACCTTGCACACCAAAGAAAACATCAATTCTTTGTAACACAAATACCACATAGGTTTCTGGAGGTATATGACACCTGCTGTTTATAAAGCTCAAGCCAAATTACGGTTCATAAATCATGACATGTTCAGAATAGTCCCACAAATGATCATCGGCAGCTGAAAGTGCATACGAAAGAACAGTGACATTTTACAAGGAAATAAACACCATGATCAGTAGCCACAGGAGATATAGCAGTCTCATTGCAGTAGTTTACCACTGCCCTTGGTAACCTTCTTCTTGCACATAGAAGTCATGGCCTGATGTTAGGTTGCGTTGTTCAAGTGTGGAATAATATTGCTGTTTCGCCATGTCTCTAGAATGCCTCTTCTTTCCAGTGTTAAGGTGCGTATATGTAGCATCAGTCTACTCTCCTCCTCCAGAACATGCAATTTTATTCATTTCGTTCACAGTTCATTTCAAGGCATATTTGTCTTATGTATTCTCAGTCAATTTCCACAATTTTGCTAGGTTTCCCCTCAAGTTTGATGTATTTTCTGTCATTTTTCGTGATTTTATCGACTTCATGTCACTTCTGCCCATGCAATCACAACATCACTTTTTGCAATGTATTCTAAAATTGTTGTAATTGTAGTACAGTTGTCAACACCTAGTGCAAATACAATAGTTTTCTGGTCGGATGGCATAGTAGAGCACTGTACTCGAATACATCCAAATGACCTCAAACCACATATTCTACACTTCCAGTGCATTTGCTGTTTTCTGTATGTCTGTGTCTGTGCCTGTGTCACAGATGGGTCCTATGATCCAGTCCCCCTGCTGGTGTATCCATCTTCGGACATAGAACAAACCTCCAAATGCAACACATGTCGTATCCAACTTCGAACAGCACGACATGGCCATTTGAGAGAGACAGAGAGAGAGAGAGAGACAGACAGACAGACAGAGGTAGAGAGAGTGGAGGGAGAGAAGACATGTGTAATTTCTCAGGTATCATTATCAAAGGGTGGCGACCACCTGCAACTTTTGTTTGGAGGATTAGTGCAACCTCTGCTGTGCATGGGGCACAAGGCAGCTGGCTGTGTGGCACTCGACAGCAGTCATGGGAATATGTGAAGCAGCCAACGTTGTGTAGCATGCAGGGCATGGGATGCAATGCCACATGATCAGTGTGAAAGATTTTTAACAGCGTAATTTTGTCTGGTGAGTTATAATGATGGTACTGGCTGAAACAAGAAAAAGTGATCAGTTTAATTATTTCTTTTCGATGTATTTTACAAGAACTGCATCTTCCCAAACAACAGATAATGAAGAGCAAGAGAGATCTAGCCCCTAAAAATTGATTCTTTTTATAAATAAACAATATCCTCTCTGCTATGTAACACATTAATTGCTTAAATAAACAATATTCCACACAAGGACCCTGTCTACCAGAAACTGTTTAAACAATATTCCATAAAATTCAATCGATTCCCCACCAAATAACCAGTCAACTGAGTCTTCTCCCCCCCCCCCCCCCCCAGTTTTCAGATGAGGGAGGGGACGGGGAGGGCTGGGGGTTTTCCCAGAGGGGAATATAATAAACTATCCCGTTGATGTGATATCATAAGTGTGCTTGTATTGGCGAGGGGCTAGGGTTGGAGGTTTCCAGAGGGGGAAGGGGGATTGGGATGGGGAGGGGGGGAGGGGGAGGGGGAGGGGGGTTTGAGGTTTCTCAGGAGGACACATTATTCCCAGGTGGTCATAATCCACTGAAGAGAACAATAGGTTAAGGACCTGTCAGTCAAAAGAGAACAATAGGATGCCCTAAATGGATGCTTGATCGCGATGTAGCAACCTGCACTAACCAAATGTGCTGATGCTGGCCTTACCCTACAACTCAGGGCATTTACGAGATTGTTCAATAAGTAAAGCAACACGTTTTTTCTCGGCCAATTTCGATTGAAATATGTGGAATTTGCTGTGGGACATCGTGGAATATCCCTGCTTTAGCCCCTTTAGTTTCATGACGTTTCGCAAGAGACTCTCCCGCAAGCCTCTGGGACAATGTACTCTGTTTCAAAATTCACGTCGGCAACCACACCAAGTGGTTTTTCACGAGCTCGGAGAAACAGCATTTTGACTGGGAAGTTGATGATGACGTCAGAAGACGCACTGGAGGGCATCTGCTCTCTTGTCTCGAAAACCGATAGGATTGGAGGAATGGTACTGTATGTCTCTGAAGGGAGGCTGTGCTGAGGGAGGAGAATTATACGATTGGCGTAAAGAAGCGCTGCCGCATTTCCACTGGTACTTCTAGTTTTTCCAAGAGTACTCCACGTGGGGTGTTTTTGGAAGTGACAGTGAAGAGGCTGAGTAACATACAAATATTCGGGATTTGCCTGTGAAGCGAGTCTGATCAAAGAGTCATGCGAGAGCCTTGATTTGTGTTAGACTGTAGATTTGGGTTTGATATGGAGACGCAGTCGCGGCTCCTGGAATGATAGAAAGAGACCGAGTCGCCCGCTAAGAGCACTTCTCTGCACATGGTGGACTGGGGAACACCCTCTGCATAAAAGTTGTGATCCAGTCTTCATAGGCCCTGACGATATATTATTCTCTTTCCCATGACGGAAACTATTAAAGTGGTCTCTTTGCTATTTGCAGCCAGTGGGGACTGTCCACAAACTCAGTCCCACCACTGCAAATTATTCCGTGCAATTAAATCGGCCATTGGGGGAAGGTAATGAGTCAACTTTCTTACAAAAATGAGTTATATATTGGAATAAAGTTATGAAGAGTAGCTAGATTGCCAAGTACAAGAAGGGAAGTTGTCATTCTTTAAATAGGATCGCTGTCAGAGTCTAAAAGCCTCATTCCATGTAAAAAAATCATGCCCTTTTTGTAGTGGCTGTATGGAAGTGTGTTGAATTGGAAGCAAAAGAGATTGGGGGTCTGTTGTTGCTTTCACGTGTATTTTTTTTTTTTTCGTTTAGTCTGATAAACTGTAAAAATCAGATTAATTGTTCACCACAAAAGGTACAAAAAATGTTACAGAAAAATTAATGAAATTTCTGAACGTAGTGACAAGGAAATTACTCGTAATGTCTGTGGGCTGAATTTTGGTTATATGCAAGATTTACCGTTAACAAATATTCCTGTTCACGATACATTTTATTTGAAAAAGATATAGAGCAATCTTTTTGACATACGGAATGTGAAAAGTGTCCACTCATATCTTTACAGCTGCCGCGAAGGCGATGCCAAGGAAGGTGGAAATGAAATTTGCTCATTTATATACCACTACGCACAGAAACATATCCAATAAAATGTGAAGAAACTTCGCCTGTGCACTAACGTGTATGCTGGTTAGAATAAGAATAACACAATGATGCACTTGTGTCAAGTGGGACAGATAAGATGATGAGACATTACTTTGCTATAAATGGGCATAATTTCCTCCCAAATAATAGAGGTAGATCTGTAAAGAAATTGGTGAGCCATCGCGACAGAGCCCCTATACTTAATCAAAATGGCAATGAGTAAATTCTCATCGGAATTGTTGACGATGCTGCTATTTTAGCATTTAAAAATTGGTAGCCCATGTTTTTTTAAAAGTCTTGCCTCTCTGAATCAACCATAGTAAAATCTCCTGAGGAACATAAAATTTCTTTTTCCCCTTTTAAGTGGATGAATTTTTACCATAATGCACGTTATCTTAGGCAAGCGAAAACAAAACAGAGCAGTTCATTGATGCTGCTGTCACAGAGGTATTTCAGCTCCTTTACAGCTTCACTAAGACTTCTGTACTTTCCAATTACTTACCATATTATGAAATGATGGTGTGCTTCAATGCGAAAAATATAAAAGATGTACTGAAAATGAAGAGATACATTGCAGTTGAGTATATAGATTTTTATGAGCAATTGTAAGAATGGCCAATTCGTAGAATAACACACGATGATGATGATGATGATGATGATCAAGAAGTTTAACTTGTTTTATTGTGTTTTGCTTCGGCATTGTTATAAGAAGTGAAGCCACAGCTCAAAATGTGAATAAAATAGTGATGGTCTCGTTTGAGTTTGCATTTCATCATATTTCCTGATTCTGTAATAAAATCAACATGATATCCAGGTATAGAACTGATTTATTGTGACGAATAGTTATTCATTGCTAATGGGTGATTAGTCAGAAATTTTTAAACTTACTTTTACGCTAAACTATAAATTACGAACACGAATGCACCAATCATTGAAGACTCAGCAACCACCGACATCGAAATAAACAATCAATTCACGTATGGTTTTTGCTGGAGAAAGTTTTTGCCTTCTCCTGTAAAATTTTACTTTTGTGACTCACGACCTTTTTGAAAAGACCGATTCAATTAGATTTTGCTAAAAGCAGTCTTGATGGCATAAATATTTTATTTAAACGTGACCGAATTCAATCTATTGTAGTTAGATATCGGCCACAGTGCATTCCTAACTAGATACAAGTGCCCTAACTGCAAACGTCGGTATAATCTGAATAATTAAAGTGAGGGAAAAGTGAGCCCAAAGGACTTGCTATCTTTCAGGCCAACTACAGCAGTGATGGGATACGATGCCTCGCCTTGCTCAACGGCAATGTGCTGTAACTGTTCTGCTCGATAGTATACTTAATTTTTTCATATACTTTCCTTACTTAATAAAAACTGCTAAGGGACACGTAGATGATGTGTTCGAGTCTTTGATTGAGTTGAGTTTTTCTGGTGTGAGCTCGGATTATTAGTTTTTATCGAAGAGAAAGGTACCGAAATAGATTATTTTAGATTATGGCAGGTTTCCCACTCTGTCACAATATTTTGAAATCCTTCGTTTTCTCCATCAACATTATGAAATTCCAGTCCCCATTACCTGTCATCAGCACTTTGTAAACTTCCATACATATACACCACTGATAACTCAAAAAGAAAATTATGTCTTTAAATGTTACATTTACGATTTCGGCTGCTACGTCAGCGTTCCGTTATTGAAAAAGACTGTAATAGGACCGACAGGCGGAATGACGGATGTACGGAAGTCTATCTCTCTGAATGTTTGGTTACGTGTAGTGCAACATCCGTTGTCCGTTAACGATTCTCTGAACGACAAAGCCCAATCACATCTCAGTTGCCGAGCGATTCTAGGCGCTACAGTCTGGAACCGCGCGACCGTTGCGGTCGCAGGTTCGAATCCTGACTCGGGCATGGATGTGTGTGATGTCCTTACGTTAGTTAGGTTTAAGTATTTCTAAGTTCTAGGGGACTGATGACCTCAGAAGTTAAGTCCCATAGTGCTCAGAGCCATTTTAATCATTTTGAACATCTCAGTTGAAAGTGTGTGCTTTGCAATACTCTTAAAGGAAGACCTGTTTTCGGTATTGAGCTCCAGTATGGTAATCTGTTCGGTGTTCTGCTAATCATTAGCATCGTGACAGAACGTCTTTCCAGCTGGCTGAATGTTGTATTTCCTTCTTCCATTGAATTTCAGCAATACATGCATTCAACTTGGCGGAAAGTTCCATCAGAATGTAAACGATTCCTCTAAGGGAACAGCTTCAAAGCAATGTCGCAGAATTGTTGCACACTTGATACTTGAAGCAAACGTAGAGATTAACGGTAAGAAACCACATGACAGAAACCGCACCTGAGGCCGATGTCTTACCTCCTGACACATTGTACTGAATATAAAATACACGTTTCTCAGTAAACTTACAGCACGGCGTTGCGTCGCAAAAGGTTTGCTTGTCGTTACAACTAAACTGAGGAAGAATGTTTTATGGGAGATTTTGAAGTGATTACGTTTGTTTGGATCGAGGTGTATTAAAAACATTTTACACAATGTGCGCTATTATTCCGTCACTCGTGTTAAGTCTTTATTAAACGCGCCCTGTCTCGCTCTGAGCACCCACAACCACACTGGTTATCGATGAACGTGCCTTGAAACGCGAATCTGAACGACCCGTCCGTTCATCCAGTTTTACTTCTTTTTAATGACAGACGGGATTTCAATTATTTCTTTCTTCATCTGAGGTCGATATCGCTCAATTCGAAACTGATGGCAGCAGCACAAGTCATCTGACACACTTCTTTCTTTATGATAAGTTTCTATCGCTTCTGCAGTGTTTGTACATCCACAATCAGGACTGCCTAGCATTTTTTCTGACTGTGTGCAGAATGAATGGCTGATGGTGTAATACATACAGCACAGCTTTTATTGTGCTAACTTATAAACCGTACTGGTTCCATGACGAACAGATCGGAGAGATAGTTCCCGGATAAAAGCTTATACAATGACGTGATAAAAGTAATGGTTTACCTCGTAATATCGTGTCGGACCTCCTTTTGCCCTGCGTAGTCCAGCAACTCGGCATGGCAAGATCTCGACAACTCGTTGGAAGTCTCCTGCAGAATTATCGAGCCACGATGCCTTTTTAGCCGTCCATAATTCCGAACGTGTTGCCGCTGCATGCTTTTGTGTACGAACTGACCTCTTCATTATGTCCCGTAAATGATCGATGGGACTCATGTCGGACGATCTGCGTGGCCAAATCATTCGCTCGAATTGTCCAGAATATTCTTCAGGCGCGAATAACTGTCGCCCAGTGACATGGCGCACTGTCACCCATAAAAATTCCCTACCATTAGCTCTTAGCAACTGAAATCGTCACTCATCTGACGAGGCCACGGTGTTCCAGTCGTCTAGGGTCCAACCGATAGCACAGGCATTCGCGTCGGTCGTCTGCTGCCATAGCCCATGAACGCCAAATTTCGCCATGACCTCCTAATGGTTACGCTCGTCCTATGTCCTACATTGATTTCTGCGGTTGTTTCACGCAGTGTTGCTTATCTACTAGCACTGACAAATGTCTCTGAGCACTATGCGACTTAACTTCTGAGGTCATCAGTCCCCTAGAACTTAGAACTAATTAAACCTAACTAACCTAACGACATCACACGCATCCATGCCCGAGGCAGGATTTGAACCTGCGACCGTAGCGGTCGCTCGGCTCCAGACCGTAACGCCTAGAACCGCACGGCCACTCCGGCCGGCTGGGGTTCTGTAATCTTGTTCTTGACAAGGAGGAGGATAACAATTTTCTTCCACGCTTAGTGTATACTGACGAGGCAACATCCATTTAAATGGAAAGGTGAATCAACAACAATGAAAGAACGGAGACATTGTATAACAGCAGCTGCGGAAACTGTAACTTAAAACACGCTCGCTGTAGTGTGGGAACAATTTGAAAACCGCATTGACATATGCCGTGCATCTCAAGAGGGGCATATTTGAACACCTATGAAAAGGCATGAAAAAACTTTTTGAGTTTCCTGTTCATCAAAAAAAAAAATTCATTGTATATGTTTATTGGTTTGAGGAATACAGACGTTCCAAATCGGATGATTGTATTTTAAACACCTTGTATAATCCTGGGAACCTTTCTTGTAGTTCTGGCCAATATTACCTACTGTAGGAAGATGTGACACTTTTTTTGAGCATTGTATATTTCTTAGCAGGTGGCTACATCAAATCATACTATGAGTAACATTTCCTTGACACTCCTACTAGAAGATACCGTAGTAAGAGTATACTTACAGGCGGGAGGGTAAGCCATGAGATGGGGAGATGACATCCATTTTCTCTCCGCATGAAATTTGGCTTTCGGTGATATTACAAGATACGACTTGGACTAACAAAGGACTGGTTTAACAGTTCTTTTTTTCCTGTTTACTTGTAATGCCGAATCTGCATGAGATTACGTTTCCTGTTTGTAGCAGTGGTGCATGTTGTCTTGTCGTGTGACTAGAGCCGATGCGCTTGAAAGCGCCGAGTAATTCACGATAAACGTTTAACCTTAAAGTGTTTACAAAGCAGCCGCCCGCGTGCTTTAATTAACCTCTGCGCGCGCCAATGTCGGCTCAGTTGCTGGCGCCGGATGCCCGGCCAACACACAATGGGTTGCGACCGGACGCGCCGCGGCCATCTGCCGTGACGATCCGCGAGCCAGCCCCGCAGATCCGTGGCGCCCCCGACACGAGCAACTCACAGGATCCCGGGTTCTGGTAGTCACATTACTAAATCTCTTAACGAGAAATATCTACAAATAGCCGAACTGCGGATGGTTTTGTAAATGTGAACACACCTGAACTGCAATATCCCCACATTCGCGGAACTACACTGTTGGCCATTAAAATTACTACACCACGAAGATGATGTGCTACAGACTAGAAATTTAACAGACAGGAAGAAGATGCTGTGATATGCAAATGATTAGCTTTTCAGAGCATTCACACAAGGTTGACGGCGGTGGCGACACCTACAGCGTGCTGACACGAGGAAAGTTTCCAACCGATTTCTCATACACAAACAGCAGTTGACCGGCGTTGCCTGTTGAAACGTTGTTGTGATGCCTCGTGTAAGGAGGAGAAATGCGTACCATCTCATTTCCGACTTAGATAAAGGTCGGATTGTAGCCTATTGCGATTGCGGTTTATCGTATCGCGACATTGCTGCTCGCGTTGGTCGAGATCCAATGACTATTAGCAGAATATGGAATCGGTGGGTTCAGGTGGGTATTACGGAACGCCGTGGTGGATCCCAACGGCCTCGTATCACTAGCAGTCGAGATGACAGACATCTTATCCCCATGGCTGTAACGGATCGTGCAGCCACGTCTCGATCCCTGAGTCAACAGATGGGGACGTTTGCAAGACAACAACCATCTGCACGAACAGTTCGACGACGTTTGCAGCAGCATGGACTATCAGCTCGGAGACCATGGCTGCCGTTATCCTTGATGCTGCATCACAGACAGGAGCGCCTGCGATGGTGTACTCAACGATGAACCTGGATGCACGAATGGCAAAACGTCATTTTTTCGGATGAATCAAGATTCTGTTTACAGCATCATAATAGTCGCATCTGTGTTTGGCGACATCACGGTGAACGCACATTGGAAGCGTGTATTCGTCACCGCCATACTGCGTATCACTCGGCGTGATGGTATGGGGTGCCATTGGTTACACGTCTCGGTCACCCCCTGTTCGCATTGACGGCACTTTGAACAGTGGACGTTACATTTCAGATGTGTTACGACCCGTGGCTCTACCCTTCATTCGATCCCTGCGAAACCCTACATTTCAGCAGGAAAACGCACGACCGCATGTTGCAGGTCCTGTACGGGCCTTCCTGGATACAGAAAATGTTCGACTGCTGTCCTGGCCAGCACATTCTCCAGATCACTCACCAACTGAAAACGTCTGGTCAATGGTGGCCGAACAACTGGCTCGTCACAGTACGCCAGTCACTACTCTTGATGAACTGTGGTATCGTGCTGAAGCTGCATGGGCAGCTGTACCTGTACACTCCATCAAGCTCTGTTTGACTCAATGCCCAGGCGTATCAAGGCCGTTATTCTGGGTACTGATTTCTCGGGATCTATGCACCCAAACTGCGTGAAAATGTAATCACAGGTCAGTTCTAGTATACTATATTTGTCCATTTAATACCCGTTTATCATCTGCATTTCTTCTTGGTGTAGCAATTTTAATGGGCAGTAGTGTATTTCAGTTTCAAACGCGTCACTCATAAAATAAAACTTACTAAGTTCACCAGACAAAATATTAGTTACTCCATTAAAGAAACACACTGGTCGCTTTTGACCACTGTAGATCGTGTACAAATGGTGCCACGTGGTCATACGACACTCCGCTGCTATCGTACGTCACGGCAGTGAAATGACGTTTATGTGCGAGACGGTTGTGTGTAACCAGTCCACTAGGATTGATCGTCATCGAGACGTGGCGGAATGGCAGGAAGGATCACACATATTTGGTCATCCCCTTCACCACACTGTAAACGAAGTTGCCCGATTTGTTCGTATGTTCATCTCTATGCCGCCGCTCTAGTTACAGACGGGCCAATTGGGACCGACCGGCCGCCGTGTCATCCTCGCCAAGTTGCATCATTTGCATGGGGTATGGAGGGGCATGGGTTCAGCACACATTGCTGTCCCGGCCGTTGTCGGCGAAGTAGATCTTTGAGCCGCTACTTCTCATTCAAGTAGCTCCTCAGTTAACGTCATGAGGCTAAATGGAGCCCTGTACAGTCCTCCTACCAAGGCAAAAGCCCCACCAGTGTCAAGAGGTGTACCTGGGTCATCCAAATAGCAGTCATCTACGCTGCCACTCATGTATAGACGCGGACATGGCGTAAGTATAGAGTTCCTAAAAAGATCGTAACCGACAGGGCCAAAGACGATTGTCATGCCTTGTCACTTACATTCAACTGCGAAACCGACAGAAATCACTGCTGTCAGATAATGCAAGTCCATCTTCAACAGTTTAAGAGGGAACATTGCGAATGGAATTGCATGCAATGGACATTTAGAGGGGGTACCTGATAAAAGGAAACTGTTCACAGCGACCACAGATGCAAGATGACTCTGAAACTTGACAGCAGTTGACGGCTGGCGTGAAGCGTGCACTGACGAGTAACAATTTTGCCTCTTTAAATGATACAAGGCGTCCAGCAGGCCGGCGTCACAATGAAAAAGTTAAGTAGGAATGTGTGGAGAGTGTGGTTTACGTGGGAGGTGGTTCTGTGATGCTTTTGGTGCATTTTTCATATTGTGGCTTGAGGCCAGTCATTCAGATCACAGCAACGTGAACCATTACGTTCATAATACCATTGTCGGTGATCAAGTGTTGTCCATTGGCATCTTTTACCGCACCTAACTCGAATGCTTTTTTCTAAAATGTTATATGGTACTTTTTGTTTTCTCATGCATACTATTGGGTGTAAAAATTATTATTAACTTCGGTCTCTTGCTTATTTTCAGTAACATACCTTATGTTGATCATGTAAAAGCCCGAAATCTGAGCACTGAAAAATAAAAAACCTTACAACCCAAGCGTTATTTTCAGTCTCTACTATAATGCTCAGTTGAGGATGTTCCTGAGGCAGGATTGTTTGTAAAAATGCGTGTAACTAACAGCTGGTGAAAAGTTGTAATCAACATACACTATGTGATCAAATGAAACAGAAGTGCACTCGCCCCAGGTATAAAAAAAGGTAGGTGTTGTGTTCCGCGGGCAAACATGTCGAAGTTATGACGACCAAAGGGATGAGAAGGAAACGCCAGAATCAACTGCTGCTAAATCCAGCATCAGCACTCCCATACGACGTTGTTGTTTTTTACAAGACGCGACTGCGCCATGTCTCTATATATTAACTTCATGGAAGTTGGAAAACTGGAGGAAGTGAAGTACACTTTTTCAAAAAAAGAAAGTAAAATCCATTGAAAAACGTTGTTTATTAATTATCAAACATATCAACGCAACATTTTTAAAATATTCGTAGGTAGTGTCTAAACACTACCTGCAATGTACTTAACTAAGGCAGAATTGTTTGTAAGGGGTTTGTAGGCAAGACCTGTCCCTTCCCCCCCTCCCCCTCCCTCCCCCATGAACCATGGACCTGGTCATTGCTGGGGTGGCTTGTGTGCGCCAGCGGTACAGATTGCTATACAGTAGGTGCAACCACGACAGAGGGGTATCTGTTAAGAGGCCAGATAACCATGTGATTTCTCAAGAGGAGCAGCAGCCTTTTCAGTACTCTTAGTTGCAGAGTCAACAGTCTAGATGATTGATTGATGTGGCCTTGTAACATCAGCCAAAACGCCTTTGCTGTGCTGGTACTACGAACAGCTGAAAGCAGGGAGAAATTACAGCCATAATTCTTCCCGGAGGGATACAGCTCTACTGTGTGGTTAAATGATGGTGGCATCGTCTTGGATACAATATTCCGGAGGTAAAATAGTCGCCCATTCAGATTTCCGAGCGGGGATAACTCGGAAGGATGTCGTTATCAGGAGAAACGTAACTGGCGTTTTACCGATCGAAGCGTGGAATGTTCTCTTAATCGGGCAGGTAGGTTAGAAGATTTAAAAAGGGAAATGGAGAGCTTGAAGTTAGATATAGAGGGAATTAGTGAAGTTCGGTGGCAGGTTCAAATGGCTCTGAGCACTATGCGATTTAACTTCTGAGGTCATCAGTCGCCTAGAACTTAGAACTAATTAAACCTAACTAACCTAAGGACATCACACACATCCATGCCCGAGCCAGGATTCGAACCTGCGACCGTAGCGGTCCCTCGGTTCCAGACTGTAGCGCCTAGAATCGCACGGCCACTCCGACCGGCTTCGGTGGCAGGAAAAACAGGATGAATACAGGGCTATAAAAACAAAATCAAATAGGGGTAATGCATGGGTGTATTTAATAAACAATAAAAAAATATAGGAATGCGGGTAAGCTATTATTATTATCGTAGCCAAGATAGACACGAAGCCCAAAATCACCACAGTAATACAAGTCGATATGCCATCTAGTCCCGCAGATGATCAAGAGATTGAAGAAATGTATGATGAGATAAAACAAATGGTTCAGTTAGTTAGGTAAGACGAAAATTTGATAGTGATGGGGGACCGGAATTCGATTGCAGAAAACAAGATAAGGAAAAATAGTAGGTGAATATAGAATGGGGGAAAGGAATGAAAGTGGAATCCGCCTGCTAGAATTTTGCTCAGAGCATAATTTGATCATCAGAAACACGTGGTTTAAGAATAATGAAAGAACGTTGTATACATGGAAGAGACCTGGAGACATCGGAAGGCTTCAGATTGATTGTGAAACGTTAAGACGGAGGTTTTGGTAGCAGATTTTAAATTGTAACACATTTCCAATGGCAGATGTGGACTCCGACCACAATTTATTGGTTATGGACTGTGGTGTAAAACTGAAGAAATAGCAAAAAGGTACGAAATTAAGGTGAGACCTGGATAACCTGAAAGAACCAGATGTTGTTTAGAGTTTCAGAGGGAGCATTGGGCAAAGATGGACTAGAACAGGGTTAAGGAATACAGTCGAAGATGAATGGGTAGCCTTAAGAGCTGAAATAGTGAAGACAGCAGAGAATCAAATAAGTAAAAAGACAAGGCCTAGTAGAAATCCGTGGATAACATAAGAGATATTGAATATAATTGATGAAAGGAGAAAATTTAAAAATGCGGCAAATGAAGCAGGTGCTAGAAAATACAAACGTCTAAAAATGAGATTGATAGGAAGTGAAAAATGGCTAAGCAGTGTAACGATTCATGTTGAATGTTACTTAAGTTTCTTCTGCCTGGTCCATTGATGAACGAATGCGAAATTTTCATGCTTGACAAAAGTTATTCACATTATTTGACATCCGAACTGCCCACTCGTCAGGTAAACAAAAACACGGACAGCGTTCACTGATCTCTTTGACTTCCAAAAGCAACTTATAAAAGTGACTGACCCCTCGCAGCATCGCTGCATCGCTTTATATAGAATTTTAACAATAACTTCCAAAATAAAGCATTATTAATTTTGTACAATTTTGATGTTACAATTAAAATTTACAAAACGTAAAGAAACTGATGTTACAGCCGAATAAGGTATAAAATACAATATTCAATGACAATCTTTTATATTAATATCTTTAGTTTTCCATAAGAAAATTATTCTGAACTTTAATTACAATAATGTCTCTCGTATTATTTTAGTTACATAATCAATTACAGTTTGGATTTGGTGACTAATATTCAATGGTAGTACAGAGCTCGTGCATTGTTCGATTACATATATAAAATGCACATATAAGGACTCAAATTCTGGAAATTGGAAAACTGTGAGATATAAACAATTGTGGAGTTAATTAGAAATGTAATTACAAAGAATATTAATTACAGAGGAAGACATAAAAATAAATAACAAATGAAAATACATCGCTGGGTAATAACTTTTAAGTTGTTTTTCAAGATAGTGAGGTCTTCTGTTACTGGATTTTTAGATTACCGTTTTGTTAATTAGAAGCATAGATTTTTCATCATAACATCTCTGCAGTCTCTACTTATTTATTTCTAAGGACTTGTTACTTCAATTTCTTCATTAGTTATTTAATTTAGTACATGAACATAATTTTATCAATGAGAACAATCCACCGATAATTATGACAATGCACGTCCTTCCAGAACATTCCATGTGCTTTCGCAATGAATACAAAGTTTTTTATCAAATAAGACAGAATGATATACATAAAGACACACATACAAGGCCTTAGGAAGCACTGAATTGTCCGATAGTTATCCGGACGCATATAAAAAAAAGGTGGTGCTGGACATTTCACATGAGTCCTGGGGGAGGCTCGTTATAGCAGTAATGGCCAGAGGACAAATGTAAGGATTTAGAAGGATACTTCACTAGGGGAAAGATACATATCCTACAGGAAAATTAGAGGCCTTTGGAGAAAAGAGAAGCAGCTGAATGAATATCAAGAGCTCAAATGGAGCTCCTAAGCAAAGCAGTGTAAGCTAAAAGTTGGAATGAGTATAGAGAACAGGGCCGGGCGCGGCATGCCAAACTTCTGGCATACAGGGTGTGCGGGCCGCGGACGGGCCGAAACCCGGCCTGCCTCGGCTTTGCTAGGTCCTTCTCGGAAGTAGCACAATTCTTTTAAGTTCGATAGAATCGTGGTGTCGGCGCTGCCTAGCCTTCTCTATTTGTTCGTGGTACGGAGGACGTTCGTAAGTCCAGTGGATGTTTGCACAAAGCGGCAGTCCAGCGATCTATCGACACAAGCCTTAAAAATTAATAGGAATAATGGAACAGAGAGATGACGATTCTCAATATATATTACGCAGTCGTGTAAACGACAGGTACTGCAAATCTGCTATGAAACGACACTACTATACCAGGCAGAAACAATTTAAACATTTAGTTGTCAATGAGAGAACCAAAAATTATAACGATCGACAGAAGGGATGAATTACTTTCTATATCAAGAAGGACTCTGTACTAAATTTGCTGGCATGGAGCATTTAAAACTCACTATTGTTGAATTAATGAAGGAGGAAGTACCGCAGGAACGAAAATTAGAAAATCCGTAATGGACTACAGAACTCACATTTTAAGTGGACTTTACTGCACACTGTCCACAGTATGACATCGCAAGCAGAGGAACAACTTGTTTCATATTTTTTGGGGATGCATTTAAACCGAAAATCGCGTTATAGGAGGGACACATTCTGATAAACACAGCCGAGTTCCCTAAGTTCATTAGCATTAAAGAAAACGCGACATTCGAAGAACTCATTGTGGCCTTCAATGAATTACAATTTTAGTTTCCTACATGTTTTACACCACTACCAATATTACATCTGTTTTCGAGTTGTCTTCTAGACAGTGTGCCGCTTCAGTTGAAAGCACCCCTGTGCATCTGCAGATATAACTGACTGACCTGCAATGTAATTCCCACTTTAAAGACAAATCCCTTTCACATTAACACTCTGTGAGGCGCCTATATTGCATTCCTGAAGTAGAATACCCACGTCTCCATAACGAAGCTGCAAAACTGCTAGAATATTTCGATCAACATGTATGGGTGAATGACGTTTTTTCGGTTATGAAATTAAATAAGTCACGATTACATGCTAAATTAAGTGCGAAAATCTGTGAAACTGTCTGCAACTGTCTGCATGCCACCCGTTTGATTCAGATAAAAATTATGTGACCTCAGAGCGGCAAAAATAATTAAATAATACAGAAGATAGTATTGGAACAAAGTCAACTCTGCCCCACTCTACACTGTTGCCAGATGTATCCAAGACGGCGGCGATTACGTCATCCAAGATGGCGGCATGTAGACTTGGCAACAGCACATGACATTATCCAATATGGCGGCCATGGCGTCATTGAAGATGCCGGATTTAAACGAGAAGTTTGAATTCTGGTGGGAAACTACCACGCCCCCCACCCCTCCCCCAGAGAAACAGCGCGAAGATCAATTTCCAACAGGATAATGCATCACGCCACATTTATCTACACTAACCCAACAGAATTTTGGGAAGATAGAACAATTGAGCTACCTCCACTAACCTAAGTCACCCGACTACCGCCTCTTCCTAGGAACTGGAACCAGGTTTGAATTTTGGCAGTAAAGACAGGTCACTTGGGGTCTCGCTACCAACCTAAGAAAAATGATGCAAAGAAAAGACACTTGGACTAACCTCAGTCACCTCACCACCAACTCTTCCTAGGGATTCATGGGGAATGGAACCAGCCTGCACTGGGCTGCTGGAGGGAGGAAGGAGTGTACTTTATTTATTTTAGAACAATTTATTTAGGGATGGGGTATATTTATCACAGTGATACAGAACACACACTCTGACATGCCACACAGCATACAGACCTGTAAACTACTCCTAACTAACTCATGTATAATGCTCTACACACGTGCCTGCTAATTGTAAACTGTCAAAATAACGCATTAAACAGCCTACAGGCATGCAAACCACTCGTAAATAATGCAATACATTTACATACAGAGAGCCACACAACTCCTAAATTGTCAAAATAATAACCCATCTAAAAGACTCTGCAAACATGTTTGCTAATCGTCAACTATCGAAATCATGCACCAGTCTTTATTTAAACAATTATAGACTGCACCACCATCCATTGTGTTCGCCAGGAGGTCTGGACTCCAACTGACTTAGTACACACTACCACCAGCAGAGGACTGTTTCGTCTGCGACGACATCTGACGACACGGCTGCCATTATACAAGATGGCGGCATACATTGTGTTCACCACAAGGCCTAGTGCATATTGACACCACCAGAGAGTGCTACCATGGACTTGGAATGAATTTTCGAGAATGCCACACATACCTGAACTTGGAAGGAAACAGTTAAAGTCTCCACCACGATCCTCAATCATCTGCCACGTCCCATTACCAACCCATACTTTTGGGCTAATGAGTACTAACGTGTACTAAAGTGTACTAACGGGAACTAACGTGTACTAACATGCACTAATGTGTACAGTGCATGACATCACCCAATATGGTGGGTGAAATGGTAGGAAAAGACTCTGCCTATTATAGACATAAGTTTGTATATTGCAACCACCACGAGATCTAGACTAAAACTGACCTAGTACACATTACTGCCACCAGAGGGTACTGTCATCCCTCCTATGACCTAATCCCAGGTGGTGGTCTGTAGGGGGAAAATGGCCCGAAAATGACTCAGGCCGCGCTGGGCTGCTGGGAAGAGGAAGGAAGGAGTGCACTCTATTTATTTTGGAACATTTTATTTAGGGATGGAATATATTTATCCCACTGACACTAAACACTCTCCCTGATGTGCTAGGGGTCACAATACATGGTCTGCAGACATGCAAACAACTCCTACTTTACCGAAATAATGTCAGCACAGACCCGCACACTGCTCCTAAATAATGCAGTATACAGATGTGAAGATACGATATCATATACTGTCCACATAACGCATAGCACAGCCTACAGACCCGCTCCCAAAGTAAAGCAATCAACATGCACAAGAACTGTCCGCCACCCGCTGGCCACTAGAGGACACAGGAGGCTACCTGTAGCCCACCGCCAAGTGATATGGTCTTCAGCTGTCATTCCGCACGCAAATGCCCCGTAAGGTCCCACACACATGAGGCAGTGGCGCACCTTTCATACTTGGCACCTGAGGAATACCTGTCTAAATATGTGTTCACCTAGACACAGCTGCTGGCGCGATCGGCCAGGGAAGCGCGCACAGTCACAGACCCGAGACTCCGCAGGTGCTTGTGAAAGTTGCACCTATTTTCAGGTATACAGCCACTTTTATTCAGATGGAACAGAACTCCAAGGCACAACCCCCATATGCGAGACACCTCCAGGCAGCACGTGTCTTTACCGTTAATGACAGAGTAGCTAGAATCCTTCGCAAACGCATCTAATAATGTTCTCAATCTTATACTCGTGTCACCATAACTACATAAGAAACAAGAACTGAGTCGACCTCACGGAAATTGTATAGTGTCCCAGATATAGTTAACGCTCGCTTTCTTGATGTCTCAGTTTGTATGCACGAAAATTCTTGCCCTAACAGAACCAGTTTACGAAAATAACGCAGTATAACATTGAATGCAGTCTTCCTCACGGACCCACTCCATCATGTGATAACCTTCCTGGTCTCAATACACGCAAATGTTCTCACCGCTTTATAGAGGCTCCCATATCCCAGCAAAAAGGATGTGAATGAATCGAGCATTATGAATGGCTCTTATCGAATTTACCCGCAGAATTACTGTTGCCATCAGTTTCGAAGCACCACCCACCTGTTCTTTCTTTCTGCAGACGGCACTTTCAGAAGTAAAACTATTTGAACACATCGCCAAATTGCAATGACACTCAAACTCATTACGTTGTCTATAGATCATCAAATACATGCCAGACTCACAAGGATATTGGAAGCCAGGAACATATCTATCAGTGTAACTACAATTAAATATAACGATTGCTGCCATACATATTGTCCAATACAGAAAGACTCTCACTCAATTACACTGCTCTCCCTCTGATGACAGGAGCTTGAATACAAGAACACAAGTATTTTAGCATGGCTTAAAATAATATTATACCATTTTCGCGGTACTTCTCGATATGAAGCACACTGCAGTAGCAACCGATTGCTCACGCAGCGTAATTCAGAAGATATAGACTGGAAATAATTTATCTATAAACCCGAAACTTTAGCCAGGTGGAGGGTGCTCTAGACCACTGAGTAACTAGAAACAAACAGATGAAAAATGATATTACCTCTCGCGAATACCGATCACGCTGATGTAACAGATTCCAAATCATCTCTATAATTGACAAGTCATATAACATCTTTCCGTCGTTTAGAGAAAACACACAGTCGATCTTCTCTCTACTAAATAGAGGCGCAAAATGTGCAGAAGCAGTCAACCGAATAATTTACATGAGAGAGAATAACGGTCCTGCGCGAATGCACCTCCATACACGACCTTATCAAATTTCCATTTGATCACGAAAACCGCCCATATTACGGTCGTGGTCTCAACTGAACGTCATTCGACAATGAGCGAAGTATCGGAAATACACCCTGCTGTAGGCAGTGGCGCTTCAAATATAAATATCACGACCTCTCTTATGACTCGATATACTCTTTACTTTGCTATCACAGTACGCCAAGCCAAATCCATAGCCTCCTTACGACTGGACATAATCATTTCCTTTGCACAAACACATACTTTTATAAACCTGTTTCTCAAACGTGGACCTCTCAAGCATCCCCCACTATTAATTAAAATACTTCGTCAAAAGCTGATTGCTTTCGATATGAAATAATACTGGGACAAACTTAGGCATGGGTGGACATGTCTCACAAGTTTTTTTCTTGCAAGTCCTACCACCCTGTACTACAAAGAGAGATGTAATCGACCAGGTGTTTAAAAAACTCGATCGCAACAAGTACTGTGTGTTACTGTCCCAAGCAGTCTTGGTTCTACATGTGCACACAAGTTTCCATGTTACAAGCTATAGCCTCTTGACAAATCAAGCTACAATATTACCATTGAATGAGGTGGTTTTTTCTGGACAAATACCATGACGGTGATCATAGGAACGTCTATTATGAGGCCAACACGTAGCCCACGACGCAACCTCGTGATAAATTTACCGCATTTTGAATGTGATTCGGCTAAGGATCGTGGTATGTAAGCGGTATTTGCGGCTCCCTTACACTGCCTCAGCTAGATGATTCCATAGTATTTGTAGCGCATTCTGTCTCGAGACCATATCAGATGTTCCGCGATATACCCAGTGAGTTATAGGCGATGACTGATTGAGAAGGATCACAAAGAGTAGTAGTAGATGATGTACCAATTCAAGGTCGAGAGCAAATTTACACTAGCTTCTTAGATCTCTAGTGTTACGCTATCCGCTAGAAATGATGTCTGGGATTTGGAAACAGCTCATTCCATTCATGCACATACCGGCGTTGGATCTTATTGACAATTCCTTTAATGATTACAACCACTACTCAATCATATTTCTGGCACTCTCATATCTCGCAACGAGTCACCATCCTCGAACCTGTCTGTTAGAGTAAAATTAAAACCTGGTTTCAGCCAGTCCCTACACATCCTGCAGCTGCTCCCGTTACTACAGCGTCGCGCATGTGATCGCTCCAATTTTAGTCAGAACTGAGCAAAAGTCAGAGAAAACGATACCCACCACCTTCTCCAACCCGTGTAGGAACAGAACAACCTGAGTTAATGCGACAGGAGCATGTTTTGACCATTCGATGGAAATGCGCGCGTTGTGGTGCATTCCCAAACTGCATACAAGTACTACAGGTCCGCGTCCATTCAAAGCTATCTTCCCCAACGTGCTATCATTCTTATTCTCTACCCCCAAACAGAGAAAATTAAGAACTACAGAAGTTCCACTAACTTCATCTGATACAGAAGTCACCTACGCACCATTGCTCACACGATAACTCATAGCTGCGGTGCTGTCCACTGAGGAGAAAGAGATTTCGCAATGCTTCCCCAGAATAGCAAAGCGTGCAGCCCTCCAAGCATTCCTAACGGAATACCCAGTCCCTCACCGAATTCACACCTCAAACTGATGCTGCTACTACCGCCTGTGTGACACAGTCCTATTAGATATACAGACACTGCAGAGGCCACTTTAAAGTTTGATCACCTATACTGTAGGTGAATGATCGTATCCCACAGACTATACTAAGTCGCATGAGACGCTCCCTCTGGTCCTGTTTAGTTGTTTGAAACACTGTTTTCTAACACGCTTTTGTAGAATGCCAAACATTTCGTTTTTCTGCCACGAGTTCGAGGCCTGTGCCAAGTTCTAAACTGACATTAAGAAGTTCTGATCCACGGCCTCTGACAGGTAACTACACGTTGCACAGTGTAAATCATATCCTTACAGCGGATAGGGCAACACACCACACATCGGTTTATTTTAAAGGAAAGACAATTATAACATAAGCAAACTGGAAGAATTTTGCGGCGTAGGCGTAGGTTTCCAAACTACAGTTCGAAAGTGCTTCACGAGCTCTACGTTTAGAATCATGTCTCATACTGACGGAATAGCTGATGGCTTTGCGTTCCCTTTCGACTGATTCCTCATATTGTACTCATGTACGCGATCAGTGTTTCGATGCTATCCACCGCAGAAGGCGCTGGCCATTCAACAAAACTCTTTCCCCAACTCAAACAAGCGATATCAGTCAATCATTATGTGGCAACCAACAGTGGCCCAGTGCATGGACGGGATGGAAAAGACATCATCGATGTACTCTGATAATAAGCATCACAGTTGATAGTGTGAACAATTTTACCAATTGTACAGTAAATTTAACACCGGCCGATGATGTGAGAGTGTGTTTCCCCAATTTGAGTATCATAGCTAAACCACCCTTTCTCCACTTTGCGAGTATAATTGCAAACATGGATAGATGATTGTGCAGTACGTCCATTCAGTGTTAATTCTCGAACACATAAATCAGCAAAGTATACCAGACAGCGCTCCACATATTTCTATCACATCGAGCATAGTGTTTTAATTTACGATCTATCTCTTTGTGTATGGGATTTACTGAGCATTCTCGTTCTCTTAACGTAAAATTAGAGAGTGGAAGACCCTCCTCACACTGTTATTGACCAATCCACCCTGGAGCACTGTTAGCGAATTAATCTGCAACCGATCAGAAGTATATTGCTACACTCCACATCTCGCGAATGAATAGAGCTTTCCAAGTCCTCACTAATCTAAGTGCACAATTTATCACGAGATGCACCTTTGTCGATGAGTCTAGCACTCCTTATCGATGTATAATAAGAGATTTCAAAGTGTCGTGATGTAATAGTGGACGGTTAAGAAAAACAAGAGACAGACGATTTTTATATTCGATGGATCTCCAGACAGAAGGAGTTCAACGCATTTTTACGTAAATCAAGCTATCTACTCTAAAGAATTTTCTAGAGTCTAGATCGGTACCTGAAAGGTACTTGTAAGAGAGAACATAAACACACCCACACCTAAGGTTACAATGTTCTGCTCTTAAAAGGAGCTATAATGTTAGATGGCTTGAATTTCCAACCTATCAGTCGTATGGAATGTAACTATGTTAATATTCCAATGTAAGAAATATATTTCAAGCGCAGAACATACGTCCTTCTTCCCGGTTTCTCTACCAGAAAACAGATAAAGCATGCGAAAATTACAAGTCATTCTGTCACAAACTCTGTAAACTGCACATATGTAGGGCAAATGTGTACACTGGGATTGCAGCGCCTCACAAGCACTTATTGTTAACTTAGTTATGTCGCTGAAGTCTCAATTTTACAGCCAAGATGCAATAAGGGGGGGGGGGGGGGGGATCGCATAAATCAAAGTTCGTTTAGAGGAATGTGCCAACAAGTTTGATCACACATGAGATGGAAGTCCTCTGATGACCGGCAGGTTTACCATTAACGATCGCAGTTAGACAGTGCTTTAAACCCCATACAGAACACGTGGCTGTATACGAGTAGAATGCAGGCTATGTCACGCGACTGATGCATTCAGACAGAGCACTGGGAAAAAAATTGACCAGCAGCAACTTCTCCTTCTCTAGAATGCAACAGTCAATCATTAAATCGTACCTCGTTACAGCTCTATCTCAGTCAATCACCCCGTCCACTCTCTGTTATCCTTTAACGCAGATGCAAGTAAGTGTAGAGGTTGGTTCAAATGGCTCTGAGCACTATGGGACTCAACTTCTGAGGTCATTAGTCCCCTAGAACTTAGAACTACTTAAACCTAACTAACCTAAGAACATCACACACATCCATGCCCGAGGCAGGATTCGAACCTGCGACCGTGGCGGTCTCGAGGTTCCAGACTGCAGCGGCCAGAACCGCACGGCCACTTCGGCCGGCCAGTTTAAAGGTGAATCTTTCTCTGTCCTCCTGAAAAGCATCAAATACAGTAGTCAACTCGCATGTATCACTGGTACCTCAATAGACATACAGTATAATGCTGCCTTGACAGAAAAAAAATGACTGCCTCACTCATTCCCTTCATTTCGATGCTGACGTTTCCTCAGATTCCTCTTGTTCCCATGTACAAATTGTTCGGTGCGAACGAGAAGATACGGAAGTACTTCCTCAATGGCCCCACATATCGGTGTATATTCGGTCAATTTACACCTATTAACGATTAATAAATAAATATATTTACAATTTTAAATTTTTGTTTGTGTTTTTCTTTCTCTAGAAAAATTGTCACGTTTGTGCACGTTAGTACACGTTTATGATGCAAGCCATCTAACATTATAGCCCGTTTTAAGAGCAGAATGTTGTAGCTTTAGGGATGCATGTGTTTATGTGCTCTCGTACCAATACCTTCCAGATACCGATCCTAGACTGTAGAACAATACTTTAGAGTTGATAGCTTGGTTGATTTATTTAAAAATGCGTCGAACTCCATTTGTCTGGAGATCCATCGCATATAGAAAACATCTGTTTCTTGTTCTTCTTAACCGTCCACTATTACATCACGACTCTTTGAAATTTGTTATTATACATCGATAATAATTGCTAACCTTCTCGATATGGGCGCATCTCGAGAAATCTTGAGTACTTGGATGGGTGAGGACTTGGAAAACTCTATTCATTTACCAGACATGGAGTGTAGCAATATATTTCTGATCAGTTGCAGATTAATTCGTTAACGGTGCTACAGGGCGGGTTGTTCAGTGACAGTGTGAGGAGGGTCTTCCACTCTCTAATTTTACGTTAAGAGAACGAGAATGCTCTGTAAATCCCATACACAAAGAGATAGATCGTAAATTAAAACACTATGCTCGATGTGATAGAAATATGTGGAGCGCTGTCTGGTATACTTTGCTGATTTATGTGTTCGAGAATTAACACTGAATGGACGTACTGCACAATCATCTATCCATGTTTGCTATTCTGGGGAAGCATTGCGAAATCTCTTTCTCCTCAGTGGACAGCACCGCAGCTATGAGTTATCGTGTGAGCAATGGTGCGTAGGTGACTTCTGTATCAGATGAAGTTAGTGGAACTTCTGTAGTTCTTAATTTTCTCTGTTTGGGGGTAGAGAATAAGAATGATAGCACGTTGGGGAAGATAGCTTTGAATGGACGCGGACCTGTAGTACTTGTATGCAGTTTGGGAATGCACCACAACGCGCGCATTTCCATCGAATGGTCAAAACATGCTCCTGTCGCATTAACTCAGGTTGTTCTGTTCCTACACGGGTTGGAGAAGGTGGTGGGTATCGTTTTCTCTGACTTTTGCTCAGTTCTGACTAAAATTGGAGCGATCACATGCGCGACGCTGTAGTAACGGGAGCAGCTGCAGGATGTGTAGGGACTGGCTGAAACCAGGTTTTAATTTTACTCTAACAGACAGGTTCGAGGATGGTGACTCGTTGCGAGATATGAGAGTGCCAGAAATATGATTGAGTAGTGGTTGTAATCATTAAAGGAATTGTCAATAAGATCCAACGCCGGTATGTGCATGAATGGAATGAGCTGTTTCCAAATCCCAGACATCATTTCTAGCGGATAGCGTAACACTAGAGATCTGAGAAGCTAGTGTAAATTTGCTCTCGACCTTGAATTGGTACATCATCTACTACTACTCTTTGTGATCCTTCTCAATCAGTCATCGCCTATAACTCACTGGGTATATCGCGGAACATCTGATATGGTCTCGAGACAGAATGCGCTACAAATACTATGGAATCATCTAGCTGAGGCAGTGTAAGGGAGCCGCAAATACCGCTTACATACCACGATCCTTAGCCGAATCACATTCAAAATGCGGTAAATTTATCACGAGGTTGCGTCGTGGGCTACGTGTTGGCCTCATAATAGACGTTCCTATGATCACCGTCATGGTATTTGTCCAGAAAAAACCACCTCATTCAATGGTAATATTGTAGCTTGATTTGTCAAGAGGCTATAGCTTGTAACATGGAAACTTGTGTGCACATGTAGAACCAAGACTGCTTGGGACAGTAACACACAGTACTTGTTGCGATCGAGTTTTTTAAACACCTGGTCGATTACATCTCTCTTTGTAGTACAGGGTGGTAGGACTTGCAAGAAAAAAACTTGTGAGACATGTCCACCCATGCCTAAGTTTGTCCCAGTATTATTTCATATCGAAAGCAATCAGCTTTTGACGAAGTATTTTAATTAATAGTGGGGGATGCTTGAGAGGTCCACGTTTGAGAAACAGGTTTATAAAAGTATGTGTTTGTGCAAAGGAAATGATTATGTCCAGTCGTAAGGAGGCTATGGATTTGGCTTGGCGTACTGTGATAGCAAAGTAAAGAGTATATCGAGTCATAAGAGAGGTCGTGATATTTATATTTGAAGCGCCACTGCCTACAGCAGGGTGTATTTCCGATACTTCGCTCATTGTCGAATGACGTTCAGTTGAGACCACGACCGTAATATGGGCGGTTTTCGTGATCAAATGGAAATTTGATAAGGTCGTGTATGGAGGTGCATTCGCGCAGGACCGTTATTCTCTCTCATGTAAATTATTCGGTTGACTGCTTCTGCACATTTTGCGCCTCTATTTAGTAGAGAGAAGATCGACTGTGTGTTTTCTCTAAACGACGGAAAGATGTTATATGACTTGTCAATTATAGAGATGATTTGGAATCTGTTACATCAGCGTGATCGGTATTCGCGAGAGGTAATATCATTTTTCATCTGTTTGTTTCTAGTTACTCAGTGGTCTAGAGCACCCTCCACCTGGCTAAAGTTTCGGGTTTATAGATAAATTATTTCCAGTCTATATCTTCTGAATTACGCTGCGTGAGCAATCGGTTGCTACTGCAGTGTGCTTCATATCGAGAAGTACCGCGAAAATGGTATAATATTATTTTAAGCCATGCTAAAATACTTGTGTTCTTGTATTCAAGCTCCTGTCATCAGAGGGAGAGCAGTGTAATTGAGTGAGAGTCTTTCTGTATTGGACAATATGTATGGCAGCAATCGTTATATTTAATTGTAGTTACACTGATAGATATGTTCCTGGCTTCCAATATCCTTGTGAGTCTGGCATGTATTTGATGATCTATAGACAACGTAATGAGTTTGAGTGTCATTGCAATTTGGCGATGTGTTCAAATAGTTTTACTTCTGAAAGTGCCGTCTGCAGAAAGAAAGAACAGGTGGGTGGTGCTTCGAAACTGATGGCAACAGTAATTCTGCGGGTAAATTCGATAAGAGCCATTCATAATGCTCGATTCATTCACATCCTTTTTGCTGGGATATGGGAGCCTCTATAAAGCGGTGAGAACATTTGCGTGTATTGAGACCAGGAAGGTTATCACATGATGGAGTGGGTCCGTGAGGAAGACTGCATTCAATGTTATACTGCGTTATTTTCGTAAACTGGTTCTGTTAGGGCAAGAATTTTCGTGCATACAAACTGAGACATCAAGAAAGCGAGCGTTAACTATATCTGGGACACTATACAATTTCCGTGAGGTCGACTCAGTTCTTGTTTCTTATGTAGTTATGGTGACACGAGTATAAGATTGAGAACATTATTAGATGCGTTTGCGAAGGATTCTAGCTACTCTGTCATTAACGGTAAAGACACGTGCTGCCTGGAGGTGTCTCGCATATGGGGGTTGTGCCTTGGAGTTCTGTTCCATCTGAATAAAAGTGGCTGTATACCTGAAAATAGGTGCAACTTTCACAAGCACCTGCGGAGTCTCGGGTCTGTGACTGTGCGCGCTTCCCTGGCCGATCGCGCCAGCAGCTGTGTCTAGGTGAACACATATTTAGACAGGTATTCCTCAGGTGCCAAGTATGAAAGGTGCGCCACTGCCTCATGTGTGTGGGACCTTACGGGGCATTTGCGTGCGGAATGACAGCTGAAGACCATATCACTTGGCGGTGGGCTACAGGTAGCCTCCTGTGTCCTCTAGTGGCCAGCGGGTGGCGGACAGTTCTTGTGCATGTTGATTGCTTTACTTTGGGAGCGGGTCTGTAGGCTGTGCTATGCGTTATGTGGACAGTATATGATATCGTATCTTCACATCTGTATACTGCATTATTTAGGAGCAGTGTGCGGGTCTGTGCTGACATTATTTCGGTAAAGTAGGAGTTGTTTGCATGTCTGCAGACCATGTATTGTGACCCCTAGCACATCAGGGAGAGTGTTTAGTGTCAGTGGGATAAATACACTCCTGGGAATTGAAATAAGAACACCGTGAATTCATTGTCCCAGGAAGGGGAAACTTTATTGACACATTCCTGGGGTCAGATACATCACATGATCACACTGACAGAACCACAGGCACATAGACACAGGCAACAGAGCATGCACAATGTCGGCACTAGTACAGTGTATATCCACCTTTCGCAGCAATGCAGGCTGCTATTCTCCCATGGAGACGATCATAGAGATGCTGGATGTAGTCCTGTGGAACGGCTTGCCATGCCATTTCCACCTGGCGCCTCAGTTGGACCAGCGTTCGTGCTGGACGTGCAGACCGCGTGAGACGACGCTTCTTCCAGTCCCAAACATGCTCAATGGGGGACAGATCCGGAGATCTTGCTGGCCAGGGTAGTTGACTTACACCTTCTAGAGCACGTTGGGTGGCACGGGATACATGCGGACGTGCATTGTCCTGTTGGAACAGCAAGTTCCCTTGCCGGTCTAGGAATAGTAGAACGATGGGTTCGATGACGGTTTGGATGTACCGTGCACTATTCAGTGTCCCCTCGACGATCACCAGTGGTGTACGGCCAGTGTAGGAGATCGCTCCCCACACCATGATGCCGGGTGTTGGCCCTGTGTGCCTCGGTCGTATGCAGTCCTGATTGTGGCGCTCACCTGCACGGCGCCAAACACGCATACGACCATCATTGGCACCAAGGCAGAAGCGACTCTCATCGCTGAAGACGACACGTCTCCATTCGTCCCTCCATTCACGCCTGTCGCGACACCACTGGAGGCGGGCTGCACGATGTTGGGGCGTGAGCGGAAGACGGCCTAACGGTGTGCGAGACCGTAGCCCAGCTTCATGGAGACGGTTGCGAATGGTCCTCGCCGATACCCCAGGAGCAACAGTGTCCCTAATTTGCTGGGAAGTGGCGGTGCAGTCCCCTACGGCACTACGTAGGATCCTACGGTCTTGGCGTGCATCCGTGCGTCGCTGCGGTCCGGTCCCAGGTCGACGGGCACGTGCACCTTCCGCCGACCACTGTCGACAACATCGATGTACTGTGGAGACCTCACGCCCCACGTGTTGAGCAATTCGGCGGTACGTCCACCCGGCCTCCCGCATTCCCACTATACGCCCTCGCTCAAAGTCCGTCAACTGCACATACGGTTCACGTCCACGCTGTCGCGGCATGCTACCAGTGTTAAAGACTGCGATGGAGTTCCGTATGCCATGGCAAACTCGCTGACACTGACGGCGGCGGTGCACAAATGCTGCGCAGCTAGCGCCATTCGACGGCCAACACCGCGGTTCCTGGTGTGTCCGCTGTGCCGTGCGTGTGATCATTGCTTGTACAGCCCTCTCGCAGTGTCCGGAGCAAGTATGGTGGGTCTGACACACCGGTGTCAATGTGTTCTTTTTTCCATTTCCAGGAGTGTATATTCCATCTCTAAATAAAATGTTCCAAAATAAATAGAGTGCACTCCTTCCTTCCTCTTCCCAGCAGCCCAGCGCGGCCTGAGTCATTTTCGCGCCATTTTCCCCCTACAGACCACCACCTGGGATTAGGTCATAGGAGGGATGACAGTACCCTCTGGTGGCAGTAATGTGTACTAGGTCAGTTTTAGTCTAGATCTCGTGGTGGTTGCAATATACAAACTTATGTCTATAATAGGCAGAGTCTTTTCCTACCATTTCACCCACCATATTGGGTGATGTCATGCACTGTACACATTAGTGCATGTTAGTACACGTTAGTTCACGTTAGTACACTTTAGTACACGTTAGTACTCATTAGCCCAAAAGTATGGGTTGGTAATGGGACGTGGCAGATGATTGAGGATCGTGGTGGAGACTTTAACTGTTTCCTTCCAAGTTCAGGTATGTGTGGCATTCTCGAAAATTCATTCCAAGTCCATGGTAGCACTCTCTGGTGGTGTCAATATGCACTAGGCCTTGTGGTGAACACAATGTATGCCGCCATCTTGCATAATGGCAGCCGTGTCGTCAGATGTCGTCGCAGACGACACAGTCCTCTGCTGGTGGTAGTGTGTACTAAGTCAGTTGGAGTCCAGACCTCCTGGCGAACACAATGGATGGTGGTGCAGTCTATAATTGTTTAAATAAAGACTGGTGCATGATTTCGATAGTTGACGATTAGCAAACATGTTTGCAGAGTCTTTTAGATGGGTTATTATTTTGACAATTTAGGAGTTGTGTGGCTCTCTGTATGTAAATGTATTGCATTATTTACGAGTGGTTTGCATGCCTGTAGGCTGTTTAATGCGTTATTTTGACAGTTTACAATTGGCAGGCACGTGTGTAGAGCATTATACATGAATTAGTTAGGAGTAGTTTGCAGGTCTGTATGCTGTGTGGCATGTCAGAGCGTGTGTTCTGTATCACTGTGATAAATATACTCCATCCCTAAATAAATTGTTCTAAAATAAATAAAGTACACTCCTTCCTCTCTCCAGCAGCCAAGTGCAGGCTGATTCCCCTCTCCACGAATCCCTAGGAAGAGTTGGTGGTGAGGTGACTGAGGTTGGTCCAAGTGTTTTATCTTTGCATCAATTTTCTTAGGTTGGTAGCGAAACCCCAAGTGACCTTTCTTTACTGCCAAAATTCAAACTTGGCTCCAGTTCCTAGGAAGAGGTGGTGGTCGGGTGACTTAGGTTAGTAGAGGTAGGCAAAGTGACCCATCTTCGCGTGATTTTCTTAGGATTTTTTTAGCGAAACCAGGTAGGCCAAGTGACCTAACTGCCCGCGATTTTCATAGCTTTGTAGCGAAAACCCAAGTGACCTTTCTTTACTGCCGAAATTCAAACTTGGTGCCAGTTCCTAGGAAGAGGTGTCGGTCGGGTGACTTAGGTTAGTAGAGGTATCCCAAGTGTCCTATCTTCCTACGATATTCTTAAGTTAATATAGATAACTGTGATGTGATGCATCATCCTGTTGGAATTTGAGCTTTGTGTCATTTTTCTGTAGGTAGGGAGCGGAGGGGGCATGGCACTTTCCCATCAAAATTCAAACTTGCCACCAAAATCCACCATGTTGAATTATGTCATTGCCGCCATATGGGATGATGTCATGCACTGTTGGCAATTCTACACGCCGCCATCTTGGATGACGTCATCGCCACCGTTTTGGATGCATCTGGCAACAATGCAGAGTGGGGTAGAATGGGCTTTGTTGTAAAACTGGAGATTTGTTTTGGTTTTTTATCTACGTTGTTGAAAGAGTAAAATATACAGACAAGTCTTACACAGAGCGACTGCATTGCTATTTAAATACGGCTCGTTTGCAGCTTCCCCCTCCTCACGCTGAGATAACGTGGTGTGGCGGTGGGAGAAACGCGCCAGCTAGGCTGAGTTCCATGCCACTCGTGTCGAGGTACGACCCACAGACCGAATTCATAGACACCCTCGATACAGAATGTCTATACGAAGCAGATAAACTTAAAGACAATATTATATAACTGTAAGAGAACGTAGATGATGATGATATGGGAGATATGATACTGCGAGAGGAATTTGATAGAACACTGAAAGATCTAAGTCGAAACAAAGCCCTGGGAGTAGACGACATTCCGTCAGAACTGCTGATAGCCTTTGAGGAGCCAGCCATGACAAAACACTTCCATCTGGTGTGCAACCTACGAGACTGGCGAAATACTCTCACTGTTAAATGATAATATAATCATTCCAGTTCCAAAGAAAGCAGTTGCTGACAGGTGTAAAATTACCGAACAATCAGTTTTATAAATCATAGTTGCAAAATAATAATACGAATTCTTTACAGAAGAATGGAATAACTGGTAGAAGCCAACCTCGGGGAAGCTCAGTTTGGATTTGGGAGAAATATAGGAACATGCGAGACAATACTGACCCTCCGACTTATCTTAGAAGGTAGGTTAAGGCAAGGTTAATCTACGTTTCTAGCATTTGTAGACTCAGAGAAAGATTTTAACACTGTTGGCTGCAGTATTCTCTGTGAAATTCAGAAGGCAGCAGGTGTAAAATACAGGAAGTGAAAGGCTATTTGCAACTTCTACAGAAACCAGACTGCAGCTATGAGAGTCGAGGCGTATGAAAGGGAAGCAGTTGTTCAAAAGGGAGAGAGACAGTGTTGTAGACTACCCCGATATTATTCATCTGTATATTGGGCAAGCAGTAAAGGAACCCAAAGGAGACTTCAGAATCGGAACTACAGTTCAGGGAGAAGAGATAAAAACTTTAAGGTTTTGCCGATGACATTATAATTCTGTCAGAGCCAGCAAAGCACTTGGAAGAGCAGTTAAACGGAATAGACAATGTCTTCAAAAGAGGATGTAAGACGAACATCAACAAAAGCAAGACAAGGATAATGGAATGTAGTCGAAGTCAATTAGGTGATGCTGAGGAAATTAGACTATGAAACGAAACACTCAGAGCAGTAGATAAGTTTTGTTATTTGGGCAGCAAAATAAGTGATAAAGGCCGAAATATAGGGGATATAAAATGTAGATTGCCTATAGCAAGAAAAGCGTTTCAGAAGAAGAGAAACGTGTTAACATCTGATATAGATTTAAGTGTTAGGACGTCTCTTCCAAATGTGTTTGTATGGAGTGTAGCAGTATATGGAAGTGAAACATGAACGATAGACAAGTTAGACAAGAAGAGAACAGAAGCTTTTGAAATATGGTGTTGCAAAAGAATGCTGAAGATCATATGGGTATATCTTGTAACTAATGAGGAGCTACTGAGTAGAACTGGGAAGGAAAGAAAAATGTGGCGCAACCTAACTAGAAGAACGAATCGGTTGATGAAACACATTCTGAGACATCACCGGTTCACTAGTTTAGTTTTGGAGGGAAATGGGGAGGGGGGGGGGGTGAGGGAGTAAAACTCGTAGATGAAAACCTAGAGATGAATGCAATAAGCAGATTTGGAAGGACATGTGTAGCAGATGAAGATAAAGAGGCTTGCACAGGATGGAGTAGTATGGAGAGCTCCATCATACCAGTCTCCGGACTGAAGACTACAACAACAACACACCTGCCAGGCTGCCAGGCAGGTAAAGCAAAGACACACGTAAATTCTTCTTACACAGCTGACTATTAAAACTGCAACACAATGAAGGCGGCATGCAACTGCTGTCAAGCTCGCATCAAACATACTACATGTTTTGATATGTGAATGATTAGCGGTTCACTGTAGCCCACAAAGTACGCAGAAACAACGAAATCTCCATTCTACATCTAAAGGCTGCACAGACGGTTTCACTTTCAGAAACCACATTTGAATGTTCGTTGTTTGTGAGAAGTACGTGTTATGTGTCCTCTGAGAAGGAGAACTGTCTGCCAAAAAGTGTCGGAAGCATTGTGACCTATCGAGACTGTAGTTTACCGTATTTTGATACTGCTACTCGTGTCGATTTCACCACTTTAAGGTGAATATGGAATCGATGCGTTCAGGAGGGATACACTCAACGCAATACTGGATTTCAGTGGCCTCACGTAAAGAGCCCCCGAGAGGATACACATATTGACTTGACTGTGCAGCAAGATGAGTATCCATACGAACAGTGCGATGCCGTCAGGAGCACTACGGACCGTTACTACAGCGACTGTTGTTGCTTCCCTTGATCCAGCAGCGGAGAGAGGTGGTCCGACACTGGCGCGCTCAATGAACTCAGTGGACACAGGAGTGGCATCACGTAATCTTCTCACACAAGTAAGCGCCTTGTTGGACGTTTCGGTGTGTGGAGACTCTGGGGACAATGAATGTTGCCACATTACATTCGCCATCGCATATGGACGCAGCACCTGGTGTGATGAAATCAGTTGCCACTGGTTATATAGTACGATCTCCTGCGATTCACGTAACAGGTAATTTGGACGGCAGCTGCTACATCTCTAACGTGTTTAAGCCTATCGTATTAGTCTCTATGATGTTATTTCAACGAAATAACGCAAGACCGCTTGACGCCTGTGCTGTCCCGACCTACTTCCACCGAAAATATCTGATCATGGATCTTTGAGATACTGTCGTGCCAATACTCTCCGACCGCAACGATTGATCAACGCTGGCACTTAGCTGAATCAGGGTGGAATGACGACCCATATCTGTCAACTAAGCTCAGTTAGACTCGATAGCCACCCGACTAGAGCACTAGAGCCACTGTTGCTGCCAACATTGGCAGCTCTGTGTACCAAACTTCTCTCCCTATACACCATAACATCACCTACAAATATTCTTCCCACGAAATTCCGTTATTTGCAGTTTTAATGTCCAGCAGTGTAATTACAACGCCATTGCTATTCAGTTGTTGACGGTAGCCTGAATTCATGTAGAAACAGGTTTGAATAACTATACTACCGATAAAGATCTGCAGTGTTGACCTGAGCTTGTTTTCTTTCAGTCATATTAGAATTCTACGGGGCCGACTTGGGTGCGGAAATACATGGTGCTTATAGCGATACAGCATTCATCGTATAGTAGACCTGAGCCATTAACAAATTTACTTGCGATGTAATGTATTTTTTTCCTAGACAGAGAGTAGAAAACATAATTACAGTGCTTGGGTATTGTGATTGCGGCCGGGGCTTGAGATTTTAAATTCAATCATGAGATGTAATGTAAGAATGAAATCAAACTTCTTTTGAATAATAAAATCTTAACATCAACCTTGAAACATTTATGACACGAAATTTTATTCATCTCGTTTGCTTCTATGAGAAAACAGAAAAATTACCCAAATTTCCTCTATTGCGTTGTTTAGCCAATCCTCGGCTGTATTTTAAGTTTAAGAGAGTACCATACGTTATAGCACTTGAGGGTCTACAGCATTGCCTACTTGGCGTGGTGTGCATTGTTAAGGGATACGTATAGCCATGCTGAACGTCCGTCTGTATGCTTTTCGAGCTCCTCGTACAGGCAGTGAAGGCCCAAAGGATGTCCACCGGTTGCCGCGTCATCCTCTGCGTTGCGGCGTCATGCGGATGCGGTATGAAGGCGCATGTGTTCGGCACACCGCTCTCCCGGCCGTTTTGCAGACTTTCCCAAGCGTGAACCCGCTACTACTCGGTCAAGCAGCACCTCCATTGGCATCACGCGGCTGAGGGCACCTTTGGCAGTACTGAGAATGGATCCTGTGTCCTCCGCATGGCAGCTATCTACGCTGATCACTCAGAAATTGATCAGAACTGCGCGAAGAGGGGATCATCATCGGCTGATGGGACTAATACTTCCTGAAACGACATGTTTTGTTAACTGTTCGCTTGGATCTGTCATGAACGTGGATTGTTTGTAGAAACTGCGTACTCCGTATGCCATTAACATACGAATCGAGTGCCGACTACAACAGTGTAGGGAGGTTCACCGACATACTACAGTGGAGCAGTTCGTGATCCAAAACACCACACGGCAACCACTTCTGCTTACCCCAACAGTCGAGCTTTCTTCTGCGCAAAGACCTCACATTCAGTCGTCGTTAGCACAGCAAATGAATTGGGAAAGCTATTTCCGATTTACACAGACTAATCGAATATGAAAGATGAAATCAATGCAGAGTGTGCACTGACTTCAATGGGGAAACTGTTCCACATTCCTCGAGAATCTTCTGTATTTACAGCCAAAACAGTTGTGTTAATAGAGGCACTGGAGCTTGTCAGAACAATCCCAGTAATGAAAGTGTTCCTAATAACATACAGGATGCCTGTTGTGTAACTACTGGAAGATAGTAAGTGGTCCAGGCCAGAGAATCACTTCACAATGAAAACAGTAAAGGAGCTTATAGAATGCAGAAGCTGCAAACAATCAATAGAAGTAGTGTGGGTTTGCAGACAAGCGTATATTGGAACCACGAAAAGAAGCGTCAACAGCCACATAGCCGAACACAAAAGGAACTGTCATCTGGGACATATCGGATACTCTGTCGCAGCAAAATGTTCTTAGAAACAGGACCCACGAACTAAAATTCAGTGGCACGAGCGTTTTAGCAAGGACATCGCATTATCATTCACTCATGTGTAGAGCAGCAATCGAGATTCATAAACACCATAATAATTTTAATAGAAAAGAAGAAATTGTGAAGTTAGATAAAGTATGAATGTAGACTTTGCACCAACAGAATGAGAGTCGATTATTTTTAATCGAGAACGATGACGCCATCCAGAGATAATCACACAGGTCGGCATCATGTGACGTATGGTAGCGCCTTCTATGCGCTCTATGATTACGAGAGCCACTCAAGCCTTAGCAGTCCCCATCAAAATACGCTACTGGCCATTAAAATTGCTACACCAAGAAGAAATGCAGATGATAAACGGGTATTCACTGGACAAATATATTATACTAGAACTGACATGTGATTTAATTTTCACGCCATTTGGGTGCATAGATCCTGAGAAATCAGTACCCAGAACAACCACCTCTGGCCGTAATAACGGCCTTGATACGCCTGGGCATTGAGTCAAACAGAGCTTGGATGGCGTGTACAGGTACAGCTGCCCATGCAGCTTCAACACGATACCACAGTTCATCAAGAGTAGTGACTCGTATTGTGACGAGCCAGTTGCTGGGCCACCATTGACTACGCGTTTTCAATTGGTGAGAGATCTGGAGAATGTGCTGGCCAGGGCAGCAGGCGAACATTTTCTGTATCCAGAAAGGCCCGTACAGGACCTGCAACATGAGGTCGTGCATTATCCTGCTGAAATGTAGTGTTTCGCAGGGATCGAATGAAGGGTAGAGCCACGGGTCGTAACACATCTGAAATGTAACGTCCAGTGTTCAAAGTGCCGTCAATGCGAACAAGAGGTGACCGAGACGTGTAACCAATGGCACCCCATACCATTATTGCCAGTATGGAAATGACGAATACACGCTTCCAATGTGCGTTCACCGCGATGTCACCAAACACTGATGCGACCATTATGAAGCTGTAAACAGAACCTGCATTCATCCGAAAAAATGACGTTATGCCATTCGTGCACCCATGTTCGTCGTTGGGTACACCATCGCAGGCGCTCCTGTCTGTGATGCAGCGTCAAGGGTAACCGCAGCCATGGTCTCCGAGTTGATAGTCCATACTGCTGCAAACGTCGTCGAACTGTTCGTGCCGATGGTTCTTATCTTGCAAACGTCCCCATCTGTTGACTCGGGGATCGAGACGTGAGTGCACGATCCGTTACAGCCATGCAGATAAGATGCCTGTCAGCTCGACTGCTAGTGGTACGAGGCCGTTGCGATCCAGCACGGCGTTCCGTATTACCGTCCTGAACCCACCGATTCCATATTCTGCTAACAGTCATTGGATCTCGACCAACGCGAGCAGCAATGTCGCGATACAACAAACCGCAATCGCAATAGGCTACAATCCGACCTTTATCAAAGTTGGAAACGTGATGGTACGCATTTCTTCTCCTTACACGAGGTATCACAACAACGTTTCACCAGGCAACGCCGGTCAACTTATAACACTGTTAAACACTGCATTCAGTCGGGAGAATCAATCGTGTGGACAATTTGTTCCTTTTACGAAAGATTGCGAATTCCAGATGTGTACAAAGCCTTTTTGGACGAGTTAACACAGACTCAGTGATTGCAGGCTCTCTTCGACACAGCTGAAACTTCCCCACTAATTACAGGGCCAACGTGATCATCAAATGATTCAGAAAAAACTCATTCGTTCATTCACTCCAGAACAAAAAGTCACAAACCTTATTTATGAAGGAAATTGTGTATTAAATCCATCTCCATTACATGTCCAGATCTCCGGTGATTCCACGTCTTAATTATTTTCCTTTTACAGTCTCTTTCTCTTCAAACAAACCGCTAGCGGCACAAATGTTAATTGGCTCGCTTTAACGAGAAGAAAAGCAGAATATGTATCTCTCAGAAACACGTCAATCCCTCAACAGATACTCTAGAAGCTGTCCTAGTTACCACTCTAACAACCATGGAGAATGCATATATGCATCTCTGTTATTTCAAAGAATAAACGCACTAGAAAATACTTTGGCGTCGTCGAGCTGTCGCCGCATATGTTACGAGAAAATCAGATCAGATACTTTTCCAAAGTGAATGAATGTGGATGGTTTGATTGATAAATGATTAATTGGTGCGTGGTAGAGGGTATTTTCTGTGGGGACATTACAAACTGCTGTTTGTGTATGAGAAATCGGTTGGTAACTTTCCTCATGTCAGCACGTTGTAGGTGTCGCCACCGGCGCCAACCTTGTGTGAATGCCCTGAAAAGCTAATCATTTGCATATCACAGCATCTTCTTCCTGTCGGCTAAATTTCGCGTCTGTACCACGTCATCTTCGTGGTGTAGCAATTTTAATGTCCAGTAGTGTAATAGAAAACTGGAAACCCACCATCCCGGAAGCAGCACTAGACCTAACACGACTCAAGAAGCGACTCCAGCGGCAGATGAGACGAGCTGTCAACCCAGACCTAAAGAGACAATGGATTATATCAAATGCTAAAATCAAAAGACTAATATCTGAACACAGACAAAAACAATGAGACGACACATGCAGCAAATTGGACTACAGGAATGGGGGCAAGTTCAAATGGCTCTGAGAACTATGGGACTTAACATCTGTGGTCATCAGTCCCCTAGAACTTAGAACTACTTAAATCTAACTAAGGACATCACACACATCCATGCCCGAGACAGGATTCGAACCTGCGACCGTAGCGGTCATGCGGCTGCAGACTGAAGCGCCTAGAACCGCACGGCCACGCCGGCCGGCTGGGGCAAGTTCTGGAACAGATTCAAAACAGTCACAGGGCAACGTCAGTCACACACTAACACCTTGATACTAAACAATGAAGCTACAATAGACCCCCGTGAGCAAGCAACGGCCTTCAAAGAAACATTACAGTTAGTATACTCATTTCCAAATGACAACATATTCGACGACACATTCAGACAACACGTAGATACGCAACTAGAAACCCTGCTAAGCTCCCCAGCAATTGAAACAGAAGAACAGCAGGCCCTCACCAAAGGCATCATGGACGCAGATATCGAAGATGCGATCTTCTCAGGACGCAACTCCACTACAGCAGCGAATGACATCAGACGAATTCACCAACAGAAGCCTCCTTCCACACCATAGTCCCCATCCTATCCCTCATTTTTAACTACTGCCTACACAATGAGACAATACCAGCAAACTGGAAGACAAGCAAGACTATCATGATCCCCAAACCTGACAAACCTATGACAGACCCAAAATCATACAGATCCCTATCTCTACCGGACGTGATTGGAAAGACCTATGAAAGAATAATAAGTGACAGCCAAAGAACTTACGTTGAGACGAAAGAGCTATTTCCCCTCACACAAGCAGGATTCAGACACAGCCAATCGACTAACGACCCACTCCTCAAACTGACAGACAGTATTACCAAAGGGTTCAACCAGGGAAATTGCATACTCGCAGTGTTCCTGGACATAGAACGAGCTTTCGACAAACTATAGCACCAGCGCCTGCTGTTCAAACTAATCAGCACGGGCATCCCAAGCAAAGTAGTAAGGCTAATCAAAACATATATTTCCAACCGGACCTGCAGGGTGCATGTCGCCAACAAGGTGTCGGAAGCCTTTATTCCACAAGCTGGCGTCCCCCAAGGTGGCATCTTGTCCTCACTTCTGCACACCCTCTACACTGCCGACGTACGTACCGTAGCAGCTCCCAACGAAGCAACTGGACTAAATGCAGACGACACGGCCTACTGGTGTACATAATTACGTAAGCGACACTGCAACGCAAAACGACTACATACCTCCACCGATTAAAAACTTGGATGGGAAAATAGAGAATACGATATAAACCAACAAAGACACAGACAATCCTCTTCAGACACAGACGCCTAACAAAGAAGATACAACAGAACGAACACGACGTACACTCTGGAATAGCCCCCTACAACTAAACGACACGGCCAGATACCTAGGAGTATACTTACACAAACATCTCAACTGGAAGATCCACCTGACGCACCTCCTCAACAAAACCCTACTCAGACAAAACCTAATACGGCATGTGCAGGGACGCTTCCACGGCAGCAACACACAAACCGCACTGCACACACACAAAACCTTCATTCGCCCAGTTTTAGCGTACGCAGCAGCCCCGCTGGAAGGCATACACGCACCAATTGCGAAAAGACTGTTTAGCGCAGAACGCAGACTCCTACGCAGTATCGCGAGGCTACCTTATATAACACCCAGAAACGAAGTCTACGAAGCAACCAGATTGGAGTCATTACAAACCAGACTAGCCAGGCTGAAATCCAGATACGGAATCATATCCTAAACAAAAGACCAGATATGGAAGACACTATCACAGTTAACCACAAATAAACAGGACACCTAAATTCAAATACACGACACCCTCCCACACAATCGCACGCAACACAGCAAAGATGTACCCTGATCTCGCTGCCGCCTTGTCACCACTCACAACAAATACCACCATCCTCCCGCACCTAGACGAAAGAACACACGAATAAAACACAAACATTACGATTCACACAAGAACAAGGCCCATTAAAAGAACCGCCAACGACATACCAAATAAAATCCCTACTCCCTTCCACTTCCCGCTCCCTCGCTCTGCACCCTAATCAACAAAAATGGGGATAAAGCTGAGTGTAAACACAAACATAATGTACAACTAAATGTAACAAACAAGAAGGGAAAATGCTACTATATACGGATACCTTCCTACCAACCACCTATCACGAGTATAAAATCCTCTCACTACTATTATTGTTCCTACTATTGCGCTTATTAATTTCAATTTCCTATGTATGTTTCTACCTAGTTTCCTCTGTAAAAATTGAAATTGTAAAATACATGTATTGTAATATTAATAAATTGCTTGTATTGTAAACTAGCTACAAATATGAATTATAAATGTTAAAGAACAAACTGCATTGTAAAATTAGTTAAAAGAACAAACTGCATTGTAAAATAAGTTAAAATATCATTGCTAAATGTTAAAGAAGCAAAGAAACTTGCACTGTATAGCAAGAAAAATGTAATAAATGAATAAAAATTGTTAAAACCGTGGCTGTAAAGGGCAAAGAGCAAGCCCTCAAACAGCCAGCTCTGCCCCCTCAGGGCAGAGAATGAAAAGTGAAAAAAAAAAAAACCTTAGCTGCAGTAACCGTTTTACCTCGGAAGATGTCTCCCGCACCGAGCGAGGTGGCGCAGTGGTTAGACACTGGACTCGCATTCGGGAGGACGACGGTTCAATCCCGTCTCCGGCCATCCTGATTTAGGTTTTCCGTGATTTCCCTAAATCGTTTCAGGCAAATGCCGGGATGGTTCCTTTCAAAGGGCACGGCCGATTTCCTTCCCCATCCTTCCCTAACCCGAGCTAGCGCTCCGTCTCTAATGACCTCGTTGTCGACGGGACGTTAAACAACACTAACCAAGATGTCTCCCGCATTTGGAGACACTGAGACGCAACGTCAGGAAGCAGTTTTATACATCGACCTCAGTCTCTCAGCCTCAAAGTTTTAACTAAGGAAAATCCAAAACTAAAACTTTATAACGTTTAATGAAAACGCTCGTCAGACGACGAAGGAGGTAATTTCTAATGGGATATTTCTTGATATTAAGATTTCATGTACAGAATTTTGTATCTGCCTTGCATCGAGAACCAGAAACGACTAGCGAGAACAATGGAACACCTCAAAACTTGTTCGGACGAAGGCGCTACACTGAAGTAGAATATATTATCCAGATCAAGATCTGTTTTAAAAATCGTATTTTTTCACTACGTTTAGACGCCACAATATGCAGAATGAGATTTGGACAAAAATCTTTCGTTTTTCTTGATGCAATAATTTACCAACAGCCGTATGTATTGTAGAAATTTATTTTATGAACTTCTTATGTGCTACCAGGTTCGGCATTACACTGATGCCATCTTCAGGCCCCACACGTCATAGTCATAAAATCGTTGTACACGGAAGGATCCATATAACTGGATCCATGAATCAAATCGCTATGCAACACGGATTCAGTTATATGACTCCTTCCGTGTATAGCGATTTTACGATTATGACGTGTGGGGCCTGAAGATGGCATCAATGTAATGCCGAAACTGGCAGCACATAAGAAGTTTATAAAATAAATTTCTACAATACATTCGGCTGTTGGTAAATTATTGCATGCCAGCCGTTGTCCCACAGTCCCACAGTCCATAATGGATCAACAAAGATTAAAAATCTTTCGGTCCCACTTGTATAGAATCAAGTTCAAGGGAGCGCAATTTTTTGACTGTAACAATAAAACTGACAGAGATCTAAATTGCATGTTGTTCTCTTACAGCATGTATGAAGTTGCGTGGTAAAAACATATGCAGCAGTTCATCACATGTCCAGTTCCCAAAGAACATTATTTTACTTTCCAGTGAGAACAATGTGCAAATTTTTACAAAACTCGTTGAATTCATTTTGGAAAGCAATTTTACGCTTTCTACTTGAATTTCAAAGTAATTTGATTGCTATCATCATGACACTGGAAGACGTACTGTTTTAATGTGTGTTTCATATGATATGTGTTTTGACATGTACGAGTATTGAGCAGTAAGTAGTGAGTTGAGTGTTGAGCTATCTAGCAGGTTCACTGAAAGGTATTGGTTCTGCAGACTTGAGCTTAAAATACAATGGAACTCGTTTAAAATACAATAACAGTAATTAATTGTGCATCTGACAACGACAAAACAGCATGAATGTAAGGTCTTAGGGCGCGATGTCAATAAAATAAAATAAAAAAGCCCTCCGAAGCAGACATATAGTGAGTGCAGCCGTGCCAAAGGCAGCGCATCAATGAAAAAGAGCCGAGTGCGCCCACAGTATCGAAACCCTGCTACTTGTGACTGTCGATGGGAAGCCTTCTACTATGAGTACTGTTCCTGCTCCTGGTATCGAGGAATATCGGTGCATTCGGCGAGAAACGTCGGAAAACAAACAATAAATCACCATAGGACCTATGTATGAAGGAGTTTCCAACATCTACATCTACATGATTCCTCTGCAGTTCACACTTTTGTGTTGGCAGAGGGTTCGTAGAACAACTTCGAGATTATTTATGCATCGTTTTAATGCCAAACAGCACTTGGAAAAATGAACACCTAAAGTTTTACAAGCTAGCTCTGATTTTTCTTATCCTATTATGATGGTCACTTCTCCCCACACAAGTGGGAGTCAACAAACTACTTTCGGATTCGGAGGAGAATTGTTAATGATTGAAATTTCGTGCCAGCCGCGGTGGTCTAGCGGTTCTAGGCGCGCAGTCCGGAACCGCGCGACTGCTCCGGTCGCAGGTTCGAATCCTGCCTCGGGCATGGATGTGTGTGATGTCCTTAGGTTAGTTAGGTTTAAGTAGTTCTAAGTTCTAGGGGACTGATGACCACAGTAGTTAAGTCCCATAGTGCTCAGAGCCATTTGAACCATTTTTTTTTTTTTAATTTCGTGAAAATATCTCGCCACAACGATAAACGCCTTTGTTTTAATGTTTGCCACCCCAACTCGCTTGTCATATCCGTGAGTCTCCCTTCCCCATTTTGCGATGGTACAAAAAAGGTGCCCTTATTTCTCTATTTTCAAAGTCTACCGTCAGTCCTGTATGGTAACGACTCCACAACGGGCAACAGTATCACAGAAGACGAGATATAAACGTAGTATTGACTGTCATCTCAGTAGATTTGTTGCACCTTCTAAGTGTTTTGCCATGAAAACTCAGTCTTCCGTTCACCTTCCCCACAATGTTTTCTACGGGATGGCTTCACATAAAGTTGTTCGTAATTATAAAATCCATCCATTTACTTGAATCTACGACGTTAAATTTATGTTACATACCGTGTAATAGAAATTTAATGTGGTGGACCTCCACTTTTTATACTTTAATGTCTTCTGCCACTTTTCGCACCACGCAAATATCTTGTCTAATTTATTTTGCAATCCGTTTCGAGCTTCTGATGAGCTTACTCGTCGGTAAAAGTCTGCAAAAAATCTGCTCAGCTTTCTCCTAAATCGTTTACAGAGTATAAAAATAACAGAGGCTACAACACTTCGTTAACGAATCCCACATATAACTGTGGTTTCGCCAGATTACTTCCCGTCAGATATTACGAACTGCAGATTTTCTGACGGGAAATCACGAATCCACTCGCACAACTGAGACGATACTTCTTAGTACGTTTTGAGGAATGTTGCCAAAAGCCTTCCGGAAATGTAATATATAACATCAACGTGCGGCAGTCAGGAAGATGTTAACTACATTTCCTACCGCTGCGACAGAAAATGTCATGAAACTGCGAATCTGATGTAGCATGTGACATCTTTTGGCAGTGCTTTACCAATAAAAATGTAAAAGACATAAAAGTGTTTTAACACCTATATGATTTTATAAAAGGGGGACAAATAATAATAACGGAACAACTTTTTTTGCATTACACTTTAGTAAATGAATAGGTATGATTTCTGTTGTCAACCATTCTTCGCATTAATGAATGTTGGATCATTGACTTTATTAATGTACTGGATAGTTGTATTTTTAACAGTTCAGGTTCATGCATTTAAATGTTAAAAAAAATCGTACTGATGCTCGCTGTATGGGTGATTCCAAAAAGCCATTAACAAATGAGATCAGCTGTCGATAGCTCTCATTACTTTGTGTGAATAAATATCCGCTTGCGTTTCACAAGAACGATATAGTCTGAATTCGTACTGATTACGTGCTGATACGTCGTTTTCCTCGAGGGTTTCTTAATACTAGAACACAGCAGTGGCGGATTTACATGTAGGCCCACTAGGCACGAGCATAGGGGCGGCACCTTAATGGGGGCGGCATTTTTTGCTCTGTACTCGTTTTAACCTTTTATGTTTTAAAATAACTGCGCTTTCGAACGACAAACATTTTTAATATTGTTAAAGAACTTGCTAATTTAATTAAGCCTTAAGAACGAGATTCGCCAGTACAAGCTTGGAAATATACAAAGTTTACCTGGTGACTGAATGGAAATTTATCATTGGGTTTCTGTCTAGTACCATCCCTATGATTGTTCAAAATACTTTGAAGTAAGCTGTCAGGACGGCAATCTACAATACAATGTTTCAAACGTTACTATTCCGAGAATGTTGTTGGCTTCTACTTAACCCCACCACATTTTCCCCGTGAAAATATCGGGACCCCTGGAAAGCTGTGATAAGCTAATCAGCAGTTTCTTAAATACTGTAACATGTGTGGACCTCGGTATGTAAAACCCGATTCTACTTAAATTTCTTGTAGAAATTACGGGGAAGTATCAAGTCAGCCCTCCATTACAGTAATTAATGTGAAAGCTCTGTGGTCTTCGATATCTGGCTTCGTTTTAATGACACCCGTTTAACGAAACATGTTTATACTGGGAATGTTTTACATTTTTAAGCACATGTTTATACGAAATGAACATAAGCAGAATATCTAATAATGTGTGAAGTACACTTCACAACAGTTTAAAAATCTTATTTATGTATTACTTAGTTACTTTTTTTGGCAAAATAAAGAAGAAACCAACTTTCGTTTGTCTCATTTACTATGCTGCAGCCTGCACAATATCAAAGTTCCCACTCTGTGCAATTGTATAGTAAATTGCATTGCAAATTTTATGTTAAACTTCTTACCTAAATTTTTTTTCTTCGAGGAAAGGTTATTTTTATTTTATGTTGGAACAAAACGTGCATTTGCGTGTAGACATAACAGCAGTGTTCACACAAATGACAACACACCACATCAACTGCCAACAAGACTACTTTAACTTTGTAGTCTGTCTTCTCCGCCCACAGAAACCGCTAAAATGTTATAAGAATAAGTGGGATAAGAGTCGATCCAGCACACCTCACTGCAAGAAATTGCAAAAATTATTTGCTTTTCAAATTAGAAAGACAGTGTCAAGAATATTCAGAACATATTTGCCTCCCAGCTAAAATTCCAGCGACGCGGGAAACAGAAGCTAAGAAAGGGAATGTCCCGTTTTCTTTACGAGACAAATTCCAGCCGGCAGGTGAGCGTCTAGTGATCACTGACAACAGAGAAACAGGCGACAATTAAATTAAATTATTCTGCATTGTCGTTCCTTCGTAGCACAGCTACGTCGAGTAATCCGAGTTGGTCAGCTCATCGCTCCGTGTTTAAATGAAAAATCTGTGTGCTGGTGTGCCATGTTTGAAGTAAAAAGCTTTGTGCTCGTGTACGGTGTAACACGATTGGAACTGGATACAGTCTTTCGTTCTTTCCTTGTACTATTTTTTTTCTTTTGTTTTGACTCTTGGTTGACAATTTTGTGAGTACCTTAACATGAATGTCAATGAAAAAAGCAAACGTGCAAAATTAAGTGAGCCGGCATTTCGGAAATTATCGAAGGAAAGGCGAGAACGAGAAGCCAATGTTCTAAAAACGCTTGGCTGAGTTTATAAATTTTTCGCAAAAAAATGTTGCTGGTTCGGCTTCGAGTTCAAGTTGTACAGATGATATTTCTGGAAATGCAGCTGTCGTAAAAGAAGTAAATACAGACGAAACAAAAGTTAAAAATGAAGAAAAGCAAATTGTTCCTGATTTCGAGTTTCACGAAAAACTGAGTGTCGAGTCAGACATTACAAAAAGAATTAACTTCGGTAGTGATGATCCTGCAGAATGGTATGCCAATGAATCAACAGTCGACATGCTCTTACAACCCGGCATTAACAAAATTGTAACGGTTATTTTTCTAATTCAAGAAGATCAATAGGCGATAAAACCACATATTTGAACAAAAATATATTTTACCGTAAACTTTTAAATGGTGAATCAACCTTGAGTGATTTTCTAGTATACTCCCATAGCACTGGTACTGTTTTTGTGCAAAACGTCACTTGGAACAATAGATAACCATTTCGAGTCTTATGCTGAGACAGAAAAAATTTACTAGCGCAGTGTTGAAAAGGATGTTTGCAGTGGTGAAGAAGCTAACAAGTCTTGGATTTACCCTACGTGAACACGCTGAAAGATTCCATTCATTACATATTGGTCAATTTATGATGTCTCTTGAACTTAATGGCGAGTTTGATCCTTTTCTCACAAAGCACATTGAACGATATGGAAATCCAGGGCAGGGACATACAAGTTATCTTTCTTCAACAATCTGTGATGAAATAGTAGAGCTTCTTCCTGAACGAATAAAAAGAATTACCATAAGTGAAATAAAACAGGCCAAATAGTTCTCTATAATAGTACATTCTACTGCGGACTTTTTATATATTGATCAGCTATCTTTCGTATTAAGATATGTGAACGAGAATGGTGAACTTGTTGAACGTTTCCTTCTGTTTTTACCAAAGCCGGGACACAAGTCCGAAAACTTAGCTGAGGCCATACTAAAAGTCCTGTCTACAAATTCAGTTGATATTATTGACTGTAGAGGCCAGTCACATGACAACGCAAGCAATATTTCGGGAACTTACACTGGTTTGCAGGCACACATTAAAGAATGAAACCCGAAAGCTCTTTATGTGCCTTATGCAGCACATTCCTTGAATCTAGCCGGAACTAGTGCTGCAAGCTATTGTCGGGAAGCATGTTCATTTTTTAATGTAGTGCAAATCCTTTATAACTTTTTCTCTGCTTCTACACAGCTCCTTTCTTTCATGAAACCAGGAAGCAATACGGTAAAAAGTTTATCAAAAACACTTTGGTCAGCAAGAGAGGAAGTATATGTAAGTCTGTATGAAAACTGGGAGGGCGTTATCAATGCCCTCACACATATTGCCAATAATACGTCTGAAAACCATTTGAGCGAAATGAGGCTTCAGCTTTATTGAATCAACTCAGCAGACTAGAAACAGTATTCATGACAGTTTGGAAGGACATACTCCAGAGATTTAATAGTGTAAATCTGAAATTGCAAAGTGTAAATATTGATAATAAAATAGTGCATGAATTATATGAATCACTTGTGGGATTTATTGCATCTATATGTGGCATGTTCGACTATTATGAAAATAAATCCATGGATATTGTGGCTGATGTAGATTATGAAAGCACATATAAAAGATCACGAAAACACAAACTTCACGATGACGAAGAAGTGAGTTCTGAAGAAGTTTTTCTGACTGGAAGGGAAACATTTAAAGTAGAAACATTTCTCCCAGTACTCAACAACTTGTACGCCGAATTAGTGAGGAGGAAGGAAAGCTATAGTACACTGTTGGACTCCTTCACAGTTTTCAGTAACCTTGAGAACAGTTCTCCTGACGATATTGCTGAACGTGCAGCAAAACTCCAAGCGTCATATGATACAGATATAGAGCCTTCCTTCCCTAGTGAATGTGTACCTTTCGCGGAACTTTTGAAATCTTCTGAGATTAGTGATACACCAGTCGAAATGAGTAAATTTTTACTAAAAGAGAGTTTACAGTCCGTTTTCCGAATGTTGACATGACTCTCAGAATATTTCTATGTATGGCATTTACAAATAGTTCAGCAGAACGCTCGTTTTCGACTCTTGAAAGAGTGAAATCATACCTACGTTCTACGTTGTCTGAGGAGATACTGAACGCCTTGTCCATTCCTCACATCGAAGCCGACCTCCTAACTGATAAACGTCTGAACTATGAAGATACGATCAACGAGTTTTCTGCCGTCAAATCCAGACGCAAACTTTGCTGACTGGTGAGCTTGTTGATTTATTCATATTAGTTTCAAGAATTTAAGGTTATAATGTGATTTTTATGATAACTTAGAGCACATTCATTGGGTTTACAAACTACATACTATCTGTTTATTTTACAATTGCCGATGGTAGAACGCGGAAGTAAACCTCGTTTCGGTTCTAGGCGCTTCAGTCTGGAACCGCGCGACCGCTACGGTCGCAGATTCGAATCCTGCCTCGGGCGTGGATGTGTGTGATGTCCTTAGGTTAGTTAGGTTTAAGTAGTTTTAAGTTCTAGGGGACTGATGACCATAGATGTTAAGTCTCATAGTGCTCAGAGCCATTTTTGAACCAAACCTCGTTTACGTGCAGACGTGACCGAAGGTTCCCGACAATACTAAACCATATCCGAATGACCCAGGCCGCTCAGCGCTGTACAGTCCTGTCATACTGATACTGTACTATATTACAAGTGATGCCTATTCTTGGTACTGCTGAAATGTATAGTTATGGCGGAAATATACGTTACCGGAGAGTACGCTTGGATGAAAAAATGTTAGTAAATAACGTAGACCGAGCGAGGTGGCGCAGTGGCTAGCACACTGGACTCGCATTCGGGAGGACGACGGTTCAATCCCGTGTCCGGCCATCTTGATTTAGGTTTTTCGTGATTTCCCTAAATCGCTCCACTGGTCTGTAAAATTATGTAATAGCAAATCCAGTTCTGTGTTTGTTCGTCTGTATTTAGTTATTAGTTCGTGCTCCGAAGTCTCTATTTCATTTTCATTTCTTACGCTTTCCTATAATTCACGTACTGACCGCGCGAGGTGGCGCAGTGGTTAGACACTGGACTCGCATTCGGAAGGACGACGGTTCAATCCCGCGTCCGGCCATCCTGATTCAGGTTTTCCGTGATTTCCCTAAATCGCTCCAGGCGAATGCCGGGGTGGTTCCTTTCAAAGGGCACGGCCGACTTCCTTCCCCATCCTTCCCTAACCCGATGAGACCGATGACCTCACTGTCTGGTCTCCTTCCCCAAAACAACCCAATTCATGTATTAATACCGAAAGTGTTTTTTTATCTGCTACACATTCAAGTTATTAAATCGTGAAACGATAGTTTAATTTTAATTTTGAACGCATCTCTGTAGACGTACGTATTAATTTCTAATGTATGACGCGTTCGCTTCAATTTCTAGATCGTAACACAACTTTTTTATTTGCATTTTCAACGATTTCGTGTAAAGGAACATATTAAAAGTAAATGTATATCTAAAATACGTTGTTTCCTACACGCTCTGCTGTATTTTTAGGCCATAAAAGAAAAGTTATTTTCCTTGTGTTCGTTTGTGTTGTCTATTAAAATCGTCTTGCCTTGAAGTCTGCCCTGACTTTCGAGCATCTGAAAACCATTTCCAATATTGGAAATTTTGCGCTTTTCTGTGTACCATGGGATATCTGTTGCGCCTCTTGTTAATTTACTTGGTATAAAGCTCTCTGTTGCCCTCAACACTATTTCTTAGAACTTAACTTACATTTAGTCGCCTCTTACATACTAAGGAAGGAATGGAGAAGTCATGAAGTGAATTTTTACTTGACTTTTTAAATAAACACATTGAATTTTGGTGGATCTGGTTGTTACAACCTTCGACAACACTGCTACGACCTTGAGGTCATGATTACGCTCTATATTTGCTCAGGATTGTTTGCAAAGATATCTAGTAAGTTATCAAAACCATTTACAGTTCAAGTGGGCTCCTGAAATAGCTGCTCATAATAATTTTCAGAGAAAACATTAGTACAATTCCGGACGATGTTTTTTGGCAAGCACTGACTTTTAACAAAGACTTTCTACAACACAACCAGGATAGATGGAAGTCACCACCGACTACAGTTTTATGAACTGGACTTATTCGAAATGAAACTCAGATCGCTGCTGGGTTTTACAGAAGCTTTCAGTACTGTACCAGCAAAGATCTTCTCATTATTCTGGAAATATGCCCTGTTGACGTCAGAATGAGGTATCTAGCCGCAACATATTAGTGATAGTGAGAGAACTTAGATAAAATGCGGAAAGAGATTACAAGTTTCACAGTAAACTGCGGTGTGGTCTACTGTTGAGAAGAATTTTATGCAAAATACAGCTGGGCTTCGAAACTACACACTTCACGTCGTTGCGAGCCGTGTTCACAGACCCCCATTCTGAGCATCAAAACTTCTAATGGATCATGCTAAACCCAGTAGATGCATGGTTCATTTATGACAAGAAACAGCCTTCCCCATCGTGGTGAAAAGCAGTTTTTAATGAGGAATACCAAGACCTTTACGTTACTGAGTGTTGTAATAAACAACATGTATGGGATTGAACTAAACAACTGTAAGAATAGATGTTAAGAACACTAACAGAAAAACAAGCCTACAATATGTCATAGATTGAGGAAGCAGCAGTGAGCAATAGTCTGTGGGTGATAGTCTAAGCAATGATTGATAACGTAGATATCGGTGATGGATGAGATGCGAGTATAGCAGAATACATTGTTGTAGCAGTAAATTATAACCATGTTCTTAATGGCTTGTTGGTCCTTCTTATGAAAGCAAAATAGTAATGATACTGCATGGCATGGATTCAAAAAGTCCTTGCTATGTTTCTGGAAGAATGTGGCAACACATGCCTACGTGCAGGTCGTTATTTATGGGCCGGTGGTTTGTGATAGTGGATTCAGCTCAGACGAGTTAGTGGCTGACACATCAACGCAGTTTCCTATCATGTTCCTCATACCATTGTAGCGTGTTTCTGCTCTCTGATACCGATAGTTGACCTGTTGGAAGATGCTGTCACCATCCGGGTAGATATCAAGCTTGAAAGCATGCAAGTGGACCACAGTAATGTTTATATAATCTACAGGTGTCATGGTATCTTCGATCACTGCCACAGGTCTCATGGATGCCAGATTGAAAGTCCCCAACAGCGTAGTACTGCCGTACTGGTTTATGTCTTTTGTAGGGTGCCTGTTTCGAGGAGCCATTCTCCAGGATGATGGTATATATGAACATGAGCATCGATCTGGTGTAACAAGAAACGAGAATCACTCGAATGCGCGACACGATTCCATTAATCCATGGTTGAATCATGATGATACCATGCCCACTGAAATCATTATTATCAATGTCACTGGGTCGACATGGGAACATGGAGGGATTTTCTGTAGTGGAGCTCCATGTTTAACAAAGTGTGCTGAAAGTGTCCTCTGAAATTGGAAATTTGTGGGAAGTGTCTATGGGACCAAACTGCTGAGGTCATCGATCCCTAGGGTTAATAACTACTTAAACTAACTTACGCTAGGGACAACACACACACACACACACACACACACACACACACACACACACACACACATACACACACACACACACACACACACACACACACATGCCCAAGGGAGGACTCGAACCTGGGACAGTGGGAGCCTCTCAAACTGTTGCAAGATGCCCTAGACCGCATGGCTACCCAGCGTGGCTGTCCTGCTAAACACTTGTGCCTCCACCAGCATTATAATCAGTCATCAGAAAATGGTTCAAATGGCTCTGAGCACTATGGGACTCAACTGCTGAGGTCATTAGTCCCCTAGAACTTAGAACTACTTAAACCTAACTAACCTAAGGACATCACACACATCCATGCCCGAGGCAGGATTCGAACCTGCGACCGTAGCGGTCTCGCGGTTCCAGACTGCAGCGCTAGAACCGCGCGGCCACTTCGGCCGGCAATCAGTCATCAGGCCTGCCACAAATCGTCATCTATCCTGCTTTACAGAGTGGTCAACCCTCTGACCACCATGTCTGTAGTCAGGTGTGGACATCCATCCAGCACACTATCATCTACTTCCACCTCCACCTTTACCAAGATGCTCATTCCCATTTTCCAGTCTGTAACAATCTGCTCTTTGTCAAAGTGATTTATATCAGTAGATTTCCCCATTTGCAGCCCATATCGTCACTAAAGAAATCCCCATTCGTTTTTCTCCTCTTATATGAAAGGGGCAATCAAAAAGTTTCCATCTGAGGGCATTGCTGCTGTATATATGCAATACAGCGTGACTTCAATGCGAGTATATAAGGACCAATGTGTAGGAAAAGGGTTAGTGTGGTGTTCAAACAGAAGCTTTCTGATCGTCCCTTATTCTTTCCTTACCATGCCATGTGCCAGCAATACAGTGGGCAGTAACCATACTCTTTTGGCACTTCAATATCTACTACACACTAGTATTAGGACAATATGTTTTATCTTGATAAAAATTGCCTTGTCTCATATGAGCTGGAGAGTCAGTAATCTACATATATGGGTGTATACAACTGCATGTTATAAGAGCATGTACTGTATTCGCGTATGCATGGAATCTCCTCGCAAATCCCTTGATTGATTTCAATCTAACATGTACACAAACAAGGAACTTCAGTAGCTTCAGGGCTGTGGGGTTTGTAGCTTAGTAGCTCCAATAGAAGTGGAGATACGGTAAAAACACAACTTTTTTAACCTCTGCTACATGGGCTACCCTTCAGGACAGGCTTGTAGAGTGGGAATAGTCCCGGCCTGAATTCTCAACCTGTTTTGTAGGGCAACCTGTGTGTCAGGGGCAAGTAAAGGTTTTCCAGGCCCTGGCATAAAGGCTGCCCTGGATGACAGGAGTGTTGTGTTGGAGTAGTATCAGCCTGCCTTATCTCCCTGATTTACATAAAATCCTATACATCAGGGGTACAAAACGACTTTCAGCCCCCTGACATGTAGGCCGCTTTTGACAACAGGGATATTGTGGGTGTAGTATCGATCCACTTTATCAATCTGCATTGTGGGGGTTCATGTGCAGATGGGCACAGCTTGAGGTGAATACAGCATGCGATAGACAGAGATAGGGAGCTGGAGTGGATGTAAAGAGAGTAAAGGGGCAGGGGGGAAGACAAACAAAGGGAGAAGGAGGGAAGGGTCAGGAACAGGAAGAGGGGGAGGAATAGATAGATAGGGAAGGGGGTGGGGGACATGGGTGGGGTGAGTGTGTGAAGATATGGAAAGAGAATGGGGATTAATAGTATGGACAGAGTGTGCATGGAGGAGGGGAGAAAGATGAGGAGGAGCAAATGCACAGAGATGGGGAGAGGAAGAGATGGACAGAGAAGAGAGGGTGGAAGGGTAAGAACAGAGAGAGAGCAGGGCAGAGTGGTGGAGAGAGGGGAAATGAAGAGATGGACAGAGAGATAGGGGGGATGAGATGGAGAGAGAGAGTGCTGAACAGGAGATGGACAGAGAGAGTGAGGTGGAGAGTATTGGGGAAAAAGGGAATGAGCACACTCTGCATTGTTGTCAGATGTTTCCAAGATGGTGGGGATGACATCATCCAAGATGTGTCATGTTACTTGGCAACAGTGCATGACGTCATCCAAGATGGTGGCGATGACGTCATTCAAGATGGCGGACTTTGGTGGGAAGTTTGAATTTTGGTAGCAAGATCGGACAATTGGCCTACCTCCACTAACCTAACCCCCTCCCCCAGAAAATGGCGTGAAGTTAAAATTCTATCAGGTAAATGCAGCCTCTACTAACCTAAAAATAATGGGAAGATAGGTCACTTGGACTACCTCCTCTAACCTAAGTCACCAGACAGCCACCTCCTCCTATGAACTGGTGGGAAGTTTGAATATTCGCCAGAAGGTAGGTCAAATCGCCTATCTCAACTAACCTAAGAAAACAGCACGAAAGAAAGGGCACATGGACTACTTCCACTAACCTAAGTCACCTTGATCGCCACCTCGTCCTAGAAAATGGCGGGAAGAGAACTCAACCTGTGCTGGACATAAGTTTTTATTATTTTGCATGCTCCAGTCTGTATTTAAACAATTATAGGCACTACCACCATTCAGTGTAGCCGTCATGGGGTCCGGACTCCAACTGACCCAGTACACAGTACCACAGCCAAAGTGCTCTCTCATCTGTGATGTAATCCAAGATGGCAACCATGACGTCACCTGATGACACAAGTACCGTTAGCCAAGATGGCGGGAAACAGTGTGATCGCCATGAGGTCTGGATCTAGTAGACAGTACCACCACCAGAGAGCACTGATGTCCATTCCATGTGTTATCCAAGATGATGGGGGATAATGGCAGAGCTGGCCGGAGTGGCCATGCGGTTCTAGGCACTACAGTCTGGAACTGAGCGAATGCTACGACCGCAGGTTCAAATCCTGCCTCGGGCATGGACGTGTGTGATGTCCTTAGGTTAGTTAGGTTTAATTAGTTCTAAGTTCTAGGTGACTGATGACCTCAGAAGCTAAGTCGCATAGTGCTCGGAGCCATTTGAACCATTTGATAAAGTCCAACTTACTAGCACTCAGTACTGCCACCAGAGGGTGTTGTTATCCCTCATGTGATGTAATCCAAGATGGTGGTCTGAAGGAGGAAATGGCGTGAAAATGACTCAGCCTGCACTGGCTGCTGGAAGGAGTGAGGAAGGAATGTATTTATTTTGGAACAGTTGCCATCAGGTCTAGTGCCAAACTGACCTAGTACACAGTACTGCCACCAGAGGGTGCTGTCGTCCATTACATGATGTAACCCAAGATGGCAGTTGGTGTGGGGCAAATGGCGGGAAAAGAACTCTGCCTGTGCTGGACATAAGTCTTTATTTTGCAGGCAGTGTCTCCACGACGAGATCTCGAGTCCAACTGACCTAGTACACACAACTGCCATTAGAGAGCACTCTCAAAAAAATGGCTCTGAGTACTATAGGACTTAACATCTGAGGTCATCAGTCACCTAGAACTTAGAACTACTTAATCCTAACCAACCTAAGGACATCACACACATCCATGCCCGAGGCAGGATTCGAACCTGCGATCATAGCAGTCGCGTAGTTCCAGACTACAGCGTCTAGACATAACACAAGATGACTGTCTAGGGGCGGGGGGGGGGGGGGGGGCGGGGAACTGACTCAGCATGGGCTGGGTTGCTGGAGAGAGTAAGAGAGGAGTGTACTTTATTTATTTTGGAACAATTTATTGAGGGATGGATTTTCAAAGATAGTATATTTATCACACTGACACAAAAGACTCGCCGTGATGTGCTTGGGGTCACAATACACAGTCTACACACCTGAAAACTACTTGTAAATAATGCAGCAGACATGACTGCTAATTGTAAACTGTTGAAATAATGCAATTCACAGCCTACACACATGTTAACTATTACACCGAAGTAATTTCAGTACACAACACAAAGACCTGCAAACTGCTCCTAAATAATGCAGCACACTGATGTGTAAACAGGCTCAGTACTTGTGAACTGTCCACATAACGCATATCACAGTCTACAGACCTGTAAACTACTCGTAAATAACGTTCTGCAGATACACAAACAACTCCCAAATTACCGAAATAGTTTCAGTACAGACCTTCAAATTGCTCCTAATTAATGCAGTACACTGATATGCAGACATGAAATCAACTCGTAAACTGTCCAAATAACACATAGCACAGCCTACAGACCTGCTAGCAAAATAATGCAACAGACCTGCAATCAATGTATGCAAGACAGCTCCCACCACCCCCCGTCCAATGGACCACACAGGAGGCTACCGGCACCCCTGCGAAGTGATGCAGCCATTAGCCGTCAAACCACGCACAAGTCCCACAAGCATGAGGCGGCGACATCCCTTTCATACTTGACAGCTGAAAAATTCCTCTCGAAATACGTTTTCACCTAGGCACTGCTACTGACACGACTGGAGACCAGTGAAGGTCTAGTTGCAGAGCGTGCAGACGCCGCTGCGAGTCACCAGCAGACGCAAGCCAACTCGAGCCACTACTCTCACGTCGCTGCTACCTCCAGCGAGTAGGTGAAAGTTGCTTCTATTTTTGGGTGTACAGATAGAGTTCTCCGAGTCTTATACTGATGTCACAGTACTCCAACGCGCACTCATGCCAGCCCCATATGGGAGACACCTCTGGGCAGCACGTGCACTGCTGATGTGATTCCTGGGGATACTGGTGTCACCAAATAGCATAGGGTGCATTGTTCCTAGCGCGACATGTGAGATTGTAAGGTGTCAGGCAAACCCAACACCTTCCATGAAAAGCCTGACATGATAAGCAAATCCAGTAGTATGTCACATAGCTCCGAATAAATCGTGACATTAAATTAACCAAAGTAATACGAGTAACGAGTGAGCAAATGGAATACCACAGACTAACACAAGAATGCCTAAATGCATGTCGTACCTTCCCACCGTGAGACAGACGCAGTTCCGAGGGGAGAAACGAGAACAGAAGCCGAGAGCACAACCGTGTTAAGCTAGGAGGCCCTACGATAAGGGACGGACGGACACCCACGTCGCCAGCTAACCGCTAGGACCACAACACCCGCAAGTTTTAGCGTGAGACTTTTTCGTGTCTCTGTTACGTCAGGACCACCCCCCAGCCAATGTTAAAAGCTAGAGCCCTCCAGAAGAACAGTATAGATCTTACGATAACGCTAAAAGGACCACACCAGCTGCAAGTTTTAGCGTCAGACTTCTTCCCGTCTCTGTTACGTTGCAAACTTTAAAAGCATTGCCCCACCACGAAAAGTATAACGTTTCTCATTGGATAGACAGAATTTTTGTAGGCGGAGCTTAAGGTTAACATTGAGACCCTGATTGGTCAGATGAAAACACAGCCAGATAGTTTTTTTAAACCAACTTCGGTAAATTGTAGTAAGGAGAAGTTAGGAGAGAGTTGCTTCCGAGACGGTGAGGTGAGCGGAGCTGTGCTGCACGCTGCCCCCTGACGAACACCGACAAGGTAATGAACCCACGCGATGCCGCATTTTTGAGCGCATAAGGCTTCACTCAGAACTGCAGAAGTCTCATCTGTTACATCCCCTTTTTTGCGTAATACTAGTGTCGATCGTCAATTAAAGCTCATGGTGTTCACATTTGCCACTTGAAGTAAAAATCTGAAACGCGATGACTTTTCTGTTATATAGTTATTGAGAAGCCACATCAGCCACTGTAATTTACGACAAGTTAGATAAGTAATTAAAAATAATTGAGGGTCACTGTAGATCATCTTGACAGTTTTCTCTTTTGTGAAACTTAATTTAAACCTAGATTATAGATGTGATACGGCATAGGTCATCCTTCGATCCATTGTAGAACTTGGAAACCCATTCAGGGAATATTCGTTCACATTTTTGTTGAACGCAGTTGGTTTTTACCATCCTGTATTAAAACATTTTCTTTTATCAATAGTGCAATTTATAAACAATGTTTTGTGAGTAGAATAAAATTTCCAATGGTAAACTTAACTGCTTTTTCGACATTATTTTACCAGCTAACTAAAAATAGGAAACCCTTGAACCCCTTCCACTAAATTTGGTTAGTATTAAGATTCTTTTACAGGGAGTGCAGTGGAGCTGACGCTGAAATCATTTAGTATTTCGTTATATCATCGCTAGTCTCACTGAACTCTTCTGAATTCTACATGTCATGTGTGGTCTGACGTCTCCTTACCAGCAACAGGTCCCAGGTTCAAACTAGTCAATTCCCTAAAAAACACGCTCAGAGCGTCGTTGCGCGAAAGTGGTAGGGAGACACGATATAGAACAAACAGACACCACGCGGAATGTTAGAAGATGCATCTAACCGTGCTTAACTTCCCACTGTGACTGACGCAAAGCCACAAAGTCGGAAATTGATTAGTGTCCCAGAAAATGTTAATGCTCGCTTTCTTGATTTCTCTGTTTGTATGCATGGAAATTCTTGCCCTAACAGAACCTGTTTACGAAAAGAGCGCAGAATAATCTCAAATTCATTCTCCCTCGTGGTCCTAATGTATCACCCCATCCATCACATGCTACCCTTCCTGCTTTTAACATACGAAAACGTTCTCATCCCTATTTAGAGACTCCTATATCCCAGCACAAAGGATGTCGTGTGAATGAATCGAGTATGTTTGGCTCTTATCGAAATTACCCTCCGAATTTTTGATGCCACCAGTGTGGAAGCACCGTCCGCCTTTTCTTTTTTTCTGCAGACAAGACTTGTAGTGGGAAGAAAACTATTTTACAGAGATCGCCATGTTGCACCGACAATTAAACCTTGCAAAGTGACCTTACATATAGGATGATCATATCCCACGGACTACACTGTAAATTGCAGGAGATGCCCCCTGTGACCCTGTCTCGTTGTTTGAAGCATTATTTGTTCTGCTGTAGCACACTTTGTACATCGCCATACATCTTGTTTTTCTGCCACGACTTCAAAGTCTGTGTCAGGTTCTGGACTGACATTAAGATGTTCTGATCCATGGCCTCTCGCAGAAAACTAGACGTCGCACTATGTAAATCATGTTATTGCTGAGGCTGCCATAACACGCTACACACACACAAACACTGGTTGATTTTAGATAAAAGAGAATTACAACATACGCAAATTAGGGGAGTTTTTGCAGCGTTGTGGATGGTTTCCAAACTACAGTCCGAAAGTGATTCACGAACTCTACATTTAAACTCATCTGTCTTAGTCATGGATTAGCTGATGACTCTACTTTCAATTTCGACTGATTCATCATATTGTAGTAATGTATGCGATCACTGTTTCGGTGCTATCCACCCCAGAAGGTGCTGCCATGCACCAAAACTCTTTCTCCAACTCAAACAAGCGATATCAGTCAATCTTTATGTGGTAACTAACAGTGTCCCAGTGCGCAGATGGGATGGAAAAGACATCATCGATGTACTCTAATAATAAGCATCACAATTGACAGTGGAAACAATTTTACAGTAATTTCAACACCGACCAATGATGTGACAGCATGTTTCTCAGTTTCAGTATCATAGCTGAACCACCCCTTCTCCACTTTACGACAATCATTGCGAACGTAGATAGATGACTATGCAGTAAGTCCATTCATTGTTAATTCTCGAACACGTACACCATCAAAGTATATCAGACAGTGCTCTATATATTTCTAACACCTCGAGCATAGTGCTTAATTTACGATCTATCTCTCTTCATATGGGAGTCACAGAGCATTCTCACTGTCTTAGGGTAAAATTAGAGAGTGAAAAACCCTCCTCACACTGTCATTGACCAGCCCACCCTACAGCACCGTTACAGATTTCATCTGCAACCGACCAGAAGAAGACCGCTAGATACCACGTCTCGTGAATGAATGGAGCTTGCCGAGTCCTCACCCATCCAAATGCACAAGATTTCTCAAGATGCGACCATGTCGAGGAGATTAGCACTCCTTGTCGATGTATAGTAATAGATTTGAAAGTGTCGTGATGAAGTAGCAGACGGTTAAGAAGAACAAGAAACTATGACTTTTATGCTTGATGGAGCTCCAGACGGACAGAGTTTGAAGCATTTTTACGTAAATCAACCAAGCTATCAATTTTAAAGTATTATTCCAGATTCCTGGATCAGGACCTGGGAGGTATTAGTAAGAGAGAAAATAAATGCATGCACTCCCAGGGCTACAACATTCTGCAGTTAAAAGGGCTATAATGTTAAATCGCTTGCGTTTCCGAACTATCAGCCGTATGGAATGCAGCGCTGTTAATATTCCAATGTAATTAATATATTCCAAGCGCATTACATACATCCTTCTTCCCGGTTTCTTTACGATAAACTATGTTATTGAACAGTAAAACGAAAAAACTACTTCCGTAAAACATTTGCTCTGCGTGATACGAGCACAATATAGCTTTCTGGAGATGTATAGCGTCCATTGTTCACATCCGATCAAGGTCCATAAATTATACAATACCTGCATCATCCTATTTGAAATGATTGTTACTAATTGGGGATACCTCTTACAAGGAAACGGATAAAACACATAGCAGCAGCGTCCGACATGTGAAAATTACAAGTCATTCAGCCACTAACTCTGTAAACACATCTGTCAGGCAAATGTACGCACAGGGATTGCAGTACCTCACAAGCACCTATCGTTAAATTAGTTATGAAGCTGTAGTCTCGATTTTACACCCAAGATGCGACAAGGGGATGGAGTACATCGAATAAATCAAAGTTTGTTTAGAGGAAAGTGTCACATTTCATCACACATGAGATGGAAGTCCTCTGATGACCGACAGGTTGACTGTTAACGAACGCAAGTAGAGGATGCTTTAAATCACATACAGAAGACGTGGCTGTATACGAGTCGAATGCAGGTTATGTCACGTGGCTGATGCATCCTGACAGAACAGTGGAAAAACTTACCTGTAGCAACATCTCCCTCTCTGGAATGCATCATCAGTCTACCATTAAATAGTACCTCATTACAGCTCCATCTCAATCGATCACCCATTCCACTCTCTGTTATCCTTTAACGCAGATGCAAGTAAGTTTATAGGTGATTAATCCTCTGTCTTCCTGAAAAGCGTCAAATACAGTAGTCAAGTCACATGTATCACTGGCACCTCAATACACATACAGTATAATACTACCTTGAAGGAGAAAAAGTTGACTGCTTCCTGATTCGCTTCGCTTCCATGTCGACCTTTCCTTGGATTTCCATTGCTGCCGCATACTCGTCCCTATGTACAAATTGTTCTGCACGAACCAGAACATACGCAATTACTTCCTCAGTTTCTCCGTATTTCGGTGTATATTCGGTCAATTTATCCATATTCCCCTAAATTTATCCCAATTCTATCGATTTCTTTACGTCACTGGCACACTGTTGCTTACCACATAAAGATTGACTGATATCGCTTGTTTAAGATGGAGAAACAATATGATGAATCAGTCGAAAAGGAACGTAGCTATTCCATGACTACGACAGATGAGTTTAAATGCAGAGATCGTGAATCACTTTCGGACTGTAGTTTGGAAACCAACCACAACGCTGCAAAAACTCCCCTAATTTGCTTATGTTGTAACTCTCTTTTATCTAAATTCAACCAGTGTTTGTGTGTGTGTAGCGTGTTATGGCAGCCTCAGTAATAACATGATTTACATAGTGCGACGTCTAGTTTTCTGCAAGAGGCCGTGGATCAGAACGTCTTAATGATAGTTTAGAACCTGACACAGACCTCGAAGTCTCGGCAGAAAACAAAACGTATGGCGATGTACAAATTGTGCTACAGCAGAAACAAATAAAGCTTCAAACAACGAGACAGGGCCACAGAGAGCATCTCTTGCGATTTTCAGTATAGTCCACAGTATACAATCATCCTCCTACAGTACAGGTGATAAAACCTTAAACTGGCCTCTGCAGTGGATCGAAATCTGTATATTTAATAGGATTGTCTCACACCAAGGGCAGCAGTAGTTTGATGGGTAAATTTAGTGACAGACAGGCTGTTCCGTTAGGAATGCTAGGAGGAATGCTATTCCGGTAAGCATTGCAACATCTCTCTATCCGCACTGGACCCCCACTGCAGCTATGGTAATCGTGCCAGCATTGGTGCCTAGGTGAGTTCTATATCAGAAGAAGATATTGGAGCTTTTATTGTTCATAATTTTTCTCTGTTGGATGGTACAGAATGATTATGATAACACGTTGAGCTAATACATGTGGATAGATGCGGATCTGCTTCGGGCTGTAGTATCTGTATCTGGTTTAGAGACACACCACAGTGCATCCATTTCCACCGAATGCTCAAAACACGATTCTGTTGCACTAACTCATGTCGTTATGTTTCTACAAGTGTTGCAGGAGGTGGTCGATATGGCTATCTCCGACTTCTGCTCAGTTCTAACTTAAATTGGAACGATCACATGCGCTACGCTGTAAAAATGGGATCAATTGCAAGATGCGTGGGGTCTGACTAAAACCATGATGGAATTATACTGTAGCAGACAGGTTCGAGAAAGGTGACTCGTTTTGAGATATGAGAGTGCCAGAAATATGGATCAATAGTAGTTGTAATCATTAAAGGACTTGTCAATAGGATCCAATGCAGGCATGTGCATGGATGGAAAGACCTGATTCCAAATCATAGACTTCATTTCTAACGAATAGCGTAACACTAGAGATCTGAAAAGCTAGTGCACATTTCTTACGACCTCGATCAGCACACCATCTACTACTGTTTGTGATCCTTCTCAATCAGTCATCGCCTATAACTCAGTGGATATATCGCAGAACCTCTGACATGGTACCGAGACAGAATACATTACAAATACTATAGAAATATGTAGCAGTGTGAGGGAGCTACAGATAGTGGTTTCATACCACGTTCCTTAGCCGGATCACTTTCAAAATTCAGCGATTTTATCATGAGGTTGCATCGTGGGCTACGTATAAACAGGCTGCTGGTATGATAATATACACTCCAGCGATCACCGTCTCAGTACTTGTCTGGACAAAAAACCACCTCATTCAGAGGTAATGTCGTACCTCGATTTATGAAGCAAGTATAGCTTTTAATATGGATACTTGTGTGCACCTGTAGAACCAAGACCGCTTGTGACAGTAACGTAGAGTAGTTGCTGCGATCGGGTTTTTTAACATACGAGACGATTACGGCTCCCTTTCTAAGACACAGTGGCCTCACTCATAAGAAAAACTTATGAGACATGTCCACCCATAGCTGATTTTCTCTCAGTATTATTTTGTATCGTAGACAACCACTTATTGACGAAGTATTATACTTAATAGAAGTAGGGGATGCATGATAGGTTCACCTTGAGCATCAGACTTATAAAGTATGTGTTTGTGTTCCGACAAGTGCAAAGGAGATGACTGTGGAATACTGTGAAAGCAGAGGAAAGAGTATGTCAAGTCATAAGAATGGTAGAGATATTTCTATTTCCAGCGCCACGGCATCCAGCAGGATGTATTTCTGATACCTCGCTCATTGTCAAATGTCATACAACTGAAACTGCAATCGTAACATTTAATTGTAAGTACAATGATAAAACGTTTATGTGACCGGTTTTCTAGGATGATTATGTCTATGTGTGGCCTTGACTATAGATGAGTTAACTGTGCCATTCTCTAGACGGAAGAATAGAGAGCTAATACTTAGTGTTGGGCAGCTTTTGTGATCGCATGGAAATTTGAGAAGATTGAAAATGGAGGCGTGTTTGCGCTAAACGTTATTCCCTCCCATGTAGGTTGTTAGGTTGACTGCTTCTGTACATTTCGCGCCTTTATTTAGTTGAGGGAACATCGATTGTGGTGTGTGCATCTAGCAGGTGAAAAACACGTTTTCTGGTTCTCTAGACATGAGAAACACATTAGTTGCCTTTGTAAATTATAGGGATGATTTGAAATCTGTTACATCACAGACATCGGTATTTGTGAGAGGATATATCAGTTCCCTCTATTTGTTTCGAGTTCTCACGTAAAGGTCTTCACAGGCAGGCCAAGTTTCTAGTCACTCAGTGGTCTAGAGCACGTTCCATCTCGCTAAAGTTTTGGGTTTGTAAGGAAATAATTTCCAGTCTATATCTTCGGGATTATGTTGCTCGAGCAATCGGTAGGATGACGCCGTGTGTTTGATATCGAGAAGTACCGCGAAAAGTGTATAATAATATGGCAAACCACTCGAAAATACATGTGTTCTTGTAATACCCGAGTCTGGAGATGGGTGTAGATAAGTGAGCAAGCAAGCAGGTCCGGACCAGAAACAGTAACGCGTTTGTGCCAAGGGGAAGCGAGCCCAAATTTGTAGAACAGTTCTGAGAATGACTTTGATCCACTAAGGGTGCTCTGGTCACCTGTCAGCAGTGCATGACCGCCAATGTCACAGGAAATATGTAATGTTACGAGGGGTATATTTGATGCTGCCTGTCTTCGCGGTTTATATACGAATGATTTAAAAGAAATGATTCTGTGTGGTACAGGATAGGAATTGTATCTTTACTGCATCGACACAAAACACGGTGATATGTTGCTGGGTTGGAGATCAGTTTCATGCTCTAATATTTAAGCTCCTGTCCTCAGTGGGAGAGCGATGTAATTGAGTAAGAGTCTTTCCGAATTTGATGATACGTAGGGTCACTTTGCAGGGTTTAATTGTCAGAGCAATATGGCGATCTGAGTAAAATAGTTTTCTTCCCACTGAAAGTCTTGTCTGCAGAAAGAAAGGAAAGGCAGTCGGTGCTTCCACACTGGCGGCATCATAATTCGAAGGGTAATTTCGATAAGTGCCAATCATAATGCTCGATTCATTCACACGACATCAGTCACCCTGGGATATAGGAGTCTCTACATAGCACTGAGAATGTTTGCGTATGTTAAAAGTAGGAAGGGTAAAACGAGATGGATGGGGTGCTACGTTAGGACCATGAGGAAGAATGCATTTGAGGTTATTCTGCGCTATTTTCGTAAACAGATTCTATTAGGCAAGAATTTCCATGCATACAAGCTGAGACATCAACAAAGCAAATGTTAGCTATTTCTGGGACACTATACAATTTCCGACTTCGTGGCATTGCGTCAGCCATGCTGGGCAGTTAAGCACAGTTAGATATGTCTCACATGTTGCACTAGGAACAATGCACCCTATGCTATTTGGTGACATCATTATCCCTAAGTATCGATCTGCAATGGTAAAACACATGTGTTGCCTAGAAGTGTCTCGCATCTGGGGCCGGCATAAGCATGTGTTGGATTTTGTGATGCCAGTATAACACTTGGAGAACACTATCTGTATACCCTAAAACAGAAGTAACTTTCACCTACTCGCTGCAGGTAGCAGCGGCGTGAGAGTAGTGGCTCGAACTGGCTTGTGTGTGGTGGTGGCTCATGGTGGCGTCGGCACACTCTGCAAACAGGCCTTTGCTGCTGTCCGGTCGCATCAGCAGCAGTGCCTAGATGAACACGTATTTCGAGAGGAATTTCTTATTTGTCAAGTATGAAAGGGATGTCGCTGCCTCTTGCTTGTGGGACCTGTGGGTGGTTTTACAGCTGGCAGGCATGTCATCATGCGGAAGCTACCAGTGGCCTCCAGTGTCGTCCATTGCACAGGTGATGGAGGGCGGTGTCTGCGTACTTTGATTGCGTGACTGTTGCATTATTTTGCTTGCAGGTATGTAAGGCTATGCTATGTGTTATTTGGACAGTTTACGAGTTGCTTTCATGCCTGCACATCAGTGTACTGCATTAATTAGGAGCAGTTAGCAGTCTGTACTGAAACTATTTCGGTAATTTAGGAGTTGTTTGCATGCCTGCAGAACGTTATTTAGAAGTAGTTTACAGATCTGTAGGCTGTGATATGCGTTATGTGGACAGTTCACAAGTACTGAGCCTGTCTCCACATCAGTGTGCTGCATTATTTAGGAGCAGTTTGCAGGTCTGTGTGCTGTGTACTGAAATTGTTTCGGTATAATAGTTTGCATGTGTGTAGGCTGTAAAATGCATTACTTTGACCGCTTATAATTAGCAAGTGTGTCTGTTGCATTATTTACGTGTAGTATGCAGATGTGCAGACTATGTATTGTGACCCCAAGCACATCAGGGTGAGTGTTTCATATCAGTGTGATAAATATACTACCTCTCAAAATCTGTCCCTAAATAAATTATTCCAAAATAAATAATGTACACTCCTTCCTTACTCTCTCCAGCAGCCCAGTGCAGGCTGACTCATTTTCCCCCTAGACACTACTAGGTCAGTTGGACTCTGGACCCCATGGCAACTGTTCCAAAATAAATACACTCCGTCTTTGCTCTCTCCAGCAACCCAGAGCAGTCTGAGTCATTTTCGTGCCATTTCCTCCTCCAGGCCACCATCTTGGATTACTTCACAAGAGGGATGACAACACCCTCTGATGGCAGTATTGTGTATTAGGTCAGTTGGACTCTAGGTCTCTTGGTAGAGACACTGTCTGTGGCCATTATCCCCCATCATCTTGCATTACACCACAGATCAGACATCAGTGCTCTCTGGTGGTGGTACTGTGTACTCCGTCCAGACCTTGTGGCGAACACACCGTTTCCTGCCATCTTGGCTAATGGTACTTGCATCATCAGCTGACATCAAGGCTACCATCTTGGATTACGTAATGGATGAGAGTGCCCTCTGGCTGTGGTACTGTGTACTAGGTCAGTTGGAGCCCGGACCCCATGACAGCTACACTGAATGGTGGTAGTGCCTATAATTGTTTAAATAAAGACTGGTGCATGCAAAATAATAAAGACTTATGTCCAGCATAGGCCGAGTCCTCTTCCTGCCATTTCCTAGGACAAGGTGACGATCAGGTGACTTAGGTTAATGAAAGTTGTCCAAGTGCCCTTTCTTTCATGCCATTTTCTTAGGTTAGTAGAGATATGCTAATTGACCTATCTTCCGTCCAAAATTCAAACTTCCCATCAGTTCATAGGAGTAGGTGGCAGTCGGGTGACTTATTTTAGTGGATGTTGTCCAAGTGACCTATCGTCTCCCCATTTTCTTAGGTTAGTAGAGATACATGAATTGACCTATCTTCTGGCCAAAATTCGAATGTCTCACCAGGTCATAGGTGGAGGTGGCGGCCGAGTGATTTAGGTTAGTGGAGGTAGTCCAAGTGACCTATCTTCCCACCATTTTCTTAGGTTAGTAGAGGCTGCATTATCCTGATGGAATTTGAACTTCCCACCATTTTCTGGGGCAGGTTAGGTTAGTGGAGGTAGCCCAATTGATCGATCTTCCCACCAAAATTAAAATTTACCGCCAAAACCCGGCATCTTGAATGATGTCATCGCAGCCATCGTGGATGACATCATGTGCTGTTGCCAAGTCTAAAGGCTGCCATCATGGATGACGTTATCGCCGCCATCTTTGATACATCTGGCAACAATGCAAAGTGTACTCATACCTCCTTGCCCCAATACTGTGGAGGAGATGGACAGAACGAGGGGTAGGAGGAGACGGGAGGTGGAGAAAATGGGCAAAGAGAGGAAAAGATATGTACATTATGTGTAACATACACATATGCAAGAGTAGCTGTGAGGGTAAGGATGATAATATAACAGAAAATTTAACATTGATAACTAGTATGCGAATAGGATTATGTATAAAACCTGCTTGCAGCTTTGATGGCTCGAGAGATTCGGAGACGCACACTATACGCAAGGCTATTTATACTAGAATAGTGTAAGTAGTGTAATTAGTGATAATATCCATAGAAAATGCAAATGTAGCTGTAGGTCTAGAAAATTTTGTCACTGTGCAGGCAGTGCTCGAGATGTACCGAGATACCCACAAGACCGAAGAGCATCAATAGAATTCCATATGATTTGAAAATTATTATAAGCAACTGTTAACGCACACTTTGTTTTGTTTTTCATTAATTATTTTGTTTCGTTTCAATTTACTCTTTACAAACTGTGGTATCCCTTTCTACACCTTTTGTTAAGTTATAATGATAAACTAGTGATTTGGGCATTACGTTATAGTCTTTTGTGGCATTCCGTAGTTCTGTTAATCTGATTTGAAGTCACCCTTGTCCCATCTTGCTGCTGACTGTCCGCGAAGATCGTGTTCACCACATGTACGTGATGAACGACTTCGCTGGGTCAATAGGATTTTCCACGTAGGTAATGCACCTTGACGTCCGGCTAGGAGTAATCAAAAAGGGCTGGAAGAGTGTGATCTTGACTCGCAAGTACTTTCCTGGTCTTCAATGTATTTAATTTTAACTCTTTTGTACATCTGCAGAGCGTGCCCCTCTTCATGTCGTCTGTCCGAATCCTCCAGCATAATCCTGTAGTAGGTGTGGGATGCATTATAGAAAGCATGTCTCCTTATGTTTATCAGCTCCTGTCCGAGCTACCTCAGAGTCATCTAACTGAGGCTAGTGCAGTGAATGGCGGCAGCTGTAGATACTACCTGGTAGCCATAATCAAGTAGTGTAACAGTATTTTCATGTTCAGCGATTAAAATAAACCTGACCGTATTAGAGTTTACTAACTGGAGAACCCTTTCTTCAAGTTGCACTTCACGTTACTCCTGAAAATCTGTACCCTTGAACAGCAGATGGGTGGCAAACTTGCCAGAATTCTCAGGTACGTTACTGAAAAGGACGTTCTAGGAACTAAGCTGTAACACAGAAGTGACATTTGTAGGTAACGCTGTCTATTCATGATAAGGATCACGTAAGCCCGTCTTATGTTTGTGTAATTCGACAGAGATTTTCCTGCACATTTCACTAATAACAGACTAACACAGATGACGTTAGTAAAGTTTTTAGTCGTCTTCCAGATAACACCGTTCTTAGAACCGACAGTTCCTGCTGACGGCATATAATATTTCAGCGTATTGTTCCTAGAGGTGTGACGTTACTCAATATCTATTTCTGTCCTTCCGTGGATGACACATCTAACCTGTTTTAGCCACATTGTATCTCCAAGGTTGTGGTGGCATTGATAGAATCACCGGTGTATCATTTGAATGAAATGCAAAGCACGCAGGCATATAAGATTCCAGAACATTCTGGAAACTGATTTCTCATACCAACGTTGTGACAGTCAAGTGCCATCGAGCAATGGGGGTCGCATGGGAGAGCATGGTCGGGCGAACACGTAGCGCCGTCGAGGGCACCTGATAAACACATTACGTTTCGAAACGCTTTTATTATATTTTTAAAATAGTATCGGAACAGCTATGTTGACGAGTAATCAAGGATGTAACTTCGTTTCGTTAAACGTTACAAACATGTACTATTTTCATCAAACAAACGTGTAGTGATACATCCTCAGAAGCCATTGTTATAATAATAAGCAACCTCTCTCCATTAGACGACAGTATATTTTATGAGGGCGAGGGGAACCTAAATATTTTTAGGTGAAAACGCGAAACGTGAAAACCAGCAGAGATAGACTTCCAGACAGTAAAAACAGATATGTGTGGCTAAGATACGAATGATTATTAGACTCTGTGTGAATGATTAGGGATGTGATGAAATATGCAACAAAACTGGGCAAAACTGGAGGTCATTCCTTTTAATTTCCTGAAATTGACGTCAATATCAAGATCTTCAGTAAGCATACATAACGCAGGTTAGTTAGCCATACACATGGAAATATTTGCTGTCATATGTGATTCGGATGTATCATCCCGCTCTTACGTCCAGCTGTCCCATTTTCCAGGGCGGTCTCTCTTTTGTATTCTTACTTACTCATATTGTTGAATGAGAGTGCTTCCAAAAACTAAGACTTCATTCACTCAGTCCATCAACCTAATTACGTATTCACCTTTGGGTCCAGTCCAACAAAAGTCGTGAAACCTCAAGTCCTTCAAGTTTTAGACAGAGATTACGGCCGGCCGGAGTGGCAGAGCGGTTCTAGGCGCTTCAGTCTGGAACTACGCGACGCCTACGGTCAAAGGTTCGAATCCTGCCTCGGGCATGGATATGTGTGATGTTCTTAGGTTAGTTAGGTTTAAGTAGTTCTAAGTTCTAGGGGACTGATGACCTCAGCTGTTAAGTCCCATAGTGCTCAGAGATATTTGAAGCATAGATTACGACCATTTCTCTATAAAATTCTTCTTGCACGTTATTTAGAAGTCAGAAAACTGAAAACGAGAGTTCTAAAATGCAAATGCGATTAAAAAAACATCGAAGCTAATAAAAAGTTTACAAAGAAGTAGAAAAACTATACTCTCAAGACGGGAAACACCTACACCTGAAAAAAGTACATCATCGCAATCCAGAACACGAAAATATTCCTGGTGGACAGAAAAATGTGGTCATCTTATAGAGCATGGAGAACAATTATGGCGTAATTGGTTATGTAACAAAAACCGAAACATCGTACAAGATCTCAGTGACGGTGTGAAAGTACTTATAACATCTCTAAGAGAATCCCCAAACAAAGAGAACACGAAAAATTATGCGAAATGTAAGAAGAAATAAAGAAAAGCAGTTCAATAAATTTCTACAAGACATTATAACTGAACAAATGGTCCTCGCTGTCGCCCTAATCCGGAAACAAAGAAGGGGAAACACAGCACTCTAGTGGCAGAAACGGTTAAATCCTTACAGAGGACTTTTTTATGGTACCGTACGGAGAAATATAACAAATGTCTCTTTCATGCCTCTTTCCATCAGAAGCGAGATTCAGAACCATCGAACAAACGGAAACAAAACAAAAAAAGACCGACTCAAACAACTATGGTAAAATCAGTGAAATAGAAAGCCCTGTTCAACCGACCAGAACCAAAACTAGAGTCTAACACTGGTGAATACCAGACCCAACATAAAGAGAGGTTCACCAGCAAGCAAATTTAGCCATTCTTATTCCAGGTAGTTACCGCGTTAATAAAAAAATCTAGAACAATTAAAATGTCACTAGAGCACAACACAGCCTTCTCCAGATTGCACATTATGCTAAGCTAATAGATAACGTCCTTTTTACTTCACTATCTCGTCAACCACACGCCTCCTTCCGAACACTCACTACCACACACACTTCACCTAGAAGACTAATTAAGGCCTATAATGGGCACGATACCGCATGTCATTCGTATACAGGCAAAACTTTAGGTCCGGTTAGGTAAGAGCTCTCAGTGCTCCAAGGATCACAGCACCACAAGAGAACGACTTCAAGAGCACTAGTCGAGTAAAAGTTTCTTGGGTAACTTCGTTCCAAATGTTCACGCGATGCAATTCTGTTCCGAGTGAGGGTTCGGAAACGAGACAGTAAGGACCAGCATTGATCTCCTGCATCTATTACTCCCTCACAGCAAAGCGAGTTTCAACCACCAGTCGGGCCATACACTACCGGGATGATAATTAAATCAAGACCCTAAGCTGTCGACAGGCGTAGAAATACATCAACAGGGACAGTTGAATCTTACCGAGTCCCGTAAGAGTTTGGGCAATGCGTGTGCATCCAGCGCAGAACAATAGGTCAAGGGCCGGTTAGCCTTAACTATATGAAGATGGTATCTGTTCTTTCGGACACTGTCTGCCGTGAGCAATGAGTGTAATGGGCAGGGGCACTACGAATGTAGTGTGTGGACATTAAGTTGGGAATGTGGGTCTCACGAGGAGCGTGCAAGGGGTAAATCCCTGCAGTCGCACTATCCTATGTGCCCTCGGTGGCTCATATGGATGTAGCGTCTGCCATATAAGCAGGAGATCCCGGGTTCGAGTCCTGGTCGGGGCACACATTTTCAACTATCCCCGTTGAGGTATATCAACGACTGTCGACAGCTTAGGGTCTTGATTTGATTATCATTTCATTCTAAGACAGCTGCATGGACACCGATGGTATCTGTTCCTTCGGACGTGTCCGAAAGAACAGAGACCATCTTCATATACACCAGCGGTTCTTACACCAGTATGAGCGTCTGTCAGTTGCAATAGTTGCGTGGATTCATTGCAGAACAGAAAGTTTACCACAGCCAGTAAACCGGCATAGCTCCACAGGATGGCAAAATAATTTCATGTGACTCAGTGGTCGGGTGCAAGTCCCTATTGTACGGCAATTCGATGACCTGCGTGCCCAGAACTTACCCCCGTTAACCAGTCGGGGAAAGGGGACCTATAGTTTAACGTGGAATTGGAGCCACGTGTCGTTCCTGCCGACTCCTCACTAAGATTGTTCATATTTTAAAAATATCTGGAGTCTGATATACCGATACTTAAAAAAGAACCATTATCGGCTCTCAATATATCGAAACATGTATTGACATACCGATAGTCGACAGAAAAAATATCGGCCTACATGTCTATAAAAATATCGGCTGCCAATTGTAAATATACTGCCTGTATTAGAGGTGTCATTTTAAGTACTGGTTTATTATTAGATATTCTGCCTCTATGAACCAAGGATCTTGCCGTTGGTGGGGAGGCTTGCGTGCCTCAACGATACAGATAGCCGTACTGTAGGTGCAACCACAACCGAGGGGTATTTGTTGAGAGGCCAGACAAACGTGTGGTTCCTGAAGAGGGGCAGCAGCCTTTTCAGTAGTTACAGAGGTAACAGTCTGGATGATTGACTGATCTGGCCTTCTAACACTAACCAAACCGGCCTTGCTGTGGTGGTACTGTGAACGGCTGAAACCAAGGGGAAACTACAGTCGTAATTTTTCCCGAGGGCATGCAGCTTTACCGTATAATTAAATGATGATGGCGTCCTCTGGGGTAAAATATTCCGGAGGTAAAATAGTCCCCCATTCGGATCTCCGGGCGGGGTCTACTCAGGAGGACGTCGTTATCAGGAGAAAGAAAACTGGCGTTCTACTGATCGGAGCGTGGAATGTCAGATCCCTTAATCGGGCAGGTAGAAAATTTAAAAAGGGAAAAGGATTGGTATAAGTTAGATATAGTAGGAATTAGTGAAGTTCGGTGGCAGGAGGAACAAGACTTCTGGTCAGGTGAATACAGCGTTATAAATACAAAATCAAATAGGGGTAATGCTGGAGTAGTTTTAATAATGAATAAAAAATAGGAATGGGGGTAGGCTACTACAAACGGCATAGTGTACGCATTATTGTGGCCAAGATAGACACGAAGCCCACGCCTACCGCAGTAGAACAAGTTTATATGCCAACTAGCTCTGCAGATGACGAAAAGATAGATGTATTGTATGATAAGATAAAAGAAATTATTCAGGTAGTGAAAGAAGACTAAAATTTAATTGTCATGGGTGACTGAAATTCGATAGTAGGAAAAGGAAGAGAAGGAAAAGTAGTAGGTGAATATGGAATGGGGGTAAAAAATGAAAGAGGAAGCCGCTTGGTAGAATTCTGCACAGTAGAAATACTGGAACACGTGAGGCAATACTGATCCTACGACTTATCTTAGAAGATAGATTAAGGAAAGGCAAACCCACGTTTCTAGCATTTTTAGACTTAGAGAAAGCTTTTGACAATATTGACTGGAATACTCTCTTTCAAATTCTGAAGGTGGCAGTGGTAAAATACGGCGAGCGACAGGCTATTTACAATTTGTACAAATACCAGATAGCAGTTATAAGAGTCGAGGGGTATGAAAAGAAAGCAGTGATTGGGAAGGGAGTAAGACAGGGTTGTAGCCTATCCCTGATGTTATTCAATCTGTATATTGAGCAAGCAGTAAAGGAAACAAAAGAAAAATTCGAAGTAGAAATTAAAATCCATGGAGAAGAAATAAAAACTTTGAGGTTCGCCGATGACATCTTAATTCTGTCAGAGACAGCAAAGGACCTGTAAGAGCAGTTGGACAGAATGGACAGTGTCTTGAGAATATAAGATGAACATCAACAAAAGCAAAACGAGGATGATGGAATGTAGTCGAATTAAGTCGGGTGATGCTGAGGGAAATAGATTAGGAAATGAGACACTTAAAGTAGTAAAGGAGTTTTGCTATTTGAGGAGCAAAATAACTGATGATGGTCGAAGTAGAGAGAATATAAATTGTAGACTGGCAGTGGCGAGGAAATCGTTTCTGAAGACGAGAAATTTGTTAACATCGAGTATTAATTTAAGTGTCAGGAAGTCGTTTCTGAAAGTATTTGTATGGAAGTGAAACATGGACGATAAATAGTTTAGACAAGAAGAGAATAGAAGCTTTCGACATGTGGTGCTACAGAAGAATGCTGAAGATTAGATGGGTAGATCATATAACTAATGAGGAGGTATTGAATAGAATTGGGGAGAACAGGAGTTTGTGGCACAACTTGACTAGAAGAAGGGATCGGTTGGTAGGACATGTTCTGAGGCATCAAGGGATCACCAATTTAGTATTGGAGGTTAGCGTGGAGGCTAAAAATCGTAGAGGGAGACCTAGAGATGAATACACTAAGCAGACTCAGAAGGATGTAGGCTGCAGTACGTACTGGGAGATGAAGCAGCTTGCACAGGATAGAGTAGCATAGAAAGCTGCATCAAACCAGTCTCTGGACTGAAGACCGCAACAACAACATTCTGTACAACAACAAGCTAGTAGCCTGTCTACCCCTATTAGAGCAAGAATTGAAAGGAAAACGATGCACGTTAATACTTGACGATAACCACTTTGCCAACAATGGCAACTGCATATAAGTGGCACAAAAAAAGGTGCCCAATGGTTCTGTCGTTCTGTTTCGTCATATATTGGATTTGTATGGCACACTTCACGTAGACTTCATTTCTGCCAACGTCAGCGTCCTAGCAACTGTAGTGTCAAAATTGTGTGGTGAAGCTAAACATTGCAGTTTCTGTAGGTAGCACCGAGCACCGAGCGCAAATTACGTAAGCATTTCCCCTCACACGTCTCCGCCCATTGCGTAGACCAATCCTGTCATTTAGATTTTTGTTCATCATTTTCAGCAACTGTTTTTGAAGAATTGGTTCAAATGGCTCTGAGCACTATGGAACTTCTGAGGTCATCAGTCCCCTAGAACTTAGAAATACTTAAACATCACACACATCCATGCCCGAGGCAGGATTCGAACCTGCGACCGTAGCGGTCGCGCGGTTCCAGACTGTAGCGCCTAGAACCGCTCGGCCACTCCGGCCGGCTTTTGAAGAAATCCGATGTTTTTTAACATAACTGGTGCGCTGTTTCTTCACATTGGAAATTATATTATTCCATTCACACCCCCATCCCCCAATGCAATCGGACTTCTTTTTTTGCGTCACATATGCTTGCTTTACATAGTCAAAGAAAAAGTTTGGGCGTGATGAAAGCTCAAAAAGTAGCAAGACTCATTTACACAGTGAAAGTCAAATTATGCTCTACTACAATTTCAAATGAACAACTTCAAATATTTACCGAAAATTGGGAAAAAATATAATATAAAATAAAAATATCGGCATTCGATATTGCCATTTTGATATCGATATGCCAGTGGATAAGTAATCGCCGGTACGTATCCATAATCTTTTTAAAAATATCCATATTTTATCAACAGCCCTACTCCTCACGTCTAGATCAAAGTCAGATTGAAAATTTGTGTGATCCGATGGGGGTTCCCCGGGGACTGGATGTTTGTATTGTCCTCATCATTTCATCATCATCATCATCATCATCATCAAGCGTGGCAGTGGCTAGATTGGACCGTGAAAAAAATTGGACTGCGTAAAAATTTGGACTTTGTACGGGCGCTGATGACCGCGCAGTTGAGTGCCCCACAAAGCATACATCATCGTCATCATCGAACTGGGTTCAATCAGACGACCTTACGGTTTCCAGGCAGGCGCTCCACCATTAGACCACAATATCCGACCACAGGTGGTGAATGATCTTTGTTAAGAAGCACTTTCGATCGCCCCGTGACATTGGCGTTGAGACGAAGTAACAAACATTCAACGAAAAAGGCACTGCGCTACACCATCTCCGCAAAGTCCTAAGATTACCTCTTCTGTACAGCCGTGTTCCGTCCTAGCTCTTTCCGCGGCTTACGCAGCCGCCGGAGTTAGCATTGGGTTGCAAAGGACAGGTGGTGATTTGGTGTCCGATGAGCGCAGATAGCGGCCTGCCAGCTGCGGCGTTAGGCGGCGGCAGCGGTTCCGCTCGTGGGGCGCCCGCATGCGTGCGCACGCGCGATAAGATAGGCTCACAGCCGCCGCCGCAGCAGCAGCTCGCACGGCGTGGAGCGGCGGCTGGGATGGGCTAAACGCTCTGTTAAAGCGGAGTCACACGTGACGGAACATTACCGTCACGTCAAAAAGATTCTCCTCTGTAGTTCAAATGGTGACATTCACACATGCCGTCAACTGAACATCTTCGATACTTCACGTCACGTCAGCATCACGTCAAGATTTCTCGGGAGGAATGTTTAGACGGGCCACAGTGTAGCCTACTTGGCGAGCAACTGTTACATTAAGTACACAGTGTGAACTAATAGGAAAGAATTTGCCATTGACTGCTATTGCCACAGAAGTCTTCATATGTACTGGAAGACAATACTAAGCTAAAATATTTTATTTTGTACACTGAAGGAATACATTGCGAAATAAACGATACGTACCTTGTTCAATGTGCCTTACTCGCGCTTTTTCCAGTGGAATAAGCGATAGAAAGACCGGGAGCAAAGCTGATGCGGCACGCAGAATTTTAAAACAGGATTCGTAATAAATTAACGACGAATAGCAGGTAGCAGAAACAGATGTAGACGTAGCTCAAGTACGCTAAAACGGCCAATCTGTACGTACCGTAGCCGAACCATCAGCTTCTTTCGACGTGGTATTTGATTCCTAAATCTTTTATTTCTCTTCGTAATTTTTATTTGCATTTTATGTAACATGTAAAAAAATGTTATTTAGAAATTTTGAAATATTTATAGAATGATGACTCCTCTTCCAGCTCCTTCTAAAGAGTGTGAAACTATCCTTCACAGCCTCGATTTTTTTAACATTTTTCTAACGGAGATTCTTTTTGCTCTCTGTCCCTCATCATCATATGCAATCATTGCAAACTGCTTTAAATTAATAACAATTTGTCCATTTTATTTGGACTGTTGAGCTCCGTGGCCGTGGATAATGATACTTTACTATTAAAATACAGCGACCAGCCACTTTTTAATGCGTTTTTATTTATGCCAGTATGCATTTCGGGTTTGCAACCATCTTCAGCTGGCAAATTACATGTATCTTCAGATTCTACAGTGGTAAAATATCGACGGCAGTTTGGATGCTGCAGCTGGCCTGTGCGAAAGCAACGATTCCAATCATTTACTTCAAGAAGAACATCAGGTAACAGACATATCCCATAACCTATAAGCTCTCCACCTAGCCAACAAAGGAAAAAGAATGAACCTCCTTGAAGAAATCGAAATTTATTCACATAAACATGCATCCCCTTCTGACATACTTAACGACCAAACACAGTTACCAAACCGAATATTTCTGAAAAACTTCCACACTCTACTTATCAAACCACTTACTAAGCACAATCAAGAAATAACATAATCTAATATAAATCCAACAAATGCATGTACTAATATACAACATAAAAATCTTAATTCTATCTTTGTTATGTTGTAAATGTATGAATTACTGCTTTGTATAAATGTGTTATGTTAGTTTATTTACCTTCAATACTGCCTAAGCAACCAAAAAAAAAATTAAATTGTATGCATCGTACTTAGAATACTTCTATCACCCAAGTCAATGTTTAGTAAACATTAGCTTAGCTAGAACCTCAAAACATTCGTAAAATATAACTCTGTCCATAGATAAACTGCTTGTATGTGAACAAAAACTGTCAGTCTACAACATGGCGGGCAACGCAGTGCGCCTGTGTAAAATACGTGACAAAAAGTGTTTGTGCTGTTGCAAAAAAGAAGAAAAGCCAAGAAAAAACAATGAGAGGAGAATGTAAGTAAAATGAACAACTGACAGAGCGTAACTTTAAACTTGCGAAATTGAAATAAATGATTGGAATCGTTGCTTTTGCACAGGCCAGCTGCAGCATCAAATCTGCTGTCGATATTGTACCACTGTAGAAATTGAAGATGCATGTAATTTGCCAGCTGAAGATGGGTGCAAATCCGAAATGCATATTGGCATAAATAAAACGCAATAAAAAAAGTGGCTGGTCGCTGTATTTTTATAGTAAAGTATGCTTTAAATTAAATTTCGGCGTTTTATGACGATCTACCATTAACTACGAAATAGCGCCTCTGGTGAGTATTTTATGAACCAACTGTAACGTCACGACGTTCTTTCGACGTTGACGTGACGTGTAGTGTGAAAGCTCAGGAATTCCTCTGACCGTCGACGTTCAAAAACGTGACTCTTACGTGACGTTGATACTCCGGAAAGTGTGAATCCACCTTTACGGACACCAGTCACTCATCACTCATTCGTGAAAGGTGTCTACACTGCCCCTCTGGATCTATGTACTAGCGTTCAGGAGTTGATAATAATCGGACTAAGACGGAAAATGAAAGCGAAATGGTCAGCTACGGCTGTAAACGACTGCCAGGCCAACTTCTCTGCAGTTCACATTCAAGTTCCTGGCAAAAGCGTCACCAGACCACTTTCAAACCCTCTGCTCCACTCTTGAATAGCACGTGAAATAAACCAACAGGTAGCTCCTCCACTGTGGCCGGCCGGTGCGGTCGAGCGGTTCTAGGCGCTTCAGTCTGGAACCGCGCGACCGGTATGGTTGCAGGTTCGAATCCTGCCTCGGGCATGGATGTGTGAGATGTCCTTAGGTTAGTTAGGTTTAAGTAGTTCTAAGTTCTAGGGGACTCATGACCTCAGATGTTGAGTCCCATAGTGCTCAGAGCCATTTGAACCTCCACTGTGAGTTCCGATTTCTCTTATTTTACTCCTATAGCAGTTTCTCCTCTATTTATTTATTTTACTTTAAGTCCCCAGAATTAAAAGCAGCCTTAAATGTAACAAAAAACAGAAAAACTGCCGGCCTAATTGGCATTAATGCTGAATTAATCGAGTATAGAGGAACTACTTAATAATTTTACTTTCTCCATTTTTTAAATATTTGTTGGAAGACCTGTTCTGTACCTGATAAATGGAACACGGATAAAGTAATTTCTATACTTAAAAAGGCGATAGGAAATTACAGAGGCATAAATCTACTAAATGCAGGATATAAAATTTAGGGGAAAATTCTTAATTAAAGGCTACAAACCATCGATTATCCAATAATCTCAGACGAGCAATGAGGCTTCAGAAAGGACCGTTCGTATAATGATCATTTATTTATAGTAAGACATATTAGCGAAAAACGTCGGGAATTTGCTTAGAAACGCATTTAGCATTTATTGATTTTGAAAAAGCCTTTGATGTCTTGACCCCTTTTGTGGAAAATACTGGAAGTAAAAATGTTTTCCTAAACATCGTATTAATATCATAAAGGTTCTCTATATAAATACAAAGATAGTTATAACTTCATGTTCTAAAATGTCACATGAAATTTTAATAAATCAAGTAACTCAACAGGGATGCAGTCCATGACCCATTTCCTTTAATTTTCCTTTAATATATATATATATATATATATATATATATATATATATATATGTGTGTGTGTGTGTGTGTGTGTGTGTGTGTGTGTGTGTGTATATACGAAGTGGAAAGATGAGATACACTGAAAAATCAAAGTAGGACGTAGCGTACCATTAAATTGTTTTTGTATGCTGATAACTAAATAATTATACAGGGAACAAAAGATAATTTACAGTGAGCAGTATATAGACTGCGCCAAAACGCAATAAATTACAACTTAACTATATGTGAAAATAAGACAAAGATAACGGCTTTCAAAGGAAAGAATCCAGTCAGATCGAAAATAATAATAAATGAGAAAATCTTAGAACAAGTATTCCACTTCATTTGTATTGGATGTGATATTAGTTTTAACTGTGACAAAGACATTGAGAAGAAAGTTAATAAATATAAAAATATCTGCGAACAATTGGAACAACTTTTAGAAGAAAACAGAAAAAGCAACACAAACTCTATAAAGGTATGGCTGTACCAACTCTTGTAATGGTTGCGAATCATGGATAGTAACAACGAAAGAAAAATCACGAATAGAAGCAGCAGATGAAGTTCATGAGATATGTAATAAAATGGGTAAAATAGGGATGAAACAATAAGATCAGATTTAAAAATCTTCTCAGTTAATGACAAGATAGGATAGAACGGAATTAAATGGAAGGATCATGTTGATAAAATGACAGTTAATAGATTGCGAAAAAAGATTATGAATTAGCGGTCGACTGGAAAGAGAGAACCAGGTAGTCATCGTAAGAGAAGGATGAATGTCCACGACTTAGATCATACAGGATAATAAAAATAATAGCATAATTCTACAAGGCACTGCTGATTTTCTGTTAGGTGGATCGTATGCTCCAGGATTCCGCTCTCTTGATGGTCCTATCACTTGCTTCTGTGGTGCAAAGATCGGGCAGGTTTCTGCAGAATAGAAGATGTTATGGATCCTACGGGCCACCACATTCACAGACCATGAGGCCCCACTTCTTGAGATTCACCTTGCATCGTGATACTCCTGTCCTCAATCAGTTTAGTACTTTCCCCGCCACATACGTTAGATGACAGCCCACAGCAAATTCCTTGAGGTCTGCCCAACCCTTTCGATTAATGAATTCCACCACCGCTCTATTTCGTGAGTTCCGTGTGCTGATGGAATTGCTGGTTCTCTGTGCATGAAGCTCCTCCTTAACCTCGGCTTAGGTTTTTGTTGTTCACATCCAGACATTTCTTCCTTTGTAGGTGGCTGTCAACAAAATATTTTCGCGTTTGGTCAAGAATGCTGGTGATTAAAATTTCGAGAAAAGATATCGCCGCGACAAAAAACACTTTCTTTTTTCAATGTGTGTCACGCCAATTCACTTATCGTATTCCTGATCCTCTCTTTCCTTTTTCGCGATAATACGGAACGACTTGCCCTTCTATGAGCTTTTTCGATATCTTTCGTCGATCCTATTTAGTAAGGATTCGACAACGTGTGGTAATACACCAGAAGAGGACGGACAAGCTTAACGTAGACAGTCTCTTTACAATATCTGTTGAATCTTCCAAGTGTTCTGCCACTCATGTGGATGACCTCACACTTTTTATTGTTTAAATCCAATTGCCGCTTTTCTCACCATACAGATAAATCGTCTAAATCGTTTTGCAATTGGTTTTGATCTTCTGGTGGCTTTACTAGACGGTAAACGGCAACGACGTCTACAAACAATCTAAGACGTCAGCTGAAATTGTCTCCTAAATCGTTTACATAGGCCAGCAACAGCAGAGGGCATGTAACACATCCGTGAGGAACGCCAGAAAGCACTTCCGTTTTACTCGATGACTTTCCATAAATTATTACGGACTGTGATCTTTCTGACTGTGACGATACTTTATAGGCAAAGAATTTTATAAGAAGCCAATTGTGAGGAACAATATCAAAAGCCTTCTCGAAATCTAAAAATTCAAAATCAATCTGAGACCCCTTGTCTGTAAAACTCCTTATTTCGTGTGAATAAAAAGCCACTTGCGTTTCAGAAGAACAATATTTTCAAGTTCCATGCTATGTGTCAATAGATCATTTTCTTCCAAGTAATAAGCATAAAACAACACAACAACGGAAGATATTAGGATACATTGGCGTAAATTTTGCATGACTGAAAATCTGAAATCAGATCATCATCATCATCATCATGTCTAAACGCTTTTCCTTATCTTTTCGATCACTCTTCTCTATATTGTGCGGTGCTTTTCACGATAATTCTCACACTTTGTTATTCCCCAAAAGATTCTGTTTCTTTCGTTCTTGATCTCCCCTTGGTATTCTTTCCCTAATTTTTTTCCTTCGAATAAGTCTGTTAAAGACTTATCATTTCTCAATAAGTGTCCAAGAACTTTCTTTTTTCTTTGGTTTATAGCTGTTATGAGATTTCTCTGCTCATTTATCTCTATCAGATCATTTTCATTGGTTTTTCTTTCTGTCCATCTGGTTTTCATCAGCCGTCTATAAAACCGCATTTCCATTGCTCCTGAGTGCTTTTTGTCTGTCTACGATTATTCAGCTTTCACAACCAGACACAAGTACGGTCCAAATGAATGGTTTGACGAATTTCCTTTCTTTCTTTCTTTTTTTTGGAATGTTGCCTTCATTAAAAAGTATTTATCCATTGAAAATTTTGTTCTGGTTTCCATGTTCCCAGTAGCAAAGGTTACAAAATAACAGAAATTCATGAACTTCTTCCATCACTGCTTTCAATTTTGATGTTAAACGAGCCTCTCATTTTTTATTTGCTTATTATCATAATTTAGGTATTTTTACACTTGTTTTAAGTTTAAATCCTTTCGTAACTGCTGCATATTTAAAAAATAAATTCTGCATATGTTTCTTACTATCATCCGTCCGAAAATCTTGTGTAGTGAATGATAATTCCCTTCACTTAAACTTTAGATGTCTTTTATAGCTCTTTCGATGAAGAGGTTAAGCAGATAAGGCCATAATCAGGGTCTTTGTCTTCCGCTTTTCCTATTTTTCCTTCAATTGTCCTCCATTGATCTCTATCCTTATACTTTAGATTTCGTATCTGTTTAATACTATTTTTCTATCTTGCTACTTTTAGTGTATTTATTTCAAGAGAGTGAAGAATTTTTTCAGTTACTCCTTTCAAATACATTTTCTAGTTCAAGGTAGGCGACGTTAATATTCCATAATTAGAACCTTCTTTCAAGCAAACTCTTGAGCGCTTTTATGTCTCTCTAGTCCGTGCATTTAGCCTAAAACCAAACTGATGGTCCCCAAGTTCTACTTCTACTTCGCTTTTTACATAATTTTTAATTACGGAAATCAGTATTGTTTCTTCATTTTAAAGTTTGTTTCATCGTTCTGTATTTGTAGCAATCTGTTGCACCACATTTTTTAATGAAGGTGTATTGTTCTACTTTCTACAAAATCATTTGCAAGAGACCCCTAGTCATAGCAACAGTTTATAATTTTGGAAGGTTCATCTTATAGTTTTCTTCTCAATTCCTCCTGCGCACACAAGGCCGTAAATCTGGACCTGTACTTAGTTTGGCCTTACCTCTTTCAGCACTGCATCAGATTCCATTTCAATTTGCTAGTATTCTTTTCTCTCGTCTATGCACCCTTCTTCGATGGAGATATATATTCGTTTGTAAGGATACTCAATTCATTTCTTATGCCTGTTGGCAATTTTGTTTGCATTTAGTAATAGGTTTTCATGTTCAGGTCTGGAACAATAATTTTTTAATGTTTCTTGATGCTCGTCACTCGTTCCACTTTTTATGTATGTTTCCATGCCACTGCAAACATCATTCATCCACTTTTCTTTGTTATTGTTGTGATCCATCTAGCCGTTTCCTACGCCTGGGGGCCATGATGAATGATGTTCCTCGATGGACTCATGGTCTTTGCTCTCGTCCTCAGCTCTTCCTGGGTCACTTCTGCGCCTTCTTTGATATTCACTATCCACTTTTATCTTTGTTTCCCTCTACATCTTCGACCTTCTGTTCTTCCGACGATTACATCTATTTCTAGTGAGTCTTCCTAGTAAGTCTTGCTCTCATGATATGCCCAAAGTACCTTAGCGTCTCTGAATTTTTGTAGATACTATTCTTTGCGATTCTGCATCTTTCTTGACCTTCTATAATGTCTCGTTTTCTGTATTTATTTATTTCTTGAATTAAGTTTGTTATATTATCTATCATCCACGGATTACGATGTTCTGTTTGTTTTCCCCAGTACTTCGTCTACAGTTCTGTCACAATTTACTACATTTTATTCCATTACGTTAAGATACAACTACTATTAGGGTGTTTGTACTTTTGCGTGTTCTCTGCTTACAGATAGTTCCTTTAATTTTTTCAGTATTCCACTCGGAAATCGATAACGTTTGGTTTTTTGTGGTTGGTTTTTGGCATTTTTATTTCGTTCAGCCTTCCATATTTCGGTTCCGTTTTCATCCATCCTTGGATAGAGTGGTTTTGTTTCATCAACAAAATCACTTCATCGTGGTTTGTTCATTACTTTATTCTATTTGTTATTCAAAACATTTTGAGAAGAATACATCTCAAAAATCTGTGTAGTACGTCTGTTACGTGTTGTCAACTTGCAATAATGACTTAGCTGTAGTAGTTCTGACTCTTTTGATGTACCGTATCGAAATGAGCAATGCATGTGTCACGTTTATTCAGATAATAACCCTGTATTTTATAATTTTGCCAAGGTCAAAGACATAATGTTACATTATTTAACTCACATAAATTAACATGTTAAGACACACATTTCTGAGTATATAAGCAAAACGAATAACGTGTTGTAAGCAAAACCTGTGAAACCATTACCGTAGTACCGCGAAAAAAAAAAAAAAAAAAAAAAAAAAACGGAAGATAAGTGTTTCATTTTCTTGTGTGGGCAGACGAATTTCCTTTCAAAATTTCTCTATGATTTCTTTCACAGCTTGCTCAATGTCCAGTTTGAAATAATAGGGGTAGACAAAAACCCTGTCTCAATCCTTTCTCAGCTACTGCTTCCCTTTCATATCCTATGGCTCTTATAACTGCAGTCTGATACCTGCAAAAATTGTTGATAACCTTCTGCTCTCTGCGTTTATCAATGCTACCGTCAGAACTTCAATGTTTTCAAAAGCGCCCTCTATAATCCAAAAATGGGTAGATTTGTCTTTTTACATTCTATTCTGTTCTATAAGTCGTATGGTCAGTATTGCCTAGCGTGTTCCAACATTTATTCGGAAGTTAAACTAATCTTCCCCGGTGTCGGCTTCTACCATTTCTTCCATTTCTCTGTGAATAATCTATGTCGGTATTCTTAATCGTTCGGCAATATTCGCACCTGTCAACATAGCGGGCGTAATCTCTCCGCCCTCCCACTCTCTTCCTCCTCCTCAACAGACGTTTGCTGACAATCACAAGGAATTATCGCACTCACTCTTTTTGTTTTTTCAAAGAAATACAGAGGTCTGATAACCTCATCCCATCGGAGGAGGTTCAAAATGCTTCAAACGGCTCTGAGCACTACGGGACTTAACTTCTAGGGTCATCAGTCCCCTAGAACTTAGAACTACTCAAACCTAACCAACCTAAGGACATCACACACATCCATTCCCGAGGCAGGATTCGAACCTGCGACCGTAGCAGTCGCGCAGTTCCTGACTGTAGCGCCTAGAACCGCTCGGCCACCCCGGCCGGCTCATCGGAGGAGGGGGAGGGAAGAGAGGGAAGCAACGAAATTCGAACAACTGATTAACAGACCCCACCTGCGTGAAGAAAGTGGTATTCGGAATACCGATATTTGATCGGGATAAGAAAATAAATTCAGGGTTGTCATTTAAACATGACAGTGAAAAACGGTTTTCAAAATTCGATTTTCATCTTCCGCAGATTCTGTCACATGTGAACATTGTTACTGAAGATGTTACTACATCGAATTTAAATTCATAAATCGATTGCAACCAAATTAATTTTGAAAGTCTGATTAGATTAGATTAGTACTTGTTCCATAGATCATGAATACCACATTTCGTAATGATGTGGAACGTGTCAGGTTAATAAAAGGTGTCTATACATTACACAAAATATTACATGACACTAAATAATTTTAATCTTTTTTTTTTTCGTGGTGCTGTGGGGAAATTTGCCAAAGTCAAAGACATAATGTTACATTATTTAACTCACATAAATTAACATGTTAAGACACACATTTCTGAGTATATAAGCAAAAAGAATAACGTGTTGTAAGCAAAACCTGTGAAACCGGTTTTCTAGGTTAGATGGCCTTGGGCAAGTACTGAAAGGGCAACAGCCTCAACGGGTGCGGGGCAAAGTCAGGACATGCGGGGACCAAGCAGCAATCGGTATTGTAATTGTCAACTGTCGAAGCTGCGTTGGTGAAGTACCGGAACTTCAAGCGCTGATAGAAAGCACCGAAGCTGAAATCGTTATAGGTACAGAAAGCTGGCTTAAGCCAGAGATAAATTCTGCCGAAATTTTTACAAAGGCACAGACGGTGTTTAGAAAGGATAGATTGCTTGCAACCGGTGGTGGAGTGTTCGTCGCTGTTAGTAGTAGTTTATCCTGTAGTGAAGTAGAAGTGGATAGTTCCTGTGAATTATTATGGGTGGAGGTTACACTCAACAACCGAGCTAGGTTAATAATTGGCTCCTTTTACCGACCTCCCGACTCAGCAGCATTAGTGGCAGAACAACTGAGAGAAAATTTGGAATACATTTCACATAAATTTTCTCAGCATGTTTTAGTCTTAGGTGGAGATTTCAATTTACCAGATATAGACTGGGACACTCAGATGTTTAGGACGGGTGGTAGGGACAGAGCATCGAGTGACATTATACTGAGTGCACTATCCGAAAATTACCTCGAGCAATTAAACAGAGAACCGACTCGTGGAGATAACATCTTGGACCTACTAATAACAAACAGACCCGAACTTTTCGACTCTGTAAGTGCAGAACAGGGAATCAGTGATCATAAGGCCGTTGCAGCATCCCTGAATATGGAAGTTAATAGGAATATAAAAAAAGGGAGGAAGGTTTATCTGTTTAGCAAGAGTAATAGGAGGCAGATTTCAGACTACCTAACAGATCAAAACGAAAATTTCTGTTCCGACACTGACAATGTTGAGTGTTTATGGAAAAAGTTCAAGGCAATCGTAAAATGCGTTTTAGACAGGTACATGCCGAGTAAAACTGTGAGGGACGGGAAAAACCCACCGTGGTACAACAACAAAGTTATGAAACTACTGCGAAAGCAAAGAGAGCTCCACTCCAAGTTTAAACGCAGCCAAAACCTCTCAGACAAACAGAAGCTAAACGATGTCAAAGTTAGCGTAAGGAGGGCTATGCGTGAAGCGTTCAGTGAATTCGAAAGTAAAATTCTATGTACCGACTTGACAGAAAATCCTAGGAAGTTCTGGTCTTACGTTAAATCAGTAAGTGGCTCGAAACAGCATATCCAGACACTACGGGATGATGATGGCATTGAAACAGACGATGACACGCGTAATGCTGAAATACTAAACACCTTTTTCCAAAGCTGTTTCACAGAGGAAGACCGCACTGCAGTTCCTTCTCTAAATCCTCGCAAAAACGAAAAAATGGCTGACATCGAAATAAGTGTCCAAGGAATAGAAAAGCAACTGGAATCACTCAATAGAGGAAAGTCCACTGGACCTGACGGGATACCAATTCGATTCTACACAGAGTACGCGAAAGAACTTGCCCCCCTTCTAACAGCCGTGTACCGCACGTCTCTAGAGGAACGGAGGGTTCCAAATGATTGGAAAAGAGCACAGATAGTCCCAGTCTTCAAGAAGGGTCGTCGAGCAGATGCGCAAAACTATAGACCTATATCTCTGACGTCGATCTGTTGTAGAATTTTAGAACATGTTTTTTGCTCGAGTATCATGTCGTTTTTGGAAACCCAGAATCTACTATGTAGGAATCAACATGGATTCCGAAAACAGCGATCGTGTGAGACCCAACTCGCTTTATTTGTTCATGAGACCCAGAAAATATTAGATACAGGCTCCCAGGTAGATGCTATTTTTCTTGACTTCCGGAAGGCGTTCGATACAGTTCCGCACTGTCGCCTGGTAAACAAAGTAAGAGCCTACGGAATATCAGACCAGCTGTGTGGCTGGATTGAAGAGTTTTTAGCAAACAGAACACAGCATGTTGTTATCAATGGAGAGACGTCTACAGACGTTAAAGTAACCTCTGGCGTCCCACAGGGGAGTGTTATGGGACCATTGCTTTTCACAATATATATAAATGACCTAGTAGATAGTGTCGGAAGTTCCATGCGGCTTTTCGCGGATGATGCTGTAGTATACAGAGAAGTTGCAGCATTAGAAAATTGTAGCGAAATGCAGGAAGATCTGCAGCGGATAGGCACTTGGTGCAGGGAGTGGCAACTGTCCCTTAACATAGACAAATGTAATGTATTGCGAATACATAGAAAGAAGGATCCTTTATTGTATGATTATATGATAGCGGAACAAACACTGGTAGCAGTTACTTCTGTAAAATATCTGGGAGTATGCGTGCGGAACGATTTGAAGTGGAATGATCATATAAAACTAATTGTTGGTAAGGCGGGTACCAGGTTGAGATTCATTGGGAGAGTGCTTAGAAAATGTAGTCCATCAACAAAGGAGGTGGCTTACAAAACACCCGTTCGACCCATACTTGAGTATTGCTCATCAGTGTGGGATCCGTACCAGATCGGTTTGACGGAGGTGATAGAGAAGGTCCAAAGAACAGCGGCGCGTTTCGTCACAGGGTTATTTGGTAACCGTGATAGCGTTACGGAGATGTTTAATAAACTCAAGTGGCAGACTCTGCCAGAGAGGCGCTCTGCATCGCGGTGTAGCTTGCTCGCCAGGTTTCGAGAGGGTGCGTTTCTGGATGAGGTATCGAATATATTGCTTCCCCCTACTTATACTTCCCGAGGAGATCACGAATGTAAAATTAGAGAGATTAGAGCGCGCACGGAGGCTTTCAGACAGTCGTTCTTCCCGCGAACCATACGCGACTGGAACAGGAAAGGGAGGTAATGACAGTGGCACGTAAAGTGCCCTCCGCCACACACCGTTGGGTGGCTTGGGGAGTATAAATGAAGACGTAAATTACCCACTTACTATATCCAAAAATTCGTATAATGAGTAGAAGGTCATTCAGAAACTCTTTTTAATTTCCTTTTAAATGCTATATGGCTATCTGTCAGACTTTTGATGTTATTAAGTAAGTGACCAAAAACTTTTGTGGCAGCATAATTGACCCCTTTCTGAGCTTTACATTTAACCTTGAGTAGTGAAGAGCATCCTTTCTTCTAGTGTTGTTGCCATGTACACTGCTATTACTCTTGACTTTGTTCGGATTGTTAATAACAAATTTCGTAAGTGAATATATAGCCGGCCTCGGTGGCCGAGCGGTTCTAGGCGCTTCAGTCCGGAACCGCGCTGCTGCTACGGTCGCAGGTTCGAATCCTGCCTCGAGCATGGATGTATGTGATGTCCTTAGGTTAGTTAGGTTTATGTAGTTCTGAGTCTAGGGGACTGATGACCTCCGATCTTAAGTCCCATAGTGCTTACAGCAATTTGAAGCATTTGAAGAATTTGAATATATATATTGTGAGGCTATAGTGAAGATCTCTATCTCTTTAAATAAGTGTCTGCAGGATGATCTTGGATGAGCTCCAGCAATTATTCTGATTACACACTTTTGTGCACTGAACACTCTTTTACTCAATGATGAGTTACCCCAGAATATGATGCTATACGAAAGCAGAGAATGAAAATAGGTGTGGTAATTTACTGAGATGTATATCGCCAAAATTTGCAATGACCCTAACAGCACAAGTAGCTAAACTCATACGTTTCATGAGATCTTCAGTGTGTTTTTTCCAGTTCAACCCCTCATCAATACATACACCTAGAAATTTGGGATATTCTATCTTAGCTACCGATTTCTGATCGAAGTCTATTAATGGTGTCATTCCATTTACTGTGTGGAATTGTATGTACAATTTCATCAGTTAATTCTTGTCTGTTGGATGTGATAGCTATACTTGTATCATCGGCAAAAAGTACCAGCTTTGCATGTACGTGAATCTAGAATGGCAAGTCATTAGTACATACACTCCTGGAAATGGAAAAAAGAACACATTGACACCGGTGTGTCAGACCCACCATACTTGCTCCGGACACTGCGAGAGGGCTGTACAAGCAATGATCACACGCACGGCACAGCGGACACACCAGGAACCGCGGTGTTGGCCGTCGAATGGCGCTAGCTGCGCAGCATTTGTGCACCGCTGCCGTCAGTGTCAGCCAGTTTGCCGTGGCATACGGAGCTCCATCGCAGTCTTTAACACTGGTAGCATGCCGCGACAGCGTGGACGTGAACCGTATGTGCAGTTGACGGACTTTGAGCGACGGCGTATAGTGGGCATGCGGGAGGCCGGGTGGACGTACCGCCGAATTGCTCAACACGTGGGGCGTGAGGTCTCCACAGTACATCGATGTTGTCGCCAGTGGTCGGCGGAAGGTGCACGTGCCCGTCGACCTGGGACCGGACCGCAGCGACGCACGGATGCACGCCAAGACCGTAGGATCCTACGCAGTGCCGTAGGGGACCGCACCGCCACTTCCCAGCAAATTAGGGACACTGTTGCTCCTGGGGTATCGGCGAGGACCATTCGCAACCGTCTCCATGAAGCTGGGCTACGGTCCCGCGCACCGTTAGGCCGTCTTCCGCTCACGCCCCAACATCGTGCAGCCCGCCTCCAGTGGTGTCGCGACAGGCGTGAATGGAGGGACGAATGGAGACGTGTCGTCTTCAGCGATGAGAGTCGCTTCTGCCTTGGTGCCAATGATGGTCGTATGCGAGTTTGGCGCCGTGCAGGTGAGCGCCACAATCAGGACTGCATACGACCGAGGCACACAGGGCCAACACCCGGCATCATGGTGTGGGGAGCGATCTCCTACACTGGCCGTACACCACTGGTGATCGTCGAGGGGACACTGAATAGTGCACAGTACATCCAAACCGTCATCGTACCCATCGTTCTACCATTCCTAGACCGGCAAGGGAACTTGCTGTTCCAACAGGACAATGCACGTCCGCATGTATCCCGTGCCACCCAACGTGCTCTAGAAGGTGTAAGTCAACTACCCTGGCCAGCAAGATCTCCGGATCTGTCCCCCATTGAGCATGTTTGGGACTGGATGAAGCGTCGTCTCACACGGTCTGCACGTCCAGCACGAACGCTGGTCCAACTGAGGCGCCAGGTGGAAATGGCATGGCAAGCCGTTCCACAGGACTACATCCAGCATCTCTACGATCGTCTCCATGGGAGAATAGCAGCCTGCATTGCTGCGAAAGGTGGATATACACTGTACTAGTGCCGACATTGTGCATGCTCTGTTGCCTGTGTCTATGTGCCTGTGGTTCTGTCAGTGTGGTCATGTGATGTATCTGACCCCAGGAATGTGTCAATAAAGTTTCCCCTTCCTGGGACAATGAATTCACGGTGTTCTTATTTCAATTTCCAGGAGTGTATTAAGAACAGCAGAGGACCCAAGACCAAACCTTGCGGCACCCCATTCTTGATTGTTCCCCAGTTTGAGAAATTACCAGTTTTTTGCATATCATGTGAAATGTTTATTTCAACTTTCTGCACTCTTCCAATTAGGTATGATTTAAACCATTTGAGCGCTGTCCCATTCGTACCACAGTACTCGAGTTTATCTGGAAGTTTTCCATGATTTACACAATCACAAAAAATCACAACGGGTGACTTGCAGTTACTCAGAGCATTTAATATTTCATTAGTGAAAGTATATATAGCGTTTTCCGTTGAAAAACCTTTCTGCAAACCAAACTGACATTTTGTTAAAATTTTATTTTTACAAAGGTGTCAAGCTACTGTACAATACATTACTCTGTGAAGAATTTTGGTTAAGGCAGTCAGAAGGGAGATTGGGCGGTAGTTGTTGACATCAGATGTATCCCCTTTTTTATGCAGTGGTTTAACAATGGCATACTTCAGTCTATCTGGGAAAATATCCTGCTTCAGAGAACTATTACGCATGTGGCTAAGAGTCACACTTATCTCTTGGGAACAAGCTTTTAATGCCCTGCTGGAAATTCCATCAATTCCATGTGAGCTTTTATTCTTGAGAGAGTTTATTATCTTCCTAATTTCAGAAGGAGAGGTGGGTGGAATTTAAATTGTATCAAATTGCGTGGGTAAGGCCTTTTCCATTAACTGCCTTGCTTCTTCTAATGAACATTTAGATCCTATTTTCAAAAATGGTTATTCAAAATGTTTTCGACTTTCAGCTTGTTGTTTGTCAAGTTTCCATTCGCTTTGATGGGAATGCCGTCATCCTCTACTCTTGGTTGCCCTGTCTCCCTTGCAATAATATTCCAAATTGTTTTGATTTTGTTATCAGAGGTATTAATCGCAGACATGATGCACATGCTTCTGGACTTTTTATTAACCTTTCTTAATGTAGCACAGTATTTTTATAATATTTGGCTGTTTCTGGGTCTTTACTGCTCGTTTACTGCCTCCATTACTGAAGGTATTTGTAAGTTACAGAAAGAATGAGAAGGAACGTTTTGTTGCAGTCATTTGTTTTATTTGCCAAGATGCTCGTACGCAACATTAATACAGTCTCATAAATACAGTCACAACCCTGGTGCGAAAGTTGTTACCGTTTGACAGCTGGAGCGACACTAGCGCTCCAAGCGGTGAGAAAGAAGACAGCTACGTGCGTCGTAAGGATAATGTTTGTTTTTAATTATTTTCTACATAATTAAGTGAATAATTTACATATTTTTGTGTTCCATGTGCTAGTAAGTTACCAAGAGTCATGAATTATCGTGAAATACATATAAAGACAGACGAATCACACTGATTCAGTGACATTATTACAACTCATTCGTGAAGAAATAATTTCTAATATGTCTATATTTCCAGCTTATTCTGTTGAAAGCAAGGGAATACAGCCACATCTCATGCATGTGAAGCATATATTTCTGTTGTTATTATCATAGGCGCTTTCCTTGATATTTAAATATTTTATGGAGTCCAATGATTTGCCCATTCTTCCAGTTCACTGAATTTTCTAATGCAGGAATAATTTTGTAAATGTAATTACTTTTGCTTCAAAAGAGGACGTGTTGAGTATTCTTGCCGTTTGTCGCTCAGACTTAGGAAAAATTGTGGAATTTGACTCTCTTGTGTTGGGAAATAGTTTTATTGCTTTTGATTATTTATTATCACGTTTGTATAATTTTCTCTTAAGCTATAGTTGAGGTGGCTTATTTGATACGTTAATAATGTGGGTGTCACGTCCCATATGGCTTTCCTGCGTTCCACACTCACTGATGTGGCTGAAAGCGTAGCAGACGAAACTCTGCTTTGTTGAATAGATAAACGACATATTTTCGTAAATGTTGAGGTCTTCTGGTGTTTACTAGAAATTTTTGTATTAAATGTTTGTATGTTACAAGAGAAACTTAAATAAACTGTGCTGTAGTGCACGGTTTCGTATCTCCTATGGTCCTTAGTACACTAAGGAATCACAAATGTGGTGTAATTTTTTACTTCTTGTCGTTTTTTGTGGCACTACATACACTCACTATTGTAAGACATACTTTACAAATCAATATGTACGTTAGTGTTCGCACTCATCCGATATCGTATTCAGAAGTGTCGCTATTTGGCCGCTTGGCGCGTTGCTATCGCTGGAACTAACAAAACCGAGACGAGATGTTGCGAGAGTTGACTGTGACAGTACGCTGGCGGTGTCTTTGCATACATGATTAACATCTCTGAACCAATGATACTGAACGTATATCAGTAGCAAAAATTGCAGTATTAATATTCTCTACGTTGAATAGTGAATCTCGAATTACGATGGAAACAGAATTTAGTAGCATTATGGAATTTTCTGTGCTTTTAATACAGTCAGGTAAGTTTTCACCGGCACAAGAAATTCGGTTCATTCAGGTGAGCTATTACAGTCCTTATGAAGCAACGAGAAACGAGGCTTTGAGTGACAACTGAGTATTCGTAGACGAATGCAGTGTACGGTAGCAAGTCATATTGCGCTTAAATTGTAGTAGTATTAGGCGTAGTGTTAGAAGTAGCAGCTTTAGTTTCATTCCTCTGTGCATCAGTTTTTAAGGATAATAGACATACAGGCATTTAAATACTTACAGGTTTAGTTTGACAAGACTGGGATACGTAGTCCACCGTGACCTTAATGTAGGAACGATTCTAGCACTTGCCTGAAGAAATTTAAAGCAATCACGGAAAACTTAAATGAGGATGCCCAGATAGAGAATGGAACCTTCATCCCTCCGAATACAAGGTCTGCCTGTATTAAGCTTCACAACCACATTTCTATTTACCTCTACTGTACAATACTGTTTTGCAAAGACGTTATTTAATAATATAAAAACAAGTGTTACGCTGTTCATTCGTTTCTCAGCACCTATCACCGCACACAGTACACACTACATTCAGACATAACTTCGTAATGTAACACTAGAAGTACTATCAGCTTACCATGACGACGATATTTAGTTTACGTTTTATGTACAGCAACTTTCGATTGCTTGCCTGGAACAATGGATCAGCATCCACACATAATGAGCGAGATTTTGAGGTCAGAAAGGGGATAAGATGTTAGTATTACCTACTGCAGAATTCTGGATAAAAAATATGCTCAAGTGCGAATGGGACTAGCATTCTGAGGGTTCCGCGCAAACTTAATTATGTATATAAACAGTTCATCAGTCCCGGGAATAGAGAATATGTACTGTTATGGACAGCGATACTGACAAGATTTCGTCTCGGGAATTCGAAGACTTTCGAGAACGTTTTAAGTTTCAAGCTTAAAGTTTTTGTGCAGTCTCGCATTTGCTATTATAGTTTCTGAGAAAAAAGGGATCGTAACAGATATACACACACAGACTCGCACAACAACTGACCTACAAATCAGTTTTAGTGTGATAATACAAATTAACAACTTCCGGATTGTTTTCTTTGCTTTTACTGTGCAGCCTTGCTGCTTGTTAAAATTCGTGACTGTATATCAACGGGAATGGTTGACGAGTGAATTTGGAGTATCAAAACATGTGACATAAATGGCCGTATCTTACGACTGCAATGACTTGCAAACTAAATTTTTTGCACCACAAAAGGACAGTAGATCTTAGTATGTGACACAATTTCATCTTGATACGCCCACTCTCTCCTAAGAAAAATGGATCTTAACAGACGGAATGACAGACAAGTGGATAAAAAATGTCAAAATGTGTTTTTTACGTGTGAAATAATTACAAGCTAATGATTTTCCGATTTATTCCTTTACTTGTACTGTGGACTCATGCTTCATGATTCTAGGTAAATGTGAAGTGCCGTATAGGTTTTGATGAGTGAGTTAGCGAGAATCAAAATATCTGACATGCCATCAACCTTGCCACAGTGGTAACACCGGTTCCCATCAGATCACCGAAGTTAGGCGGTGTCGGGCTTGGCTAGCACTTGGATGGATCAACGTTCGGGTGTCCACCCCAGGTAGCTGAGTGGTCAGCGCGACAGAATGTCAATCCTAAGGGCACGGGTTCGATTCCCGGCCGGGTCGGAGATTTTTCTCCGCTCAGGGACTTGGTGATGTGTTGTCCTAAACATCATTATTTCATCCCCATCGACGCACAAGTCGCCGAAGTGGCGTCAAATCGAAAGACTTGCACCCGGCGAACGGTCTACCTGACGGGAGGCCCTAATCACACGACCGTTCGGGTCTGACGAGTGCTATTGGCAAGTGGCACTTGCGAGGCCAATTGAGGAGATATCTGCAGAGAAATAGCGGCACCGGTCACGGAAACTGACAATGACCGGGAGAGCGGTGTGCTGACCACGTGCCCCTCTGTCCCCACATCCGATGACGCCTCAGGGCTGAGGATGACACGGCGGCCGGACGGTATCGTTGGGCCAAGGCCTGTTCGCACAGTGTTTGTTTTAAACTATATGACATGAATAACCGCATCTCTCGAGTGCATTGACGTAGAAGCTTAATTTTTTTTACATCGCCACGGAACTATAGACGCTGGTATGTGACGTAAATACGTTTACCCCGCACTGAGAAAAAAATATTCCTAACAGTCGGATAGACAGACAGACGGACAACAAAACGATTCTCTAAGACTTCCGTTTTAGCCGACTGAGTGAAGAATCCTAGAAACCGTCTAGAACGACAGTGTGGTGCGAAATTAAAAAGAGTTTTAAAAAAATGGCTCTGAGCACTATGGGACTTAATATCTGTGGTCATCAGTCCCCTAGAACTTAGAACTACTTAAACCTAACCAACCCAAGGACATCACACACATACATGCCCGAGGCAGGATTCGAACCTGCGACCGTAGCAGTCGCGCGGTTCCGGACTGCGCGCCTAGAACCGCTAGACCACCGCGGCCGGCCTAAGAACAGTTATTATTATTATTTACTTACGGTACATTTTTTACCAGTCTTCTACCTAAGTAACCCCTTACTGTATAGAAAGTATTACTTAAGAAACATTGTTTATTTGCATTGTTAAATGACTTTGTTTATATATTACTTTAATCTCCTTCGACAGTTTACTGTAGGATTATAATCCTTGTTCAAAAATTCTGTTTTGAGTGTGACTAGGTTCGCCCCACCCGAACAGCATTGTTCAGACGATTTGTAGCGCGTCTAGTGCAATCAGCTGGCGTCAAAACTTACGGCCAGAGCAGGTAGCTGCCGATTAAGTCTGGCAATTTTGTCATGCGCCAGTCCCAACGCGAAGAAAGTTTATACATCATGTATGGCAGGGTAGATTGGTAGAAGTACTAACGTGCAGAAACCCGGGTTGAAGATCGTCGGAGAGTATGGTGGTGACCTTGGGAAAAGTTCCAGTCTTCCAGTGATCGGGAAGCGCACAACGGTGTTACTTCTGTTGTCATTGGTTATGGAGCTATCGGTTGTGACTACAGGTCACCGCTGGTCGCAACAGGTTATTTTCCTGTGTTAAAATATGGTTCGGATTGTTGTTATTCTGAAAATTATAACACTCAAATAGCTTTTACGGTCAATATTGTCACAAAATATCCGTTATTTTTATGTAATTAAAGCTTAAAAATCATTAAATATCAAGATTTGATCACGTCATCGAAGGCGCTCTGTTGTTGGCTGAAGCTCTGGAGTCGTCACAGACTAGGAATAAGACGAAGTTTACGTGTGTTATAGGAGTATAAGCCGAAGTTACGAGGATTTTACGTACTTTTCCTGCAAACAGTTCAGTGATGGAAAACGCAATTACAACTTTTAAGTAACAATACAGAGGAAATTTGTGAACGCTGATAGTGGAAACCTTGCGAAAGTTGATGCGTTTATGCTCCACCCATTTAGAGCGGCAAAATGTGCAACGAAGGATATTCTTTTCCCTGCTCCCTGCAACATTGTTAAACGGGCTGAAAACTAGGGAATTGTCGAACTTTTGCAAATGTGTCCGTACATTATAACTAGATCGACGACTATCAGTCATGAGCTACGGCCCAAAGTACAATAAAATTATTCCAGACAAATCTTATTGCTGATTTCCTCTCTAGAAGACACTCAGCAGAGGTAACACCCCTAGCAGACGCTCGGCGGCTTGTCGGATACCGCTACTAACTGCATATATAGAGGTCACATGTTTGAATCCTGCAAGGGTTATGTTTTTTAAAAAGTTTTACACGAAGCAAGAACTGATAGTAGCAGTTGTTTCTCTGGTGGAATGTATAATATATAGCTTTACGTAAGCCTTAGTTTGACGAATGGACATCAGAGGATTTACTTTGCGAATAAACAACTCACTTTTTCGGAAAGAATCGGTAGTAGTGAAGATATCACCATACGCCCACAGTACAATGAGGCGTGGGACGGTGAGGTTTTCTACACGGAGAGATATAAATTATGTACAGCATGCAGATAACACAAAAGTAAGGGCTTGATGTTTGTGAGGTAAATTAATGTCAGTGTCTGAAGCAGACTCACTTCAATTTTATGTAAGATGATGAAACTTCAAAAGTTTAAACACTAAGGATACTAGCTGAACAGTGCGAATATAAAAAACATTGTTTCTAATAAAGTAAAATAATACTTTGTTTCTGATCTTTGTGGTGAAGTTTTGTAACTGTGATTTGCTTTCCATTTGAGAGGAATGTCATTTTTCAAAAAGAAGTTAAAATATCGTTCTGGACTGGATTTGAACCGGCGATCTGTGGAAGTCTTCTTCGAATATACGCCAGTCGACCGCTCAGCAACTGAACTACCTAACAATGTGCGTCAGGTTGGGTAAAACGACAATTTGCACTTAGAGTTAAATTTCGTCAAAAGACGCTATCTTTCCTTGTAACAGTGGGAAAGCACATCTCGCAGGTAAATTAATCTTAACTTCAGAGTGCGAGACATTTTTAACTAATTTAGTGAACTTGTGCGACGACCTGGTTGCATTTTCCCGTCACAGTACAGCCATTTTTTACGCATCTTCTCATTCTCTGGAAGACTCAAAAACCATTTTCCTGTATATTTTAGAGATGTGTTTGTACATTATGGTACTACACACCATTGGTAACCCATTTTCCGAAACGTAAATTCCAAACGAGACATCACTGTGAATTATCATTACGACAGCGGGAACAGCGAGATAGCCAGTGACATCACAGGCATCACATAATTTGAATAGAGGGTTTTAGCGGGCTATCAAATTATTTTAATTTCATTTCTGTTTTTATAAAGAATACCGAAATTGATGAGGAAAACATGCATGTTAGGAACATAAAACGACATAATTAATCATTGAAGACAATTCCAGAAAACAGTCAAATATCCTATTGACGGAAGTCTGTCGGCACAATGATACTTCATACACAACCTGCGTCCTCATGTGTTATCAGTCTGGCAACAGTATTATGGTGCCATTTTCCAACAGAACAACGCGTATTAACACATGGCTTGTGTCTCTGTGAACTCCCTACATGATGTTGAGATACTCCCCTGACCAGAAAGATCCCCCTTTTCTGTCCCCGATAAAATACAAGTTGGACCATCTCTGGCGTAAACTCTGTCCTCCAGCATCCAGAATATCAAAGATCAGTGATAAAAGTTACTGTCCAGCTTGCCTTAGGAGAAGATACAACGGTTTTATGACACCCATCCAAACCGAATTAGTGCATGTGTCCAGACCAGAGGGAGTTCGTTATATTGGTACGGGCTCACACTGCCAAGTTCTTTGTAAATTTGACTCGATCTCATCAGTTCAACAATTTCACAACTTACTCTTGATAATTAGAATTATATTAACACCGTCAGCTGCTGGCAAGCGTTGATATATATCAAGGTGGACAGGTGAAAATATGTGCCCCGACCGGGACTCGAATGCAGGATCTCCTGCTTACGTGGCAGACGCTCTATCCATCTGAGCCACCGAGGGCACGGAGAATAGTGCGACTGCAGGGACTATCCCGCTCACGCCTCCCGCGAGACCCACATTCTCACCTTGTATGTCCACACACTACATTCGTAGTGTCCCACCCCAACACATTCATTACTCGTGGAAGACATTCTTACCAAGTCCCGTCAGAGTTCGGGGAACATGTGTGCATCGGCACAGAAGAAAAACGTCGTGACCAGTGTTGCCAGAACTATATACTTATATGGATACGGTGTCTATTCTTTCGCACATGTCCGAAAGAATAGACACCACTGATGACCAGCAGCCGTCTAGAACGAAATTATAATTATATATTAATACCTTCAGCTGCTGACGGGCGTTGATATATATCAAGGCGGACAGGTGAAAATGTGTGCTCCGACCGGAACTCGAACTTGGGATCTCGTGCTTACATGGCAGACGCTCTATCCATCCGAACCACCAAGACCACAGAGGATAGTGCGACTATCGGACATGTCCGAAAGAACAGACACCATATCCATGTAATTATATACCCTTGGTAAGGTTGTAAGTAGGCTGTTTATGTTTTCTTATTGGCAACGTTACGTAGCGCTCTGTATGAAAATCACTGGCTGTGCTGTGTGCAGTCTGTGGCTAGTTTGCATTGTTGTCTGCCATTGTAGTGTTGGGCAGCGGCAGCTGGATGTTAACAGCCCGTAGCGTTGCGCAGTTGGAGGTGAGCCGCCGGCAGTGATGGATGTGGGGAGAGAGATGGCGGAGTTTTGAAATTTGTAAGACTGTCATGAACTGCTATATATAATATGACTATTAAGGTAAATACAGTGTTTGTTCTCTATTAAAATCTTTCATTTGCTAACTATGCCTATCAGTAGTTAGTGCCTTCCTTAGTTTGAATCTTTTATTTAGCTGGCAGTAGTGGCGCTCGCTGTATTGCAGTAGTTCGAGTAACCAAGATTTTTGTGAGGTAAGTGATTTGTGAAACGTATAGGTTAATATTAGACAGGGCCATTCTTTTGTAGGGATTATTGAAAGTCAGATTGCGTTGCGCTAAAAAATATTGTGTGTCAGTTAAAGCACAGTCTTGTATAATTCCTCAAAAAGGGGACGTTTCAAGGTTCATGTTTGACAATGATTATTCGTATGTATACCTTAATTCGGGAAGAACAGCGGACGGTAGTTTTCTTAGCTGATTATGACTCAGGAATACTATTCCAGTAGTTAAAAATGAACATATCTTCGCTTAGCATTCTCGCCAAAAGATAAATAAATATAAACACCAACTGTGTTATGCACATAGAAATAATAAATTCAGCCACATATACAAGTATTTTATTCCTTATTACACAAGCTTATATTCCTATATCACTACCATCGCCTGTTTCACTTATTTCCGATCATAGTTGTTATTAAATCACTTTCCAAATGATCTCTTGTTTGTTCATTGTTCAAAATGGCTCTGAGCACTATGGGACTTAACATCTCTGGTCATCAGTCCCCTAGAACTTAGAACTACTTAAACCTAACTAACCTAAGGACATCACACACATCCATGCCCGAGGCAGGATTCGAACCTGCGACCGTAGCGGTCACGCGGTTCCGGACTGAAGCGCCTAGAACCGCACGGCCACACCGGCCGGCTGTTCATTATTAACATAATTACTATCTTCTTCTTTCGCCCGACTGCATGGTTTTTTCCATGCTTCACTAGTAACAGTTTCACGCTCTTCAGCAGAATCGATATTCCTTCCACTGTTTCGTTTTTCATGAACAGATCAAATTGAAAATTATCTCACGCTTCTGACTTCGAATCATTACCCTCTCTCCACTTTCGAAGACATTGTCGCAAGCAGCAAAAACAGTGCGGTTGTGAGCGAGTTCACCTGATCTGAGTTACGTACACCCCCGACTAAGGCCACTTACAGGTTTCATTCGAACTGTACGTGCGCAATCACACGTAGTATTTTGTGGAAGAGCCACACTCAAGGGACGAAAGAACCACACGTGGCTCGCAAGCAGCTATTTGCCAACCACCAGTGTAGATTAACACAGGAGGTTTCTTTTTTTCCTTTTCTTTCACTGTTTGCTAAGGCGTTTTCATTTCTCTCTACTCTATAACGCTGCCCTATGCCCTACAAAAGCTCCTCTCTAACTTTTCCCTCAGAGAACCATGTTAATGAGTGATCGCATCTAGGTATATATGTGGACAACAATGTAGAACCATTCCATGTGAACCCATAATAGCAAACTAACCCTCTAGCAGAAGTTACAGTAGAACTCTCTGAGGTGTTCACCATATAACTGCGGACGCGTATAACTCAATCGCCGCCTAAATTTGAAGGTGCGTATGGCCGAGCATTTGCGCACGCTGTAGCAGTGACGTCTTCGCTCTGCCGGCGCCACCACCACCGCCTGCACTGTGCGTTCCCCTAGTCCCGGCGCAGGCGCACGCAAGGTCGCCGATTCGCGGTTCGGCCGCTAGATAGTGCTGGCGGCGCAGCCCCTCGCCCCACTTGGCGGGCCGGCGGAGTTGCGGCCAGTCTTACTGTGATCTGTGTTCTGTGTGCCTGCCATGACGATCTCCTACTCCGCCGAAGTCGCCAACAGTTCCAAATTCGGCTGCTTCTGGAGGATACTTTGCAAGTAAGTGCTGCCGCCGCCACTGCCAGCGCGGCGGCCCGCCGCGCTGACCCCGATACTGCGCTCTGCCCGAGCGCTTTTCTTTTCTTTTTTTTTTAACAATTGCCTTTAGCTGGAGACGCGTCTCTGGGGGATGCTTCCTGGCTTCGCTTCAGCACCGGACAGTGACAGCGGCGCCCAATACCGAACACAGTGCCCCGACTAAGAAGAAGAGAAAAAAGTGCATTTTGTGACTACGTTTCGACAACGGCGTGCTCGTAGCATATGCTTGTGTAACGTGCCGTATAATTAAATCACCCATTGCCAGTTACTGTACTAGCGTTAATCCAGCGTGGTATTAGTACACGAACGAAATAGTTTCACTCTCCCCTTACACTTTCTTTTTCTTTTGCCGCTGCTGAGCGAGTCTGTTATTAATATCTTTGCTGGTAGCTCGACGCGCTGCAAGGCGACTACCAGTTGCAAAAATGCCTCGTGACGTCACACAGTTCGCCTTTCACTCGAGTCGGGGCGCAACCGGCGCAGTGTTGTCTTGCTCTTTTCGCTTTCGGCATCATAACAGTCGCGCGACTTCGACAGTGAAATCATTTCAGGACCTCGGCCGAAGGAATACTAGCGCTGTGCGCTCTCGAATTGGCTCGCGCCAAACGAAATAAAAAGGTTCTTTAAGGTGCAGCAGCAAACCTTGTTATAATATGCTGTTGCACGAGTGATGTCAGAACTTCAGACCAGACTCAATCTGTGGCATTATGTGACCTTGTACGTCCTTCACGAAATTCCTAGTGCATATTATCTGTATCTAAGGGACACGGAGATGTAAAGGCAGTGGCGGGTTCCTACGGAGGCTACAAGGAAGTCTGGGTGTACAGAACTCGCAAGGCAAGCGCTGTTGGCAGGTTTGCGGCTGGAGTCCTTGTCAGCTGAGTCGCTTTACTTTCGAGGTTGACGGCACCGGCCTACAGCTGTTACGCCGTCTTGGCTCTGCAACGATTTTGTCGTGGACCACATTTTAGTCGTTAGCATCACGGTGGACGTGCTTTCACACTATTTTTTCTATCACTCGAAGTTTCAAAATCGTTCCAAAAGGTTCAGCATGAGCCAGTAAACACCGAAATTTTGAGATAAATCCTCGGCCGCCTTTCGTTGTGATCGCTGTGTTCACATTTTTTTATCGGAGGATAAAAAGTGGGCAATAATAGCTCCCACGGTGTATCAAATAATTTAGCAGTGAGCGACAGGTTAAAGTAACAGGCGGTTACAATTGTTTCTTTGTTTATTTTTAGTTCTTTGTTGCCAACTTTATTCACTATAGTGTCGAATACTATTCATACCGCAAAAATAATTCACCATAAACGTTTTTGCCCTTTTTTAATTATTTATTGTTCTTTATCACAGTTTGTTTACATACATCCATACTGACAAGCTGATGGAATGTATTTTGAACTTTGAAGGACTTCCCTCCTTTAATAAGAATTTGATCGAGCTCCTATTTTATTGTTGGCTTTTGTTTTGTCTACATTATCCAAGATAAACAATCTTAACTTAGGTTCTTGTGGGTGTTTCTAGCTCTCTGCAAAAAAAAGAGCGAGAAGCATTCATTATTCATATCATAATTTCGGAACCACATCAATCAGAACGTTTTACTATGAATTTATGTGGAGTATGTGCGTAGATAATTACATATAAAAATACTGTCGTGTTATTATGTTAGACTGCAAGTATTCAGACATCAAGATCACACATTAATTCACACAACTGTAGAAATTTGGAAAAATGTGACGCGAAAGCGTAAACTTTCAGTAGCAAGTCTGGGAAATAAAACAAATTTTGGGAGGATATGATACAATCACCCAGCAATCGATGACTAATTTATGCACCACAATAGACAAATACGTATATTTTAGCACATGTAAATATTCGAACAATGGACAGCTACGAATGCACGTTGTTTTATTAGCTTGTGCGTGTCTATGAAATGTTCGCCTGTCAACACAGTAAACGCGTGGCACAATGAATTCTTCTATATAAAAATAAAACATAATTTTCACACACTCGTGAAGCACTTCAGTAATATTTAAATCCTGCATTCTCCGCACTTTGGTAACGAAGTAATGTTGGAATAATTTCTAAATGTTTTTATGTCGCGATGTAAATTTTTAACAACAAAAATTGTTGTTTTTGATGACAATATTTCTACGAAAAAATCTGAGACACTGAAGGCGGAGTGACTCAGCCGACAATAAGTCCTGTGCATCGTAAACTATTACTGTAGATTTTCGTGGTTTGGTAACATGACAACTATGAAACAGTGATTCGCTATGTTTCGGTTTTTCGTATTTTAGTAGTCTGTTTTCCATCTGCTTCTTATACATAATCTGCACGAGTAAGAGAGTCCACACTCAAATGCAGAACAGGTCTAGCAAAGACATTTTTCCAGAGTAAATCATTTGCTCCCGTGTAATGAAAAAGTTATGCCACGCATAAGTTTTCTTGTCTCACAGTGCTCATCAATAACTGAAGGTGACAATTTCATGTGCGCACCGAACTGCAAATTAGCAATACGTATTTCCACATCTTAGTGGAGCCTTGTCTCAGTGTCACCATCTTACCTTAAGTCTTTTTTTCAGTTCTAGTATGCTTTCAAGAAGAGAACAAATTCATGATGATGTGGAACTTTGCCACACATGCTATGATCAATTAATACAAATTGCATTACAGACCGTAAGTATTGTAAGTATCCAGCCAGTTTCCTCTGCGTTGGCAACGGGGTTTAATAATTTTCCGACATACGTTTGTACCCTATTTTTTCCAACGACAGACGAGCGCATTTATGTTGTGCAGCAATCAGGTATTTGTATTGTTAGATTGTTTCTGACATTTCGAAGGTGTGGAATGTAAGAGGGTTTATTATCATGTCACAGCACTGACCATCAGAGACTTACCTTACACACTTCACCACAACGCTCATCGTGGTATTGCAGTTGCATGTTAATTAAACCATTCTCTGAAATATCAACTCGTGCAGATCGGAGGATGCGCGTCACCATAGAGGACGACGCACTACAGCTAGTTAGTTATTTGTTAATCACCATCGTAACTGATGTGAGGAACTGTTAAAAATTGCGTTGTGTAGTGGGTTTTTAATGTCATTGAAATACACATGTCAGTTTTGCTGGCGCGTAACATTCTCAGTACTGAGTTAAGTATATATGTGATCACTTGGCAGATGCATTCTCGCGATTCCACTTTCACTTATGCTACATGAAGCAATGCAAAAAGAGGACTGATTTCTTCTTTCTGTTTCTTGACATTAGTATCGGTAACCGATATGAGCCGCCAGGAACTCAAAAAGTTCGCGAAGCTCCGATTAATCTGTCGAGGTAAACAGGTCGTCGCTTACGAAATTTTCTCCGCGTGACGTCACATGGTCCTTGACCATTGACTGAAGTATTCTACGCGGAGGTCCGGGTGTCGATCTCCGGAGCCTGACGTCACTACCAAAGTCCGTGATCCTGCAATTCGCGTCATTCCTCCACATAGTGGTTACGAGCCTTAATGAGACACCTGATACTTTTGTCCCGAGACGGCAAATAATGTAAATCCGCCTACATTGACGGCAAGCTGATGGATATCACTAAGCAAAGACTGTAAGGGAAAACTTGTTCGCTGTGTATCAATCTCGGGAAACAATTTCTGTTCAGCCCTTTCTTTCCTCGACGAATTTTAGTAACACGAATCTCAAAGCGAGCAGAAATGACTTTGTAAGAAAATGTAAGTGCTTTCGCTTCCTCCGTGAATACGCCGAACTGAAGCAGATGATAATGTGGTCAAGATTTTGTACTTGTAATGAAGGACAGCGGGTTATAAACCCCTTTTAGTCATTTGACGTTAGTTTCTTAGTTGTTTCCATAAACCACATCAGGTAAAGCCTTCGAGAGTTCCTTTTAGAATGCACTGGTCGATTTTTCCCCTCTTCGTTGTCCAACTGAGCTAGTACTCCGTCGCTAATGACCTTGTCGTCGATATAACATTGTTCGATATTATTCCTTCCTCGTTGGTCATTGTTTTTTTAGTGTCCTTGTAAAACAGGGAAAGTTTCTGTAATTCGAGCGCTTATAATTTCGTAGGACTAATGCCAGACTTCCCTATGGTTACCTTGATACACAAGATGTTAACTGACTCAGAAATATTACCAGGAAGACAGACACCTCATCTCTGATTAGAATTAAGAATAAGTTAATATAGCAATTGTATTCGACCACATGAATGTGTAGTCCAAACTTAAGACACTTTCAGTATGATCAGAAACATGAAAAATGTATGTTTACAGATTCCAGTCAGTCAGGATTTCCCGTCATTAGAGCACATCCTGTACCATTATAAAATGGAAAAAAGAAGAAAATAGGCTACAAATTCCTTTTTTTTCTTTATTTCGTTCTTTCTTTACTTCTCTTCAGTATTTGAAATGTCCCACTTACGACGTTAACATAGTGGCGTAATAACTCAAGGTAGACGGTTAAATTTTATAAAAGATGGTTCAAATGGCTCTGAGCACTATGGGACTTAACTACTGAGGTCATCAGTCCCCTAGAACTTAGAACTACTTAAACCTAACTAACCTAAGGATATCACACACATCCATGCCCGAGGCAGGATTCGAACCTGCGACCGTAGCGGTCACGCGGTTCCAAACTGACGCGCTTAGAACCGCACGGCCACACCGGCCGGCTAAATTTTATATTTGAAGTATCATTTTCAAATAGTGAACAGAACGTTTGATTGTCTCAAAAGAATTATTTAAAGTTATTCTATTAATAAAATTTGTCAATACCTATTGCTTTAAACTACGATTTAGATGGAGATTATTTAATGTGGTTAACAATATGTGGACAGTTTCTAACTGTATCCTGCATCGGGTGGTGAATGATACGTTACCGGTGTAGCTATTGCCTCTCCAGTATTTTCCCTTTTTTTATGTAATTTCAGACGCGCACAGTGAGAAGTCATAAGTGAATATCGTTCTGTGTATGCTGTACTTTTTCTTGGTTGTGATTGTATACTGCTCATCTTCATTATACAGGCTGTTTCGCAGTTCCTATTACAAGGTCATAGAGGTTGTAGAGGGGACTTGGTAGATAAAGTTTTCGTGAGGAATCCATGTCTGCGTATGTATTGTTTACGTGTAAAGTAAGTTTGAAGATCGGATGTCTGCGAAACATATCACGTCACGGAACGCACACATCGGAGACATTGAGCTCTAACCCGTGTACTCTACAGGAGCACATGACATGGTCAGTGCTTAGAATCCTCGTCATCTGGTTATCTTTTACGTGACGAAAGCTGCCCTCTTCAGAGTAGACAGTGCGACGCGTCCGTGGAGCACAACCGTCAACACGTCTATTTGCGAAAGTACCAGTTTCTGGCAGCCATTGTTGTAGTCGGACGAAAACTGTGATCGATGCCATAATTACAGAAGAAACCAAAGGCGTTGCCTCTCTTCTCAGTTTGTGTGCGTACCATGAAGCGGGAGATTTAAAGTGGTCCTATCCTCGAACTCATTTTACATCCAAACGGTACATTGGTTTCTTAATAAAAATACCTAGAAGCCTGTAATAATAAATTGTGTGAAACGCCCTGTGTATAGCCATGCTGAATCTTCCAGCTGCTCCGCTTAGGATATGCTCTCCGTGTGCCGTCTCATGGTCCTTGACCATTGCCTGAAGTATTCCTCATGTCCGCATCACACACAGCCGGTTAAAGATCAGATTACGTCGTTTCGTGATATACAAATTTCAATCTGTTGCGGATACTGACTCCATCGCGAATCGCTTATGTCATTAAAAGAAGTCGACGAGCATTAGTAACGAGTGGGCTATAATCAGGCGACTGCATGATTCGCAGGCCTTCATCAGGTTTACAGGATGGATAAGAAAGCGATAGTTAATAGTATAGTCATTTTCAGCGGAATAATTATACTTATTAGATAAGATTTATGGAAGAAGAAAATTAAATCAACTTCAGCTTGCACACTTTTCTAGACGTTTAGATCAAGTGACTCCAAATAAGTCTAGACCACCTCTTCAGCAGTAAATTTCTGAGCTGCAAACTCGTTTTAGCGTTTACTGTTTCATTATCGTCATTTTGTCGTTAATTTTGAGCATAGGATAAACATCTTGTGGTGAGGTTTCACTTTATAAGTGCAGTTGTTACATTTCTAGACTTACTCACCGTACCTAGAAGTACTTACGAACAACGCGTCTGTGTTCAAAGTTTCCATTCTGTATTGATGCTGCGCTTGGATAGGATGATAATTTATTTACTTCTATGCGAGCTGTGGTTAAGTCTCATTTTATTATTTTCTGTTCCTGGGATACTGAAACGTCTCAAAACTAATCTGTGTAGATTGTTCCCTAAAAAGTTAGTCTGTAAGAGCGTCTGCTATTTAAAACGTCTCAACGTTTATATGACAAACTCCCTCGACTCAAACAAATTTGTGGACATTCCCAATGTCTATTCTTATACGCTTAATGACCCATATTCCACTATACTTCTGCACTTTTTAAAGTATAAGAGGAACAAGGGGTTTATAAGAAGTAGTTTTGATAGCTTAACTGTGGTTTCCCAACACCATGCCAGTGAATCAAAGTCCATTTCATACTACAACGCTTTGTTACCGTTTCAGACTGTTGTGTGATATTACAGACTGCGGTTGTCTTTCATGTGTAATCATAGGCTGTAAGGTCATTTAAATTTTTGTTCTCGTAGGTGAATTCATCATAAGGCGCATTAACACAAGCAAAAATGAAGTCACCTACGGTCTCTTTAAAGAAACTTTCTCAGCGTAAGGAATATACAGGTATGGTAAACGTAGGTAAGGGCAAACAGACCGGGAAATGTACAGCTTTTCTTCCTGATACCAGTCGAGAGTCGAAGCCACCTCATGAATTCACTTGACTTCTCTGTGAGGTCGTGGTGTTCTCGTGGGCAGAGCGTTAGAATGCGGCCGTTGAGGTCCCAGGTTCAGTCCCCAGTAGGAGCGGGAAAGTTTCCTCTTTCCAGTCCCTCCAAGACGACTCCAGGTTCACCCAACCTGCTGTCAGACTACCAGGGATCTTTCCTGGGGGTAAAAAGCGGCGAGGCGATTAGCTTGCCAATGTCTCCCTCACTCTACTTGCACTCAGGCCAGAGGCCCGTTCACAGATTGAGCGCTGTGGACTTCACTTTTTCTTACTATGTACATAAAGCTGAATCCTGTTACTGCTTGCACCTCTGGCAATGTTAATATGAAAAATGCTCAGTTGCGGTGTGATGAATGTCTTGGGTAGGTCAGTTAGGAGAAAGATATGGGCACACAATCTTGAATTATACCATATCTAGTAAAGTAATGTGGTGTTCAGACGAATCTGCGCGTTGATCACAGCTTTATCTTATGAAGCTCAGAAACACACAGTACAGTATTGGTACATACTGTGCCCTCACTCGTCCAGTGACTGATCAAGACTTGGTTTTTATTGTTCGGAGAAGTTATTAAGTTTCCTAGCTTGCCACCCTGATTCAGCTTTTCCGTTGCTCTAGATAAATTAACTGGGGCAAATGCTATGATAGCATCTGGAAAACATGTACTGTCGATTATTTCGCCCCGCACTTGCTCAGTGCCAGCTTATGCTGCGCCCCTCTAATGTTCTCGAGGCCGACTGTTCGCTGAACGGCCCCACACACGAGCGACGGATTGCAGCGATCCGTCGCATGAGATATAGCCTGCAATCGGTAGGTCACCTCCACACCCCCACATACCAGCGATTTGCCAAGCAACTTCAATCAGTATTACGAACTTTATTGTTTTGCTATGGAAAATGAGCTGCTGTGTTTAGCAGCAGTTGTAGTTGATATCCGCATCCCCACGAATACTCACAAAACATAATTTAAAGTAAACGAAACTTATAATTTATTAAACTTGCTTTTTAAACGCTTTTCTTGGGAACTACAGGTTACTTTACAGAATATATTACTCTTTCACTGACGCCAAATGAGTTGTGCACATCTTTCCAGTGTGCCAGTATAATTCGTTTTACATTTATTAGTCCTCAGTTACTTTTTGTTCATTAGTCTTCCAGTTTAACTGGAAGTAGTTACACAATTTACTCGATGTTTCTATATAGAGATTTTCAAGAGTAGCTCTACTGATTTTTTTAATGTAACCTTTGTCATAAACTGTATGAAAAAGACTAAGATTATATGGAATGGCAAGGGACTTGAGTATAACTGTATAATAGATTTTCACTGAAAATTTAAATTAAAGTGTCCCCTTAACATCACAGTACAGCAGGTACATATGTCATTCTGTTTAGAAATTAAAGTCTTTAATAATGCGCATAATTGTTTCATAAATAACCCAAAATCAGCAGGTGTCGCGACTATTACTGTGAATTTCCATGCGATCAGCAATCAGTAGTCGATCTCTGCGGTGCGTTCTACGAAGCGATCGGTCGAACGTGTGTGGGGCCCTTAAGCTCTGACATTCCTTCCCTTTCTAGCCGTCGTTTGGTAAATACCCATTGACCCGAAGGATGAACCTTAGGAGCTGTTAGGGGTAGCTCTGACGGCACAAAGGAAGTTCATTAGCGACCTCCTGGCCAAACGTGCGCATCTGTCAGGGCAACCGGTACCTGGGGTTTCGCAGACACCGGTCTGGGCTGTCCACATGGACGTGGGCGGCTCACGGCCAACAGCTCCCGGTGAGGTCTGCGAACCAGCTGTTGCTACCGCTGCTGCTGCCACTGCCGCTGCTAGCGAGAGTGGTCCAGCGCCGGCGTTAACACCCAGATCCTGTGCACCATGTCATTTCACGAGTGCTACCGCCTTCCCCAATGACTTCAGTGTTCAGTTCTGGTCTGCTTTTTCCTGTAATACCCGAAAATTTTCAGGCAAATTTTTTTCGTCGATGCATTTATAGGACACGAGCTGACAAACCTGACACTGCGTGGCTATTCATTTTCAGAATTTTCTATTAGAAACAGAAACAAAAAATTAACTGTGTTCGTAGTGTAATATCGAAAAAATTTCATTTCTATATATTTGTGAAAACACCTTCGAAATTATGAAACAGTCGCACAAAGAAATATGCATAATGCACAAATGTAAAAGCACGGCTGCCTCGCGTGTCTACAATGCGATTTTGGAAACGTGTCTATGGCAACTACCGGGTGATCAAAAAGTTAGTATAAATTTAAAAACTTAATAAACCACGGAATAATGTAGATAGAGAGGTAAAAATTGACCCACATGCTTGGAATGACATGGGGTTTTATTAGAAGATATATATATATATATATATATATATATATATATATATATTGCTAGACGCGTGAAAGAACTCTTGCGCGCGTCGTTTGGTGATAATCGTGTGCTCAGCCCGTTATGCTTGGCCTCACAGGTCCCCAGACCTTAGTCCGTGCGATTATTGGCTTTGAGGTTACCCGAAGTCGCAAGTGTATCGTCATCGACCGACATCTCTAGGGATGCTGAAAGACAACACCCGACGCCAGTGCCTCACCGTAACTCCGGACATGCTTTACAGTGCTGCTCACAACATTATTCCTCGACTACAGCTATTGTTGAGGAATGATGGTGGAAATATTCAGCATTTCCTGTAAAGAACATCATCTTTGCTTTGTCTTACTTTGTTATGCTAATTATTGCTATTCTGTCGGACACTTTTTGAACTTTTGTATTTTTTTGGTTCTAATAAAACCCCATGTCATTCCAAGCATGTGTGTCAATGTGTACCTCTCTATCTACATTATTCCGTGATTTATTCAGTTTTCAAATTTATACTGACTTTTTGATTACCCGGAACTTTACATAGCTATATAGAGGCTGTTGTCTTCACGTTCAGCCGTCTGCGCTTCGCAGTTGAAAGCTGTCAAAAGTGCTACTAGATATCAGGGATTTCTAAGTTGACTCGACTGCAGGAGTGTCTCAGTAGCAAAGAATAAATGTATTAAAACTACTGCATGATGCGGCGTTTTTTCCGCGCTTCTCAGCGTTTATGACGTCATATCTCTTGGACTATGTAGAACGATGTATTTGTGTAAGTAAATTCAGCGGCATATGTGGATACTGTCTGCGAAATATGTTGCGAATAGAGTTATTAGCAAGAAGTAATAAAAGTAAACGTCATGCATGATGCAGAAGTAAATATGATTGCGGTACTGATCGGTTTCGACTGCTGAGCAATCTCAGAACTCGCATCATGCCTGCTGGAAGGCAACGTGCCACAACCACAGCATAACATCTACTTGACATAATCCGATTACCTAACGAAGACAATTTTAATAAAAATTCTGCAAATTGGAAATTTCTTATACTTTTATGTAGCGAGCAACAGTTAAAAGGGACACAAGTCTGAATGAATGTGCTTCGCTGCTAATTTCTCCCGCTGTCAGTCTAACACATTCTTTGTGAAATATGGCGGTTCAAATTCCAGTCTGACCACAGGTTTTCCATGTTCCTTATATAGCAACGCGTAAGGAAAATGCTGCGATGGTACCTTTGAAAGGGTGCAGCAGGTAACTTTCCCCATCCTTTCCAAATACGAGCTCGTGTTCTGTCTCAAACGACTACGTCCGTTAATGTGACTCGACAACCTAACCTATCTTCCTTTCGAACATGTTCACTTTAAATCAGCGTCTTCCCCATTACCCGTAGCAGTCGGTTGGTTATAAATTTCATCTGCAAATGGCATCGTCTTCCCCGTAATCAGTGAGGAAAAACCGCAAAGTAAAATTTAATTTACTGCCGAGTGGACGGAACCTCGTCATGTGATTTTTACGCCTAACATGATTGTAAACCTGCTCTAGCTCATTTTTATCCTGCAAATATTATAGCTGCATCTTAGAGCGTTTTTAAACATAACAGCACTTAAGATATTACGTGTTCGCATTTTCTATCTTGAGCTAACAAGCTTGAAGGAACACAAAGGGCCCCTTCATGACAATAAGAAGCAGCCACAGAGAGTGAGGTGGCGTGTTTGTACAGACACTGGACGCGTTTTAGGGACAAGCAGGACTCTAATCGACGACATTACATTAGGAATAAGAATTCCCTGGGCTCCCTAAATTACTGGGGATATTAGGTTTCGATTAATTTAAGTATTTTTTCTATTACCTAATGTCTCTTCGCAGTTATCATCCTTGCACCTGTATTTGTCAGTCAAGCTTCTGTGATTGTCCTCTTTCGAAATATTCATTCCTCTTCAACTGAACTGCATACTCTGTGGTTTTCCTTATTGCAATATCTATATCCCCAGAGAACTTCAAACGTATCTTATCATTTCGCAGTACCTCAGTGTCCGTCTACTTTGCCCATCGATTCTTTCGTGAGAGTCTATTACACATCAGCTTACTCTTGACCATCACTACTTTGTGGCCTGAGTCTATACCTGCTCCTTGGTACGCCTTACAGTCCAACACCTGATTTCGGAATCTGTCTGACCATGATGCAATCCACCTGGAATCTTTCAGTACGTCCAGCCAGTTTTCAAGTACACACCCTTCCTCTTGTGAATTTTGAAGAGTATTTGTTATTACTAGTTGAAATTAATTTCAGAATGTAATTAATCATTCTCCTCTTCCATTCCTATTACCGAGCCCATACTCTCCCGAAACTCTTTCTTCTATTCCTTCCCAAAACACCATGTTTCCAGTGGTCCATAGTCATTAAATTATTACCATATTTCATATACTGAATTATCCGTTCGTTACTCTCACATAATTTCTCTAGTTGCCGGCCGCGGTGGCCGTGCGGTTCTGGCGCTGCAGTCTGGAACCGCGGGACTGCTACGGTCGCAGGTTCGAATCCTGCCTCGGGCATGGGTGTGTGTGATGTCCTTAGGTTAGTTAGGTTTAAGTAGTTCTAAGTTCTAGGGGACTTATGACCTAAGATGTTGAGTCCCATAGTGCTCAGAGCCATTTGAACCATTTTTTGAATTTCTCTAGTTCTTTATCGTCTTCTTGATGGTGTTTGTTTGCTATCGATCTGGTGAGAACAGCATCATCACTGAACTCTTCGCAGTAACTCACTCTGCTGACCTACTTTCCTGTTTATAACGGATCCTAATCCCGTTATTATATTTTCTGTCGCTGTTGATATTACCTTACATTCGTTTGACTAGAAATCCTTATCTTCTTTCTATTTCATTGAACTGCCCTCCACCATGTCTTAACCGAGCTTTTACATTTCACTTTCAGGATTTTTTTAGCTGCTCTACCATGTCCAAACTTCTAACATACAACTCTCTCGCTTGTAGTTAACCATTTCGTTGCTTATTCAACCTTTTTCTCGTCATTGTCATCCCCTTGGTTGTCCCTTTCCCGAGATGCAAACAAGGGATTAAGCCGGAATCTTTTGCAGCCCCCCCCCCTCCCGCCACACACACACACACACACACACACACACACACACACACACACACACACACACACACACACGCACCCGCGCGCGGTTCGTGCCTTTAAAGTAGCGATTTCCATTGTCATCTGCATCCTCCTGCCGCGATGATCATTGCTCGTCCCTCAGAGTCGTGCGGGAAGCTCTGCTCTGAAATGTCTCTTCTCCACCCCTCCCCCCCCCCTCCCCCCTCCCCCGCCCTCTTTTACAAGGCCGTTGGCAGAATGAGGATGATCCCCTTACACTTGAGATCCAGTGCTGAGTACGTATCCGGAACGTAAGACGTTTTTATTACCAGTCAGAGGCTACCCCTAGATGACAGGCCCACCATGGATACAGGCTGAATACAAACCATAGCGCACTCTTTTTTTAATCTGCCGTTACAACTGGATTTTCTGCTTTCAAACGAGAATAGCGTTAAGCCGTCCAGCTTCACCAAAACAGCAGAAACTTACGTGGTATCAGTTGCGCGATAATGTAATGGGACGTCCATTGCAGTTATAGCATTACAGTAAAATATTAAAAATTGGAATACTGGAGAAGCTTTCAGCCACCCTGCCTATGCAGCGGCGAACAGACCGTTGCAGCTACCACTGCGGGTGTGCATGCAGTGGCGCAGAGTGGCGATGTCGCAACTTCGGGGCTGTGGAATGCGCGGACTGCGGTAGGCTCGGTCTGTGCCAGCCGTCGGCGACCGTACGGGCAAGGCAAAATGGCACTTGCCTGACAATGGCGGGGCCCTCAAACTCGTTACCACCACTTTGTGGCAGCTTCCCATTTTCACCGTCACACAATGAGTCTCTTCCAACTAAAGATCTATTCACAAGGCAAGATTAGGGTTTGGCGTCGACAGCGAGGACATTAGTGACTGAGCAAAGCTTGAAATAAACAAGGAGAGTGAATGAAACCGGCCGCGTCCTTTCCAAGTGACCAATCCCGGCGTCTGCTTCGAGCCGTCTGTGGAAAGCGCGGGGAATCTTAAGCTGGCCGAATGGGAATTTTGAGACCGCTCCTCGTGAATGGCAGTCCATTACCATTGCGCTACCTCGTTCCGTAGATTGTTACCTGTAAATCGATGCACGTTATTTCAAATCAGACTTCAGAAACACATCAGAATTGAAAAGTTTTTGCAGATTTTCAGTGCGCGTGTAACCGCCTCTGTGGCGGATACCATGCAGTGGCACTCGACTTGGAAGTAATAGATTCGGATCCTGGTGCCGGAAGACGTTTTCGTCGCAAGTATCTGACCAGTAGTGGGAGGAGATATGATGGTGTAGAGTGCGATATCACTTGAATTCGCGTCACTGTCCTCGGTTACATTTAAGGAAATTCGAAACACACAATTGCAACAGTATTCATTACGACCGGTTTCGGTCATCGTCACGGTGTCTGTGCGAACAAACAGGTGCGGGTTCGAGTCCCAGTCCGGCCCACAGTTTTCATTTTCCGGGAAGTTTCGGATCGGTGCACGCTCCGCTGCAGAGTGAAAATTCATTCTGGAAACAATCCCTCAGGCAGGGACTAAGCCATATACCGCAATGTCCTTTTTTTTCCCAGGATGCTACTCCTACAGCTTGCACCTATTCAGGCTGTTTTAGTTTTATTTCTAGACCATGCCCTCTTAGACAAATTATAGATTTAGGTATATCTTCTGAAGAAGGCTCAATTATTTGGGCTGAAATCTGGGTAAAGGTTGGTTTCATTACCGCAATCGAAGCTGATAGTTTCTTATATATTACGCAGGAGAACTTAAGCGAAATTTGAAAGGTAGGAGATGAGGTACTGGCGGAAGTAAAGCTGTGAGGCTGGGTCATGAGTCGCAGTTGAATAGCTCAGCCATAGACCACTTGCACGCGAAAGTCAAGGTCCCAGGCTCGAGTCCTGGTCAGGCACACATCGTTAATCTGCCAGGAAGTTTCAAACAAAGCACAACTTAAAAAAACTATGCCATAAAGTTTTTAATTTATACAAAATATTTTATAAGTTTTAGAACAATTTTCATCGCGCTAAAAACAAAAGGAATAGAAGTAACATTACTGAAAACATGTTAAAAAAATAAAGTTATAAGACCTTCTGATAAATTAAAAGCACGATAAACCAACGTCACGTAGCTAAAAGTTGATAGCCAGAAGTGGTGTGGCCTATAATGAAATGAGTACACGCTCAGACTAGTTAAACTTGAATACGAGGCACAAACATCCGTTCTTAGTGTGTCCGTGTAAAGCAATGTTGAAGTGCCTTTTTGTAATGTTATGTTTGTTTATGCTGATTCCGTGATGGTGGTAAATGACTGAAAACGGTCATAATATAGTAAATACTCATGTAGAAGCGTGCCATGAATTTCGTTAAATAATAATCGAACAGTTGTTGGTATTCGCCTCGTCAAAATAATCTTAAACCATAGATCATATTCCAGATTTCCGATTTGGGGTGTCAGTTCACGAGTAAACCTACACTCAGAGCGACAGCAGACGCTACTGCCACCAGCAAAACGAACAAAAGACGATCGCTCCCCGAAATAGCGAAACAAAACACACGAAATGGCGAGATGACAGTGATGCTTTTCAACACGGAAACGTGAATGTATTTAGTGCAGTGAAAGTGGCGTGTGCAAAAACCCATCATAGACACGTGGAAGATGAAGAAATGTGAAGTAAACGACAAAAAATCGTGAGTAGCGAAAAGAATAAAAACTTTTTATATTAGTAAGGAAAGTGTGCGAACTGTACGCTTCCACAGAAAACAAAATGGTTAGAAAACCATATTATTAGAGTGACCACAGAACATGCTTTAGAATAAAGCGGAACGCGTCTGGTCTTAATAAGCCTTATATTACAGATGCAAAGACGGTAATTAACGTACACAAGTTGTATATATGCAACTGCGGCAAAAGAGGCCGGAAAACAAAAGACAACATGCATAGTAACCATACTCGTTGATGATACGCACGTAGGTGGACGGATGGATGGATGAGCTGCTTCATGCACATATGATGTACGTTCAGATGTACTGTACATTGTTTCCTCATTATGTGCCTGATGATGAAGCTTTGTGGCTTAGAAGTCAATTACAGTGAAAGTGGAAAATAATGAGTTCAGATGTTCGGACGTAAGAATCTAAAAGGGAAAAGTAGTACGTATTTTCCAAAGTGAAAAAGTGTAACAACTGGCGTAACCACCTCATCCACAACACTGTAACGTTAAAGGTCTTATTTAATTCTGGGTAGAAAATTTATTCAAATGCGTCATTAGTCAATTGTCCTCCAAATGTACTATTTTTTGTATGTAATGCAGCTTTTTTAAACTAACATCACAGAGATAAAAAGAAAAAAAAATAATAGCCTCACGTATTGCTGTGGTGTTGTCCACGGGATTGTGCGCTTCGTAAGTGGATAACCAGCCACAAATTAAGTTATTTCAATCGTACTTTGCGGTATAATGAGGCAAACTATGTTCTTCACCCTGTTAAGCCTGTTTAGCGAGTGGGGAAATTCAGTATTAAAATAAACTGCAGAAGTACATGCACAATCTGCAGCTCGCTGTAGATAACAAACGAACGAGCAACTAAATTCGTTGCAGCTTACTAGTCGTGGCATTTAATGGGCCCAGTAAGAACACAGGAGTCTAAGGATGATAGATGTGTTTACAGGCTACACACAGCAGCTATAGCAGTCTGCTAATGGTGTATACGTATCTCACTGCTAGATCTGTGTCTCCCATAGCTGGCTGACTTCTCCCGGATGGCCGGATGGGCACCGCAGCATTAAGAGACTTTTTTTAAAAAAAGATTCGGTAGACTGCTTGTTGGAAATAAGTGTAACATCAAAATGAGATACTGTCGAGTAGTATTAAATATAGCATTTATTTAAACCAAGTAGCCTCATGGAAATGAATTCTTTCTTTGAATCTTCGACAGCATTTGGACCGTTGGTGCCAAGTGTGGTCAGTTCTTCTTCCTTCCCTTCCGCCATGTCAGCACAGTCTCCGCCTACGACTCCCTGTGCCCTGGCAACCTCATTCCAGGACCTGATAAGGACAGTGTGGGAGCCACTTAGCGCAGCCGATTACATCTCTCCAAAGCGAGGTTTTGCTTGTTTGCTCTTCGTCCTTCGCGGGATATAATAGCATTGTGCCATTCGCGTAATAGCCCTTTCGTCACCGAACACAGCGCCGTGCATTATCGAGCGAATTACGAGAAAATGGAAAACTCTGGTATACTGCGACCAAAACGTGCAAAATAATCTTTCTTCGGCAAAATTCCTGCAGCAAGAGTGTAGCCGCATAGCTCGTTTGGACGTTGGTAATTTGTAACTACACGTTTTGTACAAAGGAGCAGCACCAAAATTGGAGAAAAAGAAAATAACATTAAAGAGACCGTTGGTATAGTGGTTGCCGAGCGTTTCTTTCACTGGTAGAGAAACATCTACATCCATGCGCTGTAGGTCTCCCATTTTGTAAGTTTAGGACAACATAATACACCCCACCCTTTCTATATATTGATTCCGCCGCTAGAAGAGCGACTGTTGTTAAGTCTTTGTAACTTCGAATTTCTCTGAATTTACAGATGTGCTCATTTTTGTGAAACATATATGCAAGGCGATAATCTTACTCGATTCTTTGGTAATTTATTAATTAAATTGTCTGTCATGCGTAACATTGATTTTGTGGCATCGCCTGCTTAGCTGAGTGGTAACATGCTTGCCTCCCATACAGCGGGCCCGGGTTTGATTCCCGGCCGTGTTGGAGATTTTCTCCACTCGTGGACTTGGTGTTGTGTTGTCCTCGTCATCATTTCATCCTCATTACCGGCGCACAAGTCACCCAATGTGGCGTCGACTGAAATAAGACTTGCATTTGGCGGCCGAACCCGAATGGGGCCTCCCGGCCAACAATGCCAAACGATCATTTCATTTCATTTGCAACTGGGTTTCGATACACAGATACTTCAGCAGAGTAATTCTCCAATTCTAATATACTTTAAACAAGTGCATAGTTCACTGCCACTACAGAAAGCGGGGCCGTACTCTGAATAAATAGGGAGGCTGGAGCAATCGTAAAAGATGATACCGATTGATATGAGAGCATATTTTAAAACAACAAACTATTACAGTAAATATTTTAACCATAACTTTTACAGCGAAAAAACTGTTCTCACTTTTTCCTTTCAAATGTGACTTCATTCTGGTTAAAGACATAAGCCACAAATAAGCACAAGAATGTCACGCCATTCAGACCACACGCAAAAGTCCTCTGTTTTCTCTTGGCGCCTCATGGAGGTTATATTATGGCAAAGTCATTGTTTCTGCAACGGCTGGTTGTGAAGTAGCTAATTAACAGGTAATAAAGGTTTCAGAAGAAGGCCGTTCGTGGTGGAGTTTGAGCAACATGAATTACTGTAAGGTCTGACCTTTATTGCGTGATGTCAGGGCACCATTCGTTCCAGGACTGTGTTTAATTAGTGAGTTCAAGTGCAGCGATAATTGCTTATTAAAGACACACATTTATAGCTTGTGTATTCACTGCTACATTCGATACATATAATTTATTTCACTAATACTACATGACAACCTTTCCAACTCACGAGAGCACTTACGACAAAATCTCCAGTTTCCCTGCCTCGACATAGTTTACTGTGGAAGTTTCTGAGGAAGAACCTATAGCTTCCTGCAAATCTCTGAAATATGAGAATGATTTAGCGTCCAGTTAAGTGTCCATAAATATCACACGTAGCAAAATAATTGTTGGTCTCTTAGAATATCGCGTTGAGATTATGAAATAGTGATATTATCGAATCTTCCAACCCTCCCTCCCCTTTTCTTTTGCAGGAAATGACTGAAGCCGGGTGAAGGGTGAGGGAGACATGAACATTTTTGTAGTCGACAGTTTTGTAGTGAATTTTTTACTTGAATTCTGTGGTCTTCTGCATGACCTTTTCTTACTCTACTGATTTGTCAGAGAAATGAACAGGTTGTGTTGAGGAGTTGGCGCAGTCAAAACATTAGACTATTTTTCGGACGGTGACGATTAGTTTGCAGTGACAAGTTTCTATTACTCTTCGTTCTTATTGTGCTTTTCCTTATCCATTTATTTGTCCATCACTAACAGTATGTCCTATTTTTGTTTTACACATTTGTGTCCATTGTTCCGCCGTATTCATTTAACTCATCTTTATTGTAATGTAGTGAATAACCTGTTTTTCTGTCAATATATTATTCAAGATGCAATGTTATACATCACTTCTGACGAAATATTAGGACATAGGGAGAGAGTAAGGTAAAAAAATTGTCAAGCCACAGATACTTTGTAGGGGTATGTAAAATTACTCTGCGTCTTCCCTTGAAATAAATTATGTAGAACACAAAATGGTATTTCTCGCTCTTGAGTCACGTTGTCGTTGTAGGAGAGCAATGAAGTCGCCACTCTCGTCACTTTATTCTCTTATGAATCTTACTGTGAAGAGCGAGTCATAATTTGAAAATAACACGAGGAAGAAAAATGGCCTCCAATATTATTAAGTATATCTTCGTCTTTCAGATAGAGAAGGGAAGTCTGTGGCCACAGAAATATCTCAACAAAAACATCTGATTTTCCTCCCACACCCTGTTGTTTAGATGAATGTGCTGGCAGAAGTGGAATAGTTTCAGAAATAAATTGAAAACATTTCTATTAGACAACCCCTCCTATTTTATAAACGAATTTTTGAATAGATAATAGCTGCGTGCTGTTGGGTTACGTTTGTTATATTTTTGTGATTGGGCGTAAAGTATAAATCAAATTATATAAAAATACACCTGTCATTTATATTTTCGCACTGAAAATGTAGGTTGTTTGTTAACTTCCTGACACGTTCCACACCATAGCAATTTCACGCAAGTATGATACACGGAACACGCATGTAAGTAATAAACTAACTGATCACAGGAAAATGTTCAATCTTTTTTTTCACATCTAGGTAATTATCATACCGCTGTTTTTTCGGTGGTGTTAGTTGCAATCGTAAACATTAGCTTAAATAATTTTTACTCTTTTCATGAGTCAGTGTATACACATAACCAACAGTTTCTAGTAATATAAAGGCCCCAGAAGCATTTTACTCTACGCAGTTTTGTTGTTTAGCTCGGATGCTATCTAACCGACATACAGGCGTTTGTACATAGGACCCAAACTGTCACATCAGTCGACTTTGGAATCTTATCCGAACGAGGAGGCGCTGTGATTAAGGTGATGGACTCGCATTCGGGAGGGCCGAGGTTCAAATCCCAATTCCGCTACCCGTATTTGAATCTAGCGTGAGATTCCTAAATCACTGTAGGCAAATGCTGAGATTGATTCCTTGAGCAGACTTTGACCAGTTTCCTTCCCGATTTTTTTCAACTGAGTTATTGGAAATGCTGAAATGTCTATTATAATTGTATGCGGTACATGACTATAAACGCCGTTTGTAAAGAAAAATTATGGATTTCTTCACGTAGCTATGTAATCTAGATGACAGGGGTGAAATTCCGTGAAGGAGAAGAACGAATGCGTGCATAGGCCACGAGTGCTGGCTGCTTTCGTCGTTCGTGGCGCGGCCCACGAGAAATACGGGTCCAGCAATGAACTCGTGACGTCACACTAGTTATCTTGTACCGCCATACTCCCCGAAAGCTCGGCTCTGTGCAGGACCCACGGGAAATCAATACGTCAATGAGAAGGTACCCGCTAAAGATCATAACTTTGTCGTGGGCTATCGAGAGCTTGCTTGCATTCAAAAGCGCATTTAAGAATTATTAAACTCGCCTGTTTAGTTACTCCCTGCCCGCCGAATATTTAGCACTCGTAAAACCTGCCTTGTCACGTGCTGTGACGTACGCGCCGCGGCCTGTCTCTCGTGGGCCTCGGTTTGCGGCTGCTGACTCCAGTGAAAGGCGAGTAGCTGTGCGAATCGTGTGCAGCAGAGCAAACCGACGGGTAGGCCTTCCCTCGGCGAAAGACAACGAGCAGAGGGAGACAGTACGCCGTGCTGCGTGGCCATCCGGAACTAACATAGCTACATTTAAGCGGGATTTCTCACAGGCCTATCTCCCTCTGCGTCCACAGTACTCTAGACACTTTATGGAGTGTTGCGGTGGGTACATATTACCCTGTTTTATTCATAGCGCAGGAAGCAGGACCGCCGGTAAGACTGTACATGGATTCGAATTTCTGATTTTAATGCCTTCGTCATTGTTCGGTATACAGGGTGTTTCAAAAATGACCGGTATATTTGAAACGGCAATAAAAACTAAACGAGCAGCGATAGAAATACACCGTTTGTTGCAATATGCTTGGGACAACAGTAAATTTTCAGGCAGACAAACTTTCGAAATTACAGTAGTTACAATTTTCAACAACAGATGGCGCTGCGGTCTGGGAAACTCTATAGTACGATATTTTCCACATATCCACCATGCGTAGCAATAATATGGCGTAGTCTCTGAATGAAATTACCCGAAACCTTTGACAACGTGTCTGGCGGAATGGCTTCACATGCAGATGAGATGTACTGCTTCAGCTGTTCAATTGTTTCTGGATTCTGGCGGTACACCTGGTCTTTCAAGTGTCCCCACAGAAAGAAGTCACAGGGGTTCATGTCTGGCGAATAGGGAGGCCAATCCACGCCGCCTCCTGTATGTTTCGGATAGCCCAAAGCAATCACACGATCATCGAAATATTCATTCAGGAAATTAAAGACGTCGGCCGTGCGATGTGGCCGGGCACCATCTTGCATAAACCACGAGGTGTTCGCAGTGTCGTCTAAGGCAGTTTGTACCGCCACAAATTCACGAAGAATGTCCAGATAGCGTGATGCAGTAATCGTTTCGGATCTGAAAAATGGGCCAATGATTCCTTTGGAAGAAATGGCGGCCCAGACCAGTACTTTTTGAGGATGCAGGGACGATGGGACTGCAACATGGGGCTTTTCGGTTCCCCATATGCGCCAGTTCTGTTTATTGACGAAGCCGTCCAGGTAAAAATAAGCTTCATCAGTAAACCAAATGCTGCCCACATGCATATCGCCGTCATCAATCCTGTGCAGTATATCGTTAGCGAATGTGTCTCATGCAGCAATGGTAGCGGCGCTGAGGGGTTGCCGTGCTTGAATTTTGTATGGATAGAGGTGTAAACTCTGGCGCATGAGACGATACGTGGACGTTGGCGTCATTTGGACCGCAGCTGCAACACGGCGAACGGAAACCCGAGGCCGCTGTTGGATCACCTGCTGCACTAGCTGCGCGTTGCCCTCTGTGGTTGCCGTACGCGGTCGCCCCACCTTTCCAGCACGTTCATCCGTCACGTTCCCAGTCCGTTGAAATTTTTCAAACAGATCCTTTATTGTATCGCTTTTCGGTCCTTTGGTTACATTAAACCTCCGTTGAAAACTTCGTCTTGTTGCAACAACACTGTGTTCTAGGCGGTGGAATTCCAACACCAGAAAAATCCTCTGTTCTAAGGAATAAACCATGTTGTCAACAGCACACTTGCACGTTGTGAACAGCACATAAGCAGAAAGACAACGTACAGAATGGCGCACCCACAGACTGCGTTGTCTTCTATATCTTTCACATCACTTGCAGCGCCATCTGTTGTTGAAAATTGTAACTACTGTAATTTCGAAAGTTTGTCGGCCTGAAAATGTACTGTTGTCCCAAGCATATTGCAACAAACGGTGTATTTCTATCGCTGCTCGTTTAGTTTTTATTGCCGTTTCAAATATGCCGGTCATTTTTGAAACACCCTGTATCTGTGGCAGGAAGCAATACGTTTGCCTCCTCTTGGAACGAACGCTATCGGAACTTTAGCCTTAAATTTGTCCGTAAGGATCTCTGCAGTGCACACCACCTCTCTTGTAACGTCTGCCATTTCCTTGACGATATGGCTCTAAACAAAGTCGTGATGAATCGCGTTACTCCTCTTCTCAATCTCGTCTTAGTCCATGAGCCCGTGACAGTTTATACTGCTTGATGTTCTAATATGCTGTTATTGAAGGGTTAACAAACAAAAGTCTGTTATCAAAAGGTCTGGATTCTGGGACAAGCGACGCCCAAGCACTTTCAAACGTGTCGTAAAATATAGTGTCCGTAAACTACCTTACATTAGCTCAAACTTTTTATGCTTTATTAGAAATATAAATTGTTGATAGAAGCCAACAAGCTGTATACTCTTCAAATAATAGGCACTGTAACGAATGTTGTTAATAATAGCAGTATTGCATTGTAAATATTGAAAAATAAACTTCAGTTAATAATAGACGTTTATTTATTATCATAAATACTTAAAACAATAAAGCTTGAAAAAAGTACTACATAAATAAAGAAATTATAATAAAAGCAGCGAAACTTCAGCGCGTCGCGCATCGCGCGCGTCCTCACTTTCAGCGGTACTGACAGTCCGAATCCCCCAAAAATTCTATTTTCTTTTTTTTTATATCATGAGAAACGGTCTAAAATAGAAAAGTTTCAAAGACTGTAAAAAGTTAGCACTGTACATTTTTCGACACTTTGGTACTTTGCTTACAACGTTTGTGCTATTTAGGTTCTTGCTGATTTTTCTATCAAAAACTGATGTTGCGAATAATGCATAAAAACGTTTTCGGAAATTGCATTTTACGGCACGTTTGAGAGCGCGTGAGTATCGTATGTCTCAGACTCCAAAGTTTCTGACAATAGGCTTTAGTTCGTTAAGTTGTCAGTAACAAGATATTAAAACATCACGCACTATAAAATAGTTTCACTTTCATCACGGGCTCTTAGACTACGAATCCTACCTGGTAAGGGTCCCACATTGTCAAGTAATTGGTCAAGAGAGGACCTTGTGAAATACTACATTTCGTGTTAGCTGAATACGGTCACACTTACTTCAGATACTATCTCATCGAGTAAGGCTTAGGTTTCGAGTTTGTGAAAAAGAGCATCTACACTTTGGTTAAGATTCCACGTTGATCCGTCTTTTCTCACTTGTATTATGGTCGGCTAACTGTCACGTTGATGATAGCTTCACTTAAGCACAAAATTAAGTGTATCAACTTTTCTCACATAGAATAATAGTTTACTTTCGGCTACAATACACTAACATGCACGTGGTGTCTACTTATCAAATACCGTTACAAACTGCATCTCTGAAAAGTATCCTTATTGGTGACATATTTTGTCACTTATAGGTGCTGTTTTGGTGAAGAAAGCTATTCCTTTGTTTAAAGTATGTGCTAACGAATGATGCTGGTACAAGAATTGATAACAGAGCACTGTTGCCATAAACTTTCATTATTAAACAAATAGCACTGAAAATCATTAATGTTGCATAGCATCAACCTTTTATTTTTTGCCATGAACCTTTTGTAGATTTCTTTTCCGACTACTATCTTGTTCGCACACATTTATTATTGATGTCTTTTATATTTTCCATCGTTCCTTAGTTACTTCTGTATTCTTGGATATGTGGTCCAAAGGCATTTTCTTTTGGGCCATACGCTTTTCGCTTCTTTTTATTTATGAAACACCACCAGCGGTTTGCAATACGTGTTTGTTCATGTACCTAATTTCGCTACACAATGGTTCCGGAAACGTTGCTGTATTAAAAGTTATTGTTATTTTTTTGTTAGATAAAAAACAACTTTTTGGAATTAAGTTTCACGAGGTTAATTTTCTGTTTAGTTCTACTCACGATTTCGTGATCTTATTAGCACATAAGTGTCGTCCTTGAGTTGTACTTAGCCTGCGTACATCAGGATGTCCAAATTTCGGTACAAGCGTAACAAAAAACACTTGGACAAACAAAAACCACACAGCGATAAATGACAATGTTGTTTACAGTAAACACAAATAATAAACACACAGTGATAGAGTGAAAGTGACGTGTTCAGCTGAAATGTGTTGGGATACGCTGAAAATAGGACTTCCTCGAGTACATATGCCTATTAAATTGAACTACAGGACAACACATCGAATAAAGAGATCACATAATCGTAAGTAGAACGAAAAGATAATTTAACCTTACGAGATTTGTGCTAGAAAATACTGTTTTTTTTTATCTAACAAGAAAATAAGAAAACACTGTGATACAGCAACTTACCTGGAATCATTATAGAACGTAGTTATTATGTACACAAGCAAACAGGTATTATAGGCCACCGAAGATGCTTCATAAATGAAAAAAAGCGAAAGGCGTATGGTGCAAAACAGTCTTTGATTTAATTTCAGAGACGGATCCCATGTCCAAGAACATTTACTATTATTTTTGTAAGCAACATATTTTCTTCAAAGAAATTAAATGTATGTCCTTTAGATGTGAAGCGTTCCTTTCGTTCGTACCCCGGAGCTACCGTGGCATCGCGCAGTCACATCGTGCGGTCGCGGCCACAGTCTTCGCACGAGTGGCCATGTGCGGCACGCGAAACAATGTACACGACGTACTGCTCCTCAGATTTAATTGGAAACGTTTACTGGCGTACCTATATTAAGTCTTTGCTCTGCTAAACATGTAAAATCAACGTATCTGAAGGTCGCCAGCCTCGCTTTCACTCGCGAGACGGAGTTAAGCTCCTCCCAACTCCGAAGTCGATAAAAGAAGCCCAGTAGCTACTAAGCTGCTTTCAGGATTCTGATAACCGATCTGTAGGCTGTAATATGTTCAGCGTTAACAGTTCATACTCCGCCTCCATCTGGCCACTAGCAATTCTCGCTGATAGTCACCACAAGGACAAAACCGGAATACAGTTTCAAGTCAACTAGAATCACTGAAAGTCATAATTCCCAAATTAGTATGGAAACAGATGTAATTTGATGATATGAATTAACTGTGGTCAAGTCCATCACTTCGATCCAAAGTCACCTATAGCTTTCTGATGATTCCGTGCTCTTCTCCGAGGTCTGTCGTTCTACAAAAACAAGTCCACGCACAATCATCCGAAATACTAGCCGAAGAAAACACGTTAATGCGTACGTAGAATCCTCGACCGCACCTGGGAACGCACTTCCGATTCTGTAAGACTTCCGTACTGCGCTAAATTACTCAGTTGATAAATCCGGATCATATAATCCCTTCTGAAACACACTCCGAAACACCACCTCCGCCCCGGTGACACACCAGCTCTCTACCTACGACGCCGCCGGCCAACTCCTCGATTTCACGAGCTCCAATCCACTCCACGACATTATGTAACATTTAGGCCGTTTAGCCAGTCCGAATCAGAAGCAGAATGTAGCCGTTTTCATTGGCAATTTTCTTCTCCAGATAACAACGCTCCTGTAAGGTGATGCTTCCTGCGACGACTTTTAGAATTTTCCCTGTGTGTATTTGAAAAGACAAACCATCACAAGAATTGCTCGCCCTTGAAGTAACCCTAGTTGCCTCCGGCCACCACCCATTCAGGAGAATGGGAAAAACCGGCCCATCAACTCCAGGCTGAAGAAATAAGTCTTCCCCAGAAGCCGACCCTGTCGTACACGACAGCATCGGAAATTCATAAAAGTGCAGCTATGAAATGGGATGTTACAGGTGTGTTATGTCAGGATTGTCACACGCTGAGGATCAAATTTGCTTATTAGGACTGAGACTCTGTTCTCTGCAGTTATTTTTAATCATACCTTCAACCATACTTTACTCTCGACTCTATTAAATAGCATATAAGATGAACATCAACAAAAGCAAAACGAGGATAATGGAATGTAGTCGAATTAAGTCGGGTGATGCTGCGGGAATTAGATTAGGAAATGAGACACTTAAAGTAGTAAAGGAATTTTGCTATTTGGGGAGCAAAATAACTGATGATGGTCGAAGTAGAGAGGATATAAAATGTAGACTGGCAATGGCAAGGAAAGCGTTTCTGAAGAAGAGAAATTTTTTAACATCGAGTATAGATTTAAGTGTCAGGAAGTCGTTTCTGAAAGTATTTGTATGGAGTGTGGCCATGTATGGAAGTGAAACATGGAAGATAAATAGTTTAGACAAGAAGAGAATAGAAGCTTTCGAAATGTGGTGCTACAGAAGAATCCTGAAGATTAGATGGGTAGATCACATAACTAATGAGGAGGTATTGAATAGAACTGGGGAGAAGAGGAGTTTGGGGCACATCTTGACTAGCAGAAGGAATCGGTTGGTAGGACATGTTCTGAGGCATCAAGTGATCACCAATTTAGTTCTGGAGGGCAGCGTGGAGGGTAAAAATCGTAAAGGGAGACTAAGAGATGAATACACTAAGCAGATTCAGAAGGACGTAGGCTGCAGTAGGTACTGGGAGATGAAGAGGCTTGCACAGGATAGAGTAGCTTGGAGAACTGCATCAAACCAGTATCATGACTGAAGACCACAACAACAATATACCTAATTGACATTTACTAGGATTTCGAATAAGCTCATTTAATGTACAGATATGATCATTGCGGATTGTCAGAGGGCCAGGTTTGAGCTCAAACCACTAAAAGTTGTTCGCTTATACGGAGTTTCCTCTGTGTGCACTCAGCACGACGCTGCGAAATGCGTCATTCTGCTCAAGCTGTTATTTCCCATAGTTTGTCTAAGAAAGTCGCGGCAGAACTTTGTGCGGGACGGCTTTTGCTTTATGTAAATGAACGAGCTAACAGCCTTCACTTTAAGGTGCAGTGCGCTTACTTCTGGATGAAAAAGAAAATTTCAGTGTACTTCCAGGAATTCATCGCCCTTGGTTAGGATACTGCGCACTGAAACTACTTCTCTTTGAATGCTTTTTTTGCGAGGTCTATGGGAGCCGCAGACACGTGGAAGTAATGAAAACCTTAACCTTGAGCAGAAGCCCCTCAACCGCGAAACAGCAGTTTCACGTCTCTCATCACTATCTGCGATTCGTGGACATCAAGAGGAAAGGACTGCCCACAGAGTACCTGTTACTGCAGTCTCCAAGGCGACGAAAGTAAACATGTCACTTCTTAACAAGTGGTTCTCTTCACGATTCCAACGTAACCAAATGCCATCTTAATACGGACACCGAGTAATTCATTTTATCAAAGAAAATTGGATTCCAAAACAAGGCTAGTGCTTGGCGCGTACGTTTGAATGTGAAACTGCATGAGAAAGACAAAAGGTTATTCACAAGATGAAGATGTGCCCAACTGTAATGCTGTAATTTACCGTCTAGTAAGGTCATCCGAAGACCAGTATCAGTTGCAAAGCGATTTAGAAAAGATTGCTGTATGGTGTGGCAGGTGGCAGTTGACGCTAAATAACGAAAAGTTTGAGGTGATCCACATGAGTTCCAAAAGAAATCCGTTGGAATTCGATTACTCGATAAATAGTACAATTCTCAAGGCTGTCAATTCAACTAAGTACCTGGGCGTAAAAATTACGAACAGCTTCAGTTGGAAAGACCACATAGATAATATTGTGGGGAAGGCGAGCCAAAGGTTGCGTTTCATTGGCAGGACACTTAGAAGATGCAACAAGTCCACTAAAGAGACAGCTTGCACTACACTCGTTCGTCCTCTGTTAGAATATTGCTGTGCGGTGTGGGATCCTTACCAGGTGGGATTGACGGAGGACATCGAAAGGGTGCAAAAAAGGGCAGCTCGTTTTGTATTATCACGTAATAGGGGAGAGAGTGTGCCAGATATGATACGCGAGTTGGGATGGAAGTCATTAAAGCAAAGACGTTTTTCGTCGCGGCGAGATCTATTTACGAAATTTCAGTCACCAACTTTCTCTTCCGAATGCGAAAATATTTTGTTGAGCCCAACCTACATAGGCAGGAATGATCATCAAAATAAAATACGAGAAATCAGAGCTCGAACAGAAAGGTTTAGGTGATTGTTTTTCCCGCGCGCTGTTCGGGAGTGGAATGGTAGGGAGATAGTATGATTGTGGTTCGATGAACCCTCTGCCAAGCACTTAAATGTGAATTGCAGAGTAATCATGTAGATGTAGATGTAGATGCATGTATGTAGTGTCCACACCCCCCAACACTCCACTGTGGAAATCGCACAAGCAGAAGGGGTCCACACCCTTACATACCTACAAAAGAAGTTCTAAAGTTAGTAACAGAATATTCGACACAAAAAAGCCGTGCTGTTATTCTCTGCAATATGAATACTGCATCGTCTAATGACACTGCTTTTGTTACTTGTCTTTCTCGCTTCTTGGTCACGAAAGACAACACTAAATGCATAATTTACAGAATTTTTATTAAAGAAGCATCACAAAAATAGGAAATGTTCGTTAGTATGCATGTCTGAGAAATATGGTACTTTGAAGTGCTCAAATTACAACTAGCAGCTCCCGTATGTGATAAAAACATTGTGCTGCAAGGAAGCCTTTCATTTCAGATATAAAAACCAGGGTACTATCATTAACATTTTTCGGTTCTGATGGCAGTTTACCAATAAAACGGCAGAATAGTGCACACCTTGCAGTAAAATGGTTAAGGAAATTTTAGTAAATGGCCATTGTTTCTATGACTAGTGTTCACGGAGGAAATACTTCATTTCTTTCGAATGCTTACATATCATTATCAACAAATGCTGTTATGGAATACACGAAGAAAGTGTGACATTGTTAAGAATTTATGAAACTCTAACAACGGCGCCGCAGATCACTCTGACCGCGGTTTTTGGGCTCTGAACAAGTTTTTTCAATGCACAGACTCACTGGAATATGAACAGTAGGAAATGAACCAAGTAAGCGCGTTATCTTGTTCATGTCACTGACCGTGGCGTTTGTTTGGTCAAGCAAGTACCACTCATTTCCTACACATGATCTAGAATATTACATTTCCAAGAAAGGTTTTTATGCACTGTCCGTCTAGTAAGTTCAGAGACTGATTTTATTGGTGGCGTATAAGAGCTGTCAGCGCATAACTGCGATGGGAGCTCGAGCTAACAACTGTAAACAACAAATGTCCATGGTTTAGTCAGTTATGAGCAGGCAATGTTAAGCAGTGGACGTCGGATCGTAGTGTGTCAACGTTTTATCACAAATCTCATTGGAGCAACATCTCTAAATCACGTGGTCGACATTCTCCACAATGTTTTGAAGAAGACAAAAGTGTGTGCAAAGCTTGCCCCGAACACCTTGACGCCTGCCGCCAACGGCCCTGCCGCAGTGGTAACTTCTGTTCCCGTCAGACCACTGAAGTTAAGAGCTGTCGGGCTGGGCTAGCACTTGGATGGGTGACCCCCGGTCTGCCGAGCGCTGCTGGCAAGCGGGGTGCACCCAGCCCTTGTGAGGCAAACTGAGGAGCTACTTGATTGAGAAGTAGTGGCTCCTGTCTCGGAAACTGACATACAGCCGGGAGACCGGTGTGCTGACAAAATGCCCCTACATACCCGCATCCGGTGACGCAGATGCAACTGAGGATGACACGGCGGCCGGTCGGTACCGTTGGGCCTTCATGGCCTCTTCGGGAGTAGTTTAATTTAGTTTAGTTTATGGACGCCTTCCGCGACTTGATTGAAATACAAAACGTAGACAATTCTACCCTTATCAACATGAACCTGTGACAAATCGCAGAAATTCGCGTGAAGGTTGAAGACGTTTACAACGTAACCGATGTTTAAGCCAACGAGACGCGCAAGTTAAACAAAATCCCACAACAGGACTTTTCTAACAGTTCATCGTAGTTGTATGAACGTTCTGTGCGTTGTACTTAGTGGGGGAAGACATTCAGAACACCTGAAACGTTAGAACCACCAATTGGAATTTTCTCTATTGTTTTTAATTAATCCACTCTTGAAATTTTGGACGGACGGGTATATATCCAGTTCTACGAATTAAAAAAATGTGAGTCACGGTGGTTATTTGATGGTATTCTACGGCTCTCCGCTGTCACTTCCTCTCGATTGCCGCTCGGGATTGGCCGAGCGGTCTGGGCGCTGCAGTCATGGACTGTGCGGCTCGCCCCGGCGGAGGTTCGAGTCCTCCCTCGGGCATGGGTGTGTGTGTTTGTCCTTAGGATAATTTAGGTTAAATAGTGTGTAAACTTAGGGACTGATGACCTTAGCAGTTAAGTCCCATAAGATTTCTTGAAGTGTTCTGGGGCTCTGAAGTGGTTCACACCGACTGGTGATGGTAATGTTGGCTTCGTCTTCATCCACAGAGGACATATTGAACAGCATTCCTTGCCCGATGGGTGCAGTGTATTCACTCCAGAGCTGGTGGCCATCTCTCGTGCACTTCAGTATATCCGTTCATGTCCCGAGGAATCGTTCTTTCTGTGTACTGACTCCTTGAGCAGCCTACAAGCTATCGACCAGTGCTACCCTCGCCGTCCTTTGGTGGCGTCCATCCAGGAGAAAATGTATACCCTGAATCTGTCTCGTCGTTCAGTGGTGTTTGTGTGGACCCCAGGACACGTCGGCAGCCCAGGAAACGAACTTGCCGGCAGCCTGGCCAAACAGGCTACGCGGAAACCGCTTCTGGAGATGGGCATCTCAGAATCTGACCTGCGTTCTGACTTACGCCGCAGTGTTTTCCGGCTTTGGGAGACGGAATGGCATAACAGTAAGCACAACAAACTGCGTGTCATTGAGGGGACTACGAATATGTGGAACTCTTCCTTGCGGGGCTCTTCCAGGGAATCAGTTGTCCCCTGCCGGCTCCGCATTGGCCACACTTGGACGACCCACGGTTATCTCCTGCGCCGTGAAGACCCGCCTCAGTGTCGGTGCGGCGCCCGGTTGACAGTAGCCCATATACTGGTGCACTGTCCCACTTTGACTGCCCAGCGACGAAATCTTGGGCTACCGGACTCGTTACGCTCATTTTATTTGACAACGCCTCATTACCTGATTTTGTTTTGCTTTTTTTCGTGAGCGTAGGTTTTATCATTTGATCTAAGTTTTAGCGCATTTCCTTTGTCCCTCTGTGTCCTCCATCCTAGTGCTTTTAGGGTGGAGGTTTTAATATGTAGCAGAGTGGCTGGCTTTTCCTTTTTACTCTCGTGGTCGGCCAGCCACTGTAATCTGCTTTCTTGTTTCACTCTCTCCTGTTTTTAGCGTCTCTGTTGTTTTCTTGTCCTCTTTTTGTTCCTTTTAGTGTTCGTTGCCTTTCCTTCGTTCTTGTGGTTTTTTCCTTTCTTTCAGTTTTGTGTTAATGTCTCGTCTGTTTTATTCTAACACTAGTGACATTGTTTTATTAGGAACAAGGGACCGATGACCTCGTAGTTCGGTCCCTTCCCCCCTCTTTAAAAACCAACCAACCAACCTCCCTTGTCACGACTGGTGTGCGAGAAACAGGGGTTAGATCCTAGCCACGCCTGCAGTTTGCACTGCTGTTTTTGTCTACGAAGGGTACCTGTACGGTGCCCTCAATACGTCGCAAGTATCAGTCGTGATTAGCACAGTGTTCTGTGCTGTTGTGAGCGGACAGAGGTTAATGAGTTCGAACACGGACAAATTGTTGCCGGCCGCGGTGGCCGAGCGGTTCTAGACGCTTCAGTCAGGAACCGCGCGACTGGTACGGTCGCAGGTTCGAATCCTGCCTCGGGCATGGATGTGTGTGATGTCTTTAGGTTAGTTAGGTTTAAGTAGTTCTAAGTTCTAGGGGACTGATGATCTCAGATGTTAAGTCCCATAGTGCTCAGAGCCATTTGAACCACTCTAGGAAACCGTACTGTGGTATTCCGTGGAATGCCTAGCAGGTTCGCGTTACTAAAAAGGACTTTGCGACCATTCTTGGTGATCAGGACCACCTCTTCGTATAATATTTGATTCTTAGTGGTAATGCTGTGGTTCCAAGTCACAGGGAGCCTGTTCACACAGTTCGTACCATCCAGGACTGGTTTTGTGAACACGAGAATGAATTTTCGCATCCCCTCTGACCACAACAGTCACTAGATCGCAGTATAATTGAGCCTTCGTGCTGTATTTTGAAGAGAAGTGTACATGATCGCTATCCACCTCCATCGTTGTCACCAGAACTTGTTAAGATTTTGCAGGAAGAATAGTCTAACGTTCCCATAAAAAACTGTAGAGGATCTGTATTCAGCCACGCGGTCTTGAGGCGTTTTCCGACGGTTCACGCGGCTCCCCCAGTCGGAGGTTCGAGTCCTCCCTCGAGCATGGGTGTGTGTGTTGTCCTTAGCGTAGGTTAGTTTACATTAGATTAAGTAGTGTGTAAACCTCGGGACCAATGACCTCAGCAGTTTGCTCCCGTAGGAACTCACCACCACCACCACCACCACCACCACCACCACCACCACCACCTGTATTCATTCTTTCCGAGACGACTGGAAACTGTATGGAATGTCGCCGGATTTCCTACACCGTATTTAGCATGTTTATGTGTTGTGTCTTCGGTGTTTGCATGTTTTTTTCCACTTCCTCTATAAGGAAGTATTATATTGATTGACTCTTTAATGTTCGTATGCTTTCGAAATTTTTGGCAATACTGTACACAACGCATCTCTTGTAACTGCTGCCACTTGAATTGATGACTTATAAGAACCTAGCCTCCTCTTCCCCTGCTTCCTTTCTTCGTTTTCCCCCTTAAAAAGCGCTATAAAAGTTGATGTTTGGTTTTATGGTCTTTGTCCTGTAATATTTCTTAACACTCCATAAATTCACACTGTTACTTTTCCGTTTATCTGAACATTTGTTCGGCTCAGTGAATGTGTGCATCGTAATAGCGTTCTAAAAGCCAGATTTGTTAGGATAGCCGTTTGTCGCTCAGATTTCCTAATTTCTTCTGACTGGTTGATTTTGGTTTTCACTGAATTCTGAGCATTCGAAGTAGGTCTTTGGGGGAGGGGGAGGGGAGGGGATGTTAGTGCTACTTCCTGTTAAGGATGTGAATGACAGATGATCTATCTTTCGCTCAAATCCCATTTCCGTGTGCGGGCCCATATAGTTTTCCTAAGAATTTTCTTATGTCACAGCTATGATTTCTGCCACACACAGTGTAACACAGTGTATCTGGTAAAACAACCACCTTGCGAGTACGTCGTTTCGCATTCTGTGGTTCCAAGTGAGCTCTTACACTGTTTGAAATATGGTGGCTCATAAGTGGCGCATCTGTAGAAACCTGATGTCAGTATGAGCACTGCAATGTATATGAAGGAAGTATAGTGTCTGATCAAAAGTATCTGGGCATCAACAAAAGCAAAACGAGGTTAATGGAATGTAGTCGAATTAAGTCGGGTGATGCTCAGTGGATTAGATTATGAAATGAGACACTTAAAGTAGTAAAGGAGTTTTGCTATTTGGGGAGCAAAATAACTGATGATGGTCAAAGTAGAGAGGATATAAAATGTAGACTGGCAATGGCAAGGAAAGCATTTCTGAAGAAGAAAAATTTGTTAACATCGAGTATAGATTTAAATGTCAGGAAGTCATTTCTGAAAGTATTTGTATGGAGTGTAGCCATGTATGGAAGTGAAACGTGGACGATAAATAGCTTGGACAAGAAGAGAATAGAAGCTTTCGAAATGTGGTGCTACAGAAGAATCCTGAAGATTAGATGGGTAGATCACACAACTAATGAGGAGGTATTGAATAGAATTGGGGAGAAGAGGAGCTTAAGGCACAACTTGACTAGAAGAAGGGATCGGTTGGTAGGACCTGAGACATCGAGGGATCACCAGTTTAGTATTGGAGGGCAGCGTGGAGGGTAAAAATCGTAGAGGGAGACCAAGAGATGAATACACTAAGCAGATTCAGAAGGACGTAGGCTGCAGTAGGTACTGGGAGATGAAGAAGCTTCCACAGGATAGAGTAGCATGGAGAGTTGCATCAAACCAGTCTCAGGACTGAAGACCACAACAACGACAACAACAATGGAAATTTTGTAATAACGGCTCCATGAAGTTAGTAGGCACGCACCAAGGTTGGGAAGCTGATGGTCAGCAACAAGGAGGCGAATAAGAAGGAAAACGAGAGGTAGGAGACAGCGGACGTCACGCGGCGAAACTTAATTTCGTGTGCCTCAAAGGCGTGGCGCAAGTCTTTTCGTGGGACACGACTTGTGGGCCGGCTGATGTGACAGAGCGGTTCTAGGCACTTCAGTCCGGAACCGCGTTACTGCTACGGTTTTAGGTTCGAATCCTGCCTCGGGAATGGATGTGTGTGATGTCCTTAGGTTGGTTAGGTTTAAGTAGTTCTAAGTCTAGGGGACTTATGACGTAGATGTTACGTCCCATAGTGCTTAGAGCCATTTGAACCATTTGAACGACTTGTGTGTTCTTAACCTGTCACGGTTATTCAGTCGGGGAAAGAGAACCTACAGTTTAAGGTGCATTCCGAACGCATGTTGTTTCTTGCGACTCCTCACATAGTTGAGAGCTTAAAAATATGTTAAAACGACGACTGCAAAATTCGTGATCCAACCGAAATTGGATTCCGCGACGTCTCAATTGCCAGGCACGCACTTTCCCGTTTAATGGTTGTACGTATATTTACTTACTACTCATAAATTAATAAAGTTTTAAATGTTTCTGCTATATGGAATGTGTAATACTAAAACGTCTATGTAGCCTCTTGGATGCCTAATTATCCTTCATCAGGCCAGAGTTTATCTAGCAAGTTTTTAAAGTATTTCTAAATTACTTGAATTTTCACAGTCGCCGTAATCTGAAAGAGAATTGTGCCGGAACGTCGCAGCTCTCTTCTGCTCAGCGCCGCTGATGTTGCTAGACTCCGTCATTCTCTGAAACGTTCTATATTTACACATCTTCGCTGAAGAAATACGTGACTACGGGGTAGGTGCAGCAGCACATTCCGATGATCCTCGAATGCAGGCGTCAGACTGGTGGAAAATTACTGATAAAATTAAAACAGTTCCGATGGGAGGAGACCTATTCCGACGGAACTGGACTGTGCACGGGCTCGAACCAGCACCCATTCATCAAGAGCGACGACTGTCTATGCACGTGCATGTTAACACTTATACATTTCAGTGAAGTTCGTGCTTTTCACCAACGATTATTTATTTAATCTTCTTGTGGCCTTTACTAACATTTAATTACATTTAAGCTGACTTTCATACGTCTTCGCGCTTAAATAAACTTATATCTTCAACAGATATCGCAATGGCTGCTTGTCAAGGACAGCAAAATTCCCGCATACTCCTCGACGTCTATTCTCGCCATCCGGTGAAGACAAAAAGTTGGAATCTCTGTTGCATCTCTTCTCATCCCCATAACCCCTCAGAATACTCCGCAATGCAGTTGTCAATGACACACTGACAGTTACGCTAATATTGTGATCTTTATCCATGCTCTCACCGCTTAATAGATAAATGTAAATTAATGCAGGTGAATAGGAAAAAGAATCCTGTAATGTTTGAATACTCCATTAGTAGTGTAGCGCTTGCCATAGTCACGTCGATTAAATATTTGGGCGTAACATTGCAGAGCGATATGAAGTAGGACAAGCATGTAATGCAGTTGTGGGGAAGGCGGATAGTCGTCTTCGGTTCGTTGGTAGAATTTTGGGAAGATGTGGTTCATCTGTGAAGGAGACCGCTTATAAAACACTAATACGACCTATTCTTGAGTACTGCTCGAGCGTTTGGGATCCCTATCAGGTCGGATTGAGGGAGGACATAGAAGCAATTCAGAGGCGGGCTGCTAGATTTGTTACTGGTAGGTTTGATCATCACGCGAGTGTTACGGAAATGCTTCAGGAACTCGGGTGGGAGTCTCTAGAGGAAAGATTCTTTTCGTGAATCGCTACTGAGGAAATGTAGAGAACCAGCATTTGAGGCTGACTGCAGTACAATTTTCCTGCCGCCAACTTACATTTCCCAGAAAGACCACAAAGATAAGATAAGAGAGATTAGGGCTCGTACAGAGGCATATAGGTAGTCGTTTTTCCCTCATTCGGTTTGGGAGTGGAACAGGGAGAGAAGATGCTAGTTGTGGTACGAGGTACCCTCCGCCACGCACCGTATGGTGGATTGCGGAGTATGTATGTAGATGAAGATGTAATTCGTTTATATACAGTTCTTACAAGAAATATTTAATGCCATTGACACAATATTTCACGACAGTTGCATTTCTCATTGTCAACATGCAGATGTGTCATTCATTACAACCGGTAGACTTCCAGGCCCGGCTTAATGCTTCACCTGAACGGATTCGATTTACAACAGCGTTTGTAACGTGCGAAAATAGCGACTAGTTACATAAAGTCAGCAGGGTTATATAGTTCATGCAGCGGCAGACCACGCCGCTGCGTAATGGGGACGAGAAAATGTCGCCACTGAGGAAGCACGTGTCACAGAGCCCTGCTCCTGCAGACTCCAGGCGGGAGACAGGCGGTGATCTCATTACGTAAGCCGGGTTGCGAAACGGAGCGGTCGTTCCGCGGCCGTCGCGCCGATGCTATCTGTCCGGTAATTGCAGCCGCCGGCCGGCGACGGGCTACGAGCCACGACCACGGGCCCCAAGTCCGATCCGATCCACACGTGGCGTCTGGGGCCACACGGCGACCGCCTGCGGCCGTCGAGACGCGACCACGGTCGTCCCTCTGTCTCCGGACGATGTCTGGTGTCGCGTCCTGCTATCACTACTGTCGACGTCCACTATTTCTTCCGCTCTGACTTCAGCGTGCAAGTTGCCCGGTCTTTTGGTTCATTGTATGGACCGTTTATTTGAGGAGCGTGGTACAAAAGACGCTAAAGTCCATTTCTTTCGATTTTCTTATATCGATGTTTTCGTATAGTATTTTCCGCGCTGAATTGAAAGGTACCTCACTGTCAGAAACAGGCGAAAATGCTATAAAAAAACGTTTAAAATTGTCTTTGCTTCAGAAACGGCCTAGTCCTAGGAGGTGTTTCAGAAGTGACCACTCCATCAATATCCAATCATAACGCAGGACTCGGTAGGCGGCGCCCATCTTGTTCTGTTTATTTACGTGATATATATATTACAATCTATCACAAAGCGAGAAAAGTGGTCCAACTAAAACATTCATATTTCTTTACGTACTACTCGAATATGTAATAAAAACGGGGGTTCCTATTTTAAAAAAACGGAGTTGATATCCGTTTGACCTATGGCAGCGCCATCTAGCGGGCCAACTATAGCGCCATCTGGTTTTCCCCTTCAAGCTAGACAAGTTTCGACTTTGTATTTCCTTTTTTTTTTTTAAGCTTATTTCATGAGATATTTGGCCCGGTCACGATCAATGGACCACCCTATATATATATATATATATATATATATATATATATATATATATATATATATATATATATATGTGTGTGTGTGTGTGTGTGTGTGTGTGTGTGTGTTAGCGCTGTTTATTGTTGTGTTTGTGTTGAATTTCGAGTCGTCTTTTTTTTTATTATGAAAATGAATGGTCCAGAAATTCCTCCAATGAGGCACGCAAAACAAAATGTAAATATGTATATGTGGTGTCTGTTGTTTCGGACATGTCCGAAAGAGTGGCTCTGAGCACCATGGGACTTAACATCTGAGGTCATCAGTCCCCTAGAACTTAGAACTACTTAAACCTAACTAACCTAAGGACATCACACACATCCATGGCCGAGGCAGCATTCGTACCTGCTACCGTAGCGGTCGCGCAGTTCCAGACTGAAGCTCCTAGAACCGCTCGGCCACACCGGGCGGCATGTCCGAAAGAACAGACACCACATATAAATAATTATGACCACGACAACCAATGATATCCTTAGTGCGGACGCACACCAGGCTCTAACTCTTACTGTAGTCGGCGAAATGCCGTGAGTAATGAGGCTAGTGGTCAAGGGACGCTGCATTCGTAGTGCATGGATAGTTTGAGATTCTGGGTATGACGGGAGGCGTGCTAGGGTAGTCTTTGGAGTTGATATGACCACTGTGTCCGGATAGAGCAGTTGCCAGCGCGTCTGCTTTGTAAGCAGGAGCCCCGGGTTTGAATCCCGGTCTAGCACTAATTTTCAACCTTTCCCATTGATTTAAATCAATGCTCGCTCGCAAACAACGTCTGTAATTCTTTTGCGCTGAAAACTTAAATATTTGACACCTTTCTGTTTCAAGAGCAACCAGTGGTAAAATTTATGTTAACGTAACTTATTCTTTATTTGTAGACGATTCAGTTAATAAAGATTTCGATTTGATCGTTCAGTGACTTTTTTATTCAAATATTTCCACCTTTCCTTTGTTGTATGTTTATTCTACATTAACTTCCAATAGGGTCATCCGTAAACTAACTGGATGAAGCATGGATAGTTAAATTTAAAAAAAAAAAAAAAGCAGAAACTAATTTAAGAAGTACGAGGATTCAATATGTTTTAGTCTTAAAAGGAGACAGATCCAGACGTTAGTAGCAAAGCCGGCTAAGTCCATCTTTTGACTCATTTTTACGACTTAACTGTTGATTTTTGCCACGTCACTGAAAGTCAACTGTTTGACATGAAAGGGAGCAGACAAGAATTTCACAAGCGTGGGTATTATGGTAATACGTTTTCCAGCTGTCGAAATTATTCTTGGCTGGTTTTCATATTAGGCTCCTCATTTTCTTCACCTATTGCCTGCTGTCGTACTTATTCGACGACGGACTACTTGCACATAGCATTACCGCACAAACTTTCTCCTGCGATACATGTATCATAGTAACGACTTCCATGTAGATACGTGTTCTTTTAGTCAGTTATTTGTATTGTTCAGCATAAGTCTCTCTAAGTATACTACGCGGAAGAAGTCATAATGAAATTAAAGTTTATGATTAACTCTGTGTTTATTACGTCTCTCGTTCGCGAAGGTCCCTACATCGATTTCACTCAGTTTACACGAACGCTAGCACTATTTTAGCCATTACTCTTCAAGATTCATTTCGATCGCCGTAACGAATAAATATACTGATTCATGCTGCACAATATTTATCATGAAATAAATACTTCGCCCTGCTTTTCGGATCAGTGGTACCACACCCCGTCTCGTACTACTTCACTTCTTGCACCTACGCTTCCTCTCTGCAGACCCACTACGTACAAGGGGAGACCACGGCGCTGAAATCACAGATACGCCTTCAGTAGGCCATTGAAACAACATAACCTGCAAGTAGTAAGGTGCACTACTTTGGCAGTTCCGAGAAAATCGCAAGAAAAATTTTACATGTGACGATAGATCGCTAGACGCGGTTTTCTACGCAAAAAGCCACTGGGCTTGTAGACATCCGTCATACCACGAACAGATAGCGAAAGCTAAACAGCACTAAAACCACGATTCTTCCAAAATAGAGTTGTACCGACCGAAAAAAAATTCCACAGCGCAATACACAATGAAATGTTGCGCTGTTCCGGGTATTTCTGAGAAGCACCGAGCAGACCGGACGTTGGTCCGCACGCGGACTGCGCACCATGCAGATGCGAAGTTTGCCACACCGTGACTGGCCTTGTTTTATATCGTCTCTACTTAGGTCATTACCACTTACTTTGACGCTCAAATAGCAAAACTGAACCACTACTACTATTACTTTTGTCTCATTTCCTAATACAGTTCCCTCAGCGTTGTCTCATCAAATTCGACTATATTCCATGCACCTTGTTTTGCTTTTTTTGAAGCTCATCTTGTAAGTTATTTTCAAGACACTATCTATTTCGTTCAACTGATATTCCACGTCCCTTGCCCTCTCTGGGAGAATTACACTACTGGCCATTAAAATTGCTACACCAAGAAGAAATGCAGATGACAAACGGGTATTCATTGGACGAATATATTATTTTAGAACTGACATGTAATTACATTTTCACGTAATTTGGATGCATAGATGCTGAGAAATCAGTACCCAGAACAACCACCTCTGGCCGTAATAACGGCCTTGATACGCCTGGGTATAAACAGAGCTTGGATGGCATGTACAGGTACAGCTGCCCGTGCAGCTTTAACACGATACCACAATTCATCAAGAGTAGTGACTGGCGTATTGTGACGAGCCAGTTGCACGGCCACCATTGACCAGGCGTGTTCAATTGCTGAGAGATCTGGAGAATGTGCTGGCCAGGGCAGCAGTCGAACATTTTCTGTATCCAGAAAGGCCCGTACAGGACCTGCAACATGCGGTCGTGTATTATCCTGCTGAAAAGTAGGGTTTCGCAGGGATCGAATGAAGGGTAGAGCCACGGGTCGTAACACATCTGAAATGTAACGTCCACTGTTCGAAGTGCCGTCAATGCGAACAGGGGGTGACCGAGACGTGTAACCAATGGCACCCCATACCATCAAGCCGGGTGAAACGCCAGTATGGCGATGACGAATACACGCTTCCAATGTGCGTTCACCGCGATGTCGCCAAACACGGATGCGACCATCATGATGTTGTAAACAGAACCTGGATTCATCCAAAGAAATGACGTTATGCCATTCGTGCACCAGATTCGTCGTTGAGTACACTATAGCAGGCGCTCCTGTCTGTGATGCAGCGTCAAGGGTAACCGCAGCCATGGTGTCCGAGCGGTTAGTCCGTGCTGCTGCAAACGTCGTCTAACTGTTCGTGCAGATGATTGTTGTCTTGCAAACGTCCCCATCTGTTGACACAGGGGTCGATACTTGGTTGCACGATCCATTACAGCCATGCGGATAAGATGCCTGTCATCTCGACTGCTAGTGATACGAGGCCGTTGGGATCTAGCACGACGTTCCATATTACCCTCCTGAACCCCACCGATTCCATATTCTGCTAACAGTCATTGGATCTCGACCAGCGCGAGCAGCAATGTCGCGATACGATAAACCGCTATCGCGATAGGCTACAATCCGACCTGTATCAAGTCGGAAACGTGATGGTACGCCTTTCTCCTCCATACACGAGGCATCAGAACAACGTTTCACGCAAAGCCGGTAAACTGCTGTTTGTGTATGAGAAATCGGTTGGAAACTTTCCTCATGTCAGCTCGTTGTAGGTGTCGCCACCGGCGCCAACGTTGTGTGAATGCTCTGAAAAGTTAATCATTTGCATATCACAGTATCTTCTTCCTGTCGGTTAAATTTCGCGTCTGTAGCACGTGATCTTCGTGGTGTAGCAATTTTAATGGCCAGTAGTGTAGAATGCAGTTGGCAAACTTTAAGGTTTTAAATTTTCATAGTGACGACGGTATACAAAATAATTACGAGCGCTGCACTTCCGGTCTTTGCGGTATCATTTTTACGCACAGAAAAGGGGTTCTTCCGATTTCTGGAAGCCCTATGAGCCCAAACCGTGCCCTGAGATTAGCTGCTGCAACATCTGGGAAGTGGCACCCGCGACCTTGAGCAGGCCGGCGTGTTGCTGTCCTACAAATGTCAAGGCATGCCGGCTGGCGCGGCGATCCATCCGCGCTGGTGGCCGCCCATAACTCACCTCACGGCGCTGCCGGCAGCGGGCAAACGGACCAGCGTACCTCTGCGACAGGTCTGATTCCACCATCGCTCAGGGCCCGCCAACTGAAACAAAATAACAGTATGCAGAATACCGTGTAGCTGTGGACAGGTTTGTGTGGGTACTGCTAAGAGAGAGGCGGAAAATGAATAGATGAGCCTTAAAATAACTGTTGAAGAGGGAAAATGGTTAAATGAGCTGTAACGTATCACGATGTCCGGACGTGATTTCACAGACTCCAGCTTATAAGATTCACGTGCTGCCAGGCAACAGTAGTTAGTACGAAGCGGGTTCAATAAATAATGCAACACTTTTGTTTTTCTCTGCCAATTTCATTTGAAAAATGTGGAATTTCTTGTGGGACGTCGCGGAATATTCACACTTCAGGCCCTATAATTTCGTGAAGTTACCGTAGGTGGCGCTGTACGTAGCCTTCAAAATGGCGTCTCCGACGAAGGTGCATTCCGATTAGACTCTCTCGTTGAGTTTCTTTTGGTGGAAAATCAGAGCGGCGCAGATGTTCATAGACGCTTGCAGAATGTGTACGGAGACCAGGCAGTGAACAAAAGCACGGCGAGTTGTTGGGTGAGGCGTCTGTCTTCATCGAAACAAGGTCACGCTAACTTGCCCGATCTCCGATGTGCAGTCGGCGACCACAGCTGTGAGTCCTACAATGTTAGAACGTGCGGACACTCTCACTCGAGACGATCGACGAACGCAAACGAACTTCTCCGTGAGAACGAAATGCCTCACACAAGTCTGCGCACTCGAGAGGAGCTCACAATTCATAGGGTTGTTCTTCCTCATCAGTCCTACAGACCGGATCCCGCACCTGCCGACTGTCATCTGTTTGGCCCAATGAAGGATATAGTCCACGGGAAGCAGTAATTGCATGGTGGTGAGTTTATTGATGCAGGAAGACGTTGGTTCCGACGTCGATCAGTAGAGTGGTATCATGCTGACCTAACGTGCCCTTCTAGTGAGGTGTGGTAAAGTCGTCGCATTGAGCGATGTTGAAAAACAGGGTTTTGTAGCCAAAATAGCGGGCATTATTGTGGTGTATTGGAATCCTGAATAACACTACATGCTTTCAGAAAAAAATGTGCTGCATTACTTATTAAGACTGTGCAATGAGGCAGTAGTGATTTCCAAACATATCATTTTCGGTAGGGAACAGGATTGCGACAAGAAGAGGAAGACTGGCACCACGCTTCCATCGTGGGACGACAAAAATTGATAAGGGTGTTCGAATTTCAAAAACATGCAGGCCTACCCCCTGGACGCTGATGTATCTCGCTACGAAATGTTACTTCAGTCAGAACTGAGCCACTGTGTGCAGCAAATTAAACTCATGATCCTGCCCTGAAGATATCATGCTTGGATGGTGACAGAACACTGGATTTATGGTGAAAATATAGGGCTTACTAGATCTGTAAACTTTTAACAGTTGTAGCTCGGGTACAAGTCATAATAAAGTGAAAAATAACAATCAGCCGCAATCTTAAGAACTGGCGTTTTAATAGTTTCGACGAGAAAGTCAGAAACGTTAAGCCTTTTAGAGTGTAGACTGTTGTACAGGTGTGGTAGTCTAATCGTTATTTTCAATTTTTTTTTAAAACGCTATATTTTGCAGTTAGAATTCATAGTCGCTTATGTGTGGAGTAAGATCTCCGCCATTTCCTCTCCCGAACTGTTAAAAATGAATCTGTCCCGTCTGGAGTCGTCGTCAGCCAATAGGGAAGTTGGGGAAGGAATCACTTTCGTCTAGTGACCGCCACCTAAGAACCTCATCCCAACTCGTGAACAGTACCTTACATCGGCCTCTTGCTAGCAAGGAAGTGTCCGTTCCTGACTTCTGCGTGAACACAGGTCCTAAATGGGCAAGTTTTCATTTCTAAAGTCATCACATCTCGGCCCTGCCAAAACTGTCTGGCGAGTATATAGTGTTTCTGGGTCGAACAGATTGTGCTCGATACAGAAACAGGCTTTTGGTGTTCTGATTAGTAATTTGTCGTCTCCTTTAACGCTTTCTGTGTATACCCGTACCTAGTATATTAAAGCCACGCACATTCTGCACATGCAAAATTTTCTATTCACAGTACTATGCGCTTGGTGATACCCGAATGAAGTTATTGTACCTATCAGTGCACAAATATGTTGTCCGATTGAGAAAACCGCAATTTAAAAATTTTGTGCATTTGCATATTTCTGCGTATAGATTCGTCATCTGCATCTGTACAACCGCCTAGGACTATGCGGCGAAGGGCATTTCTTGTACCACTGTCACCTTCCCCTTTCCTTCTCCAGAAACGAATGTTCCAGGGAATAACGATTGTTGGTAAGCCTTTGTGTGAGCTCTAATTTTACCTTCATGGATTTTCCTCTAGATATACGTAGGAGTAAGCAATACATGGGTTGACTCTTCTAGGAACGCACTCTCTCAGAAATTTAGCAGTAAACCACACCGTGATGCAGCACGCTTCTCACGCTACGTCTGCCATTGGAGAGGCAGAACATATCAGTTATGCTATCGCACTTACTAAATAAACCTGTAACGAAACGCGCTCCTCTTCTTCAGATCTTCTCTAGTTCCTCTATCAATTCCATCTCGTACAGATCGCAGACTGACGAAGAAAATTCAGGTATACGTCAGACAAGGGTTTCGTAGACTAACTCCTTTGTGGGTGCGCTAGACTTAGTGAGGATACTCCTAGGGAATGTTTTATCTGCCTTACCTGCTATTAGTTCTATGAGGTAGTTCCACCTTAAATCGATCCGTACGCATACTACTACATATTTTATGTAAGTGACGGCTTCGAGTGATTGTTCTGCAATCGTGTAATCATACTTTCAAGTGCTCCCGCCTCAGTCGATAAGTACGGAACCATTATAAAATCGCTTGGTTGGCAGTCTGCCTGTCTGCCTGCCTGCCTGTCTGTCTGTCTGTCTGTCCGACTATTAGAAACCCTTTTTCTCAGAAACGGGGAGATTTCTGTAGTTGAAATTTATCTCACATACTGCGATTTACGGTTCCTTGTCAGTGTTAAAATTTGGAGCTTCAAAGTCAATGCAATCAAAAGGTACGGGAATTTGTCACATATGTTGATACTCACTAACTCACTAATCAAAAACTATCGGGTACTTCCCATTGCTCTACAATAAAAGTGAAGGAAAAAATTCGAAAATTGTTAATTTGTTATTAAATCACACGAAAAAATGCGCTTCATTTGTTATCAGACGCCAAAGTTGAAATTAAAACAACCAGCAGTTCTACATCCAGGCTGACTGGGTTGCAAAGGTAGAAGTCAAACTCCAGGTTTCGGAATTTATCCAGTCATCAAACACCCAGTAACGGTTGCTGCACGTAGCTATGGCGTTTCAAGTTGTATGTGAAACATACACAGACGAGTCTCCGAATGTTTGTTTCAGGTACAACTAGACACGCCATATCTATGTGAAGTAATCGCTACTGGATAGCTAATGATTGAATAAATTCCGAAACGCTTCATATGAGCAATAAAGTCATTCCTTGCCTGACGTCTGACTTTTAGCGTTGCGATCGAGCCAGCCTGGATGGCAACCTACCGATGTTTATAATAATGGTCTCCTGCCTCCTACGTCACTTCATAACATTTATATTATTGGAATCAAAACATTCTCGAAAATCTGGGAATCCCTGGGATCGATACCTTGCCAATACCAATGTCAAGCCGGCCGTGGTGGCCGAGCGGTTCTAGGCGCTTCAGTCCAGAACCGCGCGACTGCTACGGTCGCAGGTTCGAATCCTGCCTCGGGCAGGGATGTGTGTGATGTCCTTAGATTAGTTAGGTTTAAGTAGTTCTAAGTTCTAGGGGACTGATGACCTCAGATGTTAAGTCCCATAGTGCTCAGAGCTATTTGAACCAATGTCGACAACAGGGCAAAATGATAGAGATTATCGATTCCCGAAATGGAAGAATTATGTTTGCACGTTACCATCAATGCGCGAATCCTTCTCGCACCTGACCAGTTTTTTCTTCTGGTGATTTCTCCTCAGTGTTGAGAATGACATGCGGTGTTATTTTCGCTAAAAACGTTTCCATCACACCGCTAGTCTGATATTCCGTACGCTCGTATTTTGTTCATTAGGCAGCACTTCTTCCGGAAATCAAAGTACATGCCACTCACCAACCTGGTTGGCGGTATCTACTGCTTTCTGGTTCTCGTGGACGAATAGAGCGAGCTGGGTTTCACACGACCGCTGTTTTCGAAACCCACGTTGATTCCGACAGACGTAATTTTTAGTCTCCAGAAATTTCATAATACTCAAGCATGAAACACGCTCCAAAATCTACAACAGACCGACGACAGAGACATAGGCCCGTAGTTTTGTGCTTCTGTTCGATGACTCTTCTTGATGCGGAAATAACCTGCGCTTTCTTCCAAACACCAAGGAACGCTTCTCTTTCTAGCGACCTACTGCCACTGCTGCCAGAAGGTGAATCAATTCTTTAGCGAACTCTATGTAGTATTGTATTCGTATCCCGTCAGGTCTACTGGTGCTTCCTCTGTTGAGCAATTTTCTCTGTTGAGTCTCCCAGTAAATAGCTGGTAAGTCGCCATCTCCACGTAATAGTGTAACATGATCAGTAAGTTCATAGGAAATATTCCCCTCAATTGCTCCGCCACTACTCTTGCTGAGTCAGAGGGTCTATAAAAGCATTTGAAGACCATTTTTGATCCATGTCTAACACTTACGTTCACCCAAATTATGTCTAGTTCGGAACATCTATTAACCTCACTAGATATTATATTTCCTACTGCTATAAACATGCCTCCACAACTGGCGTCCACCTATTTTAGCGATAAACATTCTAGTTAGGATCTCTCTTGTTATTAACAACGGGTTTGTCAGCTTTCCGTGCCTAGTATTGTTTGGGCACTGGTGCCACTTATTATAATTTTATTTTTCCGATCTGCCGTGATAGATGGTACACTCTTTAGTTAATTTCACTGAATGTTGGTAAGGTACGATAGTGCTTTAGTCTAAGGGATCTTGGGATCGGATACTTGCAGCAGTACTAGAGTTATAAAACTACCATAGGGTACCGTAGATTATCGTGAAAACTACAGTAGTTTTCCTAGTATCTTTGGTCAGTTAAAGTCTTATCCACGTTGCCTTTGTGTTAGGTGTGTTGTACACCTGTCTGACGTTACCTCACAACGATCGTTTTCTGTACTTATGCGGTAAATGTAAGATTACCCCACAAACCGGAAGTGGCGTACCATCTAGAAACTGAGTGACCCGGTAACTTACGGAACGCTTTCGTTCGACACAGTTATCCCCCTGTCTGTTAACTAAAAATAAACAGTATTTATTGCAAAACTGAAATCGTCGATGTTTGATTTAGGCTTTATTCGCATATTGTTGATTTGTACCGTGAAACAGAGATGTTGTAGTAAAAGTAAAGAAAACAATACAGATCTACGATATAGTGCTACATCAATTTCCTCAAGAAAACGACAAAATTAAAAAACTCAGAACAATAATATATCCAACATCGCATGAGTACCTGCCAGGGTAGACGAGAGCCCTAATACGCTGCTTCCTGGACTCGGGTGGAGCGCCGGCCCCGGATCGAATCCACCCGGCGGCTTAACCGAGGCCCGGTATGCCGGCCAGCCTGGGTGTGGTGTTTATGCGGTTTTCCACATCCCGCTAGGTGAATACCGGGCTGATCCCCACGTTCCGCCTCAGTTACACGACTTGCAGACATTTGAAAACGTTCTTACTATTGCATGGCTTACACTAGATGCAGACAGGTGAGGTACACTCTTTCCGTCCCAGGAGGTTCGTGGTGGCGACAGGAAGGACATCGGCGACCTTCTGATCCTAAAACTGCCAAATCTATACAAACAAGGCCGACCCCGCGTTGAAGCGGGACAAAGGCCCAAAGAAAATGATGGTGATCCAACATGGCTTCAGTGCTTTGTCGAACTTGAGCAAAACATGTTTTCGTTATTCATAAACAACTTTCGCATTTATCAATAACAACAAGAAAATATTATCCTTGATCATAATGAAGACCGTTCTGTTGAATACAAAATAATGACAATAATTACCAATATTTTTTGTGTTTGTGGGTGTAAACAGTACTTGCATCAGAAGTAATTGCTTTGGTTGCATAAAAGCGCAGCACTTACGCTACCATCTACTTTTCATTATTTAAAAATGCAATTTATATTCTGTAAGGATATAAAATACGCAGTGGACTAACAATGAACGACGTGCGTTTCTAATTATGTAGAAAATAAACAAACAAGTAAACAAACAAAAAAGTAAAGAGAAGTCGTCGGCTCCCAGCTTCTCTGTTACGCATTCATTTGTGTGTCTTTCCCTACCAACACTATCGGTAATCGTATTATTTACTACGTAATTTATGTTGTATAGAAGAACTATCGAACCGTAATTTTGGTAGAGAGCAACTCTTAGCAAGTACACATACATGAAAGGGGCAAGTATGCTTGCTGTTAATGGCATTCTGAATTGCACTTGACAAGTCAGGCGGAACACCTAAACAGGGATTTCGAGTGACAAAGCTGCCTTTCCATTATCTACGTGACTATCCGCCTAAGTACTTATTCGTGATCACGACAGGCACGCATGACTCATTATTGTGTCACTCCGAAATCGGCGAGGGAATGACGTAAGTCTGCAGCTGCAAGTCTTTGATCGCACGCCGGTGTGCAGCGGAGGAGAGAAGAAAATCTCGGGACGAAGCTGGGTACGGGCGTGGCAGCATGAGCTGGCTCTCCAGTGCGTTTGCCCCTGAAGAGTGTGCAGAAGCGGAGAGCAGGTATCCGCCGTGGAAACTGCCGCCGGCTGCCCTCTGTGATCTGCTTCCGGCGGGCAATCACACGCGTGGGCGTGCCGCGCCAGGCTGTTACGCCTCGCCTATACGGCGCTCTTCCGGCGCGCGCGCTGCCTGCCGATCGCTGGCGGCTCCTCTGCCCGCGTGTGTGTGTCCGCCGCCCGCTGCTACAGCAGCACGTCCCGTGTCGCAGCCAGCGAGCTGCTTGCATTACACGAGGGGACGCCACACCCTGCACCCCGCAGATACCTATGAGCTTCAACGCAATGCTGTGGCAATACTGCGAAGTAGCGCAAGGAATTAGAGATGGGTAGTTCGCGAACGAACTGGTGCAAAGGAACGGTTCACAAGATGAACGAAAGGACCGAGGAACGAATTCCAAGGAACGATCGGTTCATAGTTCACTTCGGCTCGGCGGTCTACTTATAGTTCGCGGGAACGAGGAGAGATCGGTTCATAGTTCACTAGTTCACTTCGGTCGCGGCGCTCACTTCGGCAGTTCTCGTTCCAGCCTCGGTCGCGTGCTCGTCTCAGTCTCGGTCTCCCTCGGCCGCATTCGTCGTTCTTCGCATGACCACCTGTCTCAGTTCCACTGCTGACCTCTATTAATTAGTTCGGTATCCAGTTGTTCGTTTCGTTCACTGCGCTCGCCCATTTTACATGTGTTCCAAACTTTTCTTGCAGTTGGGCCTGGCTATTCAGCGTCAACGACCGGTAATCAAAAAGTATTTTATAGTTACGTAAATTACATAAAAATTACGTTGTATGTAATAGGTACGTCTTTTCAGGTAACAAAAGGGCATATCGGCCCATTTCATTATATCGATGTACAGCAGAAGACATACTTATAACAAGGCAAGTTCTTTTTTTTTTTTTTTTGTTATTCATGTATTTTTTTGGTTTCATCGACTTTATTTAGCAAATAACTTCCAATAACTTGCTTAATTTTTAGTGTAAGAAAATTCATATAAAACGATTTTCGTGTATCTTTCATATACAAAACATTACATTTAGGAAGGCTCTACTTATTTTTAAGTTTGGTTGTTTCCAATTTGCATTACCTGCTAGTTCGGTTTCTTTGAAAAAAAAAAAAGTGGGTTGTGGGTCATTTGGCTCAGTAGGAAAAGCGGTGCCGCTCCATTTGAAAAGACATAGATTGACATAAAATCGTATTTACTTCTCTCAAAAACATTTGGTCAGAAGGAGCCTTCAAACCAAAAACTTTATTACTGCGAACTTCATTATTATTATTATTATTGTTGTTGTTGATGCATTAACTTTAATAATGCAACATAAAAACCTAATTTTTACTGAGCGTGTGACGCAAGTATGATGAGAAAGCCACATTTTATTTTATGCTTCCATAAAGTCTACTTCGCCTACGACCTCAGAGACAACGTGAAGTATATACAGGGTGTAAACGATTATTGTTTACAACGTAGCATAGCTATGTAGTGGAAGTCGAAACGAAGAATATTATACAAGACACTTGTGGTCTATTAAGTTGGGGAAACAGCCACCAACAGGTTTACAAGACTACATGTGCTATAGCCCATGCGCGTCGCGTGAGATTTTAATGTCCTCTTCTCCAGCTCTCTACACATCGTCATCGATTGTTTCACCATTGTTGCTTGCATTAGCTTGTTATTTCTTCACTGCCTAATTATTACATGTTTGTCTGTCTGTTGTATCTGCTCGTAACGGGCAACACATCGTCCGTAATTGGCGAGCAGTCTGTACTCTGCGCCAGCCTATTTTATTTCCCTGCGATCAGCCACACAACGCTACAGTTGGCTAAACGAGAGGTTCTGCAGAATCACAGAAATTACTTCTAAAAGTGTGTAAGAATTCTGTAATGAATAAAAACTCTATACTCCAGGGGGGAGGCAAGTGCCTCCTCTTGGTGCCCCCCATACTTCAGTCACCTGCAGTACTAGTTTTCAGTTTTTCATAAGAACCATATACCAAGCACAAATGAACGGTGAACGTGATAAAATGAACGGTTCTCAAAAAAGAACGATCAGAAGTGAACTAGTTTCCAAGTATGAACGAGTTTGCTCATCTCTACAAGGAACGCTTATGTTTCCGGAGAAAAAAAAAGTCAAAGGTCACGAGCGAAAAATTATTTTAAGTCTCTGAAGATTTTTGTTTAATTTTAGATGCCTTTGAACAGTTATCTAGACAAAAGCGTGAGCATTTCAGAAAAGACGACAAAAGTTTAATTTAAAGTTATTTCTTATGCATAAACACTGTGCAGTCACACTAATGTGACCACCATCGATATTCGACATCAACTTACAATAACCACTTGCAGACGGTAGAGCCGGGCGTGGTGGCCGAGTGGCTCTAGGCGCTTCAATCTGGAACAGCACTGCTGCTACGGTCACAGGTACGAATCCTGCCTCGGGCATGGATGTGTGTGGTGTCCTTAGGTTAGTTAGGTTTAAGTAGTTCTAAGTTCTAGGGGACTGATGACCTCAGATGTTAAGTCCCATAGTGCTCAGAGCCATTTGAACCATTTTTTTGGCAGACGGCAGGTGGCCACACAAGCTGTGGAGGGTATATAAAGCGTGTCGGAGGGACACGGAAATCAGTCTTTTTTTTTAGTAGAGATGGGGCCCCTCCACGCCCACACCAACGTGGTGACCAAACCAAAAGTTCTACTGTCACCTCCGTCAACATGTTAGTTATCTAATAGGTGGATCACAGGATGCTGGGCTGTGATGTTATCCGTGCGTCTGGGTAAGACCACGCATTAACACGGTCCATCAGGTGATAGATAGTGGACGAAACGCGAATGAAGGTAGCAATTTGAAGAGCAGAGGGGAAAAAAGTGCCAAGGCTCGTGCCGTGGGGAAAAAAAACCTCTGCGACAGTGGGATGGGTAGTAAGAGCAGTAGTGGCTTACTAGCTGCGATAATTCATGCAAGGTTGGGTTTGTTAGTTTGGGTATCATGCATCATTACCGTGGCAGGCGATGCCGATGTATCCGAGTTTGCTGCAGCCGCTGCATTCCTGGAACAATCAGGATCGTTATATATTAGTGGGAGATCGGCCATAGATCATCTCACTGTGTGGGGGACGTGTGGAGCTTGTCTGCATGTAGTGTACGGTACTGTTTCCCTGCGTGGTGCCAGTTATTCGGCAGGTGTGTTCCAACTGGATATCCAGTAATGGTGGCTGATTAGCAGGGGCTCACCTGTACCGTTGTGTTTGCGTGTGCTTGGCCATAGATGTTAGGTCCTTAAAAGCTTGGTCTTTTATGTTTCCATGTATGGTTGCGGTCGTAGTTCGCCAGATTCAGAATAAACGGGTTCTGCGAATGTCTGGAGTTTCTGTATAGTCTTGCGGTGAGTTTGTGGATTACCTCCGTGAGAGTCTCAAGTCGGTATTCCCGGTGAAGGTCTGCGATGCGTGTGTATCGTGGAGCATTCCGTATGATTTTGAGTACTTTGTTTTGTATGAGCTGCAGACGGCGCAGGCGTGTGGGCGCAGCGTATCCCCAGACGGGGCCTGCGTACGTCATCAGGGGTCGAATAAGTGTCATGTACATGGACCTCGACACCCTTCTGTTCAGTGTGCTACGCCTGTTGAGCATAAGGTAGAGCTACTTGAGCCGCGGAAACAGATTTATCTGAAGTTCTAAAGGGCATGATCGTTGGCTTTCGAACCGCAATTTTCACTTCACTTTTGAACTTCCTTTTAAAAATGCTTGTATTGGTTGATGCGTTCTACGTAATATGACTCATCGTATCAGAACAATGCTTACTCAATTCTCAACGTATTTAATTCATACTTCCACACTAATACTCCGCCCGAACAGGCCCTGAAGGCCCAACAGTTACCGACTGACCGTCGTGTCATCCTCAGGCCACAGGCGTCACCGGATGCGGATATGGAGGGGCATGTGGTCAGCACACCACTCTCCCGGCCGTATGTCAGTTTCCGAGACCGGAATCGCTACTTCTCAGTCAAGTAGCTCCTCAGTTTGCCTCACAAGGCAGATTGCACAACGCTTGCCAGCAGCGCTCGACAGACCGGATCCATCCAAGTGCTATCCCAACCCGACAGCTCTTAACTTCGGTGACCTGACGGGAACCGATTCCATACTAATACCAGTATGATTAATTGCGAAAGTAACTATCTCTGTTACGTTTTTACGACTCTTACTGCTGAACCGATTCCGATGGTATTTGCTATGGAGATCGCTTGAACGTTGATTAAGACCGCAGGCTGCTGAGCAGAGGATATTTCTCGTTGCTTTGGTATTAATGTTTGCTCAGATTGAATAAGTTGAGTAGAGTAAAAGTGTCGCTATAAATAGTGTAGGAAAAAATTTCTGTGTTCACGTTCCTGAGAACAGTATATTGCTCATTATTTTATACACAGTCAGTTTGCTCTGTCTTCCGTAGAGCTACATTTATATTCTCTAATGGAATTATAATACACATTAACGATAGGTAATTACATGTGTCAATCTTAATATTTACGGTAAACGTTTTGAACAATATGCTTCCCATTAGAGATGTAGCATAAAAGAGAGCAAAATATACGTTCTCAGTAGTCGTAACGTCGGCCGAAGTGGCCGCGCGGTTCTGGCGCTGCAGTCTGGAACCGCGAGACCGCTACGGTCGCAGGTTCGAATCCTGCCTCGGGCATGGATGTGTGTGATGTCCTTAGGTTAGTTAGGTTTAACTAGTTCTAAGTTCTAGGGGACTAATGACCTCAGCAGTTGAGTCCCATAGTGCTCAGAGCCATTTGAACCATTTTTAGTAGTCGTAACAGTCACATTTAATCCTGAAGAAATTGTCGCCTCCAGTGTGACATTTCGCAGATAACTGTCATAAAAACAACGAACAGCAGTTAATGCACCTTACAACAATCAGAGGTAACAAGGCTGCCTTAGGTACATGTTGTACGTCCGTTGTAGTAACTACAGTCCAAAACGATTGCACATTTCGTAAGTAAAATAAATAAAGGTCTCAAAATATCTAGAAATTTGAGACAGCAGTGCCAAAGCGAAGAAAATTCATCACAATTAGGCTGTTATTTCGTGAATGCTAGCACAAAAATTTGTGCGAGAGCTCTAAATCGCCAACTTAAGAGAGGAATAGATACAACTCTAAGTTTCTTTGTGGCAGAAGTCACATAACTTTTATTACAAGCCACAACCGTTTGCAAAAATGTGATTCGGGAGCTCGGGAGGGGTCGGTCAAATTCCCGTTTGACTGTCCAGATTCAGATTTTTCCACAACATCCCTAAATTGTTCAAGACAAATGACGGAACCGATCCTTTGAGAGGATACGTCGGATTTCTCTCCCCATCTCTCCCCAGTCCGACATAAGTTCCATTCATAATGATTTCGTCATCGACAGGACGTTAATTTCTGATCTTCCTATCTTTTCACTGAAATTCTCTATGCTAATGATTTTTACTCTCGAGTAGTAGGAGACTGTCATGATGATGATGTCTGCAGTTCAGAAAGGGTTCAGGAAGCGCTTTTTTTTAGTAATTACTTTACTAATTATTGTACAAATTAATATTACAAAACGGTTTACCTTTAGATGTATCTCTTCAGTAGAAGAGATGTGTTTCACAGTAGCGAAGATGAACATCTGGTCATAGGTCTTAAGATACCCAATTTAGCGCCCATGTTTACCGGACTTTTTTTCTTATTTTGACGTAAGTCTGTCTCGCAATTTTTAAAACGTCATTCAGAAATCCCCTGCGTAAAGAATAAATTATAACTGAAGAGCACAGTATCACAAAGGAACGAAAGATTTAGTTAACATGATGAAGTAAGAATGTGCTAATTTACTGCTTTCTAAATATTGGTTGATGTGTTTGGAAGTATATATTTCCTCGAGCAAATAAATGTAGATGTTTAGAAAGTTTTAACAATGCTCTTTCTGTTCTTTGAGTTCTCAGGTGTGTGAATAATCTGTGATTCAACATTTTGCTTTAGTCATCAGCAAGCTCTATTATCCTTGCTCGATCCTACATCCAGTTAATATCTCTATTTTTTCGTAAAAAAGAGTGCCTCTCATAACCAGCAATTAGTTATCACCCTGCATAGCATACAGCTTTCTTAACGCACGCAGTTTTGGCACTGCCGTTTAAGACGAAAATGACCTCACGTGACAGATGACTGACGAGGAGAACACGGCAAGTTCCCAGGAACTTCGTTCAGTGGAAAAGGAGTCAAAAAAGACGAATACATGTATCATGTAGACCGTAGATACTTGACTGTTTGTGAAAAAACGACTGTAAAAGGCACATAAAGTTTCTGGAAAATACGTTTAAACCTTTGACCGTCCTTTTTTTTTTCAGAAACAGTGGAATATATACGAGTAAGTTGAGATACACGTTTGCTCTTCTCTTGACCCCTCTTCCACAGAGCGAAGTTTGTGGGAAATCAGGTTACGGCACTTACCGTGTTCTCCTCCTCAGTGCAGAAATAAATCGCCAGGGTCGCTGCAGAGGACTCACTTGCCGCAAGTAGTCGACTGAGACAAGAAGGTCGCTCGTGTAAAAACGGTTGTTTTGGGCAAGATGCGGAGTTCGAGTGACGAACATGGAAAAGTTGCGGAATTCGTGTGAGCCGCCGCCTTCAACAGGGATTGGACGACAGCTCCGCTGAATACATCGAATCCCGTAGGCAGCGTCCGCCCCTGCCTCGGTTCTCGCGTCTGGCCAGGTAGCAGCAACAGTGAGTGAGTGCCCCAGGGAGGCTGAGGCCCAGGTGAAAGTGTGCGGTGGCCGCCTGGGTGGCTGGCCCGCTCCGTACCGGCCGCATTGTCTCCGACGGAGCGCATCGCTCAGCACAGCAGGCACGTCGCGTCCTCTCCCACAGCTCAGAGCAGCCGAGTCCTAGCCGCGGCGCCTAGTCCCTCCTACCTGCGTACCGTTAGCGCCAAGGCGGCGGCGGCGGCGGCTGCTGCTCCACTTCGGGAGTTTGCTGTCGGGCGCGCCAGACTGTGGCGGCTGGCCAAGCCCTTACAGAAGTAAACACTGCCTGTACAGCCCGCAAGGCCGTTTGCAGGGAAAGGTACTGAGAGCCATTTACATGGTTTGGACAAAAATACGAAAAAACAAATACAAAATAGCTTTCCAACATACACTGAGGTGTCAAAAGTCATCAGATACCGCCTAATACCGTGTCGGAACTTCTTTTGCTCGGCGTAGTGCAGCAACTCGACGTTGCATGGACTCAACAAGTTGTTGGAAGTCCTCTGCGGAAATATTGAGCCATGCGGCCGGTATGTTGTTGTTGTGGTCTTCAGTACTGAGACTGGTTTGATGCAGCTTTCCATGCTACTCTATCCTGTGCAAGCTTCTTAATCTCCCAGTACGTACTGCAGCCTACATACTTCTGAATCTGCTTAGTGTATTCATCTCTTGGTCTACGATTTTTACCCTCCACGCTCCCCTCCAATACTAAATTGGTGATCCTTTGATGCCTCAGAATATGTCCTACCATCCGATCCCTTCTTCTAGTCAAGTTGTGCCGCAGACTCCTCCCCAATTCTATTCAATACCTCCTCATTAGATGTGTGATCTACCCATCTAATCTTCAGCATTCTTCTGTAGCTTCTATTCTCTTCTTGTCCAAACTATTTATCGTTCATGTTTCACTTCGGTGGCTACACTTCATACATTTACTTTCAGAAACGACATCCTGACACTTAAATTTATACTCGATGTTAACAAATTTCTGCCGGCCGCGGTGGTCTAGCGGTTCAGGCGCTCAGTCCGGAACCGCCGGACTGCTACGGTCGCAGGTTCGAATCCTGCTTCGGGCATGGATGTGTGTGATGTCCTTAGGTTAGTTAGGTTTAAGTAGTTCTAAGTTCTAGGGGACTGATGACCACAGATGTTAAGTCCCATAGTGCTCAGAGCCATTTGAACCATTTTGAACAAATTTCTCTTCTTCAGAAACGCTTTCCTTGCCATTGCCAGTCTACATTTTATATCCTCTCTACTTCGACCATCATCAGTTATTTTGCTCCGCAAATAACAAAACTCATTTACTATTTTAAGCGTCTCATTTCTTAATCTAATTCCCTCAGCATCACCAGACTTAATTCGACTACATTCCATTATCCTCGTTTTGCTTTTGTTGATGTTCATCTTATATCCGCCTTTCAACACACTGTCCATTCCGTTCAACTGCTCTTCCAAGTCCTTTGCTGTCTCTCTGACAGAATTACAATGTCATCGGCGAACCACAAAGTTTTTATTTCTTCTCCATGGATTTTAATACCTACTCCGAATTTTTCTTTTGTTTCCTTTACTGCTTGCTCAATATACAGATTGAATAACATCGGGGAGAGGCTACAACGCTGTCTCACTCCCTTCACAACCATTGCTTCCCTTTCATACCCCTCGACTCTTATAACTGCCATCTGCTTTCTGTACAAATTGTAAATAGCCTTTCGCTCCCTGTATTTGACCCCTGCCACCTTCAGAGTTTGAATGAGAGTATTCCAGTCAACATTGTCAAAAGCTTTCTCTAAGTCTATAAATGCTGGAAACGTAGGTTTGCCTTTTCTTAATGTAGCTTCTAAAATAAGTCGTAGGGTCAGTATTGCCCCACGTGTTCCAATATTTCTTCGTAATCCAAACAGATCTTCCCCGAGGTCGGCTTCTACCAGTTTTTCCATTCGTCTGTAAAGAATTCGCGTTAGTATTTTGCAGCCGTGACTTATTAAACGCCGGCCGAGGTGGCCGTGCGGTTCTAGGCGCTACAGTCTGGAACCGCGTGACCGCTACCGTCGCAGGTTCGAATCCTGCCTCGGGCATGGATGTGTGTGATGTCCTTAGCTTAGTTAGGTTTACGTAGTTCTAAGTTCTAGGGGACTGATGACCTTAGAAGTTAAGTCCCATAGTGCTCAGAGCCATTTGAACTTATTAAACTGATAGTTCGGTAATTTTCACATGTGTCAACACCTGCTTTCTTTGGAATTGGAATTATTATATTCTTCTTGAAGTCTGATGGTATTTCTCCTGTCTCATAGATTTTGCTCACCAGATGGTAGAGTTTTGTCAGTACTGGCTCTTCCAAGGTTATCAGTAGTTCTAATGGAATGTTGTTACTCCCGGGGCTTTGTTTCGGCTTAGGTCTTTCAGTGCTCTCTCAAATGCTTCACGCAGTATCATGTCTCCCATTTCATCTTCACCTACATCCTCTTCCATTTCGATAATATTGCCCTCAAGTACATCGCCCTTGTATAGACCCTCTATATACTCCTTCCACCTTTCTACCTCTGTAGCCATCCATAATTGCGAAAGTGTTGCCGGTGCAGGATTTTATGTATGAACTGACCTTTCGAGTATGTCCCACAAATGTTCGATGGCGTTCATATCTGGCGGTCTGGGTGGCCAAATCATTCGCTCGAAATATCCAGAATGTTCTTCAAACCAATGGCGAAGAATGCTGGCAGGGTGACGTGACACATTGTCATCCATAAAAATTCCATCGTTGAGTGGTCTCAAACTAATCTAACTTAACCACATCCAGTCATAGATCGGTTCAGTTGGACCAGAAGACCCAGGTCCGTTCCGTGTAAACACAGCCCACACCATTATGGAGCAACCACCAGCTAGGACAGTATCTTGTTGACAACTTTGTTCCATGGCTCCGTAGGGTTTGCACCACACTCGAACCCTACCATCAGCTGTTACCAAATGAAATCGAGGCTCATCTGACCAGGCCACGGTTTTCCAGTCGTATACGGTTCAACAGATATAGTCACGACCCCAGGAGAGGCGCTGCAGGCGATGTCGTGCTGTTAGCAAAGGCACTCGCGTCGTTCGTCTGCTGCCATAGCCCATTAACGCCAGATTTCGCCGGACTGTTCTAAGAGATACGTTCGTCGTACGTCCCACATTGATTTCTGCGGTTATTTCAATCAGTGTCGCTTGTCTCTTACCACTGGCAACTCTACGCAAACGGTGCTGCTCTCGGTCGTTAAATGAAGGTTGTCGGTCACTGCGTTGTCCGTGGTGAGAGGTGAAGCCTGATATTTGGTATGTTCGGCACACTATTGACACTATGGAACTCGGAATACTGCATTCCCTAACCATTTCGAAATGGAATGTCCCATGCCTCCAGCTCAAACTACGATTCGGCGTTCAAAGTCTGTTAACCCTGTTAATCACGTTTTCACGTGAATAATCTGTGTATAAATGACAGCTTCGTCAATGCACTGCATTTTTGTACCTTGTGTACGCCGGACTATCGCCATCTATTTATGTCCATATCTCTATTCCATGACTTTTGTCACCTCACTGTAAACTCAGATGCTAGCCAATCCTCTCAGGCGCGCTGTTGTCTTTGACCACGAACGTCATCTGTGCAATTTCCTCAGTGCGTTGTAAGTCTGTTGCAGTCAGACTAGTGTCCTGTGTAGTTGTGTTCGCATTGTTTTGGAGCTAAGTGAATTCGAACATGAGAAAAGTGTTGGTTTTCGTGTCGTGGGTGCTTCCGTGACAAAGGTAGCGGAAGCGTTTGATGTTTCAAGAGGCACCATAACGAAGAATTATACCGCATACAAGGAAAGCGGAAAAACGTCATCCGCTAAGTCACAACGTGGACGAAAATACGTGTTGATTGATTGAGACGGAGGGTCATTGAAGATAACTGTGACGAAAAATAGGGACGACGTCAGCTACAGTAGTCACTGCATGACTGAATGTTCCATTCGCCAACTCTGTCAGCACAAAACAGTACGAAGGCAGCTCCTTAAGGAAGAGATTTTAGGGCGAGCTGGAATTGCAAAACTACCCATTAGTGACACAAATGCCCGTAACGTGAAAACATGGTGCTGTGGCCATAAAACCTGGGTTATGGAGCAATGGAAAAAGTTACTCGGTCGAATGAGTCTTTCTGTACAGTGTTTCCAACTTGTGGCCGCGTTTACGTCCCAGGTGTATTATATCACAGGTGTTCGGTGGCTATTTGTGTTTCCACATCGTTTTATTCCATGAGCCCCGTTGTTACTCCACAAGACCGCGTTGATGTCAAGTATTATATGGCCATTACGGCTGATCAGTTCCCTCACATAGTACAATCATCATTCCCCAGTGGTGAAGCTGTGTTTCAAGACGACAGGGCAACGTTGTCCAGGACTGATTTTAAGAGTGCATGGATGAATTGTCTCATGTCCCTTGGCCACCGTAATCACCAGATCTCAGTATTATTGAGCCTCGGGGCCCACTTTGCAGAGAGGGTGCTTGATCGCTATCCATTTCCGTCATCGTTATGTGACCTTTGCATTATTTTACAGTGTGAACGGTATAACATGCCTTGAAAACCATGCAAGAACTGTGTTTGCCCACTTAGAGACGATTGGAAACGGTTTCGAATGCCAGCGGTTTGCTTACACCAAATTAAACATGTTTGTTTATTTTGTTTGTGATGTTTCCATATTTTGCCCACCCCTTCTGTTTCGTAGTTTAGTTTGCAAAACCGAGCCCCCTTCAACTTATTCTCATAAAATAGAAATTGTGATTTTATTTCAGTGCACGATGCATTTCGGTTCCCGGGGGCTCATGTTCAGGCCCTTGATTAGTCTACATGATCTTTCGAATTTAGATTACTATTGGCCCTGTTAGGAGCACTTAGGTATATTACAAGGTGGCACATTTTGACTACAATTTTTACACAACTAAGACAAAACCAAAAAAGTTACTTATGGTTTTCAGTAGTAATTGCTTAGTTTTTAAGCACGTTACGAGTAGACATATTCATATAAGTATACACTCTTTTTGTCTCGTAGCAGATTTGTGAACAAAATTCGAACAAATCAAAGAATATCCAAGAATAAAGATGTTAAATTTCTACATACACACAGGTGTTGTTATTTCTAAGATGATACAGTTATGTTAAAAATTAACAACCACCACAATTCCTGCCATATTTCGTACAATCAGGTGGGACTTCATAAAAGTATCTGTGCGGTTTAGGTTACCAGCGTTTCCCAAGAGAACCTTGAGCGATAGAAGAAAAATGGGTATTGCACTCGTTAGTGGTGTAAATTGTTATCTCTTGTTTTCTGTGAAGAGTCTCGTTGCCCGACCGCTGAAATGTAGAGTGGACGCTTAGCATTGATATTACGAGATAAAAAACCGCGAGCATTCCAACATTTCCACATTCAGTGACAAAGTTTTTGGAGTGACAACAATTATCACAGTCCAATGTCAAAGTACGGACTTTAAACGCGTAGTGATAAACAAACACAATTTGTTAAAACAGTGTACAATTATTTCCGCCATGAAGTATATAATGTGTTCAGTACTCTGAATGGGTAATATACGTAGTAGTTCACCACAGAAAGTAGTGCCTGTATCGAGGGCATATGGCTTGCCCAGTTTGCTGTAATCCTCTCTTTACTACCAAACGACAGCATGAAATCTCTTGTAGGGTAAAGGATGGAAAGGCAGTAATTGTGAAGAAGTAGATGCTAAATAGATCTGAGGTGAAACTGCACACATCATATTCATTAAACGTGCGTACATACACCGTTACAGTTTCCCAAGTTACAATTAATTCGCTTACGGTACTTGTGTCCAGACGACAGTGAAAGCAGGCCAAATAACCCTGAACCAACACCAATCGACAGCATAGCTTAAAATATTCTATCTAGTCACGGTAATAATAACAATAATAATAATAATAATAATAACACCGTTCGTTAGCTGATACGAAGAGAAAACAGCTCCGAAGCTCACAAAGTTAAAGAAAAATGCAAAAGTTCAACGATTTGTAGTTGATAAACTCGTGCACACTCGATCTTTGATTTTTTTCTAAGCTCTGTTAGCACATTAATTGCTCCCACTTGTCAGTAATTTTAGGAATTTAGACCTACTTCGGAACTTACGTGCACTTAATACATTTTTACGCGAAACCAGTATTGTCACATCGAATCAAACATCTAATACTCTTTCATTGGCAGTCTTAAATCTAGCGCAGGCTTCCATAAGGACAATTAAACAATTACCGAATCACTTTATTGTAGATGCAGGTTTTATTGGAGCTGCTGTCGTATGGTTCAAAACGCTAGTCTGAGCGAGTAGGTGAGGGAGACTGTCATGGAATCCAAGTTGACTGTTTGCCTGATACGCCGGCCAGCCCTAATGTCCTTTTCAGTTAGTTTTGCACGTTTGTTTAGACAGTGCTCTGTTGATCTCAAGCCTTCACCTAAAAAATTCACAATCAGTTAAAACACGTTAACACATACAGAACAGAGATTACACGGTTCTTTCCCTTTGGTTAACTGATCAGTGTCGCGACTATAAGGGCATCCAGCCACAAAGTTAAAAAAAAATCCAAATCATGAAAAACAGCTTACCTCGTACAGCAGAATGAAAGAGAGAGATACAGATCTTATTGAATCATGCGCGCTCCTGTTTTCAATAATTTAATCTTACTCCATTTAGATATTATTGCTTTCGTCACTGGATAGTGCACCATAGTTCGAAATTTCTATCGTTTCGGTAGTGCCATCCAGAGGGATAGTGCAGTAAGACAACATTCGGGAGGGATGAAGTTCAAATCCCTGTCTGTTCTTCCAGATCTAGAGTTCTTCAGTTTTCTTAAACTCATTAAAGTTAAGTTCGAGATGATTGCTTTCAACAGGACTCGACTAATTTACTTTTGATGAAAGCTTGTCCTCTTTCTTTAATGACCTCCTCATCGACGAAACATCAAACCTTAATCCCCCTTTCAAGGATACAAAATATGATGTAACGACACTTGTCTAAAAATATAAAACCAAGTTAATGGGACAAGGGAGATGGAGCAATAGCTGTGTGCAAATAAAATTGATAACAAACAGTTGGCTGTCAATCGTCAAGTATTTCACCAATCACGGTAGATATAGAGAACTCAGTCAAGTGATTTTCCTAAGTAGTTTGCTGTCCCTGATACTTTATGTCCGTGTTGGTAATGTCAGAGGTAATTACCTAAAATCAATCACGACGATAATAAATCTAGTGGTGACCTTTCTAAACGATGGAAGTTGGAACGAGTTCGTGATTCTAGGTACAGGCGAAAGTAAATGTCAGAAAGTGATTAACAGAATTCCAAAGACTTCGTGAAATGCATTCTCTATTATTATGAGCCTGTCTGAAAGGTTTATCTGGTCTGCAGGGATGTAATACAGAGCGACTCAAAATAACGTGACAGGACTCGAATGTAACAGCCAAGTCAATCGTTTCAGCAGACTGCATTATTGGCAAGGTATTCTAAAGTATATGTAGCGCTAATCTAGGATTTCTGAGAACTGTTTCCAGCTAAAAGTATAAGAATGTCTAGATTGTCTTTCTTACAATATCTGCAAAGCTCATAGTAACAGCTGTGTAAGCCTGCTCAAATCTACGTAAGTCAGATCACATTCATCAGCTTGCACAACAGTTACTATTGCTTTTCGTCCCGAGTGCTGGCCTCGACTGGGATAATAAGTGGTACACCATGTATTGTTGGGAATGTAGTGTAGTATAAAATTACATGAAGACTAGGGAAAGCCAAGCCCAGACAGGTCAATCGGGACCGACCGATAGTCGTGTCATCATTTGTCAGTGACGCTATTGGATACTGTCTGGAGGGTCATGAGATTAGTATATTGCTCTCTCGGCCGGTGTCGGAGCTAGTGTAAGGTAGTTTACGGACACTGTATTTTACGACACGTTTGAAAATGCATGGGCATCGCTTGTCCAAAAATCCAGACCTTTTGATAACAAGCTTTTGTTTTGCCAAGATTCAAATAATTTCAGCTCAGGAATAAAGTGAGTTTATGGAGATTCATCTTGCCTTCCCGGCCATCTGTAATAATCTAATCGTTCGTGTTCTGGACATCAACCCCTAACCATCCTCCTTTACAGTTTTACAATGTCTTACGCCACGCTAGATGCAGTGGTAGGGTATTTACGTCTGTTGTTGCTAGGCCGTTGTCTGGCAACAGCCCCGAGCTGGATGTCCGGTGCAGAACTGACCCGGCACTTCTGGGGGCAGCAACGAAAGGCCAGCTGTCTGCTGTCTGCTGCCGCTGCAGCGGCTATTGCGTAAGCAGGCTCTGCACAACGCCCGCGCAGCCCAGTCGTCCATACTGCTGCCTACAGGCACCCCGACAACTCTGGTTTGTGGTAAGGAGGGCAAATGGTGGACTCCAGTTTGTGAGAATTCTAGGAAAGTGTGGTTCATTTGTAAAGGAGACCGCGTACAGGACGCTAGTGTGAGCTATTCTTGGGTACTGCTCGAGTGTTTGGGATCCGTACTAGATCGGTTGAAGGAAGCCATCGAAGTGATTCAGAGGCGGCCTGCTGTATTTGTTACTAATTGGTTCAAACAACGTGCAAGTGTTGCAAATATGCTTCAGGACCTCAAATGGGAATCCCTAGCGGAAAAACGACATTATTTTCGAGGAACGCTGTTGAGAAAATTCAGAGAGCCGGCAATTGAAGCTGACTGCAGAGCGTTTCTGATACCTCCAGCATATACTGCGCATAAGGCGTCGAAGATAAGATAGACAAATTAGGGCTCATATGATGCCATATAGACAGTAGTTGTTCTCCTGCTCTGTTTGCACCCAGAGCCCCGGGTTCGATTCCCGGCGTGGTCAAGGATTTTCACCTGCGTCGAGATGACTGGGTGTTTGTGTTGTCCTCATCATTTGATCATCGTTCATGAAAGTGGCGCGATTGGACTGAGCAAAGGTTGGGAATTTGTACGGGCTTTGATAACCGCGCAGTTGAGCGCCCGATGAACCAAACATCATCATCATCATCATCATCATCATCATCTGTTTGCAACTGGAACAGGAAAGGAAATGATTAGTAGTGGTACGGGTACCCTCCGCCAGGAGCCATACGGTGGATTGTGGAGTATCGATTTAGATGTAGATTCAGGACTGCGATCCGTTTTCTGACCAAAAAATCTCGCACGATCTTCGCGTTATGGACTTGGGCGTTGCCATGAAGGACCGACCACGAAACTATCTCTCTGTATTCGTGTCGAATTCGACGAATTCTCGCACACATACAAAAATTAACACAATGCTCGATGTCGCCTCGCTGCTCCACCACCATTTTCCGACGAGCGTCACTCACATACTGTTACATTCGCCGTCAGGACGCCTGCTTCAACAATGCTAGTGCTTTAACCTTCTGTACGGCTGCTGTTGAAACTTCAAGAATCGTAACGCAGCAACTCGCCGCGAGAGAGCATTGCAGTTTGGAATTTTACACGCTCAGTCCTTACGGAACTGGGACACATCATTTACTGTTATAGAAAGAAGCCACCTGATTTTCTTGCGTCAGTTTGTAGCTTCTTGCAGTGTTCTCTGAACCGAGGGCTGATACACCAGCTGTCTTGGCCATTATCTGCTCTGTAGAGATGTGCTGTCAATTACGGCGGGTCCCGTTCCCGGTCAGACAGAAAACCACGAGGTTCCCCCGTCGATGAGGCTGTACGTCATTGTACTTTGTCTCTTGTTTACGTGATTCACTCGTTACTGGCGCACGTCAACGTTACTTTATACTCTTACCTCAAATTACGCCTTTCGCTTGTGACACTGTTCGTCTACGTGTCGACCTGATTGCAAATACGGATTTCACTGTGTTCTTCACAGCAACTGACCCGTTGCCACAGTAGACCAGCTTCACTACTGTGTTGTGATCACCACCACATTGTGCAACGACCGCCCTACTAGATACATTTTTTTTTCCTTTTCTTCTCTCCTATAAAATATAAACAGCGTGTTTCGCGCCCACCAAACTTTCGACGAGACAGGGATTTATCGCTTTACGCTAGAAGCGAAATGGCAATCACGGTAGTGGGCAGAAGGGTAGAGTCCGCAGGCATAAAGGCTAGGTGAATTTCATCCGTCAGCAGACGATGATCGGTATTTTCAGAGATGTATATAAGATTCTTCCTGGTTACTTTGCGAAAGATAAAACAACAACTCGAGAATAGAATAAAAGTTTTCTAGACCAACTAGACGAATACTTCAGCCAAGACCTGCATTACGTATTAAACATAATCTTTCATTAGGACAATGCGTCCTACATACGAACTTCGACCATTGAAAAACTTTGAGAACTGATGTACAGATTGTTGGAATACCCAGCACATTCCATTGATTTAGCACACTGTGACTCCCGCTTACTCCCCACACACAAAGAAATCTGTGTATGTAAAACACTTTGGGCAAAATAAAGGGAGTGTTGCAGTTGTAGGCTAACTTTTTCATCATTGCTCAGAATCGCACGTGGTGACGGAGTGCAGTGTCTATAACAACACTGGGCGCTATGTATTTACCTGAGGAAAACAGTGCATCAAGAGGTAAGAGCATTTCTGTTCAAAAATGGTTCAAATGGCTCTGAGCACTATGGGACTAACTTCTGAGGTCATCAGTCCCCTAGAACTTAGAACTACTTAAACCTAACTAACCTAAGGACATCACACACATCCATGCCCGAGGCAGGATTCGAACCTGCGACCGTAGCAGTCGCGCGGTTCCGGACTGAAGCGCCTAGAACCTCTCGGCCACTGCGGCCGGCTCTACGTTTTCTGCTAGATCATTTGTATATATTATAAACTGCAACGGAACCCGAAAATTAGCTTTACACCTTTCGATTTTGTTCCGTTAAGAGCGACATGCTGAGTTCTGTCTGCAAAGAAGTCTTGAATCCAGTCGTAAATCTGCTTCGATACTCGATAAGCTCGCATTTTTTTCACTAAACAGCAGTGCGGGACAGTGTCGAAGGTCTTCCTGAAGTTAAGGAACACGGCATCAACCTTGAGCACCGCTGTCTACGGCGTTGTGGATCTCGTGGAGGAACTTACCCACATGTATCTCCATACCGTATCTTCTGACTCTGTGGTGCGATATCGTTAGTCGGGAGTGGAGCGGAAGCGTGAGGTTGCTGGTGTTCTGTTGCTATCTGCAGGGGTCGCTGCAAACACCTGTTTCCTGCTGTTTGTCACGACGGTCCGTGAGCAAGAAGTGAAGATATCTGGTTGCAGTTGAGTATGTTCTGCTTATCGTCACTGAGCCCATCTCATTATTGTCTCGTCACTGTTTCACGATAAAGCAGCTCCCTGTAAATCACATATGAAACGTTGCGTGGTCTGCTTCCTTCTCAAACTGAACTACGGCTTCTTGTGATTGAATGTGTTTCATTTGTCAGTCTCATGTTGAGAATGACTCTTTCGTCACCTTGCCGTTGTTTCCCTTGTTTCCACAAATACCCCAAACGCTACAGTCTGCACATGAATTGACGCGTTTTGAAAAAAGGACAGTCAGAGGCTGCACAAAATGCAGACAAAAGTATTAAGTTTTCCCTACATCATTTATAATGGTAGATCGTGAACCACAACAGTTTCAATAAAACCTAACCGTACTGGCTTGAAACGAAGAAAGCGCAGCGTGTTAACTGCGTAGTGGTTCTAGCGACAAACATGTTTGTGAAGTTGGCAAGTTTCCTCCCCAGAGGTGGCGGCAGCTGTACTAGCTGTTCCGATTGGTCTTACGTGTGGAATTTTCCCCGGCATGTTTTAATGCTTGTGTAAGAAGTTACTGGAGTTTTAGGGCGGAATAAGTGCTGCTTGACATGTACCAGGCCTAACAGAACTTTCTATCCGTAGTAGTGAACAGTACCGGCGGCATTCATACCGGAGCGTAAATACACGCTCCGTAATAATCTGAGCGTTAACCACATTTTACGAGTTACCTAAGAATAACATTGAAACGTTGCTTTTTCCGAAACGTTAAAAGTAACCTCGACTCTTTGCTGCACACTGCTGGACGTTTTGTAACGGTCCGCTAACCGAATTACCGGACGTAGACGTTTCACAATGGACCTGTAGTATACTAGCTTGCTGGTCTCCGCTTCCTCTCGCTGTATCGCCGTTGGGAAGTAAAGGGAACATTAACTACTGCTTGGCATACTAGCTCGTCTGTCATAGTTTAAGGCCCGTTTTGTGCGAGCGACTTCGTGGTCAAAATCGACTACTCTAAGTGTGTGCGCTTTCGTGCCTGAGTGTAAATCAACAGCAAACCACGTCGCAAATGTGTCTATGACGCCAATGATATATAGATAGTGCCGACCGAGTTCTAAATTTTTGAGAATTCGGCACACCTTGGTTGCACAGAATCATAGAACTGTGCACTGCGTCGTCAAACATCGGTAGTTAACCTAATCCAGCCAAGCTCATTTCTAGTATAGATGTGTATTTGGTGCTTTCACGTCTTCTTAACCTCTATCCTGGTGTTTGAGTTTGTTTTGTTTTCGAAACACATGGAAAAAGTTCCACGAGGTCCTAGTATTTTTCCTACTAGTTTTCTCCAACGAGAGAGACGAAATACCTGAAAACAAGAAGGTACTTAGGATTTACAGAGAAAAAAACCTAAACTGTGCGTACATAAGAATATAAATAAATAAATGCGTTTTTACGAAAATTATTTTAACAATGAAAATATCAGAAGTACTCAGAGAGAAAAATAGTTTTAGATGTTATTTGGCACTTAGCAAGGAAAAAATGCTACAAAGGATAAATTAAAAAGACGCTATTTACTTTCTGGATATTGTTTTGTGTGTTTCCAAGTATCTATTTCAGGAAAAATGTAGATGCTTTGAAATATTTGTACGACACTTTTCCTCTTCTTTGTAGAGAAATTACCGTGCGATCTTTGACGAGAAAATACACTTTGAATTTTGCTTTGATCATAAATAATCTCTATGATCATTGCTGTTTCCTAATATTGCTAGTGTATTTCCAATTTTTTCGAATAAAGGATAATCCCTCATGACTTGACATTCACCGTTCAGGTGCCGAACTGCGCAGCAGACAGCTCTCACAATACACTCAGTTTTAGCGCTGACTACAAACCATAATGACCGCACGAGACTCAGTACAGGTATGAAACGCCGGGGGAGCTATAGCAGATGCACTTGTCTCTAGTCAGTCGAGACAAAATCGATCGTGTTAAAAGGGTTGGTTGGTTTAAATGGGGGGAGGGGGGAGGGGAGAGGGGAGAGGTGGAAGGAACCAAACTGCGTGGTCATCGGTCCCTGTTGAAAGGGCTTAAGACTTAGTGATGAAAGCAGAGTACGTACGTATCATTTGCACGACTGTGCAGTGTTTATCTGATGTGCTTTAATGCGTTCACGGGTAACATTATAGACTGCTTTTATAGATAAGCAGAACATGAATAACTCTAGCCTCATGTTTCGTATGGTATGTGTTTCATATTTATTTCAGGCTGTCAACAATGCCAATACCAATGTATCTCCAAAATGCCTTCGATGTTCATAAAAGTGAATCATAATGATTGGAGTTTCGATGATCGTGAGTGCTCCAACACTAATAATCCTAAGGATTCGTCCTAGGTTTGAAAGGCGCTCGATATTAAACTAAACAAGCGAGTGGTAATAAAGATACGATCGTAAAAAATATCATCTCAAATTTGTGAATGCCGGCCGGTGTGGCCGTGCGGTTCTAGGCTCTTCAGTCTGGAACCGCGTGACCGCTGCGGTCGCAGGTTCGAATCCTGCCTCGGGCATGGATGTGTGTGATGTCCTTAGGTTAGTTAGGTTTAGGTAGTTCTCAGTTCTAGGGGACTGATGACCTCAGAAGTTAAGTCCCATAGTAGTGAGTCATTCGAACATTCCGGACATTTCGAGCGAATGATTTGGCCACCTATATCGCCCGACATGAATCCCATCGAACATTTACGGGACGTAATCTAGTGCGATTATTTCTGGAACACAGCTCCATTATTAGGAGTCGTTTCCATGTAGATGCTGAGAAAACCGAGTCGTGCTGCTGAGTTAGTAATAAGGCGGAATTATCCGTACCAAAATAAAAGAGAAATGAATAAACAGCTGAAACGGGAATCAAATGGAAGAAATAGGGTGCTGTTCTCAAAAAATCGTGTTGTATAAAATTTAGTGAATCGGTATTGGAGGAAGATTGTGCTGCCTTTATAAATTCGTAATGTTGATATCGGGAGGGTAAGACTAGGGAGGTTAGGGAGTGCTTAATATGGGTATGAAATATCTTCCATCCATTACCGTGCAGTATCTTCCTCTGCATATGTATAGATGTAGATGATTATACTGAAAATAAAGCTTTGAATCACGTTTAAAGGGAGCCGGACTGTCCTTTCATGTTAAATTTTAGAAACATTTTCTTTTACACTGCGATTTCTATTAAGATAATTATATTATTTCCAGGAGGCGGTGGATTACATCCTCTAGAAGTTTTTGGAAAATGATTATTTGCCCATAAATGTGTTGCAGCTTTATTAAACAACTAGTTTCCGCCAGAAATGCACAAATTTCATGTATAATGTGACATCGTAGTCAGATGCATGACAAACCATACCTATTACCAAGCGTCATGCCATGAACCAACATTTTAAAGAAGATATAACACACAGAAGGTAATGCGAGGAAGCACATAGCATGGCATGATTTTTAATATTCCGTACCTCAATAGGCAAAAGTGGATCCCTTATAGGATCACTTTGTTGTCGGTCTCTCTGTCCGTCAGTTAACACTCCTTTTCTCAGGAATGGGTGGAGGTATCAAGTTGAACTTTATGCCAAATACAAAGGTCTACGGTCTCTACGCGGTGTAAAATTTAAGCTTAGTCAATGCAGTCAAGATATACGGCCCTTCATGTTACATGTTTTGATACTCGCAAACTCACTCATCAGAGCCTGTAGACGAACTATCTACATCCATAATGACATTCGTACTGGACCCTCAGAGCGCGGGTATTACTCGCACTTGTTCTGTTTTTTCTGTTCTTCATTCATTTGTTTTGACATGTTTTGTAACAGCTCCAACAAAATGTGTAAGCTCATATGCTATACAAACGCTGCGTTTGTCTCCATTAGTCCACTTGGAAGCCGCCCGTACACAGTAAAAAAGCACATTTGCGTGAATTGCTGTGTGAAGTTTGAACAATAGTAAACTGAAGTCCTGGGCCTTAGCGTGAATCTGCTGAGTCACTGTACAACTCTTTATCTATGAGTCTTTTAGCAGCTTTCTCTAATTTTCGTCTCCAAATTATTCTGTTTCATCTTAGCATTCCTCTTCACATTGTGGATGACAAAGCACCGACTTTGTATTTTCTAGCGCACATGACACACAGTAATATTTCCTCTGTTATATGTGGCAGTAGCATCGTAAACTTTAAACTGTAGAGTATGATATAATATAATCTTGAAAGGGGCCAGACTCTTGGCATAAACAGAAAAGATACCAAGGATCAGAGCATGTTTATACTCGTAAGCACAGTCTACCAAAAGCTGCCCTGAGAATATAAAACCAATTTTTACGTGTATATTTGATGCTGAGTTACTGAACAAATGTGTTCATGGTCAGTCAGACAGTCAAGATGAGACTGTAAACAGTGCGGTTTGGACTAGAAGTCTGGTTCTCAGATTCATGAATGCACTTCGCACTTGATATCTCCTCACACAAAACCTCACTGTTGCTAGTAGCATTGTCTTTATCATCACAACAAACTGTTATTGTTCCGTTGCGTATCGTCCAGTAGATTTCTTCCTCAAAAAAACTCCATTGCCCACTCACAATAACTAACAATACAATTCAGAAAGCAACAAGGATGAGTGGTACGCTAGTTTTGAGACTTCCCATCAAGAAAGGAAACATTGTATGTGGTATCGTGTCGACCAAATGTGAGAATATGTTCCACAAAAATGTCTGAGAAATTACGGAATAACAGGTTTTTCCAGAGAGCAAGTTGCGACAAACCAAGGTCAATGAATATTTACAGAGTACTGTAAATTAAATGTAACACCAATGAAGCTAAATAAAAAACACGTTCATCTTTTTAAAAGAATGTCTCCAGTATTTCAGGATACTGAAGTTGCAAAAACAAAATTTTCGCCGTATTCTGGCCCAGGGTGCCTTTAAATAAGAAAAGGGTAGTGTATTGCAGCTGTTATGGAGAGTCTCCGACGCGTCCGTTTTGCCCTCTGCAGAGGTGCTGAACGCGCTACCCGTTGCTACTCGGGCGCCTTGCCCGCGCGTAGACCCAAGAGAGCTCCTGCAACACAGCCCAGATCCATGCTATGGGACCCAGAAATTCCTGCGACAAGTAGACTGCTCACTGGCGGCTTTGTCCTCCAACGGAACGTGAACGCGGCAACGTTGCCTGGCGTTGAGCTTGGCATACATTTCCAAGACAACCTCGGATCAAGGCGAACTTTAGCATTCGACATGCGGCGGACGTACAACGCAAATTCCGCGTTCCCTTCTTTTCAGAGAGAGAGCAGAAATGTCAGGCTCTTACCGGTGGCGGTTGGCATTCAGTTTCTTCATGAAAACTGTGCTGCATCGAAACCTAAGAAATCAGTTTAGATGTGGACGTCACATACTGTGTAGAGAATGCATTTGAACCCTGTTGAAGACTGTGGAATATAACTATAGCGTTCGGCACGAATCTCGTTCGTCTCTCGGTCTAAAAAGGCAACTAGCTGGACAAGAGATTGTTTTACCTGAGAATTGCGGTTAGTTGTATGATGCAAAGTAATAGAAACAAATTCCAACTGGCAATCTGCACCCTCCCTCCCTCCCCCCCCCCCCCCCCTCTCTATCTCTCTCTCTCTCTCTCTCTCTCTCTCTCTCTCTCTCTCTCAGCTACATCTACGCCATATTCTACATTACTATTACTTCACACATTATTTTTGTAGAATTTATATTTTACAAATCAATTAACAATCTAAACAAGGTATCAAATGCAGTAGCGTACAGGAATGATTCTGTAGCTCCTGTGACGCTGTTAAAGCAACTCCTGGCACTATATTATCGCCAGACAGCCACTTAGCTTCTACCAGGCCTATCCAAACTGCACAGAGCATATCAAAGAAGCGTCAGTATTCATGATTACCGCAGTACTTTCGTATGATTATCGCAGTACTTTAAACAAAAATTTCAAACGGATCAAACTTGCTGTTAACGATTGCTCTGTCAGTATAGTATATGGAGAAATAAGTTTGCAGCTGTACCAGACGTTATCATTATAATTTTAAGACTTAAACAACGTTGCAAATCAAAGAGGATCATGACAAAGCCATCACATCACAGGCACTGAAAACTATTTCTTTCTTTGCTAACGAGTTATAAATGCTTACAGAAGTTGTAACTGCACAAGAAACCAACTAATAATTTGCTAATATAATGACTACATATGTCAGAAGGAAAGTGTGTGTGAAAGGTGATATTGCCACTAACAAAAAAGTCCACTGTACCGAGCCACATTTGTGGCGTGGTCTGAAGAAACTTCAGTGATTTAAGCGAAAGCCCCCATAACGGAATATTTTGCGGAGATGTATAAAACCTGTATTTCCCTGCGACATAAAAAGTAACTTTCGCTGCACCTACTGCGTAATTGTACAAGAAGAATGTATACTTATCGAACTACCTACGTAACTGCCAAAAAGTTGCAATTTTTTTTACGTACATAGACTAAACTGATAATAACGACAGAGCATTGTTTCTTCACTGCACATGCTTCAGAAGGACCAAAGGCTAAACCGCAACATTTATGAGAAAACACACTTGCCGCAACCAGTTACGTAAGCGTGAACTGAAGTTCAGCAACGGTGGCTGCCGGTATGTTAGCAACGTCAGTTATATCGATCGCACGATCTAACCGGTTCTGGAACCGTGCAGAGCCATCGGACCTTGAGGGGACCACATGCTCTGGTACACCTCGGTCTCCACGACCAAGGGCGACGAACCCGCCGGCTGCGGCCGAGAAGGGCTACTGTTCTACCCGCGCGTCGAAGTTTCCCAGCTCGCGAGCCCGCGCGTCGAGTGGCTTCCGGGCATGGCTCTACGACCTCGCTGAGTCACTCACAGCTGCGTGTGCTGGAAGGCCGCCAGAAGGCGACTGCCATTGTGCGGCATGCAGTCTCCAAAATAATTTACTGCTTTCTTGCTGCTTATGTGACACCTATTTCAGACATTTCCAGCATAAGGGGGTTCGCTGATGTAATTCTTGGGTTACCTCATTCGGTTTTTTATTTTTTGTTTTTTGCAGAAGTACTTACTTGTGTAGTCAGAAATGCAGGGAAGTTTCGTGGAAGAAAGTGCTTGCAGCTCGAATATATAGGTGGAAATAGCGCTAGTTCTTCGTTTCTAATAGCCCAGACGTCAGTTAAATGTGAACCTGTAATACCAATAGGGAGTCACTGAAATGAACAGTGGCTCCTTTATGCCTGGGTTCTAGCACTTACTGACTGAAACTTCATAATAACCATAAGAAACATTACAAAATATGGCTCAGTGAACTTACATCAGTTGTGCGTCCAAACAACTTTATCGCATAACAAATCTTCAACGTTAGTGAGAATATTTCGGCTGTTAAAATCAAGAGAACACACAAAATACAACCAGTAGCCATTTATAATTCGTTATAATTAAATGCCCAATTTCAAACATTTTGTATTACATTTTTCCTATCATTTACACTAATAGCAGTCACAGATTACAACGACTAATCCAACGGATTGGGAGTCAACTTTTCGCAAGGTCAAAACGAAACTTTTTTCTGGAGTTTCAGCACGCTGGGTTAATGACTAGACAGCACCTTGCGTTAGTCAATTCTGATACAGAAACAGCCAAACTAGCAAATATTTGTTTGTCCTTCCACTATTCGTAGAAAAAGCCGGCCGGAGTGGCCGTGCGGTTCTAGGCGCTACAGTCTGGAACCGAGCGACCGCTACGGTCGCAGGTTCGAATCCTGCCTCGGGCATGGATGTGTGTGATGTCCTTAGGTTAGTTAGGTTTAATTAGTTCTAAGTTCTAGGGGACTGATGACCTCAGAAGTTAAGTCGCATAGTGCTCAGAGCCATTTGAAGTTTTTTTTTGTTATTCGTAGAAAAACTTGACTTTGATGAACGTGTACGTACATTCTCGACATGGTTTGCGTGAAACAATGGAAAATAGTTTCGTCTACCTGTATGATTTGAAAATGGTTTCAGGTAACCTGAAACTTGTCTTCAACTAAATAAAAAAATTGACTTCTGCAACTTTGGCTGTTTCTGTATCATAACTGTTTCTCGTTGAATGGCTTTAAAAAAACTTTCGTATGTGGATGAAGGACAATGACACCGATGCCTACAAACTGGCGACGTTGGTTTGTTACTTCTAAAAGTTCAGTGGAATCCACGTTGTGCTCGATAGGACTGATATGTAGTAACATTGTGGTCAGGACGTTAAGACTGGTTGTTATCCAGTTTCTCAAGCCAATACAGCAATATCGGCAATTTCCCTGTAGAGAACTCCTATGCGGAGCTGACAAATAATAGCCACACATCTTAGCGAGAGCCTGTTAACAATTGCGTAATACACTGGGCTACTCTCTGCCCACAGTACACGTATTGAACAACTATTTCAAGCATATTGGTTTTTCTGGTAAGGCCATGGACCTGATGGAAGGGGTTTCATCTGGCCGGATAACGCTTTTCCACTTAAAATTCTCCCCTTATCAACTAGAGTGGTAGGATAGGATGATAGGGTAGGCATACCAGCCGCCTGCTGCTGAGCTTCGTTTTGTCAAGCAGTTCTCTCAGAAATATTACGTTACTGTCGGGAGCAATGGTAATAGTACCCGAGGAATCTCTGGAGATTTTGACTGGTTTTTGGGATGAGCGAAAAAATAATAGGATTTGGTTGGCAGATGAAGAAAAAAAAGGGTTAGGGGAAGTTAACAGTGCGATAGAAATACAGGTTCGAGATTGGACAGGAGGAAAACATTTGAAACATGCCGAGAGAGAAGTTAAGCTGACAGTAACAAATAGTTTTCGTCCACTCTTGAATGCTACGTGATTCTGGACCAAACACAGGTTACCAGATAATGTGGGTGAAATGAAGTAGTAGGTAAAGGCTGTGTGCTTAACTCAGGTACAGCCCTGATCCTGGACGACTCAGATTACTGCACTTATTGAATAATTATAGGTATGTAATATGTGAGAGAGGTTTTGAAGACTTAATGCACAAATATTGCTTTATAAACAATGCAGATTTCGGGTATCATAGCACCTGAATACAGGTGTCCGACGCCTTGTCTCGTCTAAGCGGTTTCGCCATCGTTCGTCCACTTTCTGCAGGTGATTATGACGCGATTTGCCGTGGAGCTTTGCTGTTTCCTTAACGCTTGTCAGGTACCATACAACAGCAAGATTCTCCCTGGAAAAATGATTCAAATAATTCGTTCTCCTGTTCTGTGCACATAGTATCAACCGAATAGTTCATACACACTGAATCTTTATATTTCACAAATCATGCTTAGAAAGATGCTAAATTAGTAATTTGATGCGGAAAATTTTTGTGTTAAAACAAAAAACAACTTTCATTTCAGCTATTATTCTGTTTCTCGTCTATTACATAAAAGTATATAATTTAAAAACGCCTTTCAACTATAGAAAGACGTACAACAAAACATCGATCAGGGAATGTGTCGTCCGCAATTATTTCTTCCTGGAATTATTTCGGGCTGTCAGGTTTTAACACTTCCTGCATATGTGCATTTATTTTTACGTACATTAAAGAGGCATTAATTTATGGAAATACAAGATATATGAAGTAGTTGAAACGAATACAACAGACAGCTAAAACATCAATTTTTCTAGTATGATCACGATAATGACACCTTGTCATTATATGTTACGAAGTGTTTGGACATTGCAACATCCTTAACAAAGTTAAGGTGATTGTTACATAATGAAATTACTGTCGGTAGCTTGATGGCAAATGTCATTAAGGGCAGCTGAAAACTAGCTTCGGAACAGCATTCTTGGTCAGACAAAAATTACCTGCAGCCGTAGGCTATACATCGAGATTTGAAATCCATTTTGCGAAAGCGAGTCCCATATCTATAGCGAGAAATCTTACTGCGCCTGCAGAAAGAGAAAGCAAAATTCGGCACAAGCAAGCGCTCCAATGACCCTCCTCGCAGCTACACGAGAATAGTTCCACAGGAGAAACTGTTCTCCGTGTTTGGAAGTCAAGATAGCCATGTTGCTCGAAAACATTAAGAAGGCATGCTTACAGATTACCTACAGCGGCGGCCTATCCATTCCAAAACGATTTACACAGAGATGCCTTGAACGTAGAGTTGACGGAATTGCTTTATCTGAGATTTCATTGCGTAGTCCATTTTGTAACTAAGTAACCCTCCTCCAATATGTAAAGTGAGTTATGTTGCGATGCTTGTCGTTTCTGATGCGAAGAGCTATGCCAGTATTATACTTGAACTTAAAATTTTTGTTTCTAGCTATGTTCCGAGCAAAATCATGTTAATGTATTACTTCTTCACAGAGGTATCCATCCTGTCATATAAAGACTGCGTTTTCTCAGTCATGCTGTTTACCATATCGTAAACGGGAGAGGGGAGGGGGGAAGAGGAGAGAGAGGAGCTGAGAAGGAACTATATATTATTTGGCAAATTGAATAGTAGCTCGGAAAACATTTTTTTGTTAATTATAAAACGGCTCACAACCGATTACCGACGAGTACATGATACGGCATTACTGCTACAGTAACCCGGGTCCTCCTTACCTAGCGATGTGGCGTGCTGCTTATCTCTGAGCTCGCGCTCGGAAGGACAACGATCAAAATCCGCGTCCGACTCTCCGCGAATTCCTGAAATCGCTTAGGCAAAAGACGGGATGCTTCCTTGGTAACGGCAAGGCCGATTTCCTGCTCCCTCCTTATTCAATCCCAGGTTGTGCTGCGTCTCTAATGATCTCGATATCGCCGGGATTCCTTCCTTCCTTCCTGGTTCCTACCAATCAACAGTGATCCCCCTTGGTTAGTAATCACTAAGTGACGTCGTGGAGCAATAGCAACAGGATCCTTAGCAGCTGTAACTCAGCAGCAGACATTCCTTAAGCCAGTGTTACAGGGAGTAAGGTTTGCTGTTACATGACTTGACGTCTCAGGTGCCACAAGCGGACTCCGTTGACTGCTAGCCTGTTTGCCTTTTCGGACTTCTGCATATTTTCAGGAGATAGCTATGGTGTTATTTTCCTTGTTAGCTTCTTTGAATATTATGTGCACTCTCCATTCAGACTTCCTACTGCGTCTGAACTCAGACTCTGAAAAGCCGGCCACGATACAAAGAACTGCGTTCGAACTTAGTCACAGGGCCTTTTAATTACCCCTAAGGAGTCAAGACGACATTGTTCCTTTAATTCATTCATGTAAGGAAGAATTATGCTTATAGTAACCAGAAGCCGCAGTAATTTTGTGTTATGGTTAACGCTCCCAACTCTCATGTTGACGTAGGTACTGAACCAAGTACGATTTTTCAAAAATGGAATGATGTACCTTCTTTGACGGCAATAAAACCATCTTAAAAAACAGTGATGTGAGGTTTGATGTTGGTGTTGAAACTTTTCGCAACAGTATCGGTGAAATGTGCTAGGTCTGCGAGGAAATGTGCCTGGAATGAGTTACTGGGCTTTAAGTTCCGCTATGTGGATCTCTCGTGCCAGGCTACGTCTTTATGTGCAGCACAGAGATAAGCGTATGCTACTAAGTAACAAAAAATAGTTTCTCCTTGGCCATACATTACGCGACGTAGATACAGAATTAGCTACGATTATTGTGAAGGGAAGCTTCACTGTATAAGAAGGGGATAACAAAAACTCTTTCAAATGTATTTACATACTCGTATTTAAGTGAACATTTGCTGTGGAAAAAAGTTATTGTCGAAAAATTTTGGTGTAGCTGAGCATGGGAGCCCTACTTTGCAGTGTTTCCACCGTAATATCCGATTCTGGACACCTTGATTTTCAATTTTAGCACATTCGGCGGATATGTTTGCGAAAATTTTCAACACTGACTTGTGCTCCGCCTCTAATGACCTCGATATCGACGAGACGTTAAAACCTGATCTTCCTTCCTTCGTTCCTTCCTTCAGGTTTTGATTGCTGTTAACATTCCATTTTTAAAAAATCATACTTGCGTTAATGCCTCGATTAATAGAAGAGTTGAGAGCATTACCCGTCAGCAAAATTATGTGGCTATATGCCACGATCTTTCGCTGAACACCTTGTTTCTATGTCTCGACTAGTTCACGAAACAAAAGTTATGCAAGTTTTTAGATGGTGCCCCTGAACACTCTGAAAACGCTATAAATTATTACCATAGAGCTCTATCTACTGAAGCTCTGCAAAGAGCAAAACTTGCTGCGTGTATAGTACGGGCCAAGTACGTCTCCTTCCAGCGTTTTCCCCTCTCTGTCCAAGTTCTCGAGCGATCTTTTTCTTCGCTCGTTAGACTAAATCGGGGCTTAGCTCAGTGCTGAAATAGGTAGCGATCTAAATTAAAGCCGTGCATCGGCACTTGAAGCGGGTATTTTTTCAACAAGTAATTGCCGCGGAACTTACATCGTGTGACAACTTCTGAAAGCAAGTTAGCTATCTCATCTGTCTGCTATCCAACAAGCATGCACACCGTTCAGCAAAGTTTTACAGCGAAACCTACTTTGAGGTGACAAGAGTCATGGGATACCTCCTGCTATCGTGTCGGGCCTTCTTTTCCCCGGAGTAGTGCAGCAGCTCGACGTGGCAAGGACTCAACAAGTCTTGGTAAGCCCTCTGCAGAAATATTGAGCCATGCTGTCTCTATAGTCGTCCATAATTGCGAAAGTGTTGCAAGTGCAGCATTTTGTGCACGAACTGATCTTTCGATTACGCCACATAAATCGTCGATGGGATTAATTTCGGCCGATTTGGATAACCAAACAATTTTCTCGAATCGTTCAGAAAGTTCGTCAAACCAGTCACAAAGAATTATGGTCCTTATAAGATGGCGCATTGTATTCAATAAAAAATCTATTGTTGTTCGGGAACATGAAGTTCATGAATGGCTGCAAATGGTCTCAAAGTATCAGAACAATGATCGGTTCAGTTGGACGAGAGGACCCAGTCCATTCTGGATACACACAGCCCACACCATCATGGAGCAACCACCAGCTTGCACAGTGCCCTGTTGACAACTCGGGTTCATGGCTTCGTGGGGTCTGCGCCACATGAGAACCATAACAGCGGCTCTTAGTCGATCCCGCGCGGGTTAGCCGAGCAGTCTGGGGCGCTGCAGCCTTGGACTGTGCGGCTGGTCCCGGCGGAGGTTAGAGTCCTCCCTCGGGCATGGGTGTGAGTGTTTGTCCTTAGGATAATTTAGGTTACGTAGTGTGTAAGCTTAGGGACTGATGACCTTAGCAGTTTAGTCCCATAAGATTTCACACACATTTGAACATTTTTTTGGCTCTTAGTAACTGAAATCGGGACTCATATGACCAAAACAGTTTCCCGGTCGTCTAGCATCCAGCCGATATGATCACGAGCCCAACAGGCGCTGCAGACGATGTCGTCTGGTAGCAAAAGCACTCGCGTCGGTCGTCTGCTGCTATGGCCCATTAACGCCAAATTTCGCCACACTGTCCTAACGGATATGTTCTTCGTACGTCCCACATTGATTTCTGCAGTTATTTCGCGCAGATCTGCTTGTCTGGTAGCATTGGCTATCGGTCGTTAAGTGAAGGCCATCGGCCACTGCGTTGTCCATTGTGGTATTCTCCGTACACTCTTGGTACTGTGGATCTCGGGATATTGAATTCCCTAATGATGTCCGAAATGGAATGTCCCATGTGTCTATTAATTCCCGTCGTGCGGCCATAACGACATCGGAAAACTTTTCACGTCAATGGCATTAGTATAAATGAGAGCTCCGCCAAAGCACTGCCCTTTTATACCTTGTGCACGCGATACTACCGCCATCTGTATATGTGCATATCGCTGTCCCACGACCTTTATCACCTCGGTGTAACTGAAAGGACGAAATGGGCTTTTAGCATGGCAAAGAGTACAGTGTTTTGTCAATCACGCAGATCGTGAGTAGAAAGAAATCTTCCTGGAGCACAATTTTCAAACCCCCTTGTTTTCCAGCAATGTAGAACTTCCCTGGTTCCGAAAACTAGCGGCCTGTTTAAGCCTCCTGCAAAGATTTGTGAGGGGCCACGTTTCTCAGCAGCAGACCTCGCGGCCGGCAGTGTACCGTGGCGAGGCGGACCTCGGTAGGGTGGTCTGGCAGAGGGCGGAGCCGCGGCTGCATTGCCGGCCAAGGCAATGCGATTCGCCACAGGCCGCTAGTCGGCCCGCTCCGGCTGCGAAAATAGGAATAGCAGGAGTGTCTGCTCACAAAGGATCCCCCTGCAGCGGGGACGCCAACGACCGCGCAGCCCACGACCTTGCCGCTCGGCGCAGCACCGGCAACGGCCGCGGGGGGCCCGCCTGACACTCCCAGGCTCTGCACCGAGCAAGGTGGCTGCGTCAGGACGCACCCTAATTTCTCACCGCTCTTTACATGCAACGAATGCTCTCAGTTGTCACAGTGTACCTGAAACAAAAATGACACAGCTGGGTACAACTATCACTTGAGCCCAACCTTCAGTTGGGTGCATCGAACCTACTGATATCGGACGTACGAATCAAACTCTCACATAAACATGTCGCGTCCTGTCACACAATCCGTGCAAAGACAAAGATAGAAAGGAACACTGACAATATTTACACTGCTGGCCATTAAAATTGCTACAACACGAAGTTGACGTGCTACAGACGCGAAATTTAACCGACAGGAAGAAGATGCTGTGATATGCAAATGATTAGCTTTTCAGAGCATTCACAAAAGGATGGCGCCGGTGGCGACACCTAAAACGTGCTGGCATGATGAAAGTTTCCAACCGATTTCTCATACACAAACAGCAGTTGACCGGCGTTGCCTGGTGAAACGTTGTTGTGATGCCTCGTGTAAGGAGGAGAAATGCGTACCATCACGTTTCCGACTTTGATAAACATCGGATTATAGCCTATCGCGATTGCCGTTTATCGTATCGCGACATTGCTGCTCGCGTTGGTCGAGATCCAATGACTGTTAGCGTAATATGGAATCGGTGTGTTCAGGAGGGTAATACAGAACGCCGTGCTGGATCCCAACGGCCTCGTATCACTAGCTGTCGAGATGACGGGCATCTTATCCGCATGGCTGTAACGGATCGTGCAGCCACGTCTCGATCCCTGAGTCAACAGATGGGGACGAACAGTTCGACGACGTTTGCAGCAGCATGGACTATCAGCTGGGAGACCATGGCTGCGGTTACCCTTGACACTGCATCACAGACAGGAGCGCCTGAAATGGTGTACTCAACGACGAACCTGGGTGCCCGAATGATAAAACGTCATTTTTTCGGATGAATTCAGGTTCTCTTTACAGCATCATGATGGTCGCAACCGTGTTTGGCGACATCGCGGTGAACGCACATTGGAAGCGTGTATTCGTCATCGCCATACTGGCGTATCACCCGGCGTGATGTTATGGGGTGCCATTGATTACACGTCTCGGTCACCTCTTGTTCGCATCCACGGCGCTTTGAACAGTGGACGTTACATTTCAGATGTGTTACGACCCGTGGCTCTACCCTTAATTCGATCCCTACGAAACCCTACATTTCAACAGGATAATGCACGACCGCATGATGCAGGTGTTGTACGCTCCTTTCTGGATACAGAAAATTTTCGACTGCTGCCCTGGCCAGCACATTCTCCGGATCTCTCACCAATTGAAAACGTCAATGGTGGCCGAGTAACTGGCTCGTCACAATACGCCAGTCGCTACTCTTGATGAATTGTAGTATAGTGTTGAAGCTGCATGGGCAACTGTACCTGTACACGCCATCCAAGCTCTGTTTGACTCAATGCCCAGGCGTATCAAGGCCGTTATTATGGCCAGACGTGGTTGTTCTATGTACTGATTTCTCAGGATCTATGTACCCAAATTGCGTGAAAATGTAATCACATGTCAGTTCTAGTATAATATATTTGTCCAATGAATACCCGTTTATCATCTGCATGTCTTATTGGTGTAGCAGTTTTAATGGCCAATAGTGTATTTTGAGTGTGCACTGTTTTTTGAAACGTAGCTCGGGATGAAAATTATGAAAATTGATGGTGAAAGGGAGCGAGACAAAAGCAAAGGGAAGGAATTAATGATGTCAGCTGCATCGGAGCTTTATGCTTAAACAGCAGTGATGAGTGATAATGTGGGCCGGACTATGACTCGAACCCGGGATCTTCTGCTTACAAGGCAGTTGCGTTGACCACTACGCCATCCGTACACAATGTTCATCGCAGACTACCTCAGCACACCTCCTGGTTGATGCACTGAGCGCCACCTATCTGCAGGAGATCCTGGGTTCGAGTCCCGCAGTAGTGACTCGTCGCCGCTGATTCAGCGAGAAGTTCCGATGCGGCTGATATCGTCCCTTTCCTTTCTTTTCTACCCCCTCTAACTTCAATTTACGTAATATATATCACAGGTTCAGATTTCGCGTAGTGTCTGTTCTCTCGGACGCATTCATAGATACGGGTGAGAGTCTCATCCTTAGGGTAACCTGAAGTCTAGATTAAAAATTGAGGCGACACTTTGGTTGTGACCTAGTGAAACCAGTGAATGCGATATCATGAGACTAACTATAGTTCTTATTATCGCGTGTGTTTTGCGCATAGTGATTTACGATGTATGCTTTATTATCGCCGTTTATATAACCTCACGGGCCAAACCAGATGTGCGGTAACAACAAGTTCAGTTCTTGTTACTCTATATCTCTCACGATGACTGTATACCGAGATTTGCATTGTAAATGGAATGAAATAAGTTAAAAGTGAGGTCTGGATGCGACTAATGAGTATCAACAATATCGTGAACTAATATGGGGAATTTTTCAGCCTCTGTCACTAGAGCTAAGTGCCTCGAAAGAACCGGTCTGTCCATTATGTAATTTGTTTGTATATAGGCTAAGAAACAGCATATTTTCAGGAATCGTAGTTTACAGCGTGTACGATAACATTTTTTTTTTTTCTCTGAACGTATACTTTGCTGAACATCTGTTCCATGACAAAATGGTGGGAGAAAATTATGGTCATGACACAGATCAGCGGCGATCAAAAAGTTTCCGTTCGAAATCCGTACATTCCAGAATCGGTAAATCGATCAGCCAAAATCGCTGTGAGCATTGAAGCAATCATTCCACGGTCACACCAGGTTGAACATACCCGTTTGGTAGAACACCGTGTCCTGATGCATGAAGTAGTCCGTAACTGCCTGCTACACGTCCACGCCCGACAGGAATCGGCGATCCTTCAAAGCCGCTTTTAAAGGACAGAGGACACGTTAGTCGCATGAGGGGAGATCAAAGCTATAGGGCGGGTGCTCGAATGTCTCCCGCTTGACTTGGCGTAAATTCTGCATTACCACGTTTACGTTGTGGGGACGTGCGTTATCATGAAAGAGCAGAAGTGGTGCCCCATGCACATCCTTCATTCTCCGATGCATGCTTACCGCTGTTTGAGAGCCAAGAAAAGAATAACAGCACGTTGGTCCTGTTTGGATGCATTTGGCAATAACGTCTCCATAGTTCGTTTCCGCGCTTACAGCACGCACGTCGGAGAGTTCGGAGTCGGGCTACATTGCATATACCCTGCAGCAACTCCCCAAATGGAATAGTTTTGATGTGGTGGCAATTTATTTGGTAGTAATTATTGTTTTAGGCCAAATTGTGAACATATTGAGTTAGACTTACTGAAAAATGAATTCCTACGGCTGTCACTGGAGAGGGTGTATTGTTCCAGAAGCAAGACTGGACTAAGACTCTTAGTCCTCTCATCAAGTAAGTAAAGTGACGTGGTGGAAGAGAGAGAGAGAGAGAGAGAGAGAGAGAGAGAGAGAGAGAGAGAGAGAGAGAGAGAGGGGGGGGGGGGGGCAGGAGGAGGGAACAGCAGTCGTTAAGGTAGCCATCGAGGAGGATGGAGGTACTAGCTTGACAAGTGAAAGCAAATTTACAGCAAACGTAACCCAGGAATATCTGTTACAGTGAATGTTAAAAAAATGGCTCTGAGCACTATGGGACTCAACTGCTGAGGTCATTAGTCCCCTAGAACTTAGAACTAGTTAAACCTAACTAACCTAAGGACATCACAAACATCCATGCCCGAGGCAGGATTCGAACTTGCGACCGTAGCGGTCTTGTGGTTCCAGACTGCTGCGCCTTTAACCGCACGGCCACTTCGGTCGGCCAGTGAATGTTATCTTGTGAACAGTTGCACTACTCGCCAGTACAGGAAGCGCCTGAGATATGACAGCCAGTACAGTGTTAAGTCCGCAGAACGGTACGGCAGCTGCTGCTCTCGAGGTACCCGCTGCGGGGGATTTACTTCCGATAGGTGACATGGATCTGCCAGCAGCAGGCATGCCTGTGATGGCAGTGGCAGCGGGGGACAATGGCGGCCGTTAGCGAGCTGGGAGCACCGTTACTCGCGATGCCCCTCCCTATATTTAGATCCTCCGGCTACAGCCGGCATCTTACTGGAAAGCCCCAAGCCGACAGCGGCCAACGTTGTCAAAGAAATGTACGATGTTCACCTGTTTCTCCTGTCTGCGCCTACAAGCGTGCTCTGTAAGCTACTGGGAGGGAGACGCAATATTTTCACCGCACTTTGTATTGATATTTCCTTCTACTCCGATTGCGGTGGTGAAACGTGTCGACGGCCTCCTTTTATTGGTATTTTATGCTACCAGTTACAAGTTTGTTTCGAATTATTTTAGTATGATTGTGATTGATTTTCAAACCTGTTTTCAAACTTCCTCTTTTGGAGTCCCTCCATGATGTTTACCTGCACCGGAGGCAGGCAGAGGAGGAATGTTATCAGCAAAACTAACACGGAAGTAAGTTTAGATATGTTCCTTTAACCTGTTCTCCTTCTTCGTTTTCCTAGTTCTAGGATGTCATCTAGGGCGGATATATATCGCAAATAAAATGAAGTAGAACCAGAGGATGAGTTTTCATGTTTAATCTTTTTTGAATGTTTGGGTCTACAATCGCTGTAATTTTCTTAAAAGAACTAATTTTACTGCTTAAACTGTTTTTGCACTCTTAACGTTACAGTTTATTCCATTATGTAGAAATTAGCTAATTTAGGCCCCTTGAGCATTATCAAGCCACGACCGGTGTTCAATAAGTAATTCAACACATTTTTAGTCGGCCAATTTCGATTGAAAAAAAAAAATGCGGTATTTGTTACGGAACACTGGAATATTCCCACTTTAGCGCCATTAGTTTCATGAAGTTTCGATAGGTGGCGGTGGCGGCGTTATACGTAACCTTCAAAATGGCGTCTGTAGCGGAGGCCCTTTCCAAGTAGAGAGCTGTCATTGAGTTTCTTTTGGCGGAAAACAAGAGCATCGCAGATACTCATAGACGCTTGCAGAATATCTACTTGGCAGTGAATAAAAGCACGGCGTCTGTCACCACTGCAACAAGTTTGGGCAAACCTGTCAGAGTCCCCGAGTGCCAGCCGTCTGCAAACAGTTGTGATTTCTGCGATGCGGTACACACTCTTTCGAGGTGATTGACGGGCACAAATAAACACCTTGCTGTTCAGTTGGTAGTGCTGACGCACTCGTCCACCAGTGGGGGTTCTGTTCTTCCTGATCCATCTTACAGCCTGGATCGCGCGCCTTACAACTTCCATCTGTTTGGCCCGACAAAGGATTCACCCTGAGGGAAGCGGTACGTGGATGATGGGGAGGTTATTGATGCAGCAATACGTAGACTCCGATGTCGACCAATAGTGTGGTATGCCTCATAGAGGCCCTCACAGTAAGGTGGCGTAAGACCGTCGCATTGAACGGAGATTATGTTGAAAAACAGGGTTTCGTAGCTAGAAGAGTGGGGAATAATATGGTATACTGGCATCCTGAACAAAATCAGTTTGCTTTCAGCAAAAATACTTCGCGTTACTTATTGAACGCTTCTTTACATGATGGTAAAAACAACTAAATTTATCAGTAGCTTCAAATAAAACAAAGCAATACTTAAAAAAATGTAGGAAATATAAAAATACAGGCCTCAGTTGCGTACTCATCGTGCTTGCAGCGTCTCATAGTCCAGACATCGGTGAGGGGAAAAAGCAATTATGAGATTCGCACGACCCTAATGCATGCGGGCACAATCTGTACATACTTCAACATTTAATGTAATTCACGCTAAAAAGACAGCAAATGAAATTAATATTTTTTACGGAGAACTTCTTCCGTACTGCAGAATTAGTGTTAAAAATGTATACTTCTGTTATTATATTAGTTTTTCGTGTCAGCATGCAGCTGGAGGCAAACAAGAATAGCATGGCACCTGACTCATTCTACTTGGTTGCGATACGTCGTACAAATGACTCGTGAAAAACATAACTAACAAAGTTTGCAGCAGCGCTACGTCCGATACGCAACCTGAAAAAAAAGACTAAGATTTGACCACTCCCGAGAGCCTCAGTATCTCATCTCTGGAATGGGTGTGTCGCCGCTGTGAACCTTGTCAGGCGGAAGGACAGAGCCCACCCAAGGCCTACGTGGTATATGCCGTAGGTACGGCCGTCGCCTTCGGTGTTATGCCGAACCTACAACCTTGGACCATTACGTCATTACACTGGAACGAGCATCTCTATTAGCTGACTACTGGCGACATCTATTTGCAGTCGACTTCTATATATTGTCCAATCTATTTTACCATAGTTGTAATATTTTCAGCCAAGAATTCCTTATAACAGCGACGAAACCTTGTACAGGATTTGGTTGCACCGAAAGATATGTGAAAAGCAGTAATACAACATTCCACAAGTAATTATTTTAAAAAATAAAAAATAAAATTGAAAACACTTGTCGAGATTAAGTCAGTAAACTTACAGGCTCAAAGGAGCGGTACTGTTACCAAGCACACACCAATGGTCTTGTATTTATGAGTATTTGTTTCTGCCTAAGTAATACCAGTTCACTATACGGGAAAATTTCATCATCTCGTAAGAATACGTTGGTCTTCATATCTTAAAGTCGATGAGTGGCAAAGATTTTGAGACGGCAGAATGTTAATATCTACCTCAATATAAGAATTTTCTCTACAATCACAGGTTTCTAATATATTTTGCTTCTTACCCTGAAACTGTTTCGGTATCTATACTGGATTAAGCAAAAGCCATAAAACATAAATTTATTTTGTGCAAAAACCAGACATAGCAGATAGAAACGGATGTAATTTCTTATTAATGCATAGTTAAAGCATTTCACATTGTTGAGGAATCGTCAAAGAACTAATATGTACCAAGCTGATATTTTCTCTTCTACTCGTGTGGAAGTAATGTAAAAATTACTGGAATCCACTGAACTGTAAATCTGTCGCTTGTAAAATGAAACTAAGAATACAATCTTCCAAACTTCTTCTTAACTTTGCACCTGACCAAATGTAAAATCGAGAACTGTCGCATTAATATTGCGAATTTCGGAGGAATTATGCTAATTGTACTACTACATCTGCAACACTAACACAGTAAGTCGTTCAGATGCTAAAATTAATGTTTGGTTTTAGCAGTAAATGAGAAAAATTGTCGACTGCAATTCGCATAATGCGTAACAGAAATTCAGGCTCCGTAAACTTTGCCGGCGTAATAGTCGGCTGTATTCATGTCTGATCTCCAGCCGCAACATATCATCTGGACAAATGACGATATATTCCGGCTGGAGACCCGACACGAATACAACAGAAACTCGTTTTTGTGCACTCTGTCACGTGACTCGCAAGAACAACACAGCAAATGCTATAACCCGATTTCCGAGAAACTTCGCTCATTGGAAGAGGGGTCAAAACAAACAAACATCTGTCTCGGCTTATCGATCCTCGACCGTTTCTGAGAAAACTACGGATTTAGATGCCATCTAGCGCGCTGTAATCTCATCTGAACTGGTGGTACAGTGGCTAGAGTCGCGGCCTTTTCCGCCCCGTGTTCAAAATACGAATACTGATTTCATTTTATTTTACATTTATCTACCCATGTCCGTTGAAGGTTACTACACGAATGTTCTTGTCAAGTTAGGGGAAACAGGTGTCATACTAATTGTAAAATTACAATCTCATTTCACGATATGACTTTTCTGGAGACTAGAAATCTACTCTGTAGGAATCAGCATGGGTTTAGAAAAAGACGATCGTGTGAAACCCAGCTCACGCTGTTCGTCCACGAGACTGAGAGGGCCATAGACACGGGTTCCCAGGTAGACGCCGTGTTTCTTGACTTCCGCAAGGCGTTCGATTCAGTTCCCCACAGTCGTTTAATGAACAAAGTAAGAGCATATGGACTATCAGACCAATTGTGTGATTGGATTGAAGAGTTCCTAGATAACAGAGCGCAGCATGTCATTCTCAATGGAGAGAAGTCTTCCGAAGTAAGGGTGATTTCAGGTGTGCCGCAGGGGAATGTCCTAGGACCGTTGCTATTCACAATATACATAAATGACCTCGTGGATAACATCGGAAGTTCACTGAGGCTTTTTGCGGATGATGCTGTGGTATATCGAGAGGTTGTAACAATGGAAAATTGTACTGAAATGCAGGAGGATCTGCAACGAATTGACGCATGGTGCAGGGAATGGCAATTGAATCCCAATGTAGACAAGTGTCATGCGCTGCGAATACCTAGAAAGAAATATCCTTTATCATTTAGCTACAATATAGCAGGTCAGCAACTGGAAGCAGTTAATTCCGTGAATTATCTGGGTGTAGGTATTAGGAGTGATTTAAAATGGAATGATCATATAAAGTTGATCGTGAGTAATGCGGTTGCCAGACTGAGATTCATTGGAAGAATCCTAAGGAAATGCAATCCGAAAACAAAGGAAATAGGTTACAGTACACTTGTTCGCCCACTGCTTGAATATTGCTCACCAGTGTGGGATCCGTACCATATAGGGTTGTTAGAAGAGAGAGAGAAGATGCAACGGAGAGCAGCGCGCTTCGTTACAGGATCATTTGGTTATCGCGAAATCGTTACGGAGATGATAGATAAACTCCAGTGGAAGACTCTGCAGGAGAGACTCTCAGTAGCTCGGTACGGGCTTTTGTTGAAGTTTCGAGAACATACCTTCACCAAGGAGTCAAGCAGTATAAAATCAGAGAGATTAGAGCCCACACAGAGGCATACCGACAATCTTTCTTTCCACGAGCAATACGAGACTGGAATAGAAGGGAGAACCGATAGAGGTACACAAGGTACCTTCCGTCACACACCGTCAGGTGGCCTGCGGAGTATGGATGTAGATACTGTCAGACATTTATTATAAAATATATGTGTATATGTTAATTTCAGCTGTTACAATCCTTTTAAACTATCGTATTCTTATATATCATTGTTATAGAAATTTTTGTATTAGTTCTTATGTTTATTTTACAGGAAGATTTTTTACATTCCGTTGTATGATACCGATCGAAGAAACCTTCTAAAAATAGAAATTGTGACAACCACAAGCATCCTGCGAAGGCAGATTTGCCACAGCTACATTTCTTCTTATGAATCTCCCTCGGGAAAGATACGTCATCAAGCGTTGACAATTTCGCGGCAAACCACGCGTAACAAATCGCCAAAGACGGGCGGTTGTACGAGTAGTTGATAATGAATCCAGAGACACTACAGAAATTTCACCGAAAACTATTTCAAATAATTTTTTCGTTCATTTGTTTTTCTTTAATTCATTCACCAAACACACCATTAGTACACCAATAAGGAAAACATTGGTGTAGTATATACATGTATAGACAAATGAAAAAATAAATAATAATAATAATCGTGTTTCAAACACGAGGTGTAATAGTGTGAAGTCGCGACGCCAGCCACTGTGCTACTGCTTCGACTGAACTACATCCTCGCTAAAAGGCACCCAAAGTCCGTCGAAAACATTGAACGTCGTTTTCTCAAAAACGGTCGAGTATATACGGATAAGTCGAGACACGTGTTCGCTTATTTTGATCCTTCTTCCACAGAGCAAAGTTCCTCGGAGATGGGGTTATGGCACTTGGCAGAGATACGTGCGTGCGCGATCTGTCTGGATCTGTGGTCTTACGCCTACAGCAAGCACAGTGTATGAGAGATTTGGTGCAAGCAGAACAGGTGGAGAACAGCAAGTGGTGGGGTGGGCTGAGTACGGCGACGCAATGTTTACCTGCTGGCGGTGAAGGTCGGGGCGGACTGCGGACCCCCATTAGGCCGGATAAGGACCGCCACGCGCCGCACAATGAGCCATCAGCCGCACATCCGAGCTGCGGCCGCGACCTCGCCTGCTATACGCTACGCGTCAGCAAAGCATGGACTCGCATGCACGAAACCCTTCCGCGGACCGTAACGTGAAAACCGAAGCGTTACTTCGCACTGCTGAGTGTGTGATTGTTATTGACGTTAAAAACCTCCGAAGCGACGTAGATGACGCCGAGACAAGTAATTTAATATAAGATAGTTGCCAGCTCCAACACTCGAAAACACAAACCCTTACGATTTACACAAAATGGTAATTTTTGAAGGGGGCTCACTTTTTTTTATCGGTTTTCAATTAAAATAGTGAGTTATAAATGTCTGCCTACCGGAGTGGCCGAGCGGTTCTAGGCGCTACAGTCTGGAACCGCGCGACAGCTACGGTCGCAAGTTTCGAACCCTGCCTCGGGCATGGATGAGTGTGTGATGTCCTTAGGTTAGTTAGATTTAAGTAATCTAAGTTATAGGGGACTGATAACTTCAGATGTTAAGTCCCATAGTGCTCAGAGCCATTAGAACCACTATGCAGGGTGTTACAAAAAGGTACGGCCAAACTTTCAGGAAACATTCCTCACACACAAATAAAGAAAAGATGTTGTGTGGACATGTGTCCGGAAACGCTTAATTTCCATGTTAGAGCTCATTTTAGTTTCGTCAGTATGTACTGTACTTCCTCGATTCTCCGCCAGTTGGCCCAATTGAAGGAAGGTAATGTTGACTTCGGTGCTTGTGTTGACATGCGGCTCATTGCTCTACAGTACTAGCACAAGCACATCAGTACGTAGCATCAACAGGTTACTGTTCATCACGAACGTGGTTTTGCATTCAGTGCAATGTTTACAAATGCGGAGTTGACAGATGCCCATTTGATGTAGCGATTAGCACGGGGCAATAGCCGTGGCGCGGTACGTTTGTATCGAGACAGATTTCCAGAACGAAGGTGTCCCGACAGGAAGACGTTCGAAGCAACTGATCGGCGTCTTAAGGAGCACGGAACATTCCAGCCTATGACTCGTGACTGGGGAAGACCTAGAACGACGAGGACACCTGCAATGGACGAGGCAATTCTTCGCGCAGTTGACGATAACCCTAATGTCAGCGTCAGAGAAGTTGCTGCTGTACAAGGTAACGTTGACCACGTCACTGTATGGAGAGTGCTACGGGAGAATCAGTTGTTTCCGTACCATGTACAGCGTGTGCAAGCACTATCAGCAGCTGATTGGCCTCCACGGGTACACTTCTGCGAATGGTTCATCCAACAATGTGTCAATCCTCATTTCAGTGCAAATGTTCTGTTGCTGTGTGTTTCCATTCCATGATTATTGTGATTTGAAGAGAAGTAATAAAATGAGCTCTAACATGGAAAGTAAGCGTTTCCGGACACATGTCCACATAACATATTTTCTTTCTTTGTGTGTGAGGAATGTTACCCGAAAGTTTGGCCGTACCTTTTTGTAACACCCTGTATAAATATATCTTTACTGTTGTAAGGCTTTGTTAATCTATAGAAAAAACTGTTAAAGTAATTGGCTCGTACTGATTATTCTATAAACTGAATTCCCTTGACTAGCAGTGCCAACCACGACACAAAAGTGAAAGGTTCTTTAGGAATGCGTAGCAGCGATGGAATGTAAACGTAATGACATAAATCGTCGTGTTCCGCTCAACACCAGCAGGAGTGGTAGGCGTCTGTAAAAGAAATTACTGACATACAGTAGCAACAGTCAGTGGGGAGAAAAACCTGTCCAGAGTTTTCCGCCCAAGGACTCGTAATCTGGTAGAGCGAGAAAGTCTTACACTTTATCGATGCACGTAGTACGCTGTTAGCAAGATGTATTCAGCAGACTGGTTGCTATGTGTTTGAGGTCGTGCCTCTTAAATTAACTATATACGCACGTCCATGGTAAATACACTCGGCTTATTCTCTAACAGCATAGAATTTAAGATGTCATTCATCCCTAGGCATAATCTGTAGACCCCATCATGAAAGAAAAGAAAATTAAAGGTGGGTTATCAGAACTGTTCACTATCACAGAGATGAAAAGTAAGGTAAACTACCTGTATGCATTACATTAATAACAGTTATTAAAACGAGAAGACCTGTGTCACTTGCTAAGCGCACTTCCCATTCACAAGGCGAGGCCACGGCGTTGGATCACAGAGTTATTCAAACTTTGTACGCTTTTCGTAGGCCATTAAAACACAATAATGTGCAACTAGTAAGGTGCACAAGTTTGGCAATTCCGAGAACATTGCCAGGAGAAGTTTTACACGCCTATTTCGTAGTTTATGTATACGTGCACGGAAGCGGGACGTTTGAGTTCATGGGGGTTATGTGATTAGCGATCGAACTTAGTGTATGAGGCGACGGTTCGATTCCCACTCAGACTTAGGTGTCAATTTTTGTTCATCGCTGGTCATTTATTTAGTTTGACATTTAAGAGTAATATAACGAAAGAAACAACCACATGTATTTGCATGAAGTTTCAGTTTGTTTTCCATTGTCTGTGTGACAAATACCGTCCTCAACGCATGATGTCGAGAGCACATTCGCCGAGTGACCTTCAGCGGCATTTTCTCGGAAAATACAAGAACCTTGGCCCCAGCGAAAAGGTATCCCAGTGCAAAATTTAACTACATTACATTAGCTACGAAAAGATTGTGTTCATTTTTACAGTGGGACTAAAATTTGCGTGTGGTCCGGCACTTTGTGACTTACTGCATTGCTGATTGTGAACAACACCATCCGCATCATTGTTTATCGAGGTTTTACTTGGGGTTTTCAAGCCTGTCCCTCTTCCTTGACAGTTTATTACAAATAGTAATTAGTCAAATAACATATGAAATTTACTAAAAGTTCTTGAAAATACACGTGTTTTTTTCCGTTATATTACCTCTCAAATGTTATATAAATGAAATAATTTGACCAGTGATGGAAAAAATATAGGTAAAAAGCACAGTGACATTTTATAGCGCTTGCCTTCGCACAGATACATCAGTTACATAACAGACGCGCAAAACTTGTCTTTCGATTTTCTACGAGTTTACAGCGTGGCGCACCTCATTACTTGCAGTGTAGAGGAAGACAGAGATTGGAATACGTCAAGCAAATAATTGAGGACGTAGGTTGCAAGTGCTACTCTGAGATGAAGAGGTTAGCACAGGAAAGGAATTCGTGGCGGACCGCATCAAACCAGTCAGTAGACTGATGACAAAAAAAAAAGTTGTTTTAATGGCCTACTAAAGGTGTGCAAAGTTTGAAGTAAATCCGTGATCTCAACGTCCTGGCCTCCCCTTATCAGTATTCACACTTCCGAAATTGCACATTCTCGTCTCGTGTACCCTTGATGACTGCACGACACAAAGCCTTACGCCTTACCTCGGCCCGTCAACACCGACATTGGATTGTTGATGACTGGAGATATGTTGCCTGGTCAGACGAGTCTCGTTTCGGATTGTGTCGAGCGGATGGACGTGTACGGGTATGGACACAACCTCATGAATCCATGGACCCTGCATGTCAGCAGAGGACTATTCAATCTGGTGGAGGCTCTGTAATCGTGTGGGGAGTGTGCAATTGGAATGATATGGGACCCCCTGATATGTCTAGATACGACTCTGACATGTGACACGTGCGTAAGCATCCAGTCTGAACACCTGCATCCATTCATGCCCATTGTGCATTCCTACGGACTTGAGCAATTTTAGCAGGACAGTGCGACACCCCACACGTCCGGAACTGCTACAGAGTGGCTCCAGGAACACTCTTACGAGTTTAAACACTTCCGCTGGCCACCAAACTCCACAGTCGGGAACATTATTGAGCATATCTGGGATGCCTTGCAACGTGTTGTTCAGAAGGGATCTCGACCCCGCGTACTCTTACGGATTTATGGACAGCCCTGCAGGATTCTTGTTGTCAGTTCCTTCCAGCTTCTACACGTCAGAGTGCTCGCGGCCTGTTGCCTGTCAAGGCATAACCAATAGTAAAAAGGCACCTAGTGCTGCCGGGTACTGTCAGCGAATATTTTATCTGTTTTCACAGCCATTTTCACACAGCCTTTGAACCATGGTGCAGCTGTCTAATATTCTTCCGATACTCGTAAATATAAATAAAAGTTCCAGTTATAAAAACGTAGCTGACCGTGTATTTTCATTTGAGACAAAGGGGAACTAAATGTAGTCAGCTGTGATTGTATAGAAGGTAGCCACAACATCTTCAAAAACTACATGCCAGATTTTCGTATTGTGTCACTTGCTACACGCAAATTTTAGTCCCACTGTAAAAATGAACACAATCTTTTCGTAGATAATGTAATGTAGTTAAATTTTGCACTGGGATACCTTTTCGCTGGGGCCACGGTTCCTGTATTTTCCGAGAAAATGCCGTTGAAGGTCACTGTCGTGTTTTTTTTTTTTCGAATAATTCGAAAATTATGGCCACTAGGAAAAAGGTATCAGAAAACAAAATTTAACTACAAAAGAATGCTGTTCTCTTTTCTATAGGACTAATAGTTTGTGTCTAGCGAGCGAGAGGATATGGAAAGGTAGCATGTGGTTTTTGAAGGTGTTGCGAGTTGCATAAAACCCACAGTTAAGGGCAGTTGAATGACCCTGTACTTGTAATTAACTATGATCTTTGCAAAATGGAACTATGTGTTAAGATTCAGCACGCCAGAAGAATCTTAGAAAGACATTTTCACATACGTGTATGACATAACGTTTAACATAGGCCACATGTAACAACGGAACATCATATGGGAGCCTCACTTCTTTATTATGCAGCGGCGGATACCGAGTGAATTGCTTCTCAAATACTTGGAGCAATAATTTAAACACCTACATTAATGAGTGTTATATCACTGAATCCTTTGTTTTTCCCAGAGGAATCGAACACTATTAAGAGACTATACAGTACAATCTGCAAAAACCATATTGAGTCGGAATCTTGGTTAAAGGAACTGACAGAATAACAATGCGTGCTATCATATTCCGGAAAATTAGTTTTGATATCTTGACTCATGCAGGAAATAAGAGATTATATATATATAAATGTGTGTGTGTGTGTGTGTGTGGTTTGATTTTGAAAACAGAGGAGGAGAGAGCAATCTATACGTACTTCAGAGGAGCCAAACCTTTTACTTGAAATGAAACTTCTGAATAGGAAATCAACTCAGTGTCACTAAAATACCATTACCGTGTTGGAGCAGAACAGTTCTGGAAAACACAGAAAAATGAACATCGCCGTGGCAGCATTGTAAGCCGAATAGATCCTTTGTAGCGAAGCACCGCTCTATGCCGAACGAGCACACGAAATACCGCAGGAAATGGCGCACATCCGACGTTTTGCAACTCCCCGTTAGAGTTGTCTAGCAACTTCTGTGTGCTAAGTCGAAGTGGAGAGTAAAACTTCACAGCCTTGACTTATTGCTGGCCGCCGTTTTCCTTATTTTATGTTCCATGTTACAGCCACCAGCGTCAGCTGCAACTCGCCGCCTCTGATTTATGTGAGCTGCCGGGCTACCGTCGGTGAACAGGGCAAAGTGTGAAGATGAAACACCAAAAATTTCCGATGTGAATACCACAAGAGATTCGTCAACCAAAAGTACCCTACACTATTATCTGAAGCTGCCGAAAGTGAACAACCAGAACTGTTACATCCAAAGTTTGTCTCCATAATCAGCATCACAACAAGGAAACAACGAAAAAGTTACAAGCCTCTTTTCATTAAGATGCATATTGCTTCATGCTTCCTTGTTGAGTTCAGCGAGTGACGGGTGACTGTTAACAGGAATGTCACAAAGTCACAGAGATTTTAACGATTTGCAGAAATAGACTGACTCGTGAAATCATGACTTTGCCGAATGAATATTAATAATATACTTTAAATTAGCACACCAATAGAAATCATATCATATCTTTGTTTGAACATACGCTGTACAGTGCAGTTTATATAAACAACAGGCTGTACAGCGCAATCACTCACAATTTTACGTGTTAGTATTCTATGATGACAGTAGGTATTTCTTAATATTTCATCTTCAGTTACATAAGCTTGTGTGATCCGTCTGAATGCCTTGTCGAAACGCCTTACGATCACGACCAGCCGTCGATCATTTCTGATGACGCAAATGACCAACACCGGAAGATGTGGTATTAGGGGTTGGAAATTCGTTTTGCGGTATTAGTTGTTAGTTATTCAAATGCACTACAAACATCTTAGGTCATTCTTTTGTCGAAGAGCTTACTTACAAATAAGGAATCTTGCCAAGTTAAGATTCTGTACGTCCTATCAAATTCACACTACTAAGTCTACATACAATTATTATACGTTATTCGGCGCTTAATTTGAAGCATTGTAATAAAACAACAGGTAGCAATATTTCTTTATTCGGTTGTTTTATTTAATTTCTACTGAAACAAAATATGGATGAAAATATTTCTAGCTACGTTTGTCAACGACTGCTTATATGTTAATTTACTTGCAACAAAAGGTAAATAAATTTGCAATAAGAATTCAAAATTTTCCATGTTTTTGGTGTCGTCCTTGTTTTGTGTCCTATCGATTTCTACCTAGTTACTGTGCTACTGTTCAGTTTGCAGTGGGTTTTATGTCCAGTACTGCATACGGTCTTTATTTTATGTTTGCCGTTCCGCTCTTTCTGACACAAATGTGTAGTGTGTGAGTTCACTACGTACAAAAATTTCGGAGGCCCATTTGACACTACGCGATAATCTGCTGTGGGCATTTAGTGGTAAATAATAGTTAAGAACATGAATATCATATAACATAAACACCACCGGAATACGCACAGAAATATATTAGGGGTAGTCAAATGGAAATGAGAGATTTGGAAAGCAAGTAAGTAAATTGTTTATTATTTCAAAACTAATCACCATAACAGTTAATACATTTATTCCACTGCGGTCAATGCCTTCATGGAAAAATGTTTAGTGTTGCTTACGGAACCGTGGCGGTATAAAGGCGAGCACTCCTTCTGAAGCAAACCGACGGCCGGGAATGTCTCTCTTCAGGGATCCATGTGGGTGGGCCCACATGTTGCCAAGGTTGTTTTGAGTACACTGTAGAAGTTTCGCTGGGAAGTTCCGACACATGATCCAAACAGTCGCAATCTCTCCCCATGCGATTTCCATATTTTTGGAGCCTTGAAGAAAAAAGACACTCGTGGCCGCCGATTTGTCTCGGTAGAAGAGATGCACGCCTGCGTAGAATCTTGGTTCAGTAGCCAAACGCAAATATTTTTGCATGACTGTTGACCATGTTATCCCACAGTGGAATAGTTGTATTAACAGTTATGGCGATTAGTTTTACAATATAGATAGTTTACTTACTTTTTCCCCATCAGTCTCGTATTTTACTGCCACTTGTACATAGCGACAGGTTAAAGTTTAAATAACTGATCATCGCTACCGGGCTACTTCGAGAATGTTTCCCTCTGAAGCTCTAATGTTAACCATTATGTCTCGTAACGTTACTGTTTGTACTGTGTCGTTTATAAATACGTTGAGGAACGATTTTCTCTAAGAGTAACGTTAAATTTGTTCGTTAGTCTCTCTTTCAGTCCCCCTCCAAACAGATGTTTATTTTTTTTGACAACTTCCTGTGAACATACGATTTTATCTCGCGTATGAATTCTTTAGATCAAAGAGCAGACGAAGTAATTTCCTTTTACAGATGGTAAGCTCATTAAATGTTAAAAAAAAACGAATGCACTTGCATAAATTGTAATGTCACGTGCTTCATCTCCCAGGCCGAGATCGCTACTTAACTCGGTTACAGTGTTACGTTTTCCGTAACAACATATTTTCTACAAAGTTATATGTAGGTTGCACCGTACCTGTCTATAGTGTTTTCTTATTTTATATGAAGAACATACCATAATGAAATTTTCGTCTGCAGCGGAGTGTGCGCTGATACGAAACTACCTGGCATATTAAAACTGTATTCCGTACCGACACGAACTCGGGACCTTTGCCTTTCGCGGACAAGTTCTCTACCGACTGAGCTACCCAAGCACGACTCAAGACCCGTCTCACAGCTCCAATTCCGCCGATACCTCGCCTCTACCTTCCAAAGTTCGAGTTTCGGTCCGGCACACAGTTTTACCCTGCCAGGAAGCTTCAGGAACATACCAATTTCTGGTTTGAGCAAATAAAGCCAAGACTGTCGAAACCGAAAACCTAGTTGGTTCAATCACAGCGATAGGGCACGTGTTGACCGCTAGATACCGAAGACGACCGCTCTCTACACTCCTGTATTGCTTCATAAACTCCCGTTCCAACCAAGAGAACTGTAAAAACATGTTTTAAGCGAAAAACCGAAGATCTTCGATTAATGGAAGTTGAATGCAGTGTTTTTGTGCGTATATGTTGCATCCGAATTTTCAGTAAGTTCAATATTTTCTCCCTGAAGCACTTATAATTGCGGGAAAGCACGCCCTACTGTTGTAAACCTTGCATACCGAATTTTATTAGTAGAGACTGGTTTCATGTAGATCAACACTATCATCCGCTGGCAGCAAGCAGCGCGCTGTTCCTCTAAACTGCGTGTAATGCTGGGTAATAATCGAATCACGGAGCCGAAATGACCGTGAACAACAGCTTCTCGTACGGACGGCGGAAGGCACTTTCTCCTCTCGAGGTGAGCCAGTGTGACGTTCGTTTGACACTAAGTTTGCTTCCGGTATATGTAACTGTTTGTGGCATCACTGCCCTTACTTCATAGGTGCCTTTTGTGACTAAGAGTGTGTCATAAGCCGTCGGTTGCATCTGCATACCTGTATCCTCATTTCCACCACCAAATGCTTGGAAAAACGTTTACGCTATCATTGGGCGCATCTATAGTGAGATCTCAAAATTCTGAGAACTTGAAATGTTACCTGTGTAGCTGCTGAGTCACAAATAAGTGAAAAAATTCTGTCAATTTATATTTTAGGATTATGTCACCTAAATAAGGATTAACAATGTATGTGAGCGCTATAGGCGATTGTGGCGTAGCAGATCGTAAATTAAGTTCAATTACACAATTTTTTGTAGTTTACGTAATCCATGTATTAGTCATCTCTATATCAGTCCAGTAAATGTAATTACTGTATTTTATGCGAAATAATGAATATCACGAATATCGCAATTCTAAGTAACTGCAATGTTAACGAAGGTATCATTTAACCTACTGTATTGCGTATTTTCACTCAGGACACTTGCGAATAACACAGGCTAGATTGAATATGCATCTGCCTACGATTGACGATAATCTGCCTTAGCGCAAAGCCGTTAGATGTCTAAATAATTTAACTACTCACGAGAAGGAATTGTTCTACCTTGCATCTATAATAGAGCTTAGCTGTCTGTCAGCTTTTGAAATATTTCAGAAACTGTTCCATCATAAAAGCAAACTAGCGTACAATGAAGGCTGCTCAAACAGCACAGCTTAGACGATACCCATCTTAGTAGACACTAAACACTTTGAAGTGTTGCGCAGTTTAGTTTCCCTAGTGTTTGTTTTGTTATTTGCAAGGAACTCTTGTCTCTGCAGGCAATGTTTTCATTTGATTTTTCCTTCACGCCACGTCTATAGTCGGGCGAAGTGGACAGGGTGCCTGGCGATGAAAGGTACCACGAGGTGGTTTTGCAGTTTGGAGCAAAACATGAAGCATGTCCTGTGATCCCACGATAAAATGTAACAGTAAAAATAACCTCTTACTGTCAACATATCTCTTCTCTTCGGATGCATACTACAATCGTTTTCTTTCTTATTATGGTAACTTTTCAGAGAAAGCTACAAGAGCAGGTATTATGAACTTGTCAGATTCGTCAAGAACTGACCTTCTGGATCACAACTTTCATTGATAACCACTTTGAATTGCAGACTGGGATCATCTTGAGATCGCACACAGTTTTAACATAGACTTGAAAAATCCGTGAACTGGCAAATGAATACGGAAGTGCGGCCATATTCTCTCAAAAATAATTGTGAAACCTGAACAGAAATTAGATAGGGATGCCAATTTGACGTTCACTGTTACCTGCAGGAATGTATCGTACACAGCTGAACCATCCACTCTTACTCTACATGATGTGAAAAATTTTCACAGTTTTATAGTAGTGTAACATATCCATAATGGCTTTCGTCGAGAGTCCAGGCAGACTACCGAAGTGGTAAGAAGCATAAGTATTGATTGTGTTCAGCACGAAACCGACTGGTTAATATGCAATCCTGCAGATTTTCTCCAGTTTCATTACCTTCTTTTCTCTACATAAAAGGAAATACATGGCTGGTACAAAATATTTGTCAGACACTAATTATTGTTGTCATAACTAATTTTTAACGTCATTATGTCGGTGATATGTTGGAAATAAAAAGAGGCGCTAAAAATATAAATTTCCGCGACACTCAGTAATGGAACTCCGTTAAAGAAAACGTAAATTCAGCGGTGGTTGGTATCAACCGGCGTTGCGAAGAGGCAGCATGGCGGGATTACGTAAGCTGGTGTGCTGAGGATGAGGCATGAAACGCACGTCGAGTTAGCCCGTCAGCGGGTCAATGCTGCCATGAAGGCTGATTCTCCCTGTGAGGACATAAGGCACGCTCGAGGCACCTGCCTGCAGCTGGTTACTGAGATTACCTCGCACATTCCCTCATTCTCAGCTCACATTTTCCTATAGTTCAGTCTCCTTTCCCTCCAGCCCCACTTGCTTCCTTTATCTCCATGATTTCATCGTTTCATAACCACCCAGTTCTTACTTTCGGCAGAGGTCTGCGCGTATAAGAGAAAACAGATCCGAGTCAGCAAAGGCCTTATCCGCGTCAGCAAATCTTTTATTCACATCTCCTGATGTTAACATTTTTTAATTCACTATAACGGGTTCGGTGAGATTGAGATCTGGCTGTAGGTTTGCCACAGGACTAAATTTTCTTCTTCTGAAGTCGGACCGTATAATATACTGGGTGATCAGAAAGTCAGTATAAATTTGAAAACTTAATAAACCACGGAATAATGTAGATAGAGAGGTAAAAATTGACACACATGCTTGGAATGACATGGGGTTTTATTAGAACCACCCCATATTGCTAGACGCGTGAAAGAACCCTTGCGTGCGTCGTTTGGTGATGATCGTGTGCTCAGCCTCCACTTTCGTTATGCTTGGCCTCCCAGGTCCCCAGACCTCAGTCCGTGCGATTATTGGCTTTATTACCTGAAGTCGCAAGTGTATCGTGATCGACTGACATCTCTAGGGATGCTGAAAGACAACATCCGACGCCAATGCCTCACCATAACTCCGGACATGCTTTACAGTGCTGTTCACTATATTATTCCTCGACTGCAGCTATTGTTGAGGAATGATGGTAGACATATTTAGCATTTACTGTAAAGAACATCATCTTTGCTTTGTCTTACTTTGTTATGCTAATTATTGGTATTATGATCAGATGAAGCGCCATCTGTCGGACAGTTTTGAACTTTTGTATTTTTTTGGTTCTAATAAAACCCCATGTCATTCCAAGCATGTGTGTCAATTTGTACCCCTCTATCTACATTATTCCGTGATTTATTCAGTTTTCAAATTTATACTGACTTTTGGAACACTCGGTACATCAAGTGGACTAAGAACTTAGGGACTGATTATGAACTCGTTTTAATAGGACATTTTTAATAGGCTGTTTCATTAACAATATTAATTTAAACATTCCTTGAAGCAAATGAAAGAAAAAACGTTTTGTAAACGTTATGCAGCAGCTAAACACGCCTACAATTCGATCTAAACCCTTGAAAGTACAGCACATTCGTAGTAAGAAAGCCAGACAAACAAAACGATTTAATTGTTAATTTTGTGCTGTTAAAATCAACAAAATTGTGAAGTAATATTTACAAAAACGTCAGTTTTACAATTTGTAAGTGCACGACCAAGCCAGCGGCGTAATAGCGCAGTCAATGAAGACCAGAAAATGTGGAATATGGGATGCAATTTGTGTAGGGCCAAATTTTTATACAGTGGTAGGAGGGAGTGCCATGAAAAAGTACAAAAAATCCTCACTGCTAGCGGGCGTTCAGTAGTGGGCGTGCATTTGAAGGTCACTTCTGTATGTTTTTATTTATTAACAGCAAAATCGCGACGTCTAGCGAACATGGATCCCGGCATAAAATTAAACTACATTAAATTTTCTAGAAAGACGGTCTACCAACAGTTTGCGCGAAGCGAAGGAGAGACTAATGAAATTTTTGCGCATACGCTGCAGCTGAAGCGGCTTTTGTAGACCAATTTCAGATGGTTTCCCCACTTACCAAACCACAAATATCCGGTATGAAATTGCTCATGTCGACTTCCTTTTACGCCACTGTAGAATGTTGTAAACAGTTAATCGTTTACACCTGTATACACAGGCTGTCTCTCCTAAGAGTCTTCAGCCGCATTTTCTATGGTGTTTCGGTATATGTCTGCAGTTTCTTTTCCGGAATGTGTAACTGGAGTCAGCCCAAACAAGTACTGCTCATCAGCTCTTTCATGCTACACTTAGCGTCGATGGGAAGCGACGGTTTGTTTCAAGTTACAAATAAAATTATTTTGAAAGCGGAATTTTCATCCCAGTTCCACAGAATGTCCCAATTCCTTTTACCGATGCGTATTAACGGAGACAGTAAAACGCGAAGAATAATAATCAGTGGCGCAGCAGCGACAGCACCTCACTGTCCAGCACTGAATGCCACTGCCATGCAGAAACGCTGCTGTGTTGATGCTAGAGTACTGATTATTCATGGTGTTTTACTGTTCCATTTAATACATTCCGATAAATTAGAATAATTTGGGACCTATCAAATCGGCACGTAATATTGTACTTAAAAAATAATTTTGTTTGTGTTGGGCGTCGTATGAAAGCCATTATGAACGGGATTTGCTTGGGCTGGCTCCAGCTACACGCTTCAAAAGCGGAACTCCAAATCTCCAAATATCTGCCGACTCATGAGAAAGAGACCCGTTGCAGAGAATACAAGACGCCAAATCTGCACACTGTGGAAGCAATAAAGGTATCTTGAGGAAAACTTTGAAAACGAGAGAAGATAAAATCTTTGAGGCTGGCCAACGACGTCGTAGAGGCAGAAAACGACTTGGAAGATCATCAGAACGGACGTGACAGTCTTCAAAAGAGGTTAAAAGATGAATATCAACAACAGTAAAACAAAGTCAATGGAATAATTAAGGCGATTCCGCAGTAATTAGATTAGATTCAAATGGCTCAAATGACTCTGAGAACTATGGGACTTAGCTTCTAAGGTCATCAGTCCCCTAGAACTTAGAACTACTTAAACCTAACTAACCTAAGGACAGCAGACACATCCATGCCCGAGGCAGGATTCGAACCTGCGACCGTAGCGGTCGTGCGGTTCCAGACTGTAGCGCCTACAATCGCTCGGCCACTTCGGCCGGCTATTAGATTAGGAAATGAGACACTAAAATTAGTAATGTGTCTTGTTGTTCGGGCAGCAAAATAACTAATGGGAGAAGATGAGAGAATGTAAAATCCAGACTGCCAATAGTAAGAAAATCCTTTCTGAAAAAGAGTAGTTTGTTGACGTCGGTTATAAATTTAAATGTTAGTAGCCTTTTGCTTTGCGGTGAAGCGCAACGTTGTACGAAAATGAAACGTGCACGATAAACAATTGAGAAACCATGGGAATAGACATTTTTGAAATGTAGTGCTGCAGGGGAATACGGAAGATAGAATAACTAATGACGACGTTCTGAATTGAATTGGGAAGAAAAATGTATGGCATAATTTGACCAGAAAAGGGATAGTTTGACGTGAAACACTCTGAGTCCAGAAGCAATATTCAGCTTGGTAATGGAGGTAAATGTGGGGAGTAAAAATTGTAGAGGGAGTTCAAGGCACGACAGCAGTAAACACCTTGAAACGGTTGTAGGTTGCGGTATTTATAGAGATATGAAGAGACTTGCACAGGACAGACTAACGCGGGGAGCTGCACCAACCCAGTCTTGGGATTGAAAATCACCATCAGCACACTGACAACAACAATAACAATAATTTTTTTTTTGTATTTATATCATCTCGATCTTGAACCGTAAACTCCACTTTTAAATTCCAGAACCATAGCTGTGCCCGAGAAGGGCCTCGAACTCGTGACGAGTTATCAGTGCATCACCGACGCAGAGTCCAGTAGTCAGGAAGTTGGGAGTAGTTTGCACGCTGCGACGAAGCAGCAATCACACTGTTTTGAGATGAGCTGACGCTCCCTAGGAGACTATAGAGGAATGGGGCAATACGACGCGCAGTGAATCTGTTGCAATTCTTGTGCAAAAGCGGCAGCGGCGGCGGCCACGTGATGGGTTAACGGTCAACGCGTGACGATGGAGTTCTGTGCAACGGCGCCTGGACTACACTCTACCTGCTCGTTTATTCCAGCCCAAACGATGTGACCCACTTCCATGGCCGTCGGTGGGTATATTGAATTACTAGAGGAGAGCCTCACCCAACTTCTCAGGATGTGACGTCTCACTCGTCCATTCTGTAATGTGATGCAACGTATTTAAGTAGGCTTGTTTAACGTGCTGGCATAATGGTAACCCCCGGCTTGGCTGTAGATCTGACGATGATCTTAGCCGACTAGAGCAACACTGTAACACCCATTTACAAGTATGTTATGCGTAGAGCTTTCAGTGGTTGGCTCGCATCCCTCCCCCCATGTACGCCATCTGATCAAAACTGTTCGGACATTTATTAGGTGTGTGTCCGCCCTCCGCCATCGACTAACCTCTGCTGGGGACACTTTCAATAAGGTAGGACATGTCCTCAGGAGTGGAAACCGAAGAAGAGGACGCACCCTAACCATGAAAAATAACCCTATACCGTAACAGCACCTCCTCTTAACAGTTATAAGGGGTAATTACTATAAAAAACAGTCTTGATCACAATTTATTACGGTGGCCGGTTTTTAATAGTAAATATTTGTAACACATTGATCACTGTCACTCCCATAATGTATTCAAAAGTAAGTTATAAGGGGGCCGCACGCGCGCGTACACACACACACACACACACACACACACACACACACACACACACACACACACACGCTCTCTTGAGCGATGTGCTGTGTGCGTGCCAAATTACGCTACTTATAGCGCTCTAGATTTACTGGAGAGGATTTACTTGCGGATCCAGATTAACCGCCGGCCGGAGTGGCCGTGCGGTTCTAGGCGCTACAGTCTGGAGCCGAGCGACCGCTACGGTCGCAGATTCGAATCCTGCCTCAGGCATGGATGTGTGTGATGTCCTTAGGTTAGTTAGGTTTAAGTGGTTCTAAGTTCTAGGGGACTGATGACCTCAGCAATTAAGTCCCATAGTGCTCAGTCATTTGAACCAGATTAACCCTCCGCACTGCTACGATATTAAGTCAATCCAAACAAGGGTCGCCAGTCTTGCTTTGAGCCGCGAGACAGGGTTAAAATTCCAGAATACGATTTTCACTCTGCAGCGGAGTGTGCGCTGATATGAAACTTCCTGGCAGATTAAAACTGTGTGCCGGACCGAGACTCGAACTCGGGACCTTTGCCTTGCGCGGGCAAGTGCTCTACCAACTGAGCTAGCCAAGCACGACTCACGCCCTGTCCTCACAGCTTTACTTCTGCCAGTACCTCGCCTCCTACCTTCCAAACTTTACAGAAGCTCTCCTGCGAACCTTGCAGAACTAGCACTCCTGAAAGAAAGGATATTGCGGAGACATGGTTTAGCCACAGCCTGGGGGATGTTTCCAGAAAGGCAAAGGTCCCGAGTTCGAGTCTCGGTCCGACACACAGTTTTAATTTGCCATGAAGTTTCAGGGTTAAAATTGTTACAACTCATTTGTCACTAATTAATACCTCGGACCAATCGAATTACCTTCAAATGGCTGACAGATCCGACCACTTGGGAAAAGACTGCCGCTACAGTGCCATATATTGGTTGTAGCAACTCCCGCCGATGATCTCCTACATTAATAAAACACGGGACAAGAGTTAGAAGTCAAAGAGTAGCAGAAACAAAGAGGAACATCACATTTCGTGTTTCCATGAGAATTGCAGCCTCGTTGTACCTTGCTCGTGCACTCTCACTAAACTGCAACACGAGCATAAACAACCGGTAAAGTGAATAAGATTCCACATCCGCACATAGGAACGCACTAGTGATCTCTTTGACTTTCTGCACTAGCAGGAAAACGTAAGTGATTACCGAGGAATATCCAGTCGCGACTTGATCTAAATCTGCATCTACCTTAATACACACAAACCACATGACGGTGTGTGGCCTGGGGTACTTCCGATACCACTCCTTTATCCGCCCTTCCAAGTTCCATTCGCGAAGGGCGCGTGTGAAAGAATGACTGTCAGTAAGCGCCTGTATTAGCTCTAATTTCTCGAATTTTCTTGTTGTGAGGAAGTAATATGTTGCCTGACTCTTTCCGGGATGTGCTCCCTCGACATTTCAATAATTAACCTCTCCGTGATGCACAGTGCCTCTCTTCATACGCCCAACGCCCTTAAAACGGTAAGCGTTGACCCACAGGGCCCACGACTCGCCTACTATCCTCGTGAGGGCTCCAACAGACTCCTCGATTTCATGAGCTCCTTGCAACTCCACGAAATTATTTTGACATTTACATCTTTCAACCAATCAGCCTCACGGACAGAATTCTGACATTCCATAGGTCACTTCCTGTTCGTGTCAACAGCACTCTTCAACGAAGAGCCCTTTCCTTTCAGACCTTTTCAAATGTTTTTCCGACGAGAAAACAGCTGTCTTCATAATAAATTCTGTAGCCTCCAAGCCAATTTTAGACCCAAAGCACAACCCATGAAAGACCTGCCTGTCATCTCCAGGCTGGACCGAATGGGGTTGGAACACTTGGACAGAGAGACATTTCTTCAGAGCCTAAGATTCCTGCTGGGATAAGCGGCTTTTATGTCTGTTAGCTTGGAAGGTAACAGCTTTAAATTGGTGAAACCAACGAATGTAAATGCAAAACACATGGTTGTGGTGGCAGTGATCTGTAGCTTAGCTCGAGGCCTAGTTTAGGTTGGGTTGTGACACTTTGTTGAGAATTGGCGTAGCCAACGAAAGTGGAAAAAAAAATTACTTTGTGTGTTGGGTTCCATATAAATGTCAACACATTCCGTATCTTCACAGGTGTCATTCTGCTTAACTGCCAGAAACTTGGACAGAAGCACCCACCACCCAGATACCATAAATGACCAAGGCGCCCACAATATCCTCAGGCGCAGCGCACCTGCGCGGCCTTGAGTGGTGTGTTACAACTAGCTCTCTTTTTTCCAACAATAGAGGATTTCCCGAAAAAACTGTTCACACAATACACTTTTAGACAGGAGTTGTAGAAATGGCCTGTCAACTGTACAGTTTGTGGATGTTGCAAACACGAAACAGTTTCTGCCTCATCATAAGCAACACAGTAGAGTGGTGGAGCCGACTGACTCTGAACCCAGAGTAACTTGTGTCTGTAGGTCCAACAACAATGAGCTGGAAATGAAATTGGAAAGCTGCAGAAATATTTTGGAAAACAAATGAAAATCAATAACAAGAAAACTGAGTTCATGTGCCTTTGGGACAAGGGAATAAACAGTCCAATTGCATGGACAAAACTTGGCGAACGCTGTTTTAAACTACTTAGGATCAACAGTGTATAGTGACGGCAACTCAAACATGGCAGTAGCTTCTAGAATGCAGATAGGCTGGATGAACTGGAGAAAATACTCTAGGTGTATTATGCGATACAGGTCACGAAAACTGACAACGGCCGGGTGAGCAGTGTGCTGACCACATGCCCCTCCGTATCCGCATCCGATGACGCCTAAGGGCTGAGGATGACACGGCGGCCGGTAGCGTTTGGCCTTGAAGGTCTGTTCGAACTGTGTTTTTTTGTCTGTATTAAGCAACAGATGAATAAATGAATGGTGTATGTCAGAAGTGAGATCCACAATGCTGTATGGAGCAGAGACATAGGTACGAACTTGTAGGGAAACGGATGTGGCTGAAGTGAGACTCTTGATAAGAACGTGTGACGTCACAAGAGCGAATAGCAGCCGAAACGAGAGAAAAAGAGGCAACGTTGAAGTGTCTGAGATATCAAAGAAGGTTGAAGAGAGAAGACTGCATGGTACGGACACATCATGGGTTGAGAAGACATCTGTGTTTGTAAGAGATTGGTAGACATGGCAGTATGACAGGGAAAGAGAATGACCAAGACGAAAGAAGTGGACTGTGTAGGTGAGGACTAATTGAGAAACATGTAAGGGAAAGGCAAGTATAGGACCGAGAAAAATGGAAAAGACTTGACAAGAACGTCAACCCCACATGAAAAGAAGAAGATTCTGTCAACGGACGATGTTGTAATGGGTAGCTTGAGGCTGGCCGTAGTCATTTATTGAGCTGTTGCTATGGACCGAAGTTGTTGCTGAAGGTGTAGTTCAAGTCGATGAAAACACACAATATTTCCTCCGACCATTAGCTCGTTATCTGTTCAAATGGCTCTGAGCACTATGGGACTCAACATCTTAGGTCATAAGTCCCCTAGAACTTAGAACTACTTAAACCTAACTAACCTAAGGACATCACACACACCCATGCCCGAGGCAGGATTCGAACCTGCGACCGTAGCAGTCCCGCGGTTCCGGACTGCAGCGCCAGAACCGCTAGACCACCGCGGCCGGCCGTTATCTGTTTATGGTCCTCTAATTTACGTATAATTTTGATCCTAATGGTTAGGGAAATCGTGTAGTTCACACGCTACTTACAGGACAGACACAGTGGACATGCCAAGAGCATAGTTGGGCGCCAGTGCGTGTCACAGAGCCGGGGGCTGTGGGCGCGACGCCAGTGCGGCGACGCCCTGCGCTCGTAATGACGCACGCGAGGACGGCGATGCGCCGTTGCGTCAGCCGGTGCTTCCAGGCGCCTGTTGGCGGTCTTGCCAGGATTTCGCTATCCCTTCCTTTCCAACACTCGAGGAACCCCCCGACATCCACTTGCCAGAAACAGTCTCGCCGACGACCTTGCAAATTTGATTCGGAAGCTCCGCGAGGCCTTATTGTCTCACCTAGGTGAAGCGGTGGCCTTGCATACAATACCTGCTGCAGCGTCTGTCTTTTCTGGAGCCTATTGTTAAACTTGTCAAGGTGATTGGTACCTGTCACAAGATTCGTGGCGGATTCGCGCTTTTCTTTGGCAAATAGCCGGGACACGAGCCTTTTCTCAGGGTTACAACATGTGCCAGAAAGAAAGGCAAGATTTCAAATTTTTATTTATTGCATGAGGGCAAGTTTAAAAAATCTCGGGGTTTGATACCAACCAATAATACACTGGTGAGCCACAACATTATTACCACCTGCTTAATGTCTTGTTTGTTGATTTTTAGAACGAAAACATCGCGTATCAGGGAGCCGATAGTTCGTTCGTAGGTTTACCGAGCGAGGTGGCGCAGTGGCTAGCACACTGGACTCGCATTCGGGAGGACGACGGTTCAATCCCGCGTCCGGGCATCCTGATTTAGGTTTTCCGTGATTTCCCTAAGTCAATCCAGGTAAATGCCGGGATAGTTCCTTTGAAAGGGCACGGCCGACTTCCTTCCCCGTCCTTCCATAATCCGACGAGACCAATGACCTCGCTGTCTGGTTTCCTCCCCCCAAAACAACCAACCAACCATCGTTCGTAGGTTTGTAAAGGTATATGACATTAAATTTCCACGCACAGGTCATGTAATTCGAGTAAATAACGGGCAGGTGATTTGCGTACGTGGTGATCCAGATGTGTTCCATCGGATTCGCGTCAGGCAAATTTGGTGACCAAGACATCACCGTGATTTCTCTATTACGCTCTTCAAACCACTGTAGCACGATTCTGGCTTCGAGACACGGGCAGTTATACTGCTGAGAGACATCAAGCATAAAGGGATGCATGTGGTCCGCAAGTGGCATATTCTCTTCGAATACTAAGACAGGTCCCATGAAAGCGCAAGGGAATGTCTATCATAGCATATAATACTTTTCCTACCAGTCTGCGTTCGTGGCACGATGCACCTTTCGAGCTGCCGTTCTCGTGGATGATGGCGTTTGTGGAGACGACCATCGACCTGGTGTAGACAGAAACGTGATTCATCCGCCCAGGTGAGACGTTTCATATTGGTCCGAGGTCCAATCCTGCTGATCCCGTTTCCACTGCAACAGTAACTGACGATGTTGTTGGCTCAACATAGTAACACACAGGGGTCGTCTGCTGCAGAGCTCAGTGTTCAACGATGTGCGCTGAATGGTGTGTTGAGAAGCACTTGTATTTGCACCAGCACTGTGCTCTTTCGCCAGAGGTGCCACAGATCGCCATCTATCCTATTTTACCGAGCAGACAAGCCTCCGAACTCAACGTTCTGTGAAGAGTCGTCCAGGTCCAACCATTTAGCGCCTTCTACTTCTTTCCGTAGATACTCACGACTGTAGCACGTCGATCGACTTCGTCATTTTCGAGATACTCGTTAACAGGCTCTGCGTAATAATAATCTGTCAGAGTCGCTTATGCCAGGAGATTTCCTCATTAGCGGCCCGTATCATCGCTAGGATAATACCTCGTCCGTGTCTGCTCCGCTTGAATAATTTTGTTACCGCGTCACGTACCAGCAACGCTACTACGCCGCATCCAACCTCAAGTGGTCCGCCCCGGTAGCAGAATGGCAATCCTAAGGGCCCGGGTTCGATTCCCGGCTGGGTCGGAGATTTTCTCCGCTTAGGGACTGGGTGTTGTGTTGTCCTAATCATCATCATCATCATCATCATCATCATTTCATCCCCATCGACGCGCAAGACGCCGGAGTGGAGTCAACTCGAAATACCTGCATCCGGCGAACGGTCTACTCGATGGGAGGCCCTAGCCACACATTTGTTACCTCACGTGGGCAGTGGTCGTAATGTTTTGGCTCATCAGTGTACACATTGTCCTTTTCAGGTCGGTTCACGCTGCGCAATAAGTTAATGCCCAATTGATTTATGTAGCTGTTTAAAATAGTTGTACAAGTATTCATATGTACAGATGAACAAAATCCCGAGTTTTTTGACGGTTTGCCTCCAATAAACGTTCATCCAAAATTGATGTCCGTCGATACGAAGTTTGCTCCTTTATTTTTAACGTGTGGGGAGTGGGCGCCGAAGCGAAAATCTTGAAAATAACCTTGTAAATAATATCCAAAAAGTGCAGTCAGAGATGATTACCACAAAAAATGCAACTGAAATATGGTGTGGCCCAATGGCCTAGTGAAAGCCTTTCAGCTGGATGCCACTTCGGCGTCTTTCGTGTCCCTAACCTACCGGGGAAAGGAGAGCCACCCTCTAACGTGGAACCAGAACCATGTGTCGTTACTGGCGGATCTTCACTTGAATTACAGGTGAAGGCTAAGTTAAAGGCAGATTGAAAAATTCCATGTTGCGAGCAGGATTCGCAAATTTTTGCTTTCCGAGCACGTGCCTTATTGCTAGACCACCAGAAACGACATCGCTTCTAGTAATTCTACAATATGGAATTCGACCATCGGCAGTTCTTGCTGTAGGGAACGGCAGACGCCACATTCGCAGCAGAGGATACACTACAGTACATTTTAAATGCAAAATTAGCGATGATACAGCTTTGTGTGAGATTTCGTGCTTCTAAAAGATATTTTGAACACCAGTTTGCCTGTTATGTCTGAGCTGCTTTAAAAGGAATCTAATTTGTTGGCCAGTCCGATATTCTGGAAGAGACGAGGATGTAAAATGCAACTCACAGTAAAGGTGAGGCCGATGTCATCTGCCGGAGGAGCTACGCACAACATGGACAGTGCTTTCGTTGGAAAAGATGTACCTGTAACTGGAAACTATTATTCTGTTCTTCTGCACCAGCTCGCTGGAAAAAATTCCTGATCTGAGGTCAGGATTGCGAAAGAAAATCATTTAATCCATTGAACCTATCCATAAAACTTGATTGGAAATGGGACGTAGTAAAGGGGCGTTTTAAGAGGAAACGTGAGGAAAGCTGTGGGTGATACAGCATTACGACGACTTCACTAACGATATGCAAATGCTTTTAGAAAATAGCGTAAAAAATTCCACATTCATTCTACTGGCATTTCATTTTAAACTGCAATATGACAGCAGATAAAACACAACACCTACACCGAGCAAGGTGGCGCAGTGGTTAGCACACTGGACTTGCATTCGGGAGGATGATGGTTCAATCCCGCGCCCGGCCATCCTGATTTAGGTTTTCCGTGATTTCTCTAAATCGCTCCAGGCAAATGCCGGGATGGTTCCTTTGAAAGGGCACGGCCCCCTCCTTCCCCATCCTTCCCTAATCCGATGAGAACGATGACTTAGGTTTTTTGTTTGGTCTCTTCCCCCAAACAAACCAACCCAACAACACCTACGTATTCGTAGGGAATGCATGATCCTTTCTACCACCTCACTACGTTTGCACTTTTGTTTCCGACAGGTAGTACGAGCAAACTTCAATATGAGAAAAAACTATCTATCTCTGCGTACAGCTTAATTTTGCAAAAAGTCGCTAACGCTAGTCTTAATTTTATACGATAAACTGTGATCACTTCTTTGGCCCTGGTAAAAATCATTCTTAGACCACCACTGGACATACAGTACTTCTGAGAATAGAAATAACGAGTAATCGGAAGAATCATCTCACTGGGTTTCAGAACACTGGGAGCTCGTATAGTCGAGGTGGCACAATACGATCCGATGGAAGGAATATTAGGGGAGACCCCGTCGAAGACAACGTCATTAGTGCCGGAGCGCAAGCTCGGATTGAGTAGAGGACGGAACTTTCCTTAAAATTCCGTCATTTATGGCTTCTCGTTATTTCTTATGAAGAACACTACCCAGCATTTAACTGCGATACTAACTTTTTTTAAAAAAGTTTGAAAGTCCTTCTTCTGGATTACAAATTTCCAGCTTCGTTGAATGTTTAGTTTTTTCCTTACAATTTTTAATGACTATTGGATTTCGCAAAAAAAATATAAAAGTTTATCAAAGTCAGAATAGATTTTTTACATTCTACTCCCCTATTCTCCTTTCAGTAGCTGAAAACTTAGTCTCAAACCATAATTATAAATTGTTACACAATTTTTTTCACATAGTATACACTTTGAAACAAAACTCTTTGCATATGTCGATTTTGCACTCGCTGCTAGTATGATGGGTCTCTTACTGCATTCTTTCCTGTTTACCTATAACAAACAAAACATGTGTTTTATGATTTAGGAAATGAAGAAACATCAGAAAAGAAAATAAACAGTTGTTTCGGCAGACGTTTAAGGAAGTCAAAACGAGGTATACTAGCTTGATGTTTGATGTAATTTTTATTGCACAAAGACTGCATCATCATATGAATCGTGGGTATCATCATCCTCACAAAATCTTGGCCCAAATGACGTAAAATTTGGTTGTCCGTAAAAAAAATGAAGAGGAACCATATGTTCCGTTTCTTTACATAGTGAACGAACAGCAGCCGCCCTCCATCAGCTTAGTCTTAGTTGGCAGTGTTAACATCACTAGAACTATAGAACTCGTCAGTCTTTTTACCGTGTCCACGCTGTGCAGCTGCCTTCATAGCGGCATAAAGCGCCGTGGCGAACTCTCAAGGTGTGCGTCGACGTTTCAAGCTCAGAAGCATTGCGACTCGCTACGTAAGGTGTTAAGGCGCCGGTGTGACACTGGGTGTGCGACGCCCTGCACACAGCTCTACACGACTTTTCTCGCTTTTCCAGGAAGCGCTGCGTGGTGACAGGTGTCACCGGGATCGTATGTGGGAGCAGCCGTAACAGTCCCGCGGTTTGCTCCACCCACTCGTCGCGACTCGCTCGTTACCAGCTTCCTTGTGAGCTCGCCGCAGTGGGCCTGTAGCGTGAAGACTCCTGCCCAAGAAAACGTGCAAGGCTCTCAGCAGAAACGGCAGCATATGAAGCTTCTCTGCTCCGTACTACTTTACACTGTCACAAGTTGCAAGGGAACTCTGCTTGCTATGATCGTTATTTTTAAAAAAAAAAGGTTCAAATGGCTCTGAGCACTATGGGACTTAATTTCTGAGGTCATCAGTTCCCTAGACCTACTTAAACCTAACTAACCTAAGAACACCACACACATCCATGCCCGAAGCAGAATTCGAACCTGCGACCGTAGCTGTCGCACGGTTCCGACTGTAGCGCCTAGAACCGCTCGGCCACTCCGGCCGGCTGATCTTTATTCGCTTTGAATTAAATAGTGTAGATGCATTGCAAAAATTAAGTTTGTTTTCCGACATTGAGAGAACTAGGCATCCCATATTGAAAATGTCACCAGAGAAAACACCTGTAAGAAAAAAAAGGACGCACCACGAAGGGATTATCCAATCGGAGCGGAAATCGGTAGACGTGATATATATGTACAGACAAAACAAATGATTACAATTTCAGAAAAATGGATGATTTATTCTAGAGAAAGAGTGTCGCAAAATGAGCAAGTCAGTAACGCATTGGTCTACCTCTATTCGGTTTGACATTGATTGACAGTTGTTAGATGTCCTCCTGAGGTATATCGTTCCAAATTCTGCCCAACTGGCGCGTTAGATTGTCAAAATCCCGAGATAGCTGGAGGTCCCTGTAGATAATGCTCCAAACCTTTTCAACAGAGGAAAAATCCGGTGACCTTGCTGGCCACAGTAGGGTTAAGCAAGCACGAAGACAACAATAGAAACTCTTATCGTGTGCGGGTGGACATCATCTCGCTGAAACCCAAGCCCAGGATGGCTCGACATCAAGGGCAGCAAAACGGGGCGCAGAACATCGTCGACGTTCCATTGTGCTGTAAGAATACCACGGATGACAACCAAAGGGGTAATGGTGTGAAGTGGAATAGAACCCCAGACCAACGCTACTTGTCGGGCGACAGTTGGGTTGGTGACCCACTGCTGTTCGGGGCGTCTCCAGTCAAGTCTTCGCTGGTATTTGGGGCTGAATTCGAAGCAGACTCATCAGTGAGGACAATTCTTCTCCAGTCAATGAGATTCCATGCCCAGTATGCCCGACACCATTGCAAACGGGCGTGTTGGTGTACAGAGGTCAATGGTAGTTGGCACAAGGGATGCTGTGAGCTCAGCTCCCTCTCTGTGATCCACTCCATTATTCCTTTCTAGTGACTTAATCACCACATTAGAAGAAACCCACTGTATGCTTTAGAGTGCTGTAGATGGAGTAGAGCTGGTACTAGGCGGTCACGTGATCTACGGCAGTGAAGTGGGGTGTTTGCGTGTCAGTCGGTTGTGTGGAATCGGTGCAGTAAGCGGGTCGACGTGACAGAATGGAGCTCTCGTGTTCGGACGTGCCCATAACCACGCAGTGAATGAAGTGCCCGGTTTTGTTGGTGTATCTTAGCGTGTACATGGGATGGTGTACCACTCGCAGCCATGTAACACAGCGAAAGAACAATTGTAAAAAGGTTTAATATTTGGAATGGGCTTCGTTGCTAAAGGTCATGGCTCACAGCAGCATATAATGCTGCGCGTCTTCAGTGGACCAAACAACATAGAAACTGGACAGTAGTTGACTGGAGACGCGGTTGGATGAGTCTCGATTTTGCCTCTTGCCAGATGATGCCAGACGTCGGATGCACCGAAACCTGCCGAAGATGGTTATCTGCTGTTCTAGTGCTGCTTTTAATACCATGGAACTGTCTTTCACGAGAGTGAACATTCCAATCTTAGAACATAACAGGCGTCGTCACAGTGCTTCATACGTACGTTCCTTGTCTGACGAACATTTAGGCACCCTGACGCTCTTCGATTCGACTGGCCTGCTACATCTGCCGATCTTTAAGTCCATGGGAAAAATCTAAAAATCTTTAGAATAGTAGGTGCATTGTAGTCATAAGCATCCTCACAAATTGATAGCTCTGCAGGATCTAATCATCAATGAACAGCTTAAGCTGGATATAGCATAGCCGAAGTAATTTCGTGGCGCTCTTCCTCATAGGTAAGGTGATTTTTCAAGAGTAGAGGCGGTGCCCAACTCGGTATTAACGTAGACGTATCCTTGGAGTGATGGTTTAGTCCAGTGTGCTTATAGTCCTCAAATAGATGCCGGACACGAACAGAAATTTCCCGTTTTTGTTTTGTCACGTATGCGATGATTTTTTTAGAAATCGAGCACAAGATCACTTCAACATGGCGGAAGAGATGAGCCAATTGTAGGAGAAACCACTCCAGAGTTTCCATCAAGCGCTTTACAAAATCTTTGAGAAACCTAAGTCATATGCCTCGAAACTGCACGAACATAGCTTCTCTAGATGTGTGTACAGAAGGAACAGCAAAACAGAAAAGCTACAAAGAGCCCATAGGCGAGTTTATGAGAAGCTGCTTTGTTCTGTATGTAAAATCATCGCCGGCCGCGGTGGCCGTGCGGTTCTAGGCACTCCAGTCCGGAGCCGCGCTGCTGCTACGGTCGCAGGTTCGAATCCTGCCTCGGGCATGGGTGTGTGTGATGTCCTTAGGTTAGTTAGGTTTAAGTAGTTCTAAGTTCTAGGGGACTAATGACCACCGCAGTTGAGTCCCATAGTGCTCAGAGCCATTTGTAAAATCATCGATTTTTTAGTGACAGAATTTCAAGATGTGTAACGTAAATTTCCGCCACAAAAGTCTGTCTTGTGATCGTTCTGTAGTGATTGGAGATTGTTCTTCAGTGTGGACTCTGTACTGAAATTTTTTCCTATCTTCAAATTTCTTGAGGCTAAAATTTGACTGGTGCGTATCTTCCAAATGGCAGCGGTTTAGTAGCTGGCATTCTCGCATAATGCTGTAGTTCGCAGATTAGAAATTCCAGATTTCTTGCCCCTCTGGGGAGGGGAGGATTTCCAGTTTATACATAACATTAAAACTGGCAAAATTGCACCGTCTCTACTACTTCTGTACCGTTTTTCGCGAGTGGCTTCTCAGGAAAGGTCACATCATGAGTGGATGTTTATAGTCCTTATTCTTCCAAAGAGGAATTTTTAGTTTCCTCAAGACATTTGCTTTGTTAAATTTCCACATGGGTGCCATGTATAGCATCAACAATCGTCTCAATGACACATTGTTTCTATCATGCGTAGCTTATGTCTACTGGTTAAAATCAAGGCACTTCCTGGGGTAAACAATGTTCATTATATTATGCAAAAAAAAGAATCAAGGATATGATCTGGAGTCAGCTACGCCGGAGACTCTCCTTACGCAATCTACCACTGGTAAAATACTTCCATCAACACGTTTCGGATTGCCAGGTGAATGAAAGGCTAGAGCTTAACCTCCTTTCGACAACGAGGTCGTTAGCGCAAGAGTGAGAAGAAAGAGGAGGAAGGACAGGTGGAATAGGTCGTGCACTACTGAGGGAACCACCCTTGTAGTTTCTTCAGGTGGTGTAAACAAACTATGGAAAACCTAGTTCACAATGGCCTGGAGAGGATTTGGATTGGTTTCCACTCTGATACATTGGCCGATGTGGCGGAGTGGTTAAAACACTGGATGTACAGTCGACAGGGATAGTGTCCAAATTCACACTTAGGTTTCCATGGTTTGCTTAAAATGTTTGAGACGAATTTCAGCGTGGTTCCTTCGAAAAGGAAGTGGCAGATTTCCTTCGCTGCCGCCGCCGTCTTTCTAAAAATTGTGTTCCATCTCTAATGACCACGACGTCGACGGAATATCAACCCTAACATTACTTTCTTCTTTTCCACCCGGATATCAACTGACATGATTGTCGAGACGTATACTTATTTCTGCTGCGTTGTGGGCTGTAAGAGAACTTGCGTTAAATAATATGCTCCTCAAATTTAGAGTCCCTCTAGGAATAATGCCAGATGACTCCCCTATTTGGAAGAATGAATGTGTTCAGCTGGCGTTGAGTTTGTGCCCGAGGCTGCCAATCGCAGAGGGTGTAAATAAAGCATAGCGGAATCGAAGTTGTCCGGCCAGCAGTAGGCGCACAAACCGGAAAGTGCGGCAATTAGTTCAAGGCGACTGCAGCCAGACAGCGCTAACGGTGCCCAGCCAACTGATCTGCCCCGTGTGGAGACGGCTTGCCCGCCATTTGTACTGATCCGGGGTACGATAGGAGCACCAGCGTCTCTCTAAATTCACACCAGGTAGAATCGCTCAGCTTGTGACGACGCTCGTCAATACACGTGATTTAACCAAAACTGATCTGTGATCCGTCTAAGGCATTGTCTGTGCAAATCACATCGTTCGTCTGGAGAACCTCCAAGTTCCTTGAAGTGTGATGAGTAAGTGATTCGTTTCATATTTAACAGTGTAAGTAGGCTGTTTAGGTTGTTTATTGGTAACGCCACCTCTGTATGAAAATCACTGGCTGTGCTGTGTGCAGTCTGTGGCTGCTTTGCATTGTTGTAATACTCGCCATTGTAGTGTTAGGCAGCTGGCTGTGAACAGCGCGTAGCGTTGCGCAGTTGGAGGTGAGCCGCCAGCAGTGGTGGATGTGGGGAGAGAGATGGCGGAGTTTTGGAATTTGTCATGAACTGCTATATTTATACATGATGATATCAAGGTAAATACATTGTTTGTTCTCTATTAATATCTTTCATTTGCTAACTATCCCTATCAGTAGTTAGTGCCTTCCATAGTTTGAATCTTTTATTTAGCTGGCAGTAGTGGCGCTCGCTGTATTGCAGTAGCTTGAGCAGCGTTGATTTTTGTGAGGTAAGTGATTTGTGAAAGGTATAGTTTAATGTTAGTCAGGGCCATTCTTTTGTAGGGAATTTTGAAAGTCAGATTGCGTTGCGCTAACAAAATATTGTGTGTCGGTTTAAGCACAGTCATGTAGAATTGTTCAAAGGGGACGTTTCAACAGGTAAGAAACAAAGGATGATACTAGATAGCTCATGTAACACACACGATACATCCTCTTCTCAATGGGAGTAGATTACTACTGCCGTTCCACAGGATGAATTCTGAGACAGATCGTGCTCTTGCTACATGCAAACGATCTTCCATAATGCACTTAAAAAGCAAAACGATTGCTCTTCGGTGATGATGAAAGCTTCAAAGTCAAGCCCAACAGAGTTTCAACAGCAGAACGAGCAATAAATGAAATATTCAAAAGCTTTATTGTTTATTTTTCGATAATAGTCTGTCACTCGACGTACAAAAAAAACCACAGTTCACTCAATTCTCTACAAGGCAAGATACCTTCGTAAATAACCTCCATTATCTAAAACTTAAGCTTTCTCTTGCCCGGAAAGGAGCAAAATATAAAGCCATAAAAATATTTGACGTCACCCTGGTGAATTAATGGTACTGACAGATAGTAAAAGTTTTCAAAAGGAATTGAAACATTTTCTACACCGCAGCTTCTTCGAATCCATAAATAAATTTGGGCTGCATTTTTCAAACTTTCTATAGACTAAGATTGAAACAAAAAAGTCTAGTTATATAAATGGTGAACATGTGACTATGTTTTCACACAGAAAATTTATAATATTTGTGAACCTACTAACACGTTTCACGTTGTGGCGAGCTGTTGCGTCTGTGATCTGCGGAACACGTAAGAAACCAAACCAACTAAACTCTAGTTCTGTCATGAACTAAATGCACGCTTTTTTAAAAAAAAAAATAACAATTTAACAACGATATAAACTGTTAACAGTTTACTAGGCATAGGGGGGGGGGGGACGTGACATTTGTGCTGACAACCGAATCATGCCATTGAAGAAAACAAAAAGATCAAATCGTTCCTTGTTTCAAATTCGGCCACTTTGAGGTAATCGATTTCCAACGTTCTCGAAGACTATCGGACATTGACTAACACCTTCTGAATATAGCAATACGTGATAAACAGTCATTCATTCACAAAAGTAAGACATCATGCATTATGACCAGTCGACCATTGTCATATATTTCTTTCGACCGGGAAGGTTCAGAAATCAGACGTGTGAGAACCACGCGCTTAAATTGGAAATGGCAGTAATCCTGGGGAAGCAATTTGCCCTGTACGCTATGATTTTTCTGATGAATATCTCCGGCGATCGCTAATGAATGTTTCTGCCAAAAAATACAGAATCTTTCCGCATATAACAGACGCAATTATAACATGATACGTATAAATGACAACCCGAGACCGCTTATTCGGATGCATGGTTGATGTGATTTTATACTCTTCAGTCTATAGATATTATGCTTTCGTGAATCACGTGTAGTTCTCAGACCAATTGTTAAAAGAATCCTTTCGATAGCTTTGATAATTTGCCAACTTCGCTTGATGACAAACTTTAAACTGGCTGATGTCTTTAAGTGTTTGATGAAGAAACCTTATTTTGGGAAAAGTAATAAATAATATACAATCACATTTGATATATTAATTTCTGGATGTTGGGTTGCTCGAATTCAAGTTTAGTCATAACCGAGAAACCTAAAAATTCCTTTATGAAGCGAATACTATTCCTAATTTCTGCAGTACCATGGGTTTATAACATACGAGACTTAAGCGTAATACTAGTGGACAATGGTATAAACAATATGTAGTGAACAGGATAAAGAATCTTAAACTCTCTTACAGTCCAAACCACCAAGACTCTCTCGCTAACTATGGAGTCCGCCTAGAACTAATACAGTTGAATGACTAGCGAAAAGTGGAGCATGAAACATCTGCACTCTTTGAAAGAGGAAACTCAGTTGATGCTTACCGCTGTTTCGGAAAAACCTTCCGTAGAGATAACAGACCACCTTGGGCCTATCTAATGGAGACGATTCACATATAAGCTTTCAGAATACATGTATGTTTATCAGTAAATCAGTAGAAGTCCTAGACCACCGTCAAAATATTCAAAATTGTTTAGAGAGCATGAAAGAAAGGATGCTTAACTTCGAGATGTCTTATATGTTAAGCAAGACGAACAACGTTTTGCTAGAGGAATGTCGCACTATTCGATATCAAATTTTCAACTGTTTGTATATGGTTATAATCTCGGTGCGTTCGATAGGTAGCAGCCGAAATATTACTCGCTGTATTAGCGTCATGTGAGAGTTATTGCCACCTACGTTAAGGTTGGACTTGTTCACCATAATTTATTTCGTGATAACTATATTCGTGGTAAAGAAGTAGAACACATGTTTTTCACAATGATACCACAAAGTGTCAGATTTTTAGATACCACGTTCTACTGTTTTCACATACGAGTACATACCACATTCACTAAACTTTAAAATGAAGTTAGAACGCTTACAATCATTAAATATTGACAAACACAGTTACATTAAACGGATGAGGACTTTCTCATTGTAAAATTGGTTTCAGTTTTTTCGAATGCTTGATTTACAGTGCAGTATTTAAACCCGTATTTGAAAGTGTATGATACCGATAAAATTTCAGTGTAAGATTTTCCCGACTTACTAAATCCAAGGAGACTAAACAGAGATACGATATAATTCTCATCACCTTTGGTTTCTTCAAGTCAAACAGAGCTGTAATTAAAACACAGAACCTTTATTCGGATGTAGCGCGGTTCAAAATCTGTTCCCCCATCCCACAGCCATAATGATTAAAGTTGTTAGTAGGTTCCATAGGTCGATTGAGATGCTACCTTAAACAAAGCCGTAGCGAATTTCTTGTTCTAGACTTGTGCAGCTGTGCTTATGCCTCATTTGTGATGATCTTAACATCGATAGCGCAATAGGGCAGGACAAACGATACTTGCTATCGAACGGGCCAGAGATTTCCCGATAAGCCGCAGAACTCGATACGATATCTAGCACTGCTCTGGCGATCACGCGACAAATGGCTCTGAGCACTATGGGACTTAACATCTGTGGTCATTAGTCCCCTAGAACTTAGAACTACTTAAACCTAACTACATCACACACATCCATGCCCGAGGCAGGATTCGAACCTGCGACCGTATCAGTCGCGCGGTTCCGGACTCAGCGCCTAGAACCGCGAGACCACCGCGGCCGGCGATCACGTGACATGTGAGTGCTAGACACAACCGAGAGATTACATATTATTCACAACACGAAGCTGAAACTCTACTTAAAAATCGGCAATATCGTAAAATACAGGAGGAGACATCATTAATTCCTACCATGATACGAACTCCTAATGTATTTAAACAAGAGTTATCATAGGATATGTACAAATATATAAAAATTACGGTTATTTTCAGGTATAGTTAACAGTTAAAGGCCAAAATCTTGTTCTTCAAACAATATACGTGACCGTTGACTCTGAACCGGCCACAAGAGGAAATAAAGTTTACTTTCGTCAATGGAGACCATAATAGCTTAGCAAATGTGCTGGAAACAAACATTTCTATCAAACACTTTTTAGTGTGCTTGAGAATGAGAGTGTGTCATTCACCAACAAAAAATAGGAATTAAATGCCTAATAAACTAAATAAATAATTCATTGTCTTTAATTCCAATCGCGAGAAATAAATTACAGCGACAAGACACGTAGTGGGGATAGTATCAACAAACGGCGCTAGATAGTGGGACAAGCGAAAGTTATGAGGATTACAATGAATAGTGACTGTGATCTTTATCAGTTACTAGCGATGAAACCCCGTGTTGTTTATAGCTGTGCGTCCACTCCCGTACCACGCAGTGTCTGGCGTTGCGCTTAATATTTATGACGTCATATCTCCTGAAGTATGTGTCGTATAATGATATAATTCTGTAGGTATTTACAGCGGAATATGTGGATGCTTAGTGCAAAAAGCGTTGGGAATGGAGTTCGTAGTAGCGAAGTAATAAATTTAAATGTCATGCACGATGCTGCAGTTTCTCGCGCACCTCACTGTCTATGACGTCATATCACCTAAAATATGTGTCATACAATGATACAGTTTTGCAGCTATATTCAGTGATATATGTGCATACTGTCTGTAAAATGTCGCGAATTCAGTTAGTAGTAAAGAAGTAATAAATTATAATTTCGTGCTTCATGTGATACTTTTGCTGCGTGAACAGTCGAAAAGTAATAAATGATAGACATTTCCCCTTTCATCATTTTTTAGGTATTATCAGCGACAAAAAAATCCTAGAGGTTTGAAAAAATAAAGTTTGTTGCAAGTCGCAAAGTCTATCATTCTCAAATACTGGACGAGTAAAGTCTGGTAATCCACGCGTCTTGGGCTACGCTTCTTTTCCACACATCCCCATCCCACCCCTTCGATAGGTAGGCGGTTCCTACCCCCACAGCGACCATCACCTGATAGTAGGTAGGTGTGTATGAGGTTTGGTTGAAATTGAAAATTAGTCCAGTGGTTTAGGAGGAGATAGGGAACGAAACACACACACACACACACACACGCACACACACACACACACACACACACACACGTACAATATTATTAGATTTCATCGACCATCAATAAAACTTTCTTCCGTTCTTACTGTCTTATATACTTACTTACCCATTTAAACTGTCTTGACTGTTTAGGGCGGAAACAACCGTAATGACGAAAAAATCATTAAAGCAGCAAGACACGTGTGGATAGTACCAACAGTATTCTCTAGACGCGAAGCCAACAAACGCTTAAGCAGACCTTGAGATTTCCTGAGTTGAGCTGTGACGTGAACTAATCAAGCTGCTGGAGTAATTGTCAAGCACACTTCTACGGGACAATAAACAGAACAAAATTACATGTCGTCAGACTGAGACATTTTAACTATGCATCTGTGAATAATTCCACAGGAAACATTTACCAGTAGCGTTTTGATCTTTAGATATTCATTTGTGCATTAGCTAGCTTTCTAGCTTCGCCCCGCGGGATTAGCCGAGCGGTTTAAGGCGAAACAGTCATAGACTGTGCGGCTGATCCCGGCGGAGGTTCGAGTCCTCCGTCGGTCATGGGTGTGTGTGTTTGCCCTTAGAATAATTTTGGTTAAGTAGTGTGTAAGCTTAGGGACTGATGTCCTTAGCAGTTAAATCCCATAAGATTTCACACAAATTTGAATTTTTTTTTTCTAGCTTCAGTAGGCTCGTCGTCAGGTGGAGAAATTCACATTCACCCTGTAATCCTAGCAGAAATTGTAGTACTGACGAAAACAGATGTCTCCGTATCTGTTACTACACTGAAGCAGGAAAACTAGAATCAGAATAGTCATTATTTCTTAAGCGTCGTAGAAGAGAGGCGAGTACGGTAAAATAATTAACAACTGACAATATTCGGTTATTTGTACTGTATAGTGCTTTTGATGTAAACCAGTTAGCAGGCTACTGCAGCGGAATATTCCTTGATACGAAACTTCCTGGTAGATTAAAACACTACGGCCGGCCAGGTCTCGAACCCGGGACCTTTGACTTTGACGGGAAAGTGTTCTAACCAAATGAGCTACCCGTCCTCACAGCTTTACTTCCGGTAGTACCTCAGCACTTGCACGCGAAAAGCTAAGGCCCAGGGTTTGATTCCCATACACTTTTAATGTACCAGGAAGTTGTGTAATATGATTTCTGGCTGCATTTAGGTGCATTCCCTGCTGGTTCCAGTTTCTCCTGATATCGTGGAGCAACTAAGGTTTAGTTATCAATTAGCTTTATGCGTCAAACATTGAACACGAATAGAGTGTGTGTGTGAGAGAGAGGGGGGGGGGGGGTGGAATATGTTGTGCAAGTCTGCTACTGTAGTAAAATCCATTCTGCAGAACGACAACAAACATTGCCGTCGTAGCTGTCGTCGATTGCTGCATGAAGTTTGCAAATGACCCTTCTGTAGGTCGACTTAACCCTGGAACGATGCCAGCGGTGCTGTTCCACTGCAGCTGCAACAGTAACAAAAACATCAACAACAGTTGTGGGTACAGCTTGAACAAACGTGAGGTGCTAAGGGCAGCAATGTGCTGCGTTGGTTTTCGGGGGTGGGGATGGGAGCAAGGGAGGGAGATGGAAGAAGACGGAGAGAGAGGGAGATCGACGTCGAGGACATACTAGACTTCAAGCAGTACATTATATTTCATTTTCCGAGTCACACGTTTCCTAGGTTAGACTAAACCTAGAACTAATGCCAGAGTGGTGTCTTAAATGGGCGACGACGCACTGGTTCCCCATCCTTGTCTTATCTGAGCTTGTGTTCCGTCTTTCACGAGCTCATCATCTGCAGGGCGTCTTTCTTCAAACATTGCTTTCCAGATGCGACAGGAATTCCTCTCTGTCGTCAACATCAGTTGAAACGAACACGAATTTATGTACTTGCTTATGTGCGACTGTAGGTTTGCATGTGATTGTCGATCTGGAGACAACTTTAGCAGTTTAGAGGGTAAGAGGAAGGAGCTACTATCAACTGACGATTGATAAGTATCGCTGTCGAAATTACTGTATCAGAAAAAATTTTCCCTGGGCGGTAGGGAATACTGAGAAAAAAATCTTCACAGTCGTAAAGTCAAAGGTGAACCTAATAAATGTATTAGACTTTATTCTGTTGCCGTGAAATATGACACAGCTGAATGAGGAAAGAAGCTTCAACACAGAAGTTATTCTAACTTTTCGTAGGGAGATACAATTACGGTCATTACGGCTGATGAGTCATACTGAATTTGCCTCCCAATAGTGCAGATCATCCTGCTGTGTACAGTACGTCGCTAAATAAAGTAACTCTGTGTGTTGAAGCTAACAGTATCTTCAACGTCTCTCTATCCCTCATATATAGGCAAATGAAGTCCTGAGATGACGGGAAAAGTTTTCTCTGAAGAAGCACTTAGATGTTTGAGCTGTTCTTCCGCGAACCCGTACTGGCGTTATGCAAACACCAACTTGAAGTAAAGACATCTGGCCAGCGAGTGGACTTTCCCATTGCTTCAGTCAAGTTACACGGCTTAAGAAGTGTGACAGATTCACGTGAAAGATATACAGCTAATTTAGGCGTATTGTGTTCGTTGGGTTTATCCCAGTCGTCCTCTTTTGCAAAGGACAAGCAACTGAAAATTTAAATTAAATCCCATAAAACGTAAAATCTTAATTTATTGATGTCTGAAAAAATAAGATTTATTACGAAAAATACATCAATGGAAAATAAGGCTCACAGTGACAATTTATCAGTTCTACCCTTTTCCTTGATTACGAGTTTGCCATTTTTGAAACATTAAATTTTGTGAAGGTAACTGGAGAGTTAACAAAGTCACATTTCTTTAATTTATTTCGGGTGTGTGAACAATATTTCGACGCAACACTATGTGAGTATTTGTAGTTTATGTCAGATGTGGAACCAAGGGGGAGGGGCACCCAGAAAGCAAAACCGCTGTATTAAGCAGCGATGAAAACAAGTTATTCTGATTATATTGAATCATTTTACATATTTTGTAGTCGTCGTTAAAACGCTAGGCTTTTGTGACACATGAAATGTGGAGGTGACGACAAATTATGTACAAATAATTTTTTGGGAGGGTAAAGGGGAAGCACAGTGAAAAAGTAACACCACCCCTCACTCCCTCCTCCTCCTCCCACCCAGAACTGAATCCTGTATCGTACCTGATGTGTATCGTTGTCCTTATCATGCATACACTCGTGTCTTCTTGATTGAGGCTCAATAGCACGGCACACGTTACTTCTAGCATCACACCCACAAATAGCATACCTCCTATACTACTTTTTGCTGCATCGTTTACCAATTTAATTTCCTCAGCGTCTTCTGATTTAATTCGGCTACATCCCATTACCTTTGTTTTACTTTGTTGATTTTCATCTTATCATCTCTTTTGGACACATTATACTCTCTGTACAACTACTCTTCGTAGTCCTTTGCTGTCTCTGACAGCACTACGTCAGTGGCAAAATCAGTTTTTTTTCCCTGAATTGTTGTGCCTTTTCCCTTGTTTCCTTTTGTTGTTTCTCAGTGTACAAATTGAATAACGTAGAGGATAAGCTACAACCCCCTCCCATACTCTTCTCGACCACTTCTTCTCTTTCAGGTCCGTCGACTTTTATAGATGCGGTTCGGTTTCTGTAGAAGTTGTAAATAGCTTTTCGCTCTCTTTACTTTGTCGCTGCAACCTTCGAAATCTGAAGGAGTGTATTCCAATCAACATTGCCATAAGTTTTCTTGAAACCCACAAATGTCGTAAAACCAAATTTGCCCGTCTGTAATCCATCTTTCAAGAGAAGTCGTACCGTCAGTATTGCCTCAGGTGTTTCTACATTTCTCTGGAATCCAAACTGATCTTCCCCGACGTCGGCTTCTACCAGTTTTTCCATATTTCTGTAAATAATTCGTGTTAGTATTTTGTAACCATGACTAATTAAAGTGATAGTTCGGTAACATTCAAACCTGTCAGTACCAGCTTCTATTTTTTTGGAATTTGGATTATTACATTCTTCTTGAAGCTGATGGTATTTCGCCTGTCTCATTTATCTTGATTACCGTATGGAAGAATTCTGTCATGGCTGGATCTCCCAAGGATATCAATAGTTTTGACGAAATGTCGTCTCCTCCAGGGGCCTTGTTTCGAATGAGGTCCTTCAATGCTCTGTCGAATTATTTTCGCAGTATCATGTCTCCCTTCATTACGTCCTCTTCCATTTTTGTAATACTGCCTTAAATTTCATTTCCCTTGTGTAGCCCCTGTATATATTTCCTCCAGCTTCTCATCTTTGAGGAGTATTGGTTTTCCATCTGAGCTTTAGATATTCATACAGATATTTTACTATAAAAGTACAGCGACCAGCATGCATATTGGCATAAATAAAACGCATTTAAAAAAGTGGCTGCTCGCTGTATTTTTATAGTAAAATATCATTATCCACGGCCACGGATAATAACAAATTGTTATATTCATACAGCTGCTTTTCTGTTTTCTGAAGGTCCCTTCAATTTTTCTGTAGGCGGTATCTATCTTACCCCTAGTTACACATGCTTCTAGAGACTTATATTTGTCATCTAGCCATTCCTGCTTAGTCATTGTGCGCTTTCCTTCAACCTCATTTTTATGCGTCTCTATTCCCTTTCACCTGCTCCGTTTTCTGTATTTTTATATTTTCTCCTTTTCTCAGTTAAATCCAGTGTCTCCTTTGATATACGAAGGTTTCTCTTTCATCTCTCAATGCTACCCACACGTCTTCTATTCTTTTTCCCAGTTTCAGTCGATGGCTGCCCGACGCTCCATTCGAAACCCTCAACCATCTGTTTCTTTCCATTTATCCATGTCTCCTAGTATTCCTACCTTTTTGCAATTTTTTCAGGTTTTAATCTTACGCGCATAACTCCGCTAATGGGCTAAGCAGTGTACATTTGCGTAGTGTAACTTCCTCATTTAGAACATGCTTTCCTTCTGCTATTGTCCTCTGCATGTGGCCGCTTTCTTCTGTGGTGCACTCAGTGGGTGCTCCTGAGGTGCTAACGTGACACCGTCTGGCGCGGGCGCCCCCTGGAGGCCGTTGTCCGGCGCGCCGCAAGCGGCCTTGACCCTCCCCCCCCCCCCCCTCCCGCCCTCCTTCACCCAGTGGGCGCCTATGCCGCGCCGTGCTGCGTTGCCTGGTAACAGGCGCTCACCTGTTCCTTCTGATGCACGCACTGCACCCGCTCGTGACAAATGACTAGCGTAGAAATCATACAGCCGTGAAAGCAGTAAAGGAAACAAAAGAAAAATTTGGAGTAGGAATTAAAATTCAAGAAATAAAAACTTTGAGATTTGCTGACGACATTGTAGTTCTGTCAGGGACATAGAAGACCTGGAGCGGCAGGTGAACGGAATGGACTGTGTCTTGAAAGGAGGATATAAGATGAACATCAACAAAATCAAAAGGATGATAATGGAACGTTGTCGAATTAAGTCGGGTGATGCTGAGGGAATTAGATTAGGAAATGAGAGACTTAAAGTAGTAGATAAGCTTTGCTATGACGGAAGTAAAATAACTGATGATGGTCGAAGTAGAGAGGATATAAAATGTAGACTGGCAATGGCAAGGAAAGCGTTTCTGAAGAAGAGAAATTTGTTAACATCGAGCATAGATTTAAATGTCAGGAAGTCTTTTGTGACAGTATTTGTATGAAATGTAGCAATGTATGGAAGTGAAACATGGACGATAAATAGTTTAGACAAGAAGAAAATAGAAGCTTTTGGTTCAAATGGCTCTGAGCACTATGGGACTTAACATCTGAGGTCATCAGTCCCCTACAACTTAGAACTACTTAAACCTAACTAACCTAAGTACATCACAAACATCCATGCCCGAGGCAGGATTTGAACCTGCGACCGTAGCGGTCGCGCGGTTCCAGATTCAAGCGCCTAGAACCGCTCGGCCACACCGGCCGGCTAGAAGCTTTTGAAAAAATGTTAAAATGTGTGTGAAATCTTATGGGGCTTAACTGCTAAGGTCATCAGTCCCTAAGCTTACACACTACGTAACCTAAATTATCCTAAGGACAAACATACACGCCCATGCCCGAGGGAAGACTCGAACCTCCGCCGGGACCAGCCGCACAGTCCATGACTGCAGCGCTAATCCCGCGCGGCTGGGAGCTTTTGAAATGTGGTGCTACAGAAGAATGCTGAAGATTAGATGGGTAGATTACGTAGCTAATGAGGAGGTACTGAATAGAATTGGGGAGGAGAGGAATTTGTGGCACAACTTGACTAGAAGAAGAAATCGGTTGGGAGGACACGTTTTGAGGCATCAAGGGATAATCAACTTAGTTCTGGAGGGAAGCGTGGAGGGTAGAAATCGTAGAGGGAGACCAGGGCATGAATACACTAAACAGATTCAGAAGGATGTAGGTTGCAGGAAGTATTGGTAGATGAAGAAGCTTGTACAGGATAGAGTAGCATGGAGAACTGCATCAAACCAGTCTCTGGACTGAAGACCACAACAACAACAACAACAACAACAACAACAACTAAACCCTCACCTACGAGTATAAAATTCATATCTCTCGAACCATGTACTCGTATGTTACAAAGGTATAATTCTGCATGTATATACAATGGTATATGTGCTTACCGTCTGCAAAGTGAATTGAGAGTAGAGTTGGTAGTTGTAATGGTTTGTCCAAAAACATAAAAAGTTCTTGCAGTTTTAATCAAAATTTATGCACTTTCTAGCGTATAAATATGCCAATGTAGTACAGTTAGAAGTCCGACAAAGACTATTTGGTTCTCAGGTTCTTTCTTAATTGAAAACTATTCCTCAATTTTTTTTCACATGTAATACCACATCATAGGGGTTATTACACAGAAGAGAGCTTTATGCGCAGCACCTTTCAGAAAAAAAGACATACTAGTAGCGCTCAAAGACAATAGAGCCAAATATGAACTGCTGACAGATTGGCTCCCAACTCCCGACTGACTGCGACGCTCGTTCAGCGGAAATTTCAGTGCTGTTTATTACGTTTGCGACCCTTAGCAGATAGGATCAATAAAAGACGCAGAGAAGATCCAAAGGAGAGCAGTGCGTTTTGTTACATGTTCGCTTAGTGATTGCGAAAGCGTCATAAAAATGACGCTGCAACACAAGCATTGTATATCACTGTATGAATTAGTGTTACAGTCCCGAGATAGGGCGTTCCTAGGAGAGGGTATTCCTACAAATAGCCCACGAAAAGGAGATGAAGGTAAAATCTGAGAAATAATAGCTCATAGGGAGACTTTCTTGTTCATACTGTGCATCCTTCGGGACTGGAACAGAGAATGGGGTATGTAACAGTGATACGTCAACTGCCACCCAGAGGGTGGGTCGTGGGTAGCGGGGAGACACACACTGTGTTGTGGATTACGAAGTATAGATGGTCGGTTAGAATCGGCGATACCTGGATTATTTGCAACTGTATAAGAGTGCAGGCGCTACATACATGCATACCGATTGATGAAATTATGTGAAATTGTAGAGCACAAAATGCGAAGCTAGTAACGTACTCTTACCGAAACCGGTTATCGAAGTAAATGCTTTACTATCGATCTTGGTTTTTCCTCAGCTTTCCTTCTGAGTTTATTACACCGCAGGCGGCCCCCCGTTCTTGCTTAGCATCTTACATTATCAGAGACGCAAATACGATAGTTAGATATACACTCCTGGAAATCGAAAAAAGAACACATTGACACCGGTGTGTCAGACCCACCATACTTGCTCCGGACACTGCGAGAGGGCTGTACAAGCAATGATCACACGCACGGCACAGCGGACACACCAGGAACCGCGGTGTTGGCCGTCGAATGGCGCTAGCTGCGCAGCATTTGTGCACCGCCGCCGTCAGTGTCAGCCAGTTTGCCGTGGCATACGGAGCTCCATCGCAGTCTTTAACACTGGTAGCATGCCGCGACAGCGTGGACGTGAACCGTATGTGCAGTTGACGGACTTTGAGCGAGGGCGTATAGTGGGCATGCGGGAGGCCGGGTGGACGTACCGCCGAATTGCTCAACACGTGGGGCGTGAGGTCTCCACAGTACATCGATGTTGTCGCCAGTGGTCGGCGGAAGGTGCACGTGCCCGTCGACCTGGGACCGGACCGCAGCGACGCACGGATGCACGCCAAGACCGTAGGATCCTACGCAGTGCCGTAGGGGACCGCACCGCCACTTCCCAGCAAATTAGGGACACTGTTGCTTCTGGGGTATCGGCGAGGACCATTCGCAACCGTCTCCATGAAGCTGGGCTACGGTCCCGCACACCGTTAGGCCGTCTTCCGCTCACGCCCCAACATCGTGCAGCCCGCCTCCAGTGGTGTCGCGACAGGCGTGAATGGAGGGACGAATGGAGACGTGTCGTCTTCAGCGATGAGAGTCGCTTCTGCCTTGGTGCCAATGATGGTCGTATGCGTGTTTGGCGCCGTGCAGGTGAGCGCCACAATCAGGACTAAATACGACCGAGGCACACAGGGCCAACACCCGGCATCATGGTGTGGGGAGCGATCTCCTACACTGGCCGTACACCACTGGTGATCGTCGAGGGGACACTGAATAGTGCACAGTACATCCAAACCGTCATCGAACCCATCGTTCTACCATTCCTAGACCGGCAAGGGAACTTGCTGTTCCAACAGGACAATGCACGTCCGCATGTATCCCGTGCCACCCAACGTGCTCTAGAAGGTGTAAGTCAACTACCCTGGCCAGCAAGATCTCCGGATCTGTCCCCCATTGAGCATGTTTGGGACTGGATGAAGCGTCGTCTCACGCGGTCTGCACGTCCAGCACGAACGCTGGTCCAACTGAGGCGCCAGGTGGAAATGGCATGGCAAGCCGTTCCACAGGACTACATCCAGCATCTCTACGATCGTCTCCATGGGAGAATAGCAGCCTGCATTGCTGCGAAAGGTGGATATACACTGTACTAGTGCCGACATTGTGCATGCTCTGTTGCCTGTGTCTATGTGCCTGTGGTTCTGTCAGTGTGATCATGTGATGTATCTGACCCCAGGAATGTGTCAATAAAGTTTCCCCTTCCTGGGACAATGAATTCACGGTGTTCTTATTTCAATTTCCAGGAGTGTATTACAGTTTATCTCAAAGTCTTCGCATCAGACGTCTAGGGGAAAGGCTTTTGTTAACGGCAAAATGTTCGCTGACTTTTTCCGAAGACAATTGGAGTCCTGAGAGACGGCAGGTTATAGGAACTTTCATGCAGCTTGTTACCTATAATCCAGTCATCCGCTCCGTGTGAAAACGAATAGGCTGAGCAAAATTGAAGTTCCTGACTCGCTTCCAAATTATCTTCCACCGCTCGAAGACACTTACCCTTAAGGTGTTCTTGTTGAAAATCGTTCTGTGAATTAATGCGGTAGATGGTATGCAGATGGTGCATACCTGGTTGGTAGACTCTGCTAGTTCGGTAAAATCTCGTCGTCCCAATGCCGGTTAATTAAATAAAAATACCTCTAGTGCCGCCAGGAGATTCAGCGAATATTTTGTCTCCAACAAAAGCTGTTCCTCATGACGTGACCCTTCACCCCAAGACATTTGATGCAAAGGCTTTGAAACAACCTGTATATGTAGGTTGTAATGGGTATAAGTGGAAATATTTTTATATGTAGTACCTTAATATGTATACACATCAGTGTGTTCGTTGTTTTTTCTCTGCGTCGAACAATCTTCCCACAAACACGTCCCAAACTTCACGGCCTGACGTTTTCTGCACGGTCGTACTGCACCACTAAGTGGACTACACCTTTCAGTATAGACTAACCGTTTTGCGCCCACAGTTCAATACCAGAACTGCTCCGCAGGGGAAAATAAGCATTAATGGCTTGCTCTTGCCACATGTACAGGGTGGCGCACGAAATATGTTACCAATTGTTTCTTTCACAATTTACGACGCACATTAGATATCCCGCTGGGATCTCTACAGCAGTACCAGCAGAACTTGGAAAAACAAATGAGTTACGAAATGATGTGTAATTCACGATACTGCCGCTAGGAGACTAGTAAGCAGCAATGGCTGACAATGGAAGACTGACTACACAGCAACGATCGGCAATTGTGTTAATTTTTCATGAAACGAAAAGCCTTGTTGTGACTCCGAGGCGTTTTCGGCAACAATTTAACACACGATGGGTCCCTTGCAAGAAGACCATCCACAGGTTGTACGATAAATTTGTACAGGAAGGAGCAGTATTGGAAGCGAAGCGACCTCGGCCTAAGCCTGTTTGTTCGCTGGAGAATATTGAAGCGGTACGAGTTGCTGTACAGAGAAGTCCCAGGAAATCGTGTGGAAACGCTGCAGTGCAACTGGGAATATTCAGACGCTCCGTTCAACGCATTCTTAAAAGTGACCTCCATATGTACCCATACAAGATGACCTGTGCACAGAAGCTCACTGAAGAACACAAGCAGCAGAGACTACTGTTTGCTCAGTGGGTGGAGGAGACGGAAGAGACTCTCAACAACGTTTGGTTTTCAGACGAGGCGCATTTTCATTTAGACAGTGTGGTTAACAAACAGAATGTACGCTTTTGGGCCACTGAAAACCCACAAGTGCTTCATGAACGACAACATTATGCTACGAGGATTAGAGCGTGGGCAGAAATTTCCAGTCACGGACTTATTGGACCCTTTTTCTTTGAAGAAACTGTGAACAGCGAGCGTTATTTGAACAAGCTTCACGATAGCTTCATTCCACAGCTTCTTGCTACTGCCTTGCCCTTCAACACGCAGTGGTTCATGCAAGATGGAGCAAGGTCACATACTGCAAACACTGTGTTGGAGTTTTTACACTCAGGTTTCCAGGTCGCTTCAATGACGGACAAAATTGGCCCACCAATAGTCCAAACCTCGATCCATGTGCCTTTTTTCTTTGGGGTACCTAAAGGAAAAAAATTTCCCGAAGCGTCCACGTGGTTTAATGGAGCTCAGAAGACTTATTCTTCAAGCTTGCAGTGAAATTACGGAAGACATGTGCCGTAGGGTAATCACTAACTTCAGTGTTCGTTTGAAGGAAGTTAGGAAACGAAATGGTGGACATATTGAGCATGTGCTGAGCTAGAACAAATCTCCATGGGTTGCCCCTCATTGTAGTATATGATCCTTTCAGATTGTATTGACAATAAAGTTTATGTTCAAAAACAAAATGGTAACACATTTCGTGCGCCACCCTGTACTTGGAGGTACTAACCGACCTAAAAGCATACGGCTTGTAACTGCCACAATTATTAGTCTGGAAATGGCGTAAATTGTGATGATGTGCCTCAAGACGTGATGCGACCCGCCCTAAACGTTTGACGCAAAGACTGTAACTCTCTCTCTCTCTCTCTCTCTCTCTCTCTCTCTCTCTCTCTCTCTCTGAAGCACAAGGCTGCGTACTATAATTTAGTTAGTCGCTTTTGTTATGTTAACTATGATGTGGCTAAAATGCAGATAGGGACTGCACTAGCCCAGTTAACAATTTTCCCTAGCCTGCCAGGCGAGCTAGTATCGTGCCGACGCATAGTGCAGACTGGAGCTACAGCCGCGGGGCCGATCCGGTGCAGGAGAAACGCCAGGTACATCGCATGCGGCGGGTTTCCCCATGCCGCTTGGCGCCGCTGACGTCAGAGGCGACGCTCCAGTGTCCCTCGCACGCCGGAAGGAGCGTCGCTCGTGGGATGGTGCGCTCGGCTGCTGCACAGTAGGCGGGGGCTTGGCTGGCTGGCTGGCATACGCGTTATCGAAAAAAAATTCTGTCTTCTAGCTGCCTGTACTTGACTGGCCTAGCCTCAACGATGGCGTGAGCTTGATCATCTAGTCCTGTCTGGCAAGACCTCTCAATATTGCCGTTTCTCCCGTTTAATACACATTGTTTGCTTCCATATTCTCTTACCCTGTGTGACTCAGTGGTAATGTGCCAAACTACGAATCTTTCGATCCGTGATGAGTCCAGGGATCTCTGTCTTTCGCTTATCACTTCTATTACTTCTCGTAATGTCTGTTAATGGATCGTGGTTTGGTGTCTAAGTTAAATTATATATCGTCACATAACTGGCTGGGTAATACAGTTCAAAGATAGGAGTGAAGGCGAGGGTATACGATATCCGGTATGGCCGGCCGCTGTGGACTAGCTGTTCTAGGCGCTTCAGTCTGGCACCGCGCTGCTGCTACGGTCGCAGGTTCGAATCCTGCCTCGGGAACAGAAATGTGTCATGTCGTTAGGTTAGTTAGGTTTAAGTAGTTCTAAGTCTACGGCTCTGATGACCTCAGATGTTAAGTACCATAGTGCTTAGAGCCATCTGAACCATTTGAACGTCCGGTAGGTCCGCGCCTTGTAAAGCGCTGTGGTGTTCCACCTAGCATTCGGGAAGACAGCAGCTTTGCCTCTTTTATCGTATCCTAGGGAAAGCTTACAGAGCCTTAAGGTCGGAGATTATTTTTTACAAACCATTTTAGCACACTGGACTCGCATTCGGGAGGACGACGGTTCAATCCCGTCTCCGGCCATCCTGATTTAGGTTTTCTGTGATTTCCCTAAATCGCTTCAGGCAAATGCCGGGATGCTTTCTTTGAAAGGGCACTGCTGATTTCCTTCCCCACCCTTCCCCACCCTTCCCTCACCCGAGCTTGCGCTCCGTCTGTAATGACCTCGTTGTCGACGGGACGTTAAACACTAATCTCCTCCTCCTTTACAAACCATTTCAGTTTGTTTGGTTGGTTGGTTGATTTGGGGGAAGGGGACGAAACAGCGAGGTTATCGGTCCCATTGGAATAGGGCAGGATGGGGAAGGTAGTCGTAGTGCCCTTTCAAAGGAACCATCCCAGCATCTGCCTGAAGCGATTTAGGGAAATCACGAAAAACCTAAATCAGGAAGGTCGGACGCGCGTTTGAACCGTCGTCCTCCCGAATTCGAGTCCAGTGTGCTAACCACTGCGCCACCTCGCTCGGTCACTTCAGTTTTAATTCAGTAGCTGTGACGCTATGCATCAGCATTATACAGGTTGGTTCAGGAGGAATGGTCGATATTCAGGGACATAACAGTAAAGATCGTTTGAAGCAAACAAAGCTAATAAACATGGGCTCTAAAATGCATATCTTAAGAGGTACGAGCCCTTGCTCATCCTCGCTTCTGCGGAACCCGTATACTGAACAAGTACTCATAGCTCTTCAGCTGTGCGTTTTTGAAGCCCATGTGTACTCTAGTTTTCTGCTTCGAATGATCGTTCCTGTCATGTCCTTGAATACTGAGAATTCCTCCTGGGACACTATGTGTGCGGCCACAGAAAGATGACTGCCCATAACTCAGAAGCCTCTTACCGCTTCCGAGCGTGTTCTGATATCATACTTCAGTCAGTGAAAGAGTTAAACGAAATTTCCCCAATCAAGGTACCACGCGCAGAGGTTAGAGACAAGATGGGTTTAAAGCCCCTGAGGACATCAAAAAACTAGCTATCATCTGGAGTCACAGAGCTGTTCTGACTGTTCCATACTCCTATTACTGCTTCTCTAGTGACAACACAGTCCTCCCTGCGTCCTTTTACACTGTTGGGACCGCCTTGCGTAACATACGGTGATGAATTGTGCATTAAGTAGGGGTGTTGGGATACTTCTCGTCAGATAGCGTATGCAGTTTTTTGTGTTCTACGCTTTGACGAACGGCGTCACAGACTAATAGTTCTTGCACCATCTCTGGCTCCTTCCTTCTCGCGTTGCCTCTCCAGCGGCGCACGCTCTCGCCGAGCCCAGTCCTCCCCGGACACCGTGGTTCAGCGCGATCAGAGCGCGGCCTGCCTCGTGCCTGGTGCGTGGTGCGTGCCCAGTGCCCACGTAACGGGCCGCGGTGCGTCGCTGGCGCGCTATCGCGGCCACTGGGTCGGACGTGTACGTGCGGCCGCGCCGAGCCCTGCCGCAATTCCTCACTCCTCCCATTGTTGTTACACATGGCTTTTCATTACCCTGATGATTCGCCTTCACCGTGTTACTGGCGCGCCACATACTTCCCGAGTCTGGGAACACGCGACTGTCACTATGTCAGTGTCCGGGGACCTGGATCTAACAGTCGGTTTTAATACGGCCTCCTTGGGTCGGTTCTTCGTCTACGCAGGCCCACTTTACGGGGTTCGTTCAAATGGCTCTGAGCACTATGGGACTTAACATCTGAGGTCATCAGTCCCCTGGAACTACTTAAACCTAACTAACTTAAGGACATCACACACATCCATGCCCGAGGTAGGATTCGAACCTGCGACTGTAGCGGTCACGCGGCTCCAGACTGCAGCGCCTACAACCGCAAGGCCACTCCGGCCGGCGATCTGTATGAGAACATGTTACCATTCTTCTGGTCGACGTCGGAGCCTGCGTCTTGCTGCCTCAATAATCTCCCCATCATCCCGCGGAGTGAATCCTTCGCAGGGCTAAACTGATGGAAGACGGCAGGTGCGAGATCCAGGCTGTGGGTTGCATGAGATAGAACAGCACCCCATGTGGTGGACGAGGGTGTCAGCACTACCAATAGAGACGTCTAGTTGAGCAGCAAGGTGTTTCGTTATGAACTGTCAGTCACCTCGAAAGAGTGGTCCGCACATTCCAGCATCGCAGAAATCACAGCTGTTTGTGGGCGACTGGCAAGCGGGAGCTTTGACAGGTTTGCGTGAACTTGGTGCAGTGACGACAGACGCCTCGTCCACCGACTCACCGTGCTTTTGTTCACTGCCAGGTCCCCGTAGACATTCTGCAAGCGCCTATGAATATCTGCGATGCTTTGGTTTTCCGCCAAAAGAAACTCAGTAACACTAACTACTCTGCTCGGAAAGCACCACCGTTACAGACGCCATTTTGAGGGCTATGTATAGCGCCGCTACCTATCGGAATCTCATGAAACTATACGGGAAGAAATTCAGCATTTTTTCTACCGAATTTGGCCGAGAAAAAATGTTTGCATTTCTTATTGAGCGCCCCCTCGTAGAAGAAATGGCCACACTTGGCCACCGAGAATGTTGAATGAGTATTACAGTTCACAATCCCTGTAACCGAATGAGAGCATCCAAGAAACGTACGGAAAACACACCCAAAACATTACTGAACCATCTCCGGCTTGAACTATACCTTACATGCATTGCGAATTGAACGCTTCCTTGGGTCGACGATTCACTCGAACCTTTACATCATTTGAAACAATGCAAAACTACACGTCGAACCACACTACACGTCTCCAGTCAGCTACTGTCTACATCTACGTCTTCATGGATACTCTGGAAATCACATTTAAGTGCCTGGCAGAAGGTTCATCGAACGACCTTCACAATTCTCTGTTATTCCAATCTCGTATAGCGCGCAGAAAGAATGAATACCTATATCTTTCCGTATGAGCTCTGATTTCCCTTATTTTATAGTGGTGACCGTTCCTCCCTATGTAGGTCGGTGTCAACAAAGTATTTTCGCATTCGGAGGAGAAAGTTCGTGATTGAAACTTTGTGAGAAGATTCCGTCGCAACGAAAAACCCCTTTCTTTTAATGATGTCCAGCCCAAATCCTGTATCATTTCTGTGACACTCTTTCCCATATTTCGAGAAAATACAAAACGTGCTGCCTTGCTTTGAACTTTTTCGATGTACTCCGTCAGTCCTATCTCGTAAGAATCCCACACCGCACAGCAGTATTCTAAAAGGGGACGGACAAGCGTAGTGTACGCAGTAGGCCTGTTACATTTTCCAAGTGTCCGTCGCTACAAACAATGGCTTTTTGCCATATACGTGACTCCAAATGTTCATTGTATGCAGTCACCATTGCTCATAAACTAGACCTGCGTTCACTGACACCAATTCCCGTAGGACTTGAAACTAACTGTCATTTAAAAGGAGTGGTACTTGTCTGCAGTCCATCTTGACTGGGCTATTTATAGATCCACTTTTCTTACACCATTCCATGCAGATCCGTTAGATAGTCCACACTGATACACCAACAAATCGGACAGCTTACATCACGGTGTGCCCATGGGCAGCGTTGGAAGATTACATGACTGTCTGGTACCAGTTCTGCACCGCCTACAGCGATGCAGAGCTAGACGTGATGTCTTGCGAAGGCTAATGTTTTGCCTGGTGACCTTATGAAGCTGCAGCTTGATCTTTGGCGGGGCTGTGGTGGTGTGATGTACACAGAATGCCGCATTTCAACCTGTGAAACGTGATACTACAGTTTGCGTGCATCGATCTGCTGGCTTGCCACTCTGAAGTGGAATCGTATGGTGATGATCTGCGCATTTGCTTTGATCATAATACACTACTAGCCATTAAAATTGCTACACCAAGAAGAAATGCAGATGATAAACGGATATTCGTTGCACAAATATATTATACTCATTGGACAAGTATATTATACTAGAACTGACATGTGATTACATTTTCACGCAAATTGGGTGCTTAGATCCTGAGAAATCAGTACCCAGAACAACAACCTCTGGCCGTAATAACGGCCCTGATACACCTGGGCATTGAGCCTGGCTGGCGTGTACAGGTACAGCTGCCCATGCAGCTTCAGCACGATACCACAGTTCATCAAGAGTAGTGACCGGCGTATTGCGACGAGCCAGTTGCTCGGCCACCATTGACCAGACGTTTTCAGTTGGTGAGAGATCTGGAGAATGTGCTGGCCAGAGCAACAGTCGAATATTTTCTGTATCCGGAAAGGCCCGTACAGAACCTGCAACAAGCGGTCGTGCATTGTCCTGCTGAAATGTAGGGTTTCGCAGGGATCGAATGAAGGGTAGAGCCACGGGTCGTAACACATCTGAAATGTAACGTCCACTGTTCAAAGTGCCGTCAATGCGAACAAGAGGTGACGGAGACGTGCAACCAATGGCACCCCATACCATCACGCCGGGTGATACTCCAGTATGGCAATGACGAATACACACTTCCAATGTGCGTTCACCGTGATGTCGCCAAAGACGGATGCGACCATCATGATGCAGTAAATGTAACCTGGATTCATCCGAAAAAATGATGTTTTGCCATTCGTGCACCCAGGTTCGTCGTCGAGTACACCATCGCAGGCGCTCCTGTTTGTGATGCAACGTCAAGGATAACCGCAGCCATGGTCTCCGAGCTGATAGCCCATGCTGCTGCAAACGTCGTCGAACTGTTCGTGCAGATGCTTGTTGTCTTGCAAACGTCCCCATCTGTTGAATCGGGGATCGAGACGTGGCTGCACGATCCGTTACAGCCATGCGGATAAGATACCTGTCATCTCGACTGCTAGTGATTCGAGGCTGTTGGGATGCAGCACGGCGTTCCGTAGTGTACAATATGATTCTTCCCATTCAAATGAGTCATCGTACGCACTGTCCACTCACATTAACGTGACCACCTGTTAAAAGCTTGAATAAGCATCTTTTGTAGCGCGGACGCTACGACACGTGCAGGAAGGGAGTCAGTGAGATTCTGGAAGGTATCGACAGAGATGTGGAACCATGCTGACTCCAGTGCTGTGACCAGCTGCGCTGGCTTTCTCGGTTGAGGATCCATGGCACAAAGAGCCGGCTCGAGGAGGACTCGCAGGTTCTCGACTGGGTTTAAATCCGGGGAATTTGGTGGCCAAGGTACTACAGTAAACGTATCCTGTTACTCTTCTAACTATCTACGTACACAGCGAGCTGTGTGACACTGTTATTTTTCCTGGTGATAGAAGCCATCTTGCCGAGGAAAAAAAACTGTGTGTGTGGGTGGTCGTGGTCCCGAGAACAGATGCACAATTGCGTTGATCCATTTTGCCTTCCAGAATGACAAGATCACCCAGGGAATAAATACTTCCTCCTCCGGGCGGACCCTGCCGACCACTGTTCGCGCCGTACACACCAACCTCCATGGTTCCGACGAAGCATAAAACGTGATTCATCTGGAAGGACCACCTGTCGCCGCTCAGTGGACGTGCAGTTGTGGTATTGGCGTGCCAGTTCGAGGCTGCTGCGAAGGCCCATACATAGCAACTTTTGCTGAACAGTCTATGAGAAGATAATTTTGGTAGCCTCTTGGTTCATCTGGGCGGTCACTTCCTCAGTAGCTGCACATCTATGCGCCCGTACACATCACCGCAGCCGTCGCTCATCCCTGTTATACATGGCCCGCAGTGCACCACACTTGTCTCGGCACCGGTTTTGGATAGCGCTGTTGTGTCATGGAGGTATACTTTGTCCATGTCGGCAAGCGAACTGTTTACAAACTTAGCCATTTCGGAAATGCCGCTCCTCTTGGCCAAAAGCCAGCGATAATACACTTCTGGACAACAGACAAATCGCTCCAGTTCCGCATTACAACGACTGCACTGATTTTTTAAACCCTTTCTCGTGGAGGAAACAGCGGTCTGGCTAAAATACTTCTAAAATAGTATCATCGCGAAATAGGGGAGAGAGTGCCATGAATATGATACACGAATTTGGATGGCAGTCATTAAAAAAATACGTTTTTCGCTGCGGCAGAACGTTCTCATGAAATTTCAATCACCAACTTTCTCCTCAGTTTGTTGTTGGCGTCCACCTACGCAGAGAGAAATGATGATCATAATAAAATTAGAAAAATCAGAGCTCACACGGGAGGATTGAAGTGTTCGTTTCTCCTGCGCGCTTGTCGCGAGTGGAACGGTAACGAAGTAACCTAAAGGTGATACGATGAACGCTCTACCAGGCACTGAATTACAGAGTTATGATGTAGATGTAGATCGCAATAAAAATGTTCAAATGTGTGTGAAATATTATGGGACTTAACTGATAAGGTCATCAGTCCCCAAGCTTACACACTACGTAATCTAAATTATCCTAAGGTCAAACACACACACACACACACACACCCATGCCCGAGGGAGGACTCGAACCTCCGCCGAGACCAGCCGCACAGTCTATGACTGCAGAGCCCTAGACCGCTCGGCTAATCGCGCGCGGCAGATCGCAATAAAATATTTATTTCCTGTGGTTACAAGTTCCTGTCTGAATGTGACCAACTTCACACCATATATACCTTGACGGTAGGCGGCGGCTGTGAACAGTGTGTTGAGAATTCACGAGCAGTTGACGTTCGTGGAGTCCAGACACCTGTTCGATTCACCGCCACCACCTATCATCAAGGTACGAATGATCTTTAAGTTGGTCACATTCTCAGGAACCCGGTAAACACTGTAAATAAATATTTTATTGCGATCAGGACTGTTTTTAATCCATATTTAAAACGACTGCACTGTTTTCGTATCCCTCGGACACGCTTTATATACCCACCACTGCCAGTACTGTCACATGTTGTCAGTGAGTGGTTATTGGACGTTGTCTTCGAATATAGGCGGTAATCACGTTAATGTGACTGGACCGTGTAGTGTTGTTGCAACCCTTGTTCACTCAAGTACGAGCAGCCCTTAGCGGCTCGCCATCTTATTTACAACTATTCATGACGTCGCCTTTCCTGCTTAGATTTTTTAAAATGTGACTTGTAAGTACTGCATCTCTTTCCAGTCAGTACAAACTTTAATTTTATTAATGTATTATATACCTAATTTGTTTTAGAACAGTTAGTTTAACTCTAAAGACGACGCTGATAGTGGCGTCGAAACCTGGTCAATTTTGACCTAATATTTGTGACCGAGGGCTTATTTGTTCTAATATATTACTGTCATTATTAATATACAGAATAACAGGAAGTATTTCAGAATAAAAACACTGTTTGTTGCGAAATTAAATATGAATGACGCGTTCATCCTTTTGGGTCATCATTAGACTGTGTAGAAACCCAATTTGATGATGCCCCAAAAGGAAGAAACGCGTCATTGATATTAAATAATATCGCAACCAAACTTTTTATTCTGAAATAATTCGAAACTGGTTGCTATAGCACCCTGCCGCTATGGAATGGAATAATTTTTAAATAACAGGATGCACCATCAGTTGCACAGCTCGACCTTCACTGTTGAAATACCACACACACAGTGGTCAGCGCCACCATGTGTGTTGGGAGGGAAGCTCGGTCACGCTAGGTGGCGTAACCTTGTCGATGCATGTTTAATGAGCGCCATATTGTTTCGTGACTAATATTACATTGATTAAAAAAAACTGCCGAAAGCGCAGTTTAGTAATTTGTCTTTATTCTATCGTAAAGTCAAGTGAACTAGAGCTTTTAGAATGAAGAGTTAACGTTACAAGATCTTTCGATAACAAAATTCGTTTGAGGGTACGACACCTGCAAACGGTGACGTTTTGCGACGTCCGGGTACAGCGAACGCGCGCGTGCTTGGTCGCGCGACCCCAGTTCGACCTCGGCGGTTCGCTTTCGATAAATCGGAACACACACATGCGCTGGGACAGGTTGTATCGACTGCAAGGCCGTGCCCTGCTGCTCTCCAGTCCATACCGGAAAGGAAGGAGGCGGCTTTCCAATTATAGTGTCCTGTCAGCACCCGCTGGTCATTCAGTAACAGATGCCAGCTGGGTGCAATTGCTTAAGCCGGTCGAGGGTTCGGCTTGCCACATGAGAAGACATTGCCACTGAATCCAGAAATGGAGTGATGGAAGATTGTGATCTCGCTTGGTATGCAACAGACTGAACCGTAATGTCAGTTGTGATTCTCTTTCTTGATTCCTCCCTTAAACTACAAAGACACAGCATATTCATTACAGCAAGCATCGTTAGCTAAAATCGGGACAAGATAAGAGGACGCTGGAGTTTTTGCTCCGCCGATGTCGAAGTCATTAGAGAGAGCACTGCTTCAGTCGGACACCGACGGAGGACAACATTGGTGTGGCCATGATGGGCGGATCCGCTCAACATTCCCCCCGATGTACCTTAGCGAAACTATAGGAAACATACATCAAGATGTAAATGTAAATGTCGTGTGACTAGGGCCTCCCATCGGGTAGACCGTTCGCCGGGTGCAAGTCTTTCGATTAATATGATGGTAATCTAAGCTACACTTCTAAATATTGTTCTCGTGTCTGAACTACCGCCTCCATCTCATCCGGTATATTAATATGGATCTCTCTTGCCTTTCAGCAGGAACCTTGCACACTGCCGAACGGTGACTACGTTAGCTTTTGGTTTTACATTAAATGTTTGAGGTGCTAAAGCGAATGTTTTGAAATATCTTACATGAAAGAAGTAGAATACGAAAAATAAATACTGAGAACGCAGTTGCGCAGCTATAAGTAGGTTTTCATTTTAACGTCACGACAACACCAGAGTTCGAAAACTGCAGTTTTGGCGCCCTTTTATCAGTGGCGAACGCTGTGAGCGCAAGGCGAGCAATGAAGCTAACTTACTGACTGCCCTCAGTTTCAGCCGACGACACCTAAGCAGCGAACCTAGTTTTACTCTTCACCTGACAGTCTTCACCTGAAAGTCAGACAATATGGTCTTTCAGGCCTCTGGATGGAGTTGCCTGATCCCTTCGCAGTCATCGACACGGAGGGCCTCTGGCTGCTCACGGCTGGTGGGTTGGTCTGAACCCCTCTTCTAGTTAATTTGTCTGCTACACCCATCATCATTTTGCGCAAAGGGTTTTACCTTATTTACTGCTTCCATCTTACTGACCTGACTATCTCAACAGTCATTTTATAATAATTAGCGACCTGTCTGTCGCTCATGGGAGGTATGCCACTTGACATGCCCCGTAGGGCCTTTCTTTCCTTCCCTTTTGCTTTCTTCCTCCTCCAAAACTATATGCTACTGGTCGTTTTGGCTGTCCATCTCGTTCCTTTCAGGTTTTTTTTTCCACTGCCAGGATGGAGGGACCAGAGACCTAATAGTTTGGTCCCTAAACTCCATCAATCGCATCAAATCTAAGTCGAAACACACAAAAGTCCATCTCAATTGGAGAAGGGTGCCAGAAGTAAACGGCCATTGTGTCTGTAAAGAAATTTCCACGCGTTCGCTGAACTTAAAAGACCGAAAACTGAGTACAACACCTGTAGTATTAACCACTGCGTCTCTCCGCACGAGGTAATACACAGGACAGTTATTCCGTCGTGCATAGAAGGAAGATGACATTTGTCATTAATATAAACAAAACATTTGTAAAACATGAAGGTCATTACTGTCGATTTGTTTCGATCTTTTCCATAAAAGAAGCAGCCTCAAACTTAGCATTGGCTTTTGCTTCACAAAAATAAAATCGCTGTTATTCAATGTGCTGATTAGTCGTAAGCAGTCAAACATCGCCAAACACCAGAAAAGACTGAGGTAATACACGCTTCTCCGTTTTAGGTTGACGTAAGTTATCCGTGAATAAAACGTACCAATCCACCTACCTGCAGAGGTGGAAGCGAGCGTTAAATAATTTCATGTTCCTTCGACGAAATGCTGGTCTAAAAAATTTGAACGCTGTCCTTATGATACTTAAAACCAAATGTGTCCATTAAACCAGTCGTGAACGTGTTCCTCGTTTCGGAACACGAGTTGTCTGCGCTCGCTTCAGAGATGGTTGTGGCGAGGTAGCTGGTTTCAGAAGAAAATCACAGAGCCAAATCAAAGTAATACCTGGCTGCGTGGGTTCTTACCTAACCTGGAGTAAAAACTAAAACATTAACCGTTAGTCCTTTATAGTCTGTGAAAAGCCTAATTACGAAGGCCTACATACGAATAGGTTTACACTGACTTTCCTTTTAATTGATGAACTGTAGTTACAAGAGTTTACTCCGTGTTATGCTTAAGGGATGCAAAGCTATAGTCACTACTTACCGCACAGCTTGCTCGTTTCCAGAACATCTGGAGCACAGGCTTATGCAGTAGTACGTAACGTATCCGTAGGATCCTGTCGAATAACCAATTTAAAAAACATTAACAAAGTTAGAAGAGATGCTTCGCACATAGGGAAAAAATCTTGTCGTCAGTTTCTGAACACACTACAGCATATAACGTTCCTAGCGAATTATTTTTGCTGATACACATAATTTTATTTCTTCTTATAAGATTGATTCTTTTTATTCCATTTGGTGGAATATGAAAACTGCGGATTTTAAGAAAAGTAATTTTGACTGTGTAACTTATTGAGTCAGTGTAGATGCAACTTTGGTTGTTTCACCTAAAATACAGACGAATATTAGCCTCAGAATTTTAACCACAAGTGATATCTGCTGCGGCAAAGTAGTGGCTTTTAGTACCATAGGCCTGGATTTTGTGGTACTTAGAAACTTGAGTGCACTGTAGCTGGATGTATAGTGAGATATTACCGCCCCAAATCACCCAACATACACTTAAAACATTTAAATTAACATTTTCTCGTCTTTATGACTTGTTTGGTCTTCAGTTTAGTTGATAAACATATCCCCAATGAATTATTCTCTTTTAAATTGCTGTTGGTGTTTCATAGCATAGAGAGAGAACAAATACATTAATATCATACAGAACTGAATGTAGTGGTTACACCTCCCGTCAGAACTGATGTAGCATTACCTAAAAGAAGAAAATTATGAAACTGCATGATATTGTCCCAATCCCTCTCTGCCTCCGCGTGCTCCGTATGAACAGGGGAGATTATAAACTAATCAGTGAGTCGTTCTTTATTATATCCCTTCCCTCCCTTCCTCATGTTTGTTTCCCACGTCCCGAAAGAGGACAGATATTTCAGAATGTGTCAGCAATATCGTTAGGGAAAGTCGTAGAGCCTTACCTAGTTGTTACTGTGACGGATAGGCCATGATATTCCATTAATCTTTTATCCAGTTGATTACAAACACTGAAGGCTTTATTTCTTGTTACGTCACAGATGTTTAGGTACTACCTGCTAATAGCACTTTTTCTAGCCTCTAATGAAGTGGCATGTTGTTGAATATACAAAGATTTCTAAATATTTTCTGTCACTAAACCGATCTTAGACAACTAATAGTTGTAGCGTACTAGTGATTTTTGTCCATATGAGACAAAGGTTCAGCCTATCACGTATTCATAATCTAATCTATGTCTATACTCCTCACGCCGATTTAAGCTGTATGGCAGAATATACTCCCACTGCGACTCACACTGCTCTGTCGCAAATGGTGCGTGGGAAGAGCACATGCAAATAAGCCTCCGTTTGAGTACTAACGTCTCTCGTTTTCTCGTCGTGATATTTTCGCGAAATCCATGTGGGAGGAATTTACATGTTGTCTCACTTTTGAAACGCACACTCTCGGAATGTTAAGTCTGTTTTATTCTTAACGTATGGTCACAGCTAGAAAGTTTAGCTCCTATTTCTGCTTAGTCCAGACAATGTACCTCTGCTCCCCTTTGCGAACAACGCTCCTATAGTCATTTTGTTAATGTGTTTCCTAATGGAGTGACACCGTCTGTTCTCAAGTTGTCGTTATGAATCCCTGCAGAAAAAAATGAATCGTACAGGTAACCCTAAACAGATTACTGCAGCAAGAAAGTCAAACGGTCGGACTGCCTTTCTCAGACTTTACGTGACTGACTTTTCTCCAGGTCTTGCGCAGACTTTCATTAGCAGTCGCGTTTTCTGCCAGTGCTAATGGGTAGTCTTTGATCACTTCGGAGGGGCTTTCAACGATCCATACATGGAGGTGTAGCTTTCGCCCTGCTTCCGGAATGCGTTCCTGCTGTTTTCGCGAAACCCGCAAATCTTCGTCGCGGGTAAGTACGTGTTGCCACCTCGGACCTAGGCGGAAGTGCGAAAGTCTGCTTAACTAAAATTTTAGTTGGTGAAACGGCTATATCTGTCACTGCTATTTGAGATCTTGGTATCTACGGATCATATTTCCCCTAACTGGCAGCCAGATTCATTTCGTGTATATTCCGCACACGGTAAGCAATTATTCTGTAGCTTGAAGGGGTGACGAACAGATCAATCGATTGACTTAAGTGCCAAAGTGGATATTTGTAACAACATTGAGGAGACTTCCATGATTTACAAATTCAAATATTAGTAACTTACTAATATCACATTGTAATTGTTCCTCAGTGCTTTGATGACAAACATACACACCAATATGATCTACGCCTGAAATTTCTTAGCAAAAGAAGAAAAAGACGGGCTACCGTTTGAAGTACTGTTTACGTGTGTGTCATTAGACATGGAACAATGACGGGGAAGGAAATAGGCAATGTCCTCTTCAAAGGATTCGTTTCAGCATTTACATTAGACTGTTTAAGAGGTCAATAGGAAACCTAAATAACGGCGGTCTCACAGGGACTTGACCACACTGCGCCTGAATGTCAATCTAGTGTCTTCACCAATGAGTCAATTTTCTCCGTTCGCATCGCGAGTAAAGGTCCCGTCTCCTGATTCAAACTGATTTCAGCTGATACAGAGTTTAAGGATATTCGCTCTCAGACCAGTCGCGGATCCAGAGCCACTAGGATTTTGATTTATAGAAATAAAAATGTAAATGTTCGTTTGTTCAAAACAGTGTATCTTCGAAAGTTCTTGATCGATTACTTCCAAATATTGACACAATCTTGTATTGTAATACCTATTCTGGTACCTAGGCACCTTTTTCTGTAATATATTTATATTTTAATGCATATAATTTATAAATACTGTATTATGTATAGTAAATAATGTTTAAATAGCAAACATCAATAGGAAAAAGCTCAAAACGCACCTTTCCCATTTGCCTCAAATTTTTGTATGGTACTGTAATAAACGTTTGTTTGTGAAAAGTTGTTAGCAAACAGGAAAGTTGTATTTACGGCTTAGTGGCTCATGATTAGGATGCTACTACAGACTCTGAATTCGCAATAACAGTAAACAAGGAGACACGGAAAGCGGGAAGGAGACGGGCAGAGAAAGTAGCAGGAGGAGATGACGAGAGACGGAGAGGGAGATGAGGAGCAGAAGATGGGCACAGAAAGGGGGGAGGACGTGATGGACAGAAAATGGGGGAATGAGGAGGAGATGGACAAAGGAAGGGGAAAGGAAATATGGACAGAGACAAGGGGGAGGAGGATATTAGGATGTACATCTAATTCCCATACATATTTGAAACGTATGCTTCCTCTTTTCTTGCTTTTCAGTTTAAACGGAGTGAGCCACAGCAAAGCATGGCCGGGTACAGTTAGTAAAGTATACGAAGTGTTCCTGGAGAAATAGTCACTATCCAAGGACATAACAGGAACAATCATTCGAAGCAAAAGACCTTACTAAACATGGGCTCTGGAACGCATACCGTAAGAGCTATGAGCACTTGTTCAGTAGAAGAGATGCGTTCCGCAGTAGCGAAAATGAAAAAGTGCTCACAACTCTTAAGGTGTGCGCTTCAAAGCCCACGTTTACTGGACATATTTTCCTTGTTTTTGTCCAATTTGAGAAATCTCAAAATGTGGGAGCAAAGAGCTTGCAGAAGAAATTTGTTTCACAGTATCGAAGATGACCGACTTAGCTCTTAACATACACATTTTATAGCCAATATTTACTAGACGTTTTTGCTTCGAATGGTCGTTCCTGTCATATCTCTGAATATTGGCCATCGCTCCTGGGACATCCTGTGTACAACGTAATAACAAATAATAATAATAATTTAATGACTATAATAATTTGTTTATATCAGTTCTTGGTATTGAAAGACATTTTCGAGACTTTTGGTTTTTGTCACTTTGGTCTCATGAAGTTAGCTGAGAAACTTTTGAAATTTGCACAAGTAAAAGTATAAATGCTAATTCTCTCTCTCTCTCTCTCTCTCTCTCTCTCTCTCTCTCTCTCTCTCCCTCTCCCTCTCTGCTTTCGTCCCTCCAAATTTAACTACTCACACGAATACTTTTATTTCTATTTCCAGTGGTTATTTTTTGCTTGTCCGCTTTTCTCGACCGTTGATGGGCGAAGTATGACCTTGTTTGGATCAGACTAGACTAGAGCAGCACAGCACATAATGTGCAATCGAATACCGTGAAACTGTTGAGTCATTGTCTCTTGTTCGGCTCCCGTGAACCCGTACTTTCTATATTGCCCTTGATAACAGTTCTCTGATTTTGTTACTTAACCGTTTCTAAGAAGAAACGCTCTTGGAAAACCCATTTTCAGTGTTCTATTCCTGATTCGCGGTGTCGGCACATCTGAAGTATAAAGGTGTGGGCATTGTCTACATCGTCACGCTTCTTCAGTCACCTCAACATTCACAACGTGTGCTACATAAGCTCACCGACATTCTGTTGTAGGATCAGTTTTGTGTGTGTGTGTGTGTGTGTGTGTGTGTGTGTGTGTGTGTGTGTGTGTGTGTGTCTGTCTCATATCTCCTCCTAAACCACTGGACCGATTTCAGCCAAACTCGGTACATACATACCCTACCGTCAGGTGACAATCGCTGTGGGGGTAAGAACCACCTATTTATCAATGGAACGTAACCCACGACGCGTGAATTACCAGACTTTATTAATCTATTATTTGAGAATGAGAGAACTTAGCGACTCGCAACAAACTTCGCACACAATTTCAAACCTCAACGAAATTTTTTTCTTGACGAGAACCCTTACAAAATCATGAAAGAAAAGAGGTAACTGCTTACTATTTCTCCGCTTTTCATGCAGTAAAAACAGCGTATGAGGCATGACGTTATATTTCATGACTTCTGTACTACTTACTGTATTCGCGACACGTTTTACAGACAGTATGCATATATAACACTGAAAGTAAATGCTAAATCATATCATCGTACGACACACAGTTCAGGATATATGACTTCATAAACAGTGACATGCTTGAAAAATTGCTGCATCGTGCATGACGTTTAAATTTATTATTTCGTTGCTTCTAACTCCATTCGCAACACATTTTGCAGACAGTAGCCGTATATGTCGCTGAAAGTACCTACAAAATTATATCATACTACGACAAACAATTTAGGAAATAAGACGTCATAAACATTAAGCGTATTGCCGGCTAATACACTTCGTGTGTATGTGTGTCCACACATTTCTATTCTTAGCTACGCTTCCTTTTCAAGAACGCAAACTGTCTACTATTGACAAGCTGAGGCCACGACGCTGGGATCGAGAATTTACTTTAAACTTTACACACCTTTAGTGGGCCATTAAAACATCAGAATATGCAAGTAGTAATGTGCACTTCTCTGGCAATTTCGAGATAAACGCAAGAGAAGTTTCACGCGTTTGTTACATAACTGTGCGAAGGTGCTGGCTGTAAGCAGTCGTTGTGGTCAAGTGGGTGCGCACTGCAAGAAGCTTGAGGAAGAGACGACGTTTCGAATCCCGCTAACAATTATTTTTTTAAACTACTTATTTTTTTCGTTACTGCACACATTGTTTAGTTTATATGACATTTGAGAGGCCACATAACAAAAAAACAAGAACCACGTGCGTTTTCATCCAGTTGTAGTGAATTTCACATGTTATTTGACTAATAACTATTTGTAATGAAATTTTGAAGGACCAGAAATAGGCTTGGAAAGCCGAAGTCAAACATCGATAAATAGTGATGCGAATGAAGTTATTCACGATCAGTAATACAGTAAGTGACAATGTGCCAGACCACAAGAGTATTGTACAATTACTCGTCGGATGTGCTGTCGACATCACACGTTGCAGGATGATATTTGTCATGCAGACATGGGAAACATAAATTGAAACTTCATGCAAATATATGTGTTTCTTTTTAAGTATGTTACTTCTCAAATGTCATATAAATTGAATAATACGACCAGTGATGGAAAAATAAATTAATAATTAAGTTTGAGCGGGAGTCGCACCGTCGCCTCACAGACTTCCGTCATACGAAGCTCGAACGCCAATCATTTGACCATCATGAACTCTAACGTCCGGCACCTACGCAGATGGAGTGGCCGAGTGGTTCTAGGCGCTTCAGCCTAGAACCGCGCGACCGCTACGATCGCAGGTTCGAATCCTGCCTCGGGCATGGTTGTATGTGATGTCCTTAGGTTAGTTAGGTTTAAGTAGTTCTAAGTTCTAGGGGACTGATGACCTTCGCTGTTAAGTCCCATAGTGCTCAGAGCCATTTGAACCTACGCAGATACAGAATCAACATAAAACGCGCGTAAAACTTCTCTTGCGATTTTCTCGGAAATGCCAGAGTAGCGCACCTTACTACTTATACATTATGTTGCCTTAATGGCCTAATAAATGTGACCTTCACGTCTTGGCCTCTCCATGTGAGTATGTCGTGATTTCTAAACTTTTTTCCCCTCGAGACACTCTTTTGCTCAATATCGGCGGCTTTTTACGTCTATAATATTACACCATGAACTAAAGATTCTCAGTCTGCCTTTTGCATCATTTCAAGCTAAAAATAGTAGCTGACGTCTGGGAAAATTAAACCACCTTAATTGCTGTTCTGCATTTAACAAATATTCTTTGATCCGAGCGAGTAGCCGAGCGTGATTAATGCACTGCCTGTGCGATTTAGGAAGCGAGCCTGACCGGAATCGGTTCCGATGAACTACGAGCCCTGGTGAGCCAACCCTTCTGGATGTGGTTTTTAGCGAGTTTCGCAGATCCAGCTAGGCAAATATCTGGCTGGTGCTTACGTCTCACCTCAGACAGACGTTACGCAAACATTTGTAAAACTTTCTCACTTTTGAACATGAGACTGTCTACACGCAGACAGCCGAGTGGAAGGAGTGGCGTCAGGGAGGACATCCGGTCACTGTCACTAACATTGCAAAAAACCCAAGTAACAATACCATCTCATAAAGAAATGGGAAAAGGCATGGATTATTATTATTATTATTATTATTATTGTTATTATTATTATTATTATTATTATTAGTAGTAGTAGTAGTAGTAGTAGTAGTATTTGACATATTTCAAAAAAATGGTTCAAATGGCTCTGAGCACTATGGGACTTAACATGTGAGGTCATCAGTCCCCTAGAACTTAGAACTACTTAAACCTAACTAACCTAAGGACACCACACACATTCATGCCCGAGGCAGGATTCGAACCTGCGACGTAGCGGTCGTGCGGTTCCAGACTGTAGCGCCTAGAACCGCTCGGCCACTCCGGTCGGCTGACATATTTACTACTATTTAAATTAACAAAACATGTCTGAAACATTTTGCTTCATATTGCCTCAGTCTCTGGAAGCATATAGATCATTGGCAAATGAAGCAATAAGTATAACTGTTTATCGCAGTAGACGTTGCTGTGGTCCTGCAACGAGATACACTTGCGAATATGTTTCATTTCAATTACTGTGCCTAAGTGCCTGAAGATGAAATCATAAAAGGAGACGAAACTGGTTGCAGCTGAAGTAAATAATAAACACTGAGCCGGCCGAAGTGGCCGTGCGGTTAAAGGCGCTGCAGTCTGGAACCGCAGGACCGCTACGGTCGCAGGTTCGAATCCTGCCTCGGGCATGGATGTTTGTGATGTCTTTAGGTTAGTTAGGTTTAACTAGTTCTAAGTTCTAGGGGACTAATGACCTCAGCAGTTGAGTCCCATAGTGCTCAGAGCCATTTGAACCAATAAACACTGAGTCAGTAGAAAATTAGAATGAAAACGGCCTTTGTGCTCCAAAATTAATTAATTTGCAGTTGACCGATATCCAGCGTGAGGAGCGCAACAAAATCAGCACGAAGTAGACATCTGAGTTAATCTCCTGAGATCCGGGAGGCGGCCAATGGCTCGCCGTGGGCCCGACGCCTGCAGCTGTCGAGCGGGCCAGAACAGCTCATCAAGCGGATCGCATCGCACCGCTTTGCGGAGGCCTCGGCTGCGGCACCGGCGCATGAAAGGCAATTTCTAGTGAACGGCGACCTTCGATTCGGGAAACTTCCGCGAGACAAATGGCGCTGCAGCCCCTTTCTGTCTGCCACATCAGCTCCGACCTCAAGGTATTGAGATCCGCAGGCAGCACCACTCTGACGCCGGCAGTCAGAGTAATCTCTCTCTCTCTCTCTCTCTCTCTCTCTCTCTCTCTCTCTCTCTGTCACACACACACACACACACACACACACACACACACGCACGCACACGCACTGGACGAATCGCGCTGGCTACCTGCCTAGCGACTCTCTCTCCTTTTCTTACGCGCCGTCACATGGCGACTTCCCGGACGCTCGTAATGGAACGACCAAAATGGACCGAAGAGGCTTCTATACAACGCCGGCGCCGTGTCGAATGAAACTTATCGCCGCTTTCACAGTGTCTCGGCGTTCCAGTTATAATTCGTTAGGCTATTCCGGGATCTGGGGCCCCAATGAAATCTGCAAGTTGTACCGCAGACCGGTTAACAGGCGACCGGTACACCCTTCTATCGGGAGGGAGTGAAACCATTAGACAGTCATTTATTACCTTTTATCTGTTGCAATGGCAGAATCCTGAAGAGCCTCGAAAAGCGGGATTTCAGAGAACAATAGGTAGACAGTCATTCAAATACACTACTGGCCATTAAAACTGCTACACCAAGAAGAAATGCAGATGATAAACGAGTATTCATTGGACAAATATATTATACGAGAACTGACTAGTGATTACATTTTCACGCAATTTGGGTGCATAGATCCTGAGAAATCAGTACCCAGAACAACCATTTCTGGCCGTAATAACGGCCTTGATACGCCTGGGCATTGAGTCAAACAGAGCTTGGATGGCGTGTACAGGTACAGCTGCCCATGCAGCTTCAACACGATACGACGGTTCATCAAGAGTAGTGACTGGCGTATTGTGGTGAGCCAGTTGCTCAGCCACCATTGACCAGGCGTGTTCAATTGGTGAGAGATCTGGAGAATGTGCTGGCCAGGGCAACAGGCGAACATTTTTTATATCCAGAAAGGCCCGTACAGGACCTGCAACGTGCGGTCGTGCATTATCCTGCTGAAATGTAGGGTTTCGAAGGGATCGAGTGAAGGGTAGAGCCACGGGTCGTAACACATCTGAGATGTAACGTCCACTGTTCAAAGTGCCGTCAATGCGAACAAGACGTGACCTGGATGTGTAACCAGTGGCACCCCATACCATCACGTCGGTTGATACGCCAGTATGGCGATGACGAATACACGCTTCCAATGTGAGTTCAACCACGCCAAACACGGATGTGACAATCATGATGCTGTAATCAGAACCTGGATTCATCCAAAAAAAAGACGGTTTGCCATTCGTGTACCCAGGTTCTTCGTTGAGTACACCATCGCAGGCGCTCCTGTCTGTGATGCAGCGTCAAGGGTAACCGCAGCCATGGTGTCCGAGCGGTTAGTCCGTGATGCTGCAAACGTCAGCGAACTGTTCGTGCAGATGGTTGTTGTCTTGCAAACGTCCCCATCTGATGACTCAGGGATCGAGACGTGGCTGCACGATCCGTTACAGCCATGCGGATAAGATGCCTGTCATCTCGCCTGCTAGTGATACGAGACCGTTGGGATCCAGCACGGCGTTCCGTATTACCCTTCTGAACCCACCGATTCCATATTCTGCTAACAGTCATTGGATCTCGACCAACGCGAGCAGCAATGTCGCGATACGATAAACCGCAATCGCGTTAGGCCCCAATCCGACCTTTATCAAAGTCGGAAACGTGATGGTACGCATTTCTCCTCCTTACACGAGGCATCATAATAACGTTTCACCAGGCAACGCCGGTCAACTGCTGTTTGTGTATGAGAAATCGGTTGAAAACTTTCCTCGTGTCAACACGTTGTAGGTGTCGCCATCGGCGCCGACCTTGTGTGAATGCTTTGAAAAGCTAATCATTTGCATATCACAGTATCTTCTTCCTGTCGGTTAAATTTCGTGTCTGTAGCACGTCATCTTCGTGGTGTAGCAATTTTAATGCCCAGTAGTGTACTATAGAGAAGAGGATTTTGGATCGGAATGAAAGAAGAACAGAATTCCAGTAAGATGACGCATCAAAACAATTAATGCGAAAGTCTGTGTTGCAAAACCTGACTGCAGGTGGAGTGCAGAGTTTCGTGCGCCGTGGCACTAGGAGGGGGAGGTGGCGAGCTCACCCCCGTTCCGCCTGCAACCCCCTGGCACTCAATTTGGTAGCAGGTTGAATGGACCTGGAGCCATCCTGGAGGGACTGGAACGGGGAAAATTGCCCACTTCTACCCTTGATTGAACCCGGGACTCCATGGCCGGAGTCTATCGCTGTACCCAGTATGGCTACTTGTCACCTTACGTTTTATTCAACCAGGAGATTTCATAATAGATACATAAAAGTCTTTACAAGACTGTCAAACTGAACTCTAATAACTTGTCTGTATAGTCTAAGATTTGCAAATCCCTACGCAATCTAAAAGTGCTTTGGAAACTCCCATCTCATAATTTCCGTACGTAAGAGTTACCTAACATAAAAATTAACTAACGTTGTTTTTGTCCGCGTTGGCAACTACACCACTTTTCTCCAGAATAACGTGTAGGGATAGCAGCAAGAGTAAACCTTGCTATTCGAATGGGTAATGAAACTAGGCTCCTCCACATTTTGTTTAGCCACCCCCTGTTTTCATTGGCATTCTTTTAGTAAGAAAGAATTTGGGTAGCGGTGGTCAGATCAGAATATGCCTTGGACAGCTCTATAAACGCGTTATTATTCTGATCGAATGTGGATCATAATATTTATTATAAAGCTGGAAAAATAAATGATTTCTGTGAGATATCAAAGTAAATGCTTCCGATTCCGGTCTGGAAGTGGAGCGCGATCAATTATAATCTTACGAGAATGAGTATTTCTTCTATGGGGTCCGTACACAACAGTAAATATTAAACACAAGTAGGAACTGTAGCAAACAAGTAGAGAACATAGTTTGTAGAGAATATTTTAGTATTTATGTCGGTATTTAGAAAGACACCTATACGTAGGATATCGTGGTGTGGTCGGGAAGGCGAACATCACAAATTTGTCGCACGTGAGCTGTCGGTACAGTGTGAACTCTTATAGGTAACTGGAAGCACAAGGGCCTGAACTAGAATCTTTCAGATCCAGACAGAAGTTTTTTTTTATTTTTTTATTTTTTTAGTGCTTGGAGAAACGGCAACGTCGTCTTAAAGGTTCGAGCGGTAGTCGTTTAATATGTGCAAGTTCTTCGCTGACGAATAAAATGTTACCTGTGTACCGTTTAGCAGAGAATCAGTATGCGAGGACAGTAGTAGTTGTGTATTGACAACTTTTCACAACTTAACACGTGTCAGGTAAACTATCGATCGTAAGAGTTTCTCGATTCAAGACATGTCTTTCCAGTGACGTTATGGTATAGGTATATATTTTATCCCGATAGGAACAGTTTACTGTTTGTTTCAGTCAGAAACATGAGAGTTTGAGGAAAAAGTTCTCGTATATTGTGCGTAAGCACACTTCCAGATGCTTATCGTCGGTAGCGACACATCAAAGATTCTGAACAGCTGCAATCTACAAATATCAAGGCATAGTTGGTCATCTTCCAGTAATATGTAAGGAAGGAAAGAAGAAAATGTAGAATTTCATTTAGCGAACTATCTTTAGCTCAGCGTGATAAGGATATGAGAGTAAGCCACCACGGACGCTTGAAGGAACCACCACGGCACTACCCTCAAATTAACTTGGGATACCGTGGAAAAGAAGAATTAGGATGGCTTGACGGAGAACTTTATTCCTCCCGAGTATACTTGCAGTGTCTTACCGCTGCATCATCTCGGCGAGCTATCGAATATACATAATACGTAACTATTTAAGTATAGTTTCATTTTATTCGGTTGTTAAGGAAAACACTATCATGTCATACTAAAAATAACATTTTTTGCTGCTAAAGATGACTGAGCCTAAAAGAGTACACTAGCCTACGAGCTGAAAGATAAGAGATAATTTGAGCGTGTAAGTGTTATTCCGTATACCACACCGGTTAGCCGTGCAGTCTAACGTACTCTCGTCCGGGCGGGATGGCGCGCCGTTCCTCGGCACGCGGATTAGTGTCGAGACCCGGTTTGCCGGCCAGTCTGTGGGTGGTTTTTAAGGCGGTTTTCCATCTGCCTCGGCGAATGCGGTCTGGTTCCCCTTATTCCGCCTCAGTTACACTATGCCGGCGACTGCTGCGCAAACACTTCCTCCACGTACGCGTACGTGTACACCATAATTACTCTACCACGCAAACACTGAGGTTACACTCGCCTGATGTGAGACGTTCCCGGAGGGGAGGAGGGGATCCACTGGGGGCCGAACCGCACAATAACCCTGGGTTCGGTGTGGGGCGGCGGTGGGGTGAGTGGACTGCTGTAGCCTGTAGTGGGGTTGCGAACCACTGAGAAGCCTCTCCGTCGTTTCTAGGTCCCCAGTTCCATAAAACACCACACCGTAAAACATTATACAAAATTTCTCTCCATTCTTCACAAACAGTGTTAATACGATCCTGTAGAATTTCTCGATAACAGAGTGGTCGGAGAGAATCTGACGACTACAAAACTATATATATATATATATATATATATATATATATATATATATATATATATATATATATATATATATATATATACAATAAGTGATCAAAAGTATCCGGACACCCCCAAAAACATACGTTCCATATTCCTATACATCCCTAGATCCACTGTTTAAGATGTGATAGTAAAGTGGAAACGTTAAACGACGCGTACAGCACAAAAGGGTACAGGCCGACCTCGACCACTGACACAGAGATCCCCGACAGTTGAAGAGGGTCGTAATGTGTAACAGGCAGACATCTATCCAGACCATCACACAGGAATTCCAAACGTAATCAGAATCCGTTGACAGGAGGGAGGGAGGTGAGAAAATCTGTATTTCATGGTCGAGCGGCTGCTCGTATGCCATTCACCACGCCGGTAAATGCCAAACGACGCCTCGCTTGGAGTAAGGAGCGTAAACATTGGACGATTGAACAGTGGAAAAACGTTGTGTGGAGTGGCGAATCACGGTACACAATGTGGCGATCCGATGGCAGGGTGTGGGTATGGCGAATGCATGGTGAACGTCATCTGCCAGCGTGTAGTGCCAACAGTAAAATTCGGAGGCGATGGTGTTATGGTGTGGTCGTGTTTTTCATGGAGGGAGCTTACACCCCTTGCTGTTTTGCATGTCACTATCACAGCACAGGCCTACATTGATGTTTTAAGCGCCTTCTTGCTTCCCACTGTTTAAGAGCAATTCGGGGTTAGCGATTGCATCTTTCAGCACGATCGAGCATGTGTTCATAATGCACAGCCTGTGGCGGAGTGGTTACACGACAGTAACATCCCTGTAATGGACTGGCCTGCACAGAGTCCTGACCTGAATCCTATACAACACTTTTGGGACGTTTTGGAACGCCGACTTCGTGCCAGGCCTCGCCGACCGACATCGACACGTCTCCTCAGTGCAGCGCTCCGTTCAGAATGTGTTTCCATTCCCCAAGAAACGTTCCACCACCTGATTGAACATATGCCTGCGAGAGTGGAGGCTGTCATCAAGACTAAGGGTGAGCCAACATTGACTTCCAGCATTACCGATGGACGAACTTGTAAGTCATTTTCAGCCAAGTGGCCGGATACTTTTGATCATTCATATAATCACAGAACACAGATGTTTCGGAAAAACTGGCACCCTCTTAACTCTCACGAAACTGAGTACTAAGTGTAACTCTCATGACACTGAGTACTAAGTGAGAGCAGGGTGACAATTTTCACCTTTTCCACTGTTCGTTTGAAGATTTATGTCTACAAGAGGTGAAGATTACATCTTGTTTACATCATAGGCTGGAGTTGACAGCATGGCTATTTTTGTGTACACATTCCAGTTTGGTGGTCATGACGTGGAAGGTGCCACCTGCTTCCTATTAATAGTTCCTGACATCATTCCCACGCAGCACTGATGCAAACATCCCGTAATTACCAGCCGATGACACGTTTTTACTTCTAAGAAAGAAACTACTGAATAAAATAAAAAGTATGATTCCTAACAGCGACCTTTCGTTTTCCTTTTCCTTTTAGGTAATGTTTGCATCCTCTCGATCAAATTTCCATACGGACATTGCTGAATTATTTACGTAATTACCGTTATATGCTCTCCCTGTACCATAACCACGAATGTTAGTTGCCGTAACGAACCCAAAGCTAGAAACCGTCTCTGCCATTGTGTGGAGTCCTGGAGTGTATGGACTAGGCCAGTGAGGACGGCAAAGCGCAACTCTCAGCGGCTGAGTTTCATAATTGTCAGCTGCTTTACGTAAGTGACTTTACGAGGTGTGTCGCTGTGGTTTCACGCCTCAGATGCTACCGACTGTGACTCTGTACCTGCCCACACTGTGAGAAATCGCGAATGGCGTACTACGGCACGCAATTAAACACCGCACCTGATACTAAATGAAGACTAACCGTAATGCCTGCAGTAAGCGCTATGTCAAATTAGACAGGAATATCACCAAAGATAATTAAAAATTGTCATTTTACTATAACATTGTACAATAACAGAGCCACATTAGGACCAAGGCGTTAGAATGTCGGTGCTTCGTGTACGAATAATTCATAGTCCTTCAGAGCCGTCAAATCTATTCACAACCAGCTGATTCGGCAGACATTATCCTCTCCAAATTGCAATAAATTGGTTCCGATAGTTTTGTGAATTTGTAAAAAGCAACTGGAAATTTTTACGCAAAGTAAAAATGAGAATTAACCACATTTTGAGGGTTTATTATGTATATTAAGACGTTGACTGTGGATATTCAGTTTGAGGATTAGTACATTCAGAAGGATGCATATGGGAAATTTTAGATGAGAGACGAATTCTATCCGTATTACAGCGATGTAACACCGCAGATGTGTGATATGCCTGGAATGCGATCCACCTGGAACCATGCGGTTTTGTTCCAGAATATAATTCCCAGTTGAATAAAATCACATTTCTATTTCGCTTGCAAGATCGATGTTAAAGTAAACACTCAATACAAAGAAATGCCGTGTTTGAATTGTTTTGCTGTGACATAATCATATCGCTCCTTGCAATGCTTAATGATACACGACTTTTTTGTTTTGTTGTCGGGCTCGTAAACAGAGCTGATTGGTTACCGACGCAGAAAAGGGCGACATATAATTTACCATGCGAGAAGCATCGATTTTCGAGGTTAATGCCATAAAAACTCAAGGACCGCCATGGCGATTTGTTTAGTGTCATCGTGCACACAAGCCGCACCGGAAATGCAAACGTTTTAAGGCAAATGGAATGTCAGTGGAATAACTGGGATGCGTGGTATCAAACTGTTTTACCCTTTACACTTTCCTTTAAGAATTTTGTTGCTTTGATGACGTCCCTCATCTGTTTCTTCACTGCAAGCCGGGTACCATATTAAAGACACTGTTGGTTGATACTTCCCAACGTTATGATTACTGATCCAATTTTCAATTGGAGACTGTGAAACGGCAATCCGGACAATTCCAGTGAGTTAAAAATAACGATTCAACAGAAAATAAACACCTGAATCGGTTTTTCGTCGTCCTTTAACCGGCTGGCTTGATTCATATTTTGACAATCGGCTGTCAAACGACAGTTGCATGCGTAGTAACGAAATAAATTGGAATAGAAATAAAATAACTCCATTTGTTGGACGATCGCGAAACAATAGAAAAGTAAAAAAAAATAAAACATTGTTTTAAATTAGGCTGGTATCTCCAGATCTTCCAGATTTTTTAAATTGAAAACATTCAATAAAGTTATTTCCATCCCGGGAGGAAAGAAGAAAACAAAATAAGAATCAACCAAATACGTCGTTTCTATCGTCATTCGTGATCGAGAGTGCATGATTTTTGTGATTTGTCCGAATTTCTTTTGTCATTGTCCCGAATTTTTTCCTGAAAACTTTTCAGTAGCATAGTTAAGAAAACAAAAAAGAATTACGCATATCCATTGCTTAAATCGTGAATTCACACAAAAAACCCATAGAAAAAAATCACTTTCAGGTTTTCCCCAAATTTAGAATTTTCTGAGCAACTTTTCCGATTTTTCTTTCCCTAAAAACCCTATTCGGACTGTCGCGAACATTTCTTTATAAGAATTAGCCAAATCTGTCCAGCCGTTCTCAATTGGTACGATTACTACGAACAGCATTTAATTTTTATTTATATACATATGTTTTCGAGGCTCTGAAATTCCTTGTTAGACATCTTCCTTTATCATACTTTATTAGATGGGAGTTACGTTAATAAAGGACGCAAAGAAGATTAAAACTGCTTCATTAAAATAAGTGTCGCGGTCTTACGACTGTCACAGTTTCCCGTTATCAGGAATCACTCGTGCCCAAATTTGTTTATTTTTAATGTGTTGTTTCCTTGAACTTGGGCGTCAATGACATCATGTTTTATAAGAATGTTTTTGTGAACCACAGAGTGAGGTCTGAGGCGAAGGTACCCTAAACTGTATAACATTCATCCTTGTTTGTTTATTTATTTATTTATTCCGACATAATGACACAAATTTTGTATCTCAAATGAATTTGGACGGTAAATTTCCTTCTATTGGAAGACAAATCCTTCTTCATACATTCTTAAATAATGAATTGTGCGTGTGAGCACTGGTTTCATTTATTGCTTAACGTTTCACTTAATGACAGAAATTAGGTTATAACTAATACCGAAGTTCTATGTCTAAGAACAAAATTAAGAAATAAATCATAGAAAACGAAACGAGAACAAAAAGTAACAGAGAGTAGCAGACACCTTCAGCAATAAACCCAACTACTGCCTCGTCTTTAACCGCCGGTTTAGTGTGGCCTCGATATGATGGTATGTTCTTACGACGACCTGTCTGCTTTCATCTATTCCTAAACTACTCTATGCTGAAATCAGCTACTACACATGAGTACTACCCATCTAATAATGAAGTGTAACAAATGTAAACTGTCCAAATATATTAAACGAAACTCAGCTGCCCAAAAATTTGGACTTAGGTTCTTAAAAGTACCTAGTCTCCTGAGCGTGCGTCTTCTAGGGGTCTTGTGTAGCCCTCTTGCGTGACGTCGTTCACCCCTCCGTGTGACGTTGAGGATGATCGGCTAGGTAGTAACCACAGCACTTCCACTGTGACAGTTACTTGTACTTACCGTATCACTGGGAAAAAAACTATGCAGGGGGAGGAAACGAGGGAGGGTTTTACTAAGCATGTGGACTAACTCCGCATATAGCTGTTTCCAGACATTGTGAGCCAGTTTGGTCTAATCTAATGGACAATCTAGGACCACCGAAAGTTTCGTAAACTGATGTGAAGAGCTGAACTGTGTGCCAGGTCTGTCAGAGTCGTGTTGTGTACTGTGAGTTACTGCACAGCCAGGAGACCCCGTTGCATCACATTCACAGGTTCTTCTGTGTCTTTGTGTTCTAAGGAAACACTCTAAAGATAGCCGTCGTATCTCATTAATACATGTTAAGCGATGCATGCCTCAGCTGCGATTCACATGATTCACTTTTAATCTTTCCTGATAGCCAGCAATAATGAGTAAGCTCTTAGCATTTACAATTTATAGCTTGTGTTCTACTCCCTGTGCCACACAAGCGTCCCTCACATATACTTCATGTTGTTATCGTAGTTGTTATAGGTCCACCTTGCGTAACCAGTACCGTGGAGTGCACTCTCCGATAGTTATGTCGAATAGTTAAGACTTTATGTGCTCGTACAGTGGCCTGAAAGCCTGTGATTGCGCTGCGGTATACCCAAACTGTTGGTAGCCTGTACGTCGACGTATCAGCGCTAGACGTTTTTATCTGGAGTTTCCATTTGAGTACTGAGCGACGGAGAAATGATTGACTATACGCCCTTGAATGCGCCGTAATCTCTTTTACCTCACTCTTGTTTAGACATAAACTGTACGGTGCACGACGGACGGTGCTTTGTTCCAATATTAATGATTTTGAGTCCTATTCCATGCGCGTAATGAGCAAGGGAAATGAGGCTATCGCCACGATACTACTCGAACCACTCCATCACACACGTGGCCTTGTGGCACGGCGCATTATCTTGCTGAAAAATGACATTCCCATCGGGAAAAAGGTGAATGTTCCCCAGAGCATAACGGAGCCGCCGCCAGGTTGTCTCCGTCCCACAGTACAGGTGTCAGGAAGCTGTTCCCCTGGAAGACGACGGATTCACGCCGTACCATCGGCATGATCAAGAAGGTATCGGGATTTGTCAGATCATGTAACGCTCTGCCACTGCACCAACGTCCAGCGCCGATGGTCACGTTCTCATTTCAGTAGTAGTTGCCGATGTCGTGGGGTTAACATTTGCACCTGCATGGGCCGTCGGCTGCGGAGGCCCATCATTACGAGTGTTCGGTGCGCTGTGTATTAAGACACACTTGTACTCTGATTTTAGTTTCGCCACAGTTCCCAGTCTGTCCTGTTTTAGCAGTCTGACCAGCCTACGACGTCCGATATATGTAATGATGGATGGCTGCCTAACCCGACGACTCTGGACGTGGTTTCATCTTGGTTTTGTCACGTATTGATGGCACCACAGCATTCCTCGAACACCCGACAAATCGTACAGTTTCCGAAATGTTCGTTCCGAGCCTCCAGGCCATCACAATCTGCCCTCGGTCAAATTCGATAGATCGCGCACCTTCTCGATTCTACACACAGACAACATGCTCACCGATACTGCTTGCACCGTGCGTGTGTCTGACTAGCAGTCATTCCTCGGCAGGTAACGCTGCTATCGCCTGGACGAGCTTATATCGACAGTAGATCGGTGGTCATAATGTTCTGGCTCGTCAGTGTATACGACCATGCCAATATAGAATTATTCCACAGTCTTCCTCCATAGGCAGCACTCTACATTTACCCAGTATGGTTTCAGGAGAGCTACATTGTCTTTCTTCCAAAGTATTCCATCCAAAACTTCCTGGCAGATTAAAACTGTGTGGCCGACCGAGACTCGAACTCGGGACCTTTGCCTTTCGCGGGCAAGTGCTCTACCATCTGAGCTACCGAAGCACGACTCACGCCCGGTACTCACAGCTTTACTTCTGCCAGTATCTCGTCTCCTACCTTCCAAACTTTACGGAAGCTCTCCTGCGAACCATGGCAAAGGTCCCGAGTTCGAGTCTCGGTCGGGCACACAGTTTTAATCTGCCAGGAAGTTTCATATCAGTGCACACTCCGCTGCAGAGTGAAAATCTCATTTTGTATTCCATCCAAGTTTGTCAAGCATCCCCGTAATACTTTAGTGTGAACTATACCGAACTTTTAACAATCCTAGCTGCTCTTCTGGAAATTCGTTCGTCTGCTGTCATGCCTGTTTTATAGAGACTTCAAGCGCTGCGGCCACAATAAGTTGCACTATTTCATTTCACTTACAAATGCACTAAATATTCCCAGAATCTCTCCAACCGTCCGCAGCTCGTGGTCGTGCGGTAGCGTTCTCGCTTCCCGCGCCCGGGTTCCCGGGTTCGATTCCCGGCGGGGTCAGGGATTTTCTCTGCCTCGTGATGACTGGGTGTTGTGTGATGTTCTTAGGTTAGTTAGGTTTAAGTAGTTCTAAGTTCTAGGGGACTGATGACCATAGATGTTAAGTCCCATAGTGCTCAGAGCCATTTGAACCAATCTCTCCAACAAGCTAAAGTTTTCCATATTTCTTCCCTGCTACTGATTCTGTGTTCTTTCCATTTCACATCAATTCTCAGTTGCACCCATAGACGTTTAAACGATGTAGCATGCTCCAGATTTCAACATTAATCCTGTAATAAGATACTCTGGAGTCCTTTCTCTATGCAATGTTCACTATTTTACATTTATCCAGATTTAAAGAGAAATGCCGTTCATTACATCAAGAGGAAAATTTTGTCCAAACTTCTGTATTTTCTTACGGTGATCAAGGATTATACTGTAGACGACAGCATCATCATCGAACAGTCAGAACGTGCAGTTGACGTTATCTGATAAATCATTTGTGTGTATTGGGGATTTTAGTGGCCATGTTACACTTGTTCGGAACACACGAGGTAGCTTCGGATCTACTGCAACATACAGTGAAAACGTCGCCTATAAAATCAACTTTTTGCGAAGACACTGCTTATGATCGCATCTTCGTTGCTAGGTGATTTGTGATTCAGTGTTGAAGACCTTTCGTCATTCCAGGAAAACTCGATCTACCTTCCCATATGGATATCGCGTTTGCATAAAGTAAGTTTTGCTTCCCTTAAGTGTGTTTTCCTGAACTACAGATAGTTCTTGTCCTTCAGAAATTTAATAACGTTAGAACTTAAAATGTACTCTTGGGTTCTACAATAGAGCGACTTAAACCATTTCAATCTGGAATTCTGTACATCTATTCTTTTATCGCATTGTGCAGGCAGGTGTGACAGCTATTCCTTTCCAGCCACACGGAGACTATTCACAGAGGGAGAGATTCTCACTCTCATCATCAGTTAGGGCTGGAGCTTATTCCACAGCGTACGCAAAGTAAAATCTGATGGGACGTCCTTTTGGATATTGTCTGTTGCACTCTTACAGTTCCATAAAGAGGGATGATATTTCAGTATCTCTCATTTGTCTACTTTGCAAAACAATGTTCAGCGCATGGCAGAGGGTGCTTCTCATTGTACTAGTTATTGGGGCTTCTTTTCGTTCCACTCTCGTACGAATGGAGGGATGAATGATTAATTAAAGCGCACACAGAGACATTTAAACAGTTTAATCTCACTTTCGCTGTCCCTTCGAAAGCGATACATATGGGGCCGTAGTGTATTCCCGTTTTTGCTTACTTAATACTCTTTCTTTAAACTCTGTAAGTAGCGTTTCGCACGAAAGTTGGCATCTCCCTTCAAGCGTCTGTTCAGATTTTTCAGCATATCCGCGACGCTCTCCCATGGGACCAACAAACCTGCATTTAGACGTTGTGCTCTTCTCTGTATACGTTCCATATCCTCCTTAGTCTTACTTGGTATGGATCGCACACACTTGATGCGTATTATAGAATGCGTCGCTCTTGTGTTTTGTAAGAGATCTTCTTTGTAAATTGAAAGTGCTTGCCCAGTATACTATCAATGCACTGGGTAAAATTGACTTGTTTTTTTTTTTAATTTTGTTGGAAATATAAATCAATGAATTTCGTATTTTTTTATTTTTTTTATTTTTTTTAAATATTCGACGTTGTGATAACTAACAAACCTGAAAATAGCGAAAATTTATAATAAATGAAGGCTATACACTCCTGTTGACACGGGAAACTAAGTGTAACACGTTATGATACTTGCAATACTCGACACCACAGTCGACATCATAAGAGTGATGTTTCCATGGCGTTATTACTGTTTCAAACACGTTTGAGAGTGCGCGCAGTTTAAAGATAGCAGCAGTAATACTGCCATAAGTGAATGCATCTGTACATGCGAAATTTGGCAGTCTGGTGGTCAGGTTCACATAACGAACGAAGGTTCAGCTGGATGTCACAAATTTTTGAGAAGCAGCATTTAAGTCACTGGTCGTTTTTTCAAACCACTTGAGGCGAGGGTCGGGAACCTTCTTACGCGAAGGTCGCAGCCAACTGCAAAAGACAATCTTCACCTTAGACGAAGCATTTGGTTGGGCGTGGACAGGACGTTAAACAGTAAGCTTCATAATGTTCTCTTCTAAAGTGAAGCACTGATTACCACATGCGACATGTCTACAAACGCCATTCAGAAAGTCAGTCAGGTACAGAGGACGTCGCTGCTACCGCAGTGGGACAGGAGCGTCGGCCGGCGACTGGCTGTGAGGGCGCAGTGCAGCACCTCGGTTCGCGCCGCCACGGCACGCTTTCGCGCTTATGTCACGTGCGGCCGCAGCATCGGTTCGCCGCTAGAAAACGACTCTTACAAAACGGCGAGAGCGGCTGGCCTTAGCCTCCCACACCGGCAGACTGCCCTGGCGGGCCGTTAGGAATTCAACAACGGAAACTTCTTTAACCTCGAAAACGACTTTTGCTTATTGACTTGTGTTTGATTTTTTTCTCACCACTCACGGCTCGTGCAACTTGTAACCAGCGTGCTTCAATGTGGTGGCCTATAGTCTTTTGACTTAAAAGGGCAGTAATCGTAACTAAATTGAATATTTTAATTTTACGTATGGAAACTGAATTGTTCAAATCAATTTAAATTTTATTATTAATCGTTTAACATTGCAAGGAATAAAATAAAATGAAAAAAAGGATGGCTGTAGTAGTATTGACCCCGACTCAAGAAAATTATCAGTCTACGCACTTAATTGGTAGGCTAAATATCTAATATGTGTACTGCTGCTCGAAAATTCCCCTTACTCCATGCTCAGAGAACTGAACCGCTGTTGGCGTGCTTATGCGTCCTGTTTCGTAGACCCTCTCACTGTTCCTTTCTGTTACTTCCGTATCTCGGCGAATAAAACAGTTTCGAGTATTTACCGTAAAATATAGGTGCCTCTTTACGTGATATCATTTGTAAAAACACTTCGTTTCGATATCTTGAACTGTTTACGAAATATGACTATATTACCACTTCATTTCCGATGCGCAGGGACAGAAATGGGCGCATCGCGCGCGATAGTCTGACGTGTACAGAAACTAATATCTCGAGAACGAAATGTGATATCGTTCTGCTCTCAGTACTAAATAAAATTTCGAAGTCTTGTCTACATTTCACACATAGCAATGAGTGGCCAAAAGTAACCATATGCAATGTTCACGCAATGTGATTTTACATTTGCAAACTACTTGAAAAATTCTGTGCTCTGCTTCACTTAGTTTCATGCACAACATTAAGTATGACGAATAACGAAAAAGTAATTCAGTTCTTTATCGAATGAAGATATCACATTATAAGATGAGCATGAATAAATTTCTCCCAGCAGAGGTAGCAGCATTAGGCGAGCATTACAGCGACAACAAAGCTGCTCTGAGTAAGGAATCTAGGAAGCATGTCTGTAGAAAAAGGGTTAAATTTTATAATTAATAGTCTAACTTTGTGAGGAATAAAGCAAAATGATAAAAAAAAATTTGATGGCAGTGGGATCCGAAACCGAGCTGCCGAATTACCAGCCCGTAAGCTAAACCACAGTAATAAAAAACTGAGTAAAGGAATCAACGATCAACTTGAACGGATGTCTTGTGACGTCCACCAGGACCAAACGCAACGAACAATACCGAACAAAATGGAAAAAAAACACTCGGACACAACATCATTATGACAAATTCTGCTATAAAATCGCTCACACTCTACGACTGCACAATATTTTACATGCAGTGCTTAAAGATAAGCCTGGAGCTGTGAGCAACGCAGCACCATCAATGCCAGCAGAGATGACGTCACATCAGAGCATGCTCAGTCGGAAACAGACAGCTGCATTCCTTCTCTGAATTATCGTAGTGCGGCTGACTGTCATTTCGGCACGCGACACTGGCGTATAGTTACCGTGGAGAGAGTGCTACAAAACGTGTTTCTGTTCGTTCTGTTTGCACACCAGCACACGTTCCAAGACAACTAGCGTAGTTTTAGTGGGTTTTCCGGCTCGAATTCGAAGAGAGATGTAATTTTAGTGCGATTTCTGGCTTGCATTCAAAGCGAACTGGCGTAATTACGCTGTCCTGTAGCACATCAACACATGATCACCAGCGGCCACGGCTTTTCATCTCTTTCTGCCAGTTAGTTTGAAACTGCTGTTAATTTTATATTGACTTCTGAGACTTGTAATTGAAACTAAATCCTAGTTTTATCTAATGAGGCAGATAAGTTCAGTACAATGAGGCATAATTTCGTCGACGGTGTGTTGTCAGCATTTTTCGCCGTATCACGTGAGGGGATCTGTAACCACAGCGTTCGAAACAGTGAAGGCAATACAGTTTTAGTCCAGGTACACTGAATACTAACCGTGATTTTCTTTGTATGTGCCAAATGCTGACTTCTACGTTGATTAAATGACTGATCAAGATGGCTAAATGGTTACCACGGTGCATTCATAATTGGAAGGAGAGTGGGTTCCAGATCTTCGTGTTATCTTCCTGATAAACCATTGTTTCCCCAAGTCACTTCAGATCATTGGCAAGGCGATGCCTTCAGAGAAAGAGCGGCCCATTTTCGGTGTTTTCCTTATCCATATAATGTTGAGCTCCCCTCAAATGACCTCGATGTTAACTTTGGCCTTCGGCTACTCCTGTAGAAATAGGCTCTGCAGAAAACGATCCATGAAAGGATAAAGTGCAAGAAAGGTCATAGGACATATGGCCGGAAATGCGTTCCGAGGGAGGTACACTCATCACTATGATCCAAGTATCAGCACAAGGTGGGCGGAGCACCAGCATGGGTAAGCCAGACGGCCGTGTGTAGCATCCTCCACGACTTGCTGCCACTATCCGTATCACTCACGACAAGACATGCTGGCCTTATTATCTTCGGAGTTGGCTACGTGGTGATTTGTCACTGATACGTCGCTCAGGCCGCCACGGTGCTAGGATTACTTTTGTCATCCATCCTAGTCACAGATGAGGCTACCTTTACGAGGGGTGGTATTGTTAACCTTCACAACACGCTACTCTGAGCTACGGAGAATCTCTATGGTGTGGTGGCAGTAAACTGCCAGCACTGGTTCATCCTCAGTGGGTGGTTGGGGACCTTTGGAGACTGCTTCGTGGCACCTGTCGTCCTACCACAATGTCTCACAGCGACGCTTTTTCGCACTTGCTGCGGGCGACCCTGAGTCCTCTGCTGGAATAGTGCCTATGATGGTATGGAGGGTAATGGGGCTACTAAACTATCTTGCTCCAGCTTGCTGCCCTCTTGAGCAAGGAGCTAGAATACTAATACAGGCAGAACATTCCGGCTTACCTTTTGTGTCCTCATGTGTGCATTCAGTCATTCAACCCAGCACTGTCGAAAAATATTTTATCTCCACTTTTAAGTGGGTGTAGACCCCAGAATGTTATTCCTTCCGGTTCATATCTTGTAGGGAGTGCGGAAAAAATGCTGTGTAAACGTCTCTGTATGTGTGTGCTGAAGTACTGTCACCGACGGGCACACCGTGATCCTACCAGTCACGAATGGTGCTCCATTCTATTGGATTTCAGTTCCGCTCAGTGTTTATACTGCAACATTAATCCTGATTATACGTCTTGCCCACTGTCCAGTTTCCACAGCTTGGTCACAAGTGGAGCCACGTATAGAAGTAATTAGTAATAACATAAATAATGTGTCGATAGTAAACTTTTTTTGTTGGTCTAATGTTTGAGAGGAGTAAAACCAAGATTCCCTGTAAATTATACAATGCGTTTTCATCCAAATTTTTACAGCGAAACGAATGATGATAAATGGACAAATCTGGTATCAAATTACAAAATAAATAACTAAAAATAATTTCTAGAAAGTGTTCAAGGCACTTACGAAAAACTTAGTCAGGTGGGGGAAAATATTGTAGAAATGCGAGGGTTGGAACTTCAATAGTGGCAAATATTTATTTACAGCTCGTGCCAAATAGATACGTGTTTCAAAATTTAACTGACCGTGAAATTCACCAGCATTGTATATACCCCGTTGCCAGCGATGTGGAAGTCGTAGGCCATTTGTATTGACAGTTCGAGCGGCGCGATCTATTGCCTGACGAATTTGTAGCAGTTCTGTGGTGAATGCGGTGAAGTGTTTCCTTCAGTTTAGAAATCGAGCTGAACTTACCAGGGCTTAAGTCAGGGGAGTGCAGTAGGTGGTATAGCCCCATCGATCAAACAAATCAGTAACAGCTTACACTGCACGTGCTTGAGCACTGTACGTGCTTGAGCATTGTCCTGCCAAATGATGGTCATGTCCTGCAGAGAGTGTCATCACTTCTGTGTCTATGCTGTTCATTTTTGGAACAGAACCTAAGACTGTTCGTCGAAATGGGCATAAGACTTAGCGACTTCCGCTGGTACAGCACTCTCGGATTGCCGTTAGCATGAGCTACTGTTGTGGGATTGCAGAATACAGGGTGTTACAAAAAGGTAAGGCCAAGCTTTCAGGAAACATTCCTCACACACAAAGAAAGAAAATATGTTATGTGGACATGTGTCCGGAAACGCTTACTTTCCATGTGTTAGCTCATTTTATTACTTTTCTTCAAATCACATTAATCATGGAATGGAAACACACAGCAACAGAACGTACCAGCGTGACTTCAAACACTTTGTTACAGGAAATGTTCAAAATGTCCTCCGCTAGCGAGGATACGTGCATCCACCCTTCGTCGCATGGAATCCCTGATCCCTGATGCGCTGATGCAGCCCTGGAGAATGGCGTATTGTATCACAGCCGTCCACAATACGAGCACGAAGAGTCTCTACATTTCAAATGCCCCCATAAATGAAAGTCAAGAGGGTTGAGGTCAGGAGAGCGTGGAGGCCATGGAATTGGTCCGCCTCTACCAATCCATCGGTCACCGAACCTGTTGTTGAGAAGCGTACGAACACTTTGACTGAAATGTGCAGGAGCTCCATCGTGTATGAACCACATGTTGTGTCGTACTTGTAAAGGCACATGTTCTAGCAGCACAGGTAGAGTATCCCGTATGAAGTCATGGCGGTTAATCGAGGAAGTACAGTACATACTGACGAAACTAAAATTAGCTCCAACATGGAAATTAAGCGTTTCCGGACACATGTCCACATAACATCTTTCCTTTATTTGTGTGTGAGGAATGTTTCCTTAAAGTTTGGCCGTACCTTTTTGTAACACCCTGTATAGTCACTGATATAGCAGGAAGCAGCCTACCTTGCATCATGCAATATGTTTAAGAAATGGAAGAATAAGGGAAGAAAACGGAGTTAGTATCCGGTGTTACGAGATACGAAGCAGTCTTTCAGTCAGACTACGTGTACAGTACCTTATTGGTCACACCGTAGCAGAAGACACACCGCTGGCATTAACATGTTGGCCAAAACCCTAGTATACGGGGATTTGAGCGTACGGCCTCCGAATAACGATGTCTTGTTACGTTACCTCATCTGCATCGGAGCTAATGGAATATAAGATCTTCGATAATGTTCTTTTGTACGTCTGCAATATCCATTTATTCTATTCAGGTCATGGTTGCAGCGTTAGCATCCTGTACGTTGAGGTGCAACAACTAGGTAATTAATTCGATAATTACCGGAATCACGTCAGTAAAACGATATTTACTGTATATTAGTGATATATAACCATGTTCATTGTCATCGTCATCATCATAACGGTATCCATTTGAGTTAGCCGTGGCAGTAGATGGGACAGGCGGTGCTGCGTGATGAATGGGTGGGTGGAGGCAGGCAGTACGGTGCCAGGCGGCCTGGTGGTACGGCCACGGGCAGGGAGGGGTACGGGTCCGCACGCTGGAGTGGCAAGGCCACGACACTCGATCGCAAAAGGAGCCGCCGCAGCGCCAGCCGCCGGCCGGCCTTCAGTGCTGACGTTACTCTCGCACGGTCGTGGCGCTAGCAGCTGTGGCCGAGGAAGCCTTCCCTTCTGTCATCAACCAGCTGATTACTCCGCCCGTATTTACATTTCCCCTTCTCCCTACCCCTCCAGTACTCATAAAAATGCGAATATGCGTTTATAGGAGTTGTCAAAACACACTTGTTACAATGATTTGTTGCACTTTACTTCGTCCCACAAGTTATTGCAAATTCCGAGAATGGTTATACAGAGCTCTCTTCGTCGTCTTAGAATATACTAAAAGTCTCCTTTAGAAATATCACAAACAGAACAGACTACCAACAAGCTTTTCGGGCGGGAAGGAGCGCCTGGTCCCCGGCACGAATCCGCCCGGGGGATTTGTGTCGAGGTCCGGTGAACCGGCCAGTCCGTGGATGGTTTTTAGGCGGTTTTCCACCTGCCTTGGCGAATGTGGGCTGGTTCCACTTACTCCGCCTCAGTTACAATATGTCGGCGATTGCTGCGCAAATGGTTCTCCACGTACGCGTACACCACCATTATTCTACCACGCAAACATAGGGGTGAGTGTAACCCTTGTGTGACACGTTCCCTGGGGGGGTTCACCGGGGGCCAAATCGCACAATAACCCAGGGTTCGGTGTGGGGCGGCGGAGGGGTGGACTGCGGTAGTCGTCGTGGGGTTGTGGACCACTGCGGCTGCGGCGGGGACGGAGCCTCTCCGCCGTTTCTAGGCCCCCGGTTAACATACAGTACAATACAATACCAACAAGCTGTGATTCAAGACTATTTTTACATATTTACCTGCTTTCCTTCCACTCTCCCCTTCCCCATCCGTCGCCCCACCCAAGATACCTTAGAGGTGCTAGGTGTGTTTTACCGCCACAATAGTTTCTGCCGATTGGTAAGCCAACAGTAACCCTCCCTTCCTCCCCCCCCTCTCCCTCATCCCCCAACCCACACCACGATTCTTTACAGAATCGAACTCCAACGTGTAAAACTGCATGGATAGTGAAATAAGGGATAAAGTTACGAGCGACGTACAATAAGTAATGCAACACATCTTTTTCTGAAAACAGGTTGGTCTTGTTCAGGATTGCAGTACACGATATCAATCCCCACTTTTTTGGTTACTAAACCCAATTTTTCAACCTAATCTCCGTTCAATGCGACGACCTTACGCCACCTTACTGGGTGGGCTTGTAAGTTCGCATGTGTACCACTCTGCTGGTTGACGTGGGAGCCAGTGTCTTGCTGCGTTAATAACCTCCCCCATTATCAACGTACTGCTTTCCGCGGAGTGCACCACTCATTGGACCAGACAGATGGAAGTCGTAAGCTGAGAGATGTAGGCTGTAGTGTGTATGAGGAAGAAAAGTCCAATGACGTCTTGTGAGGTACTCTCTTGTGTGCAGACTTCAGTCAGGCATTGGGTTGTCATAGAGATGTAGGAAGATAGCACAAAACAGTTCAGAGTTCAAATGGTTCAAATGGCTCTGAGCACTATGGGACTTAACATCTATGGTCATCAGTCCCCTAGAACTTAGAACTACTTAAACCTGACTAACCTAAGGACATCACAAACACCCAGTCATCACGAGGCAGAGAAAAAGTTCAGAGTTGATCGTTGCATCATGAGGGAGGACATCAAACAAAATGACCCGTTCAGTGTCCCAGGAGACCACAGCCGTTATTTTACCGGCTGAGGGTTCGGGTTTGAACATTTTTTTCGGAAGAGAGGCGTTGTACTGCCCTTTTGTTTACGGTTCGAACGGGTAAACCCATGTTTCGTCACATGTGACGATGCTGGATCCAAAAGTGTCTCAGTCAACCTCGTAACGCGCAAGCAATTCCGTGCAGACGGTATGCTGTTGGGTGGGGAGGAACCCACTGCGCCCACACCTCCGAGTACGCCAACTGGTGGATGAGTGTGTCAGCACTGCCAGGGGAGACGTACAGTTGTGCAGCGATGTGTTTGACTGTGGTCCATCGAAGTCCTCGATTGTGTGTGTCCGCACGTTCCAACATTGCAGAAGTCACAGCTGCGTGCGACCGGCCGGCACGCGGATATCGGGCAAGTTTGCGCGACCTTGTTGCCATGGTGACAGACGCTTCGCCCAACTAGTCACCGTGCTTTTGTTCACTGCCAGGTCTCAGTAGACATTCTGCAAGCGCCTATGAACATCTACGATGCTCTGGTTTTCTGCCTAAAGTAAGTCAAAGACACCTCTGTGCTTGAAACGCACCTCCGTTACAGTCGCCATTTTGAAGGCTAACAAGGGAAACTCTTCATCCTCCCCCCCCCCCCTCCCCCTCCTCTGATTTAGTATTAAAATGGTCCTGTGAATAGCCTGCCAAAAACTGAACACAGATCAAGCTTGAAAACAGGAAGAAGGTGTACTAAACTGTGAAAAAAAAAAGAAGCAGTGAACGGTCCAAGCTGAAGACGTGCTACATCGAGCGAATTTAAAGAAGACTGGCGTCGTAGTTGCGTGGTCACGGTGTTGGACTACAAAGCGGCGGTTCCATGTTCAAATCTCCGTCGTGCCTCATCATTATTTTTTTTTCCTTTAGAAAATTATGAACTTTCCGTCCGATCTTTCACGTTGTGTTCTCCTTCTGTAGTCTTTGTAATTGTCACACTATACACTGGTTATAGAATATGTGTCACGTGAAAAGTATGTATTACCGTCGCAAGTAAATATGATGAATTTTGAGAGCAGGCGAGGTGCAGCATAGACCTCTCACAGCTGGGTAATTTGACCATTGTCTTTTATGGTACCTCAAGATACGTAATTTCCAACTGAAGCACATGTGTTAAAACTCTAACGAAAGATTATACCTCCTAATGAGTAGATAATGACAGAGTTTTAAATTTCGAAATTCGGCCAGCAATATATGAAACGTAGAAAATCAAAATTTTATTTTCGGTGGAAGGCTTGAAATGCACAACCTGCAGTTCGGATCGGGTGATTTCAGCCATTTAGTAATTCTGATATTGAAACAGTAAGTAGGCTGCTGTCGCAAACGTATCTACAGAACGATTGTATGTGTAAACATTACAACACGTACATGATATTTTCTACTTGTAACAGGACCACGAAATTTAGGATATAAAACTGGATTGAGTTATCGCCGTCTCTGAAAAGCGTTCTGAATGCACGTCTAAATTTAGATACGAGTGTGTTAGCATTTTCTTTTTATCGAAAACTCGCATGTCTCCAGCCTTAAGTTTACCGCTTATACATTTTCGCTGTTGACGCTGTAATATTTAGGCATGCGGCGAGACATAGACTCATACGTAAAGTAATCAGACGTTTTAAGCTATTTGATACATAGGAGTTACATTGGCGGTGGGAGGGGGGTGGCGGAGGGGATTCTAGGAACAGTGAAATCAGCTACAGCTGGTGGAATTTTAAAAGTGATGTCTTACGGAAGGCGTTTACTGCCTCATTCACGTTCCCCGACGGTCTGGCTTTGGTGAGCTTTCAGAGATAGATGCTCTGAACATTCACGCATTCGGCCCTATGAAGGCTAAGTCTAGCGCGGCCAATTGTAGCAGTCTGGAACCGTCGCGTGTTATTCTCGATCTGAATTATCTCGATAATCGATACCTCGATTATTCTCGGCGTATGTTGCTTTTCTGCGAAACACATGAACTCGTCAATAAAATTCTTCTGGGTTTGAGGCCTCATTGTCAACTATAAACTGTTAGCAGAAGAATTTTATTGACTGTGACACTGGCCGCGGAAGCCTACGTTTACATGTGAACTCGTAGTCATACGGTCGTCACTTAACTGCCATCATTTCTGCATCTTGGCTCGTAAACGCACAACAGCATTCCGTGACAGGACGTTGGTTGGACATTCGAGAAGGCTGACATCGGAGGTCGGCTGATGCAATTACAGAAGGCGCTCTCAAGGTTTAAAGGCCCCTGACGGCTAAACACGGGCGCTACTAGTGTACAGAGCTCCGCATTAGCAAGGTTCACGGCTGAGTAGCTACTTAATGGTCGTTTGTTTCATTAACTCACTCGCTAATTAAATCTTTCACTCTCACTGTACAGTAGTGTGCTTCAATGTCTGAAACAACAATCTCTCTTACAACAAGGTAAAGTAGTGACATGGTGTTAGCAGCAAGTGGTTTACGAGTTTTCTAGTAGCCTACAATCTTTATCTCCTTATGCTTCTCTTTGCTACTGCAGTAATAAATAATAATAATAATAATAATAATAATTGTGTTCGTCGACTTCAAGAAGACCTGCGACTCCATAGATACAGAAACACTCTTCAACACTCTGGAAGAAATGCAGGTAGACAACAAAACCAGAAAGCTAATCCAAGAAACAGTAACAAATATAACACTTAAGTGAAGTTTATGGGAGAAATCTCGAAACCAAGACAGGGTTGAGGGAGTGAGATGGCCTGTCACCCATTCTATTTAACTCGGTTCTGGAGAAAATAATCAGAACATGGGACAATGGAATCAGAGGGGTTAAACCGGGGAGACACAAGGATAGATCCGTTAACATAAAATCTCTAGTCTTTGCCGATTATATAACCATTATCAAAAAATAATTGAAAAGAAGCCAAGGAAGATCTAGACACACTACACGAAATCTCAGTCAAAAGAGAACTACAATCTCAGATGAAAAAACGCAATACATGGACACACAATCCACAGAGAGACACCCACTGGCAAGAAAGTATGCAAAGATAACAGAAGTAGAAATTATACAGAGATTATACAGAAAACAGGACTAAACGCGATATGCAGTGAAGAAAGAGTAATAAAACTAAAAGAAGCATAAAACTTGCAACCACTGCAACAAAAGTAGTAGCTCAATCAATCATTACAGTACGGTAGTCTTACCAGAGGCCTTGTTGCCTCAGAAACAACAGCAATCGAGTGAAGAATGAAAATCAAAGAGATGGAAAAACAAGAGAGGAAAATAGTGAAAAGGGTCTATGGGCCAGTTCAGAAAGAGGGGGTATGGACAAAGGGGCCGACAAACGTACTGTGCGAACAGATAGTGAAGGTTACAAACAACAACACGAAAAGAAGGGCAAAGTTCTATGGTTGCATACATAAGGTGAACGAAAATAGATTGACCAAGAAAATTCTTAAAATAGTGACAACTAATACGTGAAAATGAATTGGGTAAAGGAAACCATGGAAGACCTCAAGAAACTGAACACCTCCACAGAAGACATAGGAGAAAGGGAAAAATCCAGAGAAAAAAAACATAAAACAGAAATTTCAGCAAACGCCCGAAGAGAATATAACAGGGAAGAAGTGGACAGAACACACAGAAGAAACACAGTGAATATATGAGAGGTTTTCGGGAAAAAAAGGAGACAGAAAAAAAGCCTTGGGAGCTGTGTTTCAACGCTCTCCTTAACGGAGAATTACTGTTATTATTAATAATAGTAATTACTACGCTAATAAAGAACAGAATATGAAGATATTACTTCCAATTAGGACACACACTAATAGAAAGCTCGTAAACCACAGTTCGCTCATACTATTCCTCAACTTTACCGTGTTCATCACATTCTGCAGACACTCATCTTACTCTGTTAACAACCCATCCATACGGGGTATAGCTGTAACCGTGAATAACTGACAGTTATTAAATTGTAGAAAATAATGCAGACTTGCATCAAGTCATATCACAGCTTAGTTGAAAGCTGTATTTTTTTTCTCCATTTCTTCGGACAATATCTACTCAGTCAGCCTGCAATACATGATTTGTTACAGTTTTAAAGATACATGATGCGTTCAAATGCCAAAAAGTGATGTACAGGGTCTCTCCTAAGAGTCGTCAGGTGCATTTTCTGTAGTGTTTCGGCAGATATCTGCAATTTTGTTTTTGCAACGTGCAGCTGGAGTCAGCCCAAACAAATGCTGCTCATTGTTCACAACGTCTTTTACGCGACGCCCAGAGTCGACGGGAAGCGTCGGTGTGTTTCTCGTGACAAACAAAATGATTTTTACTTCGAAATTTTACTTCCCCATTTGACAGAGCGATCCCAAATTAATCTAGTGCGACATTCATTCCATCGATACGTGTAAACGGAGATAGTAAATCACGAACAGTAACGAGTATTCCAGCAGCGATAGCACAGCCCTGATCCGCGCTGACTGCTATCGTCGCATGACACCAGCTACAAGTTGCAAAAACGAAATTGCAGATATCTGCCGAGACACCAAAGTAAATGCGTCAAACGACTCTTAAGAGAGACGTTCTGTATGTGTCTGTAAAGTGACACGTCACACGCTGAGAGTAGGACTTCACACTGGCAGGAAGCTATTGTCCACTAAGCAGTGCACCAATTCAGTTGTCGAATGGGATGGCAGTGGGCAGCCGAAATGATGTCGATGTCCCATGCAATGCACTCACATAGGGGCGAATTAACGAGTTGTAGCCTATAGCGGTGGAGTCGGAATCGTTCATAGTTAAAGTGGAGGCAGAAGATGGTAACCAGAAACTTATGTGTGGTACCTGTCATGGAAGTACTACAATTGAGTATTTGTCCTGTGGTGAATGGCACTCTTAACGAGAGCGCCTACAGTTTCTTGCCCCTGATACCACGATGCCCCTTTATCCACAGCTTGATTATTTTCTTGTTAAGACACTGTAGTGCTGTAATACATTCAATGCTCTGGTACAGCAAGTGATTGCCTGCATTGTTGACAACATGATTCCGTATGAGCAGCAGTGCTAATCGCGAGTCCGTCAGAATAATGACTGTCTCTGTACCTACGCTTTCAGCATATTTAAGACCCTCTAGTATTGCGGTGAACTCCGCTGCAAGTTCCGCGACTTTCGGAGGGAGCTGGAACTAAGTACTGTGATGGGTCATAATCTGCGCTGGCACCGCCATCTGCAGTAAGCAATCCATCTGTGTAGAAGCGGTGCGCATGTCCCCAACCACTTCAACCGTCATTAAACACCTGCGGGCTCATATTAGGTTGTATAAGTGATGCATCCGTTCGAATGTCTAAATTTGTTATCGTGTTCCTGTAATACATCATGAAACATGGATGGTGCAGAACCGTTGCAATTCGTTCATACAGTAATGAAATATCATGAGATCATCCTGATCTTGGTAAAAAATAATGCTCTTGCCCAAATTGTGCAGGTTTGAATATATACTTAGATGTATGTCTGAATGAACAGTTATTAATAACGACTGACAGCCACGAAATTAATTTAAAATAAATTCACAGGATGCGAATATCTTGGCATCAGCTGTTTTACGTATATACTACCTAATAGTGACATGGGAAAATTTGTGCCGGACCAGGACTGAAACCTGGATATCCCGCTTATCATGCCGTATAGCCTTAACCACTTCGGCTAGCCGTGCACACCTCCTGCACCAACGCAAACTTCCGTATGATGCGCTGTCTACTCACATACCACACTCCCCTACATTCGTCAGTTAATACTCGCACCTTCACTCTGTACTCCCGCATCAATGAGAAAGAGATTGAGGAATCGAGACCGCTGATATTATGGTCTTGTGCCCGCCTCGCCATGTAACATTTACTTGTATGTCTGGGCGAACAGAAATTAATGACGATTGACAGTTGTGAGCATTAAGTGATGAATGGAGGGATAGTATGGGATGCAGACAGTGTGACGGATGGAAGTCTGAGTCGGACCAGGAGGCGTGCAAGAGTAGCCAATGTGCTTAAGGCGACCGCTCGTGAAATCCTGGTTCGAGTCCTGGTAAAGCACAAATTTTCACACGTCATTAACAGGCAGTATATCAATACCAAACACAGCCAGTGTCAAGATATTCACATTCAACAAATTTATTTCGAATGGATATTTCGAACTAATAAGTTCGAGTGGGTGCTCATTAGTTTCGACAAAAGGAACATTCGCAGGGTTTGACCACAGAGCATACCAGTAGTATGTGATGGCTTTATACTGGCACCTCTCAGCATATGTAGAGCAGAATCAGCGGCCGAAACATATCAAAAGCAACGGTAGTCCATATATGACCGGATTAGGTACAATATAGTCATACATACGCTTAGGTCAGCTCCACAACTACTTCCCTTAATTAAACATGTAATATAAATTGCCTTTTCCCTTTCGTTGTAGGATGTGCTCCTCATGCGTGAACCAAGTAAGCTTCCAGTCGATATACGGACCAAGGTATTTGACAGTTTGTTCAACTGGTATGCGAAAATGATCGAGTAACACCTTTCTTGGTGCTTGGCATCTGTATTGGCTGTAAATTCAAGGCACAGATTTGGCTGGGGATATTCCAAAGGAACTCGGACATCGAAATTTTTCCACAGCGAGAGACGTCTGATACCGACCTTACATAAGGCTAACGCTTCTAGTGCAGAACCACTCCAGTTCTCTCGACATACTTAGTGTGAGAGCGCCCGAATGTATGGGCCAGGAATGCGAGCACTTTCAGTGGATCTGGGGTGGACGGGATAGGAGGTGCCTGGAGAAGAGTGGCCAATTCTATTTCAGTGGGTCAGTGAAAGAAAAGGGGGACGTAAATATCGTCAATATCGTCTAACTGCGCTACTCCTGCTGTACCTTAGATGCATTAACTCCAAAAAGTAAAACTGTCCCACTTGAAATGCAGACCAGCACTGACAGTCCCTTCATTCCCACACTCATCACAGTTTGTGATTTCTGGCCCACTTCCAGCCGGAGGCTTAGTCGCGCCAAGGCGCTGCTAGACAGCTGGAGATTTCGTATGGCATGCAACAGGTTCGTCAAACGTTGAACACTGATTTCTCGAAAAGGCTTGAGAAGAGCATCGTTCCAGAGCAGCATTTGTTACATCTAAGTACGTGTTGAAGTCATTCGATATACTGGACAATCGGTAACAGGATGGGTGTATCCTTCCCTTGTGAAGAGAGAGTGTCTCGTCGAGGTGGTTGATGGAAGTAGATGAACCCAAAAAGTCAAATGATGTCGTCCAGTGTTGACTGATTTCCAGTCACTGTCTAGCAGACAACACCGTGTTCAGTGCGTGTTCAACTAGAGAAGCAGAAACCACACGCAGTTACACCCCCCCCCCCCCAAATTGTACGTGTGTGTGTGTGTGTGTGTGTGTGTGTGTGTGTGGGGGGGGGGGGGGGGGGGTTGAGAATTTTATTTATAGTCACGTTAGGCAAGGTGCCCACCGGCATGGCGTGAAAAGTGACGTGTCAGATACACGGTATGTACGTGACTCGACAACAATAGACGTGATTTGGCGTTATTAAAGTGGCATAATGCCTTCTTTGAATGACGAAGGTGTCTGGAATTAGCCGACATAATTAATGTTAAAAAGTCTAAAACACGTTGCTGGGTACATCGTCACTGGCACCCTAATGTGAATTAAGTTGGTGCTTTTAAGCTGTTTAAAGAGTTGAATATGGGCTCTGAAAGATTTCAGACACTTTACAGAACGGGAAGGGAAACTTCTGATTTGTTTTGTAGGCCATCAGTTTTTAAATAGGATCCCAATTTCTCTGCCTCTGTGAATGCACAGAAGCAGCCGTTGGTAACTTTAAGATAAGCTAGAATTAATGAAACTTGATTTCAAGAATATTTTCAGTTTCACTTAGAGTTATAATTTCTGGAGGGTGAACAACATTGTTATTCCATCAAAATACGGATTTCTGACTGGTTTCACGCGGCCCGCCACGAGTTCCTCTCCTTCCAACCTCTTCGTCTGAGAGTGGCATTTGCAACCTCATTTACTGGGTGTATTCCAATCTCTGTCTTTCTTTACAGTTTTTACCCTCTACAGCTCCCTCCAGTACCATGGAAGTTATTTCCTGATGTCTTAACAGATGTTCTATCATCTTGCCCCCTTCTTGTCAAAGTATTCCTTTCCTAGCCCATTCTGCGGAAATCTTTCTCATTTATTACCTTACCCCCTAATTTTCAGCATTCTTCTGTAGAACCACATCTCAAATGCTTAGGTTCTCTTCGCTTCCGTTTCTATGCAGAATTAACTGAAAAAATGGTTTCCACACAATGGCCGCTGTGTTGTAACCGTAATTTTAACAGTAATGCTCACATTAACGTTATTAGTTTTCATTATCTAATTTCTGGGTGTGCACTGTGTTTCTGAATATGGATTACTTCCGGTATTCCAGCGGTAGTAGGAGTAACAGGAAAGTGTACTCGGTATTTAATGGACATTTACAACAATTTAAGTCCTCGCAGTACAGTATTACCGCTACTTACAAAAACTCTTTCAGCGCGCCAACACTTTTTGTCTGTAACAATACAGAACTGATTGCCACGCCTTGTGCACTTAAGATGAATTTTTCTAGTTGGCAGCGAAGTTTATATTGGTTCAAATGGCTCTGAGCACTATGCGACTTAACTTCTGAGGTCATCAGTCGCCTAGAACTTAGAACTAATTAAACCTAACTAACCTAAGGACATCACACACATCCATGCCCGAGGCAGGACTCGAACCTGCGACCGGAGCGGTCGCTCGGCTCCACACTGTAGCGCCTAGAACCGCACGGCCACTCCGGCCTGCGAAGTTTATATTACTGCGTTCGTAGACATGTGGGTATTTCTCCTTAAGACGAATAAAATGAATGCTGAACTAATGATCATCTGATATTTTACCGCAAAAAGATACAAATAACACAACCAAACAGAAACTGTCAGTCCGTAGCACAAATGCGGCGCGTGGCAAAAGTTGGAGAACGCCCCAATCATCTGGTAGTGGCGCGGAATGGCATAAGAGTCGGTTCGGTAGGCGCTTGTATACAAGACTGCATTTCTTCCATTTGAAGATGCCAGGTCTTGTGCCCCGCGACGCCAGACCATGTGCTGTACCTCTTCAGTGGAAGCCCTGCATTAGACACGTTAGAGATGGAGTTGTTTGCTAGTTAAAGTTGGTAGCAATCAAATGCGGTAACCACATTTCGATTTCTATCTACTGATATACTCCCATCAGTCACCTCGCCGGGAGGCCTCCTAGAGTGAGCCTATAGTACGGTGGGGTTACAGAGGCGAGCAGTTACACAACGCAGCCGGCCGCAGAGTATACGAGTAATTGCGGCGGCTGGCAGCGCCCCGCGGTGGCCTCGCGTGCTATACATCTGCCGCATTAAAACAAAAGCGCAGTAAAAACGGAGCTAAGGCCGGCGGCTAGGACGGCCGCAGTCGCAAGGTGAGCGCCGCTTAATAGGAATGAACCCCCCGTGACCGATGTGGATCAAGAGCGCCGACGGGGAAGCGAGCCTCTGCGCTAAGGACGCGCACGTATTTAACCTCAAACTGCGCTGCGTCCTCCGAAAAGTAGTCTCTTGGTAGTACTGCTTCTGGCACGGCTGCCACGCGAGTATTTGTGTCAAACTACGATTCACTCTAACAGTCCTCAAGAGCTCAAGTCCACACGCAAGGGAAGTAGCGTACAAAACCCTCGTTCGACCAATACTCAAATGTTGCCCGTGAGTCTGGGATCCGTACCACATAGGAATGATCAGATCCAAAGAAGAGTAGCGCGTTTCGTTTCAGGTTCATGTTATAAGTGCGAAAGCGTCACGGAGATGTTTAGCCAACTCCACTGGCATACACTGTGTAGGAGACGTTCTACATCAAGGCGTTGTTTATCGCTAAAATTCCGAGAGCGTACGTCCCTAGAAGAGTCAACCAATACATTTCTTAGGCCTTTCTAAATGTTGAGAAAAGACTATGAAAGTAACATTAGCGAGATTTCTCCTCGCAGGGGCCCTCGTTCTTCCCGTGGACCATTCACCAATGAAACAGAAAAGAGGGAGAATGACTGTGGAACCCAATTACTCTCTACCACCCACCATAAAGTGGCTTGTGGGATATATATATAGATGTCAATGTGGCTATTCTTTCTTTCTTTCTTTCTTTCTCGTGTTAGTTGAAACAACTTACTTCCAGAAAATTTCTGTCGAAATGGCCTCGTCGTTAAACTTTGAATTGCATGAAGGTTACCCTGGATCGCAAGCGTATCTCAAAGTGTTGAAGTCTGTGAATTTGGTGATTGAGATAATGTGTTGGTGCACATGCGTAGGTGGTGTAGTATCTTCCAGATATCACGGTGCCACACCAAGTCGGCAACGGACATCGATACCACAGACGATCGTGAGGTCTCGCTCCAATCCGCAACGACGAATGGCAGAGCCTAAAGAAGACACGCTCTCTCTCTCTCTCTCTCTCTCTCTCTCTCTCTCTCTCTCTCTCTCTTCACAGCAGCGTCCTCACACAGAGTCAGTGGAGAACCGAGCATGCAACTGCTCTGCCCCAGTTCATGACCTCAGCTGAAGCAGTTAACATCGTCGAGTAGGAATAAAGAGTTATTAAGATCTCAGATGGAAATGTGCTTTTGTAAAGATTAGTGCATCATGTGATGCTTTAACAGTCAATGACATTTTTACATTAACAAAAACTCCTGTGACACAGGATTGTATCAAGTTAAGTAAATCTTCTTTATCATTCATATAAGCAGATAGTTAATCTGATCTACTGGTGTTCGCTCCAAGCGTCCGATCGCAGCCCGCACTGACTCGTTTACTGTGACGTCCAACTTCTCTTCCCACGTGGAGTATGCTCCCCACAGGAGCATCGTACTCGCCCCCCCCCCCCCCCCCCCACACACACACACACAGACAGACACAGACGCAGACAGAGAGAGAGAGAGAGAGAGAGAGAGGGAGAGAGAGAGAGAGAGGGAGAGGGAGAGGGGGGGGGGGGAGAGGGAGAGAGAGTCATAACTGACATCGGCAACGGTCGTGGAGAGGTAATCCGCCTCAGTATTTATGTTTTGCACAGGCCATACACGGTTTGTATCTAATTAAGAACTGGTTAAAGTTATGCCAGAACTGAATATAATTGGAAAGAATGCAGCACAACAAAGACAAGGACCCTACATGTATATGATACGTTCATGACCACTATCATATTGTTCCCCGATGATATCGCCGATGTTGGAGGATCGAAAGCAAAAAGTCTGCAGCTCTGTTTAAATGCATGCAAATGGAAAATAATACGCATAATAAGCAGAAAGAATCCGGTAGTATCCGATTACAAGGTTAGTGTTGATCATCTAAAGTACGTTACATCGTTTAAATACTTACGGATAATACTAAGAAGCGATACGAAATTGAACAAACACGCATCAACAGTACGAAGGAAGGCGATTAATACTTCGATTTTCCTGGTTGTATTCTGGCAACGTGAGGTGAATATGTAATGGGAGATGCTAGTGCGACCATTTATAAAGCACTGCAGCTGCGTTTGGAGTTTTAATCGATTAAGCACGGAAAGGGATGTCGAACGAATTCATAGACGCGCTGCTAGGGTCGTGACTATTCGTATAGCCCCTGCGAAAGTGTAACACAGTTGCTTCAGAAACTTAAAGTGACATATATATGATAGAAACGCTACTGGATAAATTTGGGGAAGCAGCATTCCAGGAGGACTTTGAAAATTTTTTTTCTGCAATCATAATATACAAGGTGTTTCAAAGTTTTATTACAAGCTTTTAATGGGCGTAGTGGGAACTTTGATAAGGAAACCAGGTCCATGGACGTAAAATAAGTTTGAAGATCGAATGACTTTCAAATCCCCCCGCTTCACGCTACGGAGGTCTGCCCTGTGTGCTCTGCAGATGATTCACGTGGTGACCCTGTTCCGTGCAGAACGTCCGTCTGCGACACGTACTTTCACACACGGTGCTCGTCAGTGAAGCACCGCAGTCAACCCTGCTGGTTGCTAACATATCAGTTCCTTACACCCTTCGTTGTGGACTGAGGAAGTTTGGTAAACGATCTCCGTGCATGCGAGGCGCAACTCTCGACTGAGAAGCGGGAGATTTGCAAATGATCGGTCTTCAACTGATGTTGTATCGAAACGGTACATACCAGGACATGCGTTGTTTATCAGAACTTCTCTACGAAGTCTCTTCTACAACCCCTAGAAGCCTGTGAAATACCCTGTACCTACCATGGCGTTTATGAGAAAAACACAAACTTAGGGCGTGTACAAAGGCGTGTAGACAGTATAACTAACGTCTCTCTCTCTCTCTCTCTCTCTCTCTTCACGTTCCTTTCAACCTAATAGCAGTCTCTGATGATGGCAGTGGCCGAAACGATGTAATAAATGAAGAAATTTTAACAAGCGGTCAACACTGTTTTATTCACAAATTGTTCACAAGCGTTACGGATTTATTTCTTACCGTTTTCAGAGCCAGCCTCTGAGGAACACCATAATCTGAGAGAACGCACCCTAATCGTTATGAGGAGATGACAAACGGAAGTACTGTAAAACCAAATCAACAACTTAGAACAGTTTTTAGTCTCTCTTACTCCAAATTTACCAAATTAAACACATACTGTGGTTATTGGAAATGCTTTTAAATAATACTAAAACATCTTCCGTTGATCTAAGGACTATCTTCAGTTGCTATAGGTGTCAAACGAGGATGTTAACTTTTAAATCTAAGACTACAGAGAAGGTCACAAAGTCTAAAACGAATAATATTGATATTTGTTGTGCTGAACTTCACTATTTTATTACTTAACTGCGTCCATTGCAAAGGTTTAACACTTCTTGTAACGTGGTGCAAATTCTGTGTAGCCTTGTCATAGAAATTAACAGACTCTAAAAATACCTAGTCAGCTGATTCATATTTATTTCGGAACGTTGTCCAGCAAGCGTTGTTGAGAGATGCTGAATGCTCCATCGTTTCTCAGACGGCAGCTGCCAGTTTTGACGGTTGTCCTCTACGCTGCTCACCGTGAACATTTTCAAATTTTGAAGTGAACATTCGCTTTCACAAAGGGGTACTGATATATTCATTGCCTCGTATCCCTAAAATTCACAGGCATCATAGTGACCGTCTATCGCCCTCCTGCATAGCGCACTCAAATGAACAATTTTCTGTGCTAATCTCTTATGCTAAATCTACGTATTAGTCCACAAGCCAGGGTTTGGTGCCTGGCGGAGGGTACTTAGTTCTAGTATTAACAGCTTTGTATCCTGAGTATTCCATTCGCATGTGGAACGAGGGAAAAATTACTGTCTACTTTTTATTAATAAAGAAAATGAATTTCCTGTATGGGCCCGCGATCATAGTGAATGTTTTGCCCTCGCTTTTCTCCTTCCTGTGACCCCTGACTAACGTAGATCGTTTTAGAGAGATCTACACGTTGCCAGAGATAATGCAAAGACTTTAATGAGATAAAAAGACCGAGAGCCGTAACTTTTTGGATTTATATTTATGTGCACTGTTGTGTTATTTAGCTGCATTAAATTAGAAATTACGTTCAGAAACCCGAAAACGGCTTGGGTAGTTTTCTTATGACTTAATTTCGTTTATTGTTGTGAAATAGCTTAATGCGTGTTTCCACAATACTTACTCGTTTTGTAATTGTCTTAACTGCGAGTTCTTAAACTGCGCTGTCGCCGAGCGCCGGAACGTCTCGTGCGCGAATCTCGTAGCTTACGAGGATAGGATAGGAAAGAGATATAGCGGGGAAGTTCACTCTCCTCTGTAGTTTATTAACGCCTCCTGACATGAACTGTTAGCAAGTATATTGCGTGTACGGCAGATTTAGAGCGATCCAGTGAGGGCAGTTGGAGGGGGGGAGGTAGGACATACTGCTTGCATACAAGCAGAGATAAGAGCCAACGCGAGGGATACCTTTTACGATGATACCGTTAAGAGTAGGTTAGGGACCGGTCAACGATACCGAGCGTTGGAACAAGCTGGCTGCAGTGGTGATGTTATTAATCCAAATTTTCTGCATGCCAGGATGTGGAACGTCAGAATTAACGTCTCCATTCTGTTACCTTCTTCATACGCTTAAAATTATATTCGGATTCTTTGCCTGCTAGAAGTATCAACATCCATACTCGTACATCGCAAGTCACCTTATGGTGGGTGGTATAGGTTCTTTTGTGTATCACTGTCACTTCCTCCCTTTCTTGTTCCAGTACTGGAGGAAGATTGCTGGTAAGCCTCCGTGAGCTTTAACTACTCTAATATAACCTTCATGGTCTTTTTCACCAATTATACGTAGGCTCTTCTAGGTACTTATGCTAGGTACCACGCCGCTAGGCGCAACCCCTCTCTCGTAGCGTTTGCCACCGGAGTTGGTTGAGCGCCTACGTGAAGCTTTCGTGGTTACTGTGACGAAACGCGCTGCTCGTCTTTGGATCTTCTCTTCCTGCACTTTGCTAAAATTTTCTAGCGTTGCGACTTCTTATATATATATATATATATATATATATATATATATATATATATATATGAGGCAATGAAAAATTTTCCGTTTGAGATGTTGCTGCATCGTACATGCAACGTGACGAGAGTCGGATGCAGTTTCATAAATACTGACACACGGGCAAGGGGATTATTGTTGCATTCGTGTTTTTCCGTTAACTGTGGCCACGTCGTTTGCTTCAAAACAGGTCCTACGTGCTATTTATTCTTTTCTTCGCTGCCGAAGAACAAACACCTGTAGGCATCCATCGGAGAATGAAGAACGTTAGGGGGCGGCGTGTCGCAAACCACCTTTGTGGAATTGTGCGCTAAGTTTATTGAAACGAACGTCCCTATATCACAAATCCTTATATGTCCATCTTTTTGGCGATGGTTGCGGGACTCGGCTGTTCGATAGAGAATGTCAAATTAAACGCCTTTCAGCCGTCAATTTTCAACCTTATTTTATTGGGCAACCAGTTTTATGGTTTTACTATACCATCTTCAGGCCCCTGACAGACGTTTAGGAATAATTTACCTCGCTTGTGATCAAAACAGGGGCCACCAATACTGGTATTAGAAGATATTTATTGCAATGACCACTCAATCACCACCTGCCGATACGCTGAAACTGGTTGCCCAATAAAATTAGGGTGAAAACTGGTGGCTCAAACGCGTTTAATTTGACATCCTCCATGTCGCAAAAGTGGTAACGCTGAAGTTACGCTAACTGAAGTGGGAACCACGCCAGCACCTTCCCTATAGTTCTGTTCTCTCCCCGTGCGATTATCACCCATTCGGTTCCCAAAAAAAGTCCCTGGAGAGTCGACGATTCCTTTCGGACAATGATGTGCAGCAGGCAATTACGGATTTCTTCACACAGCCGGACACGTTTTGGAACGATTAGAACATACAGTTTTCAGCCACCCTTCGTTTCTCGTAATATATTTGAAAACAAATTCACATTTTTCCTCGACAGAACCCTACATCTCGAAACTTCTGTGAACTCAAAATGCCTCAGACCTATCATGGTTCTAAAAACAAGCAAAAATTGGCCTACAATTTAATAAAATTTGTATCAAAACTACATACAGCCCCAGTAGTTTCATTTCGAAATCACTCCTACAAGCAGTACTACAAACTCAAAGCTGCGTTACAGTAACATTAAATATATTTACTTTCTCTGTCAGTAACTCCCCAATATGTCCACTACAAAAAAGCACGTGTCATTTTCTCCTAAAATTCATAGCACAAAATCCGCACTGACTTTGCTTTGAATACTACAAGTGATGGCTACAGTCCTCTACATTCGTCGAACTCATTTAAGTTGTTATTTTGCTTGCTGGTATTTTGGCTGCTATCGGTTTATTTATCGATTGTCATTTATTTGTAGTTCATTGTTGATATTTGAATTTACATATTGTCATTTGGAGATAGTGAGCGGAACTGTTGACGCTATAAAATAGAGGTCCAAGTGGAGAAATCGGAACATTTCCGACAACTTCTTCTGTTTGAATTCAGCAGATGGGTGACAGCAGGGGAGGCAGCCAGAAACATATGCACCGTGTATGGGGATAATGCCACTGGACAGAGCACGCTAAGAAAATGGTTTTCGCTGCTGATCATTTAAAAGCATTCATCCACAAGGATCCACATCATTTTTCCCGAGAAGTGGCAGATGTGATGAGCTGTGATCATTCCACCATCGTGCACATTTGCATGCAACTGGGAAGGTTCAAAAATCTGATGTAAGGGTACCTCATGAAGCCAAAATCACAAAAATCAGCGGGTGGCCATGTGTGCGTCTCTGCTTGCTCGTCATGAATTGGCTCGTGAACAACACCGACCATTCCTACCCTGTATCGTTACTGGTGACGTAAAATAGTGTCTTTATCCTAATATAACGAAAAGACAAGATCGGTGAGCCAAAACAAAGCATCAACTCCCCGTACAAACATCTGCGCGCTTGCGCGAAGGATAATGTTACGCATCTGGTGGAGCTGCGAATTTCTCTTCCGAGGTGTAAGCATCACTCCTGATTTATTGTCAGCACCTGAGACGCCTTGCAGACGCATTCCGAGAACAACGACCAGGAAGACCGTAAAGAGATGTTACTTCACTATAACGCCTGCCTGCACTCTGCTATGCACAAAAACACTATACAGGAGTTGGGTTGGGAAATTATTCCGCACCCACTTTACTCACCTGATATTGCGCCCTCGGGGTTTTCACGTTTTCCGATCTCTGTCGAATAATCTTCAATCCTTCCTGGATGAAAACGCGCTCCGAACCTATGAGCCTCGTAATTTCTACAGTCGCGGGATCGAAAAGTTACCCCGGAGTTGGCAGACTGTTGTAAACAGTGAAGGAGAATATATTATTGACGACCAGAATCTCTGTTAAGTGTATTTTTTGTGTTTATTACACTTACGGATAATCGCTACGAACTTACGCACCAAGCCAGTACATCAGTCTGTCACCCGAAGTCTCTGCTTGCAGCAGCATCAGTGGTGTAATGATAAAGGCGCTGTTACTTAAAAAATTAATGATATTGTGATTTCAGGTAGAGGTTGCTGGTACGCAGAGGGTTGAGAACAACGGCTGGTGTGCCTGAGTATGATGTTTAAACGGTTTCCTACTTTTAGGCAAATTCTAGGCTTATCCGAAAATCGTGCCTTAGAAAATACGAAATAAAGGTGGCGCCCGCACACGCGACTCCCAATCGTTAGGTAATTAACGACTGATGCCACAGAAAGGGCTGCAGGGTTAAATAGAAATAGCTTTGCCATATCGTGAGTACAACAGACGCCGTAATAGATGGCATTAGCGTTAAGCAAATATCGTCTGCTTTCTCTGGTATCTTTCATTCCAGTGACTCCTCGCAAAATGTCTTAGCAGATGGACTTAGCTGTTCGGTTCTCGTCCTGCGTGTTAAGTGCGTTGCAGAATCAAGGGTGAGAGGGAGATCATAAGATTATTGGTGGAAATATTGTTCTTGTTTATTTCTATAGGTTAACATAGGCAATAAAGTGAGAGCTGCCGCAATGACTTAGTGATGCCAACAAATTCTTAGGCTGTAAAATATAAAGCCTTCTTTCCTCCAAATGTGTTTCCCACTAAAAGACGTGACGGGGCAACTCCGTAAGCGCAGTCAACATTTTATCCAACAACCAAAAGGGCAACCCAATCAGCTGTTTGCATCGATTGCCAGTTTTGCTACCTCGATAGCTTCTCTGATCTTCCCCTCTGTGATAATGCGTCTACCCGACTGTAACGTGTGTTGGTATAAACCTTCGTTTCTCTACCTTTTTTCGTTTGGGGCACTCCAGGCTACGTTCCAAACTTTTGCGACACCTCTATGCGCTGTATAAATTAGAGTAATGCGTGGTGTCTGTTCTCTGGAACGTCTTCGAAAGAACAGACACCACGCATTCATCTAATCGATACTCCTCGATGGGCAATGAATCCATCAGTGCATATGCATATTTTCGTTCAACCTCCAGCGTGAAACTAAAATTAGGAAGCATGTAGAACGCGAACGGGGACTGCAGATATGTGGAGCTTGATGGGAGTATGGGTTGGCCAAGAAGCGTGGCGAGGTGGTCGGGTTGCTCAGCGTGTTTTGTCAGAGGGTTAGTTGCCCTCTGTAATAAAAATACTGAGTGAATGGATCAACGATGAACTTGAACAAGCATCACGGAACGTCCACCTCGAACAAATACGACGACCAATAAAGAACAAAATGAGATTTTAAAAAATGAGCAAGATATCCCACGTCCGAATCCCGTGTCTGGCACAAACTTTTTGCTCGTCGCCACTGATTCCGCATTAAGTCCCGAGGTAGCCGATGCCATCGGTTCTTCCCTTTCCTTTCCTCCTCCCCTCCCCCCCTTCCCCCCTCCCCACCACCTTTAATTTACATAGCCCCTATATGTGATTATTTTCCTAGGTGCAAAATAGCAAACACGTGAAGTGCATAAAATACGATTTTTTAAAATATGGAACGACTATGAGACAGTTTTTACAAATTTATTACGTAGGACTCTTGAGTAGGAACATATGGACACCAACGTAAGGCATGCAATGAAAGAAACTTACTACTCCTAAGCAGAAACATAAAAAAATCTCGCGACACTTCTGACATGTATTCGCGACACGGTAGTTGAGAAACGCTGTATGGAGCGGACTCACCGGTCTTTATTTTTATGATCACCGATTTGTTGTGTCGACGAAGCAGTATTTCACGCTCGGATTATGCGAAACGCGTGTGTATGGTGGGTCCCTTCTGATCAATGAAGACGAGCCTCAGCTGTGCACGTTGACTTCTGACGTTTAAAAATAAGCAGCTGCATTCTTGGCGGAACCTTGCCCCTTGTCGCACGCTTTGAACGTATGGCGGTCTGCGGTTGTTCGTATTTGTTGGGTTTGACCTCGTTTCATTTTTGTCATGTATGTTTCGGCTGTTTCCTCGTTGCATCGATTTCCCCTGATAGTGGTCTTACGCTCCGCACTTACAGCCTTAAGATTTTCTGCACCACTGTTGTCTGCGTTTTTGTGTTTGGTTCAAATGGCTCTGAGCACTATGGGACTCAACTTCTGAGGTCATTAGTCCCCTACAACTTAGAACTACTTAAACGTAACTAACCTAAGGACATCATACACACCCATGCCCGAGGCAGGATTCGAACCTGCGACCGTAGCGGTTCCAGACTGCAGCGCCTAGAACCGCACGGCCATTTCGGCCGGCGTTTTTGTGTTTAACGTATATCTTTTGGTATGGATTGTGTTACTGTATTACGTGCCCGTGCCGGTAGACCTGCTGAATACTCAGTTATGTGCTCTGTACATTGTAACATCGAGGAAAGGCTGCACACATTGTTCTATTTCAGCCGTGAATTCTATTTTGATATACATCGTCAACACTGCGAATGCGAAAACTTACATGAACAAAGAAACACACAGGTATCCTCGACCGAAAGTTTGGTTTGAACACCATGCTGCTTTCTTAGGCAAGGTCCTGTTAACAATGGCCTTGTCTTTCTCCGATTTTGGACTGGACTACCGCAGTTAGTTACGGGAAGGCTGTGGGCAAAGGGCTACAGCTTAATTCGGACTCTTAATCAACATGCAGTTTTCATTTTTACGTACATACAAGTTATTGAGTAATGAGAGACAGAGAAGGTTTAGAACACACTAGGAATTGAACCTCAGTTCCTTGGGTTTGTAGTCTGATACCCACGTATGACCGAGTAATATGTCTACTGTTGTCTGCAACGTCCGGTCATCTTGTGTGTCTGTTCATGTAAAGCCACAAAAAACCAACATCAAGTATGAGTGACGTGCCGTGTAACAGCCTAATAACAACCTTGACGTTGTGGCGCTACTGTCAATCGGTCTGAGTATGCTGAACACGGCGCAATATGACGTCGGGTTTAGGGAGCTCAACAGCGATTTCACCTGTCAAGAACTCAGATGTGACGTAAAGCCAGAGTTAAAGAACATGGAAGCAGGCACGAATTAAGAGTTCGAGACACGCTATCATCAAACCACCAAAAGCTTATGTGTCAATTATACTACCGGGTGATTAAAAAGTCAGTATAAATTTGAAAACTGAATAAATCACGGAATAATGTAGATAGAGAGGTAAAAATTGACTCACATGCTTGGAATGACATGGGGTTTTATTAGAACCAAAAAAATACAAAAGTTCAAAAAATGTCTGACAAATGGTGCTTCATCTGATCAGAATAGCAATAATTAGCATAACAAAGTAAGACAAAACAAAGATGATGATCTTTACAGGAAATGCTCAATATGTCCACCATCATTTCTCAACAATAGCTGTAGTCGAGGAATAATGTTGTTAACAGCACTGTAAAGCATGTCCGGAGTTACGGTGAGGCATTGGCGTCGGATGTTGTCTTTCAGCATCTCTAGAGATGTCGGTCGATCACGAGACACTTGCGACTTCAGGTAACCCCAAAGCCAATAATCGGACGGACTGGGGACCTGGGAGGCCAAACATGACGAAAGTGGCGGCTGAGCAGACGATCATCACCAAACGACGCGCGCAAGAGATCTGTAGGACATTTTGTGAACTGTTTTTTGTTCTAATAAAACCCCATGTCATTCCAAGCGTGTGTGTCAGTTTTTACCTCTCTATCTACATTATTCTGTGGTTTATTAAGTTTTCAAATTTATACTGACTTTTTGATCACCCGGTACTTACTGACAAATCGTTGCATTCAACACATCTTCCTTTGGCCGAAACGTCATAATTGCAGCAGTTACTTATCGATCTAGTTCCTTAGTATCAAACACAAACAAATTAGATAAGTTTTCATGACAATGGGCATAGTGGGTGTTGCATCGTGTGAAGAGTCAACAAGGATTCGTGGAAAAGCCTATATAATTCCGTAAGATCAGCTAATAGGAGGGTCGTACTATATCCAGGAGAAATTATACAGCGTGCTTTACCGACTGGATCACCTGACATGTGTCTATACCGAACTTTAGAAAGAATGCGACTCTTTGTAACATTAAAATTTTAGGTTAGAATCTCTTTCAGGTTGTAAACAAGTTTCGGCAAACACATTACATGGCTTGTTAAGGCATATTAAGTTCATTACAATTTGCTGTCACGTTTGTACCGTTCTGAATCAGTTTGTATATTGAATGTACACATCGCTAACTTTCTAGAGTCCCTATCACACACTTTTCACTGTTCACTATTTCGATATGTATGTTTTAACCAGTCTCAGGACTGAAGACCACAACAACAACATGTTTTCTTACTTTCTACATGCCATTGGGGTTCTCAAGGAATCCATGTACCCAACTGACTTTCTCTCTTGGAGCTCTGGCTTGAAAATCTACTGTGCAGCTCTCATTTTGTTTGTTATATGGATACGCAAGTAAGTATGAGGGGTAAAATGGAAAAGCGGATTGAGACTGACACAGGATGGAGGCTGTAAAGATGGTACTTAAGGGAAAAGAAAGGGTGAGTGGTGTTGGCCGCAGCGTTAGGCAGGTACGTGGGTGGACGAGGAGTAGCTCCCTGGGGGTCCCAGGTGGCCGGGGCACGCATTCACAGCTGCATGCCGGCACGCAGGGCTGTCCAAAAGGCACCTCGCCGCACTTCAGGCTTCATTCCGATACACACACGATCTGCGCTCGTCATGGACTACTGTTGGGAGTCGTGGAAAAAGGCGATTGGTGGTAGATTCACAGTGTCTACCATACTCAGGCAATAAATTCTCCCAAGATGCTGTGCTATAATTTATTACCATGTAGTTCTATACTTGTCTTCGACTATTAGAGATCTTTAGCTATCGAGTGACGTGTTGTTATGGTTTAGACATTGGACTATCCTTGGATGAAGTGGACCTCGACTTCGACCTTAGCTGCCCCAACATAGTTTTCATATCGTCTGTCTACACTGACTAAAAATGGAAGGTGTTCACCATGAAGCAACAGTCCAATATTTATCAAACTTTGTGGAGCTCATCACATCAGGAACGTTGAATGATCAAATTTTCATTCTATTCAGAATGAGCCCACCCTGAACATCAGTATGAGGTGTGGTCTCAGGCTCGAATACATCCTTGTAGACCATGTGGCTCGGAAGCAAATAATCCCTGAACATCACCTTGAAGAATTTCTTGCCTTGCCTTGCCTGAAACACGTGCTTTGACAGTGGACGAACATTGTCGGGTGGAGGCTGATACGGAAGCATACGTCTTCCCATCGCATCTTAGACATTCTCTGTAGCTAACAAATCACGTGTGGGCCAGTCAAGGATTCGTACATTCCTCAAGGCTCTTGTGGTGTGAAATGTAGTGTGGGCCTTGCGTTATCCTGTAGGAGTATGCAACTTGGTACCCTGGTCATGAAGAGTTTGACACCAGGGCTTATCATTCTTGTCTCTTATTGACTGTATTCAGCCTCGCTTCAACACGACCAGATAAGTCCTTTTGTCAAATCCGACAACTCCCCACTTCATGATTCGAAGAGTTGGAGAGTATGCGTCTCGAGAATCGCCCGATTCCTGTGACTTTACACGAGGTCATCCACGGACGTTTTCCATCGATCTGCCGTCACAGGCTCATCGCTGAGCACAGAACGCCACTGTATGCCCCAGTTGGCTTTGACTGTAAAGGATGCAATTCTCTGCTGTCTGTGGTATGGTATCAGGGGTAAATGACACATGACAAATCCACATCTCAACACAGCTTCCAGCATGAAATGATAATTAAATCAAGTTAAATCAAGACACCAAACTGTCGACAGGCGTTGATATACATCAACGGGGACAGTTGAAAATGTGTGCCCCGACCGGGACTCGAACCTGGGATCACCTGATTACGTGGCAGACGCTCTATCCATCTGAGCCTCCGAAGGCACAGGGGACAGTGCGACTGTAGGGACTTATCCCTTGCACGCTCCCAGTGAGACCCACATTCCCAATTTAATGTCCACACACTACATTCGTAGTGCCCCTGCCCATTACACTCATTACTCGCGGCAAAAAATCTCACCGAGTCCCGTAAGAGTTCGGGCAATGCGCGTGCATCCAGCACAGGAGGAGGAGGTCACTGCCTTGTTAGCATGAACTATATGAAAATGGTATCTATTCTTTCGGACATGTCCGAAAGAAAAGATACTATCTTCATACAGATTCCAGCAGTTTAATCCCGACCGTTCGAGGTCATCCGTCTATTCACCAGAGCCAGTCGAACAATCCTACAATTTTCTTGGCGTATTCCTTCTGAGAAGACGTATTCCTACTTTTTGTCACAATGTCGTTCTGTGTTCACCTCGCCGTCATTCATTGGTTGGTTGATTGATTCAGAGGAGGGGGACCAAACAGCGAGGTCATCGGTCCCGTCAAGTTGGGGAAGGGTGCCCTTTCTAAGGAACCATTGCGGCATCGTCATTCATCCTGAAATTACTGCGTTACAGCCTACCTTCTATGCAGTCTGTCGGTATAATGCTCTCCTGTCCCTCAAGGCAACGGCTCGACCCTTTTCAAACTCTGAAAGTTTGCGATAAGCTACACGTGCTTATCGTTTGGACTGTCTGTGGTGCAATCTCCACCAGAAAAGACCCGGCTACGCTATAAACAGCAAGTAGCCATCGTATACTCACTCATTCTTCACCTGTAAAAATAGCCATTTTTCTTTGCTGAAGACATAATCACATAAGAATGAAAATTTAATCAATTTATCCACCATTCATGAAAATACTGGAGCATCAGTTCTGAAGCATTCGGTCATGATGCTCCTGGTCTGACACTCCCCATTCCCGTCAGTGTACGTCACAGTTTTTTTGAAACCCACCATCACATGATTTCACGTTCTTTTTCAAGAAAGGTGCTGATAAATAGCGTTAGCCTTGTCGTAAGGAAAGTTCTTGTCAGTGCAATGGCTTTAATGGCATCCCTTTTCCTCATCGTTAGGTATGCGCGAAACAGACATAGGAAAAACTCCACTCTTTCAACGGCACTTCCGCGTGTTGTAACAGACTTGGGCTGGAGGGATTCTCGCCCTCTTCGATATTACTTGGTGTCTCTCTGCCTCTTATGTAGCCACATTAACGCCATCTTTCGTAACCCAAACGTACTAGGTACTGCAGCTCACATTTTTCTTTCTTTCTCGAGAATGACTATATGGTTTCCTCATGTCTTAAATGTAGCGTTAACGAGGTGCAGTGCACGGCCTATGAGCGACTGAAGCTGTTTGGAAAGTGTTGACCACGGGCTGTCCTAAACCTCCCTGGCGCCAAGCTCTGTAACGAGGATCCTTCAACGCAGTTATGAAAACACAGGTAGCGCGGTAAACGTCGCGGTGATGAAACAGCTTGTAGCTGCAGGGCGGGAAATGCAAATAAATGTTTCGTCGTTCATATTTCAGAGTCCGCGAAACTAATGGCCGATAGAACAACTGTCACTTCAGAGATTATTTACTGTACTCTAAATCCTAGAACATATACACGATTTTCTATTTTGTCATGTTTTGCAAGTATTGATGGTACTGATTACCTCGACGAATTGTTCATTTTCATGAATTGGTACTTGATTGCGAGGTCGTTGACTGATGACTAAGGGCGCTGCTCGACATAGCGGCTGATGTGCGGACGTCATTAATTTCATTAAGTGATGGCTTCCCTTATTCTCCCCAGCGGCAATCGTAAAGCTTTCAAATCAACAAATTCCCTTGATAAACTCTAATTATTTCCCAGGGATACTGATTCCGCTTAGTTCAGTGGACTGGTGCAACATAAATCCCTCCGTATATGCGTAACTTCTGTGACAGTTTGACATTTTGAGCCCAGACAAAATGTTTCTTTTTTGAATGCTGTTCAGCTCTCAGTATTTCACTGCAATTGAAATCAGTTATCAATAACATGAATCCACTTTAGCCACTTAAGTAAACTTTCAGTGTCAAAGATATTTAAGATATTACGTATATAAATCGCAGAATCTTTGTATCTTATCCCTTGCCAAAAGAAAAAAGCGGGACACCATCATTTGCAGTCAAATATACATTTTGTGGAAATATTAGTGGTACCTAGCATATTTGTGGAGACATATGTCACCTGTTTGTCACAGAGATCATCGGCAGCTGTTGATAAACTAGTCTGTGCAATTCTATAACAGTGTGGGGGACGGGAAAGAGAGAAGGTTTAATATCAGTTATAACGAATTGAATGTGTACTCTTTATTACGACGGTGTAGTATTCTGGCCATGCTGTAGTTGAAGATAGGTTATAGTTTTCTACTTTCGGTTGGATGACTGCCTGATTGGTCCCCATATCAGACGTTTTACAGAGTTTTCGCACAAATCAACGGATATTCTGTAGAGAATGGGCCAAACGTCATTGCTCCACGCAAAATATGCAGTGGTATATTCTTTGTTTCGAAATGCCTTTTCGGCCAGCTACATTTTCTTCTTTTTTGTTAGCGTTTGTCCCGCCTGGTAGCAGAGTCCACTGAATGGGTTCGCGGTTTCCATTTCATTCGGTCATGGGCATGTCTGGATGAAGATTCAAAGCCTTCATATCGTTAAGCAGAGTGTCGGTCCACCACTGTGTAGGTTGTCCCTTGGGTCTCTTTCCCATAATGTCAACTGTGTATGCTGTTTTGCAGTGGTTTCTTCCTCTACGCTTAGCCCATGTCCAAGCCATCGTAGACGGTTTTGTTGTATTTTCTACTGGATCGGTGCGACCCTGAAACGTTGGCTAATAGTACCGTTCGAAACGACATCCTGTCGAGTGATGCCACCTGTCCATCTAAGCATCTTTTGTGACTGCCCAACACTCGGTGACGTAGAGAGCAACAGGACGGATGACAGTCCGGTAGATCTTTCACTTCAGACGACCCGTAATCCAGCGATCGCAGATGAAACCTGTTGTCTTTCGGCATTTCATCCAGGCTGGCAGCGTGCTTGCGTTGACCTCGTCTGTAAGATGGCCACCGCTAGAGATTGTAAAACCGAGATACTTACATTTTTCTACTCTTGGTAGATCTCCTCTATCAACCTTGATGTTGCCAGCATCTCGTGGATCTGACATCGTGTACTTACTTTTCTTTCTGTTCAGCCGAAGGCCATATCGCGCGAGTCGGTTGTTCCACTCTTTTATTTGGTGCTGGAGATCAAACTTGTTCTAGATAGCCAACATGATATCATCAACACTGAACAGCGTCCATGGTAGTGGCATGCGCAGGTCCGATGTGACCGTATCCAACACAATAATAGATAGTAGTGGTGATAAGGCCAAACCTTGGTGAACGCCTACTGTGATTCGAAAGTCATTTGACGCTGCTCCAGCCGCTTGGACATAGCTTCTCGGTTCTACATACAGAGGCCGTACCCAGTTAACAAGGTACTCCAGAATGCCATGGTCTCGAAGCGCTGACCAGATTAGGTCATTTGGTACCCAAACGAAAGCCTTTTCGAGGTCTAGAAAGGCAAGGTCCGGTGATTTGTTCTTTTCACGGTATTTTTCAACTAGCAGCAGCACAGCATGGACTGCACTCGTTGTGCCACAATTTTTCACAAATTCGGCTTGGTTCCTTGTGATGGGCCGTTCAAGGATCTTCACTGTGTGGCTCAGTAACTGGAACCCTCTGCAGGACTTCCTTTGTTTTTGAAGGTTGCTACAGAGATGCTCCGCTGCCGATCAGTTGGTATTCTACGTTCTCTGATGTGGTCAAAAAGATCTGTTAGTCAACCCGACACATTCCGCTGTTGAGAATACCGTAACTCTGCTAGGAGTCATTGGGGCCAGTGGCTTTCACTCTCTTCACTTTCTTCAGAGCAGCCTCGACTTCGGCAATGTTGATTTCCTTGGCTGGTCCTTCAAAAGCTTGCGTAGTTAGTATTGGCGAATGGGGAAATTCCTCGGTCGAAATTATCTCAAAGTAGACAAACTGCCTGTTGGCTTCTGTCTCGGGTTCTTAGGCCGACGTTCATCTTATGATTTCACTGACGTTTCGCCAGCACGACTGGCTGGCATTGTGAAAGCTTCACCCTCCATTGCCGGTGGTGAACTGGGGCCGAGCTCGCGGCTGCCGACTGTATGTTATCTGGCGCAGTAACGTCCGAGGGCTTCTCCTCGGACATTTCCGGTGCGGTTCTCCTCTTGCTACCTGCGACGGTCTTTCGCTGGAGCACGGGAAGCCAGGATCCGTTTAGCTTTCCTCTACTGCTTCTCTGAACAAGCGCGTGTGATAGTGCTTCTTTACAGCCCGAAATTCCGTATCTCAAAGTAGCTACGCCAGCGTTCCCTAGCTTCCTTCCTGTCGACCAGCAGCTCTTCCGGTTCGTCACTGATGCCGTAAGCGTGTTGTATGTCTTCTGTTTTGCGATGTTGTGGTTTGACTAGTCCGATGAATGTCACCCTATCCTTCGTGTGTGTCTAGTTTCGTGTCGAGACCTGAATAGTTGTCTGCTTTTGTTACTGCAGTGATCTTCTTAGCCTCTCTATGCGCCGGCCGGAGTGTCCGAGTGGTTCTAGGCGCTACAGTCTGGAACCGCGCGACCGCTACGGTCACAGGTTCGAATCCTGCCTCGGGCATGGATGTGTGTGGTGTCCTTAGGTTAGTGAGGTTTAAGTAGTTCTAAGTTCTAGGGGACTGATGACCTCAGAAGTTAAGTCCCATAGTGCTCAGAGCCATTTGAACCTCTCTATGCGCCTGTTTGTAGGCATTGCAAAGGGATAGTGTTTTGTCTGCAAGGAACTCGTGGTACAATTTTTTCAATTACATCAAAAAATGTTTCAAACGGCTCTAAGCACTATGGGACATCTGGGGTCATCAGTCCCCTAGACTTAGAACTACTTAAACCTAACTAACCTATGGACATCACACACATCCATGCCCGAGGCAGGATTCGAACCTGCGACCGTAGCAGCAGCACGGTTCCAGACCGAAGCGCCTAGAACCACTCGGCCACAGCGGCCGGCTCAACTGCATCATACGTTACATTTAATCGAGTAACACTTGGTACTGTCTTCAGTACTTTCTCCGAGTTTTCATCAGTGGTAACTGTTTCGGGACGTCCTTGAATTACACCATTTTCAAGAGGAAAAAAAATCATTTTTTAGTCAAACTTCTTGTACTTAACTGTTGAAAATAAGGAAACAGAATAGTCATAAATCGTTCTTCCTTTGTTAGGAAGCCAGAATGATACCCAAATTCGTTTTTATGGCGGTACGAACTCCTAGTTCATCCATCTGAATTACATACACCCTTATAAGAGTTTCTTGGACAAAACTATTCCGTAAAAATAGAGCTGACACTTGGCGTATGTTATTGTGCAACGTCTGCCTACACGACCGTTTTTTATATCAGCGCCAACACTGTGTCAAGCAGAGACATTTTCTACATGCCCTCGAATAGGTCGCATGTCTCGTTACATATTGAGTGCAAAGTCATATTGGGGAAGCCTTATTGCCGTCTCCATTTCTTACTGCGTAACCAAGCGACAGATCAAGTACGACTGGAATGGCCTTGGCCAGATCGTGCAACTATGTGACGTTCCTACGCGAACGGCTGGGAGGACGTTGCGCGAGTATCGTAGCGCCAGGACGGCTTCCGAGGAATGCCCAAGGAATCGGGAGAAGGACCCGTAATACCGCGCACCATGTCAACAGCTAGCCGTCCAAGCTGGTCAAGGGCGCCGAGGATGAAGCCGTGAATTTAGTCGCGCCGTGGGTTTCGCGGGAATGGACGCCCGAGTGGCAAGGCCAACTAGGAAAGTTCCACAGGCCTCTGTGAACCGGCCGCTCCACCTCAGTGCTGCGGCGGAACAAATAACACCTCCGTGTCACCTGCGCTCCAGAGATGCTCTTCTAGAATTAGTTCGATGATAAGGCAACTGCGCGCGTGAATTCTCTGTATTAAAATATTATTGCCTCCTGTGAGGTTCAAACTAAAGACCCCTGGTTTACGAGACCAGTGCTCTGCCACTTTTTTTAAATATAAAAACATTTATTAAAAAAACAATGTTACACATTCCAAATACATACTAAGATCTCGCGAAGAGACCATGAGGATAAAATCAGAGAGATTAGAGCCCACACAGAGGCATACCGACAATCCTTCTTCCCACGAACAATACGAGACTGGAATAGAAGGGAGAACCGATAGAGGTACTCAAGGTACCCACCGCCACACACCGTCAGGTGGCTTGCGGAGTATGGATGTAGATGTACTAACCACGGACACATGTTATACATGAAGTTACTTAAACAAAAACAGTTTGATCATTTTAATTATGCTGATGTTAAAGAAAGACAACAGAAGATTGTGTTACTCACTAAATTACCAGAAAGAATTAAGTTAAACATCAAGAAAAGTTTTTTAATGACATTCAAACTTCAACATGAAGAAATAAAATCTGCACGCTATCGGGCGGACTGAACGGGTGGTGTACTAGCGGGAGTAAACCACTGGGGAAATGAAATCTCTATCGAATAGTTCTTCATCAGATATTCTGCCCTTAACGGCTTGGAGAAAATGTTATTTACATTACTGAGATCACAAGAGTGCTATGAATTAAACTTTCTTTGGAGACGGAATGAAAATGAGTAACGAGAGGGGAAAATGACGACTGGGAAGAGACAGTTTGTACTAGTAAACCCCGAATCTTTAAAGAACCGAAGTCCCATATGTAAAACAGCTCCCTACTTAAGTTTACGTTACAAACGAGTGTGTTACGTGTTAGACGCTGTGTAAAAGAGAGAGAAGTTTCGTACAGGTTTGAAATTATGTGTAAAATTTTTAGTCAGTCACTAAGATCTCGCGTTTTCTACTACTGGATGAATATTGTCGAAGTATTTGCGTGCTGTGAGTTAGGCTGCCTATAACCATCATACTCGTCGTACTGTGTTAACCCTTCAGTATAAAGTTTTACCTCTCAGTGAGATTATGACAGCATTTCACATTTTTACTTTCATACAATATTGAAAATCAAATTTTTGTTGCCCCTGGAAGACTAGAGACAAACTGCAACTGGTACCGGATCCATGATCCGGTTTAGCCATTTAGTAGCACGGATTGTTATCTGAGGGGAATGTCGGAAAGTATTTGTCTTGCAGCAGCTTAGAATCTGAAGCGTTTGATTAATGATGAAAAGGGGAAATGGTGAGAGGAACAATATGAAAGCTGAAAAACAGTTCTATGTAAGACAGGCTGTGGTGGTTTGGTTTCAGGAACAAGAAACGCTGTAAGACACGAATTAGAAAAATAGTTATTAACAAGTAAGTTGCTGAAATTGTGAGACTATGTTTACATCATCAGACAATAAATCGTAAAACTGCCGTTATAGTCTCTTAGTTACACTGGACGTGACTGCACTATTCATGTTGACAATGACAGTTACCTTGCGCGCAGTTTTTATTAGTATTGCTGAGAAAAGAAATTGGAACCAAATTAGGACTGAACGCTCGCTGTCTGTCGGAGAACGCGTGACGTAAGTGCGCATAACATGCTTAACTCGACCGCCATCGTTCGTGACTTCGAATATAATGTTTTTAAAGATTACTGGCGCTAATAAAACACACACCAAATTCTACCAGGTAAGACTCCAGCACGCTATGAGCTCTCTGGAGCTGTTGTGGCACGTATCTTGTTCCATGTTCGCTCTTTCAGTCGGCACATAGTTGGACGGGAAAAAGCTTTTCGATGGTGCCTCAGGGAAAACTTCCCAGCAAGTGCCGGCGCGGGTATCTCCAGCTTGTTGCATTGTCTTGCTTTTCTCCCACAGCGAAACTTAACGCGCTGCAGCTCTTCTCTTTGTGAAGTAGCTTTACTATCCTTGGAACGACCCTCGGAATCGGTTTCGACACTTAATAATAATTTAAATGTTACTGCTTCCAATAACACGGATGCTCTCACTTTGGCAATGGTGCTCATGTTCAGATGTTGCAAGGTTCATTAAGTTGCTGACAGAGAATAATGTAAAAGGTTGTTGCCCTTAATGATACAATTAAGGTCGTGGAGAACTGTTCAGCAAGTAATTTAATACATTAAGGCCAGTGTTGCAAAATTGTAAGTGGCGAGGCTATTTGTCGAGAGAGCTTACACATCACAGAAGGCAGCACGATAGACAGTCGCTCTTCAAAGAAACTCATTCTTATTCGAAGTCATCTAGCGCTGTGGACTTCGGTCATCCTTCTGTCAACGAACGAGAGACTGGTTTGAGACAGCTCTCCACCCCATCCTGTCCTATGAAAGCCTCTTCATCGCTGCATAACTATGCAGCCATGACAAAAGTCATGGAATGGCGGTATTACCGCCTACACAAGGTGGACGAAGCTGTCTTTTGTACTCAGGTGATTCATGTGAAAAGGTTTCCGACGTGACTGTGGGCGCCCGATGGGAATTAACAGACTTTGTACGCGGGCCCAATAGTAGTTGGAGGTAGACGCAGGAGATATTCCACATCGGAAATCGTAAGGGAATTCAATATTCCGTGTTCCACAGAGTCAAAAGCGTGCCGAGAATACCAAATTTCTGGCATTACCTCTCAGTACGGACAAAGCAGTGGCCGACGGCCTTGTCTTTACGACCGAGAGCAGCGGCGTTTGCGTGGAGCTGTCATGACTAAAAGACGAGCTACACTAGCTGAAATAACCGCAGAAATCAAAGTGGGACGTACGACGAACATATGTTCGGACAGTGCGGCGAAATTTGGCCTTAACAGGCCATGGCAGCAGTCGACCGACGCAAGTGTCTTTGCTAACAGCACGACATCGCCTGCAGCGCCTCTTCTGGACTCTTCACCATATCGATTGGACCCTAGATAGCAGAAAACCGTGGCCTGATCGGATGAGTCCCGATTCAGTTGATAAGAGTAGATGGTGGGGTTCGAATGTGGCGCAGACCCCACGTAGTCATGGACGGGAGTTATCAACAAGGCACTGTGCAAGCTGGTCATGTCTCCGTAATGATGTGTCCCGTGTTTACATGGAATGGACTGGGTCCTCTGGTCCAAGTGAACCAATAACCGACTGAAAACAGTTCTGTTCGGTTACTTTGAGACCATTTCATTGACTTCATTTTCCCAAACAACTTTGCAATTATCGCGGGGCCACAATTGTTCGCGATATGTCTGACGAAAATTCTGGACAATTCGAGCGAATGATTTGGCCACCTTGGTCGCCCGAACTAAATCTCATTGATTATTTATGGGACATAATCGAGAGGTCAGTTCGTGCACAAAATCCTGTATCGACAACACTTTCGCATTTACGGACGGCCACTGAGACAGCATGGTTCAACATTTCTGCATGGGACTTCCATCGACTTGTCGTGTCCATACCACGTCGAGTTACTTCACTACGCCGGGCAAAAGGAGATCCGACACAGTATTAGGAGGTAATCCAAGACTTTTGTTATTTCAGTGTACATCCATTAGGACTGGCTTACTGTAATCAATCCTTGGTTTTCCTCTACCATCCCCCGCCCGCCACGCTTCCCACCATTTCCAATCTGACAATTCCTTGATATACTACTGGCCATTAAAATTGCTACACAACGAAGATGACGTGCTACAGACGAGAAATTTAACCGACAGGAAGAAGATGCTGTGTTATGCAAATGATTACCTTTTCAGAGCAATCACACAAGGTTAGCGCCGGTGGCGACACCTACAACGTGCTGACATGAGGAAAGTTTCCAACCGATTTCTCATACACAAACAGCAGTTGACCGGTGTTCCCTGGTGGAACGTTGTTGTGATGTCTCGTGTAAGGAGGAGAAATGCGTACCATCACGTTTCCGACTTTGATAAATGTCGGATTGTAGCCTATCGCGATTGCGGTTTATCGTATAGCGACATTGCTGCTCACGTTGGTCGAGATCAATAATTGTTAGCAGAATATGAAATCGGTGGGTTCAGGAGGGTAATACGGAACTCCGTGCTGGATCCCAACGGCCTCGTATCACTAGAAGTAGAGATGACAGGCATCTTATCCGCATGGCTGTAACGGATCGTGCAGCTACGTCTCGTTCCCTGATTCAACAGATGGGGACGTTTACTAGACAACAACCATCTGCACGAACAGTTCAACGACGTTTGCAGCAGCATGGACTATCAGCTCGGAGGCCATGGCTGCGGTTACCCTTGACGCTGCATCACAGTCAGGAGCGCCTATGATGGTGTACTCAACGACGAACCTGGGTGCACGAATGGCAAAACGTCATTTTTTTGGATGAATCCAGGTTCTGTTTACAGCATCATGACTGTCGCATCCGTGTTTGGCGACATCGCGGTGAACGCATATTGGAAGCGTGTATTCGTCATCGCCATACTGGCGTATCACCCGGCGTGATGGTATGGGGTGCCATTGGACATGTCTCGGTCACCTCTTGTTCGCATTGACGGCACTTTGAACAGTGGACGTTACATTTCAGATTTGTTACGACCCTTGGCTCTACCCTTCATTCGATCCCTGCGAAACCCTACATTTCAGCAGGATAATACACGACCGCATGTTGCAGGTCCTGTACGGGCCTTTCTGGATACAGAAAATGTTCGACTGGTGCCCTGGCCACCACATTCTCCAGATCTCTCACTAATTGAAAACGTCTGGTCAATGGTAGCCGAGCAACTCTCTCGTCGCAATACGCCAGTCACTACCCTTGATGAACTGTGGTATCGTGTTGAAGCTGCATGGGCAGCTGTACCGGTACACGCCATCCAAGCTCTGTTTGACTCACTGCCCAGGCGTATCAAGGCTGTTATTATGGTCAGAGTTGGTTGTTCTGGGTACTGATTTCTCAGGATCTATGCACCCAAATTGCGTGAAAATGTAATCACATGTCAGTTCTAGTATAATATATTTGTCCAATGAATACCCGTTTATCATCTTCATTTCTTCTTGATGTAGCAATTTTAATGGCCAGTAGTTTATCTTTCTCTCAATCAAGTTCTGTCATGAATTTTTTTTCTCCCAAATTCCATTCAATACCTACTCATTAGTTATCTAACCTTCAGCATTCCTCTGTACTCTCCCGTTTCAAAAATTTCCCTTCTAATGCTTTCGTAACTGTTTATCGCCTATTTTTCACTTACGTGCAAGACTGCTCTAGACAAATACCCTCACATGCCTATTTTACCTCCGCGAAGAAAAGTCTTACTAGATATACACCTGCTAAACTGTCTGCAGGAAGAGAAAAATTCAATGTTTCTTGTGTCGTCCATGAAGAACTATTTCAGCTACGTGCATTCTCTAAGACGTCGTTCTTTGATATCTGTGTCTGCTGATTTGAATTCGTAACAGCATAACGTGTCATTTATTTTTATGCCACCTGTAGACGTAGAACAGTATGGCCTATGCTAGAAATACATTTTTGACCTTGCAGCTGCCGGACACCATATGCGTCCTAGCATAAACTGCGTTTGAGGCTCCCAATCATTCTTAAGCACAGTATTTGTTCTGTATCAGTAGTTGCAATATAAACTGCCGGAAAAAATCGGAACGCCAAAAATTTTCTAATTTAGAATGATGAAATTTCGGGAATACGTTTGTCTAATAAGAGGTTTAAGTTATTAACATAGTAAGATCGGGGTTAATGTAAGCGCGAGATAAGCCATTGCAAATGTGAAATGTTGATACATTAATGACCGGTGTAGCCGCCAGAATGTTGAATGCAAGGATGCAGACGTGAACACATTGTCTCCAGAGGTGCAGAATGTCAGTTTGTGGGATGGAGATCCTTGCCTGTTGCAGTTGGTCGGTCAATACAGGGACGGTTACTACTGTTAGTGGATGACGCTGGAGTTTTCGTCTGATAATAACCCATATGTGCTCGACTGGAGACATATCTGGTGATCGAGCAGGCCAAGGCAACATTTCGATACTCAATAGAGCATGTTGGGTTCCAACAGCGGTATGTGCACAAGCGTTATCCTGTTGGAAAACACTCCATGGCAAGCTGTTCACGAATGGCAGCACAACGGGTCGAATCAACAGACTGACGTACATATTTGCAGTCAGGGCGTGTGGGATAACCACGAGAGTGCTTTGCTGTCATACGAAATCGCACCTCGGATCATAACTCCAGGTGTAGATCCAGTGTATCTAGCACGTTGTCAGGTTGGTTGCAGACCCTTAACCAACACACGTCCATCACTGGTACCGAGGAATGACCAGCTTTCATCAGAAAACACAACAGACCTCCACCTTGCCGTCAAATGAGCTCTCGCTTGACACCAGTGAAGTCGCAAATGGCGGTGGTTTGGGGTCAGTGGAATGCACGTTTCGGGGCGTTTGGCTCGAAGCTGTCCTTAAAGCAACCTATTAGTAACAAACTGTTGTGTCACGGTGGCACCAACTGCCGCTTAAATTGCTGCTGCAGGTGCAGTGCAATGCGCCAGAGCCAATAACGCGAATACAATGGTCTTTCGTCTCGGCAGTGCCACGTGTCCGTCCGGAGAGCGGTCTTCTTGCGACGCAATATTCGCGTGAGCACCGCTGCCAGCAACCATGTACAGTGGCGACATTCCTGCCAAGTCTTTGTGCTATATCACAGAAAGAATATGCAGCTTCTCGTAGCCCTAGTGTACGACATCGTGCAGTCTCAGTGGTGTTGATGATGGCGTTTTTGTCGCCTTAAAGGCATTCTTGACTAACATCAGTGCACCATTTCCAATCCCAAAGGTAACTAACGTTCACGACCGTTACAGTGTGTATTTAAACCAAACCTGATTTGCATCCTCGTAGCGGCGCTATTAGCGCGGCTCTTATACGACTGGCTCGAAATATGAGTGGACGTCATCTTTCAGATGTAGAAACAGGCGCTTCAAATTTCGTTGATGGCTCATGAGTCCTTCTTGGTGTAGTGAGTTTTTTCAGTTAGGTACTTTTCTTCACGCTGCAACTGCCAAACATCATATGCGTCCTGGCATAAACTGCATCTGAGATTGCCAAAGTTTCTTAAGGCGTATCTGTTCTGTACCAGTTATTGCAATATAGCGTAATACATTGGGTGGTGGACGCAGTACGTTGACGATATGGCTGACGTAGTTATAATTTTTGGTTTCATGAATTGTTCTTTTCCTGATTTTTTTTTTCTCTCGAATCCGATTTCTGGATATTTCTGTCAGTAATGTCACCACATGTTCTTTATGTCATCAATACAAATACTCGCTAATCCTACTGCCCTGGTGATTTCATTTTCCACAACACATTATCTCCTGATACATAGTATTGACGATCGACAGATTATTTAATACGACGTGTATAGTGTAAGTTGTACGAAAGAATTGTCTTCCAGTGTAGTGGCTCATTCCACACGTCCACCTGTGACGAGTGTTCTCTAAAAGTTTCTGTCGCTGCGTTGGAAGATTTTCTTGCAGCCACCCTCAAGTTCGGTTATGTTTTCGTTTCACTCGATGTTCCAATTCGCGCAATACTTAGCGATTAACCCAACTTACGTTCATCATCTGTGATTCAAACTATTACGATAAACTAACAGTTCCACTGTAAATTGAGCAAAGAGGTAGTGCTCTCCCCTGACGAATGAAAATGGTTGGTTAGCATAACACTGCTTAATTTTTTTTAGGAAATTCACTCTCTTCGTTGCTATCAACCGACACATCCCTAGAGTAGTTGTAAATTCATATTGTCAAAGTATGGTAATTTTAGACAAGGTAACGAAAACGTGCTAATTATGAAGTCCCGCATAATAGAAAACAAATTTAGGCAAGCGGCCGCGTTCTTGGTACTGTGAAGAATATTACGTCTGCAATTATCGCACCAGATCTGCTCCACAGGGCAATTATGTAGATACCCAGAACTGACACAGTTACCGTTCGACAGTGCGCGAAATCTGGAAGATCCGTAGGCTGCAGGCTGAGGCTTGTTGCTGGCCCTGTAAGCTGCGTCGCATTGGCCCATTTAGCCTGTTATTCTAGCAGTTATATTGTATGCTAATAGGGCCTCCATAATTTCTTCTCAGAAGGCGCAGTGTAAGCACAAATAAAACAGTGACCTCTCCTCTTGTGTTACTATGGCACCATTTCTCTCAGGGTACCTCACCATATGTTAAAAGCAAATACGCTACGTAGTCAGTTCCATGAGGACACGCACCTCATACTTTACTTACACTGCTAGTGTGTTCAGATAAAATTAAGAGACTTGTTTAAATATGAAGCCATTAGAGACTGAGCACAAGGTCGAACTGGGGAGCATTTGGGCCGGGAGTCTGTCGTACCCTTTCAGAGGAGCTACCTCTTCAATTAGCTGTAGGAAAATCGTCGAACCCTAAATATGGATGGCCGCACAGGATTTTAAAGCAGCGCTCTCCCGAATACGAATTGAGTATCTTACCATCGCGACACCTCATTCGGGTGGTTTCAAAAAGTGCCCAGGGTCATACCTTTGACTTTGTTAAACTAATCATTATATCGTAATGCATATGTTGAGGAGTAGGAAACCACTCTTCGCGCGGACTGCAGTAAGATCTGGTACCGACCAAATGTAAAAAAAATTAAAGAAATGTTCAAATGTGTGTGAAATCTTATGGGGCTTAACTGCTAAGGTCATCAATCCCTAAGCTTACACACTACTTAACCTAAATTATCCTAAGGACAAACACACACACACACCCATGCCCGAGGGAGGACTCGAACCTCCTCCGGGACCAGCCGCACTGTCCATGACTTCAGCGCCTTGGCCGCTCGGCTAATCCCGCACGGCGACCAAATGTCAATCACCAAACATAAATACTTGTTCAAATGGCTCTAAGCACTATGGGACTTAACATCTGAGGTCATCAGTCCCCTAGACTTACAACTACTTAAACCTAAACATCCGAAGGACATCACACACATCCATGCCGGAGACAGGATTCGAACCTGCGACCGCAGTAGTAGTGCGGTTCCAGACTGAAGCGCCTAGAACCGCTCGGCCAGAGCGGCCGGCTTTTGTCCAGTCCGTACTTCAGCTGGAATCAGTCTAACGCTTCGTCGGTGACTGGACGATAAAATTTATTGTATAACCCGAGATTACATTGTCTCTCCGAAATCTTGGAAATGAAACACTATGTCAGTTGCTTATGGGTCGAGGAAGCAGCTGTCCTTGTCCAGAGAACCATCTCTGCATTTGTCTGAAGTGATTTTCGAGAACTACGGACTGTCTAAACCAAGATGATCTAGCACTGAATCGAACCCCTCCGGTATGTCAGTCCAGCTTAGTCATTGCTAGAATCCGTGATGGTACCGATCACAACTTGGAAACTTACTCACCTCCACCATGAGCAGATCTGTGATTCATTAGCTCACGGAACACCTCTCCGCTGTTCCTCGGTCCTGCTGAAGAGGTCCAGTCGCACTACACTGACAAATTTTAAACTTTTTTTTATTTCTGGTGCTCTTAATATTTCAGAATTATTCCACAGCTTCCATAGTTAAAACAGTGCTGTGCTTAACGCGGTTGAAGTTGTTAAGTTAGCTTAAATTTTATTAAATTTAAATTCGCAAAATTTATTTACCAGATTTGTCACTATCGTGATCTCGGAATGAACCTGGTTTATTACCTGTTCACTACTTGTTTCGTACCGAGCGAGTTGGCGCACTGATTAGCACACTAGACTCACATTCGGAAAGACAACGGTTCAAACCCGCGTCCGGCCATCCTGATTTAGGTTTTCCGTGATTTCCCTGAATCGCTTCAGGCAAATGCCGGAGTGGTTCCTTTGACTTCCTTCCACATCTTTCCCTAGTCCAATGGGACCGATGACCTTGCTGTTTGGTCGCCTCCCCCAAATCAACTAACCAAACAACTTGTTCCGTGATAACCTCCAGAACACTATGGCACGTATCTTCCAGTGGAATATAAACATCAGCTCGTCCTCTCTGAACCCGTTACTATTGCAGAATGTGTCTAATATTGGAAAATTACGCGGTACGTAGATTGGGAACCGTTGGAGTAATGTATAACTAGGAAGGAGCTTCTCACTTTCGAATTCTTTGCTTTAAGTATCGTGCTCGGAATACGGATGAAGTAGGAAAAGCTACAAATTTAGTGTAAAATAGGCTGTCAAATCGACAGTTTGCTATTGATACTCACAGTGGAAGGTTGCAGCATTCAGTAGCTTTTACCACTGTATAATCAGAAGAGTTGTCACATTGCTCACAGAACCGTATTAAGCCACAAGAGGAACTATAGTAAAATGGTGCAGCCATTTCCAATTTATCACTGAGCTCCACTTTTTTTCCCTCCTCTAGTGGTATGCTTCGGTACTACAGTGCAGGGATTTCAGTGCGTATAGCTCTACCATGTAACAAATCGCATTCTTGTCAATTCTGGAAAAGCGGCTGCCTCAGCTGATCTGCATTCAGCGTTGTCGTTGCCCATCTCTTTACCACATAACGTGGTACCACACTCTTCGTGCACCTTATATGCAGGAAAAGTTTTTCATAATGAGATACATCTGATTATATACAGTGTCATTAAATTTCTACCGGAAAATTGAAGTTAGGAAGCAAAAATCTAATTTAAAACTATGCCTGACAAGGTTTAGGAACCATTATCTATTTCAGTCCCACAGTAAAGAGAACGGAAAAGGAGTGGGGAAACATAACTTCAAGTATTTCACAAAGCTTCGCCCCTTCACAAAGATATGGAAGGAGCAGGAAGGAACCGATAAACCATTTTCAGATGACACGTGTTCTGCATCTTACACTGTCACCATATTAAGATTTTCTACTATGTTAAATGTTAACGCCTTTTTTTAATATACCATTTCCTCCGTTTCAGTAGTCGAATTGCACGTTCCCTATAGTTTGCTGGCCGTTCAGAATGGAAGCCCCACCACTAGCGATGTCCGCTATACTATTGTGCCGTCTGCGCACGCAGAGACAAAGTTATATTGTACGCGCTCTACCAGGACTAAACACATTAACCTTCAAACAGACAACAAATAAACCACGTAACTTTATTTTTTAGAGATGGTGATTAAAATTTTGTCTAAATCCACAGTTGGCAGCAATCACCAGTGTTATTTTACACACACACACACTCACACACACACACTGCAGCATAAAACAGAGAAGTTAACTACAGGATAAGGTAGCGGAATTTCTGCTGCATCAAGTAGAATGACTGCTGCGATTAGGGTTGTCAAATTCCCGGCTTTTTACGAACATGTCCAGCCAAATGTATAGGCCTATAAGTTCGGCTTGTCCGGCCTGGTTAGGGTTTCCAGCGATAAAGTAGAGAACGCATAGCTAAGGCAAGTTTGAAGCTAATTACATAAGCGCGAGGAATAAGTACAAGGAGGAATATAGAGATATACCGTTAGGATAACGTAGGTATGTCTGTGCGATATGTTTTTCTCCGTAGAAACTATGGGGTTTCTTGTCCTGAAACAAAAACACTTTAGGTTGGATGTCAGTGAATTCTTTGATCAGCGACAAAGTTTCCCCAAATTCACGCTACAAAAAGCTTTTGGGACAACCAAAAAATAAAAAAAAATAAAAAAAGGTTTCAAATGGCTCTAAGCACTATGGGACTTAACATCTGAGGTCATTAGTCCCCTAGACTTAGACCTACTCCTAACTAACCTAAGGACATCACACACATCCATGTCCGAGGCAGGATTCGAACCTGCAACCGTAGCAGCAGGGCAGTTCCGGACTGCAGCGCCTAGAACCGCTCGTACACAGCGGCCGGCGCACATCAAAAGGGACAGCTTATTTCCAATCACAACATAACGAAGATTTTATTCAGAATTATTGAAGCTGACAAAATATTACTTTCCAGTTGCAGGCCATAAAGCCACTGTCGGAAGAGTGTTCTCTTTCATAAATGCCTACTGGAGAAAGGAAAGACTGCAAACCGACGCATTTACAATGATGATGATCATATTGTTGTTGTGTAATATAAAATCATCGTAGCGAGAGCTACACGAAATGATTTCCAAGAAAAAAAAACTTTCTTGATAAAGTGGTATCAAATGAGAAATATTAGTATTTTAACATGTTGTTGTTGTTGTTTCTTTGTAAGTCTAATTGGAAATAAAACTTTCATCCAGTCTGGATTTGGATCACTGAGACTGTCTTGTTAAAGGTTTCAGGAATTACTGCAACAAATCGCCGTTTTTTCTTCAATTTTTATTTTTTCATGATCGATTTTGAATCGCCTGACGATTCATCATCATATGGTAAAATTTAGTTTGGAGTATTGTGGGGGACGTGCAGTGCCTGCCACAAGAATAAAAACTATGCACGACCCCCACAATACTTCAAACTAAATTGTATCATACGATGAATCGCCAGGCGATTCGAAACCGGCCATGAATAAATAGAAATTGAAGAAAAAAAGGCGACTGGTTGCAGTAATTCCTGAAATCTCTAACTGGAAATGACCAAAGTTGTTTCGATATATTTCCGTTTCCCTACGGAGTAGAATATGTAACTATTTTATTCAACATTTAGTTAATTTTGACATTCAGTTTATCTTAGGCAGAAGTCACAGCAATTAAGACGACTTAGCTCTTAGTTGCTATCTTAATTGCCTTGTTGTAACGATGTTTATGATTATTTTTTAAGTCGTTTAAGGTTGACCTCGCAGTGGGTTATTAATACATTGCCTCGTGTGGCCGTGCGGTTCTAGGCGCTTCAGTCTGGAACCGCGTCACCGCTACGGTCGCAGGTTCGAATCCTGCCTCGGGCATGGATGTGTGTGATGTCCTTAGGTTAGTTAGGTTTAAGGGGCTCCGGAACGCCCTATACTTGCAATGTTAAAATAACGCTTATAAATTACATCTTTCCTCAAAAAGTATTTGAGGTAGGAAGTTGAACTTTTTACAGATTATTTATTGGAATATGGGCTACAACTTAACACAGGGATTTTACAAAATTTTAGTTCAGTTATTAAAGATGATTTTTTTCAATTGTAATGAAAATTCACAACATTTTTTTGCAATTTTTTATTTATATATTCAAAACTATACAGTTTTTTGGAAAAAGGCTGTGTTAAATTATGCAGAAGGTACTGTGTAACATTTCCTGAAAGCTTGAAACAAATATGCTTGGAAGATCCTTAGAAAACATGTAATTAGTATGAGAAAATAAAAGTTTTGGGAATCGAGCGACAAAGATTGGATTAACTTTTTAATGCATTCCAGGTCCATAGGATGGATTATCTTCATCCTCTGCAAACTCCTCCTCCAGCTTCCTCTTGTTCCTCCTCCTGTTTATTCTTGCTTGTATTTCTAGACTCTTTACAGCCCTGTCTGCAGCCCGAAGGCGTTCCTTGTCTAAAGCAAGCATCGCTCGTACCATGTTAGAACCTATCTTCATTCCCATTTTCTTCAGTTGCAGTTACTGCAACACTGTTCCAAAAGGTGGTCATGTATGAACACTTATCACATTTCAGTTGTATTTCAGTAGCAAGTCCTACGTGCTTTATTATGGAGAGCTCCAGACCAACTTTACTACAATGAATACATCTCACACAGTTTGAAAAAATTCCTTTGAGAACGGACATAGCAAATATTTCATTCACATCCGATTCGCCCATAGAACATTCATAGTTTTCACTCATTGAACCAAGCTTCTTCTGTGAAGTATTTTCTTTCCCACTTTGACTGCTATGGGCAGGTGTACTTGAGAGGTTAGGTTCACTCACTTGGTTATCGTCTTTATTGTTTACAGTAATAACACATACCTTTGGCTTTCCAACATTTCTCCTTTTCTTAAAAGCCTTCAGAGGATTTCTAATAACTTTACTTTTACTCATTATTATACTTCAACAAAACAGAGACTCGAGAAACAGAATTAATTACGAATATTTTCGAGATAACGACAGAGTAAATAAACATGAAACAATCGACAATCACACCAGCGATGTATATTGAACCATCACAGGATAGCCACAACACATACTTTATCTCACATCACTAAAATGTACCTGATGAACACGGACGTTAATAATAACACCATTTGACAGCAGTTTAACAGCGCCACAGTGGGTCACGCCCATGTAGAACACATTTCAAAAAAAAATTTAAAAATAGTTGTAGTCTTCGGAATTGAATAAATTATATATCTATCAAAAGGTAATAGTCTGCAGATTCAGAAAACGCAAAAAAGTAAAAATTGAACTTTTCATGATTTTGAGCCTTTCCGGAGCCCCTTAAGTAGTTCTAAGTTCTAGGGGACTGATGACCACAGATGTTAAGTCCCATAGTGCTCAGAGCCATTTGAACCATTTGGATACACTGCTGGTAATTCCCAACTGACTCTGTTTCTGTTAACAATAGGTAGGCTTTTAGAACAGAATTTCCAGCTAAATGTGACGCCTAGTCTGGCTTTCCTATTCTTGGATCTGGCAATCCTAGCTGCGACAGATTAACGCGCGGTGTAGAGATCTGGGTGATGTCCATACAGGTAGAGAATATGATATAGAAGTGAGAGATAAGAGCATTAATGAAGTCTGGGTGTGGGCGCAATTAATCACAACAAGACCTTACGCAAGACGGCCACGCTTGTCGGAGCGGGACCACCGCTCTACGCCGGCCTTCGGCCGAGACCCTGGAGCCGGAGGAGGCGGGGCGCTGCTGACGTAGGGACGGACGCCTCGGCTCTCGGGGGTCCGCGCCGTTCTCGTAACGCGCTGACGGACGGCCGGACGTCTCACTGCTGCCCGCGCAGAGTGCGGTCTCATCCGCTGTTTTTTGCGCCGCTCCGCGGATCCGCCGGCTGTTTGTTAGCTGCCTATGAGCGGTGGCAATCACAACAGCAGCCAAGGCCGTGACTAGAAGATTACCTCTGGAAAATTGGCTGCCTCTTCCCCTGCTGTAGGAGGGGTCGGAGGCTGGAGCTGCTTCTGCGCAGTTGATTCACGCGCCGCAGGACGTAAAAGCGATATCATCTACCCAAACGATTCGGCCCCACTCTAGCAGCAAATAACAGAGTTTACAAGCGTCTTCTAACCAAACTGCGCGCCTACGGAGTATCGCCTCAGTTGCGCGACTGGATTCGTGATGTCTTGTCAGAAAGGTCACAGTTCGTAGTAATAGACGGAAAGTCATCGAGTAAAACAGAAGTAATATCCGGCGTTCCCCAAGGAAGTGTTATACGCCCTCTATTGTTCCTGATGTATATTAACGACATTGGAGACAATCTGAGTACCCGTCTTAGATTGTTTGCAGATGATGCTGTCATTTACCTTCTTGTAAAGTCATCAGATGATCAAAATGACTTGCAAAATCATTTAGATAAGATATCTGTATGGTGTGAAAAGTGGCAGTTGACCCTGAATAAGGAAATGTGTGAAGTTGTTCACATGAGTACAACAAGAAATCAGCTAAATTTTGATTACACGATAAGTCACACAAATCTGAAGGCTGTAAATTCAGCGAAATACTTAGGCATTAAAATTACAAATAACCTAAACTGGAACGATCACATAGATAACATTGTGGGTAGAGAAAACCAAAGACTGCCATTCATTGGCAGAACACTTAGAAGGTGCAACAGTTCTACTAAGGACACTGCTTACACTACGCTTGTCCGCCCTATTATGGAGTATTGCTGTGCGGTGTGGGATCCGCGTCAGGTGGGACTGACGGGTGTCATCGAAAAAGATACATAAAAAAAATGGTTCAAATGGCTCTGAGCACTATGGGACTTAACTTCTTTGGTCATCAGTCCCCTAGAACTTAGAACTACTTAAACCTAACTAACCTAAGGACATCACACACATCCATGCACGAGGCAGGATTCGAACCTGCGACCGTAGCGGTCGCGCGGTTCCAGACTGTAGCGCCTAGAACCGCTCGGCCACTCCGGCCGGCGATATATAAAAGAGCAGCTCGATTTGTATTATAGCGAAATAGGGGAGATAGTGTCACATACATAGTACGTGAATTGGAGTGGCAAACATTAAAACAAAGACGTGTCTCGTTGCGATGGGATCTTCTCATGAAATGTCAGTCACCAGTTTTCTCCTCCGATTGCGAAAACATTCTCTTGGCACCCACCTACATACGTAGAAATGATCATCACGATAAAATAACAGAAATCAGGGCTCGCACAGAAAAAATTTAAGTGCCGTTCGAGCTTGAAGGTGGTTCATTGAACCCTCTGCCAGGCACTTTATTGTGAATAGCAGAGTAATCACGTAGATATAGAAAGTCACGGGATAGCGATATGCACGGATACAGATGGCGGTAGTATCGCGTACACAAGGTATAAACAGACAGTGCAGTGGCGGAGCCGTATTTGATCCTTGTGAAAAGGTTTTCGACTTGATTGTGGTCTCACGACAGGAATTAAAACTTTGAGCAGAGAATGGTAGTTGGACTTAGGTGCATAGGACTTTCCATCCGGGAAATCGTTAGAGAATTCAATATGCCGAGATCCACAGAGTGAAGAGTGAGTCGAAAATACCAATTTTCAGGCATTACCTATCAACACGGGCGACGCTGTGGCCGACGGCCTTCACTTAACTATCGAGAGCAGTGGCGCTTGTGCAGGGTTTCCAGTGCCAACAGACAAACAACACTGGGAGAAATAACCGCAGAAATCAGTATGGGATGTTCGGCGAACGTATCTGTCATGACAGTGCGGCGAAATTTGGTCGTAACGGGCTATGGCAGCAGTCGACTGACTAGAGTGCTTTTGCTAACAGTACGACATCGCCTGCAGCGCTTGTCCTGGACTCGTGACCATACCGTGACTCTAGACGACTAGAAAACCGTGGCCAGAAGACTTTAAAACCGATTACTGTTGGTAAGAGCCGTTGGTGGGATTAGTGTGTGGTGCAGACCCCTCGAAGCCATGAACACAAGTTGTTGTCAATGCATTCTGAAAGCTGGTGGTGGCTCCAAAATGGTGTGGCCTGTGTTTACATATAACTGACTGGGTCCTCTGGTCCAAGTGAACAGATCGTGGACTGAAAATGATGATATTCGGCTACTTGGAGGCCATTTGCAGCTATTCATTGACTTCGTTCCCAAACACTGTTGCAATTGTCACCGGGCTACAGTTGTTCACGATTTGTCTGAAGAACATTCTGGACAGTTCGAGCGAATGATTCGGCCACCCAGATCGCTCGACATCCATCGAACAAAATGGTTCAAATGGCTCTGAGCACTATGGGACTCAACTGCTGAGGTCATTAGTCCCCTAGAACTTAGAACTAGTTAAACCTAACTAACCTAAGGACATCACAAACATCCATGCCCGAGGCAGGATTCGAACCTGCGACCGTAGCGGTCTTGCGGTTCCAGACTGCAGCGCCTTTAACCGCACGGCCACTTCGGCCGGCACCATCGAACAATTACGGGACATAGCCTAGAGGTTAGTTCTTACGCTCTAGGTGTCATTTCTCTAATGAACAGATTGACAATTATTTATAGCATATATAAGAAGAAGAACAGCCTATTACTGCAACGACAGCCGGTGGAAGAAGGAATGGAGAATAGCATTAAATTCCTTTGGATTAGAATGAATGACAGTGCGTTGTAGTGATTGTGGACAAATAGGACATTATGTCGATATTGTTGCCCAGACTTTTCACAAGTTCTGCACTGACTGCCTACGTTTATAACCTAATAGACTGAAACAGTAATCTATACAGTAAACTATCTCGTTATTTGTGGTAATTAAATCAAAATCGTGTTGGTTACTGATTAAGAAAAACGGGAAAAATTGTTGAGCTTATAGACAAGATTGTGCCTGCGGGTCATTCCTTGCATAGAATCCATACATGTTATAAAAACGAATGTTTGTATGTTCCATACCCCCTCCTAAACCACTGGGTCGATTTCGACCAAACTTGATACACACGTCCTTTCTGTCATACCTATCGTAGTCCAGGAGATATGACGTCATAAACACTGAGATGTGTGAAAAAATGCCGCATTGTGCATAAAGCTTTAATACATTTACTGTTAACTACGAAGACACTCCTACAGTCGAGTCATTTTAAGGAAATGTCTGACACTTGGGGGCGCTTTTAACAGCTTTCAACTGCGAAGCGCAACCGGCTGTAGGCAAAAACAATAGCAGTCTATAGAACCACGAAGAGGCGTTGCCATTAAGACGATTACTAAATCGCGTTGTAGACGCGTGAAGTAGCAGCGTTCAGAAACAGCCCGGGATCTTTGTACGACTCTTTCACAATGTGACACGTATTTTCACGAATACATGGAAACAAATTTTTTTGGATATTACACTACAATCACAGTTCATTTTTTTGTTTCGTTTCTAATAGAGAATTGGCAAAATGAATACCCGGGCAATCCTGGTTTTTGTCAGCTATGTTACAATAAACTTCGACGCATCTGCACTAAATAGGGCGATTATTTCAGTTTCATATTCAATACTATATTCCAACGAAAGTGAGCAAAGGATGCTGAAATTAGTAATTTTATTTTTCCATTTTATGTAAGTAAGGAAGATGTAAACAGGCGAAACGTATTTAGAAAAACACTAAGAGTTACCGGCGACAAACATAATTAATTTTTTCAAGACATTGTTCGGCTCCTGGCTGTCATGTGGAGGAATTATGTTCGATCCCCGATACTGCCAACAATTCTTCTTGGTGAAGGAACTGGGACTGGGTCTGCTTAGTCCCCCGTAGCCAACTGAGCAATTCTTACTTAATGTTTTTTTTTCTTTTTTTGTAAGTATGTGTTCTTCGCTTCGCTAATATATATATATATATATATATATTTTAGAGTTACGGAAACCAGTACTAAAGGCTGAGAGTACAGGTTGCTGGTCTCATGTACCTCCAGTCTCTACAGTAATGTAATCTGGTGGAACTTGAGAGAGAGCACGAACCACCGATAGGTCGACCGGTTAATGTCTAATGTCCTTAAAAGATCACAGCGTCTCGGTCTTCATTGAAGTTCAAAAATGAACGAGAGATCCCACGTCAAGCATTCATTTGACCACGGGGCTTTAAGTGTGTGTGTGTGTGTGTGTGTGTGTGTGTGTGTGTGCGCGCGCGCGCGCGCTATGATGCTTTATTAATTAGTCTGCCTAGTATCAGTGAGGGGATCATTCGCATCCTGACAGGCTTGTGTTGTAGTGTTTTGCAGTTTGTTATACCTTGTTTTAAAATCTCTCGATCAGACAGGTTACTGCTGCCGGCGCCATTAACGCTCAAGCACATGATACTTTCTAGCGCTTCATCAGCAGCAGCATCACAATGGACGGCGGGAATTCTCACGTCATTAAGCGCCCGGCGAGGTTACTTCTCACCGCACATACTACCAGCTGACTTTCACAGTCCGCTTTACGAGTCGCTGGGATCGCGACTTTCGATCGCTGCAAGCCCTCTCGCCTCACCTTCGCGGTGCTCATCGCTGTTTATTGCTAGACACTCAATGTAATCCGACTTTCACTTCAGAATTCCACAGATATGAAGAATAGTCACTGGTTAGTTGATCCATGAGGCCTACTTTCGCAAAAGAGTATTGCCATTGATATGCTCGTTACGAAATTCTTACCCCAGTCTGACATGTAGTTTTAACTTTAAGTCTGCGGCCCAAGCTCGTCACCGGGGTATTTGGTCTGACAGGTGGAATGCAGCCATTCTTCACCGCAGCATTAGGAGGGAGAGGGTGCATGGTCCAACGTCCGGCCGCCTTTTACCTCTAGAAAGATACACGGGATCGTCCTGAGCGTAGTGGAATGACGAAAATCCTCCCTCCCGCAGTCTCTCAGTAACTAAACCCAGAACTACAGGACCGAGGTCTAGTGTCCTACCCGTAGACCACGACGACTACAAAGTTCTAATTTCTCACATAATCAAATTTTAGTAAATTCTGAGATGCTCGGAAACTACGTAAATTACGATTCGCAAATCGAAGAAACAGGATTTGACGCCTAGTTTCTTCCAGGTTTGTCTAAGTATACTATTGTATTGTACTGTATGTTAGCCGGGGACCTAGAAACGATGGAGAGGCTCCGTCCCCGCCGCAGCCGCAGTGGTCCACAACCCCACGACGACTACCGCAGTCCACTTCACCCCTCCGCCGCCCCACACCGAACCCAGGGTTATTGTGCGGTTTGGCCCCCGGTGGACCCCCCAGGGAACGTGTCACACAAGGGTTACACTCACCCCTATGTTTGCGTGGTAGAGTAATGGTGGTGTACGTGTACGTGGAGAACTTGTTTGCGCAGCAATCGCCGACATAGTGTAGTTGAGGCGGAATAAGGGGAACCAGCCCGCATTAGCCGAGGCAGATGGAAAACCGCCTAAAAACCATCCACAGACTGGCCGGCTCACCGTACCTCGACACAAATCCGCCGGGCGGATTCGTGCAGGGGACCTGGCGCTCCTTCCCGCCCGGAAAAGTATACTATAAGACAACACAAAAACGATGCACCACGAAGGAATCCGTAGATGTGATTTACATGTACAGACAAAGAACTGACTACAATTTCAGAAAAAATGGATGGTTTATTGAAGAAGCTTCTAAGTACTACGAAACTGCTACGTGTGCCTCCCCCAAAACTTTGATCGACGTTATGAAGAACCTCGTAAATTCAAAAAGTTGGTAGAGCCATTTTTTATACTAATGAAGGAGGGCAAATTAAACAGTGAAGAATTTAATTTTTTGTTATTGAAACGTTTGCATCAACTATCATTTCACAATTTTAATGAACTCGCCTGTGGCCAGGAATCTCATTGACTGTCTTCAGTGATGAGTCCTGCTTCGAATTGAGGCCAGATGACCAGCGAAGACGTATCTGGAGGCGCCCTGGACATCGGTGGGATGCTAACTCGAATGTTGTCCTCCATACTGCTCGACAGCCAGGAATGAAGGTCTGGGGTGCTATTCCTTTTCATGGCAGGACCCCTTTGGTTCTGCTGGCCGGGGTGGCCGAGCGGTTCTAGGCGCTACAGTCTGGAACCGCGCGACCGCTACGGTCGCACGGTTTCAATCCTGCTGTAATGTCTCTTGCAGCGGTCTCTCCGCGATATTTTCAGAAGTTTTTATAAATTATATAACTCAGTACATGTCTCGAAATATCTCTTCTTATATTACCGATTCCTAAAGTTTAATATACGATGATTATCAATGCAGAGTAGTTTCAAGCCCTATTATTCCTTGGAGCGTGCATTTACTCCATGGAACAGCTTCTCTGCTATCTATGTTTTCTCTTACGAAAAGAATGACTGAGATCTTGCGGATTAGCGGTGAAACAAGGAAGATGTATATGTATGTATTGTTGAGGTAGTCGCCATCTTCATGAGTTTCTGTAAGGAATTTAATACATGAACTAAACTAAAGTAAGTGTGTTCACGTATTATTTAACTGGTTATTATTGACGGTGTCTGCTTGCTACGCTGTGTTGCACGGGATCAGTGGGGAACTTCTGATTTACACTGGACGAACCTGCCGTTTTGTATGCTCAAGATATCCAGTTTATTACTTCCAATAAATAGGCTAACACGGTCTTACCAGCAGATCTCAGGTGTTCCCCATGTGATCACTGAAAGTTAATAATTATTACAAATGTTTTCAGGAGATCGACTGGCAATTTTCGTCGCACCGAGACTTCGAAATTGCTTCACTGCCTTATGGAATTTAAGTTAAGCTCAATTTAATCAGGATAGAACACTATTGAACTGTTTGAATATGATAATGCGGCTTTGTGAATGAAAATTCCCTTAATATACGCATGCTTTTTACTATCCTGATCAGTGATGCTAAATCAGGCCGGTGTGAGAGAGGTTTTTAAATTTTAGATCCCACAAAATATATTAAACTGCCTCGGGCATGGATGTGTGTGATGTCCTTAGGTTAGTCAGGTTTAAGTAGTTCTAGGGGACTTATGACCTCAGAAGTTAAGTCCCATAGTGCTCGGAGCCATTTTAGGCCTTTGGTTCTCATCCGTGCCACTGTTACAGCACAGCGGTACGTCGACGATATTCTACACATCCATCTTGTGCTAGTATTTCAGCACGATAATGGCCGGACACTGCGAGAGCTTCTACTGCTTGTCTTCGTGCTTGCCAAACCCCACCTCGCCCAGCGAGGTCGTCGGATCTTTGCCCAGCTGATACAGTTCGGAGCATTATGGGGCAGGGCCCTCCAACACTCTCGGAATTTTGATGAATATTCTGTCTTCCAGCGTACCAATTGCGGAAACATTTTATGCTTACGCACCAAGTACCCTTCGCCACGTAGCGACGCCAAGCTGCGGAGTTCAGATGTAACCAAGCGCAGTTGAAATGCTGATGCAGCAGCTTCCAGCATGTTAAAAAATATCAACGCCGCACTAAGGAACTGCACATACCTGCGTGGCAGAGGATCTTTTGTTAGGGGCAGCTGACAGAAGAGAGAGAACTGAAGCTATATACCGACAAATTCTGAAAGGCTACATCATGTAGCCACTTGAAGAAATCCTAGTGGCAGTTTGTCAGCATTATTCACTTGTTCTAAGAGCGCTCCGAGGGCGGAGTGGCCGGTCGGAAAATGCGGAGGACTTTCTGATTGCGGGACGCTGCCGGCATCGACTCGGGCACGCAGAATGGCCGCGGCGGCTGGACCCGCCCGCCGGATGTCCTGTCCCGTCGGCCGCGATGGTCGCCTGAATGACAAAAAAACGCGCCGTCCGTGGCGTGACGCGCGCCCGTCTGATGAATACCCCGCGAGTCGCCTGCCGCTTACGTAATCTACATCTCCGTACCTGTCGCTCCTCCACACACTTGGCAAAATCTGTCTCTTTCGTGTGGTGTGGTTCGGTTTCTCCTCATCACCAGTAGCTTATTCACGTGTCCACTACTCGACATCCTATGTCCTCCATACCACCCCCCACCCCCCCACCACTTGGGTATGGCATTAGGTGAGTTCAGAGATACACAGTGCCGACTAGAGAAAAACGATTAATTCCGGTTAATCGATTAATTATAATTATTACAATAATCGATTATGGGTATACTGATGCTTTCTTCACGTCGATTAATTTTACAACATCTGTAAACTTTCTATGTAATTTACCTGTACACAAAATACTTAACATTCTTTTTCAAAAACCTTCTCCTCGTATAATGTCTCCTTAAGGGGAGACTTCACAAGTAAGAGGGATTCTTTGATTAATTTTGCACAGCATACAAACCGTACTTACAAGTGTCCGAAACTCTAGAATCCATTTAATTTATGAAAAAATGAATGAGCTGTTACTTTTTAAACTTTGTTTAGAAAAAAATCAAATTTTGTAGTTAATTATCTCAATGTTTACCACAGTTTTTAATATATTTGGAAAATTCAAGAGTTTCATACACCTGTAAGTATGGTTTGTATGCTGTGCAAAATTCATCGAAGAATCTCTCGTACTTATGAAGAAAAATGTACCTATAGCCACTAATGCAGCCAATAGTAAGTGAAAAAATGATGAAATTTCATATCTAAAAAAAATTATTTTCTTATGTTTTTGAACTTCCGCTGCTACGAGTGTGAATCCTGAATCCTTCCTGGTCATGCTGACAAAGTTTTATGAATTTACTTGTAAAAGTATAGACAGTGGAAATTAAAATGTCCTGTGGTGCCTCTCCTGCTCCAAGTCGGCCCGTTTGACGTCCTACCCCTCTTAAGGTAACTTATTCAACAGCTGAACAATGCTGACTCTTGGTTGTTCCTGTATTGCGTTTGTGAACTCTGCCGTGATACAAAACGTTAATCTTAGCGAAGTGCAGAGATCGAAATAATGAAAATGAATCTAATCAAACCCCAAAAGAAATTAATTGTGTGCTCATTGAAAACTATTTAACTGAAACTCAGTACTGAAGTGCGTTATGAAAGTTAGGTTACATGAAGTGCACTGTTTGAATTGAAATATCCACTAAATAAAATGCTGCTGAACTCTGAAGAAAATAACTTCACTGTTCAGTGCAAATTAATCTGCTTGCTTATCAGAACACCTGACAATTCTGACTATATACTGTTTGCCCACAAGAATGCAAAGTGAGATCTACCCTGCATGAAAACTAACTTAGCTCTTGCTCAACACGTTGTTTTGTGTGTGGTGTACTGACGTTCTCGGAAGCACATTGAAATCAGCGAATTCAGCAGCTAAAGAAAAGTAATCTTCTCACTACTAAATTTTTCTTCGACTGTCAGAATCAATCTGTGGCTACCTGTGGCGTAATGTACAGTGTACATACGACAAAATATTTGAAACTTTACTAAGCGTGATGGACGAGGATTTTACTTTAAAGAAAAGCGTTCTCGAAAAATTAAACTTTGATTATTGTCAAAAAGACTGTACAAAATGACTCTAAGAATTACGGAATTCCCTCATTGCAAAACTCAGAAATTTAAAACAATTGCGTTATTTGTGACATAATGAAAACAGAGATCAAATTGACACTAATCACGAATATTTTTAATTATCTAAGGGGCAAAGATTTCCTTCAATTAATAGTTCTGACAAACAAACATTTCATTCTTGCCTGTGCATTGGTTACCTTGAAACATTCCTCCAAAAACCTTCTACATCCATACAGTCAAGAAAATATCTTTACAAACAAGTTGTCATCCCATGATAAAGTACTCTATTTCTCCAAGATTTACAAATATCAGCTCTCCTTCTTTAAAACTCATCTGCTCCCTACTATGCCTCTAACAAGAATGTTCCAGCGCTGCACAACAGACTGGCGATAGAGCGCACCACAGATGACATTAAACACAGAGTCAAGGGCAGCAACTTTGTCGCAGTACAGTAAAGGTGGAATGTTTACAATGGTGGAAAACATACGAAAATCTCATAAATCGATTAGCATACGATTCATTAGTTCAGTGTAAGTAATACCATTCGTTCATTTGTTGCCAAGAAAGTTAATAGACACAAATACTTCGACTCTAGAATGTAAATGCCTCGGAGAGAATGAGCATGAACAGTACCAAAGAAGCTTTCTGAACGAACAGAAGTCCTAATTGTTGGCATTCTGCACGATTAAAACGGCTCCATTTTGAAGATCTGTTGGCAGTAACTGCTTCCGTTGCTGGTTGATATCAAATGTCATTGTTCAGAAGAAGCCGAAGCAGAAACAGATATTAAGCCCAATCGAAGAATAACCAGCACAGTAGCGACTACTATATATGATGATTTTTGGAGCATTTATGAGGTATTAACATCTGTTCAGCGGGAGGAGAGCTCTATCACAGTAAGAGCAAACGACCAGGACTTTGTAGCTGAAACGGAGTGAGGTGGCGCAGTGGTTAGCATTCGGGCGGACGACTGTTCAAACCCGCGGGCGGCCATCCCGATTCACGTGATTTCCCAAAATCGCTCCAGGCAAATGCCGGGATGGTTCCTTTGGAAGGACACCGCCGATTCCTTCCCCATCCTTGACCGATCCGAGCTTGTGGTCCGGCTCTAATTATATCGATGTCGACGTGGCGTTAACCCCAATCGTGCTTCCTTTTTTTTAGTCGCTGAAATTAGACTCTGCTGAGTGTGGCTCGTAAATATCTGGGAATAGCTCAAAGACCGTTTCGTCAGGTGGAGTACACAGCAACAGCTTGCCGTTCGGGACTCTGTGGAAAAAGATCACATACATTGGCGTTCGACATTTCACTTCCTGAAATAGTTTGGTGCTTGTAGGAATATTCACTGCAGCATCTATCCTGAAAACAACTAAATTAATTGTCTTTACTTGTAAATGTTAAATAGGAATATATTGCTGCTAAAAATAAAAAAAGAGAATTACATATTTCATGAAACTGAGGAACTACTGTTAGTTACAAAAAGTGAAATAAGAGTATTATAACATCGCTTTATCATAAACAATAATTTTAAGGGACTGTTTTATAAACCTAAAAATAAAGACGTAACAGATCAGTTACATAATAATAGAATCATTTAAGTAATCGAAAAGAACACTTGTAGGTGCAAACGAATTTTAATGTCACATTCAAGTGTTTGTGTTTGTAATATTATTTAGTAAATTACTGTTCCAAGATTCAGCTGAAGAATACACTAACGTGCTTTATTCTGTTTTGTTCACAGATGGAGAGGAAGCGTGTACAAATTAATATGGCGGGATTTAGCTGTGTACCTGTTACTTTACTACGCTTTAAACGTCGTTTACCGATTCGCGTTAAATGACCAACAGAAAACGTAAGTATCACATTACGTATAGCAAATTTTTAAAATATTGTCAGATTTTTTAAATGGTTGTGTTTCGCTTTCAACAATTTTTAACTCATTTTCGTATTGTTGCACAATTGAGACATTGGGCCATTCTCAAGTGCCTGGAAACATGTGTCAGCTATCTGATAGTGGTACGAAAATAACCCAAAAATTAATAGTTACAGGCGACATGGAATCGTGCAAAAAATTGTTAAATTAGCAATTGTGCATCTGTGGTGTCACAGCCAGACACCACACTTGCTAGGTGGTAGCCTTTAAATCGGCCGCGGTCCGTTAGTATACGTAGGACCCGCGTGTCGCCACTATCAGCGATTGCAGACCGAGCGCCGCCATACGGCAGGTCTAGTCTAGAGAGACTCCCTAGCACTCGCCCCAGTTGTACAGCCGACTTTGCTAGCGATGGTTCACTGTCTACATACGCTCTCATTTGCAGAGACGACAGTTTAGCATAGCCTTCAGCTACGTCATTTGCTACGACCTAGCAAGGCGCCATCTTCTTCAAGAATGTATTCTGAACAGATAATATTGTGAGTCATGTACCGTCAAGAGCGACGTTCATCATTAATGGATTAAAGTTAAATATCAAACTAATTACGTCCGCTTTCTGAATTCTAATTCCTTGTCATGTTCCAGACCTCACGTCAGTATAGTTCTGCCCTCCTCACGCCAGCCTGCGTGAGCTAAAACGCGTGCATTTCGGCATCCCCTAGTAACACGGTGTTGGCTCTCCTGCCAACACAACAGCATCCAGTTTTAAAGGAAATGTGTCAGATACGGAAATAGAGATGTATTAAATAGTTTAAACGCAGCCAACATACAATCTTACTCGTGGTTATAAATCTCAAGAGTATTTCCTCCTAGCAGTGTCATAGAAAAATGAAGGTCTGTTTTGAAGATTATTAAGGATTTTTAAAAGCAAAGATTCCTCATTTGTAGTTAAATATCATCAAATATCCTTTGTATTTCTTATGTAAGCGAGTGTAACCTAACCACACCCTGGTATTTTTGCAAAAGAATAATACATCTAGATAACTGCTCAGAATCTGAGAGTATCAGCATTTGTGAATTCTCTGAACTGGAAACCGAGGAAAGTCTCATCAAACATTCTGAAATTACGAGCAAGAAATAAAGTTCTGGAAGGGACCTGAGTTCAGATGTATACTGACGACAAAAAAAAAAAGAAAAAAAAGATCGTAACACCAAGAAGATAAAAGAAAGTTGGTAGGCATGTTTCTACATATGAAAGATGATGTCTATTCAGATTTGGTTTAAATACGCGCTGTAAATGCTGCGTTCGTTAGTTATCTTTGAAACTGCACGTTGTGAGTTGATGTTTGTCAAGAATGCCTTTAATGCGACAAAGATGGCGCTATCAACACTTCACTGATTTTGAACGAGTCCTGTAGTAAGGCCTTGGCAGGAATATAGCCACTATACACGATTGCTGGCAGCGATGCTCACGAAATGCAAGGTCGCAAGACGACCAGGCTCCGGACTGCCACGTGGCAGTACGGGGAGGGAAGAGTATCGATTCGGGGTATGACTCTGGCGCATATTGCTTGTGCAGCAGCAATTTGAGCGTCAGTTGGAACCACAGTGACGTAACGCACCGTTACAAATCTGGTACTTCAAGGACAGCTCCGAGCCAGACGGACTGTAGCTTGTTTTCCACTGACCCCAAATCACCACCATGTGCGACATCAGTGGTGTCAAGCAAGAGCTCATTGTGTTTCCTGATGAAAGCTGGTTCTACCTCAGTTCTAGTGATGATCGTGTTCTGGTTAGGAGGTGGCCAGTCGAGGACCTGCAAACAATCTGTGTGCGTGCTACACACACTGGACCTACACCTGCAGTTATGGTCTGGGGTGCTATTTCGTATGACAGCAGGCGGACTCGCGCAGTTATCCCGTGCCTCCTGACTGCAAATTTGTACACCGGTCTGGTGATTCGACCTGTTGTGCTGCCATTTATGAACAGCTTTACAGTGGAGCAGCGCCTCTGAGGAAGTCCAGCGCAGTCCTGGACGAAACGTAAGGAGCAGAAAAGTTCTTGGACCACGACCTCAGGTCCCGGAAAGTATATCTACAGCCTTTACAGTGTACGTTTTCAAACAGGATAACGTTCGCCCACAAACTGCTGTTGTAACCCAACATCCTTTATATACAGTAGACAAGTTGCCTTGGCCTGTTCGACCACCAGATCTGTCTCCAGTTGAGCACATACGGGACGTCACCTGACGGCAACTCTAACGTTATGCACAGACAGCATTAACCGTCCACTATTGGCCGACCAACTGCAACAGGCATGGATCTCCATTCTATAAAATGACACCCGGCACATGTACGACACAATGCATGTACCTTTGCATTTTTGCATTCGACATTCTGTCGGTTACACTGGTCATTAATGTACCAGAATTTCACATTCGCAATGCTTACATGAATATGTGTTAATCACTAAAATACGGTACCTAAAGAAATGTATTCCAGATCTCTCATTACTTTACGTTAATTATTTTTTGATGTTGAGAATTTTTTTCGGTCACTGTATTTGTGAACAAGAGAAACCAGTAACAAGTTCTTCGAAATAATGTAAGTCTTCCAGAGACACAAAGCTAAGATAAATACATACCTAAGATGTCAGTTAAAATTAATGAATTAACGAAGTATCCGAAAACAGGACGTGAAAAATTCTTAAATGGCGAAATTTAGCATTTTAAACATTCATGCTATACTACATTGTCATTTACCATGTGAAAGCATAAATAATTTCTGATTTAAATGTGAAAATATAAAATTCTATATTTACTAGTGTTTTCATGATGGGTACAGCTGAAACATGACTATGTGTGAAAAAAACCCTTTTTACTAATTATTTTACTAACTATTTTCAAATTCGTACTTTTTGCGAACTTCTTAGTCCATCACCTAGAATAACTGACGAAGCCATCCTGCATAACAGCACAAACATAAACAGCTAAGAATTTACAATCATCAAAGGAAATTGCTAAGAATAAATGTACAAAATAATCAGTTTTAGTGTTCCGTAATCGTAAATTTTTATCAGTTATTCTAGACAATAGAGTAATAACCGAAACCTGGGTCAAAAGAGAGAAAAAGTGCGTCTTTTTCATGTGATACCCGTGCCTTTCGCTTTCGAAAGATGCAATATCCAAAATAATTTGTTAGCAGTACGGATATAACGAAGTTCAATAACTCTTCCTGAAATTGTAATATAGTGGCATTCTTAAGTTCCTTCTGCGTGATCCAGTTACGTACACGTCCACATACAGTGATCTATTGCTGAAGAGGTCGATATCCATCTATTTTCTGCAGTGTGTTTGGATCACATGAATTACACTAAAAGACCAAAGTAATGCATTCTTCATTGGTGAAATATTAATACGGTTCGTTAGAAAACTTTAGCATACATTAACGTGCATTCTTGAATAGCACATTGCAGTGTACTGTGACTGTTGGACAACACCCAAAAAGAGAAATAACTAACTATTGAAAATGTTTACTGCAGAGTGTATATGCATATTTAACGACCTCATTATCAGTTTTGTTGTGGCACTATATACTATAAATATAGTGGCACTATATACTATAAATTCAAAAGCTCGGGGATTGATCCAACGTTGTCAGTTGCTACGATTTTCAGTATTTTCACTGTTATCAATGTATTTACTAAAAATCCATAGTTTAACTTTGATTGGAATTACACGTTGAGATGATGTCCCCCATTATTGAAAGTTAACTATCATTCAAGTATTAAAAAGGCAAAGGTTTCACCAGTAATAAGTCCAGGCCTTATAACGCACGTTATCGGTTTGATTGTTTTATTGGATGATCCATTGTGACACTGGATGTCAGGGTGCTATATAGAGCTCAAAATAACACCCGAAAATTACTTGTGCTATTAGTAAAAACAACTCTGTGAGCAAAACTGCACAGACTTCTTGAACTATAGCTACACTTTTCATTGGTCCGTCACGTACGTTCCAAAGTTCTATAGTTGCACTGAGCTTCATGCACTCTGTCATGCACCATGTCATGTCCACGATATATATCACTGACAACGAGTTGCGTTAGTTAAGTGTCTGGTCCAGTAACGAAGTTGTCTGGTCCAGTAACGAAGTTCTCAAAGACTGTTTATTGAATTTTTGAGGACAACCTACATAATTCCGCAAACATTTTCTGAGAAGACGATGCTATTGAGGTAGTGATGACACAGTATCATACATGTTCTTTGGAATGTCGTTTTGTCATTCTTAACTGAAACTACTTTGTCATACTGCCCATAGACAATTCGTTATAGAAAACTAGAATCACCTGTACCTTTCGCGAAATTTCTTCGAAACGAATGACTATAGGCCAGCTTAATTTCGGGTGGCTCTGAGCTGGGAAGAGGAAAAAAAGAATCAGAAATTGTGTAAAACGCCACATTGTGTTAAAACATATGCATTTTATAGTTTTTTTTAATGTGCTTAGTCAGGTGGCTTATGAACCAGCAAAGAGTAATGTGAATAAGTGAATTATAATAACCGGTCTATATGTGTATTTATTTGTAATTAAGTCGTTCAAGGGAATTAGCATTATCATCTTTTTCGCAGTACCCTGTCGTAAATTTTTATTGACTACTTGCCTGGTATTTTGTCAGTCATTATTACACATTTCGTCATTGGTTGCGTCTTGGAATACTGCAATTTGTAAACTTACCATTTTCTGCATAATGACGTAACTAGAATGTATTTTGAGATGCCCCATGTCGCAGTTGTGTAGCAGTTTTCTGTTATTACAAAAAAGTAAAGGAAGAAGTCTATTTCCTGCCGCTCTTTCTGATGGTGTTTTGCTGGGAGCACCTGCTGCTAACCCTGGTAGAAGTAGATTGTAATTGACGGCAGTCATTATGTTAAGAATGAAAGACTCTTACATCGTGACGTTGCTTGTTTTTACTGCCAAGAGATGTAGAACATATCGTCGTTCCTTAAATCGAAAGAAAGAATTCATCAGAAAAGCCATAGCCGTTTCTTCTTTTAATCACACTTACGGAGGCACGTTATATGTTGGTAAAGAATTAAGAGTAGAGAAATCCAAATACACACCATGCAAGTACTACTCGTATGTGTCTGCCTGATTGTGGTGGAAACTTTGTTTAACGGTTTCCTCGTTTGAGCAAGAAGTGAGTTTATAGACTCATTAGTTGCGTATCAGAAAACTGTAGCTCCTATGAAATGATAGTAACGAAATCATTGCCGGACGTATCCTAGAGTTGCGATGATGTGCGTTCAGGATATTGATGTAGATTATTGACTGTATAGAAGACATCTTCGGGCGCAGTCTACAGCTTTGTAGCGAGATGCGAAATGCTAAGTAATTCGAATTAATAGGCGTTTGAAGAAAGATATAAATCGTTTGACGCCGATAATCTTCACAACAAAACAGAAATAAAATTTAGACAGTTGATCGAACACATTCGAGCACCACACTTCACGTTTCCACAGAAACAAGCGGAATTTATTGGGTTCAGTTTTTGTTCATTTGTTGCCACCTCCACATTGTTACTGGATGTGCGATCTGAAGCATGGTCCCTGCCCGTAAGCCCACAGAGCACGTGCAGGCTCGTATAGCCGTAACACCCGCCCACGAAAAGATTAGCTGGAATTCTGGTCCCACATACAGGAAACGAAGTTACAAACTCTCTTAAGCTTTCCATCTCGAAAATCAAAGTTGCTTGATCATTAAAAAATCGCTGACTGCCAACTTCCGAAAAATACTTCCAAACATCTGCTTCACAAGAGAGCACAAAAGACGACGTCCTTCAACATCAAGGGCAGTCATCCGAATTTTCTTTTCGTGAGCTCAAAAATCGCTTTAAGAACTTCTTATAACATTTGGGACTTTCTGGCAATCATAACCAGGAGGCCCCAACAAAGTTGCCATTTTCTGCTTCCGCTACTACCAATGCTCTTCGGTGTGCTGCTTCACGCCAGAAATCAGTTGTTTTTTTCCAACGGGACTTGAAAACACTTGTCATCACAAGCCGTTAGGCGAGTCTGGAAGGACCAGACCAAATGGTATTTAGGATTACGCAAAGACAAGCCCTTCATATTGAGGCTAGACAAAAGCCTGCTTTCCCGGATACCAGCATCTGGCTGTGGCGCACACAATAGCCGAGATCGTAGCACAAACCTGCAGGCAGGAATAGTATTTTACAAGATATTTGTACGTAAGATGTTACAATGCAAATTTTTTTGTACCACAACCTCAAAGTGTCAAATGTGGTCATTAAGTTCAGTAAAATATGGAGCAATTGTCCATGAGCAAGAGAGCGTGTTAGGGAAAATTAACATGAGTCCACTTCCACCCGACTGAAACGTTCGTTTCGTCCGTCCTTCGGAGCTTCCGTGGCTTCGTGCGGAGTCACACCTGCGGGCGTCTGAATCAATGCATTCTTGGCTTTGCGTGGTGTGCGAAACAAATAGCGCTGCGAACTGCTCCATGGATTTAATGGAAACGTTTATTATCAATCCCTGATTAATTTATTACACTTCCACAAAGGTAAAATAGATCTAAGTAAACTGCCGCCTACATTGGTTTGGCCTGCGAATCGCGGTTAAAACTGCTTACTAGTTCAAAGTCACTAACGAAAAGTCCTGTAGCAGTCTAACCACTTTTAGGCGAACGTCATCTGGACCTATAAATTAAAAAAAAAAAGCTGTCGTCTAGGACCTATTCGTTGAAGAAAAATAGTTGGGAGAAAATACTCAGAATTTTCTGAGAACCGCCAAGAAATTCAAAAATGGTAAAGAATTTAATATTGACAGAATGACTGCAGAGATGGAACTCATCAGGCACAGGAAGGATAACGTTTCAATTGGTTCTGATGTAATTGAAAGGCTGAAGATGACGTATTTTGAGCCAAGCAGGGGACTAGTCCAACAAATTTCCAGACAAGGGCCGTCTCCTACACATGAAAATAGATTTGGTAAAGGGATAACGACCAGCTGTGAGTGTGACGAAGTCGGCACACCAGATCGTGTCCTATGGGAAATCCCCCAGATGTAGTAATTACTAATACACAGGCATTAAGAGATGAGACTGGAAGAGGACTTTGATACTTTAAATATTGTAGCTGATCCTGTCTTAGAAAAAGCAAGGCGTAATTACAGTCGACAGACGAGTAAGGCCTATATGCAATTGTAGGGAACGTGAACGAAGCCGGATAGCTCTACGACCACAGGGACCTGTACTGGAATGAGTGAAGGTGTGCGGCGACAAGGTTGCCCAAGAACAGGGATCAATGATGATCAAGTGATACGCCCTGATGCCACCCCATGCAGTCTGGAGGCAGCAAGATATTGCTGCAACTGATGGGGTGGCTGATCTGGTACGGAACGTCGAGACAAACTATGGTATATAAATTTCGGTTGTTGTTGTTGTTGTTGTGTGGTCTTCAGTCCTGAGACTGGTTTGATGCAGCTCTCCATGATACTCTATCCTGTGCAAGCTTCTTCATCTCCCAGTACCTACTGCAACCTACATCCTTCTGAATCTGCTTAGTGTATTCATCTCTTGGTCTCCCTCTACGATTTTTACCCTCCACGGTGCCCTCCAATGCTAAATTTGTGATCCCTTGATGCCTCAAAACATGTCCTACCAACCGATCCCTTCTTCTAGTCAAGTTGTGCCACGAACTTCTCTTCTCCCCAATCCTATTCAATACCTCCTCATTAGTTAGGTGATCTACCCACCTTATCTTCAGCATTCTTCTGTAGCACTACATTTCGAAAGCTTCTATTCTCTTCTTGTCCAAACTGGTTATCGTCCATGTTTCACTTCCATACATGGCTACACTCCATACAAATACTTTCAGAAACGACTTCTTGACACTTAAATCTATACTCGATGTTAACAAATTTCTCTTCTTCAGAAACGATTTCCTTGCCATTGCCAGTCTACATTTTATATCCTCTCTACTTCGACCATCATCAGTTATTTTACTCCCTAAATAGCAAAACTCCTTTACTACTTTAAGTGTCTCATTTCCTAATCTAATCCCCTCAGCATCACCCGATTTAATTTGACTACATTCCATTATCCTCGTTTTGCTTTTGTTGATGTTCATCTTATATCCTCCTTTCAAGACACTGTCCATTCCGTTCAACTGCTCTTACAAGTCCTTTGCTGTCTCTGACAGAATTACAGAATTACAATGTCATCGGCGAACCTCAAAGTTTTTACTTCTTCTCCATGAATTTTAATACCTACTCCTTTACTGCTTGCTCAATATACAGATTTCGGTAGTACTAACATTATATGTATGGATGTGTGTCCATCTCAGACTACGATAAAGACAAATAGCGATCATATTAGCAGAAATATCGGAATATGAGTATTAGTGTTAGTAACAGCAACATATATTTCAGAAGTAGAAGCATTTGCAGAAGACGACCCGACTGAGGGTGAATAGAGGTGCCACAGGAAAACGATAGGTAGGCACCTAAATGTTAGAGTGATGGCAGTACAAAAATTTAAAACAAGGAGAAATAGCATTATAGACAATGTACATTTAATTCATGTTCAGAAGTGGGAAAAAGGGATGGAAAGCAGAATATGCCCAAGCAGAATTCAAAGTCCGCCCACGGGAACGCACTTTCGAATACTTTGTAAGCTTTCGTCACCGGAAAACTAACCTCGCTGGTCACAACGGATTACTAACTCCAAACTTTCGAAATGATCACCAGTTAAAAATACGAACTTCGTGCCCAGAGGACCTACGCACGACTTTCTGTCTCAACTCCACGAGGAGTGCAGGCCGACTCTCGCTTTCGTGAGCTCCAGACCGCTCCACGAAATTATTTAACGTACAGGCTGTTCAGTCAATCAGAGACAGGAGCCGAATGTAGGCGTTCTCTTAACCATTTCTTGTCCATGCTCACAGTGCTTCTGTAAAGTGTTCCCTTCTGATAGGATTTTAAGGTCTCTTTTTTTACAGCGGATTTTGGAAACAGCACACGTCATGAGGATATTAATCTCCCTGTAATCCTACCATGTAGGCTACGGCCACAACTTATTTAGGAGAATTTTGGGAAAACCGGCCCATCAGCTCCAACCTGGAAAAAAATCGTTTCCCGCAGCAGTCGCATACTGGCCCAGGCAGCTACAAGCAAACGACCCTGGCACCTGTGGGCAGCCAAGAACAGACATGTTACGTCAGCAGCAGAATATCCGTACCGAGCAAATTGAGGTAGTAATCAGCACACAGCATTCGTGAGGGTTGTGTGTCAAACCACCCTGCGGCTGCCCCGACTAAGATTTTCTGTGCATTCCCTAACCTACTTAATGTAAATTGCTTCTTTCAGAAGGACATTTTCACATTCCTCCCCCGTTATTTCAGCCTTGTGCTCCATGTCTCATGATCTCGTAGTCGATGGGACGTAAAGTCCTAACCCTTTCAGAACATTTCTCGTGGATTGTTGTGTAAGGGGCTATGAAAATAAAAAAGAGACAGATGGAAGAAAACGTTAGTAAATTGTCTATTATTTCAAAAGTAATCGCCATAACTGTTAATACATATATCCCATCGTGAGACCAGGGTTCAGCACCTTCATGGAAAAATGTGTGCCGTTGGCTACGGAAGTATGATTAAACCCAAGCTTGTATCTTTTTGTCCGACCCAAATCGACGATCATGAATGTCTTTCTTCAGGGCTCCAACTAATTGGTAGAGAGACCGGGGCTATCTAGAGGATGTGTAAGGGCTTCAGTGAAACCTCTGCACCGTAGTCGAAAGAACATTGGTAGCATGTGACCGGCCCTTATCTTGCAACAGAACGATGCCTTCCTTCAACATTCGTGTCATTTGGACCACGTTGCAGAAGTTTCGCTGGGAAGCCATTGCAGATCTTTCACAGAGTCGCGATCTCCCCCCATGCGATTTCCATATCTTTAGAGTCCTAAAGAAAGACATTTGTGGCCGTCAGTTTGCTTCGGACGAAGTAGTGCACGCCTGGATTCAGTGATGGTTCCATAGCCATGTGCGAACATTTTTCTATGAAGCCACTGACAGTTTTCTCTCACAGTGAGATAAATGTAAGAATGTTACCGTGATTACTTTTGAAATAATGAACGGGTTACTTAGTTTTTTTTCCGTCTGTCTCGTTTTCATTTGACTACTCCCTACACTTCATCTAGGCATTTTTTTCATTTGACTACTCCTTATACACTTTTTGTAACCTGTAGTCTGTGCACAAACACTACTCAAGACGAGCAAAGCTCGAGGCGCGTCGCAATGCGTTGAAATAAAACACATCAACAACGGAATGATCGTCGAGGAAATAGTAATATTGTTGCTCGAGATAGACAGCACAACTGGCAATGAATGGAAGTTCAATGTCACGGCGGCACGCGAGTGGACTCACACGAGCACGCAATTCGCAATGACATCACTGCGCCGCTTAAGGACGTTGTGACTTAACGCCGTGAGCTGTGCAACAGGACACATTTAACAGCCGTTTCTCCTCATCGGCTAATCGGGGCGGTCGTAAAGCGAAGCAGTGAAAGGGCGCACGCTAACCCGCTCTGAATGGCAGATTTTGAGCTGGCAACCACAGCCGCCGCCGCCGCCGCCGCCGCCGCCACACGGCGACCACCGTCGTTGGGCGCCGGAGAAACTCGGCCTCGCTCGTCTGCTCCCGGGGCACCGCCCGAAAAGTATACAGGATGTCCATTTTAACTGAAGACATTGAAATATCTCGAAACTTACTCTTCGGATCAAAGAAAGCTATAATGCCAATATGTTGGTCTCGGAGGGGGACGTCCAATGACATCCCATTCGACACCCACCCCACCCCACCCCATCTCAGGGTGGCAGGGGACAACTTTGAAATCTTCAGTGGCAACCCCAGTTCATTGCAGGTTACGACTCTACGGCAAAAATCTGCATATGCTTTGTCCGAAGCATTTTTTGTTTCGCCACAGATGGCGCTGTAATCGCAGGAATGGAAATGGGTACTAATCGTAATTTACAACATACTACCCAATGGTTCTATCCAATATCCAGTGGCACGTGGGTCCCCACGTCCATGCTGCGAGAGTAGGACAGACCAGTAGTTCGTAACTTCTAATAGCGAAGCCCACTCCCAAAGTTGTATTTCACCTACATATCGAACAGGGGACTACTCGATGCGCAACTGTGGCCGTGGCTTGAGGCGAACGTTACTCTACTTTTCCAATTACAGTTAATGTTCCAACGTACTACCGCAAACTCCAATACGCTTAGTGATCTGTTTTTCAAATGACAGTGCTCAGGACGTAAGCGTATCTGCGGGAATGTCAGCACAGGCATTTCTAATACGGTCGACCTGTTAGCACTTGCTGGTACACCTTACCTTCTAAATACTCCCACAGAGAGAAATCCAGCGACCTAACGGACCAATTAATAAGGCCTCCACTGCCGATCCACCGTCCAGTGTAATGCGTTGGGTACCGTCATGCTGAAACCACATACGTCCTCGAACGTTCAGGGTAACATTCTGCAATATTACCGGTAGTTCTTATTCCAAAAACTTTAGATATTTGTGTCCGTTCAACGTGCTGTCGATAAAATGACCGATGAATTTGATCCCCATGATGCCACACCATACGTTAACCGGCCAACGACGTGAAGGTCAAGTTGACGTAACCAGTGGGTATTGTCTACAGTCCAGTGATGAATGTTACGCTGGGTAATGCTACCATGGTTTGTGAATGTAGACTCATTGGAAAATAGTACTTCGGCAGAGAACCTATAGATCGTTTGCATTTGTTGATGTACCCATTCGCAAGACACTACCCAGTTATGGAAATCAGAGCCATGAAGTTCTTGATGCAGTTACACGTGGTGTTGCTGCCACTTATGACGATGTGGTGTTGCGACAATACTATCTACGGACGTATGGAATTCCGGTGGTCCGCAGCTCGTGGTCGTGCGGTAGCGTTCTCGCTGCCCGCGCCCGGGTTCGATTCCCGGCGGGGTCAGGGATTTTCTCTGCCTCGTGATGACTGGGTGTTGTGTGATGTCCTTAGGTTAGTTAGGTTTAAGTAGTTCTAAGTTCTAAGGGACTGATGACCATAGATGTTAAGTCCCATAGTGCTCAGAGCCATTTGAACCATTTTTTTGAATTCCGGTGTTATTGCCGGGCGCTTACTCGTGGGCTATGGTGCATTGCCGCTAGTACAGATATTTCATTAGCGTCTGCTGTAACACGTTTGCTTTGTTTCCTTTTCCAGTCTGTAAGTTGCCATCAGACGTCAAGGCGTTCAGAACCGTGTAAAAGAAAGATTGGGAGCAAGCTTTCTCTGAAAAACGCTCGGCATACAAGGTAACAGTAGCCTCAACATGACTTCATTCTCCATAAATCAGAATCAGTTCAGTTTTTTCTTCTGTGGTTGTGACATTCTTCGTCCACTTGCACATCTGTTCTCCAGATGATAGGTAGGTGTGCAGGCAATAAAGACTGCCCAAGTAATGAAATGTTTAGAGCTGCTGTCTGTTGTACATCTGCACCCTACGTGTGCTCCGATCGCAGTGTATTGCCTGTTAGTATACGTCGTAGTTCGCTACATGGCCACGGTGGCGCGTCGCGTAGTCCCCTGTTCGATATGTCGGAGGAATGGAACGTTGCGAATGGGGTTTCCAATTAGAAGTTACAAAATACTGGCCTGTGCTAACGTCGCAGAATGGAGGTGGGGTCTCACGTGCCGTTGGATATTCAAGGCCATTGAGGAATCGATTTCTATTCCTCCGACTACAGCGCCATCTGTGGCGAAATGAAGAAAATGATTCAGACAAAATACATGTAGATTTTGCGTAGAATCGGAATCTGCAATAGAAAACGGAGTTCCCATTGAAGATTTCAAAGTTCCCCCGCCACCCACTCACGCACGGGTTGTTGTTGGGGAGGTCGAGTGTGCTATCTTTGGATGCTCCCTCCGAGACAAACAAAATGGAATTATAACTTTTTTTAATCCTACGTGTAGTTTTCGAGATATTTCAATGTCTTCAGTTAAAATGAACACCCTGTATACAGGGTGTAAATTTTAAGTTGACAAACCAGAATATACGGATAAAATAAGCTTAGCACGAAAAAAATGTGTAGAATCCAAAGTTGATTATTTTCGAGGGGGACATATGCTGGTGCTAAAATTAGAATGCCACCCCAGACCCCTGCGGGTGGGGCGGGAGGCAACTTTAAAATTTCAAACGGGAACCCCCATTTTTTATTGCAGAATCAGATTCTACACAAAAAAACTACGTACATTTTGTCTTAAACATTTGTTTTGATTCTTGGTAGTTGGCGCCGTAATTCAAGAAAATCTGCGGAAAAAATTAATATTTGGGTGAACATTTGTAAAACTCTAATTTCTCTCTCTCAAACCCCACCCTATGGGGAGAGAGGGAGAGTTTTAGTTTCAGCGAATCAAAATTTACGAAGTAAATAAGTATTTTTTATTCATCCATAACCATTTTCCACGCAAAAATGAGATCCGCTGCAGAGTGAAAATCTCATTCTGAAAAACGAAATTGTTTACAAATCTCTCGTACGACTCATCCTAGAATGCTGCTCAAGTTTGGGAGCCGTATCAAATAGGACTGGCAGGGGAAATTGAACATATACAGAGAAGGGCAGCACGAATGGTTACGAGTTTGTTTGCCCGGTGAGAGTATGTCACTGGGGTGGTGATACAACTGAGCTGGCAGACTCTCGGACATAGACGGAAACTATCCCAAGAAAGCTTAACAACAAGGTTTCCAAAACCGGCATTAAATATAATGTGACATGCTACATATCGCTGTCATAGTGACCGTGACGATAAGATTACATCAATTACAGCACCCACAGAGTCATTAAAAAAAAAAAAAAACGTTTTCCTAGCGTTCCATGTGTGAATGGAATGGGTGAAAACCCTAATAGCCGCTACAGTGGGGCGTACCCACTACCATGCACTTCACAATGCTTTGCAGAATATAGATGTATATGTACATCTCGAAGTTAGGGCCTAGTCACCCGCCGTAACACGTCAGAAACGTAACAGCTGAGAGAACCAAAGATCATTGTCTTTACCTGATGGTAACCCGTACAATCACATCAAATGCTGCACCCAACTAATGTTCACGAATGCAGAACGGGGGCGTTAGTTCTCCTTGGAGCCTCAACGCACGGCTACGTCCATCGTGATGCTGAACGCTGATTCGGGACTCTTCTCAGACGACGACATGTGGTCACTCCTGCGTCCAGGATTCTCGTTGGACGCACCTTTGTCGGCATGCCTTTCTCTAGCGCCGCGTCAAGAGAAGTCTTTTGTCTTACTGCGAATAAGCTCATTTCCTCGCTCTAGGTACGTGATGTGCCTGTATGATTCTGCATGGCCAAGCGATTCTGTCCTCTCAAGTACTAGACTTGTGGGGCTGCTACAGTCCTTCGCGGAATTGAATACGGCTCGCCTGAACCCTTAGATTCCATGTTCACATGGCAGTCATGGAATCCTGATCAACGCCAGCAGCGGTATCGCTGAACGATAAACTGCAGTCTCGATAGCTCACCATCCAGCCGTTGTCGAATTCAAACACGTGCTGGTATACGTATCTTCTTCTTACTAGAGAGATAACTCGACCTTCTGACAAACAGCCAACATTCAAATGCGATTTCTGAGTGAGACACCCGCTGCGTAATCTTTAGCTATACCTGGTGGTTATAATTAAAGAGCAGCTACCCACGGAGGTGCAAGGTGGGCTGTAATTTTCATATGGCCGCGAAACGTGGTGGATGTTCCAATCTGTTAATGTAGGACCACTTTACACTGGAAAAAAAATTTGTTCCACCTTTGCCCAACAGGTGCAAATCAGGCGCTGTAAATACGAGAAAGACGTATACGAATGAAACTTCCTGGCAGATTAAAACTGTGTGCCCGACCGAGACTCGAACTCGGGACCTTTGCCTTTCGCGGGCAAGTGCTCTACCAACCGAGCTACCGAAGCACGACTCACGCCCGGAACTCACAGCTTTACTTCTGCCAGTACCTCGTCTCCTACATTCCAAACTTTACAGAAGCTCTCCTGCGAACCTTGCAGAACTGGCACTCCTGAAAGAAAGGATATTGCGGAGACATGGCTTAGCCACAGCCTGGGGGATGTTTCCAGAATGAGATTTTCACTCTGCAGCGGAGTGTGCGCTGATATGAAACTTCCTGGCAGATTAAAACTGTGTGCCCGACCGAGACTCGAACTCGGGACCTTTGCCTGCCAGGAAGTTTCATATCAGCGCACACTCCGCTGCTGAGTGAAAATCTCATTCTGGAAACATCCCCTAGGCTGTGGCTAAGCCATGTCTCCGCAATATCCTTTCTTTCAGGAGTGCCAGTTCTGCAAGGTTCGCAGGAGAGCTTCTGTAAAGTTTGGAAGGTAGGAGACGAGGTACTGGCAGAAGTAAAGCTGTGAGTACCGGGCGTGAGTCGTGCTTCGGTAGCTCAGTTGGTAGAGCACTTGTCCGCGAAAGGCAAAGGTCCCGAGTTCGAGTCTCGGACGGGCACACAGTTTTAATCTGCCAGGAAGTTTCATATCAGCGCACGCTCCGCTGCAGAGTGAAAATCTCATTCTGGACGTATACGAATGTTTCCTTATGTGACGGATCAGGAGCACGACGTGTGCAGAAAATGTCAAACCAGTGAGAAAGGCAGAATGTTGATTTTTTTATTAACCGCCACTTTCACTGTTCAGTATGATCACCAGAGACGTCAACGAGATGCTGTACAGCGCCAAATATGCACCTGGTGGCCAAACTTGGAACGTTTTTTTTCCATCGTACTCGTAAATTGGTCCTACATTAACGCTTTAGAATATTTATCAAGTTTCGCTGCCATACGATAGTTACAGCCCACACTGGACCTCTGTGAGTAGTTGCACTTAAATTATAATCACCAGTTATATGCAATGTAGGTGGCGTTACTCGCATCTATCTTCGTGCGGTTGCTCTAAAATGCTAATCATTTGCATGTCCAAACATGTACTACACTTCATGCTGATTTGTGGTTCATTGTATCGCGTCTTCGTGGTGTAATTATAATGACGATCACTAAACTCTGGTTCAGCAAAGCAAAACTAGTAAAAAAAAGAGCACAATGTTATTCTTAATAGGGTACCTAGCCTCAGAAGCAAATAGAGGTACTGAAGGAAACAATTCTTCTTGCTGCCTTGCTTCAAGTTGTTAAGTATTTAGGTGAAATCATTAATTCATTGCGGAATACGGGTTGCCTACGTTTCGTCATCAAAGACATAAAAGGGAAGAAAGAGAAAAAAATTCGAGCGGTATTCGCGTAGTGATAGCTGACAATTAATGTGAGTACAACGGCAAGGTCGGTCTCTCCACATACCACGCTCGCTCTGGTAACCTTTTGTTGAGCTAGTAAAGTGAATTTTCATAAGAAAGTACTACTTAAATACATATTCAACGACAGCAATCAACACGGTTACTACATATTATAATATTGTTGTGTGTTTATCGCTGTTTTTCACCAAATCACTCACTGGTTTTTCCATTAATTATGGCGAGTTTCACAATCCTTTCGAAGCGAAATATTTGATATGTAACTTTCGTTGCTGTATTTATTTCCAAAAAGTCGGTATGGTTAGGTTACGTTAGGTTAGAAATAGCACTGCTCTGGCCAACTTTAAATAATATATGAACGCTTTGTTTAAACACCAATGACTCGAGGTACGTGTCAAAATTAAGGACAGAACATGTGTAAACAGCGCTTGGCAAACTTATTTTTCACGCACGCTTAGTTTCATTCACTGGTATGCTGGGGGAGGTAACCTCCATATAGTCATCAGTTCACTGTCGTTTGCCTTCGCAAGAGTGCGGGTTAAAAATTTGTGTAGTATCAAAATATCCAGTTGCCATAATGGCACCAGTGACTAGATTTTTTGAACGCAAGAGCCCACGATGCTGTGAAATTCACAGTTAATTATGCGAAACATACGGGCGTACCTCAACAGTAGAGGAAGACGTGAGACAATGACTTCGTAAGTTAAGCGAAGGGGGATTTAATGTTCACGAGGAGCAGAAAATTGGTACGTCCAATGTGCAGACAGACGAGTTGTTGAAATAACTGACACGTTACAAAGAATCGTTACACCATTTAAAAACCGAATCACTGACCGAATTTAAATGACTTTGTTGTCGGGATTTGTTGTTGTTCGTCTTAACACGGTGTTGTGAAGATAGACGACGTTAAACCTATATTAGCACAGAACAAATTCCAGAAGGGCCAGTTCACGCTGCTACGCAGGTACGAATCAGTCAATATTGATAAAAACTTTTTGTGAGCCGTTACTACTTCTGCAACGCGACACTCAAGATGTACTTCAGGGTTTCGTCTCCTCCTCTTAAGGTATGGGAATGCCGTGAGGCTAGGGCCGAATATAGTTTTTGTCTTACATTCATTACAGCTATAAAGTTTGAGTAAGGGAAATCTTTTAGCTACGTATCATTACTGTTAGATGATGGACTTCGGGAACAGACATGTGTAATCAAGCAAAAATCTTTTCGAATACACTTTGGTTCGATATTAGTAAGGCATCAACCAAAGGAGTTTAATTAATAACAAGAAAACTGGCGGAATCATTAACATTCTGGTCTCGTATTCTGGAGTAATGGCCTTAACTCTTCATAGGGTCAGTCATATTTTTGGGGTTCTCAAAACGGATTTTGTCGAATGTCGTATGGTTATATAAATAGAAGGGAACCGTCATTGGTCATTTCCATCCCCCATCTTCGTCACAGCCTACAACTGACTAGTACTTCGGTTTTAATGATCACGACGCTGATGAGACATTCACTGTATTCTTCTTTGTGTAATCCACCTGACTTCGAAGAAAATATCACTTGTAAAATAATCACTATAAATGACTGTAAACAGTGTGTGTGATTGTTCATTTATTGATAACTGTTCCGAATGTACAAGTATTGCAGCAACAGTATTGTTATTATTGCTTTTCCTGTTCTGAAACAAACGTTGGTATCGATTACATGTAACAGTCTAAAAATTTTGTGAATGCAAACCAAAATCAGTAAAGCTTGGCAGACAGACTCTGGATTCTCAACAACGAAATCCACATTCCTTCGGCAGTACTGAGCGACGTTATCCTGCAGTCACAATAGCTTTTGTTTGGCGTGGTTTCTCGAGAACGCACGTAGATTCGTTGCACCACTCATGTCACAACTGAAGTGACACCCCGTCATACTATATTCCATAAAATACTAATGCGTATCATACTGCAACAGGTCTCATCGACGACACATTCTCATCAGATTAAGAGGAGGACATCACCCCCTAAAATGTTTTATTTGCTCTGTATGTTAGTGTCGCGTGAAAGCTGGCCGTGTGTAGGAGAACCGTCTGGAACGACACTCTCCTTGTAGTAGAAAGCTGCCAGCAGAAATCATGCAGGTGGTGTGGGAATATCAACCACCGACCATGAAGTAAATTAACTAGTAAATTAGAGCCAGCAATACGGTTCTTTGGCAGCATACATTGTGGAAAAAGTGTACACTATAACTTGAAAATGTTCGCGCTGATTGCTTTCCACTGTCCGCCGAAATACGGTCTGTTAGAGTATCGAACCTGGTTGCTACTGCAGACTTGTCTGGTCTATAATTTCAACGTCATATACTGGTAGCTTGTTACTTTCTGATAATATGTAATCGTTCGGATGTCTGCCTCGTTTCGTGCCGATACGTTTAAATTCAACTGAAAATTTAACAGGAGCTACGGAGTGACACGTTGTGTAAGCACGAATCAGTTACTTTTAAGTAAGGTGACGTAAGATACCGTTAGCGGAGAGACACAGTGTGCTGAGTCCCATGAAGTTGCTGTTTAGAGAAAGGTAGCTCCCAGAATAGTGGCTACATCCCTCACAGGAATTAAGGATGACGCCCCACTTGTTCCAAGGCCCAGCATGTTCTTATATTTAGAAATCGAGATCCTCTATTTGTCTAGGTTTCCGTCTTGTCGAAGAACGCATTGTGCATCTACATGAACAGCAGCGCTGACGTTTTAGGATCGTATTTGAAATCAACCTGATCTGAAGGACGTTTTGTTCTTCCCTATCCCCCTCCCTCCCTCCACCACCACTATTTTTTTCAAAACCAGTTTTGTAATTTGCACATTAAAGCCATTTTCACGCATAATTTGATTTATCAGGAACCGGAATCACTATCTGTTGTTACCAGCCGGCCGGTGTGGCCGTGCGGTTCTAAGCGCGTCAGTTTGGAACCGCGTGGCCGCTACGGTCGCAGGTTCGAATCCTGCCTCGGGCATGGATGTGTGTGATGTCCTTAGGTTAGTTAGGTTTAAGTAGTTCTAAGTTCTAGGGGACTGATAACCTCAGTTGTTAAGTCCCTTGTTGTTACTACAGAAAGTTCTTACAACCAGTGTGCTCATCTGATGTCTTAAATGTACACGTTGAAGTAGTATTTGAAGAAATGTGACGCTAATAGAGCTCGGACGAGATTTACAAAGATTCTTCGCAATTCATCAAGAACTCTTACTGCTGGCTCTTTTTATGACCTTCGACAGATTCCATGGAATGCGTATCAGGCACTAATGCGACAATTAAAGATTCTAACACAATGTTTTTTATTGGCATTTGATGCAGTTACACACGGTTCACAGTGTATGTTATAATTCCCTGACCGCATAGAAACTTGCTTAACTAGCATAGTGCCGCTTTCATGAACTGTAAACACTGCCTTATTTTTAGCGATCCACCTCGATTGCTTCCTTCATAAGAATACTTCAGACATTAAGATAATGAGCTGGAATTACTAAAATGGGGAGAATTTGACTACTGGTAGTAACGACGCAGACGAGTTGCGGGGACCTTTTATTCAGCTGAATTTCTTGCTAGTGCATATAAACACATTTATGTCTTACATCCATGTAAATACTGCTCTTTAACTCGCCCTCACACATTTGAAATGCGCGAAGGTAGTGAATCTCGAATGTAGACTATTGTTGTAATTCAAGCCTATTAAAATTTATTTATTATAAAATTGCGATATTTCATGTATTCGTAGTTGTAAATTGCATCCTGAAGTGGCGTCTAGGGCGCACTGACTAACAAACATTGTCAGCTATACGTAAAGTGTAGCGCTAGAAAGCTTGGTGAAACCTGAAATTTTTCTCCTGGCGCCCAGCTGTACTCTTTCCTTAATTAGAACTTGTTTTATTTGTGATTGTCAGTGCTACACAAGTTTTATGCTGTCGCTAAATCATCATCATCATCATCATCATTTAAGACTGATTATGCCTTTCAGTCTTCAGTTTGGAGCATAGCCCCCTTATAAAATTCCTCCATGATCCACTTTTCAGTGCTAACATTGGTGCCTCTTCTGATGTTAAGCTTATTACTTCAAAATCATTCTTAACCGAATCCAGGTACCTTCTCCTTGGTCTGCCCCGACTCCTCCTACCCTCTACTGCTGAACCCATGAGTCTCTTGGGCAACCTTGCTTCTCCCATGCGTGTAACATGACCCCACCATCTAAGCCTGTTCGCCCTGACTGCTACATCTATACAGTTCATACCCAGTTTTTCTTTGATTTCCTCATTGTGGACACCCTCCTGCCATTGTTCCCATCTACTAGTACCTGCAATCATCATAGCTACTTTCATATCCTTAACCTCAACTTTGTTGATAAGGTAACCTGAATCCACCCAGCTTTCCCTCCCTTACAACAAAGTTGGTCGAAAGATTGAATGGTGCACAGATAACTTGGTCTTGGTACTGACTTCCTTCTTGCAGAAGAGAGTAGATCGTAGCTGAGCGCTCACTGCATTAGCTTTGCTACACCTCGCTTCAAGTTCTTTCACTATGTTGCCATCCTGTGAGAATATGTATCCTAAGTACTTGAAAACGTCCACCTGTTCTAACTTTGTTCCTCCTATTTGGCACTCAATCCGTTTATATTTCTTTCCCACCGACATTACTTTCGTTTTGGAGATGCTAATCTTCATACCATAGTCCTTACATTTCTGATCTAGCTCTGAAATATTACTTTGCAAAGTTTCAGTCGAATCTGCCATCACAACTAAGTCATCCGCATATGCAAGACTGCTTATTTTGTGTTCACATATCTTGATCTCACCCAGCCAGTCTATTGTTTTCAACATATGATCCATAAATAATATGAACAACAGTGGAGACAGGTTGCAGCCTTGTCTTACCCCTGAAACTACTCTGAACCATGAACTCAATTTACCGTCAACTCTAACTGCTGCCTGACTATCAATTTAAAGACCTTTAATTGCTTGCAAAAGTTTGCCTCCTATTCCATAATCTCGTAGAACAGACAATAACTTCATCCTAGGAACCCGGTCATTTGCCTTTTCTAGATCTATAAAGCATAGATACAATTCCCTGTTCCACTCATAACACTTCTCAATTATTTGCCGTAAGCTAAAGATCTGGTCCTGACAACATCTGAGAGGCCGAAACCCACACTGATTTTCATCCAATTGGTCCTCAACTAATACTCGCACTTTCCTTTCAACAATACCTGAGAAGATTTTACCCACAACGCTGATTAAAGAGATACCTCTGTAGTTGTTACAATCTTTTCTGTTTCCATGTTTAAAGATTGGTGTGATTACTGCTTTTGTCCAGTCTGATGGAACCTGTCCCGACTCCCAGGCTGTCGCTAAATAACATACCTAATTATAGGCCACTATTTACCTAGTTGGAAGTTCTTACATTTACACATACAGTTGTGTGATGGTGTCCGTAGAAGAGAAGACAACGTTCCAGGATTGAGTAACACTTTCGAATTCACTAGTTGCTACGTTCTTGGGAATGGAAACCGCTGAACAGCTTCAAATATATCGGCGTTGCATGTGTTAGCTTAGTTAAATTAACACGATTAATGGAGTACACAGTTCAGTGAAGCACAACTTGTGATTTGGCGAGATGCGTACTACTGGTAAAAAGTGGAAATTATCGTATGGCGTCAGCGGCCGGGATTTCCCAGGCGGGAAGTTCAGCCGCCAAGTGCAAGTCTTAATGAGTGCGTCGTCACATTGGGCGACTTGCGCGTCGACAATGGGGATGAAATGATTTTGATGACAGCACAACACCCAGTCCCTGAGGGGAGGAAATCTCCCACCCCAGCCGGGAATCGAACACGGGCCACCGTACGTGGAATTCCAACGCGCTGACCGTTCAGCTAATGGGGCGGACAGAGCTACTGGTAAAGACGTGGAAATGATTTAAAACCTGCAGCACCGGTTTGCAGAAAAATAGAAACGTGCTGCAACTAGGATTCGACTGTGGCATCACGTCTCTTCCGAACATGCGTTAGTGATTGTACTGGGCAGCTATTTATTTATTTATTTATTTATTTATTTATTGTTCCGTGGGACCACATTTAGGAGAAGTCTCCATGGTCATGGAACGAGTCAATACATGAAATTATAACACGATTGTAGAAACACATAAAATGAAACAAGTCGTTAGTTTAAATAAAGAAAATCAAGAATGTAACACTGGAATTTGCTTAATTTTTTATCTCTTCCAGGAGCTCCTCGACAGAATAGAAGGAGTGAGCCATGAGGAAACTCTTCAGTTTAGACTTAAAAGTGTTTGGGCTACTGCTAAGATTTTTGAGTTCTTGTGGTAGCTTATTGAAAATGGATGCAGCAGAATACTGCACTCCTTTCTGCACAAGAGTCAAGGAAGTGCATTCCACATGCAGATTTGATTTCTGCCTAGTATTAACTGAGTGAAAGCTGCTAACTCTTGGGAATAAGCTAATATTGCTAACAACAAACGACATTAAAGAAAATACATACTGTGAGGGCAATGTCAAAATTCCCAGACTATTGAATAGGGGTCGACAAGAGGTTTTCGAACTTACACCATACATAGCTCGAACAGCCCGTTTTTGAGCCAAAAATACCCTTTTTGAATCAGAAGAATTACCCCAAAAAATAATACCGTATGACATAAGCGTATGAAAATATGCGAAGTATACTACTTTTCGTGTTGAAATGTCACTTATTTCAGATACTGTTCTAATGGTAAATAAAGCGGCATTTAGTTTCTGAACAAGATCCTGAACATGGGCTTTCCACAACAGCTTACTATCTATCCGTACGCCTAGGAACTTGAACTGTTCCGTCTCGCTTATAACATGCCCATTCTGTCTGATTAAAATGTCAGTTCTTGTTGAATTGTGGGTTAGAAACTGTAAAAACTGAGTCTTACTGTGATTTAGCATCAAATTATTTGCCACAAGCCACGAACTTACTTCATGAACTACATTATTTGATAATGTTTCAATATTACACACAAGATCCTTCACTACCAAGGTGGTGTCATCAGCAAACAGAAATATTTTTGAATCACCTGTAATACTAGAAGGCATATCATTTACATAAATAAGGAACAGCAGTGGCCCCAGCACCGACCCTTGGGGAACGCCCCATTTAACAGTGCCCCATTGGGACTGAACATCATTACCACTCTCAATATTGCGGAGGATTACCTTCTGCTTTCTGTTCTTAAAGTAGGAGGCGAACCAATTGTAAGCTACTCCCCTTACTCCATAATGGTCCAACTTCTGCAGTAATATTTTGTGGTCAACACAGTCAAAAGCCTTCGTTAAATCAAAGAAAACACCTAACGTTCTCAACCTTTTATTTAATCCGTCCAAAACCTCACAGAGAAAAGAGAATATAGCATTTTCAGTTGTTAAGCCATTTCTAAAACCAAACTGTACATTTGACAGCAAATTATGTGAATTTAAATGCTGCAGTAACCTTGTATATACAAGCCTCTCGATAACTTTAGCAAACACCGATGGCATAGAAATAGGTCTATAATTGTCAACATTATCCCTGTCTCCCTTTTTATAAAGTGGCTTCACTACCGAGTACTTTAATCGGTCAGGAAACCGACCACTGCTAAAGGAAAAGTTACAGATATGGCTAAGTACTGAGCTAATATACGTGGAACAATACTTCAGTATTCTGCTAGATACCCCGTCATATCCATGAGAGTTCTTGGTCTTTAGTGATTTAATTATTAACTCAATCTCCCTCTTGTCAGTATCATGGAGGAGCATTTCAGGTAACAGTCTCGGAACACTTTTTTCTAAGAGCGCTATATGATTCCCTGTTGGGACTAGGTTTCTATTTAGTTCACCTGCTATATTCAGAAAGTGATTATTAAGTACTGTACATATATGCGACTTATCAGCAACACGGACATCCCCACTACGCACTGATTCTATATCCTCGACCTGTCTCTGCAGACCAGCCACTTCCTTTACGACTGACCATATGGTTTTAATTTTATCCTGAGACTTAGCTATTCTATCTGCATACCACATACTTTTTGCCTTCCTAATAACTTTTTTAAGCACCCTACAATACTGTTTGTAATGGGCTGCTGCATTTAGATTTTGACTGTTTCTAACGTTTTGATATAATTGCCACTTTGTTCTACAAGATATTCTTATCCCTTTAGTCAGCCACCCAGGCTGCCTGTTTGTGCTAGTACCCTGTTTTAAACGTTCTAACGGAAAGCAACTTTCAAAGAGCACGAGAAAAGTCTTGAGGAAAGCATTATATTTATCGTCTACTGTATCAGCACTATAAACATCTTGCCAATCTTGTTCCTTGATAAGGTTTACAAAAGTCTGTACAGCAACTGGATCAGCTTTCCTAAAAAGGTGGTAACTATATTTGACATGTGTTGAAGCACAAAAATCTTTTAGACTTAAAATTTGTGCATCATGATCTGAAAGGCCATTCACCTTTTTGCTAACAGAATGCCCTTCTAATAATGACGAATGAACAAAAATATTGTCTATGGTTGTTCTACTGTTCCCTTGCACTCTCGTTGGAAAGAATACGGTTTGCATAAGATTATATGAATTAAGGAGGTCTACCAGCATCCTTTTCCTTGCACAATCACTTATACAATTAATATTGAAGTCACCACATATAACTAACTTTCTGTATTTCCTATAAAGTGAACCAAGAACCTCCTCTAGCTTTAGCAAAAATGTTGTGAAATCGGAGTCTGGGGATCTATAAATAACAACAGTAAGAAGTTTAGCTCCACTAAATTTAACCACACCTGCACAACATTCAAACACCTTTTCAGTGCAGTACTTTGAAACATCAATTGACTCAAATGGGATACCGTTTTTCACATACATGGCTACTCCCCCACACCGCAAAGAGCTCCTAGAAAAGCTGCCAGCCAACCTGTATCCTGGTAAAGGAAGCCTCTGAATTATCTCCTTATTTAAGAAGTGTTCAGATATACCAATAATTTCAGAGTCAACATCTATAAGCAGTTCACTAACTTTATCTCGAATACCTTGTATATTTTGATGAAATATACTAATTCCCTCATTAATCGGATACCCAAGCTTTGTAGAAAGTGGTTTCTTTGTTAGAGAGACTTCCCTTAAGCAGGAATACCTATCAGCTGACTTCAATCTAAAAAAGGTACAGCTCTAACACCCACAACTACCGGAATTTTCCCATGAGTGATCCCACCACCCCCACCTATGCTGTCACCTATAAGTTTTGCCAACCTCCCCTTCCCATACCTGTTGAGGTGCAGGCCATGTCTAGTGAAACCCGTCCTACTGATAGACTCCACCGACACCACTGAAATGTGACTCATGCCTTCTGTCATCAGCGCACCCCCAAGTCTCATGTTATTACGCCTGACGGCTATATTAAGATGAGGCCGATCGTGACGCTGAAACAGTTCCACGAAATGCACATTCGTGTTGCCAGTCTGAGTGGCTATCTTTTCCAGGTCACCATCTATGTCATACTTCCCATCCCTATCAATACTATTACCAGCCCCACCCACAAACACTACCTGATCCTCTTTAGTAAAATCCCTACATAACCCCCCTATGTTAAAAGTCACCTGAGCCAATCCTGCATTAGGCTTCACAATGCTGGTGACCTGGTACTCACTCCCCAAAACTTCCTGCAACTGCTGGCCTACACCTCTACCATGAGAACTACCTAACAGCAGAACCTTCTTCTTTCTCTTAGACTTTGCAACTGTCCTAGCCACCGTAACTGCTGAGGTCTGCTGCATACTTCCTACATCTACAGCTACTAGAGATTCCTCTCCACTAGACTCTGACAGTTGGTCATATCTATTACAAACACCAATAGTAAAACTATCTGAAAATCTCCTTCTCCTAGCAGATCTCTTGCCAACAGCCAGCTCCCATTCCCCAACCCCCTTCTCCCTCCTCATCCTATCTAGCTCCTCCTGTGCGTTTTTCAACTGCACCTGAAGGGCACAGATCTTACGCTCCTGCTCCTCTATCAACTTACTCTTGCTACATAACCTGCAGTTCCAGGAGAGGATCTCACCAGAATGCCCACTGGCTTCCCCACTGCATAAAGATGTTTTATTTCTGGATGACACAAAAATGACTGTTACATACACCAGTCAGGAATTGTGTAGTAAAGCAAATAATGACGTGAAAGAATTTGTAATTTATGGTTGAGTAGTTGTCTTTCAGTAAAAATGGAGCTCCATGCATTCTGATAGGTGTGACTTCTACTTTAAAGTTGCAGCATAAACGGTAAACTTGGGACACAACACTTTTGACACAGTTAATGGAGGCAGAGCACTCATAAGGGCATTTACTGTGTTCATGACTTACTCCAGCAATAGCTGCCTTTTGCGGTCAGGATATTGTCTACTATCAGTGTCTATAGAGTACTAATGTTGGCTTTTCTGAAACCTGCAGGACCATTGAGGGGTCAGCATCTCATTTTAAATATCCTTGCAATGGATAGAATTACGCACCATACAAAGTATTCATTTCCCTTTTTCAGGAGAATTTGTTTAGTACATTTAATATGACTACACGAATTCCTGCATTGTCGACTATTCTATTGCTTGCGCCCTTATCCCGCGGTTCGCAGGGTCGGTATTGTTACGTACGGATTTGGCAAGGTTAATGTTAAGGGGTGGCTGGGTGCCCTTCCTGCTGCTATCCCGGACCCCCAGGGCAGAATTAGTGTACCCCTTGCTGTCTGCATCTAGTGTAATGCATGGAAAAGTGCGAACATGTTCAGATTTCTGCGAGCCGTGTAACTGAGGCGGAACGTGGGGACCAGCCCGGTATTCACCTATGGGGATGTGGAAAACCGCCTGAATACCACATCAAGGCTGGCCGGCACACCAGCGCTCGTCGTTAATCCGCCGGGCGGATTCGATCCGGGGCCGGCGCACCATCCTAGTCCAGGAAGCAGCGCATTAGCGCTCACAGCTAACCTGGCGGGTTATGCGTTGTCTCTTTATGTGTAGCGAATACATCCCAAGGGATAATTCGTACCATAACGTTAATGCATTCATCTAATTCTTCAAGTTGTGTGTGTGTGTGTGTGTGTGTGTGTGTGTGTGTGTAGAAAGGGGTGGCATGCCATTATGTCGGGACATCCGTCAGACAATTCGTGTAGTTGTTGCCACCCCAGACAAAGACAAAAGTTGTTGTCCAGCCACTCACAAACATTAATGACTAACCAGGACCTGTGCCAGCCAGTCGTAAAATGACTTTTACAACATTGTCAAATGGGAGAAGCAGTCTTCATATACCGTTATGCAAAATTTTCAAGTACATTTCAACATCCATGATATCTTGTAAGAGCACGGGGTCAGTGGCACGGTCCATCTTCATGCCACATTGTTTTCAGCTTAGACTGGCCTTGCCTTTTTTTTAGTTTGTTGCTTCTGGTCGTGTGATACGTCCATTAATGACAGTTGTTGATTTGTTAAACCATCAACCTACTAACGTTAGGAGACAGATACGGCGAGCCATTGTGGCAATCAAGCACTGTTTTTTCATATTCTAAGTGCCTGATACAGTCTTCAAAGTCTGGTGATTTGGCGGGTCAGTCGGTGTGGGACATGACGCCGAAGTGTTCGTCAGACCACGGCTATTGCCGTCCTGAAAGACGGTAGCATCCTAGCGTAATCTTCGTGTAGATGTAGAAGAAAGGACAACGATTGGTCACCGAGAACGCGGGAATAAATATCAATGTTCATTTTCATGATAACATAAATTATTGGATCAAGCCATGCAACGAAAAACACCTCCAAAACATCACGGAAACACCTCCGACCTGAACCTTTACACATTGCATTTTAAACACGTCATTAGGACGTTGGTGCTCTCAATGGCTTACATCATTTGAAAAGAGGCTAAATCGTCTCCAGTCTGGTACTGTCCAGTTTCTGCGTTGTTGACCCATTGAAAGAGTGCAGCATTGAGCTGCGGTGAGAAATGATCCTCTTGAGATACCCGACTCAAAAAGTCGATTCACATTGTTCCCTTCGCAACGTTCGTACGGAAACTCATTGAGATGGACCTGCACTCTTTGACAGCAGTAATTTCTGTCGAGTTTGAATCAGATTGTCATTCACAAGAAGTGAAAATTGTTTTCGGTCAAGGTCACTTATGATCTCAAAAAATGGTTCAAATGGCTCTGAGCACTATGGGACTCAACTTCGGAGGTCATTAGTCCCCTAGAACTTAGAACTAGTTAAACCTAACTAACCTAAGGATATCACAAACACCCATGCCCGAGGCAGGATTCGAACCTGCGACCGTAGCAGTCTTGCGGTTCCAGCCTGCAGCGCCTTTATACCGCACGGCCACTTCGGCCGGCTGTGATCTCCATATGTCCACTGTCCTCAGGCCGTGTTACACGGGTGCGAGTGGTACACTAGTCCTTGTAGACATTTTGGACCGCATTGATACACCAACAGATCGTGGAAATTCGTTCACGGAGTGGCAGCGGGCACGTCCAAAAAAGACGGCCCCGTTTCGGCATTCTCTCACGTATACCAGCATAGTGCTAAGATATATCGGTGTTGGAAGGTCACATGACTACCTGATACCAGTTTCACACCACCTACAGCGCCCCAGAGCGACAAGTGTGATCTTTTAAATGGGTGACAAATATATTGTCCGATGAGTTCATTGATCTGAGCCAGAAAGGCGGTAGTAGATGAAACGCGCCCCTGCCGTTAGTACAGCGTTGCCTCGCTTAGCATCTCCTTGGCCGGCGCTGCTCAGCCTCGGGTGCTATCGCCGCATCGACTTGGCAGCGGCACGTCGCCTAATTGTCACTGTCCAGAGACTCAAGTGCACCTCGTTAAGCATTCTGAATTCGCCATCCTGGCTATTGCCAGCTGCGTTCCCTTGCATCTACCGCTGAGTCGTGATGGCGAAGCACAAGGACCGGCACCTCTGCGGCGCATCGGGTGTGGCGACACAGTGTCGGACGAGTACTTCGAAGGGTCACGGGGTGGCGACTGAAAAGAATAAAGTCTCCGTACGGCCTCTTTATGATGAATTCTGATGAGGCGGTTGCAATGATCATCACTTTTAGAGTTGGAGGGAGGGAGATGTGTGTAATTTCTGGTCATGTTTTAACTTTAGAAACACGGACAATTTCACAGCTCGCAAAAGCGAAGTGTTAGGCTGTCTAGAAAAGATTAGAAAGGAGGAATCTCGCCATTGCTATTCGGGGCCGATCTTGTGACCCTTTAGTAAGGTGGCACACGTCCTGCCACTTGATATACCCAGAGCTTTTGATGGTCCTTTTACTAGCTTCAGCAAACAGCTTGAGCGCGATCTTATACCGGCGTGTGTCATAATGAGTTTCACGAACAGACCGCAGTCTTTTCTTGTCTCCTTTAGGTTGTCGAGAGTGCTGTAGGTACCGTGAACCTTCTTTCCACAGCAAGCCAGGAGATTAACTCCAGTACGAGCACTCACAGTCACATATATGCAGTCCAGATTCACATCGCCATACTGAATTTCAAAGAAAATGTTCAAATTTGTTTGAAATCTTCTGGAACTTAACTGGTAAGGTAATCAGTCCCTAAGCTTACACACTACTTAACCTAAATTATGCTAAGGAGAAACACACACACCCATGCCCGAGGGAGGACTCGAACGTCCGCCGGGATCAGCCGCACATTCCATGACTGCAGCGCTCTAGACCGCTCGGCTAATACCGCGCGGCACTGAATTTCCTCTTATGCTTCTTCTTCTTTAGTGTGTCCATCTCCACTGGAATTCTCCTAGCTGTTGGTAACCAGCTGGAGGCTCTCCGTGGTGTTATGTTCTGAACATTTTCTTTCACCTACTTGTATGTTCGTCCATTTCCAATGTTGTCCATCATTTCAATTATATTCCTACCTCTTTCTCTTCCTCCTTTCATTTTTCCCCTCCATAATTATTTGTCGCAGACAGTTCACACGCTGTGTATATCCAAGGCAAATTTTTTCCCTTTTCTGATCAGTTTTCGTTTTTTCTGACTTACTCTCTTCATTGCATCATTTTTCAGCCTACTTCATGTTAATCATTCTTCCCCAACAACATTTCAAAACTGTCTAAATATACTTCTTCTTTCTCTGTATAGTACAACACTGCAGACATAACGTTAAGAAAATCATTTCGTTACCTCCATTGGAGTTCTTTTAACTGTTAGAAACTGCTTCACCTTTCCAAATGCTCACTTTCCCATCGATATCCTCCCAGTTTCTTCTTAGACAGGAGAAATCCATCCGTTGCATAACATCTAATTACTTCTGTTCATGGTAACAAATCTGCTGCTGCTCCTGCTGATATTGCCATCGTCAGTATTTTTAATCTGTGTTGTTCAGCAGTGGAGTTGTTTACAAATTGAGATCATCTTGACGTAAGCAGTTCATCTCATCCCACGGGGATTCTATTGATATTTCATCAGATGAACCACAGGTACTCGATTCTGGACCTCCATTGTAGGTAAGAGCAACTTGATGTGTTATGATAAGGTAGTAGTCATCTCTTACCCTAAATTGTGATTATAAGTGATAAGTAGAGACCGGATTATGTGCATTTGTATATTGCCTATGCATTTGCATATTTGGCTCCTTTTCACCGGTTATTGCATATTTTAACTAAAAACTAGTGACGATGCATATTTTCGCTCTGTGTTAACCATATTTTAAAAATTTAGACGGGCGGTCTCTAGCTCGATCTAGTTTTAATGTCTCACAGATTGACAGCAATCTAGAACTGCGTGTAATCGCTAACCGAGAGGTCACTGCCTAGCGACATCATTACAGAAGAGAAACAGGAACAGGCAGAGAGAGTCAATGCTCCTGCGCCCTCCGCTGTCATACCGTTCGCGTCGGTAACAAACTACGCTAGTTTTTAGTCAAAAGTCCAGTTTCAGTTTAGCTTTCACTTGTACACAGTTGAACGTGTCTACGACGTGTAGTGTGTAACGTGTTGTGCACAATGCCGTCAGAAAAAAAGAAAAACGTCGTTTCGTGGATAGTAGACCATCCTGGTACATTTATATATGACGGAATTGTTCTATATTGTCGAGTTTGCGAGGAAAAGCTTTCGTGCAAAAAGAAAAAAAAAGAGTCAAATAGACCAGCATGTCACGACGAGTCTTCATATCGCAGGAATGCAGAAGAAAGAACCACGGCAACAACTTCTGACATCAGCAAGTTGCAGTAGCAGGGATTTGTCCAGAGGTAGCCAAAAAAGTCCGTTTGACATGGATCTGTGTGAAGCATTCATTGCAGCAATCTTCTTCTTCACAAATTTACAAACACTACCCTCAAAGGCTTCCTGCGCAAATATTGCTTAAATCAAAACATACTAGATGAATCAACATTGCATAAAAATTACATACCGACAATTTACGTGAATGTTCTGGAAGAAATACGCAGTGAGCTCAAGGACAGCATTACGTGGATTTCAACTGCGAAGCTACAGACACTTGTGGCCGTTACATTGCAAATTTAACTGCTGGCGGTTAGAAGAGCCTCCTTCTTCCTTTTCAGCGGCCTGCAAAGAGCTTGAAAAATTAAATCATTCTACGACCGCCATATTTGTGAATGAGAGTATTAGAAAAATACTTCCAGAATTTTCTGCAGATGAAAGGGTGTTTGTGTTTATTTCAGATGATTCAAATGGCTCTGAGCACTATGGCATTTAACATCTGAGGTCATCAGTCCCCCAGAACTTAGAACTACTTAAACCTAACTAACCTAGGGACATCACACACATCCATGCCCGAGGCAGGATTCGAACCTGCTACCGTAGCGGTCGTGCGGTTCCAGACTGAAGCGCCTAGAACCGCTCGGCCACATCGACCGGCCTATTTCAGTTGCGGCTCCCTATATGATCAAAGCAGGAAAACCCCTCGAGTATTTTATCCCAATTTGATTCACGTGACGTGATTTGCTCATGGAATACATCGCCTTGCTGAGGAAGCACGTTCCACGTTTGCGAATGCAAATAAACTGATTTCACCCACAAAGAAAGTGTTTCTGAAGACTCCTGCTCGCATTTAGACCTGCAAAGAAAAACTACCAAATGTGCCTTTACCTCCCGACCAGTGGTAACTCCTTGGGGTACACGGGTCGAAGCTGTGTTGTTTTACAATGAACATTTCGAGGCCATTATCGGGGTAGTAAACGACTTCGACAGTGCAGAGGCTTTGGCAGCTTGCCACTGAAAGGAAGCTTTTAATGATTCCGGTGTTAAAAAAGACATTGCTGTGATTAGCACTCATTTTTACCACATACCTGTAAGTACTAAAAAGACTTGAAACTCAAGATTTGGCGTTGAATGAGTCTATTCAGTAAAAAAATAAAATTATTCTAGTGAACTCCTCATTGCCGGAGGTATTCCCAAGAGCACTTAAAGAAAAGTTTGAAAACATTTTAAACGATAACCCAGGCTTTGGACCCATGTGCCAAATTGATAATTCTATTAATGGGTCGGATGAACTTTTGGCGGAAACAATAAGCACTAACATAGCACCCAGATTCAAATACTGCCATTTCCCTCAGTTGATGTAGAACGGCCCTTTTCTGCTTATAAAAATGTTTAGAGTGATCGAAGACACAATCTTACTACCGAACGTTTGGAACAGGTTCAAATGGTGCTGAGCACTATGCGACTTAACTGCTCAGGTCATCAGTCCCCTAGAACTCAAAACCACTTAAACCTAACTAACCTATGGACATCACACACATCCATGTCCGAGGCAGGATTCGAACCTGCGACCGTAGCAGTCGCGCGCTTCCGGACTGTAGCGCCTAGAACCGCTTGGCCACTCCAGCCGGCGTTTGGAACAGGACTTGGTCGTTTATGTTTAAAGTAGTAGCAAAATGTAAAATAAGTTGTAAACGATGCTTTCGTCCAATAGTATGAATTAAAAGTTAATGCTGTTCAAAAAAAATCATGATTGTATGTTTTTTAAATAAAATATAACGGAGTTTTTTAGCGTGCCCCTCTGAGTGCGATATATCTCGAAGTTGGTCCTGTACATATCGATTGTTTCGCTGCGACTCACTCGCATCGCATCCTCTTGTTAACGACAGTAATAGCAAAGAAGGAACAATTCTTGAAACACGGTAAGCGTCCCCATTTTGCAAATTTTTATAAAATAATTCCAGAAACGTCCCCTTCCTTGCCTCTACCACAAAGTATTCAGAAAATGATATCAGTGTTCTAAATGTACCGATTTTTCGCGTGGCCGGCACTCTTCCTCGTAACTGATATGCAAAGGTTCGACTTTGAGATATAATGCACGCATTAACTACTATGTTTTTTATTATTTGATCTTCTACGTTGTCATGCATTTTAAGAGTATTTTAAGCTCTATTTGTCATGCACTGGTAATGCACACCGAGTGAGGTGGCGCAGTGGTTAGTACGTTGTACTCGTATTTGGGTAGATTACAGTCGAAATCCCCGTCCGGCCATCCGTGGTTATGTTTTACATAATTTCCCTTAACAGCTCCAGGCAAATGCTAAAATGGTTCCTTTGAAAGGGCACGGCCAGTTTCCTTCCCCATCATTCACTAATCTGGGCTTGCGCTTTGTCTCTCAAGACCTCGTTGTCGACAGGACGTTAAGCACTAATCTTGCTCGTTTCCTTTCCGTAGTATGTTAAAAGCGAAGCTCCATGCTGATCATATATGAAATGTGTCAACAGGGTGGCTGGCTCGCCCAAGTTTTTTGTAAGTGGTGAGCCAGTCACATTTCCCTGTGCTGATGTTTTAGCTCTTCTGTGTTTGCCGGCCGGAGTGACCGAGCAGTTCTGGACGCTTCAGTCTGGAACCGCGCGACCGCTACGGTCGCAGGTTCGAATCCTGCATCGGGCATGGATTTGTGTGATGTCCTTAGGTTAGTTAGGTTTAAGTAGTTCTAAGTTCTAGGGGACTGATGACCACAGTAGTTAAGTCCCATAGTGCTCAGAGCCATTTGAACCATTTTGATAACCTCGCCGTTGGGCGCCCGTAAGATCGCGAAACAAACACACACACACACACACACACACACACACACACACACAACTTTACGTGCAGTGAAATACATCGTTTATGACTGTGTAGAGGTGTCACATACCTTAGCTAAGGTTCATAATTCGTGGAAGTATTTTGCGTGCTACTTTGATATTCGTCCTTGTTGTGAAACTGGGCGTCCTGTACAAGTGACGCACGTGAAAGTTTGAATGGTCTACCTAGAACTTGGGGAAACGGCTGTCACCGGGAACCGGTTAGCCCACGGCGGACGGAACTGTACCTGTTTGTTTACCAAATTCCGCAGCTCCACCTCGACCCTTCTGAACAGGTTTGGAGAATCTGCCTGCCACACTTAAACACGTCAGCGGTGTTCGCTGTCGTCATGGCAGTTCATCTAAGGAAAGTACCATGAAATACTAGGTTCTTATAGGCCTTTTAGTTAATGATAATTTTACTCAGAAGACTACAGCAGCGGATTATAATATCCAGCAATTGTCTAGATTTTTGTACGAGAGATGCCCAAATAGTCGATGGAGTTCCAGACAAAAATTGTTATTCTCATCTCAAGATATTATACAATCTTCGTTCAGTAATACACTTGTGCTTCATCAGTCACGTACAGGCTCTACTCTTAAGGTTGTCGATATTCTGATGTGACCATAGTTACCTTCAAGGTCGCTGTACCATCAGACGGCGTCTAGTCTGTATCTGGGATATTTATTCCCGGAACTGAGAAATCCATTTACAACGATCTGTTTGATACTGCGCCACACACTCCAAGAAAAACACAAATAAATAGCAAAAACGTTAAGCAGCTGACACGAGAGGAGAACATCGCAACGATCTTGATTGGATTTGGGCTATTGGAAATACAGTACTTTGAATTGTTGCTGAAACAATATTGTCCTGAGTATATATATATGTAAGTCTGATGTGCGTTCGTGTAGTTGTTTGACACATACCGAACGTAGAGTCGATGGCAAGTTTTACACGAACTCAAGCGTACCTGTTTTTGTGGTCCTTGCGAAGCCGACAACTACGTGTTTAAGAACAGGACGGCAGGCAGCTACGTCGGATTACGTGAAAGTATAATCTACGCATAGTACTGCGATGGGCAGATCAAACTTCAAACGGTTGTGTGTTCTTCGTCATTAATAGATTGCAGTGATAAGTTCTAAACAGGTTCGGCATTTCGGAGATTCAGCCAAGAATGTCAAACGGCTACGACACTTACTGACGACCTGTCTTCGCTGTTATGCGCTGGAAGAAATGGGATCCATATCGAGCAGCAACTGCCCTAGCTGCATCCACTGAAAGGATAGCACCGTCCTGTGGTGTGCCCATTAAGATTCCCAAAAGTGTACGTCAACGAGACGACCAACATGATGTTGCGGTTGGGGTCTCCTGAACGTACTGATCCCGTACGTCGGCTTTCACCTGTGGCGTGTGACGTCGTAAGTGTGCAATGGATGGAGCAGAACACTTGTATTCATTTTTATTCTTTTTTTTTTTTCAATGTAAGTTGCGGTGACAAACGTCTGCAGCGTAGCTCGAGATCTAATTTAGATTGGAAGATGAGAATTTGGCTGTGAGATGGCGAAGCAAAAAATTTTGACTCGGAAATCTTAGTTGCGGTGACATACTGCCATATAGTGGAGCCCCAGCTCCCGGCTTGGTGGAAAGGTGAAAGTTTACCAGTCAGTTGGCGGAGCTAACGAATGATATGCCACGAGGATAACTGTGATTCATATTAAGGCCAGTTTCTTTTACACATTTTTCGATTTTGCTTAATAGTTATCTGCCATCTTTATGATGTCAGAGTTGAAATCAGAGTGGTGGTAGTGACATATTTATTATTTCTAGAGTATCCACTGGGAATGCTGTGTACACTGGATTTCGTCCCAACTGAGAACGGAATATGAGTTCTGGGTTAACTTGGGCAGCAGGCTTGTTTCTATTTGGTGAAAAGGCAGAAACCGCTATATCAGTCAACCGGAAACATCTGTGAAAGGGCGAGACCAAGTTTCTGAGATTTTTATTATTAGCTGAACTCTTACACAACCATTTTTTTTTTTTTTTTTTTTTTTTTTTTTTTTTTTTTTTCACATGGAATAATGACGCTCTGAGTCACTAGAAATGACAGACTCGACATTTCTGACATCCTTAGGTCGGGGTGTAATGGCTGGTAACTTCACCCATTCTGCGAGATGAGCTAATACTGTAGACGAATATTTGTAACAGCAAACAATTCGTCGGATAGAGGGACGACCTCCATCTCCATACACGAATCCCATGAACAGATTTTCCTAGGACACATGATGCTATTCACGGTTATTTCGCTATCTACTGACTCTGTCGACACTACAGAAATATGAACCAACAATTCTTTATATTTGAAATATGTCCTAAGAATATAAATTTTTTTAATGAAAATGCTTCACGTTTTATTAGACATTTTCATGTATTCTACACTTCAACTCATTCAGCACACACATATTTTAGTTATTATCATGTATGTGAATTTTCCTTGACTCACGAAGTCACCTTATTGCTGATAATCTTATTGTAAATAATATTTTTTGTTGTTTATATTAACTGATTGTTGTTGGCTTAGTTTTCCGTTTCCTGTTTTATCAAGAGATATGTTAGCGTTTAAAAAAATGGTTCAAATGGCTCTGAGCACTATGGGACTCAACTGCTGAGGTCATTAGTCCCCTAGAACTTAGAACTAGTTAAACCTAACTAACCTAAGGACATCACAAACATCCATGCCCGAGGCAGGATTCGAACCTGCGACCGTAGCGGTCTTGCGGTTCCAGACTGCAGCGCCTTTAACCTCACGGCCACTTCAGCCGGCTGTTAGCGTTTATTTTAGTTCTTTATTTTTAGATTGTTTATCAAGATTCTCTTTCCATTTAACAACAACAACAGCGGTTTTGTTTTAAAAATAAATGAATAAATGAAAGTAAGGAAATAGTATTGCACACTTCGTAACTGTAGATTAGTCTGCCGGTTTTTACAGAAAGGTATGATATGATATGACATGATGTGGTAAGCCAAGAGGGAGTTCTGGCGTTCGGCCAGTCAGTGTTTTCAACATTCTTAGATCTATTATAAATGTACACTAATGTTTATTGACTGTTGTGATAGAAGCGTAAAGAAACTTATAATATCGTTGTTTGGAACTGGTGATTTTTCAACCTCTTCATATCGTCGAGTGTTTTACGATGTTCGTTTCATAGCCAAAATCATAAACTGCCGAGATAACAACTTTGTCTTCCCTGCTCTGCCTTATTTCCCCTTTATAACTCTGCGCACAGTTTATTTTCGTATAGTCTGCTGGAATTTGGCCTGTTTTCTTTCCTACCTTCCACAGAGGCGAAAATATCTGTAGAAAAAAACATTGGCACACATTTACCGTCTCTTTATTGCCATTCGGTGAGATTCGTAATACGTTTACATTCTGCGAAATTCTGCCTTGTCTTTCATTGCCTTCCATTTGATACACAGCGTCCCTGTCAATCGTTTCCATACAGGGACGAGTAAGTTGGGACTGCAAGAGGACCTCATTTTACATGTGTATCTACCTCCAGCGTATTAAGTTCGTTGGCGACTGAATTAAATCTTGTTGCAGACAGTATCTTTCATAACGAAAATCGAAAAACTTCATATTTAAACGTAGTCCGCATTATTAATAACAGAGGATAGGTATGTTTCTCCGGCGTTGGCTTCCAGCCGTAATTTCCCCGGCGTATTTTTCACGGCGGTGGAGTTGACATAAACGTAATTAGAAACACTTCTCATATTTCATCATAAATGTAAACTGAAAATCTCGTTCTTTCCTGCACTATTTTTCATTTTGTTTCCTATTTATTGTGTCTATTTGTGTACAGTGTCTGTTCAATCCTGGCACTGCCCTTAGTCTATCACTTATGGAGAGCCGGTTTAAGCTTCTTGCTGTTCTTTCGCCTCCTACTTAATGTGCCATCACTATACTTCAGTGCTTCCTTCCGTCATAAAATTCTCACACAAGGCTGACTGCTGGTGCGTGCCTGGTAACGAGAAATAGTTGCATATCACATGGAATGATATAAAGGCGCTTAACATAAGTACTGTTTCTTGTAATCTCACCTTTTTTATTGTTTTTAAGATGTCGTGTATGAAGAAAACAAGCACTGTGTCACACGAGTGTTTTTTTCTGATTTTGTACTATTTCTTCGAGAGAAGTTTGTTTTCCTTCAGGAATGTCATACTTTTTAAGCTTAGAATATTCTCGGGGAATTCTACAGAGGAGGGACGTCACCGGTATTGGTCCATATTCTGTGCATCCGATGTATTACCCTCTTCGTAAACAGGAATGATCGGCGGTGGTTTCCAGTCACACGAAACAGTTCGCTGCACAAGCGAGTCTCGATAAATATGAGGTACGATAGGGGCTAATAGTGCGGGGTATCCCATGCAAAATGTAACTGGACTTCAGTCAGGATCTGCCGCGTTCTTCTCGTTTAGTAGTCGCACAACAGTACTGGGAGTGATAGTAACGATATCGCTCATCTGCAGGTTTGTTATTCTCAGCTCGAACATAAAGAGTCTTCTTGAGATCGAGGAGCTTATATCCACGAATCAGCACTGTTTGAAACCGTCGCTCGAGCGAAACTTAGCTTGTCCTTTACTCAAGTGATTTACTGCGAACTATTGATGGAGGGCAACAGACAGATTTCATATTTCTCGAGTTCCGGAAAGCTTTTGAAACATGGCTTAACTGCAGACTGTTAACGAAAGTACAATGACATTATGGAATAAGCTTCCAGGTATATGAGTGGCTGGAAGACTTCTTAAGCAGTAGAACCCACTATTTTGGCGTTGACGGCAACTGCTCATCAGAGACAAGGATATCGGCAGGTGTGCCCCAGGGAGGTGAGAAAGGACCGATGTTATCATTCGTGTTGTTGTTGTTGTTGTTGTTGTTGTTGTCTTCAGTCCAGAGACTGGTTTGATGCAGCCCTCCATGGTATTCTATCCTTCGCAAGCTGCTTCATCTCCAAGTAACTTCCGCAACCTACATCCTTCTGAATATGCTCAGTGCATTCATCTCTTGGTCTCCCTCTACGATTTTTACCCTACACGCTGCCCTCTAGTACTAAACTGGTGATGCCTCGGAGCATGTCCTACTAACCGATTCCTTCTTCTAGTCAAACTGCCACAAAATCGTCTTCTTCCCACTTCTATTCAGTACCTCCTCAATAGTTAGGTGATCTATCCATCTAACCTTCAGCATTCTTCTGTAGCACCACATTTCGAAAGCTTCTATTCTCTTCTTGTCCAAACTATTTATCGTCCGTGTTTCACTGCCATACATGGCTACACTCCATACAAATACTTTCAGTAAAGACTTTCTGACGCTTACACCTATACTTGATGTCAACAAATTTCACTTCTTCAGAAACGCTTTCCTTGCCATTGCCAGTCTACATTTTATATCCTCTCTACTTCGACCATCATCAGTTATTTTGCCCCCCAAATAGCAAAACTCATCTACTACTTTAAGTGCCTCATTTCCTAATTTTATTCCCTCAGCATCACCTGATTTAATTCGACTACATTCCGTTAGCCTCGTTTTGCTTTTCTTGATATTCATCTGGCATCCTTCTTTCAAGACACTGCCCATCCCTTTCAACTCCTTTTCCAGGTCCTTTGCTGCCTATGACAGAATTACAATGTCGTCGGCAAGTCCTCAAAGTTCTTATATCTTCTCCATGGATTTTAATTCCTACTCCGAACATTTATTTTGTTTCCTTTACTGCTTGCTCAATATACAGATTGAATAACATCAGGGATAGGCTACAACCCTGTATCACCCGCTTCCCAACCACTGCTTCCCTTTCATGCCCATCGACTCTTATAACTGCCATCTGGTTTCTGTACAAATTGTATATAGCCTTTCACTCCCTGCATTTTATCCCTGTCACCTTCAGAACTTCAAAGAGAGTATTCCAGTCAACATTGTCAAAAGCTTTCTCTAAGTCTACAAATGCTAGAAATGTAGGTTTGCCTTCCCTTAATCTCATAGGCTCAGTATTGCCCCACGTGTTCCAACATTTCGACGGAATCCAAACATTATTTCACCTCCAGAATGAGATTTTCACTCTGCAGCGGAGTGTGCGCTGATATGAAACTTCCTGGCAGATTAAAACTGTGTGCCCGACCGAGACTCGAACTCGGGACCTTTGCCTTTCGCGGGCAAGTGCTCTACCAACTTTTTTTTTTTTTTAATCTCATTTTGTTCGGTTTTGTTCGTTGTGTCTGCTCGGGGCGGACGCCGTAAGACATCCATTTATGTTCGTTGTTGATCGATTGACTCAGTTTTTTTATTACAGAGGGCACGTAGCCCTCTGACCGAACACGCTGAGCTACCGTGCCGGCTATAAACTGTGTGCCGGACCGAGACTCGAACTCGAGACCTTTGCCTTTCGCGGGCAAGTGCTCTACCAACTGAGCTACCGAAGCACAACTCACGCCCGGTACTCACAGCTTTACTTCTGCCAGTACCTCGTCTCCTACCTTCCAAACTTTACAGAAGCTCTCTTGCGGTTCGCAAGAGAGCTTCTGTAAAGTTTGGAAGGTAGGAGACGAGGTACTGGCAGAAGTAAAGCTGTGAGTACCGGGCGTGAGTCGTGCTTCGGTAGCTCAGTTGGTAGAGCACTTGCCCGCGAAAGGCAAAGGTCCCGAGTTCGAGTCTCGGTCGGGCACACAGTTTTAATCTGCTAGGAAGTTTCATTATTTCACATGTCTCATACATCTTGCTCAGCAGATGGTAGAGTTTTGTCAGGGCTATCAGTAGCTCCAATGGAACGCTGTCTACTCCCGGGGCCTTGTTTCGACTTAGGTCTTTCAGTGCTCTGTCAAATTCTTCACACAGTATCATATCTCCCACTTCATCTTCACCTACGTCCTCTTCCATTTCCATAATATTGCCCTCGAGTACATCGCCCTTGTATAGATCCTCTATATACTTCTTCCACTTTTATGCTTCCCCTTGTCCGCTTAGAACTGGTTTTCCATCTGAGCTCTTGATATGCATGCAAGTGGTTCTCTTTTCTCCAAAGGTCTCTTTAATTTTCCTGTAGGCAGTATCTATCTTGCCCCTAGTGATATATGCCCTTACAGCCTTACATTTTTCCTTTAGCCAACCCTTCTTAGCCATTATGCACTTACTGTCGATCTCATTTTTGAGACGTTTGTGTTCATTTTCGCCTACGTCATTTGCTGCATTTTTATATTTTCTTCTTTCGTCAGTTAAGTTCAATATCTCTTCTGTTACCCAAAGATTTCTACTAGCTCTCATCTTTTTACCTACTTGATCCTCTGCTGTCTTTACTATTTCATCTCTCAAAACTATCCATTCTTCTTCTGCTGTACTTCTTTCCCCTTTCTGGTCAGTCGTTCCCTAACGCTCTCTGTCTGAAACTCTATACAACCTCTGGTTCTTTCAGTTTATCCAGATCACGTCTCCTTAAATTCCCATCTTTTCGCAAGTTTCTTCAGTTTTAATCTACAGTTCATAACCAATAGATTGTGATCAGAGTCCACATCTGCCACTGGAAATGTCTTGCAGTTTAAAACTTAGTTCCTAAATCTCTGTCTCCCATTATATAAATGTGTGTGAAACCTTCCAGTGTCTGCATACATAAATCATCTGGCGGACAGTGTGGGCAGCAATCTGTAGTTGTCTGTTGATGGTGCTATAGTATACGGGAAGGTGTCGAAGCTGATTGAATGTAGGATGGTACAGAATGACTTACACTAATTTTCTAGTTGGTGTGATGAGTGACAGCTAACTCTAAAGGCAGAAAATTGTAATTTAATGCAGATGAGCAGGAAAAATAATCCCGTAATGTTCGAATACAGTGTTAGTAGTGTGCAGCTTGAGACAATCACATCGATTAAATATCTAGGCGTAACAGAGAGAAGCGATATGAAATGGAACAGACATGTGAGGATTGTGGTAGGGAAGGCGAATGGTCGACTTCGATTTTTTGGGAGAATTCTGGGAAAGCGTGGTTCATCTATAGAGAGGCACATATAGGACGCTTGTGAGACCTATTATTGAGCACTGTTAGAGTGTGTGGTATCCGTACCAGGTCGGATTAAAGGGAGGCATAGAAGCAAGGCAGAGGCAGGCTGCTAGATTTGTTACCAGTAGATTCGAGCAACACTCAAGTATTATGGAGGTGCCTCAGGAACACATATGTGAATCTATGGAGGGAAGACGACGTTATTATAGAGGAAAACTACTGCGAAAACTTGGAGAATCAACATTTGAAGCTGCCTGCAGAACCATTCTGCTTCCGCCAACACACACATTGCGTAAGGGCCACGAGGATAAGATACGAAAAATTAGGACTCATACGGAGGCGTTTAGACAGTCGTTTTGCCCTGACTCTTTTTGTGGCGTTCCCCAAGGTAATGTTATAGGCCCTTTGCTGTTCCTTATCTATGTAAACGATTTGGGAGACAATTCGAGCAGCCGTCGTCGTTTATTTGTAGATGACTCCGTCGTTTATCGACTAATAAAGTCGTCAGAAGATCACATCAAACTGCAAAACGATTTAGAAGAAATATCGGAATGGTGCGAAAAGTGGCAGTTGACCTTAAATAACGAAAAGTGAGAGGTCATCCACATGAGTGCTAAAAGGAACTCTTTAAACTTCGGTTACGCGATAAATCAGTCTAATCTAAAAGCCGTAAATTCAACTAAATACCTAGGTATTACAATTATGAACAATTTAAATTGGAAGGAACACACAGAAAATGTTGTGGGGAAGGCTAACCAAAGACTGCGTTTCATTGGCAGGACACTTAGAAAATGTAACAGGTCTACTAAGGAGACTGCCTACACGACACTTTTCCGTCCTCTTTTAGAATACTGTTGCGTGGTGTGGGATACTTACCAGATAGGACTGACTGAGTACATCGAAAAAGTTCAAAGAAAAGCAGCACGTTTTGTATTATCGCGAAATATGGGAGAGAGTGTCACTGAAATGATATAGGATTTGGGCTGAAAATCATTAAAAGAAAGGCGTTTTTCGTTACGACGAGATCTTCTCACGAAATTCCAATCACCAACTTTCTCCTCCTAATGCGAAAATATTTTGTTGACACCTACTTACATAGGGATGAGCCATCACAAAGATAAAATAAGGGAAATCAGAGCTCGTACGGAAACATATAGGTGTGCATTCTTTCCGCGCGCTATACTAGATTGGAATAATAAATAATTGTGAAGGTGGTTCGATGAACCGTCTGCCAGGCACTTAAATGTGATTTGCAGAGTAACCATGTAGATGTAGAATGAAAAAGGAAAGGAAATGACTAGTAGTGATACAGGGTACCCCCCGCCACGCACCGAAGGGTGGCTTGCGGAGTATGTACACAGATGTAGATTTGTGGCAGTCAAATATTGGTACGGTAGTATCTTCTAGCGCGATTTCTTTCTTAAATGTGGAATTCATAATTTCTTCTTTCTGTCTTATGATCATTAGTTTCGATGCCAGAAGGAGCTTCGAAAGAGTGAACCAAGGTTTCATTAGCTTTACGTGTGACCAGAACATCCTAGAATTTTCTGATACATACTGCGCTATGGTCTGACTGTAAAAACACACTTTAGGGTTACGCGTGAGCCTTCTTGCAGGTGGACGAGTTGCTATTAACGCTTCTGCATCAGTATCTCCCCAATCTCTTTTGTGGCGAAAGTGTAGTAATTCGTGGTTTCGCAACATTCTACGAATGAGGCGATTAAACCGTCTTCGTTTACTTTACGTGGAACCTACTAACCCACACTGCGGTTTATAGCGCGTCTCAACTTTTAACGACAATTATTGTTGTGTGTTTGCGAGATATGAACTAAATATTCTCTGTTCGTCTTTTAAATAAGTTTAGAATGACTCTCTGAGTAAAAGACTTTTCCGTAATCTTGAATCACAACTAAAATTGCAATCCCCACATCTTCCTTCTAGAATAAAATTATAAAGATACTTCCTTCATGTTGGAGAAAAGATACTCTCCCTTCAGTACGTTGGAAGTAGTACGAGGGTGAGTCAAATGAAAACCTTAAATATTTTTTTAAAAATATTATTTATTGTGCAGAAGTGGTACAAAGCTGTATCACTTTTCAACTTAATCTCCCCCACGCTCAATGCAAGTCCTCCAGTTCTTAGAAAAAAATTCTTTTGGTAGTCCGCGCAACCACTCATGCACCGCGCGGCGTACCTTTTCATCAAAACGGAACTCCTTTCCTCCCATTGCGTCTTTGAGTGGTCCAAACATATGGAAATCACTTGGGGCAAGGTCTGGTGAGTATGGTGGGTGAGGAAGACTCTCAAAATGCAGGTCTGTGATTGTTGCAACTTTTGTACGGGCAGTGTGGGGCCTTGCATTGTCATGTTGCAAAAGGACACTTGCTGACAACAATCCTCGTCGCTTTATTTGATTGCAGGCCGCAGATGATTTTTTGGGAGATCTGTGCATGATGCACTGGTGACAGTGGTCCCTCTAGGCATGTAATGCTCCAAAATGACGCCTTTTTCGTCCCAAAAGAGAGTCAGCATAATCTTCCCTGCTGATACTTCTGTTCCAAACTTCTTTGGTTTTGGTGATGAGGAATGGCGCCATTCCTTGCTCGCTCTTTTCGTTTCCGGTTGGAGGAAATGAACCCAGGTTTCTTTTCCCAGTAACGATTCTTGCAAGGAAGCCATCACCTTCTCGTTCGAAGTGCCGAAGAAGTTCTTCACAAGCATGAACACGTCGTTCTCTCATTTCAGGAGTCAGCTGCCGTGGCACCCATCTTTCACACACTTTATGAAACTGGAGCGCATCATGCACAATGTGGTGTGCTGACCCATGACTAATCTGTAAACATGCTGCAGTGTCATTCAGTGGTTTTCCTTCACCATGGCTTCAACTGCTGCAATGTCCTGTGGAGTCACAACTCGTTGTGCCTGACCTGGACTAGGAGCATCTTCCACTGAAGTCACACCATTTGCGAACTTCCTACTCCATTCGCAGACTTGCTGCTGTGACAAACATGCATCACCGTACTGAACCTTCATTCGTCGATGAATTTCAATAGGTTTCACACCTTCACTACGCAAAAACCGAATAACAGAACGTTGTTCTTCCCTGGTGCAAGTCGCAAGTGGGGCGGCCATTTTTATACTGATCCTGCGACGGCATGTGCGCATCTGAACTATGCTGCCACCTACAGGCTATTCTGCACGCTGTTTGTAGCACGGTTACCAACTTACAGGGTAACGGAGCGAAATTTCGCTTTGTTATTACAAATTTAAGGTTTTCATTTGACTCACCCTCGTAATAATCTGTAAGGAAGTTACTAACTAACGATAAGTAGCAGTAATTGTTTATCGATTTCTTGTATCAAAACGTACGCAAGCCACACGTTAAAGTAGCATCCGTTGAGGAATGTTGTTTAATGAAATTAGAGAAGTTAGTGCGCCTTGAGTATTTCTGCATGTATTAGAGACGCAGTAGGACGGTGTCACTCTGCTAGAAACAACCGACAGGAAGTGTAAGAGTGACTCACGTTGTTTCACGGGAAGTGACCATCACTCAGAAACGAAGTATACGACGAGTTCGGCAGTTAAAGAGATATTCCTAGCAGAGTCTCAAAGAAGCGCGGCGTTATCTGGAAGTGCCACATCGGCCACGTCTCCGCTACGTTCCAGGAGGTTGAATCGGTCGGCGTCACAGGATGTACTGGTAGCGTTGCAGATAAGAAGTTCGGATGTCTGTCCTACAACAGTACGTGGAAACACTGGCTTGGACATGAATTCTTGTGTTAGAGAAGAGTAACGGGAAACCTACACAGAAATACGTATACATGCCTTCCAGGGAGACTGGAAGCACGGCATTTATAATTTCATAACAAAAGCGAAGAGGCGGTTGAAACCCTGCATTATTGTTTCTAACGAGGTTTCTTGAAATGTCTCTCCGGTGATCCGGATTTAGGTTGTCATGCGCTTTTCTTGTGCTTCCTTGTCTTTGCACATTTGAGTTAAAATGGTGCTATTACAACACATTCGGGTAACAAAACTCGGTTCCAGAATGAACCTTTCATCAGCAGTGGTGCACTATTATAAAACTTCCTGGCAGATTTTACTGCGTGCCAGAGCGAGACTCGAACCCGGAGCTTTTGCTTTTGCGGAAAGTGTTCTTACCGACTGAGCTATCCAAGCACATCTCACGAGCCGCCCACCGTATCTCTGCCATACATTCCGAACGTCACACTTGTTCGGCATAACAAGTAGGACTAACACTTTTGGAATAAAGGATATACTGCGGAGAAATGACTTAGCCGCAGGTTAGGGGAATGGATCTTTCGCTTTCCAAGGGAATTTGCGCTGTTATATTTCCTGGCAGATTTAAACTCTGCAATTTCTTCTCTCCCAGGAATGCTAGTCCCACAAGACGTGCTGGAGAACTCTGTTAAGTTCGGGCGATAGGAAATGAGGTACTGTCGGTGGGCAGGTCCTGAGTTGTACCTGAATAGTTCAGTCGGTAAGAGCATTCTCCTCAAAGCCAAGATACTGGTTTCGAGTCCTGGTCCGGCACAAAATTTTAATCTGCTAGGAGTTTCGAAAACTTTAATTGTTTGCAGAAATTGTCCTGCAAGTAACTTTACCAGCTTAATGTTCTAGTCTGGCTTGTAATTTGTATCTTCTCTATTTGCAAAATTCTTATGAAAAGTGAACATTTCAGAGCATTGAGCTCCTTTTCTGAGTGAGTTGTAAGAAGATGGAATAAATTTCTTCTCTCTGTTGTGTGTGGAGCTAAAGTCTTTGTCTTACAGTTCTGTCATATATCTGTTAAATATGTAAAATACGAGTATATTCTAACATTGATTGCCTCATAAGAAAATGAAGTGTAGCCTTACTGAATTATATTTTCTGCAGCTAAGAACAATATACAGCCTAGAAAAGTTGGTTAACTCATTGCGGGTGCGCTCTACAGGCAATTACTATCTGGCGATTACGTTTCTCAGATTCTACTTCAAACACGTAACTTACGATACATGATAATGGAACATCATAGGAGATATCATTTGAGAACGACTAAAAGCTGTAACTTCTTTTAGAAGCACAAATAGTATGATTGATTTAAAACAGGCGTCATCCACGTTACGTTTGAAAGCAAGAACATGGTTTCTCTCCGTCTCGCATATCGATGATAAGTTTGTAGGACAGCGTGTTTTATCTGAGTGGGTCTAGGACAAATATTTTACGCTCGAGTGAAAGTCTTACAACCTGTCTCCGAGAACGTAATACCTTTACCTATTTACCTCTTTTCGATGCCATGCTCTGTGGGTGTTTGTAGCGTAAGTTAGATTTGCAACATAAAGCGCTACAGTAAATGGTGTCGCGTCGTCAAGTTGGAGTAAGACTCTCGAAGCCAGTTGCATACAATTACGAGTGACTTGCGCAATAGCAAGGCGAGTTACCCACGTGGATGTTTACTTCTCTCTCCCTTTCATTTTTGTACCAACAATCTTCTGACTGGATTGATTCGACCCGCCACTAATTCCTCTCCTGTGCCAACTTATTGATCTGAGAGTAGCAGTTGTTCCCTTCGTCCTTAATTATTCCAATCTCTGTCACTGTCTACAGTTTTTAACTTCTAGACTCCCTTTAGTACCATGAAGTCGTTTCCTGATCTCTCTAACACATGTGCTATTACCCTGCCCGTACTTCTTGTCATCGTTTTCCACATGTTCCTTTCTTCGCCGATTCCGCAAAGACCTCCTTCAATCTGTATCTTATCAGTCTATTTAATTGTAAACATCCCTGTGTATCACCACATCTCAAACATTCCGATTCTATTCTTCTCCAGTTTTCCCACAGTTCATGATTCACTACCGTGCAATGCTGTGCTACAAACACATATTCTCAGAAATTGTTTCCTCAAATTAAGGCCGATGTTCGATATTAGCAGTCTTCCCTCGGTCAGGAATGTTCTCTTTGTGTGTGCTAGTTTGCGTTTTGTGTCGTCTTTGCTTCTTTTGTTGTGTTACCGTTCTTCCAAAGTAGCAAAATTCCTTTGTCTAATTATTTGTAGTTCGTTTCAATCTCTTGAATTTGCCCATTTTAGATAGTTCCCATTGTACTGCGTTGTTAAAATGGTTCAAATAGCTCAGAGCACTATGGGACTTAACTTCTGAGGTCATCAGCCCCTAGAATTTAGACCTACACACATCCATGCCCGAGGCAGGATTCGAACCTGCGACCGTATCAGTCGCGCAGTTCCAGACTGTAGCGCCTAGAACCGCTCGGTCACTGCGGCCGGCTATTGCGTTTTTACTGGCTCCACGTCTCACACATATTAACAACTTGGCACACGTAATCAGTGTGATTGTTGTTAAAACTGTTCAAATATTAATACTGAATTAAAAAGTGGCGGCCTTCTTGCAAGAACACAATAATTGGAACACTGCTTAAAATTCCAATATGATATCTTCAAACATGCTGAAAGAAATTGTTTCTGTAATAGATTTTGGCGAGCAGTCAAAAATGTGATAATCGTCTTGCATCAGGGATTCACGATGCTAAACCTCTAAGGTAAATTAACCGCGCTCGTTCTTCCAGTATGCTTATAGAATCAACTATTTGCCGATCGTCCAGTTTCATATTGCGTATTTTCTCAGTATTCTCGTCTGATTTTGTTGTTTTCAAATGTCCGTTAGATGGATTATCTTAAAGAAAACTACAGGCTTATACGAATGCAGCCGCTAGTCTCTTAACTGTAGAAAATTAAAGGAATCCGAATAAATATTCAGCAACTTTCAGTGGATCATAAATCAACCCAGTAGACGGATTTTTCGACGGACTAATAATTCAGTTTACTCCTTTCTAATGAAATAATTCCACCAGTTAAATAAAATGTGAAAAAACATTGTTCTGATGATAAATTAGAGACTGATTTATGTGTAATATTTCTAATAATAATAATTAAAAATAACAACAACAATACGTATGTTTTTGGATGGGATCCGCCTTTGGCAAAACACAATTTTGTTTTCTGTCCCAAACATGTTCCACTGCAGTTGCAGCATCATCAGTGGATTTTTTTATTTTATGGCTTTTTACCACATGGTGTGGTTTTCCTGTTTTTACAGTGCCTGTTTTCTTTTACAGTTTGTCGTGTTTTCTTTTTTCCTCGTCTTCTTCACTGAGGAGTTCTGTGTATTGAGGTGTCATTGTTACACTGTTTACCAGCTGTGTATTGAGCTGTCACTGTCTCTGTTTCACTATTTACCAGCTGTTGAACAGTGAAACAGTGACAGTGACAGCTCAATACACAGAGCTCCACAGCGAAGATGAGGAAAAAAAACCATGACAAACTGTAAAAAAGACACACTGTAAAAACATAATACACACTGCAAAAACAGGAGAACCACACCATGTGGTAAAGAGCCATAAAATAAAAAATCCACTGATGATGCTGCAACTGCAGTGAAACATGTTTCGGATAGAAAACAAAATTGTGTTTTGCTAAAGGCGGATCCCATCCAAAAACATGTGTATTGTTAAAACAAACACAGTCAAAAGAACTTCAACATAATAATAATAATAATAATTATTATTATTATTTATTATTTCGTGTGGCTCAACGGTCTCGCGCAAGTCTTTCAATTTGTCGCTCCTTCGGCCGCTTTCGTGGCCTTAACCTACCTCAGTTATCCAACCGGGGAAAGTGGACCTACAGTTTGACGTGGAACCAGAACCACGTGTCATTCCTGCCGAATCCTCACATGGTTGAGAGGTAAGGGCCAGGCAAAGGCAGGCTAAAGAAATTCGTGGACCGACCGGTATTCGATCCCGCGACATTTCTGTTTCCAGGCACACAGTTTACGTCAGGCGCGACTCATTTGCGTTGTTGCACATATACCAACGTAAAAAAGGTCGTAGATATCAGCCCGCGTCACAGTGCATTGTCGACAAATTTTGTCGTTCCATCTTACAAGGGGAGGCTGCCAATTGTGAAATTCAGATTCGATTCATACTGCGCATAATAAAAGCTCATGGCCAGAGGTGTAATGTGGCAAAGCACCAAGATGCACTTCTCAGCCGTTGTCGAGAAAATCGACAGTTAAAAGAAACCGTTGCGGTGAAATACTCTCTACGATTAATACTTCTCTACAGCGCCGTGGCGCAGTGGTAAGCGCTCGGGTTCGTAATTCGAAGGTCGCCGGTTCGAATCTCGCGTCATGCAATTTTTTTATTATTAGTTTTTTGTAATTTAAATTATATATATAAACTATTAATGAATTGCTTATGCATGTTGGTGAAGGCGGATTGCTCTCCAATTGTACCGCCTCCATTTTTCCGTTTGATTAACAGGGTGTACCAAAGCTCTCCCGTCCGCACTGATTTTCGACGATGTTATAAGTTGCGCTAGGGACCGCATCTACCTTCTTTCGAAGTTAGCAGGCAACTACGCTGTTATGCGGCGGCTCGTTTCGGCCCACTCAACATCTGTCCTCCAAGTGTAACGAGCGAGTAACGGAGTTTATATTTCATACCTGCCACAGCAAGTTTGTGTTCGTGGCGTCTCTATTCTAATTCGAACGTTTGACTTACGCTATACGTATTCGTTTCGGAATATCGTTTCTACGTCTTCCGTTAACTATACGTGGTTAACATTATGAAGATAATTAATAACATTTGTGAAATACAACTTTGTTTGCGGAAAACATAATGATGTTCGAAGTCGCCAGTTTTTCCACGACAAACGACTTTCAACAACTTATTATAAGCATAATTGTTGCAACTGATTGCCGGGAATTTTATATATATATATATATATATATAAACAAATACTTACAAAAAAGGTAGCATGGCGCGAGAATCGATCCGGCGACCTTCGGATTACGAATCCGACCGCTTACCGCTGCACCACGACGGTGTAGAAAATTAGTAATCGTAGAGAGTATTTCACCGCAACGGTTTCTTTTAACTGTCGATTTTCTCGACAACGGCTGAGAAGTGCATCTTGGTGCTTTGCCACATTATACCTCTGGCCATGAGCTTTTATTATGCGCAGTATGAATCGAATCTGAATTTCACAATTGGCGGCCTCCCCTTGTTAGTGGATTCTGTGCGTAGGCATTCATGGTTTGCAAAGTTGGAGTAGAAGATAAGAGCCGTAGAATGTATTATCGAAGAAAGTGCGGTGTTAGGGATATGGAGATTGGCATTGTCCAGAAATGCGTGATATCTGACGCCAAGATCACGTGTTGTGAAACAGTTTATTTCATGACCAGTTTCGACAGTAACTAGCTCTGTCTCGTCAACTTACTAAGAACATGCTTCGATTATAATAATGCAGCTCCACCCTAGTTTCTCGAATATATAGAACATGCTAAATAACATAGCCATAGCACAACAAGGAATACAGGAGAAAAAACATGTAAAGATTACCTATTACCTGGGTTTGTTCGTATGCTCCTTATTGGAGCTATAGATATTTTATTTAGCATGTTTTATATATTTGACGAATTAGTGTGGAGCTGTATTCTTATAATTAGAGCATGTTCTCGGTGTGTCGACGATACTGGTATGAAGTTATATTTCTGGGAGATCTAAACTCTGAGGAGGACAGCTAGTTACTGTCGAAACTTGTCATGAAATAAACTGTTTCACAGCAAGTGATCTTGTCTTCCAATATTATATATTACAACATTGGATTCCCGCTACAGTATATGTACATTATATAGACAGAAGGAAGAGGGCTCAAACAAGTTGAAAATTTGAATGGTATATACACTAAAGAGCTAAAGAAACTGGTACACCTGCCTAATGTCGTGTAGGTCCCCCGCGAGCACGCAGAAGTGTTTTAACACGACGTAGCATGGACTCGATTAATGTCTGAAGTAGTGCTGGTGGGAACTGACACCATAAATCCTGCGGGGATCTTTTCTGAACAGCATGTTGCAAGGAATCCCAGATATGCTCAATAATGATCATGTATGGAGAGTTTGGTGGCCAGCGGAAGTGTTTAACTCACAAGATTGTTCCTGGAGCCACTCTGTAGCAATTCTGAACGTGTGCGGTATCGCATTGTCCTGCTAGAATTGCCCAAGTCCGCCGGAATGCACAATGGACATGAATGGATGCAGGTGATCAGACAAGATTCTTACGCACGTGTCACCTGTCAGAGTTGTATCTAGACGTTTCAGGGGTCTCATATCAGTCCAACTGCATACACTCCACACCATTACACGGCCTTCACTATCTTCAACAGTCCCCTGCTGACATTCAGTATCCATGGATTCGTGACATTGCCGCCATACCTGTACACGTCCATCTGCGCGATACAATTTGAAACTAGACTCGTCCAACCAGGCAGCATGTATCCAGTCACCAGCAATCCAATGTCGCTGTTGACAGGCGTAAAGCTTTGTGTCGTGTAGTCATCAAGGTTGCACGAATGGGCCTTAGGCTCCGAAAGGTCATATTGATGATGTGTCATTGAATGGTTCGCTCGCTGACACTTGTTGATGGCCCAACATCGAAATCTTCAGCAACATGCTGAAGTGTTGCACTTTTGTCAAGCTGAACGATTCTCTCCGGTCGTCGTTGGTCCCGTTCTTGCGGGATATTTTTCCTAATATACACGGTACACTCGTGAAATGGTCGTACGGGAAAATCCCCGCTTCATCGCTACCTCGGAGATGCTGGGTCCCATCGCTCGTGCGCTGACTTTAACACCACGTTCAAACCCTCTTAAATCTTGATAACCTGCCATTGTAGCAGCAGTAGCCGTTGTCCTATTTTGTTTTCTACATCTACATGATTACTCTCCAGTTCACATTTATGTGCTTGGCAGAGGGTTCATCGAACCACAATCATACTATCTCTCTACCATTCCACTCCCGAACAGCGCGCGGCAAAAACGAACACCTAAACCTTTCTGTTCGAGCTCTGATTTCTCTTATTTTATTTTGATGATCATTCCTACCTATGTAGGTTGGGCTCAACAAAACATTTTCGCATTCGGAAGTTGGTGACTGAAATTTCCTAAATAGATCTCGCCGCGACGAAAAACGTCTTTGCTTTAATGACCGCCATCCCAACTCGCGTATCATATCTGTCACACTCTCTCCCCTATTACGTGATAATACAAAACGAGCTGCCCTTTTTCGCACCCTTTCGATATCCTCCGTCAATCCCACCTGGTAAGGATCCCACACCGCGCAGCAATATTCTAACAGAGGACGAACGAGTGTAGTGTAAGCTGTCTCTTTAGTGGACTTGTTGCATCTTCTAAGTGTCCTGCCAATGAAACGCAACCTTTGGCTCGCCTTCCCTACAATATTATCTATGTGGCCTTTCCAACTGAAGTTGTTCGTAATTTTAACACCCAGGTACTTAGTTGAATTGACAGCCTTGAGAATTGTACTATTTATCGAGTAATCGAATTCTAACGGATTTCTTTTGGAACTCATGTGGATCACCTCACACTTTTCGTTACTTAGCGTCAACTGCCACCCGCCACACCATACAGCAATCTTTTCTAAATCGCTTTGCAACTGATACTGGTCTTCGGATGACCTTACTAGACGGGAAATTACAGCATCAGCTGCGAACAACCTAAGAGAACTGCTCAGATTGTCACCCAAGTCATTTACATAGATCAGGAACAGCAGAGGTCCCAGGACGCTTCCCTGGGGAACACCTGATATCTCTTCAGTTTTATTCGATGATTTGCCGTCTATTACTACGAACTGCGACCTTCCTGACAGGAAATCACGAATCCAGTCGCACAACTGAGACGATACCCCATAGGCCCGCAGCTTGATTAGAAGTCGCTTGTGAGGAACGGTGTCAAAAGCTTCCCGGAAATCTAGAAATACGGAATCAACTTGAAATCCCCTGTCGATAGCGGCCATTACTTCGTGCGAATAAAGAGCTAGCTGCGTGGCACAACAACGATGTTTTCTGAAACCATGCTGATTGCGTTCCTTTCGAGGTGATTCATAATGTTTGAATACAGTTTATGCTCCAAAACCCGACTGCAAACCGACGTCAATGATACAGGTCTGTAGTTCGATGGATTACTCCTACTACCCTTCTTAAACACTGGTGTAACCTGCGCAACTTTTCAATCTGTAGGTACAGATCTATCGGTGAGCGAGCGGTTGTATATGGTTGCTAAGTAGGGAGCTATTGTACCAACGTAATCTGAAAGGAACCTAATCGGTATACAATCTGGACGTGAAGACTTGCCCGTATCAAGCGATTTGAGTTGCTTCGCAACCACTAAGGTATCTACTTCTAAGAAACTCATGCTAGCAGCTTTTCGTGTTTCAAATTCTGGAATATTCGTCTTCCCTGGTGAAGTAATTTCGGAAAACTGCGTTCAATAACTCCGCTTTAGCGACACAGTCGTCGGTAACAGTACCATCGACACTGCGCAGCGAAGGTATTGACTGCGTCTTGCCGCTTGTGTAGGTGTTATCGACCGCAGCGCCGTATTCTGCCTGTTTACATATCACTGTATTTGATTACGCATGCCAGTACCAGTTTCTAAGCAAACACTAATTGCATAGTACCCCTAAGTTGTCGTTGCTCTGAGCATTAGCCGTGCCGAAATAAAACTGGGCACTGTGGAGAATATTCCGTTGTGTTGCTGGTTATGGATGTTCCGTTCCGGCGCTGATATGGTTGTTTTGTATGTGCAGGACGTTCGAGAAGGTGCGGAACTACTTCGCGCAGCAAAGCGAGAGCATTCCGATGTCGTTCGTGCTCGGCTTCTACGTGAGCATGATCGTGAAGCGCTGGTGGGAGCAGTACCGCCTCCTGCCCTGGCCAGACTCCCTGGCGCTCTTCGTCAGCGCCGCCATCCCAGGAGTCGTAAGTACCATCTGTCCCAGCTGCACGTGCCTTCCGCTGCGGGCGGCACTAGTGTTGTGCCGCGAGCGGTGTAGACAGAGCATCACGCCTCCGGCAGTAGACAGGAGAGCGGCAGGGTAGCCTTGCTCGTCGTCCGCCGCGCGTGATGTTAAACGTAGAACACCGGTTGAGTCAAGGTGGCCCCATTTCAAATGGCTATATCTCATGGGCATATCTGTATGCATGCGACAACATGCGTACCTAATATGTTCCAAAACGCCGGGCATAAAAACGGATTTTCCAGTACTCAAATAATCGGGTTCTGTCGGTGATTGATAGGTAGGGTCAAATGTTTTTGGATAGCCCATGAGCTAGGGACTATTTGTTTACCCAGCAGAAGAATCGCCTTAGTGCCACTATTATTGATATATTTACTAAGATGGTATCTGTTCTTTCGGACATGTCCGTAAGAACACATACCATCTTAGTAAATATATAGTTAAGGCTCACCGACCACTTGACCATCTTCTTCTGTGCGAATGCACAAACAGTGCCCGGGAAACGGTAACGCGCCGCGAGTAATGAGTATAATGGGCGGGGGCACTACGAATGTAGTGCGGGACAATACGTTGAGAATGTGGGTTTCGCGGGAGGCGTGCCAGAGATAAATCCCTGCAGTCGCGCTATCCTCTGTGTCCTCTGTGGCTCAGATGGATGCCGACACGGTAGCTCAGCGTGTTCGGTCAGAGGGTTAGCTGCCCTCTGTAATAAAAAAAACTGAGCTAATCGATCAACGAAGAACTTAAACGGGCGTCTTACGACGTCCGCCCCGAGCAGATGAAACGAACGAAAGCAAACAAAATTATATTTAAAAAAAAAGAAAGAAAGAAAGAAAATGGATAGAGCGTCTGCCGTGTAAGCAGGAGATCCCGGGTTCGAGTCCCGGCCGGGGTACACATTTTCATCTGTCCCCGTTGACGTATGTCAACGTCTGTAAGCAGCTAAGGGTGTTCATTTCATTGTAATTCCACTATTATTGAATTTATGATGGAGAAATGGGTACAGCAACGAAAATTAGTACATCTGGAATGGATTGCAGGCGTCACATTTTAATTGAACTTAACTGCACACCGTCCACAGTAAGACATTGCAAGGTAACTTCTTTCCGATTTGGCATGGATGCATTTAAAAAGAAAATAGCCTTCTAGAAGAGCGTATTCTAAGACAGTCCATAAGCTTAATCCCCTTAAAGAAAGCGCGAGGTGTGAAGAATTCATTGTGGCCTTGCAAGAATTACGACGATAGTTTTATAAAGGTTTTGAGGACACTGTCAATCTTACATCTGTTTTCGAGACCGTTTGCCATTTCAGTCGAAAGCGCCCCTGTACATGCGCAAATGTAACTGATTGACTTGCAAGTTGATTCTAGTTTTAATTACAAATCTTTCCAAGTCAAAACTGTCCAGAACGTCTGCAGTGCTTTTCCCAGGTGGATTCTTCAAGTCTCCATAATGAGGTTACAAACGTGCTAGAATACATTGATCGACATATTTGTGTGAAAGTGCTTTTCCGGATATGTAACTAAATAAGTGACAGTTACATGGTACCTAGAGTGCGAATCTCTCTGAAATTGTCTGCGTTTGTCCGTATGCCGACTGGTTGTGCCAGATAAAAATTATGTCTTAATAATTAATTTTATACTGAATAATTAATTAATACTGCAAACTTGTTTTGTTTGTTATCTATGTTATCGAGAAATGTGAAAATAAAACCAGATCGTATGCAGTACGACTGTACTGCCATTTAAATGCGGCACGTTCGCTGTTTTCCTCTCTTCCCCCTCCTCACGCTCAGACAGCGCGGTGTGGCGGTGGGGGAAATGTGAAGTGAGGCTGAGCGCTTTGGTCCTCTGCCCCGGGCATGGCCCGTGCGCCGAAATCTTGGCCAGCCCTTCTTTAGAGCCTTAGGATTTGGGACGAGCTGTAAACTATAGTCCGCTTAAAATAACTTGATAATTGACACTTACCGCGTTGTAGCTGGTTTCCACCAATCAAAGCGCTAAACGTCACACCAAAACCAATTGCTGTTGCCAAACAGCCATAACAATTAGTCAGTTCACTTCTAACTCCTTGTCCACCTTTTTCCTTGATGTGTTTGGTTCCCGAATTCTGGGTCTGACCCTTGTGTTTAATATCTCATCACATATGATAACCACACGATAAAACACACACACACACACACACACACACACACACACACACACACACACACACCGATCCTAAGAAATACACAGCACTAATTAAACAGTACTGGATCCATCTGCACGAGACGCGATTCAGCACCTCATGTTCAGTTATTGTAATCAAAGAGGTCGGCTTACACGACACTGCTTGAAGCCTAAATTTTGAAGGCTGCAATCAGTCCTTACAACTGCGTCACCAGAGTCATAAATACAACAATCTTCTCTAGAGAAATGACATTACTTAATGCTCAGTGTATAAACCTGACGTGGAGGGAGGTTGTAAGTTCGAATCTCGTCAAATGCAGTGAATTTTTTTTTTTTTTTATTTTTCTAAATCTAATCAAAAGACTTGTCATCATTTTTACCTAATTAATCGGTTTAAATGTAATTTTTTATTTCTTATACTTTGCCGCGTCATTTTCATCGCCTGCAGCTCGTGGTCGTGCGGTAGCGTTCTCGCTTCCCACGCCCGGGTTCCCGGGCTCGATTCCCGGCGGGGTCAAGGATTTTCTCTGCCTCGTGATGGCTGGGTGTTGTGTGATGTCCTTAGGTTAGTTAGGTTTAAGTAGTTCTAAGTTCTAGGGGACTGATGACCACAGATGTTAAGTCCCATAGTGCTCAGAGCCATTTTTTTGTCATTTTCAACATCGTATTGACTTTTTTCATTTGCTCTTATTTTTCTTCCTATGATCCTTTTTCCCTTTGGAATATGCTTATGTCGCGTACACTCTACAACCTAGTGCCAATCAGGGCTGTCCGTCAGTTGGTAACACGGTATCCCGTGTAACCAGTGTGAGGATATTTCAGGTAACCAATGGCAGCGACAAATTACAGTTTGCTTTTAGCACTGAAACTGAAATTTTGCTGCGGAAAATGGCTACGCAGAGAAACATATTACGAAACTTGTTGGCGTTTTAGAGGATAAAGTGCACATCACGAAGCTGTGGTTAGCCTAGGAGACGAGTTTAAATTCAGGGACACAAAACGCGTCGTCTGCCGCAGTTCAGTCACTGGTCACTTAAATTCAGCAGCCGACAGAGCATCTCCCATTTCCGTCATAAATTACTGGCCAAAAAAATTGCTACACCACGAAGATGACGTCCTACAGACGCGATATTTAACCGACAGGAAGAAGATGCTGTGATATGCAAATGATTAGCTCTTCAGAGCATTCACACAAGGTTGACACCGGTGGCGACACCTACAACGTGCTGACATGAGGAAAGTTACCAACCGATTTATCATTCATAAACCGCAGTTGACCGGCGTTCCCTGGTGAAACGTTGTTGTGATGCCTCGTGTAAGGAGGAGAAATGCGTATCATCACGTTTCCGACTTTGATAAAGGTTGGACTGCAGCCTACGCGATTGCGGTTTATCGTATCGCGACATTGCTACTCGCGTTGGTCGAGACCCAATGACTGTTAGCAGAATATGGTATCGTTGGTTTCAGGACGGTAATACGGAACGCCGTGCTGGATCCCAACGGCCTCGTATCACTAGCAGTCGAGATGACAGGCATCTTATCCGCAATAGCTGTAACGGATCATGCAGTCACGTCTTGATCCCTGAGTCAACAGATGGGGACGTTTGCAAGACAACAACCATCTGCACGAACAGTTCGACGACGTTTACAGCAGCATGGACTATCAGCTCGGAGACCATGGCTGCTGTTACCCTTGACGCTGCATCACAGACAGGAGTGCCTGCGATGGTGTACTCAACGACGAACCTGGATGCACGAATGGCAAAACGTCATTTTTTCGGATGAATCCAGGTTCTGTTTACAGCATCATGATGGTCACATCCGTGTTTGGCGACATCGCGGTGAACGCACATTGGAAGCGTGTGTTCGTCATCGCCATACTGGCGTATTACCCGGCATGATGGTATGGGGTGCCATTGGTTACACGTCTCAGTCATCTATTATTCGCACTGACGGCACTTTGAACAGAGGACGTTACATTTCAGATGTGTTACGACCCGTGCCTCTACCCTTCATTCGATCCCTGCGAAACCCTACTTTTCAGCAGGATAATGCACGACTGCATGTTGCAGGTCCTGTACGGGCCTTTCTGGATACAGAAAATGTTCGACTGCTGCCCTGGCCAGCACATTCTCTAGATCTCTCACCAATTGAAAACGTCTGGTCAATGGTGGCCGAGCAACTGGCTCGTCACAATACGCCAGTCACTACTCTTGATGAACTGTGGTATCGTGTTGAAGCTGCATGGGCAGCTGTACCTGTGCACGCCATCCAAGCTCTGTTTGACTCAATGCCCAGGCGTATTAAATGAGTTCAAATGGCTCTGAGCACTATGCGACTTAACTTCTGAGGTCATCAGTTGCCTAGAACTTAGAACTAATTAAACCTAAATAACCTAAGGACATCACACACATCCATGCCCGAGGCAGGATTCGAACCTGCCGCCGTAGCGGTCGCTCGGCTCCAGACTGTAGCGCCTAGAACCGCACGGCCACTCCCGCCGGCCAGGCGTATCAAAGCCGCTATTACGCCCAGAGGTGGTTATTCTGGGTGCTGATTTGTCAGCATCTATGCACCCAAATTGCGTGAAGATGTAATCACATGTCAGTTCTAGTATAATATATTTGCCCAATGACTACCCGTTTATCATCTGCATTTCTTCTTGGTGTAGCATTTTTAATGGCCAGTAGTGTACCTCGCGGCGGCTGCTTCCAGCACTGATCCACGTTACACATTTAACGACGTTTGTGAAGCGATACGCCTTGTTTGTCTGTCGCCTGTAACCGAGCGGTAGCCGGTAGCGGATGTGGCAGCACTGAAACACAAGTGACAGACTATCAAGTAATTTTAATCGGACTACAGTCTGATTTATCTAACAATACTTTTAGGCCTGGGAACAAAGACAGACAGAGACCGTGCCAAAGTGTGGCGGTAGGTGACTGGTTGTACGGTGAGACCACACTGGTGGAAAGGCCTGCCGTCGTGAATGGGACCGCAGCCGGAAAGAACTTTGGACTCAAGAGGTTGTCTGCTGGCTTATTCCCGCGGGCCTTGAAGCCACGGAGGGGCGACCTTGCGAAAGAGGTTGGTGCAGGTCACGCCGAACCGTGGTACAGAGTCCATTCACATCACTGTGACGACTGCCTAAGTTCGACTTCAGCGTAGATAACAATTCAGACAGCAGGTGGCAGCACTAGCAGTGTAGGGTATATAACACTTGTATGTATGTGTGTCTGAGGGGGTGGGTCGGGGTGGAGGGGGAGGGGGGGGGGATGATGCAGAATACAGTGCAGTTGTCGTCGTAATGCGGAAACGGAGTGATTTATCTGACGTCCAGAAGGGTATGATCATAGGCTTTCAGTCCCAGTGGGGAATCATTTTCGTAACGACCAAGTTCTTAAACTGTTTGCGTGCCGCCTTGTTTAAACTATACCAGGCATGACAAAATGGCACTATCCAAAACTGGCGTCGAGATAACTGGGGGTCGTAGATGACAGGGGGGAACGACGGCTGCGGATACGTGTACTGGCAAATAGACGTGCAACTGTCGAGCGGCTGACAGCCCAGATGAATCAAGGGGCTACCAACAGTGTCTCTTGAACGACCGTTCAGCGAATTTTGCTGCGTGTGTGCCCTCCACAGCAGGCTCTGAATTTGTACGCCTATACCGCGTATGTTTACTCAGTGGTGAGGGGCTAGCCTTTTCAGACCACAGATGGCCATTGGCGTGCTCGGCGTGAAACTTGTGAAAGCAAACACCCTGCAACAATTGTCGGGAGGGTCCTGGTCGGAGGAAGGACCGTTGTGGTTTGGCGAATCTTTTCGTGGCATTCCCTGGATGATGTCGTCATTCTGGTAGGCAGAGTGGATCAACACAAGTACGCATCTCTCCATGGGGACCATGTCCACCTCTACATGCAGGTTGTTCTTCCTCAGCACGATATCATATACGCATCGTGTCAGACAGCTCACACTGTACGATGTTGGTTCGAGAAGCACCGGAAGGCGTCTACTGTACTCACATGACCACCAAACTTCCCGAATTTAAACCCAGCGGAGAATCTGTGAGACCACCTCGAACGGGCTGATCGCGCCATGGAACCTCAACCGAGAAACATAGCGGATCTGTCCCCGGCACTGGAGTCAGCATGCTTCCAAATCACTGTCGGTACCTTCCAGAACCTTATTAACAGTTTTCCTGTACCTTTTTCACCGAACCGCGCTGCAAAAGGTGGTTATTTCGGCCTTAGACAGGTGGTCACGTCAATGTGATTGGACAGTGTAGATCGCCCATCGCACCGCGGCCACGTCTCACTGCGAGCATAGGAAGCAGACAAGGACAGCGAATAATTTCAGATTTATAGTTGACATTCGGAAACAAAAAAAAAAAAACAAAAAAATTCGGTGTAGGAATTAAAATCCATGGAGAAGAAATAAAAACTTTGAGGTTCGCCGATGACATTGTAACTCTGTCAGAGACAGCAAGGACCTGGAAGAGCAGTTGAACGGAATGGACAATGTCTTGAAAGAAGGATATAAGATGAACATCAACAAAAGCAAAACGAGGATAATAGAATGTAGTCGAATTAAATCGGGTGATGCTGAGGGAATTAGATTGAAAGTGAGAGGCTTAAAGTAGTAAATGAGTTTTGCTATTTGGGGAGCAAAATAACTGTTGATGGTCGAAGTAAAGAGGATATAAAATGTAGACTGGCAATTGCAAGGAAAGCGTTTCTGAAGAAGAGAAATTTGTTAACATCGATTATAGATTTAGACGTCAGGAAGTCGTTTCTGAAAGTATTTGTATGGAGTGTAGCCATGTACGGAAGTGAAACGTGGACGATAAATAGTTTAAACAAGAAGAGAATAGAAGCTTTCGAAATGTGTCGGTACAGAAGAATGCTGAAGATTAGATGGGTAGATCACGTAACTAATGAGGAGGTACTGAATAGGATTGGGGAGAAGAGAAGTTTGTGGCAGAACTTGATTAGAAGAAGGGATGGGTTGGTAGGACTATTCTGAGGCATCAAGGGATCACCAATTTAGTATTGGAGGGCAGCGTGGTGGGTAAAAATCGTAGAGGGAGACCAAGAGATGAATACACTAAACAGATTCAGAAGGATGTAGGTTGCATTAGGTACTGGCAGATGAAGAAGCTTGCACAACTTATAGTAGCATGGAGAGCTGCATCAAACCAGTCTCTGGACTGAAGACCACAACAACAAACAATTGACATTCCTGGCTCTGTGAGACATTTTATTCGCTCCCAAGCCTCAGATAGTAATTTAGTATGTAAATTTTAGCTGATGTAAGAAGTGTTTATTAAATTTTTTAAATATTTATGTTCTGACTTGATTAACATTTAATACAGTGATCCTCAGTAGTAAGACGTCATACAAAATTGAGATCATTTTCATTAACTCTATTCTTTAATAGCTTTAATACTGTATAACGCAAACGAAGCGCCTTCTGCGCTCCAATAGTGTAAACCGAGCGAAGTGTTTCGGGCTGACTATAGTAGTAACAGTCCTGGACGGGGTCGAGTGGGCGCGCGCAGTTAGAGGGGCTAGTTGCAACGGTGGTAGGCGGGAGCACGCACATTTAGCCACTTACCTGCGCGTCGTCTACGTAAATATTTAAATGTATCGCTTCTCTGAGAGCAATGCAGAGTAGAATGTGTAAATAGGAAGTTTAAATTGTTTTGAGTGTTTTACGTAAAGTCTTTCGAACAAGCACCTTCTGCCAGGCACTTAAGTGTGATTTGCAGAATATCCATTTGGATGTAGATTTATTAAATGTTAGCAGTACATGGATTTGTCTACTATGTCTTTTCATTTAACAAAATCCGTTGTCGTCCTTCTTTGGAAATTGATCTCTTCACCCAGTAAAATTCAGAGATTTAGCCCACTCGCAAGTAAGTTTCTTAAGGCCTCACATCAAGAAACAGAAACCAATGAGCTGAATACTTTTTCCTGGCAAGGACATCTGTATAAGACGCAATGTGGGTGAAAGTACAAATCTGGACAGGCGTGTGCAATGTGCAGTAATACAGAGAAAGGAATACGCAGGACGCTAGTCGCAACGAACGTTGACTCTTGTGTCCAACCGATATAAACATTAATTGATCAGTTTCGAAACAGTTGACGCTCCCCCATGTCTCCGTATTATTCCACCGATATTACAGGAAGATGAAAGGAATCTTATGGCTTACGTCCCATCGATGAGAAGGTCTTTACATATCCAATACCAATTCAGATCTGACAACGACGGGAAATACGTTAGGCCGGGTCCTCTACCAAAGGGACGCTATGCATTCCTATCATATTTCCTCTCCCTTAACTTGATTTCTGTTTCCAAATGTCTCCTTGGCTTTCTCTACTGTCTGCTCAATGTACAGGTTGAACACCACCGGGGAGAGGCTACAACCCGGTCTCACTCCCTTTTCAATCACTGCATCCCTTTTACCTGCTTCGACTCTTTTAACCACATTCTGGTTTTTGCCAGATCTTTAAATAACCTCTCCCTCCCTGTATTTTACGCTGTTACCTGAAGAATTTCACCTTATGTATTCCATTTAATAATGTCAAAAGCCGGCCGGAGTGGCCGTGTGGTTCTAGGCGCTACAGTCTGGAGCCGAGCGACCGTTACGGTCGCAGGCTCGAATCCTGCCTCGGGCATGGATGTGTGTGATGTCCTTAGGTTAGTTAGGTTGAATTAGTTCTAAGTTCTAGGCGACTGGTGACGTCAGAAGTTAAGTCGCATAGTGCTCAGAGCCATTTGAACCATTTTGTCAAAATCTTTGTCTAAATTTACAAGTGTTATAAATGTGAGTTTGCATATCTCAACATATCTTTCAAGACAAGCCGTATATTCAGTACTGCTGCGGGTGTTCCTACAGTTCTCCAGAAGGCAAACTGATGTTCCCTAAGGTCGGCTTCTACCAGCTTTTCTCTTCTTTTGGAAATAACCATAACATAAAATTGATGTTTTCGAAATATTCACACCTCTCAGCACCTGCAACTTTTTAAGCCTGATGATATTTCACCGTTCTCAAATATCTTGCTCGCCTTGTGGAATAGTTCTGTCATGGCTGGCCCACCAACCAGTGAGTCTAAGTAGCACACAACCAATGTTTTGTGTCTTACAATAAGGGTTGATTCTTCGAATAACATCGCTGTGGTTTGTCATTCGGCGGGTAGCTTCCAGTGGTGACACACTTTTCCTCGTAAATTGGTAATATGCACTGGTTGCTGTCTCCTGCCCCTTAATTCCTACCTTCAACGTGCCACAGATGCCCAGAATTTTAATAATAGTAATAAAATGTATAAAAATATTTTAATATAAACAATAATAATTTGTTCAGGTCGTAGCTTACTACGTCGATTAACTGTAACTTCTTAGAAACTGCAGTTGAGAGAAATACAGCATTTGAAAGGAATTCGTCCAAAAATAAGTAAAAGAAGTAAGTGGCTCAAGGCACTGACTTGAGAAGTATAACAACTTTAGCAGTGTTAATATTTACACGATACAAAATCTGAGTGCTTCCACCATTTCCAGTATTTCACGTAGCCCTACGACTGAAAACATAACTTTACAGGTAACGGCAATATGAGCATGGATGTAAGGGGAACGTTCTTTCATTTATTCCTTTTCACCTATTTTCGGACAGTGTATCTTTCTGTCAGTCATTACTTAATGAAGGTTCTTCCTCTTTCTGTGTTCCTCACTGAATTCCTGTAGTGTGCCCATCCTCGTTGTCGACACTCGAACCATTTCTGGTTTGTTGTTGGCAGCAAGAGCTGTGAGGTCGTGAATGGTAGGCCGCACTCAAGAAATTGAGAAGTACTGTGCTTGTATCACAGTGCGTAATTTCTAGGCTTCCTTGTCATTTTCGAGGGCCTTCGTTGTTTTGCTTATTTATTCTCCGGAAGTTAAAAATGGTTCACATGGCTCTGAGCACTATGGGACGTAACTTCTAAGGTCATCAGTACCCTAGAACTTAGAACTAATTAAACCTAACTAACCTAAGGACATCACACACATCCATGCGACCGTAGTGGTCGCGCGGTTCCAGACTGTAGCGCCTAGAACCGATCGGCCACCCCGACCGGCTCTCCGGAAGTTAGCTGAGAAATTTAGAGATCGATGTATGTAAAATATAAACGTTTTTACTAAAAAGTTCTTTTCGGGTGCGGTGTTATGATATCCGTCATTGGATCAGCTGCGGAGCCTATGGCTGTTACTGTGATAGCGGACTTTCGCAGCTATGTATAGGTACACTAACGATTAGTCTCCTTTCTCGCTGTGTAGCACAGCATGCTGTGGTGTACGCATGTTAGTAAGAATTACGAGGGCAGTTCAATAAGTAATGCAACACATTCTTTTTCTCGGCCAATTTTGGTTGAAAAAACCGGAAATTTCTTGTGGAATATTTTCAAACATTCCCGCTTCGTCTCGTATAGTTTCATTGACTTCCGACAGGTGGCAGCGCTGTACGGAGCTGTTAAAATGGCGTCTGTAACGGATGTGCGTTGCAAACAACGGGCAGTGATCGAGTTTCTTTTGGCGGAAAACCAGGGCATCTCAGATATTCATAGGCGCTTGCAGAATGTCTACGGTGATCTGGCAGTGGACAAAAGCACGGTTAGTCGTTGGGCAAAGCGTGTGTGATCATCGCCGCAAGGTCAAGCAAGACTGTCTGATCTCCCGCGTGCGGGCCGGCCGTGCACAGCTGTGTGACTCGTGCAATGGCGGAGCGTGCGAACACACTCGTTCGAGATGATCGACGGATCACCATCAAACAACTCGGTGCTCAAATTGACATCTCTGTTGGTAGTGCTGTCACAATTGTTCACCAGTTGGGATATTCAAAGGTTTGTTCCCGCTGGGTCCCTCGTTGTCTAACCGAACACCATAAAGAGCAAAGGAGAACCATCTGTGCGGAATTGCTTGCTCGTCATGTGGCTGAGGGTGACAATTTCTTGTCAAAGATTGTTACAGGCGATGAAACATGGGTTCATCACTTCGAACCTGAAACAAAACGGCAATCAATGGAGTGGCGCCACACCCACTCCCCTACCAAGAAAAAGTTTAAAGCCATACCCTCAGCCGGTAAAGTCACGGTTACAGTCTTCTGGGACGCTGAAGGGGTTATTCTGTTCGATGTCCTTCCCCATGGTCAAACGATCAACTCTGAAGTGTATTGCGCTACTCTTCAGAAATTGAAGAAACGACTTCAGCGTGTTCGTAGGCACAAAAATCTGAACGAACTTCTCCTTCTTCATGACAACGCAAGACCTCACACAAGTCTTCGCACCCGAGAGGAGCTCACAAAACTTCAGTGGACTGTTCTTCCTCATGCACCCTACAGCCCCGATCTCGCACCGTCGGATTTCCATATGTTTGGCCCAATGAAGGACGCAATCCGTGGGAGGCACTACGCGGATGATGAAGAAGTTATTGATGCAGTACGACGTTGGCTCCGACATCGACCAGTGGAGTGGTACCGTGCAGGCATACAGGCCCTCATTTCAAGGTGGCGTAAGGCCGTAGCATTGAATGGAGATTACGTTGAAAAATAGTGTTGTGTAGCTAAAAGATTGGGGAATAACCTGGTGTATTTCAATGCTGAATAAAACAACCCCTGTTTCAGAAAAAAAATGTGTTGCATTACTTATTGAACTGCCCTCGTAGTTTCGATACACGTTGAAAAAACTGCAACCGGTCACGTTTTTATGATAATTTTGCCTTCACAAGTCAAGCTGATTTGTCCGTCTTCAGACGAGATCTAGATTAGGGTGATACGTGACAGTTTGGTTGTGAGTTCGCAAAGCCAACGAATATGAAAGCAAAGAACTACTCTAAGTGTCTTGGGCTCTGCAGAAATGTCATTACATTCCGTCTCTGCGGAACCTTCATCAACCAATGCCTGCGGGTTACGCGCGCACGGCCAAAACTGGAATCGATTCCTAGAGCCGTATTGACGAACTAAAGAGTATACACAAGACGGATGATCCAGTTTACGACGCGTCTGTGCCTCATTATACTGAATTGCACGGACAAAGCAGGTTTACCTGTACCATCAAAACACAGGTGGTTCTACATAGCTATTTCTTATGGTCCAGAGGATATTGAGAAAGAGGTTTCTAATCTAAAAAAAAAAAAAGATAGAGAGAGAGAATAAATATAAAACACGAGTTACACGCTGGACTCAATAGATGTAGTTGAAAAACAGATTATTAGAGAAGTAATGGGTGCAATATACAGGGTGATTCAAAAAGAATACCACAACTTTAAAAACGTGTATTTAATGAAAGAAACATAATATAACCTTCTGTTGTACATCATTACAAAGAGTATTTAAAAAGGTTTTTTTTTCACTCAAAAACAAGTTCAGAGATGTTCAATATGGCCCCCTCCAGACACTCGAGCAATATCAACCCGATACTCCAACTCGTTCCACACTCTCTGTAGCATATCAGGCGTAACAGTTTGGATAGCTGCTGTTATTCCTCGTTTCAAATCATCAATGGTGGCTGGGAGAGGTGGCCGAAACACCACATCCTTAACATACCCCCATAAGAAAAAATCGCAGGGGGTAAGATCAGGGCTTCTTGGAGGCCAGTGATGAAGTGCTCTGTCACGGGCTGCCTGGCGGCCGATCCATCGCCTCGGGTAGTTGACGTTCAGGTAGTTACGGACAGATAAGTGCCAATGTGGTGGCGCTCCATCCTGCTGAAATATGAATTGTTGTGCTTCTTGTTCGAGCTGAGGGAACAGCCAATTCTCTAACATCTCCAGATACTGTAGTCCAGTTACAGTAGCACCTTCGAAGAAAAAGGGACCGAAAACTTTATTGGCTGAAATGGCACAGAAAACGTTCACCTTAGGCAAGTCGCGTTCTTACTGAGTTGTTTCCCGCAGATTCTCAGTGCCCCATATACAGACATTGTGACGGTTGACTTTCCCGTTAGTGTGGAAAGTTCACTTCTGCCGTACTCAATAACACACAAAAAGCTTTCTGTTGAGCGGTCGCCATCTTAGCATCAACTGACGCGCCTCAAGCGAACAAATGTACAACTAAATGAAACTTTATAGCTCCCTTAATTCGCCGACAGATAGTGCTTAGCTCTGCCTTTTGTCGTTGCAGAGTTTTAAATTCCTAAAGTTGTGGTATTCTTTTTGAATCACCCTGTACAGTATCGGTTGTTGGAAGATCTACGAAGATTTTTCTTTGTATACCCTTATCGAAGGAATTGGAACAAGGAAACAGATATTCCCGTCTTTCTGGAGAAAGAAGTCGACAATAGCATGGATTACATTAATAAGAAAAGAACTCGAAAGAAATGTCAAGTAATCCAAAGTAATAGAAAGAAAAATTTTGAAGAATAAAATACCGGGTGATTCAAAAAGAAAAAATTGTTTATTGCAGACAAACTATAAAAGATAAAAAACATTGCGCATGTCACTGGATGGAGGAAGGTTCAAAGTTTTGACAAAGCTGCGTGGTTGTTTGAAGTAATACCACAAGAGAAATCGTTTTCTGTGTTGAAATTTGCGCGAAGAAAATCCATTGTTAAAGTGCAACATGCATTCCGCCGTCGATTCAGCAAGATACCGCCTTGCACAAAGAGATTTATGACTGGGATTCAAAATTCTTAGAAGTTGGGGTGCAAAACGAAGAGCACTCGTCGCCCACGCACACACGTTTGATGAAAATGAAAATGTGGAGCGTATCTGAGTTGCGTTCTTAAAGAACCCTCGGAAGTCCACTAGACGGACAGACGAGGAACTTCAAATTCGTCGAACAATCAAACAACAGAGTGGCGTGTTCTGGAACGAGGCATGCATATGAAACCTCACTCTCACCCTGAGGTGTGGTGTTCCCTAACACCACCATCCCATAACATGTATTGGAAGAGGTGGACAAGATCCTGCAAGAATGGGACCGACGACTGAAGGGAATCGTTCAACGTGACAGAAGTGCACCTCTTCCGCAAATTGCTGCAGATTTCAGTAATAGGCCATCAACAAGTGTCAGCGTGCTAACCATTCAACGAAACATTATTGATACGGGCTTTCGGAGCCGAAGGCCCACTCGTGTACCCTTGATGATTGCACGATACAAAGCTTTACGCTTCGTCTGGGCCCGTCAACACCGACGTTGGACTGTTGATGGCTAGTAACATGTTGCCTGGCCGGACAGTTCCTGTTTCAAATTGTGTCAAGCGGATGGACGTGTACAGGTATGGAGACAACCTCATGAATCCATGGTCCCTGCATGTCAACAAGGGACTGTTAAAGCTGGTGGAGGCTCTGTAACGGTGTGTGTGTGTGTGTGTGTGTGTGTGTGTGTGTGTGTGTGTGTGTGTGTGTGTGTGTGTGAGTGAGTGGGGGGGGGGGTGCAGTTGGAGTGATAAGGGGCCCCTAACACGTCTAGATACGACTCTGACAGGCGACACGTACGTAAGCATCCTTTCTGATCACCTGCATCCAGTCATGTCCATTGTGCATTCCGTTGGACTTGTGTAATTCCAGCAAAACAGTGTGCAACACCCCATACGTCTAGAATTGCTACAGAGTGGCTCTAGGAACACAATTCTGAGTTTAAACACTTCCGCTGCCCACCTAACTCCCCACACATGAACATTAACGAGCACATACGGAAGGTCTTTCAACATGCTGTTCAGAAGAGATCTCCATCCCTCGTACTCTTACGAATTTATGGACAACGCAGCAGGATTCACGGTGTCAATTCCCTCCAGTACTACTTCAGACATTAGTAGAGTCCATGCCACGTCTTGTTGCGGCGCTTCTGCGTGCTCGCGGGGCACTAAACGATAATAGGTAGGTGTACCAGTTTCTTTGCCTCTTCAGTGTAGAAGAAAATAGTAAGACAACATGGGGAGATCATCTTTGGTCAGTAGGAAGATAGAAGAATAAAAATCACGAACAATTGCAAATAACGCGGGTGTGACTAAACTTCACTGAGCAGTTTATCTGATCTGTTTCTTCTACAGCTCACAAGATTATATCACACCGCCGCCTCGTGGCTTCTGTTTCCAACCGCAGACGAGTGGCGGCCGCAATGGCATACGGTCCAGGGTAGTCGAGTAAGGTGCGCATGCGCACGGAAGCACGCAGGTGCGGCGTGTCGCCGCGCTGCCGCGGAGAAAGTGGGCTCGTCCTTTCTCTTGGCAGGCGGGCGGCCGGCTGCCGGCCGGCCGGCTATTTCGGCCGCGTGTGGCCCGTGTGCTGGAGTGCGGGATCTCGGCGCCTCGTCAGCCAGTCATCCCGGCGGGCCACGCCCACGCTGCGCGGCGCCAGCAGCCAGGCGCCTGCGCAGGGCAGAGCGGCGAGGCACGTGAAGGAACGCGCTCCAGCTTGATTGCTTTCTACCCATACGGATTTCACCTCACCTCAACGTGCGTGCCGTCATGTCCTCCATTTTTCGCAACACTTCACAACCACTCCAAGCTTATCAAAAACTACACTATCTGATAAAAAGAACCCGGACACCTGTTATTGGATATCATTAGATTGGCGTAGAGATTTTGTTTGGCATGTTGCTATTCCGGTAGCGATGGGTTAGTTTATCGATTGTCATTTTTTACACTACTGGCCATTAAAATTGCTATACCACTATGACGTGCTACAGACGCGAAACTTAACCGACAGGAAGAAGATGCTGTGATATGCAAATGATTAGCTTTTCAGAGCATTCACACAAGGTTGGCGCCGGTGGTGACACCTACAACGTCCTGACATGAGGGAAGATTCCAACCGATTTCTCATACACAAACAGCAGTTGACCGGCGTTGCCTGGTGAAACGTTGTCCTGATGCCTCGTGTAAGGAGCAGAAATGCGTACCATCACATTTGCGACTTTGATAAAGGTCGGATTGTAGCCTATCGCGATTTCGTTTATCGTATCGCGACATTGCTGCTCGCGTGGGTCGAGATCCAATGACTGTTAGCAGAATATGGAATCGGTGGGTGCAGGAGGGTAATACGGAACGCCGTGCTGGATCCCAACGGCCTCGTATAACTAGCGGTCGAGATGACAGGCATCTTATCCGCATGGCTGTAACGGATCGTGCAGCCACGTCTCGATCCCTGGGTCAACAGATGGGGACGTTTGCAAGACAACAATCTGCACGAACAGTTCGACGACGTTTGCAGCAGCATGGACTATCAGCTCGGAGATCGTGGCTGCGGTTACCCTTGACGTTGCATCACAGACAGTAGCGCCTGCGATGGTGTACTCAACGACGAACCTAGATGCACAAATGGCGAAACGTCATTTTTTCGGATGAATCCAGGTTCTGTTTATGATGGTCGCATGCGTGTTTGGCGACATCGCGGTGAACGCACATTGGAAGCGTGTATTCGTCATCGCCATACTGGCGTATCACCCGGCGTGATGGTATGGGGTGCCACTGGTTACACGTCTCGGTCACCTCTTGTTCGCATCCACGGCACATCGAACAGTGGACGTTACATTTAAGATGTGTTACGACCCGTGGCTCTACCCTTCTTTCGATTCCTGCGAAACCCTACATTTCAGCAGGATAATGCACGACCACGTGTTGCAGGTCCTTTACGGGCCTTTCTGGATACGGAAAATGTTCGCCTGCTGCCCTGGCCAGCACATTCTCCTGATCTCTCACCAATGAAAACGACTGGTCAATGGTGGCCGAGCAACTGGCTCGTCACGATACGCCAGTCACTAATCTTGATGAACTGTGGTATCGTGTCGAAGCTGCATGGGCAGCTGTACCTGCAGACGCTATCCAAGCTCTGTTTGACTCAATGTCCAGGCGAAACAAGGCCGTTATCACGGCCAGAGGTGGTTGTTCTGGGTACTGATTTCTCAGGATCTATGCACCCAATTTGTGTGAAAATGTAATCACATATCATTTCTAGGATAATATATTTCTCCAATGAATACTCATTTATCATCTGCATTTCTTCTTGGTGTAGCAATTTTAATGGCCAGTAGTGTAATTGTAGTTCACTGATGCTATCTGGGTTTAACTATTGTCAATTGGAGATAGTAAGTAGAGCCGTGGACGCTAGAAAATTGAGTGCCAAGTGGAGAAACAGCAACATTTTCGACAATTTCCGCTGTTTGACTTCAGCAGAATGATGACAGCACCGTAGGCAGCCAGAAACATTTGCACCGGGTATGGCGATAATCCCACTGGTCAGAGCACAGTAAGGAAATGATTATCTCCTTTGAAGAAGGATCGTTCTGACGTAAGCGATTCTCCACGTTCAGGAAAACCTTCAGTGTTTGATGATGATCATTTAAACGCATTAATCCACAATGATCCACGTCAGTGTACTCGAGAACTGGCAAATGTGATGAACTGTGATGATTCTACCATCGTACGGCATTTCCAAGCAGCGGCGAAGGTTCAAAAATCGGCTGTATGATTACCGCATGCTCTTAGCTAAAGTCACAAAAATGAGTGGGTGGACAGACCTACATCTCTGCTTGCTCGTCATCAATTGGCTCGCTAACCACACCGACCATTCCTGTCCTGTATCGTTATTGGTGACGAAAGATGCTGTGTTTATGCTAAAATAAGGAAACGAAAAGACTGGTTGCGCTCAAACAAAGTAGCAACTCCCGTACAAACACTTGAGTGCGTCTACAAAAGATAAGGTTACGCATCTGGTGGAACAGAGACGGTGTGGTGTACTATGGAATGATCCCCTGAGGTGTACTCATCACTGATGACATTTATTGTCAACAGTTGAGACGTCATGCAGACGGAATGCAAGAACAACGACCAGGAAGACTGCGTGAAGTGATGCTACTCCACGATAATGCACGCCTGTATTTTGCTAGACTGACGAAAAAAAACCTTGTACTGGAATTGAGTGGGTAGGTCATTCCGCACCTGACCTTATGCATCTTGTGCACTTAGATTTTTTACTTTTCCGGCTCTCTGCCGAACAACCTTCTAAGACCTTCCTTTCTGAAAGAAATTGCGCTCCGAACACAGCTCGACGAATTCTTAGCCTCAAAATCAAGTGACTTCTATAGTAGCGGAAACGAAAAGTGCATTGGCAGACAGTTGTAAATAGTGAAGGAGAATATACTATTGATGACTAAAGTTTCTATGATGTGTGTCTGTTCTGTTTATTAAGCTTATGGAGAAACTCTACGAACTTATGCACAAACCCAGTAGTGAGGGGTGTGTCCACCTATCGCCTTTGGCATGTCGACTCTGTTGGGGACACTTTCAGTGATGTGGCTGAATATCTGTGGGGGTATGGTAACCCGTTCTTATCCAAGAGCCAAAACAGAAGAAGATATATTCGTTGGACGCTGGGGTATGGAGCGAAATTGAAGTTGTAATTCATCCCAAAGATGTTCCATTGAGTTGGGAATTTGACCAGGCCAGTCCATTTCACGATTGTTACTGCCCACAAACCATGGTATTTAGAAATTTGTGGGAAGGTGTTAAAATGGGACCAAACTGCTGAGGTCATCGGTCCATAAGCCTACACACTACTTAAACTAACTTACACTAACTTACGCTATGGACAACACACACACGCACACGCCAGAGGTAAGACTCGAACCTCCGTCGGGGGGAGCCGCACGGACCGTGACAAGGGCCCTAGACCGCGCGGCCACAAACCATGGTCACACATATCTTAATTTATGACAGGGTGCAGTGTCATGCTGACACAGTCATTGTCTCTGAGCTGTTCCTCTACTGTACGCAGTAGACAGTGCTATAAAATGTGTTTATACTCTACCGTATTTAGCGTTTTCGTAAACACAGCAAGGGGACCACACCCGAACCAAATACCTTAACACTGCCTCCTCTGAACGTCGCTGTTGGCACCACACATGTGGACAGGTAACTTTCTTCAGGGATTCACCAAATACATATCCTTTCATAGGATTGCCACAGATTATAGCATGATTCATCAGAATAAACCACTCGTTTACAGTCTGGTGTCGCTCTTTACACAAGTTCAAGCGTCAGTTAGCACTGGCTACAGAAATGTGTGGGTTATGACGAGCTGCTCCACCATTCTTTTTAACTCCCTGCGCACAGTCATTGTGCTAGGCGGACGGCTAGTGGTACTCTGGAACTCAGGAGTGATTGACTCCGCTGATTTCATAGTATTTTTAACAACCACTCTACGCAATGCTGGGCGTTCCCTGTCCCTCAGTACATGATATCTGCCTGGTATTGAGTTACCTGTAGTTGTTCCTTCGCGTTTCCACGTCAGTCACGTCACCAACAATCGACATCGGCAGTTTTACAACGGCTGAAATGTCGCTGGTGGATTTATTGCTCAGGTGACATCCAATGACTAGTCCACATTCGAAGCTCTGCTCGCCGACCCATTCTGCTGTTACTGCCACTCCACTAACAACACAGTACCCTACATCTACATCTACGTGATTACTCTGCTATTCACAGTTGTCTGGCAGAGGGTTCAATGAACCACCTTCAAGGTGTCTCTACCGTTCCACTCTCGAACGGCACGCAGAAAAACGAGCACTTAAATTTTTATGTGCGAGCCCTGATTCCACTTATTTTATCGTGATGATAATTTCTCCCTATGTAGGTAGGTGCCAACGATATGTTTTCGTAATCATAGGTGATTGAAATTTTATGAGAGGATCCCATCGCAACGAAAAATGCCTTTGTTTTAATGATTGCCACTCCAATTCACGTATCATGTCTGTGGCACTATCTCCCCTATTTCGCGATAGTACAAAACGAGTCGCCCTTCTTTGAACTTTTTTTCGATGTCATCCATCAGTCCTACCTGATGCTGATGCCACACCGCACAGCAGTACTCCAGAATAGGGCAGACAAGCGTGGTGAGACTCTTCGTCTCCTTCTACGGTATTCTGTAGGATCCGTCTCTCCTGATGTCTACTGATAAATTTTGAATTGCGTATGACTGTCAGCGCACTTTCGATCGGATACTATAAATACAGTTGAGTAAAATACACAAACTGATGAGATACTCTTAAATCATTACGATATTTTCCGTTGTAACGAAAGGTGTTCTAATTATATTCACCATCTCAAATATCTCCTTGTGCAGAAGCAAAATGAGAAAAATGAGTCAAGCAGATGTTGTCTGGCTGCAATAGGCGGTCTAACCACCATAACTGCATTTCTTGTGATTTTGTTCGTTACGAAAATATGAAAGCAATATTTCTTTCTTAAAATAGTGCCCTATATTTTTTATCAGTATTTCACTACTTCTCCACAAGACCGATCCAAAAACGAATCACAATGTACCATTCAAGAAAACGTGACGTTAAGACGTAACACAAGATCGACTTTGACTCTCGTGTACTAACGCGAAATGCAGGGGTAACGTGACTCGTCGACTCGCGGACGTTCAAATGGCTCTGAGCACTACGCGACTTAACTTCTGAGGTCATCAGTCGCCTAGAACTTAGAACTAATTAAACCTAACTAATCTAAGGACATCACACACATCCATGCCCCAGGCAGGATTCGAACCTGCGACCGTAGCGGTCGCCCGGTTCCAGACTGCAGCGCCTAGAACCGTACGGCCACTCCGGCCGGCCTCGCGGACGTGCTGGGGTTGCTAGTCGACAAATGGGAACAAGAGTTAAATGTACAGCAGTCATTCAGTCAACCATCCTCAATTGAAGACTTATGAGAGTACAGTGTCCAACATCGAAGAGAAGGTAGGAATGCAATTATCTCTGGAGAATGTAAGTTAGCAGAACAGTAATTGCATTAATGTTTGCTTTGTTTACTGTTAACTCTAGCTTGTTATGAGTTAGTGGTAGTACAAGAGGATCAAAGTAATTTTTGTGTTACGTTTATTAAAACGTCATGTTTACTTGATCGATAACCTACAATAGGTTTTTGAACAGGTCTTGAGGAGAAGTGCATTACCAGAAGTACATAGTCTGCTACCTAAAAAAGACGTACTGCTGGCCAAATATTCCTGGCATAAAAACTTATAAGAAAGGCAATTGTAGGTATTTTGATTTGAGAGATCCTTGGTCTCCGGTGATTCGTTACATGCTGATTCCACTCCGTCTGATACATCATCCCAATTTACCTAAACTGAACTGAAAATACCAGCACAGGAGTCCAAATGTCAACGATATTCCCAGGGTGTCTTGTTCGGTAACAACCATGTTCCATTCACTCCTGGTACTTAGTGTGACAACAATAATGCCCACTTTAACCTTTACTCTCAACCTTGCATTCAGTAATGCTCCATTCTGTCCTGTGTTTGTTCTTCAGGCAGCGTCAGTTGACGCCAACAACAACAACAACAACAACGATGCACAGCAATATGGATAGGTCTCCAGATGAAGGATTGACCGTTATGGACGGCGGGCCGTTTTTCACTGAATGCAGTGGAAGAGTGGTTCGGCGAAGCTATGTTTAGCGACGGCAACCGCATCAAAATATTTTCGTATTCTTCTGAGATTCGTTGCATTATTCTCTGTTTTGTTGTTGTACGTTTTTGTAGTTGCATGTTAGAGCCTTTTTCAATGTTTTCAAGGTATTTTCATGGAAATGAAGGTAACTAGGATAACAGACGGAATTAATGGTAACTGCATTATTACTCTGTAACGAACCGCCAGATACCACGGGATTCTGATATCAAAAGACTAAGAAAATGTCTCCGACCAACCTCAAAAATGTTGTTTGTGGAGTTACCCGTTAATACACGTTACTATTCTGCGTCTGGGTGGCTGTGAACGTTTTAGATTGTGAATGTCAGCCAAGAAGTAACTACATAGTTCCTACGTGAAAACCCGTCTTCTTGAAGTTAGGTTGACTTTGTCCTACAATATTAGTAAAATGAATACTAGGCATGAAAGCCACGAACGTAGGTTTGTTATTCATGTTAACTGATATGGGAAACTGTCTAAAGCAACGCCCAGGTCGGGCTGATTGTTATAAACCATTATTTGGGGTCACCTAGTGCCAAACACTGCATTCGTCATCGTCGTAGTCGTCGTCGACGTCATCATATCATTATAATTAGCAGCAACACCGGTAGCAGAAGTAATTTCACAGCACCAGTGTCTGGCTCATCCAGTCGCCTGGCTAAACTTCTACCCTGAAGCACGTCTGTAAACCTTCTTTTCGAAAAATGGCTTCTGTACTTAATTTCAAAGGAAAATATCCACTTGTGCTGCGTGGACTATTGTTAAACTGTTTCTTTAACCCACAATGAACATGTGTTGCTATGGAAGTACACTCATTTTGGCTTCTGAAGAATAATGGAACTAGATTCGAGCCGTAGTCCAAACGTCTAGACTTAGGTTTTTTACGATTTCTCGAAATCTCTACAAACAAATGACAGACTGGCACTTTTAAAGTGGCCACAGTCGGTTTCCTACTTTCGTCTTAGTGAAACGGAGTTAGTGGTTATAGTGATCTTTATATTAAGGGGACGTTAAATACCTTCGTTCCCTCTTTCTCCATAAATAAAAGACTTTTTTCCTTCTTTTTTCTTTTCTTTCGTCGCTCTCGGTAACGGTCCTTAACTGGCAAAATCTCGGGGGGAGGAATTGTATTTCACCATGCAGAATGTATTGTGTCTAATTTCAGCTACATTCGCGTAGACAAACCGTAGATAAGTACCTCTTTAATTACGTTTCCATGTCACTGTCTTTAGATGCAAAGTTACCGGTACCATACGAGACATAGTCGCAGCAGTTACCAATAATTTATATTGAACCGAGTTAGCTTAAGTATTGTGTCGAAATACCAAATAAGCGAACAAAAATGAGTGCATATTTTTCGTCGACCATTTCATACTGAGATAATGATTCTCCTCCGATCCTCATAACAAGTGCATGGTTAGCTTCCATTCTTGATCCTTACCTAAGATTCAGTATAAGATGTACAATATCGCGTGTTTCTGTACTTTATCAACTCCTCATATTAATCTTACATTGTGATTGTTCATTTCATCATCCATTTCAGCATAAAATGAAATTCTTCCAGCGCTTTACCAAACGCTTTGGGAACATTAAAAATGACTTCGTTCGATGAAAATAAGTAAGCAACCGTAGAATTCTGCGAAGCACTATTGCTTGTGGTAACAAGGTACCCCCAAGCACAAGCTACCGCAACAACAGAACTTCAGATCCTTTTCCAAGAATCTCTTCAGATTACAAACCCTCGGTTACTTCTTTTGCGGTCATGTGAATCCCAGAGCTATTACTTAAGGAATTCTTGTAATCGAACAGAACAAGCAAATGTGTTAGGACAGCGTGCCATGCCTCAAGCGACTCGTCAATACTTCAGTCTTCAGTGGGTGTAGTAGCAGCAGATCGGATGACGTTGTATTCGACTTCCAGAGAAGTCTGGCGAAAGAACTGGCAGTCTTTTTTACTTTGTTCAAACTATTGCAAGAAACTTATAGTTCTACAGCATGAAGTGTTAATTAGAATAGCCTGATCTGAATTTGAAGGCCAGTTTTACAGTCACCGCACCACGTTTTATCAACTGCTAGTGTACATAATGCCATTGCGAAGCTTGCCGTTAGTATAGCCGAATTGTGATACTATCACTTACAGGGAAAATGTGTCATACGTACTGTAGGTATCCGGAAGATTCCATTAAAGAGGGAGGACTGAGACGAATCGAGATATATGTATTCGAAGATAATGTTGTAGAATGCGTAGGCCATTAAACTTGCGTGCACTCCATTAGTAAATACAATCGTTTAGAATGTCCCATATTGTGCTGTAATACGTGATTACCTACTTCGTTGAAATTAATAGCATTTGTTGTATGAATATAATATTTTTTGTTCTGAGTGCCGGTGTTCATTTAAATTATTATTGTTTAAGGACAAATAAATGTATTCCTCTAATTTTCCGTTTGCTCGAGATTATTAGTAAATAAGTAGGAAAAAAATAGGGTCGGACTGTCATATGAAATAATATCATCTTTATAGTAATAGATTTGCTACAAAATAACCCCTTCGACTATGTCACGTTTTTATTTCTATTTATTTCATGCACGACGCGTTTCGGTAAATAATTCCCATTTTTATGTGCGTTTTCGTGTATTGTGCTATTTTATGCGTGTGGTTTTGTAGGTGCTGCATTGTTCTTTCGGCTTTAGTGATATATTGCCACGAGCGAAGGTGAGGTGCCGCAGTGTAGCCCAGTGATTAGCGTTGGTGGCTGGTGTGCTGTGAGCAGCCAGTTAAAACCCAACCACCGGCAGTTACTCGTTTTTTAGTATTTATCATTTCTGGCAGACTGTTGAAATACCTTATGTTTTTAATATTTTTAATTCTGGAATATTCGATGTGTACGTAAATAACAGCATTCTGGAATAATCGATGTCGGTATAAGTAGTAGGAGTTGAGTTCTGTTCTCGATTACTGTACGTTCGTGTTCTAAGTGTTGTGCTTCTTTAACAACCCTACTTTCAGGTTTGTCTTGATTGTGATTATGACGTGACGATACATAAACACACGCAATTGTTTTAGTTAATGATCAGCCTTTATATACTGTTACTTGCAAAAAACTTTTACTTACTGTTTTCTAGTACGCCATTTACGCTGAAGCTTTCACGTACCAAACAACACTCACACAGATTCCAATCAACAGTACACGTTGAAGACAGCAAACCTACGAAAACAAAAAAAGAAAATCACTAATATTTTTACATGCAGTCAGCGAAGATAACGCTGTAGATCGTTTATACAGGGTGTTACAAAAAGGTACGACCAAACTTTCAGGAAACATTCCTCACACACAAGGAAAGAAAATATGTTATGTGGACATGTGTCCGGAAACGCTTACTTTCCTCGTTAGAGCTCATTTTATTACTACTCTTCAAATCACATTAATCATGGAATGGAAACACACAGGAACAGAACGTACCAGCGTGACTTCAAACACTTTGTTACAGGAAATGTTCAAAATGTCCTCCGTTAGCGAGGATACATGCATCCACCCTCCGTCGCATGGAATCCCTGATGCGCTGATGCAGCCCTGGAGAATGGCGTATTGTATCACAGGCGTCCACAATACGAGCACGAAGAGTCTCTACATTAGGTACTGGGGGTGCGTAGACAAGAGCTTTCAGATGCCCCCATGAATGAAAGTCAAGACGGTTGAGGTCAGGAGAGCGTGGAGGCCGTGGAATTGGTCCGCCTCTACCAATCCATCGGTCACCGAACCTGTTGTTGAGAAGCGTACGAACACTTCGACTGAAATGTGCAGGAGTTCCATCGCGCATGAACCACATGTTGTGTCGTACTTGTAAAGGCACATGTTCTAGCAGCACAGGTAGAGTATCCCGAATGAAATCATGATAACGTGCTCCATTGAGCGTAGGTGGACGAAATTAAAATGAGCTCTAACATGGAAATTAAGCGTTTCCGGACACATGTCCACATAACATATTTTCTTTATTTGTGTGTGAGGAATGTTTTCTGAAAGTTTGGCCGTACCTTTTTGTATCACCCTGTAGTACAGTATGCTATTCTTCCGTGCCTAAGCTATTTTTCTCGTGTAATCTTTGTCATTATTTGTTTGTAAATTATTTACAAAGATACTTATTTCTGCGTAACACTATCCGCTTATTTAACGATATCTTCGAAGAATTTGAAGATATTCACCGATTCAGTTCCAAGTTTTTCGTTTAATATTTTCTATTCACATTTTTTATGATGTGAATATATCTCCAGTTCTTCCAACAGATCCATTTTACGATCTCTCTGTAGTCGATGGAGTACTTTCAAATTTTGCTATGCATTTACAAGTTGATTCCTGCGTTTTGTATGTATGTGGTTATAGCTGATGCTGCGTGTTTAGGTTCTTATTTCCTTTTTGTACCTGGTGTGGAAATCTCGGGCTGTTTGCCCTAAGAGTATTTCTGTGGTGTTGTTTTGCATATTCCAGAAGATGAATATGGGTCATGGTTGCATTTCATGTTACGTATTACTTCATCTTACAGTTTATTAGAACTAGAGTAACCAATTTTTATCTTGTGCTTTCTTGAAGATTTTGCAATCTTTCCTGATGTATTGTCAATTTTGGAATGCTAGATATACATTTGGTTTTTCTTCTTCTTGTGTGGTTTGGACCTTTCATTCCTTCACCAAATACTGAGTCAGCCGTGAACGGAAGTCCAGGTAAATAATACTGTTGTCTCGTTCGTGTTCCACTGTAAGTTTAACTCTTTATGTAGACTATTGAGGCAGTTTAAAAAGTCTGTTATGTCTTTGACATCCACTTTTAGTACCAGTATCGAGTTATTTTCACATCCTATAAAATACAATTTGCTTTAGGCAGCTTTTTGGCTATTAGTTTTTTGCAGCACACATAAAATGGTATAATACACGAATAACGCACTTGAAAATAGGAAATTTCCGAAAAAGCCTCGTCATGTAATAAGTAAAAGATAATCTTAACTGGCAGCGGAGAGTTATTTTTTAATGAAACCCAGTGTTTTTACAGTCGCAGGCCTTCGCCAACCATTTACAACCTACAAAATAAAAAAAACCAACTTTTTAGTAAAATGCAAATTATAGAGTTCAAAATCGTGACATTTTCGTAAACCGTTTGTACAAATAGCTCTGTAACACAAATGAGTGTCTCATTTACTGTTTATATGGCAGGTTATGAAGATGTTATGACGTAGGTATCGTAGGAGCATCAAATTAATACCTACATAACCACAGGGATTATTCATGCTTACTGAGAGTCAAAAGCACGTGGTGTGAATGCTTTGCTAAAAACTTTTCTTTGAATTTTTCGGCTAGTGGGCAACAGCTTGTAACTTCGCTTAAAGAAATGTTTTGGCATTGGTGAATGGGTACTATGGTACTGTGGTTCTCAGGAATCAGTGTCAACTTTCGTCTGGAACTATTTAAAAAGACAGCAGGAATGTTGGTTGAAGATGCTTCAACAGGATTCGAAACACTTTCTTCTAGATTGCAAGTCCACAACTTAATCACTAAGGCACTGGAAAGGTCTAGCTTTGAGTACATCCAAAAACTCGTTTGAAGTAAAGCACATAAACAGTGAAACCTGAATCAAAATATTTCAAGTGTAATGTCATTGACGACGACAATGACGGCACATTTCCTTTTTTTGTGTCACATATAAACGCGAATTGCATGTAACACGTCTCTCATTTACTACATTCCGAGAACTGGAACCATTTCATTGAAAGAGCTGATCATTTCTTAGGACCCTAACATGAGAGCGGCATATAAAGCACACTGAACATTCATAAACTTGTTATTAGCATGTATTACCAGTGAGCCGCATCGCGCATAAATACAGGAAGAACATTGCGAACATAGAAATCAGGTTTCGCCACTTGCTTATTTCCTTTTCCTTCGGCGCTTTCATTTCCGCAGCGTTTCTCCAATATGACATTAGAGCTATTGCCACACATTATACAACACGCTCAATCAAGAGTAACTGCTGCTTGCAAATTAATTGCCAGGAATGTTCGGAGCTCCCACGAAACCTATATGGTGGAGAAGAGAGGGGCTACTCTTTATGTGGTTGCTTTAATGAGCGATGGCGTCACATAAACATAAACAAACAGTTCATGGGGAAGCACAGACACGCATATATGTTGTACACATCAGCGGACGAGTGAGTTTCCTTGCTTGTAGGAATTCAGCGCCATCCATTACGTCGTAATTGGTGTACTCGCATGTATAGCTGTGTACTACAGATGACTGTTTTTATCACTGATGGACGTAGTATCCTGCAGGAGAGATACAAACTGATGCAAGCTCGCAGCTTCCTACAGGTGATGCATCACTGGACAAGGCCCAGGCGTAGCGTCCAATACAACAGGCATATTATTATTGATGGTCAGTCATTCCCTGAGACAACGAAGGACGTGAATTGTAAACCTACGTCGTCATGCCAGTGCAACTAGATAGTACTGCTGAGAGCGCATGTTTTCTATAAAGCGTGTGTGATGTCCCAACGTAGAGCAATGAACAACAACAAATTGTGCTAACTGTACTTTAAAATATGTCAAATTTTTGTTGAAAAGTGCGTAAAGTCAGATACAAGGAGTGGAAATAATTTGTGTAACTCTGTGTACGAAATCTAATTCGTTCTTCAAACCGTCCTTTCTCTTCTTTTACTTGGACCACAATCATGTAGTGGTCTTACCTTATTTCTTCGATGTGTACTTACTGCAGCGTTAAAAGATTATGAATCCACAGCGCATTTGTCGTTGTCATTTAAATTCTCTGTGTGACTAAACCGTTTGTTCGTGTTGGCATCCTTAACGTACGTTGCCACACCCATCACCAACTTTGTTGCGCAAGTTGTGTGTGTAAACAAAGTTGCTCCAAGTAAATTCGATTCTTAGGACAGTGCTACGTGTTTTATGATATCGGTGTCTAATCTTTCTTGATTCCCTTATTTCGCCGGCCGAAGTGGCCGTGCGGTTAAAGGCGCTGCAGTCTGGAACCGCAAGACCGCTACGGTCGCAGGTTCGAATCCTGCCTCGGGCATGGATGTTTGTGATGTCCTTAGGTTAGTTAGTCCTAGGGGACTAATGACCTCAGCAGTTGAGTCCCATAGTGCTCAGAGCCATTTGATTCCCTTATTTCCCTTAGACAAATATTCCTTAAGAACATTTTAGAAATCTGAAGCACTGTTATTTTTATTCTCTCCGATTTTGTTACGAGGCTAAAATCCTAATTTCGCTACGTATATGATCTTGTTAACAATCGACCATTCAGAGTTCCTCAGTTTACTTCGCGGAAGTCCGCATAAAGTACGGTAGTATGACAAACAAAGTTGTACAGAAATCTCTGGCTATACGAGGTGGCCAGAGTGGCCGAGTGGTTCTAGGCGCTTCAGTCTGGAGCCGCGATACCGCTACGGTCGCAGATTCGAATCGTGCCTCGGGCATGGATGTGTGTGATGTCCTTAGGGTAGTTAGGTTCTAAGTTCTAGGGGACTGATGACCTCAGATGTTAAGGCCCATAGTGCTCAGAGCCATCTGAACCATTTTCTGGTTGTACGATAGAAAACAAGTACCCCTTTTGGCTGATAATCTCGAATGTTTATTCGGCAAATACGACACTACACTGAAGCGCTAAATAAACTCGTATAGACACGCGTATTCAGATAAAGAGATGTATAAACAGGCAAAATACGGTACAACGGCCGGTAACGCCCGTGTAAGACGACAAGTGTCTGGCGCAGTTGTTACATCGGTTACTGCTGCTACAATGGCTGGTTATCAACGTGGTGTTATAGTCGGCGCACGAGCGATGGGACACAGCGACTCCGAGGTAGCGATGAACTGGGGATTTTCCCGTACGACCATTTCACAAGTGTACCGTGAATGTCAGGAATCCGGTAAAACATTGATACTCTGACATCGCTGTGGCCGGGAAAAGATCCTGCAAGAATGGGACCAACGACGACTGAAGAGTATCGTTCAACATGACAGAAGTGAAACCGTTCAGAAAATTGCTGCAGATTTCACTGCTGGGCCAACAACAAGTTCAGCTTGCGAACAGTTCAACGAAACATCATGGGTATGGGCTTTCGGAGCCGAATGCCCACTCTAATATCCTTGATGGCTGCACGATGCAAAGCTTTACGCCTCGCCTGGGCCCGTCAACTTCGACAATGGAATGCTGGTGACTGGAAACATGGTGCCTGCTTGGACGAGTCTAGTTTCAAATTGTATCGAGCAGAAGGGCGTGTACAGGTATGAAGGCAATGTCATAAATCCATTGATCCTGAATGTCAGCAGTGGACTGTTCAAGCTAGTGAAGGCTGTGTAATGGTATGGAGTGCATGCAGTTGGACTGATATGAGACCCCTGAAACGTCTAGATATGACTGACAGGTGGCACGTGCGTAAGAATCCTGTCTGATCACCTGCATCCATTCATGTCCATTGTGCATTCCGACGGACTTGGGCAATTCGAGCAGGACAATGCGACACCCCACACGTTCAGAATTGCTACAGAGTGGCTCCAGGAACAATCTTGTGAGTTAAACACTTCCGCTGGCCACCAGACTCCCCCGACATGAACATTATTGAGCATATCTGGGATGCCTTGCAACATGCTGTTCAGAAGAGATTTCGATCCCCTCGTACTGTTACGGATTTATGAACAGCCCTTGCAGGATTCATGGTGTGAATACCGTCCAGCACTACTTCAGGCATTAGTCGAGTCCATGCCACGTCTTGTTGCGGCGCTTGTGTGTGCTCGTGGGGCCCTACACGATATTAAACAGGTGTAACAGTTTCCTTTGCTCTTCATTGCGTAACACTCCCAAAAAGAATGTTATTTGGGAGTGTTATAGGACCATTGTTTTCTACAATAATTACAAATTGCCTAATGGATAAATTTGGAACTTCCACGCGCCTTTTTTCGGATAATGGAATTTTGTACAGGGAAGTCACAGCGCTAGCAAAATTGTTGCGAAATGCAGGAAGACCTACAGAGGATCGACGCTTGGCGCTGGGAGTGGCAGTTGACCCTTCACATAAACAAATTCAACGTATATTAAAAAACTAGAAACCCGCCTCGATTGCGAAAAAAGCACCTAGTGTTAACCCAGGTTTCTGCGTAGGTAACTACACCTTCTTCAGAACAATAAAACCCACAAGTGCCTAAGAAGACCTTTGTCAATGATTAAAAGGTCTAGTTTTTTACTATATTAACCAACGATTGCTGACGCGCTGCGATGTTGAAGGTTCTTAAATTCAACGTAATGCGCGTTCATGGACAAAAGACCCATTGCTGTATGATTACATGAGTGGAAGTACCACACAAAATTTACCTCAGGTAAGGCAGATCCCAGATTGAGATATTGGAAGAATCATCAGCAAATGAGTCCATTCACAAAAGAGATAGCTTACAAATCTCTCGTTGAGCTAGTACTTCAATATTGCTCGGCAGTCTAGGATACGAATCAGATAAGATTAGTAGAGGAAGTACAGAAAATGTAAAGTAAAGAGCGTCTTGTTACAGGTTCATTTCGTAAGCGCAAAAGTGTCACGGATATGTGCAACCAACTCCAGTGGCAGATACTGCACGTGAGGCGGCGGAATCACTGTGTGCATTACCGTTGAAATTCCTTGACTGAACGTTCCTAAAACAGTCAACCAACATATTGAACCCTCCTACGTACATCTCGTGGGAAGACCATGAAGGTAAGGGACACCCGAGCTCACACGGAGGATTACCACCAATTGTTCTCATTTTTAAATTTTAGCAGTACCTCTTCACGATACACAGCGGCTCTCTTGCAGCGTCTGGAGTAGACTAAGCACCTACGTGAAGCTGTTGCGCTAACTAGTCGATCCCGTCTCGACACGTGTTGCTCCAACTTGTCTACTGACGCAATTTGCTTAGGTTCCCATATTAAAGGAATAAAAAAGAAACCAGTCAAACGAGTGTTTCATAAGCTGCCTCTTTCACGGATGAAATACAATTAATGACGATTCATCCAATAAATCATTATGGTATCTGCTTTTCCTATAGTTAGCAAACAAAGGCCAAGTTCAGTGATAAACGTAATATTTATTTAATGCTTGACGTCAGTCAGTTGTCGAGTTACCCACGGTAGCAATTCCACATTGTGTTCTGTAGTTATAAAAAGGTCTCGTAAATATAATCTCGATTTGCTTGAAAATTACGGACAATCGCAGAAATCTGCCAGACTGTTACGCCGAGAGAACAACTCTACAACATACGTATTTGAAATTGTCGAATCACTGTTTTATCAGTTACACTCTAAAACCTCGGGCTGGAGTAAGACGGTAGGTAAGCTGACGCCGACTCGTGGCTGCTTTACGACAACGTTCCGCGTCGTCAGGGTGATAGGCTTTTATGGTTACTGTCGTGAACTAAGAAGAACTCGCTTTCATACTTTGAAATGCGACGCCTGCAGTAGTAATAAAGTTTCACAGCTCCAGATAAAAAAAGCGGGCGAGGAAGGGATGGGGGCTTCTTGCTGCAACCTTAGGGCTTTAGAAACCTGCGATACGAAGTTCTCAGTTACTGGATATTTTTGTCTACCCAAAGAGAGCTGTTCCGCGATCACCATCACTAAGCATTGCGATGGTGAGTGACTTTATGTGGATGGCTTGTTGGCCATGGTGGAGTAGGGAGATCAGAAGAAACACGCAATCTAGCCGTGTCTATTCTAAATCTGCTCTTCACGGAGCCGGCCGGAATGGCCGAGCGGTTCTAGGCGCTACAGTCTGGAGCCGCGATACCGCTACGGTCGCAGGTTCGAGTCCTGCCTCGGGCGTGGATGTGTGTGATGTCCTTATGTTAGTTAGGTTTATGTAGTTCTAAGTTCTAGGGGACTGATGACCTCAGCAGTTAAGTCCCATAGTGTTCAGAGCCATTTTGCTCCTCACGTAATATTCATTTATTTTCTTGCCCAACAACTGCAGTTTTAAAGAACCACATTGCGTATGTCGGACGTACATCTTTTAAATCAGCGATCCAGTTGTAGTGAAACAATAGCGAATTTCCTTCGTAAATTACAGGCGATAGAACGCGATCTGTTAGTAGTCTACTGGTACATGCTTGAAACAGAGTAACATGTGTAACGATTTCTTCGAGGTCGTCTGACCCATGTCTTTAGTTTTGAAAACGCTGGGCTAGTTTTTCTGGTTCTGGTTCGGCCGGTAGAGACAGTATTGTGCAGTAAACAGTGCGAAAAGCAGTTTCGGGCGCTCACGGAACCATCTGTATCTTGATTGACGGTTGCTGTGAAACCGCCAGGATTGAAAGTGTCATTATATCTCGAATGATCGCAGTATATGGGCTAGTTTGATATCGCTGTGTCAATTTTACACACACACACACACACACACACACACACACACATATGTATGGCGGGTGACTACGGCACCTTATACGAGTGACTATGGTACCTTGTCCAGTATACTGGCTCTCACGTTTGCATGCAGTCCAGTATCACACGCGAATGCCCCACAAATCTGGATATACACTATCGATCAGAAAGCCAAATGGAGACCCACATTGAGAACCCTTTCAGACTGTCAAGCGCTACTAAAGCTATCTCACACGATTAAGTGGCATGTCTACGTCCTTCGCAGTAATTATGCAACCCAACATCTGTCGTTGTTCACGCCCCCTTACGTACGCTACCAGCCGTGGTAACAGTACTAAACACAAACAACACTATGCATTTTGGTGACCGTTGTGTCTGTCACAAACAGTTGCATCTCTGATCACTTCCATGCTCGCTGACGTTGCTGTAGTTCCATTCGCGTCCGACCATGTCTTCTAGATGCTTCACTTTTTTTTTTTTTTTTTTTTTTTTGTCAGGTAGTGTGTATTGTATTCTTCACAGGAAGACATTCGCTGCACGTAACCCTTAAAATCCTTGGCACCGCAGTCTTCTAAACTTTCGCAAAAATGGGCGAATGTGCGTGAAAGCGACGGAAGAGTGTGCCAAACAGCACGCATTTCGGCTTGTAGACGTATAACACGTAGCCGGAAGCATACATTAGACGGCTGCGTCGTCAGAGTTGCGCAAGGAGAGCACAGTACGAAGCCACAGGTGTGAGGTCGTTTCTCCATTGGAACGTGAAATGAAACGAGATAACTCTCTTGAGTTTCACAGCAGTTGTTTGTATGCCCATATGAAATGCGGTAGTGGAAATATAGGGGAAAGTTTATTTGCAGAATTTCTTCCTGTATCAAAGCGATCCTCTAAGTAAGTACCAAAGGTTCCAATAGGCAAACAAATACGCAGATACTGTTGTACCGCTCTGATTCAGTGTCCCACCAGTATTCAATACTTTTTCCACGTGAGCACCTCTTTCATGCCATCGCATCTTTACTGTATCGTAGCTGCATAGAGGAAATTTGAATCAAGCCCCTGCAGCACACGATGTGAGTGTGCTGAACGTTGGTATCAGCTTTGAAAAAGAAGTGTCCTCCAGTATTTCAAGGAATTCATACGTTGGTAACAAACTCGAGTTTATAGGGAGAGTGGTCCATTACGCTACACACGACACTGTCCAACAAATCACCTACATATAAATTCTGCGAATCACTAAAAAATATATTGCAGAGTGTGCTTCTTATTATATCATCCATTATGGTTCCTTTCAGTTTCATTCGCGGATACAGTTCCCCACAGTCCTTTAATGAACAAGGTAAGAGCGTATGGACTATCAGACCAATTGTGTGATTGGATTGAAGAGTTCCTAGATAACAGAACGCAGCATGTCATTCTCAATGGAGAGAAGTCTTCCGAAGTGAGAGTGATTTCAGGTGTGCCGCAGGGGAGTGTCGTAGGACCATTGCTATTCATAATACACATAAATGACCTTGTGGATAACATCGGAAGTTCACTGAGGCTTTTTGCGGATGATGCTGTGGTATATCGAGAGGTTGTAACAATGGAAAATTGTACTGAAATGGAGGAGGATCTGCAGCGAATTGACGCATGGTGCAGGGAATGACAATTGAATCTCAATGTACACAAGTGTAATGTGCTGCGAATACATAGTAAGAAAGATCCCTTATCATTTAGCTGCAATATAGCAGGTCAGCAACTGGAAGCAGTTAATTCTATAAATTATCTGGGAGTAGGCATTAGGAGCGATTTAAAATGGAATGATCATATAAAGCTGATCGTCGGTAAAGCAGGTGCCAGACTGAGATTCATTGGAAGAATCCTAAGGAAATGCAATCCGAAAACAAAGAAAGTAGGTTACAGTACACTTGTGCGCCCACTGCTTGAATATTGCTTACCAGTGTGGGATCCGTACCAGATAGGGTTGATAGAAGAGAGAGAGAGAGAGAGAGAGAGAGAGAGAGAGAGAGAGAGAAGATCCAACGGAGAGCAGTGCGTTTCGTTACAGGATCATTTAGTAATCGCGAAAGCGTTACGGAGATGATGGATAAACTCCAGTGGAAGACTCTGCACGAGGGACGCTCAGTAGCTCGGTACGGGCTTTTGTTGAAGTTTCGGGGACATACCTTCACCAAGGAGTCAAGCAGTATATTGCTCCCTCCTACGTATATCTCGCGAAGAGACCATGAGGATAAAATCAGAGAGATTAGAGTCCACACAGAGGCATACCGACAATCGTTCTTTCCTCGAACAATACGAGACTGGAATAGAAGGGAGAACCGATAGAGGTACTCAAGGTACCCTCCGCCACACACCGTCAGGTGGTTTGCGGAGTATGGATGTATATGTAGATGTAGCCTGAGAAAAAATGATTGCTTGTTCGCCTCTCTGGACTCTGCTATTTGTCCTGTTTTATCTGCACGATGTCTAGCATCGGTATTTAGGAGGCTGAAGATGATTCGCTGTCTTCGCCGGGACCACCTTCTAGTGTCTGCCAGCTACAATTTTTCAGCGTTTCTGTTGCACTCTCTCGCCAGGTAAACAACGCCATTACCATTCGCACCACGACTTTCTTACGTATTCAACAATTCACTTCACACGATGGATGTTCCCTGTTAGCGGCCGTTCGAGTACCACTTTAACACAAGGCGATTCACACCAGATACCGGCTTTTAGAACGGTGTCATAATGCTTTAAGTGGCTGCTTGCCACCTTTCTCTGTGAAGACAGCTGATCGGGAAGTGTTCTGATGGAACAACTGCCGGCACAAATAAGTGGTGCTGTTCAAAAGTAAGGAACACCAGTGAGACGTACCATTACAATTGCCTTGGAGTAAAGTTTCTACATCAGAGCTCTTGGGACCATATCCATAGTTACGAGTTGATTTTCTACGGTACATAAGAAATAAAAGCGACTGCAAAAACTGAGATGCAACACTTGTCTGGTTTGAAAACTAGGGTTGTGTGTGGCATTAAGTAACTGGACAGAACTGATGAGATGCATGCTACGTACTGTGTATAATTCTGTACAGGCAGTAGCTTTACAGGACGACGAAATCTGGAGGTACAGGGTCGTAACAGAAACAATTGTTGCCCACGTATTCCTGAAGGATCTATCTAAAAAAACTCCTATAAATGGTAGAGTCCAAATCGGGCTAACTTGAGACCAGATCATTCTTTGGAACTGCCTGGGATGCATTCCAACGAAATTGTATTATGCTTGTCCTACATTATCGTGATGTAATTTCCCACCGCTTACATGTATGTAAACTGTTGGCAGGGATGCATATGATCTCCACGCAGTACTCCGCAGAGTTTTAACGCATACCATAAGGGGCCTATGAGTGGTGCAGTAAGTTGCTGGAAACCAAGATTTGCGATCTAATACTTTCCGCGCGACTGTGGATCAGTGTCAGGTGCTGAACAAACGGTATCACGATTCGTCTATCAACACAACAGTGAGTCACGTCACTGTTCGAAGCAGAACTTTTCCTGTGCTGCGGCAAGCATACCCAACTGTCACTTAACCTGCTCCCGTTTCACAAGGAAGATAATGGGTGTTCCATTGTCATGCATGCTACCTGCGGCAAACACTTTTCGTTGCGTTGATAAGTGTGGTTTCTCAAGCTGATGTTTACAATTAGTATTAGAATTGGTGATGACTGTTATGAAATTGGTATTATCGACGCTAATCAACAGAGACTGGTGGTTAGACATCCATTGCGCTATTGATCACATGTCTTCAACATCCTCGAGAAGGCCCCGCGCGTTTTCGAAGGAAAAACGTCCCGTCCGTCTCACCCCCCCCCCCCCCACCACCACCACCACCACCACCACCACACCACCACCACCACCACCAAGCACTGTTCAGGCTCAGGCTGTTCACACCGTCTTCCGATAAAGAACAAAGCGGTCATCGCTGCACTTGAAAGCATTAACGGCAATGTGCTATTTTTTCTGCAATATGTTGACTGAATCGTACTGGCGATTTACGGTGATTTTCATCTTGTCAGTATACAGCGTCATCCTTTTCACTTCTCCAACCAGGGACAAAACCGTACAAGATTCAGTTCAAATCGACTTGTCGTTACCTTAAGTATATAGTAGTCGTGTTCTGCCCCACGTAAAGCTTGCGTCTCTGCAACTTTTTGTCGGCATAGTGAAATTTCCCGACAATTTAATAGCGAGACCAGAGCGGAATTCTCATTTTTTTTCAGTGCAATCATGTTTACGCATTTTATTTGCTGTCAGTTTTTCACAGTTTCGCTGTTCAGTTTTCAACAATTTCTCCGGAGTCCATCCTGATTTCACCACAGTTCGGCTGCGCTGTTGTGGTTGGTGTCTTCGTCACAGAGCGACAAAAACTCGATGTTGCTTGCTCTTATCTATTTGTAGAAAAACAAAACCTGCAGGAATGTAAAAGGTACGTTCTGGAATTCCTTGCATTGCCTGTAGGTGTTACGATCTCATCGTTTTTGTTCCCATAACCTTGTGGCTTGATGAACTTGACCGCAATAAAAAGGGTCGTATGCGGTTGGTAATACTACAAATAATTCTCAGTAATGATCATAGCAGTTGATGTGAAGACTTAATATCGAAGGAGGGAGGGGGGGGAGGGAGAGAGAATAAACCAGATTTCATTTACACAGATTGTTTATAACGTACAGCATCAACCATGTACAATTCGGTTTTGATATATTTATTGTAAAACGGCTTGCAAGCTTTTACCTGGCTCGTGAACCTACGTACCAGGTGTCTAGGTAAAAGCATGCAAGTCTTACGATGTATATAGCAATTAAAACCGGTAACAACGCTTTTTCAGTAAAGTTAATTGAAACCATATTGTAGGTGGTTGATGCTGGATGCTGTAAACTTTGTGTCACTTTCGGAAGGAAGGAAGGAAGGTCAGGGTTTAACGTCCCGTCGACATCGATGTCATTAGGGATGTAGCGCAAGCGTGGAAATTTCAAGGACGATGAAGAAACACGGTCATGCTCTTTCGAAGAAGCCATCCCGGTATTTGCCAGGAGCGATTTAAAAATGGATGCCCGAACGCTGCTTTGAATCGTCCTCCCGAATGCGAGTCTAACGTGCTAACCATTGCGCAACCTCGCTGGGTTATCGCGTAAGAGCCACAGTTTTCCAATCATACTTTTCCAATAATTCATTATTTCACAAAACAGTGTTTTATTTAAACACAAAGACAAGTAGGCAGGAAAACGTTCTCCTTTTGTGAAATTCATTTCTTGTGATGTATGAGGAAACTGTCAAGATGAACATCTTCAACTTTTGTAGTCCTGTCTTCCTCAGTTGCGTGTAGTATTACGGTATATCGATAATTTTTACTTTATGGACCGTTTGACAGCAACTGAATGAAACACAATTTTAGTGCCATACACGTTTCGACTTTATTTTCTGCAAGGCATCTTCAGTGGCCTGGAATATGTAGATATGTTTGCTATTTCATTTACATTTTGGTCACTATACCTACAGGCTATAAACAGTTCTGGTGGTTGATATTTTCTATTAATCAGTAATATTTTGAACTGTTCTTACATGTTGCGTGGACGATTTCCTACATATTACGCCCCTGTTGCATTTTGCGTTGTTCTACTTCTCCCTACTACACTTAATAAAAGAAATGATAAGATAAAAAAATCGTCCCTCTCACACAACCAGGAAAAAAAACTCTTCCCCCCCCCCCCCCCTTTCGCCATCTGGACACACACACACACACACACACACACACACACACACACACACACACGCAAATGCATGCTTAAACAGAACACAGATTCTTCAGTAATTGTTCTCGAAAGTACGGCAATAACATTCGATCTTTGACAGTAAGATGTGACACTCGGCAACACAAACCAAAACATTGCATCGAAACAAGTGTTCAGTTCATAGTGCTGTGAAATGTGGGAAAAAACCGCAAATTGGCATTTAGAAGAAGAACAACAACAACACCAAAGATGCAACAGGGGCGTAATATGTAGGAAGTCGTCCACGCAACATGTAAGAACAGTTCAAAATATTACTACTTAATAGAAAATATCAACCACCAGAACTGTTTATAGCTTGTAGGTACAGTGACCAAAATGTAAATTAAATAGCAAACATATCTACGTATTCCAGGCCACTGAAGATGCCTTGTAGAAAATAAAGGCGAAACGCGTATGGCACTAAAAGTGTGTTTCATTCAGTTGCTGTCAGACGGTCCATAAAGTAAAAATTATTGATATACCGTAATGTCAAGATGAAGACTTGCTTGGTGATGGCGCTTGTTGGGAGAAACCAGGAAATGAGTTTCACCTCCTGTGCTGTCAACGAACAAAATTAGACTGCTGTACAAAAATAGGCATCCCATATAGATAAGAATCCTTTTAATGGCGACCAGTGTAAGAGAACTTAGGGCGGAGCTTTTTAAGATGCCACTCTCTTTTATGGCCGCGCCCTGTTTTTTCCTACTATTATGTGTCTGTATCTAGAGTATATGAGGTGGATGACTTGAGAAATTCGTTTCGTCCGCAGCAAACAGCACTTTCTCTCCCTGGTTGCCCCCAGCGGCGGAAGGAAATGGGCTACGCTAGTCCCGCGGCTACGCGGGCTCAATCACCACCACACGACGAGATCGTGGCGTGCGCGCCGTGGCACACGGGTCGGTGTGAAACACTGTCGCGTTATTCAGCTTCTTTAGTCCAGAACAATGTCACCGAAAAGTCTTCTAAGTTAGATTCATCTTCCTTCAACTGCTGCTATCCTTTACGTGAATTCCCTAATTATTGCTCTCTACTAACTTTCCGTTTTGTCATTAACCTAGAGTATCACAAATTTAGCATTGGAGGGCAGTTTGGAGGGTAAAAATCGTAGAGGGAGACCAAGAGATGAATACGCTAACCAGATTATGAAGGATGTAGGTTGCAGTAAGTACTGGGAGATGAAGAAGCTTGCGCAGGTTAGAGTAGCATGGAGAGCTGCATCAAAACAGTCTCAGGACTGAGGACCACAACAACAACATTTCGCCTAGTGAACCCAGTCGTCTTCCGTATGTGTTTAAATTATGAAAAGGTTTTGATAGACTTGCTTCGTTACTGTAGCTGTAAGGGCCAGCCGTAGGAATGTTGATTTTAAAAGTTCTTTAACAAATGGCTTTTGACAAGTATTTCCTCGCACTTCCTCTCTTGCTCAGCAGCTGTTTCCGTCCATTGGTGTTCCTATAAAAGAGCCCTGCTCTGTACCTTTTGATACTCTTTTTCTTGTCTGTTTTGCTGAAGGGCTCCAGTATCCGATGAAAATGATGGTATGTGTCGCGTCCAATTAACTTATGTAGTAGAGTCAAGCAGATGTCTTCCGTTGGCGCCCGAATGAAGAAAAGCTAGTAACCATAGAGTAAATATTTAAATAACCGATCCTAATTTAGAATATCCGTTTCTGTTCGTTCTAAAACATTCTAGATGCTGGACATGGCAACGGGAAATATTCTTGGATAAAAACATATAACACTTGTTGCAAAGAAGCTTGATCAGCTAATTACTCAATGACCGCTACGTACATTATAGAAAAGCAAAACTAAATGTAGCTGTAACTGCATAACCGGTAGTAAAGACTGATCTCAAAGTATCTAGACTTTACGGTTTTTGTACAGGGCAGAGAGACGATGTCTGCACTAACTGCTGGTGCTAGAACTGTGGGACGTCTATCTTGTTAACGAAGAAGAAAAGGATTTGGATTGTATGGGGGAGGAGACCAGACAGCGAGGTCATCGGTCTCATCAAACTAGGGAAGGACGGGGAAGGAAGTCGGCCGTGCCCTTTCAAAGGAACCATCCCGGCATTTGCCTGGAGCGAATTAGGGAAATCACGGAAAACCGAAATCAGGATGACCGGACGCGGGATTGAACCGTCGTCCTCCCGAAAGCGAGAAGAAGATAAGGTTGCAGGCTAAAAAGCTTCCACTGTGCCACAGGTAGACAATTTGTCTGATCCCTACTGATGTTAGTGTTGACTAGCCCCTTCTTCCTCTTTTATTCGGAATGATGGCATAATAGATGTGATAGTGAAGGCTTGACTACAGTAAGCAAGTCCAGATTGATATAGGTTGCAATAATTATGCAGGTATGAAGTTGTTTGCTTAAGGAGCTGAATCGAACCAGTATTCGGACTGAAGACTATAACTACTACTATTACTACTACTGCTACTACTACTCTTGAAAGCACACTAACAACGTAATGCGCACCGATACTAATTAAATGAATACAATGGCATCCTTTGAACATGCTTTCAACGGCGTGATCAGTGCAACGCTCTAGTAAGGTATCGGTCGCAGGTTCGAATCCTGCTTCGGGCATGGATGTGTGTGATGTCCTTACGTTAGTTAGATGTAAGTAGCTCTAAGTTCTAGGGACTGATGACCTCAGATGTTAAGTCCCATAGTGCTCAGTGCCATTAGAACCATTAGAAAGAGTATGGTCGCGCCTGACTGTTAGGGGCATCTTGGAATCCTGACGATGGAGAAATTTTCATATTCGGGATTTTGCTGTCAAGAGGAAGAGGAACGGTGATATACAGTTCATAATCACTAGGCGATTTGCGAGTGTTTTAAATTAAATGTCAACATCTCTACTCACCCATGAAATAAGAGATGTGATGCAATGTTAAACTAGGCGAGCAGAGGAAGAGACTTTGTACCTGCACAGTTTTTCACCATTATCTACCGCACAAATAAAGCACCATTCATGTCGCCTATGTGTCAGTGAGACATTGTGCAGTCTCGCTTGGTGCCTGTCGGTCCTTTAGGCTCCTTAGTCCAGGAACTATAGACGCCTCTGACTGCAATGGTCTATTAAACCTAGTTTCCAGAGTGTAATGTGCCAGCACTGGGGTGAGTCCTGCTTCTGCCTATGTTACAGTGATGGCGACTTACATGTTAGATAGCCGTCGAGACAGTAGCTTGGGAGCCTGAATTGCTTGTCATTGTAACTGACAAACATCAAGGATAATGCTGTGCGTGAGCGATTGGATGGTACTCATTGACTCAACTTCTGAGTATTTAAGGGGGTAGGACGTCAAACGGGCCGACCTGGAGCAGGAGAGGCACCACAGGACATATTTCCAGTGCCTATACTTTTACAACTAAATTCATAAAACTTTGCCAGCATGACCAGGAAGGATTCAGGATTCACACTCGTAGCAGTGGAAGTTAAAAAAATAACAATTTTTTTTTACATGTGAAATTTCATCATTTTTTTCACTTAAAATTGGCTGCATTTGTTGCTATAGGTACATTTTTCTTCACAAGTAAGAGAAATTCTTTGATGAATTTTGCACACCATACAGACCATACTTAACAGGTGTATGAAACTCAAGAATTTTCCAAGTCTATTAAAAACTATGGTAAAAATTGAGATAATTAACTACAAAATTTTATGTTTTTCTAAACATAAAGCTTAAAACGTAAGAGCTCATTCAGTTTTTCATAAACTAAATAGATTCTAGAGTTTCAGACACCTGTAAGTATGGTTTATATGCTGTGCAAAATTCATCGAACAGTCTCTCTTACTTATGAAGAAAAGTGTACCTATAGCAACAAATGCAGCCAATAGTAAGAAAAAAATGATGAAATTTCACACGTAAAAAATTTTATTTTGTTATGTTTTTGAACTTCCGCTATTATTAGTGTGAATCCTGAATCCTTTCTGGTCATGCTGACAAAGTTTTAGGAATTTATTTGTAAAAGAATAGACAGTGGAAATTAAAATGTCCTGTGGTGCCTCTCCTGCTCAAGTCGGCCCGTCTGACGTCCTACCCCCCCCCCCCCCCCCCCCCCCTTAATGACAGCCTCAGCATCAGGAAATTTCGATACTATTACTGCATCAAACAATTCTAGGTGCTACATTCCGACAGAACAAGTCCCAATCACATGCGACGAGAAATGTGCAACATTTCTTCGACGAGCGACGCCTGTGGGACGAACTTTCCCTGCACTGCGGTATGTGTGGTCAGCAACTTTTTCATCGTCTACTGAACGGACGATCACTTTGCAACGGGGTGTGCGCTGACTGGGATATTCCTGGCTAATCAAAACTGTGTGCGCGACCGGGACTCGAATACGGAATCTATGAGTTTCGCGGATAAGTGCTCCACCAGCTGAGCTATCTATGCACGACTAACGCCCTCCCTCATTACTACTATCTGTATCTGTGTCCTGCCGGCCGGCCGAAGTGGCCGTGCGGTTAAAGGCGCTGCAGTCTGGAACCGCAAGACAGCTACGGTCGCAGGTTCGAATCCTGCCTCGGGCATGGATGTTTGTGATGTCCTTAGGTTAGTTAGGTTTAACTAGTTCTAAGTTCTAGGGGACTAATGACCTCAGCAGTTGAGTCCCATAGTGCTCAGAGCCATTTGAACCATTTGTGTCCTGCCTTCCAGCATTTTTCCGCGAAGGCACAGCTTTTGGGTTAGAGCTGTACACAGTTTTAATCTGCCAATAAGTTTCAGATCAGTGCACACTACCATATAAAATGAAAATTTGTTCTGAAAACAGTCCTCTAGTGTTCAACTAAGTCATTTCTCTGCAATATCACTTCTTCCAGGAGAGATAGTCCCACAAGGCACGCAGGAGAGCTTCTACGAAATATGGAAAGTAGGATAGAGGTACTGACGGTAGAGAAGCCGTGTGGGGCAGATCTCGAGAGCTACGTGGGTAGCTTTTCGCCATAGTCTGCCAGCAAAAGACGCTCTGTAGACAAGCACACACAAGAAAAAATTCTGTATGAGTAGGGTTACGCAGTTGTATCAAAAATTTTCAAAGGCTGCCATTCATGCCTTTTCAAAATCATTTCAACACGAACTCACTAACAGAACTTTTACAGATTAAAAATAGAAAACTATGAAATAGATAATTAGTAGAACGAGATTTTCACACTGCAGCAGAGTGTGTGCTGATATGAAACATCCTGGCAGATTAAAACTGCGTGCTGGCCATCGTCTCGTACCTTCCAAACTACTCGGAAGCTCTTCTGCGAACTCTGCAGAACTAGCACTCCTGGAAGAAAGGATATTTCGGAGATATAGCTTAGCCACATCCTGGGGGATGTTTACAGAAGAGTACTTGTCTGCGAAAGGCAAAGGTCCGGTGCGGTACGCAGTTTTAATCTGTGAGCAAGTTTCAGATAGTTAGCACATTATGTTTGTTACTACTCTGATTTCTTTTGAGTTTGCATGTCTCATCTGAAGTAGCAAAAAGATTGAGAAACAAGGTCTCAAAACAGACGGACTGTAGATATGATTGTTAATGTATTCAATGTATAACAATTCCCAGTAACGCAAATTATCTCCTCCTACGCATTATCTCAGTAAACATATAACGGTAAATGAAAACAATGGCATCTTCTGGTGGGCTACAAAGTATGTTACTAGCGCATTAAATACTGACTTAATTTACACTTGCAGGCAAAGAAATGTAGATTATTTGACATTGATTTACATTATCTGATAAAAAGTATCCGGATACCTATTAGTGGTCCTTGGTCGCCCTTCACCCTACACCTTCGACGGCTCGAACTCTGCCCTGTACACTTTCATTGAGCCCTCTGAATGTCTGTGGAGAAATAGCAGCCTATACTTCTCAAGAAGCGAAATTGGAGGATGCAGCGACGTTGGACACTGGGCTCGGGAGCGAAATCGACGTTCTAACTCATCACTAAAGGTGTTCCATTGGATTCACGTTGGGACTCTGAGCTGGCCAGTCCATTTCAGTAATGTTTCTATCCACAAACCATACCGAGCGAGGTGGCGCAGTGGTTAGCACACTGGACTCGCATTCGGGAGGACGACGGTTCAATCCCGTCTCCGGCCATCCTGATTTAGGTTTTCCGTGATTTCCCTAAATCGTTTCAGGCGAATGCCGAGATGGTTCCTTTGAAAGGGCACGGCCGATTTCCTTCCCAATCCTTCCCTAACCCGAGCTTGCGCTCCGTCTCTAATGACCTCGTTGTCGACGGGACGTTAAACACTAACCACCACCACCACCACCACCACAAACCATTGCCTCAGATGCTGGTTTGTAACAGGATGCACTGCCATGCTGATCCAAACTGCCATCGTCGCCAAATTGTTCCTCTACCGTATTCAGCACATAATTCTCTAAAAATGTGTTCATGCCCTTCCGCATTTAGCGTTTTCTTAAGTGCAGTAACTTGACCGCACTTTTCTCCACGAAAGACACGCCCATACCGTAACACCACCACCTCCATACTCCAGTGTTGCCACTACACTTGCCGGCCGCTGTGGCCGAGCGGATCTAGGCGTTTCAGCCGTGAACCGTTTGAACCACTACACGCCATATCAAGTAGTGTTCTCCAAGCATTCACCAAACGAAAACCTTTCTGTCGAGTTGTCACAAGGTATAGTGTGATTCTTCGCTCCAAATCATTTGTTTGCAGTCATAGACTGTCCAGTGAGGCCGCTGTTCACACCACGACAAGCGTCGCTTAACAGTGACTACAGGAGTGTGAGACACATGAGGAGCTGCCCGACCACTGTACCCCATCCATTCTTCTTTACACCCTAAGCACAGTATTGTGCTGGCTGGACTGCTGGTTGCATTTTGGAACTAGGGAGTGATTCCTTCTCTTGATTTCCTCAATGTTCGACTTTCCCCGTCTGTCAGTACATGGGGTTCTGCCTGGTCTTGGTTTAGCTGTGGTTGTTCCTTTACGTTCATTTCACAATCAGAACACCAACAGTCGACTTCAGAAGCTTTATAAGATTTGAAATGTCCCTGATGGACTTGTTACTCAAGTGACATCGCATCATTAGCCCATATTGGAAGTCACTGAGTTCTGTTGTTACTGCTTCTCTACTGACAACACAATACTCGCCACCTCCTTTTATACCGGTAGGTCCGCCTCCCGTGACACCTTGTCGTCAATTCCGCATTGCATAGGGGTGTCCGAATAATGTATTTCATGCGTAGGTTGGAACTTCAATAGTGGCAACACTGCAGTGGAGACACTATGCAATGGGATCTACTATTGTCGCTGATAGCACAAGTTGTTGACATACCTACCATGCCTCCGAGCAAATGTACTCGCTCGTCCCACGTCACCGGCGTGCGCACAATCGAGGGAAACGCAGTCACTTGTGAGCGAGCGGCCTAACGTAGCGGTGTCACTATGATTTCGAAGCAGGAACAACGGAGATCGATCAAGATTGAATGTGCCAGAGGTCGTACAGCACGACAGTGTCATCAAAGTCTTCAAGAGCTGTGCGGGGAATCGGCATTGCCGTACAGAACAGTGGCACGTTGGGTAAAAGCCTTCAGAGAAGGTCGGCAAACTGTGGCAGATATGCATCGGGCAGGTCGTCCTAGCGTCTCTGAAGAAGTTGTGCATGCTGTTTCCGCGTTAGTGGACAGTGATCGACGTCAAAAGATTCGTGAGCTCGCCCACGAAACCGGATTAGCGCATACGACTGTGTTTCCCATCCTGAAGGAACGCCTGGGCATGCGAAAAATTGCATCACGATGGGATCAAGATGACTCGACGGAAATGCAGAAATTTATGCGTTACGACGCTGCTCAGACGCACTTGGAGCGCCATGAGCGCGAAGGAGAGGCTTTCTTACGCCGTGTCGTAACACTGAAGGAGAAATGGGCCACATCGTACGAGCCAAAACTGAAACGCTAATCCAACGAATGGCGTTGTTATGGGTCGTCGTGAAAGTCGAAAGTGCGTCAGAGCCCCAGTATGGTGAAAGTTATGGTGATTCTCGTGTACGACTGTGATCGTGTTATCCTAACGCATTACGTTCCTCCACGGCAGACCGTCAATGCAGAGTATTACTGTTCGTTTTTGGAGCATCACCTGCGACCAGCTTTGCGAAAGAAGCGGCGACACTTTTTGCGCAACCCACCCATCATTTTGCACGACAATGCGCGGGCGCATACAGCGCAAGCTGTGGCTGCTCTGTTCGGTCGACGGGACTGGGAAGTAGTGTACCATCCACCATACTCCCCGGACTTAAGTCCTTGTGACTTTGATTTGATTCCGAGGATGAAGGAACTACTTCGTGGCACTCGCTTCAGAACTGTCCCAGAGATTCGACAGGCAGTAGACCGCTCCATTCGCACCATCAACGGAACAGGCTCTGCTGACGGTATAATACACTTTACACATCGCTGGCAACGGGTTGTACACAACGCTGTAGACTACTTTGAAGGACAGTGACAGGTGTAAACATGTGACTCTTTCGTATCGGTTGTGAATAAATAGTCGCCACTATTTCAAGTTCCAACCCTCGTACGTTTACGTAGAGAAACAATAATAATCACCCAATCTGACTGCGGCCGAACGCCGTCCACCTACAGATAATGCAACAGTTAGCTTCACATCTTCAAAATGGGTACTTCATGATCTAGACTAGTTATATGTTTTACGAATTTCTTAATTACAGGAAAAGTGCAACGAATACCTGGGTTATCATCTGGATATAAGTAGGTGTGTCTTGGTAGGACGTGGCTGATAGTCGGGCTCACGTGTAACAACAGTTACGAGACGATCGACGGCTTGAAATCAAATTCTTGTCTTACGTGGCAGTGGTATGCTGTTTATCCGAAGTCTGTGAGGGTGTGGCGCAGGGAAGACGGGGCATAACCGTGTCGACACCGTCACCGCCCGCCCTCACAGAAAGCGCCTTCTAGGAAGCCGCGTGGCTATAGGTCGAGCTGCCCGCACACCGCACATGCGCCGACTGTCAAGCGGCCCCTGATTTACATGACACCCAGGCTAGGCCGGTGACGCCACGGAGCAGCACTTCGGACCCCTACCAAATGGTGTTCTAGGCGATCTCATAAAGTTGCATCAGTGCGCTACACGAGCTCGAAATCGCTGCTTCTCCTGCCTAAACTAAAAATTCTGTTTAAATAAAATCTTCTCGGGATTCTAGCGGTTTGCAATAGCTACAGTTCCAGTAGCCGGGCGTTGTCTCCAACCCTCAGGCTACTGTCTGATAATAACTGCAAGAGCTCACCAGACAAAATATTAGTGACTTTGTTCAAATAGAACTCTGGTCGCTTTAGTGAGTTATAATTGGTGTAACATTGGTTCTAGGCTGTGGTGTGAGGAGCGTTGTCGGAAGAATTTCGTAACCGACAGGGACCGACGATAGGAGTGACGCCTTGCCAATGACAATCGGTTTAAAACACGACAAGGATCTCTGTCACCAGTCAATGAAGGTCCACCTGAGTCGTGTTCCGAGCGAACATAGCGAAGGGAGCAGCGTGCAGTGCACATTTGGAATCGGACACCTTGTAAAATATCGTTTACAGCAACAGCACGTTTTCAATTGGCTAAACCAGTGGTCGCCAATCTCGCTAGTCAAAAGCGCCATTTATCAACAGAGCAACGATGGAAATTCCTTTTGAGAGCCAAATTTAGTACACTTAAAGTGTGTCTACAAGTAATTTTATTTGTTACTGCACAGGCTTATATTTGTCCCTATCAACGTCTGTTTCACTTATTTCCGGTTCATAGTTGTTACTAAGTCGCTCTCCAAACAAATTTTCGTCTTTCGGCCGATCGCACGTTTTTGCCACACTTCACGAGAAACAGTTTCACACCCTTCAGCTGAATAGATATTCTTTCCACTGCTTTGTTTACATGAACTTTGGCACGTTAAAAATTATCTCACACTGACTTAGAAGCATTATTCCACCCCCCCCCCCCTTCCCCTGTCCCACGAGTAGAGGAAGTGGCGCAGGCAGCACCATGTGGAAGTGGACTGAGTGGTCTATACCCTCATAAACGCCACTTCTTCCACATAGACTCGCCCAAGCTGCATGCATATTTCTATGCAAAGGCCATGAAGTTTCATTAACACTGTACATGCTCGCCCGCACACGGTATTTGTGGAAGGGCCACACTCAAGGGGCAAAGAGCTGCATGTGGCTCGTGAGCCGGAGCCAAAGAGCTGCATATGGCTTATGAGCTGCAGTTTATGGACTACTGGGCTAAACAACACAGAAACTAGACGGCAGTTTACTGGAGGCGATTAGTGTTTTCGTTAAAGTCACGAGTTTGCCTATTCAAATGACGAAAGCTGTCAAGTGCACTGACGGACCAATGAGGCATTCACGTCGTAGTGCATGGAGGGTGTAGGCCACACCAGACGTAGTTCTGTGATATTTTGGTGGTGTCTTTCATGTAATGACATTAGTTGAGTTATTCAGGTTATTGTGAACAAGAACCACGATGTTTATTTCAACATTCTCGGTGATGTTGCCCTTCATTCTAAATTGCCGTGATGAGTTTGCTATGGACAGTCTCATCGTCCAAGATGCGTTCCTACTTTAATGAACACTCAGGCAAACTATCGTACTTCGAACGACCCGCCAATCAGTTTATCCTAATGCCATGGAAAATGTCTGGCGTTATTTGGAACAGCGTGTGAAATGTAGTAATCAAGTGGTTGCTCTGCAGTATGTAATACTCAATGAGTGGCCTCAACTTCATAAGGCACACTGAATAAACTTGTTTGCTGTGTCTATTATCGAGGGTAGAGGCGTTGTTCCACGGTATTATTGCGGTGTCCTTGGGGTGGGCCGGCCAGAGTGGCCGTGCGGTTCTAGGCGCTATAGTCTGGAACCGCGTGACCGCTATGGTCGCAGGTTCGAATCCTGCCTCGGGCATGGATGTGTGTGATGTCCTTAGGTTAGTTAGGTTTAATTAGTTCTAAGTTCTAGGCGACTGCTGACCTCAAAAGTTAAGTTGCATAGTGCTCAGAGCCATTTGAACCATTTATTGTGTGTTTCCTTATTAAATCGCTCTACAAGTCTTTGCATTCATACAATGCCTGTTGTAGTCTTCATTTTTGCTGTCTGTTGTCGATGCCATTTTTGGCTGGAACACTGAACAGACATACTTAAAAGTTCGAAGTGGCTCCATCTCCCGATTCACATGCAACGTTTTCCATACTTCATTCGATCCTAGATCTTACTGCAAATTACTGGTAACATATATCCATGCGCTGCACACCAAGGAAAACTGTGTGGTAGTAATCACACTGCAAGACGAATAAAAAGGCGCACCATGAAGCAATGATCCGAATGGGACTGAAATTGGTAGAAGTAATGTACATGTGCAGACAAACAAATGTTTATAACTTCAAAAAAATTGGATGTTTTATTCAGGAGAATGTCTGCAGCTGGTGGTCTAGCGGTAGCGTTCTCGCTTCTCGAGCACAGGGTCCCGGGTTCGATTCCCGGCAGGGTCAGGGATTTTCACCTGCTTCGAGATGACTGGGTGCTGTTCTGTCGTCTTCATTATCATCCCCATTACGTTCGGAGGAAGGCAATGGCAAACCACCTCTGCTAGGACCTTGCCTAGTACAGCGGTGCGCGTCTCCCGCATCGTCCCCTACGCTCTGTCAAGGAGTAGGGGACTTCATCATCATCATCATCATTCAGGAGAAAGAGTGCCACAAATTGAGCAAGTTAATAACGCTTTGGTCCTCCTTTGGCCCTTATGCAGGCAGTTTTTCGGTTTGTCATTGATTGATAGTTGTTGGTTGACTTTCTGAGGAACTTCGTGCCACATTCTGTACAACTGGCGCGTTAGATCGTCAAAATCCCGAGCTGGTTGTAGAGCTCCAAACGTTCTCGATTGGGGAGAGATCCAACGACCTTGCTGGCCAAGGTGAGGTTTGGCAAGCACGAAGACAAGAAGTGGAAACTCTCGCCGTGTGCGGGCGGGCATTGTCTTGCTGAAATGTAAGCCTAGGATGGCTTGCCATGAACGGCAGCAAAACGGGGTGTAGAATACCGTCGACACGCAGCTGTGCTTTAAGGGTACCACGGACGACAACCAAATGGGTCTTGCTATGAAATTCAATGGAACCGCAGACCTTCACTACTGATTGTCAGACAATATGACTACGACAGTCACGTTGGTGTCCCAACGCTGTCTGGGGCGTCTCCAGACACGTCTTCGCTGGTTATGGGGGCTCATCTCGAAGTGGAACTCATCACTGAAGACAGTTCTGCGCCATTCAATGAGATTCCAGGCCGAACGTGCCCGATACCGCAGAAAATGGGCTTGTGGGTGTACAACGGTCAGTGATATTCGGCTCAAGGGGCGCCCTTTCTGTGAGCAGCCTATTAAAGGTCTTTGTGGTCACTGAAGCACCAGTTGCACGTTGGATCGATGAAAATGGTGAACCTGGGTCTCTGAGTGCCTCTTCGACGATTGCTCGGTCTTCAGTTTCTGTCGTCACTGTAGGTCTACCACTTCCTGCTTGACGCTGTGTTCGCCCATGATTCAACCATTCCGGCAAACATCGTTGTACAGTGGCTTCGCTCCTACTTATATATCGAGCGATTCGCCAATTACTTCACCTGCTTCTTTGAGAGAAACTTCTCGTCCTTTCTCAAAAGCTCACATCTGGGAATATTATTCAGTCGCCTGTCTGTGAGGCATAGTTTCTGTCCGACTGAGTACAAGGAATGAAACTGGCAAATACTTCATACGCTGGTATCAGCATGTCCTCTGTTGACCATCCTTACTAAGTGCGCGGTGAAATTGCGCAACAGTGTCATACACACATACATCCATCGGCCGCCAAAGTTGAAATTTTTTCGGACGATATCTCTATGAATATAGATTTTTATTTTATATATTTTTTTGTCTTAGTGTATTAGCGGTTGCTCTGCTTACGATTCCGACAGCTGGTAAAGCCGTAGTAACTTTGAAGATTACTTCCACGCAAGACACTTGGTACAAGCAACGTGCTGTAATTGGATTGTTGGTCGCGGGAAAAGAAACTTCGATGAACATCCTAAAACGTTTAATGTGCAGAGTATGGTATTGATGCAGTTCGTAGGAGTACTGTTTGGCGGTGAGTAGAGGTGTCTGAAGCATCAAGTGCTTGCGGACGTCCTGTCACACTCGATGCTCCAGACATGGTGAATCCCATGATGGCGTTATTAGAGCAGACCGATGCGTCACACATTGAGCCATAAACAAGAAAACAGCCACTGGAGTGGCAACTTCCCTAATCATCAAAGAAGATGCATTTCAAGGGCGCTTCCTCTGCTGGAAAAGTCTTGATGACAATTTTTGCCAAAGGGCCAACGATTTATTCAGAAGCATAAGTGAATACTAAGAACAAACTCAAGACTAGTATCCTATGTGTATGGTCCCAAAAGAATCTTGCTCTAACACGACAATGCATGCCCACAAGCAAGTATCGGAACCCGAGGACACATCGCCAAATTGAATTGGGCATCGCTGCCTCATCCGCCCTACAACCCAGACCTGGCTTCCTCGGACTTCCATCTGTTTGGTTCACTTCAGGATTCTCTACGTGTGACACACTTTGAAGATGATGACGACGAAATTCATGCAGTGAAAACATGGCTAAGAGTACAGGATTAATGTTCGGAGAGAAAAATTGTAGCCCATTAATCCTGAATGACACTCGACCATTGCATTGCCATCTGTAGCCTGAAACATACATCACTAGATGGCATAGACGTTTAGCGCCCATGCTAAACCCCAATAACCTCTGTGTTTTCTAAGTAGGCAATAATAATTGGAATATCGGCCGCTCATTCCGCTTGAAGTTGGTAGTTTTCATGACTCCCTGCCTGGCGATTGCTGTCATTTACCGCAGCTTATTCGGTTATGTACTGCTTTCATCTTAACATTCCTGTTTAGGAGCTACAACAATAGTTATTGATTTAGTTAAACTTGCAGAACTGATTAAAAAACGATCTGTACGAACAGGGTTCTCGTTTGAACGCGCTCACTTTCGTACACGCACTGTACCACTTTTCACTTAAGAATAAAAGTTTCTCGTTCTACACTGATATCTAAGTTCATAAAATTTTTTACAAAGTTTTGAACGTCACTGAGACATAAAGATACTTTAAGGTAAATTTCAAAATGAGAATTCGACGGTTAATTTTCATTTTGCACTGCTTCTACTGAGTATCATAGTTTAATTTTGATTCTGTTTACAATTCAGCTTTTTTCCGCGTAAAATGGTTACAAATTGTACAGGGAAAAGTAAAAGGGAACAAAGCAGTTACGTATGTGCTTGAATGTTTCATAGTTTATGAAAGATTTATGAAAGACAGACAGAACTGATCAGCAAGTTCCATGTAGTGCTAATGTTTCTCTCAGCACTTAGCTATTTTTGTTGCATGCATTTACTGCCTCTTCTGTGGGATCTGGTTACTCGTCCCACAGTGCAAACTGCAGCACATCGTAATTCCGCCGTAGCATTACAAATGATGCAACGTGTCTAGGGAATGCCTTACAGATGAAAAGTTACAGGGCATTAGCATTACTAATGAACTGATCATAATTTACGATAATAAAACAGCAGTTCATCACCTTTTATCCGTCCCACATCAGTAAGCTAACTGTTTAAAAGATGACCATATCGTTTACAGTTCGTATATGCGGCAACCTTGGCATTAATTATGCCATACACTGGTTAACAGACGCTTGGTTACGATCTTTTGTACATAAGGCCTACTCTCTTGATGTGTTTTTTAAAAATCGGTTGTGATTGGTCATTTTTAATAAATTGTTTCAACAACAGGCTGTATACACTGGAGACTGAATTTCGTTATTTGATCTTCTTCTCGGTTTAGTGCGTCTAAATATGCACACAGAGGGAAGAGACTGAAGTTTCCTGGCGCGATTAATAAATGCTAGGCTTTGAAAGTTCCTTGCCGAAATATCGGTTCTATTATTGTCCACAATTTATAGGCACTGCCTTGAGCGTTTACCAACACTGCGAGCGGCGGTCCTACGTGTTTTTGTTTGTTGCCCAGACTCGAATCGATCTAAGTTCATCCGACGAAATATTGGGCACTCCACTTGTGAGGTATGGCTATAAAATTACGGGACTATGTTGTAAAACATGTTTTTTCAAAGACATTCAAATTTAGTTATACTCACACTCAATACACTCCCCTCCTCTATCCCTACAACACTCTATGTGAATTTTTCATTGATGAAAACACCTTCGGAAGGTTTTCTCTGAGTTTCTTGATGACACGTGCCAATTTGCTTTCACTGCTTCAACAAACTGAAATCTTGTTCCTTTTAATGTAGGTTTGACCTTGGGGTACGGATAAGTCACAGTGTGCTATGTCAGGCGAATAAGGCGGTTGGTCTAACACTGGGATGGTGTACTTTGCTTGAAATCTCTTAGCAGACAATGCGGTATGAGCCGGTGCGTTGTCTTGATGCTGAACCCATGACTTCATCCACAATTCGGGTCGTTTTTTGTCGTACTGCCTCACGGAAGTGAGCAAGAATCTGGAGGTAGTAATGTAATAGTTTGGAGTTAAGGAACCCAGTAACGATACACAATTCCATGAGCATCAAAAGAAACAATTATCATCGCTTTGAATCTTGTTTTGCTCATTCGAACTTTTTTCGCTCTCTGTGAAGTTGGGGCCTTCCAATGCATAGATTGGCGCTTAGTTTCTGGATCATAAGTGACAAACCATGTTACCACTCTTTCTTAGAAATTTAGATCATTTTCAGTTTATTCAGGGTCTCAGCACAAACATTTTCACGAGCTTCTTTTTGATCCACCGTGAGAATTTTTGGCGCCAGTTTCGCACACACTTTTCTCATGTTAAATTGGTTATGTAAAATTTGTCTTACGCGCTCTTTGGCACTTCCTACAGTTTCAGCAATCGATCGAATTCTCAACCGACGGTCAGATCGAATCATATTGTTTACTTTTTCGATATTTTCATCTCCTTTTCATGTTGAAGGACGTCCCGGGCGTGAATCATCTTCAGCGTCTTCTCGGCCCTCTTGGAAACGCTCGAACCACTCGAAAACTCGCATACTTGATAAACAGTCTTCTTTAGTACCAGACAGTTTTCAGTGGCAGTTTTTTCAAGTTCCATATGAAACGTAACAAGTCGTTGCTGTATTATTAGCTTTCCGATTTTTCCGGCCAAACAAAAAAGCTGCTACACAAACTTCACGGCACAGTGACTTGTCTACAGACACCATAGATGTCGTTTTCGACCGAGAAGGCTTCACATTTCACAGTTACTGGTCGTTCATGGGTTCTTACATTGTAACAGGATCAGTTCCGTTATTTTATAGCCGCACCTCTTTCGGAGTGCACTAAATGGTTTAGGATTGGCAGCGGGCTGTCATGAGGCGCTCCACTGCTCACGTAGGTCATGGCAGCGAAGTGGTGTGCACGTGTCAGTCGGCTGTGTGGAATCAACGCTGTAAGATGCGTAGACGCATAAACGTGGCTGAAAGGATGTGTGTGGAGTGCCCAGTGAATGAAGCTGCTTGTTTGTTGGTACATCAAGGTGGACAGTGCAAAGTGTAGACAAGAACTGTATACCAACCGCAGTCATGTAACACTGGGTAAGAATTGTGGTCAGAGAAAGTGGAGGCGAGTGTCACGTCTCGTCAATAACAATAGGTTACAAAAACAAGGACTATTTTGCTAGACAGTGCAGGTCTGTCTCAACCGGTTTCCAAGAGAACTGCGTGCAACAAAATTTTGAAGTCGGATACCTCGTAAAAAATCATTATTAACAGCGGCATTTAAAGTTACACGTTTTGAATGAGCCAGACAACATATAAACTGGACACTGCTTACTGTCGTTCTACGAATCACGAGTTTCCCTTTTTTTCAAAGGAGCGAGGCGTCGAGCGCAATGGCGGCGCAATGAAGCTCTTAACATGCAGTGTATGGAAGATGTATTTCAGGTCTATAGTGGTTCTGTGATGTTTTGGTGCGGCTTTTTGTACGACGCCTTGGGCCCATTCATTCAGATTGTCGTGAACATGAAGTTTATTCCAAAGTTATTGGCGCCATGATTCCTGCAGTGCTGTCCATAAATCCGCAAGAGTACGAGGGGGTGGAGATCTCTTCTGCACAGCGCTTTGCAAGGCATCCCAGATATGGTCAATAATGTTCATGTCTGGGGCGTTTGGTGGCCATCGGAAGTGTTTAAACTCAGAAGAAAGTTCCTAAAGCCACCGTGTAGCAATTCTGGACGTTTAGGGGGTCGCATTGTACTGCTGCAATTGCCGAAGTCCGTCGGAATGCACAGTGATCATCAATGGATGCAGGTGATCATACAGGATGCTTACGTACGTGTCACCTGTCTGAGTCGTATCTATACGTATCAGGGGTCACGTATCACTCAACTGCGCATGCCCTACACCTTTACACAGCCTCCACCAGCTTTAACAGGCCCTGCTGACATTCAGGGTCCATGGATTCTTGAGGTTGTCTCCATATCTGAACACGTCCATCCGCTCGATACAATTTCAAACGAGACTCGTTCGACCAGGCAACATACTTCCAGTCATAAACACCCCAGTATCAGTGTTGAGAGGCCCAGGCATGGCGTCAAGCTTTGTGCTGTGCAGTCATCAAGGGTACACGAGTGGACCTTCGGCTCCGAAAGCCCATATCGACGATGTTTCATTGAACGTTCGCACGCTGACTCTTGTTGATGGCCCAGCATTGAAATCTGCAGCAGTTTTCGGAAGGGTTGCACTTCTGTCACGTTGAACGATTCTCTTCAGTCGTCGTTGGTCTCTTTCTTGCAGTAGCTTTTTCCGGCCGCAGCGATTTCCGAGATTTTATGTTTTGCCGGATTACTGATATTCACGGTACACAAATGGTCGTACGGAAAAATCCGGAGTTCATCGCTACCTCGGAAGCGCTGTGTGCCATCGTTCGTGCGCCGACTGTAACACCACGTTCAATCTGATTTAAATCTTGATAACCTGCCATTATAGCAGCAGTAACCGAACTATCAATTGTGCCAGACACTTGTTGTCTTGTATAGGGGTTGCTGACCGCAGCTTCGTATGCTGCCTCTTTACATATATCTGTATTTGAATACGTATGCCTATAACAGTTCTTTTTTTTTTTTTTTTTTCGCGCTTCGGTGTATATTCAAAGTGCTGCCCGCATACGTTCATGCTTTGGCGAACACTCTGGCAGCTCAATGACCTGCTAAATCAATCGATCGTAATCCATACAAAATGTGAGGTACTATCTGCCTGCAGAAATCAGCATACCCGCAGTTTAGTGGTCTACGGAGTATAACCATAAATTGGTGGCTTCAACTAGATAAGTACTACCTTAAGAATTTTTTGCACTGATACCATTATCAACGCTAGATGTAAAGTGAAACAACGTTAGTGTTGTGTTTCCGGGTTGTCTAGTGTGCTTTGGACGGTGTCTTCAAATTTTTTAGCAATACTACAACCGGGTAAGTTTAGGAAGTGTGATATATTCAGAGGTTTTCCCGTAATGTGAAATTTTTTGCTCTTTATTTCTTCTAAACTTGATAACGAACACGGTGGTGTCACGTGTAGAGCGGATTTTCCTATAGCCACGGTGCTGATTGGCTAAGGAGCCTAAGTGACCGTAGCAAATTACGAAAGTTGCCCTGAACTCAAAAAAATCTGCGAGTAAGTTGAGAGTTCTTGACACTGATGTGGTGGGATGCAGATAGGACCAACATGGCATGCCAGCGGAATTTTACGGGCATTTACGAGCTTCGTAGACGATCACTTTAGGATATTTCCCCGTGATTTTACGTCAGCTTCGCTTTAGTAACTGCTAATTGACACTAAGATTTTCAGTTGAGATTCTACATCTGATAGCTACAAATTGAGGTCATAGCGGTCTGTTTGATTTTGCGACTGAGAACCAAACCAGTGCTTTCGCTGATAACAGAGAGATATTCTTCTTCAGAGAAGAGTTCTTTTTTCCTCTAGAGGTTATAAGACCATAAAATTTTAGGTAACCTTCTACTTGATTTAGAGGTACTTTACGTGGTTTGGAACTAGATGATAGGGTGTAAAATTTGGAGGAAGACGGATTAGGTGTTTGCCGTATGTCTAAGGGAATTCCCCGTCGCGTCATTGTTATGCGTCTGAAACTGCCGCAGTTGTGAAGGCGAGAGAAGAGAAACTGTCGCGGACCGTGCTCCACAGCGCAACATAACGCGATGCGGCCGGCGTGACAAGCAGTAGCTGTGTGGTATCTATTGGGCAACGTGTGCCGTTACACTCGTCTCAGTGCGGTGACTGTGTGATCGCTTAGTTCTGAAGGGGAACGCAAGAGGACGCATTGGGTGCATCGTCGGGTGGTGTGACTACGAGGAGGAAAGTTAAAGCCACAGGGAGTTCGTCGTCAAAAAAATGTTCGCACAGAAAAATTTCAGACAACAGTATTGGAACATGTGGGGAAAGAATCCGCCAGAAACACGCGCAAAGTTTCCCGTGAAAAGCTCACTTCTAAGAATACATGTGCAGAGTACAGACCTAGTTGCAATTAACCCCTCTGTTATGAACGTTCTTTCTTAACTTTCCGTGTCCACTGAGCACTAAATCTTTCCTCTCCAGTAGTAAGTTAGTTTCTGAGCATTGCCCTTTCGTTAAACTGAGTCTTGCAAATTTACTGCCTCTTCGAAGACTGTGCAGAGAAGTAGGTGATATGGGATATCCTACACACAACCCCGTATCTTCAGGGAGTTAGCCGATTGAGTGTTCTCCACGTGGAGTATGATTCAAAATGGTTCAGATGGCTCTGAGCACTATGGGACTTGTCATCTGAGGTCATCAGCCCCTAGAACTTATAACTACTTAAACCTAACTAACCTAAGGACATCACACACAACCACGTCCGAGGCAGGATTCGAACCTGCGACCGTAAGGACATCACACACAACCATGCCCGAGGCAGGATTCGAACCTGCGGTCGCAGCGGTCGCGTGGTTCCAGACATTTGCTGCCTCATTGAAGGCAACATTTACTTGCTTTCAAAGAGCGGACGCTTCCCATACCAGTGATGCATACTCTCCTGCTGTGAAACCTAGAGGCATGCCAGTGGTCCTTAATACCTCTGTATGAACTCTCTCTCTCTCTCTCTCTCTCTCTCTCTCTCTCTTTTCTCCTCCCCATCTTCAGTTCTCTATCACCCTAATGTTTTGAGAATCCTTGCATAAGCAATTCCACTACATTCTGACCCTGCTTTTATGTACAAAATTTGTTCAGCCTTATATCTGGTAATTTCTGCCGGGCATAACAAACCAGGATTTTAAACGCCTGGCAGCCACCAGTCGCATCGCAGTAAGGCATGTACTCGGTCATTCAAAGGAAAGAACTTTAAATAGTCGTTATTGTACATCCAACGTGGTTACGTGGATATTATCTAGCCGGCAGTCAACACGTACGCAAACAAGCAAAGAAGCTGACAACCGACATGTGGGGGTGAGGTAAGAGATGCGCAGCAGATAGGTGACGGCAGGTCACGTTTTCCCGGACAAACACAGCAGCTGATGGCTCACGTGTTGCAGGACGAGCGAGGCCGGCTGATGCGCAGGAATATCGTGCGGTACGCCGTGCTGTCGTACGTCATCACTCTACAGAGGGTCAGCTTCCGCGTCAAGAAGCGATTCCCCACCTGGCAGCACATGGTCGACGCTGGTAAGTGCTCAACTGCGCTCTTTTTGTTGAAGTTGTTGTTGTTGTTGTTTAGACTGTCACTGCAAGAAATACCAGGTGGTTTTAATCCAAGGGCAGCTACTCACAGAGGTCCCGTGTGGGGCATAATTATCGTATGGCAGAGAAACTTGGCAGATATTCTGATGCGTTAATGTGGAACCGATTTACGCTGGAGAAAGGTTAATTCCAATTTTGCCCACCAGGTGCAAATCTGGTGTTGTGAATGCAAGAAAGACGTATAGAAATGTTCCATATGTAATGGATTAGAAGCGGGGCGTGGTCAGAAAAGGTCAAACAAGTGAGAAAAGCATAGTGTTATTACCAACCGCTGCTTACATAGTTTGTCCAATATGAGCACTAGAGACGTCGACGAGATGCTGTACAACACCAGATATACATCTGGTGTCCAAAACTGGAACTAATTTTTGCCAGTGTAAATCAGTTCCGCATTAAAGCGTTAGATTATCTATCAAGTTTCACTGCCTTACGAGAATTATAGCCCCCATTGGACATCCGTGAGTAGCTGCACTTTAATCATAATCACCCTGTCCTATATCCTAATGTCGTGCTGTTATACTCATGTCTCTATTCTAAGTATTTGTAATCTCCATCACCTACTATTGTGAATGTAGTAACTCAATGTTGCTATTAATTCAGCCCAAACATCCACGGTATCACAAAACTGTTTCCCTGCTACGGTTCCTTAATGGTAGCTGATTTGAACACTTGCAAATAAACAATCGTCCAATAGGGCGGCACTATAACAAACACGTGGGGAGACAGTAACAAATAACATTTATTAACAGTATGTTACAAAATAGTACTTTGGTACAGTTAAATCTGTGTCACTTCATGACCAAAACCTGACATGATATGTAACTAACTTCGCTGTCTCTTTGCAATCTGTGATATTGCATCACTGAGAGTAATGTCGTAGTTCCCCGAAGAAACTAATTCTTAGTGGGAAAATAGTCTTCAGAGTTCTATACTGAGCTATCTGCATGCTTTAAAGTGAACTGTCTGACTGTTGATTGGAAAGTCTCTGTGTGCTTGCGGTACATTGCATTTTGTGCCTGTCGGCGGAATTATTTCCTTGTCCGCCTGTACGAGGTGGAAGCAAACCAGTCTGTAGTTGACAGCGTTCCCCATTGGCTGTCCACACCATCGGTGGACGTACGCACAGCATGCTGTAGGAAAGTGACACGGAAGCAGAAAGATGTCCTTACTCGTGGGGGCCGTCTGGAGGATGCAGCATGGAACTGAGAAACGCGAGGCGAGTGGTTGTGCCTGCGTTGTTGACGGCCTCTCATTGTATGTATTCTTTCTCTCTTGCCTGGCACACAACACCAAACTATTGCATTGAGACATCAGTTAATTGTGCTTGAGACATCAGTTAATTTTGCTTGAGACATCAAACTTACAAATGTTGTTTTGGACAGTGGAATTATACCAGACGTAATTTCGATAGCTTTATAGTTCTTTAATTAGGCATTCCGTTTTAAGAGAAGTTGTTGCTTGATATTTTGCAAGAACTGTTACAGGAAACCATATGACTCACATATGCCTTCTATCCAACAGCTGAGATCTGTTTCTTCTCGAATCTAATACCTTATATTTATTCTCTTGGAACTACAGTAGATACAGATCGCAAAATTATAGAATTAAACAGAACAAGGTTTCCGCTAGATACTTTCAACTTTCCACATAGTCACCATCATTCGTAATTCACTATTGCCAGCTGTAAACAAGAGCCCGAATGCCGCGCTCGTAATAACGTTAATTGGCTGATACAACCCACCGTCTTACAGCCTTGATGGCACATTTAAGTACGAAGAATATCGTCATTTAGCCCATCCTTCAAAGGCACAAAGAGATAGGAGTCTGCAGTTGCTAAATCAGGAGTGTGCGGTGGATCCGGTAGGACGGTCTAGCCAATTTTGGAAATGAGTTCCACCATCCTAAAACTGTTATGGGGGCTGGGGTTATCGTGTTAGAAGTGAGAAGGTTCAAATATCACTACTGTTGTAAGATAATCTGGGTCAGATTACCGGGAGGAGAGACTTTCCTGGAAGAGACACTATCGAATTTACGTAAGTCACTAAATTGAGCGGACAAAAAAAAAGTTCTATCTGCAGGCACAGAATTACAAAATGACTTTATTATTTATGTCATAATTATTCGCGAAGCACCAACAGTTCTTCGTAAACAGTTTAAACACCTACCCTTGTGACGCATGTTCCGTCCACAGTCACACGTGCCCTCCCACCCCCACTCTCCCTCTTCACTCTAACCACACAGTTTCCAATTGCATAATCAACATCAAATGTTTGGAGCTGCTTACGTTGTTAAGTGAAGCAAGCAATGTTATGAGGCGATTTCAGATGGAGCAATATTTCGGACCGAACAACTACATTGCACATATACTGCCACGTCGTTTGTGAGATAACCAGCACTAGCATGGAAGATTAAGGAGTACCCCAGAAAACCGCAATGACGAGACGACAACTGGAATTTCCCATCTGTCAAATACGAATTCATGAATTACTTTTTACTATTTTCTGCTACCAGTCACTTTTATTTGTTTTATGTTCAATTTAAGATATTGTAAGCGTTTCGAGCATGTTCTGCTCATCTTCAGGCGTTTATACAAACAGAAAACTGTTACTTACAAATAAAATGTCATAAACTAAATTAACGTAGAAATTTTTGTTTATTTTTCGCTGCTGGTGTGGCTGTTGGTGTATTCAGAGGGAGGTGGTTGGCCATAAATTGATGTCCACTGCTGGTGTGGAGCTGTATTTAGTTGTCCATTATAACTGAATTACAGTGACTATTGTCTAAACCAATGAAAGTGTTCCCGATGGATTGCGGCACACTGGAAGCAATACCAAGAGCTCTTAGTGGGTGCCGGCCGAAGTGGCCGTGCGGTTAAAGGCGCTGCAGTCTGGAACCGCAAGGCCGCTACGGTCGCAGGTTCGAATCCTGCCTCGGGCATGGATGTTTGTGATGTCCTTAGGTTAGTTAGGTTTAACTAGTTCTAAGTTCTAGGGGACTAATGACCTCAGCAGTTGAGTCCCATAGTGCTCAGAGCCATTTGAACCATTTTGAGCCATTTTCTTAGTGGGCACTTCAAAACCAATGACATTGGTTAAATAAAAAATGGTTCAAATGGCTCTGAGCACTATGGGAGTAAACTTCTGAGGTCATCAGTCTCCTAGAACTTAGAACTACTTAAACCTAACTAACCTAAGGACATCACACACATCCATGCAGAATTCGAACCTGCGACCGTAGAGGTCGCGCGGTTCGAGACTGTAGCGCCTAGAACCGCTCTGCCACCCCGGCCGGCTTGATGAAATACCCACGTGCTTGGATGAAGGGCAGCTGGCAGGTACCACATTTAGATTTCCAGAAAGCGTTTGACACAGTGCCTCAATGCAGAATGTTAACAAAAGGTCCGAGCAAACGGAATATCTTCGCAGGTGAGTGAGTGGTGGGAAGTCTTTTTTTCCATAGAATCCAATACGTTACCCTCGACAACAAGTGTTCATCGCAGTCAAAGATATTGTCATGAGTACCCCAGAGAGGTCTGACAGGATCGCTTTTGTTTTCTGTATACATAAACACACTAATGGATAGCGTAAGCAGTACTCTGTTACTGTTTGCTGAGCTCACTGTGGTGTACGGGGCAATGTCCTCTTTAAGTGACCGCTGGAGGATACAGGATGACTTGGACAGAATTTCTGTTTGGTATTATGAATGACAGCTTGCTCTATATGTAGGACGATGTAAGATAATGCAGAAGAGGAGGAAAAACAATCATGGAGTGTTCGAACAAAGCATTAGTGATGTGCTGCCTGACACAGTCAGGAAAGCGATACGAAATGAAACGAGCACGTAATACGGACGGTAGTAGGGAAGACGAAGGGTCAACTTTGGTTTATTGGGAGCATTTTAGGAAAGTGTAGCTCAGCTGTAGAAGAGACCACATACTGGACATTTATACGACCTGTTACTGCGTATTGAGTGTTTGGGATCCCCACCAGGTTGGATTAAAAGAACGCCGCGCGGGATTAGCCGAGCGGTCTCGGGCGCTGCAGTCAGGGGCTGTGCGGCTGGTCCCGGCGGAGGTTCGAGTCCTCCCTCGGGCGTGGGTGTGTGTGTTTGTCCTGACTATAATTTAGGTTAAGTAATGTGTAAGCTTAGGGACTGATGACCTTAGCAGTTGAGTCCCATAAGATCTCACACGCATTTGAACATTTTTTTATTTTTTATTAAAAGAGCAAAAGTGAAACGATTCAGAGGCGCGCTGCTAGATCTCTTACTGATACGGTCGATCAACAAGAGGATATTACTAAATGCTACGGTAACTCAAAGAGGGATCCGTGGAGGGCAGAAAACGTTCTTTTCGTGAAACACTATTGATACAGTGCGGAGAACGTTCGTTTGCGGCAGACTGCACAACGGTCCTACTGCCGCCAACATAACTTTCGCGTGAAAACCACCAAGACAAGACAACTGAGTCCTGGTATGGAAGCATATAGATAGTCGTTTTTCTCTCGTGCCATTTGTGAGAGGAATAGGAAAGGGAATGTCGAGCAGCAGTACACGTTACTATCCAGGAGGCACCGTACGATGGCTTGCAGACTAAGTGAGTAGATGTAGATGTAAACTTACCCACCGATATTTCACCCAACACAAAACGCTTGTAAAATGTGTGCCTAGCAATAAAAAACGAAATACAACATAGTGTCGTCATTTACTATGTTTGCTGTTATAATAACAACAACAACAACAATAATAATAATATACAAGTAGCATTCCTTCTTCGTGACTGACACCCATGCGGAAAAACCAAATTTCTATTTTATAATAATAATTATATACGAGCAGAATTCCTTCTTTGTGACTGACACTCATGCGGAGAACCAAATTTCTATCCACGGCACCGTCGAGAAGTTTTCTTTAGTGACAGTTCCTCTCAATCTCGAGAAAACAAATCAGAAAGTATCAGTTCCACTTTTCAGAGCTGACATTAACAACCTGCATAGCCGTGTACCGTCTACGTGCCCCTCAAATATTGTCCAGTGATTCACAGAATGAGTCAGCAGTAGATTGGAAGGTCAATATCATATAAGAATATAGCGCCATTGAGTTCATTCACTTTGGTAAAAGTTGCAGAATTTACTTTCTCATCTGTATCTGCTAACATTTTGACAGTCATTGACAAAATATTACTGACTAATAGTTAAAAGGCACTGTCTTTACCGGTGGTTCAAACTGCTATGTCTATGCAGGTTTCGAGTCTTAATGTTCATTGGTATGAGTATTTTCAGTCTTTCTGCCTGTAGCTGCAGTAAAACGTGGACTGAAATATCACATTTAATGAGACTGTAGTCTGTATCATTGATCCGTTAATTCCTGAAGTGTTGTGAAACTGTGACGGCCCAGCTCAACCAGTGACCACCTCGGCTGGAACAGAGAGACAACTCAAAACGCAATACTTGAGAAAACTCGACTTAAAGAATTAATTCTACAAACATTTTATTGAAAAAGTATAAGCTTCTTTTAATTTTCGAGTAAGCATTGTTGGCAGTAAATTCCATTACATTTTTCGAACATATTGGGCACTACACACACATTTTTCAGCGACTTCAACTAATGATGCCGTTTTATCACTTGTCACTTTCTTGCTGGCGTACCACATGGATCTTGCGCTGCTGTAGAATCAATTCATACATACTGCTGTTTCATAAAAACATCCAGTCAGCCGTCCGCTCGTTCCGCGGCTGTAAATACTGCACGTGCGGGTTGATCCTTGCAACGTGCACTCTCTCACACGTTCCCTCGTAGTCTTCAGTTTCACAACTGCGTAACTGCGTTTGCCCACAGCCAAATGTCAACAAGCGTTTCGCGCATCGCTTGGGAGTGGTGCTGTTGGGAAGCGGTTCCATACTTGACTCTCCGGAATGAAGTCACACAAAGGAACCGTAGTCTTTTTTCACGCTAAATTGGATGTGATGTACTGGGAAGGGGCTACAGACACCTAAGAAAACGTGAAGGGCACACTATTGTCCCCTTTTGGGACTAAACGATAAGTTCAACGTTGAAATTTTACGAGGAGATTTTCGTGGCGTCGGGCGCATGAAGCTGCAGGCGGGCCTGGTATTTGAAATTTAGTATGCAGTCTAACCTATAGCGTCTGTATTGCACAAATCACATAAAGAAACTGACAGTAACTGTCGATTTTGTAGATTTTCTCAATTGCCTACGAGCTGCTGCGAATGGAAGAGGCTGCGAATAAGAGAAAAATAGTTCGATTACATATCATGCTTATAACATTTAGTGGTGGTCTTGAACTGTCAAAATAGTATGATTAATATCCACAGATAACATTTTTTAATTATTTTAGTGCACGAGAAAAAACCAACAGTATCTGTTGTTAACCTACGGAATGCGGTAGTGGTGATGTCGATCGTCTTAAAGATTTTATAAATAGATGAGACAGAGCTGAAATGCAGTGTGTGCTGCAAATATCAGATCGATTAGAGTAGGCTGCGTTTTCACACTATCACTCGAGGAACCTGTGTTTTGATTCCTATTGAAGAGCTGCACAGCCTCCGAAACACAAAGATGTGAACGATATGACGTGTGGTGTTCTTGTGCGGGGTTACTCAGAATTCTGCCAATACATTTAAATTGTTCATCTGCACTCCCTATACTTGCGGTTTGTATCGCGTCACGACACTACACGTAGAATATAAAATACGTGTAGAAACCCCTATGAAATCTAGTAAAAAAAAAGGTGATATTAAAATATATCTGGAAATATCTACTTTACCAGCTAAATTTTCATACCTACCTAAACAACAATGCCATAAATGTTACACTGTACATTCAAAATAGTGTTAGATGTGTCGAATTATAGTGGTAAACCCCCCTGTCTTAAGGCATCCTCAGATAGGTTTGATTAGGAGCTGCTGAAAATCGCAAACAGCTTGGAAACGAAGTCGGAAGCGACGCGTTCATGGAAGACATTTTGACACATAGTAAATTCTGCAGACAATTCTTACATACTACTGCCTGCGTCGTCAACTGCCTGCTGCCTTATTGAACACCCCCTCGTGTTAGTTCGTATGGCATCCCACTCTGCAGCCGAGTTCGCTTGTGTACTCTTGCGTGGTGGCTCTCGCCTTGCATGTAACCGGTTAGAATCCTGGCGGTCTAAGAACTTTTCATTACCAAATTTTGTTCCATTTGCGACAATTTTTGACATCAGCTGTATTAGGTGTGGAAGTAATACCTATTGGTGACACTTTAAAATTTGGCGGTTTGGAACTCGTACCCGGTTTTCCTGCATATCGCGAGCGGTAGCCTTAACCACATGCATATCCGTGGACACTTCCAGTACCGATCCAAACATGCATATGCCACAGTGTTTACGCTCCCTAGTGTTCGGTGCTTATCTGGAGTCCTGCAACAGGGTTAATGAGACAAACGTGTGCAATGTTAGTATTATGGTCGATATGCCCGTCGAGGCTGTATTACGTATGTATAGAAAATGTCAGAATAAGAAATTTTCATTGCCCGGCTCGAAGGGGACGAGAGTTGGTGGACGGGTTATTACTACGAATACTTACGCCTACGTATATTCTTCCTGACAGTATCTAATGGAGCGCGGATGGGAATCTAAGTCAGTTTATCGTACTTCAGAGGAGTTGACTGTACCTCATCAATGACTTTCAGCCTCGACGTTGTTTTCATCGACGGTAGCAAAGTTACAGCACTACACTTCACCGGCACTCATCCACACGATGTAGACACAAACAGTACGAAGAAAGACAACAGCATGCTACCTTGACTGGACCTTGCGTAAGACGGCAACATGTTATTCAGATATCTGCTCACGAGCGTTCGTGTTTTGAATATTGGACCTGAGTTTCAAGTTTTGCTGTTGTGTGGGAGCATGCAGACAGGTTGTCATAAGTTGTTTGGCTGACGCAGTTTCTTGGTTGTTCACGACATTAATTGTAACTCCAACCGAAATACTGGTCAATTCATTCGATGCAAGCATAAAGTGAATACTCTCATCAGCACACATAATGATTCCGTTGTCCTTGGTCAATCTGTAAACGAGCCATTTCCTGACATTTTAATATTTCTTAATTGTCTGTATATGATCAGTCTAGCCTCAGAGCGTACCACACACATCATTAATACTATGAGGTGTGGCGTGCACTAGACAAATTGCCTGACTTACTGATAGGCTGATTTCATCGGAAACTTTTACAAGCGGACACCGATTACTTTTCTACACTGCTACACTTGCACTGCTAATCTGAATACGGGTCGCCAGCCTGACTTTGACCCGCGAGATAGTGTCAAGAGTGGACAACTCACAAGTAATTAATTAAAGCCCTGTAGCTACCCAACTACCCTGAGGAATACTCAGAGATCCGACCTCTTTGCTGAATTTTTACACCACCATCACTTCATATATCAACTCTGCTGACTACTACTTAGGCCAGTAATCTCCACAATGACAAAACAGGAATACAGTTCAATATCAGTGCGTTAAAAGTTACGCAAAAAGAGCATGAAAACAAACTTAATTTCCAATACAAATGTATTTCCGTCAATGAGAGGTCGTCAAGTCCATAAAATCTCACCTCTAGCCAGCTAATGACTGCAGAATTCGATACCGTCATCTACATCTATACTCCGCAAGCCACATTATGGTTTGTAGCTAGGGGAACTTTATGTACCACTATCACTTCTTTCTTTCATATACTTGTATATGGATATGGTGTTTGTTCTTTCGGACATGTCCGAAAGAACAGAAATCATTAATGACCTACAGCCGTCTAGAACGAAATTAGACTACATATTAATACCTTCAGCTGCTGACGGGCGTTGATATATATCAACGGGGACAGGTGAAATTGTATGCCCCGACCGGGACACGAACCTGGGATCTCCTGCTTACATGGCAGATGCTCTATCCATCTGAGCCACCGAGGACACAGACTACTGGGACTATATCGCGCACGCCTCCAGAGAGACCCACATTCCACCTTATATGTCCACACACTACATTCGTAGTGTCCCTACCCAATACTCGTGGAAGACATGCGGGTGCACACACATTACCCGAACTCTTACGAGACTTGGTAAGAATGTCTTCCACGAGTAATGAGTGTGTTTGGTAGGGACACTACGAATGTAGTGTGTGGACATATGAGGTGAGAATGTGGGTCTCGCGGGAGGCGTGCGCGAGATAGTCCCTGCAGTCGCACTATCCTCTGTGCCCTCAGTGGCTCAGATGGCTAGAGCGTCTGCCATGTAAGCAGGAGATCCCAGGTTCGGGTCCCGGTCAGGGCACACATTTTCATCTGTCCTCGTTGATATATATCATCGCCCGTCAGCAGCTGAAGGTATTAGTATGCAATTCTAATTTCTTTCTTTCATGTTCCAGTTGCGAGAGGTCCGCAGGGGGAAAAAAGGAAATGCTGCTAAGCCTCTGTGGGAGCTTTACTGATCTTTTAGTAAGATTTAAGGTGCAGTCAACAATATATTGGTTGACTCTTCCAAGAACGAACGCATTCAGAGTTCTGACAGTACCCCATAACTTGATATACACTGAGGTGGCAAAAGTCATAGGATATCGACTGTTACCTTGTCGGACCTTGCTTTGCCCGGCACAGTGCAGCAAATCGGCATGGCAAAGACTCAACAAGTCGTTCGAAGTACCCTGCGGAAATATTGACCCATGTTGCCTCTATAGCCGGCCATAACTGCAATTGTGTTGCTGGTATAGGATTTTGTGTATGAACAAACCTCCTGATTGCATCTCATAAATTGAAATGGGTGACCAAATCATTCTCCCAAATTGCCCAGAATGTTCGTCAGACCAATAGCGAACAATTGTGGCCCGGTGACATGACACATTTTCATTCATAAAAACTACATCGTTGTTTGGAAACATGGAGTCCATCAATCGTTGCAAATGGTCTCCAAGTAATCAGTCATTTCCAGTCAATAATCGGTTTTGTTTGATCACAGGACCCAGTTCATTCCATGTAAACACAGCCCACACCATTATGAAGCCACCACCAGCTTGCAAAGCGCTTTGTTGACAACTTGAGTTCATGGTTTCGTGTGCTCTGCACCACACTCGAACGCTACCATCAGCTCTTACCAATTGAAATCTGGACTCATCTAATGAGGCCACTGGTTTACAGTCGTCTAGGGTGCAACCGATATGGTCACGAGCCCGTGGAGAGGTCCTGCAGGCGAAGTCGTGCTGTTAGCAAAGGCACTCGCGTCGGTCGTCTGCTGCCATGACCCACTAACACCAAATTTCGCTGCACTGTTCCTACGCATACGTTCCTCGTACATTCCACATTTATATCTGCGGTTATTTTACGCAGTGTTGGTTGTCTGCTAGCACTTTTAACTCTTCGCAGACACCGCTGCTCTCGGTCGATAAGTGAAGGTCGTCAGCCACTGCGATGTCTGTGGTGAGGAGTGATGGGTTAAATTAGGTATTCGCGGCACACTCTTGACACTGTGGACCTCGGAGTATTGAACTACCTAACGGTTTCCTATGTGGAAAGTCCCATACGTCTTTCTCCAAGTACCATACAGAGTTCATAATCTGTGTTAATCCCGTCGTGGGGGCATAATCACATCGGAAACCTTTTCATATGAATCACCTGGGTACAAATGACAACTCCGCCAATGCACTACCCCTTTTTACCTTGTGTACGCAAGACAACCAAAAATGTTTCAAATGGCTCTGAGCCCTATGGGACTTAACATCTGAATTCATCAATCCCCTAGAACTTAGAACTACTTAAACCTAACTAACCTAAGGACAGCACACACATCCATGCCCGAGGCAGGATTCGAACCTGCGACTGTAGCGGTCGCGCGGTTCCAGACTGAAGCGCCTAGAACCGCTCGGCCACACCGGCTGGCCGCAAGACACCCGCCATCTCTGTATGTGCATACCGCTGTCCCATGAGCACGTCTCACACCGTCTGTCATTTGAGGTGGCTGAGCTTCTGCGTGACGCCTTCGCACTGACTAAATGGACCCGCAACAAAACGCGCTGCTCTTCTTTGAATCTTCTCTATTTCCTCTATCAATCCTATCTCGTACGGATTCGAAACTGAGGACCTTCAACCATTGGTCGAAAAATGGTTACCTAAGCTACTTCCTTTTCGGGTGAACTACATCTTCTGATGATTGTTCCAATGAATCTGTCTGGCATTGGCCTTTCCTGCAATTAATTTTAAGTGACCGTTCCATTTCAAATCGTTCCGTATGCATACTCCCAGATATTTCATGGATGTGAGTGCTTGCTATGATTGTTCTCCAATCCTGTAGTCTTAATGAGTCCTTCTACCTTTTTTTTATGCAATGCGTTACGTTCGTTTATGCTGAATGTTAAGTGTCAATCCCTGCACCAAGCGTTGATGTAGGTCCTCTTGCATTTCGCTACAATTTTCCAACATTTCGAATTCTATGTGTACAACAGCATCATTCACGGAAATCCCTATGGCCTATCCGATCTCATTCGTAAGGATACTCACATACAGTCTAAGACATAAAAAACGACGCACTGCGAAGAATTTATATGAATGGAACAGAAATCTGTAGGTTTCTTGTACATGTACAGATAAAAAATAATTAGCATTTCAGAAAAATTGGATGATTTATTTAAGACAAAAGTACTTCACAAATTGGGGGTCTGGCCCTTATGCAAGCAGTTATTCGGCTTGACATTAATTGACAGAGTTGTTGTATATCTTCTTGACGGATATCGTGCCAAAATCTGTGAAACTGCCTCATTATAGCGTCATAATTGCGAGCTGTTCGAGGGCACTGCTCATAACACTGGCCAAGATAGGGTTTGGAAAGCACGAAGACAGACAGTGGAAACTCTCGCCGTTTGCGGGCGGGCTTTATTTAGCTGAAATGTAAGCCCAGGATGGCTTGCCATGAAGGCCAACAAAACACGGCGTAGAATGTCATCGACGCGCTGCTGTGCTGTTACGGTGCCGCGAATGACAACCAAAAGGGTCCTGCAATGAAATGAAATGGCACTCCAGGTTGTCGGGTCGTATGACGGGTGACATGTTTCTATGCCTTCGCTGTACGGGACGTCTCCAGGACACGTCTTCGCAGGTCACGGGGGCTCGGTTCGAAGTCGGACTCATCAGTGAAGACAATTCTATTCCAGTCAATGAGATTCCATGCCGACGACATGTCTGGAGCAGTGGGATAACAACCAGACTGTCGCTTGCCACAATGTCCGACAAACAGGAACGATGGTCTGTGGTGCCATTTCATTCCTTAGCAGGATTCCTTTGGTTGCCATCCGCGGCACCCTTATAGCACAACGGTACGTTGACGATATTCTACGCCCCGTTTTGTTGCCATTCGTGGCAAGCCATCTTGGGCTTACATTTAGATTAGATTAGATTTACTTTCATTCCAATTGATCCGTAGTGAGGAGGTCCTCCAGGATGTGGAACATGTCAGAAAAACAACAATACATGACAAATATTTAAACTAAAACAAATAAGCTAATGTACCATTCCACAGGTCCCAAGTGGAATGATCGTCATTTTTTAATGAACACTAAGAGTCATTTTACAAATACTATTGCACTGAATTTAAAATAAAAAAGTTTTTTATTTATTTATAAGGTAAGAAACATGTAATACAACTACTGTAATACTTATTTACAATGAACACATTACTGCACTGAAATGGTGCAGAAGTTAGATTATACTTACACACACACACACACACACACACACACAAATTTTCAGTGAACACATTACTGCACTGAAATTGTGCAGAAGTTATGTTGTACTTATATACAAATCAGTTGGTTTTCCTCAGAAATTCATCAATGGAGTAGAAGGAGTTGGCCACCAATAAATCCTTTAGGCTTCTCTTAAACTGAATTTCATTGGTTGTTAAGCTTTTTATGGCTGCTGGCAAGTTATTGAAAATGTGTGTTCCTGAATAATGCACACCTTTTTGTACAAGACTAAGTGACTTTAAATCCTTGTGAAGATTATTCTTATTTCTAGTATTGATTCCATGAATTGAGCTGTTGGTTTGAAAAAGTGATATATTTTTAATGACAAATTTCATTAAGGAATAAATATATTGGGAAGCTGTAGTTAGTATCCCTAGTTCCCTAAACAGGCTTCTGCAGGATGTTCTTGAGTTCACACCACATATAATTCTTACTGCACGTTTTTGTGCCCGGAAAACTTTAGCTTGGCTTGATGAATTACCCCAGAAAATAATCCCATATGACATTATGGAATGAAAGTAAGCATAGTATGCCAGCTTTTTCATTTTTATATCCCCTATGTCTGACAAAATTCGCATTGCAAACAGAGTGGATAATGCCCGCCCGCAAACAGCGAGAGTCTCTACTCCTTGTCTTCATGTTTCCCAAACCCTACCTCTGGCAGGAAGGTCGCCGGATCTCTCCCCAGTTAAGAACATTTGGAACATTACAGACTGGGCCCTCTAATCAGCTCGAGATTTTGACGATCAGACGCACCTATTGGGCAGGTATCCCACAGGAAGACATAAAACAACTCTATCAGTCAGTGGCAAGGGGAATAACTGCTTGTATGAGACCAGAGGTGAACCAATGCGTTACTGACTTGCTCAGTTTTTGAAGCCCTTTCTTCTTGAATAAATCTTCCAATTTTTCTGAAATTGTAATCATTTGATTGTCTGTACGTATTCACCACATTCACTGATTTCCGTCCCATTTGGATAATTCCTTCGTGGTGCGTCGCCTTTTTGTGTTTAGTGTCCTTACACAAACCCAAGGAGTACGCCCGAAGTTACTTTTACATGTGTAGATTTTCTTAAGAATAACATGCTACGTTCTCTTGGCTACCAACTAAATGCGTACACCCTAAACCCCATCATTGCTGACGCAAACTGTAAAATTACTCACGCATTCACACTCGAGCGCAGGATTATGCACTTACCAATTCTTTCAGTTTTCTGTAATCTGAACAAATAGTTCGCATATCACACTGGATCACTTAATGTCGGTACTCAGAAATGAGTAATACTCTCGAATCAGCACCTCCGCCCCAGAGACCAAATGACTCCAACACCCAGGAGAGCTGCTGCTCGTCATGCGTTTATGCGAACTCCAAAACCACTCCACGTATTAACATGTACTTACCATTCAGACCTACCAGCCAGACACAGGAGCAGACTGTAGACCTATTGACTGCTATTTCGTGCTCCCATTGATTCCTCTCTTCTGCAAAGTGCCTCTCTCTGCACTGGACTCGCATTCGGGAGGACGACGGTTCAATCCCGCGTCCGGCCATCCAGATTTAGGTTTTCCGTGATTTCCCTAAATCGCTCCAGGCAAATGCCGGGATGGTTCCTTTCAAACGGCACGGTCGAATTCCTTCCCCGTCCTTCCCTAGTCCGATGAGACCGATGACCTCGATGTCTGGTCTCCTTCCCCAAACAACCCAACCCAACCCTCTCTCTGCCCGGATGTTTCAAGTTCCTTTCCAACTGATGGTGAGCGACACCTGCCACCACAAGAAAATTTGAGCCCCTAGACCAGCCTTTACCACAATCCATTTAAAAGGAGTATCGAAATGTCAGTCCATGATCTTCAGGCTCGACAAAAAGAAAACAAGGAGACCGGAAACCGGCCCTGGTATCCAATGGCGTCCAGGACAAATTGACGGGTGGGGCCAAGAAGTAATGTCACACCCTCTCCGTCGGAGACTGACTCCCGTTGGCGGCAGGTACTGCCTTCGTTCAGTCACGTCTCCTTATACGTTGCCTGGTCACAAGTATACGGAACCGCTGTGTAATGTGAAATTCACCACTAGATATCACAAGTGAAGCACAAGTATAAAAGTAGACAGTGAGTGTTGTGTTGTCAGTAGAGAAGCAGTAACAGTAGAATGGATCGGTGAGGAAACTTCAGTGGCTTCGAACGTGAACTAGTCATTGTACACTACTGGCCATTAAAATTGCTACACCACGAAGATGACGTGTTACAGACGCGAAATTTAACCGACAGGAAGAAGATGCTGTGATATGCAAATGATTAGCTTTTCAGAGCATTCACACAAGGTTGGCGCCGGTGGCGACACCTACAACGTGCTGACATGAGGAAAGTTTCCAACCGATTTCTCATTCACAAACAGCAGTTGACCGGCGTTGCCTGGTGAAACGTTGTTGTGATGCCTCGTGTAAGGAGGAGAAATGCATACCGTCACGTTTCCGACTTTGATACAAGTCGGATTGTAGCCTATCGCGATTGCGGTTTATCGTATCGCGACATTGCTGCTCGCGTTGGTCGAGATCCAATGACTGTTAGCAGAATATGGTATCGTTGGGTTCAGGACGGTAATACGGAACGCCGTGCTGGATCCCAACGGCCTCGTATCACTAGCAGTCGAGATGACAGGCATCTTATCCGCTTGGCTGTAACGGATTGTGCAGCCATGTCTCGATCCCTAAGTCAACAGATGCGGACGTTTGCAAGACAACAACCATCTGCACGAACAGTTCGACGACGTTTGCAGCAGCATGGACTATCAGCTCGGAGACCATGGCTGCGGTTACCCTTGACACTGCATCACAGACAGGAGCGCCTGCGATAGTGTACTCAACGATGAACCTGGGTGCACGAATGGCAAAACGTCATTTTTTTCGGATGAATCCAGGTTCTGTTTACAGCATCATGATGGTCGATCCGTGTTTGGCGACATCGCGGTGAACTCACATTGGAAGCGTGTATTCGTCGTCGCCATACTGGCGTATCACCCGGCGTGATGGTATGGGCTGCCATTGGTTACACGTCTCGGTCACCTCTTGTTCTCATTGACGGTATTTTGAACAGTGGACGTAACATTTCAGATGTGTTACGACCCGTGGCTCTACCCTTCATTCGATCTCTGCGAACCCCTACATTTCAGCAGGATAATGCACGACCGCATTTTGCAGGTCCTGTACGGGCCTTTCTGGATGCAGAAAATGTTCGACTGCTGCCCTGGCCAGCACATTCTCCAGATCTCTCACCAATTGCAAACGTCTGGTCAAAGGTGACCGAGCAACTGGCTCGTCACAATAAGCCAGTCACTACACTCGATGAACTGTGGTATCGTGTTGAAGCTCCATGGGCAGCTGTACCTGTACAAGCCATCCAAGCTCTGTTCAACTCAATGCCCAGGCGTATCAAGGCCGTTATTACGGTCAGAGGTGGTTGTTCTGGGTACTGATTTCTCAGGATCTATGCACCCAAATTGCGTGAAAATGTAATCACACGTCAGTTCTAGAATAAAGTATTTGTCGAATGAATACCCGTTTATCATCTGCATTTCTTCTTGGTCTAGCAATCTTAATGGCCGGTAGTGTACATACGCTGTGTGTGTTCTGTCGGATTCGTCTAAAAGAACAAACATTACATGCTAATCGTGTTGTGTGTACAGTAGAGTAACGGTTCGGAGATGATCATTGTTTGTATCACCATAGCGATGCACCCTGTCGTAATATTTGTGAGGCAATAGTGTGTGGGCAATGACATTCCAGAAATGGACTCCTGTGTCCAGTGTCTGTGCCTGAATCCAATGGAACATCTTCGGGATGAGTCAGAACGTTGAGTTCACTCCAGACCCCAGCGCGCAACATCACTGTCTGTTCTGTTGCCAGCTCTTGAAGAGGGCTGCCATTCCTCGGCAGACATTGACACCTCATTCAAAGTATCCCCAACAGGGTTCAAGCCATCCTAAAAGTAAAGGGTGGACGGATCCACTGGTAGGTGTCCGCATAGCTTCGTCACGTTCAAGGAGCAGTAATCTTTTTTTTTAAAAAAAAAAGAAAAAGTCTTTATTCTTCAATATATATGATACATAAACAACCAGCCACCTTAAACAATTAGTGGGTCGTAATTGATACAATTCAAGTGTTATTACTACAGCTTTTTCTATGGTTAGTTCTTCTACTCACACTATGGGCACTACTATTGCGTCTAGATTCTGTTAGCCTGTTTCTTCTTATGCTAATCTACTTTACGTGCAGCGTTACAGGTGTGCCAGCATTTGTATAAACATGCGTTGTTGGCCCCTGGCACCGGGCTGGCCCGGAGTGGTTGATCGCTGCAGTACTATACTAGTGTTGCTATCCTAGCTTATCCTACATCTAACCTAATATTTAACCTAATGTCGAATTCGGTGAGTGTCTAAATCGGTAAGAAAGGCGTACCCTTCCCCTAATCCCAGACGTGGCGGATTCCAGCCGTGGAGCGGCTGGCCAAGTCCACGCCTCGGCGGTACGGGACGAGTGCACGGAGTCAAGTCAGTAGCAAAGTGAGATCTTAATAGTTGTTCCTTAGGAATTCCTTTATGACTTTGTGTGGGATTCCGTTTGCCATTTTGTTCAAGATTGAGAAGTGGTCCTCACGCCTGAGCAGGTGGTACGTGTCATGGTTGGGCAACTGGTGACGTAATTGTGCCGCTACGTCGTCGAAGAGGTGGCGCTTATACACCACATGTTCTGGGGTGCCTGGTGTGGCCCCACAGTCACACGCTGGTGTAGCCCGCTTCCCAAACCGGTATAGGTATGTCGGGTAGGGTCCATAACCCGTAAGAAAGTGCTGCAGTCCTCTTGAAGGCTTAAAATGTTTTAACTGCAGTCGCTCCCTGATGTTGGGCAGTAATTCGTGTGTTCTACGACCGGTTTCTTCATTGTCCCATTGTTCTTGCCAAAGCTCCTCCTCCCTACGTCTGATTTCTGGTTTGTTGCCCACGTGAATCCCCGTTAGTTCGATTATTTTGTCACTGTTTCCCTTTTTGACCCAGTACCATGCCGCTTGTTCTCTGATCTTTATATCGAGCGGACAGAGCCCCCTTAGTACTTAGCGCTCCCCCCGTGGTTGTTGTGTATGCCCCTACTGATCTCAGGAGCATATTTCGCTGCACTCTCCTTACAGCCGTGGCAGGCATGACCCTCGTGAGCACTATTCTTGGTGGAGGACTGAGATGCGGCGTGCTCACGATGCGTGTCCCGGCGCAGGGAGAGACTGCCGGTCAAGGTGACCTCGCGGTGCGGTAATTTGCGGCCGCAGCCGTCCGTCAGACTGCACAGAGGAGGACGCGTCACGTGACGAGGGCTCGTCGCAGCCTGTGTTTGCGCAGCCGCACGCACGTTGCTTCTGCCTGTGTTTACAGCCGACGGGCTCACGCGCTCACGTACACGTGCGCGACACAGGCCTGGCAGGAGAGTCTGCGGCAGCTCCTCCTGCCGTCTGCACGGCTACTGTAAGGCTTGCAAGCTGACACGTTCGTTAATATTGTAAAGCCAAAGCGATCTCTATGTCGATCGGCAACAAACTTTCTGGCACATTAAAGCACTCTCTCGCACCAATGATTCAACCTGGAGCTTTGTCCTCCGCGGTCTAGTGCATGTTTCTAACATGCCAGGAATACAGTAGTAAAACTACCGTAGGCTATCAAAGTAAGCGTTGACTACGGTAGTTTTTCTAGTAGCTTTGGTCAGTTAAGATCATACCCGAAACTTCCTAGCAGATTAAAACAGCCCCAGGCTGTGGCTAAGCCATGTCTCCGCAATATCCTTTCTTTGAGGAGTGCTAGTTCTGCAAGGTTCGCAGGAGAGCTTCTGTACAGTTTGGAAGGTAGGAGACGAGGTACTGGCAGAAGTAAAGCTGTGAGGACGGGGCGTGAGTCGTGCTTGGGTAGCTCAGATGGTAGAGCACTTGCCCGCGAAAGGCGAAGGTCCCGAGTTCGAGTCTCGGTCCGGCACACAGTTTTAATCTGCTAGGAAATTTCATATCAGCGCACACTCCGCTGCAGAGTGAAAATATCATTCTGCAAGATCATCCCCGCGTTACCTATAGATTAGGCATTTTGCATACTTACCGGGCGTCACCTCGTAACGATCCCTATCTTTATCAATGCGGTCATTATCTTAGTAGATTCCCTTAAAAACGGAAACTGTCTAAATACTGTGCGGGAGTATCTAAAGGGCTGGGTAACCTAAGAAACATTTTTGTTTTACATAGTTATCCACCTGCCTATTAATTAAAAATAAACAGTATTTATAGCAAAATTGAAAATGTCAATATTTAATGCAGGTTTTATTCGAAAATTATTGACTGTAACGAGAAACATAGGGATGTTGTAGTAAAAACAAAGAAGACGACACAAATTTATTATACATTGCTAGAAAACGCAATTTCCTCAACAAAAAGGTAAAATTAAAGAAAGCATAACAAAACTATATTAAATATTCCTTCAATACTTCGTCGAACTTAGATAAACCTGTTTCTGTTATTCATAAACAGCTTTGGCTTTTATAAATAACAACAGTTAACTCTTGTCTTTGATCATGATGAAGAACGTTGTATTGAGTGAAAAACAACAACACCAATTATATGTTTTTTATGTTCGTGCATGTAAACTGTATATGCGTCAAAAGTAATTGCTTTGGCTACATAAAAGCACAGAAGTTACTAAATCAACTAATTTTTGTTACTTATAAAATGCAATTTATATTTTGTAAGAATATGAAATACACAGTAGAAAAACACTGAATGATGTGAGGTTCTATCTATGTGCCAAGTTATGGGCTCCCATTTTCTCTCTTACGCATTCATTTGTTTCTTTCCGCACCAGTGCTACCAATACTACCGGTAGTCTTCCCATTTACTACGTCATTCATGCAGCGTACCAAAACTACAGAACCCTTTTTTTGGTAGAGAGCATCTCTTGTCAGGAACGTTCATTGTGCTCTCCTGTTGTTACATAAACATAGTTTGCCTTTTTAAAACTTTCTATGGTAAGGCATATGGTCTGTTTTGCCTCTAGTGTTTCTACATTCCTCTGGAACCCAAATTATTCTCCTACGGTTTCAATCACTCGTTAATCCTAATCAAGAAAATAATGGAACCATGTTGAGAAACCAACCCGCTACACTGCCTTCAAGAGCATCTCTCCAGCAGACGCGCTTCACACGGTCCGCAGTAGAGTTTGTCTGCCCGTTTGGTTACAGTTCAGTTACAAATTCCATTGAGGCTGTGCGATAATCTGCATTTGTCAGATTGCTCTGCGCCTTGTTTTGGCGGCGGCTGATAGTAACTCGTAAGCTAGTCCGCTTGCTTTTAGGGTTTTTCATTGTTCTTGAATATCTTACGGGGATCTGTAGTATTCTATGAATGTTTAGTAAATTTCCTTGAACACTTGCAGCTCGAGAATACCGTAGAAAGCGAAAGTTGTGTTATGATACAGTGCCCGAATACATCAGCGCCAGAAATGTCATCGTCAGTTCACTAATTATTCGTTTTAACGCTTAGGGAAGGAAACTCTAAGCTAGAACAAGTCCATTAAGTTCTCGTGGGGCCATGGACGCTTTTTTATCTTAGAAATAATTTATCCTCGCTATCTTTCCTGTGTTGTTGTTGTTGTGGTCTTCAGTCCTGAGACTGGTTTGATGCAGCTCTCCATGCTACTCTATCCTGTGCAAGCTTCTTCATCTCCCAGTAACTACTGCAACCTACATCCTTCTGAATCTGCTTAGTGTATTCATCTCTTGGTCTCCCCCTATGATTTTTACCCTCCACGCTGCCCTCAAATACTAAATTGGTGATCCCTTGATGCCTCAGAACATGTCCTACCAACCGATCCCTTCTTCTGGTCAAGTTGTGCCACAAACTTCTCTTCTCCCCAATCCTATTCAATACTTCCTCATTAGTTATGTGATCTACCCATCTAATCTTCAGCATTCTTCTGTAGCACCACATTTCAAATGCTTCTATTCTCTTCTTGTCCAAACTATTTACCGTCCATGTTTCATTTCCATACATGGCTACACTCCATACAAATACTTTCAGAAATAACTTCCTGACACTTAAATCTATACTCGATGTTAACAAATTTCTCTTCTTCAGAAACGCTTTCCTTGCCATTGCCAGTCTACATTTTATATCCTCTCTACTTCGTCCATCATCAGTTATTTTGCTCCCCAAATAGCAAAACTCCTTTACTACTTTAAGTGTCTCATTTCCTAATCTAATACCCTCAGCATCACCCGACTTAACTCGACTACATTCCATTATCCTCGTTTTGCTGGATTTTGACTGGAATACTCTCTTTCAAATTCTAAAGGTGGCAGGGGTAAAATACAGGGAGCGAAAGGCTATTTACAACTTGTACAGAAACCAGATGGCAGTTATAAGAGTTGAGGGACATGAAAGGGAAGCAGTGTGTATGTGTATGTGACACAAAATATGACACACACACACACACACACACACACACACACAGCTATGCGTTACCATGACAGATGGCGCAGTACTTAAGACATTCGACTGGATTCAAATCCTCAATTTGCTTAAGTGATCTAGGTTTTCTGAAGTTTATTTCAAATTGCTCTAGGTGAACGACGGGATTGTTCCTTAGATTATACCACTACCGCCTGCTTTCCACATTTTGCTCTAACTGAGCTAATCTTCTTTCTTTGCTGACTTGGACGTCAATAAAACGTTCTAGGCTAGTCTTACTTCGTCCCTTCATCTGTGTGTTTGTTTCAACAGAGAGCAGGATCCCATCATCTACTGTAACGTCATATGATACAGTTTCTACCCGGTCTCACAATTTTCATATCATCGTAGGCATGATTCTAGAGTAAGCTCTCAGAAACTATAAAAGATTTAAACGTTTGTTTTTCCTGAGCGCCCTTCAAGAGTGAAACAGTAGAGAAATAGCTTGAAGGTGGTTCGATGAACCCTCTGCCAGACACTTTATTGTGAACTGCAAAGTAGGCATGTAGATTTAGATCATCATCCAGTAAGGTGTGGCAATGGTCAGACATCAAGTTCATATTGAGGAATGACACTAATATTCCAGTGTACCTCTGTCAATTTAGAGATCCCGTTTCACTTGAGAAAGCGTTAAGACATACCAGTTAGATTTGTTTATAAGGACACTGCTGATAATGCTGGTATTTTTACTAGTAAGGCGGTGTCGGGAAAACAAAACTCCACTATTTGCACGTAACGAATAATATTATGGATGTTTTTGTACACACGAGTGAACATGTCCCTCGATCTCGACATCGATTGCAGAATTTTCTCCATTTAGAAAGATGCTGACTAGTCAAAACAAATCGAGCGCTGTTGTCGGAAATGACTATTCTTTAGAATCGGTCTAGTGTTTGTCGTATTTATAACCTCGAGCCACGAGTTACTTGTTTCTCTTAACGCTGCTGTCGGTTTTAAATGATAGATTTTATATTCAGCACAGAAGAAACATCTTGGTGAATCGCATGCATGAGATCATCAGATCGCTTGGTATTTTCTCGTGTTTCCATTGCCCTTGAATCGCGGATATATCGATGCCATCTGCCTCCTATTTGTTTTCTTCGTTCATTGTGAGTTACTACTGAACATCTCAGAATGTCACGCAGCCGTTGCTTAAATGGAAAACACGTTCTGTCCAACTGCGTTTTAATGAATCTCAAAGCGAATTAAAAGCCAGTTTAAGTATTGATACGTTTTTCCAGTTGTTTATTTCTGTTTTATATTTGCAGGACAGCAAAATCTGGTGCAGCATGTTTAGAAAATTATGTCTCGTACCTTTCAGTGTAACGTATGTTGAGGCAGCATCCGTGCTTGTCTCTATTACGAGTACTGTTTGTTACATTATGCCTACTGCGAAATACCTTTTTATTGCTCGCAAAAAAATGAGTGCAAAGAGAGACTTTTGAGCCTGTTTTACACTGACCAGTCAGAACATTATGACAACCGACCTAATAGTTGGTATGTCCACCTTTGACTGGGATAACAGCAGCGACGGTCGTGGTATCCAGGCAATGAGGCCTGGAGGCACCTGGCACCACAATCGTATACACAAGTCACCTAACTCCGGTAAATTCCGGGAGGGGGCGATGAGCTCTGACACAACGTCCAGTAATATACCAGATAAAACTTCCTGGCAGATTAAAACTATGTGCCAGACTGAGACTCGAACTCGGGACCTTTGCCTTTCTCGGGCAAGTGCTCTACCAACTGAGCTACCCAAGCACGACTCACGCCCCGTCGTCACAACTTTACTTCTGCCAGTACCTCGCCTCCTACCTTCCAAACTTTACAGAAGCTCTCCTGCGAAACTTGCAGAACTAGCACTCCTGAAAGAAAGGATATTGCGGAGATATGGCTTAGCCACAACCTGTGGGGGATGTTTCCAGAATAAGATTTTCACTCTGCAGCGGAGTGTGCGCTGATATATGAGGACGGGGCGTGAGTCGTGCTTGGGTAGCTCAGTTGGTAGAGCAATTGCCCGCGAAAGGCAAAAGTCCCGGGTTTAGAGCCTCGGCCCGGCACACAGTTTTAATCTGGCAGGAAGTTTCATATCAGCGCACACTCCGCTGCAGAGTGAAAATCTCATTCTGGAAACATACCAGATGTTTCTGATCGGGTTCAGATCAGGCGAGTTGAGGGGCGGCACATCAATTGGAACTCGACACTAGAACTACTCCATCACAGCCGGCCGCGGTGGTCTCGCGGATCTAGGCGCGCAGTCTGGAACCGTGAGACTGCTACGGTCGCAGGTTCGAATCCTGCCTCGGGCATGGATGTGTGTGATGTTCTTAGGTTAGTTAGGTTTAAGTAGTCCTAAGTTCTAGGGGACTGATGACCACAGTAGTTGAGTCCCATAGTGCTCAGAGCCATTTTTTTACTCCATCACACTGCTGGCCTTGTGATATGGCGCATTATCTTGTTGAAAAATGCCACTGCTGTAGGAAACGTATAGTCATGAAGGGGTATATGTGGTCTGCAGCCAGTGTACGATATTTCTTGGCCGTCGTGGTGCCTTGCGCGAGCTCTACTGTACCCATGGATGCCTGCTAGAATGTTCCCCAGAGCATAATGGAGCCACCGCCAGCATGTCTCCGCCCCATAGTACAGACGTCAAGGAGCAGTTCCCCTGGATCCACACACTCCTATCGGCATGATGAGGAAGGTATCGGAATTCATCAGACCATGCAACGCTCTACCACTGCGCCGACGTCCTGTCCTGTTTTACCAGTCTGCACAGCCTACGACGTCTGACATCTTTAATGAGGGGCGGCCGCCCAACCCCAAACGTCTGGATGTGGTTTCACTTTGGTTTCGCCACGTGTTGAAGACACTCCCACAGAACTCCTCGAACACTCGAGTAGATTCCGAAATGCTCGTGCCGAGCCTCCGAGCCATCACAATCTGCCTTCGGTCAAACTCAGATAGGTCTCGCGCCTTCCCCATTCTACACAGGGATAGCACGCTCACCGATACTACGTACAACGTGCGTGTGTCTGACTAGCGGTCATTCCTCGCCAGGTGACGCTGCTATCGCTGGACGGGTTCATGTCGATAGGTCGGTGGTCATACTGTTCTGATTGACCAGTGTGCGTAAACTACGCCTACTCAGAGATAAGGTCATTACGCAAAAAGGGTCAACAGTTGCCTAGTAATTACCCCTTCCTTACACAATAACTTCGAGTCTACAACGGGTGTTCCTAGTAGTGAAAATTAGACATCCACGATTTGACAATTACTTTTACTTTAATTCTGTTCAAAGGGTTCAAATGGCTCTGAGCACTATGGGACTTAACTTCTGAAGTCATCAGTCCCCTTACTTAAACCTAACTAACATAAGGACATCATACACATCCATGCCCGAGGCAGGATTCGAACCTGCGACCGTAGCGATCGCGCGCTTCCAGACTGTAGTGCCTGGAACCGCTCGGCCACCACGGCCGGCTTTAAATCTGTGACCTGATGCTGTTCCTGTCGCCAAATTTCTCACTTGCTCTAAAGGATAATACTAATGTGTGTTATCTGTCTCGACTCGTGTAAACTCCTTCTGTGTCTGCTCGTGTGATAGTGTTGGTGCTCGTGAAGTCGAGATTAGGGAAGGAGAGCCGCATCTGCCTAGACAAGTATGGAAAACTGCCTAAAACATTTCGACTGGACGGTGAAACACTCTGACGGACGCTAATTTGTCATACGAATTCCATTCGGGTCTCGTTCGTCCCACTGTCTTGCAAACTAGCGCTCCTATTACAGTGAATCGTTGTAGTAAAGATAAATTTAAAAGATTAAAAGAAATAGCGGTGCAGACTGAAAGTAAATTTAAAGAAATATTGCCTTTGAAGGAAGTGCAACGTTCTGCGCGGGTGTAGCGTATGTTTTATGTAAACGACACCCATTGGTGCAACTCCTTTAATATTCTAATGTTGTCGACCCCCTATCATTAGACAGTAGTCTTGACCTTTTCGTATCCTGTACTGCTGTTAGTCATTTCCTTTCCTGTTCGATTCACAAACAGAGCGAGGGAAAAACAACTGTCTGTACCTCCGTATAAGCCCTAATTTCTCTTATCTGCGTGGTTCTTACGTGCAATGTATGTTGGTGGCAGTAGAATCGTTTGGCAGTCAGATTCAGGTGTCGGTTCTATAAACTTTCTCGGTAGTGTTTCTTGAAAAGAACGTCGCCTCTCCTAAAGGGATTCCCATTTGAGGTAATACTTACGTGTTGTTCAAATCTACTGGTAACAAATCTAGCAGCCCGCCTCTGAACTGCTCCAATGTCTTCCTTCAGTCCGACGTGGTACGGAATTCAGCAAAGAACCCCCTGCTCCCTCTACAGCCGTCCATAATTATGAAAGTATTGCCGGAGCAGGATTTTGCGCACGAACTCGCCTCTAGATTGTATCCCATAAATTTTCGATAGGATTCATGTTGAGCGATCTGGGTGACCAAGTCATTCGCTCGAATTGTCGAGATGTTCTTCAGACCAGTCCACGAAGAATTGTGGTCCAGTGGCATGTCACGTCGTTGTTTGGGAACATGAAGTCCATGAATGGCTGCAAATGCTCTCCAGGTAACCGAAAACAACCATTTACAGTCAATGTCTGTTCATCTGGACCAGAGGACCCAGTCCATTTCATGTAAACGCAGCCACCAACATTATGGAGCCACGACCAACTTGCACAGTGTCTTATTGACAACTTAGCTCCATAGCTTCGTGGGGTCTACACCACACTCAGACCCTACCGTCAGCTCTTATCTACTAAAATAGGGACTCATCTGACCAGGCCATGATTTTCCAGTCGTCTAGGGTCCAACTAATACGTTCACGATCTCAGGAGAGGTGCTGCAGGAGATGTCGTGCGATTCGCAAAGGGACTCGCGTGGGTCCCTTGCTGCTGCAGCCCGTTAACGACAAATATTGGTGCACTGGCTTCACGAATAGTGCGTCGCAATCTCACATTGCATTCTGCCGTTATTTCACGCATTGCTGCTTGTCTGTTAGCGCTGACAACTCTATGCAAACGCTGCTGCTCTCGGTCGTTAAGTGAAGACCGTCGGCCAATGAGTTGTCAATGGTGAGAGGTAATACCTAAAATTTGGTATTCTCGGGACACTCTTGACACTGTGGGTCTCTGAATACCAATTCCCTGACGATTTCTGAAATGGAATGTTCAATGCGTCTAGCTCCAACTATCATTCCGCATTCATTGTCTTTTAGTAACCGTGGTGCTGCCATAATGACGTCGGAAACCTTTTCACACGAGTTATCTGAGGACAAATGACAGCTCCGTCAATGTACTGCCCTTTTATACGTTGTGTATGCGATACTACCGCCATCTGTATATGTGCATGTCATTATCACATGACTTTCGTCACTTCAGTGTATCTCCCTCTGGTATCTGTAGCGAGGCCAGATTTTGGGGATGCGGCCAGGATCCTGTTCCTCAGAGTGCATACAAGCAAATATTGGTACCCATCGTAGGTCTTCTCCCTCCTGAATCTGAATCTTCTGAATGCTATAGTATATCAACAACAGGAAGCCCAGTACTTACTCACCTTGCTACAACTGTCTCCATTCGACATGAAAATGGTTCAAATGGCTCTGAGCACTATGGCACTTAACATCTGAGGTCACCAGTCCCCTAGACTTGGAACTACTTAAACCTGACTAACCTGAGGACATCACACACATCCATACCCCAGGAAGGATTCGAACCTGCGACCGTAGCAGCACCGCGGTTCGGGACTGAAGCGCCTAGAAATAGCTCGGCCACAACGGCCGGTCATTCGACATGACTCCACTGTTCATCCAGTAAATGAACCTCCACTACCTTCGACTGTAGACGTCCATCTGCAAACAAACAAACAAACAAATAATTACATTATTTACTTTTTTCGAGGTGATAATTAAAACTTTATGACTACTATATGATAGTTGAGTCTCCAAGATACACTTTTGCCGCATACAGATGGCGCTTGTGAGATTTCAGTGCCTTTTTTTTGTGTATGGTAGTAACAACCGACTCAACTTTCAGTTTAATTGCTATGTTTACCAGGCAGCTGCTTTTATTACTATTTTTCTATTCGTGATTTATGGAAATAAATGTCCTGCGCGTAAGACGTAGCGTAAACAGCAATTCTGATGTGAAAGGGGGTGACGGAAGGGGAGGGGGATTGAAATTGTAGAGCACAAAGTCATATCACTGGTCTGTATTGAAATACAAAGTCTTATCATAACGTTTGAAGTCTGTCTTCCTCACGACTGCCTGTCGCGATAGTTTAAACCTCACCACAGTTACAGTCGTCTCCTGCCTCAGTGACAGAGTCGTTTCGTCGAGTATTGCCTGCATGAGGCTTCATAGTGGTACACACGCCAAGTGACGTTGAATAGCTTAACGCTCATCGCAGAGGAACATTTGCATATTCTAATGAACTGTCTAGAAATACCTCGCACAGTAAATGTCACTCTGACTGGATCACACTCATTAAGGTCTATTCACGTCTGTATGTTACTGAGTGAGGTCTGACGGTCTAGCGGTAAAGCTCGTGCCTGTTATACTGAGATGTCGGGGTATCTGATCCCGGCCCGAACTCGGACAGTTTCGATCGGTCTTTAATCTAGGCTTTACCTCTCAGCTACGTGAAGCATCGCCACGAACGACACTTGGGTTAGATTCGACGTTAAGACTTGGGTCACCTTTCCCCGGTTGGATAACTGGGGTAGAGTAGGGAAACGCAAGTCGCCGAAATGGCGTCCAATTAAAAGACTAGCACTCTTCCATTGATTCACACGAAATTATTGTTAGTAATATTGCTGTATGAGTTTGAAATTCTAATTGTTTATTTATATCAGTATCTGTGAAATAAATTTCATGATTTTCTGCTTCATTGTATTTCAGTCGTGTCGTCCAATAACGTGAGTGTGTGGTGGTTTAGTAACATCCCTAGTTTCTCTTATTCTTCCTCACTGTTGCAAACAAAGCACACGACAAGCTTTATGAAATTATTACAGTGGTTAGTTTTGTTCAGCCAGCTTTATCACAAAGTTTAGCCCACGGACAAATTCGTTGCAGTTTGCGGGTGGTGGAGAGTTGCGGTACAGCCTTTTGCTGTGTTACACGATCGTTTCACGTATAGGTCGTCTGCACAGAGTGAGTGTGCTTTGAAAGTTGTAGTGTTCTCTCCTGTATTTGGAGAAGAGTAGAACTTGTTTTTTTATGAACTGGGAGTTAATGGAACGTTAAGCATTCTCTCTTTTTACAAAGCTCAAAGTCGACCTGGTGATATTGCACCTGAAATAGTTCGAGAAAGCACCGTTGACATTGCTGGTGCGTGTACTTGGTCGACCTGCAGCTCGTGCCTCGTTCGTAATAAACATTGCGCAAAAGCTTACGTTGAAGAAATTAACTGATGCGAAAGACGAATTACGTTGCAGTTCAAAGGTATTTAAAACAGCGGGTAGAACAAGGTTACTCCAACATAAATATAACGTTGTTGAGCCGATCAGAGTACCACTGATTGCCTGAAGTGCATTGTTATAGAACTGGTGATGTGTGATGTTGATTTAAGACAATCAAAACAGCTGTGAGAGTTAGCAGGGAGGCCTAGTATTGAAGCAGTGAGACAGTGTCTTATCTTTACCACAGTGAGTATGTGTTTTGTTTAGTAGAGTGCAATAAGTGACTGTGAAACAGTGTTTACATTATTCTGGATGATAATGGAAATGAAAATGAGACGGAGATAAGGTGAAACGTGGTAGGATCCTGAAATCTAGCCATTTCGAGTAGAACCCACGTGGCCACTGAGCTTAACATCCCTTATCTGACACACTTTGGGGTAATTTGAAATGTGATTGAGAGCAAACTATGTTCTTTTGATTGTGTTCCGCAGCGTTGATAAATGGTACCGTGTAACACCTTACGCTGGAGTAAGTGAACGATTCCGGTCAAACACAATTTTCCAACGTAGCTTAGACTAACAGTAAGAAATAAGAAAGCATATTTACTCCCTGTACTATTTCTACTCGAATTTTTGTCACTGCGCTCCTTCTTTGACGTAGCTGTATTCCAACGAACTTCCGCTTTTAATCCAAGCCGTGCTGAAACAGGACATTTAACCGAAACCGGTGGCTTATTAAAAAACACTTTTAACATCAACTTAAGATGCTACATGATGTCATTTCTAAACTTAACTGAGGACACCGATGCGCGGTCTAGGGGTGAGGAACACGAAAATCTCTCCTGCCTTAGATGACCGAAGACAACATGAGTAGAAACGACTGCTTCCGGGTCGAGCCCCGTCACATTTAAGTGCGTAACCAACCTCGAAAGCTGAGTCGCGTTGATGATTTACTGTGACGGGCAGTTGGAAAGCTGCTAGCGCAGCAGAGAGGGCGGAGTTGTCAAACTATCCAGTGGCATCTTTCGGCAGTCTTGGACTGCGTTAGAAGTTTCGGTTCGCACAAGTGCCATTCAGGTTGGCAGTAAGAACCGGGTGTATGTAAGATTTGCCAACAATAAATGAATCTAGAATGAGATTTTCACTCTGCAGCGGAGTGTGCGCTGATACGAAACTTCCTGGTAGATTAAAACTGTGTGCCGGACCGAGACCCGAACTCGGGACCTTTGCCTTTCGAGGGCAAGTGCTCTACCAACTGAGCTACCGAAGCACGACTCACGCCCCGTCCTCACAGCTTTACTTCTGCTAGTATCTCTCGTCTCCTACCTTCCAAACTTCACAGAAGCTCTCCAGCGAATCTTGCAGAACTAGCACTCCTGAAAGAAAGGATATTGCGGAGACATGGCTTAGTCACAGCCTGGAGGATGTTTCCAGGATGAGATTTTACTCCGCAGCGGAGTGTGCGCTGATATGAAACTTCCTGGCAAATTAAAACTGTGTGCCGGACCGAGACTTGAACTCAGGACCTTTGCCGAAAGGCAGATGAAAATAAACATACAAACAGAACTACCATCACCATCGCACTGCCTAGGTTTGAGGGTTATATTCCTATAAAAACATATTTCTCCGGCGTTTGGTTGTGTCTTGTTTCTTACATTTACACATTATTATTATTATGATGATGATTATTATTATTATTAATCATATTGTTTATAACAATAAACGCCGCATATTTGTTCACTATTCTGCATTTCGCATTTTATCCCTAATCGGACATCTTACAAGTGCCTAGGACTGCGTGACATTTGGTGTAAAGTAGCTTTTGTAGTCGTCGGATGGACATTTTATCAATACCAGAGATTTTAAAGGACCCACTAAGAACTGTCGGCACCGTTCCTGGCGAGTTCAGAACCACCGGGAGCACTTCCACCGGTTTTTCAAGTCCTCGTACCTGGCAAGTTTTTCAAGTTTTTTTCTCGTCAATCCTGCTGTCTCTCGTGAATGATCCACACTTTCTTTTTGGCTCTGAGCACTATGGGACTCAACTGCTGAGGTCATTAGTCCCCTAGAACTTAGAACTAGTTAAACCCAACTAACCTAAGGACATCACAAACATCCATGCCCGAGGCAGGATTCGAACCTGCGACCGTAGCGGTCTTGCGGTTCCAGACTGCAGCGCCTTTAACCGCACGGCCACTTCGGCCGGCTCACTTTCTTTTTCTTCACTACTGTGATATCTGGTGTACTGTGTTCTAGCACTCGACCTATCTGAATTCGGACGTCCCATAGTAATTTTGCATGTTTGTTTTCGACAACTTTATCTGGCTTGTGGCTCCTCAAGTTCCTGGCCACTGGTTGATGGTAATTTTGGTGTAAGTTTCAGTGGATCATGCGTGTCACACCATTGTGCATCTGCTTGTAATTAGTCTGAGTAATCTTTGTGCAACATCTCGAGATATGATTAGCTGTTTCGTCGGCTTCTTTACTAGCTTTGATGGTGTGAGTTCTGGTAACTTCTTCTTATGACCCAGCAGTCAGTCCTTAAGCTTACTTTTTAAGCGTTCCGTTGGTCAGCGAATACCAGGTCTTTATCACTTTTGCTTTCAGTCTTCTAAAGAAGAAGAAAAAGAAAAAAAAAGCCCATGCAATATTTTATTGTGCACACTGCCAGTCTGGCACTGGAGTACAGATTCCCGAAACTGATTCTTGGTTTGCTGTACCTTGAGAAGCTTAGAATTTAATACGTCTTTTTCGTGCAAGTGGGGTGAACCGTTCAGGCATTTATTATTATTATTATCATTATTTATTTAACATGCTCCATTACAGGGCTGTATTACATTTTGTACGTAAATTACAATATTATCTATAGAAGAGTAGATTAACAAAGATAACACGGATCGCGGGCTTCATCAGGCACCGTCCATTCTTAATAGAAAAATAATATGTATTAAGACTTGACAGTTCACTTAAGTGTCATCTGTATATGAACATATAGAGATCATTGTCCTCTTGCTACTAAAATTAAATTCACCATCGAAATTTCGATATATGTAATTTTCTTATGTGGAACAATCTAATAACTGTGTCAATGACTGTATAAGTAATGGTTACGAATCTGTCAACCTTATTGCGTCCATTCAGGTTCGTCAACGTAAGCATGAAGTTACAGTTAAAACCAAAGTATTGTCATATAATTGCAAAGCTTAATGAATTACAGAAATTGTAAAAGCTGTTATGAATTTATGAACTACATCTGACTTATAAATGGGCCGTCTTCCCCATTTTTCAGTTATTTGCTTTTTGAGAATGTCCCTCTCTTTCGATAAATTACTGCCGGCTAATAGCAGGTCGTCGATAGTTTAGTCTTCTCCATAACACGCAGATACTGAAGGATTTATAATAGGTTTTCAGTTTTACGTGGTCTTTTAACATGGTTGTGAAGTACGTTGATTGTGGTAGATTAATCGTCAAACGTTGGCGGATCGTAAGTAAAAACGGCATGGGGGTTCCCCCGCTTTTAGTTCGTTGCCATTCAACCACTCATTTGCTTCTGAACTCTTAGTCATTTTTCTTTATTGCATTTCCGGATATTTTACTATAGATTACAGTTTGCTGTGATCGGCCAGGTTTCAAAGCTAAATTATCAGCTAGCTCATTGCCCCACACCCCCGTACGAGCTTTGATCAATCCGAAATCTACCTGGCAGTGGTGGATTTGCAATCTTCTGATTCTGCATCGTATTTCTTCAAACACTGAATTATCTTTGTTTTGTACTCAGATTTGCGTTTCTTCATTAAATCACGACAGACCGTGTGCTGCAGCGCCGTAACCACGGCGTTGGTGCAGGAAGTCATGAGAGGTTCTCAAGATGCGCAATTAACGGTCACGTGTCTGGAAAATGCGCCGCTCTTGTCGCCGACAATGGAACACAGATTACGACGTCTTCCTGACAAGCATTCCAGGAAGGCTTTGCAGACTTCTCGGTCTGTTTGCAACGCGATTGATGCCGGCTGCTATGAGAGTGGTGTGCAGTACGTGCATCTCGGTCTCTCTACCTACAGAAGTGTCACTGGACGGAACGTCACAAAACTACTTAACACGTGATAGTCATATCTGAGAGTGACTTTTTCAGCGACAAACTGTCCCGAGAATCCTCCAGGGGGAAAGAAAACTGGAATGTGGAAAGTGATTACAGCTCCCTGTTATCGTCAAGAGTGCCTCCGGGAAGTGTAGGACCACTCCTATTATCTGCACTGTATACATAAATGATCTACGGATGACGCTGAGATGTACGGGAAGGCGTCCTCGTTGAATAACTGGAGGAGGACAGTAGATTACTTAGACAAAATTTCTAGTTAGTGTGATGAATGGCAGCTAATTGTAATTCTAGAAGAATGGGAGTTAATGCAGATGAGCAGGACAATCTCGCAACTTTCGAATACATCGTTAAGAGTGTGCTTCTTGACACAGTCACGTCGTTTCATCTACATGCGTAGTCCGAAGGCCAGCGTATGGTGCGTGGCGGAGGGTGCCCTGTCCAGTTCCACTTGCAAATTGAGTGAGGGGAAAAACGACAATCTGTATGCTATCTCTCAGATCTTCATGGCCCTTCTGCGAAATGTATTTTGGCGGCAGTAGAATCGTTCTGTAGCCAGCCTCAAACGCCGGTAATCTAAATTTTGTTAATAGTGCTCCTCGAAATGATTTGTTTCCGGTAGGTTCTATCAACATGCGAATATTACAGAGATTCTACGTGAAATCAAATGGGAACCCGTGGAGAGAAGACGGCGTTCTTTTCACGATACACTATTGAGAAGATTTAGAGGACCAGCATTTGAAGCTGACTGCAGAACGATTCTACGGCCAACAGCGAGCGTTTCGCGTATGAAGGATGACGATAAGATAAAGGAAATTCGGGCTCGTACGGATGCATACAGAGTGTCGTTTTCCCGTCACTCGATTTGCAAGTGGAACAGCAGAGGAAATAACTAGCAGAGATATTAGTTTCCCTCCACCGCTCACCATATTGTAGTTTGCGGAGTGTTTATGTAGGCATAGATTAAGGGAAGGTAACTGGAAGGAGTAGGACTCAAAGTCGTCCTGATTCCTGTATCCTAGATTTTCCCCGAAGTCACTTCTGACTACTGCCAAAATATTTGCTCCAACAAGATGACGGAAAATTTCTGTCCCCTCCTTGTCCACCAAAGATAGCTCTCTGTTTCTGACGACCTCGATAATCAAAAGGCATCAAATTCGGAACTGGCTACCTTCATTACCGCCAAATCATCGCTCTGGTGTTAGAAGACGTCAGAAATGATACGCAATACATCGTTATTGTTTTCTTATATTTGTCAGTAGCTTTAAACTCATTTTGCTGTGGTCGATTATAGATTGTTACCAATTACAGGTTATTGGTAGTTTTTCTCTCCAGCTCGTCATTCGTTTTAAGACCCACACCAGTGTAATTCTCAAGGTGTAACTCCTGCAAACCTTTAATGCAGATATAATCAGGCAATTGGAAGAAAGTATATTCATTCACTACGACTTGTCTCGGAGTAGAATGGTCGTAAAATAATTACATCTGAACGTGCACCTCTTATTTGAGAAGGGCCCCAGACTGACGGCCAGGTTCTTGAATGACACTCGAGTCTCGGTCGAACGAGGATTTTATATAAGCTGCCTCCTTTGTGGGTAGACTACATACACTACGTGGGTCAAAGAGAGTGTACCTACCGTTATTCACAGTGATATTACAAGCCTGAGAGTTCACAAAATTAATCAGGGTCCGCCAACAAAATTTCCGGTGTAATTGCTGTCATCTTCCTTTCGTAAGAGTAGTTTTGATTGATGGTTCCACTTTAAATCGCAAAAGTTCGACGAATGTTCTTCACAATGGGATTTGAGACGAGTTACGCGATGAACTCATCTTCGTAGATCTTTTATGGATGTGACTGCTTTCAGTGGCTGTTCTCTCATCGTGTAATCATACATTAACGAGTTTTCTGCCTATGTATGGGCAATATGCTAAGTTGGTTTATGGTGAAGGGCAACTTTCAGTCCCTGCATCAAGTGTCGGTCCGCATTTCGTTAAAATTTTATAGCACTTCGTCTTTCTATATACAACAGCCTCTTATTCTAAATAGCAGTGGTTTCCATAACACTCCCTTACGGTAGGCCCAAAATTACTTACATGTCTGAAGACTTCTGTCCATTAATAATGAATTAATGACATGCTTCATGGACTGTGCGGCTGGTCCCGGCGGAGGTTCGAGTCCTCCCTCGGGCATGGGTGTGTGTGTTAGCCCTTAGGATAATTTAAGTTAAGTAGTGTGTAAGCTTAGGGACTGATGATCTTAGCAGTTAAGTCCCATAAGATTTCACACACATAAAAAAAAAATGACATGCTGTCTTCTGTTTGCGAAGAACGGGATGAGTTCCAATCTTGGTTCTGCCTTCTGCCAAGAATTTTTCCTTGGTAGGAGGACTGGAATTGCGTCCATTTAGCCGCGTGGTGTCCTTGGAGGAGCTGGTTGAATGAGGAGTTTCAACACGGCACGACAAAGGCCTAAGGCGGTGTGCTGACCCCACGCAACCCATACCGCATCTATATGGCGCCATTGGCTGAGGATGACATGGTGATCGGACGGACACGATTGGTCCATCTGTGGCCGTAGCTGCGACGCTTTCTTTTTTCTTCGCTCCTCTATCTAATCACACACATGGTCTGATATTCTGGAAGCTTATATTTTGTCCATAAAGAGGCACCGCAGCATTGTTTCGGTCAACTACGTAGCCACCAAATCAAACACCAGCGTTGTGAACTGACAGATGACATTTTGTATCAGGGCCAGGGTCCGAACGTGGATTTCCTGCTTTCCCTGAGCACTCTTCTTTCATTTCTGAGGGTATCTTCATTCTGTCGTTACAACTACAAGAATTTTTTTCCCCCCAACATACGCGTTTCACTTTATTGGTGTAAAGAATCGTCACTGGTCTGTAATTAAGGATATTCACAATTTGATTCGTTTTAAGGTCGAAAAACAGTTCGTTAACAATACATTGGTCTTTACTGGCGGTGGTTTCTGCTTGGTATGTCGCCTACATCGAGAAATGCCTTTTTTTACACGCGTTTCTTGTAGTTGCAACGACAGAACGAAAATAACCTCACGAATTGTGAAGCAATTACCTACAATATGGCCATAGAACCAGCACCCAGCATTATGCTACTTCCAGTAATGATGTAACTTCCCGGATTCTCCCGAAATCATCTGAAGATGAACCTGAAAGGGTTCGAAAACCGGTTAATGTAATAAAGCATTATTAATGAAAAAAGTGACTGGTTGCAGTTGTGTATAATTTATTTACATATACAAATAAAGAATACTCTTCTTTCAGTTTGGCTGTCCAAGCCAGCAGGTTTGCTTCAGAAGCTTAATGACAGAGAGACTGCTTGCGGAATCAGAAAACTAAGATTCGTAACGTGGTCCTGCCATAAATTTTTAACTGTCACTTGAGAGTCATGTTTAAAGTTTTCCATCGTAATCGTGTCAGAGGTGAACGAAAACTCAGAGAGGCGAGGAGCCACTTCGTCCTCTTCGTAAGGAGTTACTCTTGTATTTCCACCGCGTTGTCTAGGACGCATTGTCACGGTTCGCGCGATTCCCCGCGTCGGAGGTTAGAGTCCTAGCGCGCGCGCGCGCGCGCGCGCGTGTGTGTGTGTGTGTGTGTTGTTCTTAGCGTAAGTTAGTTTAAGTTGGAAAAAATAGTTCAAATGGCTGTGAGCACTATGGGACTTAACATCTGTGGTCGTCATTCCCCTACAACTCAGAACTACTTAAATCTAACCAACCTAAGGACACCACACACATCCATGCCCCAGACAGGATTCGAACCTGCGACCGTAGCGGTCGCGCGGTTCCAGACTGAAGCGCCTAGAACCGCCTCGGCCACACCGGCCGCCTAGTTTAAGTTAGATTAAGTAGTGTTTAAGCTTAAGGACCGATCACCTTAGCAGTTTTCTCCCATAGGCTCTTACCACAAATTTTCCAAAATTTCTTGTGTTTCCGGCACCGGAACAACGTTGTACTCGAATGTGCCTCGTTAGAGACGAGGCCCCATTCCGAGTGCAGGCTGCAGGTGAGGGAGCCCCCGCACAGGTGCCGGCCATTGTCTGCCGTGGCGCGTCGCCCACGCGACCCAGCCGAGCCTCCCACAACGCCGTCCGCCTGTCGGTGTCTGCGACCAGGTGGGACTTCCATCTTCAGCTGGGCAGGTCTGCCTCGTCAGCATTACGTCAGGCAGGCGGGAAGTAGCGAGGGCGGCGTGACGACAGTACACCATCTGTTCCGTGACCAGTGACGTCTGTTCCTCTATTGTCCTGTATGCAGTGCTTTCGCGTGCGAATGTAAGGCGTTAATGCTTTTAATTTCCGAAAGTTACTTCTGGCATTGTGCCTACTCATTTTAACAGCACACAACCGGAGTGAATAAGAAAGAGCACGCCTTCATTGCCCATCTAAAACTATCAGTGATACTCTTCTCATCGCACATTCTCTCTCTCTCTCTCTCTCTCTCTCTCTCTCTCTCTCTCTCTGGTAGAGACATACAGACAGAGAGAGAGACTAGTCTGCTTTCAAATGCAATCAGTAGACCCTTTTGCAGCACACACTAGCTATTCTACAAAGTATGTAAGAAAAGTTCTCATATTCTTACAGACCTTAGTGTTGGTCAGAACAAGAAAAAAAGGGAGTCCTGTAAAAATGTGTCTGAAAACAATTACCTGCGTATCTATGAAGTAAATTATTTGGGTGCAGACTACTTAGTAACATGGTGTAATTTTTTTTTCGTTTAATACGCTTTCGCCCATTCAGCCATGTGAAAAGTGAAATATCAGTTATGACGATACGAACTTAAACACAACAAGACACCCAGTGCTCCAGCTGAGAAAATCTCCAACCCGGCCGGGAATCGAACCCACACCCCTTCGCTTAGCAATCCGCCGCCCTGACCGCGCCGTTACCGAGGCGGACTACAGTGGTGTAGGTTGTCTTCCTATTCGAATTTGTGCCTCGTTTCATGTTGCTTATCTCTAATTGTTTATTTATTCCACTGAACGTGGTGCTAAGTTACAGTTACCGGTCACAAGAGCTCAAATATTCTCAATTATGTGCCATTCCTTGCGCACGCTACTGAACACTGGAGATGCGCTGACCATAGCTTGCATTTTATCTGCGAATTAGAAGAGATTCATACAGAGAATAATAATAATAATAATAATAATAATAATAATAATAATAAAAAACCCCGTGGAGGCCCGGGAAAAGAATCGGCCTCCGGTGTGTTTTGCCAGTCGTAAAAGGCGACGAAAAGAACAAACCACTAATAGGGCTAACCCCCCTTTTAGTGTGATTAGTTGGTTCAGGACAGAACTAAAGAAGCCTCGGACAAGCGCCGTCATGGTCGGGGACGACGCTTGAACCCTATGCCCGCCCACAATGGTAACGACACTGCTAGCCAACTGGAAAATGATTTAAATCCAAATAGAGGTGTTTTGCAGGATATGCTTCCTGCAACCACCCTAGAAGGAAAACAAAGACAGAGGATGAGATGGTCAGATGAAGTTAATCGACACCTCATGTTCTGTTATTACCAAGCAACAAACCTAGGAACCAACACAACTGGATACAGATCACAAGTATACACAACATTTATTACCAGATACCCAGAATTAAAATTTTTAACAAAACAACGATTAGCTGATCAGATCCGTGTAATAATAAAAAATAACAGGATATCCCAGTCAGAATTAGAAAACATCAAACAACAAGTACAACAAATACTGGAACAAAATAATGTGCAATCAGAAGAAGAAGAAAATACAGTAATGGACTCAAACATCCCAGAGCAAACAAACAAAGAACAACATGCACCAATTAAACAATCAGAGGAAAACGATCTTAAGACAGCCACCAGAACAAGCACAAATAGAACACGAAGTGACACAGATGTTAGATATACAAGAAAAATTTCAGCTAACATATATAGAATACAAAGACACAAATACAGACATTAGACCATTCTTGCGTAGACCACCAAATAACCCACAAGTCGAAACAACAATAAAAACTATCAACACAATCATACACAACAAAATAAATGAAAACACAACTATGGAAGAGTTACAACTACTGGTTTATATAGGAGCACTCACTACACTAAATATACACACTAGGCAGAGATCAGAACCAACCAACACACAGAAGAAACCCACAAAACCAGCATGGCAACACAGGCTACAGATCAAAATAGAAAAACTGAGAAAAGACATCGGACAGCTAACACAATTTATAAGAAATGAAATCTCGGAAAAAAAACGAAAAAAGTTAGGTAAAATCTCACAACAAGAAGCGACAGAGCGATTAGACGAAAAGAAGCAGAAATTACAAGCATTAGCCAAACGACTCAGAAGATACAAAAAAAGTGAAAATAGAAGGAAACAAAACCAAACATTCAACACAAACCAAAAGAAATTTTACCAGACAATAGATAACACACACATTAAAATAAACAATCCACCAAACATAACAGACATGGAACACTTCTGGAGCAACATATGGTCAAACCCGGTACAACATAACAGGCATGCACGGTGGATACAAGCAGAAACAGACACATACAAGATGATACCACAAATGCCTGAAGTGATAATTTTGCAACATGAAGTCACCCAAGCAATTAATTCTACTCACAATTGGAAAGCCCCTGGAAATGATAAAATAGCAAATTTCTGGTTAAAGAAGTTCACCTCAACACATTCACATCTAACTAAATTATTTAACAGTTACATTGCAGACCCATACACATTCCCTGATACACTTACACACGGAATAACATATCTGAAACCTAAAGATCAAGCAGACACAGCGAACCCAGCTAAATATCGCCCCATAACATGCCTACCAACAATATACAAAATATTAACTTCAGTCATTAAACAGAAATTAATGACACATACAACACAGAACAAAATTATAAATGAAGAACAAAAAGGCTGTTGCAAAGGAGCACGAGGATGTAAAGAGCAACTGATAATAGATGCAGAGGTGACATATCAAGCTAAAACTAAACAAAGGTCGCTACACTACGCATACATTGATTACCAAAAAGCTTTTGATAGTGTACCCCACTCATGGTTACTACAAATATTGGAAATATACAAAGTAGATCCTAAATTGATACAGTTCCTAAACATAGTAATGAAAAATTGGAAAACCACACTTAATATCCAAACAAATTCAAATAATATCACATCACAGCCAATACAGATTAAGCGTGGAATATACCAAGGAGACTCATTAAGTCCTTTCTGGTTCTGCCTTGCTCTGAACCCACTATCCAACATGCTAAATAATACAAATTATGGATACAATATTACTGGAACATACCCACACAAAATCACACATTTGCTATACATGGATGATCTAAAACTACTGGCAGCAACAAATCAACAACTCAACCAATTACTAAAGATAACAGAAGGATTCAGCAATGATATAAGTATGGCTTTTGGAACAGACAAATGTAAGAAAAATAGCATAGTCAAGGGAAAACATACTAAACAAGAAGATTACATATTGGATAACTACAGCGACTGCATAGAAGCGATGGAAAAAACGGATGCCTATAAATATCTAGGATACAGGCAAAAAATAGGAATAGATAATACAAATATCAAAGAAGAACTAAAAGAAAAATATAGACAAAGACTAACAAAAATACTGAAAACAGAATTGACAGCAAGAAACAAGACAAAAGCTATAAATACCTATGCCATACCAATATTGACCTACTCATTTGGAGTAGTGAAATGGAGTAACACAGACCTAGAAGCACTCAATACACTTACACGATCACAATGCCACAAATATAGAATACATCACATACATTCAGCAACAGAAAGATTCACATTAAGCAGAAAGGAAGGAGGAAGGGGATTTATCGACATAAAAAACCTACATTATGGACAGGTAGACAATTTAAGAAAATTCTTTCTAGAACGAGCAGAAACTAGCAAAATACACAAGGCAATCACTCATATAAATACATCGGCTACACCACTGCAATTTCATAACCACTTCTACAACCCTTTAGATCACATAACATCAACAGACATGAAGAAAGTAAATTGGAAAAAGAAAACACTACATGGCAAGCACCCGTATCATCTAACACAGCCACACATCGATCAAGACGCATCCAACACATGGCTAAGAAAAGGCAATATATACAGTGAGACAGAAGGATTCATGATTGCAATACAGGATCAAACAATAAACACCAGGTATTACAGCAAGCATATTATTAAAGATCCCAATACCACAACGGATAAATGCAGACTTTGTAAACAACAAATAGAAACAGTAGATCACATCACAAGCGGATGTACAATACTAGCAAATACAGAATACCCCAGAAGACATGACAATGTCGCAAAAATAATACATCAACAGCTTGCCTTACAACATAAACTTTTAAAACAACACGTTCCTACATACAAGTATACACCACAAAATGTACTGGAGAATGATGAATACAAATTATACTGGAACAGAACCATTATAACAGACAAAACAACGCCACATAACAAACCTGACATCATACTCACCAATAAAAAGAAGAAATTAACACAACTAATCGAAATATCTATACCCAATACAACAAATATACAAAAGAAAACAGGAGAAAAAATTGAAAAATACATCCAACTGGCTGAGGAAGTCAAAGACATGTGGCATCAGGATAAAGTTGACATCATACCAATTATACTATCAACTACAGGAGTCATACCACACAATATCCACCAGTACATCAATGCAATACAGCTACATCCAAACATATATATACAGCTACAGAAATCCGTAATTATTGATACATGTTCAATTACCCGAAAGTTCCTAAATGCAATATAACACATACCGTACAGTTAAAAGGAAGTGACGCTTGATCAAGGTCCGTGTCACTCCATTTTTAACCGGACTTAACGTCTGAGAAAGTGAAGGAAATAATAATAATAATAAAATACCAAAATGAATTGTGGGCATATGCAAAACCCCTAACGATCCTGAAAGCAAAACGTAAGTTGGTTTTAGTGCCCATGTAACAGACTCCTTGCGTCGTGCGCTATGCTGGACGCTATAGCAGATGCTGTTTATCAACACTTTGTGCGGAACAAATTACTCAGGCTATTGGGGAGCGTTACCCTCGCAGAAAGGTAATGGTTGTGGCTTACGTACGACAGGGTGCCAAAACAGTTTCTGCGTTCTTTACGATAGTACTTGATCAAACAGTAAGAGCAATGGACTGATCGACATTCAGGCAGTGTACCTTCTCTGTTTACGTACAGAATGCATCGGATCTCCGAATATGGGACGTTTAAAAGCATTGGTGTAGGGCACATCCAACGACAACGTGTTCACGCTAAAAAGGCTGTGTGTGTGGCGTGCAGGTGACCGTATCCGACGGCAGTCGCTTGTGACTGCATGAGTTGTATGCTTTGAGAAGGATGTATCAGATTGTAACCCACATGGAACACCTCTCGCGGTGTCAACAGGTAGATGCCAATATCCGAATTTTTTTGTTCCTGTTTACGTGGCTCTGAGCACTATGGGACTTAACTTCTGAGGTCATCAATCCCCTAGAACTTAGAACTACTTAAACCTAACTAACCTAAGGACATCACACACATCCATGCCCGAGGCAGGATTCGAACCTGCGACCGTAGCGGTCGCGCGGTTCCAGACTGTAGCGCCTAGAACCGCTCGGCCACTCCGGCCGGCCCTGTTCACGTGTTATGTCCATTGGCATGTCCTGTAAGGAAATGGGAGATCTATTTTTAAACACGCTGTATAACGGGGTTCTTCGCTGTACTTCAGACTTCCTCTGTTAATGTAGAATTTGTATTGATGTACTAAGACAAATCGCACTCTTTTATAATGAGCAGTCTGATAATAATGTACAGAGTAATTCATTTTGTAATCGATATAATTTTAATCTCCGCACATCCGTCTGCCGATAGATCATGGGGACGACAGTTGTTAGTGTATCTTCATGTAACAGGGATGGCAGCTTCACCTGTGTTTGTAGATCTTATGTTACTTGTAAACGATTTCGGCACTGCATTACGTCATTTTCAAACTCCCATATGACATCAGGTGATCATGTGGATGGTACAAAAACATATGTTGTTTGTGCCGAACCTTCTTTCCTGCTTGTGGTCTGAACGGTGGCAACAATTGTTCTTGCAGGCATAGAGCTACTTCAGGTAGCATAAGCTTTCTTTACAGGCACGTTGCAACCTCTATGTTCTGAACTATGCGCTCGTCTGAGCCAGCCACACTAACACATACCACGAACCGACTCGAAGCTAACTTGGCCCTAGTTCTGGTCTGGCACATAACTTAAAGTTGCTGTAAATGATCACTTTCGTACAATAAGATAGATACTAAATGGTACTCTGTTCCCAACTTGCAATTAATTCTGAGGTGAATCATTACATGTCCCTCCACGAAAGTGGCAGAAACCAGGAAAACCTTTGCAACGATCATTCGGGTTAAGGAAAGAAGTGTATAACCTTAGTTGGTTGGTATTAGTCACCTAGAGACAAGCGGGGAAGCCAAATGAGCGTATTCCACACGCACTGTGGTCGCTGACGCACCCAGCCCAGTAACAAGGAAAGTGAAAATCCCCGACCGATAACGGAAGCTCTGAGTACATAACCAGGGGAAAAGCTATCAGAAGCATGCACGGAAGTAGCCTCAAGTTTGTTATGTCGTCAATGATCTGTGGAATGCGTTCCGGTGCTTATTTGTCAGCGCCTCAAACTTCCGATTTTTCCTAAAGGACACAGTTGCTACAATGTTGTTGCAGTTCAAATTTAATCTCCCATTGCTCTCGTGGCTTATATGCCAGATACTACGTTCCTGTCCAAACTTTTTCTCAATAGTATTTTATATGCTGCTGTCATTAAACTCGCCAGAGACTAGTTTGATTGCAGAAGAAAGGAGGAAGCAAATGCCTTCGGCGTAGACTAATGAGTAGTCAGCTATTCACTTTTTATAATTTAGTGAACTATGAAGATAGCTACGACCGTTACAGGGACTACGTTTGAACGCTGTTGTTAAGTTCTGAAGTTCATTCACTTTTTTCGCTGTACTTTCAAACTACACATAAACAAAACCTGCAAAGTACTTTACAAAAGCGTATAACAACAATCTGAGACGCAAATTCGAGAGAAATGTGCGTTAAGAAGAATGATAGACTTTACTGTAGCCAAGGTTTGTTGCCAATAAGGAGATGTCACTTTTCTTAATTTTACAAATCTTCTTGTAAGAATAGATCGTAAATAACGAAGATAGATAAGAACTCATTATGCTTTTACGCACTGCACTTTTAATTGGCCAGAAGTATATCGTTAAAACACACATTCGAATCCTTGATTAGCAACAAATTTCCGGGAAAATATTGCTCAACTGACACAAAAGTCTGCTCTGCTCTCTCTCTCTCGCCGGCCGAAGTGGCCGTGCGGTTAAAGGCGCTGCAGTCTGGAACCGCAAGACCGCTACGGTCGCAGGTTCGAATCCTGCCTCGGGCATGGATGTTTGTGATGTCCTTAGGTTAGTTAGGTTTAACTAGTTCTAAGTTCTAGGGGACTAATGACCTCAGCAGTTGAGTCCCATAGTGCTCAGAGCCATTTGAACCATCTCTCTCTCTCTCTCTCTCTCTCTCTCTCTCTCTCTCTCTCTCTCTCAACTAATGTTGATGGTCCAGCAGCACATGAGGAAGGCGTATTTGAACTGCCAATACTCCATCTAGACATGGTAGGAACAGTAGCGTGAAAGAAATATGTATTTATCTCAATGTCCTTACTTAGTTGAATTTCATTTTAATAATTAATTATACTTTTTAATTAAATCAGTGATTTCACACGTCAACTAAAGATGTGGTGATGGAAATTAAAAGATCAGCAGAACAAATGAAATATAGCGATCCCAGACGAAGTAATAAGTACGAAATGAAACTGGATAAAAAACGAGCGCACAGAAAGAGTAAATTATTGTTGAACAGTATTTTACGACTGGGTACAATAACTATTCAATGAATAAGTTACACAGAAATTACCATCCGAATCAGCATAAGTCTGTTAAGCAGAGGCGGCAGTCTAGCACGTAAGCGTACAGCAAAATATATAGCAAATATTTGTAGCTGTAAAATAATAAATCCCTTTTTTCAAAAATGATGAAGGAACGTTAAGCAGCACATAGTCTACTTAGAACCTAACTTTCTAATGTAAAAAAAAAATCAATGTTCAAATGGTACAGCTGATACAACATGTGACTTTAAGTTAAGGACGTAGATTAGGAAGACGAGGAATGCCAAAAGGTGGCGCAGGGGTAAAACAGTAGACTCGTACTCGGTTAAAATCCCCGTCTGGTAATCCACATGTTGGTTTACCGTGGCTATCCTTGACCACAAAAGGCAAGTGTAGGGAAGGTTCCTTCGAAAAAGACACGTCCAATTTCCTTTTCCATCTATCCACAGTCTAAAAATCTGAATGTAACTCCATCTTCTGGTGGAGTGTGGGACTACGGCTGTTCAGTGTTCAATAAAACCAACACCAATCGCCGCTATATAGGTTTATTTCTAGGCAACAAGTTTCGACGTTACACTATGTCATCTTCAGGCCAAAACTGCTCCAGTCCAGTAATCTTCGTGTTGCACATATAGCAGTGCCTTTAACTGGTCTCTTAATAGCTATTACGAGACCAGTTACAGGCACTACTATATTTGCAACACGAAGGTTATTGGATTGGAGCAGTTTTGGCCTGAAGATGACATAGTGTAACGTCGAAACTGGTTGCCTAGAAATAAACCTATATAACGGCGATTGTATTGTTTTTATTGAACATCCAAAAATCTAGTCGTAAAAGTGGTACTAATCCCTAATTTTCTTTCCATCCGTTCGGGTAAAAGAAGCTGTATATTTTGGTTCAGCGACAGGAACTGAGGAAAGTTAAAGTTGCATACGAGATGGCTCAAATGGCTCTAAGCACTGTGGGACTTAACATCTGAGGTCATCAGTACCCTAGACTTGAAACTACTTGAACCTTACTAACCTAAGGACAGCACACACATCCATGCCCGAGGCAGGATTCGAACCTGCGACCGTAGCAGCCGCTTGGTTCCGGACTGAAGCGCCTAGAACCGCTCAGCCACCTGAGCGCCTGCATACGAGCGATGCAAGATTGAAACGAGGGGCATTCAATAAGTAATACAGCACATTTTTTTCTGAGAGCAGGTTGGTTTTATTCAGGATTACAATACACCTTATTATTCCTCACTTTTTTGGTTACAAAACCTTATTTTTCAACTTAATGTCCGTTCAATGTGACTGCCTTAGGCTACTTTACTGGGAAGGTCTGTGTGCCCGCATGGTACCACTCTTCTCAGCGACGTCGGAGCCAACATCTTGCTTTATCAATAACCTACCCATCATCCACGAACTGCTTTCCACGGATTGTACGCTTCAATGAGCCGGCCGGTGTGGCCGAGCGGTTCTAGGCTTCAGTCTGGAACCGCGAGACCGCTACGGTCGCAGGTTCGAATCCTGCCTCGGGCATGGATGTGTGTGATGTCCTTAGGTTAGTTAGGTTTAAGTAGTTCTAAGTTCTAGGGGACTGATGACCTCAGATGTTAAGTCCCATAGTGCTCAGAGCCATTTAAACCCTTCATCGTCCCATTCGTCATCGATTTTCTGTTGGGCGGCGTGGAGCCCAGTACCCTAGCTGGGCGACGAGTGTGTGAGCACTATCGACAACGTCCACTTGAGCAGCAAGCTGTTTGATTGTGGTCCATCGAGCACCTCAAATGAGTGTATCCGCACATCCCAACATTGCAGGGGTCAGAGCTCTCTGCGGCCGGGCGACACGCGGAAGATCCGACAGGTTTCCGCGACCTAATTGTGATAATTGCAGATGCCTCGCCCAACGGCTCTCCATGCTTTCGTTCACTGCCAGGTCTCCGTTTCTAGAAGCGCCTATCAATGTCTGCAATGCTAAGCTTTTTCGCCAACAGAACCTCAATGAGAACTCTCTGCTTGTAAGGTACCTTCTTTACAGACGAAGGCTACATAGAGCGGCACCACCTACCGGTTCATCATGAAACTAGTGTGGCTAAAGTGGCAGTATTTCACAATACCCCACATCAAATTCTGCATTTTTTCAAACGAAATTGGCCGAGAAAAAATATATGTTGCATTACTTATTGAAGGCCCCTCGTACTTCAGTACTATTTGGGTAGTAGCATGAGTATCTAAAAACCAAAAACTGTCTAAAAATGCACTGAGTACGTAACCAGCGTCGTGGGAAGAAAGGAACAGGAGAAATGGCGCAACGTGTGAAATTGACAGACGCTCAGAGAAATTACTGTATTTTGTCTTGACAAAGATGGGACAAAGGTGCCCACATAGACTCTCTCTATATCATTCCGAAAAAGACGAGTATGGAGAAGAAAATAACAAAAAATCCCAAACACAGACGTCTTTAGCAGCACTGGGTGAAAGGAAGTTCAAGGAATCGCTGCACAGAGATCCCTTGTATTGCAAGAGAGAGAGCTTAAAGCGGTACGAAGCGAGTCCGGTAACGGTACAGCTGCAGGCGCGAGACACTTGTTTGTGTGGCGAGGCAGCTGTCTGACGAGCGAGTCACTGGCGGAGCGCCTACGCGACAGGCTGAGGCAGGGCACTACGACCAGCGACCGGCGTCCCGGTGGCCCACCCTCAAAGACGCTCGCTAGTATCCTGAAGTGTGCTGCTCTCGCTGTCTCTCCCACACAAAAGTGACTACGACCACCGCCTGTGTTCATGGCTCCGAGGAAACAGTTTTCATGCTATCAGTTACATGGGATGGTCAATCTTGCTGCATTTCCAATGGAGCGTTCGTGATGCACAGCGGAGGTGTAACGGTACGATATTTGCTTACTTCTCCACGTGCTGCGGAACATTTACAAGTCCAAGCAAGACGATTGGAGATCTATCTCTGATAAAGACGCTTCTATGCTAGTACCTTTGCACGGTTGCAAGACTAATTGCAGCTATAGTAAACTGTACCCAAAACTGAAATTCCTTGGAAACAACAATCTGTCTAATGCGTATGATTATAATGATATAAAGTGTACAGTATATACGATGGGACATCAAAAATAAGTTATACATGTCGTCCTACGATACACCATTGCGCAACAAGAACGGCGCATTGTCAGGATTGTTGAGACAATAATGTATCTGTTGCCGTGTGGCATCGCCTATTAGCCGATGCTTGTAGCCCATGCCGGGTTCGATTCCCGGCGGGGTCAGCGATTTTCTCTGCCTCGTGATGACTGGGTTTTGTGTGCTGTCCTTAGGTTACTTAGGTTTATGTAGTTCTAAGTTCTAGGGGACTGATGACCATAGATGTTAAGTCCCATAGTGCTCAGAGCCATTTGAACCATTTTTTTTACGTTTGTTACTTAAAATAACAATGATAAATTGAAAATCGGCTATTTCAGAAACGGAACTTTTGTGCGGGTTTAACCGTCAGGCTAAGCCGGAGATGAATAAACGGGTGTAAACGAAAACCGGGTGTTTCCGCAATAAACCGCCATCCATAAGTGGCATTTCTGCTGTGGTACGGGTAAGTAGTGTTTCCCAGTGTGGGAGTAAAATGGTGCGGCAGCCGGAACATAATTCAAAGTTGAAATACGCCAGACAGTTCGAGTCTTATGAGCATAACGACCAAATTACACACAGATTCAACGTGAAATGCCGGAGGCGTATGGACCAAATCCAATGTCGCACCCACCCTAATGAAATGGTACCAACAATTTGACCGTGGACGCACAAACGTGAGTGATGCTGATCGAGAGGACAGGCCATCAGCATCGACGATATCGTGGTGCCCGATTTGTTAAGAAGAATGATGCAACATTCCATCGAACATGTATGGATGTCCGAAGGAACAGGAATTGCGTCGACTACAGCCGTTTATGAAGTACGTGAAATGTATGAGTAGTTGCGAATACGGACTACCTCTAGCCGTATAAGGGTATGACGACTGTGAAAATTTGAGCCCGACCGGGACTCGAACCCGGATTTCCTGCTTTACGCTAGCGGTCGCCGTAACAGTTTTGGCCATCCGTGCACGACTCAAGGCCACACACAAACTTCCATATCTCGTCGTTCTTGTGTCACAGCCTCTACTAGTACACATTTTATGTAACTCCCTTACACGGGAGGACATTTTAGTTAGAAGTCGCTGCATGGTATCGGGGGATAAATATGATACTGCAGTGCGCGTGTTGTTAAGAAGAACGATGCAGTGTCCGAAAGAAATGAACGATTGCAATAACGTTCCGACTGTTGTTTGCAGTTGGTGGCTATGTTGAAAAGTGATGTCGTGTACCTGTGTCCCTTTGAAGTATAGTCAGCATTCAGTAAAAGTTACTTAGTCTGCCGTAACAGCGTGTAACTTATTCTTTGAAAAAATAAAACTTTTTACATTCGTGTGCAAATATTAGCTCAGGATGAGCTGTTCCTCTGCCTTTGACAAACATTGAAAGATATCCTTGCTTATTTAAGAATTAAAAATTTTGTTCCATCTTTTGTTGTTCTCTGAGATCTTGAGAATACATAAAATAGGTGATGATTCCCGGTGAAAGCAATATGAAATAATAGGCACTGTAACAATGAGTGTACATATGATCAAAGCACGAGTTTACGTTTGTCCTTAATAATGGAACTGCCCAAATCTTACCCCTTTCAGAGCAGCGCAGAACGGGTACCGGAATGCCGGAGTGCTTCCTACTTCACCGTCGGCGGCACTGTTTTGCGCGAAGACTTGCAGCGGAGGTAGCGTCCTCGCAGGCAAGAGTCCGCCGTTCGAATCCGAGACATGGTTTTGTTGCACGCCGGCAGCAGCCGGCCTGCGGTCGTTTACCCCCGCAGCCATCACGCTGTGTGTGCAAGGCTACGTCCAGTTGCCAAGCAGAAGGGATAGGCGCCATATAGTTGACTTACCAGCTGCGAAACAACTAGTAGAAGAAGATATGTAATCAACTCAATTCTGGAACTTTCTCGTCTGTATTGTTAAACACCAGCGTATATTTGAAGCGTGTTGCATCTATTGACTTCAGCATCTTTCGCGGCTCAGTTACTACTTTTTTATTGCCTACAAAGTCTTTGGGTCTTCGGTATAGTGTATTTCTTAGCTAGCCGTATAAATTACCCATGTTAAGGCAACGCACCTTAGCAGTACACAGGCTAAGATCCTAAACCCTTTATAATTATTTCGGCTTTCCGTAGTTTCCAAAGCCTGATCATGTGTAATTCCATTAACAAGGCAGATTCTCGCACCGTTTCTTGTACAACTGAACCACGTTACACCGTTTCATGATATGCTTTCGTAAGAGCATATTTGCAGCTGAAAACCTCTAAACACCCCTCTTTTTTTTTCCTTCTTCCCCTGTGTGCGAAGAACTTTGTAGAGGCTGGTCGAAACAATGAAAAAACTGGTGCAAGAATTATTAGTGCATAATTATTGTACATGCTGTAGCTATTGCGAACATCAGTCGTTGACAAGCAAGGCACATAAAAATTCGCGTAGCACTGTAACAAAATTCGTAAGATCTATTCGATTGGAGACGCTTGTTGGCTCAACGTGGAAGAAGTAATATTTGTGAAAGACAGTGGCATCGTGCAGACTGGATGCTACATGAACGATACACTACTCCAAAACCAGACTCCTTAAATCTGCAGGGCAGATATTCTTTTGCACACATTTGAATGCAAGAGTTAACGTCACATGATACATATGTTCGCAGTTAAGCGTTCATTGGACTGGCAGACCGCAGGAAATGCAAATGAATTAGGACGCCTATCAGAGACATTAAAAAAAATAAATGCAAAAATAACATATCACTGGACTTGCATTCGGGAGACGACGATTCAAAACCGCGTTCGGCCACCCTGGTTTAGGATTCCGATGATTTCTCTAAATCGCTTTAGGCAAATGTCGGGATGGTTCCTTTGAAAAGGGCAGGCCGACTTCCTTCCCCATCCTTCCCAAATCCGATGGGGCGGATGAACTTGCTGTTTGCTCCCCTCCTCCAATTCGGCCAAAAAGAACACGTACGATCTATATACTGTGTGAAAAATTTAAGGATGAACGTAAATTTGGCCCGATGTGTCACTGCCAAGTAACACAGCTCGATGAAACTTGAACCATACACAGAGAGAACTGCAGCGGTGTAGTACAGAAGATACCTGAAAGAAGTGGGCAATGAGGCGAACAGAAATGACACTTTTATTAGAAGATAGTAATTATACTGGAGTCACCATGAGTCATGATGGTCCCCTTGATATTACCAAAGGCGGGACGTGATTTGTAATACGGCGTGTGACCACCACGGACGGCAATGTAACTATGCCCTGCAGCGGGATCCCACGCTTACCGCAAGGCCGGTTAGGAGTTTTTGTGTTGGAACGTTCCATTCCTCAACAAGCGCGACAACTGCAATGGTCGTTGGTGCATGTAGATGTGCCGCAGTACGTCTTCTCAACGCATCCCGCACGAGCTCGATGGGATTGAAGTCAGGGAAACGGGCACCCCGGTCCATTCGCCCGAAAATCCAGTCATGACAAGAGCTCCTCTATCTGCACAATTCGATGCGGTGGTGCATTGTCATCCAGAAAACTGAAGTTTGGGCCCCATGTATCTCCGAAAAAAAGCACACGGACAATGAGTACGTCACAATTACGTTGACCGATGAGTGTACTGTTTTGAAAGATTTGGTGGTCAGTACGCCTATGCAACATTATGTCTCCCCACCCCGTAACACCTGAACCACCAAACGATCATGTTCCACGAAGTTACTAGGTGCGTTACCTGTTCCCATCTCTCGCCATTTGAGGGTACGTGCAGCATATTATGGGATATATTCAGTATTTCTCGACTGTAATAAGTCTTCCTTAAATCAGATGCGTTTCGCTCCATTTCAAGCCGCCTTCAGTGGTCAACTTTATTCTTTTCGTCCTCCTACTTCATTTCCTAACTTACTTCTAGAGGCAAGTGTTTCATTTTCAGCACTGACGTAGAATACGTTTTTATTTTCTTGTCTCGTAAATCCTCATTCACCTTGCTTTAAAATGAAGCGAACACGCGTCTAGTCTGAAGAAGACAGTCGAGAAAGGCTGAATACATCACACGTCACATGCAAAACTGCGACTGCGGAACACAAGCCAAAAAATCGAAAAAGGTAACATGTAGAAACAGTCTTGTTAGTTAAATGCCGTCCGGGACTTCACTGACTGACAAAGGCAAAACCCAGGTTTATTCTCGATGGAACATTGCCGAAACTAATCACCATTCGACCACCATGACTTACATTTTTAGTTCTTTGCTTAAATAACTTGAGGAGAATGTCGGAATGACTTTTAAACGAAACAGGGACTGATTTCATTTCCATCGTTCTGCAGCTCCGCCTACTGCTTTTTCTCCAGCGTCTCCGTGGTCCACGGGATATTAGAGCTAGCTTTCTTTTTTAATTTCAATCATGTGCTTAAGCTCAGAATTTTTGTTTTTTTGTTTACTGATATATGCGTTACAATGTTGAAACGACCAAGCAGTCGCTTTACGTAAAATTACAAAATTCCTGTAGGCAATTCACAATGATGTAACGATATACCTGTTGACCGGGAGACATTTCGTACCAGTCATTTCCCTCGCTGTATGCCCTGTCGCACGGTCCTTTTCAAAACATCTTGGTCACTCGTTCTGTTCAAATGCTACCGACGAGAACGCCCTTACTATATTGCAGTAACATATTCCGTCCACCATTACTGACTTTCTACCCGCTTTCTCAAACGAAGTACGATATAATCTAAAACCCACACGAAAAAGTAGTGGTTCAAAACTTACTCGTGTGCTTTTTGCGTACGGCAAAAACCGCTGAAAAGAAAATTGATCTCAATAATGAAGATTATTTCAGACAGTCTACGCACTTTAAATGATCTGACAAGTAACGCATTGAGTACGAGATCGCAAAAGGGCGATGACGTTTACGGAATTCCATGCAGCCACGATGTTGGCTGCTCATGGCAAGTGGGGGCCGGACTTACGGTATTCAATGGTGAGCATAGCCTGAGGCTACCCAGTGTGCTTGGACTTCATAATCGACGACTAATACTCCAGCGCTACAATGCTAGTGGAACTGATACAAAGCAGAGCAACGGCAACAATAAACACAGCAAACATTGTATTATATCTACAACAACAGTTGCGGAAGTTGAAATTTCGTCAGAAAGGAAACAAAGGAATTTCACAGAGTCGAACATTAGCGTTTCTACAAGATGAATCAGTGGAATGTGTGGTGTTTTATACGCTCGACTGTGTGGACAATGTACATGAGTAATACAACGAAGACGACACCTGCTCAACAAGTGAAAGCGATATTGAAAAAGGTGTTGAGCCATGTAGTTCACCATCCTAGTCGGACAGAGAGCTCCAAGTCCCCTCTCCAGTGAAAAGTAGTGAAGGACAACCGTTGTCCAAGCAGTGGGTATTAAACATAATTACTTTCCTGGAGTATTATCCGCAGCGTAGTAAAAAAAAAATTATGAAGAGATTTCGATTACGTCCGCTTGAAATATGACCGTGCAGTGCACAAGAAAAACTACGGATATTCAAAGGGAGGACAAGGGCGATTGTTACAAAAATTGTTTTTTGCGTGTTTCAAGGATGCTCGATAGTGATCCACTACGTTATGCGTATCATATTGCTCGCGACATAGATTACAGGGATTTCAAGGGAAGCAAAGGATGGTTGTTTAACTCCAAACAGTGCCTCAGAAATGGAAGACGAAAGAACGAAATTTCAAACAAAGCGTCACGTGACAATTCATGAGAAGTTGCGGAATTGGACCGAAAGTTTGTAGATGAGATAAAAAAAAATTTCCAGTCGCCGAGTAAGGAATTTGTTTGCAACTCCGAGCAACCAGGATTTGAAGAGGAAATGAATATGACAGGAACCCGGCAAATTAGAGGTACGAAGAGAGTTGTATCAAGATCAACTAACATCAATGCCTCAACGAATTCGTATACAATTATGTCGACTGTTAAACCGGTTGGTAAATTGGCTGGAAAGTTATTTATTGTACAGCGAGAAGTTGGAGGTGCTCTGCTCCTGCGATTCTTTGTCGTGTGCGTGATCTTGCAAGGACAGTGGGGAATAGCCGGCCGGAGTGGCCGTGCGGTTCTAGTCGCTACAGTCTGGAGCCGCGTGACCGCTACGGTCGCAGGTTCGAATCCTGCCTCGGGCATGGATGTGTGTGTTGTCCTTAGGTTAGTTAGGTTTAAGTAGTTCTAAGTTCTAGGGGACTGATGACCTCAGCAGTTAAGTCCCATAGTGCTCGGAGCCATTTGAACCATTTTGAACAGTGGGGAATATTTACGTCACAGCAAGCAGGAGTGGGGAAGATGGGAGTAAGAGAACCACGACTATTATACGAGCACTGCTTTTGGCCAATAGCTGGTTAAAATAGCTGGCTTTTGCTTGATTCCTGATCTGCGTAAAAAGATCAGTCCTTTAGAGCAAACTATCCCTCCTGAAAAGTGTGTGACATTGCAATTCGTACAACCTGAAACCAATGGACAAATTTAGCCTCTGGATGTTTGTTTTATCCGTGCCTATAAAACATATTGTCAAGCTATTTGCAGCTACGCGTTAAAGGATAAACAGTTTACGGTAAGCTCCACGACAGACTGTTTCGCCTTCAGTAGCATGTCATAACATTCCACCAGTTATCATCACCCCTTTACATGTATTCTTTAAGATTGGATACCTATCTGAGCGTCCTGCACGGTTTGTAACTCCCAAGGAGTTGTTCTTCGATCTTGATGGTTCGAATCTTTCTGATCACTGTGGCGCCCGATTTTTCATTTGATGTTCATGGTGCAAGTTAATGGTTTGTTTTGAACATTTTTTGAATGTCGATGATGACCGTTTTGTGAAGTGTAATAGATACATCCTTTAGAAGCTTGACTTCTTCACCTCCCGGACACTCAGTTTCTGTCGCCCTCTTGATGCACATGGTGAGTCACTAGCAGCTAATATTTTTCCTGTCTTAAATGTTAACACAACACTTTGAAATGGACCTTACTAAAGATTGAACTTGGACCTCGCACTCAATGAGTTCCTTTTGAGACCCAATGAAACCATTGGGTTCGTGCTGCGAATTTCATTTTGGTGATCCGCACCCACACGACTAGGCACCGATGACTTTTCCTCGTATGACGCACGAATACGGTCGCGCGCTCACCTCGAGCCCGTCGTGTCACGGAATGCGCTGAGTAGCCGGCGTAAGCACAAAATATTTTTCTAGACGGCCACGGGTCGTCTTCCTGCCGCTCGCCGCTCATATACAGAGCTTTAATCGCTACTAAACATGAGGCCGTCCTTGGCGCGCCTTCTTCAGCCTACAGCGTCGTAACCCTTTGAAGTCCCCTGCTAGGAATAACGCGCACAGCATTGCTAGAGTGTTTCTTTTGTGGACGATCGCTTGGCGGCCTTCATTGTAATGGTAAAAGGAGGATGGTAGGTTAGGGTTTAACGTCCCATCACCTTCAAGGTCCTCAGACGCGGAGCAGTAGCACAACAGGCAGAAGAACTGACTGAAAATCGTCCCCGCCCTTCTTAAACGGATAAGCGCTCCAGGTAAACCAGAAAAACTTAGTCAAGACTACTGAACAAAGATTTAAATTTCTTTGTTGCCAAATACGAATTAAGTGTCTGAACTACACAGTTACAAGTCACCATTTATTGTTTATAGGATATTTTAGCCGATGTGACACACACTGTTTTGTCGAAGAAAGACATTTTTGTGAAGCCTTTTTGTAGTGCAATATATTACAATTCTAGCTAAACCTAATTTATCCATAGCAGCAACCAGTCAGAGAGAATCTTTAAATATTTTCAGTTCTTGCTGTTTTCCGTCTTAACAATCCCGTAGGTGCACGATTATTTCAATTTCCATCTATGTTCGTCTGCATTCAGCCATACCCTATTCATTCTCTTTATGACAGCATTATTTTCTTGACAGGCTAGACTTAATTTTCTGTTGAGCTCCAGTGTTTGACAATATTTATATCCGATGCATCTTGTTCTGTTACCCCTGTCAGATTAAGGCCTTCAACCGCATCTTTGTACGATCTACTCCTAAGTTCGCTTTTCAGCTCACAAACTTGTCAAGAGAATTCTTATCAGTTTACTGTTACTCATGCACAATACCTAGCTGAAGAAGTTGACTCTTCTTTTTTACTTTTTATCATTCCCATGATGTTATGTACTTAATCAGTGTTCCTGAATTTACATTCTTCTGCTTCTTCACAGGCCATAAATGCTTTCCCCTGATTCTGCGTTCGATGGTCCAAGATTTTTGAGAAATCCTTTTACCCAATTTCAGTGTTGTTGCTATAAATAGAACATGTAGTCTAACAAGAGTGTGGTAATGTCGTATCTTGGTTGCTCATTATAGTTCATTCTCATTACAGTTATGAAGGGCCCTAATGTAAAGTACTTTCTCAATCCTCACTTTCAGCTATTCTCCTTTCGAACTTTACGTATCTTCAAACATCACCTTACTGTCTTTTTACCTTGGTCTGTCCTTAACTTCGTGTTTTTAGTTCTCATTTTAATTCTATTTTACCTGTTTGATTGTATGGTTGTTCCGGTGGTCCGAAAAGGTTAGGTAATGTGTGTCCACTCTGATTTTGGGCCCTCTCAGAGTCCACATTTTTTCCAATTTTTCCATTTCCTGATAACCTATTCTAAGGCAAGTTTGATTAGAACATGTAATAAATCATTCCCTTGCTAGATTCTCGTATTGTACAGGCCACACAATAAACAAGAAAGGAAAGCGAAATATTCCACTAAATTATAGACTCAACTCAATAACAACAGTCTCTAGTAGGATTCTGGAACATCTACTGTGTTGCACCGTTATGGAATACCTCGAAGAAAACGATCTATTGACGCATAACCATAATGGATTCAGAAAATATCGTTCATGTGGCGCACAACTGGCTCTTTACTCACACATAGTAAAGAGTACTATCGACAGGGAATCTGAAATTGATTCCATATTTATAGATTTACAGAAGGCTTTAGAAACCATTCGTTACAAGCGGCTTTTAATCAGATTGCATGCTTATTGAGTATCGTCCCAGTTGTACCACTGAAATCGTCATTTTCTGTCAGTAAGCCCACAGTCTGTAGTAACTCACAGGAAGTCATCTGGTGAAATCCAACATATATCTGGGGTTTCCCAAGGAAGTTTTATAGACCTTGTGATGTTTTTAATCTACATAAATGATTTCGGAGACAATTTGTGCAGCCTTCTTAGCTTATTAACACAAGATGCTGTCGTTTATCGTCTAGTAAAATCACCGGAAGTAAAAAATGAATTGTAAAATAAGTTATAAAAGATATCTGCATCGTGCGAAAAGTGGTAATTGACCTGAAACTTTAAACACTGCGAGGTACTCCACATGAGGACTAAAAAATAAAATTAAATTTCGGTTAAATGATAAATCATAAAAATTCAGAAGTTGTCAATTCAGCTGAATACTTAAGGATTAGAATAACGAACAACTTAAACTGGAATGTGGAAAATGTTGTGGGGAAGGCGAACCAAAGACTGCGTTGTATTGGCAGGACACTAAGAAGATGGAACAAATCTACTATAAAGACTGTCTGTATTACGTTTGTCCGTCCTCTTCTGAAGTACTGCTGCGCGGTATAGTATCCTTACCAGATAGGATTGACAGAGGACTGAAAAGACTCAAAGAAAGACTGTTAGATTTGTATTATCGCGAAATAGGGGAGAATATGTCACGGATTTCATAAGCGAGTCTGAATGGCCATCATTAAAACAAAGGCGTCTTCAGTTGTGAGATATGTTGACGAAATTTCAATCACCAACTTTCTCCTGCGAATACTAAAATATTTTCACTCGCGTAACCATCGTATTAAATTAAAATAAATCTGAGCTCGCACCGAAAGATTGGCGTGGTCGTTTTTTCCACATGCTATTCGACAGTGCAACGGTCGAAAAATGGTTTGCAAGTGATTCAATGAACCCTCTGCCAAACACGTGTCAAATGCAGAGCACTCATGTAGAAGCAGAAAATGGGGAAGCACACTTTTGTGGAAATTAACATCTTGATTGCTTTCTAGTGGTTACGGAATAAAAAGTTCTAGCTGAATGGTGTGCCTCTGATACAACACTTGCCCACAGATTAAACTTTGTTAGCATTGCCTGATTCGCTGCAGGTATTATACACTGAAGCGCCAAAGAAACTGGTATAGACATGCGTATTCAAATACAGGATATGTAAACACGCAGAATACAGCGCTGCGGTCGGCAACGATTATATAAGACAACAAGTGTCTGGCGCAGATGTTAGATCGGTCACTGCTGCTACAGTGGCAGGTTATCAAGATTTAAGTGACTTTGAACGTGGTATTATAGTCGACGCACGAGCAATGGGACACAACATCTGCCAGGTAGCGATGAAGTGGGGGATTTTCCCGTACGAACATTTCACGAGTATACTGTGAATAACAGGAATCCGGCAAAACATCAAATCTCCGACATCGATGTGGCCGGGAAAAAGGTCCTGCAAGAACAGGACCTACGATGACTGAAGAGAATCGTTCAACATGACAGAAGTTTAACCCTTCCGCAAATTGGTGCAGATTTCAATGTTAAGGCCATCAACGAGTGTGAGCGGGCGAAATATTTAAGGAGACATCGGTATGGGCTTTCGGAGCAGAAGGCCTAATCGTGTACCCATGCTGAGCGCACGACACAAAGCTTTACGCCTCGCCTGGGACCACCAACACCAACAGTGTGATGTTGATGGCTGGAAATATGTTGCCTGGTCGGATGAGTCTCGTTTCAAATCGTATAGAGCATATGGACGTGTACGGGTATGGAGACAACCTCATGAATCCATGGAAACAGCATGTCAGCAGGGGATTGTTCAAGGTGGTGGAGGCTCTGTGGGGCGAGTGCAGCTTGAGTTATATGGCACCTCAGATACGTCTAGATATACGGCTCTGACAGATGACACGTACGTAAGCAACCTGTCTGATCACTTGCATCCATTCATGTCCATTGTGCATTCCGACGGACTTGGGCAAGTCCAGTAGGTTAATGCACACGTCCAGAGTTGCTACAGAGTGACTCCAGGAACATTCTTCTGAGTTTAAGCACTTCCGCTGGCCACCGAACTCTCCAGACGTGAACATTATTGAGCATCTCTGGGATGCCTTACAACGCGCTGTTCAGAACAGATCGCGACCCCCCTCATACTCTTAACGAATTTATGGAAGACCTTCAGTATTTATGGTGTCAATAACCTCCAGCACTACTTCAGACTTTAGTCGAGTCCATGCCACCTCTTGTTGCCGCTCTTCTGCGTGCTCGCGGGGACCCGACACGATATTAGGAAGGTGTGCCAGTTTCTTTGGCTCTTCAGTGTATATTCATGTGCATAGCCCTATTAGAGAGGTTCATTGAAACGTTTTCAGCGTTCTTAACACGACACAATTGAAGGAACACATGAAGAGGCTGTTGTTGTTGTCTTCAGTCCTGAGACTGGCTTGATGCAGCTCTCCATGCTACTCTATCCTGTGCAAGCTTCTTCATCTCCCAGTACTTACTACAGCCTACATCCTTCTGAATCTGCTTAGTGTATTCATCTCTTGGTCTCCCTCCCTCCACGCTGCCCTCCAATGCTAAATTTGTGATCCCTTGATGCCTTAGAACATGTCCTACCAACCGGTCCCTTCTTCTTGTCAAGTTGTACCACAAACTCCTCTTCTCCCCAATCCTATTCAACACCACCTCATTAGTTATGTGATCTACCCATATAATCTTCAGCATTCTTCTGTAGCACCACATTTCGAAAGCTTCTATTCTCTTCTTGTCCAAACTATTTATCGTCCATGTTTCACTTCCATGCATGGCTACACTCCATACAAATACTTTCAGAAACGACTTCCTGACACTTAAATCTATACTTGATGTTAACAAATTTCTCTTCTTCAGAAACGCTTTCCTTGCCATTGTCAGTCTACATTTTATATCCTCTCTACTTCGACCATCATTAGTTATTTTGCTCCCCAAATACCAAAACTCCTTTACTACTTTGAGTGTCTCCTTTCCTAATCTAATTCCCTCTGCGTCACCCGACTTAATTCGACTACATTCCATTATCCTCGTTTTGCTTTTGTTGATGTTCATCTTATATCCTCCTTTGAAGACACTGTCCATTCCGTTCAACTGCTCTTCCAAGTCCTTTGGTGTCTCTGACAGAATTACAATGTCATCGGCGAACCTCAAAGTTTTTATTTCTTCTCCATGGACTTTAATACCTACTCCGAATTTTTCTTTTGTTTCCTTTACTGCTTGCTCAATATACAGATTGAATAACATCGGGGAGAGGCTACAACCCTGTCTCACTCCCTTCCCAACCCCTGCTTCCCTTTCATGCCCCTCGACTCTTATAACTGCCATCTGGTTTCTGTACAAATTGTAAATAGCCTTTCGCTCCCTGTATTTTACCCCTGCCACCTTCAGAATTTGAAAGAGAGTATTCCAGTCAACATTGTCAAAAGCTTTCTGTAAGTCTACAATAAGGCTATTGAAATTGGCAGTACTTAGCCGAAAGCGCCGAGGCAGTTTGGTATTGACTCTCCAGGCTTGCTACGTCCTCTTGCGTTTGGGACTCCCCGCTGCCGAACCGAAGCAGGTGGTAATCAACACGTTGGGCATTAGCTGGAAAATCGAGTCGGCCGACGTGTGTGTTTTCCCCGGAGGTCGGTCCGCTGCCCTGCCCTGCCGCGGCGCGCCTCCGACAGCAAGCAGCTTGGCCGTGGCCTGGACCGATATCTCGGGCACAGTTGATTAACAGGCGCTTCGCCCTTCTGGTACAGCCGAGCGCTCGCCTGTGAATGTAGCAGGAGGCCCCCTGCTCGGCCCTGACCGACGCGCCGAACGGTGCTTCCCCTTCCGTCCTCGGTTGGACTGCAACGGTACTGTGTCGTAATCCGATGGTCATCAGGAAGCTCCCATCTATTTGCCCGGGAAACACATGTCTCGCAACTGCCTTTCATTACTTTCAGACAAGAATGACCGCTGCTAGCAAAATTATTCGTTTCAGGTATAGACAAAATGAATGACGCAATCGTGATGCAACTACAGGGTGATTCAAAATGTTGCACGGAAATCGAAGTAATCAGTAGTGTGATCAAAATGCAGGTACCCTATACACACTCGTCCAGGACGAAACTCTACGCCGATGAATGTCCGGAGTGACACCTGACTCTGTTAATTCTACTTTTTTTTGGGATGGGCCAACTGAGGACCATGAATCCTTATTCGGGGTCCCTTTCCTTTCTTCCAGTCCTCTTTCATCTGTTCATTATATTTCTTCTTCCTGTCGGATCACTACTTCACACACCTTTTTTTATGTCTCCTACCTTGTTGTCCTTCCATATTTGATGATTTTTTCGCTAAATACTTCTGTCAGTTGTTTCTTCAGCCCTCCCCCCCCCCCCTCTCTCTCTCTCATATATATATATATATATATATATATATATATATATATATATATATATATATATATACTTCGTGGATCAGACTTGTTGACTTCTTATCCCACAAACATATGAAGTTCTCCGTGGTTAATCTACTGTGTTCCATTCAATATAGACTTCCAAGAAATAAGTGTCTTTTTCTTTCGTTACTTCTGATATGTTTTCTGTGTTTCGATAAATTTCATCAGTATTACGTAATTTCCAATCTTCCACAGTTTTCGTGAGTCTAACATTTTCCTGATGATTCGCCTTTCTAATGTTTCTATTTTATCTAAATTATAGTCTAATGGTAGACAGTTGCTTACATAGAGGTATTCTGGCTTAGCTACTGTGTTGTAATGCCTTGTTTTTCCGTTGTTAGATACACACTTTTTGTTGTAAAGATCTTTAGTTATACAATATGCCCTTACCGCTTTAGAAGTGGAATTCGACACTAGACGACTCCTATTTCTGATTACAGAGCAGTCCACAGAACACGCCTCAAAATTCCTGTATTAAGATACAGTCGTATTCGTTGAATGAATCTGTAGTAATTTTTGTCTGATGATGTCATACCTCGAAACTTGTAACAGTATTAAAATAATATGAGAAAGAAAACAAAGTTGTGACCTCTATAAAACCCATTTATAAATTTTAACAAGAAAGCACGGTTGAATAACAGCCAGTATGACTCTTAATAGTCCTCTGTTCGCGTCTCATTGTTTCTAGCTACCCCGCGAAATCTGTCCACTACGATCGTCTCTTCTATTGCTCGAGACTAGAGAAATTTCAGTTACAGTGCTGCGTTTACAGCTATCTTTTCTTTTTTTTCAGCTCACTTTCGGACTTTGCCTACACAGGTATCTCAACATTGTAAATGTTATACTTAGCTACTTAGCTTGTTTTTTACAATACAAAATATACATTAGTTTAATTCGTACCCTGGTACGGTGTTACATTGGCTTAACAAAAGACAGATTTCGACACACAATAAATTTTCACATACACTGTACACTGAAGTGAGGAAACAAGACGAAATTTTAACACAAGATAGAGTTCGTATGCTATAGGAATCCTATTGGTGGCTTGATTGGTTAGAGTCTCAATAAAAGGCACACCAATTTGTTCTGCGCCTTTTTCTACGTTTGGTATTCTTTTTTGGAGCAATTTTATCACTTGTAGTTCAGAAAATTTTTCGCTTACATCATGAGAATTCTCTGTGATTTCAAGCAGCCCAGAAAGTTTTTTCCGAGAACTGCGTGTACACTGAAAGCCCCCAGGACTATCCCTACGCGACGTTAAGGACCTATTATCTGGGAATATTCTGACGAAAGGGAGCACCCCTGTGTGCGCACTAACGGGTGCACGTTGCATGGGCGTATACGGAAATAAACTTCTCGTTTGCCAAGCAACAACATTGTTCGCACCGCGTTAGTGTCTGTAAAATTTTCCCTCAAACTAAAATCCGTGTTGGGTATTTGCTACTGCGAAAGTCTGTACCTAAGGGCTGGAATCAACTATGTTGCACAGTGTAGCAAACGAGAAATAAAAGTACGATTCATTAAATTAATGTAGGTATACACTAATTAATGCAATCATTGTTTCAGGATACTGATTTATCACATAAATAAATACAATTAAATTTATTTGCCTAAATTCCCCGGCGCAATTTACGGTTTCCTTGATGATTGACTTGTCCGGGTTTTTACTATCATGCCCGGTCAAATATATACACTCCTGGAAATGGAAAAAAGAACACATTGACACCGGTGTGTCAGACCCACCATACTTGCTCCGGACACTGCGAGAGGGCTGTACAAGCAATGATCACACGCACGGCACAGCGGGCACACCAGGAACCGCGGTGTTGGTCGTCGAATGGCGCTAGCTGCGCAGCATTTGTGCACCGCCGCCGTCAGTGTCAGCCAGTTTGCCGTGGCATACGGAGCTCCAACGCAGTCTTTAACACTGGTAGCATGCCGCGACAGCGTGGACGTGAACCGTATGTGCAGTTGACGGACTTTGAGCGAGGGCGTATAGTGGGCGTGCGGGAGACCGGGTGGACGTACCGCCGAATTGCTCAACACGCGGGGCGTGAGGTCTCCACAGTACATCGATGTTGTCGCCAGTGGTCGGCGGAAGGTGCACGTGCCCGTCGACCTGGGACCGGACCGCAGCGACGCACGGATGCACGCCAAGACCGTAGGATCCCACGCAGTGGCGTAGGGCACCGCACCGCCACTTCCCAGCAAATTAGGGACACTGTTGTTCCTGGGGTATCGGCGAGGACCATTCGCAACCGTCTCCATGAAGCTGGTCTACGGTCCCGCACACCGTTAGGCCGTCTTCCGCTCACGCCCCAACATCGTGCAGCCCGCCTCCAGTGGTGTCGCGACAGGCGTGAATGGAGGGACGAATGGAGACGTGTCGTCTTCAGCGATGAGAGTCGCATCTGCCTTGGTGCCAATGATGGTCGTATGCGTGTTTGGCGCCGTGCAGGTGAGCGCCACAATCAGGACTGCATACGACCGAGGCACGCAGGGCCAACACCCGGCATCATGGTGTGGGGAGCGATCTCCTACACTGGCCGTACACCACTGGTGATCGTCGAGGGGACACTGAATAGTGCACGGTACATCCAAACCGTCATCGAACCCATCGTTCTACCATTCCTAGACCGACAAGGGAACTTGCTGTTCCAACAGGACAGTGCACGTCCGCATGTATCCCGTGCCACCCAACGTGCTCTAGAAGGTGTAAGTCAACTACCCTGGCCAGCAAGATCTCCGGATCTGTCCCCCATTGAGCATGTTTGGGACTGGATGAAGCGTCGTCTCACGCAGTCTGCACGTCTAGCACGAACGCTGGTCCAACTGAGGCGCCAGGTGGAAATGGCATGGCAAGCCGTTCCACAGGACTACATCCAGCATCTCTACGATCGTCTCCATGGGAGAATAGCAGCCTGCATTGCTGCGAAAGGTGGATATACACTGTACTAGTGCCGACATTGTGCATGCTCTGTTGCCTGTGTCTATGTGCCTGTGGTTCTGTCAGTGTGATCATGTGATGTATCTGACCCCAGGAATGTGTCAATAAAGTTTCCCCTTCCTGGGACAATGAATTCACGGTGTTCTTATTTCAATTTCCAGGAGTGTATAAGTCTGGCCTGTTCCTTTTTTGTTAAGCTTCTCAGCGGTGAAGTAGAGTACACAGACTTAAGGCCCGTTCCGAGCTAATGACGTAAATGCGAGGAGTAAGTATGAGGCGGAATAAGGAGATATAACGTAACGACATACAGATACACTAACAAATTCTATTGTAGAAAACTATAAATTAGGGTAACAGTAAATTATTTGGTCATTCATAAAATCTCACGAAATTCATGGAAGAGAGAGACGACTCTACTTTTAAAAAACTTTTTCCGATTGAAAAGTAGTCAGCTTATTTCATATCACATCATAATCAAGAATTTTATTCGGAATTGTTGAAATTGGCCGTATATTACTTTGCAATTCCAGGTCACAATGCGAACGCCGAAATATTGTTTTTTTTCATTAACGCCCAATGGGCAAAGAAACACACAAAGTTGCCTACAGACACTATCACAAAGATGATGAGGTTTAATTGAGAATTATCGTATCACGAGTTCCACAAAATGATTTCCAAGAAAAATAGCTTTCTTGATAAAGTAGGTTCAAATGATAAATATTAGCATTTAACGATAGATTATTGTTATTTGTATATACATATAATTGAATAGACCTAAGTTAGTGAACACCTTTTCATTTTCCGCCCCAGAAGAATAGATAATTGTTTATTTTGTTTAATGAAGGATTTTTAGTTGTCATATTACAAGGTTATCTATTGAAATCTTTAGAATAACCTAATTTAAGGGATAAACTAAAAGAACCAGAGGTTGTACAGAGATTTAGGGAGAGCATAAGGGAGCAATTGACAGGAATGGGGGAAATAAATACAGTAGAAGAAGAATGGGTAGCTTTGAGGGATGAAGTAGTTAAGGCAGCAGAGGATCAAGTAGGTAAAAAGACGAGGGCTAGTAGAAATCCTTGGGTAACAGAAGAAATATTGAATTTAATTGATGAAAGAAGAAAATATAAAAATGCAGTAAGTGAAACAGGCAAAAAGGAATACAAACGTCTCAAAAATGAGATCGACAGGAAGTGCAAAATGGCTAAGCAGGGATGGCTAGAGGACAAATGTAAGGATGTAGAGACCTATCTCACTAGGGGTAAGATAGATACCGCCTACAGGAAAATTAAAGAGACCTTTGGAGATAAGAGAACGACTTGTATGAATATCAAGAGCTCAGATGGAAACCCAGTTCTAAGCAAAGAAGGGAAAGCAGAAAGGTGGAAGGAGTATATAGAGGGTCTATACAAGGGCGATGTACTTGAGGACAATATTATGGAAATGGAAGAGGATGTAGATGAAGATGAAGTGGGAGATATGATACTGCGTGAAGAGTTTGACAGAGCACTGAAAGACCTGAGTCGAAACAAGGCCCCCGGAGTAGACAATATTCCATTGGAACTACTGACGGCCGTGGGAGAGCCAGTCCTGACAAAACTCTACCATCTGGTTAGCAAGATGTATGAAACAGGCGAAATACCCTCAGACTTCAAGAAGAATATAATAATTCCAATCCCAAAGAAAGCAGGTGTTGACAGATGTGAAAATTACCGAACTATCAGCTTAATAAGTCACAGCTGCAAAATACTAACACGAATTCTTTACAGACGAATGGAAAAAATAGTAGAAGCCAACCTCGGGGAAGATCAGTTTGGATTCCGTAGAAACACTGGAACACGTGGGGCAATACTGACCTTACGACTTATCTTAGAAGAAAGATTACGGAAAGGCAAACCTACGTTCCTAGCATTTGTAGACTTAGAGAAAGCTTTTGACAATGTTGACTGGAATACTCTCTTTCAAATTCTAAAGGTGGCAGGGGTAAAATACAGGGAGCGAAAGGCTATTTACAATTTGTACAGAAACCAGATGGCAGTTATAAGAGTCGAGGGACATGAAAGGGAAGCAGTGGTTGGGAAGGGAGTAAGACAGGGTTGTAGCCTCTCCCCGATGTTGTTCAATCTGTATATTGAGCAAGCAGTAAAGGAAACAAAAATTCGGAGTAGGTATTAAAATTCATGGAGAAGAAATAAAAACTTTGAGGTTCGCCGATGACATTGTAATTCTGTCAGAGACAGCAAAGGACTTGGAAGAGCAGTTGAATGGAATGGACAGTGTCTTGAAAGGAGGATATAAGATGAACATTAACAAAAGCAAAACAAGGATAATGGAATGTAGTCTATTTAAGTCGGGTGATGCTGAGGGAATTAGATTAGGAAATGAGGCACTTAAAGTAGTAAAGGAGTTTTGCTATTTGGGGAGCAAAATAACTGATGATGGTCGAAGTAGAGAGGATATAAAATGTAGGCTGGCAATGGCAAGGCAAGCGTTTCTGAAGAAGAGAAATTTGTTAACATCCAGTATTGATTTAAGTGTCAGGAAGTCTTTTCTGAAAGTATTCGTATGGAGTGTAGCCATGTATGGAAGTGAAACATGGACGATAAATAGTTTGGACAAGAAGAGAATAGAAGCTTTCGAAATGTGGAGCTACAGAAGAATGCTGAAGATTATATGGGTAGATCACATAACTAATGAGGAAGTATTGAATAGGATTGGGGAGAAGAGAAGTTTGTGGCACAACTTGACCAGAAGAAGGGATCGGTTGGTAGGACATGTTCTGAGGCATCAAGGGATCACCAATTTAGTATTGGAGGGCAGCGTGGAGGGTAAAAATCGTAGAGGGAGACCAAGACATGAATACACTAAGCAGATTCAGAAGGATGTAGGTTGCAGTAGGTACTGGGAGATGAAAAAGCTTGCACAGGATAGAGTAGCATGGAGAGCTGCATCAAACCAGTCTCAGGACTGAAGACCACAACAACAACAACAACAACAAGGTTGATGTCGCAAAAAATTGAGCGTAACTGATTATTAGTAAACGACTGAAAATTCCCAACTGATTCTCTTTAAAATAGGTAGTCCGACTATATATCATACCGAGTCCGGCTTTTCTAGCTTGAGGCCTGGCAGCCCTGCCGACTACCAGCTGTTCTGATCTTTCCACAACCTATGGAATCATCCCGTATGTTGAGACTGACCCCATTCATCTAGTTTCGACATGAGAACTAACGTATCGCCGCCGCCGCCTCCTCCTCCTCCTCCTCCTCCTCCTCCTCCTCCCCCCATATCCTTGAATATTGACCATTCCTCCTGGGGCACCCTGCATACAATATAAAACCTTACAAGCAAACATCTAGAGCATTTATGTAATCTGTCGACTTTGGAGTAGTCAGCAGGAAGTCTTTCGGTCTACCAACGTACGATTTTGTGGGGCATTGCTATGTGATGTTTCTGATGGTGTGCAGTTCTTCGCAGTCAGAAAGTGGGAATGATTGCTGTTCCCCATTTGTTCTAATTATCTTTAGCAATGGCCCTATTTTGCGTGACAAGTCGAGTCCCGATGATTTTTGGTTGGCAAGTGTGATGTTATTAAATTGCCGGCAGGGGTGGCCGAGCGGTCCTAGGCGCTACAGTCTGGAACCGCGCGACCGCTACGGTCGCAGGTTCGAATCCTGCCTCGGGCATGGATGTGTGTGATGTCCTTAGGTTAGTTAGGTTTAATTAGTTCTAAGTTCTAGGGGACTGATGACCTTAGAAGTTAAGACCCCCTTAGTGCTCAGAGCCATTTGAACCATTTGTTATTAAATTGGGTGTCTACTTCATGCTTAATTCCGTGCTCTGGTGAGGATGAACTCATCTTCCACAGTGATCTTCTTTGTTGCTAGTCGTCTAAATGGAGTCGTTTATGATCTGTGTCATCGATATCTTGATGAATTGGTAAATTTTTACTATATACAATACTGATGTGGTGGAAAATGGCTTAGTACTGGTAGCCATTCTGTAGGTGTTGATTCTATAACACCAGCAATCATTATAACGCTACTGTTTAGCTGGCCATCTATTTTTTGTGCATGTTAGCCAAGCTGCGGTACAATATTTACCGTCTGAGAAGACAAGAACCAGAGCATAGGAACGTAGGTTTCAAGCCGATGCTCCGCAGATTGTACCACATAGCTTTTGGAGGATGGTGTTTCTTGTTTTCAGTTTTAGGCTGATTTTGTTTGGTGCTCTCTGAAACATATGGTTCCATCAGGGAGTAATTCGACAAAATAGGACATAGGAGTTGGACTATGAACACCTGTCTCTCCCACGCACCGCTCACCAGCTGAACGGGAAAAGCAATGACTGCTGTGATAACTAAGTACCGCCCACCAGACACTGGATAATCAGTGACATGTTTTATTCAAAAGTGACTAACGTTCACGTTTCAAGTCGCATACTAACTCACAGTCGTCATCTATTACCAGAAAGTGCTTATGTATGTAGTATTCGTAAAGGTTGGGAAGTTGAATCACACAAGAAAGATATTCATGGAAGGATGTTCTATGTCCATACTGTCTTTCGGCCAATGATTGAGCAAGCTCCTATTCCTGATAGTTATATTATGTCCTCAAAGCTACACTGTCTGATTAAAAGTGTATGGACACCACTATACACTGCGGAATTCACTACTAGATGTCACGAGAAGCGGACATGCCGATATAAAAGGAGGCGGGGGGTGGGGGGAGAGGTATTGTGTTGTCAGTGCCGGCCGCTGTGACCGAGTAGTTCTAGGCGCCTCAGTTCGGAACCGCGTTGCTGCTACAGTCGCAGGTTCGAATCCTGCCTCGGGCATGGCTGTGTGTGATGTCCTTAGGTTAGTTAGGTTCAAGTAGTTTTAAGTCTAGGGGACTGATGACCTCATATATTAAGTCCCACAGTGCTTAGAACCATTTGAACCATTTTTTTGTTGTTGTTGTCATCAGTAGAGAAGCGGTAACAGCATTATGGGTCGGTCAGGAGAAATTGGTGACTTCGAATGTGGACTACTCGGTGGATCTCATTTCGGTAACAAATCAATCAGGCTCATTTTAGTCCTTGTAAATCTGCCCTAGTCGCCTGTATATGTGTTATGAAGCGGATAAGAGAAGGAAAAATTATAGCTAATCAAAGATCAAACCGACATCACGTACTGACGGACATGGGCCGTCGAGCATAACGGTGAGGTGATTGTAAAAAGTCAAATTAAATCAGCGGAAGGAATCAGTATGGAGTTCCAAAGTGCTACCAGGAGTCCAGCTAACAAATTACTGTGCGTAGGGAGTTAACAAGTATGGGGTGGAGTGGTTGAGCTATTCCTCATAAGCCACATGTACACGAAGAGCCAAAGAAACTGGTAAACCTGCATCATATCGTGTAGGGTCCCAGCGAGTGCGCAGAAATGCCGCAGCACGACGTGGCATGGACTCGACTAATGTCTGAAATAGTGCTGGAGGGAAATGGCACCATGAATCCTGCAGGGCTGTCCATAAATCCGTAGAAGTACGAGCGGGTGGAGATTTCTTCTAAACAGCATGTTGCAAGGCATCTCAGATATGTTCAATAAGTTTCATGTCTGGGGGGATTGGTGACCAGCAGGAGTGTTTAGATTCAAAAGAGTGTTCCAGGAGCCACTCCGTAGCAATTCAGGCCTGTGCGTTGTCGCAGTGTCCTGCTGGAATTGCCCAAGTCCGTCGGAATGCACAATGGTTATGAATGGATGCAAATGATCAGACATGATGCTTATGTATGTGTCACCTGTCACGGTCGTACCTAAACGTATCAGGAGTCCCATATCACTCCAACTGCACACACCCCACACCATTCCAGAGCCTCCACCAGCTTGAACAGTCCTCTGCTGACAGGCAGGGTCCATGGATCCATGAAGTTGTCTCCCCTACCCGTACACGTCCATCCGCTCGATATTTGAAACGAGACTCGTCCGACCACGGAATATGTCTCCAGTCATCAACAGTCGGTGTTGACGGGCTCAACCGAGGCGTAAAACTTTGTGTCGTGCAGTCATCAAGGGTACACGAGTGGGCCTTCGGCTCCGCAAGGCAGAATCGATGATATTTTGTTGAATGGTTCGAACGTTGACGGTTGTTGATGGCCCAGCACTGAAATCTGCAACAATTTACGGAAGGGTTGCACTTCTGTCACGTTGAACGAATCTCTTGAGTCGTCATTGGTTCCGTTCTTGCAGGATCTTTATCCGGTCGCAGTGATGTCGGAGATTTGATATTTTACCCGATTCCTGATATTCACGGTACACTCATGAAATGGTCGTACTGGAAAATCCCCACTTCATCGCTGCCCCTGAGATGCAGTGTCACATTGCTCGTGGCTCGTGCGCCGATTATAACACCACGTTCAAACTTACTAAAATCTTGATAACCTGCCATTGTAGCAGCAGTAACAGATCTAACAACGCGCCAGACACTTGTCTTATATAGGTGTTGCCGACCGCAGCGTCGTATTCTGCCTGTTTACATATCTCTGTATTTGAAAACGCATGCCTGTACCACTTCGTAAGGCGCTTAGTTTATATGTAGTTAGTGTTACGCGACGTTTGAGGGGGTGTAATGAACGACGCTGGTGGACCAATGGAAACGAATCATTTAAAGTGGTGAATGGCGCTTTACGCTGTCGACTGCCGGCGGAAGGATTTGGCTTTAGCGAATGGCTGGAGGTCATTACCTGCCGTCCGGCGTAGTGCCAACAGTGAAGTACGAAGGGGGTTGCGTTACGGGGTGGGGGATTTTCCCGTGGTGATGCTGTGACATTCCTGTTTAGCTTAAGAAAACTCTAATTGCGGATGGATGTGATCATATTTTACAGCCTCAGACGTAGAGTAGAGAAACAGTTTGGAGATGATTGTTTATATCACCATGAAAATGCACCTTGTCATGAAGCAAGATCTGCGAGGCAGGAGTCTGTGTACAATAATATTCCTGAAATAGACTGTCTGCCCAGACTCCCGACCTGAACCCAATGGAACACAGCTGGAACGAGTTAAGACGTCGACTTCGCAGCAGCATGACCAGGAAGGCAGCCTCGATTGAGTCTATTGTAGTTCATTGCAAGAACTGCGTTTAATCAAGCCATTCGGCTAATTGTATTTCAGTCCTGCACTGTATGTGTACTTCCATGTTCTACTTATCTGCTTTAATTCATTGTGCTCCTCGCGACGAACTTGTCTTCGTTTATCGATATCGCATTCGTCTTTGGAGCCGACAGAAAATATTTACGGACCGGGTTATCCAGAAACGTCACCCAACCAGCCCACACAGTTCCATTTCTAATAGCACTTCTTCCCTATGACAGAAGTGAATCTGTGAGGGCGAGTCATGGATTGCTCACTGTGTAAGAGCAGTGTTCGTGAAAGGCGAGGTTCCGGGTTCATTTCCGGGTCCGGCACCCAGTTGTAATTTTCTAGAAAGTTACCAAACAGCGCACTCACTGCTTCAAAGTGAAAGATTCATCCTGGAAAGTCTGACATCTCTTGACGAGTTTCAGATGTGAGTTCTATGGCCATCTACAGCACAGTCACGGTTAGCTCCCAGTGATTACCACCTGTTTTTCAAGACGATGGTAAAAAAAAAAGTACTTTCGTCACCGCATTTCGCACGCGATGGGTATCTTTGCGAGGCCGCCGAATAATGGTTAATGGCTGCACAGTTCTTTATCTAGGACGTGTAGAGACTAGCCCACCGCTCCTATAAGTACCTTAGTATCACAAAAAAATTAGTTTGAGAAGCAGCTTGAGATAGTAACTTAAATATATTTACCACAGAAATCGTACATTAGCGTCAGTCATTTTAATAATCAAATGAACAGTGTCTCCTCCTACATACATTACTTGAATGTAAACTGAAACTATATAAATAACGGAGATGCATCTTGCAGCTTAGCGTAATATTCAATGAATAACGTGCCCTGAATACTGCTTAACAAATAGTTCGTGGCTGCCAAGGATCCGCATTTTCTGAGACGAAAGACTTATGCATATTCACTCTGCAGGCGCTCCTGTCCACGATGCGAAAATCAGCCAGAGTAGGTACGTCCAGATATGTCTCAGCACCTCTGTATCAACGCCTTTGGTACAGGGCACCAAGATTCTAAGTATGTTAACAGTAAAAGTTGTTAGCATGGTTTTTCTTTTTCATTTATCAATTTTTTTGTGTATAAATTTATGTGAAAACCTCATTTTGATTGGGAAGCTCGTTATCTGCAAAACAGTTTACCGGAAAGTGGACGAAAATTAACAAAAGCTCTTTTGTAATGCAGAATTGATCACTACATAGCGCGAGAGACGGACCCGCGAATAGAAAAGGAGGGGAGGTATTATTATGCTGTCAGTAGAGCAGATTGGGTCAGTCGGGAGAGTTTAATGACTTTCAACATGTAATGGTCATTGGGTGTCACCTCTACAACTACGTGATTACTCTGCTATTCATAATAAAGTGCCTGGCAGAGGGTTCAGTGAACCACCTTCAAGCTATCTCTCTACCGCTCCACTCTTGAACGGCGCGCGGGAAAAATGAGCACTTAAATTAAGTAACAGATCCGTCTTTCACCTTTCAACCGTTCTACAGCTGCCCATGATGTGATGATGTGATGATGTGATGGTGAAGTGGAACAGGGAAGGAACAAACATAGATACATCAAAACTATGTACTGACGGACAGGAAGTGTCAAGCATTTCGATGCTTGATTGTAATAAGTCGTATGAAATCAGCGGAATGAATCACTCCTGAGTTCCAGAGTACTACAGCTGTCCACCTAGCACAATGACTCTGCGCAGGGAGTGAAAAGAATGGAGTATAATGATAGAGCAGCTCCTCGTAAGCTACTTTTTCCTGTAGTCAGTACTAAGCGACTCTCGAGGCGGTGTAAAGAGCGATACCAATGAACAATGAATGAGCGGAGACGCGTGATCTGAAGTAATGAATCGGTCTGTACCTTGTGGCAATCCGATGGGAGGGTTTCGGTTTGGCGAATGCCTGGGGGACGTTACCTGTCATGATGTGTATTGCCAGTAGTGAAGTACGGAGGGAGTGGTGTTTCAGTATGGGGTGTTTTTCGTGACGGTGTACCCTTATTGCGCTTAATGAAACCCTTAATGCGGATAGGTGTGTACATTTCTTTTAGCATTGTGTTGTGCATACAGTAGAGTAACTCTTCGGAGACGATGATTGTTTGTGTAACCATGACATTGCATGCTACCATAAAGCCGCATCTGTGACTCAGGGTTATGGGAAACAGCTTTCGTGAAAGGGACTGACCTGCCCACAGCCCGCACGTGAACCGTATGGAAAACGTCTGGGGTATTAGAACGTAGACAAGTCCAACATCACTACCTTCTCTCGTGTCGCATCTTGAGGAAGAATGGGCTGTCATTCCTCCACAGACATGTAGACACCTTTTGAAAGTGTTCCCGGCAGAGTTCAAACCGTCTTAAAGCGAAGGCACACCATATTAATGTCCATTAATAGGTCTCCGGGTACTTTACATCAGATAGTGCATTTTTGTTAGTGCTTTCGGCTTTATTTGATGCTATTGTCTTCAAGTAAACAGAGAAGATATTTTAGTCTGCTAAAGTAGTAGAAATCCATTTCCTATACTATTGCTTATTTATTCATTTCAGGGTTGCAATACATCTTTCCACCAGCGTCCACAATGGGCAGTACTAACCCACTATTGTAAAATTAAACATAACTCAATCGATATGTACTGATATCTGTGCAGTAAAAACAATTATGTTTACTGTTCTTTAGATACAAGTATACGTCTTCGTTTATAGTCATTTAACTTAGTCCAGATACGTTTACTATCCCAACTAGATGGAGATGCTGATTTGAGACCAGTTATCGCGATTACAGCTTAGAAATCACGTCGACAACACACAGCTCATATTTTGATTACACAACTGAACATCCGTATGACTCTTAAGTTTGTACGAAATATTTTTTTTAATCTTTTGAAACAAACACTGTGATCTGTTATGCAAAATGATGTACACATACTACATCCAACCCGCACTGACATAAAATCCTCCTGACAAAGGTTGTCTGCCTCACCGAAACGCGTAGTGGAAAGACAGCATGAATGTGACTGGTTACAGCAGTTTTAAATGTTATTTGTCATTATAACGATTACTGTCACTAAATGAAATTATATGATTCCAGAGGCCTTTTCAAGTCTCAAACACCTGTGACGTATATACGCAGACCGAAGCGAAGAATGAAATTTTTTACCAAGGCCAGGATTCAAAGCTGTGTCTCCTGCTCAGTAGGCAGATCCGGAAACCACTACACCACCCTGGCACAGTACCTTCGCACGGCTGCACGGACTACCCCAACACGCTCCGTCCTCAATCGAAAATCACATTCACGCCTCGGCTCACTTGACATTCCACCTAAACTCGAACACCATTGCAGAGGCTCTCAAACTGTGTTGGAATAGCACGTCAGCATCAAACGAAATGGGGTTTCTGCGTGGAACCCAGTCGTAGGTGATTTAAGCAAATGAAATATATGGTTCCAGAGACGTTTTCAAGTCTGCATATATACATCATAGACGTTTGATACTTACAATGGTCTCTGGAATCATATGCAGTATCACAAGTGGGCTGACGTGTGAATGAGAATTTGTATTAAGGAGAGAGGTGTGTTAGGATAGTCCGCCCAGTTGTGCAAAGCCACTGTGTCAGGGTGGCGTAGTGGTTAGCGCGTCTGCCTAGTGAGCGGGAGACCCGGGTTCGAATCTCAGGTTTGGTGAATATTTTCATTAGTCGCTTTAGTGTTCATATGTAACTCAAAGATTACTGTCATGCTTAACCCAAAATGTTAAGAGTTACACAAATTATTTTAAGAGACACTTGTTTAAGTATAAAAAGAGTACTTATTGAAGAAAAAAAATCGCTTCCCCTACGTAAACTTTGCGAGCTCTTACGTGCACTTCTGCATCGTGGAAACAGGATAACAGTAGCAGTGCCGTTCGCGAAATATTTGCGATTATAGATGTAAAAGACTGGGCCTACAGAATACCTGAATAAATTCTAATAAAATGCACACTCGAGCGTCGCCAAGGGAATTACAACGTCAGTTCAAGCCGTAGCTGACCGCTGGAAGCCCAGTGGCGGTGGAGCGGGCTGCATACCTCTCTGGCGATCACACCGCACGGCTGGCCACTTACTTTCGCGACTGAGTCACTAGTTTACGGGAGAAATCGCCGCCGCGTAACTCCGTAATAAGATCCGACGAGGTGATAAACGAGCGGCCGTTATGGGCTTTCGCCGCTGCCCGCTAAGGACCGGCCGGCTGGGAAGTAGCGGCCAACAGCTGTGCGCAGTGTTGACACGGCAGTTAGCAACCGGGATCCACTCCGAAGCGGTTTGGCTGGGTCAGCACTCGGCACCTGGCCACCCACAGACCTTATTGTCTCACCGGCGCGCTTGCGCCTGTACTCAGTGCCGTGCCACTCAGCGCACGATTTTCACGACGACTCGCTAAATTGATTCGCTCAGGAATTTTGACAGCTACTTGCAAATTTCATAGCTGTAGTTGGAAAATGGTACTAATGAAAATGAAATACTTGTGCTATGCAAGTGCGCCATACAATAATTTTTTCCTACTTTAATTTCCAAACTACGACGGGTTATCATTGTGTTTTAATTATCACCTCGAAAAAATATAGTTACGACTTTTTTTTAACTTCTCGGCAGATTGAAACTGTATGCCGGACCGACACTCGAACTCGAGACCTTCGCCTGTTTGGGACAAGTGCTCTACCGACTGAGCTACTCAAGCACGACGCGCCGATTATTACCGCCAGTACCTCATCTCCTGCACAGAAGCAGGAGCATGCCTACACTCTTGGTACACAGTGAAATCTCAGCCCCACAGCACCGTAACACGCCGCTAGAGGAATGGAGTAAGGCTACACCATTTGGTTGGGTTGGGTTGTTTTGGGGGAAAAGACCAAACAGCGAGGTCATCGGTCTCATCGGATGAGGGAAGGATGGGGAAGGAAGTCGGCCGTGCCATTTCAAAGGAACCATCCCGGCATTTGCCTGGAGCGATTTAGGGAAATCACGGAAAACCTAAAGCAGGATGGCTGGCAACGGGATTGAACCGTCGTCCTCCCGAATGCGAGTCCAGTGTGCTAAGCATTGCGCCACATCGCTCGGTCACACCATTTGGTTTTGACTTCTCTGGCTGCGTGTTACGGTTCTGTGGCGCGAACATTTTAATGTGTACCACAAGTGCAAACATGTACATGGAATCAAAAAAAAAAAAATTAATTACGTAACTTTATATTTTCGAGGTTAACATTAAATAGCCGTGTCTACCCGTAGTAGACACAATTAGCGCGAGTGTTGTTCGAAGTCGTGAGTTTTGGCTTCCCTTTGCTCTACTTTTACGCATTCGAGTATTATACACACGTCTGTTGCTGGGACATTCTTCTCTTAGCATAGGGACAGGGAACATATTTCCTAATGACTGCCTCCTTCGACGTCTGTTTTTAACTGGTGTAGTGCTCAGGCTCCAAAGAATATGACGTCTTTCGCAGGTGCAAGTAAATTTCTTTCGTATTTTGTAGGAGCAATAGCGACACCTCGATGGCATCGGAGAAAATTTACTATCTCCAAAGATTATTCCTCAGTAACACCGACAAAATGATGGGTTTCTGCAATAACATGTGCGGCCTCCCAGATCATAATATGTAAAGAACATTCTGACTGATCAATGTACTTTCTACCTGTGTAATGCACAATATATCCTTGCTTAGTATTAAGAATTATTTACACAATTATCAGATTCCGTGGGGTCACGCGCGTCAAAGCTAGTTAATGATGGAAAGAGTCAGCACGTGGTTTACAAAATGCTGATTAAAATATTAAAAAATTAAATAAGCAATAAAACGAGAAAACATTGAGAATATTCTAATAAACACCACATTATAAGGAAATTTTTCAAGTGCAGTAATCAGTTCCTGCAGAGATGTGGAGCACTGTTCACAAAGAAGCTTTTGAACTTAGATTTGAAGAGTTGAGGTTTATCCAGTCAATCTTTCAATTCACCTGGTGGAAGCCTGTTGAAAATGAAATCTTGTGCGTAGTGCACACCTTTCTGTACAATGCATAAGGAAGTGTTATTCCAGTGCTAATTGGTTTTTCGGCAAGTGTTCAGTGAATGAATGTTGTAGTCTCTTCTGTATGAATCAGCATTACTAACAAAAAAAACCTTTTGATGGAGTGTATGTACAGGGGTGGCAAATTTAAAACTTCGAAAAACCTGTAGAACATGACATTCGCAAACTCACACAGTAGATTTGCACGACTTCTCTTTTTCAGTGCTAAGAATATTCTTCGTACACTCAAATGGTTCCAGTTATGATATCACAGGAGGTAATAGAGTGAAAGGAAGCAAAGTAAACGAACTTCGGTATTTCATTGTCATAGAGTGTCAAGATTATTCTTGTAGAGAAGAAAGCAGCAATTAGTTTCTGTACAAGGTCTTGGATCTAGTACCTCCACGACATGGTTAGCACATTCGACAATCGTTCGGGAGGTCGACGGTTCAAACCCGTGTCTGGACATCCTGGTTCAGGTTTTCTGTGTTTTCCCTAATTCACTCCAGGCAAATGTCGAGGTGGTTCTTTCGAAAGGGTGCATCAGATCCCCTTCCCCATCCTTCACACACTCCGAGCTTGTGCTCCGTCGCTAATGACCTCGATATCGACTGGACGTTAAACCCAGTCTTCCTTCCTTCATGCAGATCTCCAAAAAAACCTCTTCACCTACCCTGAACGTATCATTTACGACGGATTATTTATCTTTCGTGTTTTCAGATCTATAGTCATCTGCGCTTTTTCGCCACATTCCCGGACAACGTACTTGTCGGGTTATTGCACAAGACGCTGCCATGCAGAAGGGAGTACGGACAGGTAGGCAAAAAGCGCGTGTCTCGCCTTGCCGTCCTTGGGCCAGCGAGGCTACGCACATAGTAGGCCGATTCAGCTGAGCTATGCTTCCGCCCGATACGAATCCTCGTGGGTGGCCACGTGGCATATTCGATTCTTCAACATGCAAAATGGCTGACAGCTCCACTCTCGTATTTTTCTTGACTTCTTCAGTGTTGTCAAATCGGTGTCCTTTCATACCCTTTTTCATGCGTGATGAGAAAAAGCCGCACAGAGTCACGTCAGACGAGCAAGGTGCATGGGGCAGCGGAACCATGCCATTTTTCATTTTTAGCTAAGAGCTGTCTAACAGAGATGGCTGTGTGTGTGCAGCTGCGTTGTCGTGGTGGAAGAACCAGTCGTACTATCTCCCACAAATCGGGTCATTTCTGACGAACACTGTTGCACAATCTTCTTAAAACTTCCAAATAAAAGCTTTGAGCACAAGCTCTCGTATTCTTTCAATATTTTCGTCGATTCCTGCAGTTGATGTACTCTCAGAAAGAGGTTTGTGATCAATCGACATGTCGCCATTTTTAAACAGAGCAAACCACTCGTACAAGTGATTTTTTTCCCATAGCGTCATCTTGGTAAGCTGTTTTCAACATTAAAACAGTTTCAGCATCATTTTTACCGAGCAGAAAACAAAATTTTACAGCTACACGTTGTTCACGTGGTGGAACTAGGTAAATCAGTTCAACGGTCGGAGGAAGGCTCTTCCAGTACAACTGCGGTGTTCAAACTAGCTTTCAGGTTGAGGGTAGCTTTATGGTTTACCATGTTTACTAATGAAACAAGAAACAATTAACTTCAGTGCTAAATCACAGCTCAAACGCAATATCGACTTGAATGCGTGACTATAAAAAGGTAGCTGAAAAAGTTACTTTACCACAGAACACAGAACTGCACAATGTAAAGTATACTTAGTGGCATATGCCAAAACATAAGGAGGCGGCGGAGGGTGGGGTGGGGGGGTGGGGTGGGGGGGGGGGGGGAACAAGGAACCTGAAAACGTCCAAAAAGTTTGAAACATGTCATAACTACATAAAATGAAAGCAAATATCTGACTTCTGTGTAAAGACTTCATACATCCTGTTCACTTCTGGATACGGATCAGCTCACAGATGAAACGTTTTATTATACTGGCATGCTGGCGATTGCGGCGCTTTCAATGTATCCTGCTGCAACAACATACACAACTTGTTTCATGCAAAAAGAATCAAAGTGTCCGTTACGTAATAGGGAGGGATTCCCAGTCTCCGAGATACATCCAGTTCTTGGAACTTCATCCTTCGGCCCGACTGGTACAACTATTCTTGGAATTGCGACAGCGAGATACACTCATATTCCACCAGGTTGCGGTTTCGCTGGAGGTTGGGAATCCCGCCTAAGCTCCGACTCGTTCTGCTTTTCCCCAGAACTGTGGTGGAGTAATATGAAATCATTGCACTTAATCGACACAGCACCGCCCCCCCCCCCCCAACTCTCTCTCTCTCTCTCTCTCTCTCTCTCTCTCTCTCTCTCTCTCTCTCTCTGCTGCATCACCTACTTTAAACGCAATCGAACGGACCGTGCTTTTTACGCAAAAAGTACGCCCTGTGACCTGTAGCAGAGGTTGATACATTGGATTCGTACTCTGAGGAACTCAGTCGAAAACCCGGCGTGCCTGTTCAGATTTAGGCATCCTTCAAGAAGGCCACAGAGGGGTCCTTCCAACATCCTAGTCCGAACAAGTTATTTTCCGCGTACTCGACTCCGATTCCGACTGGGTGTTAAACTCCTCCCGACGTTCCACCCTACAGTAACTGACTCAGTATACCATCTGTTAGTGTCAGATAAATGTCACACCGTAGAGAAATATGAGGCGAGAACTGCCATAATGCGAATGTCTTTCTTCAGAAAAACTCCCTTAAGGGATTACCTATGAATGCACGAGTATCCAGAACTGAACATCTGCGAATACCCTTTTTCTGTAATTTTCATTGTGAGGGACGATTTCACACAGTACAAAGAAGCTGTGTCTGAAGTTTCTGACAGCTTAAGTTCTTAAACACATGCAGCTTTTATTAGTCATTAAAAATGTCGCTTCGATCCGTACCTGCTCACAGGAAATCCTGTGGGAACAATGAATGCACAGACAACCGTTAGGCTTCCACTCTGACGGTATTTATTTACTTGAAACCTGTTATAAACGCATACTCCCGGGTACGGTAAAAAATAGAACACTCTTTACCAAGCAGTAAAAGAATAAAGTACCGGCATGCCCGAAGGAAGAATTTTCTCCTAGTCTAGAATAATTCATGGATGCAGATTGAAGCAACCAATGGAAATTTGAATCAAGGCTGCGATTCGAATCCAGGTCTTCGGTCTCCTGCTCGCTAGACGAAGTCGCTTTAACTCCCCCCCCCCCCTTCCCCCCCTTCCCCCCTCCCCCCCCCCCCCCCCCCCCACACACATATATACGAGATTACTGTGTAATTCACAATAAAGTGTCTAGCAGTGGCTTCAATGAATCACCTTCAAGCTGTATCTCTACTATTCCACTCTCGAGCGGTGCACGGGGAAAACGAACACTTACATTTTTCTGTGCGAGCCCTGACTTCTCTTATTTTACCGTAATGATCATTTCTCCATATGCAGGTGGGTGCCAACAGAATGTTTTCGCAATCGGAAGAGAAAACTGGTGATTGAAATTTTATAAGAAGATTCCGTCGCAACGAAACACGCCTTTGTTTTAATGATTGCCACTCCAATTCACGTATCATGTCTGTGGCACTATCTCCCTATTTGGCGATAATACAAAACGAGCTGCCCTTCTTTGTTCTTTTTTGCTGTCACCTGATGCGGATCCCAGGGCGGACAAGCGTGGTGTAAGCAGTCTCAGATCATAGATCTTTGAGACTTAAAAAGGTCTCTGGAACTATTTCGTTTAGTTTAATTCTCCTTTATTTGTAACATTATTTATATCATAAATTATAAAAATTACTTACAGTTGGAGTTGAATTATTTATTTCTCAATTCGTGTACATTCTAAACGAATGTCTTAGATATTCTTTAAGAATTAATCTTCAGCATTTTCTTCTTCTTCGCCATGCAGCCCGCAGCATGCTATGTAGTATTGTAGAAATCTCTAAAGCATTTCTATTATGAGTGAAGAATCTTAATAGATCTCAACCCAGTACTGTAAAATAGTACGCCGAGAGCATAGAGGGTTAAATATTTTAGGGATCGATATTTACAGTAATTTCATTTTGACTGATTTTCTACATCATTTGAGAATAATAACCATGTCGCTGAGACTATTCATGGATTAAACAAGTACGTCTGGCAAGAGTTTCTGTTTTGGCAAAGGAAGCTGGTGAAAACTAGTGTTAGGTTTGTCACCGAAACGTCTCTTGAGTGGCAACCGCTACACTACCTCAAGAACTGGGAGCGATTTCAAGAGAAACTCGTAATTTACATTTTATGTCGCATCGTAATCTATTTAATTATCACGCAGAAGACAATAGAGGGAGATCAGTTGTGGAACGTAATTTGTGTGGGTTACATTAAATTACAGTGGAAATTAATTTAAGCCGCGCTGCTGTTCCGTTTGTCGTCGGTAATTTTGCTGTGGTAGATCATGTGAAATAAAACGCTTGTTATCGCTCCCTATCCTACGGCTATGCGCCGTTTACTGCTCGCGTGTAGAATAGGGCAGGCAATTTCTCTTTTACAAGTCTTCTGGAGCTCTCAACTGACAGCATATAAGTGTCGCAATTACCCGTTATATAACGGTGAACTGATACACTGACGAGTGGCAATAAAATTTCCATATCCCGTTTGCCAGTCTCGTACAAGTTCAGAGTCTGAAGTAGAGCATTTTCCTTTCTCGCTGATAGAAACACTCTTCGTTTGTCTTTAGCAAATGAGTATTTTGTTTGTCTAAATTTCATAAAAATTGTTTTTAGTTGTCCAGAAAGAAAATGAAAGTATTCTTAGTCTGACACTTATTACACGTGTCTCTGTAGGAACCCGAAATTAGACATGTTTCTTCTAAAATACCACTCACTTTTTTGTGTCTTACCTCACTTTAATTACAGGGGCCACAGGTCAACCGTCTCTCAGTGTGCATCTGACCTTTGTCCGGCTGGATGCATTTTATAACGTCATCTTAAAGTTAAGTAGGGTGATATGGCGTAGTCCATCAAATCTCCTTCAGGTTTTCCACTGATTTCCTGTAACACATTAGACAAACGCCAGGATGATTCCTTCAGCAAGATGACATCGAATTTCCTGTATGACCCTTATCCAGGTGGTCCTGTGTGCAGTTTATAACGATCAACATCGACTGTACTTTAAGTTCTAAAACCCCTCTCCTTATTCGCAGAATGAAGTACAATTACAATGTTGGTAGGCTCGCCAGTCATGTCCGTATTTCGATTACGACGTTATTGAGTAGAATGATTGGAACCCTGTTTGGTAGTGAGGAAACTTTTATGACTGGACGCAGTTAAAACTCGCATTGGTCCGAAACAGTGTGTCGAAAAGTTTTGAATATTTTGTTGTTTTCATAGTAATACGAAAAGAACTAGATGATTTTAAATGCCAAAAACTTTTCTTAGCAATAACGAAGTGAATCATATTTTAAATCTCTAAAGATAAAAAAAAATTGGCCACTTTACGGTAGGTTTATTTTTAATTTCCCTTCGGAAATCACACTTGGCCGGCCCTGTGGCTGAGCGGTTCTAGGCGCTTCAGTCCGGAACCGCGGAGCTGCTACGGTCACAGGTTCGAATCCTGCCTCGGGCATGGATGTGTGTGATGTCCTTAGGTTAGTTAGGTTTAAGTAGTTCTAAGCCTTGGGGATTGATGACCTCAGATGTCCCATAGTGCTGAGAGCCATTTGAAATCACACTTGGGTAATTCTCAAGAGGATCTTGTCTTGTGTCCTATTTCTTTCAGTCTTCCTGTATAGGACTCTTTCTGACTGCTGTGTACTTACATATAAATCCTTTAGCAATAGAGTAGGCAGCGCTTTTGTGTCCATTCCTAAGTCTTGAAATCATTATTTCAAGTTCAACTTCTGTAATACTGTTGGTGGTGGTGGTGGTGGTGGTGGTGGTGGTGACTGTGACGATGACCAAGATATATTTCCTTGGGTGCACGACAGCTAGGTCCCTGACACGCGTATGTCGTGAGCACTTCTTCATTTCTAACCCTGATCGACTGTTGATATAACAGCTGACAAACCCGGCATTCATTTTGCCAATTTTCTATTAGAAACGAGACCTCATGTGTATTCCTGCAGTAGACTCGGTGTCAGATTATCCCGGACAGTTTATGTACGCTGGGCGCAGTTGCTTTGCGTGTCTACATCGCGATTTTGTACTCTATGGCAACGCCTCTTCTAGTTCTATAGACGGTTGCTGTTTTCGCTTACAATCGTTTGCGCTTCGCAGCTGAAAGCTGTATTAGGTGCTGACAGGTGTCAGAGATTTTCTTAAGTTGACTCAACTGTAGAAGTGTCTCAGTAGTAAAGAATACAGTAGTAAAACTTCATGTATGATGTGGAATTTTTTCACGCGTCTCAGCGCTCGTGACGCCATGGTTCAAATGGCTCTGAGCACTATGGGACTTAACGTCTGAGGTCATCAGTCCCCTAGAACTTAGAACTGCTTAAACCTAACTAACCTAAGGACATCACACACATCCATGCCCGAGGCAGGATTCGTACCTGCGAGCGTAGCGGTCGCGCAGCTCCAGACTGTAGCGCCTAGAACCGCTCGGCCACTCCAGCCGGCATGACGTCATACCTCCTGATGTATGTATCAGACAACGATATAATTTTGTAGGTTCATTTAGCGGCACATGTAGATGCTGTCTGCAAAATGTGTGGCGAATAGAATTCGTAGCAAAAAAGTAAAATTTAAACGTCGTGTGTAATGAGGCAGTTTTTCACGAATCTGTGTTTGTAACGTTATATCTCGTGAACTATTTTGATACGATGATACAACTTCGTAGGTTTATTTATCGGCATGTGTGGATACTGTCTCCGAAATTTATTGCGACGAGAGTTAGGTTCACATAAGTGATAAATTTAAATGTTATGTTAAGATGCGGCAGTTTTTTCACCGCATCTTATTGTTGAAGATGTCATATCTCCTGAGCTATGGCAGATAGGTGGTTCTTACCACCCCACCGATGGTTGCGTGATAGTAAGGGATATGTGTACCAAGTTTGATTGAAATTGGTCCAGTGGTTTAGCAGGAGACGTGGAAAACACACAAATATCTGTTTTTATTATATGTATGGATTTGACTGGGACAGTCTTCCTCCTTCCGAAGTATTGCCAACTTAATTGCCAATACCACTGGGTTTATTGGCCTTCTCCCTAATAGCCAAGTGTTATGTCTTTCTGCAGACGTTATTTTTTATGATGGCGACCTCGGTACGCGCTTAAATTGTTGCGTAAAGCTGTCGTCCTTGCTGGAAACTGAGTATCTCATGTTCTTAACATTATCTACAAGACCCAAAAATTGGTTTTATCTGTGTGGGATAAATCAGTCAGACATCAGCAAAATAACGATCAATCTCAGTGACCAAGAGAGATTCCAGTCTTCGAAAATCTGGCACATAAATAGACGTTATCCAACTTTTTATGCCTGAAACTTATTTTTAAAAACAGCCGGAAGACGTAAAAATAAATCGTTTTAACATTCAATTCATTAAATGTGAATTTTGATGTCACTGTTGCGGTTATTAGGGTGTGTTCACTTAGTTATTTAGGAGTCTACTTTTAAAGATGGTACACCATAAATTGAAAAGCTTGTAAATGAACAACGACATGTAGGCTCGTAGATTAAGAGGCACTGGCAGGAAACGCGTGCGTGGGCCTCCGTGGTGGACCTATTCCAGCTTCTTCCATTCGTCTTCCATCTCGCTGCTTATCCAGCTTTATAGTACCACATTCTGTTATGTCTGGCTAGAAACGTGCGAAACCATTCTTCATATGTATTTATACGTTCTTGACTCTGTCGTATGTGTCGGGGTCATAACTGTCTCGCATATAATCATGTAGTCGTAGACTTACTGCGTCTATGTGTCGTGTTCTCTTTTTCTCTCGTTATTTCTTAGTAATTCCCTAGATACAACTTCAGCTGTTTCTCTTTTGCCTTGAGGCAGATACATTTACGTGTCCAGGGGCAAGTAGTTTGTCTCACCGTTAATATTTAGCGCGTATCAAATGATACAGTAACTATGATAGGTCTTGCGTATGTTTCCTTATTTTTTCTTCAGTCCATTCCACAGTTTGTGCTGGTACTTCTCTCAATACGATAATGAGATAGATTATTGTACCCAGCAATATCTTCCTTACTTCGGAAGGACTCTTTGTTTATTAACCTTTCGACAAACACTTCGACATTTTAGTAAGTCAGATGGTGTTAGACCTCATTATTCTGGTTGTAGATCAACGGTTCGAAATATTTTTTTGTATAAATAACAACAAATAAATACGTGTTCTTAATAAGTCTTTCTTGTTTTTGTATATTGGCTATGTACTTGTCCGCGTAATTCATCTAGTTTTCCCGTTTCTTTCGATCTCTTTTCACCTAAGTGATAAGTAATCTCTTGTTTATCGGTTAGCGATGAATTTCATGTTTTCACTCATCCCCTACTTTCATAAATACTATCTTCTATTGCATATTCCCAGCCTCTTACAGTCCCTGAAACGATATGTAAATGATTTTTCTGAAGAGCGTCGTCATAATGTTAGCATGTTCAAGTGCTTTTGGTCAGCACGTCATTTTCTGCGGTCTCGTCCTACTGCAATGCCGTTACTAAGCCGAAAAATTACGATAAGTGATTCAAAGGAAACAATCTTCCTCTAGACTTCATTCGTAGGAGCGACATCTACCTGTATGTATGCAGCGTCATTGAAAAGATCGAAAATCATTTTGTAGTCCGCACGTGACACTACGACCGTTGCATTGCCCTTGTCGGCTGGCAGAACTACAGTTTGCTTGTCCTCCCACAGACTTCTCAGCGCTAGTCGTCTTTCGGAGATGTTTGATCCTAGCATTGACGCTTTGGTGAGTGTTCCACAGGTTTCGCTTCGAACCTCTTTTGCTGCTTCCGGTGGTAGAGAAACCACAACAAACTCTATGGAGCTTATTAGTGTAGGTTGCGAGACAAAACTCTGCCTAGATTTCTCACTGCTACCCAAAAACGAGGTGAACGATGAAAACTCGTTTCTCTATTGGCGTATCCTATCCTATTCAAAGTTTAATATGGTCCAGCGACGAATGTATTATTTGCTTAATGAGTATCTCTCAGTAATAGTGTTGTTTTATTCTAATCTTCTATTAGTCCATGTCCTCTTTCTCCCTCCGTCTGTCTATGTCTCTACACATCTCTCTCTCTGTCCGTCTCCTCATATGTCCTCTCTCTGATCATCTCCCCTTCTTCCCTTTCTCTATCAGTTTTCTCCTTCCACTCTGTTTATCTCCTCCTCCCCCATTTCTCTGCCTGTCTCTTCCAACACCTGTCTCTGTCAATCTCCCCCCATTCTCCTTCCTCTGTCCGTCTCTCCCCTCTCTCCTTCCTCCGTCCATCTCCTCCTCCCCCCATCTGTCCTGTCTGTCCATTTCCCCCCCCCCCCCCCGCCCTCTCTTTTCTCTCTCCAGCTCCCCTTCCTCTCTTTTCTCTCTCCATCTCCCCTTCCTCTCTTTTCTCTCTCCATCTCCCCTTCCTCTCTTTTCTCTCTCCATCTCCCCTTCCTCTCTTTTCTCTCTCCATCTCCCCTTACTCTCTTTTCTCTTTCCATCTCCCCTTCCTCTCCTTTCTCTCTCTCCATCTCCCCCTCTTTCTCCTTTCTCTGTCGATTTCCCCCTCCTCGTATCTGTGCCTGTCTCCTGCTTTCTCCTTGCTATCTGTTCATCTGCTCACCCTCCCTTCTCTCGCCACGTTATCACACTCACCGCAATAGGAGGCTGGTGGTTCTTAACCTACAGTATTGCTTTCCAGATTGTAACAAATATGTGCACCAAATTTGATTGATATCGTTTCTGGGGTTTCGAGTGAGCTTTTTACCCATGGCTTTACTCGCATACACAAATGTCAAATATATTTCACATGTAATTAGCATATTTCACACATATATGTACGCATATTGCACCTATATGTCTAACGAATTTCGCAATGCAGTTTCATTTTCATGGAACTCAATGTTAATGACGTCGTAATCCTTGAACTATGATCTGTAAAATGATGTAATTTTGGAGGTAAATCCAGTGGCATATGTGCCTACTATCTGTGAAATGTGTTGTGAGGAGAGTTAATAGTAAAGAAGAAACAAATCGAAACGTCGTGCAGTTTCTCACGCATCTGAGTGTTCATGACATCATAGCTCATGGACTCTGTGCCATACAGTTACATATTTATATATTTACATTCAGCGGCGTATGTGGATACCGTTTGTGAAAAGTGTTGCGAACGGAGCTAATAGCAACGAAGTAATAAATGTAAACGACTTGTCTCACGCGGTAGTTTTTCGCGCATTCAGTGTTTGACGTCATATCTCCTGAACTTAGTGTCGTGCAGTGATGTAATATTTCTGATACCTTCAGTGGTGTATGTGAATACTGTCTGCAAAATGTTTCAGGAATGGTAGTAAATAATTAATAAATAAAAATCTCATGTTTCAAGTGGCAGTTTCACTGCGTGAACAGCGAAACTGTAGAAAGCGATAAACTTTTTTGTCATTTCATCATTTTGTGGGGGTCGTCAGCTAGAAAAAGTTTCTTAAAAGTTTGAAATTATGTGTAAATTCAGTTGCGAGTCTCCAAGTGCTCTCATTCTCAAATAGTGGATGACTAAAGTATAGGTATTCTTGCGATATGGGCTACACTGCTTTTTCACCCCCACCCTTTGAGAGATGGATGGGTCTTTTCCCCATTGCGATTCTTTCCAAACAGTAAGTGATATATGTACAAAGTTTGGGTGAAATCGGTCCAGTGGTTTAAGAGGAGATGTGGAATATACGTACATACATACATACACATCCATTTATGTAATTTGTATGGATTTACATTAAATCTCTGCCGTCCGTTTTGGAGTTTTGAACCAGGCTAAAACTTACAAGGGAAGGGTGATAAGCGTACACAGACAGACGCACACGAATCGTGGAACTGTAGCTAAGACAGTTGTACTGATGGAGAACGTGTGTTGTGGTGTGTTGCAGGCCTGATGATGGACAGCGAGAAGAAGATCTTCGAGATGATGGACGAGAAGTCGGACATGTCCAAGTACTGGATGCCGCTCATCTGGGCGACCAACATCATCAACCGGGCGCGGCGCGAGGCGCTCGTCACCAGCGACCACGTCGTCCAGTCCATGCTGGTCGAGCTCTCCGACATCCGGCGCCGGCTCGGCTCGCTCATCGGATACGACACCGTCTGCGTGCCGCTCGTCTACACGCAGGTCCACTCTCTCTCTCTCTCTCTCTCTCTCTCTCTCTCTCTCTCTCTCTGTATCCTATGAATAACGTGCTCATTTACTGCTTTCTAACGCTTGTTCACTCTTACAATAGAACTGAGCAACCAGCATTGCCCAGATATGTATTTATTCCCATTCCATCAGCCCATCTCCTCCTTACCTCTCGTCTCTGTCCACCTTCTCCCGCTCTCTCTGTCCATCTCCTTCTCTCGCTCTCTCTTTCCACCTTCTTCTCCCGCTCTCTCTGTCCACCGACCCCCCCCCCCCCCCCCCCGACCCCAAATCTCTGTCCATCTCATTCTATCGCTTTCTCTGTCACTCTGCTACTCCCCCCTCTGTCTGTATATCTTCACCACCCCACTCTGTCCATCTGCTCCAGCCTCCTCTGTCCATCTCCTCCCTCCCCCTCCCCAAGTCCTTCTCCTCCTCTTTCCTTCATCTGTCTGTCTGTTTCTCTGCCTCCTCTATCTTCTCCTCTTCCCTTTGTCTATTTCCTCCTCCACCTCACTGTGTCCATCTCTTTCTCCCTCATATCTGTGTCCATGTCCTCCTTCCCCCTCTCTGTCTGTCCATATCTTCCTACCCCTTCTGTCTCTGCATTGTCACCCCCACTCATTAGAGTAGTGGTTGCTGGTTGCTGGTACTGGTCCCCACAGCATTTCTTTCCACATAGTAACATGTGTACCACGTTCACTAGAAATCGATGTAGGGTTTAGAAGGAGCTTTTTAACCGCAACTTTGCCGGAGTACACACATACCACATACATTTTTACATATTTCACACTTATTTCACATGTATTTGTAGCGAATTTTGCCCTGCAGCTGAATCTCCAGGACGTCATATCTCCTGAACAATGAGCCGTACAATGCTGTAAATTTCCGGATATACCGGGCGATCAAAAAGTCAGCATAAATTTGAAAACTTAATAAACCACAGAATAATGTAGATAGAGAGGTAAAAATTGACACACATGCTTGGAATGACATGGGGTTTTATTAGAACCAAGGAGAAAAAGTAAGTATTGCTAGACGCGTGAAAGATCTCTTGCGCGCGTCGTTTGGTGATAATCGTGTGCTCAGCCGCCACTTTCATCATGCTTGGCCTCCCAGGTCCCCAGACCTCAGTCCGTGCAATTATTGGCTTTGGGGTTACCTGAAGTTGCAAGTGTATCGTGATCGACCGACATCTCTAGGGATGCTGAAAGACAACATCCGACGCCAATGCCTCACCATAACTCCGGACATGCTTTACGGTGCTGTTCACAACATTATTCCTCGACTACAGCTATTGTTGAGGAATGATGATGGACATATTGAGCGTTTCCTGTAAAGAACATCATCTTTGCTTTGTCTTACTTTGTTATGCTAATTATTGCTATGCTGATCAGATGAAGCGCCATCTGTCGGCCATTTTTTGAACGTTTGTATTTTTTTGGTTCTAATAAAACCCCATGTCATTCCAAGCATGTGTGTCAATTTGTACCTCTCTGTCTACATTATTCCGTTATTTATTCAGTTTTCAAATTTATACTGACTTTTTGATCACCCGGTATATTTTTATACTGTTGCGAAATGTGTTGGGAATGAAATTAGTAGTAAAGACGTAATAAATTAAAACGCCATGCGTGATACGGCAGTTTTTTTATGCACCTCAGTGTTTATGACCTCATATTTCCTGAACTATGTGTCGTACACAGTAAAATTATGCAGGCAAATTTAGTAGTATATGTAAATACTGTCTGCAAAATGTGTCGTGAAAGCAGGTAGTAATAAAGAAGTAATAAATCAAAATGTCGTACCTTATGCAGCAGTTGTACTGCATGAACAGCAAAAATGTAGTAAGCGATAAGCGTCTTCCCGTTAATCATTTTGTGAGGCTTGTTAACCAAAAAAGTTTACTAAAGGTTTGAAAATATGTGCGAAGTTTGTTGCACGTCAATAAGTACTCTCATTCTCAAACAACGAGTGAGTAAAATTTGCAAATTCGCGCGTCAGGATCCACACTACCTATCCGCCCCCATCCCCGCCATTTTCACAAGCAGGTGGTTGTTACCCCCGCATTGTTTGTCTTAAGATAGTAAGTGATAGGTGTACAGATTTTAGTTGAAATAGGTCCAGTGGTTTAGGAGGAGATGTGATACATACATACAGGGTGCAATCTGACGACATATGGTTTCTTGCTCCGGCGAGAACACCCTCCAGTGTCTTTGCTGCCTGTGTTTTGTATTCCGACAAGAGGGCAGCGGCTAATTAACATTCAGCCCTTCCCTCTGTTTCAGCTGAAACTGAAGATGAGGAGAGTGCAGTACAACTTAACATTCTGTCAAACGTGCGATGTGCTGCCTAAAATATTATGGAGGAATTTTTAATGTGTAAGGAGGGTGACTGATTCATGCATGTTGTCTGTAAGTGATCAACCAGCCGCATACCCCTGCATCATTATTTTAGGACATTCGTTTCTAACCATTTTGGTTTACCTGGCCATGAATGGTAAATCTGGCTTCATCCCTAAACAAGATACGTGATACATCTGGAGTATCCTGTCTTAATGCCAATGTACAGAAGTTAACACGATTCTCATAGTCGTTTCCATGCAGCTTTTGATGGAAAGAGATGCGATAGGGATGGAACCTATGTCGATAGAGAATACTCGTGCAACTTCCTCGTGCGATTTCGCAGGAGCTAACGTGCGGATCAACAGTAATTTCTCCCTCTTCTGTCGTCACTTGTTTCCTTCTGTTACGTCGTTTAGGTGTTACACTACCACTTTCACGTAAGTGACCGAAGAGGCTGATAAATAACTGCCGAGATGGTTGACGTCTATTGTGGTATCTTGCCGCATACACCGTACAAAAACGAACTGCATTCTTCCTACACTCTCCATGCACCATGAGCATGTCGTCCTTTTGTGTATTGGTAACTCCCATCGTTCACTCACGGCCTTCTGCTTGGACTGCCACACTCTGACTAGCAAGGTCGCAGTGCCCTCTAGGAACACAGAAGCACACTGCAAGGGAACGTAACAAGATCGTACCTAGCAATTACGCAAGTTGATGGCACAAACAAGTATCAGTGTGAAAACTGTTGAAAATACGATGTCTCGTAAATGGCTCTCACTACAGTCCTGAAAGAAACACCACTGACATCCTAATTTACTCTACTCTTAGTTTGTTAATGTCAGTAGGCAGTGATCAATTTAAAGTGTGTGTTTGCACAAAACATATACTTGCTAAGTATTATTACGATCTGTTTATTGGATAACAATACGAAAGCTCTGACAACTAATCCATTTTGTGAAAACAGCACCAACAACACTTCCATTAGCGCAATATATGCAGTGCAAGTCTTAGATAATTCATTTGTATACTCTAAAGCCACGTTGTTGTGTTCAGCTACTAGTAACATGACTAAACTCCATTTGCGGTATAAACAGCTGAGATATTGAGATGTTAATGACACTATCAGGCACTAGATAGAATTCTTCCGGTTTACTTTCTAATTTAGGACTCAATGATCATTCAAGCCTTCGCTGACCATGTCCACCGTCGTTGTCAGTAGTTGCCTTTAGTGTCTGATGCTACCGTGATATATTATCATGTCGCCTGGTGTAACCACGCAAAGGCCAAGAAATTTACTACTAGGAATTACGTCGATGTCTGCGGTGCAGTAACGCAGCCGCCATGCAAGGAGTGCCTGCACCCAGCGAGCTGGCGTAATAGTAAGGCACCGACTTCCTGTCCGGGAGATCCCCATCCAGTCTTGCAGACTGTGGTTTTCCGTAATTCCCCGAAACTCCTTAACTCAAATGTACAGGTGGTGACCTTGAAAGGACTTGGCCGATTTTATTCCCCGATGTTGAGCTATTTCCTCTATAATCTCGTCATCGACGGGACCTTGGCAGCCTGCTGCCCCTTCCTTTGAACACCCGTTTCGATGCACCATTAATGCTTGAAGTTACTGTTGTTGAACAATCTAACCTTCCAGTAGATCACTGCTTGAAACAAGAATTTTGCCTCAACAAGCATAAAGGGGGAGAAATAAAAAAAGAAGCACCGCGAGAAATACTTTCGTTAAACATAATGCTGATGCTCGCGAAGACTGCAGGCTGTGATATTGTATTTGAACATGAACGACACATGCAATGTCCTTAATACGTTACAAGTGTCAGTCATGGTCAGAACAGTGTTCTTTATACACTGAAGAGCCAAAGAAACTGGTACATCTGCCTAATATCGTGTAGGGCCCCCGCGAGCGCGGAGAAGTGCCGCAACATGACGTGGCATGTACTCGACTAATGTCCGAAATAGTGCTGGAGGGAACTGACGTCATGAGTCCTGTAGGGTTGTCCATAAATCCGTAAGAGCACGAGGGGGACGAGATCTCTTCGGAATAATAGATTGCAAGGTATTCCAGATATGCTCAGTTCATGTCTGGGGCGTTTGGTGGCCAGCGGAAGTGTTTAATCTTAGAAGAGTGTTTCCTGGGGCCACACTGTAGCAATTCTGGACGTGTGGGATGTCGCATTATCCTGCTGGAATTCCCCAAGCCCCTCGGAATGCACAATGGACATGAATGGATGCAGGTGATCAGGCAGCATGCTTACATACGTGTCACCTGTCAGAGTCGCATATAGACGTATCACGGGTCCCATATCACCCCAACTGCACATGGTCCACCATTACAGAACCTCCACCAGCTTGAAAGGTCCCCTTCTGACATGCAGGGTTCACGGATTCATGAGTTTGACTCCATATCTGTACACATCCATCCGCTCAAAACAATTTGAAACGAGACTCGTCCGATCAGGCAGCCTGTTTCCAGTTATCAATAGTCCAATGGCGTTTTTGAAGGGCCCAGGCGAAGCGTAGGGCTTTGTGTCGTGCAGTCATCAAGGATACACGAATGGGGATTCGGCTCCAAAAGACCATATCGATGATGTTTCGTTAAATGTTTCGCACGCTGACACTTGTCGATGGCCCAGCATTGAAATCTGCAGCAATTTGCGGAAGGGTTGCGCATCTGTCACGTTGAACGATTCTGTTCATCTGCCGTCGGTTCAGTTCTTGCAGAATCTTTTTCCCGACGCAGCGATGTCGGAGATTTGACGATTTACGGGATTCCTGATATTCACGCTACACTCGTGAAATGGTCGTACGGGAAAATCCCCACTTCATCGCTACCTCGGAGATGCTGTGTTTCATCGCTCGTGCGCCGACAATAACATCACGTTCAAACTCACTTAGATCTTGGTAACCTGCCATTGTAGCAGCAGTAACCGGTCTAAAAAACAACTGCGGCACGCACTTGTCTTATATAGACGTTGTCGACCGCAGCGCGGCATCCTGGCTGTTTTCATATCTCTGATTTGAATACGCATGCCTAGACCAGTTTCTTTGGCGCTTCAGTGTAATTGTAGGAGCATTATGTCGGAACTAAGTGAATTCGAACGTGGGAAAATTGTTGCTTCTCGCATGGTGGGTGCTTCCGTACTTGGATAGCCGAAGTATTTCGTGTCTCAAGAGGCATCGTATGGATGGTTTTTTACCGCATACAGCGAAAGCGGAAAAAACATCATCTGCTAAGTCACAACGCGGATGAAACGAGTGTAATGTGATCGTGACGGACGGAAGAGTGTTGTTACGTAACGTAAGTGGACGACAGCTGCATAAGACACAGCAGAACTGAATGTTTCAATCGCGAACCTTGTCACCATCAAAACAACACAAAGGGAGCTCCAGAAGCAAGGGATTTCAGGGCGAGTTGGAATCCCAAAACCACGCATCAGTAATGCAAAAGCCCGTAACAGATAACCGTGATGCCTAAGCCGTAACATATGGACCATGGAGCAATTGTAAGAAGTGATCCGATGGGATGAGTCTTGTGTCACACTGTTTCCAGCTTGTGCCCGAGTTCATGTTCCAAGAGTGAAACTTGGCAGTGATCCCGTGATAATTTGGACAGTCTTATCGTGGTATTCCGTGGACGCCTTGGTTACTCTGCAAGGTAGCATTACTGACAAGCATTATGTGAAGTACCTCCCCCGGTTGCCATAGGCAACAGGTCTCAATATTATTGAGCCTTTGTGGTCCACTTAGGAGAGAATGGTGCCTGATCTCAAACCATCTTCATCATCGTTACCTGAACTTGTCACAACTTTGCAGGAAGAATTGTATAAGAGTCCTTTGAAAACCATTAAGGAGCTATATTTATCCATTCGGAGGCGACTGGAAGCTGTTTCCTACACCTTATTAGACATGATAATATCTTGCGTTTTTAGTGATTCCATATTTGTGTCCATTCCCTGTAACTCTGTTAGTTTGTGACGCGATCGCTGATTTACAAAAATATCGGTGTCAATGTGGTGTCGCGTATCTGCACAACGTTCCAACACTGTACACATAAGGAATGACAAAGGTAACAGAAGCACCGCTCCGCTCACATAAACAGTTACTAATCTCAGGAACTCTGACACCCAGAATGGTAATCACGTTTTTCTTCTTAGATGATCAGAATATAGGTTGAATGCTTTCCTGTCCAGAAACTTAGATGTAGCCCCGAAGCAAGGAAGGGGTTCTAGGAGGCTAATTTTACGATAGTTGACCGTTAGCACTTCACCGTTTCTTATAGAGAGCAAACTTCGTACTTCACCAAACAAGGTAGGGCAATGATTAACGTACTGGACGCTAATCCTAAAAAACAGCAGTCCAAATCTCCGTCCGGCCATCCACATTTAGATATTCTGTGGGTTCTCTGAATTGTTCAAGGTACATACCGGGATAGTTCCTTTGAAAGAACAAGACCTATGTCCTACTTCCATAGTCTCTGATCAGCCCGTTGTCGATGGGACTTAAAACCGCAATCATCTTTCTCGTTTTCATTACGAGCCCAACGTCTCACCGCTGCACCAGTTAATTATTTCGGAATACAAAGCACTAAACAAAATGTGTGTGCAGGAAGTAGTTAAATAACAAAGTTATCAACGATCCGTGGCTTCAGAACTAAGAACAGCGCTGAGACTTGTGGAATGACGAGAACCACAACAAATTCATGTCGTTGAGATAAGGCCAGGAACAAAGGCGTCGTAAACGGCTGTATGTGAACATACAGTGAAAGATGGAACATATGTTTTGAAGTTTCTTTTTACGACAGTACTTTCGGTTTAAAGAAAATGTGTGTTAAGCGTTGACAGACTCGCGTGTGCACGTGCACAACGCGTTCGAATTTTCTGAGGTTTTTCGGCGTCCCGTATTCGGTTCTGTCGTAATTTACATGTCTACTATTGTTTGAGAGAACTGTCTCTGGAGATCTCTGATTATCATGACTGATTTGAAGCTGAGAAAAATTTGGTTTCTGGTACCTCCTTGGTACTTTTTCTTGTTCTCAGTTTAGCTTATGAATTGGTCTTTCTTCTACCCCTTAAAACTGTATAAGCGCTTGAATAAAATAATAGTTTAGCTAAAATGACGTCAAATCTCTTCTTCGTCGACTTATTCTGTTTCCTTTTCAATATCAGGAATACTGCTCGTTCATGAGTTCTTCGTTGCACCTAATTTTTGAGGTACTACTGCAGGCTTTTTTTTACCACGTTATCGTATGGAAGTAATAGTTCGGTTATCCGTAGCTGTTACACGTTGCATAGAAGACATTATAGTTTAAGTCGAAGATGCAACCGTTTTTTTTTCCTTTACTTCAATACTAGTTTTTACTTGTGCTGATTACCACCTGGTAAATCGTATTTTAAGTCGTTAAAATGCGCACAGAGTCGTGGTTGCTAAATTAGGATTTTGGTTAAACAGATTTCCACGTCTTAAAGACGATGTACAATTTATAGTGATCACTGCTCGAAGCCAGTAGTGAAAATAGACACATAACATTGCAGCTTTGTTGGTACTACGTCTTACATGAATGAGGTCTTTTCTTATTCTGAACCGGCCTTTGTGATTGCCTGGAAATAAGTAAACGAACGGCACACTTCATCCATAAAATATGTTACTCAGAAGTTCATTTACTCTTTAGTGACGTACGGCGTGAGATTATCGGCCTGTAGCACCCTGTCTCCCTTTCCCATTCCCACGTCGAATTGAGAACATATATTTCTAATAAATACGACTTTGATGAAATATTACATTTAAACATTCCTTACAACTATGAGGAGAGACTGATTCCTTAAAAATTACCTTATCGGTTGTATGTTTATAATATTGTACTTGTAAATAATGTAATAGAACTAGAATCCCGTGCAACAACAGGTAGAGATTTTTTGTTCTTTTCCTAAATCGATGTAATCGATCAGCAGACTTTAGCAAGATCTTTCTTGCCCAGTCAAGTTTGTATTCCGTTTCTGAAGACATCATTGCATGGTTCACGTGTTAATAAGCAATTCATCGCTTCCTTAGTGTTTAAAATATTCAGTTGTCTTTCGGGAATCATCAACTACGTCTCTTTTAAAACCACAATAAATTTCAGAGGCGTCGCTCATGGCGTAGGCTTCCGCAAGGGGCGAAAGTCTGGGCACTTTCCCGCTCCCGGAATCTGGGGATAGAAAATTTTGTTTAGTTGTAAAGTCTCACTCATTTACGGCACTGACTGTGTGCAATCACTAAACTACAGATGACACGTTGCCGAGTTCGAGGGGAAATACTGTGAGTTTGCAGTCACTTTTTTTCGCCAGAGCTAATGTTGTTGTGCAGTCAAGATAAATAACAGAACAGTCCATAGTCGTCTTCCCCGTGCAGCCCATATCAAAGAGGGGGAGTATACACAGAGAGGCTGTGACACTTTCCAGCGCCCCCTGCGGTGCCACACTCAACCATTATCCGCCGTACTTTCGGAAGTCTCTGTGTTCGAGTGACTAAAATGAGGAAGTATTGTCGTGTTCAACTGGCTTCGGAAATCGGTCACGTGGCGCCATTGCACTTGCTGTGTGGTGCGATCTTTCTCTTGACCGCCAGATTTACCAAAGCGTTGTTAAGGATTCCATGATATCTATATATTTGTGACAAGTAAGATCATATTTATGACTGCTTCTCGTTTAATTTGCATCAATTCAAGCTGTGTTCAAAGCTTCTTTCTATTCACACTCTCGGAAATCCCACCATATTCGAAAATAAACAGCCAAGTATTTGTGACATGAAGGAATATAAATTTAATTGCTGCTCATTTCTCTCGCAACAGTTAGATTAGATTCCTGTACAACAACCACCTTTAAAATCGCGAAATATTCTGAGAAAACGGCCAAATGTTTGTGACAAGAATAAATATAAGTGTCATTGTTCCACTCGCAGCAGCGGCACCCTTCGTTTTTTAATCAGTGTCGAGTCACAAAATCGAAGAAACTTATTCCTTATATGCTGACAACATCGAACGTGGCAGTTTATGGTTCAAATGGCTCTGAGCACTATGGGACTTAGCTGCTGAGGTCAGCAGTCCCCTAGAACTTAGAACTACTTAAACCTAACTAACCTAAGGACATCACACACATCCATGCCCGAGGCAAGATTCGAACCTGCGACCGTAGCAGTCCCGCGGTTCCGGACTGAGCGCCTAGAACCGCTAGACCACCGCGGCCGGCACTGGCAGTTTATGACACTGTTACATGAATAAGGAAGTCTCAGAGTGTGTTACAAACGCGAAGATAAAAAAAAAGCGTGTACCAGGATGCTAACATACTTTCTTCGACTCCCCTATCGCACATCACGGGGTCCCGGGTTCGATTCCCGGCCGTGTTGGAGATTTTCTCTGCCCAGGGGCTGGGTGTGTGTGTTGTCATCATTTCATCTCATCATTCGTGACAGTGGCTATATTGGACGGTGTAAAAAAATTGGATTGTGTAAAAATTGGGCCCCACAAACCAATCATCACCACCCTATCGTACATCTCTAACGCATAATCAAAGCGATAGGTGACAGTTCCGAAAATTATTATCGTTCGTTTTAGAACCTCCAAGGACTTTTGCAGTTCACGTATCCTTAACTGACATGTAGTTATAACAAATCGTATCCAAACGTGTTTGGGACAAATCATCGATGCGACATTGCTCTGAAACAGCGTACTGTCATAACACGCAAGTTATAATACGGAAACAACGAAATACCATGATTCTTCTCAAAATTAACGAGCGTGGAATGTCAAGAGAGTGATTACCGACGAATACCAGTGAAAGCAGTTGTGGCTCTTCATTTTAATCACCCGCCATTCTGTGGTTATTTTAAAAGCGAAATAGTACGTGTGCGAGCTTGTGATATATGCTGTTTCCGAATTTCTTTTCGAGATCACGCCTAAAGTTTGTGCAGTTTATAGCCGGCCGATGTGGCCGAGTGGTTCTAGGCGCTACTTTCTGGAACCGCGCGACCGCTACGGTCGCAGGTTCGAATCCTGCCTCGGGCATGGATGTGTGTGATGTCCTTAGGTTAGTTAGGTTTAAGTAGTTCTAAGTTCTAGGGACTGCTGACCTCAGATGTTAAGTCCCATAGTGCTCAGAGCCATTTGAACCATTTTTGTGCAGTTTATAACCGAGCGCGCAGAAGCAGTGAAGCTAAGAATATACCTCACTTTGCGTGCGTATTGTTTAAAAGTGTTATCTATTGTTGGTTTTGTTCGTTTCTGTTATACACCACCACAGAAATAACTGTCATGTGTGTAACTTTGCGTGAATATGTGAATTTATTACATTCGGCTAGGTTTCGCAATTTCTTTACACACTATCACGTACACTATGTGATAAAAGTATCCGGGCATCCCCAAAAACAAACGTTTTTCATATTAGGTGCATTGCGCTGCCACCTACAGCCAGATACTCCACATCAGCCACCTCAGTAGTCATTAGAGATCGTGAGAAAGCAGAAGGGGGCGCTCCGCGGAACGCACGGACTTCGAATGTGGTCAGGTGATTGATAGTCATTTGTGTCATACGTCTGTACGCGAGATTTCCACACTCCTAAACATCCATAGGTCCACTGTTTTCGATGTGATACTGAAGTGGAAACGTGAAGGGAGACGTACAGCACAAAAGCTTACAGGCCGACCTCGTCTGACAGAGACCGCCGATAGTTGAAAAGGGTCGTAATGTGTAATAGGCATACATCTATCTAGACCATGTCACAGGAATTCCAAAATGCATCAGGAACCACTGCAAGTACTAGGACAGTTAGGCGGTAGGTGTGAGATCTTGGATATCATAGTCGAGCGGCTGCTCATAAGCCACAAATCACGCCGATAAATGCCAAACGACGCCTCGCTTGGTGTAGCGTGCTTAAACATTGGACGATTGAACAGTGGAAAAACGTTAGGTGGAGTGACGAATCATGGTACAAAATGTGGCGATTCGATGGTAGGGTTGGGTATGGCGAAGGCCCGGTGAACGTCATCTACCAGCGTGTGTAGTGCCATCTGTAAAATTCGGAGGCGATGGTGTTATGGTGTGGTCGTGCTTTTCGTGGAGGGGGCTTGCATCCCTTGTTGTTTTGCGTGGCACTGTCACAGCACAGGCCTAAATTGATGTTTTAAGTACCTTGCTTCCCACTGCTGAAGAGCAATTCTGGGATGGCGATTGCATCTTTCAACACAATCGAGCACCTGTTCATAATGCACGGCCTGCGGCGGAGGAAGGGCCAACACCATATTGAATTCCAGCATTACCGATGGAGGGCGCCACGAACTTGCAAGTCATTTTCAGCCAGGTGTCCGGGTACTTTTGAGGAAATAGTGTACCATGCCCCTTTGTTCTGACTTCCAAAAACATTGCGGAGGATTGTTTAGTTTGCTTCACTGTAATCGCGGTGTTGCCTATCTGTGGTATTCTCTTTGGCCCTTATCGAGCTGTCCAGAGAGGATAGATCCAACACCCTGGGGTGCGTATTCCCTTCCAGATCCAAAAGTGACAGCAGTATACCTTCACGAGCGATCACCCGTCCGCAAACCACACGAGGGCTCCCCCTGACTTCGCTTCACAACGGAACGTTTGTATGTTGCCGATGACACGTGATGGCTTGCTGATTATGTATTGCTTTACACAGTAGAGCAATTGTATAAGGATCTATCAAATGAAAACAAGACAAGTGAGAAAAAAAGTAAGTTTATTACTTCAAAAATATTCGCCATAACTGTTAATACATTTATCCTACTGTGAGACAAGACGGTCAGTGCTTACTTGGGAATAATGTCTGCAGTTTCCTAAGGAATGATGATTGTACCCAGGCGCACACATCTTCGTCGGAAGCAATTCATCGGCCACGAATGACTTTCTTGAGGCTCCAAAAATATAGAAATCGCATGGGGACAGATCGGGACGGTATGAATGATGTGTAACTGCTCCAGCAAAACTTCTGCAGCGTAGTCGAAACAACAGGCAGCCAGCTCTGGGAAAATCATGATAACCTTTCCTTTGCCTGCACGGACCACCTGCTCATTGACTTTCTGAAACACGGCGCCACAATTAACGCACAGTGGTACGTGGACGCTTTGCAAAAATTGGAGCGCGCCATAAATTCCGGACACCCAGGAATGTTGACGATCGGCATCGTTCTGTTGGAGGATAATGCCCGCCCACATGTCGCCGAGATTTTACAAGATTTTCAGTCGTGTAACTTTTTTCTTCTGTCATATTTTTAATATTCAGATTCAAGCTAATGTTAATGTAATATGAATAAACATCTTTTGTGAATATTTTCTAGTTTTCCAACTTTATTTCACAATTCGTTAAATATTCTGGAATTAATCATATGAGAATGTAATTTCTCAACGTTAAATTAAAAAAAAAATCGACACTTACATTAACAACATAAAAAGCCGTACTTAACCTACACTCTAAGTTTGATCAATGTTAAGTTGTCAAAGTAATCTACCATAAAAATTCTAAGGTTATTTCTATCAGTCGTTTGACATACAGTACGTTTTGTGTGCTTATTGTGAAAAGTAATTTGTGGAGCTCGAAACGTTCGTCAGTTATATCGAGAGTGACTGTCTTAGAAACTTCTGTGGATAAATTTCTGCGGATGCCCTATCTTAGATCAAACATACAACTTAATGATTGGACGCAGATGGATTCTTGTATTGCAGTGACTCTTTCTCAGGTCATTCAGTCCGCATTTGTTGAAGAAATATCATGTCGCGCAACTAGAAAGTTTTATAACGAATAATGGAAAAATTTGATATGTTTGATGATGTGTTTGTTTTACAGTGTGGACAAGGCGAATAACTTGAAACTAGCTTACGCGAAGAAAGAAAGAGTATCGTACACGATGTGTAAATAATATCCTATTTGGACAGAAAACGCCTTAGGGAAAGAAAAGACAGCTACTGGATACATGGTGTAAGTGCCTACTATGATCAGCCGTTTCCTGCTGAGATTTGGGTTGCTTTCTAACCACAAACATCGAAATCAAACAGCAAATAAGAAAAATGAAAGTGTGTAATATTAAGAAAAAATCACGTCTGCTATAGCACTTGAGTCATGTTCGTGAGAAGCATAGTTCGAACTTACGTTTAGATATCCTTAGATTTTATGTCCTACGCAAAGTCACTCAAGGCAAGTAATGGATTGGTTACTCAAGTAAGTTCATTCTTCTCCTACTTACCTATCGTTACGTGTCAGATAGCCACTACGCAGACGGCGTAATAAACTCTAAACTTTATTTCCCTACGCATAGTGCTCATATCTCTGCATCGATAAGACCCTCCATTGCACTTCAGCGGGACAATGCGAACAGTTTGTAAGGCGCTCTACAGCCGTTCTTAGCCACTCACGTTAAAACTGTCACTAAAAAGTCGATTTGTTCAAAGTAGCTGTTGCCGTGCAACTCAGCATTTTTCAAGCGATCCAGCAACTAATTTCCCATTGGCTTCCCGCTCTCCTTAAAATAATACACAATTGAAAGCCATTTCATTATCTTGACTGTCGTGAGGGTAGTCCTGGTTCCAGCATAGCTACCAGGACCTAATTCCAAAAATCTCTCCCGCCATAGATGTCCGATATCCCTGCGGTGAAAATGCAGCATCATTCAGAAATTTTGAATCACACGTTTCTCTTTTAAATACGTAAATACTAAAAAAATTAACGTAAGTAATGCTATATGTATACTTCGTAGCCATCTACCCACCTACTTGCTACCCACCTATCCACCCTTCCTCTTCTCTCTCTCTCTCTCTCTCTCTCTCTCTCTCTCTCTCTCTCTCTCTCTTCCTTTCTTTCTCCTTTTCTTTCTCTCTCTTTCTCCTTTTCTTTCTCTCTCTTTCTCTTTTTCTTTTTCTCTCTCTGTTAATCATACTTGGCTTGGTAAGGATCCCAAGAAGACAAACAGTACTCAAGAAATCATCGAACGAGCGTTTTGTAATTAACCTTCTACGTGGCTAATTTAAAGTGGCTGTCAAAGCTTAAAAGCTCAGCGGGCAGATTCTCCCAGATACCTGGCGTCCGTGGCTGATTCCGGCAATTAGTATCCGATCGTGTAAGCTCCTTGCACGGCCCTTTTATGTGTTGCGTCTGCTACCAGATTTTGTAGCAATTGCTGAACATCGGCATAACTTCCTGCATTTCGTAACAGCATCTAATGACATCATCTCACTGTTTACCAACTGCGTCGTCTGCGAATTGCCTCATAGTGTTGCAGACTTTTTCTGGCAGTTTATTTATATTTTTGCGTCCTCTACATCGTCCGCTGTGGTATGGCACATAGTGTCTAGCTGGCTTCGTGTGAGGTTCGATAACCACCACCTGCAATTGTTTTGTGGAACGTCCTGATTCTAGTCAGTGGTTCTTACTATGACGGCTGAAATGGATCCCTCTTCCTGGTGGTGTCACGTCCTCATAGTCAAAATAATTGCAAGTAATGAGAATCGAACTGGGGACCCGCATGTCGAGAGACATGCGGCTTGTAGCAACGTACGTTGTCGGTAGTAAACCCCCGTTCAATGAATCTGGAACTTTATCGTCATTATTTGAATAAACTAGTGGCTTACACCCGATGTGTTATGTAATTACTCTGTCCAGTCACGGGAATTTGACCACCTGTTAAAAGCCTGAATAACCAACATTTGTAACGCAGATCGCTGCGAGACATGCTGGAAGAGTGTCAGTGAGATTCTGGAAGATACCAGCATAACCGTGTCGAGACCAGGTGCGCTAGGTTTCTCTGTTGAGGATTCATGACGCTAACAGCTCTATCGTGATAATCCCACAGATTCTCGACTGGGTTTAAATCCGCGGAGTTTGGAGGCCAGGGTAGTACAGTAACCTCATCCTGGTGCCCGAATCACGCATGTCACTGCGAGCCCTGTGATACGTTGCATTGTCCTGCTGGCAGCTGCCATCGTGCCAACGAAAAACAAACCGCATTTAGGTGTGGACATGGACCACAAGGATAGATGCACTCCTGCGTTGACCCAGTGTGTCTTCCAGAATGACGTGATCATCCAGGGAATGCCACGAAAACATTCCCCAGACCATAAAACTAGCGACTGTAGCCTGGACCCTTCCGACCATTGTTGCAGGGTGTTGCTTTAAGACTTTTCACGCCGATGGAGTTTAAAACGTGATCCATCTGAAAATTCCATCTGTCGGCACTCAGTGCAGGTTCAGTTGCGGTATTGGCGATCAAATTCCAGCCTTCGTCGCTGATGGGCAGCAGTCAGCATGGGTACATGAAACAGGCGCCTGCCACGGAAGCTCATACGCAGCAACATTCGCTGTATGGTCGTTGAGGAGAGACTGTTGGTAGCCCCTTGGTTCATCAGGGCATCATTTACCCAACAGTCTCTACATATTTCCGCAGCCGTCGTTCACTCCTTTCACCTGTGGCCCGTGAAGCACTGCAGTTAACTCGGCGCTGCTTTTGGAGAGCGCCATTTTGCCATGCACAATATAATTTAACCATGGTGGCACGCGAACAGTTTACAAGCTTAGCCGTTTCCGAAAAGGTTCCACTCTTGGCTCGAAAGCCAATGGTCATACCCGTTTGGAGGTCAGAGGTCAGACAAATCACCCCCCTCCCCCCTCTTCCTACACGCCTTATATACCCTCCGCTGCTGCTGCTGCTGCTGCTGCTGCCGCAGTCACCTGCCATCTGTGAGTGGTTATTGCACATCGAGTCGAACATGAGCGATGGTCACTTTTATGTGTAACATAATATGGCGAGTTTGTTTTGGTAACCTGGTGCGATCCACGCTATTGGAAACAACAGGCATTACACACTGACCGGCACGAAAAACGCAACACTTACTAAATCATGTGTAATTATTGGGTAGTTATTTAATCAAAGTGAAGCACTTCAACCAATTTTTTAGATGAAGTATATTATTGGCACTGCTTTGCGAAAAAGCAATGAAGTGTTGATTGTTTATTGCACTAACCTCAACTGATGTTCCCCGCGCCACCTATAAAACACATCAATGAATGTGAGCGAATAATGTCTTCCCCCCTCTGGTAGCGCTTATTGTTCCACCCTGAATTGTTCCCCTTTCAATCACACGTGTTTGCAGGAGTTTTCTGTGATGGTCGTAGTCAGCTTTCTGGAGTAAACATGCCGTTAAGCAAAGGTGCAAAAGCTTTTGATTTGATGGAAGATGGCCGCAGCATGTATTACATTGCAGAAATGTTGAGGACTACACCTCCCACGATTTCTGGAAATGTACGAAGGTACAGGGAAACTGGAGGCTTTGCAAGGAGACCAGGCCTGAGAAGAGAACATCGGACAGAGATGACCGCTTCTTACAACTTCAAGTTCTCCAAAACCATCACACCATCCCATATGAAGCATGAAATAGACTCCACCAGATTCGAGTGGTCGGTGTTAGCGAGAGAACCGTTTGGAGAAGACTGGCAGAAGCTAATCGTCAATCCAGAACACCTGTTACAGGTCCGGAACTCACCAGAGAGCACTGTACAGCTTGACAACGTTTCGCAGGGAAACATCTTGGCTGGACAGTACAACAATGGAATGAAGTGTTACTCACCGATGAGCCGTGATTTGGCCTCAGATCACCTGACGGAGTACAGAGGTTCTGGAGAAGGCCAGGGGACAAGTATTCGGCTTGCACATTCTCATCCAGGTCGCCTTTTCAGGACGGTTTTGTGATGGCGTGGACAGGAATCAATACGGCTGCCAGCGCGGATTCGGTCTTCGTGGAGCATGAGAGCCTTACAGCACATCGCTATGTGGAGGAAATCCTTCTGGAGCATGTTATTCCTTTTGCTCCATTTACTGGTGATGATTTTACACTAATTCACTACAATGCAGGGCCACATGTTGCGAGAATTGTGCAAGAGTTCTTGGATGAGCAGGGATTCATGCTACGGATTGGCCTGCTCGAAGCCCTGAATTGAATCCTATTGAGCACGTTTGGGACTGGCTGGGAAGAAGAGCCTGTCAGCACCATCTAGACACTACAGCATCTACGGAACGCCCTCCTCGAATAATGGGATGTGATTCACCAACACGACATTACCACATTAATCAAGAGCATGCCTGATCGGTTGAATGCCGTCATTTCTGCAAGAGGTGGCAATACACGCTTTTGAAGGTGCGAACAAGGGTCTACGCAATCGTTTCCGAGGTCTGTGAAGTATAGTGTGAAGTGTATTAACATCCTTTATGAGCTTACTCAAAATGTCCTTGAAGCGTGCATCTCTGACTTAATTTGTTAAATTCTTTTATAATAGTCTTTTTTTTATTCATTGTTGAACACTTAGATGGGACCTTACCTCAATATTCAATCATAAGATAGTGGATTAGTGTCATAAAAGTGTCACAAATTTAAAATAAATTTCAGTTTTTCTAAGCAATTGAAGTGTTGCGATTTTTTGTGCCGGTCAGTGTACCTTGATTGACCGTCGCAACTGCTACGGAACGACGGATAGCCGCGAACACGTCCCCTTTAATTGCCCTGTCTCCTCAGCTCGGATGTCGTCAGGGTGAGGTCTAGTTCCTGGATGGCCCACTGTGGGAAACCTCAGTTTCCCACGTGCGGAAACGGCGCCTCACGGAACCGGAGACAAAACACAGATGAGCTCACCATTCCTGGAGCGAGTTAACACCTTATCTGTTACAACCAAAACCTCAACACATCCGCGTCCTGCACGCCAGAGCTATTTTTACGCGCCGCTAGCCAGGGAAACAAACAAAAGCGTACCAGTGACATATCTTTTTTTCGGAACAGCTAACAGCATTGCTCCTGCATTCCCGAGTAAATGGAATTATTAAAATTCTCGTTGTACCAATGTATTTGAAACAGTCGTTGTTTTCTTTATTCTTTTTTTGTCGTGTTGTTATTGCCTGACACCAAGAGGTCCGCGGCAGGCAATGATGTGAGTACAGCCACACGATAATATGAGGTATCGCTTGATTACAAGGACGGTGTTCAGTCACTGAGGGAGCTAACGCAGTGGTTAGCACACTGGATTTCCGGTGCAAATGGCTCTGAGCACTATGGGACTCAACATCTTAGGCCATAAGTCCCCTAGAACTTAGAACTACTTAAACCTAACTAACCTAAGGACATCGCACACATCCATGCCCGAGGCACGATTCGAACCTGCGACCGTAGCAGTCCCGCGGTTCCGGACTGCAGCGGCAGAACCGCACAGCCACCGCGGCCGGCCACTGGACTTCTGGACTTGCATTCGAAGGACGACGGTTCAAATCGTCGTCCGGCCAACGAGATTTAGATTTTTCTGTGATTTCCTGAAATCGCTTAAGTGCTAAGTGCTATACCACCTACTGTACTCCCCTGACTTAAGCCCTCGTGAGTTCAACTCGATTTCTAAACTGAAGGAAACACTTCACGACATTCGCATCAGAACTGCTACAAATTCATCAGGCAATAGACCGCGCCGCTCTAACTGTCAACACATCTGGCACTGCTAAGAGTATCCTACGACTTTCACATCGCTGGCACCGGATTATACACAATACTGGTGATTACTTTGTAGGTCAGTAAAACTTCGAAACACGTATCTATTTTGCTCGAGCTGTAAATAAATAGTTGCCACTATTAAAGTTCCAACCCTCATATGTTAGCTTGATAACGTGGCAGAGGTTGGCGAAGCGGAAAGATTATAGAACAGTAATGCAACGTCATGGGATCGAGTCCCTACGACGGACTTCTTTGTATTTTAAGTTTTTACGTTACTTATAAATCAAATAAACAGAAATAATTCTCGATGTATTGTATTTGTTAATATTTTTGTAAAACACATTTGAAGGAAAGGCAAAGGAAAATTTAGGATTTCAAATAAATACCTGATGAGGCATTGTAAAGCTTACACGAAATTTCGCATATAAAAATTATACACTTTTGTTTATTTTACAGTTGATGATATACACGTATTGGGGTAATACTCATCCTAAAACTAGACGAACTAGTAATTCTGTCGGCGTCTTACTCATATTATAAACGTCGCATTTTTCAATTACACGTTGTTTTAAAGTTGCTGTACAAGATCAAATTTGGCGTCCGTTGATAAAAGGTTCTCTCTCGCCGCACAGTTTTGCAGCAAACCACACGTAACGCGTCATTCCGCCAAGCATTGGCGACGATAGCAGCTGATGTACAACCGAACGTATTTGGATTAAGTCTTCTCGGGATGTGAGTTCTTTTTCTCTCTCGATGAGATAAGAGCATTTTTGAAGATTTCTCGCCAAATTCTCTAGCTGAGGGTAAAAGTTGATGTCGTAGAGTTGCACTAGTGGAGTGCATTTGTGCGGGGGGAGAGATCACTTTAATACTGCACTAAGGGAACCTTGATTATTCTTGGAAAATGTCGCCGTATAATTGTGGGATAATCTGTCCTTTCAAGGAGTGAATTAATAAAAGAAATTGGTTCTTGTGCACATACGGTTTCATCACATCAAATACGATATATTGAACATTATCTCGATTTATTTGCAGCGTACGTAAAGTAAAAATTGAAAATAAAAAGTGATACTTACACATACAAACTCGATCGACGACCTTCGGATAACTGTTCTTGTATTCAGAATGAAATGTTCACTCTGCACCGGAGTGTGTGCTGATATGAGACATCCTGGCTGATTAAAAATGTGTGCCGGAGCGAGACTCGAACTCGGGACCTTTGCCTTTCGCGGGCAAGTGCTCTACCATCTGAGCTACCCAAGTACGACTCACGTTCCGTCCTCACGGCTTTAATTCCGCCAGTACCGCGAAAGGCAAAGGTCCTGAGTTCGTGTCTTTCTCCGGCACAAAGTTTTAATCTGCCAGGATGTCTCATATCAGCGCACACTCCGCTGCAGAGTGAAAATTTCATTCTGAATACAATAACAGTTTCATATCAGCGTACACTCCGCTGGTTCTTGTATTCTTTCCGCTGCGCCGTCCGCTGCCTGATTTTGTAACAGTGTCATATTATTGATCTGGTAGCTGTTAAATATTTCTGCGTATTTATTTCTAGCGCGGATGATTTGTTTGTATAATTTTTTTTTAAATAGATGTTCTTGAGAAACAAAGGTGGTTCACTGAACCCTCTACCAGGCACTTTGTTGTGAATAGCAGAGTAATCACGTAGACGTAGAGAACTTTTGTTGAAATTTTCGTTTTCCTGTAAATGTGACAGTTGTGCTTCTGTCAAGCAAAGCTGTCAGATGTATAGCAGACGAAAATTTCAAAGAAAATCACTCAGCAGCAGCATCTTAGTTTAAATAAAAGCAACTCAATCTGCGCTACAAATATAATACGCAGAAATATTTGACAGCTACAACATCAACGATGAGATATGGAAATAAGTACACGAGACAATGTTACACAACCAGTCATAAATAAAACGTAAATATTGTATATACTAACAACGCTTTATAACTGCAGATACCTTGAAAATGGGATTGCAGCGGAAATAAGCTTGTCCCCCAAACTGTACAACTCTTGAATAAAGCTTAAAAAACTAGCAGCGTCCTGGTATAATACACATACAGTAAACTTGATAATTTGCTCTCCGTTTTAAGCAAAAGCTAGTTTTTCATTCATCTCAGTGGTTAGGTTTATCTCCTGAACTGTGGGTTGTACAAGGACAGAATTTTGCAGGTACATTACGTGATATACGTAGATACTGTAAGCTAAGTTTGTTGTGAACAGAGTTAGTAATAAAGGAGTAATAAATTAAAACGTCGTACCTGACTCTGAAGTTGGTCTGCATGAACATCGAAATTATTGCAGTAAGCGTTAAACAGTTTCCATTTTTATCATTTTTCCGGGTGCGGCAGCGAGAAAAAGTTTCATGACAGTTTTAAATTATGAGTAATTTCAGTTGGAAGTCAATTCTACGGCAGATGGCCATGCAAACAAACATTTTCGTTGGAAATTGTTAAATGCTGTCTTTCTCAAATACTGGTTGAATGAAGTCCGTGTATTTGTGCGTCGTTATTCACTCTGCCTCAGGACAAACTCAAAGTCTTTAACCGTAATACTTGTCTCACTGTGTTAAATTCTTTTAGCGGAAAACCAGAGCATTGCAGATATTCATACGCACTTCCAGAACTGGTAGTGGCCAAAAGCACGGTGAGTGGTTGGGCGAGGCGTCTGTCATTATCGCAACAAGGTTTCGCAAAACTGCCCGACCTCCTGCGTGCCGGCCGGCCGCACACAGCTGTAATTCCTGCAAAGTTGGAACGTGCGGACACTCTCATTCGAGGTGAGCGATGGATCACAAACAAACACATCGTTGCACAACTGGACGTCTCTGTTGGTAATGCCGACAATCATCTGTCAGTTGTTCTTTCTCATCCACCCTACATCCCGGCCCTCACACCTTCCGAATTCCACCTGTTTGGCCCAATAAAAGAAGCACTCAGCGGGAGCAGTACGTAGATGATGGGAGGTCATTGATGCAGCAGTACTTTGCCTCCCTCGTCGACTCGTAGAATGGTATCAAGTGGGCATATAGGCCCGCCCAGTAAGGTAGTGTAAGGCCATCGCACTGAACTGAGATTATGTTGAATGAAAAAAGAGAGAGAGAGAGAGAGAGAGAGAGAGAGAGAGAGAGAGAGAGAGAGAGAGAGATGGTGGTGCCAAAAGAGTAGGGAATAATATGGTGTATTGGAATCCTGGGTAATATCAGCCTTAAACCTGCTTTGAGAAAAAAAAATGTGTTGCGTTACGTATTGAACGTCCCTCGTAGTTTACACGACAGAGCAAGTGATTGTCGAGTAGTGTCTCTTTCGTTTAGCCGCACGTACTACAGAGTCAACGCAGACGTTTCGGAATGGAATAACAAGTGTTCACATCTTCTGAGACGATTATGGGCTTAGGCCGCATTGAAGTGGTGTCGTTGTCTGCTGTAGGGTATGCTCTCCACCTGCGCCAGCCACCCTCCGGCACACAAAGTGGGCAGACCTGTATCTTTTTTGGAGCCATAAATCGGGAGATAAGCCATGGGGGGGCAGGAGACAAGGCGACAGCGGCAGCCTGTCCTTGGGCGTCTGTCTTTGTCGCAGGTGGAGCGCGTGGGCGGCGGAGGCGGCGGACAGCTACTCCGTGGCTCGGCCCGGCAGACTTTAACTGACCGTATATCTACCAGGACAGCTGTGCCACCACTGTTCCTGCCGTCAGCCCACGGGATTATCTCTCGCCACGAAAGACAGTACACGGCATAACCGCTTGCTGGATAACTTCAGAACATACGTTGCCAACACCAAGGCCAAACAGAGACTCATTCAGTCTCGGCTTTTCATTACTCGGCTTCATTGTTACCTTAGGTCGTATTGTCAGCAGAAGACTTCGTTAACAGTGCAGCTATCGCGAACGTTGCTACGAAAATATGGAACTGTACATCGGTGCCATTCTAAATTAATTCAATGATTTCATAAATGCTCATAGGGTCAGAATACCTTATTTTCAGCTACTTGCTGTATGTTCAAGAAACAATAGTTTCCAGAATAAAATTTTCACTCTGCGGCGTAGAATGAGCTGATATGAAACTTCCTGACAGATGCCGCCCTATCTACTGAGCTACCTAAGCACGATTGACGACCAGGAAGTTTCAACAACTGCCAGTTTGGCGTTTATCCCTTACCACCTTCAAAAATTTATCAAAAATTTTGGCGTGCGAAGACATACCCATTTTTTTATCCTGAGGGAGAACAACACAGTGACAGTGTAAAAGAGAAGGAAAAGTAATGAACAGTGGAAGAGAGCAGACAATGGTTGTGGTACAGAAAGAGCGGAGACAATGGTGGTGTGAGAAAAAGAGAGGGACACAGTGGCAGTGGAACGTTTGAGACAGGGACAGAACGGTGCTAGAAAAAGAGCGAAGGGGACAGTGCCATTAGGAGAGGAATAAAGAGAGGGAGAAAGTGGAAGTGGGTTAGAGCCAGTGATAATGAGATACAGAGTCTGTGACAATGACAACGATGGGGAGAGAGAGAGAGAGAGAGAGAGAGAGAGAGAGAGAGAGAGAGAGAGAGGAGACAACAGCAGTGGAAGTGAATGAATGAGGCAGTAGCACTGAGAAGAGCAAAGGAGGAGGAGGAGGAGAGAACGAAAAAGATTGGCTGTGAGATGGGAGACAGTGACGGATAGACACAAAGAGATAATGACAGTGACATGGGCTCAATGTATGAATGAGTGAGAATGGACGAGTCGCAATGGATGGGTATGAGCGACTTAAAGCGATTGACTACTGGAAGTGAGCGAGTTACAGTTAGGGTAGCTTGTCGGAGTAATATGTGAGTTGCACGTTAAAAAGAGTTCGAATGTGTTCGCATGCCAAAATTTTTAATGGAGGAGGCAGCTGATACCCCACTTTTCTGTCAGTCTTTTAAACAGAAGCATTGTTGCCTTTTTGTGCTCCGATAGGAACATTTTTCGGCTGGTCACTTCATTATTCTGATCCAGGCATAGAGTGTAACGTTCCACGAAAGACAAAGTCTTCAGGGACCGAACAAAAATCTATATGGGACGCGGACGGGGCAAGAATTTGGATGCGGTCGTTTTGAATGATCCATTTCGATATTCGACTTAAGCTGGGGAAACCATGGAAAATCTAAATCCGGACGAGAGCTCTGTTCGAGCGCGAGTTGCGTTGAACATCCATCACTGTCTCTTAGCCGAAAAGAAAAGAAAAAAACACTATCCGCCGTAAGGACTGTAAACAGCCAACTACTTCGTGCTCGCTCGTCGGTAAACCATCGCAATTTGATGACCTCTGCCTCGCAGCAAAAAGAAAGAAACAAGTAAATAACACAGTATATGACAGGCATTCTATGACACTCGAGGATACGTGCGCGGATAGCAGATCCCTTTCTGCGGGTGGTGCGTTTGATCTTGGGGATCTTGCACTTGCGAAACAGCGTGGCGCCACGATCCGTACCAGCGGCGCCCCAGAAACAAAATGAAGAAAAACGAGTTAGAAGCAAATAGTAGCCTCCGGCGTGCCCATAAAGGTTAACGGCCGCGTCTACACCAGCCGCCATTAGCTCCCGCGTCCTGCTAGCTAACCTACATTGCGCTGTGTTGCTACACGTGAAATTCCTGCTGAGGTAATCACCACCGCAGAAAAAAAGCCCTTGGCTGATAGCTGCAGTTCTCCCGGATTTCGCTACTCCGTGTCCTTGGTACACTGTGAGCGCCCTGGGGCGGGGGAGGGGCAGTTCAGCTGGAATCGACTTACCGATATGCCTCATAGCAATTATCTGTATCTGTATCTAGTAACCGCTTTATACAGGGTGAAGAAAAACTCGCGCACTCTGACTTCGCAGCGTGATTTCTCACATACTGGCACCACAAAAATATGTCTCGCAAAATTTCGTCCTGTTTGTCTTTCGGGCTGTAAATGGACGTTAAAAATTGGCAGTCTGGAAACACTATAGTCACATGTACGTTAACTACCTCTGTCACCAGATAGAGCAATGCTGTGCAGCGTTTTGGGTTGGCATACAGGAAGGCGAGGGTTCGATTCTGGGTCGAGTCATATTTGGTTTTATTTGCTAAAAGTAGTCTGCATCGTACAGTATCTGGCGTCTTAATCGTCATACACAGATTGCAGTTGGTCTTCTCCAAAACATTAGCAGTTACATACTACTGTACAAACACAGATATAGAAGTACAACTGCTTTCATAGGTGAGCTTTTAAAGTGGCCTTTTGCACGCCATGGACGCGAATTGTATCGCGCCACTGCCGCTACTAGATTCCAAACCTGCTTACTGTGTCGAAATTATTTGCAAAGCACGTTGCTAGTCCTACTGGTGACGTAATACCCTAACGGATTGTAATGGACCTGAACGTGGCATGAATAATGGTTGATTTTAATTGATGGGACCATTGGGGGGAAGGTATACACAAAACGTGTTTGGAATCTAGTAGATGCAGTGGTGCGAAATAATTCGTGTCCACGACATGCAAAAGGTTTCCTTAAAAGCTGACCCATGAAAGCGACTGCATTTCAATTTGTGTTTACAATACGTAACTGCACATGTTCTGTAGAAGATCCACTGTAATCGCTATATGACCATTAAGACGCCAGATACCGTACGAAGCAAACTACTTTTAGCAAATAAAAACAAATAATCCTGAACCCAGAATCGAACCCTTGACTTTCTGCATGCTAACCCAAGACGCTATCCATTGCACCAACTGCACAGCGCTATTAGTGTACGCTGACAGAGGTAGTTACCGTACACTTGATTACAGTGTTGCCAGATTGGCGATCTTTAACGTCCATTTACTGCCCGAAATTTTGTCAGAGACATTTTTGTACTGCCAGTATGTGAGGAACCGCGCTGCGAAGCCCAGTGCGTGAATTTTTCTTCACTATGTGTACACAAACAACGCAGTTCATACTTCTGTGCCGCTTGAATTTGTCACTGATATTAACTGCTTTCTTTCGTCAAAGACGGGTAAAGCAGCAATGTAGTTTGAACACTACAGTTATTTACTAATCACACTGGAGCTGGAGGTTTCTGCTTTGGAAAAAAAGGGACAGTGACATTTTTCCTACCCATCCTGAACTTGTACCCTGTCAAATGGGACGTTAGGAGTCTTCTAACCTGAGAACCAGGTCTAGGACCTACTTTACAGTGCAGCGTAGACGCCAGTATATTTTTAATACATTCACATACCATTCCCTGTGGTGAAAATCATATTCACTCAGAGAAGAAACTCCAGAGACATTTCAGAACGTCTGCTAAAGATATCCACGTCACATCAAAATAAAAAGATAACGCTCTCTCTTGCTACTAACCTTTGCACTAAACCATTACTAGCAAAGTTTGTCTATTCTCTCATTTTTATATTTCCTGTAATAATCAGTAAACATGCAGTGTAACATCACGATTCTGCAAACTGTGGGTCACGCAGGAGAAGAGATACAGTATAATGCCCGTATTCTCAGTGCTTTTACTGCCAGAGTCTTGACGTCATAGTCGTGGGGAAGGCAACCTCTCCGTTGCGTCTTTCTTCCCGGGAGTTCCAGACTTACAGCGTCGGTAGCGAGGCTCACAAGAGCTTGGAAAAGAATGGAGAGCGAAGGTACATAAAAAAGTTCCCAGCCTGGCATTAAGACACTGCTTTCCCGTAAAAAAAATGATTTTCAGCATGTTCTTCTTTCAGGTCAATGACAAGGCTCTGCGATTGCCAGGGGGTACATAAAAATTCTGGAGTGTCATTTTAAAAAAGCTGCAGAACAGCCGTCTGCTCCCGTCATCGTCTATTCGTTGGACTGAAATCCTTTTTCAGCCAAAATTGTGTTTTTAATTAAGGAGTGGAGGGGAGGGGGGGAGGGGGGGGGGGGCGGAAGTCAGAATGTGCCAAATCTGGTGAATACTGTGGATGTTCGTACTTCACATATGCCTTTCCATTGCCAAAACCCCATTAAGGCATGTGCATTGTTCTGAAGAAATTGGTTCTTTTCCTTTCCATTTACATTTCAAATCACATCTCCATAGAATCAAAATTTTCACTCTACAGCGGACTGTGCACTGATATGAAACTTCCTGGCAGATTAAAACTGTGTGCCAGACCGAGACTCGAACTCGGGACCTTTGCCTTTCGCGGGCAAGTGCTCTACCGACTGAGCTACAGAAGCACGACTCACATCCCGTCCTCACAGCTCTAATTCTGCCAGTACCTCGTCTCCTACCTTCCAAACTTCACAGAAACTCTCCTCGCAGGAGAGTCATGCTTGGGTAGCCCAGTCGGTAGAGCAATTGCCCGCGAAATGCAAAGGTCCCGAGTTCGAGTCTCGGTCCTGCACACAGTTTTAACCTGCCAGGAAGTTTCACATCTCGATAGTTTTTCAACCCGTATCCCCCGAAAAAAGTGTTTTATTCACGAGCAGTATTAGTAGTAGTAGTAGTAGTAGTTGTTGTTGTTGTTGTTGTCGTTTCGTTTATGAACGCTGAGCATCGCAGTTATCATCGTCAGATTGATAGTTTTCGTGTTCATATAACATCTTACGCCTTAACATGTTTGTAAAAGTTGCTTCTTTGAATCTCCGTTTCGTATTGATCTTCGGTCAGCATTCATCAAATGTGGCACCCATCTTGCGCAAAGTTTTCGCATGGTTTATACTTCACGTAAAATATAAGATACTCTTTTTTTTCTGGTATGAGTATGATAGGTAGCAGCTTTTTCACACTTCTGTAATCGTTAGTCCTTCAGTACAATTGTCTCACTATCTCAATCTTTTCGTTTGTTGTTGAGATAGTCAGGTGCTATTAACGCGGATCATCCTAAAGAGAAGTACGGTCACGTTAAATTCAGCCATTTCGCGTTAAATTCAGCCACGCAATTCGTAATTGTTGAACATTAAGGAACGAGCTTATTATAACCCTTCATAAGCACTGTATTAATCTAAGCGCACTACAAGTAATCAAAAACAAATGCTTTTATGAAAGAACTGTATTTCAACTGGAACGAAAGACGAGTTAACGTACAGTGGTTCAAATGACTCTTAGCACTATGGGATTTAACGTCTGAGGTCATCAGTCCCCTAGAACTTAGAACTACTTAAACCTAACTAACCTAAGGACATCACACACATCCATGCCCGAGGCAGGATTCGAACCTGCCACTGTAGCAGTTGCGTGGTTCCAGACTGAAGCGCCTAGAACCGCTCGGCCACCGCGGCGGGCTTAACGTACAGTACTCTAAATACAACTCCTTCTCAGTTCAGATGATATTTGATATACGCTATTCCACAAATATGTATCAGGGTATAGCTCCATCTATGTTCCAAGTTGATGATTTTCTGTCAGAGAAGTCACAATTCGTAGTAATTGATCAAAAGTCATCGAGTAAAACCGAAGTGACTTCTTGCGTTCCTCAAGGTAGGGTTCTAAGTTCTCTGTTGTTCCTTACCTATACAAACGATTTAGGAGACAATTTCAGCAACCGTCTTAGGTTACTTGCATATGATGCTGTCGTTTATCGTCTAGTAGTCATCAGAAGATCAAAGAAATTGCAAAGCCGTTTAGAAAAGGTATCTGTATCGTGCGAAAATTGGCAATTGACTCTAAATAACGGAAAGTGTGAGGTCAATCACATGAGTGCAATAAGGAAGCCGTTAAACTTCGGTTACACGATAAATCTGTCAAATTCGTCGTAAATTCAACTAAATACCTAGGAATAACAAGTACGAACAACTTCAATTGGAAAGAACACATAGAAAATGTTGCGTGGAAAGCGAAACAAACGCTGCGTTTTATTGGCATAACAGTTAGAAAATGTAACAGATCCTACTAAAGAGACTCCTACACTACCCTTGTCCGTCCTCTTCTGCAGTACTGCTGCGCGGCCTAGGATATTTACCAGATATGATTAACGGACTACATCGAAAGTTCAAAGAAGAGCAGTACGTTTTATATTATTGCGAAATAGAGGAGAGAATATTACTGACATGATACTCGATTTGGGATGGACACCATTAAAAGAAAGGCATTTTTCGTTGCGGCGGAATCTTCTCAAGAAATTCCAATCGCCAACTTTCTCCTCCGAATGCGAAAATATTTTGTTGATGCCGACCTACATAGAGAGAAATGATCATCGTAATAAAATGAGAGAAATCGGAGCTCGCACGGAAAGGTATAAGTGTTCGTTTTTTCTGCACTCTGTTCGAGATTGGAATAATAGAGAACTATTGTGAAGAGTGTTCGATTAACCTTCTGCCAGGCAGTTAAGCGTGATTTGCGGAGTATCCATCTAGATGTACTGCATAATACTGGGTACAGCGATATCGAACAGGCCAGTAGTCATCAACAGTTTTTGCTCAAGAGCCGCTGCTAACATTATGGGACGGCACCTCGGGCAGTATATGTACCGATCTTATAATAAGTTAGAATGTTAAAAAAACCAACAGACTAGCTACAGTAAGGGACCGAGACGTTGGCGAAGGGCCCCCAGGTACTGACCGTTGAAAGTCGGCACTATTTGGAACGCGGGAACACATCTTCTCGATTGTTCTGTTTCAGATTGCTGCTGCCCTTAGCTGCTCCAATGTTGTGATACTGTAATTGTCAGACGACGTATTGTGTTTTCTGTCTGAGCGGATGATAGATTGATTAATAACAGTAATTGTACTTAATTGTACACCGAGCGCCGCGCGGGATTAGCCGTTCTAAGGCGCTGGAGTCATGGACTGTGCGGCTGGTCCCGGCGGACGTTCGAGTCCTCCCTTAGGCATGGGTGTGTGTGTTTGTCCTTAGGATAATTTCTGTTAAGTAGTGTGTAAGCTTAGGGACTGATGACCTTAGCAGTCAAGTCCCATAAGATTTCACACACATTTTTTGTACACCGAGCGAGGTGGGGCAGTGGTTAGCACACTGGACTTGCATTCAGGAGGACGCCGGTTCAAACCCGCGTCCGGCCATCCTCATTTAGGTCTTCCGTGATTTACCTAAATCGTTTCTCGCAAATGCCGGGATGGTTCGTTCTCTAATCCCATGGGATCGATGACCTCGCTGTTTGGTCCCTCCCCCAAATCAGCCAACCAACCAACATACACATTCAAGAGCCAAAGAAACTGGTACATCTGCTTAATATCGTGTAAGGTCCCGCGAGCATGCATAAGTGCCGCATCACCATGTGACATGGACTCGACAAATGTCTGAAGTGATGCTGGAAGGAATTGACATAATGAATCCTGCAGGGCTGTCCATAAATCCGTAAGAGTACGAGGGGGTGGAGATCTCGTCTGAACAGCACCTTGCAAAGCATCCCAGATAAGCTCAATAATGTTTATGTCTAGGGAGTTTGGTGGGCAGCGGAAGTGTTTAAACTCAGAAGAGTGGAGCCACTCTGTAGCAATTCTGGACGCGTGGGGTGTCGCATTGTCCTGCTGGAATTGCCCAAATCCGTCGGAATGCACAATGGACACGAATGGATGCAGGTGGTCAGACAGGATGCTTACTTACGTGTCACCTATCAGAGTCGTATCTAGACGTATCAGGGGTCCCACATCACTCCAACTGCACAAGTCCCACACCATTACAGAGCCTCCACCAACTTGAACAGTCCCATGCAGACATCCAGGGTCCGTGGGTTCATGAAGTTGTCACCATACCCGCACACGTCCGTCCACTCGATAAAATTTGAACAGAGACTCGTCCGACCAGGCAACGTATTTTCAGTCATCAAGAGTCCAATGGCGGCGTTGACGGGTCCAAGCGAGGCGTAAAGCTCCGTGTCGTGCAGTCATCAAGGGCACACGAGTGGGCCTTCGACTCCGAAAGCCCATACCGATTACGTTTCGTTGAATGGTTTGCACGCTGACACCTGTTGATGGCCCAGCATTGAAATATGCAGCAATTTCTGGAAGAGTTGCACTTCTGTCACGTTGAACGATTCTCTTCAGTCGTTGCCCCGTCCTTGCAGGATCTTTTTCCGGCCGCGGTAATGTCGGAGATTTGATGTTTTACCGGATTCCTGATATTCACGGTACACTCGTGAAATAATCGCACGGGAAAATCCCCACTCAGAGATGCTGTGTCCCATCGCTCGTGCGCCGACCACGTTCAAACTCACTTATATCTTGATAACCTGCCGTTGTAGCAGCAGTAACCGATCTAACAACTGCGCCAGACACTTGTTGCCTAATATAGGAGTTGCCGATTGCAACGCCGTATTCTACCTGTTTACATATCTCTGTATTTGAATATGCCTGCCTGTACCAGTTTTTTGGGCGCCTCAGTATACTTAAGTGCATAATGCAACATGTCATACGATCAAAAAATTGTAACTAATCTCAGCTTTCCTCTACTCAATCCTTTGTATTACAGCAACCTCAATTAAATTCCATATTCCTTGTTAGAAATTTGTAGTGCATTTGAAAATGATCGTCTCTGTAATGAGAGTTCACGCATCGCCGGCCGTTGTGGCCGAGCGGTTTTAGGCTCTTCAGTCCGGCACCGCGCCCCTACTACGGTCGCAAGTTCGAATCCTGCCCTCGGGCATGGATGTGTGTGATGTCTTCAGGTTAGTTAGGTTTAAGTAGTTCTAAGTCTAGGGGACTAATGATCTCCGATGTTAAGTCGGATAGTGCTCAGAGCCATTTGAATCATTTTTTGTTCACGCATCCACGTTAGTTCCGCGTCAAAATATGTACCGTATCAGCTAGATACGAATCGCCCACTGGGATGTGAGTACTGGAAGACAAACAATAAAATATTCAGGCCTCTCACATCCTCTAACCTCGCAGCGGTTGCGATACCCACCGCTCTGCCTGTATGCGGCCAACTTTACTTATCCCACGGCCGAATTCACCATCGTCACTTAAAATTAAGCATATTTTAAAATATTACTGTCCCCGTAAAAAATATTTTTCTTACTGGGCAGGAAAATTAGTCTCATTAAAGGCTCCTAACAAAGGTGACGTTCTGGGATTCGGCTATGACGAACATTGTTATGAAATGCGACCTAGAACCGTGGGCCGCACGAATGCTTTCCACGAGCTGCAGGCAACTAGCGAGCCGCAGTTTGACGACTACTGTTGTAACCTCTTCATTGACAAAGGAGAAAATATAGTCTAGGCCGAATGACTAACGTGCCTTGTACCTATTTCAGGAAGCACCTTCTCTCTCAAAACGAAAGATATCGTTTACTACCGTATGTCTTTCCATTCTCTGACTCTGCAAGTAGTTTCAAAAGGGGATGGGTCTTCTGCAGAATGCATTAAGAGTCCGCATTAACATTTTTAGAGGTGCTTGAGTAAAGTTTGTAACCAGCTGCTGGCCTTACGTCAGCGCATATTGTGGGGAGAGATTTTACTGAAGCTTAATGTCTGAGCCAGGTGTTAGAGGCAGTGTGAAGGTTGCGGAGCCATCACTCAGAACGAGCGTGGCGTTCATCTGCGGACCAGAGCGGAGCTTGTGTGCCTCTTGCTAGCAGCGCGCGCCACACTGTGTTCCGTAGCGTTCTCTTTTTTCCCTATCACTACGACTCTTCCGACCCTTCTACGACATGGACGATGTGTAAGGCCGCCTCACTTACACCGCCTCACTAGCGATTCACTGCCGATATGTAAAAAAAAAAAAAAAAAAAAAAAAAAAAAAAAAAAAAAAAAAATCTTACTCGCTACTTCCGCTTCCTGCAAAATTTTATGTAACAAAATACAGCGTGTCCCAAAAAGAATGACCTAATTTTAACTTGTAATAATATTGAGACAAATGTCACTAGGTTACCGAAACATCGCTAGATCTAATAGTCATGGTCTAGAGATTCAGAAAAAATCCGCTAGATGTCGCTACGAGCGCTTACCTGGAGCGTGCAGCCAGTCTCGCGCAATATGGCGTCCGCGCAACAGAAGGTGTATTGCGTTATTGAGTTTAGTTGACTCAATCAGTGACCGCAGATCAGCGGGCGTTTCGTATTCGATATCGTGCTACACCACCATCACCAAAGAACATTCGACGGCGGTATAAACAGTCTGAAGAAACAGGGTGCCTCTGTAAAGGCAAAAGTCCTTGCCGGCCACGCGTTGCTGAACAAACAGTGGAACAAATTTGACGAGCATTTGAACGGAGCCCCCACAAGTCTACGCGTCGTGTGGCTCTGACAATTTCATCTATCTGCACCACCGCGCTGGCACAACAACGTGCGCAGTTTCCTTAATGCCAACGTGCCTCAACGTTCAATAGGGCGTACAGGACAGCGAGAACAGGCTTTACACTCTTGGCCTCCTAGGTCCCCTGACTTAACACTATGTGATTCCTTCCTGTGGGGATACGTTAAACAATGTGTTTACCTTCCTCCCTTACCTAGTGACATTGATGAACTAAAAACCAGAATATCAGCCGCTGTAGCTTCACTGACAGAAGACACCTTACGTTCAGTTTTGGATGACTTCGGCTATCGGCTAGATGTCGTCTGTGCAGCCGATGGAGGACATATATGGACATTAATGAAGGATTTTTATAAACTTCTGTCTTTTATGAGTAATTAAGTATGCAATTTGTTGGTGTTAGGCCCCTCTTCCTAATAAATAATTCTATTTAAAATCGAGTCATTCTGTTTACCGTCACCCTGTATACTATCGTGTTCAACGATACAGAAACTAATAAGGTCAGCAATAGCATTCGGTGTTGTGTGCTATTCTTCTCGAATTCTGTTCCTACCGGTAATACTTCAGCTTCAGAGTTCAGAAGCTACTAAAAGTGTGAAGCATCACAGTCAAGTCTCTCATATTTAATTCGACAGCAGTAAAACACGTGGAGCGTGCAGAAATAAAAACAACAATAGTCCACTAGCCCGAACTCAGCATTTCTGCTTTGCCGACTGTGTGCTTACTAAACGATTAGTCGTGCCTACACATCTACGCTGAGGTGACAAAACTCATGGTACAGCGATATGCGCTAGTATCGCGTACACAAGGTATAAAAGATCAGTGCATTGACGGAGCTGTCATTTGTACACGCGCGATTCATGCGAAACCGATTCCGATGTGATTATGTCCGTATGACGGAAATTAACAGACTTAGGGAATTCAATATTCCGAGATACACAACCTCAAGAGTGTGCAGATTATACATTACTTCTCACCACGGACAACGCAGTGGCCAACTCCCTTCGCTTAACGACCGAGAACACTGACTTTTGCGTACAGTCAGTGGTAACAGGCAACCAACACTGCGTGAAACAACCGTAGAAATCAGTGTGGGACGTACGACAGTGCGGCGTTAATGGGCTACGGCAGCAGACGACCGACGCGCGTGCCTCTGTTACCGGCATGACATCGCATGCGGCGCCTTTCCTGGGCTCGTGATCATATCGGTTGGACCGTAGACGACTTGAAAACCGTGACCTGGTCAAATGAGTCCCGATTTCAGTTGGTAAGAGCTGATGGTAGGGTTCAAGTGTGGCGCATACCGTATGAAACCATGGACCCAACTTGTCAACACGGCACTGAGGAAGCTGGTGGTGGCTCCATAATGGAGTGGACTGTGTTTACTTGCAATCGACTGGGTCATCTGGTCCAACTGAACCGGTCATTGACTGGAAATGTTTATTTTACGCTACCTAGAACCAAAATGGTTCAAATGGCTCTGAGCACTATTGGACTCGACATCTGAGGTCATGAGTCACCCTAGAATTTAGGACTACTTTAACCTAACTAACCTAAGGACATCACACACATCCATGCCCGAGGCAGGATTCGAACCTGCGACCGTAGCAGTCGCGCGGTTCCGGACAGAAGCGCCTAGAACCGCTCGGTCACCGCGGCCGGCACTTAGAACCAATTGCAGTAATTCGTGGACTGACAGTGTGCCACGTCACCGGGCTACAATAGTTCGTAATTGATTTGCAAACTTTCTAGGCAATATGAGCGAATTGTTTGGCCACCCAAACAGCCAGTATGAATCCTATCGAACATTTATGGGAATTAATCGAGAGATCAGTTCGTGCACAAAATCCTGCACCGCAACACTGCCGCAATTATGGACGGCTATAGAAGGTAGCATTGCTCAGTATTTCTGCAGGGGACTTCCACGACGTGCTGAGTCCATGCCACATAGAATTTCTCACTACGCCGAGCGAAAGGAGGTAGAACACAATATTAGATGATGGCCCATGACTTCTGTCATTTCGTTGCATTTCACCAACAGATACAAATAATGACACGACAATTTTTAAAAAATTTCGTAAATGAGAAATCTGCAGTTTATTAGCTTTTTCAGTTGCAAATATTTTCGCTATATAGCCATTTTTGAGCAAATCTAACAGTTATCTGATCAAAATGCAGTGAATGTGTCTTCCGTAAGAAAGTGGTGTGCCATAGTCAATGAAGCAATGACAACACAACCAAGATCTTGTTGTGTTTTGGTGTTAAAGATACACAACAAATACCACAAGAGACCGCCACCACACGGGCACAATCACTCGCTGGATATATCTCAGTTCTGTTCAGCAACGTCCAGATGGCGCTCATAAACCCGGACTTCTTTCTCCGCCTGCGCCTTCAGCGCGTCGTATAGTCGTCCAATAGCGTGGACACCCACCTAACAGAACGCTGCCAACCGTGGACTACATTACTTCCACCTCGTACTTGCGGACATGAAAATTCATCTGCCAACGGGGCACAAAACATGGCACACCGTGAACACCCGCACAGTTCTGAAACAGCAGTTTGACAATTCAGTTCAGTGACTGCAGTCAGCTCACTATAGTTCCCGCAAGACTAAATTCCGACTTATCACTCGCTATTTACGGAGTATTAGGACAATAAAGACTGTCTGCATCATTAGTGTTAGTTACAAGGACAACATCATATACTGCCAAGAACAGCAAGGTTATATAGATTCCATTGTATTAGGTTTAGGAAACAAGTGCCACTCATCAAACTGCCCCACAGTTAATTACTATTTTGTAACATGCTCTTAATAAACGTTGTTGGTGATTTGTTGTGTTACCACATTTCTGTTGCTCTGCCGTCTTGTCAAGCAAGTGTTTAATTGGTAAGCGTGCAATCTACCAGCTTTAAAGAACTATAACAGTAAATTGCTTCTCTGCTACCGTGGATTTTTGGGCTGAATTAATAGAAGCATTCAGTTACAGCATTCATAACAAACTCGAAGTATTCTAAACCTCACTTCGCCCATCACTCGTAAAACTGACTAGAAGGAAAATTTCGACCAAGGAAAAGAAAAAGGGGGGGGGATTGGCGTTCAACCCTGGACTCGCTGTACCTCAGGAATTTCAGTTATGAACTGCCCAAAACTATTTTTAACTCGCACAGTTTTTTTTTCGGCAATCTTTGAGCTGACCACTGGAAATAGCTACCTGTGTAATGCCAGCAAAAATTAGCACATCAGTAGAACGTGCTGTTTCCAGTTGTGAAAGAACCCTGCACGTTTGACCTCATTGTCTCTATTTGTCAACATGCGTCGAAGGATTATTCCAAGCGTAGACCATGCGCTCATCATTTTTAGACATGGTGGGTTGTAAGGACGAGAAGTTACGAAACTAACATACATCACCGTGGCGTGATTCCACGTTTCAACTGCTATCGTGAACCACAAACCATTGCACATCTGTTTCATAGTTTCGGCCGTAGTCAACAAAGCTAGCCGGAGACCATGAGCGCTAGCAAGTGTCACGAGAAGTATGTAACAGGACTGCGCGCTGCAATATTGGAGACAACTAGGAGGTTCTGTCGACGCAGGTAGCACGCAACACTCCCAACACGATCAGTTTGGTAATTATTACAATTTACGTGCCCCCATCCCTTCCCCCCCCCCCCCCCCCCCTCCCCAAATATGATGCGCGAAGATCCCCAAATACGGTGCGTGAAGAAGACCGGAAAGGGAAGAGGTGAATGGAAACTAGGTCAACGACATCTGTTTGTCTTCACTGGCGAATCCAGGATTTGTCAGTTGCCTGATCATCATCGTAGAAAAGTGACCTTTTGGGCAGCATTCCAAGGAGGATACAACGACGTTACGAGACGGTATGGAGCAACACTGTTTTGTGTGTTCAGTACCCTGAAAACGAATAAACAACTTGTCATACTTCCCTAGTTTGTCAAACTACTTCAGGTCCGCAGCTCGTGGTCTAGTGGCTAGCGTTGCTGCCTCTGTATCACGGGGTTCCGGGTCCGGTTCGCGGCAGGGTTGGGGATTTTCTCTAGCCGGTGACTGAGTGTTCGTGTTGTCCTCATCATTTCATCATCATCATCATTCGTGACAGTGGCTGGATTGAATTGTGCGAAACTTGGACTGCGTAAAAGTTGGGGCTTTGCACGGGTGCTGATAGCCGCACAATTGAGCGTCACACAAACCAATCATCATCAAACTATTTGACAATTTGCGACTTTGTTTGGTGTGTTTCTCGAACATTGACTGCGTTATAAGTGTTTCGGAGAAATTTTGATTGACAGACGATTTGATAAGATGTAATGAAGCTTTGCCGCACATGTATAGCAAGAAAGAGTTTTCATTACAATTTACCTCACTGTATCGTGAATTTAGGTGTGGGTACTATGATCAAGGGTGAAAACAAAAGAACACTAGCAGCTACCAAAATTGTTGAAGTGGTGCGTCCTTCCCAGCCATATATTCTACGCAGAACATAGAAGCGCGAGTACAATGCTGTATTTGTTCTGCCCCCTTATGATATTGTTCTGAAATTTCATTAGAAGACCAAGCAGAAGAGAATGTATTTTCATATAACTGCGTCGTCTTCGCCTTCAATGTGAGTGAGAAGTAATTCTTACAACTTATTAAGAGTTTCACTGTTTATACGGAGAAAGTTGATGAAACCATCAGCTACCGTACCGACCGAAAGGAGTGTTATCCTCTGCCTGGAGCCATTGGCTGCGGCACGAATGGGCGTGGTCAGTTTTGGTGACCTGGAGCCACTATTACTCGGTCAAAAACCTCTTCGATTTGCATCACGAGACTGAGTGCACCCCGTTCCAGTGCGCCCACCAGGCAGTGCTGGGAATAGAACCCTGGGTCTTCCATATAGCATTAAGATGCACTGACCACCCAACTGTGTAGGAGGACGTAATCATCAGATTCTGAATGCAATATTTCCTTTATAATTATCTTTCAATTCCAATAATTTCGTGGATGCGATACGCACTGTGTAACAGCTGCTTCAAAAGTGCGGTTAACAAGGCCCACTACTTCTGAAGAAGATATTTTTACAAATATTGATTACTGGGCCGGCGTGTGTGGCCGAGCGGTTCTAGGCGCTTCCGTCCGGAACCGCGCTGCTGCTACGGTCGCAGGTTTGAATTCTGCCTCGGGCATGGATGTGTGTGATGTCCTTAGGTTAGTTAGGTTTAAGTAGTTCTAAGTTCTAGGGGACTGATGACCTCAAATGTTAAGTCCCATAGTGCTCAGAGCCATTTGGACCATTTTTTTTAATCACTAGGTCAAGGGCTTTATTTGCAACTGGTTGGCTGATTTTTCAGTCTCTTCAGGTTTCTACAGCTTCTCTTTCGCAGCCATGTTTAAGATGTTGACTAGAGCCTCTACCTGTGGGCATTTACTAGTGAGCATTCATTCTGAAGTACGATATCTGTAATCTGGTTGCTATTTAAAGCCATGGCTTGGGATGATTCTTGTTTTGTCAATTTTGTATATGACAAGAGTCGCTCGGCTTTATCTAATCTAATTTACCATCATGTGATGTAACAAGGCCCACAACTTCTGAAGAAGATATTTTTACAAATATCGAAATCTAGGTGAAGGGCTAAAAAACCAATATTTGCAACTGGTTGGCTGATTTTTCAACCTCTTCAGATTTAGACAGTTGCTGTTTCGCACCCACGTCTAAGATTTTGATTCAGTTTCGTCGTATTTTCTTTTAGTGAACGTGTGTGGCTGGTTTTAAGGTACCAGAATCCGTTAAAAAGCGTAGTTTGAAAAAAAATTGCATGTGTTGAGTTGTGTTAAGACAGTCGTGAATTATTCTTTGCTGCCTACTGTACATACTGTAAAAATTAGTACCGACCACTTGCGATTCGGAGTTTCCGCGTCTCGCACAGGGCCGTCCGCTGCCCCGCAATGGGAACGTTCTCAGTGCTGGCGAGGCCGCCTCCGGGCCAATCAACTTGCGTCGATAACCGGGTCCGGCGGATGGGCTCGCCCGAGCGCAGCTCCCAGGGAAGCGGCGCATACATCTTTATGTGGACAGCGCTAATTTATACGGTATAACGGCGCCGCGGAGGCTGTCGGCTGGCCGACCGTTAAGGGTAGCGCCGCGCTGGACCACAATTGACTCCGCCGATGGCGCCGTCGCCCGGCGCCGTCGACGCTAGCCACTCGTCCCTCCGGCGCAGCTAAGTCGGTAACCGGTGGCCGACCGCGTTTCGCAACCTCGGCTCTAGAGGCCGCTCGGGACAGACTTGGAAAGCGCCGGAAGTCGATACGCAGAAGGCTAGCACACTATCATTCGCAAGTGACCGTATCGGTAAGTTCTGGTTTCGAGATACGTAAAACGAGCGTCCCTGAATGTTTTCCCTGATTTAAAAAAATTACAATGCCACAATGAAGAGCCAAAGAAACTGGTTTAGGCATGCGTATTCAAATACAGAGATATGTAAACAGGCACAATACGCGGCTGCGGTTGGTAATGCCTATCAAGTGTTTGGCGCATTCCTTAGATCCGTTACTGCTGCTACAATTATAAGATTTAAGCGAGTTTGAACGTGGTGTTATAGTCGGCGTGAGACTGATGGGACACAGCATCTCAGAGGTAGCGATGAAGTGGGGATTTTTCCCTTACGACCATTTCACGTGTGTACCGTATCAGGAATCCGGTAAAACATCAAATCTCCGACATCTGAAAAGATCCTGCAAAGAACGGGAACGATGACGACTGAAGAAAACCGTTCAACGTGAGAGAATGCTGTAGATTTCAATGCTGGGCCTTCAACAGGTGTCGGCGTGCGAACCATTCAGCGAAACATCATCGATATGAGCTTTCGGAGCCGAAGGCCCACTCGTGTATCCTTGATGACTGCACGACACTAAGCTTCTCGCCTCGCCTGGGCCAGTCAACACTGACATCGGACGGGTGATGACTGATAACATGTTGCCTGGTCGAACGAGTCTCGTTTCAGATTGTATGTAGCGGATGGAAGAGTACGGGTATGCAGACAACCTCATGAAAACGTGGACTCTGCATGTCAGCAGGGGACTGTTAAAGCTAGAGGAGGCTCTGTAAAGGTGTGAGGCGTGTGTAGTTGGACTGAAATGGGGCCCCTGATACGTCTAGATACGACTGTGACAGGTGAAACGTACGTAAGCATCCTGTCTGATCACCTGCATCCATTCATGTCCATTGTGCATTCCGCATGGCTTGGCACTTTCAGCAGGACAATGTGACACTCCACACGTCCAGAATTGCTTCAGAGTGGCTCCAGGAACACTCTTGTGAATTCAAACATTTCCGCTGGCCACCAAACTCTCCAGGTATGAACATTATTGAGCATACCTGGGATGCCTTGCAACGTGCTGTTCAGAAGAGATCTCTACCCCCTCGTACTCTGACGGATTTATGGACAGTTCTGCAGGTTTCATTTTGTCAATTCCCTCGAGTACGGCGCTACACGATATTGGGAAGGTGTATAATCAACGCCCCCACAGACGAACTACGCTGGCGGAAAAAAATCGCAACACCAATAAATAATTAATGTGTAGCAATGAACTTTGGAGAATATATTTGTCTAGGTAACTTATTTAAGTGATTAACATTGCAAGATCAGGTGAGAGATAAGCCAATTAAGATGTGAAATACTGGTACATTAATTACCGGTGTAAACGCCAGTATTTTTAGTGCAAGCATGGAAACGCGCATGCATTGTGTTGCAGAGGTGTCGAGTGTCAGTTTGTGGGCTGGAGTTCCATGCCTGTTGGTCGGTCAATTCAGAGACGGTTAACGCTGTTTGTGGATGACACTGTAGTTGTCCGATAATGTACTATATGTGCTCAGTTGGAGACTGAGCTGGTGACCGAGAGGGCCAGCGCAACATGTCGCTGGGTTACAACAGCGGTAGGTGGGCGAGCGTTATCCTATTGGAAAACACCCCCGTGGAATGCTGTACACGAATGGCAGCGAAAAAGGTCGAACCACTAGTCTGACATACAAGTTCGCATTCAGGGTGCGTAGAATAACCACGAAAGTATTTCTGCTGTCATACGAAATCGCACTTCAGACCATAACTCCAGGTGTAGGCCCAGTGTCTTTAGCATGCAGACAGATTGGTTGCAGGCTCTCAACTCGCCTCCTCCAAGCTGACGCACGACCTAAACTGGCATCGAGGCAGAAGCAGGTTTCATCAGAAAACACAGCAAACCTCCACCCAGCCGTTCAATGAGCTCCCGCCTGACACCGCTGAAGTAACAATTGGCGGTGATGTGTAGTCAGTGGAATGCACACTACAGGGCATATGCTTTAGAGCTGTCCTTGAACGAACCGATTTGTTACAGTTCGTTGTATCACTGTGGTACCAACTACTGCTCAGAGTGCTGCTACAGACTCAGTACGATCTGCCAGAGCCATACGCCGAACACGATGGTCGTCCCTGTCGGTAGTACCACGAGGCTGTCCACAGGCCGGTATTTTTGCCACCGTACATTCTCGTGACCACCGCTCCCAGTAATACAGTGCCTACATTACTACCAAGTCTTCCTGCAGTATCGCAGAAGGAACATACAGCTTGTCTTAGGCCTATTACACATGATCGTTCAAACTCAGTGAGGTGTTGATAATGGCATCTGTGTCGCCTTAAGGGCATTCTAGGCTAACATCGCCGGCCAGGGTGGCCGAGCGGTTCTAGGCGCTACAGTCTGGAACCGCGCGACCGCTAGGGTCGCAGGTTCGAATCCTGCCTCGGGCATGGATGTGTGTGATGTCCTTAGGGTAGTTAGGTTTAAGTAGTTCTAAGTTCTAGGGGACTGATGACCTCAGAAGTGAAGTCCCATAGTGCTCAGAGCCATTTTTTTAGGCTAACATCGGCTCACCACGTCCAATCTCAAAGTTAACTAACCCTCACGACCGCTACAGCGTGTATTTACATCAAACTTGATTTGAATCGTCATAGTGAAGCTACTAGCGCCCTCTTATGCGACAGGCGCGAAATATGAATAGACAACATCTTTCAGATGTAGAAACACGCCTGCCAACTTTCGCTTATGTCGCACAACTCCTTGCTGGTGATGCGATTTTTTCTGTCAGTGTATGTCACACGTACATACGCATTTTTTTTTTCAGTTTTGTGTAACTTCATTCACTGCATTCAACGTGAGCACTGCTGATAGCACATAGAACATATAACGCTACTGTATCTTACACATTTTGTAACAAGTGAGGGGTGACACTTTCAACAGCTTGAATGAAGTATGACGCAATGTGCGCATGTCCGGCACAGGTGGTCTGGCGATCTTGGTGCCTGTGGGATTAGGTCATCCCTTCCAGTCCACCGTTACGGAAATTTGTCATCCAAAGACTCTCATATTTCGCAATGGGGTGGTACTCCGTCCAGCTGAAACATTGCATGGGACTAAATCTCCTGGAATTTGTGCCTTCAAAATTCTGAACCATATTCGAGCCGGAGACAAAGCGACAGTCAATGGCATGGTGTTCATCGACTCCCCTGCCGACAAGTCGGCTGACAAAATCCAAGATTAAGACAATTTAGATCGTCTTCTTCGATAAAAAAGGACTTCATGAATTTCTACCCGACGGAGGTGGGGAGGACGATGAACACCATTGCTTGCTACTTGGTCTCCAGATCGTATTTATAGCATCAGGGTTCACCTTCTTAATGATGCTATTATCCAACAACGCGTGACCATGGTGCTTCGAGTGATTCCCAAAGAAGGGTTTGCTAACAGTTTCCAGCAACTTAACAACCGATGTCAGAAATGTCTTGTAGATAATGGTGAGTACTTTGAAGGCCGGTGAAGATATTTTATTTGTAAACCTTGTTTCCTCTATTTTCTGAGACCATTCACCAAACTATTCAGACCTACGTTGTGTAGGACACATGCGTAGGCGGAAGAAATCGCGGGCAGCAACCTGGACTTTTTTTTTATAAAATAATGTTCGTGATGGAAGTGCAGTATGAAGTCTACAGTCCATGGTGCTCTAGCTTACTAGTGGGAGTTTTTAGGTTCAGATAAAATAGCGAGACCAAGAGCACGTTTCGCAAACTACATCCCTCCTAAGAATCGTCATGCAGATTTTCTCTGGTGTTTCGGCAGATTTTTGCAATTTCGTTTGTACGTTATGTAGCTGGAGTCAGCCCCAAAAATCACTGTTCATCAGGTCTTTCATGCGACGCTCAGTGTCGATGGGATAAGTCTGTTCGTTTCCTGTTACAAAATGATTTTGAAAGCGGAGTTTTACTTTCCCATTCGATAGAGCAGTCCCAAATTGGTCTATCGCGATATTCGTTTTATCGATATATATTAGGTTTGTGCATAAGTTCGCAAGGTTTTTGTTTTGCATGTTGGTATATCGATTGCTATGAGTTTGCTTATCGATTGTCATGTTTTATTTGTAGTTTATGTTGCTGTTTGAGTTTACATATTGTCATTTTTTTCATTTGGATATAGTGAGTGGAGCTGTGGACGGTAGAAAATGGAGTGCCAGGTGGAAAGTCGGAACATTCCCGACATATTCTACTGTTACAGTTCAATAGAGGCGTGGCAGCAGCTGAGGCAGCCAGAAACATTTGCGGAGTTTATGCGGATAATGCCATTGGACAGAAAACGGCAAGAAAATGGCTTTCTCGTTTTAAGGAGGATCGTTTTGACAGTAGTGACTCTCCCCCTTCAGCAAGACCTTGGGGCTTTGATGAAGATCGTTTAAACGCATTAATCCTCAATGATCCACGTCATTTTACTCGAGCACTGGCCAATTTGATGAAATGTGACCATTCCGCCATCAAGCGACACTTAGATGCAATGGGGAAGGTTCAAAAATCGGGTGTATGGGCACGGCGTACTGTAAGCCATAAACAAAAAACAGCGGGTGGTCATAGGTGCATATCGACTCAGTCGTCATCAATTGGCTCGTGAACAACACCGACGATTCCTATCCTGTGGCGTATCGTTACTGGTGACGACAAATGGTGTCTTTATGCTAAAATAAGGAGTAGAAAGGAATGGTTGAGCCCAAACAAAGCAGCAATTCCCCGTGGATCCACAAAAGACAATGTTATGCATCTGGGGGAACAGCGACGGTGTGGTGTACTACGAATTGCTTCCCCGAGTTTTACAAATCAGTGCTGACATGTTGTTAACAGCTGAGGCGTCTTGCAGAGGAAGTCGAAGAAAAACGATCAGGAAGACTGCTTGAAGTGATGCTACTTCACCATAACGCACGACCGCATTCTGCTAGACTGACGGAAAAGGCTATGCTGGAGTTGGTTTTTGAAGTCAGTGATTTTGTGCTCTTAGATTTCACCTTTTCCGCTCTCTATCGAACGGCCTCCAAGGAACTTCCTTTCCGAATAAAAATGTGCTCCTAACATGGCTCGACGAGTTCTTAGCCTCAAAACGACCTAATTTCTACAGTCGCGGAATCGAAAAGTTGGTACACTTTTGTAAAATGTGAAGGAGGATATACGGGGTGTATCAAAAAGAGTCATGTCCGATATAGCACATTTATATTTCTGATATTAATAAAAATACACAATGAATTTTGTTTTTTGATGAACGGGAAACCCAAAAAGCCTTTTTCATACCTTTTCATAGGCGTTCAATGCGGCCCCCGTGAGATGCAGGCATATCTCAATGCGGTATGCAAATTGTTCCAACACTGTAGCTTCCACAGCTGCTGTTATGCAATGTCTCAGTTCATTCATAGTTGTTGGTAACGGAGGCACATAAACAGTCTATAAAGCCCCACAAGAGATAATCACATACAGTCGGGTCCGGTGACCGTGGAGGCCACTAATGTAAAGTTGAATCATTTGGTCCAGTGCGACCATCCACCACTCAGTAATCCTTTGACTTAAAAATTTCCGCAGTTCCAGATACCAGTGTGGCATAAAAAACCTAAGCACGTAAAACTCGAGAGTTTGCTCTTTCCGCCGGCCGGTGTGGCCGTGCTGTTCTAGGCGCTTCAGTCTGGAACCGCGTGATCGCTACGGTCGCAGGTTCGAATCCTGCCTCGGGCATGGATGTGTGTGATGTCCTTAGGTTAGTTAGGTTTAATTAGTTCTAAGTTCTAGGCGACTGATGACCTCAGAAGTTGCATAGTGCTCAGAGCCATTTAAACCATTTTTTTTCTCTTTCCAACAGTACGCTGTTCACGCACATGTCTCAAATAACATAATAGTTACGATTTTTTAAAATCGGACGATTCCTTTTGATACTCCCTGTATTTTTGTTGATTTAAGTGTTACGTGAATGTGTTGCGTTTATTAAACTTACGGAAAACGCTAAGCACTTATACACCAACCTAATATGAACACAGTAAAACACGAAGTATAACCGGTACTCATGTAGTGACTGAATAGCACTGCTGCATGGCGATGGCAGTTAACGCAGGCCAACTCGATGTTGTTGTTGTGGCGTAACAAGCTTGCTACGCCACCTGGGAAGGGAGCCGAAAGAAAGGCACGCGTACACACACGCCGACTGGCGTCAATTCTGGAACAGGATAACTATTGAATGGTAGCAAGAAAAGTATGTAGCTGCTTTATACTTAACTTTTAATCTTGGTTTGTTTACAACGTTCTTCGTGAGACATTTTTACGATAACTCTCAAACTAGGTAAGGCTAATGGCGCCTTGCTAGGTCGTAGCCATGGACTTAGCAGAAGGCTATTCTAACTGACTCTCGGCAAATGAGAGGAAGGCTTCGTCCGTATTGTCGCTAGCAATGTCGTCCGTACAACTGGGGCGAGTGCTATATCGTATCTCGAGACCTGCCTTGTGGTGGCGCTCGGTCTGCGATCACACAGTGGCGACACGCGGGTCCGACATGTACTAAATGGACCGCGGCCGATATAAGCTACCACCTAGCAAATGTGGTGTCTGGCGGTGACACCACAGTTGTCGCTGCTGCAGTACTGCATATTCTTTGTGTTTTACTGTCCTTGTTAATACGTATCGATGAAACTAACATGACACTGTGATTTGAGACCCCTCTGCCGAATGGGGTCCTAAAACAACACTTTAAAGATAATTTTGTTTGTGACGGGGAACAATCCGACGCTTTCCGTCCACAGTGGGCGTCACATGAAAGACGCGATGAGCAGTATTTTTTTGTGCTGACTCCCGCTACACACACCAGAGCGAAATTGCAAATGTGTGCCGAAACACCAGAGAAATTGCGCCTGACGGCTGTTTAGGAGGGCCAGCATGTTATGTCCTGCCGCTATTAGAGAGAAGCACCTGCGTCCGGAATGAGGTTAGCGCACGTGAAGGCAATGCACTCCCGTACGCGGGTCATACCGCCACTGGAGCGTAACTAACGCCGCAGGAAAAAAACACAGAATGCTCCCGTTACAGGCGGCGTCAGCGACAGACCAGGCGACAAGGTCCATTGTCTTCCCAGAAGTTGCACACAAGAAGCCAGTCGGGCACTGCGCCGCCTTTCCTAGAAGCTGTCAGCCGAAAATGCGCGCAGGGATGTCTTAACGGGCCGGTAATCGAGGCACGCATGACCGCGGCCGATCTTAAAAGCGGATTTCTGGAACCACTCGCTCCGACGTCAGCGCCGAAGCGACAATGGCAGGCGTGCTGCGGCGTTCGTTGCGAGACACTGCGCCTCGTTGACGCCGCTTTAATTGTAGCTGAGGCTGCTAAGGGGCGCCGGCAAGTCAGAGCGGTTAACGGGAGACGGGATGGAAACCCAATAAAGCCCTCTTTAGCTTTTAATGCTGCGGGTGGAGAGAGAGAGAGAGAGAGAGAGAGATAATCTCCCATCATGTGTGTAAAAAGTATAAAAACTGTCGATAGGGTGATACGCACTGGAACATTCAATTCTGCTTTTGAGATTGTAAACCCACACACTGGTGTACACATTAGAACTTCACGGTCTGTTCTGGTGGTAGAGTAGATCTCTTGCTACATCTGCATGCATCGGAAGGCTTTTGATCTAAGTTGATAAACGCTTCCAGTGTCAATATACATACGTAGGTTGGCCACTCACAGTGTTTGTTTGACGACAAAGGCTAATTTCACTTTCGTCATTCATTTCTAAATCATCTTTAGGTAGTTCTTCTTTATCAAAACTTCTTGATTGTTTCAGTGTTTTGTTTGTTTAACGACAAAATATTTTGAAAATGCTGCCTTGTGCAGAACACTAGGTTTTATTTTATTTTATTTTTCTCTAGCGACACACATTTCGTTGATGTCACGGTAGGGCAACCAGACGACAAGTATTTCACGGGATCGTCCCTTATTTAGCTTAATTGAAATAATTATAAAAAATCCGCCTCGATTGCACAAACTACCTGGTGTTTACCTAGGTTTCAGCGTGGGTAACCACGCCTTCTTCAGAACAAATATAAAACAGTTGGCCTAAATAGGCATAGTCAAAGGCAAGACCCCATAATTTTTTTTACAAATGCGCGGTACATATGTACCAAGTCAACACTGCGCATGCGCGCGGCCAGGAAACGCTCTTGGTAGTTTGTGCAATCGAGGCGGATTTTTTATAATTATTTCGATACTTAACGATTGCTGACGCGCTGCAATGCTGAAAGTTCTTACTTATTAGCTTAATTGTCCCGTCAAAATACACCCTGTGCATTGTCTCGTTTTCTATTAACAATCCCATATATTTTGAAACAGCTTGCTTTTAAGTAACATGTAGCATAACCAAATGAACAAATATGAGCATACCCAAAGACTAAAGAAAATATACCTTTATAGGTAAGCAGTGTATCTTCTAGAACAGAACATTTGTTCCAGAAAATACACTGACGCGCTACTCATTGTTTGACTGAACCAAACTGATCGAAGTCTATCATTTTCAACTTCCTTGCATCTCAAAATACCTGCTGCAAGAATTTGCAACTCCTTACTTGATTTTTGCTAGCTCTACCTGGCACTAATGCTGCTACACAAAGTGTGTCCTCTATTACAAATGCTTTATGGACTGATGAAAAGAGTACTTTATAGACATAGTCTACTGTATAGATACAGTATTACAGTATTAACGGAAGGTTCCACAAAATTCATTTTAACTTCTAATTTGGATCCCATATTTTGAGTTCGGAAGTCTGGTCGCCCTGTGTTTACCATCGCCTTCAGATCAACTCCGTAGCCAAACTGCAAGCGTCGCTGCCTACGGTGTGGAGGGACCTGAGATAGATTTCTCGTACCTGTTTGAGTTTTTTGGAGCCTAGATGGTGTGGAACGGGGTCCACTCAGTCTCGTGAGGTCAAATGAGGAGCTGCTTGACTAAGAAGCAGCGGTAACTTCTGAATTCATCTACTAGCAATAACGGCTCACAGAGTGGCGACATGCCGATGATAGGTCTGAAAACCATAAGTCGCTCGCTCCTCATACTACCTTGTAGGCAGTGGTCAGTCAACAGGAACATTCGTAATCATTTAGTGGTGCTACAGCAACATTAGTGCATTTCTCTTTATTTTACTGTACAACGATAAGTATATGGTAGACGCGAATATAGATAACTTGAAATTGAGATATATACTTCTGCTGAAAATTTTGCAGTACAATGACAACCCCAAAATATCTACTTTCTCATCTAACATAATATATAAAACTAGCGGAGTACCCGGCTATTCTCATGTATTTATTTATTCCAACCTTCTTTTAGTCCATCGCTTGTCCCCCTATCTCTTTCCGTCTCATCCTCCACCTATCTTTGCCCATTTTCCTCCTCCTCCTCCTCCTCCTCCTCTCTCTCTCTCTCTCTCTCTCTCTCTCTCTTTCTTTCTTTCTCAGCCATGGCCATCCACACACATATCCCCTGACATCCCCCAAAACATACATTTTTCATATTAGGTGCATTGTGCTTCCACCTACTGCCAGGTATTCCACATCAGCGACCTCAGTAGTCACTAGACATCGTGAGAGAGCAGAATGTGGGGCATTCCGCGGAACTCACTGACTTTGAACGTGGTCAGGTGATTGCGTATCGCTTGTGTCATACGTCTGTGCGCGAGATTTCCACCCTCCTAAATATTCCTAGGTCCACTGTTTCCGATGCGATAGCGAAGTGTGCCGGCCGCGGTGGTCTAGCGGTTCTAGGCGCGCAGTCCGGAACCGCGCGACTGCTACGGTTGCAGGTTCGAATCCTGCCTCGGGCATGGATGTGTGTGATGTCCTTAGGTTAGTTAGGTTTAAGTAGTTCTAAGTTCTAGGGAACTGATGACCGCAGATGTTAAGTCCCATAGTGCTCAGAGCCATTTTTGATAACGAAGTGGAAATGTGAAGGGACACGTACAACACAAAAGCGTACAGGCCGACCTCGTCTGTTGACTAACAGAGACGACGATACTTGAAGAGAGTCGTAATGTGTAATAGATAGACATCTATCCAGACCATGTCACAGGAATTCCAAAATGCATCAGGATCCACTGCAAGTACTATGACGGTTAGGCGGGAGGTGAGAAAACTTGGATTTCATGGCCGAGCGGCTGCACATAAGCAACAAATCACGCTGGTAAATGCGAAACGACGCCTCGCTTGGTGTAAGGAGCGTAAACATTGGATGATTGAACTGTGGAAAAACGTTGTGTGGAGTGACGAATCACGGTAGACAATGTGGCGATCCGATGGCAGAATGCACTACTTGACCCCGGATGGTTTACACTGTAGTTTCTCGCTGTCTGCGCAGAACATCCGTTGTATTGCAGAATGGCATCAGCCCTAGTCTGAAAATGGTTTTACGAAGTAACGTAGAAGTACAGCACTTTATTTTCTTTAAAAAATTAAAGACTTGTTTGCTATTTCTACGAAATAATAAAAGAGGAAGGAAATTACGGAAACAGTAATAAATTGTGTCTACGTAATGTGCCTATGACTGCTTGTAGCCATTGAAAATGGACAAATTAACACAAAAACAGTTGTTCAACCTTAGTTCTCACCCTCTAGCACTGACGATTTGTAATGCCCAAACTGTGGTATGATCCCTGATTACAACTTCAGTTTTGAGCAGATCTTCAGAAAACTGGAATAAGTAGGAAAATTTTGGTGGACAGGTTAACAAGGAGAGGCCACGACCATAAGGTCACACCTTCAGTAGGCGATTGAAACAACAAATATGGAAGTAGTAAGGTGCACTACTCTGGCGATTCCGAGAAAATCGCAAGAGAAATTTTACGCGTCTGTAATGTAGCGAATGTTCCTGTTCGTAGGTGCTGGATGTTAGAATTCATGTAGGCGAAGTGGTTGCCGGCACAGTAGCTCAGCGTGTTCGGTTAGAGGGCTGGCTTCTCCCTGTAATAAAACAGAATGAAGGGATCAACCATGAACTTGAACGGTTGTCATGTGGAGCCCGCCCACTACCAAATTCAACGAAAAAAAAAAAGAAAAAAAAAGTGTTTAGCGGTCGAGCTTCGCAAGACGAACGTGAATGAGACGACGGTTAGACTCTCGCTGAAATTTAATTTTAATCTTTATTTTTTTCATTACTGGTCATGAAATTAGAGAGGTGATATAATTTAAAAAAGCACGTGTATTTGCATAAAGTTTTAGTGAATTTAATGTTATTTGACTACTCACTATTTTTAATTAAAATTAATTATTAGAACTAACATGTTTATAGCAATCGACATTAAATGAAGAAACGCTTAGTTTCCCTGAAAATGTATGCCTGTCGCGATTTACGAAATCCCTTTTACATGGGCCGACCGGGGTGGCCGAGCGGTTCTAGGCGCTACAGTCTGGAACCACGCGACCGCTACGGTTGCAGGTTCGACTCCTGCCTCGGGCATATATGTGTGTGATGTCCTTAGGTTAGTTAGGTTTAAGTAGTTCTAAGTTCTAGGGCACTGATGACCTTAGAAGTTAAGTCCCATAAGTGCTCAGAGCCATTTGAACCTTTTACATGTAATCTGGTAAGGGACCCGGAATTACTTTGCACCTCAACGCATCGAGCTGCAGACAAAGCAGCAGGCCACATTAGGCAGTTAATCTGCCTAGCAGTGAGACGTTACTGACGTAGCAAGAACGAATTGTGTAGGTGCAAAGTTTTTGAATATCACGGAATTGACACTTGCACTACCAAAATGAAGGTTTAAGCGGGAGTCGAACGTTGTCTCATACATGTTCTCTTACGAAGCTCGAATGCTGACCACTTTTTCTTTATTTTGTTCGGTGTTGTTCGTTGCGTTTGTTCTGGGCGGACGTCACATGACATCCGTTCGATTTGATCTTTGATTCCTTTGCTCAGTTTTTTTTTTTATTATTATTACAGAGGGCCACCGCCTCTCTGACCGAACACGCCGAGCCACTGTGCCGGCTTACATCAGTCACATAATAGGCACGTAAGACTTCTCTTAAAATTTTCTCGGAATTGCCAGAGTAGTGCACCTTACTGCGTGCACATTTTTTTTGTTTTAATGGACTACTGAAGATGTACAAAGTTTGTAGTAAATCCGTGATCCCAACGTCGTGGCCTCCCCTTGTAAGTTTTCTTTTATTGTCTGTTTAATATTCTTGGTTCTATGTATTTTGAAACTGAGAGAGTCAAAAATTTCCAACGTTTGTTCGATTTCTGCGTTTATTACAGGAAATAATAAGAATAAAAAACCGAAAGTGGGTTATTTCAGAAGCCGGATACTTTAAGCGCTTTTGACAGTCATGTTAAAGTGTCGAGGGGGGAAAAAAACGATATAATCAAAAGCCGGTTGTTTCGGTGATAATCGCCATTCCTACGTCCTTCCCCGCGGTCTCACCGCCGGCTTGATAGAGCTATCAGAAGCAGTGCGCGGCTGTGTGCAACGCCCGGACTCGGACGGCGGGCGGCGCTGACGGCGCATAGGCCAGGCTTACATAGGGCGAGCGCCGCTGCCGTCGCGACGTCGAGGTGGCCGGCTTTACGCACTCCGATAACAAAGGGCTGTAAAGCTGGCTGTTTAAAACGTCCTACACGTTTTATTGGTCGCGCCGGCTATAACTCGTCCAGTTACGGCGCATATGCGCGACGCGAATCTCGACGGTTTTACGTCTCCCAAGAGTACAAGTCTCTGCCGTTCTAAGAGCAGGCTCAGCTCGCGCGGCAACTAAGGGATCGCGGCTTTAGTGCTAAAAATACTAGCAACTTACGCAGATGCTCCGGTCTTCTACTTTCGATGACGACCACACCCACCTGACGTTTGTATGGTCGCGTTACGATCGAGCAGCCAGTTCCAAACACAGCTGGACTACGTACGCAGAACCTCACGCGAATTACCTGCTCATGTTTTCTCTGTTGTCATTGCTAACGTTTGTCTCGTAAGAACATATGAGCGAATCAGCATGTAACATAGCGACATCGATATTCCAAAAGAAGTTTCCAATTAATTGATGCAATACTGCAAAGACTTCACCAATATTCGTCCCTAAAATACATTAGATGCATGTAGATCGTATGCTCATCAGAGTCAGTAATGTAGCTATACAGGTTGGTCCATTGATAGTGACCGGGCCAAATATCTCACGAAATAAGCAGCGAACGAATAAACTACAAAGAACGAAACTTGTCTGGCTTGAAGGGGGAAACCAGATGGCGCTATGTTTGGGCCGCTAGATGGTGCTGCCATAAGTCAAACGGATATCAGTTGCGTTTTTTTTTTTTTTTTAAATAGGAACCTCCATTTTTTACTACATATTCGTCTAGTACGGAAAGAAATATGAATGTTTTAGTTGGACCACTTTTTTCGCTTTGTGATAGATAGCACTGTAATAGTCACAAACGTATAAGTACGTGGTATCACGTAACTTTCCGCCAGTGCGGACGTTATTTGCTTCGTCATACATTACCCGTGTTAAAATAGACCGTTTACCAATTGCAGAAAAGGTCTATATCGTGTTGATGTATGCTATTGTGATCAAAATTACCTACGGGCGTGTGCTATGTATGCTGCTCGGTATCCTGGACGACATCATCCTAGTGTCCGGACCGTTCGCCGGAGAGTTACGTTATTTAGGGAAACAGGAAGTGTTCAGCCACATGTGAAACGTCAACCACGACCTGCAACAAATGATGATGCCCAAGTAGGTGTTTTAGCTGCTGTCGCGGCTAATCCGCACATCAGTAGCAGACAAACTGCGCAAGAATCGGAACTCTCAAAAACGTCGGTGTAGAGAATGCTACATCAACATCGATTGCACCCATACCATGTTTCTATGCACCAGGAATTGCATGGTGACGACTTTGAACGTCGTGTACAGTTCTGCCACTGGGCACAAGAGAAATTACAGGACGATGACAGATCTTCTACGCGCGTTCTATTTAGCGACGAAGCGTCATTCACCAACAGCGGTAACGTAAACCGGCATAATATGCACTATTGGGCAACGGAAAACCACGATGGCTGCGACAAGTGGAACATCAGCGAACTTGGCGCGGGTTAATGTATGGTGCGGCATTATCGGAGGTAAACCGGCATAATATGCACTATTGGGCAACGGAAAACCACGATGGCTGCGACAAGTGAAACATCAGCGAACTTGGCGCGGGTTAATGTATGGTGCGGCATTATCGGAGGAAGGATAATTCGCCCCCATTTTATCGATAGCAATCTAAATGGTGCAATGTATGCTGATTTCCTACGTAATGTTCTACTGATGTTACTACAAGATGTTTCAGTGCATCACAGAATGGCGAAGTACTTCCAACATGGTGGATGTCCAGCACATAGCTCGCGTGCGGTTGAAGCGGAATTGAATAGCATATTTCATGACAGGCGGATTGGTCGTCGAAGCACCATACCATGGCCCGCACGTTCACCGGATCTGACGTCCCCGGATTTCTTTCTTTGGGGGAAAAAAATGGTTCAAATGGCTCTGAGCACTATGGGACTCAACATCTGAGGTCATAAGTCCCCTAGAACTTAGAACTACTTAAACCTAACTAACCTAAGGACATCACACACACCCATGCCCGAGGCAGGATTCGAACCTGCGACCGTAGCAGTCCCGCGGTTCCGGACTGCAGCGCCAGAACCGCACGGCCACCGCGGCCGGCCTTTGGGGAAAGTTGAAGGATATTTTCTATCGTGATCCACCGACAACGCCTGACAACATGCGTCACCGCATTGTCAATGCATGTGCGAACAATACGGAAGGCGAACTACTCGCTATTGAGAGGAATGTCGTTACACGTATTGCCAAATGCATTGAGGTTGACGGACATCATTTTGAGCATTTATTGTATTAATATGGTATTTACAGGTAATCACGCTGTAACAGCATGCGTTCTCAGAAATGATAAGTTCACAAAGGTACAAGTATCACATTGGAACAACCGGAATAAAATGTTCAAACGTACCTACGCTCTGTATTTTAATTTAAAAAACCTACCTGTTACCAACTGTTCGTCTAAAATTGTGTGCCATATGTTTGTGACTATTACAGCGCCATCTATCACAAAGCGAAAAAAGTGGTCCAACTAAAACATTCATATTTCTTTACGTACTACACGAATATGTAATAAAAAATTGGGGTTCCTATTTTTAAAAAAACGCAGTTGATATCCGTTTGACCTATGGCAGCGCCATCTAGCGCCCCAACCATAGCGCTATCTGGTTTCCCCCTTCAAGCTAGACAAATTTCGTTCTTTGTAGATTTTTTGTTTGACGTTTATTTCGTGAGATATTTGGCCCGGTCGCGATCAATGGACCACCCTGTATAGTCACCACAGGTATCCCTTTCATCGATCACTAAGTGCAACAAATAAGTAATTTCACGTCACCTCTTGAGCGGTAGATAAAGAAGTTGTCTTTTGTACAGGCATGTATTGGTGCTGACGTATCATCATCAGTGGGTTATTTTATTTATTTCCATGTTGGGTTTCAACTCTCATCTTACCTGGGCTTGGCTTGACGAATCAGATTAGGTCTTTCTCTGTGCAGTACGCCAGTTTCACTTTAATGTTAAGCAAATGCAGACACACAATAGTGTGAAACACTTTCTGTTTAGTCTCGTTTCACATACTTTATTATAACAGTACGACCTACAGTTCGAGTTATAAGCCCATTTTTCAGTACAAAACTAATGCCATATATGTGAACCAAGCAAAGATAAACATGAAACTTCCTAGCAGATTAAAACTGTGTGCACCGGCCGAGACTCGAACTCGGGACCTTTGCCTTTCGCGGGCAAGTGCTCTACCATCTGAGCTACCGAAGCACGTCTCACGCCCGGTCCTCACAGCTTTACTTCTGCCAGTATCTCGTCTCCTACCTTCCAAACTTTACAGAAGCTCTCCTGCGAAGATAAACATGTCAGCATCATAATCTTTCGATTCTTCACTCAAACTATAAAAGTTCTTACTTTTGACACAGTCAAATATGGATTTACAAAATTCATTAGGACAGCGATTATAATACTTATGACTAAACATACATTGGAGTAGAGCTATGGACAGGAAAGGGAATTTATTTTATTATTTTGGTGTAGTTTGCGTTTCCTAAGTACAACTTCAATTAGGACAAGCATCATTTTAAAGGCAAAGGGTTTCTCTGTGATGTTCTAAGTCCCATGGATATTAGGTAGAGGTTCTTCAGTTCAACGGTAAGCAACCAGGCATCATGAAAACTGGGACTTATAAATTCATCTGCCAAGAATGTTGTCCTTGCTACAGTGGACAGGCTGGGGGGCCAATCTGTGCTAGGCTCAAGGAACATCATAGAAGCTGGAGATTAATGAAGCCAGATTCATCCTCTGCCGAACATTGCTTGAACGTAAACCACAAATACATATCAGACGTAGACGTCGCACACAGAGAGGGAGAGGGTGTAAATCTCATTCGTTTAGAAGCGTTAGAAATTAAGGGACAGATTAGTATATCCCCACTTTTATTACTGAATGAGCTAACTCAGTTCAATTATTCACCCCTTTTGGACAATGTTACAACCTCTACATGGGAGAAGACCCTTAGTGTTTTCATAGATAACTAGATAATGACAAAAAACTCCCAATGCTGTGTTTAGCTCTAGTCCAATGTATGTTTAGTCATAATAACTGTAAACGCTGTCCTAATAATCTTTGTAAATCCATATGTAGCTGTGTCAAAATTGTCAGTAGAGAAACTTTTACAATGTAAGTCAAGAATCAATAGATTAAGAAATTGACATATTTATCTTTACATGGTTCTCATCTTTGGGATTAGTGGTGTGCAAGAAAATGGGTTTATAACCCGAAACCTAGGACTCACAGTAACGAGTTTTCAACTGTTTCTACCCTATGGGAGAAAAAAAATGAGCACTGCCACCATTAGAAAGGTTGGATTAAGGGACCAGTAGTTACTTTTCCAAAGGAATCACCGTGGTATTCGCCTAAAGGTTTTTGGCAAACCAAATGGGACTTAAATCTCTGTTACAGAACGCTATTTAAACTACCTCTCGATAAGTTCAAAATGGCTCTGAGCACTATGCGACATAACTTCTGAGGTCATCAGTCGCCTAGAACTTAGAACTAATTAAACCTAACTAACCTAAGGACATCACACACATCCATGCCCGAGGCAGGATTCGAACCTGCGACCGTAGCCTCTCGATAAGTGCCCAATGCGTATTTACTGCGCCAGTTCGCTACAATTTCGCGTAAACTAGGCAGAATTTCCTAAGCAGACAACTATATTCTTGTAAAAGTTGCCGTTTTGTTCTGATTTTGATCCTAGCCTGCTCTCCTTATCACCACCAACCCGACCTTCAATTCACTCCCCTCCCTAATTCCTCTTTCCATCACTTTGGCTCCTATCGATCCCGTACGTGCTGGTGAAGATTTCCTCCCGTTCTCAAAGAAATCTTCACCAGCGATGTGCAGAAAGTATAGTTGCATTGAAAGCCCCCATTCACACCCCCTACCACTTTACGATTTCACCTTCATATAATCATCCTGATTCATATTTGGAGTGATGATACTTAGGACTATCTTCACTATATTTGCTAACGTGAAAGCTACTAGCTAAGGAAGTTCCACCCGCCATGTAAAATTGTTACTGCATTCAAAATCTTTGTGGTCGTTCACCGTGGCTCATTGTTGTTCATTCAAACGTATTTACATTTTATGCATCCGCAAGAAATATGATGCTTACACGTGCATCTCACAGAAGTAACGCTAAAATTTTGACAATTTTCATTTACAATTTGGAAAGTATTCTTATCTCCAGGGAACAGCAGTAACTGAAAAACACTGTCACGTACCGTATGAAATTTTATAGAAACATGAATATAATGTAGGAAAATACTTGCAACTTACACAGATTTTCATAAGTTTAGGAAGAAAACAAAAACGTAAAGAGGAAGGAGACAGGAGCAGAGGGTTTCTTCCCAAAGGAGTCCTGTGCTCAACGCACATAGCCCCTCCCACCAAGTGCCCGCATATTTTCTTAAACTTCCGTCTTCTGTGTGGACGCTTTCGCGTAATATGTGGCCTTGGAGTTCCATTCTAAATTCCTGTTCCGTGAACGGTAAGAAGACCAAACACTAACCTCGCTACGTGCCTCGACTCTAAACTGTCGAAGCCTGTCCTCGCTAAATGTAATAGCGCGTCACTAGCGTGAAAGGCCCCGTCATGAACTTACGTAATCTTCGCCAAAATATGTATGTCAGTATTTACATTCCTCTGTGATCTTTCTTTTTGAGTTTCAACAGACTGCTGCTGAAATGAGAACTTTATCTATTAGTAGTTATTAGCGTAGACTTGGCCTTCATTTTGTTTATTTCTGCTGTTACAGCACTGGGTTCGAGTTGGGAGAAGTGTAGTTAAAAATCGATATTTTATATTCATGATTTCTCTACCCAACTTCGTATACCAAATTTCTATTATATTAATTTCTACATTTAACTGTCAAAACTTTGAAAGTAGTCTTACGCCAACAGTTCGCTCAGTTTTATACCATACATAAGTAACTTACACTGATTATCTAAAACATTGTGACTATTGTGAGATTCGATTCTGCGTGCCATGGACTCGTCAAGTCCATGATAGGTTTCAGGAGAGTGGCGCCAGATGCCTACGCCCAAGTCACGCAAGTTTCGTAAATTAGGGGTCAGTCGTTTGTGGGTGCTGCATTGGCGCCCTTTAGCGTATCAGATGTACTCCATCTCAGACACGATCATGAATCCACTATCACGTTCGTCAAACAAGTGTGGTACGATTCTGGCCTTGTGACACGAAAAGGAATTAAGATAGAAGTTGCCATCACCGTTAGGGTAAACATCAAACATGAAGGGATGTGAATGGTCTGCAAAAATGTTTACATAGTCCACAGCTGTCACTGTGGCTTCGAAGATCCGCAGAAGCCCATCTGAGTGTACGCCGTAGCATAATACTGCACCCATCGATTTGCGTCCATTGCACACTGTTTCGAGCAGCCGTTCTCCTTGCTGACGGCGTATCTGGACCCGACCATCGACCTGGTGTATCTAGAAACGTGATTATCCGACGAGGCGACAGGTTTCCATTGACCCACGGTCTAATCTCGATAGTCACATGCCCGCTGCAATCGTACTGGACGATGCTGTTGGGTCAACGCGGGAACATCTAAGGGTTACCGTGGCGGACTTCCTTTTGCTCTGCGTAGTGCAGCAACTCGACTTGGCATGGACTCAACAAGTCGTTGGAAATGCCCTGTAGGAATATTGAGCCATGTTGCCTCAATAGATGCCCATAATTGCGAAAGTGTTTCCAGTGTAGGATTTTGTGCACGACCTAATACCCCGATTATGTCCCATAAATGTTCTATGGGATTGATATCGGGCGATCTGATTGGCCAAACCCTTCGCTCTCGCTGTCCACAGTCTTCAAAGCAATAGCGAACATTTTCATCCATAAAAGTCCCATCGTCGTTCGGGAATATGTAGCCCGTGACTGGCTGCAGATAGTCTTCCAAGTAGCCGAACATAACAATTTCTAGTCAGTGATAGGTTCAGTTGGACTAGAGGACTCAGTCCGTTCCATGTAAGCACACCCTACACCATTATGGAGCCACTACCAGCTTGCTCAGTGCCCTGTTGACAACTTGGGTCCATGGCTTCGTGGGGTCTGTGCCACAGTCGAACTCACCTTCAACTCTTACCATCTATAATTGGGACTCATCTGATCAGACTACGATTTTCAAGTCGTCTAGGGTCCAGCTGATACGGTCGCGTTCCCAAGAGAGGTGCTGCACGCGATTTCGTGCTGTTAGCAAAGGCAATCGCGTCGTTCGTCTCCTGCAATAGCCCATTAACACCAAAAAATGTTCAAATGTGTGTGAAATCTTATGGGACATAACTGCTAAGGTCATCAGTCCCTAAGCTTACACACTACTTAACCTAAATTATCCTAAGGACAAACACACACACCCATGCCCGAGGGAGGACTCGAACCTCCGCCGGGATCAGCCGCACAGCCCCTTAGACGGCTCGGCTAATCCCGCGCGGCATTAACACCAAATTTCGTCGCACTATCCTAACAGATACGTTCGTCGTACGTCCCACGTTGATTTCTGCGGTTACTTTACGCTGTGTTTCTTGTCTGTTAGCACTGACAACTACGCAACCGCCGCTGCTGTCGGTCGTTAAGTGAAGGCCGTCGGCTACTGCCTTGTCTGTGGTAAGAGAGATTGCCTGAAATTTGGGTTGCTCGGCACACTCTTGACACTGTAGATCTCGGAGTATTGAATTCCTTAATGATTTCCGATACTGAATGTCCCAAGCGTTTAGATACAATAACTATTCCGCGTTGAAAGTCTCTTAATTCCCGTCATCGGGCCATAATTGCGTCGGCAACGGGTTCAGAGGAATAGAGTTGAGTCCAAATGACAGCTCCACCAACGCACCCCCCCCCCCTTTTTATATCTTGTGTACGCGATACTACTGCCATCTTTGTATGTGCATATCGCTACCCAATGGCTGTTTTTACCTCAGTAGATGTGCATCGAACTTTCTGATGTGGAACCTTTGTGTTTGCACCAGCAGTGTACTCTGCCGTCAGATCTGCCACGGATCGCCGCCTATCCTGTTTTACAGAGGGGCAGGTCTCGGACATCCACGAGGTCCAGTACCCTGTCGCCTATTCGTGGTTTCGCCATTTTCGAACACCTTCTAAAGACCGTCAAAACAGTGGCGTTCGAACAGCAGACCAGACCAGCTTCGCCGTTTCCGAACACCTCGTATCCAGACGCCGGACCATGGCCCATACCAGGCTGACCCATGGTTTTCTTTTGCGTGATGAGCCACCGCCACTTTGTGCTTGTGGAGCCTTCCAGTCAGTAGCCCACATTTTGGTTGAATGCCCCCTTCTTTTGGCTCTGCGTGCTAAGTACAGACTCCCCCGCACTTTACCTTTGATTTTGGCTGACGATTCCCGGATGGTCGACCTGGTTCTCGGTTTCCTCCGGGAAAGTGGTTTTTATTCTCAGTTTTAAAGTTTTTACTCTCACTGTGGTGTTGGGGCAGGGCGGTGAGCGTTGGGGTATCTCCCACTGTAAGCTGTGTTTGGAGATTCCCGACGGCCCTCCCTGGCCGCGATCCTCTTTTCTTCCCCCTTTTACTCTGTTTTTATCACTTTTTAGGATTGGTTAGTCTCCTTTTCCCATATGCACTTCTACATTCTAGCGGTTGCACGCTTTTAAGTCGCAGCTGGTCTTGCCTCTACTGCTTCAGAGGTGGGATATTTCCTGCCTCTAGCATAGCGTTGGGGTCGCTCTCTTGCTGACTTACCTCATTTTGTTTTTACCATTGACGACATGACTGCACTTTTACGTTTTTTAGCCTTTTCTCTTTTATCGTTCTGACTTCTCTGAGATGTCTCACTATCTGAATGGACCACATCTGGAACAATGGACTGATGACCTTGCTGTTTGGTCTCTTTAACCCCAATCAATCAACCAACCAACCAACCAACCGGACCATGGCAGCCTGCCCTTTTCCGAAGTCGCGTATGTCACTGGGTTCCCCGTTTGCGGCCATTATCGTCGCTAGAATGATTTCCCATTCGTCTCTGCTTGGTTTATATGCTTTTCTTATCGCATCACGTGTCCGTGTTCAGAGCGCCACCAGGCGACATTCCATCTCGTGATGGGCAGAGGTCACATTTTTTTGACTCATCAGTGTAAGCTAGAATGAAACGATTTCTCTGACAAGTCACTTGAAACTGATTAATCACTATCCAACATTTTATGTCTGCTCGTAGCTATTTAATACAGGGGAAAATATTCGCTAGCGTGGGGTGTACGGAGGTTTTGCTTTGTGTACCCCGCGCTAAACATCGCCCTTTCATTAGGATTTTACGACGCATTCGTGATCAGAAGACATGGGGCTTCAGAGTCAACACAGCACAACATTGTAGACTTTAACTGTTACAGACGTTAGCTGTTTCCGCGCTCAGTTTCGTACACCGCTGAGCTTTCAGGAGGAAGAGCACGAAAACTGTCACACCCTGCCGAAAACTGGAGTAAACAAAAAGTTGATCTGCAGACAATACAGGACCTCCTACTGTGCTTCGCTTGAGGTTTCCGACCCTGCATCACACGCGCATAATTGTGTTTATGATTACATATAAGGTACAGTCAAATGCAAGAGAGACAGATGGAAAAAAGTAAATAAACTGTTTATTATTTCAAAGCAATCACCAAAACTGTTCATTCACTTATCGCACTGTGAGAAAAGACGGTCAACGCCTGCATGGAAAAAATGTTTGTACTTGCCTGCTGAAACATGATTGTGCCCAACGCGTGCATCTCTTCGTTCGAAAAAAAATCGACGGCCACGAATGTATTTCTTCCTTCAGGGACCTAAAAATTTAGAAATCGTGGTGAGACAGTTCGGAACTGTATGGAGGACGTGTAAGGGCTTCCCAGCAAAACTTCTGGATCGTTCTCGAAACAACCGTGCTACCATGTGCGTCGGCTATTTATCATAAAAGTATTAACAGCTGAGCCGATTACTTCTGAAATAAAAGGCGGTGGTTTACTTACTTTTCTCCATTTGACTCGTTTTTATTTGACTGCGTGTATTATCGGTCCGAGGGGAGGAAAGAAAGCATGGAAGAAGCGGAGAAATAATGCTTACATTTTAACGTTCCGTTTATGTCATTAGAGGTTGGTGAAATTTGTAGAAGACGAGACAGGAATTAGTTAGTTAAAGAAGCATCCCTGCATTCGTGGAAGAGACTAAGGAAATCGGTCCTCTCGAATTAGACGTTAGTGCCTTAGCCAGAATCCGTGATTGTCCTTTCACGTGACGACCCCTGAACTTTAGACGATACATGTATAGTTTAGTCACTTATCGAACTTCTCTTCCTGAACCTTCCTGACAGATCAAATCTGTGTCCAGGATCGGCACGACCCGTCCTCCACCTTGTACGGATGTCCATACTTGGAGTCCAAGGCACATCTTTATTTTTCTTTACCGGAATTGGTGGTAATTGTTCCTACAGCATCGTGAGACTTCTGGAACCCGTATTTAAATGCACAGCTAGAGTCACAGTATAAAAATTTGCCATGACTTTCTTTTCTACTCACCCGCGATTAAAAAACTTTACTCAATGGTAGACATGAGGACATCTAAGAATGAAAAGTACAATTTGTTTTGTAAGGAACCGACGACAGATCCGGTCGTAATATCACCTACTTCAGACAGGTTCATTGGGACTCTTCCCTTCTTTACAATGTATTGTCCAACGTTTTTCTGCATGTTCTTTTCTACAAAAGTGCATTCGTTTCTTCCGTCCTTGTGCATAAACCATCTGTTAGTGCAGTAGTTGATGGGATGCTGAAATAGGACTCAGCCTTCACGATGTCCTGTGCATCGTATCCGTACATTACAGTAACCTACTAACAGTGATTTCCATGTAGTTCCCGCAGCCGAAGGATACAGCTGCATTGTTTGCGGAGGTTCTCCGTCGAGCCTCTAGCTAGCCTCTCTCAATGGCATATCCTTGCACATATTTGCCTTATGCAGATTTCGCCCTCACTCCGTCTTCAAGCGTATAATAGTAATTTGCCGACAATGTCTAGCCTAAGAGAACAAATCTGAATTACTCAAACGAAAGTTTGTGAAGGAAAAAAGAAAAGAACGCGACAGGTACTCAGGAGAAGTACAAGAGCACTATTTAACTGTTCTCTAGTTCTTGTGTGAACGTTTATTCATTTGTTCATGAGTAGATACGGCTACGTTATCCTGCGACGAGCACTGCTAACGATACATTAAACAGTGTCGAGGTCTTTCATGAACTGTTTCCAGTTCAACGAATGTTTTATGCGATTACTGTTGTGCAGAATGATATTAGTCTTCACAGTAACGAAAATGGTCAGTGGTACTTTTACCTGACAAATAATTGGCAACTAATTTTCTGTTATGTCATTATGAAACTCTTTGTACCTAGTAGCTAGGAAAACATGGATGGATATCACACGTAACCTTATTAAGGGCAACCCTCTGACATTTGCATAGAGTACGAAGCTGCAGAAATGATATTTACTAAGAATATTGCACTGTTACAACAAGAATTTAACTATCAACAAGCTGACGGAATTTGAAAAAATAACGATCTTCATAATTCCCGAGTGGATAGAACACCACCACTCTATTCGACGAGTCGTTCTGAATGCCAGTGGAGAGCACAAAACACCCCCCTCCCTCCCCCCACCCTCTTCACCGACTCGTTCGACCCCTTTCCTTTGTTTCACGTTAGCCTATCGCACATCACGCAGCTGTTTTATTTTCAATTTTCAATAGTGGTGTGTGTGTGTGTGTGTGTGTGTGTGTGTGTGTGTGTGTATGTGTGTGTGTGTGTGTGAGTTCACAGACGTGAGCTAAATGTCCTGTTTATCAAAAAACTACATTCGACAAATGACTAGAGGTCTGTACGGATAAAGCTGATGCTATCCTCACTTGCAACAAATCCACAAGTGGATTACGTGCCACCTAAGGTCCTTGATCTGGATTTGCATTTGGAAGTATCAGAATATTGTAAACCATTTTCGCTTGCTCACTGTGACGAAGCTCCAACGGCAGGCTTGCACTTGCTTTAATTTTTTTCGTCTACTGAAATGAGATTCCGAAATTTATTATTTGCTGATTACGAAACAAGAGACAGTTCATGACTGCGTTTTAATACAGCATAGTCTGTCATATTATTGATACGTTTATTAAGCTACAAGAAGACTGAACACCTGTTAGATGATCATTTTGACTTTAGGAAAGCTAAAGGCACTGGAGAGGATGTTCTGACATAGTGTTGTTAACGGTAAGAAGACGTAAGAGAAATCAAGACTCGTTCATAGGATTTGTCGACTTAGGAAAATTGTTAGGCAGTGTAAAATGGTGCAAGGCTTTCGAAATTCTCAGAAAAATGGGAGTAAGCTACAGGGAAAGACGGGTAATATACAATATGTACAAGTACCAAGAAGGAAAAACAAGAATGGCAGACCAAGAACGAAATTCTCGAAATAGAATGGGTATAAGACAGAAATCTAATCTTTCGTCCGCTACTGTTAAACCAATACAGCCAGAAAGCAATGACGGAAATAAAAGAGAGATTCAGGAGTGGGTTTAAAATTCAGCGTGAAAGGAAATCAATGAAAAGATTCACTGATGACATTGCTGTATTCATGAAAGTGAGGAACTATTACAGGACCTTTTAATGGAATGAACAGTCTAATGAGCGCACACTTTAGATTGATAATAAAACAAAGAAAAGCACTGAGGAATACCAGAAATTACATTAGATCAAGTTAACACCAAAATTGGGGTCCACGAAGTGAAGGAAGTCTACTGCTACCTCGGAAGAAAGATAACACATGACGGATGAAACAAGAACAACATAAAACGCGTACTAGCACAGGAAAGAGGGCATCCAGGGGCAAAAGATATCTTCTAGTACCATATATTGGGCTTACTCGTAATTTGAGGACGGTACTTCTGAGAATGTGTGTATGGAGCACAGCATTGTATGGAATTGTGTCGTGGATGGTGGGAAACCGGAAATGAAGACACTAGAAGCATTTACTATGTGGAGCTATACAAGGATATTGAATATTAAGTGAACTGATAAGACAATACATGAGTCCTCCGCAGAATCGGCGAGAAGTGGAACATCTGGAAAACGTCGACAAGAAGAAGGGTCAGTATGACAGGACATGTCTTAGGGCTTCAAGGAATAATCTCCGTGGTAGTTAAGGAAGCTGTCAGGGTAAAAAGTGCAGGGTGAGACAGAGACTGGAATACATCCAACAAGTGATTGACGTCGGATGCAAGTGCAATTCTGAGATGAAGGTGTTGGCACAGGAAAGGACTTTCGCGGTGCACCACATCAAAGCAGTAAGAAGACTGAGGATCCAAGAAAAAAGTTAAGACTTCCTCACGTAATTTGTAAGATTTCCGCAGCACTGAGAAACCAAACGCAGTAGTGTTAAAAACTGTCTTCATTCCTTGCTTGCTGTTCATTGTTGGTAATGCAGTTCGTTTATCAAACGTACTATAATTTATCATAATGTAAAATTATTGTAACATTCTATACTGTTTAATGTAATAAATGTTGCAATGAGCACTTGCAAATATAAAGTATGTACAAAAGAATAATAGATTTACAAACACTGTTTATGTATTTGACATACAAATAGGCGAAAATCGCAAGATTGAAGTGTCCTTAAATTTTTAACATCAAATTAGTGTTGCAGATACCCGCATGCACACATGGATATCAACATGGCCACAGGCTTTTTCCGCAAAGCAACTATTACTGCGGATTTCCCCAGTTATTGTATCCACATACACATCTAACCAAATATGATACCTCGAGAAACTTTGGTGATTGTAACCTTTCTGAGTGTGCATGCCCACAGTTTGATGAGGATGGAATGATGATGCAGTAGTGACATTGATGGCGAGGGGGTCGTGGTGATGAAGATAGTGGTACTGATGAGGACAAAGATGTGATGATGATTCATATGATGATGATTTGGGTGATGACTCAGATAATGATGATGGTGGTGGTGAAGATGGTGATGGCGGTGGTGAAGATTTTAATGATGGTCGTTATTTGTATGATGGTGATGCTCATTTGGCTTGAGTTTATTATTGTTATTATTATTATGTTGCAGGTGGTGACGTTGTCGGTGTACACGTACTTCATGTCAGCGCTGATGGGGCGGCAGTTCGTGGGCAATGAGGAATCGGCGAGCGGGCTCGACATGTACGTCCCTTTCTTCACTGTGCTCCAGGTGAGCGGTCCCTCCCACGAGTGTGGAGATTCTGATGCTCGTGGTTCGTGCGTACGTACCGCCATCGTCGAAAAATCTAACAATCACTTCTATGTCGCAGTCAGAATGGAAGACTAGTGCCTAGATGGATCGTAAATACTCAGATTACTCCAAATAAGAACTGGTTTAACACCGTAGCCGTTCCAGTACTGGCTACTTTAAACAGTATATACATTCAGTACATAAATGCTATTTGTTTTGTCACTTATTTAGTGGGGAGCGCCAGATCAGTCCGGTTGACAAGGTTGTCAATTGTACAGCCTTGTCAAGATTTACGACATGATCCGGAAGTGTGTAAAAAAATTCGTCCAAGGACTATCTTAACAAGAAATAGAACACTGCATCAGCACATTACAAATTTCAATTTACGTATACAGTTGTACCTATTAAAGAAGGTGTTACACGTGTCGTCATTGCATTTGAATGCAATATGCACTCACCATTTTAGAGGTGATTCAAACATCCACACGCCGCACTGTGTACATTCCCTAATGCTCGCGCGTTACGTGATCCCTGCGACAGGGTAAGAAGAAGACTTTTATCGTCGTTTTTGCTCGTCGATGCTTGTAATACTTATATAAATAAACAAATTTGTGCTTCTGTTACCGTATGCTTTCGCCCATGTCAGTTTTCGGTATTAATTAGGATACAAAATTTGTGTATAATGTCATGCTTGGACGTACCTGATATATTCATGGAATCGACTCAGTCGAAGTAAACTCCCCATGTAAGACCCACTCTCGCTACATTTTTGTGAGCTCTTACTCCATGTTGTAGCTTATCAGTCAACTAGATAGTAGCATCAAATGTAGTCACAGACATTAACTGGTTTCACTTTGTCACCAACTGCACATGACAAATATTGCGTTCGATTGAAATAGTTTTCTTGATCACATTACGATACTTCATTAATACGTCACGACACGTAACAGAATTTTGACAGTGGAAAATCTATTACAGTATTTACTGACTTATGCCGACAAAAACACGTTAACCAATCGGGATACACACAGTTCCCTTCGAGCAAAATTTGTGTATACCTGTCGAGAAAGATTATTTGTTTGTTATAAGTCACAGAAAGGTGCCACTTATCAGTTCTGTGCTTTCGTTACCTCAAGGTTGAGCACTGTCTCTTAGGATCTCCTTACCGAATGAATATCATTGCATTAACTGCATTATGTTCACGGAAAAGCCGTAAACTGCGGGCATTCATGGAACATTTTTGAAGAAAGGTGCGTTTTTATGTATACCGTTTATAAATTTTCAAAATCGCAACAATTTCGTTTGGTAGAGAATAAAGCAAACAGATTAAATAAACTGCTAGTAATAAAGTATAAGCTACTAAGACATAGCCACAGTGGAAACATTCGCACAGTGGCTGCTTATGTTTTCTTTCTTGTTAAGGAAAAATTGGGTTAGTTAAGGTCACACTTTGCATAAAATACGGTGCGGTTTAAGCCAATTCCTCTGCAGTTGTAACGGCAATGGGGCTGAAACTAGCTCGAAATAACTTAACCGTTGTTATGACTGTTTCAGTTTTATAAAAATGCTAATAGTTTTAAAGAAGTAACTGCGGAAAGGCTTTTAAATAAGCTTACAGTTTACAACTTGACTCCATTGAATACTGAGGATGGTAAGAAAATCTAAAGAAACCTATTAGAAATTAGAATAAAGATGAAAAAATGCAGTGTTAAATTCAGTCATTCTACAGAAAATCGCGGTGAGGTACAAGAGGAAATCGAACAGATTGGTTTGAGGAAAACCAAACCTCCTGGGAATGTTATTTCTGTGCAGCCTTGTTTTGCATTACCCTTAGCTTATCAAAGACAAATATTCGACAGAATAGACCCACATTTGAACACTGACCTTCGCTTGCAGTTCTGCTTCTACATCGGATGGCTGAAGGTCGCGGAGGTGCTCATCAATCCGTTCGGTGAGGACGACGACGACATCGAGCTTAATTGGCTCATCGACAGGCACATCAAGGTGAGTCAGCTCCACGTTTAGTGTGTACTTCATCTTCAACATAGTTTTGAAGGCGCCACGGGTTGGCTGACCCTCCCGATTCCTTTCCTCTGGTTTGACGTTATTTTCCTTCTGTGTTGTCTTTTGGAATGGAGATCGTCTTGACAGACTGATCTGTAGCGTAGCCAGAGTTCTGGGTGAGGTTGAAAGGTGACAATTTAGTTGTGGGATGGAGAGGCCAACACAGGTGGTGTAATGACAATTGCTATAATAAGTGTTTTACTGTATCCAAACTAGATTTTGATGAGTAGTTTATGTTCACTCGTTTGACGACGTAAGGATCGAAACATTAGGTTGGTGCTTAAGTTAATAGTGTTTTCGATTTGTATGTTGTTATTCCGGTTGATATGGGTTTATTTATCGAGTCTCATTTTTTTATTTCTAGTTCACTGTTGCTATTTGAGTTTCCGTATTGTCATTTCGTCATTTGGAGTACTCAATGGAGCTGAGGACGCTAGAAAATGGAGAGCCAATTTGAGAAATCGAAACATTTCCGACATATTCTTCTGTTTGAGTGCAACATAGGGTCGACAGCACCAGAGGCAGGCAGAAACAATTGCGCAATGTATGCGGATAATACTGTTGGATAGAGCACGGTAAGAAATTGGGTTTCCCGTTTTAAGGAGCATCGTTTCGATATTAGTGACTCATCACTTTCAAGAAGACCTTCGTGGTTTGATGAAGATTGCTTAAAAGCATTAATCCACAATGATGCACCTCAGTGTACTCGAGAACTGACAAATGTGATGAATTGTGATCACCCCACTACCGCGCAACATTTGCATGCAATGGGGAAGGTTAAAAAATCGGATGTAAGGGTACTGCATACTCTAAGCCAAATTCACAAAAATCAGGGGATGGCCATATGTACATCTCTGCTTGCTCGTCGTCAAAAATGGTTCAAATGGCTCTGAGCACTATGGAACTTAACTTCTGAGGTCATCAGTCCCCTAGAACTTAGAATTACTTAAACCTAACTAACCTAAGGACACCACACATAATCCATGCCCGAGGCAGGATTAGAACCTGCGACCGTAGCGGTCGCGCGGTTCCAGACTGAAGCGCCTAGAACCGCACGGCTACACAGACCGGCCGTCATCAATTGTCTCGTGACCAACACCGACCATTCCTACCCTGTATCGTTATTGGTGACGAAATATGGTGTGTCCGTGCTAAAAAAAGAAAGGAATGGTTTAGTGCAAGCAGATCAGCAACTCGGCGTACAAAGACCTGCGCGCATCCACAAAAGATTTTATGGAACTGGTGGGACAGTGACTGCTTGGTACCTAAGAATTGCTTCCCCGACGTGCAACCATCACTGTTGACATTTATTGTCAATAACTGAGACGTCTTGCAGACGCAATCCAGGAACAACGACCAGGAAGACTGCGTGAAGTTATGCACGCTCGTATTCTGCTAGACTGACAAAAAAAACACCATACAGGAGTTGTGTTTGGAAGTCAGTCCGTGCCCACCTTATTCACCTGATCTTGCGACCGCTGATTTCAACATTTTCCGCTCTCTGTCGAACAACCTTTAAGGAACTTCCTTTCCGGATGAAAATGCGCTCCGAACGTGGCTCGACGAGTTTTTTGCCTCAAAACTACGCGATTTCTACAATCACGGAATCGGAAAATTACGATAGCGTTGGCAGACTGTTGTAAATAGTGAAGGGGAATATGTTATTGATGACTGAAGTATCTGTTACGTGTGCCTGTTGCGTATATTAACCTTACGGAAAAACGCTACGAATTTATGCACCAATCCGATAAATATGTGGTATCGGCAGGTTCAGTATGTCCGAGGCTGCTTTAGTGGCACAAATCTGTGACTCTCACTGCGCATATCTTTTGTGCAAACACACACTACTGGTTGATGTTACTCGCCTTAAACAGTTACAGGAGTCACAAAAGATATTTCTGCAGCAACCGTAACAGCTTCTACTGCAAAAAGAAATTAAGTAGCAGTTTTGGACTGCATACGCTACGGGCTCATGACTCTACAAACTGGAAACCTCTTTGCCGGCCGGTGTGGCCGAACGGTTCTAGGCGCTACAGTCTAGAACCGCACGACTGCTACGGTCGCAGGTTCGAATCCTGCCTTGGGCATGGATGTGTGTGATGTCCTTAGGTTAGTTAGGTTTAAGTAGTTCTAAGTTCTAGGGGACTGATGACCACAGATGTTAAGTCCCATAGTGCTCAGAGCCATTCCTAGGGGACTGATGACCTCAGCAGTTAAGTCCCATAGTGCTCAGAGCCATTTGAACCATTTGGAAACCTCTTTTGTCGTTCACTTCTCTGTATACCAATTGTAGTTCTTTACAGTTAACGACTTTGTCGAGTGCTTGTAGGGTAAAGTTCCGTGTTCGTTTTTGATGTGTATAATATTTTGTTTCCTAACAAAATAAGGTCCCGCAGAGACACTAGGAATTTCACTCGGTACACACATACATAGGCACACAGGTGACTGACGAGGAACTGTATGTACGGTTGTTAGTATGTGCGACACATGAAATATGCTGCCAGCTCCTGACAATGTGCTATTTTTGAGCCATTATAGTACCATTAGGAGCTTTAATCTAGAGATTGAATTATGTACGAAATGTACTGTAACACCTAGTTTTGCTGAAAACTACTGCAAATCCACATAAAACTGTACTCCTAGAAGTGTAAAAGGCCGAAAATCTATAAACTTTTAATAATGCCACACTGAGGACTGGTAAGCGATGAAGGCAGATTAAGACATTAAAATGGATTAAAGGTTTGTAAAATTTTAAAATTTTATGATGAAGAGAAGACAGACCCAGTAACTGCCTTTCCACGCGACGCCCTTAAGAGTCAGTGAGTCGCACATAGATAGCTCAAGTTTGATTCACACATTAAATCATCTCACCGCATACACGGCTAAAGAGGAACTACATTTAATCTTGTTCAGATAAATTACTCCACAGACATGTATTATATCTCCTCAAAATCTTTTCTTACATAACTTAAAACATAAATTACATCTCCCATTGAAAAGTGCAGTAGTGGTGCTTTTCCTTTTTTTAAAACATTTAGTATGGAAAGTTTAATTACACCAGAGAAAACGTAAATGGGCTGAATTGGGTGTATCGATGATTTGGTATCTTCATTTGCAGATTTATTTAGCGAGAGTATACGATTAAGTTGTGAAATCCACGAGAAATGTTGCAAGCTTCAGCAAACTTCTTCCTTCTTTAGTCGCTATGAAACACGTTCGCTTCTGACCCCTTGCATAGTTTCTGCTCTCCCTGCGTGACGTACGTAATGTGCAACTTCTCGTCAAAAAGCAGCCTTTTTTATTCCTTTTTTTATTAATTAGTGCGTTACACCATACAGCCAGCTTATTCTAATATAAGGCACAAAGGTATTATATCATTACTGTTAGGAAATTAGTTCACACACACACACACACACACACACACACACACACACACACACACACACGCACGCACTTTTTAAGACAGAAAACTTATAGTTACAGACAGAGCAATAGAGTATAATCATTGTGAATTCAAGTGTTATACAACACTTTTGTATAGTCCCTTGACCGTAATGTTCTGGTGTTAGATGCGGTCAACTGCGGCAACAGTGAACATGTATTTCGCTTAGAAAACTCTGTGATCATTTCCGTAACAACGCCGTCAAGCAAGTTGGCAACGGATGACCTATCTTCAAGTTCTTGTAAAAGGATTGTAGTACTTCTTTGTAATCTGGGGCACCCAGAAAAAAGTGATCAGCGTCCTCGATTTCCCCAGAAGACCAGAGAGGCGTGTCTGCGATGTGGAGCTGTGGATATGTTTACGGAAATATCAATGGGTGTGAAATCTTTTGGGACTTAACTGCTAAGGTCATCAGTCCCTAATCTTACACACTACTTAACCTAAATTATCCTAAGGACAAAGACACACACACCCATGCCCGAGGGAGAACTCGAACCTCCGCCGGGACCAGCCGCACAGTCCGTGACTGCAACACCTCAGACCGCTCGGATAATCCCGCGCGGCGGAAATAATCAATGGTTAAATGAGAGTAGTGTTAATGTAGCATTAGACATTGATTCGAAAGAATAGTTGTGCTTTTGCCTTGGCTTACAGTGCGCAGACTAACGGACATTTAACTGCAGATCTTTTTCTCACAAAACGTGCTGGCCGGCATAGAGCTTCCTGCGCTGTTTATTGGATCTGGAGGCTGATGATGGCAGGCAATGAGCGCTCGCAATGGTCTGTGTTGGGCGTGGGCACCTGTCGCGAATCTGTGTCAAGGTCACGGGCTGCGGCGTGCGACCTTCACCTCGAGGGGCCCACTAGCAGCTCCAGCGTCTGAATCGGCACCGCGCTTCCTCGCTTGACTGAACAACCGGAGAGTTTACCCGATGTTCAGTGGCGGAGGAATAGTGGCCAAAGACGTGGACTCTTCAGCGTATGCAACAGACACGTAAAAAACAGTAGATACCGGCGCGCAGGTTGATGCCTAGTTCCTTGACACGTTCGATGATGTTCCACGCTGTCGCACAGTTAAAAAAAAATACGAGCATATGGAATTTCAGACGAGCCGTGTAATTGAGTTGGTAATTTCCTAGTAATTAGAACACACAATGTCATTCCTAACGATGAGAAATCTTCAGCCGTTAACTCTAGCAGTACAAAACCATTTTCCATAATGCACATTACCGTGGGAGGGGGAGGGAGGAGGGGGGATACCTCATGCCCATCTTAAAAAAATTGAAAAACAAAGCAAAATTCGTTATTTGTTGTCGACTTATATCAAAAACATTATTTTTAAAGACGTACTGATGTATAAGCAGGGTCCAGAACCGAAAATATTGTTCAGCACAGCCGACCGCGTTGGCCGAGCGGTTCTAGGCACTATAGTCTGGAACCGCGCGACCGCTACAGTCGCAGGTTCGAATCCTGCCTCGCGCATGGATGTGTGTGATATCTTTAGGTTAGTTAGGTTTAAGTAATTCTAAGTTCTAGGGGACTGATGACCTCAGAAGTTAAGTCCCATAGTGCTCAGAGCTATTTGAACCATTTTTGTTCAGCACACACTTAGGAACATCGAAATTTGAGTTAAGTTTATTTCCATCGGGAAGGGGGCTGTGGGTACTTTACATCCACTGTAAAAAAATTAAAAATGTAACTTTCTTTAATTGTTGTTTTTTATTCACAAAGTACTATTTGCAGAGATACAGATGCGTAAGTAGATTCCTGAACCTGAAAATACTGAATATGACATTCACAAGGAAAGTGACCTTTACTTCTAAGACTTAAAATTTTTGGGTTAAATTTAACTGAAACGTATAAAACATTATAGAATCCCATAGAAGAATTCATTAAAAACAATAAATATTCTAGAAATATTTAAATTATAAAGTAACTGCGTAGATTACAGAGTTTTCAGAAAGTGGGCATAAAGTACCTCCCCCCCTCCCCCTCGGTGTTGCGGGGGTTAAAGTAACTCCTGTCTACTCCGCGTGTGTGTTATAGTACCATTCCTCTTTGCAGTTTATATAATTAAACTTAGTGGATAACGTCGGAAGTTTCATTATAGTTTTTGTGGAAGATGCTGTTGTTTAGAGAGAATTCGCAACGCTAGAAAGTTATAGCGAAATGCTGCAAAACCTACAGAAGATCGACGCATGGTGCGCCGCATTGGCAGTTAACTCTCAACATAAACAAACGTAACGCATTGCGTATAAATGTGCAGATAGAATTATTATTGTCAGATAACATGACTGCACTTCAGCCAAATCGCTAAAATATCTATGAATATCTATGATAAAGGTCGGATTGTAGCCTGTCGCGACTGCGGTTTATCGTATCGCGACATTGCTGCTCGCGTTGGTCGAGATCCAATAACTGTTAGGAGAATATGGAATCGGTGGGTTCAGGAGGGTAATACGGAACGCCCCGCTTGATCCCAACGGCCTCGTATCAACTAGCAGTCGACATGACAGGCATCTTATCCGCATGGCTGTAACGGATCGTGCAGCCACATCTCGATCCCTGAGTCTACAGATGGGGACGTTTGCAAGACAACCACCATCTGCAGGAACAGTTCGACGACGTTTGCAGCAGCATGGACTATCAGCTCGGAGACCATGGCTGCGGTTACCCTTGACGCTGCATCTCAGACATGAGCGTCTGCGATGGTGTACTCGACGACGAACCTGGGTGCACGAAAGGCAAAACTTCATTTTTGCGGATGAATCCAGGTTCTTTTTACAGCATCATGATGGTCGCATCCAAGTTTGGCGACATCGCGGTGAACGCACATTGGAAGAGTGTATTCGTCATCGCCATACTGGCGTATCACCCGGCGTGATGGTATGGGGTGCCATTGGTTATACGTCTCCGTCACCTCTTGTTCGCATTGACGGCACTTTGAACAGTGGACGTTACATTTCAGATGTGTTACGACCCGTGGCTCTACCCTTCAATCGATCCAATCGAAACCCTACATTTCAGCAGGATAATGCACGACCGCATGTTGCAGGTCCTGTACGGGCCTTTCTGGATACACAAAAGATTCGACTGCTGCCCTGGACAACACATTCTCCAGATCTCTCGCCAATTGTAAACGTCTGGTCAATGGTGGCCGAACAACTGGCTCGTCACAATACGCCAGTCACTACTCTTGGTGAACGGTGGTATCGTGTTGAAGCTGCATGGGCAGCTGTACCTGTACACGCAATCCAAGCTCTGTTTGACTCAATGCCCAGGGGTATCAAGGCTATTATTACGGCCAGAGGTGGCTGTTCTGGGTACTGATCTCTCAGGATCTATGCACCCAAATTGCGTGAAAATGTAATCACATGTCAATTCTAGCATAATATAGTTGTCCTCTGAATACCCTGTTATCATATGCATTTCTTCTTGGTGTAGCAATTTTAATGGCCAACAGTGTATATTGCTCGCGCCTGCTTATATATTACGAAAAGACCATTAAGCTAAAATTAGGGAGATTCGAACTCTCACAGCGGCTTACCACCAATCGTTGTTCCTGTGGACTACTATGACTAGAACCGAGAAAAGCGGAAGTGACAATGACGCACAAAGTACCCTCCGCCAAACACCATAATGTGACTCGAACATTGTAAGTAATCTGTTTATGGGTTTAACCCTCCAGCACAGTGTCAGGCCACTCCACAAATCAAAGAATCGCTTTGACAGTGTGTGGAAGTGAGGTGCACAGACATAAGTTATCACTTGTGAAGAGCGTATTAAATAGACAACTACAGTGTGACCTCTCGGCATCATACAAATCGCAGGGCAGCCACTTTAATCAAGAAAAGGTGGGTCGTTTGTCGCCTTTCCCTGAATGTGAATGTTCTTCATGTCCCTCTCAATTCCGCTGTTGACCAGGACGCGTCAGGTCACTAGGGGGAATCGAAGTTTCTGTATAGGTTTGCACGGGTAGGAGAAATGCATCCGCAACTGCATCCGTAAGCCTCCTCTCCGACCGCCGTTGCATTCCGTACAACAGCCAGGCATGTACTAAGTTCTTTAAGTACCCGCAACAAAGGGGAGTGGAGGGCAGACAGCAAAAACGAGTATTGTCACGAGGAATAGCTGAGGATATTCCGAGAAGCTGACCTTAACCAATGGGCTGTTGAAATAAGCCAGGTGTTGTACGCTATACAAGGGCGCAACCGTGGAGAGGTAATTCATTCGGTTTACCGCAGGTCTGTCAACATGCTTCAACCTGACCTGAATTATCGTCTGCTACTATGGATTAAAAGTTGGACATATTTCAGTGCTAATAATATCAAATTTTAGCTCATTTCGCTCTGCATCTAAAAGTGGTACAAAATATTTTTGTTCCTTATTTAGGTTTAAACCTTTCGCTGAGAAGAAACTTCGTATGTATTTCTTTAACATGGGGCAAATGGATCTCTTAATTTACGTTTCGTAAAATAAGAACGTAGAGGCCTGTCATGGCTGCACTTTAATAAAACATTGTGTGGTGTGCTGGTTGGTTGGTTCGTGGGATTAAAGGGACCAGACTGCCACAGTCATCGGTCCCTGTGTGGTGTGCTGCTTTTTGTTGTTGTTGTTGTTGGTGGTGGTGGTGGTGGTGGTGGTGGTGGTGGTGGATTTCAGTCCGGAGACCGAGTACGCCTCCCCCCCCCCCCCCCCCTTCCACACACACACACACACACACACACACACACACACTGCACTCCTTGATGTCACAGGATGTATCGTGTCACTCGATCCCTTCTTTTAGTCCAGTTGTGCCATATTTTTTTCCCCCAGTTCAGTACAGACCCTCCTCATTAGTTACTCGATTTATCCAATCAGTCTTCAGAATTACGCTGTAGCACGATATTTCAATAGCTTCAGTTCTCTTCCTGTCTGCACTGTCTGCAGCTCGTTGTGTAGCGGCTAGCGTTGCTGCCTCTGGATCACAGGGTCCCAGGTTCGATTCCCGGCCGGGTTGGGGATTTTCTCTGCCCAGAGACTGGGTGTTAGTGTTGTCCTCATCATTTCATCATCATAATTTCATCATCATCATTCATGACAGTGGCTAGAATGGACTGCGTAAAACTTGGACTGCGTAAAACTTGGACTGCGTAAAACTTGGACTGCGTAAAACTTGGACTGCGTAAAACTTGGACTGCGTAAAACTTGGACTGCGTAAAACTTGGACTGCGTAAAACTTGGACTGCGTAAAACTTGGACTGCGTAAAACTTGGACTGCGTAAAACTTGGACTGCGTAAAACTCGGGACTTTGTGCAAGCGCTTCTGACCACACAGTTGAGCGCCCCACAAACCAAACATCACCTGTCTGGAGTCCTTTCGTCACTGTTTCACTGCTGTACAAAACTACACGTCAGACAGGTACCTTCAGACAAAGACACAAATGGCTGTTTCAAATGGCTCTGAGCACTATGGGACTCAACTTCTGAGATCATTAGTCCCCTAGAACTTAGAACTAGTTAAACCTAACTAACCTAAGGACATCACACACATCCACGCCCGAGGCAGGATTCGAACCTGCGACCGAAGCGGTCTCGCGGTTCCAGACTGCAGCGCCTAGAATCGCACGGCCGCTTCGGCCGGCACAAAGACACAATTACAAGTTGTATATGCCAATTGCCGTCTTTAGCAACTGTAATAAAGGTCTTAAGAACAGACGCCTTTCGCTTTATTTTAAAGCATCTTCAGTGGTCACTGTAACAATATGGTTTTTTCTCTTACAATTTTGTTTGTTATGATCATTACTTAAATTCGTTGTTAACAAACGCCTTTTTTTCAGAAATGGTTTTTCTTACTATAATGAGCCTGCACTTTATATTCTCTTTGTTTCAGCCACCATCATTTATTTTTCTATAGTAAAACTCATCTACTGCATTTAGTGCCTCATTTTCTAATCTAATTTCTTCAGCATCGCCTGATTTAATTAGACTACAGTCCATTACACTTGTTTTATTTTTGGTGATGTTCATCTTATAACCTCTTTCCAAGAGACTGTCCATTCCGTACAACTGCTCATCCAAGTGTTTTGTCGTGTCTGACAAAAACACATTATTATTGGCAAATCTCTAAGTTTTTGAAACTTTGACGTGATATCATGTGGAAATAAATCAAGGATAACTGAGTTACGAATATTATTCTAATATTTTGATTGCTGTTTTTATTTTTTGCCATGGAACTTTACCCTCTTTCCAAATTTCCCTTTGAGTAAGCAGTAAAAGAACCAATGTACAGATTGAATAACATCGGAGATGAAACCTCTGCTTCCTTTTCATGTTCTTCAGCTCTTATAACTTGCAGATAGATTACAGAAATTATAGCATTATATCCTAGTTACTGAATCAGATTTAGTGAAATTTTGTGTCTTACATTTCCGCAACACTGGGAACTCAAATGAAGTTGTGGTACAATGCGTTACACATAGGATTTTGTTAAATGTTAGTAACATAGTTCGTTTGTCACATGTACGTCAATTCACCATGATAGTAAATCACGTCAGACTACTACACTTCCCACTACAACAAACATTGCTTCATGCAGTCGTATTCATTGATACCAAGTAACACGAAAATCATATAATAACTTTGACGACATCTGTTGATATACCAGCGAATATCTGTCTGTATCCACACAAGTTTCTATCCGTAAAATAACTTAGTGTTATTGCAGATATCTGCATATCTGACCATCCCTACACTGCGGTTTCGTACGCCAACTGCCACAGAATTAAAAGACCTTACAACAGCCTCTGGAGCTGCAACGTCCAACAGTAGTAGGAAACAGCTTGCAAGAAATAAGTTTCTGGCCCACGAATTCTGTGCCTCGCGTAAGAAGGTAGCACTAGACATCTCTCCTTCATCTGTTCGTACGTCAACAGCAGTTACTAAGCTGAAGGTCTGTTTCGTTCGAAGACGAGTCAAAATTCCTTTTCACGAAAGATAATGGGCGTATAAATGGCTCTGAGCACTATGGGACTTAACATCGGAGGTCATCAGTCCCCTAGACTTGGAACTACTTAAATCTAACTAACCTAAGGACATCACACACATCCATGCGCAAGGCAGCATTCGAATCTGCCTCGGGCATGGATGTGTGTGATGTCCTTAGGTTAGTTAGGTTTAAGTAGTTCTAAGTCTAGGGGACTGATGACCTCAGATGTTAAGTCCCATAGTGCTTAGGGCCATTTGAACCATTTTTTGAGCCATAGTCACCATGTCTCCCAACGAGAGACCAGTTTGTTCATAACGTCACTGTCGAATGCTTGACGGAGCCACAATCCCACCTCTGCTTACACCGCCTGATCACTATCGGAGTGATGTCATCCAAGGTTTTCTTTAAGTATCGGTAACAGATGAGTATCAGATGGGGCCAAGTCGGTACTGTATGGAGACTGATCGATTACAGCGAACCAGCGACGTAGGGTTCTTGCAGATGTTGCACCACTCGTGTGTGGTCGGGCATTGTTATGCTGAAGGAGACGGCGCCAAAAGATTACGTTATGCATCTGGTGAAACATCGACGGTGTACTGCACTACGAATTGCTTCCCCGAGGTTAAACCATCAGTGCTGACATTTATTGTCAACATCTGAGATGTCTTGCATACGCAGTCCATTAACCAGGAAGACTGCGTGAAGTGATGCTACTCCATGATAACGCCCGCCCGCATTCTGCTCGACTGACAAAAATACACTATACAGGAGTTGAGTTGGGGAGTCATTCCGCATCCATCTTCTTCGTCTCATCTTGCAACCTCCGATTTTCACCTTTTCCGCTCTCTGTCGAAGAGCTTTCAACGCACTTCCTTTCCAGATAAAAATACTCTCTAAACATTTCTCTCAAAACCATCTGATTTCTACAGTCTCGGAATCGAAAAGTTACCTCAGCGGTGGCAAACCGTTGTAAATAGTGAATGTAAATATACTGCTGATGAATAAAGTCTCTCCTGTGTTAACCTGATGAACCTCTGCACCACACCAACACATTCTGAATACAACGAAAGAATACACAGCTGGTTTCCCTTTCAGTAATCGCATTTAGTTATTGTTTGCTGATAAGATCACATTGTGCCTTATATAACGTCTACATCCGTGTGTCGGAAATAGACAATGGCAGGGTAGTTGACGTATCGTCCCGCGATATTGCTGCTCCCGTTGTTCGGGATCCTATGACTGGGATTCTATGACTGTCACGTGAATGTGGAATTTATGGGTTTAGGAGAGCCATACTAAACTCCTTGCAGGACCTCAACGGCTCGACGATTCTAGCGCCCGACAGTACAGACGTTGCTCGCTCGGCCGTACAGGATAACAAAGCCACGTCACGTACCTTGAAACAAAAGATGGCCTTGTTTACAACAATACAAGTATCCACTCGGGCAACACGCACTGTCAACACGGTGATCTCTGTTGCAGTTTCCCATGACGCGGCAGCAGAAAGAGTCGCGTCTGTAGCGGAGTGTCCATCGACAACACTCGACGCTACAGTGTCACCAGATATTCATTTGTGACTAGTCCCGATACATTACTGTACTGCATCCCTGTGTGGTGACTCACTGCAGAACAAACGTTGCCAATTGCATCCACCGTCGTCATACAGCCCTTGCACCTGGCTTAATGGTATGGTGTGCCACTGGATACATAACACACATCCGGTAAATGGTGCAGGAGGCGCTATATTCATAATTTATTATGGCTAGAGACAGTACCTATCTTCAAGGTTTCAACACGATATCGCAGGACCGCGTGTTCAGTGTGCTGCCATGACATACCTCGATGCAGAAGGTGCTATGCTATCGCCGTGGCTAGTACGTTCTTCTCATCTCGTACCTACTGTTCAGATGCAAGAATTAACCAGTGTACAGGCATAACTTTTTTTTGTTGTATGCTTACTTGTGGCGTCCTGGCGACCAACTCGCCCTCTGTATTCGAGTTGATATGATTATTGTTTTACACGTACTGAATTTGAGGCGTGACAGGATTTTCTTGTTGCATGAGATGAATGCGACCTTTCGTCTTGTAAGATTGCACTGATTTACTCGAGTGCATTCTGCATCGTTTCGCCAATAGGTCGGAGTGTGAGAGGTCACAAATAGCTGATTCGTGGTTTAGACGATTGACTCTTCATAATTCAATAGCCATGCCCTTAGTTCGTAAGCTGCATTTAACTGCATTTCTTCACTCTCAAGTTAAACCAATTGAAGTGTAACTTCTCTTTGTTGAATCATCACAGTTTCAGTGGGCAGCATGAAGGAGTCAGCAAAGAGCACTGCCTACGTATGACATGTTCCCATTATTTAAAAAAATAAGAAATAAATTCAGTTAAGGGTGGTAAAGCAGACTTCTATTATTGTCCTACTCGACTGACGAAAACTCGGTTAGCGCCTGTTGCACTATGTAAGTATCTTGCGGTATTACTGTTAAGCTTCAGGATCTGGTGCACATATTTTCGTAGTATATCGCATGCTTTCATCAGATACCATACTAGTTCACGAAAAACTGCATAGAACGCGTTCTCTATGTCCGGAAGAGACAACTCTATTGTCATATCCTCCTCTCAGTGCTATTCCAGTAACAGGTGCAAGTTCAAATGGTTCTGAGCACTATGGGACTTAACATCTGAGATCATCAGTCCCCTAGAACTTAGAACTACTTAAACCTAACTAACCTAAGGACATCACAAACATCCATGCCCGAGGCAGGATTCGAACCTGCGACCGTAGCAGTCGCGCGGTTCCGGACTGAAGCGCCTAGAACCGCTCGGCCACACCGGCCGGCTAACAGGTGTTAGTAACTCTGACCGCTTGCAAACCTATAAGATTTGTATACAATGCGTGTCGCAATTAGTACCGAAAGTGAGAAGGGTGAAAGTGTACGCGGAGAAGAGGGTGGAGTGGGAGGGGAGGGGGCATCGAATGATGAGCCATTTGTATGTTCTCGAACCAGCCCTGCTGCCAGTACTATTTGGACTGCGGTGCGACATAATGGGCGTGGGCAGTCCACGGTGCTAACAGCCTTGAAATCACGCACGCCAGTAGTCAAACACATCACTTGACCTTCGATGTAGCTTTTCGTTTTCGTCCTTGATGATAATGACACTGGGCGAGGTGGCGCCTTGGCTAAGACTCTGAGCTCATATTCGGGAGCTGTGGGGCTCGAAATCTCGTCTCGCTAACATGATATACACATTCCCGTAAACAGCATTATGTGAACAACATAACTTTACCTTTAACAGTGCCACTGTCGTGCTACACCTGTCCTTGTTTAGTGACATTTAGTACTCCGTCTCTAATGGCCGTGATGTCGATGAGACGTTGAGCTGCAACATATATTTATGAGTATGTTGCATTAAAGTGCCCTGTCATTAATACTACAGTGATACCCCTTACCAGAGTCTCAAATGCTGCGTCCCGGGTTCGATTCCCGGCGGGGTCAGGAATTTTCTCTGCCTCGTGATGACTGGGTGTTGTGTGCTGTCCTTAGGTTAGTTAGGTTTAAGTAGTTCTAAGTTCTAGGGGACTGATGACCATAGATATTAAATCCCATAGTGCTCAGAGCCATTTGAACCATCAAATGCTGCAAGTCCACCATACTGCCGAATATATCTGTTCTGCTACAGTGGCATGGTTTACCGTTGCTTTTTGATGATGTCCACAACTACGTTGGCTTTGGTGGTTTTCCTGTTTCTATAGCTATTCTCTCTTCCCATTCTTATGATTTTCACTTACCCCTATCGCTACATTAATGTATTTATGAGTGTTCTCTAGGTCTCATCATGACAGTAATACTTTAAGAATGGAAGGAGTTAAATGTAATAAATAATATATACAGTCGACTATTAGAAACTAAGTCTGTCAACAGTGTTAAGAGCAAAATACCTTTAAACTGTTATATATTATTTGTGTCTACAGGGGTTAAATTTAACGTAGTAGAATTAGCAGGAAAAGTTGCTACTAAAAATGCTGTAGGCAAAAAGTTAAGTTTTTATCTACGTCTTACGTTTTGCAAATATTTTCCAATGTTCTGCCTGTAAATGCTCCTTCACACTGGGATCGATACATTCCGTCATGCAAGATCTAAACCTAACAACTCAAGGTATCCAGAATCAATATTTCACTCAGCAGCGGAGTGTGTACTGTTTTGAACCTTCTCGTCAGATTAAAACTCTTTGTTGGACAGGGACCCGAATCCGGCACATTGATTTCCGTGGGCAGAACTCTTACTGCCTGGGAAATCTACGCACAACTCATGACCTCATAGCTTTCCGACGGCCAGTACCTCTAAGTGTCTTCGATCAGTGTCATTGGTTTCACCCATTGCATAAAAAATGAATATCTCTATTTTGAATACTATGTTGGTTGTTCAACCTCTTCACAAGTGATACTGTAATACATGCAACAATGATCCGAGACATAATTTGTGTCACACCAGTCTGAAGGTAACCCAGATGAAGAAAGGAAGCTGACACATGAACTTACCAAAATCAGAGAAACACAACCTAGAAGAAACACAATAATTTACATTCTCTTAAACAAACGTTATTTTTAATAACTATCAGAAACTGAAAACGACTATCCCATTGAAGAATATGTAGGAAAAGATTGTGAAAATTTGGTTTGTACATTTATGACAATCGCTGCCTAAAGATAGTTATATATCAATCTTTCTTTGTCATACATCTCACAGAACCAGACTTTATCACAAAGACAATAGTACAAGGTCAATTGACACAATGGCAATTACAAAAGGGGTATGCTACATAGAACTCTACGAAAACGAAGCTGAAGTAAAAACAAGAGAAAGCAGCTAAACAGAAACTAAACTACTGACATGCACGATATGTAATCAGAGGATCTAGCAGAGAGCAAGCATACAGGTCTCAGAAAGAAAACACCTAGAACAAAATACAGAAGGACAACACAAACAAGAAGACCGCTTGTGCCTTCACTATTTCCGGTCATAGCACCGTTCTGCCCTTCACCCTTGTCCACACTCTACTCTTTCGATTCCTCCACTCCTTCTTTTCCAGTTGAACTCCTCTTCCTCCTCGACTCTGGCCCCTACTAACACTCTTTTTCCCCCAGTCCCTTCCGTGCTCTCCACTCTCTTATTGCCCCAGTTCCTTCTCTGTTCTCCTTTCTCCTCCCTCTCTCCTTCCCCGTCACTGCTCCTCCCTCCTGCTTCACCACTTTCGCATTTACTTTTCTGCCCTTTTCCTTCACCATTCTCCCCTTCCCTTTCACAGCTTCCCCCTTCTTCCCTACACCTTGTCCCTATCTCCCTTCAACCCTTCACTCTGTCTCTACTCTCTATCCACCCATTTGCCTTGTTGCCCACCTTCACCTCACGCCTCTTCCCCCTCGACTCTGGCCCCTACTGACCTCTCCTTTTCCCCCAGTCCCTTTGTTCCCCCCTCTCTCCCCTGTCCCATTCACCATGTCGCCTTCTCCTCTCTCCTATTCACTTTACCTCTCTCTACTCTATCTATTTCTTCCACCTCCCCTGTGCCTTTGGCAATATCCCTCTCCCTTCACGTTATCCTCCCCTCTCCCCTCTGCCCTTGTCCTCCCCTCTCCCCTTGTCCTCCCCTCTCCCCTCTGCCCTTCACCTTGTCCTCCCCTCTGCCCTTTACATTGTCCTTCCCTCTCCCCTCTGCCCTTCTCCTTGTCCTCCCCTCTGCCCTCTGTCGTCCCCTCTCACCTCTCCCCTTTACCTTGTTGTCCCCTCTCACCTCTCCCCTTTACCTTGTTGTCCCCTCTCACCTCTCCCCTTTACCTTGTTGTCCCCTCTCACCTCTCCCCTTTACCTTGTTGTCCCCTCTCACCTCTCCCCTTTACCTTGTTGTCCCCTCTCACCTCTCCCCTTTACCTTGTTGTCCCCTCTCACCTCTCCCCTTTACCTTGTTGTCCCCTCTCACCTCTGCCCTTTGCCTTGTCCTCCCCTCTCCCCTTTACCTTGTCCTCCCCTCTGCCCTTTACCTTGTCCTCCCCTCTGCCCTTTTCCGTGTCCTCCCCTCTGCCCTTCTCCTAGTCCTCCCCTCTGCCCTTCTCCTAGTCCGCCCCTCTGCCCTTCTCCTAGTCCGCCCCTCTGCCCTTCTCCTAGTCCGCCCCTCTGCCCTTCTCCTAGTCCGCCCCTCTGCCCTTCTCCTTGTCCTCCCACCTGCCCTTGTCCTTGTCCTCCCGTCTGCCCTTCTCCTTGTCCTCCCGTCTGCCCTCTGTCGTCCCCTCTCCCCTTTACCTTGTCGTCCCCTCTCACCTCTGCCCTTCGCCATGTCGTCCCCTCTCCCCTTTACCTTGTTGTCCCCTCTCACCTCTGCCCTTTGCCTTGTCCTCCCCTCTGCCCTTTACCTTGTCCTCCCCTCTGCCCTTTTCCGTGTCCTCCCCTCTGTCCTTTTCCGTGTCCTCCCCTCTGCCCTTCTCCTAGTCCGCCTCTCTGCCCTTCTCCTTGTCCTCCCATCTGCCCTTGTCCTTGTCCTCCCATCTGCCCTTGTCCTTGTCCTCCCGTCTGCCCTTGTCCTTGTCCTCCCGTCTGCCCTTCTCCTTGTCCTCCCGTCTGCCCTCTGTCGTCCCCTCTCCCCTTTACCTTGTCGTCCCCTCTCACCTCTGCCCTTCGCCATGTCGTCCCCTCTCCCCTTTACCTTGTCGTCCCCTCTCACCTCTGCCCTTCGCCTTGTCGTCCCCTCTCACCTCTGCCCTTCGCCTTGTCCTCCCCTCTCCCCTCTCCCCTCTCCCCTCTGCCCTTCACCTTGTCCTCCCCTCTGCCCTTCTCCTAGTCCGCCCCTCTGCCCTTCTCCTTGTCCTCCCGTCTGCCCTCTGTCGTCCCCTCTCCCCTTTACCTTGTCGTCCCCTCTCACCTCTGCCCTTCGCCTTGTCGTCCCCTCTCACCTCTGCCCTTCGCCTTGTCGTCCCCTCTCACCTCTGCCCTTCGCCTTGTCGTCCCCTCTCACCTCTGCCATTGCTTTGTCCTCCCCTCTCCCCTTTACCTTGTCCTCCCATCTGTTCTTCACTTTCTCTGCCGTAACATCCTTAACTCTTAAGTAGAAAAATACAACTAAATATTTTTTGTTTGCTAGCAATTCACGAAATCTTCCCTCTTCTCTACAGCTACTTACAAAGGGAGATAAACATTTTTCTGCCCTGCTATAGTATCCTAACCACCTTGTCACTGTCTCTGAAATCGTTAGGAAGCTGTCATTTGAGCTGATGCCCAACAGTTGGAAATATCTGTTGTTACTCAACATGACATACATTAACTTTCAGATTGGCAACGAAGTGCACCAAGCTAGGGCGTCACAAGTTAATGATGCTTAGAAAGTGAGATGAATTGTTAACAGTTGTTTTTGGGGAACAAAGTATGTTATTCAAGTGGAAGCCTATCATTCTTCTAAATGAAAAAAATGCACATTTCCCAATCTTTATATTGCCCTGGCGGTGACACGAGACCGTTAGGCATCGACACACTTGTAGAGAAGGTGGAGACGCGTCCTCGTCGACAAACTGCCGCCGCCGCTCCTCCTCAAGGCAGCCCGGCGGCCGACGTGCCGCGAGGGGAAATCTGGTGACAGCTGGGCGGGCATCCAGCGGCTCACGGCCGTGTTTACAGCTGGCGAAGCGGCGCGTGAGCCTTTTCGCTGATGCCAGCCGTTGGGGGCGTGCGAGGCTGCGACAGCGGCTGCTGCTGCCGCCCGTCTTGTGAAACGCGAACCGCTCATAACTGGGCATTGTCTGGCAGCCGACGCCGTGCCCCGCATGCGTCGGACGTCCGATCAGCCGCGGCTTCCCTGACCCACATGCGGCGGCACTTCACAGTACTGTGTGTGCGCCCTGCGTCGCATCATCCGAACCGGTGTCGTCATCTCTGTTCTGTTTCCGCTGTTGCAATGGGATGGGTATTTTCTTTAATTTACTGGCTTTCAGGAAGTTTCCAGACAACCATCTCAACAGTGGAATGTCCATCATGACGATACGAACATAAAGACAACACAACAGCCAATCCTCGAGCGGAGAAATCTTCGACCCGGCCGGGAATCTTACCAAGGCCCCTTCGGTGAGCAATTCAGCGCGCTGACCGCGCAGATACCGAAGGGGGCCACGAGGAGTATTCGTATTGTTTCAACTATCACCACGAAAAAAAATGCTGCGATCATGAAACTGGTTGATATGTTAGTCCTTGTCTACATATTCACCCTTCCATGCCACAAATTTTTACCAACGATAGAGAATGGCAGAGACCTCGCTTTTAAAAGTCTGCATTATAGCTGATCACGAAAATTTCGACCTCGAAAATAGTGCCGTTATCAGTATGGAAATGTTAAGCATGCACCGGCTTCTTCATACGAGGAAACAGGAATTAGTCACATGGTGGTCAAGGGAATACGGGATGGAAGTAAAGTTTGAGAGCCGAAAAAAGTGATATGTCTCACTTTCTCTCATGCAGAATTAGGTGAGTCATTGTCGTGGAACAAAAGTTCATCCTTGGACAGCTTCCTGTGATCTCATCAGGAGATGTCGGTAATACGCTACTAACAAGATTTGCGTTTACGAGCATAATCTTGTTTACACCTCACATTGGCAGTCACAAAAAATAGCCATTCAGCATCAAATTCCCCGATAATGATTGAGTAGGCCTATATTCAGCTTCTTCGGCGGTAGTGAGTTCACATGTATCCCATTGCTTACATTGTTCTTTCATTTCAGGGTAATACCGATATTCCACGGTGATTAGATGCCTGAAGAGGTAATCTGTTTTGGCTTGCCACAGCTGCAAGATTTCCAAATTATTTGCTGAACGTGAATTTCGTGACATGAGCTGCAATGGATTTGGATGTATTATCCAGCTGTGACACTAAAATTTTTCGCGGATCTCGGTTTTCCGCTTATCGCGAGCAGTTTTACCTTCACCACTTTTTCATTTTTTTTCCCCTAAGGTGAAAAATTTCGGATGAATTGGGGTGCGAACCCGCATCCGATTTGTTTTTTTAATTTTTTAAGCGGTCGACTTACTATTATTTTTTATTTTCATTTTTTAATCCGAGTCTGGCTTGCCTCCCAGTCTAGGAAGCGTGCACGCTGCCGGTTTGTTAAAAATTAGTTTTACTGCAATTAAATTTCATAGAACGGTTTTCAGGATTACAGAATGCAATACCTCAGTTAGGTGTGCTGATAACAAAACAAATTTATATATATGGTCATAATAATCATAGTTCTTACTCTAAAATTGAAGTTTATCCATTAACTAGAAATTACAGGATACAAGTAAATAAGGAAACAGTTTTGTGTGGGTCTCTTTTAGTTGTACAGTGTAAAAAGAATAATAGAAAACTCCTTTAATTAACATAGGACGCAGTGACAAAAATAATTCAAAGATACTCCTGATGTGCGGAAACGTACCTGCAACCACTCGTTTTGAAGAAGCCGTTTCGTGACTTGCTTCGTAAAGCTATCGCCGAGCCTATGATTTGGTCATGACAAAATAACTTCACCTGTCTAACCCACTCACTGGGGAGGTTCCAACTGCAGGGCGGGTTGGAGGAAATGCCGTCTTGATATTTAGCAAAAGTAAACTGGTATTTATTGTCTTTTCTCATTATGTGGTGCCATGTTAGCAAAAATGTCCAAAAATTCGGTTTCGTTCTTGGGCCCATTTCTGGAAAGATAAAGAACGGCCGTACCCTTTATCCAGCTGACGGGATCCATCTTTGATGGGGAAAAATAAATCTCGTCCGGACACAAGATCATAATGGGGGCGATCATGTGCGTTGCCGCCTGGAGATAAAGGGCAGTACCTGTTGGAGAAGGAATCATACGCCCGCCACCGAAGACGGTGTTCGTACGTGTCGTCTACATTACACCCAAGCAGAGGGGTTGTTCAACAGGGCGATGACATGGACTTTGTGTCGCGTCTGGTATTTACCGGTAACAGCGATGTACCAGGTAGCGCTCGTTTCCGTGGTGTGGTTGATGAACTGCGAGCCACACCACCGCCCACCTATGCCTGTGGATGACGCTCTTCGATAGCAATCGTGAGATGAGTCCGCATTAAGAGATGGTAAATACCTCGCGTAGTGGGAGCCATAGTGCGAGGAGAGTCTGAGTGGACATGTATTCCAGAAGAAAAAAGTTTGATACGTGATAGCGCTGGTGCAATGTGGGCCAGGGCGATCGGCGGCTGACATGATGTAGGTGCGAGTTCGTCGACCAAAAGTCCAGTGAGACTGTTGAGGCTGTGATCCCATAACCTCAACATCGTACTTACGTAAAGAATTGTTGCGCGCACATGGACAATGACCAGGGCGAGACCCCCTCTTCGTTTGCGGAGTGAGACGCTGTCGTACTTGACCTTGAGTATGTGACCAGTACTGACAAAATAACCGAGGGCCGCTTGGATACGACGCCCCATCACTATAGAGACAGGTAAAATTTGTGCGATATGTGTTATACGGAATTCAGTATAAATGTTAATAAACAGCACCTTTTAACGTGTCCACTGCTCGTAATAACTGGCATCGAACGCACGTCCTGTTGTTCTGAATAAGACGCAGGGAGTTGATTCCCGTGGTACGACGGATGTCTCGAGTAAAAAAGATTCCTAGACGCATAGCGTCTCTATCGTCCTGAACGGAGCCATACTTTCATCAGGGAGTTCCCTTCCAGTGGTCATCGCGCAGGATTTGGCGAAGTTCGTATATCTGCCCGCACTGCTTCCGTATTGTTCGATCCACCGTGTTGCCTCTTGAACCACCTCGTTGATACGTACGATGAAGACGTCATCTCCATAGGCGCGACATTTGAATGTGCGTTCTCCCTAGGTGAGCTCTGATAAACCTCAATGCAGGTCGCAGAGAAGCGTACATGATCGTTGAAAGGGAGCAACCTGACCTTGCGATCGATATTGATGTTGTCATCCGTCCATTGACCATCACCCTCGACGAAGCGTCACGAAGTAGACGCATAATTAAGAGGACGAAGGCAGATGGGAAAGCCATTCGTTCCATCACCTTCGCAAGGAAGATGTGATTCACGTGATCGAATGCCTGATCGAAATCTACGGAAATCATGGCTCCCTGCAGTCTATAGACAGTTGCAATGGCGATGACGTCTCTGTAATGACATGGCGTTGATTGTATGTTAGTATCTACGCCCAAGGATGTCTGTGCAGGAGATAGGACCACCACTTCGGCTGTCCCTGCGTGCTTCCCGGTCCGAGTCAAATCTCCATATGTCACAGTCCACGTCCTTATATCGTAGTCTTACGTACGTCTTCCTTTAAGGTCGCGACATTACTTGATTCCCGCTTAGGAAGAATGACGCCATCACACACAATCAGGACCCTTTTTATCGTGGTATGCCCCGTCTCGGGTTATGAAACTTACATTTTATTTGTATACTTCTTTACTGTATGTTCTAAAATTCATCTGACACGTGCCTGAAGAAGTTAGTCCTTCAACAACATTGCTTCTGATGCCTTTTCCTGTCAATTTCCAACTAACTAACTTGGTGTCCCACCTCTGGTTACGTTAATGTTGACGGGATGTGTTACTCTAAGTTTTCCTTCTCCTCCGCAATACGAAATTTATCTAAAAGCAACAAACTGTTTACATAAGTGTGTTCTTCGTCTCGTTGCCTTATATACCTAAATTTCAAATAAACGAGTAGTTGCGCCTAGTAGACAGACCGCACGCAACACGATTTCAAGCATGCTGCAGTGTTTACGAATCAGCGACTGTATTTACTGACGACAGGGCAACTTGTTATGCAAAGACAACTCCGTTTATAGCTTGAATTGATACCAGACGTTTCCTTGACCCTCGGGCGCAGCAGATGCCTCGTACGAGTATCATAAAAATCCGTATAAACAGGAGCTATGAATTTAATAGAATGGCAGCATTGTGACGCAGGCAAAGTAAGCGATTTTGTTTATTATCTTACGAAAAAAGGATCAAAATTACATTGTTATTCAACTGTTATTACCGGTTTCGGCCAAATAAGATCATATTGAGATTTAAAACTAGAATAAAGATAATAAAAAATTTGTTAGTTCCTATCACCTCAGCTATTTATATATACAAATAAGAAAAGGTTACCTAAAATATAGGAGGACTGTTACTACCTGTGGTGTTTGCTGTTTATTACTTAGGCTAAAATACCAATAAAAAATTAGAATATAACAATTTAAAAATACGCAGGACTCAATGATAATTATGTCTCAAGCTTCTACATTTTATGTAGCTTCGTTTTGTTTTTTTATTGTGTGACAAATATAATGGAGAAACTTTTTAAAATATTATACTATTGCAATAATGAAACTATAGCAGAATAGTAGCTCCATTTCATAATTTTTAGTTGCTAAATTTTAATATATTTTATAGATATTTTAACCTTGGTAATAAATGTACCAGCAACACAACAGCACACATCAATAGGTATTTAATTTGTTGCTGGTACTCTGTCGTAACAATAACACCAAGTTTGACATATATAATCAATGAGCTTTTTGTCTTCTCAGTTATAACGACGGCATACCCGCTGTTTGAGGTAGCAATCGCCCTGTATTTCACGTAACCCGGTATACTTATTTCTCTTTATTCTAGTTTCAAATCTGAAGAAGGCTTAATTCGGCCGAAACGGGTAATTACAGTTAAAAAAACGCGATCTACACTGTTGGGTTCGTAAAATAGTTTAATTTAAAATAAAGTTGACATAATACGATTTACGTATGTAGTATGGTGGGTCCATTACAGTCGTTTACAACCAAAGTGAATGAACTGTGGCAACCACGTCGGCTACATATTGAGAGAGAAAGACACACAAACAAACACATAATAATTAAAAATATTACATAAAATTAACATTATTATTTTTATATGTTATTTGTTCTTATCTCCTAATAGAGTTCGTGACAGTTGAGCGGAGTTGTGCGGAAGTGGAGTGTGTGGACATTGTTACAGAGCCCAAGACACTTCAGGAAGTCTTCTGCTTTCACATTCGTTGGCTTCGGCAACTAACAAACAGTGTAACACATTCCAGTCTAACATGGACCTCGTCTGAGGATGGGCAAACCAGCCTGAAACCATTGAATGTGTATTAAAAGTAACTAGTAATACACATCGCGCCCGCCCGGTTGGCCGTGCGGTCTAACGCACGGCTTTCCTGGCGGGAAGGAGCGCCTGGTTCCCGGCACGAATCCGCTCGGCGCAAATGTGTCAAGGTCCGGTGAACCGGCCAGTCTGTGGATGGTTTTTAGGCGATTTTCCATCTGCCTCGGCGAATGCGGGCTTGTTCCCCTTATTCCGCCTCAGTTACACTATGTCGGCCATTGCTGCGCAAAAAAGTTCTCCGCTTACGCGTACACCACCATTACTCTACGATGCAAACATAGGGGCTACACTCGTCTACTGTGAGACATTCCCTGGGGGGTCCACCGGGGGCCACAATCACCCTGGGTTCGGTGTGGGGCGGCCGAGGGGTGAAGTGGACTGCGGTAGTCGTCGTGGGGTTGTGGACAACTGCGGCTGCGGCGGGGACGGAGCCTCTCCGTCGTTTCTAGATCCCCAGTTAACATGCAATACAATACAATACAATACATATCGCAGACTACAACACACAATACTACACTGCCAGGCAGGAACTAAATTCTTAGTGCGGCTGTATGCTACCTGGAAAACGCTGTCTATCCTAGCAAGATGGTTGGTTGGTTGGGGGAAGGAGACCAGACAGCGTGGTCATCGGTCTCATCGGATTAGGGAAGGATTGGGAAGGAAGTCGGCCGTGCCCTATCAGAGGAACCATCCCGGCATTTGCCTGGAGCGATTTAGGGAAATCACGGAAAACCTAAATCAGGATGGCCGGACGCGGGATTGAACCGTCGTCCTCCCGAATGCGAGTCCAGTGTCTAACCACTGCGCCACCCCGCTCGGTTATATCCTAGCAAGAGCTTCAGGCTGCATGTAAAGGTATTACTGTTCGCCTATGCAATCTGAACATCCACGTAACTTTGTACTGAAATGTTTTTTTGTATTTTTTCTTTGTTTTACACTGCTGCCAGATGAATCCTAGTGATGGTTGTGGTACAATCCTCCGAAACGTCCAGTGTGAACGGTTGCATTGTGAATTGAAGCGGCAAGGCGACTGACGCGTGGTGTGCTCATGCCCACAGGCGGCCTACATGATCGTCGACGAGATGCACGAGGAGCACCCCGAGCTGCTCAAGGACCAGTACTGGGAGGAGGTGGTCCCCACGGAGCTGCCCTACACGCTCGCCTCCGGACACTTCCGCCGCTCGGAGCCCAAGGGCTCGGCCGAGACGTTCGTCGTCAAGGAAGCCGACTCCATGTACGCCAACGTGCCGCGCTCCAAAGTGCCCGTCGAAGACTACGCGGATTACGTGAGTAGCTGCCGCCGGAACTGCACCGCTTCCAGGACCTTACATACACTTTCCTTTCCCACGATTTCCTTGTGTCGATATGTTGCAGATTATGACACAGACCAAAGTACGGTATTTCCTTTCATTGTACATTACGTTAACGTCGTTTAGCGACCGTCTTGAGTGTTACGATCAACAAAAACATCGTTGGCTTTAATACATAATGTGTTTCAAAAGATCCATCTGATTTCACAAGACATTGCACTATCTGATCAAAAGAATCCGGACACCTATTATATCGGGGAGAAGATGGTACCAGGTTCAATGAACATACAGTTTTAGGGAAAGCGAATGAAGAGAGAGGGGGGGGGGACATAAGGTCCATAGATATAAATCTGTAAAGATATCGCAAATTAAGGACGAAATCACGTACGTAATTCTGTGGCGCTATTCAAATGTTTGGGGTTATTATAGGAGTAGATAAATTGTGAGCAGTCAGTTTGCACCGAAAGAGTGTCACAAATGCTCTGTGATCTCAAGGCAGTCGTTGAGAGCGAGCGAGCGACGTGTTCGAGACAGTGTTCGCATAAATTCGAGACAATATGATTGAGGTGCTGTTCAAAAGGAACTGTGCTTTATGTGTCTTATCTCTTAGGATAAGTATGTGGAGGACAAGATAAGAAATAAGAACGTGCCTGGGGGTTCTCATAATACACATCAGCTCGCGCACTTCATGAATGGGACAGGAAACAAAGACACTAGTCAATGCTTGTGCCAAACACGATCCCTCACACACTGCTTGTAGAATGTGCACTTCTGCAGATTTGAGTCAGGCTTGTAAAGTTAAAGCATGACAAGTACTGTATTTGCAGTTCAGTATTTCAAAGAACAGCCTTATATAAGATGTGCAATGCAGAAACTTTTCATCCGAGTTGCTCTCTGGCACCAAGTGCAGTCAAGGCTAATGTCGAAGTTACCATAAGGTCACGTGACCCGCTACCATTGACGTAAGTTATGTCAGAGACGTGGGTGTATCGGGCTGGCACAGTGAAGTGGGTAAAAGTGGAGACATAACAAAACGGTAAAAGGGGCTATTGTGTTTAGATGTGCCTTTGATCACACGACGAATGAAGTTGCCTGGTTTTTAGTACATCAAAGTGGACTGTCCAACGTGTCTGCAAGAATGGTGTACCGCCCTTCAGCTAAGTAACATGGCGTAAGAATAGTGGTCGTAAGAAGGTTCTGTCAGGGAGTGGAGAGAAGCATCACACCTTGTCGGCGATTATCGACTTCAAACACGACATGAATTGTTGTTTTCAGTGAATGCAGGTCCTTCTTAGACGAGTCTCTAGGTGCACGATGCGAAGGCAACTGCTTACAATGGACATTTAGAGTCTAATACCTCGCAATACGCCCTTGCGCACAAGGCACATAAAACTGCATGTCTTCACCAACTCAAAAGCTGGACAGCAGGTGACTGGAAGCGCGTAGCGTCGTCCATCGAGTGAAATTTTCTTCCTTTAAAATGACGCAAGGTGTCGAGTGCACGAACGCCCAAGGAGGCGTTTATTGTGTATTGTGTATCGTGTAGAGGATGTAGATCGGGCTGGAGACAGTTCTGTGATGTTTTCGTGGTGGTGTCATGACTTGGGTCCATTCGTTCAGATAACATAAATATGAACCAACATGTTTTTGCCACATTCTCGGTGACCAAGTGTCGCCCGTTCTTCTGCATCTTTAGGATGAGTATTCTGTGGACAATCCAGTCTTCCAACATGACAACAGCTGTGTTCACACGGTTTCTTGCATACTTTCCCAGTTTGGCGAATACTCAGGTACCACTCGTTGTCGACGGGACGTTAAACACTAATCTCCTCCTCCTCAGGTACCATATCGCATGGCCCGCTAAATAACCCGATCTTAATCCCATATAGTATGTCTGGGAACAGCGGGCGAAACGTAGAAATCAAAATCCCTGAAATATGGTCGATTTACAGAAGGGGCGGATAAGATTTCAACACTATCTCCAAGCTCAATCGTTCCATTTGCTAAGTCCTAAACTGCGGAGATGCTCACTCTTTCTCAGGCAAGCTGAGTAAAGAACGCCACGTCCGCACTCTAGGCAAGCTGGGAACGGAAGACCTCTACCGAGACTTCTCACAGTCCGCTCTTCGCCTCGGTTTCCCCTCCAGCAAAATCACTTACGCCAATTGCAGCGCAAGTCGCGTTAATTATGCGTCGCTTCCCAGCGCTGACCAATGGCTGCTCTGGGAAGTGAACAAATTCCCACAAAATTTCCCTTCCTCTCAACTTCTGCTATTTCGCTCCTCCCAGGCCACCCATCAAGGTTAGCGTCTGCACAAACACCAATGTTTCCGGAATTCAGAGTCCCAGGAGAGTACTTCAAATTCCTCGGTCCTACGTTCCCATCGGAGGCCGGCGTATTTCATTCTGTCGCTCTTCACCTGGTTTGCTTCAGACTCTGTGGACCGTGAATTCAATGTGAAGTTGCTATAGTCACGAACACGCATATTTTGACCTCTGTTGACAGCTCCACTGTAGCTTTGCACGGCTTTCTTGCATGTTTCACAGAAAACGGGACAGACAGACATTTATCAACAGGCGTACAAATTCTCCGTTTGCTTCCTGGTACACCAGCATGGGGTCAACCAACCACCCACCCACTCACTGTCACTCATCTTAAGGCGGCTGGAGGCCGTGCTCCGTTACCGCTTTCTCAGAGCTTGAGCCGCCCTAAGCTGCCTATTGTCGCTTCCCTTAGCCGCTCCCCCAGTGGCCACGGTCAATTCTGAGTTTCCACAAAGTTTTCATGTCGTGTGAGTTACTTTAAAACCATCACCCGACATTAATTATTCCAATACGTCCATACTATACCCTCTACAAGATGCATTGTGCCTTGTCAGTTATTTTTGTTCAGCCCTACTGTTCGCTCAACGTGAGTTAGTGATCTTTAATGACTTTGTAAGGGGCATAGTTCTTGCCATCTTACAAGGCAATCACATAATGTTACAAGTGTTGGCCCACCCGTGGCCTGCACAGTCGGCACGCCACGGCCGCCCTTGCTTTATGGAACCTCCTCACCATTGAGTGGCTTAAGTTGGGTACGGCATGCCCAAGAGAAGTTTTAGACTCACCTCCTCGCGTAATTGAGGCCATTACCGAGTCTAAAACGCGGTGTTAGACGGTTTTTAGCACGATATCTCCTGGTGGTGGGGTGCCTGTGACTGGCTCTGACAGTGCGACTGCCGCGTCGCGTGCACACAGGAGAGCGTGGACACGCCGCTGGTGGAGCGGCGCGGCAACTGGTTCCGGCGGCAGCTGCAGCGCATGGGCTCGGGCCGGTCGTCGGGCACGACGTACGCGACGGCGCCGTTCGGGCGCACGCGCCACAACTCCGTCTACTCCAGCCCCGAGTGCGGCGGCATCGGCGTCGGCGTGGTCAACGGCGGGGGCGGCCAGCCGGCCAACGGCGCGCACCACCCGCACAAGATGTCGCTCTACGACCGCCTCGTCGGCCGCAAGTCGGGCCGCCGCGTCAGCAGGTCAGGTGAGTTCGCCAGCGCCGCTCCGCAGTCCTGCGTCTGCTTCTGCACACGTTCTGTACGCTGCGGGCCACTGTGCGGTGCGTGGCCGCGGGTGCTTCGTACCAGTATTATCCAGTTTCTCCTATACAGCGAGGGAAGAAGAACTGTCGCCTTTTCGCTACTGGCAATTTGAACTTTCTATCCTGTTCCCTGGAGGTTAAAGGCTCAAGTTCAAAAGGAAATAGATCGCATGTTGAAATGGGGTTTGATCGAACCCTCTACAAGCCCATACTGCTCCCCAATGTTAGTCGCGCCAAAAGCAAATGGGACTGTTAGACTGGTACTCGACGCCAGAGAAATAAATAAAATCATAATTCCAGTGAGAACACATCCGGAAAACATAGACGAACTTATACAACGGTCCCAGGATGTCAAATATTTGACGAGCATTGATTTGTGGAGCTCTTATTGGCAAGTCAAGCTGGATGAGTCATCAAGGAAGTATACGGCTTTCATTTATTCCGGAAGAAGTTACCAATTCACCGTAGTTCCTTTCGGACTCAACATTAGTGCTGGAATCTTTATAGCAGCTCTAGATTATGCACTAGGCCCAGAACTCAGAAGCAGGATAACAGTGTTTGTTGATGATTTGCTTATTGCATCGAAAGCTTGGGAGGAGTATATTACCTTACTGAACCGAGTGTTGCACGTGTTCAAAACCACGGGAATAACTGCTAACCTACAGGCTCATATCCTGGTGTCAAAACTTAAAGCAGTACATACATACATACATACATACATACATACATACATTAATCCTTGTTCCATAGATCATGAATACGACACTTCGTAATGATGTGGAACGTGTATACTTAAACTAGTAAATGAGTTTTGCTATTTGGGGAGCAAAATAACTGATGAGGGTCGAAGTAGAGAGGATATAAAATGTAGACTGGCAATGGCAAGGAAAGTGTTTCTGAAGAAGAGAAATTTGTTAACATCGAGTATTGATTTAAGCGTCAGGAAGTTGTTTCTGAAAGTATATGTATGGAGTGTAGCCATGTATGGAAGCGAAACATGGAAGATAAATAGTTTGGACAAGAAGAGAATAGAAGCTTTCGAAATGTGGTGCTACAGAAGAATGCTGAAGATTAGATGGGTAGATCACATAACTAATGAGGAGGTATTGAATAGGATTGGGGAGGAGTTTGTGGCACAACTTGACTAGAAGAAGGGATCGGTTGGTAGGACATGTTCTGAGGCATCAAGGGATCACCAATTTAGTATTGGAGGGCAGCGTGGAGCGTAAAAATTGTAGAGGGAGACCAAGAGATGATTACACTAAGCAGATTCAGAAGGATGTAGGCTGCTGTACGTACTGGGAGATGAAGCAGCTTGCACAGGATAGAGTAGCATGGAGAGCTGCATGAAACCAGTCTCAGGACTGAAGACCACAACAACAACGTGGAACCTGTCACTTTTACATAAGTTTTCTTTACACAAAATAATTAATTTTTTTACAGTTACTACTTCATATCTAAAAATTCATCTATTGATTGGAAGGAGTTGTCATTCAGAAATTCTTTTAATTTGCTTTTAAATGTTGGTTGCTTATCTGTCAGACTTTAAATATACGATTTGGCAAATGACCAAAGATTTTTGTGGCAGCATAATTCACCCCTTTCTGTGCCAAAGGGAGATTTAATTCAGAATAGTGAATATCATCCTTTCCTCTGGTGTTGTAGCTATGCACTTCGCTGTTATTTTTGAATTGGGATGGATTATTAATGACAAATTTCGTAAGTGAATGTATGTATTGCGAAGGTACTGTGAATATCCCGAGTTCCTTAAATAAATGTCTGCAAGGTAATCTTGGGTGGAGTACAGCTATTATTCTAATTATACGCTTTTGTGCAATGAATACTTTCTCCCTTAATGACGAATTGCCCCAAAATATGTCATACGAAAGCAGTGAATGCAAATAGGCATAGTAGGCTAATTTACTGGTATGTTTATCACCAAAATTTGCAATAACCCTAATAGCATAAGTAGCTGAACCTAACAGTTTCAGCAGATCATCGAATTGTTTCTTCCAAGTCAATTTCTCATCAATGCACACACCCAGAAAATTTGAGTATTCTACCTTGGGAACAGACTTCCATAAACCGCTGTTTCTCCGTCCTGTGTCTGATTCACGATATAAACATACAAATTGTCAACAGACGTCCGTACGATAGTGTTCTGGACGGAAGATGGCATTTCGGTCTATATGTGGAAAAATGTAAGTTAATGCCGATGAGCAGGAAGAACAAACCTGTAATGTTTGGTTACAGTATTACTAGTGTCCTGCTTGACACAGTCAAGTCGTTTGAATACCTGGGCGTAACATTGCAAAGTGATATAAAATACAACGAGCATGTGAGAACTGTGGTAGGGAAGGCGAAAGGTCGACTTAGGTTTATTGGGAGAATTTTAGGAAAGAGTGGTTCACCGGTAAAGGAGATCGCATATAGGACATTGGTGCAATCTGCACGACTCTTTTGGATCCGTTGAAGGAAGACGCAGTTGCAATTCAGAGGCGCGCTGCTAGATTTGTTGCCGGTAGGTTCGAAGAACACGTGTCAAGGACATGCTTCGGGAGCTCAAATGGGAATCCTTTTCGAGAAACACTATTGCAGAAATTTAGAGAACCGGCATTTGAAGCTGACCGTCGAACGTTTCCACTGCCGCCAACACACTCTGCTCGTAAGGACGAGGAAGATAAGATTCGAGAAATAAGAGTTCATACGGTGACATGTAGATAATCTTTTTCTTTTGCTCCATTTGAGATTGGAACAGGAAAGGAAATAACTAGTAATGGCACTGCCACTGCCACTGCCGCCAACACACTCTGCTCGTAAGGACGAGGAAGATAAGATTCGAGAAATAAGAGTTCATACGGTGACATGTAGATAATCTTTTTCTTTTGCTCCATTTGAGATTGGAACAGGAAAGGAAATAACTAGTAATGGCACAGGGTGCCCTCCGGCTTGCACCGTATGGTGGCTTGCGGAGCATCTATGTAGATTGTATTGTATGTTAACCGCGGACTTAGAAACGACGGAGAGGCTCCGTCCCCGCCGCAGCCGCAGTGGTCCACAACCCCACGACGACTACCACAGTCCACTTCACCCCTCCGCCGCTCCACACCGAACCCAGGGTTACTGTGCGGTCTGACCCCCGGTTGACCCCCCACGGAACGTCTCACACCAGACGAGTGTAATCCCTATGTTTGCGTGGTAGAGTAATGGTGGTGTATGCGTACGTGGAGAACTTGTTTGCGCAGGAATCGCCGACATAGTGTAGTTGAGGCGGAATAAGGAGAACCAGCCCGCATTCGCCGAGGCAGATGGAAAACCGCCTAAAAACCATCCACAGACTGGCCGGTTCACCGGACCTCGACACAGATCCGTCGGGCGGATTATTGCCGGGGACCAGGCGCTCCTTCCCGCCCGGAAAGCCGTGTGTTAGACCGCATGCCAACCGGGCGGGCCATCTATGTACATACGTGAATAGTCCTACTGGGGCACTAAATTTGCTATCTGACACCGAATCCTCACCTACTTTCTACAGTAATCGAAGTTCCACATCTCTGCCAGTAAAAAACTGCAGACAGTAATCCATAAACAGCAAACAATAATCAATATTCCCTACACACGAAATATTCATGTAGTTAAAAAAAAACCTGCGTAGCACCCTAGGCAGAAATAAAAGCTTCACACACTCGCTCAAATTCTCGCATCACTCAAAAAAAAGTGAAGTACTGAAACTAATCCTTCACATTTATTCTGGAAACGCATGTGGCCTACAATTATTGCGCTTCATTATATCTATCTGTCTATCTATCTACCTACGTACCTACCTTTAACTGAAATTCAATTTATATGAATGTATATTAGCTTGGCCTGGCGTATATAAGAAGTTTCATCATTCGTGAATGGATACATGACAAAGACTGCTGCTTCACAGTTTATTTCAAATGGCCCTTTTTCTCAGTAACAGCATGTGCATGTTCTGCGCTGCCTGGCGCATTACTATATTGCAATTACCACTCACGCCTCCTCCGTCCAGGTACTCCACACCCTGGGCTCAGTAGCTATTACTCGTCGAGAATATGAAAGCTGTTTTGCAAAATAGGTAACAACATGATTATTCCCCACTTATAGCCCTTTTACATTGCTCCGCAAACGTTTTTACCACGTTGTTCTAGCACTGCTACTTTACAGGCAGAAATAAATAAGTGCGTGTATGGCAGTGTATTTGGACCGTTGCAATGTGCAGCAAGGTTACACACACACACACACACACACACACACACACACACACACACAATGTAAGTGCCCGTCTTCACTGACAAATTTGAAGTAAATAAGATGCGAAAAGTACAGTGACACAAATAGCCATTTGACTAGTTGCATTCACAATTGTTACTATGAACAAAGTGTTAATATCAATCAGTATGCACTATGAACTGCCCTTTTCTCAATATACTAAGTGCATGCGAACAACGAAACACGACATAGCAAGTCTGATGATGAAGTCTACTAGTTGGGCATTATTTTCAGGATGGCTACTACGACCGACTCTGTGCTGTAATGGAAGGGAAGACCGCTAAAGGAAGGGCTGTTTCCTGCACCCCGCCTCATCGCTCGCAGGCTTTCTTTTAACGTGTCCACTCTGTGTACCTCTCTTGAGAGCGGGCTGAGACAGCGCCGTAGCCAATCCCTAAAGGTCTGTGCGGATGTGGATCTCTGCGAATACATACAGACTGATATTTACTTTTTTCAGACAGAAGCCTGCACCGATGCAAACATTCTCGGTTGTATATGCTGATGTGCAGAAGAATAATTACTCTGTGAAAATTATTTTCTATAAACTGTGCTGAATAACTTCAATCATCAAAATTTGCTTTGCTGTGTGTTTATTTGGAAAACCACTTTTGGATACCATCATTCCAGGTTGATGCAACATATTCTGACACATCAAGCAATCATCCATTTGGTAATGGGATGGAAGTATGTGTGTGTAGGAGGTGGGGGTTGAAATAATAGAGGGGTACCAATGCTTCAGCACTGTAACCAGGTTCAAATGGATGTAGGATGAAGTAGCTCTGTAAGGATAAAAATTTTTGCAAAGGATAGGGTAACATGGAAAGCTGCATCGAATCAGTCTTTGAACCGAAGATCAGAACAAAATATGCGTCTGTACCTACTCTAATCATCTGTTTTCATGATGCCTAAGTGAGATACAAGAGGGTGATAACAAAGCTGTAGCAATGTCTCGTTGAGATACAAGCTATATACACAAATTTAACATCACCTTTCTCCCAAAGATTTCTATTTATTCTGATGGAATTAAATTTTACTGGGGACATGAGTCTTAACTTTATCTTTGATAGGGATAGAAGCTGAAGTAATGAATTAAAATTTATGCCGTGACCAAGACCTGGACCCGGGACTGCCGCTTACTAGGCGGATGTGCTAACCACTACTCCACCGTGGCATTTTTGTTACTACTGCTGCACAGACTACCGTAATCCAGTGCCCTCCCTAACACAAACTTCAATTCACACCTTCAGCCCATTTTCCCCTTCTTAAGTCGTCAGTATTGCCAAGGCTATCCGATAACTAGGGTGGTGCTATTCCAATACCGGACAGCCTCGGCAGTACTGACGATTTAAGATGAGGAAAATGGGCTGAAGGTGTGAATTGAAGTTTGTGTTCAGGAGGACTTTGGAGTAGGGTAGTCCATTGCACCTGTGGCAACCACAAGGCCACGATTGTGTAGTTGTTATCGCATCTGCCTAATAAGCAGGTGACGCAGGTTGAAGTTCCTTCCTTGGCACAAATTTTAATTCATTATTTCAACTTCTATCCATACTGCCATTTAAGCTCACTGGGCATCTGTGGTTATCCTATCATATGGGCTGTATCGATTGTTACGGGCCTAGCAGCATGTCTCTAAATTCATTTGATGTCTGTTGTCATGCATACCCCATAAGGATTCCAAAAGGTGGAACAATGCTCTAGAATTGCTCACATTAGCAATTTGCTTTACAAACGAACTGCACTTTCCCAGAATCCTTCTAACAAGCCTAAGTCTTCCATTCACCTTCCCTAATAATGAGTGTGTGAGTTCACCCCATTTCATATCGCCTCTCAGTCTTATCCTCGAATACTTGCACGATGTTACATGCTCAAGATGTTCACCACTAATCTTGTAATCTGTACGATCGTGTTGTTTCTCTTTATTATCTTACATTCATCAACACTTAAAGAAAGGTGTCAGTCATCACATCAGCTGAAAGTTTTGTCCAAGTCTTTCTGCATTTCCTTAAATCGTCCAACAACGATACCTTCCTGTAGACAACAGCGTCGTAGCAAACAGCCTGATAATGTAGCTGACGCTAGCTGACAGATCGTTTATGTATGTTGGTAACATTACAGGTCCTTATCTTAAAGATTACTCGTTCATTAAGCTCTGACGTATTTTTCGACCATGATGCAAGTAACACGATATGTTTGAAAGAGATCTCATAAATTATGCAACACAATTAACTCTGAAAGTGAGTTGGTTTTATTCCAATACACCATATTATTCCCCACTCTTTTGCTGCAAAACCCTATTTTTCAACATAATCTCTGTTCAATGGGCCAGTCTAACGCCTCGCTACTGGAGGGTCTGTATGTTCGCATAGTACCACTCTACTTTTTGACATCGGAGCCAACATTTTGCTGCATTAATAACCTCCCCATCATCCACTTACTGCATCCCGCGATTTGCATCCTTCATTGGGCCAAACAGACGGAAATCGGAATGCGCGAGAAACGGGCTGTGGGGATGAGGAACAACAGCCCAGCGAAGTTTTGTTGACGAGTGTATCATCAATACCAACAGAGACGTCAAATTCAGAAGCGAGGTGTCACCTCGAATAAGTGTGTCCGCACATTTCAACATGGCAGGAGTCATAACCGTCTGCGGTTGGCCGGCATGCGAGAGTGTGGACAGGTTTGCGTGACCTTGTTGCGATGACGACAGAATCCCCCAGCGACTCACCATTCACTTCGTCTCCGTAGATATTCTGCAAGCGTCTATGATTATCTGCGACGCTCTGGTTTTCTACCAAACTCAGCGACAGCTCTCTGCTTGGAACGCACCTCCGTTACAGACGCCATTTTGAAGACTACGTATAGGGGCGCTACCTATCGGAATTTCGTGAAACTATGGGGCTGGAACGGGAATATTCCACAATGTTCCACAACAAAATCCGTATTTTTCAGCCGAAAGTGGCCGACAAAATAAATGTGTTGCAATACTTACTGAACGCCCACCGTACATTAGTGACTGTATGGACCAGTATATAGGATGAAACGTTCCTTCCTTGTCCTTCGCAACGTCGGTGCGTAGCGCGAAGTCAAGCACAACCCATGGTCGTAATCCATCCGGTCATTTCAACCTGCAAGCGTCCTTCAATTTCGCACTGGTTCTTCCATGATGCTACAATGCCTTCCGGAGAAGGGATAGAGTAGTGTTGATGTGTGAAGCGATTTCGGATCGCGCTGCTGGAAAAGCGTCTACCGGAGGGGCAAGCAGCTACAGTCCAACAGATGAGGTATTTTCCTTTGTCTTATTTGGGATTGAATATATCACCAACACAGAATGATTTCTTCATTTTAGAAACAGTAGTATATGGTGTTCGCACTGTTTAAAAAAGACACGAGATCTGCGAGCACTTCTTAATTCCATTGCTTCCAGTGAACGAATTTTTTTTATATTATTATTCTTAGCGTATTAAGCTTCTAGCAACGCGAGGAGATCGTTGGGATGCTTGCTAAAAATTATTAGAGAAACTGTAAAAACCCTAAGTTAGTATTTCCAACTTCGATTTAAGCACTGCTTCTCCAGAATAAGCGTCCAATGGTTTAACCACTGCGCAATTTTCCTCAGTTCCAATTTGTAATCAAAGCGCCTTCGGCGCACTCGAATAGCGCTTATGACACCCGTAAGAAAATAAGGTAATTATTCTTAATAGCGAGAACGTGGTGTCTATGTTAAAGTACACGTTTACACTGAAACGAATTTGATATTAGTCGTAGATTACAGAGCTGCAGAACTGTGATTCTAAGCTTACTGCCGTCTACCTCAACTGCTAATTTCTGCTCGAGAACCAATACGTGTGGCAAGGGTAAACGGTGTCCTGCATCTAAGGGATCTTTAGCAAGTAATGCACTGATCCTACATCTAAGAAACGTCCTTGCAAGTATGGAATAGTAATTATTATGCGACACTCCAAACGAAATGTAAATTTCCGCGCCGGCCAGTGTGGCCGAGCGGTTCTAGGCGCTTCAGTCTGGAACCGCGCGACCGCTACGGTCGCAGGTTCGAATCCTGCCTCGGGCATGGATGTGCGTGATGTCCTTGGGTTAGTTAAGTTTAAGTAGTTCTAAGTTCTAGGGGACTGATGACCTCAGATGTTAAGTCCCGTAGTGCTCAGAGCCATTTGAACCATAAATTTCCTCGGCACTATTTCAGGTTCAGGGAGTTAGGAAAATCCATTATCTTGAACGATCAGTTGTCCTTTTTGCAGTACTTTCTTTCATCGAAGATCACTCAAGGAAATTAACCATCGTCATTACTCTTCGTACATCCATATTTAAATATGTGGAGCACATATTGGTCTCACCGCGGACTTCTAGTACTGGTTCAAATGGTTCAAATGGCTCTGAGCACTATGGGACTTAACTTCTGAGGTCATCAGTCCCCTAGAACTTAGAACTACTTAAACCTAACTAACCTAAGGACATCACACACATCCATGCCCGAGTCAGGATTCGAACCTGCGACTGTAGCGCCTAGAACCGCTCGGTCACCCCGGCCGGCCTTCTAGTACTCAGCCACACGCAATTGATATCATCAAATTGTACGGGCCTGAAGATAGCGTTGACGCAACGTCGAAACTAGTAGCCAAATAAATATGAAGTCATAAGTACAGCTGGAGGTGTTCCATTTTTAATAAAAATCGTCATTACTTGTCAGCAAAAATATAGTTGTCCAAGAATTTCATATACAGACCATATCAGGAGAACTTGTAAATTTGTAAGCGGTTGCTAGACTGCAAATGTAGAAAAGAAAAGTTCATATTTGTTGTTATGTCTTCGTAAAGCAACTAAAGAATCGCAAGCGAATTTCTGTGGCTAAGGACTTAGTTGCAGAGCAAGTAATCGTCATTTGATGTCTGAGCTTTTAAAGATATTACTGAAGGCCTTGTTGTTTTAGTGTAACGGCAGCTACATATTTGACTCTTAAGTCTATTCGAACAAAAGGCTTCTGTATTATCGCGGATTCATTTTTGTGTACTGCATAAAGAATCGGACATTCATATTGAAAAACGTAGCGATCCAGCAGAAGTATATGCTGTTTGGGAAGCGGGAGAAAGGTACGGATGCAACTGAGTTGTTAAGGTGGTTCGCGAGTCGTGCCTCGATACCTCAGTCGGTAAGATCGGTGTCTGAGAAAGATAAGAATACTGGTCCGAAACCCGATTTTAATCAATCAGGAATTTTCATGACAGCGGAAATTCCACTGCGCAGTGATTGTCTCATAGCGCCATCTACACAGTACACAGTATACTGATCCAGTAAGAACTGTCGGGACCTTGGCCACATACAGTTACCGTTACGGTTTAAGTTTCGCATTTGTGCACTTTGGATGTATGCACCGCCGAAATGCAATTTGTTTTTACTTTAGATTTAACAGTAAACAAAAATTTAACCATGTGGTGTGCAATTTGCAGGTGCATCACGTGATAACTTCTTACCATAAAAGAAAATATCCGGGTGGTCGAACAAATGTGGCTATCGGCATTGTTCACCACATTCACATACATGTTTGATCGGCTGTTATGCAGCATACAATTTCTCCATAGGTGGTGTTGTCATGTCCGCACTCACTTTCGCAAATATTATTGGCTCTTTTGGACGTGCATGATTACTTGCCACTTAACAAATCAGATACTGGTGTGTTCTTCACTCCGAAGACTGGCTTGATGCAGCTCTCCATGTTAATCTATCCTAACTACTAACTACTGCAGACCACATCCATGTGAACTTGCTTACAGTATTAACGCTTAGATCCACCTCTACAATTTTTATGTCCTACACTTCCCCACAATACTAATTCTTTGATGTCTCAGAATGTGTCCTACCAACCGAAATCTTCTTTTAATCAAGTTGTACCAAATTTCTTTTCTCCTCATTTGTGCTCAGTACCCCCCCCCCCCCCAATTAGTTACGCGATCTACCCATCTACTGTTCAGGATTCTTCTGTAGCCCCACACTTCAAAATCTTTTGATCTTTTGTTCTCTTTTTGTCTGAACTGCTTATCGTCCACGTGTCACTACAGCACAAGGCTACACTCAAGACAAATTCCTTCAGAAGAGGCTTCCTAACACTTAAATTTGTATTCAGTTTTAAGAAATTCCTCTTTTTAAGAAATTCTTTGCTTGCTATCGCCTCCCTGTATTCATATTCTTTCTACTTTGTCGATAATCATTTATTTTGTAGCTTAAATAGCGAAAGTCATCTACTACCACTAGTGTCTCATTTCGTAATCTAATTCCCTCAGCATCACTGATTTAATTTGACTGCATTCCATTACCTTTGTATTTCTTTTGTTGTGTCCATCATCTTATACGCACCTTCTAAGACACTACGCATTCCATTCTACTGCTGTTTCAAGTCAATATCATCGGCAAGCCCTAAAGTTTTTATTTCTACTGCTTGAACTTTAATTCCTTTAAATATTTTTCTTCTTCGCTGTTTGCTCAATCTACAGATTGAGTAACATTGAGGATGGGCTACATCCGTGTCTACCTCCCTTCTCAACTACTGCTTCCCTTTCATGTTCTAACACTGCCGTCTGGTTTCTGTACAAGCTGTAAATAATCTTTTGCTCCCTGTATTTTACCCACGCTACGTTCAGAATTTCAAAAAGTGGACTCCAGTCAAAATTATCAAAAGTTTTCTCAGTCCCTACAAATGCTACAAACGCAGGTGTACCCTTCTTTAAACTATCTTTTAAGATAAGTTGTAAGGTCAGCACGAGCTCGCGTGTTTCTGCATTTCTCCGGAACTCAAACTGATCTTCCCCGAGGTCGGTTTCCACCAGTTTCTCCATTCTCCTGGAAATAATTCGTGCCAGTATTTTGCAGCTATGACTTACTAGACTAATAGTTCGGTAATATTCACGCCTGTCAGCATCTGCTTTCTTTCCAATTGGATTACACCGATATGTTGTCTGTATCGCTTATAATACTTAATAATGCGCTGTTCTTTCGTTCAATATGGCTACTTTTCCAGGCAAACCCCAAAATTATAGGCTGATTATTAAGGAGGCGTGGTAACAGTTTGGCGTATCAAGTCCGTACTTGGCTCAGTGGTGTTTACTGTTGAGCATTTTGGACATTCCGGCACGGTGGAGCTGCCGAGTTCCAGCAGCTGCGTGCCTCGGCCTACCATTATTAGACTCGTAAGCAGGCGAAGTAGCGGCGGTTTTTGCTCGGCTCAGCTGCGGTTTGGAAACCTGCGGCGCTCGGCCATCCTCTCCTCGTTACTCGCAATTGCGAGCTACCCTCAAGGACGCGGCTATAAATGAACGGAGAAAACTCGCCTCACTCCCTTTACAGCGATTGCCTATTTGCTGTTTTTTCCCTTAGGACATCGACCTCGTTTCACATTTTCTCCGTTGTGCCTGAAAGCTACACCTGGAGAACATACGTACCGAATCAGTCATACAGTTGAGAGCGGTCCACAATACTATTACATCGTGTTAAGTTCTCCAGGCAGCGACGATATGCAGATGAGATAGCCACCTTAAAATAAGATTCCAACAGCTCTAGGATGCCTGACTGCGAGTGGTCCCTTGCCGTAGAGAAATTATGGCCACCATGTTTCGATCTAGGTTACGTGTGTGTGTGGGTTGGGTTCAAATGGCTCTGAGCACTATGGGACTTAACTGCTGTGGTCATCAGTCCCCTAGAACTTAGAACTACTTAAACCTAACTAACCTAAGGACATCACACACATCCATGCCCGAGGCAGGATTCGAACCTGCGACCGTAGCAGTCGCACGGTTCCAGACTGCGCGCCTAGAACCGCGAGACCACCGCGGCCGGCGTGTGGGTTGGGGGGGGAGATATTTTCAGAAATCTGAAATTCACATTAACATATCCAGCGACCCACCGGTACAGCCGTGAGCATTAACGCACCGCTTCCACGTGCGTACCCCAGATAGAATCCGCCTCCAGAACTAATAACGAGGGCTGGTGAGAGAGCGAAACTGTATATGGTGTTCAGGCGGTTTCCTGTATCAAATGGTTCAAATGGCTCTGAGCACTATGGGACTTAACATCTATGGTCATCAGTCCCCTAGACTTAGAACTACTTAAACCTAACGAACCTAAGGACATCACACAACACCCAATCATCACGAGGCAGAGAAAATCCCTGACCCCGCCTGGAATCGAACCCGGGAACCCGGGCGGTTTCCTGTATCCAACTAGGTAAATACAGGATGGTACCCTGACATAGACGCTCCGCAAACTTTTAGAAAATGTTCTCCCATATAAAAACGTGAATTACTAGAGACCAGTGATAGTCAAACTGCGGCCTGCGGTTCCCATGCGCCCCAATCAAGTACTCCTGCGGCCTGCTGTTCTCAGCCGTATTTTATAATAATATGCTTCTAACAACTAACACCAGCGGCAAAAAAAAAAATTCAACTAACGCCAAGGACTTTTCAGGAGTGTGGTTTTCCTACTAAAAAATAGAAAATAAGGAGATTGTAACATAGTAAGATGCGCTTAATTTTAATTGCCGTTGGTGAATTCAGCTGTGAGCTGAGTAAAGTTAGCCGCTTAGACTACCGCTGAGTTAGAGGTGTAAGTACGGCGGCCATTCCGGGGCTACACTGTGAGAGTGGTAAAGTTTTATTGTCTTCCAACAAAGCAAACCTAAATCTGGACAGCAGAACGGGGATTTGAACCGTTGACCTCCAGAATGCGAGTACAGTGTGCAAATCTCTGCACCATCACTCTCGGTGAACTTAAATTAAGACCATTCTAATACAGCGCAATGAGTAAACGAAAACTGACATTCAAAACATTTAGTAAATATTTGTGATCGTGTCTCACATTGCATAATGCTTTCAAATAGAAGTAAAATTACTGTCATTAGTCAATGAATCATCCGCTCACAACAACACTTCGTCAGGCAATTTCATTGTCACAACTCTGGGGTCTCTGATGATGGCAGCAATCTTAAACAGACAACGGTTGACACGAAGTGTTTGGAATGGTGCCGACATTGAACGATCAGCAGTTTAGGACCATCGGCCAATTTATCGCGCCCTTACTATAGATAGCCCATTGGTGATTCGTAACATACATATCTATGTAGCTTCCCAATTAATAATAAGATAGCTATGAATGTGGCCCGAATGCCACCTCACAAGGTAAGCATTGGCACCTGACCAAAAACGTTTGAAGACCGCTGCTCTGGACGTAGGCAGGTGAGGTAGATAGTCTCCGGCCCTGGGCGGAATATGGAGACGCCAACTGTCTGCGAATGGCGTTATTCGTGTGAAAATGAGCAAATGTTTTCTAAATGTATGCGCATCGTGTAAGTGACGTGGGACGTGTGTGTCAGCCCGATATTCACCTATTGAGATGAGATAAACCGCCTAAAAGTCACAGAGAGAATTGGCTGGCAGACCGGCTCTCGTCGTCGTTTGTCTGCCGGGCTGTTTAGATTCGGCGCCAGTGCACCTCCCCGTCCTGGAAGCAACTCTTTAACGCGTACAGCTATTCGGGCGGATTATTTCAGTTTTATTTAGTGTACCAAATTTTTAAGACGATATACGGAAATGTCTGAATGTAGACATTCCCGGCGTATTCTGTTGACGAAAAGCTCTCGATTTTCCATCCGGGTGGCGATGTTTAGACACCGCGACATGTTGAAGATTGTCACATTCATTATCTTCTGCCGAAGAGTCAAACCGATGAGTATATCACTCTCTGAAACTTCCTGTTATTTTAACACAGCTACCCGGCTGGAAACCCAGACGTTTTCGTAGATGTAAGGCAAGTTTACGAAAATGCATTTGCTGGCAACGTTACAGAGCTTTTGACATGGAGAAATTCTTTTGTTAGTGAATTTGGTGAACATATTACGCAAACAAAATCTTGTTGTTGTTGTGGTCTTCAGTCCTGAGACTGGTTTGATGCAGCTCTCCATGCTACTCTATCCTGTGCAAGCTTCTTCATCTCCCAGGACCTACTGCAACCTACATCCTTCTGAATCTGCTTAGTGTATTCATCTCTTGGTCTCCCTCTACGATTTTTACCCTCCACGCTGCCCTCCAGTACTAAATAGGTGATCCCTTGATGCCTCAGAACATGTCCTACCAACCGATCCCTTCTTCTGGTCAAGTTGTGCCACAAACTTCTCTTCTCCCCAATCCTATTCAATACTTCCTCATTAGTTATGTGATCTACCCATCTAATCTTCAGCATTTTTCTGTAGCACCACATTTCGAAAGCTTCTATTCTCTTCTTGTCCAAACTATTTATCGTCCATGTTTCACTTCCATACATGGCTACACTCCATACGAATACTTTCAGAAATGACTTCCTGACACTTATATCAATACTGGATGTTAACAAATTTCTCTTCTTCAGAAACGCTTTCCTTGCCATTGCCAGTCTACATTTTATATCCTCTCTACTTCGACCATCATCAGTTATTTTGCTTCCCAAATAGCAAAACTCCTTTACTACCTTAAGTGTCCCATTTCCTAATCTAATTCCCTCAGCATCACCCGACTTAATTCGACTACATTCCATTATCCTCGTTTTGCTTTTGTTGATGTTAATCTTATATCCTCCTTTCACGACGCTATCCATTCCATTCAACTGCTCTTCCAAGTCCTCTGCTGTCTCTGACAGAATTACAATGTCATCGGCGAACCTCAAAGTTTTTATTTCTTCTACGTGGATTTTAATACCTACTCCGAATTTTTCTTTTGTTTCCTTTACTGCTTGCTCAATATACAGATTGAATAACGACGGGGAGAGGCTACAACCCTGTCTCACTCCCTTCCCAACCACTGCTTCCCTTTCATGCCCCTCGACTCTTATAACTGCCATCTGGTTTCTGTACAAATTGTAAATAGCCCTTCGCTCCCTGTATTTTGCCCCTGCCACCTTTAGAATTTGGAAGAGAGTATTCCAGTCAACATTGTCAAAAGCTTAAGAATACGTATTATTTTCGTTTGCTCCAAACTGGAACTCTGTCGGGGATCTCTAACACGAAATAATTTGAGTATATCGTTCGTGGGCGCCGCAGTTACTGTTATGTAAAGTCAATCATGGGATAACAGACTGCTTTTAACAATCGATTAGCCAGCAAATTGTTTTTTTCGTTCAGTCAGCTTTTTCAGTCAAATGAAGCAACAGAATAACTATAAGGAGGTACTCAAATGAAAATCGAATACCCCCACAACGGGACCGTGAAACGATTCCATTCAAATGTAATCACCACGCGCATTAGGACATTTATCCCTCTGAGAGAAGAGACGATCCATTCCAGTTTCATAGAAAGTGGTCAGGCGCTGAAGGATCCACAACCGTACTCACTCTTGCACTTCCTCGTCCAGCCGAAACCGTCGTCCACGCATATCTTTCTTCGGATCGCCAAATATGCGAAAATCACGCATTGAAGGATCCGCAGTGTTTTTCCCAGCCAAATCGCTGAAGAGTAACCTTTGTCCGATTGCCAGTGTGGGGGCGGGCGTTATCATGCAATAGGATGATTCCATTTAAAAGCACTCCTGGGTGTTTTGACTTTATGGCACGTCACAATTTCTGCAAAGTATCTTCGTAGAGCTGTGTAATGATTGTGGTTTATCTCTCGAGTAACTCAACGCGTAGAGGGCCCCTGCAGTCGAAGGAGGAGGCCATCATGACCTTACCGGAACTTGTGTGAACAGCATTCGATTTCTTTGGCATGGGTGATATGGATGTTTCCACTGTTAGCTTCGCCGTTTGCCCTCGGGTTGTTGGAATGATGTCGGACGGAGATATCCTGTTGCACAATAATGCGCACCCCAACACTGCCAATCCGATGACGGTTATTCCTCATCGATTTCATTGGAAAACACCACCTCCGTACAGCCCGCATCTTTCACCGCGTGATTTTCACATCTTTAGCGATCTGAAAAAAGACGTGCGTGGACGTCGGCTTCAGTCGGGCAAGGAAGTACAAGAGTGGGTGTGGTTGCGGATCTGTCAGCGGCCGACCGCGTTCTACAAAACTGGAATCGCCTCATCTCCCAGTGGAACATGTTTTAACGCCTGCTGTGATTACTTTTGAATGGAACTATTCCATGGTCCCGTTGTGACAGATGTTTGGCTGTCATTTGACTTCTCATAGTCTCTGTGGCCACCTCAGGTATACGAATGTTTTTCTCACTCACTCTTAGTGTTTCGGTATTTTCACTAGCACATTGGTCAGAATCTTCAGTTATACATGAGCCATGACTACGGTTGCCAACTTTTTGAGAGACGAATAAAGTAACTATTTCAAGCAGAAGTAAATAAAATGTCTCTTTTGAAAAATGAAGTATTTTCAAAACTGATATTTTTATTTAATTAAATGCGAATTTTTCGTATATTTAGTATTAACTATCAATTTTTGGTTGGTTTGAAATGTTTAATAACCAGTGAGCCATTGTAAATTTATGTGTAAACAAATGAACAACTATTTTTTAATTTAAATTTATTGAAACTATATATATATATATATATATATATATATATATATAAAAAATCTATTTCCGCCGGTTTCCACCTATCACCGATAATTCTCTTTCGATAAGTGCTGATGTGACGTGTGCAGAAAGCGTATAGGATTTCTTCCTCCTTAGCGTTTGTCATGCACCTGTGTGGTCCACTGTTATTGCTCTTCTTCGCCATTTTATCCGTTACTGTGCCTCATCACGGTGCAGGTCTGAATCTTCAAATTTTCGTGCAGGGTATCAAGCCACCGAGGGCCATGTCTTCCTACTGGCTGTTTACCATTTACCCCAAAACTAAAAGCAGTCTTCAGAACTATTGTTGCGCTTGCTCTAAAAAATACCCATACCACAGCAGACAGCTTCTCTCACCTTATCTTCTACTGACACTACTCGATGTAACTTATGAATTTCATCATTTGTGAGATCATTGTGCAGTGTTAATCCAGATATCCATCCGAGCATATTTGATTCCATCACAGCAAGTCGTAGTTCCATCTCTTTTGTTGAAGACCAGCATTCAGCACCGTACAATGCAGCTGTAAGGGTCACAGATCGGTATAGTTTCGACTTGAGCCAATTTGGAATCAGTACACAGAATCTCTTTTGAGCCACGTTCTGCTCTGGCGGTTAGAGATATCTGGACTGAGATTTCCATCAGCTGCAGTTATACAGCTTAGATACTTAGAAATCGTAATTGTTTGGAGATCAATACCATTTATTCTATTGGTACCCGAACCATTTCGATCTGTGGTGAGCTACTACATTTTCTTATGTTGAGACGTAGACCTACTTTCCTGCAAGGCAGTCGTTCAAAGGCTTCGACTTGACATTGCAGGTCAAACTTCGTATCACCAGCCTAAAGTAATGTCCAAGGTGCGGTTTTATGGAGATCTTGCATGAAAATATTTGTCATTATTCGTTAATATTCTGTGGATGGTTAACAGTCCAACATTCGCCTGGACCAGTGTAGAAACTCTGCGTAAAAACCATACTCAGAGTGTCCGGCAGAACCGACTGTAAAGCTAGAAACTGATTTTACTTGAAAACGAAGAATGAATAATTCAGTCAGTATGAAAAAACTACAACGGACTGTTTCGGCTGTTTTTACTGTGTTGCTCTCACAGGTTGGTCTCACTCGAAAGGAGTGAATGAGAAATTATTCAACCGATACGTTACTATTACCGACTGAATCTATTGTTTTAATTACTGCCATATTTTATGGCCATATTTTAAACCCATGGACTGTTATGCATCGAACAGCTGGTTGTATTACCATCATTGCTCCAGTAGAACAATGTTTGTATGTCCTTTGCGATTATTTTCATATTTGGAGCTGTGTAATATGGTTCCATCCACTACGGGGAGACAGACTTACTAAAACTTACCTTCAAGTAAATTATGGAACTTGGCTTTTGAGGTTCTACGCGCAATTGTGTTCACTGAAGATAGTAGTTCAGGGTTCCTTAAAGTGATTCAGACTTCCTTAATAGGCACTCTCCCTAAAACATTATGTACTTATCGTCAGTGGAAATACTGATATTACTTGTCAGTAACCGTAACGTTTTTTGGACTGGTAGCAAGGTGGACGAGGTGTGTACGAGGATCCACGCGGATTCCCACGCGATATGGAATCTCTGCTAGAATAAAAATAGATACCGTCTGCAAAAAAGCTTTTCTATCAGTATCTGGTGGACCGTAGTAATCAATAATGCCGTTCATGGTTAGATAACACTTTGCATGAGCCTTAAAAATGGAAAAAGGAATGACAAAAAATTAAGGTTCTGTTAAGTAGAACATTTCAAATTATTCGGAGACGTTCGGATTCGAAATCTCCTGAGGCGTGGCGCCACTCACAACAGCGGGCTTCCAAGGCGTGACTGGACGGTGTCCAGTCCATTCGGACGCGGCCTGCCAGGGAGATGAAACGGAACGAGGAAGCGCGCCCACTTTCTACGGAACAGCTCTGGACGCAGCCGGCGGTTGCCAAGGCGACGGTTATCGGCCGGCTCTGGGAACAGCTGAGCGCCGAGTGCCGGCAGTTTCCTGCCGCCGCGCCGGAAGTGCGAGGCTGCGCGGGGCGCGCCAGCCGCGGGGGGAAAGCGGCGTTTACACCGGCGCGCCGAGGACGATGCGACGCGAGGGTGCCCGAACGCCAGTAGCGCCTTTAGAGCGGTTATCTCAACCTGCTGTGACTTCCGTCATGTGACGACGGCTCGATCTGAGCGAGATTTGCATACTGTCATCCACACAAAGAACGTTTTACATTCCGTGATTTAATCATCGTGCCAAGGAAGTCACTATACGTTTACGAACCTAAACATGAAATATTCGAAGCTTGGAAATGGTAGAGTACGCCATGTAACTCTAGAATACCGCATGTACAGGGTTTTCGGAAATTCCTGTTAAAAACTTCCATGACTTGTAGAGAATAATGAAGGTTCCCTTAGTGCTGTATTAAAGTGATCTCTCCGAATGCACTCCACTAGTGTAACTCTACGACATCAACTTTTACCCTCCGCTAGAGAATTTGGCCAGAACGCTTCAAAACTGCTCTTATCTCGCCGAGAGAGAAAAAGAACTCACATCCCGAGAAGACTGAATCAACGAGCGTTCGGTTGCACATCACCTGCTATCGTCGCCAATGCTTGGCGGAATGACGCGTTAGATGTGGTTTGCTGCGAAACTGTGCGAGGCGAGAGAACCTTTTATCAACGTACACCAAATTTGTTTTTGTACAGCAACTTTAAAACAACGTGTAATTGAAAAATTCGGCGTTTATAATGTAAGATGCCGAGAGAATTACTGTTTTGTCTAATTTTAGGATGAGTATTACCCCCAAAACGTACACTGCTGGCGACCGTAAATGCAACACCCTGAAGGAAGCATCCGAATCAAGTGAAATTTACACCATGGGTTTGCAGCGATTAGATATGCAACTGATTAGAATTTCAGCGCAGACGCACATCACGCGCGCCTGTGGCGCCACCTCATAGCGCCATTTAAGGCTTGGCGATTTCGACGAGTGTACGTTCGGCACGTGTGTTTACCTTGTGGTTGTTTCACAAGACGATCAGTTATGCCTCGTAGACAACAGCGAACATCGTTTGATCAAGTATCCGAGTTCGACAGAGGAAGGATAGTGGCTTACCGAGATTGTGGATTATCATACAGAGAAATCGCTAGTCGTGTTGGACGAAACCAAACAACTGTAATGCGGATATGTGACCGTTGGATGCAGGAGGGTACGACTGACCGACGTGGTCGATCGCATTCACCTCGGTGCACCACTGCACGTGCTGATAGGCAAATTGTGCGCATGGCAGTGACGGATCGCTCAGTGACATCCCGAATCATAGCACAGCACATTGCGTCTGTAACGCATCATCCAGTGTCTGCGCCTACCATTCGACGCCGTTTACAGCAGAGTGGTCTTTCCGCAAGACGTCCATTGCTTCGTCTACCATTGACGCAGAACCACAGACGTCTCCGTCGCCAATGGTGTGATGACAGACGGATGTGGACGGCAGAATGGAATGACGTTGTCTTTACTGACGAGGCACGCTTCTGTCTGCAGCACCACGATGGTCGGATTCGAGTATGGAGACACCGTGGAGAGAGGATGCTGGACAGCTGCATTATGCACCGCCACACTGGTCTTGCACCGGGTATTATGGTATTGGGCGGTATTTGATATTACTCTCGCACGCCTCTAGTACGCATTGCCGGTACTTTAAATAGCCGGCGCTACATATCCGAGGTGCTGGAGCCAGTTGTCCTTCCTTACCTTCAGGGCTCGGCCACAGCCATATTTCAACAGGATAATGCGCGACCACACGTGGCACGCATTGTCCAAAGGTTCTTCGTCAATAACCAGATTGAAGTGCTTCCCTGGCCGGCTCACTCTCCGGATCTTTCGGCGATAGAAAACATGTGGTCCATGGTTGCTCAACGAGTGACCCCGATTACATCCACAGCTGCCACACCAGATGATCTTCGGTAACGTGTGGAAGCTGCTTGGGCTGCTGTACCCCAGGAACACATCCAACGTCTCTTTGACTCAATGCCGAGACATGTGGCAGCGGTGATCTCCAACAATGGCGGCTACTCTGGCTACTGATTCTGGCAGGAACCACATGTCACAGACGTCTGTAAACGTAATCATTTGATACTTGGTCAACATGTTATCTACAAAATAAATTTTGTTGTGCTACCTCTTGTCTTTCTTGGTGTTGCATTTACGGTGGCCAGCAGTGTATATACCATCAACTGGAAAAAAAGTGTATAATTTTTATTTGCGAAATTGCATGTAAGCCTTACAATCCCTCACTGGGTATTTATTTGAAATCCTAAATTTTCTTTTGCCTTTCCTTCAAATGTATTTTACGAAAATATTAAATACAATACATCGAGAGTGATTTCTGTTTATTTGATTTATAAGTAACATAAAAACTGAAAATAAAAAGAAGTCCCTCGTAGGGACTCGATGCCATGACGTTGGATTACTGTTCTATAATCTTTCCGCTTCGCCAACCTCTGCCTCGATATCAAGCTAACATGCGAGGGTTGGAACTTTAATAGTGGCAACTATTTATTTACAGCTCGTGCATAATAGATACGTGTTTCGAAGTTTTACTGACCTTCAAAGTAATCACCAGAATTGTGTATAACCCGTTGCCAGCGATGTGAAAGTCGTAGGATAGTCTTAGCAGTGCCAGTTGTGTTGACAGTTCGAGCGGCGCGGTCTATTGCCTGACGAATTTGTAGCAGTTCTGAAGCGAATGCCATGAAGTGTTTCCTTCAGTTTGGAAATCGAGTTGAAGTTACGAGGGCTTAAGTCAGGGGAGGCATTTCTTCTTGGAGAAATGGTGCGTACTGAAGTGTCTGTAAACTAGTAAAATAATTAGCCGTAATAGTAGTGAATGACAAGGTGTAGGTACAATAGTACTTCCTATGGCTTTAGGCGGCTTCGTTTACGTGATCAGGATTTATATGTCCCTGCTCTGTGTGAAAAGAGCAAACTAATTTACGAACCTGTCACACGAAGAGTAGAAACTGTCCGCATAAAGCTGTCATCGTAGCGGACATCCGGAATAGTTATGAAAGCAGTCACGCAGAAAACATTCCTTATGTAAGCAACTCGGGTACCCGGAAACGGCTTAGAGAGATATATTGATGAAGAGTTGCGCCTTTTTATACAACGAAGTGCGGAACTCTCGTCTTGTTGGAAATGTTGAAACTGGCCTGGCGCTTAGGTTAGCGTAACGCCGACTTCAGTGTGGCAGTCATTCTACGTTATAAAAAATACCAAATTAACCACCGATCCATCCGCAGATTTTCCGTTTAGACACAGATTTTTCAGTTTAGACATAAAGATGCAAAACACTCCGCACACTTACCTAGTTTAAATGAGGTCTGTGTTGTGACCAAGGTCCTCTAAATCAGCGACAACGAAGAATTTTTAAAAACTATGAAGGGTGAAGAGAACAGCGATTCGTAGACCTACTCCCAAAAGAGCAAAAGTTGCTGAAATTTCGCACAGTTACGAATACACACTCAGAAAACATTGTTCACGATGGCATGTTCCCATTATCGGTGGTGAAAACTTAAATGGACTAACTGGAACAACAGTCTGTTGCAGAAATCTATGATAGTCTGCGGATAATACTAAGACATCGTAGTGGCGCTAAAATAGACTTCCGTTGTTGCGAAAACATAAGTTGCGCCACAGCTTCGATCCATTGTTAAACTCTGCAGTGCTCCAGATTTAAGTGGATGCGCTGTGTCAGCTCAGAGGAAGGTAGGGCTATACCTCTTTCTTGAATAGTAAAGCATGGCAGAATTGAAACCAATCTTACAGATAATCGCTTTGCGTGTGACCACTGAAAACTAAAAATCTTAATTAGAAGTCCTGTCACAAGCACACAGTTATTGCTAGTTTGTTTCATCGCCTTTGATTATGTTACTAATAGGACACAGAAACACCTAAGAACCTCCGAAAGTGTCCGTAATAGCCAACAGCTTCAGTGTTTCATCTATTTATTTCGATGTCAACATGGTGGTGCCGAAGATGCTACAGTAGTTTGCTTCTACATTGATAGGATTCCCCCTGTGTAACACCCTCAGTACGAACTGATCGAAAAAATGTAGACGCTATTTAAATTCAGATGAGCGTCATATAAATTAAAACTTAGTTTATACAAAGTACTAGTTCTGTTTGTAATACTTTAAAAGTGTCGCACTTGGAGAATTCGGAAACAAGGTTTCCATCATTTTACATTAGAAGAAAAAAGAAAAACGTATTGAAGGAAATATATGGATCAATTAAGGAACCAGCTACTGCGCGATTAAGAGCCTTTTTTTACGACAAAGCGTACATTCCTAGTATAAGTAACTATACATAGTATCATTAGTTGTCGGACCACAAAACTAAGTGTACTTTGCGTTAAGTATTTGACAGAGGAAGCTAGCAGTAATCAAGTGATGTATCAGGAGTGTTGCTAATGATAAAGTCTCAATTGCTAACGATTGCGCATTCCCACTACTTTCAAAGAGAAACGTGTTATTTTAATTTAAAAATTATATCCCAGACACAAGCACAAATATACAGAAATTCTTATTTAACTGGAGCAACATTTATTCCCCTACGCGGGTTCTACAAGACAGTCACGTTGGCTTAAGAGTCACATGTACACATTGGCTGTTTGAAGAACGGGAACCATAGTAAGCGCCTGTGTAGTGACAGGCTTCAGTCACACAGCTGTCAACAAATCTAGTTTTACTCGACTGAGTGCGCTTCCAGTACATCATTGGATTATACGTTAAAAACCAGTTACTTCGTCACCTGCCGATCACGCAGACTTGTAAGACACGAGAAATAAGATTCCGCATCAATACATTCTCTCTTCGGTGACCAAAACGCTGCCTCCTCCATTTCTCTCCACCCCACCTCTCCCTTGATGTTTTCCGAACAAAAACTCTAAACTAAGTCGTCTTATAACTTGTTACACACGAGTTGGTTCATTTCATATTAAGTAGAGCACTTCACGTCCTTCAGGCCCAACACATCTCTGAAACAGATAGTTGAAGTCTTGTAAGTTCCTGTGTATGGTAGAAGGCCCAAGACACCATTCAACTCTACCCGAACATTATCTTAAACATTTGGAAAATCACGCAGAATCGATGTCACCATATTAATCACCAATGGACGTGAAACACGCTGTAGTCTACTTACAGTGAGGCAAATAGCCCGGTTATGGGCTTGGGCCTCAGACCACAGTACTTTTCCGTAATATCTCGTTAACGAATGAAGTTAGGTATAAATGGTTTTCCCCATCTTCACAAGCTCAAGAATCCGCGGCCGGCGACAGCAATTAAGAAGTCTTATATCTTGGCTTGAATGAAACTGAGAACAGGAGATACCGGCTTCCCGTGAAATGGAAGCCGCATCGAACAGCCAGTATCCCACTAACAATTCCTTTAAAAGTCTTGGCGGTGATGCCTACTGAACTACCATGTGCCTGACCGGGCGTCAATGGCAATTTGAAGCGGGAGTGCGCGGTGGTTGAGAGGTGAATGCCTTGCCAGGCAAGTCCATACAGAACAATTGCATCTACATTTTTTTTACGGTTGTAAGAGGGTCCCTACACGACTGTACAAAGGCAAAAACTTCTGTTTACGAGGGACGTTCAGTAAAGCCTGGCACTAATGCTCATACAACAGATTATTGTAAAAATGACTGATACACAATTTTGCCCCTCTCAAAATACTCCCCCTCCCCCTCAATGCAATGCACGTGTCCCTGCTGCTTTGCATTCCTGGAAGATGTGTAGGAAGCCATTCCTTGACATCCTCTTCAGGGTCGCTACTAATGCTTTCACCGGCTGTTTAAGAAAAAAGTCACACATAACCAGGGCGGGACTATAAAGTGGGTGGGGTACAGCAGAGATACGTTTTTGTACCAGAAACTCGATAACAGCATTAGCAATATGTGGCCTGGCATTATCGTCCAATGAGGTTCCTTCGTTTTTTGGGAGTGTGATACTTTACAAATTGCTCTAGGATGTTCTTACAGTAACCTGCTGCGACGTTAGTGTGTATTAGAACTCTGAGTGTGTACACTAGATCGTGTTAAAAAAGAAAAAGAAAAATGCTGACCATAGCTTTACTGGCTGACTTTTGCGATCGAGCCTTTGTGTTGGTGATTGACCATTTTGCACACATCCTGTGCTGCTCCGCTTCATCTCTGGGTCATAACAGTACACTCATGTTTCATCAGCAGTGATGACATTTTGCCACCAAGCATCGCCCTCGCCCCAAAACATCGTTTCCAGTAGCGGCACACATTGACGCGAGCCTTGATTTGCTGTGGAATATACACACAATGGGGGCAATTAGCTCTGATCTGTGCGCTCTACAGAAGCTGTTCCACAGCATGAACACTCTGTTCGTTACTCAAGGTGTATCTGCAAAGCTTGCTTCGGTATGCACGGTCCACAAGCCCTGATACATGCTGAATAATTTCTGCTCTGCCAGAACTCATGTAGTCTCATACACAAAACTCTTCATTAAAAGGCCGAGAAGAGTTAACCTTGTTGACCGCAGAGTTGGACCACCTTGATCTATCCACCTTTCACCGTATCTTAGGTTGAAATGTTCGTGCACACCATTTGCAAAAGGCGCGTGCGCACCACCGTGTCAGAACCACATTTGTTGACAGAGTGACAGTTGTAAATCTTCCAATAACGTCGCGAATTTCTCTTGCTGTCTTCTCAGTTTGTGTGAGTACTGTGAAGTGGGAGATCTGAAAGTGATCTGATCTTCAATCTTATTTTACACACAAATTGTATGTTTATGGACATGGTTTCCTTATCAAAACATTATCCATTAATTCCCCTCTACAATTTCCAGAAGCCTTAAATAGTGATGGGGAAACATCCTCTACATATGATAACGTGTTCTAAATGTTTTCTGGATTGTGTAACTGAGATGTGACATGGTCATCAGCCCAGTATTCGCCCAGTGAGATGTGGGAAACCACCTAAAAACTATGTCCATACTGGCAGGCACCCAGCCCTCATCATTAGTTGGCTGGGTGAATTCAACCTGTGGCCTCCTAGAGTCTACGAAGTAGCAGGCAAATGTGTGTGGTTATCTGGACATGTTATTTAATGTTTTAATATATTCTTCTTTTGCTTGTGCCTTTGTCCAGCATTTTTGATGGGTCAGCATGGCTATAGTCGGATTAGGCATGGTTAATTTAAGGGGTGGCCAGATGCCCTTCCTGTTGCCACCCTGTTGGATGAGATGATGACAACACAGCACCCAGTCCCTGAGTGCAGAAAACCTCCGACCCAGTCGGGAATCGAACCTGGACCCCATTGCATGGCATTCCATCATGCTGACCACTCAGCTATCGAGGCATACTTGTTATGTTTTAATATAACAAGAATAATTTGTTTACATCAATGGACAGAACATCACTTTAACATAACATCTAATAAATTGCGAATCAGAGAAATACATTTGAAAGGGTACATCTGAAAGATTGTGCTGTTCAGTTAAGAATTATATTAGCACAGGAAAAAGCTGTCACAGCTTTGACAATCCCATAATTTACACAATGTGAAAACCAAGTGTGCAGTCATCATTAAAACAACACAGGGAAAGTGAACACAGGTCTGCAAATTATGGCTGTGCGAGATTGTAAACAAGGGGACTATTTTTCATTGCCCTCACTTGGATCCATGCCATATTACAAGGCCTTGCACGTCATTTACATGTAGGGGAGATCACATTGGGACACAGCAGGAGCCATGCAGGGCATCATGGCCGTCACACTTCTCAGTTTGCCTGTATTGCTACGTGATTTCCTTCCACCTTTCAAGCAGGTATACACCCTTTTCTCCAATGTGTAATATGTTATATTTGAGCCAGATCTTGTTGGTGGAGGGGGCACTAGACAGTTTGATGCCCAATATAAGAAAACCGAGACTGAGTTTGTGGAGAGCAGTCAGCAGCGAGAGAAATGGCTGCCAAAATTGAGGAAGCAATGCTCTTCTGTTCGCAGGCACCGGTAAGATGAATGGAGCAGCCGTGCCAGTGACACTGAAGAACCGGCCACGCATTCCGACGCCAGATGTGACAAAGGAGGTGGTGGACCGCGAGCACCGGCTGGCCAGCCTTGGAGGCGGTGGCGCTGGAGGCAGCGGGGGTGGCGGGGGCCCGGGTCAGGCACTGCAGTCTGGCTACCAGTCAGAGCTGCCCGTGCTCCAGGTACACATTGGCATTATTGTGCCCGAAAAGGTTGCTTCTCTTTGCTGCTGGGGCGGTAGCCCTGCATGATGTTTTTCCTTCTTCTTTTTCGTCTGCTTCTTTCTTGAATCTCTCTGCGTATGCAGGTAACACAAAGCCTCTTCCAATCTTCTCTTTTCTCCCACAGATAATCGTTCATCATTTCTTTTTGTTGTAGTCCTCTTCAATCCACATCACCCTTCGTCTGGTCTTTCCATTTTGTTCAAGGTTTCTCTGTTAGTTTTCTTCCAGATTCTGTCCATTCTAGACATCTTCCTGGTAGAGTTTCTTTCCTAATTTCAACCTGTTTTTCTCCTTAGTTTCTTTTAGGGAACTAACCTGAAGTTTGTTTTGTATTGTTTCATTTCTTATCCAGTCCATTCTTGTCCTTAGTAGAAAGCACATCTCTCTCACTTACATTCTACTTGGGTCTTTCTTTATCCAGATTGAATTTCATGATCCTTAAGTTAAAACTGGTAGATAATGTGATTAATGCTTCATGATCTTTGCTGTGGCAGGTATGTTCCAGCTCATGATTAGGATGTCTGATACTCAATAATAATATTCTGAGCAATTTTCTGTCCTCTGAAATTTCTTCCTCAGTGTATCTTTTTGTGGTTAACATACTTCCAAGATATTTGAAAGCATCTCCTTCTTTAATATTTTTTTCCATTACAACTTACTTCCTTCATTTTTTCCATTTTCCTTCCTGATTTTCACTACCTCACTTTTTGCGATGCTTATTTCAGTGCCTGATTCATAAATTACTTTCTGCCAGGTATTTAGCCATTCTTCCAATTTCTGAGTGTTGTCTTCTCATATCATCATTACATTATCTGCATAAGCTATGATTTTCATCCCCTTGGTGGACTTTCCTTGTCGTGTTCTCCTTGATTATACTGAAGAGTGCTGGTGGCACCACACTTCACTGTCAAACCCTTCTATTTGTTCTAAAACATTTTGTATTTTTGCCATCTATAGAAAATGCATGTGAGGCAGTGGCCTTCTAGTGCACAACTAAATATTTATGCAAAGATCTACAAAAGGCCCGCCGGCCACTGTGGTCGAGCGGTTCTAGGCGCTTCAGTCCGGAACTGCGCTGCTGCTATGGTCACAGGTTCGAATCCTGCCTCGGGCATGGATGTGTGTGATGTCCTTAAGTTAGTTAGGTTTAAGTAGTTCTAAGCCTAGGGGACTGATGATGTCAGGTGTTAAGTCCCATAGTGCCCAGAGCCATTTGAATTTGAAGTATTAATCGCCTTCCTTCATATGTTGATGCGTGTTTGATTTCGTACCACTTCTTAGAATTATGAAAGGCCCAGTAAGCCAGTGGCAGCATCACCATTGCTTTGAACAAAGAAATGAGACCTAAACGTACTTATTTCTGGGCCTGATATACAGTTGTCATAGATACCAATGAAATATTGTTTTGTTAAATTGCTAGCTGTTGTGCAAAAAACTTAAGTCAGTGCTCAGATTGATTTACATGATAGTTTTGTCTGTGTAGCATGTGTTTCATTCAGATGGATAAATTGGAATATTTTATGATCATATAATTATTTCCCCAGGCAGTTAACTTCTGACAGAAATGGACACAAAAAATTCATGTAGGTTTAAGAATTGGTTCCTTTGACTTGAGAAAGGTACAAAGGTGCAACTGGATTCAAACATGATGCACTTTTCTGAAGGATGTTCCACATTCCTAAACTGACATTTCAGATGAAAGATTAAGAAATTGCACAATTTGGTATTGCTTAATCAACCACTGAATGTGTGTGAAATAGTTGATACTGTGTGCTTATAGGAGAAAAAGAGTGGTTCATTGTGCATCAAGAATTAACAATCAGAAAGCATGGTGAAAGGTGAGTGGTGAATTTTTAGAATGTTCTACAAAGACAAATGCTAAAACATATTTCCTTCCAATGTCAGAACCACATTAAAAGAAAGCAAACTCATTTCATGTGCTCATGTGTTATTAGGTGTGAGGTGTGGGAGCACCACTTCATGAGGGGAATAAAACAGTCATCCAAGCAGTGGGCAGATAACGGCTGTCCTGCACAAAAGAAAGCCGAAGTCGATTTCTTCAATCAGTGTCTTCCGGATACAGGAGATATCATTCTTATTGGTTGCTTTGCAAAGGATAGAACTTCTACGTGATATGCAATGTGCAAGTCTCCTGTTCTAACTGGATGAAAATAAAGGAACCATACACACAATACCTGGATTGGGAAGAGAAAAAAAGACAACAAAGTCGAAACAGAGACACTTGGAGTGCAGATCACTGAAATATCCTCTATTCATCAGATTTTTCACCTTCTGACTTGCATCCATTCCCACATCCTATAAAATTATTGGATACTGCATCACAGTCAGACAGTACAGGGTTTACTGCAAAACCAGCAACAGGATTGGATTACATGCGAAGTAATGGAAAAATGTGCTCTTGACAAATGAAACCCTCTTCAGCTTCCTGAATGTCCCATGGAACATGTAATTACCTAAGTAGCTATTTTTGCTTTATTCTGTGACCTTTCAGGCAATAGCTTTCGTTTCTGGGAGTGCCATGTCGACATAGAGAATACACCACCATTTCAATACACTCAACTTGGCCTCTAAAACAATTAAGAACACCAGCACCAATGTATGCGAAGAAGTTGTGCAAGCGATCATCTGGAATAGAACCTGGACCAAAGGTGTTAGGTTCCTTTCCCTGGAAGGTGGGGATTTGTCCAATAGCTGATCTTCATGGAAGAGTATGGAGATGACCAGGCATGCAATTACAGGCATTTGTCAGGAAGATGTGTCAGTCAAGTTTCAGGTTGATATTATGTAGACATATCGCACATCTCTCATGGCTATCGAGGTTAATTTGAGGGCTGTGCAGTATCAGTCCAGAATCCTCTTAACTTATTGTCTGATCGTACTTCAGCATTTCAACAATAGGTTCATTTTTTGAGATAATGCAAGAACATACTGTGCCCACATCACGAACACCATCCTCCAAGAGGCAAGACTACCTGCAGTATCTGCTGACATGAATTCAGCTGAATGTGCTTGGAAGCAGTTGAAAGTTGTAGTGCACCACTGTGTGAATCAGAATTCTTCTTGCACAATATATGAACTCGGGAGAACTGCAACTGAAGAGTGGGGCAACCACCTTTTGCTCAAGAACGATGCAAGTGTTTTGCAACACATAGGGTCAAACCACATGGTACTGAATGTTGCCCAGGAGCAGAGTTTCACTGCAAAGATGTGTACTTTCAAACATACTGCCTTAATTTTTGGCATTGTTTTTCATTTCACAACTAGCTGTACCAGGCTAGGCTTTGCCATAGCCCAGTCTGCTGAAATGCAAAAGGAAGAAAAAAGAAAGCACACATTTCTAATGTGCATGGCAATTGGATGCACATCCTAATCTCCTTCTCTCTGTCCATCTTCCATCTCCCTTTCTTTGCCCATTTCCTTGTCCTCCCCCCCCCCCCCCCTCTCTTTCTGTGTGTGTGTCCGTCCATCACCTCCTCCCCATCTCTCTGTCCATCTCCACTTCACCCCCTCTCTCTGACCCTCAGCTTCATTTATTGTTATTGCAAATTCACATTCTGCAGTAGTATTCTAATCATAAACCAATATGCCATAAATACTTTCCTGTTTTCTAAAAAATGTTTCACTATGTGTCTGAAGGTTTATTACATTTAACATCTAAAAATCTGAAATAAATCAGAAAGGAAAATTTTGAGATTTAAGAGAATTTTTGGAGATTTGAGACTTTGAAGAAATGAATATCTATGTTTGTACTTATTCATGTACAGAAAATGTAGATTTTCTTAATTGCAATTCTCTGATAGTTTTTTACCAATTGCTTTTAAATCCCTCCTCCTCTTGAATAAGCGTATGCATTTTGCAGTTATGTATGTAATGCAAAACAGTTTTGAGCAGTTCATGCATGCACAGCCTGTAAAGTGACTCATTTTACAGCATTTTTCTATAAACTTTCCAGCTCTAGCATTCTTTTCTAGCTTCTGCTTAAGTTTCGGACATAGTTGTGGAAGTGCTATTGTTAATGTTAGCTGTGGCTCTTTCTGTAGGTGGTACTGTCACCTATCAAGGAGCTGGGTGGAGAGGGTGGGGTGGTGGGCACACCTAGTTCAGTGCCACCATCAGCACTGCCCTCATCTGTAACAGCGAGCGGAGCTGGGGGTTCATCTACATCCACAGCAGCGCTGGCGCAGGCTGTGCTCTCCCCTGCACTCACATCGGCTGGACTCAGCCCTGTGCCTGTCCCGGTATCTGTACCAGTTGCTGCTGCTGCGGCTGCTGCTGTCAACGGGCGCAAGGTCAGTCTGGCTTTTATGTTAGCTCATTGTCTTTGATATTCCAGTGTCACTTGTGCAGAATGAGTGTCATTAGTTGAAAAACTGCCTCATGGTATGAACCAGTAGTGGCACAATGTTCATACTAAAATTATATAAAGAAGGGATTTGATTAAGGAAATTTGCCCTTGTTCCTTGTGATATAGTTTTGAAGACTGTGTCCTGTCAGTAGACACAGAAACTGGTTTCCTTCATTTGAAGACAAAGACTAAAGCATTAATGCTGCAAGAAAAATTTCAGAATTTCTCAGCTAAAGCCATATTTGAGCTCTGTTGTAAGTGGCCTACATCTGCCTCCACCTACGTCTCCCACCACAGCTTAATGACATCTGCTACATGTACATAGTCTTTGCTCAAAATATCTCTGGAGATAAACTAAAAGGTCTTCTAGCTGCAATACTCTTGTTCATAGATATAGTGGTTTGTTGTTTGACTGCATATAACCTTCTGCAGTGAATGTTGTCAATTTAGACTTCTGTTACAGAACAACGTGTTTAGACTCTATTATGGCGAACAATATTTCCTGCAGTGCCTGATCCAGTACTACATCAGATGATCACCTGGCTGGGTACTCAAAGGTGCCACGGGGTGCTGTAAAAAGTTGCTATGACCCTTTATTCTACATCTAAATATATACTCTGAAAGCCACATTACAGTGGTACCACTATAATTTTTCCCTCCACTACTCCATTCATGTATGGTACATAGAAAAAATGACTGTCTAGAAACTTCTCTCTGATTTTCTTGTCATAGCAATTTTGCAATGCTTTGTGTTTGGATGCAGTGTGTTGCCTCTTTAAATATTGTTTTCTCTCCGTCACTACCAGTTGTGTGTTGGCAAAATTATAATCATTTTTGATTTCCATCTAGCTGTTGTAATTTTCATAAACAATAGGTTACGTAGAATTGCCTGCCTTGTTAAAAAAATAAAATCTTTACATGTGTCCTCAGCACTACGTCCTCCAGTGTATATAACAGGAACGATCTTCAAAAAATGAGAAGAGAGAGTCTGTACAATGTATTTTAATAAATAATAACTCCTTTTTTTTTTTTAATTTTAGGTGTTGACTACAATGACAATAACACCAGTGACGATGAGTGGAGCACCACCTTCACCAGCACTGGCATTACAACCCATTACACTGACGGATGTAACATCAGGGTCAGAGGATGACAGTGGGGTTGCTAGTGATCGCAGCAGGAAAACAAGTGTTGCTTCTCAATCACAGACTAAGCGTGGTGAAGTGTATGTTTAGCAGCTGATGTCGCCACCTATCCATCACTCGGCTTCCTCCACACTCGAGAAGAGGAAGACACGATTTGTGACAAAGCAGTAACACTGCTAAGTGATGCATGTGCTTCCATTCTATTTTTTCAAAGACTGAAGTTATGTGGTTGCACAAGATTAATTACATATAATATTGACAGTCAGGAGAAACCAATGAATGTGTTTGTGAGTGAGTTGTCACTTTTGTTCAGCTTCTATGAAATGGACTAAAATATATTGGGAGTAGTATCTCCTGAGGACACAATGAACATTAGTATTTTTGACACTGTGCCTTTTGTAGTTTTATGTATATTTACAGTTGTTTTATGGCAAAGATATGAATTGTACTTAGAGGTTTAGACTGGGAAAATCTGCAGGTGAACATATCATAAAGTCTAGCATTGATTACACATACTTGTTGATATCCAAAGTTAGAATAAAGCTAGTATTGTTTTGTTTTTGGATACAAACACAATGGTACACATACATTGTGGAAGATCTGTGATAATGCAGTAACAAATAGTCTTCAGTAAGTGCCTGTAAGTGTAAAAAGAGTGTTTGTAGTAATTGTTTGAATTTGTGAAAATATTGTATATTTATCTGATTTTTTTGTTTCCAGAGCAGGTACATTCAGTGTTGCCAAGTGTTAAAATAAAACTACATAATGTATAGACCTATTTATCAGCTAAATGCAGTACAATGGTTAAAAGATTGCAGACACATAGGACACAGATCTAACATCATGCAGTCATTCACAGGACTAAAGTGCTATCTGTCATGCAGCCACTGACATTTGGAACAGTATAATTCCAGCTTGTGTTACTGTAATTGGAGGTGAGACTCAAAAGAAGCTGCAACAGCACAAAATAGGACATGGCTTTGAATGGCAAGAAACATTATGTGATGATATGCTGGTTTCAGCTTATTGCTAACCTTCTATTTCCTCACATAAGTGCAGAACAAGACTTTCCTATTCATGCCTATAAAACTACAGCCACTGAAAATATCAGTATGGCAACAAAACCTAATGAAGCAGCAAATGTAATGGAATTTCGTGAAGGAGTGTTAGATTATTTTGTGATGAGTATTACTGAGAGGTAATGTGATAATGGTTGTCTGTGGCAAGCAATGTTCTTGTTTGATTTTATCTGGATGCACAGAAACCCAAAAAAAACAGTACAATACAGTAAAATTTTTATGGTGATTTTCAAATGTTTTCTAATGAAGCTGTATTGTCCAGCAGAAATGGGGAAAATACTGTAATGTCTTGATGTTTTTCATATCCCTTGGGTCCAGTTCTTGCTCAAATGGAAAATGTTAATGACAAAATATGTGAGTAATTGGCTTTATTGAAAGGATGCTCTGCATGCATGACCATGCAAAGCATTTACAACAGATGCTATAATCCCATCAGGACCAGAAATAAAATTTTTATAAATTGTATTTTTCTCTAAAATATGTAATTTGAAATAAAAGTGAATTTGGGAAAGTATTTTATGCTTTCTGTAATTTTACTGATCCATTAAATGATTTGAGATATTTTCAAAGGAAAATTGTGTTGTTGTATCAAACTTCCTGGACAAGTACTAGAATGAATTTAAAGTATGAGGCTAGAGATATTGCCTTCAAAAGAAATCTGAGTACCATAACAATTTTCTATAAAAGTAAATGATACTCACTCTGCACTCCTTTCAGTGTATACAGTTCAACTCACACTGGCAAAGTGAATATGCCATTTATCAAAAATACTCTCTATGTTGCTGTGTTAATTATTGTTAAGTTGTGCTACTAATTATTTTTCTTTCAGCTCAACTTTAGCTATCTGTGTGAGGAAAATTTACTAAGAAAAGTATGAAAGTGCAAGAAGACAGAATGGCTGGTCATTATGTACTTTCTTCTGTCAATGCAGGATTGGGCCTTATGTCCTGTTCTGTCACACCATGTCTTCCATGTTCTTCCTATACTCCTCCTTCCAATGGAATTGTGTTCCATTGCTTATCAAGAACTTCCCTGAGATGACATACACTATATGTGCTTTTCCAGTCCTGCTTTTGTAGACTGCTTTTTCAGTCAATGGCCGTACCCCCAGTTCTTTCCTTATTTCTTCATTTCTTATTTTGTCTTCTCATGTGCACTCTTTCACAAATCTACGGAACTTCATTTTTGGTTTTTCAAATTTTCTTATGTCTGTTGATCTTAATATCCACCTTTCTGCCCCTAATAATACTTTGTGTAGTGTCATTACTTTGAAAGACTTAATTTGGGTTTCTCTTCTTGTTTTGCCCTTTAATGTTCTTATCATGCCATATACATGTTGCAGCACTAATATTCTTGTTTATGTCCTCCTCTTCTTCAGAAGTTATGTCACATTCTAGACGTTGGATATGGGGCACCTGTTATATTATTATGTTATTAAAGATTGCTTTAATGCTCACAGGGTATTTTCCTAAAAAGGCCGTTGTTTTTTGTTGTTGACATCTTCACATTATAATTTTAGGTCATGTTGCTTAATTTATGTTTTACAATATCATTTACAATATTGTGGACTAAAAACTCACATTTTCATGAGATTCCATTAAATAAACATTATTATCCCTGCTGAAGGACAGATAATTGCCGAGCAGTACTTATCATCAGCAGGTAAAATTCTGAGCACAGTCTTGGAGGAGGTTAGAATGGAAGGGAAGGTCATTTGGAAGAGGGCCCTTCCACTGTGGCACAAGGGTGAGTGGGTCTTGGCTGACCTGACTCTTCTTTCTAACCTTCTGCAACCTAGCCCTCTTTCCTCCCTACCTAAGGAAGGTATTAAAAACTTTAAAAGCTGGAAGAGTAATTTCTCCTTTTATGTGTGTCTGTCCACATTATTTAGAATTTTTTTCCAGTAGGTAGTATTGGTCAGCCATTTTCTGTCCTTCAGGAAGGAGATTAATATTTATGTAATGAAATCTCATGGAAGTGTATGGATGTTTAGTCGACCATATTCTGACATAGTGAGTGAGTGAATCACACATATTGTAATGCTATGATTACACAGTCATACTTTATTTTTCACGCAAAATAAGTGTTCTTATTTTTCTGTAGATAGCTGATAGAGATAACCCTACAGCGCATTCGTACAGAAGCAAAAGGAATCTGCTTAATCAACTCATGTGATGTCTTTTAAAGAAGATCCTGTTTTCAGCTTGTATAAAATTGGCAATCTTAATTATTGTAGATCTAAAACAAAAAAAGAAAATATTAGCTGTAAGGAATATTATTCAGAAAATCAGCAGTCTGTGATGCAAAGATCAAACATTTTTTAAAGCCAATAGACACTATCCTTCAATGAGAGAATCTTCATTATGGAGAAAACCTTGTTATAGCTGACAAAAAAAGAAATCTTCTTCTTCTTCCTCTGTAGTGTTACAGCCCTTGGTGAGTCTTGGCTTCTAAAACTAGTTTCTTCTGTGCTTCTCAGTTTTATACATCTTTTTTTCCTCCCATGGACTTTCATACTGGTGAGACCTTCTGTTACTTCAACAAATCACATTCTGTCTAATAACATAAATCACACCTTACACCATTGTTTCACATTCTTATCCTCTGCCATTCTCCCCATGTATCCTAGCCAACATAGCCATTGTAATATGTAAATTTTACTGTATCTCTTCTTGTACTAATGCTTGTAGCTCAGTGATGTGTATCTTCCAGACTACTTCCTCCCTTTATTGGGCCATAAATTTTACACAGTATTTTTGCTCGAAAGTTCTTAAAGCATTTTTGTCATCTTCTGCCAGTGTACATACTTCTAACCTACATGTGACAACCAGGCAAACTAGGGAGTTGTACACTAAGAGTTTCTTTCTTCTTGTAACAAGTTTATTCCCTGCTTGTATTCTTTCCCTTATAGCACTTACAATGCCGTTATAATTTGATATTAAGGCTCACGAGTAACTAAAAGAGGGCACTTCTTTAAAACATTTCCCATTTATATTTAGATCTTTAGGATTTATTCTAGCCTCAGAGTGTGACATTACCGTAAATTTTGTTTTATTTTCATTTACAATGAAGCAGATTTTTAATGCACCTGTTTCCATTGCCAGGTATGTTTCTTCAAGTGTGTTGATATTTCTTCATACTATTCCAGCATCATCAGCATATGCATTTATCTCCTACTTTATATAAATATAACACTCATTTCATTGATTTTATTTGTTATATTGAGCTACACTGATAATATAGTGGATATACTATCACACTGTTTCACTCCTTTATTAAAGACAAAGCTTTCACTTGTCCTGTTGAATATCTTTGCTTTTACTCTCGTGTTTATCATTCTCATTCTGATTAGACTTACTGGTTTAGCACATATGCCTACTTCTTTTAGCATTCTGTACAGTCTTTGCTGATTTATGCTGTCAAAGACATGTTTGAAATCAATGTATAGGAAGTACAGATCAATATTATGGTCACAGAACTTTTCAGTCATTCGTATGATCACAAATTTTTGGTCATTTGTTCCTCTATGTGGTCAAAAACAACACTGATAATCTCCAAGTATGTGTTGTGTGAACTTTTGTATCCTTTCATTTAATATAATTGTGTGAAGATCTTATTTAGTTATGCTTCATAGTGTTATACCTCTGTAGTTTTCACATGCTGTTGTATCTCTTTCCTTGTAAATGGGGATTACGATTCCAGTTTTCCAGTTATCCAGCATGGTTTCAGTTTCCCATATGCCCAGTATTAGGGTGAGCAGTTATTTTATTGCAGCACCTCCACCACTTACACTTTGCCATCTTCACCAGGTGCTTGACTGTTTCCCATCTTGAGGACAACCAGAGAAACCTCATGCAGTGCTGGCTTCCTTGCCTCATTGCCTGCCACCAACTCCAATATTTCTTTCTGTGAGATTATTTGTTGTTCTTCCAGGCTGTCATTTTGTATGTCTTTGATGTTTTATGCCCATTTTACCATTGTCTATTCTTCCTTTCTTAGATTTTACCATCTTTACTTGAGCTTGCCTTTATTTTTGGCTGGAATCTGCTCCTTATTTTGCATGCAGCATGGTAGAATTTTCTTATTTCATTCTGTTTCATTAGCTCTTCTTAGGCCATTCTCTTTTCTTCCTCTTGCACAATCTGTTGGCTCTTCTTCTTAAATCTCTACATTGTTCCATATTATCTCTGGTTTCTCTTTGTAATGATGTCATTCTTCCCCTATTCTTTTCCTTTACTGCTAACCTGCAATGTTCATCAAATCATTCCTGGTTTCTTCTGCTCCTTCTCACACCTGTTATTTCTTCTGCAACATCATTTATGAAATAATGCATGCACACTCAAATGCACGTGCAATAGCAGTGTGCTATCATCTGCGAGAGTTGCTGTGAAAGAGCAATACTGTGAACTTCCAATAGAGCCAGCCATGGGCGGGTGCCTATTTAAACCCTGCCACACTACGCTCATGCTCAGTTAGCATGTTATTACTGCTTACATACACTGCCTTGTGGTCAGTGCATGTTAAGGTGATTGGCGTACATGCCACAGTCTAATAAAGTCGAGTCCAAGTTACAACAGTTAATGGCTTTGTCAATCCCGATCCACCTTTCGCCTGTTCCTGCTGGTGGCTCTTCATTACTCAACTTCCTATTTAGCGTTAGTATTTTTTTAAATTTGATCTGCAATTTTAAGTTTGTCTTCATTCTAGTTCATGCTCTGTTCTCTTCTATTGCTATTTTACTGAATGCTGATAAACCAATAATGTCAATATATCCCTAGGACCAAAGGTACAGTTGTAACAAACACTCTGCTTGCAGCAGCCACCGGAAAGATCGCAGGAGGCACACATCGGCACGGCGCGTCCAAACCGACACCTCGATAAAGAGTTTGCGTGCTGATGCGTCAGGAGCCTGGCCCGATGAAACTTCCTGAATGTCAACGTCTATGTCCTCTGTACCTGCTTCCTTCGATTCTTTTGAGGCTGAGTGGCAAACTTTAGCAATGTGTCCTTTTTTATTACATTTGCGACAAATGGCCCAACACTGGGGGCACTCTGACCGATCATGATGTATATAGCACAACGCACAGGACGGTAACAGGGGCCGTCGGCCGGAACTCTGTTTACGCACCGTGCGGGAGCAGTCATAACAGCCGGATTGTACCGCTTGCACGTTGTCCACCCCGGACACAGTGGTCGTGGCCGCGCCACCCTGAACTGCCGCAACGTCACACCATGCTTCCAACTGTTGATCTGCAGTGTGAGAGACTTCATACGATTGAGCAATGGACAGGACTTCCTCAAGGGAAGGGTCTACCAACTGCAGGGCCTGTTGCCGGACCTCCCTATCAGGGGCCGAACGAACAATGACGTCTCACACCATAACGTGGGCATACGACTCTCACAACTGCTCTGTGACAAAATGACACTTGCGACTAAGACTGTGCAGGGTAGCGGCCCATGCCCGATAAGACTGATGGGGCTGTTTCTTGCATCCATTGAACTCGACCCTAGCCACCACAACATGCATGCGGCGGCGATAATAGGAACACAGCAATGAACACAATGCGTCAAAAGACAAGGACGAGGGTTCCTGCAACGGCGCTAGCTGCCGCAAAACTTGATACAGCGAGGGAGATATCCAAGACAAGAAAAGAGTACAACATACCTCCGCATCGGCAACATGAAATGCCTGGAAATGCTGCCGAAGGCGATGTTCATATCCTCTGCCGACTCGTCACATGGGGGAAAGGGAGGAAGGAACGGCGCTGGAGCAGACTGCAAGGAGAGCAACACTGGAAGCGCTTGTTGCATGGTTGCCATGAGCTCTGTCTGCTGATCAACTAAAACCCGCACTAAATCCTCCATGCCATGGATAAGCTGCGAAACCAGAACAACGACGCAACACGCGAAAGAACGACCCTACTCATCGCCAATTGTGTAGTAACACGATTCACATTGTCCGTCACACTTCACATAGAGTAGACTGGGAACTGTCTGCTAGGTATGTCCGATATAAAACTGACTGAGCACGGCCCGTGCTGCCTGAGTTGTTGTTGTTGTTGTTGTTGTTGTTCCGCCGACAGAGGGTGCGGCCGAATTCTTGCATGCCCTCTGGTGGATGGGACTTTACTTGCGGCAACTACTGTCCGTGACGCACCGTGCCGATGTGCGCTTCCCGCGATCTTTCCGGTGGCTACTGCACTGCTTCTATAAAAGCTACTGATGTGAGTGTGGTTGACAATGACGTTGAGCTCACAAATATGTTTAAGTAGTCATAAAATGAAAGATACAAAGAATAGGCACATATGAGGGGATATTGCACCAAAATACTGGTATGCCAGGGACTTGATTTGAACTGAAAAGTTAATCAAACCAGTGTAAGAGAACTGTGGACTAATAATGACATGGGAATGAAAACTACAAAAGAGAGATACCAATTAAAAGGGATCTTTTTTCGTTATATGTCTTTTGTGTGATAACATTAATTAATAAGAAATGAAAGAAGATTTCACACTAAGTTGGTTGCAGTATTTTGCAACACTTTTAGGGCAAACTGTGAGAATATTTAAACCTTAATACATTTCTTAAAGTTGGCAAAAACTTCATACAGACAATGCAGCTTTGTCCAGTATACAAAGTCAATTAACCATTTTTGCTGCCAAGTTAATTATGCCTGCAGATGGCAAAACTTTCAGCACCAGCCATAAAAGCATCAACGGTTGGAAGAAGCCACTGCAAGCTACGTCTGTAAAGTATACTTGCAAACTGTTACAAATACTGCTAATCTACTCAAAATTATAGGAATTAATTCTACATTAATATATTTTTTTAATGTTAGTCAAAAAGTAGGTACTTTTGAAAAAGCCAATAATCCTAGTCTTGCATTATTCAGCTGCTGCTTTTGTATATTACTTGATTTCTGTTAAAACACCTTCACAACACTTGAACAGCTTGTAATATGCAATCACCCAGCCATGCACAAGAAAATGCAGAGTAATGAAACATTTAAAGAGTCACAAAACAGCTGTTTGGCTTGCAGTTAGTGTTTGCACAATGCAATGGTTTGATTTGCCAATTGTGTGTGACACATTCTCTTCCAGACTGGGTGTTCTGTTGTACCTAAGTATCATCTATTCTAATGTGGAAGGATCTGGTTTTTCATAGGCATCTATGTACAGATGCATAAGTATTGTGATGTGGTTGCTGTCACTATGGGAACAGCTCAACATAATGTTGTTGTGCCACTCTTTCATTGCTTAGAGTGAGCCCATACATAAGATGCATAATGGACAAGTCTTCTTCAGCAACCCTATACATGATGCTGTGTGTCTCTGTTAACACACAATGAACACTGCTGGAAAAACAAACCTAAACAGTATTGAATGCAAGCTTGAAGATGAAGAGTAAAGTGGAATTAATGTTGTCAATGCCGGCCACTGTGGCCGAGCGGTTTTAGGTGCTTCAGTCTGGAACTGCGCGACCGCTATGGTCGCAGGTTCGAATACTGCCTTGGGCATGGATGTGTGTGATGTCCTTAGGTTAGTTAGGTTTAAGTAGTTCTCAGTTTAGGGGGCTGATGACCTCAGATGTTAAGTCCCATAGTGCTCAGAGCCCATGTTGTCAACAGTAAGTCCCATGAGGAAATGGAACAATTTCACAATTTTTTTCCAAACCAGATGCACAGCATGGACTGTCAACATTTGCACATTTGTTCTGATAAAGTGCAATATAGACACAAAGATTAAGGGGTGGGATGGGCAGTGGGTAAGAAAACAAACTAAATGCAATTTCCCAGTATTGAGCCACCAGAGATCATGGGTCCATTACACCAAAATATTCACAAGATATCCCTGAACAACCATTGCTTTTTTTATCAGTGGAGTTTGGTTTCCACCCCCACCTTCCCAATAGCCTCACTCACTTTTCTCACACACAAATAAACTTTTGCACCACCTGCATATCTGCAGTGTGCAGCCATAGATTCAAGGGGAGTCAGAAATGAGAGAGTGATCTCATGAAACTATAAAAAAAAGAACTTCACTGTGAAATATAAACAAAACAATAATAAAAATAAGGGCTGTTTGCTTAGATGAGCATGTCTGTGAAATCAAAATCTGCTGCTTCGTATATTCATGACCATGTTCTTCCATCCTGTGAATTATAAAATGCTTTGATCCTCCTCAGCATGATCTCAACAAGGTCACCAAGCTATTGCTGCTCAAATGAGATTCACTCTTTGATGGTGAACATCCTAAATTGATCTAATGTGTGAGGAGGGTTCTGTGATGACATGCTGCAGGTTTCAACTGAACATACAAATTCTCAATTTGGCGCATACCAGCAGATACCACAGACTATTCCATTTGGTTGATTCCTGCCTGCTGAAGGAAGGTGTTCATTAGATGGATGCTGTATGCTTGTGTACAGATGAATGTCTTACCAAAATGTTGACTGTGGTATTGGACAATATCTAGGAGGATTGTGTCTGGATATCACATAGCCCTTAAGCAACCTTGATAGTGCTGAGAGGCATCCATCATCCATACCTAACAGCATCCCCCAAAATGTGACAGATCTACCTCCCTACTGAACCTGTCAAATTGCGTACCTGAACTGGGAAATTATATCTGGATACTCTACAGTCTTCTATGATGGTGCCCGGGAGGGGAGGATGGGGGGGGGGGGAGGGAGGGAGGGAGGGAGTGAGTGAGTGAGTGAGAGAGAGAGAGAGAGAGAGAGAGAGAGAGAGAGAGAGGGGGGGGGGGGGCGTGTGTGCATGTGGGCTTTTTTTCACTCTGAAATTAATAGCAAACAGTGAAAAGCAATAAACACAGTTGGTTGGACATAAAATAATAATGAAATTGGAATAAATAGTTTTTATTCTCTATAATAAGAAGATAATGTAAACTGTTTCTGTCAAGGAAACATTTTTTGCATTTGCCCCCAAAACAAACAAGTCTGTCAGGTGAGTGAATATATAAAACTGTCAAGTGGAGGCTGCCAAACTTCCAAGTATTTTTTTGGGGTGATGATGGTCTAGCAGTGTTACATCAGGGGCCTGGGATGTTAGACTGAGGGTTTTCAATTGAAAATAAATATTTACACATGGATATATCAGGATGAATGGTGTGAATCAAGAAAAGTTTATTGTAAAAATGACATTAGTGTTTATGTGCATAGATGTTCAGTTACTTAACAAATGATAATTCAACAAGGAAGCAAAATAAATGAAATCAAAATGAATAATGTGATATGTCCCATACTTCAGTTACGTCACATGAAACGTTCACCAAGTATACCATTGAACAGTTTTATTTGCAACACAAGAAATGACATCACAAATTTGGTATTAACACGATAACGAAGAAAAGGAAACATACAAAAACTTCCATGACTGAGTGAATGTTCAAATAACTTAGCTCCAAATGTAACAGTCACAGGCTGAATCCTTTAGCGTCTGTATGAATGAAGTTTGTTATAGTGGCACTAAGTCCAACACTTTCGATGTGTGGGAGATGTAGTAAAAACAGAATAGTAAGTCCTCTCCACTTGGTGGTGTCCAATTGGCAGAGTCACACCTCATGTTGATGGCAAAGAGTAGAGGAATTAATCAGGGTAGTGCATCATCGAGGCGAGTTTTTCCTGATGCAGCTGGCTGCACTGGAACTGCTGGTTGCCATCATGATATAGGCCTAAATAGTCATCTCACAGAGTGACACTTCTGTTTGATTGGCTCAAACTTAGTTTCAGCAAAAGTAGGAAATGGTTTTGTCTGCATGCACTGACAGGGGCTGCGTGTGTACCTTTGAGCTGCTGCTGGCCTGGCCACTGATGTTGCCCTCTGTTGACCTGCTAGCAAGCTGGCCAGTTTGAATTTCTGCTTCTCACAGGTTGGAGTACGGTCACCACAATGTATGTTGTGCAGGTAGCTGTTGCCATCTGTTGCACTTATTGCCAGAGCATAACGTTAATTAACAAAAAATAACTGTGTATACCCACCTGCTGGGTACGGACATAGTCAATATTTAAGAATTTCATGGGCTTGTAAATGATATACTCATCTTCAGAAAAAAGAAACTGTATTAATTTTTTTATGAGGATTACATGGCAAAGATTGCTGGTAATGGGGATGGGGGGTTAAGGGCAGACAGGGAGGTGGCGGGCATGAGAGAAAGTAACTGCAGTAGTCCCAGGCCCATCTTGGGGGAGAACAGTAGTGGAAAGATAAAGACTAAGCATTTAGCATACGCTCTGAAAGTGACTTGAAAAATGAGAGCTCTATTTTTTGGTCACAGCTCTGAGAGCTGATCATCTCACAAGTCAGCTGAACCTGTGATATGATTAGATTGACATAGTGACTTTCCTGATGATGATTCACCCTCTTCCAATGAGAACAGTTGTCACATCAGTGGAAAGGCATAGGCAAAAAAGGAGGTCATTTTGTAAAATTTAAGTAATAACTACTGCTCACATTTGAAGCCTGGGGGGGGGGGGGGGGGCATATCGTGGATGTATGTAACAGGAGGAGGGGGCAGGGGGAGATAAGAGGGTCTGGATACAAAAGTCTGATAGTAAGGAGTAAACAGTCATCATGATCTTCTTCTTCTTCTTTTAAATAAAAATTATGGTTCAGAATCAAATAAGTCTTTAAGTCTTTTTCACAATGGTAAATAAGAGACTTATAATTCTTTGTTTTATCCTCAGTTTTTGGATAGGCCCAGTGCTACTTCTTATTCATGGTGGGATACCACAGCATGCAGAGCCATGACTGTGTCTTTCTGCCAAATAGCCACATTTTGAAATGCCATGCCACAAAAAGGTAGTAGTCATGCAACATGGAGATACAATGAAACAAATGATAGCTGTGCCCTGAAGTAGTGTCCCACTTCTTCCCAACATCACTATGCACACAATGGATCTGAGCTAGCCTAGGCTGTAATTCTCTGTCAAGCAAGCAGTAAATTTTGTATAGTTTGTGGAAGGCAAAGCACTTGATGTTACAGAATCTACCAATATGGAAAATAGTAAAATTGCTCAAAAAAAGAAAAAGAAGAAGGAGAAGATTAAAAGCTTTTCTGGAAACAATTCTTCTGTGCAAAAGACAGAAAATTACCATAAGAGGATGCCATGATTCTGCAGATGTTGGAATAAATGAAACCACAAATAAATTATGGTAATTTCATTGCACTACTTTGTTTCCATGCTCAGTCAGGCAATGCAGCAATAGAATAGCACTTACTTAGACAAAACCTTCACAAATCCAGAATGATGATATTGAACTGTGTGTTAATGCTGGCTGACAAAGCAGAAGACATATCAAGGTGAGAACAACAAGTGTTATGTTTATGATGTGCAGACTATTCATCTGGTGATCTGGAAAATTGATTATCAGGGAAGATTTTCTGGAATTTATCTACGTGGAAGATGTTTTCACACAAGCATCAACAATGAAGATCATAAGATATGCATTATCTTATTACTTGGATACGGATAGATTGCCTGGGAGGGCTCTGACAGTGCTGCAGTGACGAGTGGTTGATCATAAGGCATGAGAACAGTAATTACCAAACAATACCCACAAGCACAGTTCATAAATTGTGTGGTGTACATTCTCAATTTGGTTCTATCACATCAGAGAGATATCTGTGATACAGAACTGATTGGAATCGTAAAAGATACAGTAAACATTTTTTGACAATGTCCACTTTGGAATACCCTTCGGAAGAAAATTTCAGATCAAATTAACTCATCTCCTTCAATTCTTATCTCCCTTTTGTGAGCTGAAGTGGACCAAAAACTTGTGGCCGTAGAAAAATTTGCAGAAATGCTTCTAGTAGTACACACAACACTTAGGACACTTAAAGGTGCTGCCAGTTGAAATGATATCACTCGAGCATACCAGCTACAGACCACCATGGCTGGTTTATAGTGCTGATAATTATACTAAGAAATGTTTTTCTCACATACAGTGAACCTAAACAATGTAATGCAGGAGGACAATATGGACCTGACCAATACTTGCAGTTACGGAAAAAAAACTTACTTTACAAAATACGCAGAATGAAAGTCAGTTCTCAGTACTTTCTGAACGGGCAAAGAAGATGAGTTCAAGTGACGTAGTTGTTCCAAATCTAGCACAGCAACATACCAGGAGAAACTGCTGAATATATTATTGTCAAACCATATTTTAGTCTTTCATTGAACAGATGATTACAGAACCACATGAAGAAATGATTGAAAGGATTCAGATGCTTCTGCCTGAGAAAACCAATAATGACTCCAGAACAACAGAAAGTCTTAAAAAGATAGCACATGTATTTCTCGGTGAAAATGTAGGCACAGTATTCCTGACACAATCACTGGAAATCTGTACATCAAAAAAATTTCACTGTAATAGGAGCTATTGATCGACACTATGAACAGTTTTTTCCCCTTTTGATAAAAAATCTTCTTATCATTTTAGACAATGTCCCAGCTTTCACTGCAACTCCTGAAAGATCTTTCTCCACTCTAGAGAGCCAAAAAACGTACATTAGAAATAAAATGAGAGATGAAAGACTTAACTGGTCTTGCTCTAATGAGTGTTCAGTGTGATCTGGTAGTGTAAACAGATCTGAAGAAATTAGAAGTTGTTAATGAGACGTATAAGGATACATGTAATATTTTAAGTTGAAGTTTGTTATTTATTGAATTAAATAATTTATGACTAAAGTTATGGCTGTATGCCAAACCATCACAAACATAAATACGAGGGTCACTTCAAAAGAAATGCACACTATTTTTGTAAAAGTACAGTTTTCGTTCTGCATGTGTGAAAGTTTTACAGTGTGTAGATACATCCTTCCCACTTGTTCTCAAACTTAGTTCAACCTGTTCCTGTGAGTGGCACCATCATGCCTTCAAGAAGGCTGCTACACTTGATGTTTGTCAGAAGCAATGTGCTGCCATAGAATTCCTGTGCAGTGAATACGAGACAGTGGGAAACATCCACAAGAGGTTGAAAAAGGTGTATGGAAATGCTGCTATCGATCGCAGTACAGTTAGTCGGTGGGCAAGCCGGTTAAGTGATGAAAGCGGGCACGGCAATATTGAGGATTGTCCTCGCAGTGATAGGCCTCGTACTGCACACAATCCAGACAATGTGCAGAGAGTTAACGAATTGGTGACTGCTGACAGACGCATCACAGTGAAGAAATTTGTCACGCTACGTTGGTCAGAGGAAGAAAGTGTTTGCAGAATACTGAAAGTGTAGGCATTACAAAAGGTTTGTGCCAGATGGGTTCCCACGATGTTGATCGTGGCTCACAAAGAAACAAGGAAAAACGGTATGCTGCGAACTTTTGGAACAGTACGAGAATGGTGGAGATGAATTTCTTGGAAGAATTGTGACAAGTGATGAAACATGGCTCTATCATTTTTCACCAGAGATGAAGAGGCAATCATTGGATGGCATTATGCAAATTCACTCAAGAAAAAAAATTCAAAACCACAAGTTATGGCTACAGTGTTTTTCGATTATGAAGGACTCCTGTTTGTGGACATCATGCCAAGTGGAACCACCATAAATTTTGATGCATATGTGATGACACTGAAGAAACTTCAAGCCCGATTGAGTCATTTTCGACCACATCGGCAATAGCAGAATGTTTTGCTGTTGCACGACAATGCACAGCCACATGTCAGTCAAAAAACCATGGAAGCAATCACAAAACTCGGATGGACAACACTGAAACACCTGCCTTACAGTCCTGACCTGGCTCCATGTGACTATCATCTCTTTGGGAAACTGAAAGACTGTCTTCATGGAACAAGGTTTGAAGATGATGACTTCCTTGTGCACACTGCCAAACAGTGGCTCCAACAGGTTGGTCTAGAATTTTACCGTGTGGGTATACAGGCGCTGGTTCCAAGATGGCATAAGGCAGTTGAGAGGGATGGAAATTATGTGGAGAAATGAAAATATTGTTCCTAAAGGATGTATCTACACACTGTAAAACTTTCAAACATGTAGAATAAAAGATTGATTTTAAAAAAATAGTGTGCATTTCTTTTGGAGTGATCCTCATATAAAGAGAGAATAATGTAATAACCTTATAATATTGTACAATATAATATAGTTAATTATAGAATCTAATTATATATAATTACCTACAGTTCCGGGTTTGTCTGTTTTGTCATAAACAAATACCTTAATACAACATTACATACATTTTATTAAAGGTGCCTTGATTACGCTTTACTTGCATATGATATGGATTCTAAGGTGAGTGTGAAATCTCAAACTGACCAGTTTTATTGGTGTTAACAGCAGTCTTTTTGTGGCATGAATGAAATTACAGATAAAAGCTAGTTTACTTTTCTAAAGGCAGTCTTGGACACCCCACCCCAGTTTTCCCCAATGTAAAAGGAACAGGTATGTCAGTAGGGCACATTGTACACCTACTCCCCCCTCCCTGAAAAAAGTTAACCATGGGGGAATTCGGCAACCTCAGTGGGGCCTTAAATCTCTGGCTAACAATACTTTAATTTTAATTAACAATTAAAATATTGAAATGTGAATACAGTTGTTGCATTACCATGTGGTGAATACAGTCAGTGACACAGAATGGTTTTAGCATTGGTGTTATAAGGGTAACTGAAGCTGTTTTCTGAGACAGTTTTAAGCAGTACAAGCAACTGAAGACTACACAACAAGAATCACAACACAGTGTGAACATAATCAATATGTGTTTGCATATCAGTTTTTAAAGTTAATAATGGAAGTGAACGAGTGACTTCTAACATAATTTGAGAAGGTAAAGAGGCTGTTGTGATTTGTAATAGGTTTGGGATTGCATGATACTGAAAAGCATCCTCATCAGACTGCAGGCAGTCTTTTAGGGCAACACAGACATGCAGTCTCCAACATCCTTACAGTGACTGGGTAACCACCAGGATGGCACCATTTAGTTGCCAACCTGAAGATAAGAAAGACTGAAATTATGGAACAGGATTTTGAAACACAACAGTTTTTTTAATGTAATCAGGAAGGACTGAAGCTTCATAAGTAAATTTTTGTTTCAAGTTAGTTAACACCACCAATTACATCCTCTAAGTAATGTTGTAACTGAACTTGATTGACCAGAGAAAAGTTATGAAACTGAAAACATGTTAATGTGCAGAAGCCATCAACTAAACAGCTTTCTGAGCATAAACCAGAATGACAAATGAAATTAGATAGGATTAACCAACAAAAGTACAAAATGACACAAATGTGAAGACACTTCTCAGTGCAGCTTACAAACAAATAATAACTCAAAGGAACAGTAATCATTTTATTACAGCAGATCTACACTATGTGATCTAAAGTATCCAGACACCTGGCTGAAAATGACTTACAAGTTCGTGGTGCCCAATGCTGGAATTCAATATTGTGTGGCCCACCCTTAGCCTTGATGATAGCCTCCATTCTCGCAGGCATACATTCAATCAGGTGCTGGAAGGTTTCTTGGGGAATAGCAGCCCATTCTTCATGGAGTGCTGCACTGAGGAGAGGTATTGATGTCAGTCAGTGAGACATGGCATGAAGTCGGCATTCCAAAACATCCCAAAGGTGTTCTTTTAGGATTCAGGTCAGGACTCTGTGCATGCAAGATGTATGACACAAGTGACGTCCGATCACCTGACCAAGTTCTGCAAAGTACCCCATTCTGCTCTCTTATGATGTCTACTGAGGTCACTGATGTGGAGTACCTGGTAGTAGGTGGCAGCATAATGCACCTAATATGAAATACATATATTTTTGGAGGTGTCCGTTGGGGGGTGTCTGGGTACTTATGACCACATAGTGCACATAGTGTAGATTTCAACTATTATGTAGTCGTCTTCAGTGCACATAGCAAAAGATTACATTACTCCAAAGTGTCACATAGTAAACAATATTGGTTGGTGTGGAGTGAACAGTAGTCTAACATGAATGCAATATCCTAAGATCATAAGTATTCGAATATTATTAAAATAATAACTCATTTAGATTCCTTCAGCCCAAATTTATGTGATTGCAACAGCAAGATAAGTAGGTTCAATTCAACTGAATATAAACTCTGGAAAATAAATCATGGCAGTAAAATGTCAAAAGAATTAATTTTCACAATAATACAAGACTTCCTTAAAGCAGGTACAAAAGTATTTAGTTCATGAGACAAATTCAAAATAATAGTTTTACTTAGAGAAAACAATAATAAGTGGCTTTACAATTGATTACAAAATTACAGTTCATGGTAGCAGAAAAATAAATATTTTCATTAACTCTGCACTTGACCTCAGTACAATTTATCAAACTCCAAAAAGGGACATGATCAGCTGGAGAAGCTGTACATGTTTGATTACATACTTGTTCGTGCAGTGGCAGTATACAGTTATGCTCAGCATCAGAACAGCAAGCTTGGTGGAGGCCACTGCAGGAACAGTTACTGGTACAGTACTGATAACTACGGTACTGCTCTGGTGAAATGCTGTAATATGGGCATCAGTGTGATTTGTTGCCATTTCTGTGCCATCAACCAATTCAAGGACTGGAACAATTTGGTGTTATTAGTATCCAGAAGAACTGATAAGACAGGATGTGTGCAAAGAAAGGATTTAAATTTGGGGATGAAAAACAGAAATGGTTCAACAAAACTAAAAAGCTTGTGGAAAACCAAAAAGCTTGTCCCAGGATATTACAATGATCTGCTTTGAAGAGAAGTCTGCTATTATTCAGCAATATTAGGTATGTATGTGGAGTGTCGGTCTGATCATAGCACACACCATGAAATCAAAATGGGGTATAGGATGGTGCATAACCACCCGGTTCTTAAGCAGTAAAACAAAGGTTGCCTTAATCAACTACCAGTCAAGGACACAATGGTGGTTTAGTTTCTGCTAATGTGTTGGTGTATCAAGTTAACTCAGTCCAAGTATAGTTTGATCTATACTGGCAATTCTGTAACACTCCAGCTCATGAAGTAGTACCCAATTGTCAATGTGGCTGACAATTACGGGTCGTGATGTTCTTGTTAGGTTATGCACTTGTGAATAAATTTCCAGGACATAGAAAAGGTGTAAAGCTTGTGTCCTTGCAACTCACAATTCAGACAAAATAAGTATCTGCAAGTGATGAATAATTTTCAGGTAATGCTGAGTCAGCTACACTTTAATGCAGTTATGCTACAGTGGTATAAAGCTATAAGTGCGTGGATATATCATTTGAAGAGAGGCATGTAGTTGTGTTGAAATATTCATAAGGGTACAAAGCAAGGAATCAAGAGGAATTAAAATTGAACTGAGCCTATTTTGTAGGCCAATCTGTATGGCCAACATTAATATACCCACTTGGTCATCAACAGAGTTTATATTGTAAAACGTGGTTTTTAGTATCCTAAATATTGCATTACTAAGTTGTTTTTGAATATTATCTATATCTGATTTATTTGTGAAGGAATTCATAATGGATAGCAGCTGGGTAGTGATTAGTCAAATCTGTTGCATAATAGAACATAAATGGCTTCAATAAGCTCATTGGACAAAAATAATTGTCACCATAATACGCCTTTACAGATGGCGCAGCAGTCAAGTCTTGAACTCAACTGCACATCTATGCCTCTACGTGAGCATAAGGCAATAGAGATCAGTGAAACCTTTATGTTCCAAGTGGACACTGTATGTAAATGTGGGTAAATGTAGGACATAAGAGTGGCAAAAAATAGCAATCATGTTTGCTCACACCCACACCCATGGTCATGCAGAGTGTAAAGGTGCTGGATTTGTCACAAAACACGATGTTGGGATTGTGGTCAGAGAAAGATCCTGACTAAGAGGGACCAGGGGCACGTTTCACAGCTTGTTCAGCAAAAGCCCTTCAAAATTTCACAGGAATTGCTGTGGGCAATGAATGAAGGTCCATCCCACCTGTGTTAGCAAGGTAACATTGTGACAGGAACTACACGCACGCACGCACACACACACACACACACACACACACACACACACACACACACACACACACACACACGCACACAAATCCAAATTGAACCCTGCCTGGAACAGTTCCGTCCTCCGTCACAGCAGGACCCACCTCCTCTTCCTCAAAATACACACACACACACACACACACACACACACACACACACACACACACACACACACACACACACACACACGCACACAAATCCAAATTGAACCCTGCCTGGAACAGTTCCGTCCTCCGTCACAGCAGGACCCACCTCCTCTTCCTCAAAATCACCCTCTCCAAACCTTCCAGGAATTTCTGACTTCCAGCCTTGCCTCTCAATCCTTCTTAAAAAACCTTAATCCTACTCCCAACATCACCACTGCTGAAGCCCAAGCTATCCGTGATCTGAAGGCTGACCGATCCATCGTCATTCTTCCGGCGGACAAGGGTTCCACGACCGTGGTACTTGATCGTCGGGAGTATGTGGCTGAGGGACTGCGTCAGCTTTCAGACAACACCACAACAAAGTTTACCAAGGAATCCCATTCCTGATGTCCATGCGGAGCTTCAAGGAATCCTCAGAACCTTAGGCCCCCTACAAAACCTTTCACCTGACTCCATCAACCTCCTGACCCCACCAACACCCCGCACCCCTACCTTCTACCTTCTTCCTAAAATTCACAAACCCAGTCATCCCGGCCATCCCATTGTAGCTGGTTACCAAGCCCCCACTGAACGTATCTCTGCCTATGTAGATCAACACCTTCAATCCATTACATGCAGTCTCCCATCCTTCATCAAAGACACCAACCACTTTCTCGAACGCCTGGAATCCTTACCCAATCTGTTACCCCTGGAAACCATCCTTGCAACCATTGATGACACTTCCTAATACACAAATATTCTGCACGTCCAGGGCCTCGCTGCGATGGAGCACTTTCTTTCACGCCGATCACCTGCCACCCTACCTAAAACCTCTTTCCTCATTCCCTTAGCCAGCTTCATCCTGACCCACAACTTCTTCACTTTTGAAGGCCAGACATACCAACAATTAAAGGGAACAGCCATGGGTACCAGGATGGCCCCCTCGTATGCCGACCTATTCATGGGTCACCTAGAGGAAGCCTTCTTGGTTACCCAGGCCTGCCAACCCAAAGTTTGGTACAGATTTATTGATGACATCTTCATGATCTGGACTCACAGTGAAGAAGAACTCTAGAATTTCCTCTCCAACCTCAACTCCTTTGGTTCCATCAGATTCACCTGGCCCTACTCCAAATCCCACGCCACTTTCCTTGACGTTGACCTCCATCTGTCCAATGGCCAGCTTCACACGTCCGTCCACATCAAACCCACCAACAAGCAACAGTACCTGCATTATGACAGCTGCCACCCATTCCACATCAAACGGTCCCTTCCCTACAGCCTAGGTCTTCATGGCAAACGAATCTGCTCCAGTCCGGAATCCCTGAACCATTACACCAACAACCTGACAACAGCTTTTGCATCCCGTAACTCCCCCCCCCCCCCCCCCCCCCCCCGACCTGGTACAGAAGCAAATAACCAGAGCCACTTCCTCATCCCCTCAAACCCAGAACCTCCCACAGAAAAACCACAAAAGTGCCCCACTTGTGACAGGATACTTTCTGGGACTGGACCAGACTCTGAATGTGGCTCTCCAGCAGGGATACGACTTCCTCAAATCCTGCCCTGAAATGAGATCCATCCTTCATTAAATCCTTCCCACACCACCAAGAGTGTCTTTCCGCCGTCCACCTAACCTTCATAACCTGTTAGTTCATCCCTATGAAATCCCTAAACCACCTTCCCTACGCTCTGGCTCCTATCCTTGTAACTGCCCCCGGTGTAAAACCTGTCCCATGCACCCTCCCACCACCACCTACTCCAGTCCTGTAACCCGGAAGGTGTACACGATCAAAGGCAGAGCCACGTGTGAAAGCACGCACGTGATTTACCAACTGACCTGCCTACACTGTGATGCATTCTATGTGGGAATGACCAGCAACAAACTGTCCATTCGCATGAATGGACACAGGCAGACAGTGTTTGCTGGTAATGAGGATCACCCTGTGGCTAAACATGCCTTGGTGCACGGCCAGCACATCTTGGCACAGTGTTACACCGTCCGGGTTATCTGGATACTTCCCACCAACACCAACCTATCCGAACTCCAGAGGTCACATTAATCATGGAATGGAAACACAGAGCAACAGAACGTACCAGCGTGACTTCATACACTTTGTTACAGGAAATGTTCAAAATGTCCTCCGTTAGCGAAGATACATGCATCCACCTTCCGTCGCATGGAATCCCTGTGTGCTGATGCAGCCCTGGAGAATGACGTATTGTATCACAGCCGTCCACAATACGAGCACGAAGAGTCTCTACATTTGGTACCGGGGTTGCGTAGACAAGAGCTTTCAAATGCCCCCATAAATGAAAGTCAAGAGGGTTGAGGTCAGGAGAGCATGGAGGCCATGGAATTGGTCCGCCTCTACCAATCCATCGGTCACCGAATCTGTTGTTGAGAAGCGTACGAACACTTCGACTGAAATGTGCAGGAGCTCCATCGTGCATGAACCACATGTTGTGTCGTACTTGTAAAGGCACATGTTCTAGCAGCACAGGTAGAGTAACCCGTATGAAATCATTATAATGTGCTCCATTGAGCGTAGGTGGAAGAACATGGGGCCCAATCAAGACATCACCAACAATGCCTGCCCAAACATTCACAGAAAATCTGTGTTGATGACGTGATTGCACAATTGCGTGCGGATTCTCGTCAGCCCACACATGTTGATTGTGGAAATTTACAATTTGATCGCATTGGAATGAAGCCTCATCCTTAAAGAGAACATTTGCACTAAAATGAGGATTGACACATTGTTGGATGAACCATTCACAGAAGTGTACCCGTGGAGGCCAATCAGCTGCTGATAGTGCCTGCACACGCTGTACATGGTACGGAAACAACTGGTTCTCCTGCAGCACTCTCCATACAGTGACATGGTCAACGTTACCTTGTACAGCAGCAACTTCTCTGACACTGACATTAGGGTTATTGTCAACTGCATGAAGAATTGCCTCGTCCATTGCAGGTGTCCTCGTCGTTCTAGGTCTTCCCCAGTCGCGAGTCATAGGCTGGAATGTTCCGTGCTCCCTAAGATGCCGATCAATTGCTTCGAACATCTTCCTGTCGGGACACCTTCGTTCTGGAAATCTGTCTTGATACAAATGTACCGCACCACGGATATTGCCCCGTGCTAATCCATACATCAAATGGGCATCTGCCAACTCCGCATTTGTAAACACTGCATTGACTGCAAAACCACGTTCGTGATGAACACTAACCTGTTGATGCTACGTACTGATGTGCTTGATGCTAGTACTGTAGAGCAATGAGTCGCATGTCAACACAAGCACCGAAGTCAACATTACCTTCCTTCAATTGGGCCAACTGGTGGTTAATCGAGGAAGTACAGTACATACTGACGAAAGTAAAATGAGCTCTAACATGGAAATTAAGCGTTTCCGGACACATGTCCACATAACATCTTTTCTTTATTTGTGTGTGAGGAATGTTTCCTGAAAATTTGGCCATGGCCATACCTTTTTGTAACACCATATATATATATATATATATATATAAAGATGCTGTGACTTACCAAATGGGCAAATGCTGGTGTATATATACTGGAGTCATCTTGTTAACAGTGCTACTGTACATAACAAACTGCTGTACAGTAGCACAAAATGTTTGTGCTGTAAGCTCTTTAGATGTTGCTACTGTAGGCGTACACATGTTCTTCAATCATATAATTGTACGATATGGAATAAAAAAAGAATACCATCAGTAAAGCTTGTAGAGGGCTTACAAGGTGTATGTCATTATAGAAATAAAATGCAATAAATTAGAAACATCACCAAAGCTAGATTGTTAAAACAGAAATAGTTAAGTGACAACTTACTTTGCTTTGTTTGACAAAGTTCTACTTTAATCACTGAATGCCTCATTTACCTATGTCTTGCCTCTGTATTTACCTACTATAGAGTGTTTTACACATTTACAGGGCTATTACAAATGATTGAAGCGATTTCATAAATTCACTGTAGCTCCATTCATTGACATATGGTTATGAAACGCTACAGATATGTAGAAAAACTCATAAAGTTTTGTTTGGCTGAAGCCGCACTTGAGGTTTCTGCCGCCAGAGCGTTCGAGAGCGCAGTGAGACAAAATGGCGACAGGAGCCGAGAAAGCGTATGTCGTGCTTGAAATGCACTCACATCAATCAGTCATAACAGTGCAACAACACTTCAGGACCAAGTTCAACAAAGATCCACCATCTGCTAACTCCATTCGGCGATGGTATGCGCAGTTTAAAGCTTCTGGATGCCTCTGTAAGGGGAAATCAACGGGTCGGCCTGCAGTGAGCGAAGAAACGGTTGAACGGGTGCGGGTAAGTTTCACGCGTAGCCCGCAGAAGTTGACGAATAAAGCAAGCAGGGAGCTAAACGTACCACAGCCAACGGTTTGGAAAATCTTACGAAAAAGGCTAAAGCAGAAGCCTTACCATTTACAATTGCTACAAGCCCTAACACCCAATGACAAAGTCAAACGCTTTGAATTTTCGGCGCGGTTGCAACAGCTCATGGAAGAGGATGCGTTCAGTGCGAAACTTGTTTTCAGTGATGAAGCAACATTTTTTCTTAATGGTGAAATGAACAGACACAATGTGCGAATCTGGGTGGTAGAGAATCCTCACGCATTCGTGCAGAAAATTCGCAATTCACCAAAAGTTAACGAGTTTTGTGCAATCTCACGGTTTAAAGTTTACGGCCCCTTTTTCTTCTGTGAAAAAAACGTTACAGGACACGTGTATCTGGACATGCTGGAAAATTGGCTCATGCCACAACTGGAGACCGACAGCGCCGACTTCATCTTTCAACAGGATGGTGCTCCACCGCACTTCCATCATGATGTTCGGCATTTCTTAAACAGGAGATTGTAAAAACGATGGATCGGTCGTGGTGGAGATCATGATCAGCAATTCATGTCATGGCCTCCACGCTCTCCCGACTTACCCCCATGTGATTTCTTTCTGTGGGGTTATGTGAAAGATTCAGTGTTTAAACCTCCTCTACCAAGAAACGTCCCAGAACTGCGAGCTCGCATCAACGATGCTTTCGAACTCATTGATGGGGACATGCTGCGCCGAGTGTGGGAGGAACTTGATTATTGGCTTGATGTCTGCCGAATCACTAAAGGGGCACATATCGAACATTTGTGAATGCCTAAAAACACTTTTTGAGTTTTTGTATGTGTGTGCAAAGCATTGTGAAAATATCTCAAATAATAAAGTTATAAACTCCGCCAAAGCCGGTCCCAAGCCCGGTTGAAAAAGGAGGAGGGGGAGGAGTAACAACCTCGTTAAAAAACCTTGGTTCACCTGGCCCGGGTGATAGTACCTCGTAAGGGTCCCTTGCCAGGGTAACGGTGAAGACCTCAACGGCAGTGAAGGCGGAGATGAAGATCATCGGAACGGCGGAACTGGCGGAAGAGGTGAAGATTAACCAACGGTCCAGAAGGCGGAAGAAGACACTATATGTCCCAACGGCTTTTGGAGCGGAAGAGTTATCTTCAATCAGCAGCGTCTGTACTTCAGAGAAGCGGCTGCGAAAGGCGTCTGTACTCCAGAGGAGCGGCCTGAATTAACTTCTTAGTGTAGCGAACTAAGTCTTAGTGGAAGGAGGTGTATACCTCTGGAAACAACAGCTTTAACCAAGTATCAGAAATGGAAGGTGCAATGAGAAAGTTTCCTCCCCGTGGTGGTAATACCGCCGAAGCTGGGCATTCGGATCCGGGGGCCCAGCATCATTGCGCAACAGACCAGTCGGAGGGTCCTAGGATCCCTAACGCTAAACATAGGAACAGACATCAAACGTTCATAGGAACACTGAACGTGAACTCAATGCTGAGAACAGGTAAACAAAAAGAACTGACAAAACTAATGGATGAACACAAACTAAAAGTTCTGGCTATACAAGAAACAAGATACCCAGATGAGGATACAGTACAGGCAGACCAGTACAGGATTTATAAAGGGAAACCAGCACAGATAGTAAAGAATACAAAAGGTCTTCGGGTATATGGCACAGCATTTGTGATACATAACTCATTTTCTACTAAGGTACTAGAATTTAAATCTAAATCACCAAGAATATCATTGATAACATTCAGAAATAAAAATAAAAAGTACACACTTATAAATGCCCATGCACCAATAAATAAAGACAACCAACAAAATCCAGAGAAAGTGCAGACATTTTGGGAGGAACTGGAAGAAACAATAGGGAAGATCCCTGAGCAACACACTACAATTCTGTTAGGAGACTTTAATGCACAAATTGGAAGAAACGAATTATCAAAAAGCACAGGGAGGTTTACAGCACACACTAAAACTAACATGAATGGCCAGAGATTAGTAGAGTTTTGTGAGAAATTCAAATTGAACATTATGACAACTAAATTCCAGAAGAATCCCAAAAAACAAACAACATGGAAATCACCGAACAAATTACTTGGCGAGTTCCAGATTGATCACGTGGCAATAAGTTATGATAATTCAAGGGACATTCAAGATGTACAGGTGGTGAAAGGGGCCAACTTTGATTCTGACCATTATCTGACCAAAATTAAGATGAAATTAACACCAGAAAGAAGTCACAAGAGTGACGAAACAAAAATAGCCAAATACAGAGTACAGGACTTAATGCTCAATCAGCAAGTCTTAGACGACTACAAGGAAAAGACAGATAAAATCAAAAGTCACAAATGGGAAGAAATGGCAACCTCAATACGAGACGCAGCAGAACAAACAATTTTACTAACCTAAAAGAAAAAGCATCCCTGGTGGAATGAGGTCTGTGAGAAAGCACTACAGAAAAGAGCCAGAACTTGGGAGAAATACAACTCAACCAAAAGGCCAACTGACTGGGAGCAGTTCAAAACGCAAAGACGTGAAACGACGAAAATCATTAAAAGTGAACGAAGGAAATATGACACACAACAAATACAGAAAATACAAGATGAATTTTCTAAGAATAATACACGCAATTTCTTTCAAACATTCAGAACTACAATAACAAGATATAAACCACCGACACTCTGCTTCAAAGATGAAAAAGGAAATCTGATCACCAGCGTGGAACAAAATTGCCAACACCTAGCGAACTACTTTGAAACGCTGCTAAGCTGCAAAAGACCTGATGAAACCTTGACATTTGAGAAGCCTAAGAATAAGCTACCAGACTCTGAACCACCTAATAAAGAAGAAATTAAAGAGATCTTGAAAGGATTGAAAAACAATAAAGCATCTGGTAAAGATTCGTTAGTCGCGGAACTACTGAAATACGCAGGAGAAAACTTAATAAATAATTTCGAGGCGCTGTTTGAAGAGATTTGGAATACAGAGAAGATTCCGGAGGAATGGAAGACAGCATTGATTCATCCGTTACATAAGAAGGGTGCCAAGACAAATGCAAATAACTACAGAGGTATCTCATTGTTATCAGTGGCCTATAAGATCCTATCCAAGGCACTACAAAACAGGATTGAAAATCAGGTAGAGAAAGAACTGGGTGAATATCAGGCTGGGTTTAGAAAAGGAAGATCATGCAGTGAACAGATATTCAGTCTACTCTCCATAATACAACTTCGCGCACGCACATCGAAAAATCTAGTAATTACATTCATAGACTTCAAAAAAGCATATGATTCTATTGATAGACCAACTCTGATTAACACATTAGAAGAATTTGGGATTGATGATAAAAGCAGAAGTCTAATCCAGGAAACCCTTACGGGAACAAAATCGCAAGTGAAGTTTTTGGGTAGATTGTCACAGCCGTTTGTAATTGGAACAGGTGTTAGACAAGGGGATGGGCTCTCCCCGCTGTTGTTTAACATTGTCCTTGAAAAAGTGGTCAGGGAATGGAGAAAGAAGATGGCAGAAGCTGGAGTGAAAAATGGGATAACGTTAGGAAGAAATAAAACAAAAATTGAATGTCTGGCATTTGCTGATGACATGGCAATATTGGCAGATGACATCGAAACAGCAAAGATTCAGATAGAAATGCTGCATGAGATCGCTGAGAAGACAGGTCTACAAATATCGTATGAAAAGACAGAACTGATGATACAGGACAAAACAGACCCAACACAGACATTGCAAACTAAATATGGAATAATTAAGAGAGTTCATAAATTTAAGTATCTAGGGGAATGGATTACACCGACAGGGTTACCAAATGTTTCACTACAGGAAAGAGCAATAAAGATGGAAATGGCATACCAGCTATGCCGAAATGTATACAATAAAAAGTCGATCTCCATCAATGCCAAGCTCAGGCACTACAATGCGGTAATAAAACCAGAAAGTTTGTATGCGATTGAATGCATCCCACTGAACAGAAAACGTCTGTTGGAGAAATTGGAAATAAAAGAGAGAAAAATACTGAGAAAGATCTTAGGACCTAAAAAGGATGGACAGGATTATAAATTGCGATCCAATAAAGAGTTATACGAGAAAATTGAAAAACTGACAACATCCTTTAAAAAGAGAAGACTGAGTTTCTATGGGCATGTCAAAAGAATGGCACCAGAAAGAACGGCAAAGAAAATCCTGGAATACATGGAAAGCAGAAAGACACAAATTAAATGGCTGAAAGAAGTAAAAGAAGACATTGCAGAAATGAACATTATACCAGAGACAGTTTACAACAGAATGGAATATAGGAATGCCATCAACAAAATACAGGGATTCAAAGACCGAACGCAATCAAAGAAGACGGGAACAACCTGGTCGCAAGAACGTAAAGAAGCCCACTCAGAAAAAATGAAGAAGTACTGGGAAGAACGCAAGAAAAAGCACAAGAAATGACTGATGCTTAGCGTAGTCCAAAGTTGACTGTAACGAATAATAATAATAATAATAATAAAGTTATTGTAGAGCTGTGAAATCGCTTCAATCATTTGTAATAACCCTGTACTTCATTTTCACATGTTGGGCACAATACTCTCATCTTTTCTAGTCCCTTCTCTGTTTATATAATATATTTCATTAACAACAATATCTTGTTAAGTGACTGGTACAATGTTTTATCATTCTTTTCTTAAAATAGTGTGTCACAGGTACGAGGGGCCCACTGGCAGTTAAGTTCCTCTGAGCACTTTTTGCCTAGACGGCTTTCTGGCAGTCATGCCAACAGAGAGTGCTGATTACTTACTACAGTCTATTTTCATTCATTTGGGTACTTTCTCTATTTATTTTATCATTTTTATATTATTCTGTGAACTCTGCAAGCTTGTTCTTATGTATCTCATTGTATTTTTATCTAAAATTCGCCACAAGAACATATCAGAAGCATTGTCATTTAACTATTACCTTTTTAATAGCCTAACTTTTGTCATGTTCTTAATTTATTACATTTTATTTCTGTAATGACTTATACACCTAGTAATCCCACTAAAGACTTGACTGATCATATTCTTTTTATTCCATATCATACAATAAAATGATTAAAGAATATGTGCACACCTACAGTAGTGGCATCTAATGAGTTTATGACACAAACATTTTGTGGCTGCTGTACAGCACTTTGTTAAGAACAGTAGTGCTGTTAACAAGATGACTCTAGTATATACCATATTTTATATATGTGCGATGATGCTAAGCTTATTTTGTGTTTATCTTTTCACACTGCCACTATGTCTCCATTATATTAGGACATGTTTTTAAAACAGGTGTGATTCATCATATTTAAACTGCATATTTTTCACATGTATGTCAGTAATACTTTCTGTTATGGCCTATTTTATTGTTTTAAGCTGTAGACAATCCACTAGTGCATTCGTGTTTTCCCACATTATGCTGTATATCTGAACATGGTCATTGCTGACAAAAACCATTAGTCTGAGGACCTAATAAGTTTGTGATCATGCATGGAAGTAAAGAAATTTATTCATCTGGTTTAAGATGATGCCTCCAGCATTAAACCAGGCTTGCTTGGTGTGTGCATGGGGGACTATTTCTGACATGCGATAAAGTTGTACCTCTTAACTGATCAATAGCCTTGTTTACGTCTTTTACTCCGTGAAAAATATCTGAGTCTGATGAATGCTAGAACTAGTTCATACACCCACTGTGACAGGTATTCAAGTTGTCTTTTCTCATCATAAAAACACGATGAACCGGCTATAGTGGTTAATTCACTAAAATGCAGTCTGAATATAACACTGGAAATGCAATCAAATAGTGCTTACAACACAGACAGGTAAATCCTTAAGCATGGCTGAGTGAAACCCATGGCAAGTGATGATGCAATCAGTACTAAATGAGGAGGTGACATGTATGGTACACTGCAGTGATCATTTTGGATACTAACTGTTCCTGTAAAACAACAAGTGTAATTTACCATGACACATGATTAAGTGCTACTGATTGCCTCTTCCATAAACTTATAAGCTAATACTGGAAATTTTGCAGGGTCAAACAAACACAAAAACCAAATAGAGATAAATGTCAGTGCTTTCATTACATGTAGTATATGAAACTCTCAATAACTACAGACATAAGGAAATGAAACCTTGTCACTGGGAAATAAAATAAATGCATAGGAAGCTGACAAGGCACTTAGGTAACATGCAGGGAGTTAGAGAAATTAATTAGTAGCATCATCTTTCCCTGCACAAACAATCAAGTTTTTTTTTTTCAAAGAAGCTGTAGTACTGGCATTATGACAACAAAGAACAAAGAAAAAATAGATGATACAACAAGTCTTAGAATCAAAGTAGTGCAAGAAAATTTCACAACAGGGAGAGAAAAGTAGAACTGATGGATATAGAAGGATGTGAGAGATTATCAGGAAGTTAATGTTACAAATAGCATGTGCGGAAGTCAGTGAAACTTGTACAAAAATTCTGTACTTACACAGTCTCCATATCACCTTTCATGATCCATGTCAAAAACTTCCTTTAGGTAAGGCAGTAACTTCCATCACAAGAACTGTACTCAAGGGGAGGTGATACATTGTGTATTGTCAACTGAACAAAACATAGAGCATGGGTCTGTGTGATCGAACATGTGGAAGCATGCGTGTTTCAATTATTGTAGATAGGTAGATAATGAGCCATACAAGCAAGATTATTTATAAACTCAAGGCTAATCACCTCTTGAAGGAAAAAAATACATTTGAGAAACACATCTGAAATGGAAAATGGTAAACTTTTGCACCTCAGGACAATCAGTGTAGCTACATACACTCAGACTGAAAAGGGCACTATACTATCTGTAACAAGGAAAGTACCTGAAAAGAGAAACTCTCACCAACAGTCACTGCAAAACTTCTTAGTTGGAAGCAGAAATGGAGTCTAAATAAGATGATGGATTGCTTGCAAGTGTTTATTTGGAGACTGGACCTTTGCTGTGGTGCTACGTTGCACTGATTCAGCAATGGTTGAACAATAGGCATTTCAATCCATTAAGGACAGGGCATATTTACGTAGATTCCTTCAAAAACAGTGTGGCAGCTTTCTCTACATTGGTGACTTTAGTTCTGCACTTTCCTAGTGCAAGTTTTCATAACTTCGTAAACTTTGAACATAACTTTTCCATGCCATGCAATGGTCAAAAATATTTGACAACAAAGCCACCAAACAGCAAAATAGTGCAAAAATATGACATAGCCATTCAGTAGTAGTAGTAGAGATGGATATTAAAACATAAATAAACAATTAAAAGGTTGAAATGAGGCTGAGAAGGGCATACCAGTTAATTCTGGGTAGTGGTGGAAATTAGAGGGTTGCCGTGTAACAGTTTTACTGCGCATTTGTTTTTGTACCAAACAATTATTTATCTGTTTTGCTTGATCCATAATGCCTGGTTAAGTTACGAAAATGAATTATATAGTCTTCTGATCTGGGAGCTGTAATTCAACATGGACAGGTGATGAGAAACAGAATTGTCTGTCCCAGGGGCATGTATAAATTCCTTAGCTCTGCCTGGTATCACAGCAGTTTGTCGTAACACCACACAGCTTTCTATTTAGAAGAAAGGCATCTAAGCACTCTTTCATATACAGATCTGTTTCCTTCCACGTTGCAGATACATTGTTCTGCTGAACTCTCTTCAAAAATACTTTAATCTTTTAGCCAGGTGCTTCACTTTGTCGAAATTCGTGCTAGGTAGCAGTTTCTCAAACTCAAAAGGGGAACATGTTTTGGGGCCATAAATGATCTCATAGAGAGTTAAACATGTTTCTTCATTTAGCCTGGCATTGTACCATAAAATCACACACTGTTATAGATGATCCGAGGCCAAGCCATTCATGTAATACGAAACATTTTTACTACCATTTTATTTATTGTTCAACGTTTCCATTACTCTTAGGGTGAAATGGCATAATGGTCGTTTCCTTTACTTGAAGTACTTGACATATCTGTACCATAAGGTTGAACATAAGGCTTTTCTGTTGATCTGATATAAAGATACTATTAAATGAGTTACGAATGCATTCATAACTGTCTTCAGTTGTTATTATGATAAGATAGTGAGAGAAATGATCAATGGTAGATAAAACATATCTATAATTCTGAAATGTTATAGGGAACGGCCACAAGACACCAAGTGCTATGATTTCAAAAAGTCCTGCTGCCTCAGATAAAGTTTGATGAAATATATTTGGTCTTCATTATTGCACTCTCTTAGTGCAAAGGAGACAATTTTGAATGTAATCATCCGCATCTTTCTTTTGCTGTGGCCATCAGTAATGGTCTGCAACCCACTCATACATGGTGCATTTCCATTCTGACACACCTGTATGCTATTACGCCACTGTTGTAGTATGCACTTGCAGATAGTCTTTGAAACCATTATCCAATGAGAATTTTCTGATATAAAATGTCATCTCTCGTAATAAAATATGGCAAGGTACCAATTTCTTGAATTCGGCATCGGATTCCTATGCCTTTTTAAATCCCTCAACAAGCATGTCTTCTACTTGTAGGATCTTAATTTTCTCACTCAAGGCATCTGCATTCCGATTTATTTTGGCCAGCTTGTGTTTTTGCATTCATTGCCACTCACTGGAGACACCCAGGTCACAAGCCACCTGCATGCTACACAGATTAAAAATGTGCGCTGGTCTGGGACTCAAACGTGAGACATTTACTTTTCACAGAGAAGTGTTCTACCAACTGAGCTATCCTAGTATCACTCATGACCTGCCTTCCATCAGTACCTCATCTTTGGCATTGTGTGAGCTATGCTCGATAGCTAAGTCACTAGAGAAATTGCCTCCAAAACGCTGAGGCCCATGTTCAAGTCCTAGCTTGGCACACAGTTTTAATATGTCAGGATGTTGCAAATCAGCACACACTCCTCTGCAGTGTATAAATTCAGTCTGGATATTTAGTCATATTTACTGAGTTTTAAAGCCCACGTGACAACTCTTTTAAACTTAATGTCCAGATAGGTGTCCAGTGTCATGATCTTATTGGCAGCTCTCATGTCTATGCCGATGTGATAAGCCATTTACTGGTTTTCTTTGGGATTATCACTATTGGTGTATCCTAGGGACTGAAGGATGGCTGAATTACTCCTGATTCCTGTACTTCTGAAGTATTTTTTTCTACTGTAGGCTACAAATGATAAGTTATGTGACATGGTTTTTTGCCTACAGGCCTACCATAACCCACAGGAATGTCATGGAACATTGAGGAGGCTGCCTCTATTTTTCAGACACGTTAGCAAATTTAGCTAGAACAGGGTACTACACACTCATACCTGCCTTACATGTGTGTTTAAGTTTCTTTTTAATTTCTGCTTTTGTAGGTGAAGTGTGGTGGAATTTATGTAAAATTTCATTTCAGGCTGTTTTTATTGATGTGCTGTTATCTCATCAGCATTTACTTCATGCACTCCAAGTATGGCACCATGGGCAATTTTAATGTCTCTGCTTCTAAAATTATCTATGTCCTCTGGCATAAGCATACCCCATCTGAAACAGTCTTTCAAGTTAAACCATTCTTCCTCATGCACCTGCTTACAATCTAAAAAATTAATTTCTTGTCAGTGGATCCACTAAGAAAATATCTCCTCTTAAAAAATCTTTCTTCACCTCTATCTGAATGATACTACCTGAACTGCCTGATATTATCTTGACTATGTTTAATTTCGACAGTAAGTGGTTTAGTGGATTGTCAGAATGTGTCCATTCATTCTGGAATCCTTTATATTCATCTACTGGGAACATTAACAAAGGGTGTAATTCCCGCCTCTATCCAATCTCCCAATTTAGACTTCCTGTGTTCAGAAGCTAAATATTCCTTGAAAATAGCACAGGAAATCATTACCTATGATGGCACCAAAGTCATGGTCACACTACCACATCATTTTGGATGTAAACTGGTACTATTCGCATTTCCACATTTTGTGAACCTATTGAGTAAATTACCTCTTTTCCAGTCTACTCAGTCAACAATTCAGTGGTTTTTGTTCTTGACCCAAGTGGATTTAAATACTTATTTGTGCACCTGCATCAATGGTACAGGCAGAATGTTTACCATCAGTTTTATGTTGCAAGGTTATGTTTGCCACCTGAGCAATTCTTATCAGTTTGCTGGACTTTTGCAGAAGAGGAGTGAGGGGCAATGGCAGACTCTCTCCTGTTTGCGTTTCCCGTACTCACAGTCTAACACACATTTCCTCAGGCACCTTGGTAACCTATATGTTAGCAGAGTGATGCCAGAAAGTAAAAAAAATTTGCTCTCTCGTGTTTGGTTTCTCTAAGTAGCCACATGCTAGTTCCAAACACTCAGGTCTCTTGTGGCCTGAGTGTTTCCAGTGAGTGCAGCACACTTTGGCAATGAATGCATGGGCAAATTACTAAGCCACTTTGTGTAAAAACATGACTCACAAGGCATCCTACAGTGTATTCAGCAATGCACACTTCACCTCAGCATCTACAGGTATGTGTGGCTCACAAATGAACATATCCACACAGTGTATTTTTGCTTAACTGAGTAGCACCTTGTTCCTTTCCTTACTTTTCCTAGGTACAAATGTTCAGCATTATACAATTCTTTTTCAATCAGCAAAGTGCTCTAAATCCTCTCCAGAATTTTGGCATAGGGTGGGAAGCTTGTCTCTGCAGTAGCTAACATCTACATCTACATCTATACCTATATTCTGCAAACCACCATGAAGTGCATTGCAGATGGTATGCCCCATTGAACAAGTTATTAGGGTTTTTTCCTGTTTCATTTGCGTATGGAGTGCAGGAAGAATGATTGTTTGAATGCCTCTGTGCATGTAATAATTATTCTACTCTTATCCTCACAACCCCTATGTGAGCGATATGCAGGGAATTGTTGTATATTCCTAATGTAATCATTTAAAACTAGTTCTTGAAATATTGGTAATAAACTTTCTCATGATAGTTTACACCTATCTTCCAGTTCAGTTCCTTCAGTATCTCTGTGACACTCTCCCACAGATTAAACAAACCTGTGACCATTCATGCTGTCCTTCTCTGTGTACAATCAATATCCCCTGTTAGTTCTATCTGGTATGGATCCCACAAACTTCAGCAGTATTCTAGAACTGGTTGCATGAGTGATTTATAAGCAATCTTCTTTGTAGATTGTTTGCACTTCCCCAGTATCCTACTGATAAACCGAAGTATCCCACTTGCTTTACCTACGACTCAACCTATATGATCACTCCATTTCATATCTCTACAAAGTGTTACACACAGGTACTTGTATGAGTTGGTCAATTCCAACAGTGACTCATTCATATTATAATCACAGGATACTATGTTTTTTGATTTAACGAAGTGCAAAATTTTATGTTCAGGAAGTTTTCAAGCAAGTTTCCAATCTCTGCACCACTTTGAAATCTTATCAAGCTCTGAATGAATATTTATGCAGCTTCTTTCAGATAATATTTCATTACAGGTAACTGCATCATCTGCAAAAAGCCTGGTTTTACTATTGCTATTGTCTGTAAGATCATTAATATACAACATGAAGAGCAAAGATCTCAACACACTTCCCTGGGGCACATCCGAAGTTAGTGCTACATCTCATGATGACTTCCCATCCGAGATATATGCTGCATCTTCCCTACCAAAAAGTCCTAAACCCAGTCACAAATTTCACTAATACCCCATATGATCATACTTTTGACAATAATTGTAAATGCGGGTACCGAGTCAAATGCTTTTAGGAAATCAAGAAATTCATTATCTACCTGACTGCCTTGGTCCAAAGCTTTCAGTATGTCATGTGAGAAAAGTGCGAGTTGGCTTTCACATGATCGATGTATCTGAAAACCATGTTGGTTGGCATTGAGGAGGTCATTCTGTTCAAGATACCCCATTATGTTGAGTTCAGAATATGTTCTAAGAGTCTATAACAAATTGATTTCAAGGATATTAGCCAGTAGTTTTGTGGATAGCTTCTGCTCCTCTTCTTTGTACATCAGTGTGACTTGTGCTTTTTCGCAAAAACTGGACTGTAGTCAGAAGAGGGTCTAACTCAGCGCAAATTCAGTATAGAAGCTGACAGAAATTCCATCGGGCCCTGAAGCTTTTTTCAATCTTAAAGATATCAGATGCTGCTCAATACCTCTGAGACTAATAATTATTTCATTCATCTTTTCAGTGGTACAAGGATTAAAATTGGGGCATTTCTCCTGGGTTTTTCTTTGTAAAGGAACATTTGAAAGAGGAGTCAAGAATTTCAGCTTTTGCTTTGCTACCCTTAATTTCAGCTTCAATCTCGTTCACTAGGGACTGGACACTAACTATGGCACCACTAACAGCCTTTACATATGACCTGAATTTATTTGGGTTCTGTGAAGGATCACATGATAATATTCTGCTACGGTTGTCATTAAAGCTTCACACATTGCTCTCTTAACAGCTAAATGCACTTCATTCAGCATCTCTCCACGTATATCGCTACACTTTGTTTTACACCTATGGTAGTATCCTGCCTACTCGCCTAATATAGGGTGCCTAGGAAGCTGTTTTCTCAGATCGCTAGACAACAATTCAAGCAAATCATATTAATGGAGTTTATTACAGTAAGTAAAATTGACAATATTGAACTTTGTGTGTTCACAAAGGTGGATCGCAAGTAAATGGCAACAGGCAAATAATCAATGTTCTTTGGCATATACAATATCAATGCATGAAACAAAACCGTTCATAAGTCACTGCGTGGAGTTTGTATGATGGCTCGTCATCCACTCTGCTGCAGCCAGGCGGCATGGCACTTATATTCTCCTCATATAGATGCTGCTCCTGTTGTGGTGTCATCCTAGTCAGAGTACTCTTGGCTGACATCATCTCACAGCCTTCTCTGCCATTCCATTCTCCACCGCCCATTCTTCATCGTCCGTTCTTCATTGTCATGCCGGCACTTGTCGTTACGCCAGAACACTTATTATGCAGTAATCTCTGTTTCTTTAGAAATTTCTTCACAGTGACTGTATACCATGGAGGTTCCCTCCCATTATAAATTGTTCTACTGGATACACATCTGTCCAGTGCATGGTCAAATATTCTTTTAAACTTGAGCCAGAGTTCCTCTGCGTACATCCAACCTGTGTTGAAAGTTTCAAGTTCCTCATTGAGATATGACACTAGTGCTTTTTATCTAGTTTACTGAACATATATATTTTTCTGCTTGTTACCATAGTCCTTTGTACTTTGGTAATCATTGTTGCGACAACTGCATCCTGGTCACTAACAATTTCGATGTGGATATCCTCAAAGATGTCAGGTCTGTTTGTTGCCATTAGATCCAATATATTTACATTGTGAGTGGGGTTCCTAACTGTCTGATCTACGTAGTTTTCAGAGAAGACAATTAGTAAAGTTTCACAAGATGTCTTATCACAACCACCACTAACAAAGCTGTAATTTTCCCAGTTAACTGTTGGATGATTAAAGTCTCCACTGATGATTATAGTAAAGTGAACTGAGGTTTTCTCTAAAGTTGACAGTTACATCAGGAGATGAGTCTGGTGGGCAACAGAACGACTCAATTATCATTTTATGCCCACCCTCTGTTACTGAGTCTAGCCCAAAAAATCTCACATGCAGCTTCAATTCCTACCTTGATGGATTTAAGTTTCTTGTCTACTGCAACCAATTTCACACCTCCATTTCCCATTCGCCTATCATTTTAATATACACTTAAATCTTCTGCAAAAACCTCAATTTGCTTTTAATTTCAGGTTTCAACCAGCTTTCTGTACCTACTATTATGTGAACTTCACTGCTTTTTATATGTATTCAAACTTTGGCACTTTGTTGTGAATGCTTCGGCATTAGGATTTTAATACTCTCACATGTGGGAGCACTTCTTTCGATCTTACACTGATACTTATGTGTTTCCTACAGCTAAAAGAAAAAAAAAGAACTGTGTGCACCCTACCTGGTGCAAGCCCAGGAAGTCACAGCCTACCTTGTCCCAGAACTTTTGAAGTTTTTGGTTCAGTCCTTTCACTCGGCTCAAAACCAAAGGGCCACAATCAGTTCTGGGGACAATCCTGCAAATTGTGAGAATTGTTGAAACTCCATGCAAAAGACTCATTTTCTGAACATTCTTTGCCAGTCACTGGATCAATCCAAGAATGAACTCTGAGCCCCAATGACAGGCATAATTTGTTCCAACATGTGCCACAATCCGCAGTCGGTTGCATCCTGCCAGAATAGCCTCTTCAACATGCTGAATGAGTCGCCCTGGCATACACACTGAGTACATCTTGTGTCCTTTCCTGTCCCTTGCTGCCATTTAGCCTAAGGGGTACCACCATTCACCATACATTTGAACTGCCAACAATTAATAGACCACTACCCTATGCTATGCTTATCTCCATATCAGTCCACTAGTCCTTTTTCTAAGGATGCTCAATGGCTTGGTATTTCTCAGCCCATCCACAGAATTTACATAAGTGTGAGCCTCTCTTTTCAATTTAAGATTGGTAACTCCTACCAACACTTTGTCACACCACACAGACATTTTTCCTACACATGTTAAAATTTGTATGGAAATGTGGACATTTTCACTTGGTTTACCAGTGAAGGTGAGAACCAGCAAACCCAATGCAACATCAGTTCCAGGTCAGTATAGAAAAGTCTGCGGGATCTCTGGAAATGGGGAAATGAGGCTAGGTACAGGCAGAGCACTACTTTACAATTTAACATTCAATAATGTCTCATTCAGGCATCTTTGCAGATCTTTATTCTCCACCCAAATTTGCTCCATCCTCACTTGCAATTCTGGATCCATCTCCAGTTTTCCCTGTGACCTGCTTGTGGGCATCCCTTTGAACTATACATATCAAAATAAAGAAAAAGTGGCAGCTCTCAATGATGTCTGTGGTGCCGTCAGCTATACTGGAATCTTCTCCCAAAAGAAAAGGTTACCATTTACATTTTCTGGCTGATGATTGATGTAGCAGTGTCATGTAGTGACAGAGCACCAGTATCCAGCAACATGGTGGTGCTGGGTCATTGTATTTGTGATATGGCATTGTGCAGGGATGGTGGGCGAGGCTGGACACCCTCACACAGCAGCTGCAGCAGCAGCTATGGTGGTGACATTGTGTAGACTGCGGCAGGTACCCCGGACTGACTGTACTAAGCACTTATCCACTGCACCTCAGTGTGGAGCCAGGTGGCCTCGCATGATGGTTTAATTCATCTGACCATGGCTTGGTAAATTTTTATGTGGTGCCTCATAGACAAGAACAGAGTGAATCGGGCATCCCACTTCTGACACTAGTTTGTGCGCTTGGTGGGTAGGGGTGTAGTCAGGATTTAGAAGTGATGTGGTCTAGAACTCATTTACAGACAAAGGAAACTATAATGGTTTAATTTTTTTATGGAGATTACATGGTAAGGACAGCTAGTGGGGTCAGAGAAGGTAACACCAGCAGATGCAGACACATCTCCAACGAAAAGGAAAGTAAAAAGATAAAGAAGACAAATCAATTTAAAGTTTATTCTGGTGGTGACTTGTAACAGAAGAGAGCTCTGTTTTGTGGCCAGAAATCTGTGAGCTCCCTATCTCACAAGTCAGATGATCATTTAGCATGACATGAGTGGCAAGGGACTTTGCTGATTATGTTTTAACCTGCTTTACCATGAACCAGCCAACATTGCATCAGTGAAAAGGGCAAGGATGAAAATGGTGGCTAGTTTGTAAATTTCAACAGTAAAAATTTCTCACATTTGGAACCTGGTTGCACATTGCACAACTGAGAGTGAAACCACTTACCATACAATCAAGGTATTCAATGAGGGACACACATGTGAACAAAAACTTGAACTAAACAGCTCAACTTATAAACTTCAAATCACACACTCCTATATTATACCGCCACTGTAGTCTGACAGTGAACTAAAGAAAATACATTTATACATGGTATCTTGTAGGATTTGTAACTAAATGGTGAAGAGTCATTCACAGATATGGAAGTATTTCTGAAACCTAAGCCCCATAAAACAAGTGCGGGGTGCTCTAAAAATATGCATTGCACCAAAAACTGCACTGAGGGGGAAATGAGGCACAATACTTAGCAAAGTCTATATGAAAATTATTTTTCCATCTTTTATTCTCATTGTTCACAGTTTCACTGAAACCAATCTTTATTATTATCAATAAAACCTCATTAAGGAGTATATGTGCTAGGATAGGGTGACCAGATAACCTGTATTTCATGGGAACATCCCATATTTAGCTTAAGTGTCTCATTGTCCTATAAAAACACATGTGTCACATATATTGTCCCATTTCACATTTAGCTTAAGTGTCTCATTGTCCTATAAAAACACATGTGTCACATATATTGTCCCATTTCACATTAACTGTTCTGTACATTTTGAATTAACTTGTTTTTAAGTAACATGTAGCATAACTGAACGAAGAAGAAATGTGAGCATACCCAAAGGATAAAGAAAATACATTGTTGTAGCACTCCGTCGTAAGGCCACGAGTGGCTTACCGGGACCATCTGACCGCCATGTCATCCTCGGTGGAGGATGTGGATAGGAGGGGTGCGGGGTCAGCACACTGCTCTCCCGGTCGTAAGATGATATTCAATCGAGTAGCTCCTCAATTGGCATCACGAGGCTGAGTGCACCCCGAAAAATGGCAACAGCACATGGCGGCCAGGATGGTCTCCCTTCCAAGTGCCGACCATGCCCGACAGTGCTTAACTTCAGTGATCTCACAGGAACCGGTATATCCACTGCGGCAAGGCTGTTGCCACACTGTTGTAGGTCAGCAATATATGTTCTGAGCAGAACACTTTGTTCCAGAACATACACTACTATGCTACTCACTGTTTGATTAAACCGAGCTGAACACGGTCTATCACTCTCAACCGTTTGTACTAAATCACCCTGGCACTAATGCTGCTGCACAAAGTGTATTCTCTATTACAAAAGTTTTGTGGAGTGATGGGAGAAAATATAAAAATACAGTAAATGAAGTGGGCAAAAAGGAATACAAATGTCTCAAAAATGAGATCATCAGGAAATGCAAAATGGCTAAGCAGGGATGGCTAGAGGACAAATGTAAGGATGTAACGGTATATATCACTGGGGGTAAGATAGATATTTCCTTCAGGAAAATTAAAGAGACCTTTGGAGAAAAGAGAACCACTTGCATGAATATCACGAGCTCAGAAGGAAAACCAGTTCTAAGCAAAGAAGGCAAAGCGAAAGGTGGAAGGAATATATAGAGGGTCTATACAAGGACGATGTACTTGAGGGCAATATTACGGAAATGGAAGAAGAAGTAGATGAAGATGATATGGGAGAAATGATACTGTGTGAAGAATTTGACAGGGCACTGAAAGACCTACATTGAAACAAGGCCCCAGGAGTAGACAACATTCTATTAGAACTACTGATAGCCTTGGGAGAGCCAGCCTTGACAAAACTCTACCATCTGGTGAGCAAGATATATGAGAAAGGCGAAATACTCTCATATTTCAAGAAGAATATAATAATTCCTATCCCAAAGAAAGCAGGTACTGACAGGTGTGAAAATTACCAAACTATCAGTTTAATAAGTCATGGCTGCAAAATACTTTACAGGCGAATGGAAAAACTGGTAGAAGCCGACCTCGGGGGAGATCAGTTTGGATTCCGTAGAAATGTAAGAACACGTGATGCAATACTGACCCTGCAAATTATCTTAAAAGATAGGTTAAGGAAAGGCCAACCTACATATCTAGCATTTGTAGACTTACAGAAAGCTTTTGACAGTGTTGACTGGAATACTATCTTTCAAATTCTGAAGGTGGCAGGGGTAAAATACAGGGAGCTAAAGGCTATTTACAATTTGTACAGAAACTAGATGGCAGTTATAAGAGTCAAGGGGCATGAAAAGGAAGCAGTGGTTGGGAAGGGAGTGAGACAGGGTTGCAGCCTATACCCAATGCTATTTAATCTGTATAATGAACAAGCAGTAAAGGAAACAAAAGAAAAAACTTGGAGTAGGAATTAAAATCCATGGAGAAGAAAAAAAACATTGAGGTTTGCTGATGACGTTGTAATTTTGTCAGAGATGGCAAAGTACCTGGAAAAGCAGTTGAATGGAATGGTCAGTGTCTTGAAAGGAGGGTATAAGATAAATATCAACAAAGAAAAAACGAGGATACTGAAATGTAGTTGAATTAAATCAGGTTATGCTGAGGGAATTAGATTAGGAAATGAGACACTTAAAGTTGTAAATGAGTTTTGCTATTTGGGAAGCAAAATAACTGATGATGGTTGAAGTAGAGAGAATGTAAAAACTAGACTGGCTATAGGAAGGATAGTGTTTCTGAAGAAGAGAAATTTGTTAACATTGAGTATAGATTTAACTGTTAGGAAGTACTTTCCTGAAAGTATTTGTATGGAGTGTAGCCATGTATGGAATTGAAACATGGATGATAAATAGTTTAGACAAGAAGAGAATAGAAGCTTTCAGACTGTGGTTCTATGAAAGAATTCTGAAGATTAAATAGGTAGATCACATAACTAATGAGGAGGTACTGAATAGAACTGGGGAGAAGAGGAGTTTGTGGCACAAAATGACTAGAAGAAGGGATCGGTTGGTAGGACATGTTCTGAGGCATCAAGGGATCACCAATTTAGTATTGGAGGGCAGTGTGGAGGGTAAAAATCGTAGAGGGAGACCAAGAGATGAATAGACGAGGCAGATTTAGAAGGATGTAGGCTGCAGTAGTTACCTGTAGATGAAGAAGCTTGCACAGGATAGAGTAGCATGGAGAGCTGCATCAAATCAGTCTCTGGACTGAAGACCACAACAACAACAACAACAGCAACAGCAACAGCAGCAGCAGCAACAATGAACTGATGAAAAGATTATGTTTAGTGCAGAAATTGTTAAGGAAATAATTATAACTAACACTAATTTTACGATACTTCATGAGCTGATTTTTTGTAAAATTCTGTTTGAAAATATGAAAGTCATGGGTGACATATTCTTCTGCAAAATATAGCAAAAAAAAATCTTTCAGAGTCTACCCATGACAGCACTTCCAGGCTAATTGAGAGTGAAAAATAAGTAACCTGTGTAAATAATAACCATTTTCTGCCATAGTTAAAGACCTCATTACATTAAACTGATATATTGTGTCTGCTTTTGACAACAATAAAATATTTATTCTGTTGGTAGTGCAAATCATTTTGATGTTCTTTTGTGTGTGTGTGTGTGTGTATTGTGAGTTTTAACTAAGAGGTATGAGCCATTCAGGCTACAGTGAACTGTGGATATTGTAAAAATTTGGCCAGTTCTGCAGAAAGTCCAAACACTTCAATAATGACACTTACATTTAAAAAAGTCTCCAAATTTTGAACTCTTTCACATAGCGCAATGGGAATAACTGTCTTTTGTCTCTAATTGATCTCTGTGCATTCAACTCTGGTCACCTTTTTTTGGATCCCATCACAGCTTTAAAGAAATTATTTTTACAGCCCACTGGGTTAGACACATTGATATTAGCTCTTGAACTTGGATTTGTTGTGTTACACTGAGAACAACATCTGCTACACTTTTTTTTGCATATTCCAGAATTGTGTTTGAGACATCAGTCACAGTTACCAAGGCCTTGTACAATGGACCACAGCTTCTTGAAAATTATGAGTACTAAATCTAAACACTGATCTCTTTGGTGAATGTAACTGCTCTTTAGTTGGTTGTGAAGAAGGATTTCTTCTCTCCTTTGTCCCATCCTAACATATGAACTGCACCATCGAAACAATAGGTCCAGAAACTCCATTCCAAGTGAGTCTCAGCAGGATGTCTCTAATGATAGTCGCAAGTATCTGTGTCCCAGAGTACAGTGGATGTCCCAGAGTCTAGTGGACTATATAAATGCAGAGAAAATTCATCCAAGCAGCAATTTTGCCAATTAGAACTTATCAGCCAGTTTACTGCATATTTAAGATACATAAAAAGGACAGATAACATAGTTGCCAATTTTTTTTCAAAGCTAAACAAAATTTCACATGCCACTGATTTTGATATATTGCGGTGCAATGCCTCTAGGCAGCCTCCTAGCCTCCACAAGCAAGTGCACAACATCACACATCCCACAGCTTAACAACAGAATTAAGCTCACCAAAGACAGGTACATTTGAAAAGATTGTTGCTAGCAGCATGAAAAAATATTGTCACTAGCAGACTAAATTGTGTGTAGCATGCCAGGCACCCAAAATAGCCCACCATGTTTACAAACCAACAAGCCAATTCACAGAAATGACACACTGTTTCTCATATGTCCACACTGATTTGATGGTCCTGCTGCCTCTGTCTGAGGGATTCACATATATTTTCATGGAGATGAAACATGAACATTTCTGCAGATACAACAACTACAACATTCTTTATTACATGGATTACCCAGTTCAGCTACACAGTACATGTCACAACAGATGAACAATGTCTGTCTGACTCTACCGTGTGTCTTGAACTCACTAAATTATGTGGGTTCCAACACCATCACATCACTAGTTATCACCAAGCCAGCAACAGGATGGTAGAGGATTGTCATGACACGAACTGTCTCTATCCTGCCATAAATCAAGAAATCAGTGCATTAACAGCTGCCCGTTCACACTACAATTCCTTACTCTGGCCCTTACCAGGTTTTGGAGCACAACAAAAATACTATGCAACTCTTATGCAATGATAACACTACGACAGTGTCACTCAAAAGAGTAAATCCAGCTTACATGTTAAATACTGAGGACCTGCCGGCTTAGTGCCCATGCCCTTCATCACCAGATGAGATGAGCAAGATCTACAAACCACCCGTTTTAGCAATGCCTACACCACCGCCATACCAGCAGCCCCCAGCATAACCTGGTAAAGAACTCTGCTGACAGTTTATATGAGGGCCAGAAGATGATTTCAGCATCAGTCCCTCTACATTCCCTGATCTCCATTCTGTTATGAGGAGGAAGGAATCGAGTGGTGTGTGGCAGTAGAAGTTCAACTAGTGCTTTGAGTGTAGTGTGTTGCCTTTGAATGATACAGTGAATCACTGCTCAGTTAGTCTTTGGCACTACTTGTGATCACTCATGTTCTGTAGGCGCATCAGTGCATCTGTTAAAAACTACCGTATCTGTTCACCTCTCAGTAGAAATTAATATTAGATGTATTCATCCTCCCTGTTTATAACAGCTTGAACTGTCTGAAGTGTATGAATGTCTGAAGAAATGGCAGTCCATTCCTTCTCAAGAGCTGGGACCAGAAAAGAAAGTGATGCTGGATGCTGGGCTCTGGAGCAAAGTCAACATTCTGACTCACCCCAAAGGTGCTCCACTGGGTTTAGGTTGGAACTCTGAGCTGGCCAGTCCATATCAGTAATATTATTGTCTACAAACTGTTGTCTCACAGATGAGAGGGTTCTTTGTACTGCTGATACAATCACAGTCTCCAAACCATTCTCCTACAGTACACACTACATGATGCAGTAAAATATGTTTATATTCTTCCAAATTCTGCATTTTCTTAAGTGGAATAAGGTACACACATCCTAAATATGATAAACACCACCATTCTGCAATACCACCTCCTCTGGACTTCACTGATGGCACTAAACATGTGGGCACATAACGTTCTCCAGACATTCGCCAAAACTAAACCCTTCCATCGGATTGCCACAGGATACAGAATGATTCATCACTTCAAATCACTTGATTCCAGTCATCCACTGCCCAGTGGTGGATACTCTTTACATCACATCAAGCATTGCTTACATTAGTATTGACTACAGAAATCTGTGGAGCTGCTTGACCATTGTGTTCCATTCTTTTTAACTTTACACACCCAGTCACTGGGCTAGCTGGACTGCTGGTACCACTTCGGATCTCATAAGTGATTGCTTCTACTGAATTAATGTGATTTTTTTAGAGATATCCTTTGGAATACTCAACCGTCCCTGTCTGTCAACACATGAGGTATGCCTGGTATTAGTTTAGCTGTGGCTGTTCCTTTGCATTTCCACTTCATGATCGAATCACCAACAGTCGACTTGGGCAGCTTTAAAAGGGATTAAATGTTCCTGATGGATCTGTTACATGGGTGAGATGAGAAAATTTGAGATATTAGAGCTAATACAAAGTCTTAACTGACAACAATTCTTCTTGTGTCACTTGTATGTGGAACAGGGATAGGGGGATCAGATAGTGATACAAGAAGTACCCCCATCACACACCATTAGATGGCTTGCAGAACATTCAATGACAAGTCACTGACCTCTCCTGATTGACCTATTCTGCTGTTACTGCTCTTCTACTGACAACACGAAACTCCCTGCCTCCTTTTACATTTGTGGAGCCACCTCTTGTGACACCTGTTGGTCAGTTCCACATAACACAGGGGTGTCTCAATACTTTGGTTACATGGTGTATTTACTTATCTGTAAGTTGTAAATTAATTGTGTTCTTACTCTTTCAATTTGTATTATTTATTGTGGTTAATATACCTGCATACTGTTAATAATGTCTGAGGAGCAAACAAAATCTGTACTTTATTATACAGGGTGCAGAGAAATTGTGTCACAAAATTTTAACCCTGGGCAGCTGATGCCAGTACGAACCAAAATTACTAATGTTGTTTAGGTCAACAATGCACAATTTTTAAACTACAGAAACTTGGCACCACGCACTCCAATTGGCCGTGGGATTGTCCTGTTGCCAGATGCTCTGGACAACGTATGACCACGAATGCTTTGCCTGCCAGAGATAGCGATGTATCCAAGGTGGCCGGCATGCTCAGTGCTAGAGCACCGGACTTCCACTCTGGGGGTGAATCTGCTGGGGAACTGACAAATCCATTGTAGTTTCATGATAAGACTTACTGGGAACAAATCCATCAACAGTAGTTAGTTCGTGTATAGAAACCTTTTACAAATTGTGTTGGCCCTGAAAAAGGCCTTTTTTGCAGCTAGGACATTATTTACTTAAAGCAGGTTCTCGAACTGGTGATCCTCTGATGTGACACAAGATTGGTAATGTCAAACGGTATTTTGCCAAACTCTTTCAAAGATTCCTGGCATTGCCCTGATGTGACTGGTGGCATGTTGAATGTGATCCATTAATTCCTCTTCATTTCTAGGTGGTTCACGTCCAGCTGGGTGAACTAGAACCTTGAAGAATCCCCACAGGAAAAAGTCCAGTGGTGTGAGGTCTGGTGATCATGGGGGCCATGTCGTACAAGTACCTCTGCCAATTACCTGGCCATCAAAGAGTTCATTTAGATATCCGCACACAGCACGACTGTTATGTGCAGGCGCCCCATCGTGCTGCAAACGCGTGCATAGCTGTATGTCCAGGGGAACATCTTCCGGCAGGCCGGGTAGAGTTTCTTGCAAAAAGTGAAGGTAATTTGCTGGGTAAGTCGAGGAGGTAGACAGACTGGCCCAATCAGATGGTCACCCACAGAGCCTACCCAGATGTTGAGAGAAAATCATTCCTGGTAGCCATGAAAGTATGCAATGTGAGAATTTCCCCTTGCCTAGTAATGAACATTTTGAGTTTTGTAAGGGCTGTCCTGATGGAAGGTGCACTCATCGGTAAACAACACGATTGTGGGGAAGTCAGGATCTGGTGCAACACGTCACAGGAACCATCGGCAAAACCCTAGCCAGTGTTCATAGTCTGCCACAGGATCTAGGTCCTGGACAGGGTGGAAACTAAATGGATGCTGCCCATCATCCCTCAAAACATCCCAGACTAAACAATGACTGACCCACATGTCATTTCCAACTGCTCGAGTACTTGTCGTAGCTGCTTCCTCAAAGCACTCAAGAACAGTCTCTTCAAATGCAGCATCCTGTCGTGTCTTCCAGCATCACCATGATATCCCACTAATGAGCCTGTTTTGCCAAGTTGCCAGTGAATTGCCGTAAACATTTGTGGATGTGGGTGACGTCTTGCTGGGTACCATTCCTCATGCAACCATCAAGCTTCATGAGCATTACCGTCAGCTAATCCATAAACAAAAACTATATCTCATAGTTCTTCAAACGAATGCTGTGCTGCCATGCTTACTGTATGACTACATCGCAGGTGATGTGTGTGTGCTCCGAAGTGAAGCTTACGTGTGAATGGCTCTGACATGAGGTGGAGACAAACAAAACCTTTCGACAAATGTGCGTATCATGTTGGGATAGTGATGGGGCAAGGGTCGTTTGTATCTGTGAACCAACAACCATAGCGCTGCTTGTCAACCACCGAACACCAACAGGGCAATCTCACAGTCAATCTGAGTGTGTGGTGCCAAGTTTCTGTAGTTTAAAAATGGTGCAGTGTCGTCCTACACAACATTAGTAATTTTGGTTCCTACTGGCATCAGATATCCAAGGTTAAAATTTCGTGACACAATTTTTCTCTACCCTGTATGTCATACTAAAACTAATTTAGGCCTACAGTAGCTGATGTAAACAATAATGTCAAGATTTTGTCTTAATTTATTTCTTTTAGAAAGTTTATTATTTATTTTTCTTATTAAGTTTATACAGTTTATAATTTACTGGCATTACTGTGAAGAACTGTACTCATACATTGCCTGTAGTGCAAACATGTTCAAGCAGTATTCGAGGACTCTCCAAAACTTTTGTTTCTCGCATCATTTTAACAGTGAATGTAGAAATTGTTCTAATATCAAGGTCTCATTAGGAAAAGGATGACTTTAGAGCCTACTAACAAGAATGTAGACAGCAAATTTTAGATGATGTAGAATATATTTCCCGTGGTAAATAGGTAATAACAATTGAAGCATTGCGTCGAATACAACGAATTTTCAAGTAGGCGCAATCATTAATTTTTTGCGTGCAAAAATAACCGTACTGGACCATGTGCTTTTTTAATTTTTTTTTTCTCCCTGCTCTCTATCTTCTTTTTAATGTTACACGTGGAAAAATTCTTATTTTAGCAATGAATCGAATTATCCATGATCTTATAACAAGTGTTCAGCCACCAAGTATTCTACTAAGTTCGTGGCTGAAATGCTGTGGCACCATCAACATGAAGAGGGCACTGTAAATTCGAGGTCATGCGACATTTATATCATCTGACACAGAAGACTGTAGTAGAGCGTACATTATATAAAACTGTCGTAATCAATTTTCTCTCGTTCGTTTTTGCAGCTGTTTAATAATTAGTTCTACTAATTTCAATCGGCTATTTACGGCCTGTCTATCGCAACGGCGATCCCGTTTTGACGCACTCGCTGATGAAATCATGGTTTATATCCTTAGAGATATCTCTGTGGTGAGTGACACTACAGTATTTTCTAAGGCACCTATAAGTGTTTTTAGGAGCTCTAATATTTTCGTTGCCCATATTACCTACCAGGTCACTTGACTTCGGTACAGGATTATTACAAACGTGTTGGCTTCTCTATGACAACATTACGACAAACGAGAAGGTACCTGTGTCTGAAGATAAAATTTACGTCGAATTGTATGAAATGTATCACGTGTCGTTAGGAGTAACACGGTATTTTTTGTTGTATAAAGATATCTTTTCCTATTTCCGAATTATTTATTTACTGCAGACGAAGCTGTCTCTAAATTAGAAAGTTTCGTGAATATGGTTGAAAATCAGTTTTGAAAGGTGTAGTGTTTATAGGCAGGCAAAAGAACCGAAACTATGAATGCTCACCCTAGAAGATGAAAGTGTACACATCTCAATAAAACGAAAGAATTGAAAGCGAAATACGAACTGAGTCAACACGATCAGCCATACCTGCACAAACTGAATGACAAGCTGTAGGTTAAAGCGATCAATGCCTTTACGCTAAATCACTCTTAAAACAGAGAGAAAGTCCTAACACTTTTAAAAGTTCAACAGTTTACATACACCTATAAAACATGCAACAGCGGCAGATACAAAAGTTTTGAACGATGGACACAGACCCGCCGTGTTGATCTAGCGTCCCTGACGTAAAACTTCCTTTCTGCAGTATTTTCCTGCATAAATTTAGCTATCGTAAAAAATGAACTATGTTGATGGAAAAATACTGCAACCAACATAACGTTTTAAATGTACCATTGCACGATACGACAATTATCTGGCAGCCTGGGGCATAAAATTACGCACTCAAAAGACCATATTGTGTTGCAAGCAAAGTATCCAGTCTTTAGAGAGCCAATGATGAAAGAATAAATAATATTTAGTTATGGACTCTGCATCGAAAGAAAATAGTGGAAGGAGGCAAATAAATGCTTGGAAAGAGTGTAAACTCTCAGACGGAATTTCGGAGCTAGTCAAGTTCCCGCAATTCGGAGGGAAGCTTTTCCCCCCTCTTTTGACCGCAGAATGATTCTAGTGTCCGAAATTCTTGGGAGAGAGAGCTAACTTGAAGTACGGTCTCGTTATACATACCAGTTCCGAAATCTGATGAAAGCATTTCGTAAATGAAAGATGGGTAAGTAGGCTTCAAGACAACATGTGTAATGATTAATATAAAAATAAACTTCTAATTATGTCATTCATGTTTCTTCCGATAATATGTGGCAACATCTTTTATTTACACGGACGTTTCTCAAGAATAACACTCTGTGGACATGTAAGTCTGTTGCCCAGTACGAACCTAGATATTTGTTATACAGGGTCGTTGGCAGGGTCAAACTGTTTAAGTTATTTCTTAGTGGAGATTTGTATTGGGATTGCGACCAGCCTGTGTATGCCAGTATAAATCGCGCCCTGTTTTAATTGTAGTCGCAGTGTTCAGGATATGGAATGACTAAGATAAAAATTATTTCTTATTCTAATTTCAAGAACATAAAAAAATAGATTGTGGCGATAAACTAATTTGTAGTACGTAGTGTGAAGTAAATAGGTTGGAAGGTGACAAATTGCTTGTGAAATATCGAAGCAAACGTACTTAAAAATAAATACATAAATCACATGAATACAGAAGAAAGCTTTGCCCATAACCATAATCAATATTTTTTGATACTATGACCCAATGGCGGATACAGAAAAACCTCAAGCAGGAGGCGCTAAAGATATCTTGAGCTACCTTTACTTTTTCATTCTTAATATTTCTGCTCTGAATGTAAACTATGTAGGTTGGAACTTAAATAGTGGCAACACTGCAGTGGAGGCACTATGCAATGGAATCTTGGAATCTACTATCGGCGCTGATAGCACACATTGTTGACATACTTACCTTACCTACGAGCAAATGGACTCGCCCGTCCCACGTCACCGGTGTGCGCACAGCCGAGGGAAAAACAGTCACTTGTGAGCAAGTGGTCTATCGTAACTGTGTCACTGTGTTTGCAAAACAGGAACAATGGAGTTCGATCAAGATTGAATGTGCCAGAGGCAGTACAGCACGACAGTGTCATCAAGGTCTTCAAGGGGCATGTGGAGGATCGTCATCGACGTACAGAACAGTGGCGCGTTGGGTAAAAGGTCGGCAAACTGTTGCAGACATGCATCGGGCAGGTCATCCTAGTGTCTCTGAAGAAGAAATGCATGCTGTTGCCGCATTAGTGGACAGTGATCAATGCCATACGATTCGTGAACTCGCCCACGAAACCAGATTAGCACATATGACTGTGCTTTGCATCCTGAAGGAATGCCTGGGCATGTGAAAAATTGCATCGCAATGAGTTCTGCATGACTTGATGCAAATGCAGAAATGGATGTGTTACGATGTTGCTCAGATGCACTTGGAGCACTATGACCATGAAGGAGAGGCTCTCTTACGCCATATCGTAACAGTGGATGAGACATGAGCCACATCGTATGAGCCAAAACTGAAACGCAAATCCAACTAATAGTGTCATTATGGTCAAAGCGAAAGTCAAAAGTGCATCAGAGTCCCAGTATGGTGAAGGTGTGGTGATTCTCATGTACGACTGTGATGGTGTTATCCTAACACATTACGTTCCCCCACAGCAGACCGTTGGTGCACAGTATTACTGTTCATTTTTTTAGCATCACCTGCGACCAGTTTTGCGAAAGAAGCGGCAACGCAACTCACCCATCATTTTGCACGACAATGCATGGGCACATACAGTGCAAACTGTGGCTTCTCTGTTTGGTCGATGGGTCTGGGAAGTACTGTACCATCCACCATACTCCCCAGACTTAAGCCCTTATGACTTTGATTTGATTCCAAAGATGAAGGAACCACTTTGTGGCATTCGCTTCAGAACTGTTCCAGAGATTCGACCGTCAGTAGACTGCTCCATTCGCACCATCAACAGAACAGGCTCTGCTAATGATATACTATGCCTTCCACCTCACTGGCAATGGGTTCTACACAACGCTGGTCACTACTTTGAAGGACAGTAACAGGTGCAAACATGTAACTCTTTTGTATTGGTTGTGAATAAATAGTTGCCACTATTTAAGTTCCATCCCTCGTAGCTTCCTATTCGGCAAATAGCCCATATTTATAACGCTACATATCTGTACAGGAAAACAGTAGAATATTCACAACTTTTCTCGGACAAATACCAGACAGAATAGTGTATCGAGATCACTAGAATGGCCGCTACTTTTCTCGTAGGTACTGTTAGCTATCAATGTGCCAGACAGAAGCGTATAAATACGATGATGCAGATGCGTGTGTTACATAGGAAAGTACAACTACTCGATTCAGTTGAGTCAACTGATGAAAGAAACAAACGATAGCGTGCGGGCTGACTAGCGGGGGCGGCGCGGGTGGCAATGCAGGCGGCCCCGCGTATGTATCCGTCATTGCTACGACCACATGTGAATCCCGCTCTGTGACTGGTTTATCCAATTCTAATTTAGGAAAGAGTTCATCATTCCCAACATATGTTCCATGTTTAAGGAAAACCTACTCATAGAATACCATGTTACAAGCATTGTGAAATCTAGTGACATGCTTAGCCAAGTGTCAGAGAACATAGGGGCCTTGTGTAGAGATTTTGATGATGAGGATAAGGTTCTTTTTGTAGGAGGAGCAGGAAACAGTCTGGTTAATAATGTGGGATAATGCATTAAACACGACCTGGGGAAAATGGGAGCAGCAACAGCCCACAGTTGTGTGGAGTTTGTCAGAGTGTTGTTGCAACAGGACCAGCCCTGAGTTAACACAGCTGTTAGCCATGTCAACAAAGAGGTGAGCAGGTTGCTTTTGACTGAAAGAAAGTCTTATATCTCTACCCTGTGCTTGTTGGGGTGAATGAGAGATGTGAATATCCTAATCATGGCCTGCACCTAAGTAGTAGGTTGAAGGAAAGATTAGCTGAGCACCTTGCAGAAAGTTAAGGGACACCACAAGCACACAAGACAAAATCCCTGTGATTACTGGAGTCGAAGTGGCACATTTTTTAGGTTACAATCAGGCTATGGATAGAGAGTATTGAAAGAAGTTAGAGTGGTACAAGACCATCATACATGTAACAGTTTCTAGAAAAATAAAATTAATTTCTTCTATCACAACATTAGAAGGTTGAAAAACAAGATAGATTTGCTTATTGCATGTCTAGAAGATGACGAAAATTCTGAAGGAATAGATGTTGTGCCTCTGTGAACACCAAGTAACCACAGGGATAGAGAAGTTAAATATCAGGGATTATAGACTTTCATTATTTTCATGTAGAGTTAACTTGGAAAAAGAAGGAGATGCAACATATGCAAAAGTTGAACACAAAGTCAAAAATATTGAAACAAATAGATTTTGTGTTCATCAGAACTTAGAAGCATCTGCTTATGAGTTGTTACTGCAGAATACTTCTTTGATAATTGTTAACAGTCTACAGATCCTCTCTAAGAAACTTCCAGCTATTTATGAGAAATCTAGATGCATTATTTAACTACACGTCAGACACGATGAAAAAGTTAGTAGTTTGTGATATTTCAATCAAGAATTCTTAAAAGATACAGATGGGGAAAAATGAACTAAAATTATTATTTGGGTATATCGGTTTAATTTCAGAAGTCAGTTTTCCAGCTCGTGTACAGCAGAGTAGTAGGACACAGACTAATAATATTTTTATAGACAATGCTCAGGCTGAAACAATTACAGTGTATCCAGTTGCTATGGAGTATCTGATCATGATGCACAATTAATGGAAATAAACAGTATGGCATCTTACAACCCAGAGGTAGGTTCATAAATAGCTGAGGCTTGTTAATGAGAACAGGGTAGAGTGTTTTAAGGGTAAACTAAAGGGGGTGATATGGGATGAGGCGTGTGTAGAAAGAGATTCTAATGTCAAATTTAACTTATTCCATAGTAAATTTGTGTCAGTATTTGAAAGTTGATTTCCTAAAAAATTACCCAAGAGCTCCATTAAAAGTTCACACGTCACATACTCAAAATTTGCCCATGGATCATACATATCTGAATAAGAAGTAAATCTAAACATCTTGTCAATCAGAATCAGTTCAGAATCTGAAATGGTAATAACACAAATGAGGCAGTTTTCTCATTAAAATATGTGGGTACAGCAGTCAATGTTTGTGTTATAGATTACAAGAATGCCTTTAACAGTGTCAAGGGTGAAAAATTATTAGAGATTCTTTGATAAACTAGTGTTGATCACAATGGTGATCACTAACCTATACTGGGATCAGATAGCAGATGTCAAACTGCTCAAGGACTTCAACAACGATCTCAGTCATGAAAGGTGTTCATCAAAGCTGTATCTCCTATTCTGTTTAATGTTTGTTCTGTGGCAGTTTTCAAGAGAACATTGGTAGGAGATTCTAGAGGGGTCTCAATAAATAGGAAAGTTATTAACAACATCATATGTGTGGATGAAACTGTCATCATTGCTATCTGCTCTTCAGTGCATGATAAACAGCCTATTTCAGTGCAGTGGAGAGCCTGGCTTAAATATTAACCTTGCAAAAATAAAAATAAAAAATAAAAAAAACTGGTATTCACTAAAAGATAAATCCAAACTAATCTCACAAGGTAATGCAGCTGAATAAGAGCCCTGAGTCACAGACAGGCACAACTAAAATACTGTCAGAAAGTGAGCTCTCGACCACCAAGATCTTAGAAACAGACAAAACACACACACACACACACACACACACACACACACACACACACACACACACACACACACAGGCGTGTGCATGCATGTGAAAATGCAATGCACACACACGACCACAGCCTGTGGCTGCTGAGGCCAGACTGTGAGCAGCAGCACATGTTGGGAGAAGCAACTGGATGGTGTAGGTAAGAAGGAGGCTGGGGTGGGGAGGGGGAGGGATAGCAGGGTAGGAGTGGGGGACAGTAAAGTGCTGCTTGTGGGAGCACACATGGATGAAGTGGAGAGAGGGGAGGGCAGCTGGTGCAGCTGGGAGGTTAGACCGAGGGTGCAGGGGAAAGGGGGGGGGGGGGAGCAGAGAAGGAGAGAAGTAAAAAAACTCTAGGTGCATTGGTGTTACAGAGGGCTGTGTAGTGCTGGATTTGGAACAGTGAAGGGGCTAGATGGGTAAGGACAATGACTAATGTAGGTTGTGGCCAGGAGGGTTGTGGGAAAGTAGGATATATTGCCGGGAGACTTATCACCTGCACAGTTCAGAAAAGCTGGTGCTGGTGGGAAGGATCCAGATGGCACTGGTTGTGAAGCTGGCATTGAAATAAAGAACATCATATTGAGTGGTGTGCTCAGAACTGGGGTAGTCGAACTCTTTCTTGGCCACAGTCTGTCTGTGGCCACTCATGGAGACAGACAGCCTGTTGGTTGTCATGCCCACACGGAATGCAGCACAATGGTTTTAGCTGATTTCACAGGTAGTCCTGCCTTTGATGGGATAGGTGATGCCTGTGACTGGCCTGGAGTAGGTGGTGATAGGAGGATGTATGGGGTGGGTTTTACATCTAGATCTATTATAGGGATATGAGCCATGAGGCAAGGGGTTTGAAGCAGGGGTTGCGTAGGGATAGATGAGGATATTGTGTAGGTTCGGTAGGCAGTGGAATACCAATGGGGGAAGGATGGAAAGGATAGTGAGTAGGGTATTCCTCATTTCAGGACAAGTGAATCCCTGGTGAAAAGTGATTCGGTTGTGCCAGTCCTGGATGATACTGACCAAATGGTGGGACTTTGGGGGATGATGATGACTAGTGACACAAGACACAGGAGATCTGACTTTGTACAAGGTTGGAAGGGCAATTGTGATTTGAGAAGGCCACAGTGAGACCTTCTTATATTTTGAGAGGTTTCACTTGTCACTACAGATGCAACAGCAACAGGCTAGGCTGTACGGTGTGGAATGGATAGCAGCTGTCAAAGTGGAGGTATTGCTGGTCGTTGGTAGGATTGATTTGGACAGCGGTACTGATGTAGCCATCGCTGAGGTGGAGGTCAAAATCGAGGAAGGTGGCTTTTTGGGTTGAGTAGGACCAGGTGAAGTGAATGGGGGAGAAGTTGTTGAGGTTCTAAAGGAATGTGGAAAGGGTGTTCTCACATTTGATCCAGATCATGAAGATGTCATCAATGAGTCTGTGTGTTTAGGAAGGATTTCTCTAGATGGCCCATGAATAGGTTAGCATAGGCTGGTGCCATGTAGGAGCCCATAGCTGTACCCTGGATTTGTTTGTAGGTAATGCCTTTCAAAGGAGAAGTAATTGTGGGTGAGGATATAGTTAGTCATAGTGACTAGGAAGGAGGTTGTAGGTTTAGAATCCTTCGGGCATTGGGAAAGGTAATGTTCAAGAGCAATAAGGCCATTCGCATTAGGGGTGTTAGTATAAAGAGAGGTGGGATAAATAATAATGAGCAGGGCACCATGTGATTAAGGAACAGGAGCTGTGGAGAGTCAGTGAAGGAAATGGTATCTTTTATATGGCAGGGCAGGTTGCTGGTAATAGGGTGAAGATGTTGGTATATGAGAGCAGAGATTCTCTCAGTCATGGCACAGTTACCAGCCACAATGGGGTGTCCTGGGTGGTTTGGTTTATGGACTTTAGGAGGCAAGTATAAGATAGAAGTGCTGGGATTGGTAGGGGTGAGGAGAGAGATGGACTCCGGGGAGAGGTTCTAGGATGGGCCTAAGGATTTGAGGACAGACTGTAGATTGCTGGATTTCTGAGATGGGGTCATTGTGTCAGGGTTTGCAGGTGGATGAGTCTGACAGCTGGCAGTGTCCTTCTGCCAGGTAGTCCTTGCAGTTCAAAATAACATTAGTGGAACCTTTCTCAGCAGGTAGGATTATAAGGTCAGGATCATTTTATAGGTGGTGTGTTGCAGTTCTTTTAGCAGATGTAAGGTTAGTTTGCATGATGAGAGATTTGGGGAATGATGGTGAGGCAAGATCAGAGGTTAAGAGATACGGGAAAATTAACAGGGGTGGTGTTGGTGCAGTGGGAGTGGATCACAGTTGGATGAAGGAGTGAACTGAGTCAGGTAGGGTTCAGTGTTAGTCTTTGGTTGAGTCTGATTGGTAGAGTTGATGGTGAAAAGCCGTTTCCACTGTAGGGACCGGGAGAAGGAGAGAAGTTCTTTAATGAGTCCTGCATGATTGAATTTGGGAGTAGAGCTAAAGGTGATGCCTTTATAAAGGACTGATACTTCTGCAGGGCTAAGGCTCTTGCAGGAAAGTATCATGACTGTTTTTTGGGTTTGTTTAGGTACTGGATTCTGCATGGAGGTGGGAGGGAGTTTTTGAGGGTGGGGTAAATGTAGTAGGTCTGTAAGTAAGGGTTTATCAGCTAAGAGGGGATTTTTTGGGGGGGGGGGGGGCAGGTTGAAGGATGTTGTATTGGTGGTGGATAGTGGTAGTCAAAGTGGGAGTTCTAAGTGAACGTGGTGGAGTGTTTTTTGAGGTGGTGTTGCGTGTGTTGCTCTAGTTCTTGGAGGACAAGAGTTTCAGGGATCCAGGAATTTGGGACTGCATAGCAGGAGAATTTTACAGATGGGTAGGAGGTATTGCAGGGAGGTTTGGGCGTGATAGATATGGTTTTGCGGGACTTTGTTGGTGAGGGTTAAGGACTGGTGAAATCTTAACAAATGGAGGTCATTGTGAAAGGAAGGGTGGCAGCCAAAGATGTGTAATTTGATGGTAAGGTCGTTTGGGGGGATTGCATGAGCCAAGCAACAATGAAGGAACAGTATGTGGGACAGGGTTCTGGCTAGGGATAAGGAAAATTTTCTGTATTGACACAGATGGAAAGAGCAAGGATTCATGGTGGAGGATAAAAACATGTAAAAACATATAAATAACATAGAAATACATCAGAAAAAATTTCCAAAAATACACCCAGACAGATGGGAAAAATCACAAAAAAGGGAAAGAAAATGAAATCTGAGTGAGCAGGTCAATAGCAAAAGGCAAAAGCCAACTGATTGGTGTGGAGACACAATGAGATCAAAGAAAAAATAATATGCAAAAATACGCGAGAGTGATGCAGGAAGAGTGATCAGTTTGAAGGTCTAGGATTAATGATATCAGAGGGAGTAATGTGGGTCATGAGATGCTGCACCAGCAATCAGTGCGATTTTGTAGCCAGCTGTTGCTCATGACCAGGATGGTTGATACAGAGTGGCTCATAAGTAGAGCGTGCAGTGCAGTTTGTAAGGCGACAAGAGAATCACAGGAGAGAACAGAAAAATGGATGGACACTGAGTATAGTAATGCATAGAAAATAGTAACAAAAGAAAACAACATTAAGTTATGGGATGGAAGAAAAGCTGGAAAATCCTGGATAGAATGTAAAAATATTATGGAAAGGATGGTTGCTACTCGCCATATAGTGAAGATGTTGAGTCACAGATAGGCACAACAAAAAGACAGTCAGAAAGTGATCTATCCCTCCCCCTCCTTGCCTCGCCCTCCTCCTTACCCGCACCACCCTGTTCTCCCATCATGCACTGCTGCTCACAGTGTTGCCTCAGTATCCAGAGACTGTGGTCATGTGCATATGAGTTGCGTTTGCGTGAGTGTGTGTGGTATTTGCCTATTTCTGACAAAGGCCTTGTTGGCCGAAAGCTCACATATTGCACATTGAAACTATTTCCCTCTAGGAATTAGAGCAACATGCATTAGAGCAACCTCAAAAAACACTCCACCCTGTTCACTTCCCACTCCCACCTTGGACTACCACTATCCACCACCCCTACAACAATCTTTAAACCACCCCCACATCCCCTCATAGCTGACAAACCATCACTTGCAGACCTATTACATTTTACGTTTAACCCACACTTAAAAACTTCCTCCCACCACCATACAGAATTCAGCACCTAAACACCTCTCTTTACACTAACATCCCTAATGCCCATGGCCTTGCAGCTCTTGAACACTATCTTTCCCATTGCCTGACAGATTCCAAACCTACAGCCTCCTTCCTATTCACCATGGCTAACTATATCCTCATGCACAATTACTTCCCCTTTGGAGGTATTATCTATAAACAAATCTGGGGTAAGGCTATGGGCACCTGCACGGCACCATCCTAGGCCCGTCTATACGTGGGCCATCTAGAGGAATCCTTCTTAAATACCCAGAATCCTAAACCTCTCACTTGGCTCAGACTCATTAATGACATCTTTGTAACCTGGATCGGAGGTGAGGACACCCATTCCACATTCCTGTAGAACCTCAACACCTTCTCTCCCATTCGCTTGACCTGGTCCTACTCAAACCAAAAAACTATCTTCCTCAATGTTGACCTCCACCTCAAACATAGCTACATCAGTTCCGCTGCTCATATCAATCCTACCAATATGTCCACTTCAACAGCTGTCAACCATTCCTTACCAAGAAGCGCCTTCTCTTCAGCCTAGCCACCCATGACTGTTGCATCTGTAGTGATGAGTAGTCTGTCTAAAAATACATTGAGGGTCTCACTGAGGCCTTCACAGACCGACCATAATTACCTTCCCAACCTTGTATAGAAGCAGATCTCCCATGCCTTGTCGCTCCAGTCACCCACCACCTCCAAAAGTCCCACCATTTGGACACAGAGGAGCATTCCCCTCATGACTCAGTACTACCTAGGATTGGAGCAACTGTGTCACATTTTCCACCAGTGTTTCGACCACATCTTATTGTGCCCTGAAATTTCCTATCCACTATTCTTCCCACCCTTCCCACAGCAGTGTTCTGCTGTCCACCGAACCTACACAATATAATCGTCCATCCTTACATAACCCCTGCTCCCAATCCCTTGCCTCATGGCTCATTTCCCTGTAATAGACCTAGATGCAAGATCTGTCCCATACATCCTCCCACCACCACCTACTCCAGTCTGGTCACTAACATCACCTATCCTATCAATGGCAGGGCTACCTGTGAAACCAATCATGTGGTCTGCAAGCTAAGCTGCAACCACTGTGCTGCATTCTATGTGGATATGATAACCAACAAGCTGTCTGTCCGCATGAATGGCCACCATCAAACTGTGGTCAAGAAACTGGTGGTCAACCCAGTTGCTGAGCATGCCACCCAACATGATGTTTTTTATTTCAATCACTGCTTCACAACCTGTGTCATCTGGATTCTTCCCACCAACATGAGCTTTTCTGAGTTGTGCAGATGGGAACACTCCCTGCGATATATCCTACCTTCCCACAATCCTCCGAGCCTCGACCTTAGTTAGTCATTGTCCTTACCCATCTAGCCCCTTCACTGTTCCAAATCCAGCACTACACAGCCCTCTATAACACCAATGCCCTTAGTTTTTTACTTCTTTTCTGTTACCCCCCTTTCCTCTGCACCCTCGGTCTGACCTCCCAACTGCACCCAGCTGCCCTACCCTGTCTCCACTTCATCCATGTATGCTCCCACAAGCAGCACTTTACTGTCACCCACCCGCCTTAGCAGCCACAGACTGGCCGTGTGTGAGTTGCATTTGTGTGTGTGTGTGTGTGTGTGTGTGTGTGTGTGTGTGTGTGTGTGTGTGTGTGGGTGTGGGTATGGGTGTGTATTTTCTGTTTCGACGAAATCCTTCTTGGTCAAAAGTTCGTTTACTGACAGTCATTTTGTTAATCTTATCTGTGACTCAGCATTTCCACTATATGGTGAGTAGCAACTATTCTTTTTATAATATTGTTACATTCCGTCCTGGATTTTCCACTGCTTGAGTAAGAGTCTTCATTCTCCTTAGGCATTGTTTTAGGCCAATAATGCAACTCCAAGTGAGTGATAAAATCTCAAATTGAACAGGTCAGGAAATAATTCATCATCATTAGAACATTCTTTATGACATCAGATCTCAGTTTCCAACTGAAAATCAGTACGGTTTGGTGCCATGTTTTCTCTATTTTCCTTTATGGCTGTGAAAATTGGACCTTGGGTATGAGCATGTTCCATAAAAATACAAATTTATGGCTTTGAAATGTATTTGTATGATTGTCTCATCTGAATACCCTGTATATTGAAAATAATAAATATCAAGGTCCATCATTAGGTGAAAAAATACATAACCCATCAATGATAAAATCTACAGACATATCAGATCTCAAAAATGACAGAACATATGAGAAAGATGGCTTCATCCCAGAATTACTGAAACACACAGGGACAAATGTACTCCAGGAACTTACACAAAGCATCACTGATATTTGGAAAACTGTAAAACTGCCAGAAATTAAAAGTGTGTACTTATATACCTATTCCACAAGAAAAGTTACAGGACAGGCATAAATAACTATAGAGGGATTTGGCTTCTTCAGGTTATGTGTAAGTTGTTTTCAGCTCATTTGCTTTTAAGAATGCAAGCACAGTTTGAAGATGAGATGGGCTTTCAGACAAGGCACTTATGTGCAGAACAGTCCTTCAACCTAAAAAAAAAGAAGATAGAAGACAGGCTGAGACAGTCCAATCATCTGCACCACTGTTGATTTCAAGAAGGCACCTGACTGCCTTCATTTACAGACACAAAGACCAAATATCAGAGCCCTTTGCAATTAAAGCTGGTGTCACCAAGGAAGTGGACTGTTACTACTCCTCTTCAATATCAGACTAGATAAAGTTGTTATAGTATGGGAAGAGAATTAAAAAACTAAATTCTCCAGAAGCCCACTCAACATGGATGAACAGAAGATGACATTAAGATCTATTGCTTAGTTTTCATAGACAGTTTAGCAATGCTAGCAGGCTGTGAAATCACAGGACAGAAAGAGGTCCTCGGAGAATACACTGAAAAAGCTTGTCTACAAATCTCTTTTGTAAGAAATAGTTTATCTGTAATAAATTTATCATTCAGAAATCAAACATGAAATATGTACAAATCAAAAAGGCCTGGCACTTCAGGCATATCAGTGAGGTAACAAAACCAGTAGGGCTAGAAAAGGAGCCACAGAGATTTTGCTTACAGATAATCAAGAGAGCATTAGGAGGAATGCATGACATGTACAACAGAATTATGTAGATTTACACATTCAAAGGTTAGGCACCACAACACAGTGATAAAAACTGAAGCTCGGTACATGAACGAAACTTTGATTCATAACAGAAAACGAAGTCCAGAAAGCATCATGAAAAAAGAGTGAAGGATTATGAGGCAAATTCTTGGACCAGAAAAAGTGGAGGACAGATAAAAGACCAAATTTTCATAAAAATGCAGAAATTATCATGTTTCAGCAGAAATTAAAAACAAAAACTAAAATTTTTTAGTTGTGTTCAAAAACTATGAACAATGAGACTAACACACATAATTATGACAAATACCACTAAGGGAAAATTAAGGAACACACCATGTATCCAACAAATTAAGAAGGCCTTCAGAAAGCCCAGATATGAGTAGAAGCAGTGGAAGTAGAAGACTGGAATCTGTTCAGTCAAAAGGTAAACTGTTTGGTGGCACAGCCAGCAAATGAGCTTAAAAAAAAGGAATGAAGTGGACTAAAAAACAAAAAGGAAAAAGAAAACGCCACAGAAAGAGAATGAAAGCCTTATGGAAGAAATCTAAACCCGTTGGATTATCCAACAGGGTCTACGCGCTGAGGTGACAAAAGTCATGGATTAATGATATGTACATCAACAAATGGCAGTAGTATCATGTACAAAAGGTATAAAAGGGCAGTTCATTGGCGGAAGTGTCACTTGTACTCAGGTGATCCATATGAAAAGGTATCCAATGTGATTATGTCTGCACAATGGGAATCAACAGACTTTTAACACTAAACGATAGTAGGAGCTAGATGCATGAGACATTCTATTTTGGAAATTTGAAGGAAATTCAATATTCTGAGATCCACAGAGTCAAGAGTGCGCTAAGAATACCAAATTTCAGGCGCTACCTCTCACCATGGACAACACAGTGGCTGATAGCTGGCACTTAATGACAAAGAGCAGCACCGAGATTTGACATATGGCAAGTGTGTCTACTATGACAGTGTATCAAAATTTGATGTTAATGGGCTAGGGCAGTAGATGATCAATGCGAGTTCCTTTGCTAACAGCACATCACCTGCAGCACTTCTCCTGAGGTCATGACAGTATCAGATGGACCCTATATGACAGGAAAACTGTGGGCTGGTCAGATGAGTCCTGGTTTCAGCTGGTAAGAGCAGATGGTGGGGTAAAAGTGTGGCGGCAGACCCTATGAAGCCATGGATGCAAGTTGTCAACAAGGCACTGTGCAAGTTGGTGGTGGCTCCATAACTGTGTGGGCTGTGTTTATGTGGAATGGACAGGGTCCTCCGTCCAACTGAATCCATCATTGACTGGATATGTTTATGTTCAGCTACTTGGAGACCATTCGCAACCAATAATTGACTTCATGTTCCCAAACAATGATGGGATTTTTATGGATAACAGTGCATCATGTCATAGGGGCACAGTTGTTTAGGATTGTTTTGAAGAACATTCTGAACAATTCAAGCAAATGATTTGGCTACCCATATCGCCCAATACTAATCCCATGGAATATTTGTGGGACATAATTGAGATGTCAGTTCATGTACAAAATCCTGCATTGGCAACTCTTTCGCGATTATGGATTGCTATAGAGGCAGCATGGCTCAGTATTTCTGCAGGGGACTTCCAACAACCTGTTGAGCCCATGCATGTTGAGTTGCCGGACTATGCTGGGCAAAAGGAAGTCCAACATGATATTAGGAGGTATCCCATGACTTTCGTTACCTCAGTGTATACGTCACTTGTTACATTACTACCTATTGTTAAAGAAAAGATACATTGAATTCTAAGATGAAAATGCTCTACATCAGAATAATCTTTTGATTCTGCATAATCAAGAGCAGAGCTAGCTATGTCAATCAACAGTCTTCTATTGTAACCATCACTTCAGGACCAACAGCATTTATTGAACCCAAATAAACTTTCCATAAAAGCAAATTTAAATTGCCTGTTTATCCACAAACCCAACAATAACAGTCTTGATAGGAATAATATAAGTTGTAGTCCCCACTAGAAATTTATACTGCTTTGTTATTATGATTTTAAGCAAAACTCCACTTAACCTTGGGATAATAGCAACTACGAGTGAGCCAGCCTCTGTGCTGCAGCCTTATATTTCTCTGCTAGGGATGTTCATGTAACAAGCCTGTGTTATAGGTGACTTTGGTGCCACAAGTGCCCTGGCTGGATGTGAGCAATGTTACCTCTATTGGTATCTCCATATCTTCCATTTGCACATTTGGTGAGGTTATTAAATTTACTCATAGGACCAGTACCTGTCTCACTGGTGTGGCAGAGGACAACATGGTGTAAGTGGTTGTGATCTGGGCAACGCCATGATCAAAGTCTCCTGAGAAATACTGGTAGCAGTTGTTCTGGAACCGGAGTGTCTTGCATTGGCAAAGAGATTTTGAGCCGTCTGACTGATGTCATGAACATGTCTTTCAGTTCACAGGAAGGGTGAACCAGGCTGTCACCCTCTATGGCCCAGGTATGGAGAGAGCTACTATTTTTTTGTGATTGGGGGTGACTGAAGACTGACCAGGGTGCTGCAACCAGAGTAAATGCATCTGATACATGTTCCAGAAGTGGAAGAAGGAGTTTCCGAAGCATCATGTTGGGTAGCAGTGAGGGAGTTCCAATAGGCTTTCACCATTGATGGACATGGACTTTTAAGAAGCTAGGCAAGTGTTTAGAGCAGAAGCTGATGTAACAACCCTGAAGGCTTTTAACATTTGAACTTTGAATGTACATACAAACAATTTTGTCAGCTCGTTTGAGGATGGCTGCAAAGGGGCTGTGGTGAGATGTTTAATTCCACTGTGGGAGCAAACATTTTTGAAATTGGTCAAAGAACCAGCATGTGGTGTGCACCCACTATTGTAAAGACCCACTCCAAGGCTCCCACCATGTCCACCATTGTTATCTACTGGAGGCGGAAGACATATGGGAAGTGAGAGACAGGGGACAAAACTTGCTGTTGTTCAAGTTCTTACTGCAACCTGCTGCACTGTATCACTATGGCCTTAGGCCACATATGAGATATAAAATTCCATTGAAAAAGTTTAATCAAACAATTGAAAATCCAGGTTGGAATGTAACAGTATTATGAAAAGGAAATTTGCCACTCATCATATAGCAGAGATGCTGAGGCACAGATAAGCCCAAAAAATGACTGTCACAAATAAGCTTTTAGCCAGCAAGGCCTTTGTCAAAAATAGACAAAACACACACACACACACAATTCACACACACATGACTGCTGTCTCTGGCAACTGAAGACACCACACTGCGAGCAGCAGCACCAGGGCCTGATGGGAGTGTCGACTGGGTGGGGGTAAGGAGGAGGCTGGGGTGGGGAGGGGGAGGGATAGTAGGGTACAGGTGGGAAACAGTGAAGAAATTCTGGAAAAGTTAATAGGGGGTGATTTTTTTGGGGGGGGGGGGGGGGAGCGGGGGGGGGGGGCAGTGGGATGGAGCACCCCCACTGCCCCCATATCACCCCCCATCAACTTTCCAGAATTTCTTAGCCTTGAACTTGCCTCACCATCATTCCCCAAATCCCTCAACATGCAAACTAAACTTACCACAAAAAGAACCCTAGTCCACCATCTAAAAACTGATCTCCAACTTATAATGTTACCTGCGGACAAAGGCTCCACCAGTGTTGTTTTGAACCACAAGGATTACCTGGCAGAAGGACTCTGCCAGCTGTCAGATACATCTACTTACAAACCTTGCCACGTTGATCCCATTCCAGAAACCCAGCAGGATCTCCAGTCGCTCCTCAAATCCTTATGCCCACCCCAGAACCTTTCCCTGGAGTCCATCTCCCTGCTCACCCCTACCATTCCCTGCACTCCTATCTCCTACATGCTTCCTACAGTCCATACACCCAACCACCCAGGATGCCCTATTGTGGCCAGTTACTGTGCCCCCACTGAGAGAATCTCTGCTCTCATAGACCAACATCTTCAACCTATTACCCAGAACCTACCATCCTATATAAAAGATACCAACCATTTTCTCCACTGACTCTCCACAGTTCCTGTCCCTTTACCACATGATGCCCTGCTTGTCACTATTGATACCACCTCTTTTCACACTAACATCCCTAATACCTGTGGCATTACCACTATTGAACACTACCTTTCGCAACACTCAACAGATTCCATACCAACAACTTCCCTCCTAGTCGCCATGGCCAACCCACAATTACTTCTTCTTTGAAGGCATTATCTACAAACAAATTTGGGGTATGGCTGTCGGCACCCTCATGGCACCATCTTATGCCAACCTATTCATGGGCCATCTAGAGGAATCCTTCCTAACACCCAGAATCCTAAACCCCTCACTTGGTTCAGATTCATTGATGACATCTTTGTGATCTGGATCGAGGGTGAGGACACCCTATCCACATACCTCCAGAACCTCGACAGCTTCTCCCCTATTTGCTTCACCTGGTCCTACTCAACCCAACAAGTTACCTTTCTAGATATTGACCTCCACCTCAAAGTTGGCTGCATCAGTACTTCTGCCCATGTCAAACCTACTAACCACCAACAATAATTCCACTTCGAGAGATGCCAAAAGTCTCTCTGTCCAGCAGCAATAGAGGGGCATTCCCCTTGTAACTCAGTACCACCCAGGACGGGAGCAACTGAATTAACTTTCTCCGTCAGGCTTTCGACTACCATTTGTTTTGTCTTGAAATGAGAAATGTCCTGCCCACTATCCTTCCCACATCTCTCACGCTGGTATTCCATCATCCACTGAACTTTCACAATATACTTGTCCACCCCTACACAACACCTGCTTCCAATCGCTTTCCTCATGGCTCATATCCCTGTAATAGACCTAGATGCAAGATCTGTCCCATACATCCCCCCATCCCACCTACTCCAATCTGCCCACTAACATCACCTATCCCATCAAAGGCAGGGCTACCTGAGAAACCAGTCATGTGATCTACAAGCTAAGCTGCAACCACTGTGCTGCAGTTTGTGTAGGCATGACAACCAACAAGCTATCTGTCCGCATGAATGGCTGCCGACAAATTGTGGCCAAGAAACAAATGGACCACCCTGTTGCTGAGAACGCCATGTTTTTTATTTCAATGACTGCTTCACAGCCTGTGCCATATGGATCCTGCCCACTAACACCAACTTTTCTAAACTGCACAGGTGAGAACTTTCCCTGCAAAATATCCTATGTTCCCCTAACCCTCCTTGCCTCAACCTTTATTACTCATTGTCCCACCCATCCAGCCCCTTCGCTGTTCCCATTCCAGCACTACACAGTCCTCATTCCACAATCGCATTCAGACTTTTTACTTCTCACCTTTTTTGCTAACCCCCCTTCCCCCACATCTCCCCTGCCATCTGTCTGACCTCCCAACTGCACATAGCTGCCCTATCCACTCTCCACTCATCCCTGTGCACTCCCCAGCAGCACTTCACTGCCCCAATCCCTACCGTACTATTCCTGCCCCTCCATGCCCCAGCCTCCTTCTTACTCCCCTTACCCCAATCTAGTCGCCACTCCCATCATGCACTGGTGCTGCTGCTTGCAGTGCGGCTTCTGTTGCCTGAGACTGTGGTCATGTGTGTGTGTGAGATGTGTTTGTGTAAGTGTGTGTGTGTTTGTCATCTATTTTTTATGAAGCCCTTGTTCTCCGAAAGCTTATTTGTGATAGTCTTTTTGTTGTGCATCTGGTGTCAGAAGGTGCAGAAGTTGAATGAGCTGCAGAGGGTATGGACCTGGATACCCACTAGGGTTCTCTGCGCTCTGGCAAGCGCCTGCACTGCGAGCGTTGCTGTGCGAGTGCACCACTCTCTGTACCATATGAAGTCCATGGCCAATCGCATTTTCCACGGTCATGTATTTAGTTGGCTGTGCTGTGCTACCCCGGCAGTCTTGTACTCACCGTAGTTTGCGTGTGCATCTCAACCGTACTGCGTTCCAGTTCTGTGTGTTGAGATACATACTATTGTTGTTTGGAGTTTTCCTGCATTGTTGTTGTCTCACTGTGTTTATCATCTCAGTTCTTGCTTGCTTGCCTCGTGTTGTATACTGGTTGCTCGTAGTGTCTGTCATCCCCTACTTGGACCAAGTGCTAATGACTGTAGCAGTTTTGGGCCCTAAAACCATAAAAAAAACCACCTGTTGGCTTCATGTCTCCATTCTCTACTATGCACCGCTCGCTGGTTATTCGTGGCTATCTGCGACTCAGCATCTCTGCTGTATGGTGAGTGGCAACTTTCCTTTTCATAATATTGTTACTGAAAAGTTTTTTTGTGCAGTTTGCAATGCACACACAATTTGTAATATTTCAGCCAGGGAGGGGTCAACTGGCCTTAAGGCCTGTGTGTGGAGCTCCTTATCCAGAGCTAAATGAATTACTACAGCATGTATTGAGCTTTTGCATATGATTGACAACACACAGACAGATATATGAATTTACATTGTCTACTCAACCCCTGCAGATCTGCAGTCCAAGAGCATCTGACATGCAGTGTTGTAAGAATTCTAGCCTCACCACTACCACTTCCTTTTTATTTGAAAAGTGGTCAAATAATAAAGGGAATATGTCAGACAATGGTAACACAATGGATCAGATAACAGAGTTGACCTGTGAACCAAGTAATATAAGTCTGCATTTGTAGACAGCAAAAATCCCCTTTTATGATCCAGGCATTTGATATCACTTGCCTGAAGGTGCAGCTGAAGGAGTTTTCTTGGGCATTATTGCATAGATAAATGCCTTGATGGCTGGCAGTGCCTGCGACTACAGCAGTATAGAAATAGTTAGATGCCTGACCAATTCCTAGTGCTGGTTCAGCTTTTACTGCCAAAGCTCAAGAAATTTAGCATCCATGGTGACAACTAAAACTGGGACATCCTCAGCACCAGTACTATAATACCCAGTTTCAGAGCAACATCATTTATTTAACACAAATGGATTTAAATTGTCTTTTAATCCTCAATGCAAACAGTAATATTTCTTGATAGAAATGACTTTACAGGCGCCAAGCTTCTGATAGGAATAAGATGAGAAATTGTTCATAACAGAAAATTATATAAGTTCAAGCACTATTATTTTATTATGCATCCATATGAAAATATAATATTAAGAGAAGTTCCACTTAAGCATGGTGGTGCTGGAAACCACACACTCGTCAGTCAAGGCATTGTATAACTCAAGTCTAAATTGGTCCAGGTAAACAGTAATGACAGCTGTAGTTCACTGGTAGAGATGAAGGCAGGTAATAGCAACTGAGAGCAATCCAGCTACTTGGTGGCCTCATATTTACTCACAATGGAAGTTTATGTGACCAGTCTGCAATATCAGTGGCTCTCTTGCTGTAAGTGCGCTCACTAGACGTGGGTGTGTTACAGTGTTACACATGTTGATAAGTCCATACATCCTAGAAGAAGAAGGAGAATAAGAAGAAGAAGAGTTTTCTCTATAATTTTGTAAAACATTCCAGAAATTCATTCTGATTTTAAATATTTATATAGCAGAGCTGAAGAATATTGAAGGGAAACAGTAGTTGAGAAGAGACTGAGACAGAGTTGTAGATTAACCCAGACATCTTCCAGCCTGTGCATTGAAAGCTGGGAAAGAAACCAAGGAGAAATTTGGAAAGGGATTAAAGTTTAGGGAAAGGAAATTAAACTTTAATGCTTTGATTATAATTATGTCAGAGATAGTGAAGAATTTGGAAGAGTAGTTGAATGGAATCAATAGTGTCTTGTAAAGAGGTGATACTGTGAACATCAATAAAAGTAAAAGAAGGATGTAGCTGAATTAAATTGATTGATGCTGGGGTAATTATACTGGGAAGTGAGTCACCATAAGTAGTGGATGAGTTTTGTTGTTTGAGCAGCAAAATAGATGATGGTGGTTGATGATGGTGTGAAATGGAAACTGGCAAAAACAAGAAAAATATTTCTGAGAAAGATAAATTTGTTAACACAAAATATAAATTTTAGAGCTGGAAAATCTTCTCTGAAGTTTTTTTTATGTAGTCTCATATGGAAGCAAAACATATATTATAAACTGGTATACAGTTTAGATAAAAAGAGAATTAAATATATGTCATGCTACAGGATGATGATAATTAGGTGAGCAGATTGCATAACTAATTATGAGACACTGAACTGAATTGGGAAGGAAATAAATTTATGGCACAACTTCACTAAAAGTGGGATCAGATGATGGGACACATACTGAGGCATCAAGGAACCATCAATTTGGTAATAGAGGAAAGCATTGGGGGTAAAAATTGTAGAGGGAGACCAAGGCTTGACTGCAGTAAGCAGCTTCAGATGGATGTAGGTTATGGTAGCTATGCAGGGATGAAGAGGCTTGCCTGGATAGACAAGTGTGACGAGCTGCATCAAACCAGCCTTCATAATGAAGACTACAAAACAACAACAAGATAGATAAAAGTGTGTTAAACTTGGTTTAGCTGATCCAAATTCAGGGGGAGACAAAGATAAACCATCTGTCCCTCCCATCATCCTCACAACTAGCAGGTCCCTCTCATCCTGGCATCTGAGTGACCTACCCTTCCTTTATTGGTCAACTATAGTGTGTGATTTCACTTCTCAGCTTTGAGCCATTATATCATGTGAGACCCCAAGAGTTTATGTTGTGAAGGATGTAAGGAGCTGGTTATTAAATGTTATCTGTGTCATCTTGCTGTATATTCTTTGCAGTATAAGGTGTGTTTGATCAGTTGGTTGTGATTTTGATTGAGCTTTGTGTCTGTATTTGTAATGGCTAAAACTAGTTGTATATTGTGGGATAAGATGCAGGCTCTGGAATCTGCAGTGAAGTTTCTACAAAAGTTGGGTGTTCTTGTGGAATATTGCAAATACTACTTATATGGCAATGACATGAGATTGACCAAGGTTCCCTGCTCATGATTTCCCGACAGCTATATGTGGCAGGGCTGAAACGGTAATTTGTGGCACTAGATTAGATGTGGATTGTGGTTTGAGAAATCAAGACTCAGTTCATATATAATTGTTGCACTACTTGTGTTATCAATTGTCTGTGAAGTATCCTGTGTATGGAATGAGAGTTTGTGAAACTCCTGTAATTGACTGTTTTTAATTTTGTGGAGGGATGTGTGCAGAGTTTATTAAGTATAGGACATCATAGAGGGCTGGGGTCATAGTGGAGGTATGTGTATCAGTCAGGATACCCCACTGATTTTGAATTTTCTGTCTAGTAAGTCTGAGTTTTTTGAATTAATGTAGTTTTTTTATGTGTAGGTTACTGTTTTTCTGTTTGGATGTCGGTGTCTTAAATTGTGTTATATACCTGAACTCATTTTAAATGTTGATACTGCATTCTTTTAAGTTTCCTTGATTCTTCGATAGATGTGTAGAAGTATTTTTCTTTTATCAGTGTGTCAAGTTGAGCCTTATAGGTCAACTTAGATGATCAATACGGTTTTATTTTAGTTTTGGTAATTTTTCTCTTTGTGTGTAGAGCTGTTTTTCTGTAGGCCTATTGGAATCAGTCTTTAGAGGTGAGCTGTATAGCTCAACTCAACATATCAATACTGCATGTTGTCAGTTGTTTGTGTTTTTTTGCTGTATTTTGTTTCTTTCATTTTTCCATTTTGTATTTTTCTGTTAATGTGATTTTGCGATTGTTATGTTAGATGTTAGTTTCTCCCAAACCAAAAGCACAATTATTCCACAGTTGTCCCAGAAGTGTCTATATTTATTAGTTTCTCCCCACCCAAGACTCTGTTATCTCAACAGTTATCCTGTTAGTTTCTGTAACGATAAATAATAATTTTCACAATTTTATAGTTCATGGTCATATTTGGGTGGAAACAATTACCATTATGGTTGCCATCTTGAAATCTTGTGTGCGTGTTGCATCTTGGGTTGTGGTGTGACATCATTGCTCAAAGCTGATGGGTGATATCATATGCCTCGTTTATCCTCCTCCTCAACCTTCCTCAACCTGTGCCTGTATCCATGAGGAAGGAAATAATAATTCTGAAAGTTACGGTAATTTTTTGTACTTTTATATGTGTCTTTTGACAGGAGTGAAAATTTCACATCCTAAATATAAGTAGTGTTCAGCTATTCTCTCTTAATTTTTTGGTTTATGTAATCTGCAGTACAAATTTTTAGTGGGCCTTCTTGTAGTTGCAATCTGTCACAATGACTTTGGAAGTGGCGATATGAGTCTACATGTACAGAGTCTGACAGAATGATTAGTAGGATATAAAAAGGACAGAGTCTGGAAACAAACTGACCAGTTTGTTTAAACATACATTGAAACAAAGAAAAATCTATGTCATTAAACGCTTCATGCATCCTTTACTTTGTTTTCAATATAACACCATACAGATGGTAGGTTCAAATGGTTCAAATGGCTCTGAGCACTATGGGACTTAACATCTATGGTCATCAGTCCCCTAGAACTTAGAACTACTTAAACCTAACTAACCTAAGGACATCACACAACACCCAGCCATCACGAGGCAGAGAAAATCCCTGACCCCGCCGGGAATCGAACCCGGGAACAGATGGTAGGCCCACTTTCTGTGCATTCCTCCAGGTGGTGAATGGAGGCTTCCATCAACTGCTTCAGCATTATAAATGAGACCTTCTACACAGCTGTATGTATCCTTTCTTGGAGTTCACCCATAGTATGAGAATGTGTAGCATACAGTTGACTGTTAAAGAATTCCAATAACAGAATATCAGGGAGATGTCAAGAAACGTACAGTGAAGGTTCATTGCACAACTCCCATAAGCGGAAATCAGGGAGAAGTCAGAAACCTTAGGGTGGAGGTTCGTTGCTCAACTTTATCCTGTTTGTTTAGTTTCTGTATGACCTGCATTTTGTATGGGTGGATTTTGGTTATCAATGGCTGTTGCACTGCAGCACCATGGCCTCTTTGGCAACAGAATGGCGAGGACTTTGATTGAGTGCTTGATACACCTTCTCCACTGACTCTGTGGTCCACTGCATCCTCCTTCACCCAGGACTTTTCTTCGTTGCACAAATGTGGTAATCCTGAATAGCTGCATCCATTGTACAATCATCTGACAGTCTGTGACTATCATGCTGTTTCAGGTTGAAATGGAGACAAAAGAGTTACTTAATTGTGATGAGGGACTAGTAATTTTTTAAGTATGCCTCAACAGTGAATGCTGTATACTACGAACCACAATGTCGGAAATATAAATGGCAGTCTTTCCTTAATGCAGCACACTCAGAAATAATTCTCAAAAGTACAAGAGCAGTGCCATACTACATGATTCAAAATCTGCTATTCATTCTTTTGAGAAGCTTCATCGTATTGTCATGCTGGACTCAGAGTAACATTCACAGATGCTGTTTTCAATGCTGAAGCTAAAGATATTATGAAAGTTGGAAGTTGCGAGGAAATATTCAACGGTTGCCTGTTTAAGTTATATTAAAAAGAAACCATTTTAATGGTACAAATAATTTAACTGTTTCCAGAAAACATTGAGCTCTAAAATGTATACATTTGCATGTGTTTAAACCAATTTTGGAAACATTTTTTGCACTCTGATGTTGGTTCCCCAAAAACAAATGATTCAACAAGTTCTTCAGGTGATGAAAATCACTGTCTGTGGCAAACAGATTGTTGTATACCAGTCAGTATTACCTGCTTTTTGACTTTGTAAAGCCACTGTCATGGCATGTCCAGTGTAACCAGAAAAACAAGCAGTCGTTCTCTTGGAACTGTTTTCATGAACAAGTTACTTCTATGGGTTTTGGCTCATCTATAGATGTCCAAACAGTGGACTGCTATCTGGTTTGCAGCTCATATAAATATATTCAAGTTGCATATTTAGTTACATGTTATGTACAAAGTTTTCATTCTCTCACTCAGATTTCCTTACATGAGCCTGTGTTTGACTGTTGGCCAAATTGTGTGGGATCCATTGTAAACAGATCTTCTTCAGAGCTAAATGTTCATACAAAATCAAATGTACTGCAGTCTTCAGAATTCCTGAAGAAGGCTATCTCACAGTAAGTCACATGCTGAGTCTGTTCAATCAGTTGTGCACAGTGTCAATGTTTTTTGGAACATCAGCCAATTTTGGTTGATCTTCGTGAAATTCATCTGTGATATAAGTATGATCATTATGAAATTCTGCAAACTAATTGCAAGCAGCCTTTTTTTGAAGGTGACTGAATACCAAAAGTGGAATTAAGCTATTTGATGCAATGTGAGTGAGTTAAACTTTACAAAAAATGTAAGGATCATCCAATGATAACTGTCATGTGAAATTTCCATTCCTTCTCAAGTTCCTTTATACACTCACTGTAAACAAACTGCTTGGCCTGTTTCTGAGTTGTCATTATTTTAACAATAACAAATGACAAATTTTGAAAACTTAGAAAACTTAGAAAACTCTTACATTTCAGTCATCTCAGAGTGTGTTACCCTTTTAATACTTTCAGATTCTGAATATGAAACATGTAACTGGTGTAAGAACGAATAGTAACAAGCTGTTCATAGTTTATTGTCAGTATAGTGACAGATTAAGTTTGTACAAGTTACTTTTCTTTTGTTAATGTATGTCTTAACTTGCACCACATCCCTGAAGGTTGTCCTTGATATACAGAAAACAAAAAGTGAATGAAGCTGAACATGTTTGCTAAGCTCTTGAACCTGGTTGTTCATCCTTGTACACACGCATGCACCACTCTTTGAAAAATTCACATTGTCTGCAGATGAGAGAGTAGCACATTGTTTTCCTGAGGACTCATTCTTTATTTTAGTCAATGATACAAAAAGTGTAAGAGTTTTTTAAAATTCTGAGTCAACTCACTAGTCAGACCGCTATAGAAGACTGTGCAACTTTCTCCAAACAAATGATTCTAGTCATCGATAACAAGAAATATTTAGAACCTTAGATCATATTTTTTAATATTTTCATACCCTTCATTAGTACACTGCCCACTGTATAGGATTTCCTATTTTGGTACTCTCAAATTTGTTGTGTGTCTTTTAGCCTCAGTGCACTTGCTTACATTTGGGTAGAGACTCCACTTCTGTGTCATGGCAGTATACATACTGCTGACTGTTTTGAACACTTAAACATCACCAAGGACTGTGTAGACCACACCACAAGCATGACTGATCATGTTCAGAGTCATCTGTTAAACTAATTTAGAAAATAATCTGTCCATTATTGGAGTATGACTTTTTGCTTCTACAAGGGACTGGCAGAAATTAAAATGCTGGCCAGCTGCTGAGAACTGCGAGCTCTGTAAGCTATGGTCCGCACTGTCTGCTCAATTTCATATTGTCCATATTCTCATGTTACCTTAAATAAACCATTTGTGTTTACATTATCCCTCTCAGGCCTTAAGAGTTGCTATTTTTATGGTGCAGGCATGGAGATTAATTTAATATTGGGTGTCTTGAGGAGTGACACAATGTTGGGTGTCTTGAGACACCAGCTAATCTTTCTAGAGGTTAAATCACAAATGCAATAAATGCAAGTTTCTTAGTCTAATCTTCAGGTGTTACCTACACTACTGGCCATAAAAATGGCTACTCCAAGAAGAAATGCAGATGATAAACGGATGTTCATTGGACAAATATATTACACTAGAACTGACATGTGATTACGTTTTCATGCAATTTGGGTGCATAGATACTGAGAAATCAGTACCCAGAACAACCACCTCTGGCCGTAATAATGACCTTGATACGCCTGGGCACTGAGTCAAACAGAGCTTGGGTGGCGTGTACAGGTACAGCTGCCCATTCAGCTTCAACACGATACCACAGTTCATCAAGAGTAGTGACTGGCGTATTGTGACGAGCCAGTTGCTCAGGCACCATTGACCAGATGTTTAAAATTGGTGAGAGGTCTGGAGAATGTTCTGGCCAGGGCAGCAGTCGAACATTTTCTGTATCCAGAAAGGCCCGTACAGGACCTGCAACATGCGATCGTGCATTATCCTGCTGAAATGTAGGGTTTTGGAGGGATCGAATGAAGGGTAGAGGCACGGGTCGTAACACATCTGAAATGTAACGTCCACTGTTGAAAGTGCCGTCAATGCGAACAAGAGGTGACTGAGACGTGTAAGCAATGGCACCCCATACCATCAAGCCGGGTGATACACCAGTATGGTGATGACGAATACAGGCTTCCAATGTGCATTCACCGTGATGTCACCAAACACAGATGCGACCATCATGATGCTGTAAACAGAACCTGGATTCATCCAAAAAAATGATGTTTTGCCATTCATGCACCCAGGTTCGAACACCATCGCAGGCGCTCCTGTCTGTGATGCAGCTTCAAGGGTAACCGCAGCCATGGTCTCCGAGCTGATAGTCCATGCTTCTGCAAACATCGTCAAACTGTTCGTGCAGATGGTTGTTCTCTTGCAACATCCCCATCTGTTGATTCAGGGATCGAGACGGGGCTGGATGATCTGTTACAGCCATGCAGATAAGATGCCTGTCATCTCGACTACTAGTGATACGAGGCCGTTGGGATCCATCATGGCATTCCATATTACCCTCCTGAACCCACCAATTCCATATTCTGCTGACAGTCATTGGATCTCAACCAACGCGAGCAGCAATGTCGCAATACAATAAACTGCAATCACAATAGGCTACAATCCGACCTTTATCAAAGTCGGAAACGTGATGGTACACATTTCTCCTCCTTACATGAGGCATCACAACAACGTTTCACCAGGCAACGCCAGTCAACTGCTGTTTGTGTATGAGAAATCAGTTGGAAACTTTCCTCATTTCAGCACGTTGTAGGTGTCACCACCAGCACGAATCTTGTGTGAATGCTCTGAAAAGCTAATCATTTGCATATCACAGCATCTTCTTCGTGTCGGTTAAATTTCACGTCTCTAGCACATCATCTTCGTGATGCAGCAATTTTAATGGCCAGTAGTGTACTCATGACACCTCCCATCACCCTTTCTTCTACTGGCTGTAATTTCGTTGTTGTGTGGTCTTCAGTCCTGAGACTGGTTGATGCAGCTCTCCATGCTACTCTATCCTGTGCAAGCTTCTTCATCTCCCAGTACCTACTGCAACCTAAATCCTGTTGAATCTGCCTAGTGTATTCATCTCTTGGTCTTCCTCTACGATTTTTACCCTCCACACTGCCCTCAAATACTAAATTGGTGATCCCTTGATGCCTCAGAACATGTCCAACCAACTGATCCCATCTTCTAGTCAAGTTGTGCCACAAACTCCTCTTCTCCCCAATTCTATTCAATACCTCCTCATTAGTTATGTGATCTACCCATCTAATCTTCAGCATTCTTCTGTAGCACCACATTTCGAAAGCTTCTATTCTCTTCTTGTCCAAACTATTTATTGCCTAAGTTTCACTTCCATACATGGCTACACTCCATACAAATACTTTCAGAAAAACTCGCTGTAATAGTCTAACTGTAATAGCCTGCAGTGTATGTATGTGGTTATAACCATTGATACAGAAGACCCTTAATGAACAGCTCAGTCCTTGTGGTAGGTTTACAGTGTCTGAGACAACTCATACTCAGTGCATTAGATTTCTCAGGACAGTGTGTTTCTCTGGTGGATGATGGTACCCAGATATTGGCCTTTAAGAGAGTTTCCTACAAACACTGTGACTGTGACAAATCGTGAGTCTTTTCCTGGATAGGACATCAAAGAAAGGAAAGGCACTTTTATCTTTACCTCCATCATGGACTTCATCTCATCATGAATTCGTGTTGGGGTGTAACTATAAATCTCCAAGTCATGATGCTGCTGGTACACATACCTATAAAAGAATGTAGGCATCGTGAAAACTGTGTCCAAGGTGATGACACCAAAATTCTTCATGGAGAGCTTTGCTATGGATGGAGTTAATGGACTCCCAATCTCAACACTATCCATTGGCCATAACTCAGGGTTTCTCACAAAATATGCCTGGGAGAGGTCTGCGGGTTGCATGGTGTGTTTGCTGGCTGTTGCCGCTGTGATATGTGTCTGCCAGTTGTTGCTATGTGTAGTTCTCGGACACCAATACTTTGAGCATGCCCCTTACACTGTGTGACTGAGTGTACCAGTGTTTTCTTTTGAGTCTTTTTGGCAAGTTTAATCACTTAAAATATTGTTGCTAGATGTCATTATTGCAACTGTGCTTTGCCGGCCCGTTGTCACTGGGCCCAGTTCTCAGGCAGAAACACCATGCGTGTCTCTTCTTTACTGTGCAACTGAGTGTTTGAATGTTTGAGTTTCCATTTGGTATGGTATACACAAAGGATCAACAAGTGTTTCTTGTGTTGAACTATGCAAAAACAGAATCATATGTGGAATGTCGGCTTGAATTCATACAAAAATTCCCCAGTGTGCATGTTGCCAATGATTCGACAATATGCAAATTAGTGAAGAAATTTCAAGATACTGGAACTGTGCTACACAAATGGAGGCCTAAAGAATCTAGTGTTTTAACCAAAAATAAATTAGATGAGATAGGGGAGGCCTTGGAAAGAAGTCCAAGAAAATCTCAGTGCCATGAGACTCTTCAGACTGGTGTGTAAAGAGCATCTCATGTACTATTGCTTGACGTCATTATTGCAACTGGCTGTTACATCCTGTGTATAATGGTGAAGTTGATCATGAGATGCTTTTGTTTTTCTCTGGACAATTATGGTTCCATTTGTCAGTGTATGTAAATTCTCAGAACAATCGATGCTGGAGCTCCAAAAATCCTCATGAATTACATCAGAGCTCCGAAAATCCTCATGAATTACATCAACAACCTCTGTTTGATGTGAAAACAGGAGTGTGGTGTGCAATTAGTGCAAGATGAATTATTGGACCAATCTTTCTCCACAAAACAATACACTCTCACAGGTATGTGAACAATATACTGCATGCTTTTTTTTTTTTTCGAGAACCAACACCTAACGAAAATATGTATGGTTATTTCAAATGCAAGACCACTCATCATCAATGCTTCTATGACAGCACTCATCATCAATGCTTCTATGGGAGCAATACAAAACGTTTTTGATATAGAATAGTTGACTGGCCTCCTCAATCTCCAGATCTCAGACCATAGTGGAGTATGATATTTACCAGAACTGCTATGAGACTTAAGTTCAAAAATAACCAACAAGACAGACAGACAAAATAATTATAATGATTTACCAAAAAACCAGTCATATCAGTTAAAATAATAAAGAACACATGGAAACTTTTCAAGCAGTTGCTTCTAGAAGCACACACCTAAAGACTCTCTGCATCTACATACATACTCTGCAAACCACTGTGAAGTGCATGACAGAGGGTACTTAGCATGGGACCACATATTAGGATTTCTTACTGTTCCAATCATTTGTGGACTGTAGGAAGAATGACTGCTTAAATGTGTCTGTACATTCTGTAATTAGTCTAATCTTGTTCTCACATAGGGGACTGAAGAGTGTATCTAGATTATTCACTCAATACTGGTTCATGGAGTTTTGTGTGTAGGCTTTCAAACAATAATGTATGTTCAGGGATAATATGCTGTCCCACACATACCAAGAAATCTTCCACCCAGCCACAAATTTTGTTTTATATCTCAAACAATAATGTTTTTGCGATAAATGTTGGTGTGCTCCCCAGTCAAATGCTGTTTGGAAGTCTGCATGCAGCTGATTTGCTTGAACCATGGCTCTCATGAGAGAGAAGTGCAAGTCGGCTTTCACATGACTGATATTTTTGAAGTCCATGATGGTTAGCATGGAGGAGGTCATTCTGTTTGAGTTGTAGGATTCTTCACCTGTTGGACATCAATGAGATTGGATGGCACTTTTGCAAATTACTTCTGTTTCCCTTTTTGTAGGCAAGTGTGACCTGGTCTTTTTTTACAATCACTGATCACAGTTTTTGTTCAAAAGATCTGCAGTATACTTTGATTAAAATGTTAGTTAACTCAGCTGCAGATTCTGTGCATAATCTAACAAGATCCCACTGTGCCCTTAAACCTTGTTTAACTTTAGCTGTTTCTTACAACTAATATTTCTTTCACACACACACACACACACACACACACACACACACACATATGTGTATGTGCCCCTGTATGGCACAATGCAGGAGTGCTGTTTGGCAGGTGGACTAGGTTGGGGTGAAGGGAAAGTGTCAGGTTGAGTGGGGAGTGTGTTGGGTGAGGTGTGTAGAGGGAGAGAGAGGTGGGAGGCAGGAATAGGGGTTATGGGGAGGGGTAGCAAATGGCTTGGAGGAAGGCATACAGTTTACTGGTTGGGAATATGGGAGGGAGGTGTGGCAGGTGCATGCATTAGGTATGTGATGCATGGGTGTCAGAGCCAGTGGGAAACAGTGCTTGATGAATGTGACATGGAGAGGTGAATTGGGAAGGGGTGACAGGACAGAAGAAATGAAAGATGTTGAATGGAGATACAGTTGCTTTGAGAAGATGCAGTTCCATGAGCAAAGGATATATTGCAAAAATAGCTCCCATCTTTGTAGTTCAGAAAAGCTGGTGTTGGGAGAAGGATCTAGATGGCTCAGATTATGAAGCAGTATTTGAAATCGAGCATGTTGTGCCCAGCTGCATGTTGTGCCATTGAGTGATCAATTTTGTTCTTGGACACAGCTTGGCAGGGCCTTCATACTGGTGGACAGCTGGTTGGTTGTCTTATTGACATAAAGAACAGTGCAGTGATTGCAGTAGAGTTGGTATGTGACATGGCGGCTTTACCAAGTGGCCCAACTTCTGATGAGGAAGGATAAGCCTGCAAAAGGAGTGGAGTAAGTGATGCTGGGTGAGAGGGTTAGCCAGGTCTTACATCTGGATCTTCCACAGGGATGTGATCCCTGTGACAAGGGGTTGGAAGTTAGCAAGGCATAGGGATGGACTAAGTGTGGTGTGTGTACTGTAAGACCTTCGGTACACACACCATCAGATTATTTGACTTGTCGCTCTAACGAAGTAGGCGAGTGTCAGCAATATGTCTCGTGGTCTTATCGTGGCGTGTTTATCTTCTGCCGTTAGGTCAGATGATAGAAATGCCACTTGCACGCTTAGAGTAGCAGATTGACGGTGACCAACTTTAAACAGAACTTGATTAATTTTCACACACATTTATTAAAATAATAGCAAGCATAAAAATAACTTAACTTGGTTCTGGATGCTATTTACAATTGACAATCTGAAGTTCCTTTGGTCTTGGTACGTTAATCTTATTCTCACATATCTCTGATACTTGACAAAGTGTCTATTCATTTATCTTCATGGCTATGTAGAGGAATACGATAATCTTATTAGGCACAGACTGAAACTTGACTATAGACTGGTACAGACTAATGCAGACTAAGGCAGACTGACTAATTGGAGGTCTGTACACTCGTTATAATACCTCGCGCGATCAGGTATCACTGCGCGAGTGTGATCCGCAAGGAGAAAAGGTTCTATGTTAGCAGCAATCTCATTGGCTGCGTTACATATTAATATGCGGATTGGCAGAAGCAGAATTTGGCCCGTTTCTAGGACAGCACCATCTCGTAGTGTGGAGACGGATGAGCACTGCGCCTGCGCTGTTGTGCTTAGCAGGGTGCGCTCTATTGGGAAAGTTGTGTACGCGCCGACTACACGGAACTATGTACACAACACTAAGTTCTTGTGAAAGTTGAATGGGTGACAAAGCGGCACTTTAGCAGAGGTGGGAAGGATGTCTGGTAGGTTATCCCTCATTTCAAGGCATGATGATAGATAATCAAAGCTCGGGTGGTATTGTGTGATGAGGGGGCACTCTTTTGTAGCTGATTCTTGGGGTGGTGGAAGGTTTAGTGTTGTATGAGGATATGGCACAGGAAATCTCTTTGCAAACTATGTTTGGAGGGTAGTGCCTGTCTGTGAAGGATCTCGTGAGATCTTCTGCATACTAGACAAAAGGGGTTCTCAACACTGCAGATATGGCATACACAGGTGGCCAGGCAGTATGCGAGGGACTTTTTGCTGAGGAAGGGATGACAGCAGTTGAAATGCAAGGACTGTCAGTGGTTAGTGGGTTTAACATAGACAAAGGTTGGATGGAGTGATCAGAAAGGTGGAGGTCAACATACAGGTAGGTGGCTCATTGGATTGAGGAAGACCAGGTGGAGCAGATGGGAGAGAAGGTCTTTATGTTGTGAAGGAATGAGGATAAGATATATTGGCCCTAAACCCAGATGATGAAGATACCATCAGTGAACCTTAACCTGATAAGGGGTTTGGGATTTTGGGAAGCTAGGAAGATTTCCTCTGGATGACCCATAAAAATGTTGGCATAGGAAGGTGCCCATGGCTGTGTCACAGATTTGTTTGAATATGTTCTTCTCAAAGGAGTAATTTCATCTCAGGATACAGTTGATAAAGTGCATGAGGAATGAGATAGTGGGTCTGGAGCCTTAAGGATGTTGGGAGAGGTAGTGTGTGATAGTGGCAAGGCCATGGGCACAGGGTGAAGTTGGTGTATAGGAAGGTGGTATCAACAATGACAAGTTGAGAGATGGGAGGTAAAGGGATTGGGATCATGGAGAGTTGAAAGTGGTCGTCAGTGTCATTGATGTGAGAGGTTTTGTTTTGAGCAGTTGATTGGAGGTGTAGGTCAATAAGAGAAGAAATTCTTTAGTAACAGCACAATAATGTGCTGCAATGGGGCACCCAGGATTGCTGGGTTTATGTATTTTGCAAAGCGTGTAAAAGGTGGATGTCATTGGGTAGTGAGGGAGGTGGACTCTGGGGAGAGATCTGGGAGGGCCTGTGGATTTCAGTAGGTGTTGGAGGTTACATTGCACTTCTGGGATGGAATCACTATGGCAAAACTTGTATGTGAAGGAATCAGACAGTTTGTGGAGGCCTTCTGTCAAGTAGTGACTGCAGTTCATGATGACAGTGGTGGAGACTTTGTCTGCAGAGAGGATGACTGTTTTGATGTTTGTACGGCTGTCCTTTCTTCTGGTGAAAGGTTAGTGTTTTTAGGAAGGGATCAGGGGAAGGATGGTAAGGTCAAGTTGGAGGCAAGAAATACAGCCTGGAAGTTTACTAGGAGATGATTAGGTGGGTGGTGGTGGGAGGGGGTCATGGTCCGATGGCAGTATGAACTGAGATAGGCAAGGTTCAGTGTTGAGATTAGGTTGGCTATAGTTGGAAGGATTAGTGGCAAAGATGTGTTTCCATCGTGGGAGAAGGAGAGTAAGCTTTTGACAAGTCCAACATGATTATACTTGGATGTAGATCTGAATGTGAAGTCTTTGGATAGAATGGAGACTTCTGTCGGATTGAGGATTTTGGTTGGAAGGTTAAAAACAGTGTTTTGGGTTCTGGATTTTGTGGAGTGTTGAGAGGGAGTTTGGTAGGACTTGGCCAATTTGAAAATGTCAGCTAGGCAGGGTCTGGGTGCTAGGTAGTGGTCCCATCCCAGAAGTCCAACATAATCTCCAATCCCTATTGAAATCCATAGGCCCATCACAGAACCTCCCCCCAACATGTACATTTCCCTCTCTGCCCCAACAACGTCCCGCACACCCACATTCTACATGCTCCCCAAAATCCATAAATCCAGCAATCCTGGATGGCCATTTATAGCTGTTTATTGTGCTCCTAGTGAAAGAATTTCTACTCTGGTTAACAAACACCTCTAACCAATTGCTCAAAACCTAGTTTCTCACATCAAAGACACTAATGACTTCCTTCACCAACTCTCCACTGTCCCCACCTATTTACCTCTTTAATCCATACTTGTCACTGATGAAGCCAGCTCCCTATATACCAACCACCCCTGTAAGTGCATATGTGTGTGTGTGTGTGTGTGTGTGTGTGTGTGTGTGTGTGTGTGTGTGTGTGTCAGTTTATCTTTGTACTCTAGCTCGAGAAAGGATGTAGTCCAAAAGCTAGCAAATTTTCTGTCTTTTTTTTGCGTGTGCCTGTTGATGACCCAATCCTTCTGCTTTTCAGTGAATGGTTTCCCTTACCCCTAAAGTATTTTTATTCTACCTGAACTTCCATTCTATAATTCTAACTTACAATTCATTGCTGCTAAATGAGCTGAAGAATTCTTGTGAATGAAGGAAAAAATCATAAGGAGGAATGAGGTCTGGCAATCGTATTTGATTTGGACTATCAAACATTTTAACACTTAGTGAAAGAATTCATTATCTACTATTCTACATGGAGACATGAATTCTTCATTAACAGTGCCACTGCTATAAAAAAGGGGATCTACATCATTTTTCACCCTGCAATTTTGAAGGTGCAGTGTTTTATCTTGGCGATATTCAATGTTCCATTTGGAAGTTATGTTGTTTTGTTTCAATATCACAGGAAAAAAAAGTCTCGTTACCAATAATAATCATGTCTAAAATATCTCATCACAGTCAGCTCAGGATAAGAAGACTTGACAAGCTTCAACATGACAACCATTTGCACCTGTGTTGGAGCATATGACATTGATCTAATTGCACTACTATGGTCACAGTGATCCACACTCAATCTAAGGGCGAAAATGATTCTGTGAATTGCGTATGGATGACAGAGTTCAGAGTCACTGCTTCCTGTTGTAATATATCCTCTCCCTTGCCAGAGCAAAGCCAAGGCCATACAATTGTCTGATTTGTAAGGTGTGACATCATCTGCAACAGGTGCACAAAAATGGTCAGTGGTTAAAAAAAGGGGCATTAGTTGGTGCTTTGAATTGTTTTTTACATAATTCTTCTGTGCTTCATAATTGCCTCTGAATGTTACACTACTTTTAACATTTGAATGGTAATATTTAGAACAGTTAAAATATCTTGTGTTGCTGGCAGTGTCAGTAGTTATGATGAGAACAACAAAGATCACATTTTCAAATTGTCAGCCAATGAAGAAGTGCATTTGAAGTGGATATCAATTTTCAAGAGGAATAATTTCCATTTCTGCTGAGGATTGTGTGGTAAGTAGATTCATTTTTAACAAAAGTATGTGACAGTTAACATTTGATTCCCGGTGCAAGTTTTAGAAGTGAAAGTACAGGGTGGTTTTTAATTTCAGAGGTTTAATATTTTCATTTTTCCCCCTAAAATACTGTGATGTGCCATGTGCGGTAGGGCTGACAACGAATTGCACCTATAAACAAGCAACAATTTGGAAAAACTGCTGTACCCTACAAATTTCCTAGTTGTTCTTCATATTTCTTCATATAAAAGGCAATTATCAGATGCTGACCAGCATGTAAATCAACTATAGATTGAATTATGGGCAATGAAGAGCTTCTGATAGAATCCTGTTAAAATCACTAGTAGAATTGTGGAAACTCATTGTGAGGCACATTTTGCTTAATAGCTACTATAAAATGCAAAATGATGAAATGCAGAGGTTATTATACAAGACAAATCTGAAAACTGTTTTAGTACAACACATTTTAAACAGAAAAAACTAAATAGAGCTGTGCATACATTTAGTTATTAGTTTGCTTCTTCCTACATAGAGTTAATGCATTTCTTTGGTTACATATGGGTCTTCACAGCAAACAGCATATACTGTTTACTCAACTTATTACCAGAATTGTAAGAGGTTCAATGACATAGTGATGAGTGTTTCACTGCCAAGCCAGGCCAGACCATGGAATCAAGTGTGATGATTTGACTGTGGCCACCAGCAGGCACACAACTTCAGGCATATGGCTCTACTGTGGCCAGTGCTGGCAACATGATAGTTAACATGCTATTTGGTAGATAGTTGATGTCTGAGCTTTAATGCAAATTTTTAAGCTGTGTTAATACCTCATACTCTCACTATACATCCTACTTTGTCTCTATATTATTCTCGTATGTTAAAAGTGTATTTTGTTTGGCTTCATTTCCACTGTTTTTGTGTGTTTACTGTGCTGACGGTGTATACATATAATTTCTTTGGTCATTAGTTTTAGGAGGTGACTTGTTCTCCTTTACCGACTTAATAATGAGACCCTGCTGTTTATATTTCAGGGATTTGTGTGCAAAAAACCTGACTGGGTATCAATATAAATTTAAAACTGCGCTGCTAATTATTCTTTCCAACCAAACATCATTTGTTGAAAGGTGGCCAATATACAGTATATCTGTGAAAAAACCATTATTGATTGAAATACATACCCAGTTGAGACTTCATTCATTTTGAAGTTGGGTTCTTGTTCTTATTGTTAGTAAATTATTGTTTGTAAAATCATAATACTGGAAGAGTGCTTCAGCAGTTTTCTTTATAAAGAGCAAGGAATGCCCAAATGTTCGTAGATTTTTTGGTTGTACTTATAGGTTTCATGACTGGTTTATTGGTATTGGTACTATTTTATCATGCACCAGCATGTATTGCACTACAAATTTGTTTTGTAAAGCTGTTATCACCATAGTTGTATACTGCTCAAAGTTTTCAGTTGAATTTTCATAATTACTTAAAAGTACAAAACGTAGCTATTGTAATTTTAGTTACCCAGGCAATGTTGTGTAAAAATGATGATGATAAAATGAAATCAGTCCAAATAAAACAATGGTAAGCTCACTATTTTATGTCTGATATGATATATTTAAAAAAAATGATGAACATATTTTTAATTGAAAAATGTAATTCTCATTAATTTCATTTACATCACTTGTCATAGCAACATTTAGCAACTGGTATTTATCACTTGACAAAGCAGTGTTAGTCCAACAGTTTCATTGGAGATTTTCATGGCACAGCCTCAAGCTCGTAATGTGATTCCTTGGCTGTAGGGATTTGCTCTCTTGGCTTCATTGGTTAAGCTGCCATGGTAAACAATTCCTCTGGCCCCAGTTGCGCCAGTATGATGGCATAATGCAGAAAATCTTGTCTCATTATGCCAACATACCAGGAAGGCTACATAAATTAAAAGATGTGTTTTATTATTTTGCAGCTTCACCGCATGTTTAATGCTGTGCCATGTTTCCTCCATAAAGAGATACAGAGGTTGGGCAAAAATTTGGAAACATCAAAAACACGTACCATACCTAATACCATGTACAAAACCAGTTTGCATTCAAAACAGCTTCAAGTCATCTCAGAATGGACAAATAAGGGTCCTTTGTGGTTTTCAAGTGACTATTACACTGTTTTTGCTGCAAAATAGTGGCAAGGTCGGTAACAATGATGGAGGTGTTAGTGATCATGCACCCCTTTTTTGCAAAGTCAACCACAAAGGCTCAATAATATTGAGATCTGGTAAATGTGGTGGCAAGGGAAAACATGAAAATTCATCCTCGTATTCACAAAACCAGTATTAGATGATGCAAATTTTGTAAACATGGGCCCTGTTCTCATGGAACACAGCATCACTATTGGGGAACAAACATTGTTCTGTGAGATGGACCTGATCAGCCAAAATGGTCACGTAATCATTGACAATAGTGTGACTTCACAGGGTAACCATGGGGCCCATGGAACACCACAGTATGACTGCCCAGATCTTCACTGGACCACCACTGTATTTCACTTCTGGGAAGTGAACTCATTCGAAGTTGGAAACAGTGTGAAACAAGACTCATCCAACCAAATGACATTCTTTTATCATGCCATACTTCAGGTTTTATGGCTTTGGCACCACATTTTCCTGTTACAGGCATTTGTGTTGCTGATGAGTGGTTTTGGAATTCCAGGTCACCCTCCAGTTCCCTGCTTATGTGGATATCTTCATGTCGGTTTTGTGCTGACAGGTTTTGGGGGTCTGACATTCAGTTCTGCAGTGAGTTTTGCAACCGCCATTTTCCTATTTCTTGTCATAATCCTCTTCAGTAACCATCTATTACAATCACTTAGTGCACACTTTCGTTCGCATTGTGACTTGGTGGATAATGTTTTTCTGCTTTCCTTGTCTGTGGTATGAGTCCTTAATATGGTGCCTCTTGAAACACAAAGCACCCATCATATAAGCATCAATAATTTGCTCACATTTGAATTCACTTAGCTCTGACATGATGCACTAACAACTACATGGGGTACTGTTCTGGCTATGACCAACACTTACACTGTATCAAGGACATTGTACAGATGCCACTCGTGTTCAAATACGAACAGTGCAACCTGCAGGCTCAGCTAGCATCTGCATTTATGTTTAGATATGCTTTTCTTACAGTGTTTTCATACTTTTGACCAACCCCTGCTCATTATGTATGAATCCACAATCTCTCGATAATATGAATTAAAATTTTCTTGATCTCCAAGAATTTCAAGTGGTTACATATTAACACAAACTTTTGCCCAATTATTGCCCAGTGTTTGTCTTTAAGTGGTACTTGACAGCCATGTGATTGATAGTCTAATCCTAATATAGCCACATTTCAGCTATGTTGTCAATGTACTAAGTGTATTGTCATAAAATGCAATGTTTTCACTTTGGATCTGCCATGCTGTTTTCAAAGTTATAACAGCCTGTTTCTAAGCTTTACAAATCTTTAACCAGCCACCTACATTGAGATGGTTTTGAGATATTCTGATCTGTCACTTACTTTATTATTTCATTAATTAATATCATCAAGAGACCAGGCATTCATAGATGATCATTGGTGGTATTAGGAATTTATGTAAATAGAAACGTTTGTCATCTTGAGACAGAGTACAACCTCAGACTGGGGAAGGGTAGGAAAGGGAAATGGCCATTTTCTTTCATAGGAACCATTCCAGCATGAGCTTTAAGTGATCACTGCTGAGATCAATGTTTCATCAAATTTTGAGCATCACAACTATATTGTGGAATACATCAACAGATCTGAGTACTAGAATTCCCTTGCTGCATTCCCAGGGAGTGTCTCAAGCTTCTCGTCCAAGATTGTCACCATCAATAAAAAAAATAAATAAATAAATAAATAAATAAATAAATAAATAAAAATTTAAAAAAATAAAAAAAATAAAAAAATATATATATTATTTAACCTATTTATATTAGTGAACCAGATGAAAAACATATTCAGAGTATACAAGATTTCCTCTCATATTTACAAAGGCACATTTAGGCATTGTCAGTTTACTGGGTACCAGGGTACATGAACCTTCCAGGAAATAATTCAGCTGATAGACTTTTTTTATAGAATGCACATCCTATCAAAATGGATAGTATTCTTGTGTGGGATCAGCATGCTATTGGATCACAGGACTGCTTCAGTGGAAGGAAGAATATTTGAAAGTGAATGATACCAATAATTGGCCAGAGAAACCAGCAACCTAGCAATGGCATCCCTCAAAAAATCACTGAGATAATGTGAAGCATTCTCAGTACACTGATTCATTCTTCATTCAGAAAACCTGCCAGAATGCCGAAGTTTTAGTGTACATTTACCTGTGTGCCTTATTTTGGAAGAATGTATTTTGTTTTCTGAAATGAGGCCGGGAACTTGCTATCTATATTGTACATGGTGATTCAAAAAGAAAGGACAGATTTCAGTTGTTTATTACAGACAAACTGTAGAAGATAGAAACACATGATGCATGTCACTGGATAGACGGAAGGTTCAAAGTTTTGACACGGTTGTGCTGTTGTTTGTTTGTAGTAACATGGCAATTACATCACAAGAGAAATCATTTTGTACAAAGTCAATCCGTTGTTCAAGTGCAACATGCATTTTGCTGTCGATTCTGCTGTGGCCACCCACTTCAGACATCATAGCACCTACTGCATTGGCATCCCACTTCACGTCTAACCAACATGGGATGCCTGCATCACAGGATATATATTCACCAGAAAAACCTATGTCGTCTGTGTTGTCAACACAAATATTTACCAGCAGCCACAATACAACACGACACCATGTCACCACCAATGGCCGCCAGGGACTGCTACCCATTCGCGGAAAATGCAGAACAGCGTCACCAGAGATCACAGCTAGCCCAGCAACTTCCTTGCTATGCCAGGCACGTGATCACAAATAGTTACGGCAGATACATCTGCAAAACAGGCTTTATAGGGCGGCGCACTGCCAGCAAAGAGCAGTTTGACACACCGCTTGGAAGTATGCAGAGCTGCCATCCCAGCAGCCACCACCAGACGCCTCTTCTAGCTGGCCAATCTCTTGCCCATAGACTTAGTACAATCAATGAACACCTTGACATTGTATAATTGTTTGATTGTGATCCCTCCCCATGAAGTATTGGGTCTTTTTTATTATTATTTGTTATTGTATATTGGTGATGATATGCAGTTGGGATTGAGTCTGTTGTTCGTTTGGAAATTGTATTATTGTTTGGTTTTGGTGAGCCCAATTAATTGTTTTTGGACTTGTATTTTCTGCATTTCTATTCTGCTAGTGCAGTAATTCAGATTCAGCAAGAAGTCGTCACCTCACAAGCAGATTTATGACTGGTATAACACAAAATTCTTGTAAGTTGGTTGCATATTCAAAGGAAAGACAACTGATTGGCAATGCAAGTCTGATGAAAGTGTCTAGCATATCTGAGATGTGTTCATAAAGAGCCCTCAGAAGTCCACAAACAGGCAGGCCAGGAACTTCAACTTCCTCAGACAATGGTGTGGCCTGTGGTCTGTTCTGAAATGATACCTGCATATGAAGCCTTACAACATGCAGCTATTGCAGCAGTTGCATCCCAGTAACCACAATAGAAGGTATGAATTTTACATTTCAGTTCTCCAATATATGACAGAGAACTCCTTTTTTCTGAATGTTTCATCTTTTCAGATGATTTGACATTTCATCTATTGGGTAAAGTAAACCGCCATTATGTAAGAACTTGCGGGTCACAAAATCCTGGTGTCATCGAACATGAAACTCACTGAAACTGAATGTGTTTTGTACTGTTTCTGTTCACAAAGTTTATGGACCTTTATTTTTGCAGAGGAAACTGTGACAGGCATGTCATACTTGGACATGCTACAAAATTGGTTGTTTCCTCAACTTCAGCACTCTGCCTCACTTTCATCTTGATGCATGGCAGTGTCTCAACAATACCATCCCACAATATTGGATTGGAAGAGATGGACAACAAGATCTTGTTCGTTGCTTTTGACCTCCCAGATCATTTTTTGTTGTGGAGGTACATAAAAGACACAGTCTTTGTCCCACCTATAGCATTTAATCTTCAAGAGAAGAGAAATCATATTGTTGAAGCTGTCAATTAAATAAACAGGACCTGTTGATTCATGTAGGGAATGAAGTGGACTACCATTTTGAAGTTTCCTGAGCAATGCTTGGTGCTCATGTTGAGTATATAGTATAGTGCCTGTCTGTGCAAACATAAAACTTCAAGCATTTCTCTATTCAGTGACATGTGCAATGTGTTTCTATCTTTTGTAGTTTGTCAGTAATAAACAATTGAAATCTGTTGTTTCTTTTTGAATCACTCAATATAGTAAAAGTGTTAAATGCCTTCCAATTTTTAGCGTGAAATTGCATTTTATGCCTAAATTGTTAGGAAGTAAAACTTAAGGTTTTCTGCAGATAGTTGATTTTGACCACATAGTAATAAATCAAATTACAAAATAATATAAGCAAAACAAGAAATGGTAACGGAAAATGAAATACTATATACACAAATGAATAAAGGACTTCTTATTTTGAAGTCCTTTATTCATTTGTGTGTATAATATTTCATCTGCTTTTACTATTTTCTGTTTCACTTATACTATTTTGTCAGTTGATTTACTTGCTTCTTCATTGTCTGTGTTCTGCATGGATGTTAACAGCTATATTCTTCCAACTGTCATCATAATGTCTCATATATCATCAGTACTTATTTTTAATACAATTTTTAATTAGTATGGTATATTATTTTTATTTTCAGCAGGCACACAGGCAAAAACGGGTGAAAGAGCTTCAAAGGTGAAATGGGAGCCAGCAAAACCTTTAAGGAGACCAGACTTCATTCAGTCCTCTGAATTTGGTCACCGAAAGCACTTCTATCCAACATATGAGCAGGTAATTAGTGTGGAAATTCAGTTCATGGTTTTTATCAGTATTCTTTTTAGCCTAGTAAGCAACAAAAGCTACTATCCACAGTATGGTAGCTCTCATTTCTTTGATTTTGTATCTCTTGCCTGGCTGTGTTATCACAGAAAATAACAATATTTTTTAATTGTTGCATCTACTTACACAACAAGTATCTCAGTGGGGTTTCTATACACAGGCAGAAACAGCTCCTTAAGTAATAGAAACACAATGAACATGTGTTGGTAAAACAAGTGCAAAACATTTTGAATTCAGAAATACATCTATCCACAAATATAAAAAAGGGATTGAAAACCACTGACAACACAACTGAGATAAGATTCATCCATATCAGAAGACTTTTTACTCCTATAATTGCTCGTAATAATTTTTTTTCCTTACATAGGTCATTCCTTCTCATTAGATCATATGAAAATAACCTGTGGAAAATATATACCAGGTGATTCAAAAAGAAAGAACATGTTTCAGTTGTTTATTACAGACAAACTATAAAAGACAGAAACATATTGCATATGTCACTGGAGAGAAGAAGAAGGTTCAAAGTTTTGTTCCATGTATGACAACTACTCTCCAAGAGCTGAAAAATCGAACTGCTGAAGCTGTCGATTAAGTAAACAGGGGACTGTTGATTTGTGTGTGGAATGAAATGGACTACTGTTTCACTGTTTGTTGAGCAATGCGTGGTGCTCATGTTGAGTCTCTGGTATAGTGGCCTTGTGAGCATAAAACTTTGAAACTTTCTCTATCCAGTGACATGTGCAATGCATTTCTTTCTTTCTTGCCTATAATACAGGTTGTTTCAAAATGAACATACTGGTTTTAAGGCATTGTAGCATCTATTAAGTTCAACTTACAGTTGTAAATAATATGCCAAATGAAAGAGCAACTCAAACAGTTTCATTTGTATACCTATACGCAATGGGAAGAGTATAGAATGACAAAGAGTGACTGAAAAAGTGATGAACGAGTGCGTGTCTTTCACTCTTAGCCCCAAGAAATATCCCCATGGAAAGTTTATGGGCCTTTCTTTTTAAGTGAATCAAATGCAACTGATGTTTCTTATCTTGATGTGCTACAACTATGGCCAGTGCCTCAATGGGAAGAAGCTGAACAACATATCTTTATTTGGGAGCAAGATGGTGTGCCGCCTCACTAGCATAACTCAGTACACAACTGGTTAAACGACGTTGTATCCGACCGGTGGATTGGGCGCAAGGGGCCGGTTAACACAGCATTTTATGTATTACCTCCACGTACACACACGATCTGACACGATCATGTGTATGTGCCTCCAATACCAGCTGACCTATCCGACTTTAGAAACAGTGTTACTGCAACAGTTACTCCTGAAGCAGTGATCTAGGTTTCAGAACAACTTGTCTAGTGACTCGATATGTGATCGGTGTCCACACTGAATAATTGTAAGAAAGACTGTTTGTTTTTCTCTTTCATTGTTTATAATTGTAAGGTGAATGTCACGTGTTCTACAAAGCCTTAAAACCCGTATATTCATTTTGAAATGCCCTGCAAATTAAATCGGTTTTTGAATCAATCTGTACATCAGTAAATGAGACTATAATATAGTAAAGGAACTGTAGGCTCAAATGGCATTGGCTGTGATAGATCTTCCTTTTAACAATATCATTAAATCTATAGCACTTTTACTTCAGGGCCAAAATTGCCTCAGTAATTCATGTGTTGTGTTCATAGATCTGAGCATTTGAGAGAACCATTAGGGATGTGGATCAAGTCGAGATGTGCTTTATAACTGAAATGTAATTGTAATAAACTGTGTTTGCTTGTTGAACCAGAACACCACTGATAAAATTTCGTAGGTTGTCCAGGGATATTTTTCTGACTCTTTTGGTGTTAAATCTTTGGTAATGTAATTGATTTATTTGGTTTGTTACCCCAGTTACCTTTTTCTGTGAATTTACCTTCACAATAGTGAAAATTCTGTAATATACACTCACCAAAACATAATTTCACTCAATTCCCTCAGCATTACTTTTGACTTAATTCAATTAACTCCATTACACTTTTTTTCATGGTCATTTTATAACCTATTTTCAAGACACCATCCATTCCGTTTAACTGCTCTTCCAAGATCTTTGCCACATCTGACAGGATTACAGTGCAGTGTCACCAACAAACTATAAAATTGTTTATTTCTTCTTCCTCAACTTCAGATCCCTTTCCAACTCTCTCTTTTGTTTTCTTTACTGCTTGCTCAGTGTACTGATAGAATAACATGGGAGATAAGCTATAACCATCCCTTACTCCTTTCACAGTCATTCCCTGTCCTTTCATGTTGTTTGGTATGGGGGTGGTTATTGTACAAGTTGTACATAACTTTTCAGTCCCTGCTACCTTAAGAATCTTAAAGTGTGTATTCCAGTTAACATTATAAAAGGCTTCTTCTAAATCTCTAATTTATGAGGAATTTATCTGATAAGATATTCTATTTATCTGTCTTCAAGTACTAATTAATCCACTGTCACTCACCAAAGCAACTAATCCCCAACAATAGCTAATGCTTTCAGCTAGAATAAAACACTGTAATACTAGAAGCAATTACATTAAAGAAGAGAGCAACAGATACCAAGTATCGTTTTCTGTTTAGTAGTGTTACAGCTAATGCTTATGTCCTTCTATAGGTTGCACACAAAAATAGTCTTTAGCTGGAAAATTCTGTTTTTTCAAGAACAGTCATATAGTTTCCTCATCCATTCAGTCATTTGTTTTTGTGTAAAGTACATGATAAGGAATTGTGCACCTTCTAGTGCCAAACAAAAATAACATGAAACAGTAATATACAAATTGTACACTGCATTTGATCATGTTCGCAATGTGATACACCCTAAGGAATATTGTCATGAAAAACTATTTTAGTATGTTGTATAAAGTGCTCACATCAGTGGAGAAAAAGTTTGGTGATTGGACTGACACAGAAAGCTAATAATATATTGGAGAGTATATTGGACAATTTGAGAAAATACATGCTTTGCTTGTTATTTTGGAAGAGTGCATTTCCAGAGTACTATAGGAACAGCAAGAGAATATACTGTAAGATATTCTGGATGTATCCTGCTCTGTTCAATGCTTTCAGCATACAGCAGAAATGTATGGTCAGTGTAAGCTGTAGCTCCACACTTTATCTCACTATCTTTTATCTGCAAATATAAAATATGTGCACAGCCAGTCAGAAAAGCCAAAAGAATTTCTAAAATTTTCTCTTATGTGACAGGATCCAGTTGATATGTTTTATCTTATTGGTATGGAATATCAACGAATATGGGCTAGAGAAAGGACTGCATGGGAAGAGCAATACTATCCCATACCCACAGAACGTAAAGTATTAAAAATCAGAGCAGTAAAGAAACCAAAGACTGCAGCAAAGAAAGCTCAGCCTGCCCCATTTAAGATGAAGAAGTAAGTACTTATGACATACAGTAGCATAAAAACTGTGAAATATATAGTGGTAGTAGACACGAGTCTGATCTTTTCTTTTACCAACCAAGTTTGACTACTACTTTCACTGATGATAAAAGAAATGTACATTGAAACCCTGGTCTTTTCTATTTCTGTTCACAGGTTTCAGAATATACCTGCAAGGACAGATCACCAAAGACCTCCAAAGATTGCACAGGCAGAGCAGAGAGGAGATGCACTGAAACCTTGTACTTGTGACCCAGATAAACACAAGCAGGGTGACCAGAATGCAGTTTCTAAAGCACTTACACCCAAACTTACTGCAAGAGAAAAAGATGATGAAACACAAACAGATACAGAAAATGAAAAAAAGTTGGAATCTGCTAGTTGTCATTCAGATCTTCAGAAGCCACATGACCACAGTTCAGATTGCAAGTCACATAAATCTCACAATTCTAAAGATGAATGTTCACATACACACATGAAAGGAGAAGAAGCAAAGGATTCTGTTTGTTGTTGTGACATGCAGAACCAAGATGCTCAGGAACCAGTTGGTAATTGACAGGAAATGCCACAAGTAAAAGTATAAAAGTGACTAAGATTGTACTGTAAAAGTATGAAAATAATTACAAATTCTGTTGAAAAAGAAATTAAAAATCAGGAAATTTTTGCGTGTTACAGAGTATGATGTGTACAGATTTCAGTATCTTTTTCTTTCAACTGTAAACAGCATTTGTAAACTTCAAAGGTCTATATTATGCTGTGCTCGGATGCCACATTTAGACCTTTAATCATACTACTACAAGTTTTATGTGACTTTGTGTTTGATTGGTGGCATAACATGTATCTATCAAGGCAGAATATAAACTTCAAGAGCATGCAAACTAGGACCAAGTTCTTAAATTTAATAAGAATTTTTCAGAAATCTCAATAAATTAAACATTTAGGATTAATGAAGACAGTGCATCAGCTCATACAGTAGACGAAAATACATAACAGCAATTTGATTTTACCACTGTGGGTGAAAACCAGAGATGTCCTAAGAGTTGTTTACATCAGCCTCTGTTTAAATTGTCCAAATAGCCATTTAAGCTTCATCTACATCCAGTCCCTGGAAGAATTAATAATACATTACAAAGCTAAACAAGGACATATTTCTGTTTAGATAATTTTTAGTGCAGTTTTTCAACGTCCACATTGCTACTTTCAACAGAAACACAATATAGACATGCAAAAATTATCAGATTTTTTTACATACTTTAATTAGACTTTTGTACTTATATGTCAAACAGAGCACACTTGCAGCAAAACATTGTATTTCTTTAGTGTATTAAAGTTACACCATCAGCGGCCACAACCATCATGTGGCTTAAACGTGAACAACCTGCAATTCCTCAGACTACCAAAACTACAGCTGAGCTGCATTCACTATAATTTAAAACACCAAATTAATGTGAGAAATATGCATTTAAATTGAATTGTATCAAATTTCTCCACTGTAAATTAAAAGATGAAACCATTAATTGTCTATGTATCATTTACACTTCCTGCCCAGAGCCACATAACTACTATAGGGACTGTACTCTGTTCACTTCTTAATGGAGAGAAATTACGTGATTAATATTTTCCTGCAGTTGAATGTCAATCTGTGTGAAATACAGAGCTGGTGCAGTGTGAACACAAGTTTTAAATGATGTATGCAGTTGCATTGGTATGTTGCTCCCAATCTATGCTATTATTTTCATTTATGCCATTTATTGTTGTATGGTCAGACTTATTCAGAAAACAAGCAGGAATACAGTGGACCAGCATAGCCAGAAACAGAAAGGAGTGGAAAAAATGAGAACTAAATTAAGTGATCATGTGTAATTCAATGTGTAGTGTGCATTAAGTGTGGTACCCTCTTATGCAGACTAGCTCACCATGTGAGTCTTTAAAAGCAGCTACCCCTACTTGTAGGAGGCCTTTGCCCTCAATGGGACAACACAGGCTGCTTTCATCCATTCATTCATTGATTGTTGTATGAGTGCATAGTGATATGGCCTATATTTTTAGTTGTATGTAATTTTAGTGGCATTCATATAAGCTGTATAGCTTTGGCATTAGTGATATTAGAAAACATTATGTTTTCTATGACAATCTTTGTAACAGTTGGTACAATGATGGCTAGTTTACAGACAGTGATGTGCAGCATCTATGATAGGTCCACCTTAATTGACATCTTGTGACTTGTCAGGAGCGGAGGTAAGCAAACGTTATTAACCTAACTCTTACAATATTTATCAAAATATTTGGACTCAGGAGCGTAATTCCAACAAATGCTAATCTTCATATTAAACAGATTTTAAGTTATCCAATAGATCAACAGCTGGTAGCATTCTTTGAAATCATTAAAAATACATAAACGTTTGGTACGAAGTAGTAGATAAAAACAGCAGCTGAGTAGCATACGGGGAGCTTATTTCAAAGTAGCTGCTTTCCCACTAATGTACATAATATTCTGACTTATAAACCTTAAAAATAAGAAAGTAATTCCTGTAATTAATAATGTGAGTAGATTAGCATTATATTAATTGGTTGTTAGTGTATAGTACATAAGTAGTTTGAAATGGCTGCTTTTACCTGCTCCTGTAGATCTTTACTCATTCTACATCCCTGAATACTCTCCTTCATTATGTGGTCTATAGAATGTGCCATGTGAATGAATGAATGAATGAAGAGTAGAATTATGTTTGACAGGATTTATAAAATAAATGACACTTGATATTGCTACTAGTATATAACTTCCAGTAGTATCAACTGTTTCAAAAGGACATGTAGAATTACTATTCACAAAATTTTCAAAAGGATCAAGAATAATCATGGCTGAATAATGGAATATGACAGATACAAGAGAAAAGATAATTTCCACATCCATTAATGCTTACTGGAGAGATTAATTCCTGTGTGAATGGCACATGTATTGCCAGCTCCAGTTCATGAGCTTATTAAGCATGAAACTGCAAACTGCAGTTATGGTTCTGCATCAGCTGTAGAATATTTCAGAACAGATGAAAATTTGTTCTAGATTGGGACTCGAATATTGATTTCCCACTTGTCGCAAGCAGTTGCCTCAACCATTTCAGCTCTTTGAGCATGCCTCCAGGAGTGGCCCAAATGTCCATTTGTCCTGGTGTCTTCATTCCTTTGTGATCACACTGTATTACCACGAATCTCGCACAGGGTGAGAAACTGTTTCCTCTCGTCACTCCCTTGCTATGGCATGAAATACTGCAGTGCAGTGTGAGACTGCACTGATGATCATCAGTTGTATTCGGTTAAGAATGAACTCTCAGATTGCAATTATGGTGCTGCATCAGCTGTAGAATATTTCAGAACTAATTAAAATTTGTGCTGGACTGGGACTGGAACCTGGATTTCCCACTTGTGATCAGGTAGTCTAAGTGGCTGAGGTGACCACTCATGACAAGTAGGAAATCCAAGTATGAGTCCCGGTCCAGCATAAATTTTCATTTGTTCTGAAATATTATACAGCTGATGAAGAGCCATAATTGCAGTTTACAAGTTCCTTCTTAACTGAATACAGCTGTTGATTGTTAACACAGTGTCTCACACTGCAATACAGTTATTTCATGCCATAGCAAGGCAACAGTGAAAAAAAGCATATGTCTCACCCTGTGATAGTCTGAGCACAAATGGAGATTTTGGCCACCCCTGAAAGTATTTTTGGAGAGCCTAAGTAGTTAAGCCAACCATTCATGACAAGTAGGTAATCTGGGTTATAATGTACAGCTGATGTGGAACCATGACCACAATTAACAAGTTCATTCTTAATTGAATATGACTGTTGATTGTCAATGCATTGTCTCACACTGCACTACAGTATGAGATTGTTGCCATTATCTATAGAAATTAATGAATGAATTCCATGAGGACATATACATATATGGGTAAAACTGGTAGCATTCGTTGTGTTGTAAAGGCAAACCCACCTATGGTAAATTTGTGTATAGCCAGCCCATGATACAAAATTACCATACTCTGCTCCATTTAAGTGCACTAACTCTCATAATATCATGTTGCGTGAAACACAGCATGTACTGTGTGTTTAGAGGAAAGGAAAATTCAAGAATGTATGATGACCAGAAAAAATCCTTATGGAGGATATGAAAAAGTTTTCAAGGCAATGATATCTCCAAGTTTTATGGCACAATGTACTTCTACCAAGATGGAATTGATACCTAAAGCTAATGCTGCAACACAGATGTAGCAAATCGGAATAAGCACTTATATTTGTTGTTTTAGTTGTGTTGGAATACGTACTACTGCCCTTTTGTAACTGCAAAGAGTACAGAAAGTTGTTCCATATGATTTTGGGGTTGCAAGTGGATGAAGGTTGGGCTTGATGGTCTAGTGGTAAAGTGCAAGCAAGTAGACCACAAATTTGTAGGATTAAATAGTGGTGAGACAGTGAAATTTTTCAGTCTGCCTTTATGCTAGCTTTCACCTCTCAGTAATGTGTGGGATCCTTACCAGGTGGGATTGACGGAGGACATCGAAAGGGTGCAAAAAAGGGCAGCTTGTTTTGTATTATCACGTAATAGGGGAGAGAGTGTGGCAGATGTGATACACGAGTTGGGATGGGAGTCATTAAAGCAAAGATGTTTTTCGTCACAGCGTGATCTATTTACGAAATTTCAGTCACCAACTTTCTCTTCCGAATGCGAAAATATTTTGTTGAGCCCAACCTACATAGGTAGGAATGCTCATCAAAATAAAATAAGAGAAATCAGAGCTCGAACAGAAAGGTTTACGTGTTCGTTTTTCCTGTGCGCTGTTCGGGAGTGGAATGGTAGGGAGATAGTATGATTGTGGCTCGATGAACCCTCTGCCAAGCACTTAAATGTGAATTGCAGAGTAATCATGTAGATGTAGATGTAGATGTAGATCAAAAGTAGCTGGACACCTGGCTGAAAATGACTTACAAGTTTGTGGCACCCTCCATCAGTAATGCTGTAATTCGAAATAGTGTTGGCCCACCCTTAGCCTTGATGACAGCTTCCACCTCTTGTAGGCATAGGTTTCTTGGGGAATGGCAGCTGATTCCTGATGGAGTGCTGCACTGAGGAGAAGTACCAGTGTCGGTCAGTGAGGCCTGGCACAAAGTTGGCTTTCCAAAAGATCCCAGAGGTGTTCTATAGGATTCAGGTCAGGCCTCTGTGCAGGCCAGTCCATTACAGAGTTGTTATTATCATGTAACCACTCCGCCACCGGCTGTACGTTATGAACAGGTGCTCGATCGTGTTGAAAGATGCAATTGCCATCCCCAAATTGCTCTTCAACAGTGGGGAGCAAGAAATTGCTTAAAACAGTAATGTAGACCTGTGCTGTGATAGTGCCACACAAAACAACAAGAGGTGCAAGCCCCCTCCATGAAAAACATGACCACACCATAACACCATCGCCTCCAAACTTTACTGTTGGCACTACACATGCAGGCCGATGACGTTCACTGGGCATTCGCCATATCCACACCCTGCCATCAGATCACCACATTGTGTACCATGATTCGTATCTCCACACATTGTTCCGCTGTTCAATCGTCCAACCTTGCTTAACTAAGAGAGGTATTGTTTGGATTTACCGGTGTGATGTGTGGCTTAAGAGCAGCCACTTGACTAGAAATCCTCCCGTCTAACTGTCATAATATTCCTGATGCAGTTTGGAATTCCTGTATGATGGTCTGGATAGATGTCTGCCTATTACACATTATGACCCTCATCAACTGTCGGTGGTCTCTATCAATCAACAAAGAGATCGGCCTGTACACTTTTGTGCTGTACACGTCCCTTCACATTTCCACTTCACTATCACATTGGAAACAGTGGACCTAGTGATGTTTAGGAATGTGGAAATCTCATGTACAGACATATGACACAAGTGACACTCAATCATCTGACCACATTCGAAGTCTGTGAGTTCCGTGGAGTGTCCCATTTTGCTCTCTCACCATGTCTAATGACTACTGAGGTTGTTGATATAGAGTACCTGGCAGTAGGTGGCAGCACAATGCACTTAATATGATAAACGTATGCTTTGGGGGTGTCAGGATACTTTTGATCACATAGTGTATACCAGGAACAACACGTGGTCTAGATTCGACATTAAACTGTAGGTCCTCTTTTCCTCGATAGGAAAACTGGTGTAGCCCAAGGATGCACAAGTCACCAAGAGGCACACAATTGAAAGACCATTCACACAGGTGACTAAACATGCCTCTTCAAGGACTCTCAGCCAATCATGCAATACAAATTTACTTGAAGTTGATGATGTTGACTTCTTGTCTCAACATTTTACTTGCTACAGGCAGCCATCTTTGGGTCAAATTTACTACTGAAGCCTACTAATCCGTGCATATAAACCTTGAGTGAAAGACTGCTGTTTGTCAGATTTAGTGCCCACTGTGGAATTATGCAGCATTTGAGGCATTCTGGTGCATGGGTAATGGTGTTACTGCATGCTGTGTACCAAGCAAGAGGCCACGACCATACAGATGCAACTGCTCAACTGGTGCCTCTCACCTCTGTGCAGCAGACTCCAAATGGTGTTTTCACGAACATGGACCTTTTCCTGCTTCTGCGCCGCTTGCTTAGGCATGTCGTGTATGCCCACTGGTAGTGCAGACAGCCAACAGGCAGTGCTGTCAACCGTGGCCCATTTTGCGTCTACCTTGTACAGGCAGACATGGATATTCTTCCATCAACAGGCTCAAATATAATACACCATGGACGCTGACACAGTTCCATCCCAGCAGTCGGACAGTTGACTTCAGAGCCTGCAGTTAGTTCAGTTTAATACTCTGAAGGCTACCTTCCAAGATAGAAGTCACTATTTATCGAACATTATGATCAGTAACAGAGTATCTGCTCAGTTACAATCTGTTGTGCAAGAACAATATCATAGAGTGCCAAGAGACAGCAAAGTTAGTTAGATATCATTGTATTAGGATTAGGACATCAAGTGCCACATGTAAAATAGTACCAAAGTTAAGTACAAATTTGTAACATACCCTTAATAAATGTTATTTGTTATTTCTTGATGTATTGTCACATCTTTGTTATAGTGCCACCCTGTCACAGCAAGTGTTTACCCAATAATCATAGCATGCCATGACCATCAATAAGGAAGTGTTTTCTACTGTTGTGCATGTATGGGCCAAGTGAAGAGTAGCGTTTAGCTACTTCATTCACAATGTATTTGGGGACAGGACCAAAGCACTCAGATTGTTAGTAACAACTCTCACCAGTACAGTGAGAAAACCAGTCCAAAGTTGCAAATTTCACTTTTTTTTATTCACTCGATGACTAGTTTTGGGCCAGGACCCATTTTCAAACCATTGTAACATAGTCAAAAATGCTATTTCCGAAAATGCAAATGAACAGTTACAACACATGCAGTTATCTCTTTGCACTCTAACTGTTAGTTTGCACATTTGTGACATGTTTTTTACATTTTCAGAAATAACGTTTTTTACTACGTTATAATGATTTGAAAATGGGTACTGGCCCAAAACTAGTTATCGAGTGAAAAAGAAAATTGAAAAATGCAACTTTGGATGTTTTCATTGTACTGATTAACAGAAGTTGCTGACCCATCAGCTATTCCAGCGTGCTGGAAGTTTGTAAATCCTCACCAGTCTAAATATTTGGTGATGAGGTAAGAAGTAGTGACAGCAATTTTCATTAGTCAATATTTTGCAACATGAAAAAAAAAGACAGAATGGAGCAAAAGAGAACAAGCTACAATTACTAAGTAGGAAAATTTTTATTTTGAGTGCATTATCATTTCACTGATATTTGTGGCAACACTGCCCAACTTTATTCTGTGTTTGTTACATTTTAGGATTACTAATAAGTTTTCTTTTCAGGAAGATTTTTGTGAATTTTATAAGCTGTTCTAAGCATATTTTTCAGACATGATACAACTGGAATTTGACCTACAACCAGTCTTAAACTAATTGCAACTACAGTGAGTCAGGAGTTCTTGGTGGTATGCTTGACTCAACTTGAAGAACACAAAGACAATGACCAACAAAAACAACGACTGCAAATAAAAATGTCACTTCCACCCTTTCTGGCATTCGGTCGGAAAGTTGTGTCCTGGAACAATTACATCCTGTGACTTTAACAGCATTCTGCTGCGCATGAGATATCAGGTTATGTGGTCTGAAAATCATTTTTATTTGCATATACAGGCCCCATTGTATTTCAACTTCTTCAAAAATTGCTTCCTGAGAAACAATGACTCTCTCATATAGTGACATTAAAAAAAGGCTTGTGATTGTTTCAGCTCACAAGTTATTGCTGCCAGATGCAGATTTTCTCAATGTTTCAAGAAATCAAATCAAAGCTATAAACAGTGGATTACTCAATTACAGGACCTGACTTGAGAATGTAAATTTCATTGTGAAATGTTCACTGTAAGAAATATTATTCAGACTTGCTAATTTGCAACAGGCTTATCAAGCACTCCCCTGACAAATTAAAGAATGACCTGCTTAGGCTAACAAACTCATCTTCCAAAATTGTGTGGTATTGATTCAGACATATGAACAAACACATGTATCTGCTGAAGCAATAAAGTGCGAGGACGCTGATGTATTCACTACGCATCAACAGCCCGCACGACCTAACAACGAGGCCCAAACTGGAAATCACAGGGGTATGCATGCTTATTGACTGAAACAATCAGTAAATAAGTACAGAACTTCTGAATTATGATCTTGTTCATAATTCTCTTAGGCATAATTCTACAGGAACTCTTACAAAATTTGGAATCTGTTTCCAAAATTCTTCAAGTGGCAAATTTGAAATGTTGCAACGATAAGTACACCTTCTGTCAACATGAAGTGCAATACAATTTAAACCATAAGACATAATTGTTTCTACTGCAACATACATTGTAATTACTGTGAAAAGAGTATACATGGGGTTGAAGAGTGCAAAACAAAGCACAACCAACAAAAATAGCAGACACTCAAGTGTTTGACAATTATTAATAGTAAAAATACACATACCATTTATAACCATTAAGTGCAAATCAAAAACTTTCATGGCCAAAATGTCATGTGAATGCCATCTTTGGTGGAGATAACAAATCATCAACTGTAACTCTTGGAGTTAACAAAAGGCCAGTCAGTTTTCAAATTTATATGGGCTAATTAATTTCAACTGTTAACCTGCAGCCATACCAAAAGTTACAAATGTCTTAGTTATCAAACTCCAAATGTTCACCATTCAGTTACAGCAATCAGAAGATTACAGTGAAAGGCCAATTTTCAACAAAAGCTATGTATAAGCAGTTTATGAAACAGGCTACATTCGTTGTTGCAAAATCAAACAAAGCAATGAATTTACTTAGATTGTATCTCCTCAGTACTTCGAGCTTCACAATTTTAAGAGGGAGAAAATCAAATTTAAACTGACATTTTGAATGGTAAGTTAACAGCTGTTGAACACCAATGTAGATGTACAGAAACCGACTGACTAACTTCACAGCTGCAGAGAATTCAAAACAACAATTGGTTCTTAATCTGTTATTGATTCAATCCTATTTCCAAGTGAACAATTGATTTCAAAATTAGCTGGTGGTGTGTACTTTGCAAAGTTGGATATTGAAGAAGCATATCTGCAAATTCCAAGGTACCAAGTGTAATCATATAGCAGATTTTACAGAATCAGAAGACCTAAATGCAACCAGCTGTCAGAGGGAATTCTGATGCAGCTGGTAGGGATGGGCTATGATCGTGCTCAAGAAACACGCGATGCGAAGGCAATTTCTCGAGAATGTCTCAGTTACGCTCGAGAAGTTGACAGTGCTGCGCTCTCTGAGAAATTGCGCAAACCTTCAGTACACGAAGCACTGAGCCACAGCAGTCGTACTCGTCGTATGTACATGCACGGAAAACTTTGAAATTCCATGATCTACCGTTATTAATGTGTACTGAAGTATTAGTATATGTCTCGTCAGACAAAAATCATAGAAGTGTTGTTTAAAATAAAGCACAGAATTCGCATGAAACAGGAGCTTTATTCTTAAAAATAAATTACCTTGTACGTTCTGCACGTATGCTTAAATGTAAAAGAGTAGTGCTATAGGTTTTTATATACAGAAACTGCATACATGCGTTTACTTACTGAAGGAAGAAAGGAAACAAAAGTTGTTCAGCAGAAGGCATTTTTACATCCCAATGCTGCACTGCCATCGATCTTTGTTTAGAAATATGATTTTATTAACCAATTGGCCTTTTAGTCTGCTTCTTTGTTTGTTTATAAGTAGTCCTGTTTTCGAAAATATTCTTTCACTGGGAACAGAAGTTGCAGCAGGTATTGCAAGATATTTTTTTGCCACGACAGTTAGACCAGGGTAACTGTTTTCATTTTTTCCGGTAGTGTAAAGGATTATCCGTGCGTTGTAGGTACGATTCTTCCAAATATCGTTGTACCTCCAGGTCTATGCTATCACAACCGCTTTTCATTAGATTTTTATTGGAAATCTCTTCATCGAAAGAAGCCCATAAGGAACTACTGGCGTTTTGTATGAAATGGTACTCATGGTTAGTGTCATTAGCAGCTGAATGAGTAGATCGTACGGTCTCTATCACCTTTGTGCATTCTGGAATTAGGCTTGCAACGGGATGTTCTGAATGAATGAGATTCGTAAATGGTAACGTTTTGAATCTTGGGTCGAGAACTGTGGCAACGGCATGTACTTTGTTTGTTTCTATTAATCCTAGCCGCACTATTAGCGAATTGTGCAGATGTTGCTGTAGCTCTTGCACTGTTGTGGTAGCCCACTTCCCATTGCATATGGTTAGGATTAGCTATCTGATTATTGGAATAGCTTTTGAAAGAGAGGTATGGTTTTCAGTTGATATTTCACTTGTTACCACTTCACATGGCTCCAGTAACATAAACATTCGCTCAAAATTCGCCACTCGTCAGCTGTGAGGTTCTCTACACCTGAATACAAAGATGATAACCAGGCTGCAATGCATTCCTTTTGCTCCACTAGACGTTGTAGCATATAAAACGTACTGTTCCACCGGGTTTCGGTTTCCTGACTCAATTTATGAATAGGTTTTTTCATTAGATCTTGAATCTCATAGAGTTTTTCATTAGCACTGCAACTTGTTTTAAAATGATGTGATTCTTCAGTTTCTCCCGGCGTATTTGATAGTCAAAATATCCATGGGTATGCTGCCGGTCTATAGTGTCCAACGGGCACAATATTTCGGCGATCATACATGTCGCCATCATCAGGTGAACTGACGGACTGAGCTCCTGTGAACGTGCCGGCACGGAGATCCGTACACTATGGCTGCTCAGAGGGAACTGGGTTCGGTCGCGGCGGCGGCCGATTTAAATACCCTCCGCCCGCAGCGTGCTCCCTCCGCCGTCCGCGCCCCGCGCCACAGTCGCGCGGTGGAACAGATTGCGACGGCGTCTGAGATGACGTCGGTGTGATGGCTCTGTCCGCCGTGGTCGTCACAACTATGCATTTGCTCGATTTACTCTTGATTAACCCGATCGCTGGTTCCCAAGCCTTGCTAAGATTATAGCCACAGTCACAGTTTATGAGGTCGTCATTGGTGCGAATTTCGATGGCCTCTCTAACAACGCTGTCCCAGTATCTCGACGTCTGTACCAGAATCCTCGTGCAGTCATACACCATGGCATGATTTTCCAACAAACAATGTTCAGCGACCGCCGACTTGCTCGGATACATCAGTCGAGTGTGCCTCTGGTGTTCACGGCATCGATCCTCGACGGTACGCATCGTCTGACCAATATACGACTTGCCACATTGACACGGAATCTGGTACACGCCGGCCTTCCTCAAACCCAGGTCATCTTTGGCGCTCCCCACCAGTGCACGAGTTTTATTTGGAGGACAAAACACAGTTCCGAGCCGGTGTTTCTTCAGAATGCGGGCGATTTTCCCCGAGAGTGCGCCTGTGTATGGAATAAATGCAGTGCCTACCTCCTCCCTCGTGACTTCATCCATTTCAACAGGTTGTGCTGCAGTGGTTGTCCGGAGAGCACGTTGAATCTGCCACTCCGAGTACCCATTTTTTCGAAATACATTTCTCACATGTTCCAATTCCTGGGGTAGACTCTCTGCGTCAGAGATAGTGCGTGCCCTATTTACTAAAGTTTTAAGTACCCCATTCCTCTGTGAAGGGTGGTGGCAGCTGTCTGCGTGTAAATTGGAACAGGAATTGGAACATCTGAACACTGTATTTCGAAAAAATGGGTACTCAGAGTGGCAGATTCGACGTGCTCTCCGCCCAACCACTGCAGCACAACCTGTTGAGATGGATGAAGTCACGAGGGAGGAGGTAGGCACTGCATTTATTCCATACACAGGCGCACTCTCGGGGAAAATCGCCCGCATTCTGAAGAAACACCGGCTCGGAACTGTGTTTTGTCCTCCAAATAAAACTCGTGCACTGGTGGGGAGCGCCAAAGATGATCTGGGTTTGAGGAAGGCCGGCGTGTACCAGATTCCGTGTCAATGTGGCAAGTCGTATATTGGTCAGACGATGCGTACCGTCAAGGATCGATGCCGTGAACACCAGAGGCACACTCGACTGATGTATCCGAGCAAGTCGGTGGTCGCTGAACATTATTTGTCGGAAAATCACGCCATGGTGTATGACCGCACGAGGATTCTGGTACAGACGTCGAGATACTGGGACAGCGTTGTTAGAGAGGCCATCGAAATTCGCACCAATGACGACCTCATAAACCGTGACTGTGGCTATAATCTTAGCAAGGCTTGGGAACCAGCGATCGGGTTAATCAAGAGTAAATCGAGCAAACGCGTAGTTGTGACGACCACGGCGGACAGTCGCAGTCGCAGTCGTCTAAATCACAGACGTCATCTGTCCGGAGATGGTGGAGGCTAAGCAGCAGTGCTGCTATTCCTCCTTTGTCAGCTCTGTTGTCATCAGTGTGGCCTCTCGTTGGAATGGGCCTCTGGCTACCTCGCTGAGTTTAGTCTAGCGAAATAGTCGATTGCTGCTTGGTCTTCTGGGGCAGGCTGACGCCTGCTGGAGCGCCACTCTTCCTTCACGCACTTCTCTGTGACCTCATAGATGTGGTCCCAGTCCGAAGGGGTGAAGATGGGGCGGCTGTTCAGCAATATGAGCTCCTTCCTTGTCACCGCCTCGCGCAACATGCCACGCGTGTGGTGGAGGTCGCACGGCACGTGAGGGAGTGGCGGTTTCACGTGCACCGGCGTGAAAGGGTACGGGTTGTCCCTGTGAGGGTACGTCCCGTCCTTCAGCGACGCCACAATCTTCTTCAGGAAGGGCTGCACACTCCGCTCCTCTGGGAGCGGAAGGGGCAGCCCTTCGTCGGTGTCCGTTTCTTCATCGTGCGAAGAGGCGGACGGCAACTATTCCTTGGTTGGTTCTTCTTCTGCATCTGTCTCCAGGTGAGAAGACGGTGCAGGCGTCCCGACGTCAACTTCCATGCGAGACGCCGCCTCCATTGCTGCAGGAGGTGAGTCGGTGGACGTCTGGGTGGCGGCATCTACCCCCAATGGCCGCCTCACAGGGGCGGGGGGAGCTGGCACAGGCGGCGCCTTCTTGAGAAGCCGCAGCTCCTCCCGCAGCTGTTGAAGCTGTTGGTGGACAGCCACTAGTTCGTCCCTGGTTGCGGCCCTTTCGGCCGCGATGGCTGCTTGCAGGTCGGCCAGCGCTTGGTCGGTTGCTGCTTCGACGCGGCACGAAGCGCGCCCCTCGCCGGAGCGGGGAGGCAGTGCGGCCGACTTGGCGGCAGGCACCTCAGAACTTGCTGTGGTGTGCTGCCGACGGTAGCTGCAGCTACGCGAGTTGGCGGCGTGAGGTCCACCACAGTTCGCGCATCTGCTGGGTGCTCCGCGTGGTTTGGGGCAGTTACGGGTGTTGTGTGCCGCCGCGCATTTTAAACACACGACTGCGTTCCGGCAGACACCCGCCACATGCCCCAACTGCTGGCACTTGTAGCACTGCACGTGTTGCAGTGATTGCTGCTTGTGCTTCAGCTCCTGTTGTCTCGCCTGCGGCTGCGGGAGCTCCCCAAGGCAGTGATGAGGTGATCCAGCGCGGCTGCTAGCTTGTTGCCTCTGCGTCCTGCCATAACTTGTGGTTGGAACAAAGGCGTGCGCAAGCGACGGTGTAACGGTGCAAGCCGCAGCGAGTCGAGCAGCGGAGTCATGCGTGTGTGCAGGGTGGACAGAGCCATCACACCGACGTCATCTCAGACGCCGTCGCAATCTGTTCCACCACGCGACCATGGCGCGGGGCGCGGTCGGCGGAGGGAGCGCGCCGCGGGCGGAAGGTATTTCAATCGGCCGCCGCCGCGACCGAACCCAGTTCCCTCTGAGCAGCCACAGCATACGGATCTCCGTGCCGGCACGTTCACAGGAGCTCAGTCCGTCAGTTCACCTGATGATGGTGACATGTATGATCGCCGAAATATTGTGCCCGTTGGACACTATAGACCGGCAGCATACCCGTGGATATTTTGATTGTTTTAAAATAGCTAACATTTTTTCTGGCCTTTTCCCGCATTATGCAGAGCTGACTGTTGCTGTTCAAAGAACTTTTCACAACTAAATTGATGGTGTGTGCTAAACAAGGCACATGTTGCATATCTATGTTACCACTGTGAATAAGTTGTACGCCTACCGTCACGTTACTGGCATTGTCAGTTGTGATGCTTACAACTATGTTTTCAATGTTCCATTTTGAAATCACGTTATCTAACACCTCACTAATATTTAACGCTGTATGTTTTTCTGGGAAATGGGATGTCTCGAGAGCTAAAGCTTTCAGGCACCAATTAGTGTTAATGAAATGACCAGTTACAGCAATATATGCCTCACTATTGAATGAGGTCCAAATATTGGCCGTTAAAGAAACTCAAGTAGAGTCTTCCACAGCCAAATTTACAGCCTCTTTCTGTTTATGATAATAGTCCTCAATCATGAGGCACAACTTTTTTGGATTTGGTATCGAGTATTGTAGGTCCGACAGTGAAACAAAACGTCGAAAACCAGTGTCCTCAACAATTGAAAGCGGTTGAAAATCATCTGTTATCATGACCACTAGTACTTCATCTAGCTGTTGTTGCCGTTTACTTCCCTCTATGAAGAGAAACGTAAGATTTAGATCAGTGCTCCTGCAAGGGGATACGTTATGCTCGACAACTAGTCCAATAAAATTACATATCGTATCGTGCAAAAGCTAGGATAGTATAGGTTTGATTTTGGGGTATGTAGTATGTTATCAGAGTACGATTAAAAACTCAATGTTTTTTTAAGTTTGGCGGACCGCTTTGAACACTATCCGAACTTTTGCATGGAATTCACCATTTGTACCATACGTACCTTGATATTTTGTCTGCCTCGCACTATTGGAAGAGTGAGCCTCTGCATCCACGGAAGTCACTGTTGTATTACTCAATAAATTGTGCAGTTTAAGATGTCTAATCATGCCCATTGTATTTTTTGATACATTACGGAGATTTTTACAACAAATGTTGCAAGTAACGTTATCTCCATCCTCCGTAAAGTATTGCCAGCACCATGATGTTCGTTTTCGAGTGTCCATATTGATTTGAATAACAACTTTACTTGAATGAAATCTGAGACATACTAGTTACGAGCACAGCGAGCAGTGAGCGTGTTTGTCTAGCGGCGGCATTCAATTCATAAAACAGCGGCGCGGCGTGTGTTATTGCAGCCAGCTGGCGCGCAGCAGCACATGCCGCCGAGCCGTTTCTCATGAGCTTCTCGAGAATTGCTTGAGAGCTAGAGGCTTGAGGAATTCTCCATGCGCTTGAGTCGCCGCACCTCTCCATCCTATTACTGGCTGTTGGTAGCCACCCCGACAGCGCCTCCAGTGGTGAACCCCAGCCTGCGACGATCCAATGGAAGGACTGGACATCATGTCACCCACCTCAGTCCAGCTTACAGACATTGAAATGACAAATGCTTGATCAGACACTCGCCACTGTGATACTGTGTGGGTTTCCAGTGCTGCTGCTGCAGGTGAATGCCAGGAGTAGCGATGTACGAGTTCCTACCAGATATGCACACAGGCAAGCAAGGAAGGAAGCAGGATGCTGATGAAGTCATCTGGCTTCATCAGGGTCCCCTAGGGAGGGATTTTATGAACCAAGCAAAAGGTTCACAACAAATTGTGCAAGGGGCACCGCCACACAGGCACAACCACTCTCCTGGCATCTCTCAGCTCCATGCAGGATTCTCCAGGTAGCACTCACACACATGGGCCTCTTTCCGCCTCCACGCCACTTCCTTACACATGTCATGTATGCCCATTGATAGCAGTTTTTGTTGTGGTCGTCAGTCCAGAGGCTAGTTTGATTCAGCTCTCCATACTATTCTATCCTGTGCTGGCCTCTTCATTTCCAAGTAACTACTGCAACCTACATCCTTCTGAAACTGCTTACTGTATTCATCTCTCGGTCTCTCTCTTCGAGTTTTACCCTCCACACTTTCCCCCAAGACTAACTTGGTGATCCCTTGATGCCGCAGAACATGTCCTACCAACCATCTACATCTACATCTACCTTTATACTCTGCAAGCCACCCAACGGTGTGTGGCGGAGGGCACTTTACGTGCCACTGCCATTACCTCCCTTTCCTGTTCCAGTCGCGTATGGTTTGCGGGAAGAATGACTGTCTGAAAGCCTCCGTGCGCGCTCTAATCTCTCTAATTTTACATTCGTGATCTCCTTGGGAGGTATAAGCAGGGGGAAGCAATATATTCGATACCTCATCCAGAAACGCACCCTCTTGAAACCTGGCGAGCAAGCTACACCGCGATGCAGAGCGCCTCTCTTGCAGAGTCTGCCACTTGAGTTTATTAAACATCTCCGTAACGCTATCACGGTTACCAAATAACCCTGTGACGAAACGCGCCGCTCTTCTTTGGATCTTCTCTATCTCCTCCATCAAACCGATCTGGTACGGATCCCACACTGATGAGCAATACTCAAGTATAGGTCGAACGAGTGTTTTGTAAGCCACCGCCTTTGTTGATGGACTACATTTTCTAAGCACTCACCCAATGAATCTCAACCTGGTACCCGCCTTACCAACAATTTATTTTATATGATCATTCCGCTTCAAATCGTTCCGCACGCATACTCCCAGATATTTACAGAAGTAACTGCTACCAGTGTTTGTTCCGCTATCATATAATCATACAATAAAGGATCCTTCTTTCTATGTATTCACAATACATTACATTTGTCTATGTTAAGGGACAGTTGCCACTCCCTGCACCAAGTGCCTATCCGCTGCAGATCTTCCTGCATTTCGCTACAATTTTCTAATGCTGCAACTTCTCTGTATACTACAGCATCATCCGCGAAAAGCCGCATGGAACTTCCGACACTATCTACTAGGTCATTTATATATATTGTGAAAAGCAATGGTCCCATAACACATCCCTGTGGCACGCCAGAGGTTACTTTAACGTCTGTAGACGTCTCTCCATTGATAACAACATGCTGTGTTCTGTTTGCTAAAAACTCTTCAATCCAGCCACACAGCTGGTCTGATATTCCGTAGGCTCTTACTTTGTTTATCAGGCGACAGTGCGGAACTGTATCGAATGCCTTCCGGAAGTCAAGAAAAATAGCATCTACCTGGGAGCCTGTATCTAATATTTTCTGGGTCTCATGAACAAATAAAGCGAGTTGGGTCTCACACGATCGCTGTTTCCGGAATCCATGTTGATTCCTACATAGTAGATTCTGGGTTTCCAAAAACGACATGATACTCGAGCAAAAAACATGTTCTAAAATTCTACAACAGATCGACGTCAGAGATATAGGTCTATAGTTTTGCGCATCTGCTCGACGACCCTTCTTGAAGACTGGGACTACCTGTGCTCTTTTCCAATCATTTGGAACCCTCTGTTCCTCTAGAGACTTGCGGTACACGGCTGTTAGAAGGGGGGCAAGTTCTTTCACGTACTCTGTGTAGAATCGAATTGGTATCCCGTCAGGTCCAGTGGACTTTCCTCCGTTGAGTGATTCCAGTTGCTTTTCTATTCCTTGGACACTTATTTCTATGTCAGCCATTTTTTCGTTTGTGCGAGGATTTAGAGAAGGAACTGCAGTGCGGTCTTCCTCTGTGAAACAGCTTTGAAAAAAGGTGTTTAGTATTTCAGCTTTACGCGTGTCATCCTCTGTTTCAATGCCATCATCATCCCAGAGTGTCTTGATATGCTGTTTTGAGCCACTTACTGATTTAACGTAAGACCAGAACTTCCTAGGATTTTCTGTCAAGTCGGTACATAGAATTTTACTTTCGAATTCACTGAACGCTTCACGCATAGCCCTCCTTATGCTAACTTTGACATCGTTTAGCTTCTGTTTGTCTGAGAGGTTTTGGCTGTGTTTAAACTTGGAGTGAAGCTCTCTTTGCTTTCGCAGTAGTTTCCTAACTTTGTTGTTGTACCACGGTGGGTTTTTCCCAACCCTTCTTCTACTCAAATTGTGCCATAAATTGCTCTTCTCCCCAGTTCTGTTCAGTACTTCCTCATTAATTATGTGATCTACCCATCTGATCTTCAGCATTCTTTTGTAGCACCACATTTCGAAAGCTTCTATTCTCTTCTTGTCTATGCTGTTTATCATCCATACTGCCTACACTCCATACAAATACTTTCAGAAGAGACTTCCTGACGCTTAAATCTATACTCAATGTTAACAAATTTCTCTTCCTCAGAAATGCTTTCCTTGCCATAGCCAGTATACATTTTATATCCTCTCTACTTCAACAACATCAGTTATTTTGCTCCCCTAATAGCAAAACTCATTCACTACTTTAAGTGTCTCATTTCCTAATCTAATTCCCTCAGCATCATCTGATTTAATTAGACTACATTCCATTATCCTCACTTTGCCTTTGTTGATGTTCATCTTATATCTCCCTTTCAAGTCAATGTCCATTCTGTTCAGCTGCTCTTCCAGGTCCTTTGCTGTCTGTGACAGAATTACAGTGTTGTCGGAAAACCTCAATGCTTTTGTTTCTTCTCCACCGATTTGATTTCCTACTCCAATTTTTTCTTTTATTTGCTTTACTGCTTGCTCAGTATACAGATTGAATAACATCGAAGAAAGGCTACAACCGTGTCTCACTCCCTTCCCAACCGCTGCTTCCCTTTCATACCCCTCGACTCTTATAACCACCATCTGGTTTCTGTACAAATTGTAAATAGCCTATCACTCCCTGTATTTTACACCTGCCACTTTCATAATTTGAAAAAGAGTATTCCAATCTTCCAGTCAACATTGAAAAACCTTTTTCTAAGTCTACAAATGCTAGAAATGTAGGTTTGCCTTTCATTAACCTATTTTATAAGATAATTCTTAGGGTCAGTATTGCCTCACATGTTCCAACATTTCTACAGTTTTTCCATTTGTCTGTAAAGAATTCGTGTCAGTATTTTGCAGCTATGACTTATTAAACTGACAGTTCAGTACTTTTCAGACCTATCAACACCTGCTTTCTTTGGGATTGGAATTATTATCTTCTTCTTGAAGTCTGAGGGTATTTCACCTGTCTCATACATCTTACTCACCATACGGAAGAGTTTTGTCATGGGTGGCTCTCCCAAGGCTATCAGTAGTTCTAATGGAATGTTGTCTACTCCCTGGGCCTTGTTTCGACTTACGTCTGTCAGTGCTCTGTCTATTCTTCACACAGTATCTTATTTCCCATTTCATCTTCATCTATGGCCTCTTCCTTTTCCATAATATTTCCCCAAAGTATGTCACCTTTATGTAGATTGTCTATATACTTCTTCCACCTTTTTGCTTTCCATTCTTAGCTTTGAACTGGTTTTCCATCTGAGCTCTTGATATTCGTACAGGTGTTTTTCTTTTCTCCAAATGTCTCTTTAATTTTCCTGTAGGCAGTACCTATATTATCCCTATTGATATATGCATCATTACATTTGTCCTCTAGCCATCCTTTCTTAGCCATTTTGCACTTCCTGTCGATCTCTTATTTGAGACGTTTGTATCCCTTTTTGCCTGCTTTGTTCACTGCATTTTTATATTTTCTCCTTTCATCAATTAAATTCAATATCTCTTCTGTTACTCAAGGATTTCTACTAGGCCATAATTTAACCATACAGTAAAGCTGCATGCCCTCGGGAAAAAATTACAGCTGTAGTTCCCCCATGCTTTCAGCCGTTTGCAGCACCAGCACAGCAAGGCCATTTGGTTGATGTAACAAGGCCAGAACAGTCAATCATTCAGACAGTTGCCCCTGCAACTACTTAAAAGGCTGCTGTCCCTGTTCAGGTATCACACATTTTTCTGGCCTCTCAATAGATACCCCTCCACCATTGTTGCACCTACGGTACAGCTATCTGTATCATTGAGGCATGCAAGCCTCCCCACCAATGTCAAGGTCCATGGTTCATGGGGGACCACCGATAGTATGGACAGCCAAGAGGGAATACTGTGGACTATGGGCCACTTTGTGTCACCTTTGTATGAACAGACATGGATATTCTTTTATTCTTTTGCCAACTGGCTTCAAACACAGTGCACTGAGGACACCAACACAGTTTCGTGGCAGCAATCAGTATACTTCAGTGACTGCAGTTAGCTCAGACAGTACTCTGAAGAATGCCTTCCAACATAGCAGTCACTATTTACTGAGAACTAGGATCAGCAAGACTGTCTGCTCAGTTACCATCAGTTATACAAGAACAATATCATAGTCTGCCAAGAGATAGAATATTGACCTAAAAGATGTAGAAAGGGCGTATTTAATGAAAGTGAAAATTTTCAGTAATCGTAAAAATCTTTCATATAGTTTGAAACACAAAGTTTCCACATGAAACTTGTCTGAAGCTTTCGATCATGTTTTGCCACAATTCTGAAATGAAAACTACTCCTACATGTGATATATCAGGCAACTATTGTGCATAATATGTGCTGTATTTATGCACGTTTTGCAAAGTGTGACTTATACAATCTTAGTAATTTAAAAAGATTAATGAAGTAAACAATAAACTAACAGAAAAATGTGTATAATATCATTTCCCATAATGAAATTAGGAAAAAACACATTGTTGTAGTTGTGATCTTTAGTCCGAAGACTGGTTTGATGCAGCTCTCCACACTACTCTATTATGTGCAAGCTTCTACATCTCCAAGTTACTACTGCAACCTACAGCCTTCTGAATCTGCTTACTGTATTCATCTCTTTGTCTCCCTTTATAATCCCCCTCCCCATTTGCTGCACACACACACACACATATATGTTCTTTTCCTTTCAATATTAAGTTGGTGATCCTCTGTTTCAGAATGTGTCCTACGACCCTAGCCATTCTTTTACGCAAGTTGTGTAACATATTTCTTGTCTCCTTAATTTTAATTCAGTATCTTCTCATTAGTTACATGATCTACTTGTGTAATATTTGGCATTCTTCTGCAGCACCACATTTCAAAAACATCAGTTCTCCCCTTGTCTAAATCGTTTATTGCCTTTGTTTGACTTCCATATGGCTACACTCCAGATAAATACCTTCAGAAAAGATTTCCTAACACTTAAATCTACATTCAATGTTAACAAATGTCTCTTCTACAAAAACTCTTTGATTTAATTTGACAACATACATCCATTATATTTGTTATGCTTTTGTTGATGTTCATCTCATATCTTCCTTTCATGACACTGTCCATTGTGCTCAGCTGCTCTTCCAAGTTCTTTGCTGTTTCTGACAGAACTGCAATGTCATAAGCAACCTCAAAAGTTTTTATTTGCTCTCTCTGGACTTTAATTCCTACTCCAAATTTTTCTTTGGTTTCCTTTACTGCTTGTTCAATGTAGAGATTGAATAAGATCGTGGATGGGCTACAACCCTTCTCACCCCCTTCTCAACCCTGCTTCCCTTTCATGCCCCTCAACTCGTATTACTGCCATTTGTTTTCTGTACAAGTTGTAAATAGCCGTTCGCTCTCTGTGTTTAACCCCTGCTACTTTCAGAATTTCAAACAAAGTGTTCCACTTGCCATTGTCAAAAGCTTTCTTTAAACCTACAAATGCTACAAACATAGGTTTGCCTTTCCTTAACTTCTAAGATAAGTCTTAGGGTCAGTACTGCATTGCATGTTCCTGCACTTCTCCGGAGTCCAAGCTGATCTTCCCTGATGTCAGCTTCTACCAGTTTTTCAATTCTTCTGTAAAGTATTTGTTTTATTATGATGCACCCATCATTTACAAAACTGATAGTGCGGTAATATTTACACTTGTCAACACCAGTTTTCTGTGGAATTGAAATTATTATATTATTCTTGAAGTCTGAGGCTATTTCATCTGTCTCATATATCTTGCACACCAGATGGAAGAGTTTTGTCATGGCTGACTTGACCAAGGTTGTCAGTAGGTCTCACAGAATGTTGTTTTTCTCCTGGGACCTTGTTTTGATTTAGGTCTTTCAGTATTCAGTCAAGTTCTTCATGCAGTGTCATGTCTCTCATCTCATCTTCATCTATATCCTCTTCCATTTCTATAATATTGCTTCCAAGTTCATCTCCCTTAGATATATCCTCCTGAGACGTGGCAAGGTAGGATTAGGCAAAATGCAACAGCGAATAACAATATTAATGTGCTAATAGTAAACTGCACGAGCATCTATAGAAAGGTCCCAGAACTGCTCTCATTAATTAATGGTCACAATGCCCACATAGTACTAGGGACAGAAAGTTGGCTGAAACCAGATGTAAACAGTAATGAAATTCTAAACTCAGATTGGAATGTATTCTGCAGAGACAGGCTTGAAAGTGAAGGGGGAGGCGTGTTTATAGTGATAAGAAGAGCAATAGTATCGAAAGAAATTGACGGAGATCCGAAATGTGAAATAATTTGGGTGAACGTCAAGGTTAAAGCAGGCTCAGACATAGTAATTAGATGTCTCTATAGGCCCCCTGGCTCAGCAGCTGTTGTGGCTGAGCACCTGAAAGATAATTTGGAAAATATTTTGAGTAGATTTCCCCACCATCTTATAGTTCTGGGTGGAGATTTTAATTTGCCGGATATAGACTGGGAGACTCAAACGTTCATAACGGGTGGAAGGGGCAAAGAATCCAGTGAAATTTTTTAAAGTGCTTTATCTCAAAACTACCTTGAGCAGTTAAACAGAGAACCGACTTGTGGCGATAACATATTAGACCTTCTGGTGACAAACAGACCCTAACTATTCGAAACAGTTTACGCAGAACAGGGAATCAGTGATCATAAAGCGGTTACTGCATCGATGATTTCAGCCGTAAATAGAAATATTAAAAAAGGTAGGAAGATTTTTGTTTAACAAAAGTGACAAAACGCAGATTTCAGAGTACCTGCTGGCTCAACACAAAAGTTTTGTCTCAAGTACAGATAGTGTTGAGGATCAGTGGACAAAGTTCAAAACCATCGTGCAATATGCGTTAGATGAGTATGTGCCAAGCAAGATCGTAAGAGATGGAAAAGAGCCACCGTGGTACAACAACAGAGTTAGAAAACTGCTGCGGAAGCAAAGGGAACTTCACAGCAAATATAAACATAGCCAAAGCCTTGCAGACAAACAAAAATTATGTGAAGTGAAACATAGTGTGAGGAGGGCTATGCGAGAGGTGTTCAATGAATTTGAAAGTAAAGTTCTATGTACTGACTTGGCAGAAAATCGTAAGAAATTTTGGTCTTATGTCAAAGCGGTAGGTGGATCAAAACAAAATGTCCAGACACTCTATGACCAAAATGGTACTGAAACAGAGGATGACAGACTAAAGGCCGAAATACTAAATGTCTTTTTCCAAAGCTGTTTCACACAGGAAGACTGCACTGTAGTTCCTTCTCTAGATTGTCGTACAGATGACAAAATGGTAGATATCGAAATAGATGACAGAGGGATAGAGAAACAATTAAAATTGTTGGTGCAGGGAATGGCAATTGAATCTCAATGTAGACAAGTGTAATGTGCTGCGAATACATAGAAAGAAAGATCCTTTATCATTTAGCTACAATATAGCAGGTCAGCAGCTGGAAGCAGTTAATTCCATAAATTATCTGGGAGTATGCATTAGGAGTGATTTAAAATGGAATGATCATATAATGTTGATCGTCAGTAAAGCAGATGCCAGACTGAGATTCATTGGAAGAATCCTAAGGAAATGCAATCTGAAAACAAAGGAAGTAGGCTACAGTACGCTTGTTCGCCCACTGCTTGAATACTGCTCAGCGGTGTGGGATACGTACCAAGTAGGGTTGATAGAAGAGATAGAGAAGATCCAACAGAGAGCAGCGCTCTTCGTTACAGGATCATTTAGTAATTGCAAAAGCGTTACGGAGATGATAGATAAACTCCAGTGGAAGACTCTGCAGGAGAGATGCTCAGTAGCTCGGTACGGGATTTTGTTGAAGTTTCGAGAACATACCTTCACTGAGGAGTCAAGCAGTATATTGCTCCCTCCTACGTATATCTCGCAAAGAGACCATAAGGATAAAATCAGAGAGATTAGAGCCCACACAGAGGCATACCAACAATTCTTCTTTCCACGAACAATACGAGACTGGAATAGAAGGGAGAACCGATAGAGGTACTCAAGGTACCCTCCGCCACACACCGTCAGTTGGCTTGCGGAGTATGGATGTAGATCTAGATATAGATGTACCCTCTATACAAGATGTTACAAAAAAGGTATGGCCAAACTTTCAGGAAACATTCCTCACACACAAATAAACAAAAGATGTTATGTGGACATGTGTCCAGAAACGCTTAATTTCCATGTTAGAGCTCATTTTAGTTTCGTCAGTATGTACTGTACTTCCTCGATTCTGATGATCAAATTGTAAATTTTCACAATGAACATGTGTGGGCTGACGAGAATCCACATGCAATTGTGCAATCATGTCATCATCACAGATTTTCTGTGAACATTTGGGCAGGCATTGTTGGTGATGTCTTGATTGGGCCCCATGTTCTTCCACATACACTCAATGGAGCACGTTATCATGATTTCATACGGGATACTCTACCTGTGTTGCTAGAACATGTGCCTTTACAAGTACGACACAACATGTGGTTCATGCACGATGGAGCTCCTGCACATTTCAGTCGAAGTGTTTGTACGCTTCTCAACAACAGATTCGATGACCGATGGATTGGTAGAGGCGGACAAATTCCATGGCCTCCACGCTCTCCTGACTTCAACCCTCTTGACTTTCATTTATGGGGGCATTTTGAAAGCTCTTGTCTATGCAACCCCGGTACCAAATGTAGAGACTCTTCATGCTCGTATTGTGGACGGCTGTGATACAATACGCCATTCTCCAGGGCTGCATCAGCGCATCAGGGATTCCATACGACGGAGGGTGGATGCATGTATCCTCGCTAACGGAGGACATTTTGAACATTTCCTGTAACAAAGTGTTTGAAGTCACACTGGTACGTTCTATTGCTGTGTGTTTCCATTCCATGATTAATGTGATTTGAAGAGAAGTAATAAAATGGGCTCTAACATGGAAAGTAAGCGTTTCTGGACACATGTCCACATAACATATTTTTTTCTTTGTGTGTGAGGAATGTTTCCTGAAAGTTTGGCCATACCTTTTTGTAACACCCTGTATACTCCTTCCACCTTTAAGCTTTCCCTTCTTTGCTTAGTACTGGATTTCCATCTGCGCTCATAGCCATTTCTGTTTTCCCCAAAGGCCTCTTTAATTTTCCTAAAGGCGGTGTCTGTCTTTCCCCTAGTGAAATATGCTTCTGAATCCTTACACCTGTGCACTAGCAGTTCCTGCATAGCTATTCTGCACTTCCTGTATATTTCATTTTTTAGACATTTGTATTCCCTTTTGCCTGTTTCATTTTGATGTTTTCTCCTTTCATCAGTTAAATTCAGTATCTCCAGAGTTATCTAAGAATTTCTATTAGACCTTGTCTTTCTACCTATTTGAGCCTGTGCTGCCTTCACTATTTCACCTCTCAACACTACCCTTCATCTTCTGTTTCAACTATAATTGTTGGCTAATGGTGTTCCTCAAACTCCCAACAACATCCAGTTCTTTCAACTTATCCAGGCCCCATCTCCTTAATATTCTGCCTTTTTGCAGTTTTAATCTACGCTTCATAACCAATAAATTGTGGTCAGAGTCCATATCTGCCCCTGGAAATATCTTGCAATTTAAAATCTGCTTCTGAAATCTTTGTCTTAGCATTATATAACCAATCTGAAACCTTCTGGTGTCTCTAGGTCTCTTCCAGATATACAATATGTGAAAGTAGCCAGGCATCTGGCTGAAAATGACTTACAAGTTTGTGGCACCCTCCATCAGTAATGCTGGAATTCAGTTTGGTGTTGGCCCACCCTTTGCTCGATGAAAGCTTCCACTCTCGCAGGCATATGTTCGATCAGATGCTGGAAGGTTTCTTGGGGAATGGCATTCTTCACAGAGCGCTGCACTCAGGAGAGGTATCGATGTTGGTTGGTGAGACCTGACATGGAGTCGGCCTTCCAGAGCATCCCAAAGGTGTTCTATAGGATTCATGTCAGGACTCTGTGCAAGCCAGTCCATTACAGGGATGTTATTGTCATGTAACCACTCCGCCACAGGCTGTGCATTATGAACAGGTGCTGGATCATGTTGAAAGATGCAATTGCCATCCCCGAATTGCTCTTCAACAGTGGGAAGCAAGAAGATGCTTAAAACATCAATGGAGACCTGTGTTGTGATGGTGTCACACAAAACAATAAGATGTACTAGCCTCCTATATGAAAAACACAACCACACCATAACACCACCACCTCCAAATTTTACTGTTGGCACTACACACGCTGGCAGATGTTGATCACCAGGAATTGCCATACTCACACCCTGCCATTGGATCGTACCATGATTCGTCACTCCACACAATGTTTTTCCGCTGTTTAATTGTCAAATGTTTATGCTCCTTACGCCAGGCAATGCGTCATTTGGCATTTGCCAGCATGATGTGTGGCTTACGAACAGCCACTCAACCATGAAATCCAAGTTTTCTCACCTCCTGCCTAACTGTCGTAGTACTTGCAGTGGATCCTGATGCAGTTTGGAATTCCTATGTGATGGTCTGGATAGATGTCTGCCTATTACACATTATGACCCTCTTCAACTGTCGGCGGTCTCTGTCAATCAACAGATCAGGTTGGCCTCTACGCTTTTGTGCTGTATGTGTTCCTTTACGTTTCCACTTCAGTATCACATCGGAAACAGTTGACCTAGGGATGTTTTAAGAGTGTAGAAATCTCGCGTACAGACGTATGACACAGTGACACCCAATCACGTGACCATGTTCGAAATCCATGAGTTCCGCGGAGCGTCCCATACTGCTCTCTCACAATATCTAATGACTACTGAGGTCGCTGATATGGAGTACACGGCAGTAGGTGGCAGAACAATGCACCTAATATGAAAGCATATGGTTTTGGAGGTGTCTGTATACTTTTGATCTCATAGTGTACATCCTTCTTTCATGATTCTGAAACCAGACATTAGCAATGATTAAATTATGTTTCCATGCAAAATTCCACCATATGGCTTCCTCTTTCATTCCTTTCCCCTAATCCATGTTAACCTACTATTTTTACTTCATTTCCTTTTCCTACTATTGAATTTCAGTCGCTCATCACAATTACATTTTGTACCCTTAACTATCTGAACAATTTCTCGTATCTCATCATACGTTTCCTCCATCTCTCATCACGTAAGAAGCTAGTTGGCATATAAACCTGTAATACTGCATTTGGTGTTGGCTTTGTGTGTGTCTTGGCTACAATAATGCATTCGCTATGCTGTACACAGTAGCCTATCTGCATTCCTATTTTGTTATTAAACCCACTCTTGCATTACCCCTGTATTACTTTGTATTTATAACCCTGTGCTCACCTGACCAGAAGTCTTCTTTCTCCTACAACTGAACTCCACTAATTCCCTTTACATCTAACTTCAACCTATCCAGGTCCCTTTTTAAATTACCTAACATGCCTGCCCGATTAAGGTATCTAACGTTCCACACTTTGATCCATTGATCACCAGTTTTGTTTCTCCTGATAACAACATTCTCTTGAGCAGTCCCTTACCAGAGATCCAAATGGAAGACTGTTTTACCTCTGAAATATTTTACCCGGTAGGATGCCATCGTCTTTTAACCATGCAGTAGAGCTACATGCCCTTGTGTAAAATTAAAGCTGTAGTTTCCCCTTACTTTCAGCCATTTGCAGTACCAGCACAGAAAAGCTCTATTGGTCAGTGTTACAAGGGCAGATCGGTCAATCATCCAGACTTTTGCCCCTGCAAGTACTGAAAAGGTTGCTGCCCCTCTTGAGGAGCCACATGTTTGTCCAGTCTCTCAACAAATAATCCTGTGATGGGTTGCACCTATGGTGTGGGTATCTGTATTGCTAAGGCACAAAAGCCACCTCTTCCTGCCTGCAAGGTCCGTGTTTCATGAATAGAGTAATTACAGGAAGTTTCTCTTCTCATTTGTTGTCTTTTTTTTTTTGTATCTTGTGGGCAATTTGAAAAGTGGCTCATAAAACTCTCTGTCGTGCAGGAGTATTTGTCCAAGTTTTTTCAGGTTCTTCACTTTTCAGTCGTTTTTTGGAACACTACCACCAATGTTCGTATTCTCATGAGGCAGACTTCGAGGGATATTGTAGCATTTAAAAGAAAGTGTGTGCTCAGCAAGTCCATCATCATACTCAAAAGTGACAGTCTTCCCTGTCAAAACTGATTTATAATCAATATACAACTGAAGTGTTGAGAACTATAAGGGCCTAAAGCACACTATTGTCAGTTTTGATATTGTAGCTGTTATGAATGTTCCTGATGTCTGTTGATCTTATGATGAACCAGCTATCTCCACTGTAGGCCTACACTGTATTTATTTCACTTTTATGAAAAGCTGTCTCACCAATTTCTCTGATATTAACTTCTATAAGGGCCCAAAGCACATTGTGCTGCTCAATTGTTATCTAGGGTTTTCATCATAATTTAGTGTCTACACCACACATGTAGTAGTAATTTGTCATTGAAGGTAGATTAGTGATACTGTTTCTTTTGGATAGCTGTTGTAGATGGAGGTTATAGTTTATAATGATGAAATGGTGCAAAATAAAGGTAAAAAATGTGTAAAGAATGAAAATCAGTGGAAGGGCATGTCAGACAGTAGAAAAGAAACCGTGATGAAGAGTATGTGAATTCTGTAAAAACGGGGTGATCCCACAGAAAGAGCACATAACTGAATGCCTATGTTACTAGCCAGACAAATTTGAGGTTAAACTACTCTGGTAAGTTTTGAAATTTTTGGACAAAGGAAAGACAACTTACTTTGCTGAATTTTACAAACTCATGAATTTTAATTTACAGAATGCATTGCTGGCAATGAAGTGAAGTATACAAGTGAGTATATTAAGAATTAAAAATTACAATCAGAAAGTTTCTAAGTGGGTAGTGAGCTATGAATATTACTAACCAAGTAATGATGGGAAATTGCATGTCTGTCAAAATGCTCGGTTGAATATGTTAGCCATCTCATATGAACACCCTTGTGTAAAAAGACAACAGACCAAGAAAGGAAGTTCAGGTATGCGTAGGCCTTGTATTTGGTTCTTATCTTGTTAAATTTGCTACAGACAAAATGTTGCAGTTTGTTGTTGTGTAGTTAGTTAATGAGCACTTTCACATTGTTTTATGTCTTGGTAGAGATGACAGTGATGATGTGGATTGTGAGGAAGGTATACTGGATTGGACAATAGTAGATACATTTCCAAAAGACAGACACATTTTCATGTTGCAGAAGGAAAATTAATGAAGGATTGATTTTGTTGTGCAACACAGTAATTCTGTACCAAAATAACAGAGCCACTACTCAAGATCAAGAAATTCCAGCAAAAAAATATATCTCTGGCCTTACTGGTGGTATTACTGAGTTGTACAGACTATACTTAAAAACATGTGAAGTTAATGTTGTTGTATCAGTGAAAATGGAGCTATACCAATCTATTTTTAATACAGAGTTCAATATTGGATTAAAATTGCCACAAAATGAAACATGCGAAGTTTGTGACTGTGTTCAAGATAAGAATGTAGGTAATATACCATAAGTGCATAACTGCACCAAGCTAAGGCAACCAGTATGTTGCAACAGGATACCATACTAAGTAAAAAGGCAGACAATAGCATTTGTGTGACAGCGGTTGATCTGCAGAAGGTTATGCCTTGTGCCATGCCAAACACAGAGACTGCATTTTACCTTAGAAAATCGTGGCTGTGTAATTTATATATTCTTAGATGCTCAGTGTTGCCTACATGTGTGTCAAAAGTGAGAACATGACAGTGTGAGGAAGTGGCAAAATAGCATCTTGTTTATTGAAAGAAATGCAAAAATAAATAAATAAATAAATAAAATAAATAAATCATTACTGCTTTGTTCTTCTTTGGATTAGTTCACAATGGACAATTTGAGGAGATGATTCATAAATCTTTAGTTCCCGGCCACACTTTTCTGCCATATGATACTGACTCTGATCAGATCGAAAAAATGAAGAGGAAAAACCATGTCAGTTTTTTCACCTGATGCTTGGTTTCAAACTATACAGAAGTCAAGGCACACTAAACGTTTTATTGTGTGTAAAAGAGATGCTGAGGATTTCAAAAGCTTTAAGAGCGTTACCAACCTCACTACCAAACCAAAAGTTGATGTACATGATAACAATGTACATTTCAGAAATTTTACAATGGTGGAGTTTTCAACAAGTTGTTGGGAACTGTTCTTTAAAGTAACATATTCTTCATTAGAGTCTTGGGAGAGTATCATTTTTTAGCAATCCTCATCAAGGGAGACACACATCTTAGCATTTCTCTATAGTCTGTAGAAGCTTTGCAAAATCTTATGCCCAATACGTAGGAGGAAGACAAATAACAAACAAAGCCTCAACAAAACAACTAGATTTCATCCTGGAAGTGGACAGACAGTCTTATCTGAACCTCAAGCCACAGAATTTGCTTAAAGAAAATGATGATAACACATACTATGTAGTGCTGGAAAGGTTCATAATTCTGAGAGCAATGCATCTTGTATCTGTTCTTTAGGTTCTCATTCTAGTTTCACTTTAATTACAAACTTAATAGCTGTCAAAAATTCACTATTGTCACAAGCCTTTATACAAAAGTTTACGAATTGACATTAATAATAACAATAATAATAATAATAATCGTCATCATCCTAAGTATTAATTAAAATTCCATAACATTAAATGGGTTCATAGTCTCTCATAGAAAATGTAGGATATTGAGACTTTGTTAACCCTTCGACAACCAATTTTATTTCAAAACAATGTGTAGGTAATGTAATTAATGTTTCAGTCAGCAATAACAATATGGAAAGAATATTTCCTGCCATTTCATTTTCAAAGGGTTTGGAGGGTGACGGCTAGGACACACAGGATTATTCATATGTACCTCTCGGATTTCAGAAGATGACTGCACAAAAGCAGACACACATCAATAGACAAAGCCTCTCACCAAGTTTGTAACTCACACTACATGTGCTCAATATGGTCTCTTGTTTTCATGGGTGCAAGTCAAGGAAAGCACTGAGGCAACCTGTTTTGCTAATATAGTAACTAGATTGCCTATAAGCAGGTGTGAACTAATTCTGTGTGACAGTATGAGGATAGGGGATAACAATGGAACTTGAGCACAGCACAACCAACAGGTCCAATGTGTAATTATAAGAATCATGCTAACCACTAGTAGGCTCCACTTTACCAGTGGGACTCTGATACATAACAGTAACATGCAACAAATTACAATTGCTTCTCTGATAACCTATTGTGGGATACACATGTCCTGTGGTTAGTCATAGGGCTAAAAGAAAAGTCAAACCTAAGATACTGGTGGTTTATCTACAGACTCGATTTTCACAAACATCTGTTTTTATCAAAACTTTAGGTCTTACCATTCTCAGTGCCTCAACTGAAAAGTAATTTTATTTTCATTATGAATACTTCTTCCAGTTGTCTCATCTAGTGCCTGGGCCATCATTCCTTGAGAGCTAGAATATCATCTGACTTCACAGCTTAAAGGAGTAACTCACTCCTTGTGGTTCTCCACAACCAACTCTTCCCAGCCTCATGAAATTATAAGCAGTGAGCCTGCTATGAAGTTGAACTACAAATGCAGAACAAACATATTTACTTTGTGGAAATGAAACAATTGTGCTAGATATGTCCCTTCTGCATCTTTCATGACAATCAACAGCCAGGGAAATTATGTTCCAGTGTGACCCTTCCGCACAGTACTCCAGCTACAGGTGGGTGCAAAAAAGACAAAAATTTCAAATTTTGTTACATATGTCCTTTCTGCATCATGTAGGTCAGTTAGGTATCATAGTATTATATTTAGGACATCAAGTACCCTGCTTCAAATTGTACCAAAGTTAAGTGTCATCTTGTAACATACTCTTAATAAATGTTATTTGTTTTAATGTGTTGCCACATCTTTGTTATACACTGAGGTAACAGAAATCATGGGATACCTCCTAATATTGTGTTAGACCTTCTTTTGCTGGCGTATTGCAGCAACTTAACGTGGTATGGACTCAACAAGTTGTTGTTGTTAGTTACTTTCATGTTCCATGGATCAGTTTGCATGATGCGGAACAAGTCATTACTCTAATCACCACCATATAATTATTATTATCTCCCCACCCACGAAATGAAAACAAGATACACAGATTGACTTAACAATTCCTACCCACCACCATTTATACATTACAAACATAGAAGTTCCTCTACAGAATAGAAGGAGTTGTCAGGGAGAAACTTTTTCAGTTTATTTTCAAATTTTACCTTGCTGTCTGTTAGACATTTTACATCACTGGGTAAGTGGTCAAAAATTTTTGTTGCAGCGTTGTGCACCCCTTTCTGTGCTAAAGACAGCCTTAATGTTGAGTATGAATGTCATTTTTTCTTCTAGTATTGTAATTATGTACTTCATTGTTCTGTTTGAACTGTAGTGGATTATACTGTGAAGCAGTAGTCAGAATGCCCAACTCCATAAACACATGTCTATAAGATGATCGCAGGTGAGCACTACATATTATTCTTACAGCATGTTTTTGTGCAATGAGGACCTTTCTTAAAGGTGAGTTACCCCAGAACATTATTTCATATGGCATTACTGAATGAAAATAAACAAAATATGTCAACTTACTGATTTCTCTCTCCCCAAAATTTGCTATGATTCTAATTGCAAATGTTGCTGAACTAAGTGGTTTTAGGAGTTCGAAAATGTGTTTTTTTAATTTAAATTCTCATCAATATAGACACCCAAGAATTTTGAAATTTTCACCCTATGTATTGTTTCGTCACCATAAATTACACTTATCATTGGTGCAGTACCCCTAGAGGTGCAGAACCGAATATGATGTGTCTTTGTGAAATTCAGGGTGAGACCATTCACAGAGAACCAGTCAATGATACTTTCGAGAACTTGGTTCACCATTTCTTTCATTTCTGTATGTATACTGGGAGTGATTACAATACTGGTGTCATCTGCAAAAAGAACTAATTCTGCTTGTTGTCCATTAGATGGTAGATCATTTACATATATGAGAAACAGTAGTGGACCTAAGATTGAGCCTTGGGGAACCCCATATGTGATTTCTCCCCAGTCTGATTTATGTCCCTGGATTTTGTTGGCTCAATTATTACTACGTATAACTTTCTGTATTCTTTTGGTTAGTTATGAGATGATCCATTGGTTGGCTACACCATCAATCCCATAAAACTTCAATTTATCTAGGAGTAGATAGGTTGCAGAAAATACCTACTGCTGCTATTTTGTTATTTAATGCTTGTAATATCTGGTGTGTGAACATGTAAATGGCATTTTCAGTAGAGCAACCCTTCTGAAACCCAAACTGTGATTTGCTGAGGATATTATTGTTGCCAAGGTGAGATACTATTATAGAATACGTCACCTTCTCAAAAAGTTTGGAAAATGATGTCAGCAGTGAAACAGATTGGCAGTTACTCTGACATCTCCCTTATTACCTTTCTTAAAGAGAAGTTTAACAACAGAATGTTTTAGTCTCTCTGGAAAAATGCCTTGAGTTAGTGATGTGTTACATATTTCGGACTATACCAGACTTACTACATGGGAACAAATTTTTAGTGCTCTATTGGAAACACCATCAAAACCAGAAGAGCTTTTATTCTTGACAGATTTTATGACCCTAATAATTTCAGAAGCATAAGTTGGTGGTACATTCATATGATGCAATTTTATGAGACTTACTTCTTCAACTTATTGCTGTGATCTTTCTCTTGAACTGGTGGTCCCTATGCTTTCTACTATGTTTAAGAAATGATTATTAAATACATTTGCTACCTGTGACTTGTCATTTATAACCCTTCCATTCAATTCAGTAGTAATGTTATCCTCTTCTGTGGTTGGTTGTCCTGACTCTTGCTTCACTATATTCCGTATTGCCTTAACTCTGTTGTCAGACGTACTGATTTCTGACATTATGTGCACGTTTCTTGATTTTTTTTAATAACCTTTCTCAGTAAGTTTGAGTATTTCTTCTAATGTGCAACTATTGCAGGTCTCTACTTGTTCTTGCCAATATATATATATTCCCTTTTCCTTTCCCAAGATACTTTAATCCCCTTAATGATCCATGGTTTTTTTACATGGCTGTTTAATGTCCCTTCTAATGGGCTTACATGGAAAGCTATTTTCAAATACTGGTATAAATTTTTCATGGAATAGATTAAATTTTATATTGGCATTTGGTTCTTTATAAATTTCATCACAGGTTGTTTCTTGTAAACTACTCTTAAAAACATTTGCCCTGTTGTCATTAATGATTCTGACTGACTTCCACTGAGATGCATCCACACTGTAAGGCACTATGTCATTTATCCTGCAGAAATACTGAGTCATGCTGGTTCTATAGCTGTCCATAGTTGCAGAAGCGTTGCAGATGTAGGATTTGGTGCACAAACTGACCTCTTGATTATGTCCAATAAATGTTTGCTGGGTTTCATGTCAGGTGACCTATGTGGCAAAATTATCTGCTTGAATTGTCCAGAATATTCTTCAAACCAATCATAAACACCTGTGGCCCAGTGACAGGGTGCATTGCCATTTATGAAAACTCCATTGTTGTTTTGAAACACGAAGTCCATGTATGGCTGCAGATGGTCTCAAAGCAGCCGAACATAACAATTTCCAATCAATGATTGGTTAAGTTGGACCAGGGGACCCAATCCATTCCATGTAAACACAGCCCAGACTATTATGGAGCCTTCACCAGCTTGCACAGTACCTTGCCGACAGCTTGGGCTTCATGGGGTTCGCACCACACTCTAACCCTACCATCAGCTCTTACCAGCTGAAATCAGGATTCATCTGATCAGGTCACAGTTTTCCAGTCATTTAGGGTCCAACCGACGTGATCATCAATCCAGGAGAGTCACTGCAGGTGATTATGTGCTGTTAACAAAGGCACCATGTCGGCCGTCTGCTGCCGTAGACCATTAAAGCTAAATTGTGCCACACTGTCTAATGGATACATTTATTGTACATCCCATATTGATTTCTGTGGTTATTTCATGCAGTGTTGCTTGTCTGTTAGCACTGACAGCTCTATGCGAATGACACTGCTCTTGGTCGTTAAATGAGGGCTGTCAGCCATTGCGGCATTGTCCATGGTGAGAGGTAACGCCTGATATTTGGTATTCTTGGCACACTATTGACACTGGGGATTTCAGAGTACTGAATTCCCTGACAATTTACAAAATGGAATGTCCCATGCACCTGGCTTCAACTACCATTCCTCATTTAAAGTATGTTAATTTTCTCCATATGGCCATAATTACATTGGAAACCTTTTCACATGAATAACCTGAGTACAAATGACAGCTCCACCAACGCTCTGCCCTTTTACACCTTGTGTAAATGATACTACCACCATCTGTATATGTGCATATCACTATTTCTTGGCTTTTGTCAACTCAGTGTGGTGTCTTCCTGTCACAGTGAGTGTCTGCTTCATAATCACAGTGTGTTACAACAACCATAAAGAAATTTTAGCACGAAAACATTTTTCAATTACTGTACTTGTTTGGACAGAATTAAGAGCAGCATTCGGTTACTACATTCACAACTTTCTCCATCTAATTGCACTCATATCCAGTTCATCACTGTGTTTGAAACTCTCTAGGAACATTGGACAGTTACTTCAAATGTCATAACCACCAAGGGCAATCTTTCACTAACAAGGGGGGGTTCCCAGTGGTGCGATCAACTCTTCAAAACAATCTACACGGGGATATACACTATGTGATGAACAGTATCTGGACACCCCCAAAAACATACATTTTTCGTATTAGGTGCATTGTGCTGCCACCTACTGCCAGGTTCCTCAGTAGTCATTAGACATTGTGAGAGAGCAGACTGGGATGCTCCGTGGAACTCACGGAATTCGAAAGTGATAGTTAATTGGATGTCAATTGTGTCATATGTCTGTACACAAGATTTCCATACTCCTAAACATCCCTAGGACCACTGTTTCTGATGTGATAGTGAAGTGGAAATTTGAAGGGACACATACAGCACAAAAGCATACAGGCTGACCTCATCTGTTGACTGACAGAGATAGCCGACAGTTGAGGAGGGTCATAATTTGTAATAGGCAGACATATATACAGACCAACACACAGGAATTCCAAACTGCATTAGGATCCACTGCAAGTACTATGACAGTTAGGCGGGAGGTTAGAAAACTTGGATTTCATGGTTGAATGGCTACTCATAAGCCACACATCACCCGGGTAAATGCCAAACGACACATTGCTTGGTGTAAGGAGTGTAAACATTCGACTATTGAATGGAAAAACATTGTGTGGAGTGACAAATCACAGGCCTATATTGATGTTTTAAGCACCTTCTTGTTTCTCACTGTTGAAGAGTAATTCAAGAATGGTGAGCATCTTTCAATACAATCAAGCACCTGTTCATAATGCACGGCCTGTGGCGGAGTGGTTACACAACAATTACATACCTGTAATGGACTGGCCTCCACAGAATCCTGACCTGAATCCTATAGAACACCTTTGGGATGTTTTGAAACACTGACTTTGTGCCAGGCCTCACCGACTGACATTGATACCACTTCTCATTGCAGCACTCCGTGAAGAATGGGCTGCCATTCCCCAAGAAATCTTCCAGCACCTCATTGAATGCATGCCTGCGAGAGTGGAAGCTGACATCAAGGTTATAGTGGTGGGCCAACACCGTACTAAATTCCAATGGATGGTGCCGCCACAAACTTGTAGATCATTTTCAGCCAGGTGTCTGGGTACTTTCGATCACATAGTGTAGTTTAAGATCCAAGGAATCTCACCCTGGTGGGCCCTGGTTTACAAATAATCGATGAAAACCAATTTTGGAATTCCGCATCAGGCTCTGTTTGTACAGCATAATGGTGAAGGTACTGATCACACACGCAAATGGTTGTGGGTTCGAGCCTTGTCGGATGCTTTAAAGTCTATTTTTAAATCGTATTAAAATGACATTGATAATTTTTTATTCAATTAATTAGTTTAAATGTATTTTTTTCTATTCCTTTGTCATGCCATATTAGTCACAACATGAAATCATGATTTGCTTTCAGTTTTCTGCCTATCAGTCTTTTTTCACTTGGAATCCTCCTCCTGCAATTTTTATTATTGTTGATACATTAACTTCAGTTTAATTGCTTCCATTTTATTGTCTTGCATTTTCATCAGTTTTATTTCATTCATTATTTCTGTGTGTCATTTTGCTTGAAAAGGGTTTTACTTACAATCCCTGCTTTTGTGTAAATCGTCATCCACATTATTTTGTCCTTAGTGGAATAAGAACCTGTGTTTTAAATGTTTGTATGACAATTGCCATCCAAAAAGATGTACACCTTGTAACGAAAAATACATTCTTAACACCACTGCACTGTCAGTATAAATAGATAATTTCATCTCGTGTTTTTTACCAACAGATAGGCATTTTCAAATGTTTAAACATTGTGATAGATGAATAAAAATAATTAAATTCACATGCAAAGAGATTCGAGTAGAGAAAGAATGATAAGAAGAAAAAATAAAAGCAATCGAAGAAGTTAAAATATTGATTAAAATGATGTACCTAAGGAATAAAAATAAAATAAATTGAGTGTAAACCAATTAATTGAATAAAAATAGTGATCAAAGTCATTTCGATAAAGATATGAAAGAAAAAAAATTTGTGTTCCGACAATCTTCTGGATGTTAACCATTATGCTATGTAAGCAGTCCCTAGATTGTTACTTTTTTAAACCTTTGTAAGGGTCTATGGACTGCGCGCAGCCATACGGTACGTAACACATGCTCACCAGCCAACCTGTCTGGAATGCTTACAATTTGCTTGGTCAGTAGACGCGCGTCCGCCCGCACTGCGGCGCAGAGTATGCCACTGGCCGCTGTCTGCAGCATGCAGTATTAACTAGCATGGCCTCGGGCGCGAATATGTCTCTTTTTCTTAGCTCACCATGGAGCCTTTTGATACGACCGTAACTAGGATGTCAGATACAGTGATGATTGGTGTACGTAGTGTGTGTGTTTTATAATCAGCCTTTGTTAATAAAACTGTTTAAACTTACTTCTCGATGTTCGCGTATTTCCATACCTCAAGGACCCACCACTTACAAATCCTGACAAAATATTCATGTAATCATCATCTGGGGCAACAACACAAACTAACCCCTTATAGAAGTGGTATCAGCATGGGGATAATTATGGAAAATCTACAATCCTGAAGAGGTGCAGCACAACGTGAACATTGAACAGCAGCATGACACCTTCCGATAACGCGGGGACATCCAACGCTGGAATTCAGGTTGATCTATTCCAGTTTGGCTAGAATATGAAAGGCAGTGATGGATTTTTATTTTACATTTGAGTGATTCATTGGCGTTAAATTAGACAAAATGTCGCAATCCAGTCAGAGTTGTCGATCTACAAACTGTTATTAATGAACGGCAAGAAGAGGTTCGGCAGTTGAAAGCAGAAAGAAGCAAGTGTAACATTCCAAAAGACTTGTCAAATGTTAGTTCATGCAGTACAGATACAACTACAATAAAGAATTTTTCATTATTGCTATCATTACCAGCGTTTAGTGGGAAACTCGAAGATGATGTGAAGGTCTTTTTTTGTAAACTTGAAGGTGTCGCCCTGTTAGGATCCTCGACAGATTCCAATAAGCTAGTGGGTGCCAAATTAAGAATTCAAGGAGCAGCACAAGATTTCATTGGCGTGGAGCCTACTTGTGTGTGAACAGAAGATTACAATGAGTTTAGAACGATTGTTGTTCAGAGATTTAAACGTAAAAACGCGATCAAATTTTACAGAGAGCAGCTTCACAGTTTGTGAATGTGATGAGATGAATCTGTCGAGCAGTTTACTGACAGAATTTGAAACATCAATGCTCAAATGTATGAGTTAGTAGAAGATGAAAAGAAAATTGCATTCAGTTGTTCAAATCCGACCAGAGAGCCTTGGACACATTCAATCATGGGTTGCAAGGAGAGGAAGTAAGCAAAGCTGTTGGATTGGCACAATGTAAAATGTTTCAGGAAGCAATAGAATCAGATGTTGGTTTCGTTGAAGCGCTAAGATGACTGAATGAGATACAGAAACAAGAACACAGAGTTTTCAACATAACAGTACAATGCTACAGATGCAATAAACTGGGTTACAAGCATAAGGATTGTACAGAGAATAAAATCTGCTATCATTGCGGGAGATTGTCGCAACAAGAAGAAAGGTAATGCGAACAACAGACAATTTGCCAGATCTTAAATGATTACGGGGATGTACGGGCCATCACTCCGTCTGCCCCTTGCCAGAGACAGCGATACCTGTTAGTTCCAGCGAAAATCAGGTCAAAAATGACTCCGTGATAGGTGCTGTATATCGCAGGAGAAACATCAAACTACTTATTGACACATGAGCACAGACCTCATTAATGTCGTGTTGCATAGATAAACGGGATAAATTGAAACTGCCGCTATGAAAAGTGCGGGGATTAAACAAAGGAAAACTACATAGCTATGGAGAAGTTGGCGCAGAATTAATTCTTGTCCCAGGCCAAGATGAAGGTGAAAATAAAGATAAAGATAAATACACAGCAAGGGTGCAAGTAGTTTCAAATAAGGAAACACATTACGACAGTGTACTTGGATTCGATTTCTTCATCTACATGATTACTCTGCAATCCACATTTAAGTGCTTGGCAGAGGGTTCATCGAACCACAATCATACTATCTCTCTACCATTCCACTCCCGAACAGCGGGAAAAACGAAAACCTAAACCTTTCTGTTCGAGCTCTGATTTCTCTTATTTTATTTTGATGATCATTCCTACTTATGTAGGTTGGGCTCAACAAAATATTTTCGCATTCGGAAGAGAAAGTTGGTGACTGAAATTTAGTAAATAGATCTTGCCGCGATGAAAAATGTCTTTGCTTTAATGACTTCCATCCCAACTCGCGTATCATATCTGCCACACTCTCTCCCCTATTACATGATAATACAAAACGAGCTGCCCTTTTTTGCACCCTTTCGATGTCCTCAGTCAATCCCACCTGGTAAGGATCCCACACCGCACAGCAATATTCTAACATTAGACGAACGAGTGTAGTGTAAGCTGTCTCTTTAGTGGACTTGTTGCATCTTCTAAGTGTCCTGCCAATGAAACACAACCTTTGGCTTGCCTTCCCCACAATATTATCTATGTGGTCTTTCCAAGTGAAGTTGTTCGTAATTTTAACATCCAGGTACTTAGTTGAATTGACAGCCTTGAGAATTGTACTAATTATCGAGTAATCGAATCCCAACGGATTTCTTTTGGAACTCATGTGGATCACCTCACACTTTTCGTTATTTAGCGTCAACTGCCACCTGCCACACCATACAGCAATCTTTTCTAAATCGCTTTGCAACTGATACTGGTCTTCGGATGACCTTACTAGATGGTAAATTACAGCATCATCTGCGAACAACCTAAGAGAACTGCTCAGATTGTCACTCAGGTCATTTATATAGATCAGGAACAGCAGAGGTCCCAGGATGCTTCCCTGGGGAACACCTGATATCACTTCAGTTTTACTCGATGATTTGCCATCTATTACTACGAACTGCGACCTTCCTGACAGGAAATCACGAATCCAGTCGCACAACTGAGACGATACCCCATACGCCCGCAGCTTGATTAGAAGTTGCTTGTGAGGAACGGTGTCAAAAGCTTTCCAGAAATCTAGAAATACGGAATCAACTTGAGATCCCCTGTCGATAGCAGCCATTACTTCGTGCGAATAAAGAGCTAGCTGCATTGCACAAGAATGATGTTTTCTGAAACCATGCTGATTGCGTATCAATAGATCGTTCCCTTCGAGGTGATTCATAATGTTTGAATACAGTATATGCTCCAAAACCCTACTGCATACTGACGTCAATGATATAGGTCTGTAGTTCGATGGATTACTCCTACTACCCTTCTTAAACACTGGTGCGACCTGCGAAATTTTCCAATCTGCAGGTACAGATCTATCAGTGAGTGAGCGGTTGTATATGATTGCTAACTAGGGAGCTATTGTATCAGTGTAATCTGAAAGGAACCTAATCGGTATACAATCTGGACCTGAAGACTTGCCCGTATCAAGCGATTTGAGTTGCTTCGTAACCCCTAAGGTATTTACTTCTAAGAAACTCATGCTAGCAGCTGTTCGTGTTTCAAATTCTGGAATATTCCATTCGTCTTCCCTGGTGAAGGAATTTCAGAAAACTGCGTTCAATAACTCCGCTTTAGTGGTACAGTTGTCGGTAACAGTACCATCGGCACTGCGCAGTGAAGGTATTGACTGCGTCTTGCCGCATGTGTACTTTACATACGACCAGAATTTCTTCGGATTTTCTACCAAATTTTGAGACAATGTTTCATTGTGGAACCTATTAAAGGCATCTCGCACTGAAGTCCGTGCCAAATTTCGCGCGTCTGTAAATTTTAGCCAATCTTCGGGATTTCGCATTCTTCTGAACTTCGCATGCTTTTTTCGTTGCCTCTGCAACAGCGTTCAGACCTGTTTTGTGTACCATGGGGGATCAGTTCCATCTCTTACCAATTTATGAGGTATGAATCTCTCAATTGCTGTTGCTACTATATCTTTGAATTTGAGCCACATCTCGTCTACATTTGCATGGTCAGTTCAGAAGGAATGGAGATTGTCTCTTAGGAAGGCTTCTAGTGACACTTTATCCGCTTTTTTTAAATAAAATTATTTTGCGTTTGTTTCTGGTGGATTTGGAAGAAATGGTATTGAGCCTAGCTACAACGACCTTGTGATCACTAATCCCTGTATCAGTCGTGATGCTGTCTATTAGCTCTGGATTGTTTGTGGCTAAGAGGTCAAGTGTGTTTTCGCAACCATTTACAATTCGCGTGGGTTCGTGGACTAACTGCTCGAAATAATTTTTGGCGAAAGCATTTAGGACAATCTCGGAAGATGTTTTCTGCCTATCACCGGTTTTGCCAACATATCGAGGGAAGGTTGAAGTCCCCACCAACTATAACCATATGAGTCGGGTATTTATTTGTTACGAGGCTCAAATTTTCTCTGACTGTTCAGCAACTATATCATCGGAATCTGGGGGTCAGTAGAAGGAGCCAATTATTAACTTAGTTCAGCTGTTAAGTATAACCTCCAACCATACCAATTCGCACGGAGTATCTACTTTGACTTCACTACAAGATAAACCACTACTGACAGACACAAACACTCCACCACCAATTCTGCATAATCTATCTTTCCTGAACACCATCTGAGACTTCATAAAAATTTCTGCAGAACTTATTTCAGGCTTTAGCCAGCTTTCTGTACCTATAACAATTTCAGCTTCTGTGCTTTCTATTAGCGCTTGAAGCTCAGGGACTTACCCAGCACAACTACAATAATTTACAACTACAATCCCAACTGTTCCTTGATCCAAGCACGTCCTGTATTTGCCATGCACCCTTCGAGATTGCAGCCCACTCCGTACTTTCCCGAGGCCTTCTAACCTAAAAAACCGCCCAGTCCACGCCACACAGCCTCCGCTACCCGTGTAGCCGCCAGCTAACGAGGCAGAGATATTTGTCACAGAAAGAAAGATCAGACTAGGCCGTAGCAACTACAACCTAGGAAATCGTTCTTCAGATCGTACTCAAAGTAGCAGCAATACTGACGTCATGGGAATGGACCACTCAAACGATGCATCAATTCAGACCGTCCGAGTCGATGTGCAAATTGATGAGCATCAGCAAATTCCAAAGGGAGCAGGAAAGACAATCTACGTGAAGTTAAGTCACCCCGATGCAAGGAAGGAACTTTTTTATTAATTGAGCAATCCGAGAAAAGAGTGTTACTGGGTACAATGCATTGTTATTGTAGTGTTGGCAGAAGAGCCAACACTGTGTTGCTAGAGGAGGCCGAAATGCACGCTTTTAAGCTCACGCAGATTGGCGTGAGGTCTGGAACAGTTAAAGGAATTAATAGTAGCAAATAAAGTACGTAGTTCTTGGAATACTTAACTTTAATCCACAACTGGTGTACATCGCTCTTGACGGTACATAATGTCCATTTCAATATAAACTGATAATGGCGCCTTGCTAGGTCGTAGCAAATGAAGTAGCTGAAGGCTATGCTAACTATCGTCTCGGCAAATGAGAGCGTATTTGTCAGTGATCCATCTCTGGCAAAGTCGGCTGTACAACTGAGGCGAGTGCTAGTACGTCTCTCTAGACCTGCCGTGTGGTGGCGCTCGGTCTGCAATCACTGACAGTGGCGACACGCGGGTCCGACGTATACTACCGGACCACGGCCGATTTAAAGGCTACCACCTAGCAAGTGTGGTGTCTGGCGGTGACACCACAGTTATGTTGCTAGAAGTGTAGGTGTTGCTAGAAGTGTAGGTGTCGCTACAATGGTGAGACAAAATGTCGCAAAAGTCCTGGTTACAATAACAAATATGAGCAATGAGGATGTTGTTTTGCCATGAGGAACAAAAGTTGCTGAAGTGTTGAGCATAAGTAAAAGTGACGTAGTACAGATTCCAGATGAGGTAACAAATGCTGCAGTTATAAACACAGATTTTCCTAACAATACTGCAAAATTACGAGGGACGAAATTAATAATGAACTGAAGCTCAAGATTTGGAAAAAGATAGAACTTTTAATAGCTAATAAACAGAAGATTTTAGTGCCCGTTTTTGTTGGAGTATGCAGATTTATTCCGAGAACGTGCAAAATTACCTGCCACTCATTTAGTTCAGCATTGTATTCATACAGGATATGCAGCCCCAATCACACAGAAACCTTACCGAATACCATTCAGTCAAAGAGTGTTAGTAGAAGACATGTTTAAAGAACAATTAGAAGCCGGAATTATAAAACCAAGAGATCCTTCAGACCCACTGTGGTGTTCGCCTGTTGTAATTGTAAAGAAGAAATCAATTTCTGGAGAACCACACCCGACATTTACCCTTACCAAATTTAGTGGAAACCTTGGATTACTTGGGCAGATGTCGTATTTTTTCAGTATGTGATTTAACAAGTGGTTATCACCAGTTAACAGTGCATCCAGATGATCAGACTTCATTTGTAACGGCAACAGGAGTATACAAGTATCTTCGTATGCCGTTTGGACTTTGGAACTTAAAGAATCCAAGTTCCAGATTAACAATATGGGCATTAAGACTGAGTGAGTACCAATTTAAGGTTTTTCACTGACCTGGTAAACATCATGTGAACACTGATGCAATGAGTTGAAAAGTCAATGTGTGTGTTACGGTAAGTCGAGAAAAAAATAAAGAAAACATGAAAGAGCAAATCATGAGAGAACGACACGATTCTTTATTATCAGGACTCTGAGGTAAAAAATCAACAAACATTAAAACACCTCAAATGTTTTGGTGGCCGAGCTGAAAAGCTGATGTTTTCGAGTTTGTTTCATAATGTGATTCCTGTAACAGACAGAATAATGTAGGAAAAAGTAGAGCACCTTTGCAAGAACTGCCAGAGACAAGTGAACCATATGAATGAGTAGGACTAGATGTTGTAGGACCGTTGCCTAAGACTAAAGATGGAAACAAATACATATTGACACTGTTAGATCATTTCTCTAGGTACCTTCTCATGATACCAATACCTGATCAGAGCACTGAGACTATAGCTAAAGTTTTTGTAAAAGAATAGATTCTTAAGTTTGGATCACTTTTATGTATAATTAGTGATCAAGGAACAAATTTTATGAGTGAATTACTTAAACAGACTTGTAAGCTCATGCAAATAACTCAGTTAAGGACTACACCAGCACACACTGAAGGAAATGGAAGAGTTGAGCAAGTCCACAGAACAATTATTAAAATGGTTAGCCATTATGTGAGTGGCAAACACGACAATTGGGATGTCTGTTTACCATACTTGGTAAGTTGTTACAGTGCCCAAATGCGCAGCTCAACTGGCCTAAGTCCATATGAGATCATCTACGGAAGAAAAATGCATTCACCTTTGGACTTTGCACGATCGACTGCCAGAATCAGCAATGAACACGTAATGCAAGCTAAAGGAAGCATGGAGGGAAGTGAAACACCGAAACCATCAATCCTTTCTTCGGCACGCAAGAGAACATGACCGCCAAGCAGCAGTGCCACAGTATCGAGTTGGAGATCTTGTCTATCTGAGCAATTTGGTGTTAAAGAAGAGTCAAGTCAAAAAGTTTCAGAAGTTTTGGAAAGGACCATATCCAACTTTTGAGGTGTTGTCACCAGTCATTCTTAAGCTCCAACTGCCCTTTCTTTTGATTGTTGTTCATTTCAATCATGGAAGGCCATTTCTGCGTAGATTTCCTGGAGTATCGCAAGACGATAAGGACCGACCAAGAGGCAGACATGCTGTTCTCAAACCTAGGAAGCGAGAATCGCGAGCTCGCAGTCCAGACTTCGAGGCTGAGGCATCATCACATTCCGAGCGATCCTGTTCCAGACACCCCTACAATCTGCGTAAACGTGTGTGGTGTGTGAGAGTGCAATGCGTGTGTTTATCCCAGCCATGTGCTTATGTGAATGTGTTGTGAAAATTTAGTATTGAAGCTATTGCACAAGTGCACAAGTGAAACTAAACGTTTTATTCCACAGGTTACCACAAGAAACTCATTTATTTTATGTTCATTGTTAACTCTAGTATTAAGAGCTAATTAACCATGTTCATTTTTATTCTAATGTTTGATATGATAGCGTATTCTACTAATGCTGTGGTAATAGTATCACAGAGTACAGGTGTTTTGTTTGAACTATGATCAGACATGGTAGTTTCAACAAGTAATACAAACCTTCTCCTCAAGTACAATCTGAGTGAAATCCAGCAACAGTTAAATTCTGTAAAGAAGAAAATTGATCTAATTCGTTTCGTTAAGGGTAATGATACAATTTGGAAATGGGTACATCTTGGTATAATAACTAGAGCACAGCCAAAATGCAGGTAGAGTCTACATTTGCTAGTTATGAACAAGAGATTTACTGTTTGTTAAAGCTTTTGCCACACAAAACTTTTATTAGGCATAAACGTGCTGGCTTTGATTTTGGAGGGCATATCCTTTGCACTATAATTGGTACTTTAACTAGTCGAGATCTACTGGAACTACAGTCCAGTACAGATTCAACTAACCTCTCTAATGAAATTATTGTATTAAAGGATATGCAAAGAACCATTACTAACCACACAGTTTTCATTGAACAGATTGTAAAGCAATTTATCTCATATTTACACATAATTTGTAATAAAATGAACGCAAATATCCAAGAACTATTCCAAGGATTAAATGCTGTGAGCACACACACAGATTTTGACACTCTTTAGTTAAGGTTCAAATGGCTCTGAGCACTATGGGACTTAACATCTGAGGTCATCAGCCCCTAGAACGTAGAACTACTTAAACCTAACTAACCTAAGGACATCACACACATCCATGCCCGAGGCAGGATTCGAACCTGTGACCGTAGCGGTTGCGTGGGCCCAGACTGTAGCGCCTAGAACTGCTCGGCCTCTCCGGCTGGCTTTTGTTAAGGATTATTGATAGTTTATCAAATGCTAGAATTGTTGCTCTTAACTTAAGAACAGCCTTAGAAAGTAGTTTAAACAATTGTTTCAGCAGTGTACTACTACATCCAGAACAATTTTTACAGATCCTACTATCAATTGAACAAAAGCTAGATGCAACATATACAATGGTTTATGCTGTTAACTCTTACAATTTTATGTTTACTACAAGTTAACCAACACACACTCTTTAATGATTGATGATGAATTAACTGTTATTGTTTCTATACCCACTGCTAGATCAAAGCATAATTTTGAAATGTATAAGATTTACACATACCCTGTGAAACAGAGACAGGCTAGTATTCATGTAAAGTACGTACTGAATGACTAGCTACTGATAAGCAAGGATCAAAGATATTTTGTGTCCCTAAATGAAAATGATTTGCATATGTGTAAATGTAGTCATAAGTTAATCTGCCCTGAATCTTCAGTATTCTTAGATAGTAGAGTGTACAGCTGTGAGAAAGAATTGTTTATGAATCACCCCCAAGAGATGATTGCCCCAGAATTTTAACACATCTTTATCATCCATTTCTTAAACGATGTTCTGAAGGTATAATTTTCTCATTTAACTCCACCCTTGATGTCACATTTACATGTAAAAATTATGATACACCTGAGCTACCCTTTACACTCAAATTGAATAATAGTGGATTAATCTTGAATGCTACACATTGTGATTTATCATGTGATCTATTTGCCTAGTGTATTGCCAACTACATTTCATGCAACTGGACATTTGCCATTAATGAGAATGTTATCTGTTTATTACAATGATTCATACACATTAACATTTGGAAAGCATTCCTTATCACGTTTTTCTGAAGACAATAATTTAATTAAGGACATCCACGAAAATGTAATCTCTTCCAATAATGAGTTAAACTTCATTGAAGCAGCAAATAATATTAAGTCCTTCGATTCATCCAGTAATGTTAATGCATACTTGATTGCCAGTATTGTGTTTTTATTGCTTTTATTGATTTGTATTTTGTCAACAGCATTTGTCATGTATGAAATTGTCATCCTGAAGTCACATTTCTCTGTACCGAACATTACTGTGTCAGCAAATGAAATACATGTTGCAATGCCTTCTGATGCCACAAATGGCGAAATAGATTCATAACACCCAGGAGGTTGTTTTGAGAGCTACCTATGGTTGCTCTTTTTCTCTGGAGAGAGTGATGTAAGGGTCTACGGACTGCATGCAGCCGTACACGCACTCGCCAGCCGACCTGTCTGGAAAGCTGACAATTTGCTTGGTCAGTAGAAGCACGTCCGGCCTCACTGCGACGCAGAGTACGCCACTGGCCGCTGTCCACAGCTCACGGTATAAACTAGCACAAGCCTCGGGTGTGAATATGTCTCTTTTCTTAGCTCACCATGGAGCTTTTTGATAAGACCGTACTTAGGATGTCAGACAGTGATGATGGGTGCGCTATGCATGCGTGTTTTATAATCAGCCTTTGTTAATATAACTCTTTTTAAACTTACTTCTTGTGTTCGCGTATTGCTGTACCTGCAGGCCCCACCGCTTACAGATCCTGACAAAATATTGGTGTAATCATCATTTGGGGCAACAACACAAACTACCCCCTTGTACCCATTACATAAAAATCCAATTTTTTTTTTTCATCGATTACTCGCAAATGAGGGTCCACCAAGGTGAGTGGCAAAGTCAATCCCATTGCTGGGGATCTCTCCTAGTTAGCTGAATGTTTAACAGTTGACAACAGATATGAGCATCAGTCTACACATAAACAATCATAGTCTGCAAACTACTGTGAAAAGCAAGGCAGAGGGCACTTCCTGTAGTTCAAAAAGTAGGGTTTCCTCCCATTCCATTTTTGTATAGAGTTCAGGAAGAATGACTGGCTCTTTGCGCACTGCAGTTAATCTTGTCTGTGGTCCCTATGGGACTGATACACAAGGGGCTGTAATATATTATTGGATTTATCACTTAATTTTGCCTCTCGAAAGTTTATGCGCAGGCCTTTCGGGATGTTGGCATGTATCTTCAAGTCCATTCTGGTTTTTCAGCACACCAGTGATGCTCTCCTGTGGGTCTAGCAAACCTGTAATGATTCTAGCTTTCCGTCTTTGTATAGATTCAATATCTGCTCTTAGGTCCCTCTCGCATAGGTCCCACACAGTTTATCAGTATTCTAGGATGGATCACATGAGTGTTTTGTGAGCAATCTCTTCTGTAGACTCATTGCATTTTCCCCAGTATTCCACCAACTGTAGTCTACCAACCTTTTGCTGAGCCTATGTGATTATTTCATTTCATAAATGTACAAATCTCCCCCCCCCCCTCCCCCCATGAACCATCGACCTTGCCACTGGTGGGAGGCTTTGCATGCCTCAGCAATACAGAGAGCTGTACTGTAGGGGCAACTACAATGGAAGGGTATCTTTTGAGAGGCCACACAAATGTGTGGTTTCTGAAGAGGGGCAGCAGCCTTTTCAGTAGTTGCAGGGGTAACAGTCTGGATAATTGACTGATCTGGCCTTGTGACATTAACCAAAGCAGCCTTACTGTGCTGGTACTGTGAATGGCTGAAAGCAAGAGGAAACTAAACCCGTAATTTTTCCCGAGGGCATGCAGCTTTACTGTATGGTTAAATTATGATGGCGTCATCTTGGGTAAAATATTACAGAGGTGAAATAGTCCCCTATTTGGTCACTGGATGGGAACTACTCAGGAAGATGTCATTATCAAGAGAAACAAAACTGGCATTCTATGGATCGAAGCATCGAATGTCAGATCCCAGAAATTATTCAGAGTGTTAAGGGAGACGAAAATTTAATAGTCATGGGAGACTGGCATTCAACAGTAGGAAAAGAGAAGGAAAAGTAGTAGGTGAATATGGAATGGAGGTAAGGAATGAAAGAGGAAGCTGTCTGGTACAATTTTGCGCAGAGCGTAACTTAATCATAGCTAACACTTGGCCTAAGAATCATTTAAGAAGGTTGTATACATGGAAGAGGCCTGGAGACACTGGAAGGTTTCAGACAGATTATATAATGGTAAGACAGAGATTTAGGAACCAGACTTTAAATTGTAAGACATTTCCAGGGACAGATGTGGACTCTGACCACAATCTATTGGTTATGAACTGTAGATTGAAACTGAAGAAACTGCAAAAAGGTGGGAATTTAAGGAGATGGGACCTGGATAAACTGAAAGAACTAAAGGTCACAGAGAGTTTCAGAGAGAGAAATTAGAAAACGATTGACAAGAACAGGGGAAAGAAATACAGTAGAAAAGGAATGGGTAGTTTTGAGAGATGAAATAGCGAAGGCAGCAGAGGATCAAGTAGGTAAAAAGACGAGGGCTAGGAGAAATCCTTGTGTAACAGAAGAGAGGTTGAATTTACCTGATGAAAGGAGGCAGTTTAGAAAATTTAAAAATGGAAATGAATAGGTTAAAGTTAGATACAGTGGGAATTAGTGAAGTTCGGTGGCAGGAGGTCAGGTGAATACAGGGTTATAAATACAAAAGCAAATAGGGGTAATGCAGGAGTAGGTTTAATAATGAATAAAACAATAGGAGTGCGGGTGAGCTACAACAAACAGCATAGTGAATGCATTATTGTGACCAAGATAGACACGAAGCCCATGACTACTACAGTAGAACAAGTTTATACGCCAACTAGCTCTGCAGATGATGAAGAAATTGACTAAATGTATGATGAGATAAAAGAAATTATTCAGACAGTGAAGGGAGATGAAAATTTAATAGTCATGGGTAACTAGAATTCGACAGTAGGAAAAGGAAGAGAAGGAAACGTAGTAGGTGAATATGGATTGGGGGTAAGAAATGAAAGAGGAAGCCTCCTGGCAGAATTTTGCACACAGCATAACTTAATCATAGTTAACACTTGGTTCAAGAATCATGAAAGAAGGTTGTATACATGTAAGAAGCCTGGAGATGCTGGAAGGTCTCAGATAGATTATATAATGGTAAGAGAGAGATTTAGGAACCAGGCTTCAAATTGTAAGACATTTCCAGGGGCAAATGTGGACTCTGACCACTATCTATTGGCTACGAACTGTAGACAAAAACTGAAGAAACTGCAAAAAGGTGGGAATTTGAGGAGATGGGACCTGGATAAACTGAAAGAACCAGAGGTTGTAGAGAGTTTCAGGGAGAGCATTAGGGAACGATTGACAAGAATGGGGGAAAGAAATACAATAGAAGAAGAATGGGTAGTTTTGAGAGATGAAACAGTGAAGGCAGCAGAGGATCAAGTAGGAAAAAGATGAGGCCTTGTAGAAATCCTTGGGTAACAGAAGATATACTGAATTTAATTGATGAAAGGAGAAAATACAAAAATTCAGTAAATGAAGCAGGCAAAAAGGAATACAAATGTCTCAAAAATTATATCCACAGGAAGTGCAAAATGGCTAAGCAGGGATGGCTAGAGGACAAATGTAAGGATGTAGAGGTGCATATCACTAGGGGTAAGATAGATACTCTCTACAGGAAAATTAAAGAGATCTTTGGAGAAAAGAGAACCACTTGCATAAATATCAAGAGCTCAGATGGAAACCTAGTTCTAAGCAAAGAAGGGAAAGCAGAAAGGTGGAGGGAGTATATAGAGGGTCTATGCAAGGGCAATGTACTTGAGGACAATATTATGGAAATGGAAGAGGATGTAGATGAAGATGAAATGGGAGATATGATACTGCGTGAAGAGTTTGACAGAGCGCTGAAAGACCCGAGTTGAAACGAGGCCCCGGGAGTAGACAACATTCCATTAGAACTACTGACAGCCTTGCGAGAGCCAGTCCTGACAAATCTCTACCATCTGGTGAGCAAGATGTATGAGACAGGCGAAATACCCTCAGACTTCAAGAAGAATATAATAATTCCAATCCCAAAGAAAGCATGTGTTGACAGATGTGAAAATTATCTAACTATCAGTTTAATAAGCCATGGCTGCAAAATACTAACACGAATTCTTTACAGACGAATGGAAAAATTGGTAGAAGCTGACCTCGGAGGAGATCAGTTTGGATTCCGTAGAAATGTTGGAACATGTGAGGCAATACTGACCCTACGACTTATCTTAGAAAATAGATTAAGGAAAGGCAAACCTACATTTCTAGCATTTGTAGACTTACAGAAAGTTTTTGACAATGTTGACTGGAATACTCTCTTTCAAATTCTGAAGGTGTCAGGGGTAAAATAGAGGGAGCGAAAGGCTATTTACAATTTGTACAAAAACCAGATGGCAGTTATAAGAGTTGAGGGGTATGAAAGGGAAGCAGTGGTTGGGTAGGGAGTGAGACAGGGTTGTAGCCTATCCCTGAATTTATTCAATCTGTATATTGAGAATCAATCTGTATATTGAGAAAGCAGTAAAAGAAACAAAAGAAAAATTCAGAGTAGGAATTAAAATCCATGGAGAAGAAATAAAAACTTTGAGGTTCGCCGATGACATTGTAATTCTGTCAGAGACAGCAAAGGACCTGGAAGAGCAGCTGAACGCAATGGACAGTGTCTTGAAAGGAGGATATAAGATGAACATCAACAAAAGCAAAACGAGGATAACGGAATGTATTCGAATTAAATCGGGTGATGCTGCGGGAATTAGATTAGGAAATGAGACGCTTAAAGTAGCAAATGAGTTTTGCTATTTGGGAAGCCAAATAACTGATGATGCTCAAAGTAGAGAGGATATAAAATGTAGACCGGCAATCACAAGGAAAGCGTTTCTGAAGAAGAGAAATTTGTTAACATCGAGTATGGATTTAAGTGCCAGGAAGTTGTTTCTGAAAGTATTTGTATGGAGTGTAGCCACGTATGGCAGTGAAAAGTGGGCAATAAATAGTTTAGACAAGAAGAAAAAGAAAATAGAAGCTTTTGAAATGTGGTGCTACAGAAGAATGCTGAAGATTAGATGGTTAGATCACGTAACTAATAAGGAGGTATTAAATAGAAAATGAGAGAAGAGAAATTTGTGGCACAACTTGACTAGAAGAAGGGATTGGTTGGTGGAACATGTTCTGAGGCATCAAGGAATCACCAATTTAGTATTGGAGGGCAGCGTGGAGGGTAAAAATCATAGAGGGAGGCCAAGAGATGAATACACTAAACAGATTCAGAAGGATGTAGGCTGCAGTAGGTACTGGGAGATGAAGCAGCTTGCACAGGTTAGAGTGGCATGGAGAGCTGCATCAAAGCAGTCTCTGGACTGAAGATCACAAAAACAACACCAACATGGAATTTTAATAGAAGTAAAGATAGAATTTCTAATAGGAAGATATAAATCAAAGACTTTACTGTTACTAGACTTTTATGCTATGCACTCAGCCACCTGCAACTACGTTTACAGGCTCAAAATTGGTTATACTTGACAGTGCATAAAAATCTTCTAATCTCGAATGGAGGATTTTTTTTTTTTTTTTTTTTTTTTTTTTTTTTTTTTTTTTTTTTTTTTTTTTTTTGAGAGTTGTATCTTACTGCTTTTAAAAACATGTCCAGACATTGGCCTTCAAACTCTATGAGCATGAAGAAAATCTAAGAGGGCCAGTCCCTAATATTCTCCAGCAAGTAAAGATTGCTAATCTTATCACAATAATATCAACATTATGAGGTAACAGGAAATTCTATGCTGACTCATAGAAAAAGTACAGCAGATAGAGGGACTAGAGAACCAATTTACATCAAGAAAGTGTACTCTCATGAGTATTGTTTAATGCAAATACTACTGACACATCTAATCGTCACAACAGCAAGTCTTTTCTACTCTTGCTCTGGCTGCACAACACTACAATTTTGAGGATGCAGAGAGGACTCTTGACTCTGCAACTACAAGCCTTCATGAACACTAAAATCATAATCAGCTGACCCTCAGTCCATTAAAAAGATAAAAGTATTTGCAACCCACCTGTGAAGGTTGGAGAAACCTAAGCATCACTTCAAATGGATCCACACTGCCGAACACAGTCTTACCAAGGCCCTTGATAGGCCCTTTATCTTCAAGAAACACTGAGAAATTTAAGCAGAAGGTTCAGAGAAGAAATAACTTACTTTGCAAACTTGTCAATTCATCATGGGGAGCAAGGCCCATATCATTTAGACTTCCTTGCTCTGCATTATCCTGCAACTGAGTACGCTTGACATTTGCAGGCACACTCAGACCTTGCAAAGAAAACTGGCATTGCACTAAACACCATATGCTGGCTGTCTTGTTAAACTTTACTTCACAATGTAAATTACTTCTCCAGTCATCGCAAGAAAAGTCAAGTCTATACTGACATGTAATTTACAATGAAACTAAAAACCACAAATGACACGGGGGAAAATAGTGACGACTACAACAACTTGTCACATAGTACGGAAATTTTTTTAATTATTATTATGGAACATGCTAGACATTCCATTTCAGAACAGATATGAAGCATTTTGTACTTTCTTTGCTACATAAAATTAATGTGAAAGTAATAATGTGCAATAACTTATGAGTTAGAACATTAGAATCAACAGAAATATATATGTGTAACTTAGCCACAGATGCCCAATGTTTGGGTCCACAAAAAGGATTAGAAGTATATACTTTATTTGATCATTTCTAGTCCCATGACGTTATTTCCATCTACAGTGGAGCTCACTCGCCAAAACTCATGCAGCATGAGGTCACATTGTGGGCTATGGCTAGAATTTAAATGTTAACAGATTGAGGACTGGAGTGGGCATATCCAGAGACAGTCTGGTTAAAAGGAGTACACTACTAAGACCTTTATCGGTGTCACATATTTTAACCCTTTAACGTAGAACTCTCGTGTAATCTCATCGTCATATGTAAATTGAAGGAAATATTGATGTTAGCTGCACTGGGACTTTATGCGGAATCAGCAGCAAAGAGGGAAAAAGTGTGCAGGACTGCAATTTGAATTCAAGTTCCCCTGCTTACTAGACTGTTGGATTAACCACTGCTCCATCTGGACACAGTGTTTATTGTGATTCTGCTATCTTGGCACGTTGGCACACCTCCTGGCTGAACCACATTCCCTCTTAGCCACCTATCCTTAGTTCTAGCTCGTGTCCTCCATGTTCGCTACTTGGAGGTGGTCGAACATAATTGTGCATCGGCACTGTAGGTGGTGGATTCATTGTCCATCGAAGCAAATCAATTATATGACTGCATTGCATGTGTTCTTTGAGAGATGGCCAATGGAACAGACAGCACATGGAATCTGCAGCTGTGATGGGCAATGAATCCACCACCTTCAGTGTAGAAGCACTTACATTCAACCTCCCAGAGGAATCTCCAAGTAGGAGATGGACCATGACTGTGGATAGGTGGCGCTAGGTGAGAATGTGGGTCAGCCGAGATGGTCCTCACAACTGCACTAAACTGTCCGGATGGTGCAGTGGTTAACATAACTGCCTAATAAGCAGATGCTGAGTTCGAAACCCAGTCTGGCATACATTTTCACTCATCACTGCTGATGCCAGCTAAAGTCTTGATGCAGCTGACATCAATAGTTCCTTCATTTTCCTTTCTTTTCTCCCCCTTCTCCCTTCAGTTCACTTGATATGTATCACAGCCACAGATTCCAGGTGTTGTCTGTCTTTCAAACATGACCAAAAGAACAAACACGTCGCATTCCCTTAATTCTCATTTTTATCATTTTGACAGGAAATCCCGAGTATTCTTGAGTAACTTAAAAATGAATCTTCAAAAAAAATAAAAGCCTGCTTATACACATTTCTTCACTGATAGTTAACTGTTTGGTCAACTACGGAGACTTTCCTGGTGTATTAATAGATCAAATTCTTGTTGGGTCTTCAACCAGATCAAACTTTCCTCTGCGCACAATGTTTCCATGGTCCACCTGGGTGCCAACATCAGGTGACAAAAGCTAAGCCACCCTCATTGATGACTGATTCTAACTGTTCATGGTAGAACCTTTATATGCAGCAAAAATATGAAAGCACGTGCGCTAAGATGATGCCCAAGAACTTAATCATTGCTGCTGCCCCGCTGGCGCAAGGAGAGTTGCGTTGGCTACAGAGGTTAATACTGCTGAAAAATGATATATCGTTAAAAATTCTTGCTAATAGCTGGCTGATTCAAATGCCGTTGTTTCTTCATATCTGATAAAACAGGATTCCAAGTTTTACTTAGTGGGTATCCATTACGGAGGTTAATGATACTGTTTGTTAGTCTGATTTTGACAGATTCTTTTAAAACACAATCCCAGGTAATGCGAGGCATTTGCAGCCACTTGTGTCTCATTGTATAGCTCCTATGTCCCTCTGTACGGCAGTGCTCAGCCATAACAGGTTTGTCAAGTTGTAATAATAGCACATTGTGATAATGTACAACTCATCTGATATTGATAGTATGAATAGTTTTTACAATGTATATTTTACTGCACTCTCATGGTATTTTTTAAACACCAGGCTTCCTCAAACCTAAATTGTCCTTAACAGAACCAAGAAATGCTCTAACCTTAGCTGGTAGATGGAACACACATATGATTTCGTGATTCTTCAAAACCCAACCTCTCTTGGTACACACATTCCTAGCATATGGAAGGAAAGCACAAACCTGAAAGTATCTTCAGCTGGTTTAGGTAGTGGTCCAAACTTAAAAGCACATTGAATCTGTCTGTCCATACAGCCATTACGATTCAACATATCCTTCAAATGTTGCAGCTCTTGCTAAACTCTCAGCATTCACAGCTAATGCTCCTTTGATCAAGGTCAGTAGGATTCCTGTATATTGAAACAGTGGTTGGTAGGTAGTAGCACGTAAATACCTATCAGTGTGTGCCGGTTTCCTATAAACTCTGTGTCTAAGAGTTCTGTCATCTTTCTTATAAACAGTCCATCCAAAAAGGGTAACTTCCCCTCCTTTTCAATTGCCATCATGAATTTGATGTTAGGATGAAGACAATTAAAATGGTCCAATAACTGGTGCAATCAATCTATTCCATGTGGCCAAACATTGCCAACATACTTGAAAAAACATGTAGACTTCAAAAAAGATGGTTCCAGGGCCACATCCTCCATGAAAAGATTAGTGACTATGGGGGATAAAGGACTCCCCATAGCAACATTGACAGTGTGTTCAGAATATTTGTCATTGAATAAAAAATAGGTGGATGCCAATACATGGTGGCAGAGCTTCGTCATTTCCATATCTAGTTTATCATTAATTACAACCAGGGACTCTTCTTGAAGAAACTGAGTAAAAAAAAGAGACACCACATCTAAACTGACAAGTAAATCAGAGGGACCAAGATGATGAAATTTTAAACGCCGAATAAAATCCATGGAATTAGAAATATGGTGTTCACGTTGATCCACATGAGGGCTGAGGACTGACACTAAATATTTTGCCAAATTGTAACGGCACATCCAAAGTACTAACAACTGGGCATAAATGCATCCCATCTTTATGGACCTTCAGCAGTATGTATAATATAGGTGGAAAGGCTGCATCAGGATGAAGTTTTTAAATAATGTCCTCAAGTAATAAGCTCTTCTTCAGAAGTGAAGATGTCTTCCATTTTATGCGAGTAATGGGATCCTTCTGCAATATACAACGGATCCTTAAGTAAATCATACATCTCATTCACATAATCTGCCTTTGAGATTGAAACAGTAGTGTTGCCTGTGTCTGCTGGTAAAATAAATAATTCAGGGTCCTCCCTAATAGACCAAATAGCTGCCTGTTAATCTGAGGAGATGTTACTCTGTGGAGACCATGCCTGACGCAAAAGATGAGAAATATTCTGTCTTATCTCTTCCGCCCAATTAAGCGCTTGCGCATTAGCTTAGCATGTGCGCTTTCATATTTTCACAGCATATAAAGGTTCTGCCATTCACAGTTTGAATCAGTTATTGGTGACAGGAGCTTATCTTTTCTCACCTGACTATAGTGGCCAGATGGGCCATGTAAATAACGTGTACAAGTGACAGTTTAATCTGGCTGAAGACCCGACAAGAATTCAATCTGTTAATAGGCGAGGAAAGCCTACATAGTCACATAAAGTGCCTTAACAGTGAGGATATGGTTCAACACATCAGTAAGTTTGATAAACTTCATAAGAAGAATGGGAAGCTGCTGCATGCCCCCGCCTTTTTACTGAGATGTTGGAACAAAGGTATTATACCAAAATTTGCCAGATTTGTCCATTACATTAATACAAGAATGGCCAAAAATATTAAGAGTCGAGCTAGTTTTGCCTTAGAGAATGCATCCATTTTACTTCTAGACAATTTGATATTATATCCAAAGAATTATTTTATCCTCATTTGGAGATTTCTTCACTGCTGTCTGCAATATTCTGGAAGTGGGTCAATTTTTCTTCCTGGCCATTATCAGACTTGGTGCCTAGCATTGCTGCTAGGAGGCAATTCTCTAAATTTCAGCGTCTTTGTTGTCACCCTTGATACTGGGAAGTGAAACTTGTTGATGGACTGTGATAAATCTTTCAAGTAAAGAACTGGATGTCACAGTTTCAATATTGGAAAAAAGGTTTAAACCTTGCATTGCTGCCTTGGAGAATTCCCATCATGGAATTAATTTCTTCTGTTAAGCAAGCACCAACATGTCTTCTGCAAGAACGGGTGGAACAGATCAGACAGGAGATTTCTCACCTTTTGCATTAGGCTTGGCCTTCACAGAGATACATTTCCTTGGCTGAACGGGCAGCTATTCGGTCAAATAGTTTTACCAGCAGACATAGGCAACACTACTTTTAATCTCCAAGGCTGATTATGTGAATAAGATGTACGATTTACTTAAGGATCCGCCGTATATTACAGAAGGATCCCACAAATGACATAAAATGCATGACTTCACTCCTTAAGAAGAGCTTATTAACTGAGGACATTATAAAAAACTTTGTCCTGGTGTGACCATTCCACCTAGCTTACATGGAGTGCTGAAGGTCCATAAAGATGGGATCCATTAGGCTCAACTGTTAGTAATTTGGCTGCTCTGACTTATAACTTGGCAAAATATTTATCATTGGCCCTCAGCCCTCACCTAGGTAAATATGAACACAATGTTTCCAATTACATGGATTTTACTCAGTCATTAAAGTCACTTCATCTTGCTCCCTCTGACTTACTCGTCTCTTTTTACTCACATCCCTCATGAAGAGTCATTGATTTTAATTAATGAGAAACTAGATATGGAAATGATGGAGCTCTGCTGTCATGTACTGTCATCCACCTATTTTTTATTTGATGACAAATATTTTGAACAGACTTATCTTTTTGTGGAGGACGTGGAGGATATGGCCCTGCCATCTTTTTTGAAACCTACTTTTAGGTATGTTGATGATGTTTCTTGTTTGGCCACATGGAACAGATTCTTTGCATCAGTTATTGGACCATCTTTATTGTCTTCATCCCATGATCAAATTCATGATGGAAATTGAAAAGTAGGTGAAGTTACCCTTTTTGGATGTACTTTTCATAAAAAGATGACAGAACTCTTGGACTCAGAGTTAATAGGAAACCTACATATACTGATAGGTATTTACACGCTACCAGCTGTCATCCACCGACATACAGGGGCATGTGCTATCTCGGATGCCGAGAATTTACAAGAGCAGTGACATCTTAAGGACGTGTTTCATCATAACAGCTATACGGAGAGACAGACAGATTCAACATGATTTTGAGTCTGGACCATTACCTAGACCAGTTGATCATTTTGTGGCAGTCCTTACACATGCTGGGAATGTATGTGTCGAGAGAGGTAGAGTTTTGAAGAATCATGAAATCGTGTGTGTTCCATCTACCAGCTAAGGTTAGAGCATATGTGTATACCGTCCTCCAGCTAAGATTAGGGCACTTCTTGGTTCTGTTATGGATGATTTAGGTTTGAGGAAGCCAGGTGTTTATGAAGTACTACGAGTTCAATAAAATATACACTGGCCTAAGTATTCATACCGTTGATGACAGATGTGTTGCTTATCATTGTCATGTGTATTATTACAATCAGACAAATCTGCAGTGGCTTAGCACTGTCTTAGAGAGGGACATAGGATGCCATACAATGAGACAAGTGGTTGCAATCACATTGTGTTCCTGAGATTGTGTTTTAAAAAAATTGCCAAAATCAAGACTAATAGATATCATTAACGATATACGGTTTTTCGACAATATTCACCACTGAAAGCACTGCAACTCTTCTTGAGCTGGGCATGCGTTTTCGTATTCTTGCTGCATATAAAGGTTTTGTCATTCTTGGTTTAAATGAGTTATTGGCGAGAGCACTATAGATAGCTTTTCTCACCTGATGATGTCGGCCAGGTGGACCGTGGAAATACTGTGTGTAGATGAAAAGTTGATCAGGCTGAAAACCCATCAAGAATCCGACGAGTGTTCTGTCGCTAGAGAACATCTGGTCCTACATTTGGAGCCTGGCTGTCAAGTTTTGGTTGCCACCAGACATCATCTTTACCGTGTGCAGTTTTGTATACTCGACTAGAAAATGTACACTTTTGGCCTCTGTTCTGTATTATTGTTTAGGCAATGCTTACAGTAGAGGATGGTTCTAGTGATCCAAGAGTTTGAATTTAGTAGCTCAGTAAGTGAAGAATGTGATGTTACTTCACTGGAGACTGAAAGCAAAGACAGTTCTTCATGTGGGTGGCCAGTGCTTGCCAGTGGTACAAGATAAATACATCTACTGTGCTCCAGCTAGCTCCTTCAAGATTTGTGCTCACAGGAAACTGTTGGGAAATACATGGTTAAGTTTCATAGCTCCAAAGAAATTAAAAATGACTTCAAGATTCAGGATATTTTAGTCAAAGTTCAGTGCACAAGTGTACTTTGCATTTTATTATTGATGATGTTCCAAATTTTGTAACTCATTATTTTGAGCTTCAAAAGCTATCTTTATTTGTCTTTATGTAATATCATTCATTATAAGATGTTTTTCATCAATAAAAGCTTTTGGAACTGTGTGTGTGTGTGTGTGTGTGTGTGTGTGTGTGTGTGTGTGTGTGTGTGTGGGGGGGGGGGGGAATCTATGTTATGGGTTAACCTCCCTCGGAATTCACTGAACGGCGACATGCTAGCTAGGTCTACTGCTAGTTATTAACAATGCAGTAACACTGGCAGAAGGTACTGTAAATAATGTTTCTATATTTGTGAGTGTAAAATTTTGTGTTTTGTTAAATTAAGTACAACTGTTTCTTAGATTTTCATAAACTATATATTGCTACTGCTTGCAATGGATACAGCACGAACACTAGCAGTATAACATAGTATAAAAATTTAAGCTGCTGTTGAAAAATTTCTTAATGGCTGAATGTAAATGTTAATGGTCTGTTAGATTAAGCATACCTGTTTCCAGGATTATATAAAGTGTACTGCTTCTGACATAAAATAAATACATTATTCCCTATTGCCTCTTGACTGAAGCTGGCACCAGTGATTTGTACACTATCTTGATGAACAGTAGTCTGCAAGCATAGAATGTCCAAATGTCTAAAAATTTCTGTCATCTCCGACGCTGTACTAAAGCAAAACGTTTGATCAAGTTGTATGTGATAGTGATGATAAGTAAGGTATCTTTACTTATTTTAGATTATATAACTTAAGGAGTTTAATAAATAGAAAATTATTAAATCAGCCCAATTTTGCAATACTTCTTTAAATAACTCCACATAATGAGAATAATCCCTTCCTTCACATAAGTTGCAAATTTTACTGTCATACCAATCATGGTTTCATTATTGCAAATGGGAACAACTAACTCATTAATTTAAAACTGAAAGCACGTTTACAATAGATAGCCTGCATGAAATTTACAGACATTTACAACACTATTCTCAAAATGCATTAGCTGTCACTATATGCAGTGATCTCAGTTGTGAAAACAGACCACATGTAACACCAAAACATGCATATTACCTTCCTGAAAACAGTCTTCAAAGCCCAAATCAAACAGTGGAAAATTCAGGATGGAATGTAACAGTATTATGAAAAGGTAATTTGCTACTCACCATATAGCAGAGTTGCTGAGTCGCAGATAGGACAACAAAAAGACTGTCACAATATAAGCTTTCAGCCATCAAGGTCTTTGTCGAAAACAGATGACAGGCACATGCGCCCTCCTCACATACAAATGCAATTCACACACATGAATACACAGGGGGCCTTCAGCTGCGGTCGTGTGTGTATATACAGGGTGTTACAATAAGGTACGGCCAAACTTTCAGGAAACACTCCTCACACACAAAGAAAGAAAATATGTTATGTGGACATGTGTCCGGAAATGCTTACTTTCCATGTTAGATCTCATTTTATTACTTCTCTTCAAATCACATTAATCATGGAATGGAAACACACTTTGTTACAGGAAATGTCCTCCGTTAGCGAGGATACATGCATCCACCCTTCGTCGCATGGAATCCCTGATGCGCTGATGCAGCCCTGGAGAATGGCGTATTGCATCACAGCCGTCCACAACACGAGCACGAAGAGTCTCTACATTTGGTACCGGGGTTGCGTAGACAAGAGCTTTCAAATGCCCCCATAAATGAAAGTCAAGAGGGTTGAAGTCAGGAGGGCATGGAGGCCATGGAATTGGTGACCGATGGATTGGTAGAGGCGGACAAATTCCATGGCCTCCACGCTCTCCCGACCTCAACCCTCTTGATTTTCATTTATGGGGGCATTTGAAAGCTTTTGTCTACACAACCCCGGTACCAAATGTAGAGACTCTTCGTGCTCGTATTGTGGATGGCTGTGATACAATACGCCTTCTCCAGGGCTGCATCAGCGCATCAGGGATTCTATGTGACGGAGGGTGGATGCATGTATCCTCACTAACGGAGGACATTTTGAACATTTCCTGTAACAAAGTGTTTGAAGTCACGCTGGTATGTTCTGTTGCTGTGTGTTTCCGTTCCACGATTAATGTGATTTGAAGAGAAGTAATAAAATGAGCTCTAACATGGAAAGTAAGCATTTTCGGACACATGTCCACATAACATATTTTCTTTCTTTGTGTGTGAGGAATGTTTCCTGTAAGTTTGGCTGTACCTTTTTGTAATGCCTTTTGGCTAAAAGCGTACTTTTTTAACAGTGTTTTTGTTGTGCCTCTCTGCAACTATATTTCCACTATATGGTGAGTAGCAATCTACTCTTTTCATAATACTGTCATTATTCCATTGTCTAAGTCCTGTTGGAAAGTATGTGTGTCTACGAGACTGAGCGGCAACATGAAAGATGGGAGGGAATGTGCAAATGCAGTTACCCCATATGTATAAAACATTTCAATTTGCATTGAGAAATAGATGCCCTTGCTCATGTTAACTTAAGTTTCTACTTAAGAAGCACTTATATAATTCATTCGTAATTATCACCAGAAATGGAACGTCTGAGCAGATGCCAAATTTGGTCAACAGGCACCTGTATTGTTTGTGACACTTGATTTTATGAAGTACACATATTAGAGTACTCAGTTTTAAAAGGTACAGAATGTTTGCCCAGTACTTACCTCAAGGAAGTAAAAAGTCTAATTACTCCATACCTTCAGGAGGCAAAAACTGAGTACTGCCATTAAACACATACAGGACCCATTTAAGTCCCAAGTGACTTGAGCCAGCACTTGGGATGCCAAGCTAAGTGGAGTGCCACAATAGGACTCTAGTGCAAGATGTGTGCACAGCGCACAACACAATTTGTAATGACAACTGACATAGGCGAAAGTTGAAAGTTTACAAGAGAAAAGGAGGGTGGTGGTGGTGGTGGTGGTGGTGGTGGTGGTGGTGGAGTGAGTGTGCCAAATGATAGTCACTTTGGTGAAAAAATGTTCTCTAACTGGGACAGAACACTAGTAAAAAAAAAATTTCTTTTTGAGAAATGTTAATTCCATTCGCTGACAGGAAAGTTTACAGAAGAGGTTAAGTAATTCAAGCTGGCAGTATGAAAAGAACCCTTTATTCGTATCTCCAAGTGATTTCCTCCTCCTTTGTAACCTTGTCCAACATAACCATCTAGGCTAGCTAGGAGTCACACTTGGCTGTGGATTATCCCAGCAAGTTATGTTGCTTGACACAGGTTTAACAGTTCTCATGGGTTTGTATTTATTAAAGTTCTTAGAGATTTATATTGAATTTTTAAAAATCAATTATTTATTAAAAGAATAAATACAGTTTTAGAAAAAGAGATACATGTTTAATGTAAAGTAAAATTAAATTTAACTACAATAATGCTGTACATTTGTGTGCTTAAGTAGGGTCATAGTGGCATAATTTTATTGGAGTGAACACAAGTGGAGCTTTCTTCACCTTACTATGAAACATTACATGTACCGCACCACACAATATGTCAAATGCTGCTGACTAAAGGTGTCTAACAACATATTATTGCAATATCACTTCACTAGCTGTTAATATTTGTATATGCTTGCTTCCTGCACTGATCATTGTGTGACTCATGAGATAGTCATATTGACTACGAATGCTCTGACATTAAACTTATCCCAACCTGTTCATTTTACAATTTCCTATCAATGTTTACCATTGCCAATTTTTGCAGCATGCCGTCACTGGAGGAATGTGGACAAATATGAACAATACTTGGATCAGAAATAACAAAGTGATTAACAGCTAGTTGTTTATGGGACAGCTACCACAGCAACAACCAAATGGAGAAGACAGTTCATGGCAACTCCCAATCTTTTCACTGTTATCATATTGCTCTGCTACCTAAGGTATCAATTACCATGATTGGTTGTGGACTATACTGCCAACATGCACAGGAAAGTTATAAGGCTATTAAGATTTTCTACAGCAAATTCAATACTGCACAGTAACTGAGAATGTGTGAAATGTACCCAGTACAAAACTGCACAGCTCTTGATGACCTGGCCACACTGCACAGACAAGGTAAAGGTGAACCAACACCCCTCCCCTTTCTATGTGGCTGTCAATCACTTTCTTATTTTGATTCAGGCATCGCAAAAACATTACATGTATGTCTACATTATCTGAAATAATCAGAGGGTTTAAAACATTCGTTAAGGAAGTGTAATAGAATTTACAATTTTGTAAACTCACAACCTTGTTAATTCAGCCAGCCTTAGAAACAGTTATATTCACAGCTAACTAAAGATCAAAAAAGGAAATGTGTTTTTTCAAGCAACAATTTTTATCAATGTAATGTATAAAACTGACTAACACTACAATGTTCACAGATTTTTGTTCTAACTGAACAGGTTCCAGACAGTATATTATTTACATGATGAATATGAGTTGTCAAATACACTCTCTAAATGCCACATCAAACTATATTCAGCTTCATAAGAATACTATTTTCATGTCAACACTCGATAGAATATATTAATATTTAGTTTACAGTATTTATTTGTCAGTTGGCTTTGACACATTAGGCCAGTATCAGCAACTGCATAAATTCCAATTTTAAATGTACAACATATAACATTATATGGGAGGTTTATAACATTAGTTGTTTGTATACTTATTTGAACTGCAAAAATAATCCAGCTCTTTAAACCATAAATCTGGTTTCCACATAAGCAAAATAACTCTCATGAAATAAGAAATTTAGTTTTTAATCTGTAGTGATAAATTTAAATCATCACAAATATATAACAAATTACATACTACTCTCATCTACAGCCAGCTTTCAAGAATTTTTAGAAAGTAGAACAGAACATTAAATATGGACATACACAAGACCCTCATGGAACTACCACTGCTTCTAAGCAGTTACTGTCAACAGCAATATAAATGAATCTTCTACAATTGTGCTGCCCATCTTATTGTATAGAATAGTATTTACATTAGAAACTGGAACCAGAGAAGCTGACACGAATAAGTGGAGTGTGTATCTACCTTCTTTAAGTGGGGTGACCAAGTACACGTATCTTTTTTTCAGCCGATAACAGTAGTACCAATACTGGGTGCAGCATTACAACTATTCTCTGCCATAAGATAACATTGTTAGGATCAAGACTACAAACATAGGAACAGCACCTTCGAGTAACAAAAGAAGAAAAATTAATGTCACATTTAGTTGGCTTTGTATCACAAAATTTTGGAATCATTTTTAACATTTATGGCAGTTGCCAGAGTCATTCATCCCAAATTTGAACATGTGATGTATTCTGGATACTTTCAAAGACAAAATTTTATACCAGAATGGTTTCTTCACAGCAATTATAGTACAATGGAAGTTCAGTACAAATACACTACTTCTGAAAATGTAATTTATGATAGCAAGAAAATGAAGCAAAGGTGTTAAAAAGTTTAAAGAAATTGTTAAACAGCACAGCAGCACATGGCACATGCATATCTTCAGAAACTACATCTCATACACTTAGTTCCTTCACTCCCGCACACAATTACTAAATAAAGGGATTCTACAGCAGCCATACAGCTTACTGTTATTGACACAAGTATTTCAAATGTGCAACTGACTTGTTGAATGTGCTAACATAAAGCAAAAATAGTTTAACAGTAACACTGAGTTCAGTTTGTCTAAATACGACAATTTCTGGCACAAAGGTGACCATGCTTGACATACAAAAAAACATTTTATACTGGTAAGGATTTTTTTAAAAGTTTGATGAATCATTGCAGACAGTATTCTGGATCTACATGGATTATGACAAATACCACCATGTATTATGCTGTTATTTTATTATATGTAGTTATCTATGATACAAAGACTGTTCTTAAAGTTCTCAAGACCACTGACCCAGTGAGAAATTGAACTTACCTCTTTTTAAGACTTGTTATGACTTTAACAGACAACTGATCACAAAATGTTAATGGCGCAGTCTGCAGAGACACATATACTGCACACAATAATGGCTGGGATCGGTTAGTAGGTTTATAAAATCTAGTACTGTACTAATCAAAATGTAATGCAGTTTACATTACTTACATCTCTAATTATTGCAGTGGTACTGAGATCACACAGTCAGTAGTCTTTTATTTTTGGCATCAACATCCATTTTAAACCACAATTAAGCAAGTAAGAAAGGCCACCAATACTTAGTAAAGATAACAGATGATCACTACTAATAATATTTTAATTCAGTTAGCAATGCTGAATATATTTAGTGAATATTAAGTTTTTAAACTTAATATTGTTGTCAAAGAAAAATGATTTTTTTTCTAACGAACACAGGAAACATTTATTGGTATGTAACTTTTAAAGTCAAAGAAATAAAATTTGGAAGAAGAGGAGTGAAACTGTGGGTGGAATGTTGCAAGTATAATTGTAACACAAAATCCAACTCAACCAAACTGGAACGTAAATCCTCCATTTCCAAAGCTGTACTGATCGCCAAAGAAGGCTTGGAACACAGTTGAGGGATCCACCTCACCTGAAAAAAGTTACATTTTTAGATTTTATTAAATATGATATTCATACACCTTGATATTATAAACAATGTTCGCAGAATTGCACAAATAATACGACAGAAAACATTTTCAAAATAAAAGTCCACTTTCCATTTAAGCATAGCTCAATGTGCTTAAAAAATCCAGCACTATATACAATTTTGCAGACATTGTGCATAATGGCAAAATCCATATTGATTCTGAACTGCAACATGTTACAAAACTTAACCAATGATTTGTTGGCTCTTATTATAACGACCACTTCAGGCAACAGAATCTAAACTCTAAAAGCCTAACATACTGGAACTGCTCAAGAATTTACTGGTGCATAAACAATTGCATACTATTGGGTTATGCCAATTAGGTCTCAGCCCTGTGGAGGAGGACGGGGTGGGGGTGCATAGATTGCCGGCACACAGAAGGTGACAAAGTTATTTTCTGCCAATGACTGATGACTTTTGGTGACTCAGGCTACAACTCCAGTATTATGCATACTACCACCTGCATATTAGCAGCACTTTCCACCTTGCTGCCTCATGCTGGTGTGTGTAGGTCTGGTCATTACTGCCAGAAGAAACGCAGATTACAGCCTGCTCTGTTTACACTACTAGGTAACAAATTTCTGTAGCCTCTGAAATTTTCTGCTTGTACAGTGTCAGCTTGTTTGATGCTATGCATACTTCAAAGTTTGTTCGTTACATCCTTTTATGTCCCATTAGAATGGTCTTATGAACCATATGTATTTATTAGATTCCGTTTCTCTTGTATGTAATGTTGAGGTCCAATTTTTCCACAAAGAATTCATTACAGCCACAGCTTAGATTATACATGGCATCCTTTATGGAACTCAGGTCTTTTTTAATCTTTTGCAATTGTAATACATCCTTTGATGCCTATTTGTGATGGTATTTTACCTATCTGTTTAGTCCCTCTTCAGAATATGTCATACGATAGCTTATGAAATTAAATCCACAATTTAAGAAATGCTGCAGTTGCTGTAATAGTCCTGTTACTTAAAAGCTGTGCAAAATGGGCACAGTTGTTCACACACAACTGGTTGCTAAACCAATCTCTGCAGTAAGCCAACTGGATTGATATAGAGCAATAATATTACTGACTACCAGACGTAGATGACTGGTTCTTGTGGATCTTGGAAACCCTGAAAATTCTTAGTGGGTCAGTTGATGTTTGTACTACTTGGCTACAGGCACATTTATTCTATACTCTAATATTTGGGTCCTCCTGAGTGCTTTTGTCATGTCTTGTAGACTGGACTGTTTAACTGATTATCTCTATTTAATTCACAGTGTTCATCACAACAGTAACATTCCCTTTCTCTGCAAACATGACAACAGTGGCATCATGCCTGGTCCAGCACACATACTCACACTTAAAATGATAATAGTCTTAACATAAAACACTAGTTCATATAATGAAGACTAGTACAATAAAAAGCACAACTTTCTTTACACATGTGGCTGGCTGTCCAACAACATAACAGAAGGAGCCAGACAGTCAACTGCCGAAATCTGCTCCCCAACAACATCAGGATGAGTCCAGATACCTCACAAAATTTAAAACCTAAACTATATTCTTCCAATCATCACTCAAAACATAGGCTGTGGCTTACAAACAACATATATTCAAAATGCAAGAAACTGTTGTAGTGACACCACTTGTGTTACATTCATAAAAACTTTTTGTGATTCGCCTGCCATTCTCTTTCCCACAACTGTCCTCCTCACCAGTGACATCAATGCTCATAGAGGAATCTCAAATGGCACCACTGAATTCTCCTCACAAGCTTGCTTGGCTGCCATGTCTGTTGTTCATTAACATGACTGGCACCCAACACAGTGACTGATTCTGTGGTATCCTGAATGTTCTGTACAAGATTTACCACTGGGTACATTTTCTGGATGCTTGCAGGGCACTGAGGCTGAGCAGATGAAGAATGTCTTCATATGGGCTCATCTCATCTGAGAGCCACAAGGATTGCACAAGACACAGCACCAAAAACACTTAATTCTGCTCGTAGATTGTCTGGGAGAACAATGGAACTTCTAACTAAGTCCCTTGCTTGGAGCTATCTTTGTAAACCAACGAGTGATTACAATGCTTATATAAAATACGGAGTGATGAATCCTGGTAGATAAATCTAACAATGAAAATAATCAGTTTTTGACAATATAATGTAGGTTTTCAAATTTCATCTTGTGCAGTCCCCAACAATCAGTCTTTCCTTCTCATCCTGTTGGATAAGTCTCCCATGACCTGAGGACTTTTCCAAACACTACCCCCTTTTCCCAAACCTCTGCAGTCCTTTTCCTTCAGCCCCTTGACACAGATGCTAGGGTAGAGCTCATTTTGTAAATCCATCTTACCAATCTGATGCTCACATGGTGCATCTTTAAGTATTAAGAGGCTGAACCATAAACGGTACACCTGTAGTCTAGATGGGTTGGACAAATACTTTTTAAAATTTTAGTAGACTAGATGTGTCTGGAACAACTGTTTCCACTGAGACACTTAAAACAATTTTTAACATCACTGTAGAAAACAGCTACCACAAGTCCAATTTTAATAAAAAACAGGTGATTTGGACAGCTTACTTTTTTAGTAGTACTTAACTGTCCCTAACCCCTACACTGCTATCCCTCCCCTCTCCACACAGTCTCCACCTCATCCCCCCCACCTTTTTGCTTCTCCCATCATGCACTGCTGCTCACAGTCTGGCCTCATCAGCCAGAGACTGTGTCGTGTGTGTGTGTGTGTGTGTGTAGGGGGTTGGGGGCTATGTCGGACAAAAGCCTTGTTGGCAGAATGCTTAGTTTCTGACAGTTTTTTTGGTGTCACTATCTGTGACTCAGCATCTTCCCTACATGGTGAGTAGCAACTATACTTTTCATAATATTGTTGCAGTCTATCCTGGGTTTTTCATTGTTTGATTTTGTTCATTAATCTGGTTCACAAGATTGTTTAAAAAAACTGTTCAGTACAAGTGAATCCTATTTTGGATTTAATGAAGTGGACACTAATAATATGAGACATCTAGTGCGAAATTTTTTTTTTTGCAATGTTTTGTTATTTATTTACATTTAAAAGCAACGAAACAAGTTTATTTTCAGTACCTATATTTTTAAGTGGCTGCCATTTTTGAAATGCCTTTCAGGATGTTTCATTTTTGAGGTTCAAACCATTGAGACTTTAAGTCTGATAATGGAGGTAAGTTTAATTTTGATTGCAGACCTATCCTTCACCTTCAATCATGCAAACCATTTAGCTATTTGATGTGACATCTGAAATTTTCCTGGCGTATTTCTTCTTCTAATAATTTCTGGGTATGCAGCCGGATCCCATTGACACTGTGGCAGAATGTCGACGGGACCCGGCTGCATACCCGGAAATTGTTAGAACATTTAGCTATTTGCCATACATGATAAAATATGAAAATGTCATCCGACAGTATCTTCATATCTTATCTACTTCTAAATCACGAAGTGTAACTAGAAATTTTTTTTATTAAAAATGATTGTCAAAACCTTTTCATAGTAAATGTGCTACTAAGGTATTTAGGAGGATTGAATTATACAAATGTGTATCAGTTAATAGGCTGCTGTGTGCCAATTCAATGGCCATATGTGTATGATGAGGTTCTTATGTCGAATGATATTTTATTATTTTATAGTTTTTGGCAAATCAATTTTAGAGACTCCCATTTTGTCGAATGGACTGTGAGGGAGTACAATACGTATGTTCCATGTATTTTCTTGATTTTCATTTATCAAACTGCCGAGTTACACCCTTATTCCCTCCTTTTTCCTCCATGTGCATTTTAATAAGATTTCCTTGTACAGAGATACTGTGCACGGAATACAAAATTGTTTAACTTATTTGATGACAAAAAAACTGTGCATGTTCACAAGACTTTTTACATTGTTCCATTACTTTTCTGTGAGCCATTTTATCCATCCATTGTTTTATTTATGCGCAAAAAATTTGAAATATCAAACAGTTATATGCTGTACAGTGGCTTGGGATTCCTGATGTGGCATGTATGTTACTATATCTTTCTAGACTAACATCTATTTTAGCAAACTGATATTTATGGTGGTTGTATGGATGATGCGTGGCAATGGTGCTGTGGTGCCCAATAACATTTTTGTTCCATTTTACTGTTGTGCCTGTGGTTTATGGCGAGCTACCCGCTGGTGTGTGTGCTGTGTGGGCACACTGTCTACATTTGATAATGTTTTCACTAATGAGCTATAATTAAATTGTTCCAATTGTGTAAAGACAATATGTAACCTTGTAACACAGGCATTTGTTTTAATAAAGCAGCTTTTCCATTATCTATATTATGTGTAAGCACAAGAATTTCTGTTTTATCTTCTACATTTCCTTTTATAAAATGTGGGCTAAATTTTTATGTACCCCGAGTATAAGGAATGTATTTCTTTGAAATCATGTAAACTGGTGCACAGGGGTGACATCTAGTGGGCTTGAATGGAGAGACATTTTTTGCCACTCCATGGAAGTAATACAGATTATCTCTTCACGTACAGTATGTACACTTCAATGGTGCTCTGCACATAACAATTTTATTTGTTTGATGAAGCTGAAATGGCTAATGATATTGACTGCACCATCACATGTAATGTTTGTAATGTGACAGGTTTCTACTCAAGTATGTTTATGTTGTACAGTTGTCGTACAGTGTTTTCTGCTTTAGATTCGTATAGTTAGGAGTGTGTTTGTAAGTTAGGCTACCTCTGTGTGATTATATTTCTGTAGGTCAGAAGATGGCCATTATCAACTAAAATTAATAACCTGATTACAAATCAACATTGTGATTCCACTCTATAATGACAGTTCAAAAGACACATTAACTACACCACCATAGGGGAACAGATAGAGCTGCTAAAGGAAAAGTGTTTACATGTCACACAGGTGGCGTGTGGTGCCTTAAAAGACAAATGAAAACCTTATCAGAAGCTCTCTCATAAAACCCAAAGAAATTCTGGACATTCGTAAAGGCTGTTAGTGGCACCAAAGTTCTAGCCCAGACACTCATGAGTGACACAGCAACTGAAACTGATGGTAGCAAAGGAAAATTAAGAAGCACTGTCTCAGATTAATTCTTGCACTAATGCAAGGCTATCTGATATCGAAATCTGTGTTGAGAAACAACAAACTGGACAAAGCTCCAGAGTTGTAATGTTACTCTTATCAGGTTGTATATAGAATGTGTTGAAGCAGGCTTTATTTAAAGCCTAATGTATTTACATTTCTCAAACAAAAATCTTTTCCCAGTAAATGGATCAAACTCAGGTCAAACTATCTATAAGATTTATATCTAAAAACAAAGATGATGTCACTTACCAAACGAAAGCGCTGGCACGTCGATAGACACACAAACACAAACATACACACGAAATTCAAGCTTTCGCAACAAACTGTTGCCTCATCAGGAAAGAGGGACGGAGAGGGAAAGACGAAAGGATGTGGGTTGTAAGGGAGAGGGTAAGGAGTCATTCCAATCCCGGGAGCTGAAAGACTTACCTTAGGGGGAAAAAAGGACAGGTATACACTCGCGCGCACACACACACACACACACACACACACACACACACACACACACACACATGTATACACAAAGATGTGACTTACCAAATGGAAGTGCTGGCAGGTCGACAGACACACAAACATACACACAAAATTCAAGCTTTCGCAACAAACTGTTGCCTCATCAGGAAAGAGGGACGGAGAGGGAAAGACGAAAGGATGTGGGTTGTAAGGGAGAGGGTAAGGAGTCATTCCAATCCCGGGAGTGGAAAGACTTACCTTAGGGGGAAAAAAGGACGGGTATACACTCGCGCACACACACACATATCCATCCACACATATACAGACACAAGCAGACATTAAATATGTCTGCTTGTGTCTATGTGTGGATGGATACGTGTGTGTGTGCGCGCGAGTGTATACCCGCACACACACACACATATCCATCCACACATATACAGACACAAGCAGACATATTGGTCTTCAAATATGTCTGCTTGTGTCTGTATATGTGTGGATGGATATGTGTGTGTGTACGAGTGTATACCCGTCCTTTTTTCCCCCTAGGGTAAGTCTTTCCACTCCCGGGATTGGAATGACTCCTTACCCTCTCCCTTAAAACCCATTTCCTTTTGTCTTTCCCTCTCCTCCCCTCTTTCCTGATGAGGCAACAGTTTGTTGCGAAAGCTTGAATTTTGTGTGTATGTTTGTGTTTGTTTGTGTGTCTATCGACGTGCCAGCGCTTTCGTTTGGTAAGTCACATCATCTTTGTTTTTAGATATATTTTTCCCATGTGGAATGTTTCCCTCTATTAATTCATATCTATAAGATTTGTCAGAAGTGATCCACAGAATTAACATTTATTATCTTTAACAGCCATCTGTTGTAGAATCATAGCTCATTTTCTGAGTCCAAACATAATTACAGTGGAACTTCGATTTTATGTTGTCCAATTTTACATTTTTATGCCATAAATTCGTAGCACCTGTGAGAAACCCTTAAGATCAATCGCAAAAAGTCGCAGGTTTTACATTTCTTGCCAGTAGGATTTCTAGTTATTACTTGATGTTTAACAAGATTGTCCTGTTTTCTTCCTATTAACATTTGATGTGACTGAACAACTTTTAAGTGGCCCAAAAGACAGATGGTTTGCACTGTGAGTGGTGGTGGAATTCAGTGAATATTTTAGGCTGTTGCGGAGAGGGGAGATGTGAGAGAGGAAATGCTGATGAATCCACAATCGGCATTGCCAACACAACTTGCAACATTTACCTTCAGCACACAATTATGATAGAATTACTACTACAATAGAAAAATATGATGGTTGACACAAAGTGTTCTGGAATGAGTCAATACATGACAAAGGGACCCAGCTGCCAACCTTTCTAGTGCCACTTATAATGCAGTCTCATCCTTTGTGAGTATTGCTGATGTACTCTATTCAGCAACAAGATCCATCTTCAACCTTTTAAATTTAAACACTGATTCTTGAAGAATACGTTCGGTCAGAATCAAGGAAACGTCAGCCACTTACAGTTAGTGAGCTCTTATTGGCTGGTGACACTCCAACAGCCAGGGCAGCCACATCACACTACATTAACACGTAAAATGAGATCACCATTTTGTTTAGGCCACTACGTATTAAGTTCACATACCTCAGCCTATGAAACATTCAAAATTCCTAAAGTACTGGACTATAAAGTATCAACACACACAGAAGCTATATATCACAGTTGGTGCAAGAATTTCAGTCTTCTCCTCCTAGGTGGCAATTTTAGCAACACTCATTGTCACTGAACATAACCAAATCACAACTCCAATAAACAAATAAGAAATAAATGTCAAAATTTTAAATCATATAATAAATCTATTAGGAAACAAGTGAGTTTTGCCACTACTAATAGTGCAGGGTTTGTAACTGAAAAGACTATAATTTTTTCTAATGATGTACAATGTAATTTAGCCATTTCCCAGCACACTATTATCACAAATTATACCTTAAAAGATATAATTTTGAGGGTTCTTTCATTTCATGTTCACCTCGAAAATAGTAAAAATTTATGGCTTATATAGCGAAATAAACTGAAAACTGCAGGATTAAAACATCTCAGATGTCTGTTTTCCACCTGCAGTGTAGCATAGCGACATCATGTTAATGTAGTGGCTTCTAGCATAGAGTGAGAAACAGCAAGCTTACTTGTTGCCTTGTTCCGAAGTATGGCTGATGTGATCAGTGTACAGCAAATTGGGTAAGCGTGGCTTCCACTTCAATTTAATTTATATAGTTATACCCCATATGCCCTTCGCTACCATGCATTGGTTTTACTTATAGTAGTTCTGCTCAGAGCACGTTGACAGAATCCAGAATGTACCATGCATCTAAGGTAGCACCCAACATAGGATACTTCATTTGCTATGTGTGGCACCACAATTAACAGGATGTAGTTGTGCGATGGCTTGTTCATCTTTGTTGTAGTCCACGGTGGTGTTTAATGTGTAGTGATGACAGACAGATTGTTATAAGTGTGACGGATTGTTGGGAGAGAGAAACGGTGAAATCACACAGGCTTGACTTTATTTCACAATCATTGGTATAAATAAGTACCTACTGTGAAGGAAAACTTGTGTGTATACACGTGCTTTCATAAAACCTGCTGTGGTTACACTACAGCAAGTGCTGAGTTTGAAGAGCCAAAGGTGTGCGTTGGCAATACTGCAGAATGCTCCACTTCAACCACTCAGAAAAATGCACAAGGAAAAGTTTACAAGCAATACACTACAGGTCACCGGGTTTGCGTCACCAGAGTATGCTGTGCTTTCATTGACTACAGAAGGAAACCACCTCACCTCCCCAAACACGTTACATTCTGATGACTATCACAGTTCACACTTTTTGGTTTAATTCCACCATGTTCATCAATGTTTGACTTTTTCTAGGTGAGCACAATGGAAAGATCTCTCAGAAACATGTGTTTTGATGCATAATTTGTGGTCGTAGCCCATCAGAAAATAGCTCTATTATCTTGCACCCAGACACCAATTTCAGTTTTTTGACATTTTTACTTGCTGTTATATATCTGATTTTTTAAAAACTGATGAAATTCATTATCACAAATTATTGTATAAATATTGTATTGTATATTTAATTTCCTTCACTTGTATAGATTTTATAAGATGTAATGGAGACGATTAGGATTTTTAATTACATATGTTTTGGCTCATATTTTGAGGGTTTTAATGTTTTACTCTATTTTGGATTTCACAATTTTGAATTTTTTAAGTCTGGACCACACAAAAACATAAAATAGGGGTTTCACTGTATGTATATGGAACTGAACAACTATCTCCTTAACAAATAGCATGAATTTCAAAAACGTTCGTATTGTGATTCCCAATATATACTTTTCTCACATATCATCCCGAAAAACATGGATCAAAGTAGTCAGGTGAATGCCGTATTTCCTGAGTTATGAAAAACATAAGACTTGGTATCACATAAACCTTTATTAACAAAAAATACAATTATCTGGGGTATTAAACAAAATTTGTGACTGAAGTGGGGATATCTTGGTATGGAAGATGCAACATATATTCTGGAATGCTGAATGACCAACAGAAGAAATAACTACAGGTGTGCACCAGGTAAGTGTGTTGCAACCCTTACTGTTAATACTGTACATTAACTAGCAACTCCTAATGCTGAACAATTTGCCTGGTGTAGTGACAATAAATTATATCCATGCAAACTTTTCTCTTGACTCAGTCTATCTAGTAGTGATAATTGAACTAAAATATCCAGTAGTTCCTGAGATTAGCCTTTACAGATAGAGAAAAAACACAGCTGTGGACTTCAATGTATAGTACAGGTACATGTAGAGGACTTGCCAGACAACATTAATAGTAACCTCAGAAATTTTGTAGAATATGCAGTTATCTATGATGAACTAATATCTCAGGAAACCAAAGATGTATCAAGTCAGAGCTCAATATGATTCCAATCTGGCACAATGATTGGCAACTTGCTTCAAATATTCAGAAATGTAAATATTGACACTTCACAAAATGCAGCAAAGTAGCATCCTATAAACACAACATCAATGAGTCACAACTAGAGTTACTTAAGTCACAAATACTTCGATGCAACAATTTATAGGGATATGAAACTGATTCATCACAGACTCAGTCACAGCTAAAACAGGTGGCACACTTTGGTACACTGGTACGATAGTGGGTAAGTGCATTCAGTCCACAAAGGATATTGCCAACAAAACAATAGTGTGACCTACACTGAGCTGTTGGTCAAGTTGTGTGGAACACATATCAAATAGGGCTAACAGGGGATATTAAAGGAGTACAGAATGGAGCAGCACAAATTGTCACAAGTTGGTTTGTGCAACAGGAGAGAATCACTCAAATGCAGAGAAACCTGAAATGGCAAATGCTGGAAGACAGGCTCAACTGTCTCTTGAAAGTATACCGATACAACTTCAAGAAACATTACTAAGTGGGCAATGCAGAAATGTACTGTAACCCCCTACATATAACTGCTGCACAGACAGAGATTAGACTTTAGTGTACACAATTACATTTAAGCAGTCTTTCTCCCCAGACACATTACATGAATGGAACGGAAAGAAATCTTAAAATGTTGTACACTCTGCCACACATTTCACAGTGGACACACAAACAGGGTGTACATAAAGTCCAGGAACACTCAATTATTTATTGTACAAGAACTAAACGTTGTACAGATGTCATGCATATTGCATTCTGAAGAGAAACTACGATTTTTTTTTTTTTAACAAACATTCGATATGCGAAGCACGAGTGACCCAGCAGACGTCAATACGGTAATTGAATTCTTGCCACACCTGTCCCAGCACAGCATTGTCAACTGTGACAGTCTCTTTCCGTATTCTCTCCCAGAGCTCTGCTATATCAAGTTTGTCATCATCATTGAGTTTCTGCACTAGCTCCAATTTGAATGGTTTCACTGACAGCTTCTGTCACAGGACTTTCCACACCATCAATGGAGCCATTTCGAGTTCACGGGATGCACGATGCACAGATTTCTTTGGACTCCTTATGAACGTCTCTCATACGTGTTCCACATTCACTTCACTCACACTTGGGTGTCCACATCTCTTTGTCGGGGGCAAGCAACCCGTCGTAACAAATTTGTTGTGCCAGTGGTAAATGGCCTTCCTTAATTGGTGGCTTCTTACTGTACTTGGTTCTAAACATCCATCAAGAAGAGCTGTAGACCACCTCTTTTTGTCGAACTCCAACACACAGAAAGCTTGCTCCGCACCTGAACTCGCCATGTTTGCTACTAGTGCTATCGGCAAACTACCAAACTACGTTGTGGAGGTATGTAAAAACTTTCAGGGTTTCTCTTCAAAATGACATATGTATGATATCTGTACCATGTTTGGTTCTTGTGCAATATATAATAGAAAGTGTTCCCAGACTTTATGTACACACACGGGAATAGACAATGATCAGTGCTGGGCTTTTTCTTGATTTTAGCTGAGAGATGCTGCTTTGTATCAAGATTACTACTAATATGCTGAGTTTATGAATGCTTATATACTCTATTAATCAAAACTGAAATTGCTTTATAAAGTAAAAGATGAACAGCAATAGTGTATTTTTTTATAAAACAATTCACAATTATACAATGGCTCAAGAATGGAGATTTGGCTGCTATTCACAGCAGATTTTCAAACATTTCCAGATGGCAGCCATTATGAAATGTTTGAAAACTATGGGCACCCACATGACCCTCCACCTGGTTCGGATTCATTGATGACACCATCATCTGGTTCGAGGGTGAAGACACACAATCCATGTTCTTCCAGAATCTCAACGCCTTCCCCCCATTTGCATCACCTGGTCCTACTCAACCCAATAAGCCATCTTCCTCAATGTTGACCACCACAAAAAGATGGCAACATCAGCACCTCTGTCCATACCAAACCTACAAACCACCAGCAATACCTCCACTTTGACAGCTGCCTCTCATTCCATACACAGAAGTCCCTTCCATACAGACTAGCTGCCTGTGGCCGTCTCATCTGAAGTGATGAGTGATCACCGTCAAAATATACTAAAGGTCTCACGGAGTCCTTTACAGATCATAATTACCCTCTCAACCCTTACTTATCTTTCCAGACATCCATTATCTCCCAAAGCCCCACCATTTGGCCACAGAGGAGCATTCCCCTTATGACTCAGTACCACCAAGGACTGGACCAATTGACTAGCATTCTCTGACAGGATTTCAACTACCTATCGTCATGCCCTGAAATGAGAAATGTCCTACCAAAGTGGTATTCTGCAGCCCATCAAACCTACACAATATTTTCTTCAATACCTACACAACCCCTGCTCCCATGTCTCATATCCCTGTGGTAGATCTAGATGCAAGACCTGTTCCATACATCATTCCACCACCTACTCCAGTCCAGTCATGATCATCTATCCCATTAAAGGCACGGCTACCTGTGAAACCCGTCATGTTCTACAAGCTAAGCTGCAACCACTGTGCTGCATTCTATGCAGGCATGACAACCAACAAGCTGTCTTTCCACATGAATTGCCACTGATAAACTGTGACCAAGAAACGACTGGACCACCCTGTTGCTGAGCATGCTGCCGAACAAGATACTCTTCATTTCAATTATAGCTTCACAGCTTGTGCCACCTGGATGCTTCCTATTAACACCAGGTTTTCTGAATTACGCATGTGGGAACTCTCCCTGCAATATATCCTACATTCGCGTAACCCTCTTGGACTCCACTTTCGTTACTCATTGTGCTTACCCATCTAGCCCCTTCTGTGTTCCCATTTCAGCACTATACATCCCTCATTCCACCGATACTCCCAGTCTTTTTACTTCTCTCGTTTCCCGCTACCCTCCCCACCCTCTGTCTAACCTACCGACTGCACCTAGCGGCCCTACTCTCCACCAGGTCTGTGCACACTACCACTAGCAGTACTTTACTGTCCCCCACCCCTACCCTGCTATCCCTCCTACTCCCCACCACAGCCTCCTCCTCACCCCCACATGGTTGCCTCTCCCACCAAGTACTGCTGCTCGCCGTCTGGTTCCAGGTGTCAGAGACTGTGGTCATGTGCATGTACATTGCGTTTGCGTGAGCGTATGCATTCTACGTTCGACAATGGCCTTGTTGGCCGAAAGCTTACTTTCCGACAATCTTTTTTGTTGTGCCTACCTGCTACCAAGCATCGTCGTTATGTGGTGAGTAGCCACTATCCTTTTCTTAATATTGTAACAATGTATTTCGTATTTTTGTATCTATGTGTCCATGGGTTTTCTTGTACACTTGTCTGCTTTTGGTGTTGGACTGTGTGACTGAGCATTTTGTTCCAGGAACTACAATAATTTTGTCTAGGCAGGAAGATGGTTTTCCTCTAATTTTCAGGTGTCCACACAGTTCCTGAATTCTTTGAACAAATAGATGGTGTCGCCATGGGGAGCCCCTTGTCCCCTGTGATGACTAATCTTCTTGTGAAGGACTTTCAGGAGTTTGCTGTTTTAAAGCCCATAGTTTTTTGGTGTTGTATAGATGAGACTTTTGTTGTATGGCCTCAAGGCAGACAAGAACTGGAGAAATTCCTTTGTCATGAACTCATTGCATGAGAACTTCAAGTTTACGATGGAAATTGAGAAAGATGGTCTGTACTAGACAGGCTAGTATGCCAGAAGAATGATCTGTCATTGGGTCATTCTGTGAACAGAAAACCCACAAACACAGACCCGTACCACCAAGAGTCTAGCTGCCATCACCCCGCACAAAAAACCTGAGCTTAGTACCTTATACACTGGATGCTTGTAATATTGGACGATGCAGAATTAGAGAACTTGGATAAGCTACACTTCACACCAAATGATAAGGAAAGCCATGCACAACTGTAATAAGAAGTAGCACACTCAGAACAACCATAAATCAACCATGTTCCTTTCATATGCCAGGAATGTTTCTTCTAAAATAGGCAGATAACTTAGGAAAAATAAAATCAAGGTTATCTTCCATCTACCAGCTAAAAGGTCCTGGTTTGAGCTGTTAAAGATGACTTACGACTGAGAAACGTGGGTGTTTACAAAATTCCCTGTAAGTGTGGTGCTGCATAAACAGACCAAATGATATGGATCATCCAGGAGCATTGTACAAAACATGAAAGGTACACCTGTCTTTGCAAACCATTAAAATCAGCAGTAGAAAACATTACTTCCATGGGAGACTAAATGGAATACAGTACAACAAAGTTTTAGCTCCAGTTTCTAGTTTCTGGGATTCACTAATCATAGAATCAGTGGAAATGTATCTTGCTCATAATTTATAAACTGTGATAATGGGTTTCAACTGTATAAAAACTGAAATCCTACAATTAAAATTATATAGTGACAGTGAAATCAACAGGGTCATTTGATATTTAATGATTAGATCATCCCTCACTTCCACGACTGAAGGCAGCATACACAACTCTGTTGTCCCATGCACATCATCACCTGATGCATGCGCTGAAAGATGCCACCACATGTCGCATTCGCGCAATTTGGAATAAATACCATGACTGCACCTGTACTCTTCAGTAGTTGTCTGCTCACACTGAAGGTGGCCAGATAGCTCTGGGCAGAAATCTCATGGCAGAATGTTGATGGAAATCAGCTGCACAACCGAAAATTATTAGATAAAGAAATACACTGGGAAAATTTCAGATGGTTTTCCATTTTCAACTTATGAGGACAATTACAACTACATTATTAAAGAATCTATGTATTAAAAAAAAAATACTGGTTTTAAGGATCTCCACACCAGAGAAAATATGTTGTAAGTCCAGAAACCTTTATGAAACTTGTTTAGAGGCATGAGAAGAGGAGTGTAGAATTGCAAATTGTTGTAATACAGTGTGGTGTGTTGGTCTCTCTGAATGAGCCATTCAGCGGCAATACTGCCACTTCAAAACTAAAGTGGATCACACTCAAACAACCATGCAGAAAAGCCTCCTAACATGGCCCAAAGAAATGTGTGCTTGGCCTGACAATAGCATATTTTTAACCAAATGTTGGTTACCAGCCAGTACAGTCTATTGTGTTCAACAATCAGAATTGCTTGCATATAACGCAAGGTGTGACGCAACAATAAAGAAACCAATACGGCACTGCCTTCATTGTTTTTGGTGAAACCAGTATTTAGACTGTTGTAAAATTATATTCCTTCTTCACAAGGAAAACAATACAGACTATTCCATTATGCAATTATCTAACTCTCCCCCCCCCCCCCCCCCCAACTCACAATGAATCACAACACTGTTCAGTGTTTCTGGAAACCGGAGCTAAAACTTTGTTAGTGTTTAGGCACACAATCTCATTTAACCAAGCTGTAGCAATCTTAAAGTTTTCAGATATATATATGCACAGAGGAACAACAAATTTTGTGCCTACCTATATACATGATAAGGCATGCAATTTTTACTGTAAACAGCACTGTCAATTTTTACTCTGATCAGATCATTTCACAACAATTCAGCACTTCAGCAGCAATAAAGTTGCAGTTTCTTCATGTTTTGCGATCATAATAGTAAAACAATTATGTCTTCACTGTCCACATGCTACTTTTACTTACTCCCCATTCCTTCAAGGTCTTCTAAATCTTGGCCATTGTCGTATCTTGCTCTCTTTTTTGGGTCTGAGAGTATTCCATATGCTTCTCCAACTTCCTTGAATTTCTTTTCTTGTTCTTTTTTCTCATCACTTGAAGCACTTGCATGACGATCTGGTGCAGCACACATGAGGAAATAAAAAAAATATTTCAACCCCATTCTGCTGCAGCAAGCAGCAAAAATTATCAAAGTCAAGAAACATACAGACTACAAAGAACATCACTAACGATACTATGCTAATATTATCAAAAATATTAGTAAACAATAGATGAGAAACTCTCAAAATGATAACCCCGATTTTAATATATACTATTGTCAGTTATATTTATCACCACTTGGTCTGAGCTAAGTTGTGTGTAACTTTTAGCATATAACTAAATGAAAGTAATAGTGTTACACAACATATACTTTAAAACTGATTTTGCTAAAATGTTCCATATAACAACAAATACTTGAAACAGTTTAAGAAACAGAAAAAGTTTCAAGAATATGTAATACCCAAAAGTGTGGGCAGTTTGTTAAATGGTTAGCAGCAACACAACTAATGCAATATTTTTTATGAATGGATAATATACCACTACTTATGCAGTCTTCATGACCTCTTGAAAATAGTAATACAGATGTCATACTTACACTCACACTAAACCATTTAGTAATAATAAGCAAGTAATGTAAGGAATAAGGTTGACAGTTCTGTACAGTTTCACTTCCATTACCAAAAAGGCATCATAACATGGCCAAAATCTTGAGGTACTATCTGCCTCAGACTTTTCACCTAATACTATTTTCATCTGACACAACAACAAAACACTGTTTAAAAAGGGAAGAAGAAGAAGAAGAAGAAGAAGAAGAAGAGGAGGAGGAGAGTTTAACATCCCATCCAGTGTCGTGGTCATTAGAGACAGAGTTTAAACCTAGATTATTTCAAAGGGACCATCCTAGCTAACCACTGTGCCACTTCACTTGGTAATGATGACAGACAGTTCTGACATACAATGTACATACGGCCTACATGGGCAGTGTCGTCCAACAGTTAATATTCTGAATCATTTTGTGACTGTGTCAAATGAAAAAAGTAGTAATTTTATCACTCATGTTCTACAATGAGAAAATGCCTTTATTTCCAAAATTATACATCTATTCTTGGTCATTTGTGAGAAACGTTCCACTTCAAACACAAACAGGCTTATATAAAAGAGTATTTAAAAGCATTCAAATACTGTTAAGAATTATACAACATTTCTATTTAAAGTCACAGCTGGTTACTATGATTAGTAGATCAATTTATGACTGTTGGACATGCTGCAACATTCTTATTCAAAATTTTGTTTCAATATTTAACTGTTTCTCTCATTTGATGGACCTACAATTTTGTGATTTTGTGCCATTCCCATCCAGAGATTCAAATGTGAGGTTAATTTAACTCTGCAACATTTTACTTTACTGTTTCACATTTTGGCTCAAAAGTGAGAAGCATAATAAGGCAACTCATAGTAGAAAGCTTTAGATATCAGATGTAAAACAAAGGTCAGTGACATAATGGAAAGAATGAATGCAGGAGTTCAAGTCTCGGTCTAGCAAGCAGTTTTAATATGCCAGGAATTTCATATCACTGCACATGCCAAACTTGATTCTACTAAAGGATCGACAAGTCTTAAGACTAAGAAGCTTGTTGCAAACAGGAATCTGGAGGCTGTTTACGACCTGTTTATACAAAAAAGATCACAAGGCAAACCGATTTATGATCCCAGTATATGTGAAAATCCAATTCAATTTAAAGAAATCTTGATGGGCTGTTGAATTTTAAAGCAAGGATAATCTGGTTAAAATGCATTAAATCAAGACAACATTTTTGAGCTTCAAATACAAGGAGAAAAACTGCTGATTCTTTCAAAATCAAACTAAGAGACGTATTGAGAAGACAAGCAGTTACAATGCTGATGACAATGGGCTTAATTGGAAAGCTTTTTTAAGAGAAACTCCTGCTTCAAACTGGAATTAGGAGCACCTGGTACCAAATTAAGCAAGGATTGTATTACTGCTTTGGGCTGTGCTAATGCTAATGGTGACCGCTGACTGCATATGCTCGTCATAGGTAAAAATAAGAAACCGCATTGTTTCAAACACATTAATATGTCTACGACACTCGTTGTTTACACCTAACAAAAAGGCATCTGGATGTATAGCATGATTTTCACTGTATGGTTTATGGAAGTTTTTGTACCCTCTGTAATTGCTTTGCAAATTTAAAAATGTTTCCACTTTAATCTTTGCCTCCATATTTGAAAGAAGGAAAGAGTGAAAGATATGACTGAAGAAATGAAGGAAGGAAGCTGTGGCTGTGTCCTTGTCAAAGCAGACTACTTCAGCATTTAGCTTAACTGATTTATGAAACCACAGAAATCTTAAATCTGGGGCATTAAGACAGGGACACTCAGAAGAGAAGTTGGACCAGTGTGAACGGGTTGTGAAAATTGTTATCAGCTGTCACACACAGCTAATATGAACAGAAAATACAATATGTGCATTCCTGCTGTTAGTCCTTTTATGTAGTCCATGGAAGATTCTGGACCATTAGGTGTCACACCAGCGTTCTAAGGTAACCACACACCAGCACAGATACTATATGCTCTCTGATCATATCAAGCTAATAGACGACATTTACTGACTAGCTGCATGCCATGTTATTTGAAATAAGAATGAAGGAGTTGAAAAGCTAATCACAAAAAGCTTAACCAGTCATTTTCAAGGATAAAATTATCACAGTTAAGAATTATTAACTGAAGTAACATTTTCATATACAGTGAATTACAAACGTAAACACAAATGTAACATTTTCAATCAAATGCCTAGCAGTTTTTCAGTCTTCTACGAACTGATGTTCTGGCTTTATAAAGGATGCATACAGATACCATCTTTGTGTGTTGCAAACAATTCATTAAAGAAATAATAACAGTGTCAAATCTATATCTACATACATACTCCCCAAGCCTTTGTATGGTGCATGGCACAGGGGACTTTGTACCACTACTAGTAATTTTTTGTCCTGTTCCACTTGCAAATAGAGTAAGAGAAAAACAACTGTCTTTATGTCAATGTATAAGCCTTAATTTCTCTTATCTTTGTGGTTCTTACGCAAGAAGTATGTTTGTGGCAGTAGAATCATTCTGCAGGGTCAGATTCAAATGGTGGTACATTAAATTTTCTCAATAATGTTCCATGAAAATAATGTCTTCCCTCCAGGGATTCTCATTTGAGTTCATGAAATATCCATAATACTTGTGTGTTGATCTAACCTACTAGTCACAAATCTAGCAGCACATCTCTGCATTGCTTTGGTGTCTTCATTTAATCCAACCTGGTGGGGATCCTAAACACACTAGCAATACTCAACAACTGATCCACTAGTGTTTCCTATGCAGTCTGCTTTATAGGTGAGGTACACTTTCCTAAAATACTCCCAATAATTCGAAGTCATTAATTCACTTCCTTACAACTGTCCTATGTGCTCACTCCATTTCAATCACTTTGCAATATTTTGCCTACACATTTTTAACTGATGTGACAATGTCAAGCAGCACACTACTAATGCTGTATTTGAATATTAAAGGAGTGTTTTTTCTAATGGTCCACATTAATTTACATTCTTCTAAATTTACTGCAAGGTGCCACTCATCACAGAAACTACAAATCTTGTCTATGTCACTTTGTATCATCGCACAGTCATTCAACAGTGATACCTTCTCTTACACCCCCCCCCCCCCCCCCCCAAAGAACCATGGATCTTGCCATTGGTGGGGAGGCTTGTGTGCCTCAGCAATACAGATAGCCGTACACTAGGTGCAACCACAACGGAGGGGTATCTGTTGAGAGGCCAGACAAACGTGTGGTTCCTGAAGAGGGGCAGCAGCCTTTTCAGTAGTTTCAGGGGCAACAGTCTGGATAATTGACGGATCTGGCCTTGTAACACTAACCAAAATGGCCTTGCTGTGCTGGTACAGCGAACGGCTGAAAGCAAGGGGAAACTACGGCCATAATTTTTCCCGAGGGCATGCAGCTTTACTGTATGGTTAAATGATGATGGAGTCCTCATGGATAAAATATCCCGAAGGTAAAATAGTCCCCTCTTCGGATCTCCGGGCGGGGACTACTCAGGAGGACGTCGTTATCAGGAGAAAGAAAACTGGCATTCTACGGATCGAAGCGTGGAATGTCAGATCCCTTAATCGAGCAGGTAGGTTAGAAAATTTAAAAAGGGAAATTGATAGGTTAAAGTTAGATATAGTAGGAATTAGTGAAGTTTGCTGGCAGGAGGAACAAGACTTTTGGTCAGGCGAATACAGGGTTATAAATACAAAAGCAAATAGGGGTAATGCAGGAGTCAATTTAATAATGAATAAAAAAAAATTGAAGTGTGGGAAGCTACTACAAACAGCATAATGAACGCATTATTGTGGCCAAGATAGACACGAAGCCCACGCCTACTACAGTAGTACAAGTTTATATGCCAACTAGCTCTGCAGATGACGAAGAAATTGAAGAAATGTATGATGAAATAAAAGAAATTATTCAGGTAGTGAAGGGAGACAAAAATTTAATAGTCATGGGTGACTGGAATTCGGTAGTAGGAGAAGGGAGAGAAGGAAATGTAGTAGGTGAATATGGATTGGGCCTAAGACATGGAAGAGGAAGCCACCTGATAGAATTTTGCACAGAGCACAACTTAATCATAGCTAACACTTGGTTCAAGAATCATAAAAGAAGGTTGTATACATGGAAGAAGCCTGGAGATACTGACAGGTTTCAGATAGATTACATAATGGTAAGACAGAGCTTTAGGAACCACGTTTTAAAATGTAAGACATTTCCAGGGGCAAATGTGGACTCTGATCACAATCTATTGGACAGAGTTTCAGGGAGACCATAAGGGAACAATTGACAGGAATGGGGGAAAGAAATACAGTAGAAGAAGAATGGGTAGCTTTGAGAGATGAAGTAGTGAAGGCAGCACAGGACATAATAGGTAAAAAGACGAGGGCTAGTAGAAATCCTTGGGTAACAGAAGAAATATTGAATTTAATTGATGAAAGGAGAAAATATAAAAATGCAGTAAATGAAGCAGGCAAAAAGGAATACAAACGCCTCAAAAATGAGATCGACAGGAAGTGCAAAATGGCTAAGCAGGGATGGCTAGAGGACAAATGTAAGGATGTAGAGGTGCATATCACTAGGGGTACGATAGATACTCTCTACAGGAAAATTAAAGAGATCTTTGGAGAAAAGAGAACCACTTGCATAAATATCAAGAGCTCAGATGGAAACCCAGTTCTAAGCAAAGAAGGGAAAGCAGAAAGGTGGAGGGAGTATATAGAGGGTCTATGCAAGGGCAATGTACATGAGGACAATATTATGGAAATGGAAGAGGATGTAGATGAAGATGAAATGGGAGATATGATACTGCGTGAAGAGTTTGACAGAGCGCTGAAAGACCCGAGTTGAAACGAGGCCCCGAGAGTAGACAACATTCCATTAGAACTACTGACAGCCTTGCGAGAGCCAGTCCTGACAAAACTCTACCATCTGGTGAGCAAGATGTATAAGACAGGTGAAATACCCTCAGACTTCAAGAAGAATATAATAATTCCAATCCCAAAGAAAGCAGGTGCTGACAGTAATAAGTCACGGATGCAAAATACTAACATGTATTCTCTACAGACGAATGGAAAAACTTGTAGAAGCTGACCTCGGGGAAGATCAGTTTGAATTCCGTAGAAATACTGGAACACGTGAGGCAACACTGACCTTACGACTTATCTTAGAAGCTAGATTAAGGAAAGGCAAACCTACGTTTCTAGCATTTGTAGACTTAGAGAAAGCTTTTGACAATGTTGACTGGAATACTCTCTTTCAAATTCTGAAGGTGGCAGGGGTAAGATACAGGGAGCGAAAGGCTATTTACAATTTGTACAGAAACCAGATGGCAGTTATAAGAGTCGAGGGACACGAAAGGGAAGCAGCGGTTGGGAAGGGAGTGAGACAGGATTGTAGCCTATCCCCAATGTTATTCAATCTGTATATTGAGCAAGCAGTGAAGGAAACAAAAGAAAAATTCAGAGTAGGTATTAAAATCCGTGGAGAAGAAATAAAAACTTTGAGGTTCGCTTATGACATTGTAATTCTGTCAGAGACAGCAAAGGACTTGGAACAGCAGTTGAACGGAATGGACAGTGTCTTGAAAGGAGGATATAAGATGAACATCAACAAAAGCAAAACTAGGATAATGGAATGTAGTCTAATTAAGCAAAACTAGGATAATGGAATGTAGTCTAATTAAGTCATGTGATGCTCAGGGAATTAGATTAGGAAATGAGACACAAAGTAGTAAAGGAGTTTTGCTATTTGGGGAGCAAAATAACTGATGATGGTCGAAGTAGCGAGGATATAAAACGTAGACTGGCAATGGCAAGGAAAGCGTTTCTGAAGAAGAGAACTTTGTTAACATCGAGTATAGATTTAAGTGTCAGGATGTCGTTTCTGAAACTATTTGTATGGAGCGTAGCCATGTATGGAAGTGAAACATGGACGATAAATAGTTTGGACAAGAAGAGAATAGGAGCTTTTGAAATGCGGTGCTACAGAAGAATGCTGAAGATTAGATGGGTAGATCACATAACTAATGAGGAGGTATTGAATAGGATTGGGGAGAATATGAGTTTGTGGCACAACTTGACTAGAAGAAGGGATCAGATGGTAGGACATGTTCTGAGGCATCAAGGGATCACCAATTTAGTATTGGAGGGCAGTGTGGAGGGAGACCAAGAGATGAATACACTAAACAGATTCAGAAGGATGTAGGTTGCAGTAGGTACTGGGAGATGAAGTAGCTTGCACAGGATAGAGTACCATCGAGAGCTGCATCAAACCAGTCTCAGGACTGAAGACCACAAGAACAACAACAACAACCTTCTCCTACACCACAGCTGTATAAGAAATCAGCCACAGACTGCTGCTTACCTGCTCCATCAGATCATTTATGTATATAGAGAATAAGAGCAGTCCTATCACACTTCCCTGGGGCACCACCGATGATACTTTGTATCTCATGAACACACACCCCAGAGGACAACAGATGGGTTCTATTACTTCAGATGTCTTTTGAGCCAATCACATATCTCGGAACTTAATCTGTATGGTAGGACTTTAACAGCCTGCAGTGGGGCACTGTATCTAATGCTTTCCAGAAATCTAGGGATATGGAATCTGCCTGTTGCCCTCCATCCACAATTCACAAGATACACAAGAGAAATGTGCCTATTGAGTTTCGAACGAGCAAAACTTTGTAAATAGATGCTGATTTGTGGACAAACTTTTCAGTTTCAAGGAAAATTATTATTTTCAAATTCAAAATATAGTGACAAATTCTGCAATAAACCAATGTTGAAGATATTGGTCTGTTAACTTGGAGGTCCTATTCATTTACCCTTCCTGTGCACAGAAGTCACATGTACTTTTTTCCAGACCCTTGGGACTTTGCTGTGGATGAGAGATTTGTGATAAATGCAACTAAATAAGGGGCCAATGCCCTATGACACCCACTGCAAAACACTATTGGGATTCCATCTGACCTGGTGGCTTACTTGTTTTCAGCTCCTTCAATTTCTTCTCTACACCAAAAAGACCTATTACTGTATGCTCCGTATGGGAGTCCGGGCGATGGTCAAACAACAGAATGATCTTCCTGCCTGAATCATTTCTTAAATGCAAAATTTAGGACTTCAGCTTTCCTCCTGCTGTCTACTGCCACACCAGACTGGTCAACAAGGTATGACCGGATAGAAGCCTTAGGACCACTTTGTGATTTGACACATGACTAGAATTTTCTCTGCTCTGGTTATCAGCGAGATCTTTTGCTAAGGTATGACAGTGGTAGACGCACCTTTCATACAGCCATCTTTTTACAGACACTTGAATTTATACTAATGTTTGCCTGTCATTATTTGCATGTTTTGTTTGGAAGCAAGAGTGTAATAGTGTTTCCTTCCTCAGCATTTACAAATGTCCATCACATTGGAACTAAATGATGTGCGCTTGCTGTCTTAGTGGGATGTTAACAACTGATTATCTGATCTTTCTAGCAAAAATACTCTCCCAGTCTTCTTGATGGATTTGTTAACTCTAGTAACCACCTTCACTAAGTGACACGATCACTATGTCTACACAGACACTTTCAATAAGGTCAGGTCTGTTTGTAGCTACAACGTCTAAAATATTTCCAGTGTGCATGGGCTGTCAAACCAGTTGCTCATGACAGTTTTGGAAAACATGTTCCAACCTAATTCACAAGACTGTGTCTGTACTACCTGCAATGAGTCTGTAAATGATCGAGTCTACAGTCTTGAACCAATGTTGCATGATATGGTTATTTCCGCACTAGAAGAGCATAGACCTACTTTGAATGATTCTGAAAGTTTCACAGTGGAATCAGGTGGCCAATAAAAATTCTCCAACAATTAACTTGAATTCACTTACGCCTCTCACTTGTGTCCAGGTAAGTTCACAGGCTGACAATTTCAACATCTATAGGCACAATATTTTTATTGATTTCAATGAACACTCTCCAATTTGGCACTGCACTGAATCACATTGAGAGAACAAGATAAATTTGTCTTTTCTGATGACATTGGCAATTAGTTGTTCACTGCAGCTAAGTGAAAACATGTTAGATCCTTATTTCCTAATGCTAGGAGAGATATATAGCTTTTTAGGAGGTTATTCATTGGCCAGTACTTGAGTTACTATCAATTAGGAGGCTGTACACCATACACAATTGTGTATTTTGTCTCCTCTAATCTGTACATTCCATGCCTAGCTAAATATTTCAAAAAACTTTCTACTTCTGGTTTCAGCCAGCTCTCAGTTCCAAGAATAATTTGAGTGCAACAACCTCTATGGAGAGCAGTTAATTGAGAAACTTTGTTACAAATACACTGACAGTTTACTGTTAAAATTTTGACAGCCACACGTCTTTACTTTGAACTGGTCTGATTTTGCTCTCTGCATATGAACTTGCAAGTGTTCAGAGGACCTCAAACTATCATCACTAGCCCAAGAAACCCCAAGTGCACTCCACAACCACACTGCTACTAGAGTAGCTGCTTCCTGTATGTTGTCCAATTCTGATTTATCAAGATAAGTCCCACAATTCTCCACCCCAAAATGCAGGTCCTGAAATTTGCAGTCAACACTGTCACAGAATCGATGAAGCCTTTAGTTGAGATCCTGCACTCATCTCCAAACCAAAGGATCCTGATCAACACTGGGTATGATGCAATGAACTGTGAGCTCTGCCTGCACTGCTCTACTAAAACGAAGCATTGAATAGGTATGACAACGTTAAGCCCTGCCTTATTCCCTCCATCCCCATTTTAAATTCGGACACAATGAAGTTCTAAGTTATAGGTCAGTAGTTTTTTATTATCACTAACAGTTTCAGTTAATAACCATCAACAGAATATGAAGGTTCACATAGTATTTATATATCATCTCATATCAATATGGTAATGTTAAATACAAGCGTATCAGAACTGCTGAGTATGAAAAGAACAAACTAGTGCCCATACTCTGGGTACTTTCTGAGAGCAGTTACCAATTTGTTCTTTTGATATTCAGCAGTTATGACGGGGCTGTATTAATAACATTCCCATACTGATGTGACACGACATGCTGCACATATAATATATAACCAGAACTGGTAGTGGTAGTAAAGGACATACAGACAGCTATGTGTCGCGTTTTATAAAGTACTGAACAATGAACTCAAAATTGGAATATTAAATACCACAATTTAAAACGTATTCACACACGAATGCACTATCACATCAATGTTTAACCACTGTTCTCGTTCAGAAATTTGTGATATTGCAAGTAGCCCTGTGCTGTAGAGACTGTAGCAGGCCAGTGTAGCCCATATGAAAATGTTACAGAGATGCTTAGGGTTTTCGACAGAAAGGCTATGTTCTCATGAGGTCCTGTTGCACAAATTCTGAGAACAAACATTTGAGAAGCACTGTCTAACAATTCTCCTGCTCTATGATTTATCTTGCACAGGAATCATGATAATCCAAATATGAAATATCAGAATGTGTGTTCCAAAATATAGAATTTTCCCCTGTACTCAATATTTCTGCATAATTAATACAAATATAGAGTAAATACAAAGCCACTAATATTAGAAAGAAGTACCCTCTACCATGCAGTTGCAGTGGAGCAAAGTATATTATGAGTTGATGTACGAACGTCATCACTTAACACAGAAACGTCCTAAAATTTTTGCCTCCAGGTTAGTTCAGACTGATAACTGCCACCTCACTAACACCATGCGATGTACTGCACTGAATCACATTGAGAGTACACAATGAATTTGTCTTTTCTGATGACACTGGCAATTAGTTGTTCACTGCAGCTTAGTGAAAACGGGTTAGATTCTTATTTCCTAAAGCAAGGAGAGATATATAGCTTTTTCAGAAATTATTCATTGGCTAGTCCTTGAGTTACTATTGATTAGGAGGCTGTACACTGTACGCAATTGTGTATTTTGTCTCCCAGCTTTAAACCTTAATGCTTTGACTAAAGCATAAACTACAACACAATAGTTATTCATAACAATAATACTTCAGGAAACAGTCTTTAGCTCTTTCATATGTATCTAAAGGCTTACTACTAACCTGGATGATGAACCAAAGCTCTTTTGCGATAAGCTTTCTTTATTTCATCTGTGGATGCGTTCTTGTCAATGCCCAGTATTTTGTAGTAGTCTTTACGTTTGGATTTTTTAAGAGCTAATTTGGCTTCTTGTAATAGTCTTCTGTTCTCTGAAGATAAAGCAAAATGTACAAATATACTCTTTACTTATCACAACATATCTACGAAATCTGAATAAAATGTATGTACTAACCTCTGCTTTTATCCATTTTGCAAACATTTTCATAATCACGTACTGCATCTTCATATTCACCTAGTTCCATATAGTTCTTCGCTCTTCGTAGCAGAGCCTTTAAGTAATTAGGATCCAATGACAGTGCTGCTGTGCAATCTGCTACAGACTCATTTAACCTCCCAAGCTGAAAGTTTTGAGGAGGCAGATTATATTTTCAGCCATATATAAGGCTCCTGAGACACTTCTACTAACAATCATAAAGAATGAAGAGGGAACTATAAACAGAACATGAACACCAATTATTAGCCATTAAATAGAGCAACAATGGAAATTTTAATTCATGACCCACCCGTGTGTCCTTACTGTTCTGCTGCTCCTTTCATCACATGTCACAAATTCTTCAGTGAATGGAGCTACTAATTTCTCACTCATGTATTTGCTATGCTATTTATCCACAAAAAATCTATGATCTACAGTTGGAAAACACAACCTCTGCAATATGCTTAATATTTTTACTTACCTGCTTTTAAGTGCTAGTAATCCCAACAATGTTTCCTTGGCTATAATGCCATTTCTGATGCCTGAACTTTTAAATGGTTTTTGGCATTGTTTTGCGAGCAAGTATTTGTGAACTTAGACATGTACTGGAATTATTTCTTAAACTAATTGCTACCCAGCAAGTTACATTGATGATATATGGACTAAGTCTTGCATGTAACATACATTATCTTCTGTAATTGGATAGATAAAAAAAATTGCTAGCAAGCGGTGGCAGGAGAACACACATATGAAAGGTATTAGAGTTTGTAAGTTTTTGTACAAAGTGGCTCTTTCTCCTGGCGGAAGGGTTGAAGGGGAAGAAAGACGGGTGACTTAAAACGACTGAGAGGTTAAGAAAAGGGATGGAGTTTGGAAAAGTCACCCACAACTTCAGGTCAGGAGACACACATCAAATGGGATGAGAAGGAAAGACCGACTGTTGAGGACTGATCTGTATGAGATTTGAAAAGCTGAGAGCTTAAAGGTGGAAGATACTGTAGTATGAAAGACAGAGATTACTGCTAAAACATCATGGACAGGTTAATTTGAGCAGAAAGCTAAGTGAATTTTAGAGGCGGGAGAAGGATGGCTAAAAATAGACAGGTCAGAAAATGAAAGATGTAGAAAACTAAAAGGTAGTGAAGAAAGGAATATAAATGCTGAGAGTGAAGAAATTAACATAGATTAAGACCAGGTGGGCAGGGAGACCCAAGGACGTGTTGTAGCGCCAGTTCCCACTTGCGGACTTCTGAGAAACTGGTGTCTGGGGGAAGAATCCAGATGACACTTGAGGTCACAACTGTCATGTTTTAGAGTATGCCCTGCAACAGAATGTGTGTGTTGCCAGTATACACTCTCTGTCCATTCATCCTAAATGATAATCTGGTGATAGTCATGCTGATGTAAAAGGCTGAATAGTGTTTACACAAGAGTTGGTACATGGTAAGTGTCGTTCCACTGGTGGCTCTCCCTTTGAGAGCATGTTTTGCCAGTTACAGGGCTGGTGTAGGTAGTGGTAGGAGGGTGCTTAGGCAAGTCTTGCAGTGGGGACGGTCACTGGGGTACGAGCCATAGGGTAGGGAGATGAGTGCAGATAGAGCAAAGGGTCTGACAAGGATACTGTGAACATTGGGAGGGCGACAAATAGCTGGTCTATGTGTGGTGGGTAAAATCTGACAGAAAGGACTTCTTTTCAGAGCATGATTTTTGAAAGTCGTAGCCTTGTCAAAGTAACTGGTTAATACATTCAAGACCAGGATAATATTTAGTGACAATTGATGTACTCCTAAGCTGTTTTTTGGAGGGCTCAGCAATACCAGGATTGGATATGATGGCCTGGGAAATCTGCTTTTTAAATAGGCTGGAAGAGTAATTACATCCAGTGAAGGCTGAGGTGAGAATGGTGGTCTACTGCTGTATAGAGTCTGTATCTGAACGAATATGTTTACCTCAAATGCCAAGGCTGTATGGGAAGAAATGTTTGACATGGAAAGGATTGCAACTGTCAAAATATGAGTACTGTTGTTTGTTAGTAGATTTAATATGAACAGACGTGTATAGCTGATCATTGGTGAGGATCAGATCAATATTAAGAAAGTAGCATGGGAGTCTGAAGAGGACCATGTGAAATTTAATTGCGAGAATGTATTAGGAGATTCCAGGAATTTTAGTCGGTCACCTATCATGAATCCATATGGCAAAAACATCATCAATGTATCTAAACCAAACCAGAGACTGAAGGCTTATAGGTATCAGGAAAGGCCCCCTCCAAGTCACCCATGAAAAGGTTGGCATAGGAAGGAGTCACCCTGGTTCCCATGGCTGTACCCCTGATCTGTCTGTACACCTGCCCCTCAAAGGTGAAATAGTAGTTGGTAAGTGTAAGATCAACTAAGGTGAGCAGGAAGGATATCATTGGTTTGGAAACAAATGGGCACTGACTGAGCAAATGGTCAGCAGCAGACAGATCATGTACATGGGGGTGGTTGATATAGAGGGAGGTGGCATCAATGGCGACAAGCAAGGTGTGTGGTGAGAGTGAAATGGGCACCGATTTCAGATGATATAGGAATGGCTGGTGTCTTTCACATGAGAGGGAAGTCTCTTCTTTACTATGGATTGCAGGTGTTGATCAAGTAAGGCAGATATACATTCAGTGGGTGCCTTGTACCCAGCAACTTGGGACAGATAGACTGATTGGGTTTGTGCATCTTAGGAAAAAAGGTAGAAGGTGAGGGTGCATGATTTGGGTAGGGTAAGAAGTTCTATGGACAAAGGTGTTAGTCCTTGTGACGGGCCCGAAGTTTCAAGGAGGAACTGCACATTAGTCTCAATCACAAGGATGGTATCTTGATGGCAGATGCTGTATGTAGGGATGCCGGACAGCTGGCGTAAATCTTCACTGATATACTACCCTCGGTCAATACGAGTGGTAGGTACCTCGCCCACTGGGAGGATAATGATGGAATCCTCAGCTTTTACGGAACAAAGAGCATGCAGTTCTGCAGAGAACAGGTTAGGATCATGTTTTAGGAACCTGAAAAAGGGTTGTGAAGCAATGCTGGATGTTAGAAATTCTTGGAAGCCATGTAAGGGATGATTTTGAGGTAGTGGTTGTGGATCAGTTGGGATCGTGATTGGAACTGTTCAGGGCAGGCTTCAATATCAGGTTTTCTGCTGGAATGGTTTTGGAATTGGGTTGCAAAGTGACATTTCCAGTTGACATTGTGTGAAGGAAAGTAAGTCCTTCACCAAAGCAGCTTGATTAAAGGCAGGGTTAGGGCTGAAAGTGAGACTCTTGGATAATACAGGTAATTAAGGAGGGAAGAGTGCTTTAGACAAATGTTGAGACTATTTCACTGTTGTGACTGTTTCTTGTGACATGTTATTACTGGTCTGGGAAGCAGTGGTGAGGCCGGGTGATGTTACTGAGGTTGGCCAAGCTTGGTTTTTAGGGGAGGAGTGCTGGTTGATGGTGTAGCTGTTGAAGGAGCTGTAGAGCAACAGGAAGGAATACACCACTCTTGAGGCAGTTCAGGAGAAAGTGGGACAGCTTTCTGAGGTGTAGTCTAACAAGCTGTCACAGTCTGAAGTTTGCTTGGTGGATGATACCATACAAGGAAACATGAGGGGCAGATAACAGCAGGATTTTCTAGGAGAGAAGTCTGGTGGAGTGAAAATTGGCAGATGAGGCATATAGGTCACAGATTATTAGGGTAAGTCCGAGAGATTGTTGTATTTGAAACAGTGAAAGAGGCTGGTATGGAGAAGGATTACATCCATATACAGGGACTTTCAATTTTAGGCCTTTGGGACTAACTCCAAGGGACAATCAGGTTTCAAGAAACAAATCTTGTCCGGTGCAGTCCCCAACATAAAGGTCTCTCCTTTTCATCCCATCTACTAAGTCTCCCCTGACCTGGGATTCTGGGTGACTTATCCGAATCTACTTCTTTTCCTAGGCCTCACCTGGCCTTTTCCATCACCCCTCTTCTTCCCCCTTAATCCTTCTGCCAGAAGGAGGAGCCACCAGTTCTGAAAGCCTGCAAACTTTAATACCTTTTATACATGTATTCTCCTGCCACCACTTGGTGAGTAAATTTCCTATCCATCCAGTTACATTATATTTTCAAAAATCGATTATTTTCATTGATATACAATATCTTCTGGAATTTTGAAAACTGAGTGAGGTTTAAATTGTTAGACAGGGCATCTTATTATGTAAGCTTCTCTTAGAGTATCAACTAATATCTTACTGTATTTAAGCACATCTAATGCACACTTCTTTCCACCATGTGCAGTATACAAAATTAAGGTTTGCATAAGATTTGATGGTGCAATTCATTCAAGTACAAATTTGAATCTATCACTCACTGGCATTATTATTGAAATTTAGGTGTTGTACCTTACCACATAATGAATTGTTGTGATTCTCACTTTCCTTACATAACATTTGGCCTATTACTGAGTAATGTGTTTCCAGCAGGTAGTCACAAAAGAGAAGGCAAGCAGAGAAGAACATTGTATGACACTGCTTTCAAGTGTAAAGTAAATCTTTATGCTGAAAAATATGGTAACAGGAGTGCAAGACGAGAGTTCAATGTAGCTGAGAATACCTACACCTGTGTCATACTCCATAAGCCACTTAATGGTGTGTGGTAGAGATGCTTCCATTACCATTAACTGATCCTCCTCCCTTAATCCATTTGTGAATGGTACATGGGAAGAATGCTTGTCAATAAGCCTCTGTATTGGCTCTAATCTATCGAATTTTCTGATTCTAGTCATTACATGAGATATGCATGTGAGGAAGTAATACGAAATACTTGCTTATGGAAAAAATGGAAATTAGCATTGTTTGCAACTACTACTACTACTACAAAGAAATTCATTGCCCCACACAAAGGAAGACATCCTGATGTTGAAGCAAACATTTTGGAATTTGAAACTTTCCTGGCAGATTAAAATTGTGTGCCGGACCGAGACTTGAACTCGGGACCTTTGCCTTTCGCGAGCAAGTGCTCTACCAACTGAGCCACCCAATCACAACTCATGCCCCATCCTCACAACTTTACTTCTGCCAGTACCTCGTATCCTACCTTCGAAACTTTACAGAAGCTCTCCTACGAACCTTCCAGAACTAGCACTCGGGGCGTGATTCGTGCTTGGGTAGCTCAGTTGGTAGAGCACTTGCCCGCGAAAGGCAGAGATCCCGAGTTCGCGTCTCGGTCCGGTACACAATTTTAATCTGCCAGGAAAGTTTCGTAACAGTGCACACTCCACTGCAGAGTGAAAATCTCATTCTGGGATTTTGGAATTTGTCGGTGAAAGGAGGGTGAATGAATAACCAGTCACTAGGACACCATAAGAAACAAAAGAAAAGAGGAACCTACGATTCTTAATATACTGTGGCAAGAGTTCAAGGCTCTCCATCGAGAGGTTAATCACTGTATGAAACATGCGGGCTTATATCTACGAAGCTGTACAACAGTATGCCAAGTGCTTCCATAGGATTTTGAGAAGAAATTTCAAGAATTTCACCTTTATGTCATCACCCTTCAGAAAGAGAAGAATTTTTAGATGGGCCAAATAGACAATGCTGATGGGATGCCAATTTGGTTTGATATGCCATGTAATTACGTGAGTGATGAGAAGGGGACAAACAAAATTGCTGTCGAAACATCATGGTGTGAAAAAACAGCATTTAACCGCAATGTTGGCAATCACAGCAGGTGGGCACATACTTCCTTTTTCTTAATCTTCAAAGGGAAAACAAACCCCAGGCCTCCTAAAAATGAAAAGCTGTTCCTTGATGATGTCATTCTTTGAAATCAAGAGAAGGGATAGATGACAAACTTTAATGGTTGATTGGCCCCGAAATATATGGAAACACTGTCCTAGTGGGCTTTCCAAACTATTGTCAAAGCTTTGTCTCAGTGCATTTTGCATTTATTTAACTGATGATGTAAAGAAGAAAAACCACAGCCAAACCAGTGACCTTCATATCATTCCTGGAGGAATGACTTCCATGTTACAACAGCTGGATGTTAACATAAATAAACTTTTTAAAAGTTCTTTAAGAATAATACAAATAATGGTTTTTTAAATTAAGCCATGAACTGAATCTGACAGGAAAAATTAAGCATGCTGCACCCCACATATTGCAAACTGAGTTTTGGCTGCCTGGAAAAGAACTGAAGCACCAACAGTCATAAAATCATTCAAGAAATCATGTATTTCAAAGACTCTGGATGCCAGTGAAGATGGTGTGATATGGAACAGCACCAAGGATCATGGGGAAAGAGGAAATGAATCTGCTTCTGACGCAGACACCTCCAAGGATACTAGTAGTGATGACTGATTAATGATTATTAACACCTGTAATTTATGGTATGTTTGTTAGCATGCCTTGTAGGTAATCAAGTTAGACATTTTTTCTTAATAATGACTGTGTCAATTAAAAATTATTGTTTTGATAGTTCATGTATACATCCATTGTTGAGTGAAATAAATGTAGCCCCTCAGTGATTTGCTAAGAGCTCCTTTTATGATTTTTATTTTTAAAACTGGGGTGTGTGTTACATTCAGTGGCACATCAGATTTGCACAAATATGGTATTTCATCACCAGGTTAATTTAGATCAACAAATGTACCACTCAATAAAAATAAAAATCTTACCTTTGAACACACTGTTGCACGGTTAAAATACAATTTTGCATTTGTAGAGTTATTGTATGGGTCAATTTTCAGTGCTTCTGTGTACAACGCATAAGCTTCTGCTAGTTTATTTGATTTGAATGCTTCATTACCTTCCTCTTTTTTCTGTTTTAGCAACTTGGCTTTCTGAAAACACAACAAAATTTATCTAGAAAAAAAAAGTGTACTCAAAGTTTCAAAGGCTTATTATGTGTCTACATAACAAGAAAATTATCATGAAGATTTAATTTCAGAACACATTTAATGTAACATAAAACAAAATAGGTCAGAAACAGGCAACAAAGATAATGTGTCACTTTCAAGCAGGAAGAACGTCAAATATCAGACAAAAGGCCTAGTGTCTTGTGAATTTATTCTTCAACAATTATTCCAAATACTACACATTGCAGAAGTCTATTTTTGCTAGATCTGTGCTCTGACCCTCACAACCAAAAGGCTTTTCTCCTACAGCTCATACAGCATTTTTCAACCCTTTTATGGTATGACCACACTTACAAAAAAGGTATCCTAAATCGTCCCAAATCTCACATTACTTATTTTCTTGTAAAAGTGAAATAAATGGAAGAGAAGTGAGAATTGAAATAAATTGTGCAATTAAGAACTAGGAGGAAAGTGGAAAGGGAACTGGGAAAAACCAAAACATGGAGGGGGAGAGGGGAAGAGGGAGGGAGGAGGGTTTAGGGGGAGGGAGGGGGAGGGAGGGGGAGGGAGGGAGGGAGAGGGAGGGGGGATGCATCCTCTTTGGTTTGAAGCTGGCACAGTACTTACAGTAGAATATCTTTGGCTTCCCTCTGACAACCATGCCTCCATCCTTGCTACCCTCCCTGTTTACCTTTCCCTGCTGCTTCATAACTTGGGTTGTGAGTAACTGAATCCACTTTCCCTTCTTCCCTTTTTTTCCCTCTCTCCTCCCTGATGAAGGAACAAAGTTCCGAAAGCTAGGAATGTAAATTTTCAGTTCTGTTTTATGTGTATCTATCGGCTGTACTGAGCTGAGGTAAGTACTGGCGAGCCCCTCTCTCTCTTTGTAAGTGTTTCACTATCTTTTTAAGGTGCACTACCTTTTATGTTGTTTTATCAAAAAGAAAACTCATTATGAGCAAAGGTTTCGCCTTTAAACCCAATTTGCATTCATACTGCTCTACGAGTACATTACCCTTAGTTTAATTAGTACTTGATACTATAACTTTCTAGAGACTGCATGATAGAATATGTTCTAGATTACTATCCCATCTCTCTTGGGTGCTTTTGACTAACAACAGACTAACACTATTATTTTCACTCTCATTCTGATTAATTGGGAAGGTAACAATGTTTCACAATTACATTGAGAACGCGTGACAGTTTATACCTGGTTACATTTTACCAGTGACTGAGTTAAGTTACAGCACTTATGAATTACTAAGGAATTCCCAAGACACAACTACCACTGTTTTTATTGTAACAATGTAGCAGTTAACATCATCATAATTAAAGTGCTTTGCAACAAACCCATCTTTAACCATCTACATTTTTTACCAAACCTCAAGTGCAACAAATGAAAATGTACCACTGCACTAATTACATAGGTATCACCAAATTCTATAGTTAGAGGATCAAACAATGGAAACTCCAGGTAGGAATATCAGTAATGTAGGAAAAAAACAGATTGCTACTTACTCTAAAGACGACAAGTCAAGTTGCAGACAGGCACAATTAAAAGACACACACATAGCTTTCAGCCACAGCCTCTGTCAGTAGAAAACGCACACGCGCGCATCACGCACACTAACTTCAGCTCTTGGGCTGACCCGAGATGCTGGAGTTGGCGGTTGTGTGTATGTGCACATGCGTATGCGTATTCTCCTGACGAAGGCTGTGGCTGAAAACTGTGTGTGTGTGTGTGTGTGTGTGTGTGTGTGTGTGTCTCAATTGTGCCTGTTTGCAATTTCACGTATCTTCTTTACAGTCAGCAGCAATCTGTCTTTTCCACATTGTTTACGATTAGAGGATAATACATATGATAACATTCTTGATTTATCAGGCTCTAAGTGTATCACACAATAGCAGAAGTATGTATACATGTTCATCATTAACTACAAAAAGATGATATCTTTTAGGAAGATAAGGAACTATTTAGGGTTCATATACATGGATAACTGATAATATTACACAAAATGCCTTTAAGATTTACATATTAGCATTTATTGACTAGACTGCAGTAAAAATCCCTATTTTACAGTTGACAGGGACTTATAAAAACTCTGTAAACTACAGGAAGATGTAAATGGTGGAAAATTACTTTTTAAGCACATAGTTTATAAACCTCAATTTTCAATTTCATTATTTGTACCTTTAATTTGAAACCCTTGTTCTTACCTAAGTTTTACTTTTCATGAACGTATTTGTATCCCGGGACAGTGAAACATGTCACTTGACAGCTCGCATGTAGTTAGCTATATTGTGATTGCAAGGTTGCAATAGCTGCCACCGAGCACATCCAAAGCTCCGAACTATGTTTTGTAAATGTAATCTACAATCAACCTTTATACGTAAGTACAACAAAGTATGTTTTTCTAACACTGGAGAGGACGACGACGCCAACGGCGATGACTGAGACTAGGCATTTGATAGTGTATGAAACTGGGAAACTAAAACAGCTGAAGTTAATGACAACATCTACGAAAAGTGGTTCCAAATTGTTACCGCAACAGCTGCACGTAAAATGTTGTATAACAATGTAAACCTAAGCATTCCAAAGAACACGTCATCCCCACACATAGAAGGAAATAAAGCAAAACATGCACAGCCTACTCGATTGCAGAGAGAAAGAATTAATTCTGTATATATTTACACTCACCAATTTACGATGTCAATGGCGCAATTCCACCCAGTTCTCCTTCACTATCTTAGGAATCAGTGCCAAAATCATCATCATCATCAAGAAAAATCATTAATTGTTAGTTTTCATTATAATTCCATCTATAGTCTGTGCTTCTCTTATGAGTTTAGCGACATGGTCTTTCTTCCCACATGAGGAAGCGTGTACAGTACTAAGACCTTCATGTGGCAGTCTTTCCACTTATGTTATAGTAAAAGTCTTCTTGTTACTCCTAATGTACACCTTGACATCACTCCAAACCAACTGAGTTGGATTTATATAGCAGTGATTAGACAGTAGCCTAATTACCAAGTGACTGTTCTCTTGCAATTTCGCCTACAATGAATTTGGGTGTCATAGGCTTAGTTTGTTTTACGAGTGAATATAAAAAAGGGTTTGTCAAGCTCATGTCCACAGCAATGTCTCACGCCTGCAACCACTGCATCATAGTTTATTTGCGGTCACTAGCGGTGGTAGTTTTGTCAAACCACAGAATAGTAGGGTGCATTGTCCATCACCAACACTGTCGGAACACTAAACTGGAGCAACAGATTTTTAAATCACTGTAGAAACTGTGGGTGGTCCATACCCTCATGATAGTCACCGGTTTTTCTCAATCAAAAAACTAAAAATCCTTCAGGCACAAAGCTGTTTGAAGATCCTGCATGGGCCACAATTAATCTGGATCCTCTTCCTGTTGGCTGATGACTGCTGATATTTGGAGTATCATCTGTCCAGCATTTATGAACTGATTCTCCAGCATTGACCCAGGTTTCATCTGCCCATATGACTGAGTGTATACAATTTTGTACAATTCTGTGTAAGAAAATACTACAAGCTGCAATGACATGAGATTTTTCAAGTACAGTTTTCATCCCTCCAACTTTTTAAAATGGAAGCCCATGCTTTTTAAAACCCCCCAAGTGACATTTACCCGCCTGAGAGAAGTTCACTTTCTTTTAAAGAAATTAGGAACTTCACTATTCTGGGGTATTCTTTCCTTCTGCAATATTCGTATAAGTGCTGACGGACTGCATGGGGGAATCAATATCTGTAACTGGACGAGGCTACCTTTTTTCTCTCCAGGAGTACTTAAAAACACACTTTTTCCCACAGGGGCTTTGTTCCACACTGTTTACTTCAGTAACTTACAAGTCTTGAAGTAACACTTTTTGCAGGACCTGACCATTATTTTGCAGGACAATGCTCAGGCACGTACAGTGCAAGCTGTTACTGATTTGTTTGACTGATGGGGCCGCTAAGTGCTATACCTCCCACTGTACTCCCCTGACGTAATCCCTCGTGAGTTGAACTCTATCCATAAACTGAAGGAAACACTTCGGGGCATTCGCTTCAGAACTGCTACAAATTCATCGGGCAATAGACCGCACCGCTCGAACTGTTAACACAACTAGCACTGCTAAGAGTATCCTATGACTTCCACATTGCTGGCAACGGGTTATACACGATTCTAGTGACTACTTTGAAAGTTAGTAAAACTTTGAAACATGTCTCTATTTTGTATGAGCTGCAAATAATTGTTGCTACTAGTAAATTTCCAATCCTCGTATATTGTTCCATCACTGATATTAGCTGTACATTGTGTCCATTTAACCTCATAGACTTTTTTGAGGCTAGATAGACATAATGTTACGTATTTAGAGTTAATATCAATGATAGAACAATGTATATCTGATTGTTGTTATTCCATCACACAAATGAGTAATAGAAATGGTTTTTGGACAAAAAGATGGTCTGATCATAGACCGAAATCGATCGTTGACTGGGTCCTAAAGTTTGTGAGGTATGCTCTAAAACTTTATCGGCAGGAATCTACGCATGCCCATAAACAGAATCATTATTTTTCTTGCTGATAAAACTCACGTGTCCTCTTTAGCCTGACTATTTAATGCCACTCCACAGCACAACGAACTGTCACTTGGTGAATGATGTCGTTTTGGTGACACTGTTTAACCCTTTATGGCCTGAATTTATTTTTTGACTGAAATTTTGAAATTTTTCTGTGGTGTTCTAGTTCTTAGGAAATAAAGAAAAAATAAATCAAATAATATTATGCAAATTTTATTAATTTTTTCCAAAAAGGGACTTGAGAGTCGTGTCAGGTCACAATGGCACAGACAGTAACAAATATTACTTTATGAAAAGTGGTACTCATAAAAAAAGGCTTTTCTTTCATTGACACAGAAAAATACTTTACAATGAGAACATTTAGAATGAGGTTTTGATTTTATATTATGAACAGCACAGTTTTCACATCAACCACGATCTGCAACAAAATTTGAGCAATAAGCTCCGAGATTTTGGGTTCTAATTTCATTTGAAGTGGAAAAGTATTATGATGGTCAGATTCTCACAGGAAATGCATGGAATAAAAACTGAAGGATCAACCTGTAACTGCATAAAACCAAATACCATGAGGATTGCACGCGCTGAAATTGAAATTGCTTTAGCATCACAGATAACACATCCATGAAAGAACTGTGATACATTAACAGTGTACAAAAGCAAGAATAAGTGGCGTGCTACGTTTCTGTGACAACTCAAATGACGAATGTTTTACACTCATTTTTATAACATGGGTCTTTGAAGTCCTGTCAGACCACAAAGGGTTAATAAACAGAAACTGTAGTCAAGGCAGTAACACAACACAAAAAAGCAGGTGGTCGCAGACTAACCTAAAATGTTTACACGGAAGCCAGCAATGTGGTAGAGTCGACGCGGGGACCGGCCTTTGTGGCTGTGCTGTTATTGGTTCAGAAGATGCACCACCTCGCATTCCTCATTTGTTTGTTACTCATATTGAGAACTTAGCGGCACTTGGGGAGCGACCTGGAAGCGGCATGTTTCAGCGACCCGGTTATAGTCCATACATTTCTTTGTTTGTAAAAAAAAGGGAATTATAGTTTGTTTCAACTTCTTCAGGTGGATTTTTCCCTACCTGTTTTTCTAGGTCAAAAATATATTTGAGAGTTTGGGGTCTACATCAAAAATTTACCAGAAGCCAGAAAGTGATCACACAGCCTGGACCTGGGCATATATAAATGTGTTACATACCTATTATGACCACAAACTTCAGAAACACAGTACATCCAACTTCCAAATTATGAAAGTATATACATCACCATTACAAATGATTTTTTAATGAAAAATATGGGATATCAGTTGGCAACCAGTGATGGCCAATTACTTAAGATAGTGGATTCAATGGGGAGAACTGTGTTCAACAAATACCACAATGTTACTTGTATGTAGATACGTGGTGGCAGAACAAGATATACAGTGGACTGTAAAGTTGAAGGTCAGCTGACCCATCACGTCCTAACTTAATCAACTCCTCAGAAATCAGGACATATTTGAAATTTGCCAAGTGTTTGATATATATGATTATATTTAAATACTGTTGTGCTCATTTCACTCACTGCTATTGAAGCTCTACTATTTGGTGTCAAAATAACCACCACCTTAGAAATTGCTAAACATTCTGACAAGTGGGGGGAACAACATGTGTCACACACTAAACAAAATTCAGTTCCTGTTAGGAGGCCCAGCACCTTTTAACTACCTCGTCAAACACAAGCGGTATAAATTGTTCCAACTTTTAGTGACTTTTACCATATCAGAATTAGAAACTCTATGGCTGAAGAAGTTCACTGCAAAATATTTGTAAACACTAATTGAAAATTAGCATCTTGCCAATGTCACTTTATAACAAGTACACTGTTTTGTTTGCTTCTCTCCATGAAGCATAAATGACATGAAATTTATAATTGTGACAATGCAAAACTGGATGAGAATTAATATTATGGACACAGAAAATTTAAGGGAATGATGAAAGAAGTCAAACAGTGGGAAAACATTAATTCAAGGAACATGAAAGTAGTGTTTCACTGTATACTCAAAAATTTATTCATTCTGTTTAAAATCGAAGTTGTAATGGTACAGTTCCCACTGGCAGAGCACAACTAGGAATCAAAGACTAATGACAACCTCAAACTATAGTCCTATTTGTAAGAGCAATACTAGGTAAATACTACATGGTGAATAATTAAGAACACACCAATATAAAAGATACAGTTTATTATTGTGATGTGTCAGATGTGTCTAGTAACAAACTGGCAAAACACTAACATCTGGAACAAATCTGGAAGACAAATGGCAGAGGAAAAAAATGAGGCTTGAGTTTTCTGAAATTTAAAAACAGAAAGCACAAATAAGTAATGGGACAGGATCAGCAACAACAGGATGCCATGAATGAGAGTAAAGCTGCTGAGCAACTGATATTCTACTGTCACACAGTGTAGTACTGCTGCTAGCAAAAGAATGACAATTAGGTTTTAATGCTCAAATGATAAAGAAGTATTTAAGTAACAGCTCAAGCTCTGTGAACAGATGGGTAAGGAAATCCTACAACCCTTTTTCATAGAAACCATTTTGGCTTTTGTCTCAAATTTAGGAAAATCATGGAAAACCTAAATACGGATGAGTGAATAAGGATTTGAACCTCAGTCCTCCCAAATGCAAGTCCAGTATCTTACCACTAAGCTGCTACTAATAAAACTGTCCACATGAAAATGCTACAGTAACACTAGTCAATGAACAATAGAGAATGGCAGTTTTTTCTGTATAATATAGCAAAGGTAAAGGCAATTGCAGATGAGCATCAAAATAGGGCAAGGAAGTAAAATAAATTTTTTGTAAAAGTTGACTAAGTTCCAATGTGACACATGATGGATGAATCAAGAAAAACAATTAGCATATTAGCTTAAGTCAAGAAATATTTTCCAATTGAATGGAGTACAAATATCAATGATCTACAAATGAGACAGATGTCTGTGAAAAGAAGACTGGGTCAAAGTAGTACACGGAAGTAAAATGTAGACATAGGAAACCTCAAAAAGGAGAAACCAAGTGTTCTAAAAGAAATATCAAAGAATATTACTGACAAAAAGAGAGACCAAAATAAGAACAAAATATAAAAAATACACAAAAAATTATCTGAAAGAGGAGAATGTTGATGGGACTTATGATAAGCCACCCAGAAATTAGCAGATTAGAACCTGAGAAATTAGATAAGGGGACACCAAAAGTTATGTGTAAACAAAATGCATGAAAAAATATATTGAGGAACTGAAAATTCTATTTATTTGAGTATTTTTTCAATACTCATACCAATTTTGTATCAAGATTTCAGTACTGAAATATTACAAACCTTATAAATATCCATTGCTTTTGTGTGGTCTGGTGCCAGTTTAAGAACATGCTGAAAATGGCTGAATGCTTTCTCCACATTATCCTGGTAGTACAAACACATTCCTCTAACATATATTGCGTCTGCATTCTGTTTATCAAAATGCAGTATGTCACTGAAATGGTCAAATGACAAATTATCGTACACTACTCTGACTGGAGAGAGAATAATTATCAGACACTGACTGGAGAGAGAATAGATAATTTACAAAACAATAACATCAAATTACACACACAATGCTATGAAATGCTATTACAATGAGTAAAAAGAGAATAAAAAGAAACAAAAAATTAATGATGAAATTCCTTATTTCTTACTGAACAAACATGTATTTTAAGATAGACAAACAGAATGGAAAAAATAATTACTCACCAGCTAGGCTATCAGTAAGGCAGAGCACAGCTTGAAGCCAAGTATTTGTTTAAAAATAGTGCAGTGATGAGATGAACACTTTCTTATCTAACCTCTTTGAATGATGGTAAATCAATTCGCTCCTCTCGTACTATGTTAAATCTGATTTTTTTTAAAAAAAGCTTTTCACTAATGGGTGCATACTGATAGAAGGCACAAAATGATGTTTGAAATTATGGGAAATATTAAAAGTAGAAGAGTGAGTTACAAGGATGTGTCTAATGTCATACAGGAATAGCTGAACTGACAATGCAGCAGGAAACAGAGCAGAAAATTTGATGATGAGGACAAGAATTAGAATGTGTACTTTGAAAATGGAGAGTAGACTAATCAGAGAATGCTCTTCCACAACTTACTTTGCGACTTCTTGAGCTTCCTGATATCTTCCTATCAGGGCAAGACACTCAGCTCTCTGCAATTTGTACAGACTGCAAGGCACTTGCTCCAGCATACGATCCATGCAGTACACAACCTATGTGTAACATGTTTCAAATTGACAAATTATTCTCACTTAGCAAAAAACACACACACTACTACTCAGACTCTTACACCTAAAAAAGACCAATGTTGTCAATTTTTTAAACAACACTGAGTTAGAACATATACTTACTGAATTTCTCTTTTGTAATATCAACAGGACAAGCATGATACAAGATCATCAAATACACATCTTAAAATAAATTTCCACATTTGAATTTTTAAAACAGTTTGCATATTAATTAACACTTCAAAACAACAATGTTTAAATTTCTGAAATGCTATAAATACCTTTCTGTAGTCATTTTTCAAATAAGCTTTCTTTGCTTCTTCTTCAAATCTTCGAACAACTTCAATTTTTTTTATCTCAGGTAATATTGCAGTGTTAGCAGGCTCCAGCTCTTTAACAAATGAAATGGCATTTTCTGCAGCAGTAATGTCTCCAAGGGCAAGGCTGCACTTTGCAATTCGTATATAGCCCTTAAATAAATTCGCTAATGTAATTATTCACACAAAAAATTAAAAGAAAAAATTGACCTTAACTTCTTTCATATATTCTTTAATATCAGTTAAAAAGTAAAAAAAAGAAAACCACAATGAACTACATTTACTCCTTTAGGACACAAAACACTTATAACAATTATGAAACTAAGCCTCTCGAATAACAAGACTTATCAGATAAACAATGGATTTAATTAAATTTTACTGACAATTCAGATTAAAGCAGGACACAAACAGTGTTATCCATCCATCATATTCTATAGACCTGACAAAGGAGGAGAGTATTCACGGATGTAGAGTAAGTCAAAGCATATATTAACAGGAGATAAGCAAACCATGTATCTTGAACTGTCGATGCGTTAACAGAAAACTATCACTGTGCAGTTTGTAATGCAATGACTGTCACAAACAAGAAGCACTTGGTTAGGTCACAGCATCTGTCCACAACAGTCCTCACCACAAAGGAACTTCAAGTAAAATTCTGAATAAACTGATACTCAGACCATTCAGTTGATTAACAATTCATCAAACCTGATTACTGAACTGATACTACTAAATTACTTTTCCCAAGTCCACAGACACCACCAAGGTATTGTCCACATGGACGGCAATTGGTTGGAAGGGATAGGGCGGAGAGAACAAATTTGACATTCCCCATTTAATTAATATCGAAAATACCAAGATAGTGAAATCTGGCTTTATTTCTTTATTTTCTGACTGTTTTATTGAATCATCCTTAAAGCCATGCAGTGGCAGATGCATAAACAGTTCTCCTGCATTCTGAGAATTTGCACCAATTCAAATCACCCAACTTGGGGGTTGGAACTCTGCCACACCATGTGGCCAGGATGCCAGGAATGGTTCCACCTCTCACCCCTGTTACATGGGCTACAAGGACCTTTTCACATACTACAGAGGTGCACTATAACTCATCGACAGAGTCAATAAATAAACTGGGGAGCAGCTCTCCAGCCCACTGAACTGCAGTTTCTAGAGGTGTCAACATCATGAGGTACAGCATTTACCACCATTTAGTGGCTACCACTTATCCATTATCTCAGGAACAGCCTAGGTTATACATCCACGACCCACTCATGATGTTTAGGGTTACTACGCACATCACAATTTTAATGGCTGTGACTGTAATATTGCTTTGCCTGTGCCACAAGATAATGAAACTGCAGATCAACATGTAGCGCGATATGCTGTTTTGGCTGACCCCTGTTGCCATCATCATATGCATGATCCGGGGTTAGTTTCTTTTGTCAAAAGTGATATCCATTATTTAATTTTTATGCTCGCTCTGGAAACTGGTCTTTATCTGAAGAGGGTTTTGCTGTGTGAACTCTTGTTACTTTCAACTTGTTCTACAGCAAGTCTATTGCTCTATTATGCGAGTGATAATTTATGGAACCTTGTGACAGAGGATATTCTCATTTGTGTGTTTGTTTTTTAAAATATTTCTCCTCCAGATTATCCAGAGTTTTATTGTCTGTAGCTTCCCTACTGTACCCTTTGTAAATCAATTCCTTATCAGGCAATGAAACACCAAATAAGAAACAAAGTATGATGCCTAGGATAGAAGATCCACAGGGGAATGATCGGCTAGGGTACAATGATAGCTGGTGCTTCTTTCGTAATCTGCTACAGTTACATCCATGAATACCGAAACGCTACGATTTCAGTATTATCCATGCTCATCCCAGTAAAATTTAAATTCAGAAAGAAAGTCACTACTCTGGGAAAAAAAGCTGTTGCTCTCTTACTTATAACAAACAGCTGCTCTTTATCTCTTAGAGGTAAATTAAGATTCAGTTGATATATAGGTATGTTCCACAGAAAATAATTACCTACAGCTATCAATACAGAGCTGCATTTACAGTACACTAATATTTGTCAATCAGTTTTATAATGAAAACTTATTTATACTGCACCTAAAATTTTGTAAGACCTCTGATCTAGATATTCAGGTTACTCATAAAAAGATTGATATACGTTTTTCATTTTCTATTTAGGTGGTAGGGATTCTCAATTCCTTCCTTTATGTTAAATGGGACCACCTTTAACATCATTGCACAGGAGTATTCAACTCTGCTCTCAACCTTAAAATGGCAAAAGTCTATGCAAAAATTGTGTTTGTTTCTTATTAAAATTGTCTACGTGACAGTTTAGCTAAAACTGATTTTTACAGCCCGCAACAAAAATCGTTGTTGACGTGAGTGAAGTGAGAATTCTCAGATCTATTATGGGACCTCTGCAAGTTTTGCAGTTATCTACTGTACATAATATCATTACACCTTGCTTCTGCAGAATGAATACTCTACTTTGTGTGAACTGTCTCAGAAGATAGTTCTGTACAATAAAGGAGTGAAAATATGCAAATAAGCCACAACTTATTAGTCGATGCATAGAGATACTTTTAATGTAGCTTTTTAAATTCTGTTTTTACCAGCCAGCAGCAGATTGATACATATTAACAACAGATGACAACCTAAGCTTCACAAGCAGCATGTCTTCATTCGGCATGTAAGAGAAGGCATGGACGTAATGGAACTATTCAAGACTTGGACAAGTTATTTGGGAGGAAAGGTCAGGAGAGAGATAGCAGGATAAGATCACAGTGGAATCAGCAGTGGGATGTCAATCGACATACAATAACTCCCATCTACATAGTTCAGAGAAGCTGGTGTTGGTCATCAAGCTTCTACACAGATGGGACTTTTCCTTTAAGCACATTCTTCATTCCCATAAAACTCCTGGGCTCAATTTCCACACGCTCCCTCCCCATACCCTTCTCCAACCAGCCCCAGGACCCTAATTTCACTTATCCTCCACCCAAGCCATCTTCCCTGCAGTCTCCTCTTCCTCTGTTGTCACCACTTCCCAATGCACTCCTCCAAGTAATTTTCATTGTGCACTGCACAAACTTACCAGCGTCCATGTAATTCCTATCCCATGCACCTGATGCCTTTCCCTCCAGCAATCCTATCTGCATTCCCATCCCATTCCCCTGCTGCCTCCCTCTGAGCCATCAGTCATCTTTCCACAACCATCATCCACTCTCCCCCTCCTATCTCCTCTCTCCCTCTCCACCCAACAATCCACCACTCTAGTCAAGCTGCAGAACTGCAGTCTTGTTATTACAAAGGAGGAGGGGGAAGAAAAACAAATGTGACTGTGTGTTTTCAGGATAAAATGAAGGGTTTATGGGTGAAAAGATTAGTATTTTAACAGAATCACATAACTGCCGGCAATGTGGGAAGGCAGGTTTTTTAACAAATGGTAGCCAAGTGATACAACTTTCAGTAAACTGACCTCTGAACAGTCCCCAAACAATTCCTCTTTCCACCCCAAGAAAGGAACTAATTTTTCCAGAAGGACAGACAGTTTCTTGTGCTTTTGTGTGTATTTACCAATAGTAGTGAATTTCAACTCCCGAAGGTAATATCTAGCCAGAATTCTAATAATAATGTTTTACATATATATGTACAACTCATTCTTCCTAAATTGTTCAAATGTTCTCTATTATCTCCACAGCTGGATTTATAGAAAACAATGTATCTTTTTTTGGTTGGCAGCACGAATCGAGCACATGATGTAATACTAATTCTGGTGCTGGAGGACCAATCTGTGTCATCCATACGGTGATGCACACACAAAGGTCTTTACTACAGGACTGCACAGCCAATTCAGTTACAGAATATGGTGTGTGACTTATAAGTAGGTCAGAGTCAGTGTTCTAGCAGTAAGGAGTGTGTCTGAAAACCAGAAGGTCATGGGGTTGAATTCTAGTTGTATCATGGATTTTTTCAGTGGCCTTTAACATAGCATCCACCTCTCAATAATGTAAAGATTAACCAGAAAGGACACGTGGATTAGATTTCATATTAAACTAGAGGTCCTTGTTCCCTAGGTGGATAACTGGGGTGTGTTAGGCTATGTAAGTTGCTGAAGTTCTATCCAATTTAAACATTTGGACCACACCAAATTATTATCGTTACTTACAAATTTTACCAGTTGCCATTCCTACTTAAAGACAGCTTAAGACTGTCACACAAATATAGAAATCTAGACGATTGTAGCACTTCTGATAAGCAAAATTGTGTGTCTTAATTAACTCTTTCACTGGCAAACCAAGTCTGATCACTGATTGGGCCAGCATGCATGTTTAGAGAAGGGTACAAAACTCTACATGACCCAAGACCTTGCCACTGATGGGGTGGCTTGAGTATCTCAGCAATACAGGTTGCCATACTGTAGGTGCAACCACATTAGAGGAGTATCTGTTGAAGGCCACACAAATGTGTGGTTCCCAAAGAGGGGCAGCAGGAAGAGGGCAGCGGCCTTTTCAGTAGTTGCAGGGGCAACAGTTTGGATGACTGACTGATCTGGCCTTTTAACATCAACAAAAATGGCCTTGCTGTGCTGGTACTGCAAATGGCTGGAAGCAAAGGCGAACTATAGCCGTAATTTTTCCTGAAGGGCATAGAGCTATACTGTATGGTTAATTAATAATGGCATACTCTTCAATAAAATAATCCTGAGATAAAATAATCCCCTTTTGGATCTCCAGGTGGGGTATACTCAGGAAAATGTTATTAGGAGAAACGAAACAGACTTTCTACGGATCGGAGCATGGAATGTTAGTTCCCGCAATCAGAAGGTAGGTTACAAAATTTTTAAGATCAATGGCAGGAAGAACAAGACACCTAGTCAGGTGAATACACAGTTGTAAGTACAAAATCAAAGAGAAGTAACGCAGGAGTATGTTTAATAATGAATAAAATATAGGAATGTGGGTAAGCTCCTATTAACAGGATAGTGAAAAGATTATCGCAGCCGAGGTAGACAAAGCCCACAACCACCACAGTAGTATAAGTTTATATGCCAACTAGCTCCATAGATAGTTAAGAGAGTGAGAAAATGTATGATGAGAGAAAAGAAATTATTCAAATAATTAAGGGAGATGAAATTTTAATTGTGATGGGGAAATGGAATTTGATACTAGGAAAAAGAAGAGAAGGAAAAATAGTAGGTGAAAATATAGACTCGGGGTAAAGAATGAAAGAGAAAACTGCCTGATAGGATTTTGCACAGAACATAATTTAATCATCGGCAACACTTGCTTTATGAATTATGATTGAAAACTGCATACATGGAGGAGACATGGAGACATTGGAAAGTTTCAGACTGATTATATAATGGTTAGACAGATTTAGGAAATTGTAAGACATTTCCAGGTGCAGATGTAGATTGCCAACAATTTATTAGTTATGAACCTTAGATTAAAACTAAAGAAACTGCAAAAAGACAGGAAATTAAGGAGTTAGGAGCAATATAATTTGAAAGAACCAGAGTTTGTAGAGTGTTTCTGAGGAAGCATTGGAAAATGGTTAACTAGAACGGGGGGGTGGGGGGGGGGGTGGGGAGGGGGGGGGGGGGGACGGAATACAGTAAAAGACAAAAAGGTAGCTTCTAGAGATGGAAAAGCGAAGGCAGCTGAGGATCAAATAGGTAAAAAGACTAGGCCTAGTAGAAATACTCGGGTGACACAGGAGACAATGAAATTGACGAAAGGAGAAAATACAAAAATTCAACAGGCAAAAGGGAATACAAACATCTAAAAGCAGACTGACAGGAAATGCAAAACAGCTAAGCAGGAATAGCTAGAGGACAAATTTAAGGAATTAGAAACATGTATCACTAGCAGGAAGATAAATATTGTTTACTGAAAAATTAGAGGCCTTTGAGAGAAGAGGAGCAGCAATATAAATACAAAGATCTCTGACATAAGGCCAGTCCTCAGCAAAGAAGGGAAAGCTGAAAGGTGGAAGGAGTATGTAGAGGGTGTATACAACGGGGATGAACTATTAGAGAAATGAAAGAGGACCGAGATGAAGATGAAATTGGAAACATGCTACTGTGAGAAGAATTTTACAGAGCACTTAAAGACCTCAGTCAAAACAAGGACCCAGGAGTGGACCACATGCTGTCAGACCTATTGATAGAATTGAGAGAGCCAGCTATGACAAAATCCTTCGATTTGGTGCACAAGACATACGAGAAAGGCAAAATACCCACAGTCTTCATGAAAAATGTAATAATTCCATTTCCACAGAAAGCTGGTGCTGACAGGTGTGAATATTACCAAACTATCAGTTTAATAAGTAATGGTTGCAAAATACTAACACACATTCTTTACACAAGAATGAAAAAACTGGTAGAAGCCGACCTGGGAGAAAATCAGTTTGGATTCCAGAGAAATGTGGGCATATGCGAGACAATACTGACGCTATGACTTATCTTAGAACACTGGTCAAGGAAAGGAAAGGCAAACCTATGTTTATAGCATTTTTAGACTTAGAGAAAGCTTGACAATGTTGACTGCAACACACTCTTTGAAATCATGAAGGTAGCAGCAGTAACACACTGGGAGCAAAAGGCTATTTACAACTTGTACAGAAATTAGACGGCAGTTGTAAGAGTTGAGGGGCATGAAGAGGAAGCAGTTATTGACAAGGGAGTGAGACAGGTTTGTAGCCTACCCCTGATCTTGTTCAATCTATACATTGAACAAGCAGTAAAGGAAACCAAGGAAAAATTTGGAATAGGAATTAAAGTTAAGGGAAACAAATAAAAACTTTGAGATTTGCTGATGACATTGTAATTCTGTCAGAGACAGCAAAGGACTTGGAAGAACAGTTGAACACAATGGGTAGTGTCTTGAAAGAAGGATATATGATGAACATCAACAAAAGCAGAACAAGGATAATGGAATGTAGTCCAATTATATCAGGTGATGCTAAGGGAATTAGATTAGGAAATAAGACACTTTAAGTAGTAGATGCGTTTTGCTATTTTGGCATCAAAATAACTGATGATGGCCAAAGTAGAGGGGATATGAAATTTAGATTAGCAATACCAAGAAAAGTGTTTCTGAAAAAGAGAAATTTATTAACACAGAATATAGATTTAGGTGTTAGGAAATCTTTTCCAGAAATATTTGTATGGAGCACGGAAATATATGAAAGAGAAACACAGACAAACAGTTTAGATATGAAGAGAACATAAGCTTTTTTGAAATGTGGTGCTACAGAATAATGCTGAAGATTATATGGGTAGACCACATGACTAATGTGGAGGTACCGAACAAATTGGGGAGAAGTGATATCTTTGGCACAACATATAGGACACATTCTAGGACATCAAGGGATCACCAACTTAGTATTGGGGGGAGGGGGGGGGGGGGGGGGGTACAGGGGTAAACATTGTAGAGGGAGACAGAGATGAATACAGTATGCAGATTCAGAAGGCTGTTAAGTTGCAGTACTTATCTGATGATGATGAGACTTACACAGAGAGCTGCATCACACCAGTCTTTGGACTGGATACCACCACCACAACAACAAAAAGTTTACACTAGTAGTATAGATACTGCAAGGAAAGCCATATTTTTAATGAAATAAATGTCATACTTCAGAACGTATTTTTGCTGTAGCTGGTAAAAAATGGTGTTCACAGAGCAAGGAAATTTTATTTGTTATGTAAATATAAAATAATTGCAACACATCCTTAATTTGGCACAACATTTTTGGTTGAGTAATACATAAGCTCTGTTACAAAAAAATTATATGATGAAATATCCCCCGTAGATCACCACACACAAAAACAACAGACTGTCATACTTGCAGAGTTAGTATATTAATACGATGAAACAGTTTCACAAGTTATCTAGCTGTATGTAGTGCCCTAATAAAAAAGACATCTGGGGACTACAAAGTTCTTTCAGCTGATTTCCTGATACTTCCTATATGGTGAAACACATACAAATCCTGTATGAGAATTCAGGCATTCTCGGCGAATCTCGACGATAAAATCTTCTCGGGTTGACAGCAGAGTCAATGTGTTTTTTTCCCCAGCAACATTTCAGCAAGTTTCTTACTTGCCATCTTCACTTTGCCTGAAGATGTCAAGTACGAAAGATATCAAGTACGAAACTTGCTGAAACGTTGCTGGGAAACAACACATTGACTCAGCTGTCAACCCGAGAAGATTTTATCACATACAAATTCTTTCAAACTTTCACATATTCAGGAAGAAAATCCAGTTTTGACAATATTCAGTAACTTACTCTTTCACACAAATGAATTATCGTAAAGTAAATATTACAGTATACTTACTTTAACAAATCTTGGATCCAGAAGAACTGATTTCCTGGCATCTTCTAGAGCCTCCTTATACTGATGCAGCATCATGTAACAAGCAGAGCGATTCCCATAGTATGATGGCGAATCAGGACACAGCTCTATGTGAAATTAATGAAAAGTATTAGAAGTGAAAACTGGGAAACAGTTAAGCATTAGTCAATAAATTATGAAGATACTAGCCGTGTATGTTACATTGAAATTCTGATCATGTTGTAGAAGAACAGTAACAAGCAACATCTGTAAAATTTATGGGACCAGTTTACTAACGGCTTCCCACACATTTACCACAAAGCATAGGCCTTACATTATTAGGTTGGTGCAAAAGTTCATAGCGTTTTTCCATATGTTTAATAAACATGACAAATACACATAATAGTTACTTTAGTCATCAATAATATATTCTCCTTCACTGTTTGTAACAGTCTGCCAATCCTGGGGTAACTCTTGATTTCACGACTGTAGAAATCATGTGGTTTCGAGACTAAGAACTCATCGAGCCATGTTCGGAGTGCATTTTCAGCTGCGAAGGAAGTTCTTTGAAGGTTGTTCGATAGAAAATGGAAAATCTGTGGGTGCGAATAAGGTGAAGAAGGTGAGTGCGGAATGAGTTCCTGACAGCTCCTATAAAGTGTTTCTTGTTACTCTAGCAGAATGTGGGCAGGTATTATGGAGTAGCCTCACTTCAGGCCATCTAGAAATGACAAAATGTAAACTCAAATACCAACCATGAACTACAAATAAAATATGACAGTCAATAAATAAACTCACAGCAACTGGAACACCAACATTGGGGAGGGGGGGAAGGGAACCATGCTATGAACTTATGCACTAACCTAATAGCCTAACAGTAACAGATACTGTGAGCAATTATGAATAGTAAAGACGACGCAGCAGGTTATTCTCAGTAGTCAATAACATAATGACAATGTAAAACAATCAAATTACATTCAATTTTCATTCCATAGACCCAAAAATGAAATGATTCTTGTGAGTATGAAACATGTCAGAAAATATAACATAGAAGACATAGAACATTTGGATATAATGCTCACTTCCCAAATCATTTGTCAGGAGGTTGTCAAAAATGGCAATATATTAAAGTAAACTGGAACTTTTAATATTTACAGAATACACTACCAGAATGAAACATAGATATAACTTTTATTATCATACACCAAATACCTAATCTTGACTGTTGTGACTAAGCGCTGTCAAAATTGAAACCTAACAGACATTTTTACTTAAGCTGGTCTAATAATTGCCATTAAGATCTTCATCTATAGAATAGAAGAAGTTGTGTACCAAAAAGTCTTTCAAACTCTGTATAAACCGTTTTTTATCTGAAGCAAAGTTTTTAATGGTTGCTGGCAATTTATTGAAATGTGTCTTCCTGAATACTGGATCTCTTTTTGGACCAAGGTAAGTGATTTTAGGTGTTTATGTAGATTGTTATTGTTACCAGTATTGATATGTATTGAGCTATTGCTTGGAAAGAGAGAGATTATTTGCAACAAATTTCAGTAAGGAATAAATATACTGAGAAACAGTGGGTAGACTAAGCAGTTCTGAACAGGTTTTTCATGACTTATGCCACAGCATGATCCCATATGACATAATAGAATTAAAGTAAGCAAAGCATGCTTTTTTTTAATATTTGTATCTCCTACATCTAACATCATTCACATTGCAAATACAGGCTTGGTTAGGTGCTTCAGCAATTCTGTGGTATTCCCTTGCCAACTGAATTTATTATCGACTTGTAATCCCACAAATTTAACACTGCAAACCTCTTCTATCTGCATATCTTTGTATGTTATATACATGTTTGTTTATTGGTCCAGTAAATCTTATATACATATAATGTATTATAGGTGTTGGACACATTTTACAGTACAATAATATTAGGCAACTGTTCTACTTTGTTACTCATATAATCTGAGAAACTGTAAAAAACAATTCTTTAATAAAAAAGTTTTCACAACTTTTTTGAATGCATTTATATGTTTGATATTCTTAAAAATTTATGGAAGCTTATTGTAGATTGTTACACCAGGGCAATAAGCACCCTTCTGAGATACATGTTTGCTGGAATAATTCACATGGATATTTTCCTTAAACTAGTATGGTGCTTGTGCACAGCAGTGTTTTGTATAAAGAGATTTCTACCACCCTGTACACAAGAAAGCTGTCCTTAACACGTTGGTTCATAGAGCCAAGATTATCTCTGACGACGACCACCTACAGTCTGAATTGCAGAACTTAAAACGTGTTTTCGGGGAAAATGGATATAGCAAAAAAGACATCGCAAACGCTTTCAAGGGCCGCAGACGAAAGACAGCTGGTGAATCAGAAGAAGAGGCCCAACAGACTGTATTCCTGCCATACTGTGGAGCAATTAGCAGTAAGTTAGGACGTCTGCTGCAGAAACATGGGTTAAAACCAGTGTTCCGGCCCGCCCCCAAAATACGGGATATGCTGCGCCCTGTTAAGGACGACATTGCTCTCCGAGTGTACGGTGTGTATGGTGTACCTTGTGAATGTGGCAGCATGTACATTGGACAGACAATTCACACGGTTGCGGAGCGTTGTACTGAGCACAAGTGCCTTATAAAACAAAGGGAGTTTGACAAGTCGGCCATAGCGGAGCATTGCCTAGAAAACGGACATAAGATACAGTTCGAAAATGCAAAAGTGCTGGCTCATGCTTCTACATATTGGGACTCCGTTATAAAGGAAGCTGCCGAGATTCGCTTAAACAGAAACAATTTCAACAGAGACCAGGGATACACACTCAGCAGGGCATGAGGACGGGCGTTGGACATCGAAAGAAAGCAGAGACAGATGCGCGGTGCGGGAGCGGCAGTTTCAAACGTGGCGTCTCCCCCTGGCGCCACCTGACGTCACCGGTGCTGCCACAAGCTGCCCGGGTCGACTTACACGCGTACGCCAGATTGGATCGATCTGATTGGCTGCTGATGATGTCATCATGCCTATATAAGCGAGAGACCTTAACAGCCCCGGCAGTCAATGAACTCCTGATGATGGCGGAGATGGCCATCGAAAGCTCGAGCATTTTACTTGAATTGACGAGGCTGGAAAACCGAGAACGTTTTATTCATGTATGCTGTCGCGAAATACTCCGAGGACACACAGCTTTCCTCTACGGTGAGGACATAATGCGCAGTGTGAGACTGCTAGAAAAACTGCGGAAAGAGAGATCACGTCTGCTAAGTTCTTTGGCATTTTTACAACGCTGCCGGGACAAGGAGATAATTCCTCACTTTGCAGTAGTCAAGCACCACATTCAAACTGCTGCAGTGGACAGAATTTTGAAGAGGACCAGTCTTGCCATAGTGAGACAGCGGACACGACAGACAAGATACGAGCTTGATCATAACTCCAGGAACCTGCTTGAGTGTCATCTGTCCTTGTCTTCAACATTGTCACCATTCGATTGGGAGTTGGTGGATGTAGCTACGGCAGCGCAACAACATGCAAGTTTATCCAAGGCAACGTCGAAGCAATGTGCCAAGTTCGACCGACTGGATCACAGAAGAACTGTTGTGAAACCTGATAAGGCCCATAGAACGGTTGTTAATATTTCCAACCAAGAACTGGACGAGGGCTCTATATCAGCGCTGAGTAAAGGCCTCAACTTTTCTCCAGCTCCACGACGTCTGCCAATATTGGATATAATTAGTGGAATAGAGCAGTGCATTAGGAATCTTTCGCATGATGCAGCTGAGGACGTCAGTCTAACTACCAGCCATATTCTGGCGAAAGCTAAGCCACCAAAATCTAATATAAGCCAGGAGGAACGATGTTGCTTACGGTTATTACGTGAGAATGAAGACTTTGTTGTCTTGCCAGCCGACAAAGGGAATGCTACTGTGGTTCTGAAATCTGCGGACTACCACCTGAAGATGCTGCATTTATTAGAAGACCCCACGTACCACAAGCTTACTCGTGATCCCACACAGGCCATTGTCAGAAGGAAGGGGAAGTTATTGAAGGATTCTGGCTTACCAGATGAAGTGCCTCATGCCGCCAGACCTCCCAGGCTTTATGGATTACCAAAGATACACAAGGAAAGTGTTCCCTGAGGCCCATTGTAAGTGCAATCAGTTCGCCAACCTACAGACTTGCTAAACTTCTGGCAGGATTATTAGCACCAAAATTGGGACATTGTGAACACCATGTTGTCAACTCGTAGAAATTTGTTGAGACACTCAAGAGAATGAAGATAAGCCTAAACTACTTAATGGTTAGCCTGGATGTTGTGTCACTTTTTACGAGGGTGCCAATACAAGATATGCTGGATCTTTTGGCCCAACGTTTTCCATCTGGAATCATTAAGTTGTTCCATCACATCCTAACGACAACATACTTTTTGTACTGCGATGAATATTATGAGATGACTGACGGCACAGCCATGGGATCACCACTGTCTCCAGCAGTCGCAAATTTCTTCATGGAGCACTTTGAGGAACAGGCTCTGCAAACTGCGACATTACGGCCATCTTGCTTTCTACGATACATTGATGACACCTTCCTGACATGGCCTCATGGTGAAGATAAATTGCAGCAGTTCGTCGATCATATGAATGGTGTCCATCCCAACATTAAATTTACTGTCGAGATGGAGAAGCACGGCAAGCTACCATTCTTGGATGTTTTCGTTGAGAGGAAGGCAGGAGGCCAGCTTGGTCACTCAGTGTATCGGAAACCTACACACACTGATCGGTACTTGAATGCCAATAGTTTCCACCACCCTGTACACAAAAAAGCTGTACTTAACACGTTTGTTCATAGAGCCAAGATTATCTCTGACGATGACCACCTACAGTCTGAATTGCAGAACTTAAAACGTGTTTTCGGGGAAAATTGATATAGCAAAAAAGACATCGCAAATGCTTTCAAGAGCCGCCGATGAAAGACAGCTGGTGAATCAGAAGAAGAGGCCCAACAGACTGTATTCCTGCCATACTGTGGAGCAACTAGCAGTAAGTTAGGACATCTGCTGCAGAAACATGGGTTAAAACCAGTGTTCCGGCCTGCCCCCAAGATACGGGATATGTTGCGCCCTGTTAAGGACGACATTGCTCTCCGAGTGTACGGTGTGTATGGTGTACCTTGTGAATGTGGCAGCATGTACATTGGACAGACAATTCGCACAGTTGCGGAGCGTTGTACTGAGCACAAGCGCCATATAAAACAAAGGGAGCTTGACAAGTCGGCCATAGCGGAGGATTGCCTAGAAAACGGACATAAGATACAGTTCGAAAATACAAAAGTGCTGGCTCATGCTTCTACATATTGGGACTCTGTTATAAAGGAAGCTGCCGAGATTCGCTTAAACAGAAACAATTTCAACAGAGACCAGGGATACACACTCAGCAGGGCATGGGGACGGGCGTTGGACATCGAAAGAAAGCAGAGACAGATGCGCGGTGCGGGAGCGGCAGTTTCAAACGTGGCGCCTCCCCCTGGCGCCACCTGACGTCACCGGTGCTACCACAAGCTGCCCGGGACGACTTACGCGTGCGCGCCACATTGGATCGATCTGATTGGCTGCTGATGTCATCATGCCTATATAAGCGAGAGACCGTAACAGCCCCGGCAGTCAGTGAACTCCTGACGATGATGGCGGGGATGGCCATCAAAAGCTCGAGCATTTTATTTGAATTGACGCGGCTGGAAAACCGAGAACATTTTATTCATGTATGCCATTGCGAAAGATTCCAAGGACACAAAGAGATTCTCTTTCTTCATCAAACTTTTTTACAATGTGCACAATTTCTAGGATATAAATGCAGGGAAGAGGGTGAATATTTAAATCTTTAAAAAACTGCTTAGAGAAACTTCTATTGTTTTCAATTTTTATAATTCACATTATTTTCTTCTGCTTCCTCACCATTATTATGGCAGGAGGAGAATTTTCCCAAAAGATAATGCAATGTCTTAACAGAGTGTCAAGTTTTACAGTTTCAAGAGTTGCATTGCCGGATGATATTCTAATTACATATGTTAGTTTAGAGTGTTAGAAGTTTACAGATGTTTTGTGAGAGTTCCATTTCAGATTTCTGGCAGGCAAAGGGGAGAAATTTTGTCACAGTGACATTCTGAATTATTTCATGGTTGTTCATGTGAATTGCTGACTTTACAGTATATTTATTTTGGTGGCGCTGAAAGTCTAGAGTAACTGTACTGTTTTTATGTGGGCTTAAGACAAACCTGTTCCTATAAAGCCATTGCACAGCTTTATCTGTGATGACACCTGCAGCAGTGGTAAGATCATTATTTTTCACCTCAATAAGCAGACTGGTATCATCTGCAAGTAGTACTACTTTTGTGTTATTTACAAGAGGGTAGATAATTAATGTAGACTAGAAAAAGAAATGCTCTTATGAAAGAGCCCGGAGGTACATTGTGTGTAAGTGAGGGCAGAAGTGGGAGGTAGTTCTGGGTCGTGTTAATGTGTCTGTGTTGGACTTCTGTAACCTGAGACTGATTACTTAAGCAGGATTTCAGCCTTTCATTTGGCACCCCTCCCACACTGTAACAATCAAGCTTTTTTTTTAAAGATAACTTAATGATCTATAACATCAAAAGCCTTTGTCACGTCCAAAAAAGTACCTGAAATTTGTAAGTGATTGACTATTGCACTTAAGGCGTGGCTGACAAGATGAAAGGTAGAAGTCTCAGTGGAACGTTGTCCTCTGAAACCATGCTGGCAAACTGACAGTATATTACTCTGACTAAAAATTTCGCTAGCTGAGGTAGGAAGATTTGTTCTATACTCTTTGAAAAATCCAGATTGCAGTGCTACATGTCTATAATTTGACATTTTCAAAGAGTCGCCTTCCTTATAGTGAAATGTATAACTTTAGCAGTTTTTAGCACACGTAGAAAAATGCCCTCTGACAGTGAAGAATTGCAAATGTCTAGTAATGGTGTGATGACAAAGTTTGTTGGCAGTTTTATTATATGATCAGGGGTCTGCTATTGCGGTTTTATAATGAACTTATGATTTTTCGTAGCTTACCTTGACTAGCAGGAGCAAGGAACATGGTGTTTTTGTTGATACTGAGGTTTGTAAGTGAAGTGCCCAGACATCCTTCACAGCTAATTTACCAAATTTTTTGGGCACTAAATCTTTGCAATTGTAGGTAGCAAAGTTCAAATTAAACAGGTGTGCAATTAACTTTGGGTTGGTAATAAAGCTGTCATTATGGAATAGAGCAACACTCTTATCAGTTTCAATTTTCCCATTAAGTTTCTGCACAGCTTTCCATAATGCCTTAGTCTTGTTTGACAATTCCCTGGTATATTGGTTACTTTCTCTTAATTTAGCTTCTTTACAACCTACTTCAGAACTGATTTGTATTTTTTTAAATAGCTTAGAAATTCTAGATCCCTGTTTTTTAAAATTAGAATAAAGCTCTCGTGTTGTTACAGGAGACTAATTCCTGCTGTAACCCTGTTTTTGTTTGTTTGTGCATTTTAATTTCTTTTTGAATGTATTCACTGAATTTCATTATGAAATAGCAGAACTTGCCATTAGTATTAGATTTACAAAGAGTTTTATCCCACAATTCATTAGATAGCAAATGCAGAAAATGTTCTATATTTCACTTCTCTTATATACAAGAGGGTCCTCCACACATGGAGAGCAGCTGAGGGGCACAGTATGTAGCTGTGCCCAATGATCACTATATCCCGTGTTGAATGTCTGAGCTGATTATATATCTTCATTTATTCAAACTTGGTCAGGCAGAGTGGCACTAGTTTTTGTAATATGGTTTGGGGAGTTTATTGTTACATGCAGGTTGTGACTTTTGATGGCATTAAGAAAGCTCTCTCTTTCTGTACTGCTGCTTATGAAATTTCTGTTAAGACCACCACATAGTACACCAGTTCTTTCATAATTTTTGAGTTTACTTACAAAAAGATCAAGATACTTTAAAAAATCTGATGATCTATAAATCCATAAAATTATTACCTTCACTATGGTTAATTATGGCTGTATCCTCAAACACCTCCTCTTTTGCAATTTTACACACAGAGTCTAATATCTTGTAATCTGAGTTCTGTTTGCCATATATACAATTTCCTCCATGTTTTGATACAGTTTTGCAAAGGGAGCCTGTAAGTTTAAAGTTCTCAATTTTTAGGCTTTGTAAATAGTCATTGTGCACCCAATGTTCGTACATGCCTAAAACTGAAACATCTCTCCAGTCACAAATTGACTTTTCGGGTTTACCACTGAACCTCATCGTGTAAATCCCACAATATTTCAGCAATGTGCTGCATCTAGTCATGAATCTGATGTTCTTTTTCCCTGGTTTGATTGAATGGCAGCCAGTGCTGGATTCCAGATGGCATGTAATTGAAAACCTGCATTCATGTTAAGATTGACCACTGTACACTTACGTATAGCCTCCTTAACAACACAGTCCCAGGAAGAGGATGCTAGGGATAAAATTTCCATATTTTCGTAAAACGTGATCCCCATGTCCAGGCAAAGTTAACCACCACTGATTTACTGGGTTGCCTCAGGTGTGGCATTGATGGTGTACCATGAAACGTTCTTGCACAATTCAGCATGTCTGCCTAATATAAGATTTTACACATTGGCATAGGATGTTATATGCACCACATTTGCTAAGGCCAAGGTCACCTTTGATCAAGCACAATAAATTCCTCAATTTTGCTGGTGGCCAAAAAACACACTTGATGTCATGCCTTTTGAGGATTCTTTCCATTCTTGAAGACAAGGCACGAAAATAGGGCAATAATGCCATTGCAATGGTTGCCTCCGCATCTTCATTTACATCCCTGCTTTGAATTTGCTTAGAACAGAATGCATGGTGTATCTGTCTATTGGAATAGCCATTCTGTTGGAATACCTTTTTTAGGAGTTGCGGCTCACCAGGGTAGACTGTTGGCATCTGAGACCACGTGTGGTCTATGCACCAAAGAGTGTAGGACACTACAACATTGTGCAGGGCGATGACAACTTGTGGCCTGCAAATGTAGTTCCGTCTGAGTTTGTTTATGATACACACTTTGTACCAATGTACCATTGGCTTTTCTTCTGACCATGACATCCAGGAATGGTAAAATGCCATCTTTTTCCACTTCCACTGTGAACTGTATACTTGGGTGAAGTGAGTTGGATGCTGGAAAAACACAGGTCTGTATTCTGTGGGACCACGCCAAAAATGTACCATCTACATACCACCAAAAACAGGAAGATTTAAGATTTCCCGACTGCAGTGCTGTTTCCTCAGAGTCTTCCATAAAATAGTTGGCCACCATGGGAGACACCACCCATTTGTTCAAAATACTGGTCAGCGAATAAGAAATAAGTTGAGGTAATCACATATTAAACAATGTCACAATGTCTTTCTGACATTGGCTGCTGATAAGCTCTAATGAGTCCTGCAGAGGCACTTTTGTAAATAAAGATATAACGTCAAAGCTAACCAAAAGATCTGACTGTTGCAGCTTGTCTTCAGGCAGCTGATGAAGTCCTCTGAATTTTGGATATGGTGGCCATACTTGCCTGTGAGAGGTTCCAACAGCATACTAAGAGGTTTGACCAGAAAAATCTGATGATGCCATGGTGTACGGTAAGGTGTCAAAGTTGAGTGACTGTAGGTACATACAAGACTACTTGGGCAAAAATTTCCAGTTTGTGTGATGAATGGCAGCTAGCCCTAAATATGGAAAAACTTAACTTAATGTGGGTGAGCAGGAGGATTAAACCTTTAATGTTCGGATACAGTATTACTAGTGTCCTGCTTGTCACAGGCAAGTCATTTAAATATCTGGGCATAGCATTGTAGACCAAAATGAGGTGGAACGAGCATGTGAGAACTGTGGTAGGAAAGGTGAATGGTTGACTTCGGTTTATTGGGAGACTTTTAGGAAAGAGTGCTTCACCTGCAAATGAGACCGCTTATAAAGACACTGGTGCGACCTATCGTCAAGTACTGCTTGAGTGTTCGGTATTCGTACCAGGTCTGATTGAAGGAAGACACTGAAGCAATTCAGAAGGGGGGGGGGGGGGGGTAGATTTGTTACAGGTAGATTCAAACAACACGTATGTGTTATGGAGATACTTTGGGAACTCAAAAGGGAATCCATGAAGAGAAGATGACGTTCTTTTCAAGAAACACTATTGAGAAAATTTAGAGAACCCGCGTTCGAAGCTGACTGCCAAACGATTCTACTGCCACCAACAAAAATTTCGCATAAGGCAATGAAGATAAGAGAAATTAGGGCTCGTATGAAGGCATATAGACACTAGTTTCTCCCTCGCTTTATTTGAGAGTGGAACAGGAAAGGAAATGACAAGTAGTGGTACAAGGTACCCTGTGGCATACACCATACGGTGGCTTGCGGGGTATCTATGTAGATGTACATGTGGATGAAATAGGTAGGAGCTCCAATGTTGCTCACTTCGCCCAATAGCGGTCAGTCTTATCAATAGGGAAGCAGATTTTCAATGAAATACCACCTGGAATCCAGCACTGGCTGCCATTAAATTAAAACATAGAAAACAAGAACTTTTAATTCATGTCTTGATACAATGCACTGCTGAGATTTAATTTAGCTTTCAACCAAAGGAGTGTTAGGCAGCACAGTCGTTGCCTACAGCACACAAATGAAAGGCCTTTCTGCAGCTCCCAGCAGGGAGCACTAGGAGCACCACTTTCCTCCAACTGCTACTGTCTTCTCTCACATGCATATTGGCTGCTTCCGATCTGATAAATTTTGCTGCCACCACGCAATAATCAGCCACGTCTTGCAGCTGTGACAGCAGCATCTATCACCACTTGACATCGAGCAGCTGCCTCAATGAAATATGAGAATTACACAATATGATCTGACAGAAAACCCACGAAGCTTATTTTCAACAGATCTGTCAGGGAAGCCTGAAAAGTCACATCTATGCAGTCATCAATAAGGAGAACACTGAGCTCATTAAGTTTGTTTGGCAGTGACTGAACATTGTGATGAGCTAATTTTAGAACATAATTGTTCTTTGTTTTATTTCATCACCTGTGGATGATCATTATTCAAAACTAGCTATTTTGTTTCCTAAACCTTGTACAGAACAGTGCAAAAATGGTAGACTGTTCTCATGTGTGTTTAAACTTGTGTGAGGTAGAGGCCTATTTGGATCACTCGCACTGTCACTGAGTGGTGTAACATTGTTGGAGAGATTTATTAACATAAAAAAAAAACATTACTCTTGTCTTGCTGATGTGCTGTTTCACTGACTTGGCATTTTGTTGTTATTTTTCCCGAGAACCCGTGATTTTTGTCATTGGGGGGTATATCCTCTGTAGCACAGTATTGCACATTCAATTTGCTGCTTACTATTTCTTTGACCTGCATACTACAAAGTTCTTCCCTAATTTGTTGATGTGGGGACCCAGGGATGTGGAATTTTCTTCCTAAACGGCATATGTTGACAAACATTACATATCTTGGATCTTTTTATTTGTACTACGCACTACTTTATTTATACATGACCAACTGGTAAGTCGTGATCGTGTGGGACAGAAAAGAATCGCATTTGAGCTTCTCGGCTAATTGAGTCTTCTTTTGAGTGGGGTCAAAAGATTTTTAGCTTCATTTCTTGCAACATCAATTGTTCCTGCCAAGAACATAAAGTCGGTCTGTTGAACCTGTTGCCTTGTCATGATTCATAGAAGTCACTGCCTGAAATTTAGCATCTGGTTTCACTATGCTGGTTATACTATGCCTGGTTCTAGATTTCAGTTCAGCTGCTAAATTCTGCCTTCCCTGCCTATTCTAGGTGGCTGGTAGTTACTTGAATTTTCTTCCAAGTTTCGTTCTCTCATTTGCCACAAGTTGATTTTCTATCACTTTGCTGATTTTCACATCTTTGTCAGTTATTCGTACTTCGGGAATTTTCTTTGCTATGGTACACAGATGATGTTTCCACTCTACAACAATTTTCTCGACACTTCTGATGTGATTTCTTTCTTCAGAAACATATATCACTTTTTAGAACATCTATATCACTTAACAACACTTTTATAATTTCATCTTTCACCTGCACTGCCAATACTAAATATGCATTTTCTTCTTCTCAACAGTCTGAACATGGCTACTGAAAATCATCACTGATAAATTTTAGACATACTTTGGTCCACTTTTCATGCTACCAAAAGCTGCATTTAACACATTGAATTCCTTTGACTACCCAAACTGTTTAATTTATTCCTTTTTGGAGTGATGTGACTCTAGATCTACACCCAGTGTCATCTTGTACAATATTGGAAGGATATCTCCTACAGGTTCTGAACAGCATATAATGGGACTTTTAGAAGTTTAATGACAGTGAATTAGCTTTAAACCATTTATTAATGTTCATAAAAATTTGATTAACAGCCATTTCTAAATCTGTACATGACTTGCTATTTACTGCAATGTTTGTATCACCTGCAAGCAAAATAAACTTAGCATCTGGGAATGTAACAGATGAGAGGTCATTAACAAAAAAACAAAACAAAAAATGGACCAAAGATGGAATCTGCACATAATTACTTCCCAATGAGATGAAGATGATTGCTTACTCCACAGGTATAGGTAAGATTTGATCCATTTTGCAGCACTACCATTGACACCATATTATTCTAATTTACTGAAGAGAATGCTATGTTTCACACAGTCAAAGGCTTTTGACAGGTCACAGAATATTTTTGAAAACGCCAGCAAAAGTGAAAGTTGTTGATAGCTGGCAATATCTCCTCATCCCCCATTCTTGTAAAAAGGCTTAATTTCAGTATATTTTAACTGGTCTGGGAATGTTCTTCTGATAAGAGACTGATTACAAAAATTACTTAAGACATAATGCAACGCTCATAAATGCTCTTTGATTAACTTTGATTAACTTCATTGATATGTTATCATACCCACTAGAATACTTTGATTTTAGGGATTTTATGATGGATGCTACTTCTTTGGGAGAAGTAGGTGTTATTCCCATTTTACTTTAGTTATTTGTAGATATTGGTCTCAGCTATTCCATTGCACTCTTTACTGTACCTGATAACCCCAAGTTGTTAGTAACATAGAAAGTAATTGTTTAAGAGGTTTGCAACACTACAGCATTTGTTACCAATGTCTTATTTATTTTTAGAGCTATATGTTCCTCTTCCTTCCTGGCCCCATGTCACTGAGTTCACTACTTCCCATGCAGTTTTTATTTTGTTGCCAGATGTAATGTCTTTTTCTCATAACAAAGCTGCTTAGATTTGGGTGATTTCATCTCAAATCATACAGCTCATGTCAACATGTGGTCTGAATTTCTGTGGAAAAAACATATTAGACCTCTGTATCGTAACTGTTATGAAAAAATGTTTTCGTTTTACCTGAATTTTAGTATTGCTATGGCCCTTTGAAAAATGTATACTTTGTGAATAACTCTTAAAAAAGCTAATAAATCAAAAGTAATGGAGACCTGGCAGTGGAGACCTGGAGGATGTTTTGCATTAGAGCTCCCTCTTAGTGTGTTGAAATTTAGTTGACACCACCACACTTATGGGCTTCCTTCAACTCTCAAATTTAAGACAAAAATTCAAAATTTAAGTTAATTTTTTCACTATTTTTTTTTTAAATTTGGAGTCATAGCATGCTATCTTTTCTGTCATATTACCAGATACTACTCATGTCATTATGAACAGTATCTTCTCTGCTCCAGCTCTCTGTATTATGTAAATATATATTACTAAAAATGTAAAAATTAGCATTTTTACACATTCTAACAAATTATTTACTCGAAAACCTCCATCCGAAACCTTTTGAGGTTATTGTCTGTTTAATACGTTAGTAGTCAGTGCAACCACAGTTGGCAATATTTTTCTGTGTAAAATTTTTTTCAATATTCTGCATATTTCACATCACTGAATTTCTAGTGTAAAATATGCATGTTGGCAACAATGTTTCCAGCACTCTTCTGTTTATAACAAGCAAGTGAGAACTTGCACATAAACCATTCAGCACTGAGTTTTGTGTTTAGTTTGAACTTTTTGTTAGATACAATGTCAGTGATGAAATATCAGAGGCCACCCCTACCACTACCCGCACTCCTACCTTCTACATGCTTCCTAAAATCTATAAACCTAAACACCCAGGACACCCCATTGTGGCCCTTTACTGTGTCCCCACTGAAAGAATCTTTGATCTTGTAGATGAACAACTGCAACCTATTACCCGGAACATACCCTCCTATATAAAAGATACCAACCATTTCCTCCACAGACTCTCCATAGTTCCTGCCCCTTTACCACAGCGTCCTGCTCGTCACTATTGATGCCACATCCCTGTACACTTACATTACTAATGCCCATGGCCTTACTGCTATTTAACACTACCTTTCCCAACACCCCATGGATTTCAAACCAAGAACCTCCTTCCTAGTTGCCAATACCAACTATATCCTCACCCACAATTACTTCTCCTTTGAAGGCATTACCAACAAACAAATCTGGGGTACAGCTATGGGCACTCGCATGTCACCATCCTATGCCAACGCATTCATGGGCCATCTAAAAGAATCCTTCCTAAAAACCCAGAATCCCAATCCCCTCACCTGGTTCAGATTCACTGATGACATCTCTGCTATCTGGATTGAAGGTGAGGACACCCTATCCACATTCCTCCAGGACCTAAAAAACTCCTCCCTCATTTGCTTCACAAGGTCCTATTCAACCCAACAAGCCATGTTCCTCAATGTTGACCTCCACCTCAAAGATGGTTACATCAGTACCTCTGTCCATATCAAACCTACTAACCACCAGCAATACCTCCATTTCAACAGCTGCCACCGTTCCACACCAAGATGTCCCTTCTGCACAGCGTAGCCACCTGTGGTCATTTCATCTGCAGTGATGAGTAGTCCCTCTCGAAATATACCGAGGGTCTCACTGAAGCCTCCACAGACTAATTATCCTTCCAACCTTGTACAAAAGCAAATCTCCCTTGCCTTATCCTTCTAGCCTCCCACCACCTCCCGAAGTCCAACTGTCTGGCCACAGATAAGCATTCCCCTCATAATTCAGTACCACCCGGGACTAGAGCAACTGAATTGCATTCTCTGCCAGGGTTTCGATTACCTCTCATCATGCCCTACAATGAGAAATGTCCTGCCCACTATCCTTCCCACCCTTCCCACAGTGGTATTCTGCCATCCACCAACCCTACACAATATAGTCGTCCATCCTTTCACAACCAATGCTTTCAATCCCTTGCCTCATGGCTCATATCCCTGTGATAGACCTAGACGCAAGATCTATCCCAGACATCCCCCCCCCCCCCCCCCCCCCATGACCATCTGGTCACTAATATCATCTATCCCATCAAAGGCAGGGCTACATGTAAAACCAGTCATGTGATTTACAAGATAAGCTGCAGCCACTGTTCTGCATTCTATGTAGGCATGACAACCAACAAGCTGTCTGTCTGCATGAACGGCCACTGACAAACTGTGGCCAAGAAACAAGTGTACCACACTGTTGCTGAACACACTTCCAAACATGATATCCTTCATTTCAACGACTACTTCACAGCGTGTGCCATATGTATCCTTCCCACCAATACCAGCTTTTCTGAATTGCACAGGTGGGAACTTTCCCTGCAATACATGCTACGTTCCCGTAACCCTCCTGGCCTTAACCTTCATTAGTCACTGCCCTCACTCATCCAGCCCCTTCCCCGTACCATTCCAGCACTATACAGCTTTCATTCCACCACGACACCCAGTCTTTATTTTTCTCCTTTGCCACACTGCCCCCCCCTCCTCCTCCTCCTCACATTTCCCCCACCTTCCATCTAACTTGCAGCACTTCACTGTCCGCCACCCCCACCCCCCATCCCTGCCCCAGCCTCCTCCTCACCCCCACCCAGTCACCACTCCTATCATGCACTGGTGCTGCTGCTTGCTGCCTGAGACTGCAGTCGTGTGTGCGAGTTGTGTTGGCGTGAGTGTACGTGTGAGTGTGTTTATTATTGACGAAGGCCTTAAAAGCCGGAAACTTTAATTGTGAGAGTGTTTTTGTTGTGCCTATTTGCGACTCAGCGTCTCCGCTATATGGTGCTTATCAACTTTCCTTTTCATAATGCATTAAAATGCTAACATCATAGCTGTTCCTACATAACAGATACAGGTTACTTTTTGTCCCACATGATACCTTCATTCCTTGTGTAATCCATAGTTTGTTTTAGACTTAGGTTTGAATTGAGTTACCTTTAGGGCAAAGCAATTTTAAGAGGAAGTAACTTTATTAATGGATACTTAATTTTCCACTTGAGCCTGAACTATTATAAACACTTATCCTGTTCATGTCCTTGAGCAATCTCCTACAATTCTCCATTTCTGACTGATTTATTACCCTCCTGTACTCAGATTTAATATATTTTAAATCCTGACAAGTTTCAATGTTTAACATAAGATACTGCAAGGGATCAAATAACCCATTTACTATAGGTTTTGAGAGAGAATTTTTTGCCCCTAGATTTGTCTACAATGATTTTATCAATAGCAGTCTCAGAACATTTATATACCCTTAACTGTGTTACTGATTGAAATAATTGTACACTGACAGAGCTTTTCAAGACATCCACTTTACAATTACCAGCAAGCTCTATTTCCTTTTTTTTTTGGGGGGGGGGGGGGGGGGGGGGAGATGGGACAACAGAGCTTCCAGATACTTTGTTGTTGTGGTCTTCAGTCCTGAGACTGGTTTGATGCAGCTCTCCACGCTACTGTATCCTGTGCAAGCTTCTTCATCTCCCAGTACGTACTGCAGCCTACATCCTTCTGAATCTGCGTAGTGTTTTTTTTTTTGTTTGGGGTTTAAGGGCGCTCAACTACTGAGCTCATTAGCGCCCAGTCACAATTGTTAGAGCACATAGAATCTAGTAAAAACTCAAGGGGGGGTGGGGGCACCAGAAAGTTCTTACAAAGATGCAGATAAAACAAGTGAAGGAGTTAGATGTCTTCAGACAAGCCAGTCAAAGTAATGAAACGAAGAACACGAGCAGCTGCTCGAGCATCATCAGCTAAAATATCCTGTAAAGTAGATGGCAGAGACAGGACAACACGAGATTGACTAAAACGGGGACACGACAATAAAACATGGCGCACTGTTAATGCATGACCACAAGGGCACTGCGGGGCTGGGTCACCGGAGAGCAGGTAGCGGTGGCTAAATCGGCAATGCTCAATCCGCAACCTGGTCAGAAGGACCTCTTCTCACCGAGATGGTCGGGAGGAGGTTGTCCAAGCAGTTGGGAATGGTTTTACTGCCCGGAGCTTGTTTCCTTGAAGTGATGACCAAGCATCCCACCACAAAGACACAAGCCTCTTACAAACAACCCCACTAATGTCAGAGGACGGGACACAATGGGAGGCCGGCCGAGGCAGGAGGACTGCAGCCTTGGCTGCAGCATCAGCAGCCTCATTCCCAGGCACTCCTACATGGCCAGGAACCCACAGAAAGTTGACAGGAGAGCCATCAGCAGCAGAAGAATGGAGGGACTGCTGGATCCGTTGCACCAAGGGATGGACCGGATATGGAGCTCCAAGGCTCTGAAGAGCACTGAGTGAATGGCGGTGGCGGCGGGCATACTGAACGGCCAGATGGAGAGCAAAAAGCTCAGCCGTAAAGCTGGAACACTGGTCGAGGAGCCGGTATTTAAAGGTGCTCTAAAGGAACTCTGAGGACACTAAGGGAACGTGTACAACGGGCAGCCAAATAAGAGACGTGCGGAGACCAACAAAGTTTCCTGTCCAGTGTGAGTCCTAAAAACTTAGTTGTTTCCACGAATGGGAGAACAACGGGACCGAGATGTAAGGATGGCGGAAGGAACGCTTTATATCACCAAAAGTTGATGCAAACTGTCTTCTCTTCAGAGAACCGGAAGCCATTTGCCACACTCCATGAGTAGGGGCTGTCTAGACAATGCTGAAGGCAGCACTCCAGGAGGCATGTTCTCTGGGCACTGCAGTAGATCGCGAAGTCATCGACAAAAAGAGAGCCTGAGACATTAGGTGGAATGCAATCCATAATTGGATTGATCGCTATGGCAAAAAGGGCTACGCTCAAGACGGAGCCCTGAGGCACTCCGTTCTCCTGGAGGAAGATGTTGGACAATACGGAACCCACACATACCCTAAACTTTCGATCTGTTAAAAAGGAATCAACAAAAGGGGGCAGGCGACCGCGTAGACCCCACCTGTGCATAGTGCGGAGGATACCTCCTCTCCAACAGATATCATAAGCCTTCTCCAAATCGAAGAACACAGCTACCGTTTGGCGCTTTCGCAAAAAGTTGTTCGTGATGAATGTCCACAAGGTGGTCAACAGCGGAGCGGCGGCGACGAAAGCCGCATTGAACATTGGTAAGTAGCCGTCGAGATTCAAGAATCCAAACTAACCGAGCGTTAACCATGCACTCCATCACATTACAGACACAGCTTGTAAGAGAAATGGGGCGGTAACTAGAAGGAAGGTGTCTATCCTTCCCGGGTTTGGGTAGAGGAACAACGACGGCGTCACGCCAGCACATGGGGACCTGACCTTCGGTCCAGACGCGATTGTAGGTACGAAGAAGGAAGCTTTTGCCCGCCGGAGAAAGGTGTGCCAGCATCTGAACGTGAATGGCATCTGGCCCCGGAGCAGAGGACTGGGACAGTGCAAGCGCACGTTCGAGTTCCCGCATAGTAAAGAGGGCATTATAAGTTTCCAGATTCAGCGAGTGGAAGGAAGGTCGCCGAGCCTCTTCTGCCTTTTTCCTGGGAAGGAAGGCAGGGTGGTAATGGGCGGAGCTTGAAACCTCCGCGAAAAAGTGGCCGAAGGCGTTGGAGACATCCACAGGATCAACAAGGACCTCATGACCTGAAGTCAGGCCAGGTACCGAGGAGTGGGCCTTAATGCCCGACAGCCAGTGCAGGCCACCCCAGACGACAGAAGAGGGAGTAAAACTGTTAAAGGAGCTGGTGAAAGAGGCCCAACAAGCTTTTTTGCTGTCTTTGATGACTCTACAGCATTGCGCTCGGAGTCGTTTGTATCCAACACAATTCGCCAACGTAGGATGGCGGCGAAAGGTGCGTAAAGCATGCCGTCGAGCATGGATAGCGTCTCTACAAGCCTAATTCCACCAGGGGATGGAAACGCGACGTGAAGAAGAGGTAGTACGAGGAATGGAACGTTCGGCAGCATTGATGATAACAGCCGTGAGGTATTTGACCTGACTGTCACAACTGAGAAAATCGTGGTCCGGAAAGGTCACCAGGGAGGAGTAAAGTCCCCAGTCAGCTTTCGGTATGTTCCAGCTCAAAGGACGTGGGGATGGGGTGTGGTGCAGGAGACGAACGACACAGGGGAAGTGGTCGCTCGAATAGGTATCAGAAAGGACATACCACTCGAACCGACGGGCAAGAGTGATAGAACAGATCAAGAGGTCCAAGTGGGAGTAGGTATGGGTAGAGTCCAAGAGGAAAGTATTGAGGCAGTCAAGATTGAGATGGTTGAAGACATCCGCCAAGAGGGAGCCTCTCTGACAGGATGCAGGAGAGCCCCAAAGGGGATGATGGGCATTGAAGTCGCCAGACAGTAAAAACGGCGGAGGAAGCTGAACAATTAGGTGCATCATGTCAGCCCAACTAACTGCGGATGACGGAGTGTAGACGGTACAAACGGAAAAAGTAAAGGCAGAAAGAGTAATACGGAGAGCTATTGCTTGGAGTGGGGTGGTCAATGGGATGGGATGGTAATAGACATCGTCCCGAACGAGCAACATGACCCCACCATGAGCCGGAATACCGTACACAGGGGTGAGGTCAGACCGCTCCGAGGTATAGTGGGTAAAAGCAATACGGTCAGTTGGGCGCAACTTGGTTTCCTGGAAACCAAGGACGAGCGGACAGTGCAGGCGGAGGAGCAGTTGTAATTCCTCCCGATTAGATCGAATACCTCTGATGTTCCAATGTAGCAAAGCCATCGTTAGTCAGAAAAAAGGGGGAACGAAACGGGTGAAGAGCTGGTCACCTCGACGGCCGTGGAGTGCCAGGTTTCGAGGGAACAATGCTACAACCGGAGGGAGGCGGATCCTGTTCCATTGAGTTGTTGCCAGCTGCAGCCGCTTTCCCGTGTTGCGTAGGAGGGGCAGCATCATTCGCCGACGAGAGGCCAGCTGAGCGCCTAGCAGCAGAGCGTCCCGGCGAAACTGAGGACGGCCGGGAGCAGCGACTCACGGATGGAGCGTCAGACGAAACGCGCCGGGGTAGAGAGGGATAAAGACTACTTCTTGGAGGCCTTCTGGGAAGTCTGATGAGGCACGGGGATGGTGGGCTGGACCCGAAGAAGGTCCTCATGCGCGGGGTCCGTTTTGGAACGCTGGACCTCGGAAGCCGGGGTCCGGAACGTTTCCCCGATGGACGCCTGAGAAGAGGATCGCTTCTCAGGCGGCGGAGGGGGAGGAGGAGGAAGGGTGGTCCCTGGGGCAGAGGGGGCAGGGGCCACGAGGGAGGAGGATTTGGAAGGGAGGGATTTGGGAGGCGGAGGCATAGACCCCGGATGGGGTGAGGAGGTGGAGGGGGGACAGGATAGGGGTGAATACACTGTGGAAGGAGTGGACACGACTGAGGCAAATGAAGTTGTCAACGTCACGGGATGGAGGCGGTCATACTTCCTCCTGGCCTCAGAATAAGAGAGGCAATCCAAAGTTTTTAATTCTTGAATCTTCTTCTCCATCTGATACGCGGGGCAGTCTAAAGATCTAGGCGAGTGGATGCCAGGACAATTGACGCACCGAGGTGGTGGGGTGCATGTATGTTCCTCACGAAGAGGACGTCCACAATCGCCACAAAGGGGCTCAGCCTCACACCGTGATGACATGTGCCCAAAGCGCAAACACCGAAAGCAGCGCATAGGAGGCGGGACGTCGCACTAAGGTCGCACGTCGCACCGGTAGCACATCACCTTTACCTTCTTCGGGAGAACGTCCACTTCGAAGGTGAGGATAAAGGCCCCGGTGTCGATGCGACGGTCTTTGGGGCCGCGCTGGACTCGCCGGACGAAATGCACGCCTCGGCGCTCCAGGTTGGTCCTGAGCTCCTCATCAGATTGCAGCAGGAGGTCACGATGAAAAATAGCCCCCTGCGTCCTATTCAGTGCCAGGTGCGGGACAATGGATACTGGGATGTCCCCTAGTCGGTCGCACGCCTGGAGCGCCGCCGACTGAGTGGCGGAGGTAGTCTTTATAAGAACGGACCCCGAACGCATTTTACTGAGAGCCTCGATTTCCCCGAAGATGTCCTCGATGTGCTGGACAAAGAACATGGGCTTGGAGGTGGCGAACGTCCCCCCATCGGTCTGAGAACAGACTAAATAGCGGGGGAAGTACTTCGCCCCAAGCCGGCGGGCCTGTCCTTCCTCCGAGGTAGTGGCCAAGGGGGAAAGGGCAGGAGAACCAGAACCAGAAACAGTAACTTTCTTTTTAAAAGACTCGGCTGCAGAGCGACCCGATACATGTTGACGTTTCATCTGCGAAACGTCCGCCCCGATACCACCCACTCTGACCAGGGGCTCTCCCCACGGACGCCACCCAACCTCAGCAAGGGCCACCTGGCAGGATGACCGTTGCCGGGAGTCCTGATGCCCCAAGGAGACGGGCATCTACTCCTTGGCCGACATGGGGAGGGTGCAGCTCAGGTATCGGCAGTACGATCCCTGTGTTGTCAGGGGGCTACAACCTAGAGGGTACATGACAACCCCACCACAACGGGCTGGTTACCGTGCTGGATTTCGGGTGCCATGGAAAGTCCATCATAATCGTAGGTGCAGATGGGGATGCACTATGGGCGTAACTTGTGCAACCCATCAGGCGTTTAGGCCCAATTTGAGGAATAGTGGGTGTGGTTACAACGCTGTTACAATGCTGAGTGCCAAGGTCTTAGTGCACTGAGGACCAGTGAGACACCACGTAAGGCGTCCTTCCCCAAAAGGCTCGTACTTCTGTAGAATTTTGAAAAATGGAGGTCAAACCCCAAGGGGGACCATCACATGAAAGGCCGAAACGGTTGAAACTCCTTTTAGTCGCCTCTTAAGACAGGCAGGAATACCTCGGGCCTATTCTTACCCCAGACCCGCAGGGGGGAATCTGCTTAGTGTATTCATCTCTTGGTCTCCCTCTACAATTTTTACCCCCCCACACTACCCTCCAATACTAAATTGGTGATCCCTTGATGCCTCACAACTTGTCCTACCAACCGATCCCTTCTTCTAGTCAAGTTGTGCCACAAACTCCTCCCCAATCCTATTCAATACCTCCTCATTAGTTATGTGATCTACCCATCTAATCTTCAGCATTCTTCTGTAGCACCACATTTCGAAAGCTTCTACTCTTCTTGTCCAAACTATTTATCGTTCATGTTTCACTTCCATACATGGCTACACTCCATACAAATACTTTCAGAAACGACTTCCTGGCACTTAAATCTATACTCGATGTTAACAAATTTCTCTTCTTCAGAAACGCTTTCCTTGCCATTGCCAGTCTACATTTTATATCCTCTCTACTTCGACCATCATCAGTTATTTTGCTCCCCAAATAGCAAAACTCCTTTACTGCTTTAAGTGTCTCATTTCCTAATCAAATTCCCTCAGCATCACCCGATTTAATTTGGCTACATTCCATTATCCTCGTTTTGCTTTTGTTGATGTTCATCTTATATCCTCCTTTCAAGACACTGTCCATTGCGTTCAGCTGCTCTTCCAGGTCCTTTGCTGTCTGACAGAATTACAATGTCATCCGCGAACCTCAAAGTTTTTATTTCTTCTCCATGGATTTTAATACCTACTCCGAATTTTTCTTTTGTTTCCTTTACTGCTTGCTCAATATACAGATTGAATAACACCAGGGAGAGGCTACAACCCTGTCTCACTCCCTTCCCAACCACTGCTTCCCTTTCATGTCCCTCGACTCTTATAACTGCCATCTGGTTTCTGTACAAATTGTAAATAGCCTTTCGCTCCCTGTATTTCACCCCTGCCACCCTCAGAATTTGAAAGAGAGTATCCCAGTCAACATTGTCTAAAGCTTTCTCCAAGTCTACAAATGCTACAAATGAAGGTTTGCCTTTTCTTAATCTAGCTTCTAAAATAAGTCGTAGGGTCAATATTGCCTCACGTGTTCCCATATTTCTACGGAATCCAAACTGATCTTCCCCGAGGTCAGCTTCTACCAGTTTTTCCATTCCTCTGTAAAGAGTTCGCGTTAGTATTTTGCAGCCGTGACTACTTAAACTGATAGTTTGGTAATTTTCACATCTGTCAACACCTGCTTTCTTTGGGATTGGAATTATTATCTTCTTGAAGTCTGAGGGTATTTCCCCTGTCTCATACATTTTGCTCACCAGATGGTAGAGTTTTGTCAGGACTGGCCCTCCCAAGGTTGTCAGTAGTTCTAATGGAATGTTGTCTACTCCCAGGGCCTTGTTTCAACTTAGGTCTTTCAGTGCTCTATCAAACTCTTCACGCATTATGATATCTCCCATTTCATCTTCATCTACATTCTCCTCCCTTTCTATAACATTGCCCTCAAGTAGATCGCCATTGTATAGTCCCTCTATATACTCTTTCCACCTTTCTGCTTTCCCTTCTTTGCTTAGAACTGGGTTTCCATCTCAGCTCTTGATATTTATGCAAGTGGTTCTCTTTTCTCCAAAGGTCTCTCTAATTTTCCTGTAGGCAGTATCTATCTTACCCCTAGTGAGATAAGCATCTACATCCTTACATTCGTCCTCTAGCCATGCCTGCTTAGCCATTTTGCACTTCCTGTCAATCTCATTTTTTAGACATTTGTATTCCTTTTTGCCTGCTTCATTTACTGCATTTTTATGTTTTCTCCTTTCATCAATCCAGATATTTTATGAAGGGGTTAAAGTGTCCTGCTCTGTATACACTTACTATCAAGGGAACAAATAAATATAAATTTGTGATGTAAAAGCAGTACCAGTCAATTTGAAGAAATAATGGGTCTGGGTAACACACTGGTTCCCAATGGCAAGAGACTATTACCTTCTAAACCAACAGAGATCATGCACAACGCTACAGTTAAATTTGTCACCACAATGAAGATTTAGTAGTAAGACATAATAAGTACTACAGAACAAAAATCAGTACCAAAAATGTCTATGTAAGACATAGTGAAGGAAATGTGGACCACACAATATAAGCAATTCAGATGTTCTGCTCTACAGACATTATCTAGTTAAGAGTTTGCCATTGGTTAACTCAATTAGACAAGACAAATTGCCAATACCTATAATACACAGGGCTGTACTGACAGCATGGCAAGATAGGCTCAAAGCAACAATGCACACACAAAGGGAGGGTGGGGGGAGCACAAAATCTGACTAGAGAGAAAACCAAGAAAGAAAGACAATTTAAAAGTGCACCAGGAGATATATAGAAGTTCTCCCACCCCTGATGTTCTTTTGCCTTCAAGAAGCAGCCTTCACCGTGGCCTGTGACTGTAAATGCACGCTCTTGCCACAGTGTAATTTCTCAAGCATCTTTTGTCCAAGTAACTTCATGTATAAACGAGTACTACCACACACAAATCTGTCAATAACATGGTTTATAAGGCAGCAGTGAGATTGTTTTGCATATCTGCCATCATTTGACTTGTTGCTTCTACTTCACTACTGTAGCAAATGTTATCAAGTGGGTGTTTAAGCAAACACACAGTTTGATCAAAGGCTCCCAATTATTAACAATTACTGCTGACTGAGGACTCTAGCACAATATAACTGTGGAAAAGGCAATGAAAAAAGGCGAAGGACTTTCGTTGCTACCAAGTAATGGTTGTACAATCTGCAATGTAACAAAAATTTTCCACAGACAAGCTTTCTGACACTGATTACTAATATTAATATTAAGGGCATTGTTAGTCACTGAGCCTACAGAAAGCTATACTCTGCTTAACTGGCAATAAGCTGAACCCTTGTGTAAACAAACTACTGTGCCATTACTAATGCATCTGGTGTCTTAAAACCACTGGAAGTAGGCCTCCCTTATGTACGAGAGGTTTTTTGTTACTCTAGTGCGAAGAAACTGACACATGCTAAAGCACTGAAAGTTAAATTTTTTTGCTAATCACTGTGCTAAACATTTAACCCATGTAACAAATCACACAACAGAAATTTTCATTGTGACTACCCATACAGATGTGTCATTCCGATGCATACAGGCCTACCCAGCTGTACAAAAAACTGTAGAACAGTAGTTTTGCATTGGATACACACAGATTTGGCAGTTCCGACAGGGGTGCAAGGTCACCTCAGTATGGCTCTGACCCTATAATGCACCGAACTGCAGTGCATAGTACAGCCCTTGGAAACTTTAACGGAATGCATCATTTTATTTTACATTGTTCGGAATGAGGAAAAAGCAATGGAAGAAAATAAGCCCACTTACAATGATGCTAATCACATAATCTCTTTAGACAAATATAAAAAATAATGTTGTCTCTTTTTTGTAAAGTTGCAAGATCACTTTCACACCTACCGAAATTTTAATCATTAATGACATGCAATTTCTGGAGAAAATGAGTTTTTATGAATATAACTTTGGTTGTCTGTCCAAGAACCATTTTGCAATGCTGTAGGATTTTTCAGCTAAATATAAGGGAAAAAATGTCACATAGAAAGACAGATGAATACAAACAATGTGTGTTTAAAGAGGACACTCCAGTATTTGCCTGAAGTGATCTCAGAAGAAGTACGGAATACCAAGACCACCTTCCAGAATCCAAGGCCAGTGTCGTAACAAGTGCGTAACCTCATTTGGTTAATGAGAAATTGATCATAAGTGGGAGGGGGTGCAAAGAGCTGACAAAGGAAAAAGTTGGAAGATACATTTGTGTACAGTTCAAATTACACCACCTTTTTCCTACTTCCTTTTCACTTGTCCCTCTGCTTCCACTTACTTTTCACGGTCTCTCTCTCTCTTTTAATAAAAGTTAAAAGTTTGAGGTACTCTCTCACGTCTGCAAAATACTGACAAATGGTTCAAATGGCTCTGAGCACTGTGGGACTTAACATCCCAGGTCATCAGTCCCCTAAAACTTAGAAATACTTAAACCTAACTAACCTAAGGACATCACACACATCCATGCCTGAGGCAGGATTCGAACCTGCAACCGTAGCGGTCGCGCGGTTCCAGACTGAAGCGCCTAGAACCGCTCGGCCACCAGCAGCCAGCCTGTCAAATGGTTTTCCCCTTCTAGTGAAAGAGGGTTTTTTTAACTCATGTGTATAATTTGTAACTTTCTTATATAGTTTCCCTTCCAGAAATAAATGATAAATTTGGACTCACCTATTGCTTCTGTATAGTACGGAATGGCTTGTATGTACTTTTTTGTTTTGTATAATTGATTGCCTGTTTCCTTTTTGATCTCTGCCAACCTGGAAAAGAATAATGTGGAGCATAAAAATTTTACAATATGTGTAGATAAAATTTATAGTTGAAAATTGTTACAGGCTAATCTAACCATATTCTGAAGTGGTGTGGTACAAGAAATTTGCATATCAAGACACTGCAAGGTCTACAAAAGGGGGGTTAGGCATATTCTTTGAATGCCCTCAATAAAATGTCGTATGCCTGAATCTACAGAATAAAATATACTGATGACACTATGGGTCTATAAAACTATTGTGTTGGTGGGAAACTACAATGCATTATTAAATATGGATGTACATGGCCATACCACAGGAAAAAGAATAACTATATATGTTAACTATGAACCTAAGGAACCTTTAAATGCCAATTTAACACCAATTATGGTGTGGTCTTTTCGTGTGAAGATCATAAAAGAAGTACATGAACATAAATAAATTAATATTTCAACTTTTCCACATTGTATTAGATAACATTTGGTGAATTAATATGAAATCTGCATACTGAAAGAAATATACTACATATGGAAATGCATTCTGTACTGGACTTACTACAAGCTTCAATGAAAGAATGTAACTGCTGCTGTTCTGTTTCAAGAACCAGTGGACATACGAAAGCATAAAGTACACCAGAGAAGTGAAGTGAACTGTTGAGTGAACTGATTGTGTGCAGTTTCATACAGAACTTGCCACGGGGAGCAAAAAAGACAAGATAAATCCAAATTTATACTCCGTAAGTAACTTTATGGGTATGGTGGAATGTACTTAATGTTGCACTCTTACTTCTGCCTTTTCCTGTTCCAGTTGAAAGAGGCAGCAGGGAAACATGGTTGAAAAGCCCAAATAAGAGCTCAAATATCTCTAATATTACCTTCATGATCATTTGAGGAGATATATGTAAGAGAAAATACGTTTTATGATTTTTCTAGGCATGTACACATCTAACAGTGCCTCACAGTGTGGTGCACAACAATCCTCTTGGACTTGAATGAGTATCTTCATGACCCTTACACACTTGCTAAATGAACCCATTACAGTTTGTTGCTCCTCTTCTTTTCCTCTATCAATTGTATCTGATATAAATCATAGACTTAGGTGCAAAACAATATGGAAGTTTGTACAAAGTCAGTGATCACAGTTGGCAAGGCTGTGTCCCATGCAATAAGAACTCTTTTATATGTATTTCACACATGCATTTTTAAAAATGGCATTTATTATCTACACACTAAGCTGGTTGTGATCTCCTGCACAAGTATTAGACGCCTATTTGTTACATCATTACACAGTTTATGTCCATCATTTACTGTTGCTTTCTTTTGGGTTGTAGTTCAGTATTTTCTCGGGTAGTAGTTTGTCTTCCAATTTTTTTCACACATTACTTCTGCTGTTCCCTACACTCAGTTACTTCCTCATTAACGGCAAATAAATTCCACTCATACTAAGCATCTGCATTCTCCATTACAACTCTCACTATCCTCAAGCATCTCCTCTCTGTTGCTTATATTTTCCTATCATTTTTTCTTTCTATTTTTCCCAGTCACCCTAGTCTCCTAACTTTTCAAGTATTGTAATTAAGTTCTCTGTTTATTGTTCCACATATCACTTGAAATTCATACAGCTTTTCATCTATATCAGTATAATAATCATAAATCATGTCACAGTCCAGATATTTATAATGAGACATTCTTTCAAATGGCTTTAAGCACTATGGGACTTAACATCTTAGGTCATCAGTCCCCTAGAACTACTTAAACCTAACTAACCTAAGGACATCACACACATCCATGCCCAAGGCAGGATTCGAACCTGCGACCATAGCAGCAGCGCAGTTCCGGACTGATGCACCAAGAACCGCTCGGCCACAGTGGCTGGCTGACATTCTTTCCATTAATCTGTTGGTACTTAGAATTTTTGACAACACTGGTTATTTATCTTGAAACACTATAATTTATGTAATGAAATTTTAAGAGTGCATTCTGTACATACTTGGTTTAGCCAATTTATGCTGACGAAGTTTTTTCACTTTTTGGTATTATTACTTGATTGTCTGCAAATAGCAAATCACTTAGATTAGTGTGTTTATCTAAATCAATACCTGGATATTTTCGGATTTCCAAAATTCCTGGATATTTTCTGATTTCCAACTGAAAGGACACTGTCAATACAAATGTTAAAAAGACTGGTTGAAAGTGAACACCCATCTCAGTCTGATTAATTTTTTATTTCATTTGTTCTTTTCTCTCCTGTATTTTATTATCTCTCTTGTCTTACAATGTAAACTTTCTGATTGTCCTTTTGTGGCATAGTGGGTAGCCACTATCATTCACTATTACCCGTAATTTGGTTGGATCAATTCAATTGAGATGTTTTCAAAATTAATAAAAACAATGTTGGTTTTGAGTTTAAATTCTTTTTGTTGTTCTATGAGCAATTTTATTGTAAAAATGTTGTCACCACATGAATGAAATTTCCTAAATGCACTTCAGCGATCTTTGAGAAGTGTCTCAGCTTGAACTGTTATTCTATTGTTCAACTTCGAGTAGATTTTGAACACAGTATTCAACAGACTAATGCCTATGTAGTTCCAAAATCTGCTTCTATTGCCCTTTTTGAACAGATGTAACTCACCTGTATTCCACAGGCTTGGTATTTTGCACAACTGCCAGCTAATATCGATAAGATGTAATAATCTGAGATGAAAGGAAGTTCCCATGAATTTGATTAATTTTGTATTTATTCAATCTGTTTTTGCAGCTTTCCTCCTCCTCTTGTGTGTATTTTGTGGTTCATCCACTTTCTTCACAGAAACACAAAATTCACAATGTCTACACCATAACTCTTGTTACCATCTAATCCATTGATCTTTAATTACATCAAGTTTTGCTCTCTCTGCTTCTGACTGGTATTCAAACTATTATAGAGTTATTGACTATCACTGCAATATTAACTGTTCTCTTTCATATTTCTGAACCCCCACCCCCCTCAAAATCTCAAATGTGCAGTGTGATGATAGAAAAGTCATACCTCTCATGGGCAGGAAGTGTGTTACCTGGAGACTTAAATGTGAGATCTGCTGTCAGTGAAGCTACACCTCTCCACGACAAATGTGAAATTTTATTAATGCAAGTGAACACCCCAAATGTTAACAATTCACAGAAGACACAGCAGTTGTGGAACAACAAACACCAGAAACAAGTGAAACAGCAGCAGCATCATTATCATCAGAAGCAGCAAAGCAGCAACAGCAGCAGCAGCAGCAGCAGCAGTAGTAGCAGAACCAACAACAACTGGAGCAGCAACACAGCAATACTTATGGAGGAGCCAAAGGAAAATTACATCTGTGTCATTCAGTGATAATTTTTTATGGTTTCAAGCCAAGAAGAAAAAATGTGAAAAACCAGCCTGCTAACTCACAGATAAGTCACGGCAATCATGGTCTTGAAAGTAAAGTTGAAATTCTGGAGGACTCATTGCCACAGAATAAGTATTCTTTCTTATGTCTATCTGAACATTGGCTTAAACCAGAACAAATACAATACTATGTACCAGAAGGTTATAAACATGGAAACAGTTTTTGCAGATCTCAGTACCATAATGTTGGTACTGTTATCTATGTTTTAAATGAAATAGAGTGTAGAACACTAGATTTAGTTGGGCATGTGTAGATAAACACTCTGAAATTACCGGGATCATATGTGATATAACGAAACTTATCACAGTATGTATCTACCATTTCCCTGACTCAGATGATAAAACTTTTTTAGATGATTTAGACAGTGTACTCTGCTACATAATGAAGTAGAAACAATATGTAACTGTAGTTGGGGGAGACTTTAATTCAAGTTTTGATGTAACATGTAACAAACCCAGTGTAAATAAGTTACTGAATATGTTAAGGCAGCACAACTTCCATCATGTAAATTCAGAACCAATAAGACTAAAACTGTGCTTGGATAATGCTTTTGTCAACTGTGCTCATGATATGTATTCCACCAAGGTAAGGGAATTTGTTTTCTCAGACCACTCCATATTAAAGTAGGGTTAAGACATTTTATAAAAGGGGATGAGAGCAAGACTGCACAAAAGTTAACAAAATCCAATACCTTAATATTAACAAAACACAATCACAGAAAACTAACACCAAATGAGCATAACAAATTGGGACAGATTATTTCAAAACTGTGATTCCAGAGCCCAAACAGTTTATGAAACATTCCACAATTACTTAAAAGGTACTTTATAAGCCCATCTTGTTCAAAAGAAATATCATAAAACAAGGAGGGATAAACTGTGGTACACCAAAGAACTGGAGAATCTAAAAAAATAAGCTGCTGCTGTTGAAGCACCTTGGCAAAGTAAATAATTCTAATGAAATTAAGGATCTCGAAAAAACCACTAAGAAACTATATAAGAAAGAGTTACAATTGGTGAAACAAAGATGCAACACAAATCTCATAAAAGAAATAGTAAAAACCAATGCAAAACAGCCTGGTCAGTAATTAATACTGTTAAAGGTGAAGTCAGAAACTTTGACTAGACAGTCCCAATACTAGCAGATACATTCAACAAATATTTTGTAAGCTGTGCTGATGATATCAAAAAGTTGATCAGTAAACCCAATGTAACATACACTCCTGGAAATGGAAAAAAGAACACATTGACACCGGTGTGTCAGACCCACCATACTTGCTCCGGACACTGCGAGAGGGCTGTACAAGCAATGATCACACGCACGGCACAGCGGACACACCAGGAACCGCGGTGTTGGCCGTCGAATGGCGCTAGCTGCGCAGCATTTGTGCACCGCCGCCGTCAGTGTCAGACAGTTTGCCGTGGCATACGGAGCTCCATCGCAGTCTTTAACACTGGTAGCATGCCGCGACAGCGTGGACGTGAACCGTATGTGCAGTTGAAGGACTTTGAGCGACGGCGTATAGTGGGCATGCGGGAGGCCGGGTGGACGTACCGCCGAATTGCTCAACACGTGGGGCGTGAGGTCTCCACAGTACATCGATGTTGTCGCCAGTGGTCGGCGGAAGGTGCACGTGCCCGTCGAAATGGGACCGGACCGCAGCGACGCACGGGTGCACGCCAAGACCGTAGGATCCTACGCAGTGCCGTAGGGGACTGCACCGCCACTTCCCAGCAAATTAGGGACACTGTTGCTCCTGGGGTATCGGCGAGGACCATTCGCAACCGTCTCCATGAAGCTGGGCTACGGTCCCGCACACCGTTAGGCCGTCTTCCACTCACGCCCCAACAACGTGCAGCCTGCCTCCAGTGGTGTCGCGACAAGCGTGAATGGTGGGACGAATGGAGACGTGTCGTCTTCAGCGATGAGAGTCGCTTCTGCCTTGGTGCCAATGATGGTCGTATGCGTGTTTGGCGCCGTGCAGGTGAGCGCCACAATCAGGACTACATACAACCGAGGCACACAGGGCCAACACCCGGCATCATGGTGTGGGGAGCGATCTCCTACACTGGCCGTACACCACTGGTGATCGTCGAGGGGACACTGAACAGTGCACGGTACATCCAAACCGTCATCGAACCCATCGTTCTACCATTCCTAGACCGGCAAGGGAACTTGCTGTTCCAACAGGACAATGCACATACGCATGTATCCCGTGCCACCCAACGTGCTCTAGAAGGTGTAAGTCAACTACCCTGGCCAGCAAGATCTCCGGATCTGTCCCCCATTGAGCATGTTTGGGACTGGATGAAGCGTCGTCTCACGCGGTCTGCACGTCCAGCACGAACGCTGGTCCAACTGAGGCGCCAAGTGGAAATGGCATGGCAAGCCGTTCCACAGGACTACATCCAGCATCTCTACGATCGTCTCCATGGGAGAATAGCAGCCTGCATTGCTGCGAAAGGTGGATATACACTATACTAGTGCCGACATTGTGCATGCTCTGTTGCCTGTGTCTATGTGCCTGTGGTTCTGTCAGTGTGATCATGTGATGTATCTGACCCCAGGAATGTGTCAATAAAGTTTCCCCTTCCTGGGACAATGAATTCACGGTGTTCTTATTTCAATTTCCAGGAGTGTATATTGATTATCTTAAGAGTGCAAACCTAAATCATAACATGGCCAGATCATCACTGAAAAACTTTAAAGAGGTACACCAACAAGAAGTTCTTAAAATAGTCAAAGAAATAAATTCATACAGTATAGATATTTTTAATATGTCAAACAATCTATTGAAAGAAATCATACATTACATTGCAGCACCATTAACATATTCTATAAACCTGCATCTCATAGAAGGGGTTTTTCCTGATCCTCTCAAACTATCCAAGGTGACTCCAGTCTTTAAGAAGGGTATCAAATCAGATCCTGCAAACTACAGACCAATTTCACTAATTCCAGTACTAGGAAAAGTCTTTGAAGGCATAATATATCAGCAGATGTATGAGTACCTAGGACTAAATGATATGTTAAGTGCATCACAGTTTGGTTACAGAAAAGGAAGGTCAGCTATACTTGCCATAGAGTTCTTAGAGACATTTTAGCAGCATTCGAGGACCTTATATGATCTGAGCAAAGCCTTTGACTGTGTTGACTACTCACTTTTGCTCTCTAAACTTGAGTACTACAGAATATGTGATAAAAGTTTAAAACTCATCAAATCATACCTCAATAAAAGGAAACAGGTGGTGAGTTCAGGAAGTCATCTGTCAAACACACTTGAGGTTCAACACAGAGTGCCGAAGGGATCTAAATTGGGACCACTTCTCTTCCTTGAACACATAAATGACTTACCAGGAAATAGAGATGTAAAGATGTATATGTCTGCAGATGATACAATTTTTCTATCTGCAAACCATAAGTATTTGATAATCTTGTAAGTGGTATGAAATTGGCAAAAGAAAATGCAACATCATGGTATAATGCAAATGGTCTACTATTAAATGAGGAAAAGACTCAGAATATGTGGTTCAGTCTATCAAAGACAACAAAAATAGAAAAACAAAAGGCAAAGTTTTTAGGTATCATACTCGACAACATGGAACTCGCATGTTGATCACATAGTGGTTAGGTTGTCAGGAGTTATTTATTTGTTGAAGAGACTTGTGTGTGATGTGACGTTTGAGTATGTAATGACAGCGTACTTTGCCTTTTTTCAATCTGTTTTAATGTATGGGTTAATACTATGGGTAAACAGCAGAAAAATAAATGAAATTATGGTGATCCAGCAGAAAGCAATCAGAGTAATGGCTAAGGTAGATAATAGGACACATTGTAAACCATTGTTCATTAAATATATAATTTTAACAGTTATTAACTTACACATTCTTTACAGCATTAACTACATACTTGCTGAACTACCTAATTTAAGTGTAACAAATCAACTATACAAGAACCTGTACTTCTCTGCTGTTGCCACAAAAAGATTAGCTAAAACTAACAATAGTCATAAGTATATGGCCATTAAAATATATAACAAATTGTCTAAGAATGCATCAATCAAGCCTGACAAATTATTTAAAGAAAATGTACATAACTTCTTTATCCATTCTATTCCTTAGTAGAATTTTTAGAAATGTCCAATAACTTAAATATGAAAAAAATTATTTTGTAAAATTAATACGTAAAGTGAACTGACGAAGTCTATTGCATGTAATAATGCTGAATGACCAATAAAGAATCTGAATGTTCCCTCTATCTCCATCCCAAAAAACGCAATTTCACTGTTTCGCTTTCAAACACTTTCTTTTTATTTAGTCTGTTAGTAGCATTAAAAAAAGGCTTTTAGAAGAGCAATTATGGATAAATAAATGACACCTCAAAATGTTAATGAAAAACTGACAAAATCTAGCTGAATCAGCAATGAATTATAAGGGTTTCACTGGATGTGACCCCCTACAAGAGTTCAGGATGGCCAAGTGGCGAGTCAGTGGTGACGACCTGTTTCATGCCCAAAGTGTCAATGAGACAACATCCAATTAACATCCATTTATTGACAAGAGTTTTACAGCTATTCAGTCTACTCTTCAGCATGGTTTGGTAGCAGTCTTGCCACATCCACATTGCAGGAAAGTGCCGATTGGCACATCAGTGCCTACCACGGAATCTGCAGTCTAGACCAGGGGGCTGTCCCATGGTACAACTGGTAAGATGGTGCCTACACAAGCACTGCCATGGAGCGGTGGCACTATGCGCCCTACACCCAAATCAAACAGCTTGCAGTCAGTCAGATCCATTCTTCGTTCACAGGAGATCTGATCTGTACTCTCTTCAGTCAGTCACCACTATGACTGGCAGGAATGGGAGCTCACAGAGTTGCCGCCCCCCCCCCTCCCCCCACACACACACACTTTTCAGATTCACTTAAAACACTTCACAAAGGATAGGCACCAAGCACTTTGGGGTCTCCCAGCCAATAATGCCACATGACTATTTTTGAAACAATAAAGGTTGAATGCATGCGAAGTGTAGCACAACTGCATGCTATTTTTTAATGCTGAAGTTCTAGAGCTGCTACATAATTACTCTTATTCAGCAAAAGTAAATAGCGGCAACTTAATAACAGATGGGTTAATTGAAGAAACAAATTATAATATCCTTAAAATTAACAACAGGATCAACGAATAAACTCTATCACCAATTGGATGTTGGTTGGGGATACAGTCAAATTCCAATTATTTACTGTTTAAAACTCAGCAAAAGATTACTTTACAGTGTTTGACTGATAGGAATTTGTGGTTAATTTGCAATTCATGAGAAAAAAAGGAGATTGAAAATGAGTTAATTTTTATATTTTGAGACAGGGAGGGAATCAAGAATTACATCACTCTACAAGTTGTTTAACATGGCAAGAAAATCAGGATATGGCTTTCCGGTGATGAATGACTGTCATCAGAGATGAATAGAAGTTGAGTTGGGTGTTTGATGTAATGGAACATTTGCAAGCTGATGGCTACAATGTACATACAAAGAAACTCCAGCAATGATGTGCACACCCGATGAACAAGCTGACAGGCTAAATTTTAAATTTGGCCAAGAAATTCTGGAAGAGAAGGATAAATTTTGTTATCTCTGAAGTAGACTACATACAGGAAGAAGCAAGGTGTGTGCAAAGTAAAAGGAATTTCTTTGAAAAAATATCTGCTAGCATCCAATAATATAGACCTTGAGGCCAGGAAAGAATTCGTGAAAAGTTAGGCTGAGAGCTCTGTATGGGAGAAGACATGGACAACGAGAAAGACAAAAATGAAATAGTTATTATTAAATTAAACTGCAATAAAGCTTTTACACTTCCGTGGCAACATACATTTTCAGTTACATGGATTACGCTTTCACTAAAGGAATGCCCTGCTTTCAGGCTGACACACACACACACACACACACACACACACACACACACACACACACATTGATTGTCCTCGCACTGCAGCTCTATAGGCATAAAGGGTTAAGTACGGAGGAAAGGGTGAGGAGAGAAAGGAGGCAGAGCATGAGCTGCAGCATCCATTTCAATATGCTTAATTTTATTCATGGAAATTTTATTGTAAATTCTCTTCATTCTGAAATTATCTGAAATTATATATACAGGGGGTCCATAAAGCCCCTTTACAACTTCAAAATTTTATTATAGCGGCAGTTGTTGAAATATTTTAACAAAAATTTTTTTATTGTAATTACTGTTTACTAAAGTTTTTATATATACTAAAATTTTGTTTCAGATACTCTGTTGATGGAAGGAACTGAATCTCTATAAAATGGCAACTCCTCAAGAGAAGACACAATGTGTGTCCCGGTTTATTGAGACAAAATCGGACGTTCAGACTCAACAAAACTTCAGAATGAAGTACGGAAGAGATCCACCATCACACCCTGCGGTCCGTGCATGGCACAAAAAATTTATGGAGACAGGGACAGTATTGGATAAGAGAAGGAGCAGGCGACCAAAAACATTCGAGGAAAACATTGATCGCGTTTTAAATGTCTTCGCTCATTCACCTACGAAGCCCATCCACACTGCTGCCAGACAGTTGCAACTACCACATTGAACTGTGCATACGGTCCTCCACAAGAACTTACAGTTGTATGCTTACAAAGCGCAACTGTTACAGACACTTGAGCCAAATGACAAGCCAAAACGGACAGAGTCTCCACTCAACATGCTGGAAAGCCTTTTGGAGGATGAAGCACTCCTCAAGTGAGTTTGTTTCAGTGACAAGGCCACTTTTCATGTTTCTGGGATATTAAACAGACACAGTGTGAGAATCTGGGAATCTGAACACCCCCACATTAGTAGCGAGCTTCACTGGGATAGTCCAAAAGTGAGTGTGTGGTGTGGAATCATGTGCAACCGAATAATTGGTCCATTTTTCTTCAATGAATCAACAATTACTGTAGATGTTTACCTTGACATTCTCACTGTGTAGCACCACAATTGATTGACTTACAACCAACTATCATTTTCTAGCAAGACGGTGCAACACCACATTGGGGACTGCATGTTCACTGGTTCCTCAATGAAACATTTCCAGGCAGATGGATTGGGAGGAATGGGCCAATTCCTTGGCCACTGCATTCACCAGATATCACTCCGTTGGATTTTTTTTTTTTATGGAGGTATGTAAAAGATATCATGTAGCAGACACAGATACGGACATTGCTGACTTGAAGCAGCAAAGGACTCATAATGCCATTGCCACCACTGATAACACTACACTACAGCGAACTTGGCAAGAAATCGAGTACAGTCTTTATGTGCTTCGTGCAACTAAAGGTGCCCATATAGAGGTCTATTAAACAGTATCAAAAAAACTTTTTATAAACACTGATTGCAATAAAAGAAATGTTGTTAAAATATTTCAACAACTGCCATTGTAATAAAATTTTGAAGTTGTAAATGGACTTTATGGACACCCTGTTTATATCTGTAATTAGCATCATGAGTTATGACAACAAAGATATGTTGCTGCAGCCAATCCATGTCCAACTGCTTGTTTTAAAATGTATTATTCAGTTATCAGTCATCTGGATGACCTAGATAAGTGTGTTTTGAATACTGGCCACAACTACTGAAACTGCTGTTGTATTTCATTGAATATCAGACATGCTGATTCAGTACTTTAGCTTCCAAACACATTTAGACTGCAATGTCAAATTATGACAATGAAACAAAGGTAAAAGATGAATCTGGTTGCGAGGGCAATGAGCCAGTGGAAGCATCCAATTTGAACTATCTGTTTTGACCCATGACACAATGGTGTTGTGGTATGTAATGCCACTACGGTATGTAGTTTTTGAGTTAGTTGTGTTTGTAGACATTGTGTAGTTGTATCTGAAGATGTCTTCTGGTGGTGGATGTGGACGTGTTGAGTTCAATGGGTGGTATTGGGTTCATCTGAGTTTAGGTACTTGGTGCGATAACAAGGGTTCTCGAAGCGTTTTCAATGAGTTAAAGAGTTTTTGTTTGTTTGTATATTTGGCATTTTTGTTAGGTATGATTAGTCTGGTGCTTGTTGTGCAGAAAGAAGTCTAAATTTTTGTTATTGCTTATTTATTAGGAATGGATATGACAGTGAAGTTCATGAGTGTATTACTACATTCTGAGATAGGTGGTGATACGATGTCTGTCATACAGTTGCTGTAGATGTTCGGTCTTATTGCTGAAAATGGTATGCTGGTTGTGTTTTAACTGATGTAGTGAGTATGGGGTATTTGAACTTCTGAGTTGTTGGGGGTTTTGGATGCATTTTTCATAGTTATATAGTTTATTGGTATCAACAGCTGCAGTTAAGCTATGTAAGTTAAGGGATATGGTTTAATCATTAAAATCCCAGATGATAATAGGTGGACAGCACATCTGCAGTGATGTGCAATCCCTTTTTTCAGTGTGCTGAAGCTCATACTACAGCCTTCACAGACAGGTACTATCCCTAAAACCTCATCTCTCCCCCATTCCTCTACATTTAGCTTTATTTTAACACTAGTCCATGCATTGCAACAGCCATAAATGAGGCTATCAGTACTATAGTGGCCTAACCCACAGCACGCTGGTTTGTGGGAATGGCCATTGGAAGATACTGACATTTGCAGAATTGATATGTACGGTAGTGATTGAGGCGTATAGCAATGATTGTGGTATACATAACGTGCTATGGCGTCCAGTAATTGGCTATACATGGAGTGAACTGTAACAGTGTTTTTAGACCTTTTTTTGTGTGGGTTAGGCCACTATAGTTTCGGCACACTTGGCCATAATACACGAAACGTGTGGGATAGGCCACTATTGCTTTACACACTGTAGTCAAACATTGGGCAAGATACACATGAGGTGTTAATGTTCATCTTTCGTTTCATCATTTACAGGAATGGTGTCACTACACGGGTGTGCAGATGTCTTCAAGTTACAGTAATAACCATGGTACACCTGGGGTACGAATTGCGGCAAGGTCATTAAATCATTCTTTTTCAATCCACTAATAGCATTTCCATTGGGATATAGTATGTCCAGAGGCTCAATTACTTTCGACCCTCGTTTAGCAAAACTGACATCAGCAAACAGGACATCTGGCTCATTGGAGTACTTATAAAACATGATATGGGGGAGGGTGCTTTATACTGAAGCCACTGAATATGGAGCCATTGCACCCTGGTATTTTGTGTCGACATTTTACGGTTACGTATGTTTCTCTCTAAACGTACTGTGGATATGAAATCATTCCTTGTCATTGGTATAGTGCCGAAGGGTGGTTGTTTTCGTGAAGTGATGATGACATTCATCCAGTGAGAGGGTGTGTATATGTTTGGGTGAAATTTCCTGTTCTTCGTGATGATACCGAATTCCTGGTCACATGGTAGGTATGAATTCCGACTCATTAGGAATTTATGGTGGATTACTTTCGGTGTGAAGTCTGCATGCAGAACCATGAATTGACACAGTAAGGCCATTTTTATATTCTGATTTTGTCCGCCACATTGATCTGAGCAGATAATCAGTCATTTTGTTTGGATGTTATATTTAATGTAATGCATGAGAGACAATCCAATTTCTTGTGGTCCTCGGGATGCTTTGCCCTCACTCCATACATACATGGTAGCTTTCTTGGTACATAGATCGTGTCTTCCAAGGCAGTATGTCCATAATTGCCGCTTGTAGTAACAGATACCTGTCACTAAGTACCGGTGTCGGTATAGTCCTCATCAAATCAAAGGCAATCGTGGTCGCATCACTGTCTTGATGCCTCCCTTCTGCTGGATCGCAATGCATTCCCGTCCGCACGCTCTCGGCCTTTCGTTGATGTAACACTCTTTCACGTTCCCATTTCCCCTTCTCTTCCACAGTATCGGCTGCAGCATGTTTGATGTTACAGAGGTCACATTTATGGCAGGAATCACTTACAGGAGAATGAAAGAAGAGATTAAATCTTGTATTAAATACCTGACCAAACATGTAGTATGAGATTGGATCATCATGCTCATCTTTATATAAATGGTATAACTTCCCCATGCTCAGGTCTGGTGACAAATTCTTCCGATCCACTGTTTCATTCATTCGTGCATTATGGCTCTGTTATTCTGGAAACCATTTTATGAAGTTCTCTACCGCAACAGTCTTCGCTATTGGTGTTTTGTTTTTAGCAAGGCATGCGCCTCGCTTATCAATGGGTGGGGTCTGGTGCTGCACTTTGTGCAAAAGAACCCTTGTAATCCTACCATCTGATACCTGCAAAATGTTCTTAAAGAACATTTTACACACCTTCACATCCACTCCCTCTTCATTCTGGAAATGGTATAGGCATGTTGTTACTCATCGCAACTCTGTAATATCAGAGGAATGTGTGTGTGCCGTAGGGACTACCTTCACCATAGCAAAAGTGTGTGCCGACTGCAATTCGAAACTACTTAATGCATAGAATGAGTCAAACAGATGTTGCTGGTGTTCAGGTGAAAAATATTGACCACATTCCCTCTGACATGTGCATGCTCCGAGGGTGGGACAATTCTTTGGCACTTCATTTCCCTTCACGCTAATGTATTCTTCCCCTTTTGATCACTTTCCTCTTTGACTGTACCGCACGCACAGGGAAATATGGAAGCGTCCGATCCCGCCCGTCTGCTTTGACCCATGATGTTACAAATATGGCGGAAACGACCGTAAACCACGATTCCAATATGGCGCATACAAAGTCGGTACGTACACATTATGAGAACGAAAATAAATCGAAAAACAAACACACACACACACACACACTTTCCACAAAAAGCCTAATGACACTAATGGGACAAGCGCGGGAAATGGGGTGTTTTTGGGTGGGGACAAACTAAATATAAACAAATTTACACACCCACCCCCATACAAACCACACAAGACGACGAAAAAAAACCACCATCACAAAACTCCACAAATACCACTAAACACAATATCATCTGGAATCGGACACTTCCCTTGACCTATATAGCTCAACAGCAGCTCCCGATCCCATAAGTTAGGATCAAACACTTCCCTTGGCCTATATAGCTCAAAAACATCTCTCGATACCAATATCAACATACACAGCCACACATTGGGATCGAACACTTCCCTTGACCTGCGCACTGTTAATTTTCTCCATCATATCCATTCGTGAACATAAATAACAACAGATTAATTTTACTAAAATTACCACACGATGTACAGCGAACAACACTAAATTAACCTTCACACAAAATCGTTAACTCACTGAAATGAATTACACTACAAACACAGCCGACACTCGAACAATTCTGGATAATGAGCAAAATTACCACACGATGTACAGCGAACAACACTAAATTAACCTTCACACAAAATCGTTAACTCACTGAAATGAATTACACTACAAACACAGCCGACACTAACAATTCTGGATAATGAGCAAAAGCAAACTGAGCCCATTGCACCACACAAACGAAAACCCTGAACATACCACCAGAGAGCACAACAAACCACAACACGACGACATCTACAAACACGCCACACTCACAAACCTAACTCTGTGCCGTCATGACGTCACACACGACAACACCCTTATGTCGCAGGTCAAAGCAGACGTGTGGGATCGGACGCTTCTGTCGACCCACGCACAGGTGTGCATCCCAGACTCATTTTCTTCCTCACTGCAGTGTAATTATGGTACCAGTGCTACGATCCCCTCCGATACGTCCTCGATTGACATAGTGGGTGTGGTATCCTTCCATGCATTGGGCAGATTGGGCTCTGCTAAGATGACACGTAACTCATCCGCTGTACCACTTACATGCTGGCTGAATCGGCTAGGTGCACATTCCACATCTAAGGCATCGGTCGTAGTGTCCAATTCAAATAGGTCTGAAATGGAAATGTTCCTTATCCGCACCAGTGTCCATATAAAATCGTACGAGTCCAACAAGGGAATATAACACTATCCCTATGTTGCAATGTGGCTTTGACATTGTCACCGGGGCTACTGCACATGTTGTTCCTTAGTACACACACACTAATGACCGTTCAGCGGTATAAGTCACTATTGCACTGCGTTTCGTATGGCACTGCGTGGTGCATAAACAACATCTGACACTACCACATTGTCCATGATGTCCAAATACACGTCTGGTGTAATGGTAGAGAGTTAAGTGATGTTCTGTGTGAATATCTCATTTTTTCCAAAAATGTGGGTTAGGCCACTATTGCATTAATAGCCTGAAATATGGTTTCTAATCTGTGATTATAACTCTTTGAAGCATGTTGTTAAAGGGTACTGACAAAGAACAGATGGATTAATCAATTGAGAAATGAAGGCCTGGAGTCAATAATTAATGCCTAATAAAGACTATAATGAGAAAGACCAAATGAGGCAAAAAAAAGTATCAAATGAGTGAAGTGCTGAAAGAAAGCATAAGCATTCCTCAAATACAGTTAACAGCTGCAGCTCTAACACTTCTTCTGGTTAAGTTTCATGCTGTCTCTTTATATCGAAATGTGTGTGTGTGTGTGTGTGTGTGTGTGTGTGTGTGTGTGTGTGTGCGCGCGCGCGCGCGCGCCACACAAACTATAGGTAATTTACTAATTGTGACATTTTCACAACACTTAGAAGCTGGTAAAACATGTCTTGGATAAAGTGCGAAGGTGAGGATTATGGAACGGGCATTAACAACTAGTGAGTAAGGTAAGAAACTATTTAGGTGCAGTAAGTTAAAAACAGGTGTGAAAACTGTTTTATGAAACCTATTTTGTTAGAAAACTAAATGTTTCAGATAACTCTTGAGTATTCTTAATGCAATGTCAATGTATTTTGCCAACATTTGAAACTGTTCAGGCTATTCATAATACTTACAACCATACTGATGACAGCATTGCGGGGGGGGGGGGGGGGGGGGGGTATGGAAGGGAACAAAACTGACAACTATTCCCTCATTTTTATAATTGGTGAGTACACTGTTAATAAATCAGACTCAATTTTATGAGAAGTGCTGAACACTCACAAATATTCTTTCATACCGCCCACATCCGCCCTATGGAACGAACACCTGATCAAATAACACGCTTATACATCACACCACAGCAATGTTTTTTCTTCCAATAGTATTTCTTTGTCTATCATCATGCAAGGTACAGAATTTAAAAAAAAAATAAATTTGCCTAACTAGGCCTACTTCTATACATTTTACACAGGCTTATGATTAATTATCGGCGAATGCAGTTTTTGTGGCGTGGGAAAAAAAAAAGGTTACTGGACAGAGTACATTTACGTCTGTTCTACATAACGTGAAATTCAACTTTAGCTAAAACTACGTGTAAATTCTGTTTTCTTGAGGGATTTTGTTACTGCCGAAGGACCGTGATTACCAAAAAAGGCTGCCAATATCTACAGTACACCCCCAGGATTTCTGATTTTGAGTAATAACCAAATTTTAAAACGGAGTTACTATTACAACATTACAGCATACAACTACGTAACTCTACATTGATCCTCGACACTCGTCTCTCAGCTGGTAACAGCATTACAACGAAACAACATCGACTGAGCAATAGACAGTACTTTTTCCAGACAGTTTTAGTAAGCTGACTTTTCTCCTGAACGATTCACAAATTAGAGAGCGGTCGGGAAAACTGAAAGATTACTTCAACGTTGCACAATTCGGTGCGTTGTTTTGTGCCATATACGCCTAGTCTCTGAATAACTGTAATATATTTTATGCACTTAACATTCTCATAACGCGAGTCAGACTAATATCACAAATTCCACTTACTCCTCTTCATTATGATCTACAATTTCCGGTGCACTTTCTGTTGGTGCCATCTCCAAATCAATCAATGTATCAGCCATGTTGCCCACTAGAACGCCAAGCTAGCAGAACACAATCCACTGGCAGTTCACGAATAGTATCTCTGGCAAGAACGGCCAAAGAAGTAGGTTTATATAATATTTCACACAATGGCCAATCAAAATCATGCAGTGGTATGTACAACTGTGGCTGGGTGGCAATGGCTGCCAAAGAAAGTTGTCGGTGGGGAAATACACAGTAAAGTAGTAGTAGGTGCGCTATGAGTGATGTCGGAGTGTTACAGGTTGTTTACACCAACACAGTAGTTATTTACAGTGTTTAATATTCAAGCGGTCAGTAACAATTTAGATATAAGAATGACGTTTGAGACCATGCCGGCAACCTAATTTTAGTGAGTAGGCGTAGTCCAGGTTTATGGCTCTGGATGCAGGTGTACAGGGACATAAACGGGTGGTATCGGGGTCTGTGTTGCAAGTGTCAGTTTTGATAGAGATGGTTTCATCAAATCACAGATATGAGAACGCAAAGGTAAGTGAACAGTTACTAGGACACTTGTTATTTTTTGATTATGGAAGCCACCAAAAGCAAAGTAGTGGTTTGATATATTATCTTCATCTTCGTTTTATCCACTTTGTAAGTTCGCTACTTTAAAATGTGTCACATCCTCCACTAAGGAATGTTATGACTGCAAATTCAGTGTCTCATAGGTGCATAGACATCCATATCAGTCTACATAATAAGGCTGCATCACATCATGTTTGTTCTTTCTTTTTAATGTACACTCTCATCCTGAATGAGACACTTGTTTGTAAAGGTGTTCTATGAGTCAATATTTGCAATTGCATCCTATGTTACATGTACAGTTGGCCCCTATCATTTTGTTACTTAGTTGGTAATCGTGGAATCATAAGTTTTTGCATCAGTAGTACACAGTATTCCAACACAGTTCAGTAGTCTACTTAGTAGTACACATCGTGCATTACAATTTTCTTTATTGCCATACATCCATCTTAACAGCCTGGGTTGGGTGGAATGATACTGAATATTTAAATTTTTTAGGGTAGGCTACCAAGCAAGTAAGAGATGACAAGCCTAATTATTTTAGTCCACATTAAATAGGACAGTTACATTATGTTATGCTAGGTACTGACAGACTTATGACCTACTTTCAAAGCCTAAGAGAAAAGAATATTATTTAACCTCATTGCCTTGGATGTGAAAAAAGTATTGGTCTCATGACTCACATTTGCAGTTTGAACAATGATGATGTCTGTCCAAGAAGCTAGTGTGGCAGTTTCTTTCCACAATACCAATGTGTCAGAAAATGTAGACATAACGTCATTGACACCCACATTTCACACTAGCTTAAATGTATATAGCCTAACCCATATATGGCTTTCTTAGATAGTGAGATGTGCATCACTCCATATTGGACTTTTCTCTCCCCCCTGCAATGAATTTATAGGTTTACATGTTCCGTAGTTAGGTTTCCTTGCAGAAATGTCCCAAATCGCAACACTGTAAGTTAGATCTAAAGTAAGTATTGATGAAAAGAGCTTCAAAATTGGTTCTTATGTGTTAGACTTGCAATTCTTAAAATGCTCATGAAAATCCAGATCGTGATATTTTTCGTGCAACCAACAAGAATGCTTGTCTTTTTGAGTTTCGGCTTTGACATTTGTTTGTTGCGGAGGTACTAATTTAGGAGCAGTTGATAGTAATTGTATCTCCCTCATTTCCCCTTTCCCTCCAACAGGCAATTGAATAGATGGTGATACATACAATGCCACATGACAACCACTTCACAAAATAGAGTTGTATAAAATCTGTAGTGTGCTGTAATAGGTAGACTAAAATAACTTTTTAACTGTAGGTTAAATTGGTAGGGAGGGGGATGGACAGTTGCCAGTAAGCTGTCAGGATGCACTTGATAAGGCTCTGCACATACCTACAAAACAGGCAGCACATGGTTCTCAAGAAAGGACTAAGCTAAACTGATGGGTGGTCTCTTTGTGTCTGCTGGCTGAAACGTTAACTACAAACAGCTGTCACATTTTCAACAATTTGTTTTCTTGGATATCTACATTTGTAATTGGTGAACTACAGGTGTTTGTCAGACTTAGTTAGGCAGTTTTTGAGTATAATTTAATTTTATCGTTGAATGCTAGTAAGGGCTAGAAGAGTCGTATAACACACAAATGCCAGTAATTGTTATGACACACTAATAGATTTTCCACAGAAATGTTTTCACATGCCTTTTTCCACCACCAGAACATTCTTGAACTCCCGAAAATTTGCGTCATGCAAATGCTACTCAATGGTAGTGGGATAGTGTACATCTCATCTGTAATGTAACTGCTAAGAAAAAAAGGCCAGTGAGACAAAGTTAGGTGATAGGGCTGGCCATGCCACAGGTACTCAATGACCAATCCACTGCTGAGGAAGCACTTCATGCAAGAACTCCCAAACAGTGTTGGCGAAGTGTGGTGGAGCACCATCTTGCTGCCATCTCAGTTCATGAATGCCTGATCTAGTCTGAAGTTCTTGGATGACAGGCACCCGTATTTAACTCAAGGCAGGTTCCTCCGTGATGCAACCTTCCAGGAACAATGGGTCAATCGGTACTTTGTATGTAGCGCTGCCCTGCATTATTACTCCCAGGGACAGGAAATGAAATAATTGTATGGCATTATTGGCTGGGAGACGCTATATGGTATTGTTCATCTGCCTAGTACAAGTTTTTGTATTTGCTGCCACTTTGGCAACTACTGCGTCGATGGTGATTCTCTAACCCGTCTGGGAATTGAACCTGGACCTTCAACATAGCAATCAGGCACATTGACCGAGCAGCTACAAAGGCAGAAATCATATTCACTGATGACACTGGGGTTCTTTCTTTGTCAAAATTCACAATTGTATCTGTTCACCGATCCTGGTGATGGAATGTGCTCTAATTAGTCCAGACTGTAAACTGCATGAGGTAAGGGTCCTCCAGAAACTTGGGAAGCATTATCTCAGCAGACTAAAGCCTCCTGTTGAAGTTGTCCTTGTTAAGTGCAGAATAAGTCTTTGATGGTATGATGTCAGCTTCAAGTCTCACAAAATTCTTTGCAGATTTGTCTTTGATATGTTCAGCAGGACTCACAAATGGTTGGTAGACCTCAATTTCTCAGGACAGGTTGCTGTTCTCTACTGGCTGGTGTGTTTGGGATTCACAGCACTAGCACTTTCATCAAACTGCTTGTTTATTTGAGTGATTGTGTCCCAGTGGGCTGCAGGTGGTCCAAATTCTTCTGACATTCACCATTGGATTTAGGATAAATTGTTTGTAACTAAGAAAAGGTGCACACATTTTACATGCTGCTCAATAGACAACCTTCTTCATGCCATTATGTGTGCTAACTGAGAAGAACGGCATCCTCAATGGTGCTATCTATCGACAACTTGAAGTACTTGCTACTTTCCTTTGTGGGTGGTTATATGATTGTTTAATTAAGTTTGGTGTACTCTGTACTGTACAGTGTGTGGCAAAGGGTTAATAATGTTTCTGCATCATTATACTACTACTTTATTCTGTTGAAAGCTGGGAGAATGTTTAGTTTTACGCATACACTATAATGTGGCATTTTTTGTGAGAGTTGCTTGATGTGGAGAAGTCTTTAGAAGTCAGCTGGTATTGACTTGTTGCGATAAGTTCCTATCTTCCTTAGCAAAATGTCTTGTGTGTTGAAGTATTTCATGTTAGTATTTAGTAATTTTAGCAATGATATTTCACTACTGTCTGGTCAAAACTTACAGAGGTCGCTACTTCCCTCCATCACTTCTGATTATGGAAAAAGTACAGAATACCAATACATGTTGTTTTCTGATATATATTGAATTTTCCATGCCTCTTCTGTTTCTCGAGCTTGGTGAGGATCTACGACTGATGAATAGTTGCTATGTATAGGTTCACCAAGCATTTGTGACATGCTTCCTGTATGGATTCCAGTACTGTGGTATTATCCAGTTTATCCCTGGCCGCCCAACAGCTGAATGTCATCATATTCCATGTAATTTGCTAATTTTATTCAAATTCATTCCAGTTTTAATAAAGTCAGTATCAAACATCATCATTGGTGGATAGGTTATAGCTGCAGTATGAAAACTTAATAATTTTATTTACTTGAAAGAAACCCTTGAATTAATATAGTCGCTGCATGTGGATTCTGTTGTATACTTCAGTTCTGACAAACTGGTGATTGATCAACGGTGGTGTATGAAACAGTATAGTGGCTCTTTGTGTAATTAAATCAGTTACATTTCATTTAGCTATAATAAGGATATAGAACAGTGGAATAGCAGCTGAGAAAATAACAGTATGGTTTCAGACTAGGAAAGTCCACAGTATATGTCATATTTGAAGTGAGACAATTGCTGGAACACCACACTGAGTATGGGAGAGCTAGTCAATAGTCTTCTTGAAATTGGTGGAAGTGTACGACACAGTTTGGAAGGATGAAGAAAAAGGGGTAGAATAGCTGATTTTACTGATGATGAAATGGTTCTATCAGGGAAGTTTAATTTGTTTGAGAATTTGAGGGGACAGAACAGGATCGCAAAAACAGCATCTTATAAGGAAGGGTATCTCCATTGCATTCCGCAGTGCTATCTGTTAAATTGCACAAGTGGCTAGATACGAGGGTTGACTGAAAAGTAATGTCTCCACCCTTGTAACTCTTCAATAGTTGGCAGCATCAGTATGCGGCAGGTACTGGCTTGTTCTGTAGCCTTTTCTTTACAGCTCCATTTGATGGGAAGCCTTAGCATTGAACAGTTGTTGTTACAGAGTAAAGCATGGAACCCTGCGCAGATGGTTGGTCAACGTGATTCAGGCAACATGCAGTCATTGAATACTTGACAACAGAAGGTGTCAGCCTAAAGGAGATACGTCAGAGAATGAAAGCAGTTTATGGTGATTGTGTTGATGTTGAGTACTGTGCGTTGTTTGGCAAGTAAGTTTCAAGATGTAGAGGCGGGAACATCTGACCTGCATGACAGACAAAGAGTTAGACGTCCTGTGACAGCAACCACCAAGTTTCACAAGCAAAATGTTGACAGACTGATTCAGGACGATCGTCGTATCACTCAGAGAGAAATTGCAAGCACAGTGGTATTTTGCAAAAATGTGTGGGTAACATTATTGCTTTGCTCGGCTATCGGAAGATCTGTGCATGATGGGTACCCCAGATGCTGATTCCTGAAATGAAAGTGCACAGACTCGAAATTTGCCAGGAACTCCTCTCATGTTACAAGAATTAAAGTGATGCCTTTCTCCATTCAGTTGTGACAGGAGACGAAACTTGGGTACACCATTATGACCCGGAGACAAAATGTCAGTCTATGGAATATCGACACAAAGACTTGCCCCAGAAAAAGAAATTCAAGATGCAACCGTCAGCTGGAAAAATCATGGCCACAGTGTTGTGGGACACAGATGGCGTTATCCATGTCGATTCCCTTGATTTTGGAACAACAATAAATTTAGTGTGTTACATCACAACGCTGCGAACTCTGAAACAATGGCTAACAAGGGTCCGAAAGGAAAAGGGAAATGTTTTCATGCAGCATGACAATGCCAAACCACACACTTCACTTATCAGCACAGCAGAACTTCAGAGACTGAATCTCGCCACCGTACGGCATCCTCCGTACAGTCCAGATTTAGCGCCTTCTGACTTCCATCTGTTCCCAATAATGAAAGATGATCTGCGAGGACATCATTATGCTTCAGATGAAGACGTTGAGAGAACTGTGAAACTGTGGTTGCGGAAACACAGTGTCGACTTCTTCGATGGTGGCTTCAGAAGACTTGTTCATTGTTGGCAGGAATGTATCCAATTGACTGGTGATTATGTGGAAAAATGAATATTGGCAATTAAAGATCACACTCTAAGGATTATTTCTGCATTTGATTTGTTAAAATATTCCCATCCAAACCCAATTAACACAGGTGGAGGCATTATTTTTTATTCAACCCTCGTATTTAGGAAGCAGGGTGATAGCAAGGTTGTTTGCTTGTAATTTGATGTTATTGTGTAACAACAAGGAGGAAGTGCTGGAGCAAATACATATTTCTGAAGAAGTTGTACAAGATGTTTATACTAAAATTCAATGTAAAATAATGTGGGCTGATCGTCAGAACAAGAGGAAAAGGCTAGACCTTTGGCAAGAAGAGTCACTCAGAGGTGAAGAACAGGTGAAAATTGTGGAAACTTTCAAGAACCTGAGGAATGCAGCAGAGGAAAGTGGAAGAAATGACAATGATATAAAATCCACAGATAACTTTATGGGGGGTATGAGAGGAATCATATATGGAACAAAGAAATTTCCCAAAGAAGTAAGGTATCCCCAAAACATGTTGTTGTGGTCTTCAGTCCTGAGACTGGTTTGATGCAGCTCTCCATGCTACTCTATTCTGTGCAAGCTCCTTCATCTCCCAGTACCTACTGCAACCTACATCCTTCTGAATCTGTTTAGTGTATTCATCTCTCGGTCTCCCTCTACAATTTTTACCCTCCACGCTGCCCTCCAATACTAAATTGGTGATCCCTTGATGCCTCAGAACATGTCCTACCAACCGATCCCTTCTTCTAGTCAAGTAGTGCCACAAACTTCTCTTCTCCCCAATCCTATTCAATACCTCCTCATTAGTTACGTGATCTACCCACCTTATCTTCAGCATTCTTCTGTAGCACCACATTTCGAAAGCTTCTATTCTCTTCTTGTCCAAACTAGTTATTGTCCATGTTTCACTTCCATACATGGCTGCACTCCATACAAATACTTTCAGAAACGGCTTCCTGACACTTAAATCTATACTCGATGTTAACAAATTTCTCTTCTTCAGAAACGCTTTCCTTGCCATTGCCAGTCTACATTTTATATCCTCTCTACTTCGACCATCATCAGTTATTTTACTCCCTAAATAGCAAAACTCCTTTACTACTTTAAGTGTCTCATTTCCTAATCTAATTCCCTCAGCATCACCCGATTTAATTTGACTACATTCCATTATCCTCGTTTTGCTTTTGTTGATGTTCATCTTATATCCTCCTTTCAAGACACTGTCCATTCCGTTCAACTGCTCTTCCAAGTCCTTTGCTGTCTCTGACAGAATTACAATGTCATCGGCGAACCTCAAAGATTTTACTTCTTCTCCATGAATTTTAACACCTACTCCGAATTTTTCTTTTGTTTCCTTTACTGCTTGCTCAATATACAGATTGAATAACATCGGGGAGAGGCTACAACCCTGTCTAACTCCTTTCCCAACCACTGCTTCCCTTTCATGCCCCTCGACTCTTATAACTGCCATCTGGTTTCTGTACAAATTGTAAATAGCCTTTCGCTCCCTGTATTTTATACCTGCCACCTTCAGAATTTGAAAGGGAGTATTCCAGTTAACATTGTCAAAAGCGTTCTCTAAGTCTACAAATGCTAGAAACGTAGGTTTGCCTTTCTTTAATCTTTCTTCTAAGATAAGTCGTAAGGTCAATATTGCCTCAGGTGTTCCAACATTTCTATGGAATCCAAACTGATCTTCCCCGTGGTCGCCTTCTACCAGTTTTTCCATTTGTCTGTAAAGAATTCGCGTTACGATTTTGCAGCTGTGACTTATTAAACTGATAGTTTGGTAATTTTCACATCTGTCAACACCTGCTTTCTTTGGGATTGGAATTATTATATTCTTCCCCAAAACATATTATATACTAATTCTGTTGTTTGTTGCTGAAACCTGGGCCAAGAGAACAAGGGAAAAAAGTAATGGGCAAGCAAGTGAAATGAAGTTTTTGAGATGTCAGTTAGATGTAACAAAAATGGGAAACAAGAATGAAAGTATTAAATAAGGAACCCGTAATAGAGAAAATTGGAAGAAAAAGTTTAAATCATATGGGCTTGCGAAGAGAATGAATCATGATGTCTAGGAAGAAGTGCAAGATAAAGATGGAAGGCAAGAGACAAAGGGGTAAAAAAATTGAAGAAAGGATTTAGGAGAGAGAATAAGATTGGCCCACAGTGGCAACAGAGAAGTTGTGGGAAGAACAGAGAAGATATAAAGGCTTTTTTTCCGAGCAAACGCTTCCAGCAGTGGGAAACGATACAAGGTGATGGTGGCTGTCGTGGTGGTGGTGGTGGTGGTGCCGGTGCTGGTTTGGTGGTTGGTTGCTTGAGAGATTAATTTGTAGATTGTGCGGCGAGCACATGTTGCTGTACTTTGTACTAATCAGTCGTCATCTGCAGATATTCCTGCGTTATTTAAATAATCTTCAAACAATGCCATTTCTCTGTCCTCAGCTTCATTATCAGTGAATAGCCTCTGAAAACTGCAGACCTTGTCCAGCAGGTCTTTTATACTTATTGTGGTTGTTAACAGTACTGTCGCGTTTCCCCCTTTCTTGTTATTTTTGGTTCTAGGTAGACAAATTCTCTTACATATTATTTTACCCATGATAATACAGTTAACTGTTGTTCCTGTGAATTAAATGACCTATAGCCCAATCAATGAAGACCAAAGGATATTTAAAGGTCACTTTTTAAAATTTTTTGAGAATGACTTGAAAACTGCACTTTCAAGAAAAATATTTCCTAGCTCAAAATTAAACTACATTAAATTCCCTGTAAAAAGGTCCTATTCATTTTTTTCTCTGGGACTAATAGTGGCTGTATTGCAAGGGATGAAGAATCACAGATTATTTAAATACTGTTTTAAAAGTACAAAATTAATGTTTAATATTAAAAGAATTGAGTTGTGGACAAATATTAAATGTGCAGTAGTATCTTATTAAGGGATTCATTGTGTTCAGGGGGTGTAACAGGGTGGGAAAGAGGGGGGAGGGGGGGTAGGAAAGAAGTGTGAGAGAAGTTGGGTAGCCAGATGGTGATCATGCACTTCTCTCCTTTGTATATCTGTGAATGGAAGTGCGAGCTTCTGTCGCCCCACTCTTTCTACCCCACTACAGCACAAAAAACCACTGCAGATTATTTCACAAATTTATACTGCCCCTTCCATCACTCGGCTTTTGGATCACTGATACAATGTGCAGACACTCCGGGGGAGTGTGTTAATATTGGATTGAATACAGACAGGAATTAGTTATAATACAAATCTGAGAAAAGCATATGAACACATTCTGTGTAAATCTCTGCACACTCTTCTTAACTGCTAGGAGGGAAATTGATTCTTAGTCATAGTGTATGGCAGTTGTAGTGTTCTTCTGGGAAAGATAACTTCGTCCACCATGAGTGCTGTTTGGTTTTTAGTTTACAGTCAGACTATACTTCCCCAGAATTCCTGTCTAGCTCTGTTATGTAAGTGGACAAAATAACTTTCCTGAGCTCATGCTTATATAGTGGAGTTATTTTCAATTTATAAATGAGTATCTATTTGCAGTTGTTAAGGAAGATTTTATGTAAAAGATGTCCCTATAAAAAAATGGCTGAAAGTGCTTAATTTGTGTGATGTCGACACTGACCTATATATTGTTATTGGGAAAGGGCTGGATTGGTAAATATGGCATCTTATGGCTGCCTGTCATTGACAGCATGTTGCAGATCCATGTAATCTTGTTATACTCCCTTGTTGGTGAATTAATGAATGACCAAAAGTTTAAAGCAGTAATCTGTTGTAATGCGTTATGTTGAAATATCTGATGTTCCGTAATGCCTAGGTGACCTCCTCCTATTATAGAGTGGTACAATTCGAGCCTCTGAACTTCTTCAGGTGTTGGGAGAGCTGAGGCTGGAGTGATGTGTTTGATGCACCTCATGCTGCAAAGAGTTCTAGCCATTGACAGTGGACACAAATGAAATAAGCGTAGTCGAATACATACAGGCAGCATGTTTCACTTGCAGCAGTCTCTTCAGTGAGGTAAACAGTTGACAGCTACAGCTGTGGAAATTTTTTATGTAATAGCTTGCTTAAAAACTGCAAACAAGTAATCACTTAATAAACTAAAAGTAACTCCACTGGATAAACACAAGCTCAATGAAGTTGTTTTGTTTATTCACATGACAGAACTGAATTGGAAATGCTGGGGAGGTATAGTGTGTAAACTGGAAATTGTACAGCAATTGTGTGCTTAAAGAGGGGTAGTTGCCTTTCCAAGAAGAATGCTGCAGCTGTTGTGTAGGGTGACTGAGAATCAGTTTACCTCTAGCAGTGTAGAACAGTATGCAGGGATTTACATACATTCTGTCGTAAGCATTTCTTGTGTTATGTTATTAGTAACTCAAATCTGTATTCTTTGTAGTGTTACCATGTCTTGTGGAAAATAAACATCTCTCGGCACATCTGCACAAAGCTTCTCCAGTGATTGATTTGTAAGACGAGCTGCAGAAGGGCCTGGACAACTTTGTAAAATGCCCTGTAGTTGCTCTTTGTGATGTAGTGTGGTGGAGAGAGTGGGGAATCACTTGCTTGCTCTTCAGTTTGCAGACATACAAAGGAGGGAAATGCATGACCACAATCTCGTGACCTATCCTCCATCACACTTCTACCTTCCACCTTGCTCTTCCACCCTGTTACACCCCCAGAACACAAATCACTTAATATGGTTCTATTGCACTTAGATGTGGTATACAGATTTAATAATAAACATTAATTTTATACCTTTAAAACACTATTTTTAATAATCTGCTATTTTTCTATCCAATTCCACGTGGAAATCATTAGTCCTAAGGAAAAAAAAGACCTTCTGTAGGGAATTTAATGTTGTATAATTTTGTACTGTGAAATATCCTTGCTTGAAGCTACACTTTAGAGTTATTCAAGAAAAACTTTAAAAAGTAACCTTTAAAAGTCCCCTATCTCCCATGCTTACACCCAACAGTCAGGATTTTTAGTATGTTGTTATGTTGTTTATGACACTTCCTCCTATCACTGTGCAAAAATTTATGGCTACGCAAATTTTTCCTCAAATTTTCCTTCATTGACTGGAATATTGAGGAAATACAGCAACTCCTTGATTGATTGCAGTGACTGATCACCCGATACGTTGTAAGACAATGTTAGATATTTTCGTGCATTACAATATAATTATTCATATTGGTGATCAGCTGCCAGTAACTATACCAAATGCTTAATATCAAAAAAGTCTTCATGCGTTTGTTAATAATTTTCTGGTAGTTTCTCAGAATACCATTGCATCATATGCAAAGAAGAGAGCAGAAAATGTTGTGTACCCTTCTGTTTAGATACATCATGAACAGTAACAGTCCTATCATACATTCTTGATGTAGTCTGGATGCCGCTTTTTCTTCTGACTGCTTCTTACAATTCAGGGTAACATACTGATTTCTGATAACTAGTTAACTTCCGTTCCAAATTCATACCCATATCACTACTTCATAAAAACAAATATTGTTTACTAGGTCATCTTCATTTTCCTCATAGAACTAAATGTTTGCTGTTGATTGCTAAGGTAGTTTCTGATAATTTTGTTGTTCCTGTTAACATCTTAAATTATTGTTTAATTTTAATAGACTACGATGCTTCAAACATCTCTCTCCTTGTAAATAGCTAACATATTGAAATCTCGTGACATCGCTGTGGCACGATCAAAGAATTTACACACAATATTTTTCCAAGCTTGCTTTCCCATAATTTTGGTACTTGATGTGGATGACTAAGATAAACACTTGACTAATAATTTTTGCCCATCTTTGACACCTTCAAATTCATTTATATTCATCTTGTTAGACATACTTGAGTTCTTTGCCACATTTAATATGCCACCTTCATTAGTGTTCAGCATATCTTTTTGATATGTATTCCATTAAGAATTTAAAGATGTGCTGCTATTTATTTGTTTACAGCCACTTTTCTAATCAGAATATTTTTGTATTCTGTTAAACTGATCTTCCATATCCTTTGCTGTCTGTCACAGGATTACAATGTCAAACCTTAAATTTATGTTTTGTCTCTCTGAATTTTAATTCTTTTTTCAAATTTCTCCTTAATTCCCGTTACTACTCATTGCTAATAGAGCTGGAACATCAGGGATAGGCTACAATCCCTTCTTACCTACTGCTTTCTTTTCATGTCTTTAAACTATTAACAAGCAGTCTGCTTTCTGTACAAGCTAAAGATAACTTTTCATTACCTATATTTTATTCCTGATAACTTCAGAATTTCCAATCACATTATCAAAAGATTTTTCTAAATCAACAAATGCCATAAAAGTAGTTTTGTCCTGACAACTTGATGTGTCAGGAATTCTGCCTAATATGTGTCATTCTTGTATGATATTTCGACAGCATGACTTGTTGTCTTCATCAGGTGCTGTCTGAAACTGCTTGTTGAGTGGAATGGGTCAAATATTTGTACCTACAGATTTCCTCCATGGTTCATTCCAGATGTTCCGTCTGTCATCTGCTCCTGCTAGCAATGTTCGTAGGGACTGCTTCTTTGGCCCAGAGTGCATGTCTGTGTGCTGGCATTCTGTTTCCAGTCTGATGCCATTCCAGGTGTTCCCTCAGTGGTCCGCTCCCACTAAAAATGTTCTTAGGTGTTCCCTCTTCAGTATGGTGCACTGGGCTGAGTGCTGGTATTTTATCTTTGATGCAATGCACCCGCCTGCACTCTGGCATTCAGTTTTTGGGCCACTGAAAGCATCCTGCCCTCTTTGATCTTCAGTCTGATGCACCTGATGTTTGTTTCCCATGTCCACACACTCACTTCTTCTTTTGTTGCGTTATGCTGCTGCTTCCATTGCATTTTCAGCAACTTAAGTGCAGGTTCCAAGGCTCTACTAAGTTGGTATCGAGTGTCATCATACATGAGATTTTCATCAGCTCTATCTCTATAGACTCTCTTATAACACTATCTGAAGGTTTGTTTTAGAACCCTTATTTAATCATAGTTCAAGGAATGATTAAGTTTCAGACAGTGCTCATCAATGGCTAATTTATTTGCTTATTGTAGTAAGTATGTTCTTTGCATCTTATGGCCACTGTCCTAGTTGTCTGGCTAGGGTACGGCATGCCATGTTGGCAAGGTATATGATAAATTCCTAGTTATCGTAGTTCTGGGTCATCTTTCACATTTGCAAGTAGTTCTCTTATTTTGGTAAGTGGACAGAACACACACTTGATGTTGTGCTTCCTGAGAATCCTGGTGAATTTGGCAGAAATAAATCCTGCATGGATCTGGTATGTCATAGTCTTTGACTCACCTTTCTCTTTCTGTAGACCATGTGGCGAAGTGGGTGGTTGATGGACCTTTGACATCTGTTTTGCCATATACTCATTCTTGCGGAACACTGACTATCGGTGTTGTGTTTCTGCTGCCAAACTGTCTTCATCTGACAAGTTGTGCGTCCTGTGGATGTGTCTTCAGAACTCCATTCATTTGTGTTGTGTGGTGACAACTGCTGGCTAGCAGAAACAGCAGCTGTCCATCCATTTCCAGTTCCATGGTGAACTTAATATTTAGGTGGCATGAGTTAAGATGTTCCAAAAACTCATTGAGCCCATCCCTACCATGAGACCAGTTCACAAAGATGTCATTAACATATCTGAAGAAGCATGTGCATTTGTGTCTAGCCATCTTCAAATCTCTAGATGATAAACACATTGGCAACCACAGGAGACAGATGACTGCCCACAACTATGTCTAGTGTCTGCTCATAATATTATCCCCCCATACAAAAATAAGTTGATCAATATATGCCTGAACAGGTGTTAACAGAGCATCATCAATTTTTTCTCCAATTTGTTCCAGCGAGTCTTTTAGTGGCACCCTAGTGAACAGGGTACTGCATCAGAACTGACAATTGTCGGAGTCTTTGTACTGGATTGAGGCGTTGCAAGAAGTCTTTTGCGTTATGAGTCTGGTGAACACACTTCCCCACTTATGGAAACAGCAGTTTCTTCACATACTTGGCTGTTAAGTACAATGTTGTTGACAGTTGGTGGGCGCAGTGGCACGCTCTCTTTGTGTGCTTTCGGCAGCCCATATAATGTAGGTGGAACTGGTACTCTTGATCGTAGTTGTTTCATGACCTTTTCAGATTTATCATTCTCCTTCAAGAGAATCCTGACGACCACCTTGTCCAATTTGTCAGTCGGGTCATGTTCCAAAGGTCTGTATGCAGAGTACTCCAAAAGTTGATGCACTTTCTCATAATAAGCTGCAAATGAAAAACAACTGTGGATTCCCTTTGTCTGCTGGTGACGCCATGATGCTGCTGCTTACGTGGAGCCTCTTGAATGCAAGCCTCTCATCACTTGAGATGTTCGATTTTTGGAGACCTTATCTTGGTGTATGCCTCGCAGGCCTCTAGCCGAATTTCTCTTCTGCATTTGGTGGAAGTGTGTTCACTACTTGCTCCTCTGCACTGAAGAAAGCTGAACTGGGCACGTTTCTAGAAGTTGTTGTGTTGTTGAGACCCAGCTCAATAACTTCAACATGGCCTCATCAAGCTGCTTGCCACTTCAGTTAATTACGGTGTGAATGTCCTTTGTCTCCTGTGCTGTCTTACTCATGTGGTCAAACTTTGCAGACTGGCCATGCTGAGGCATTCATTGCACATCCTGTCCCGATCTTCAGCTGCAAAGGAGGTTGCCATGTACAGGTGAAAGGGTGAAAGCTCCCTGGTTACAGCATTTAGCATCTAATGCATATCTTGAATCCTCTCCCTCACAAGTGCCACGCTTGCTCTACATTTCATATTGTTTACCGGTCTGGAGTTGACATGATGATTAATCGTGGTGAAAATTGGTACCGTGTCTCCATGCCAGCAGAAAACTGAAAGAACTCATTATCCTTCCTTTCCTCTCGTAGAGCTTGTCTAGCTTCTTGATATTTTGGTATATCTCCACCCCACATAGTCTGTTACTGTAATTCTTCAGACTTTCCCAGCGATCTGTTGAAATCTTGAGATGTCGTATATTTTGCTGGATTCAGCATTGTTCTTGTACGATATTGGACTTGTTATTGTGTTTCTTCAGCATAATTTCCAAGATAAATCAATGGATAAGTATTGCCTCAAACGTTTCTATTGTTCTCTGGAACCCAAACTGATCTTCTCTGCAGGCGACTCCTACCAGTTCCCCATTCTTCTATAAATAATTTCCGCCTGTATTTTGCAACAGTGACATATTAAACTGATGATTTGGTAAAACTCACATCTGTCAACAAATACTATTGTTCATTGTGGAATTGTTACATTCTTCAAGTCTGAGGGTATTTCACATCTCATATATTATACATGCCAAATGGAACAGTTTTATCATAATAATACTGTCAAATTATTCTTGCAACACCACATCGCCCAATTCATCTACATTCACTTCGTTTTACTTATCTGTAATACCAAGCAAAGTGGTATAGTTGTTTGTGCACTGGACTCACATTCAGGATGACAACAGTTCAAATTCCTCCTATCCAACCATCCAGAGTAAGGTTTTCCATGATTTCCCTAAATGGCTTAAGGCAAGTACCTGGATGGTTCCTCTGAAAATGGCATGGCCGATTTCCTTCCCCATTGTTCCCTGATCTGAACTTCTGCTCCATCTCTAGTGACCTCGTTGTTGATGGGTGTTAAACAGTAAACTTACTTCTTATTCTTAGCCTAATATTGTTATCAAATTTCATTCCCTTTTTATAGCCCTTCTGTATACCGATAAGCCAAACATTATGACCACTGCCCACTGTGATGTTGAATGCCACTTAGTGCCATTGTAGCCTTGTGACATGGTAACAAAAGTATGTAAGTGGAGCAGACATGTATAGGGGATCACTGTAGCGAAAATACGGGCTGCAGATGTGGAAATACATTGAGATAAGCGACTTTGACAAAGGGTAGAATATTATTATGCAGAGCCTGTCAACAAATATCTCAAAAATGGCAAAACAAGTCAAATGTTCTTGTGTTACTGTTGTGAGCATCTGTGGAAGAGGTAGGAGGACAATGAAACCACTGAAGCTTTCTGGCAGATTAAAACTGTGTGCTGGACTGAGACTCGAAAACAGGACCTTTGTATTCTGCGGACAAGTGATCTACCATCTGAGCTAGCCAAGCACGAGTCACAACCCATCCTCGCAGCTTCAATTCTGGAAACATTCCCTAGGCTGTGGCTAAGCCATGTCTCCACTAGATGCTTTCTTTGAGGAGTGTTAGTTCTGCAAAGTTCGCAGAAGAGCTTCTGTGAAGTTTGGAAGGTAGGAGACGAGGTACTGGCAGAATTGAAGCTGTGAGGACAGGTTGTGCTTTGGCTACTCTGATGGTAGAGCACTTGTCCGCAAAACGCAATGGTCCTGAGTCTGAGTCTCGGTCCGGCACACAGTTGTAATCTGCCAGGAAGTTTCAAATCAGCACACACTCTGCTGCAGATTGCAAATCTCATTCTGAATTGAAACTACTACTAGGCGCTAAATGTGTCTGTGACTCTTCACAGAACATGGGGTGCATAAGTTTGTCTGCTCTGTAAAGCAGGATGGATGGTGATCTGTGGCATCTCTGCTGAAACAACAGAGTGCTTGTGCAGGCACAAGTGTTTTGGAGCGTACAGTTCATTGTACATTGTTGAACGTGGAACTCCGCATCAGACCTCTCTTAAATGTTCATGTGTTGACTCTGTGACATCATCAGTTACAATTGCAATGGGCACAGCACCATCAGGATTCACACGTCGATCAGTCGAAGTGTGTCGGCTCTTCAGATGTATCACATTTTTGCTACATTAGGTCGAAGATCGTCTCCACAAATCCCATCATTGAGGTCAACAGCAGCCAGAAAAGTGCAGCACTCCATGGATGCATGCTAGTGGGAGCAGTATTATGCTATGGGAGACATTCTCCTGTGCTGGCATGGGGCTGTGTTATTAATTGAAAATGCCATGTTAGATGTGGACCACCTGCATCCCTTCGTGCTTGATGTCTTCCCCAATGGCGATGTCAACTTTCAACAGTATAATTGTCTGTGTGTCGCAGACAGAATTGTGTGACAGTGGTTTGAGGAGCATTACAGTGAACTCACGATGATGTCTCAGCATCCAAATTTACCATATGGAACTCATCTAGGTCATTATTGGGCACTATTGGACCCCTCACTGTGTATGCAAATCAGCAGCTTGTTATTTATGTGAATTATGTGACATGTGTGTAGACATCTAATGCCATGTACCTCTACAAACCTACCAGCGAACTTTCAGATCCCTGATAAGCAGAATCAGTTATGTGTTTCATTCCAAAGATGGACGAACAAGCTATTGAGCAGGTGGCTATAATGTTTTGGCTTATCAGTGTCTATTCCTTCCTTCTTTCAGACTTTACATATTTGCTCAGTACTGGCCATCTGAGCTCTTGGTGTTTGTATGGCTGTTTTTCTTTATCTCCAAATGTTTCTTTAATTTCCCTATAAGGTTTGGGTGCAGCCTTCTTTACTATAGTCGTGCTTGCTTCTATTACTCAGATATCTCAATTAACAGTTACTGCTTTGATAACTTATGCTTTCTGTAAGAGCTTTTTTTGTGGCTGTATTCATCTGCTGGCTTCGTTTGCTGCATTTTTATATTTTCTCTTTTCAGTGGTTAAATTTAATGTATGGGATGTTATCCATCGATATCTGCTGGGCGTTGTCTTTTCACCTCATTGTTCGTTGGTTGCCTTCACTGCATCTTCTCTCAAAGCTACCTAGTCTGCATTTCATTATGAATAAATTATGGTTGGACTCAGCATTTGCATCTGGACACATTTTGTTGCTAAAACCTGGTATCTGATTTGTCTTTTCTTTATATAATCTCGCTGAAACTTTCCTTTGTCTCCAGGTCATTTCCATGGTACAGTTTTCTTTTGTGATTCATTAACCAAATATTTGTGATAAATAAATTTTGCTCTGTTTCTTTCATGATTTTTTAACCAAATGTTTGTGATTATTAATTTTTGCTCTTTGGAAACTTCTGTGATGGTTGCCCTTTTAGCTTTGTTGAATTTTGTAGCTACTGTCATTGTAAAATTTACTTGTTATTGTTAAAACATTTGCTGCTCAGAAATTTGCTAAGCAGTTGGTTTACAGTGAGTGTTTAACGAAATGGAGTTTTGAAAAAACTGAATTTCTTGTGAATTATTTAATAATTTTTTACAATTTTCATAATGGGCTAACTCTGCAACAACACCTCAAATCACTTTGTTCAACTTTAGGTAATCATTCACCCTTAAAAAAAATCCTTTCACAATTGGTTACCAAAATTTTCTAATTGTGTTTCCATCAGCAATTAATTTCATGAAGATTGGCTAACATTGGTTGTTTTTCCAAAAAAAATTGATGCTATGTTCAACTTGATTGAAGAGGGTCAGAAGAAGCAGGAAAGAAATAATTATTACATGTCTTGTTGGCATCACAGTCATTAAAGATGGAGCACAAGCTTAGATTAGAGAAGGATGGAAAAAGAAATCGGCCACGGCCTTTTGGAGGGACCATGCCATTGTAGGAAAATATAAATCTGGGGAAGCCGGATGGTGATTTGAACCATTTCCTACCAATTTGAGTCCAGTGTGCTAACCACAGTGCCACCTCACTTAGTAATAGAATCGGCATGTGATTTAATGCGAGATAGACATCCTTAGACATACCAAGAACAATTGTCTGCTTGAATTTGCATTAAAATTTAGCTGTGAAAGAGATCTGTTCCTGATAAATGATAGTCTACTAAAGGTGAACAACAGACTGCTGTTTAAAAAACAGTCTGGTGTTAATTGGCACAATGATATTCTCAAAAAATTTGGAGGAGGAAATGTAAAATCTGTATAGAATATAATAACAGGCGATGAAATGTGGATATATTGTATGAGCTGGAAACAGTGTGTGTATCAACTGTTTGGATGTACATGATTAAACAAAACTGACGAGAGCGGTTTACTTCTTTCTAAAGCCCTTCCCTGAAAATGGTTATATACTTCTTTGTTTATAATGGACATACCACAACCATAGCATTATAGAATTTTTTTGATACAAGTCATTGACAAAATGAGGAAAAATGATCCAAAAATGTCACATCATTCTCTGTCATAACAGTGCCAGATGTCTCACAACACATCAAATAATTAATTGCTTAATGGAGAAAATGATCAGGTTAATGTATCATAGCCCATATTACTTGATTTATCACTTAATGTAAGTTCTTATTTTTACACCGCCAACAATGAAATATTGACAATGATTTTCATATTCTCAAGTAGCTGTTGGGTCCCTTCAAAATCATGTTTTTGTGTTACCAGTAAAGGAAATTCTTGGGTGGAGCAATACGTTAAATAAGGAAGAGGCAACCACTTACTTATAACAGATCGATGCTTGGGCACAGTAACACACAACAGAATACAGCATTTCCACTAGCTTTCGAGTACTAGCTCTCTTTCTAGCAAAAGTACACACAGACACCGAAATGCACACTCCTGTGGCCATGGCAAGACTTGCAAGTCATGCAAAGGTGTATAAATTTTGAAGGCCAGTATTTTGAGAAACAGTTGGATGATTTGAACTAAAAAGTTTTTCTTTCATTGTTTCTGTAAAAAACTAAGTCAGCCCTTGTTCTAGGCAATTTCCCTTTTTGTATCAATTCCCCAGTCCATGTTCTCCTACTGTTCTTTGTTTTCCCATTATTGAATTCTGGTCCCCCTTACCTTACAATCCTCAACTCCTCTGACTTATTGAATACTTTCTCTTATCTCATAATACATTTTTCACTTTATTCATCTGCAAAATTGGTGGGCATGCATACTTGTACTAAAATGGTGAGACATTTAATCTCTTGGGTATGATAATCCATTGATCATGTTGTTCATAGTAGTTCGCCTGCAGTCCCTATTTCTTGTTCATTGTTAGACCAATTGCTGTATTACCCATATTTGATTTTGTGCTGATAATCATGTGCTCATTTAGCCAGAAATCCTGTTTATCCTGTCATTAACCCCCCCCCCCCCCCCGACACACACACACACACACACACACACACACACACACACACACACACACACACATAAGCGCACGCACGCATGGGCCTCACCCTAAATGTCTAATTTTAACCTATCTATTTTTGTTTTGAAATTCTCTAACGTACTGACATGATTAAAGGCTCTAACATTTGACACTTGAACCCATAGGGTGTTAAACAGTGTAATTTGGCTTGTGGATATGGATGTTCCAGTACCAGATTCGATACGGTACTCTGTATCCAAACTAAATCTGAAATTGTATTGGTACCGTGATAATCTCAGAACAAAAGTATGGATACCAACAGTATTGCAAGGTGCTGATTGCTTTTTTCCTGACACACCAAATATTTCTACAGAATATAAGACTAAATATGGAAATTATACGTGTTCACATGGACCAACATGAGTATGAAATGGGATACAAATATAAGCCATAAAGGAGAAATATTCTCTCTCTCTCTCTCTCTCTCTCTCTCTCTCTCTCTCTATTCGTTTAGTCGGTTCCGACTCTTCGTGACCCCATGAACCAAATCACGCCACTTTTTCCTGTCTTGCACTTTCTCCCGTAGACCTTCCAGGTTGGAACACATTGCTTCTGTGATGCCATCGATCCATCTCATCCTCTGACGTCCTCTTCTTCTAGTTCCTTCAATCTTCCCCATCATTAATGTTTTTTCCAGCGAGGCATGCCTTCGCATTGTGTGTCCAAAGTAGGTCAGCTTTTGTTTTAAGATTAGACCTTCCAGGGAGAAATCTGGTTTAATTTGCTCCAATATTGATCTGTTGGTTCTCTTTGCAGTCCATGGAACTCAAAGAAGTTTCCTCCAACACCACAATTCGAAGGAGTCAATTCTTCGCCATTCAGCCTTTCTAATGGTCCAGGTCTCACATCCGTACATCACAACTGGAAAGACCATACCCCTCACAATACGGATCTTTGTTGCTAGTGTTATATCTCTGGACCTTATAACCTTGTCAAGGTTTGACATCGCCTGTCTACCGAGCAACAGGCGTCTCCAGATTTCTTGGCTGCAGTCACCGTCAGTAGAGATCTGGGAACCGAGATAACTGAGTGTGGTCACTACCTCCATGGTTTCTCCTGCTATATCCCACGAATTGGTAGGTGTAGTTGCCATAATTTTCGTTTTCTTCACATTCAGCATAAGACCAGCCTTTTCACTTCCGTCTTTCACCTTCAGTAAGAGTGTTCTCAATTTTTCTTCACTTTCTGCCAACAGGATCGTATCATCCGCGTACCTGAGGTTGTCTACATTTATTTCAGCTATTTTAATTCCTGTTTCTCCTTCATCTAGCCTCGCATTCCTCATGACATGTTCTGCATACAGATTGAATAAGTACGGTGACAGTATGCAGCCTTGCCGGACCCCTTTCTGAATTTTTGTCCATTTCGTTGTTCCATACATAGTTCTCACCGTGGCTTCTTGGTCAAGGTATAAACTCCATATCAGATGAATGAGGTGATCTGGTACACCCATGTTTTTCAGTACGTTCCATAATTTGTTGTGATCGACGCAGTCAAAGGCTTTGGCGTAGTCAATAAAACAGAGGTACACATCTTTCTGGAATTCTCTTGCTTTTTCCATAATCCACCGAATGTTGACAATTTGATCTCTAGTTCCTCTTCCTTTCCTAAATCCAGCTTGTTCTTCTGGCAGCTCTCGATCTAGATATTGGCGAAGTCTATTTTGTAAGATTTTCCACATAACTTTGCTAGCATGTGAAATAAGTGCGATTGTTCGGTAATCTGAGCATTCTTTAGAACTTTTCTTCTTTGGAATGGGGATGAATACTGATCTTTTCCAGTCTTCTGGCCACTGCTGCGTGATCCATATTTTTTGACATATTGAGTGCAGCACTTTCACTGCATCCTTTCCAGTGACTTTAAACAATTCTGCTGGTATTTCATCATGTCCACTAGTTTTGTTATCAGCCATATTTTCAAGGGCCCACTGGATTTCGCTCTCCAAAATATCTGGCTCTAGTTCTAAATTAACATTAACATCAGCAGTAGGAGCCCTGTCATGATGTTCTTTCTTGTATAGATCTTCTACATATTCTGCCCATCTTTCCTTAACATCCTCTGCTTCACTCAGATCTTTCCCGTTTCTATCTTTTATCTTTCCAATTTTTGCCTGGAATTTTCCTTTAATTTCTCTAATTTTCTTATAAAGATCTCTTGTCTTCCCCATTACATTACTATCTTCAATTTCCTTGCACTGTTGATTAAATAATATATTTTTATCTCTTCTAGCTAATTTCTGAAAATCTTTATTTAATTCAAACATAGCTGATCTATCTCCCTTGATTTTTGCTTTCCTTCGTTCTTCTGCAACTTGCAGTGCATCAACTGATAGCCATCTAGCCTTCTTACTGTTCCTTTTCTTTGGAATATGTTTCTCTGGGGCCTCCTTGACAGTATTAGCTACTTCTGTCCACATCTCTTGCGAGCTTTTGTCCTCCAGCTGTAATACATTAAATCTGTTTTGTACCTCTACAGCATAGTCGGAGGGTATAGAGTTAAGGTCGTATCTGCAAGTTGGGATACTTTTTGCTACATTCTGAAGTTTGAGCCGAAATTTTGCAATCAGGAGCTCATGATCTGATCCGCAGTCAGCCCCAGGTCTTGTTGTAGCTGACTGAACCGTGCTCTTCCACCTCTGATTACAAAGTATGTAATCAATTTGGTTCCGGTGTTGGCCATCTGGCGAAGTCCAGGTATATAGGCGTCGTTTTGGTAGTTGAAACAGTGTATTAGTAATTATCAATGAATTTTCTTGGCAGAATTGTAGGAGTCTCTGTCCAGCTTCATTTGTTGTACCAAGACCATATTTCCCTGTTATACCTTCTACAGCTTCCTTTCCCACTTTTGCATTCCAATCTCCAACTATGAAGACGATATCCTTTTTTGGTGTTGACAGTAGTAATTCTTGTAAATCTCCATAGAACTGGTCAATAATTTCCTTTTCAGCATCGGTTGTTGGTGCATAAACTTGAATTACTGTGATGTTGAGGGGCTGACCTTGAAGTCTGATGGACATCATTCTATCGTTTTTATATTTGCATCCCATCACAGCTTTTCTCACTTTATCACTAACTGTGAAGGCTACTCCATTACTTCTGTTGTTATCGTGCCCAGAATAATACACCATATGGCCATCCGAAGCAAATTCTCCCATGCCAGTCCACCTCATTTCACTTATTCCCAATATGTCGATGTTAATTTCTCTCCATTTCTCTTTTCACTATGTCTAGTTTTCCTTGATACATGGATCTTACATTCCATGTTCCTATGCAGTGCTTCTGTTTGCACCATCTTACTCTTCGTGAAGCTCCTCTCAACCTGGTTCCCCCCAGAGATCCGATCGGGGAACTTGAAACTCCGGAACATTTTGAGCTGAGCGAAGCCATGGGGTTTTCTTGGGATAGTTCAGTGGTGGTTTCCCGTTGCCTTCCGCTGTCCTCCAACTCCTATCTGCTCACCGACTCAGTTTCCCGCTGGGGTTGGTTACCCAACCTTCCGCTGAGTTGCTCGGCTTAACAGGGGCACCACGTGTAGGTAGGAAGTTGGAGAATTGAGGTGACAGAGGCTGTGAGAACTCTCTTGCTGAGTTCTTGTAATCGCGTATCACCCCATTTTAAGCCAGAGTTTCATGATGTCTGCAGAGACCCCCCCCCCAGGTCATTTCCTGGGCCCATAAAGGAGAAATATTACTGAACATTATTTCAAGTTTTTTTTAGAACTAAAGCTCTCGGTTACAATACAAGGCGAAATATGGGACTCACGCTATGTTTGCATGAATCGCCTGGAGTATATCATCGAAGACATATGTAAGCATTAAAGAATTAATAGTCCAAAAACTCACTAAACACGGTGAACAGAACCAAATTTACTAATGCTCCTTCCCATCTGCGTTGCCTGCCCAGAGCTTGGGAGCACTGCAAAATGCTGACACCTTTAGCACAGTTGCTGTGTGACTGCTTGTGAAGAAGGGATTTTCCTGCAGCTGCTAAACATAGGAAGGTGGTTCCCAGATTTCCACTACTTCAGTAACTCAGAGCAATGAAAAGTTCTTCAAAAACTAATATTCTATATGCGTTCCTGTACCTGTAATTACCTCACACTGAATACTTGAATCATTTTTAAAAAAGTACTGTTAACATTTATTTATTTATCTAGAGAAAATCTCAAACTGATACATGATTTGTCACCATAATACAATGAAAATAAATACCTCCAATATAAATACATATGGAATATATGTTTTATGAGGACAGGAAAGTTGTTCAGCTGTGGCGTTATTGAAGGAATCATCCTGATGTTTACCTGAAGCAAACACCACCTTCCTGAAAACAAAGGTATAGCTACAGATTTGTCAGTTATTTCAAAAGGATCTTGAAACCTGTATAGCACAAATATAGATTTTGTTCCCTTGTATGTTGGCAAGAGCAACGCAAACTAACAGCTTTTCCCAGGTTGGTATCTGTAAGCGTTTTTGCATAACAAAGGCAAAGGTTAATACGATATGACATCTAGGATGGCGAAGCCAGAGTGCCAAGCAGCTAGTCCAAGTGCTGTTGTTGTGAGACTCTAGGAACACAGAGGAACACAGCATATTGAGGCGGCACAGTATTGCCTAGCATGGGCGTGGCTGGTGCGTGGTGTGACATTGTAGCAAAGGCTTAGCAGGGGCCTTGTGTGGGCTACGGCGTAGGCTTGGTAGGATCCCACTGGGAGCCTGCTACGTGGGCTTCATAGGAGCCAGCAGTGCTGCAGTGTAGCTTTGAATGGATCCCAATTAGAGTGCTGGCAGGGGCATGGTGGGATGCGGAAGCAGCAGCACCAGTTCAAAAGGAGACTGGCTAGAAGTCTCGTGGGAGTGTCAGTGTCAGTGAATCTGTCGAGGCGTCAGCAGCTGATGAGAGGTAGTGCTCAGCCAAAGGTGGTCATCCAGCATGCGATGGTACAGACAGACAGGACAGCTGTGCAATGTGATGGTGCAGCAAAGATGGTGACCCAGCAGCTATGACAGCAGAGGTTGGAAGCCAATAGGAGATGAAGCTTGACCAAAGGCAGCTGACAGAACTTTGCCAAGAGGCTGGTGAAGCTTGCAGCGTGACTCTTATTGATGGGCTGAAGGATGCGGCTGGCATTAAGCCCAGAGCAGAGCCTGTCTGCCTGTTGTTAATCATGCTGCGACCTTCATGGCCTTGCAGACGGATATCAACATGTGAAACATGAACTTCAGATGAAGAATAACTGTGTGATCACAGTGCCACAAATGGAAATGTGCACACAGCTGGTAGAGGAGCTACTGTCTCTGGTGGCAAAATTCCTACAGCTCGTGCAGGTAGGTGGCCCACAGGTTGCAGATATAGTGCCAGTGGATGTAGTAGTGAGGCATGGCGGGCTGTTATTTACCTCCCCTTTGAGAAGATGCCAGAGCCATCTCGGCAATGGCCAGATGTAAAAACAACAAGAACAGCAAAGAATATGCGCAGAGGGTGGAAATGGGTCCCTGGGTGGAGGGCATGCTGGGGTATCAAAAAATGTATGATGAGGAAAGATGTGCTGGAAGGGCTTTTGTGGCCAATACGAGGCATGGCATGGCTTGGCTAATGGCAGCTGCCAGAAACCTGATGGCTATCTGGGAAGCATGGCATGTGTGTGAGTGCATGAATAAGAAAAAGAGAGGCTGGAAGGGAGATCCGAATCAATGTAAAAGACATCGCCAGAAGTGTAGTGTGTGCTGGAGCACAGCAAGTGGAAAGGACTAGGATATACACTGTGGAAACTTAATAAAGGGAACAGCATGTTGTCCAAGTGTCCAGAAGAACTAATAAGGCAGGAACACGCAAACAGTGCGTTTGGGACACTGCAGCTCCGTAAGTGGCACAGAAGAACATTAGGAGGATTGCTGGAGATCCTGCAGGACTGGGAACATTGTAGGGCAGGATGTTTGTGACTGATGGAATGCAGGGACCCAAACAATGGCAGCCACCCTAGACACTGTGGTGTTGGAAGTACATCTGCAGCCAATAGGAGGTGTCGGCTTGACTAATGACTATCACAGATGATGTGAAGGTGCTGGCAGGGTGTCGGCCCAGAAGCAATGGGACATTGGCACCAGGGTGGTGAAAGGCTCAGCCAGAAGCAGATTGGCTGGTGGGACATTGTTGAGGTGTCCGCAGCTGATGGGAGGCAGAGGCTCGATCAGTGGTAACCAACTGTTACGCAAGGCAGGGGGCTCAACCAAAGGCAACCATACAAGACACAGCATTACCAGAAGTGTATGTGCACCTAATAGGTGGCATGGGCTCAACTAATGATGGCCACTGGAGATGTGAAAGTGCCACCAGGGCATCAGCCCAGAAACAACCCATGCATTGAGGCAATGACAACCCAACTTGATGCCAACAGGCGGGTGGAACATCTGCCAGTGTGCCGATGGGCTTGACCAGATGCAAATCAGCCATTGGCATTGATGGCTGATGGGAGGCAGTGGCTTGACCTGTGGTGGCTGCCAGTGATGTGTTGATGCCAATGGGTGAGTGGGATGTTGGTGGACTGGCAGTGGCCTTGACCAGATGCAAATGGGCGATGGCCAGACGCAGGTCAGCCGTGTCTGAGTATGATGATGCCAGAGGATGATGATGGAAGTGTGGATGGAAAAGTCTCCTTGCTGACTTTTGTGTCCTTGTGTAGTGCAAGGACAATGCAAAATAAGAGCCCTTCTCGGATAGGTATCTGCAATCTTTACGGCACAACCAAGGCAAATGTTAACATGACATCTGGTAAATACAACTGAGAATGCTACTCCAGATGTGATAGGCAGGCTACTAACAGACCAGTCCTAATGGCCTTGGTGTGAGCCTGCAGGAACGCAGCATGTTGCTGCGGTATGGATTCGGTAGGAGCCTAGTTTGGGCTGCGGTGTCGGCTCGGCAGGAATTCGGAGAGATGTTGCTGCATGGGCGTGGCAGTAGCCCAACGATGCTAGTGTTGGCTCAACTGTAGTCTGATGTGGAGTGGCAACAGGAGCACAGCGGGATGCCGAAGCAGCAGCATCAGTTCAGTAAGAGCCTGACATGGGCTGCAATGTTGACATGGTGGGAGCTGATGGGAGCAGCAGCGTTGGTGAAGCAGTGAGCTGGTATCAGCAGCCGATGGTAGGTGGTACTCGACCATTGGCTGCTGTCCAGGAAGCAATGATGCCACAGGCCCAAGGAGGCCTTTGGTGTGGCTCTGATTGATGGGCTATGGGATGTGTCTGGCTTTGAGCTGAGAGCAGGACCCATCTGCCTGCTGGTGGTCACACGTGGCATATATGGATAGATGGACAGATATGTGCACATGAGAGTATGTGAATACAGATGGAGAATAGTTCTGTGATTGCAGCACTACTGTTGACAGTACATGAGCAACTAGCAGAGAAGCTGGCACCTCCGGTGAGGAGTTGCCTATAGCCCATGTAGCTAGATTATGTGCAGCACACAGGTGTTGATAGTGGTTGTGGTGACAAAGTGTGGCCAGATATAATAGTAGACATAGATGATGTGCTTCTGTCCTTTATTCAGCTTCCAGCTGTAGCTATTTTAGTTCCTTGCCATGATTCTCTTGTGCTACTGCCAAATCTTTCACATTTTTCTTAATGTTTGTATTAACCATGGTACACAAAGACATTCAAACACATGAGTCTAGTTTTCTTCATGTGAAGGACATCATATTTGCCAATTACTGTAAAAATTATTTATTTCACAGTTGCATTTTTGGCCTGAAGACAATTATGAAGTGGCACAACAGAAGATTTTTCATCATCACATCTCAAACGTGATAATCCTCCTACTTATATACAAGTCATCATCAGAACTGGGCCTCTTCACTGTAGGGATACAGCAGCGTTGAACGAGGGCAAAGCTCTGTGCATTACAAAATGATGTAAATTACATGTAAACATTGGTTTATTTTGATTTGTGTTAAGGATATTTACACTGAGAATAGTTTGTGTAATGTAACTGTATTCCTACAGTGAAAACTCAGTTCAAAGGATTTTAAAATTTTACATGTGTTGAAGTGAAATCTTTTGCAGCATCAGTTGATATTAGACTCAAGGCTGAAATTGCAGTTGTGTAATAATTAATCTGTGCAGTCAATGGTGAATAGGGCACTCTTTAAAAAATTCTACACGACTAGTAACACCAACCATATGAAGTTAATGTAGTTTCCATTTGGTGGTTTCTTCTGTGGTAGCATTAATTTGCACATACTTTGTCTGTAGTTTTTGGACATTTCAAACTATTGTTACAGGTGCCTCATATAACATTTTAACTCCATAAGCATTTTTTATAGAAATGTACAATCATTTGTAGTATACATTTTTCATAGACTTGGAGCTTATACATATGCTTAGATTCCTGTACCTGGGGCTAGATGGAAGCTAGGTCTTACTCTCCTATAAATGTTTTGTGTTGCGTGCGTGACGCCCCCCCCCCCCCCCCCCCCCACCTGTTCAAGTACACTTTGACCTATTAGCCAGGCAGACCTGATGAGTGTAAAGGGAGAAGAGAGAATTGGAGAATTGAGGCAACTGAGAGTAGGTGAGATGTGTATAGTAAGGAAAAGAAGAAGACATATAGATCTCTGCAGGAATGGTAAAATGAGGATTATCTTTACTACTATTTAAAGACAAGATATTGCTACCAAAAATCTCAAAAGTTATCAACCAATTTACTTTAAATACTTGTGTAATGCTCTAATAAATGTTCAAATGGCCATAGATTGTATATTTTTTATATACACGTGACACATAAATAAATATAGCAATGAAAACAATCAATTATTAATAAATTTATTTAATTGGATAGGTAAAAAAGTACTCGACAAGCATCAGCAGAACACACACATAAGACTGTTGTGATTGGCAAGCTTTTTGGAGCCAGTGGGCCCTTCTTCAGGCAGAAGGGTTGAAGGGGAAGGAAGAAGGGTGAAGGAAAAGGAATGGAGAGGTCTAGGAAAAGGGGAAGATTTTGAAAATCGCCCAGAACTGCGGGTCAGGGGAGACTTACCGTACGGGATGAGAAGGAAAGACGGATTGTTGGAGACTCCATCGAACAAGATTTTTAAAACCTGAGAGCTTAAAGTTGGAAGACGGGTTAAGATGCAAGACAGAGATTACTACTAAAACATCGTGCATGAGTTAATAAGAGTGAGAAGCTAAGTGCATTGTATGTAACAGAGGTGGGAGGGGGTGGCGAAAAATAGAAGGGAAAGACAATGAAAGATGTTGAAAACTAAAACGAAGTGAAGCAAAGAGTAGTTACAGTGAGGAAAAGCTGAGACAGAAGAAATTAATGTAAATTAAGGCTAGGTGGGTGGTGAGAACCAAGGACATGTTGTAGTGCTAGTTCCCATCTGCGGAGCTCCGAGAAATTGGTGTCTGGGGGAAGAATCCAGATGGCACGTGTGGTGAAGCGGGTGCCGAGGCCATGAATGTCATGTTGTAGAGCATGCCCTGAAACAGGATATTGTGAGTTGTCACTATATACCCACTGCCTATGTCCATTCATCCTAATTGATAATTTGGTGGTAGTCATGCTGATGTAGAAGGCTGAACAGTGTTAATATAAGAGGTGGTATATGACAGGTGTCATTTCTTAGGTGGCTCTCCCTTTGATATTATATGTTCTGCCAGTTACAGGGCTACTATGGGTGGTGGTAGGAAGGTGCATAGGGCAAGTCTTTCAGTGGGGATGGTCACAGGGGTTGGAGCCATAGGGTAGGGAGATGGGTGCAGAAGGAGCATAGGGTTTGACAAGAATACTGCAGAGATTGGGAGGGCAACGGAGAGCTACTCTAGGTGTGGTGGGCAAAATTTTAGACAAAATGGATCTCATTTCAGAGCATCATTTTAGGAAGTCATGGCCCAGTCGAAGTAACTGATCACACATTCCATACCATGATAATACTTAGTTACCAATGGTGTGCTGCGAAGCTGTTTTGTGGAGGGATCAGCAGTACCAGGATTAGATACGATTGCCCGGGAGATCAGCTTTTTAACTAGGCTGGTGGGGTAATGACGTGCAGTGAGGGCTGAGGTGAGATTGGTGGTGTTTTGCTGTAAAGAGTCTACATCTGAACAAATACATTTGTCTCGGATGCCAAGGCTGTATGGGAGGGAACATGGAAAGGATGGCTACTGGCAAACTGTAAGTACTGTTGTTTGTTGGTAGGTTTAATGTGGACGGAAGTGTGTAGCTGGCCTTCGGTGAGGATGAGATCAGCATCAAGGAAAGTGGCATAGGAGTATGCTGTCTGCTGTTGAACATTCCCTCAGTGAGCACCTACCTGATTCCAAACCTATGGCGTCCTTCCTGCTCACCTTAATCAACTTCATACTTACCAACAACTTCTTCACCTTTGAGGGGCAGACATACCAACAGATCAGGGGTACAGCCATGGGAAACAGGATGGCTCTTTCCTATGCCAGCCTTTTTATGGTAAACTTGGAAGGGGCTTTCCTGGGATCCATAAGTCTTCATATCCTGGTTTGGTTTAGATACATTGATGATATCTGTACCATGTGGACTCGTGGTGAGGCTGACCTGCTAAAATTCCTGGACTCTCTGAGTACCTTCTCCCAATTAAATATCACATGGTCCTATTCCGAATCCCATGCCACTTTCTTTGATGTTGGTCTTGTCCTCACTGAAGGCCAGCTACACACTTCTGTCCACATTAAACCTACCAACAAACAACAGTACTTGCATTTTGACAGTTTCCATCCTTTCCATGTCAAACGTTCTCTCCCATACAGCCTTGGCATCCGAGGCAAACATATTTGTTTGGATGCAGACTCTTCACAGCAATACACCACGAATCTCACCTCAGTTTTTACTGTACATAATTACTCTACCAGCCTAGTTAAAAAGCAGATCTTCTGGGCCGTCACATCCAATCCTGGTACTGCTGATCCCTCCACAAAACAGCTTCACAGTATGCCACTGATGACTCAGTATTATCCTGGTCTGGCATGTGTTAATCAGCTACTTCGACAGGGCCATGACTTCCGAAAATCGTGCTCTGAAATGAGATCCATTCTGTCTTAAAATTTTGCCCACCAAACCTAGAATAGCTTTCCGTCGCCCTCCCAATCTCCGCAATATTCTTGTCAGACCCTATGCCCCTTCTGCACCTACATCCCTACCTTATGGCTCTTACCCCTGTAACAGTCCCTACCACCACCTGTAATAGCCCTGTAGCTGGCGGAAAGTGTACTATCAAAGTGAGAGCCACCTGTAAAATGACATGTCATATACCACCTATTATGCAAACACTGTTAAGCCACCTACAACAGCATGACTGCCACCAAACTATCAATTAGGATGAATGGGCATAGGCAGAGAGTACCGGGTGATCAAAAACTCAGTATAAATTTGAAAACTGAATAAATCACGGACTAATGTCACAGATAGAGGGGTACAAATTGACACACATGCTTGGAGTGACATGGGGTTTTGTTAGAATCAAAAAAATACAAAAGTTAAAAAAATGTCCGACGCATGGCGCTTCATCCGATCAGAATAGCAATAATTAGCATAACAAAGTAAGACAAAGCAAAGATAATGTTCTTTACAGGAAATGCTCAATATGTCCACCATCATTCCTCAAAAATAGCTGTAGTCGAGGAATAATGTTGTGATCAGCACTGTAAAGCATGTCCAGAGTTATGGTGAGGCACTGGCATCGGATGTTGTCTTTCAGCATCCCTAGAGATGTCGGTCGATCACGATACACTTAAGACTTCAGGCAACCCCAAAGCCAATAATTGCACGGACTGAGGTCTGGGGACCTGGGAGGCGAAGTATGACGAAAGTGGCGGTTGAGTACACGATCATCACCAGACAACGCACGCAAGAGATCTTTCACATGTCTGTCGGACATTTTGTTAACTTTGTTTTTCTTTTTGGTTCTAATAAAACCCCATGTCATTCCAAGCATCTGTGTCAATTTTTACCTCTCTATCTACACTGCTGGCCACCGTAAATGCAACACCCTGAAGGAAGCATCCGAATCAAGTGAAATTTACACCATGGGTTTGCAGCGATGAGATATGCAACTGATTAGAATTTCAGCGCAGACGCACATCATGCGTGCCTGTGGCGCCACCTCATAGCGCCATTTAAGGCTTGGCGATGTCGACGAATGTACGTTCGGCACGTGTGTTTACCTTGTGGTTGTTTCACAAGACGATCAGTTATGCCTCGTAGACAACAGCGAACGTCTTTTGATCAAGTATCCGAGTTCGACAGAGGAAGGATAGTGGCTTACCGAGATTGTGGATTATCATACAGAGAAATCGCTAGTCGTGTTGGACGAAACCAAACAACTGTAATGCAGATATGTGACCGTTGGATGCAGGAGGGTACGACGGACCGACGTGGTCGATCGCATTCACCTCGGTGCACCACTGCACGTGGTGATAGGCAAATTGTGCGCATGACAGTGACGGATCGCTCAGTGACATCCCGAACCATAGCACAGCACATTGCGTCTGTAACGCATCATCCAGTGTCTGCGCGTACCATTCGACGCCGTTTACAGCAGAGTGGTCTGTCCGCAATACGTCCATTGCTTCGTCTACCATTGACGCAGAACCACAGACGTCTCCGTCTCCAATGGTGTGATGACAGACGGATGTGGACGGCAGAATGGAATGACGTTGTCTTTACTGACGAGGCACGCTTCTGTCTGCAGCACCACGATGGTCAGATTTGAGTGTGGAGGCACCGTGGGGAGAGGATGCACCGCCACACTGGTCTTGCACCGGGTATTATGGTATGGGGCGGTATTGGATATTACTCTCGCACGCCTCTAGTATGCATTACTGGTACTTTAAATAGCCGGCGCTACATATCCGAGGTGCTGGAGCCAGTTGCCCTTCCTCACCTTTAGGGCTCGGCCACAGCCATATTTCAACAGGATAATGCGCGACCACACGTGGCACGCATTGTCCAAAGGTTCTTCGTCAATAACCAGATTGAATTGCTTCCCTGGCCAGCTCGCTCTCCGGATCTTTCGCCGATAGAAAACATGTGGTCCATGGTTGCTCAACGAGTGACCCAGATTACATCCCCAGCTGCCACACCAGATGATCTTTGGCAACATGTGGAAGCTGCTTGGGCTGCTGTACCCCAGGAACACATCCAACGTCTCTTTGACTCAATGCCGAGACGTGTGGCAGCGGTGATCTCCAACAATGGCGGCTACTCTGGCTACTGATTCTGGCAGGAACCACATGTCACAGACGTCCGTAAATGTAATCATTTGATACTTGGTCAACATGTTATCTACAAAATAAATCTTGTTGTGCTAACTCTTGTCTTTCTTGGTGTTGCATTTACGGTGGCCAGCAGTGTACATTATTCTGTGGTTTATAAAGTTTTCAAATTTATACTTACTTTTTGATCACCCATTATATACTGGCAACTCGCAATATCCTGTTGCAGGGCATGCTCTACAACATGACACTCATGACCTTGGCACCTGTTTCACCACATGCACCAACTACTCTTTGCTTCACTCCGTTTTAGTTTTCTACATGTTTCATTGTCTTGCCCGTCTATTTTTTGCCACCCCCTCCCACCTCTGTTACATACAATGCACTTAGCCTCTCATTCTTATTAACTCATGCATGATGTTTTACTAGTAATCTCTGTCTTGCATCTTACCCTGTCTTCCAACTTTAAGCTCTCAGGTTTTCAAATCTCGTTCGATGGAGTCCCCAACAATCAGTCTTTCCTTCTCATCCCGTACTGTAAGTCTCCCCTGACCTGTGGTTCTGAGTGATTTTTCCAAAATCTCCCCCTTTTCGTAGACCTCTCCATTCCTTTTCCTTCATCCTCCTTCCTGCCCCTTCATCCTCCTTCCTTCCCCTTCAACCCTTCTGCCTGAAGGAGGAGCCACTGACTCTGAAAGCTTGCCAATCACAACAGTCTTTTATCTGTTTTTTCTCCTGCCACTTGGTGAGTAAATTTTTTTATCTATCCAGTTAAATAATATAAATACATACATAATATGTAAGAGGGGAAGTTGTTAGCAAAAATATAGAAAAGTTCTTGACTAATTTACTTCAGATTTTTACACGATACTCTAATAAATGATGTAGGCTGCAGTAGGTACTGGGAGATGAAGAAGCTTGTACAGGATAGAGTAGCATGAAGAGCTGCATCAAACCAGTCTCAGGACTGAAGACGACAACAACAACAACTCTAATAAACATTTAGATGGATGTAGGCTATACATATTTTTTAAACAACAATGTACAGGTTTTCTGTTAAAACCAACTGTGAGAAAGAAAATGCTGTGCTGTGAAATTATGTGTTTTTTTTTCTCTCTCTCTGAGTCAATTTTAGCTATGATAGCTTGACATTTAAACCATTAAGACAGAGTGTTTCCCCACACATAGATATTCTTTCTTCTTATGCATAATTTCAAACAAAAATTGTATGTACAGTGACATGCTGCATTTGCTTTGTACTCCACAGTAGATTTTTAACAGAAAATAGGAAAGTTGTATCTATGGCTTTTTGGTCTTATAGTTAGAATTATACTGCAGAATCTGAATCACCTGAAACTTTGTAATGCTATCCATTCACAGATTAGAACTGCAAAATATTTTCATTGAAGTTCCTATCCTCACAGATCCGGTAGCTGGAGAGTCTCCCTTATACCCCGTATACCAATGATCTCAATCAGTTTGCCCATTCATTTCAAGCAACTTCAATTGCCAATCGAGGTTTTTGTTTGCAGTGCCAGTAAACAAGGGTCATTGTCATGGAGAGGGGGAAAGAGGATATGGGCAGAGGAAAGGGAAGATGGAAATAGTGGGGAGGTGCAGTTGGACATGGGGGGGAGAGGGGGGGGGGGGAGAGAGAGAGAGAGAGAGAGAGAGAGAGAGAGAGAGAGAGAGAGAGAGAGAGAGAGAGAGAGGAGACACCACGAAGGGGAATTATCTGACTGGGATGGACACCAGTAGATATGATGTACATGAACAAACAAATTATTACAGTTTCAGAAAAACTGGATGATTTATTTAAGTGAAAGAACTTCACAAACAATACACTGGCCCACCTCTGGCCCGTATTATGAAAGCAGTTACTTGGCTTGGCACTGATTAATATAACTTTTACGTGTCCTCTTGATGGATATCATGCCAAATTCTATCCAATTGGAATGCTAGATCATCAAAATCCTGAGCTGGTAGGAGGACCTTGACCACAATCCTCCAAACGTTCTCAGTTGGAGAGAGATCTGGCAATCTTGTTGGTCAAGGTAGGGTTTGGCAGGTACGAAGACAAACAGTAGAAACTATTGCTGGGGGGGGGGGGGGGGCATTATTTTTGCTGAAATGTAAGCCGATGATGGTTTGCCATGAAGGGCAACAGAATGGGGCATAGAATATTGTTGTCAGACTGCTGTGCTGTAGGTGTGCCATGGTTGACAACCCAAGTGGTCCTGCTGTGAAATGGAATGGTAACCCAGACCATCACTCCTGGCTGTCAGGCCACATGGCAGGTGACGGTCAGGTTGGTATCCCACCGCTATCTGGGGCATCTCCAGACTGTTCATCTTGACTCAGTTTGAAGCAAGACTCATTGCTGAAGACAATTCTACTCGTCAATGAGATTCCAGGCTGAAGACATGTCTGGAGGTGCCCCGGATAGGTATGGGATACCAACCTGATTGTCACCTGTCATACAGCCTGTAAACCAGGAATGATAGTCTGTGGTGCTATTTGTTTTCATAGCAGAATCCCTTTGGTTGTGATCCATGGCACTCTTACAGTACTGAGGTATGTTGATGATATTGTGTGCCTGTTTTGTTGTCCTTAATCGCAAGCAATCATGGGCTTACATTTCTCCAAGGTAATGCCAATTTGCGCATGGTGAGGATTTCTACTGGTTGTCTTCTTTCTTCCCAAATCCTACCTTGGCCAGCAACATCACCAGATCTCTCCCAATTGGGAACGTTTGAAGCATTATGGTCAGGGTCCTACAACCAACTTGGGATTTTGACAATCTAAAGCACCAATTGCACAGAATTTGGCATGACGTCTCTCGGGAGGGCATCCAACAACTCTGTACATAGTGCTTGCACAACATGTTATTAACTTGCTGAATTTGTGAGAAGTCATTTGTTTGTACATGTACAGCATATCTACCCTTTTCTGTCCCATTCGAAGTTTTATATATATAGCAATTTCAAAGCCTTTCCGAACCAAAAAGTGGTGTGTGTGTGTGTGTGTGTGTGTGTGTGTGTGTGTGTGTGTGTGTGTGTGTGTGTTCTCCACTGAAGCAGCATACAGAACACTGCACACTAATTACAGCTTATAGATGAGATGGTTGCTGAAATGTCTCCCCATGATTGCATAGCATATGTTTGCACCATACTGTGGTAGGAGACAGTGGATGAGTATATGGAACAGGTCGCTCACAGGATCATCCCCAGAGGACTGACCAGTAAGGTACCAGATTTGGAGTAGGAGTGGTATAGGAATGGAATACGATACATTGATTGTGGGAAGGGGGGAGGGGTGGCAATACAATACTGTTATCCCATATCAGTACCAAAAAAATGAAGATATATTTACAAATATCCTGCACCAGCAGATCAGCAGATGCCTTTTTTTGTGTCACCCCAACAGACAAATTCTGAGGAAAGTTCACAATCTTAAAAATGAATTATTGTTTTACGTACCACCCATTTCAGAATCGTGTCTAAAGAAGCAGAGAAAATAAATATTCTTATGCATGGATTGATTATTTAGATGTATGGATAAGTGTGTAAAATGGTAGGAATAAGATTTTCAACATTAAATAGTTCTTTATACTTCTAACCATTTTAAAAAAGTGTTTGCTTTCCCTTCAGTATTTTCCAATCACAGTGACTCATTTAAATCAGAATTTCGTTAGTAGGTATCAGGAGTTTTGTCTATTTTGAAACTTTTTGCTATAACACAATTCAAAGGATGTGTGTTGTCACTGCAAAAACAATAAAAAACTAGCATCTTCTGTAGTGTCATGGTCAGCAGATATCTTCCAACAGTAAAAATTGCCCTCTGTTGATGAATAGAAAGGCAACAGTTTTTTAATTCTACAACAGCTACATTTATATCCACAATGAATTTTCTCTCTGCAGTGGAGTCTGCACTGATTTAAAACTTCCTGGCAGATTAAATCTGTGTGCCAGATTGGGACTTGAACCTGGCACCTTCGCTTTTCATGGGCAAATGCTCTACCGACTGAGCAGTCCAAACACTAGTCACGATCTGCCCACACAGCTTTTCATTCTGGAAACAATCCCCAGGTTGTGGCTGAATCAGGTCTGCCCAATATCCACATTTCCAGGAATACTGCTTGTTCAGAAAGGTTGCAGGAGACCTTCAGTGAAGTTTGGAAGGTGGGAGGTGAGGTCAGGTTGTGAGTTGTGCTGGGGTAGCTCAGTTGGTAGAGCACTTACCCTCAAAAGGCAAAGGTCTGAATTCTAGTCCCAATTCAGCACACAAGTTTAATCCACCAGGAAGTTAGATTTTTATCTTTATCTGTTTAACAGATAGGATCAATTCATAGCATATTAAAATTGATAACAGTAAGATGAAACTTACTTCTGAACCCTGTACTTTATATCTTTATATGTAAATGTTAAAACCATTGAAGCCGTACTTAAAACATTTTTCTACTGTTTAATAGACATGTCTCTTAACACAAAGTTCTTCTTGAACATATTAGTATTACCATTTGCTATATACTGCTTTGTGGGCTGTACATTAGTGACAAGTTAGTATGAATTCTGTTTAAATTTTTTTACTTGTAGGACATCGTGAAACACCAAAGGATTTTTAAGCCCTTAGCTGTTCCTCATTAATGATCCTAATGACACAATTTCAAGTGTGTGACTTCATATTCATGAACACTGTAAAGAAGGATTTCTATGTGAGCATTTGTGCAACTGGGGGAAGACTGGAGTTTCGACTAGGTCATTGTTATTTCTGTTGCACATAGTACTTTTATATGGAATTCTCCCTTCCAGATTTTCATATTTGAGTCATAAAAAGGGACATATTTTAAGGTGCCTCTGTAATTTCAATTTATTTCATGGTTAGCATTTACTCTATCCCAAACTCGGAACCTTTGCCTTTCACAGGAATATGCTCTGTCGACCGACCTATCCAAGCATGACTCGTGTCCTGTCCACACATCCTTAATTCTGCCAGTGCCTTGTCTTCTCCCTTCCAAACTTTCTTCCTTTGGAAGTTGCAAGACTCAGTCATTAAAGCACTTGCTTGCAAAAGGCAAAGATCCTTAGTTTGTAGTTCAGTCCAGCACACAGTTTTCATCTGCCAGGAAGTTTTACATCCGCACACACTGCTGCAGAGTGAAAATTTCATTCTGACTCCCCGTCCCAATTTGCATGATTATTTTTTTTCCGCCAGCTGCCTCATGTTTCCTCTACTTCCAAGGGATAACTGTATGATAGTAAAAACTAATTTACAGGTTGTGTAATACTTGTTTGCAAGGCAACTTTCATTGTTGAAAGTAAATTTCTTCTTATCATATTACAGGTGATGTGATCCTCCTTTACACATTCTTAAGCAACCACACAGACTGTAACATAAATACTAGTCTGGAATGGGCAATAAAAATAGTTGTTGTCCTTACTCCAGCCCCAATGCTGGAGGTAAAGATGATGAAAGGATTGAAGAATATCTGCCTGAAGGAGAAGAAAGTGTGGGTAATCTTCAGCATATAAGTGAACGTGAGCCAGAGGACTGGGACACAGATCCATCACTTCATCCGAAGGCAGGAACAATATTCATGGAAAGATCAAAAGCATCAATTGAGAGTATGTTTATTCATCGTGTCTCTTAGCTCTAGATTCCCTTTGTTTAAAAAAAAATATTAGTACATTGTTGCATAATTTGTTTGGAAGCTAGTGAATGATTATTAGGTGTGGTAGCCTGTTTTGTAATAGGTGGCAAGATTTTGGCATCTGATATATTACACCCTAGACCGTCCTCCAGAGAAAAAATTAAGAATTTAAGCTGAATTTTTAGATTTGGGTTATTACCCTCTTTCTATTCACTGAAGTTTTAGTATTAAAACACATTCAGTTTTGTCTATAGGAATGTGGAAGAATATTTATATTCCTATTTTGTATGTATTTGTAGTTTTTGTATACCTATAAATACTTCCTATCCCTAATCTGTTTGTATATTTTGCAGATGGCTTGGTGAGAAAGAGAAGCCAGAATCATGTATGTAAATCAAACTAATTTAATCAGTTTTATCTGGTACTTCCCAAAAACTACATTATAAAAGAAATTACTATTAATCAGTAAAAGTACTTATAGACCAGTTGTTGCAAAATTTTATTTGTTGTTTTAGATAAATATGATATTCACTTGCTTTTCTGTTTTACGAATTGTTAATTTTAATGTAAATTGTGGTGTGTGTATAAAATATGCTTTGTGTTGCAGCTAGTTGACTCAAGACCATTAAAGAAGAGCAGCTCATGTTCCACAATATATCTTGATGACAGTACAGTTTCTCAACCAAATTTAAAAAATACTGTGAAATGTGTAGCTTTAGCAATATATTATCACATCAAGAACCGAACATCGCATAGACAGTTAGAAATTTTTGATGAGAAACTTCATCCTCTGTCTGTAAGTACATTTTAGCACAGGTGTAGTACATTTCAGAACATTTGTTTTTACTTGCGAAATTGAGTAAACATGTACCACCATGCAAAAATATAATAAATTTATCACTGTGATATTTTCTCATTACCACTATGTTTTCTTTACAGAGAGATGCGGTGCCCGACGATTATGATAGACATAATCCAGAACATAGACAGATTTACAAATTTGTGAGAACCCTGTTTAATGCTGCACAACTCACAGCAGAATGTGCAATAATCACTCTTGTCTACTTGGAGAGGTATTTTGTATTAATATTTTCAAAAGGAAATTTTAATGTATTTAATTTTCTAATAGATTAGAAAATGATGATAGGATATTTAAAACAGTTTCAATTTGATATAAATAATGCAGCCTGTATTAATGATGATTCAGGATATTCTGTTTGTTGAGATTATGTGTAAAATAGTTATGTATTTAAATGGACAGAATCAAATTTATTTATTTAGTTAGTTTCACATTCTATGGATCATTTCCGTGATAAATTGTAATGATGTGGAACAAGTCATTTTACACACACATCACAGTTTAATTTTTAAATATGGCTACATGCTGAACTTTTATGAAATGGATAGTGGGCTTACAAAAAAAGATATCTGCAGATGTGAGTTAGTAATTCATACCCACTACCTTTTACAAAATACAGTAATTGAAATTATTATACAGAATAGGAGGAGTTGTTAATTAGAAGTGTTTTTAGTTCATTTTCAAATTTTGTTTTGCTATCTGTCAGACATTATATTTCTTTCGTACTGCAGTGATTATTTACAAAAAAATTGATGGGGCAATACTTACTGTGAAGATGAAGATGACACATTGAGTTGCCTCCAGCAGCTTGGACCAGCTCTGATCCAAGCTACCAAGTTGGCGGTTGCGCACACACGCACGTGTGTGTGTGTGTGTGTGTGTGTGTGTGTGTGTGTGTGTGTGTGTGTGTGTGTGTGTGTGTGTGGGCGCGCGCGCGTGCACATGTGCGTGTGAAAGTGTGTGTTTCTCTTTCTTTTTCTGACGAAGGTTGTGTCCAAAAGCTTAATGTGCCAACTTTACAGTACGTAGCATTCTGTTCCTACATTTCTGACATTCCAACCTGGAGTTTCCAGTGTTTCATGAGGGAATAAATATACTGTGGTGCTGTAGTCAGAATGCTCAACTTGTCAAACAGTTGTCTAAAAGATAATTGTGGGAGTGTACCACATATTGCTCTTACAGCATGTTTTTGACAATGAAGACTTTTTCTGAAAGAAGAGTTATCTCAGAACATTATTGAATGGAAATACCGGCATGTGAAATGTGTCAACTCATTAATTTGTCTCTCCCCAAAATTTGCAATGATTGTAAGTGCAAATGTGGCTGAACAAAGTTGTAGGAGTTTCAGAACGTGCTTTTTCTAGTTTAAATCCTCAACAATATGAAAACCTAAGAATTCTGAAGGCTCCACACCATTCATTATTTCCTCACTGTGTGTTACTCTTTTCATTGGTGTAGCACCACTAGAGATGCAGAACTGAACAAGTTGTGTCTTTTTTTAAAACTGAGGGTGAAACCATTCACAGAAAATCAGTCAGTTATATTTGTTGTAAGAACATTGTTTACTACTTCTTCTGTTTCTGTGTGTATACTTGGATTGATTATAATACTAGTGTCATCTGAAAAAAGAACTAAATCTGCTCATTGTATGTTAGATGGAAGATCATTTACAAAGATAAGGAACAATAGTGGACCTAAGATTGAGCCTTGGGGTACCCCATACGTGTTCGGTCCCTAGTCAGAATAATGTCCTCGAACTACACTGTTTGAATTACTAAGTACACCTTTCTACATCCTTTTGGTTAGATGTGACATTATCATTTTCCTTTTGTGTACAAAATTATGACATACACACATTTGTAAGTTTTTAGGAGGGCAATCAATATACTAAATGTGGTCATAAATTCCGAATAATCTGCAGAGGTTGAAAGTAAGCCACAGTTCTAGCTTTCCTGTCTAGTTCCAAACGTGTGGACCAACTAAACTAGAAACTTATATCACACTCCAGGGGGCTCAAGGTTCTTTCGTGAGTTTGTGCGTGGTGCATGCGGGGCCCTGAGCTATTGCAGCCCATTCTTCATTCCCTGGCTGCATTTCCTTCACCCTGTCCCCTCCCTCCCTATCCTCACTGCTTCCCCCTTGCCACCTCCTTCCCCTCTCTCTGTTCTGATTTATGTTGACCTGGCTATCCACCTGGTTTCCTGTATTGGTTGCAGTTTTGTTCCTTTTTACCTGTTCTTTCATCCTTTTCAGCATTTAGGTCCCCACTTGAGGTTTTACCTCCACTTCAAAACTGTGAGCCATATGGGGAAGAACTCCCTCCCTAACATCTATGGTGTGGATTCGTCTTCCCCCTTCCTTCCCCTCTCCCATCCACAGTGTAGCCTTCCTACGTGCTAGGTTGCAAGCATGTGTAGCCAGTCCGTGTGGTGGGGCTGTTACCTACCCATATGGCTGAGCCCCCTGACAACACAGGGATCGTACTACTGATAACTGAGCTGTTCCCTCCCCATATATGTCAAGGAGTGGTTGCTTATCTTCTTGAAGCATCAGAACTCCCAGCCATACAGCCCTTGCTGTGGCTGGGTGGCGCCCATGGGCAGAGAGAGCCCCTGGTCGGAGTGGGTGGTATTGGGGGGATGCTTGGCACATGGAGCATATCAAGCTGCAAAAATCTGCCCATTCTCAAGTGGCCGTTGCTTCGAATGGTGAAGGATCCTTGAATGCTGCTTTGTATGACCCGGCAACCTTCCCTTCCCTGGCTACGCATGGGAGGAGGGCCAGGCTTGCCGTGTTGGGATGAAACCCTTTCCCCATTACCTCGTCTGTACTACGACGGATGGGGAAACATTCACTGCCACAAAGCCATTGTTTTTCGTGGGAAATATTGAGGACTAGTTTGCTGAAGCGGAGTCTTTTAGTAAGATGCAGTCGGGCTCCCTGTTGATCAAATCTGCTTCTGTCACCCAGTCTGCAGCTCTTTGTGCCTATGATCATCTTGGCAATGTCCCAGTGTCTATCACTCCTCACCAATCTCTGAATATGGTCCAGGGAGTAATTTTTCATAGGGCCCTCATCCTGAAAACTGATGAGGAACTTCGGGCTAATCTGGAGCAGTGTGGCATTCATTTTGTTCGATGTGTGTAGAAGGGTCGCAAAGATAACTGCACTGATACTGGTGCGTTCATTCTGGTTTTCGAGGGGATACCCTCCCAGAGAAGGTCAAGGTTATGTGCTACAGATGTGACGTGAAGCCGTACATCTCTCCATCAGTGCAGTGCTTTCAGTGCTTAGGTTTTAGGCATATGTCTTCCCGCTGTACAGTGGACCTTTCGTGTGGTGGCTGGCCACCCATTCCATGAGGGAAGCCCATGTGTTTCTCCACCTGTGTGTGTCAATTGTGCTGACTGCCACTCTCCTCGCTCGCCGGATTGCCCGGCTTACAGGAGAGAAAAAAAGATCCAAGAATAGAAGTTCCTGGATCGCCTGTCTTATGCTGAGGCTTACCAAATGTATGACAGACTCCATCCAGGGTCACTATCTTCAACTTTTGCATCTGTTACTTCATTTCCTCCTCCTCCTCCCTTGTCCTTACCCCAGCCCCGTCCCTCTCTTCCCTCCCATGACCTCCCATCAAGGAGCCGCTCCCTCTTCCCAGCCGAAGAAGTGCCCCCTTCTTTGGCATCTGCCAGTTATCAGGCTCCCTCCTGGAACCCCTCTCCCCAGCGCCTCTCAGGCCAGAAGACTCTTACCACCACAAGGTGCACCATCTGTGTACCCCAAAGTTGCCCGCTCTCTTTCGGTTTCAGATGTTGCAGAACCCTGTACTCCCCCTGTGCCCTACCTTCCTCCACCTCAGAGAGAGAAGAAGAAGAAATCCCAAGACAAGGTGCCCCTGGTGCCCCCGGAGGTGCCATCTCTCCTGTCTCAATTTTAGTTTGACATCTTATTTATGGATGTCACCCCATCCTTGTCGGTGATGACTACTGACCGAGTGACCTGACCTCCACCTTGGCTGCTTCAAGTCTTCCTTGGACTCTCGCCACACAATCTGTGGTGTCACCGCCAGACACCACACTTGCTAGGTGGTAGCCTTTAAATCGGCCGCAGTCCGTTAGTATACGTCGGACCCGCGTGTCGCCACTGTCAGTGATTGCAGACCGAGCGCCGCCACACAGCAGGTCTAGAGAGACTTACTAGCACTCGCCCCAGTTGTACAGCCGACGTTCATAGCAATGGTTCACTGACAAATTACGCTCTCATTTGCCGAGACGATAGTTAGCATAGCCTTCAGCTACGTCATTTGCTACGACCTAGCAAGGCGCCATTACCAGTGTATATTGAAATGGAAATTATGTACAGTCAAGAGAGATGTTCTCCAATTATGGATTAAAGTTAAGTATTCCAAGATCTTCGTACTTTATTTGCAATTCTCAAGACATTGTCCTGTTCCAGACCTCACGCCAATCTACGTGAGCTTAAAAGCGTGCATTTCGGCCTCCTCTAGCAACACGGTGTTGGCTCTTCTGCCAACACTTCACAATCATCCAGTGGAATTGCAACGGATACTATCATCACCTACTGGAAATGCGATATCTCGTCTCTTCCTATTCTGAGTTCTGTCTTGTTCTTCAAGAAATGGACTTCAGTGCCCACCATCCACTGTTGGGGAGTGTCACTTCAACGGGTAGGGGTATCCTAATTGACCAACGTATCACAGACCTCGATTTGTGTCTCCTCAATGATGATTCCCTTACCCACTTCAGTGCTTCTCATGGCACCTTCTCTGCTATCAATGTCATGATCTCCGGTCTCCTCCCCTGCCGTCGTGACTTCCTACATTGGTCATCCCATGATGACCTTTGTGACATGACCACTTTCCAGCATTTATATCATTCTCCTGCTGCTGCCAGGCAGACAGGCCCCCACGTTGGGCATTCCAAAGGGCCAATTGGCCTTTCTATATGTCTGCTGTCCACTCTGACACCTCCCTCTCAAATTCCATTGATGTAGTTATGCAAGGCATCTCTGCCACTATTCTTTATGCTGCTGGTACTGCTGTCCTCCTATCCACAAGTCCCCCTCATCGTCGACCAGTACCATGGTGGACCAAGGATGTCACAGTCGCTGTCCAGGACCATCAACGGGCGCTGCAGCAATTTAAGCAACACTCTTCACAGATCAACCTAATCACTTTAAAGCGTCTCCGTGCTAGAGCTCATTATCTTACTAAGCAGTGTAAAAGGGAATGCTGGGAGCGCTATTTTTCCTTCCTGGGGATGTATGCCTCTTCATCACAGGTTTGATCCAAGCTCCGTAGGTTTCTGGGCTGCCAGCAATGGTAAACTCTCCAGGGTCTGAACTTTCGAGGTGATCTGTGCACAGATCCATTGGTTCTCGCGGAACACCTCATGACACACTTTGCGATGGTGGTCTTTTGTCCTCTTCGTACCCTGTTGTCTTTCTCCAGCAGAAACACGGAGTTGAAAACACCCACCTCTTTTTCGTCCCACACCACATTGAGCCCTGAAATCTGGTTTCGCAGGACAGAGCAGATCAGGTTGTGGAAAGGGGCTAAGGTCAATTACTGTTAGTTATACAAGAACACACACACAACGTCATTGCTCAAACCAATGCACAGTTTTCTCTTTAAAACAACAAAGATAAAGTCAAGGCTGAGGGCCCAAGTAACTTCTCCAGAATAAGTTTGAATGATTGCTTTTAAAACACCAGTATTTAGAGTAATGACTGAAGGCCTTGCTTAAGCAAAATTACAATATCTTCTTGGCTAAAGGCCAAAATAATATTTCAGATCAGCTAAGGAAATTCTTTAAAAGCCAAGCACTTACAAATTCCAGCTAAAGGCCATATTAAGGAAAATTCAGGTAATTCTTTGGCTGAAAGCCCAATTAAAAAATTTTTATGTACATAATAAAAGAGAGACTTTAAAGATAAACCTTTACATAGTACAACAGAAAAACATCTTAAGAAAATTTGAAGTATCTTGTCGGCTGAAGTCCCAAACAATTACTCAAGAATAATTAAAGACGACCTTAAGATAAACATTTACAGAACACGGCTGAAGGCCGTTTCAAGAATTCAAGATAATTAAAGAGAAACCTTAAAGAGAAGGATTTACATATTAAAGCCACAGATTCTGAAACAAACATGGCTGAAGGCCTAAATGCAGAGCAACAAGAATTTTAAATGAAACATGGCTGAAGGCCTAATCTTAAAGTTGTTATGAAGTTCGGCAGAAGGCCATATATTAAACATAAAACAGACAATATTAATACACGGCTGAAGGCCTGGCACAGTACCTGCGACCAAATAAAGTGACAATTACAAATGACAAACAGTGGTGCTCAGAAGTCTTCCAAGCGTCAGCCTGGGGAGAAAACTCTAACCACAGTTTAGGTGAGACAGACAGCCACGCGTAACTTTAAACAATCGGGTTGCAGCACGACCTACAGATGGCTGACAAACCAAACATCCGCCTAACCAATTCCCTTACATCCGGCCAACAGCACGACAACCAAAGGTATCAACGAAGACGAAGATCGCAGCAGCACTACATCTTGATAATTGTCATCTAAACACAGTCAAGGCACACTCTCTTGCAACTGACCGACTGGCTACTCCAGTACGCAGACAGCATTCATCTGCTCAGTGGAAATCACAGAAGCTACACACAATTCCACATAAACACTTGCACCAAGAACTCCGACAATCCTAAAACCAATAACCGTGGAATAACAAGGAGAAATGACAAGGCACACATATGCAGAGTTTCCATAAGTTGTCGGTGACCAAATACACGTCATCCGATGAGATGACTGACCGAACGACCAACCAAGGTCGTCCCCACTCAAGTTATGAGTGTCGGGAATGGTTGGGCGAGTCTTGGCAGTCCGGAGCTCACTGCAGCTCCAACCCGACTCAACTCAATGTCTGTTGGAAATTCGGAGACACGGCAACCCAGTCACACTGGCTCGGACCCAACCATGCAGAGGGAACACTTGCCCATTGGTCACCCGACATCTCTTCACCAGGAAGGAACCGACCCACGTCCAGCAAGATGACCAATTGATGAGGCCCAGAAACAGTCAAAAGACCAATACACGTCGCCCGATGAGACGACTGACCGAACGACCAACCATCAGTTGTTCCTGCTCCAGTCTCCTTCTGTCAGACAGTACATGTGTGTCGCCAGTGCTCGGCGAGTTCTAACTGCCTGCACCTCACTGGTGCTGCATCCGAACTGCTGCTCCATGCCTGACTGACTTCCAGACACGTGACGACCTGGAAATACTATCAGTTGCTCCAGAGATAGTACGACAGAGCACTTATCGATAAGCGCTGCTGCTGCCACTCATGGGCAGGTAAGGCAGGAAGTTAGTGACACCAGTAAATGGAATAAGGAAGCAAGGCGGCAGTACAGTAAGAGAAGATGACAAACAATAAATGGAATGAACACAAGCTACGCATGGTTCAAGCCCTATAATGCACCCTTCACTGAATGGGAATTGATGCAGAGTCGTAGCTCTTCACAAGCACAGCTCCAGGCCCGAATTCCCTCCACAACCAGATGATCCAACACTTGGATGTTTCCCAGAGGTGACAGCTTCTCAGGGTCTACAACCACATTTGGCTCACGCGTGCTTTTCCGGTACAATGGTGAGACAGTATAGTTATCCCCATCCTTAAGCCCAGGAAAAACACAACATTTCTTGACAGCTACTACCCAATTTAGCATGTCAAATTTTGTAAACTGCTCAAAAGGAGGGTCAGCTTCAGATTATGTTGGGTACTCGAATCTCAAACCTTTTGTCCCCGTATCAGTGTGGCTTCCGGGCAGGGCGATCTCCAACTGATCATTTACTCCGATTGGAATCAGCCGTCCGACAGGCTATCGCTCATCGCCGGCACCTTGTTGCAGTCTTCTTTGACATACGTGAGGCGTATGACATGGCTTGGTGCCATCACATTTTAGTTACACTCCATGACTGGGGCTTCCGTGGTCCCCTTCAGATTTTTATCTGCAAGTTTTTATCTCACTGCCTCTTCTGGGTTTGAGTTGGCACTTCACTCAGCACCCTTCAGATTCATGAGAAAGTTATCCCACTGGGTTCTGTCAGGCTTATGGCTCAGGAGCTCCTTCCACTTTGAAACTCCTTGATCCTGCCCATTATTGTGGGGTGCATCTGGCTATTGGTGCCTTTTGCACTAGTCCTGTTGATAGTCTCCTCACAGAAGCGAAGATTCTCCCTCTACACGTCTGACAGAGCCAACTCCCAATCGCCATTTGCCAATTCCCTGACCATCCTGTGTACCCTGTGCTCTTCGCCAATGAGGGATGTATCCCTCCTAAGTCCCCTACGAGTGGGATTGCCAGGTGGCATGTGCCTCACTTCTCTCTGTCGGTATCTCCATCTCCACTCACTGCACTGTACTCCACTCTGTGTCTTTCCTCCCATACCCCCCTTGGATGGTCCCTAGACCAACTAAGGTTTTCTGGCCTCTTATCTGTGCCATCCTTGCTGAGTTCCAGGGTGCCACCATCTTTTACACTGATTAGGTGGGGTACACTTTCACATATCTTACTGGCTTCAAACACCATTTATTGCCGGGATCATGTAGTGTGTTCACAGAAGAGCTTCTAGCCATTCACAGGGTCCTCCTTTTTGTTTCCCAGGCCTTCCTACACAGTGTTTTAATTTGTTCAGACGCCATGAGCAGTCTGCAGGCTATTGATCGATGCTACTCTTGTCACCCTTTGGTGTCTGCTATCCATGACCTCTCTGCCCTTGAGCGTGCTGCCTGTTCAGTCGTCTTTCTCTGGGTCCCAAGTCATGTGGGCATCCCAAGGAATGAATTGGCTGACCGTTTGGCTAGAGAAGCAGATACTTACCCCCATTTCTTTTATGATCCCAGCTGTGGATATGCACATCTACGTCAAATCTCTCTTTGCCCAGAAGTGGAATGCCATCTAGAGTGCTACTGCTCATAGTAATAAACTCTGCACAGTCAAGGAGTCTACTGCAGTTTGGTGCTCTTCCTTCCACTCCTCTCAGTAGTAGTCCACTGTTATATGCCATTTATGCATAGGTCGTACCCAGCACACCCATTATTTCCTCCTACGTAATAACCCACCCCCACAATGTGGTTGTGGAGCCAGACTGATGATATCTCACATATTGGTGGAATGTCCCCTTCTTTTGTCCCTTCATGTTATGTATAGTCTTCCCGATTCTATAAATTTAATATTAGCAGATGCTCCACAGATGGGTGAACTGGTCCTTGGTTTCCTCCGTGAAACTGGCTTTTATTTTCAGATATAAGGTTCTGCTATAGTCTTGGTGCAGGAGCAGGCTGATTGTGGTTGGGACTTCTTTTACTGCCCCCCCCCCCTTTTCTTTTTCTCCAGTTTTTAGATTTGGTCTCACCTTTTATGCCTTTACTGCTTGTGTTTAATGTTAATTATTTTTAATTTGACTCCCCTGACTGGATCCGTCCACTTTTAGCAGACCCTCTTTCTTCTATGACTCACTTCGGAATTGCAGGACTCATGATCTTGCCGTTTGGTGCCATAACTCCTCTCAATCAAGAAGGAGCTTAAATCAGGTTTGCATTTCTTCTGTGTGGTTTTTACAACATGCAGAATGGAGATCCACAAATCAGATTCAGCTGTGCTCACCCTTCTTTGTATTTCCAAACATGTCACGCCTGTGTCACTGGATAAAATGTCTTTTGATCCATGACAAAAACTATCTCACAATCCAGGTGACTTGTATAGTACAATTTGGTGTGGTCTCTATGTGCAGGCTTGTAAGGCATTGAAGTGCCGGCAGTTAGTTTCACATAATTGTTGTGATGAGTGTAATAATATAAGCTCTGGTAGACGTGTGATTTTCTGGATGATCTTTAAAAGGTGCAATTTTTAACTGTTCTGTACTTATGGAGGTACTTAATTTGAATTTGTTGGCAGCAATTACATTCTAAATTTGCTTTCAGTGAGGAGATAATTTTTAGTTTCTGAAGTTCACATTACTGCCTTTTGCGTTAATATGTTGCTTCTGTTGTCATTATATGTTGGCAAAAATAACATTAAAATTATTGACATAGGTGAATGTGCTATCCTTATCTATGATTGATAGTGTTTCAGTTCTCAAAAAAAATCTCTCTCTCTCTCTCTCTCTCTCTCTCTTTCTCACACACACACACACACACACACACACACACACACTAACTAACTAACTAACTAACTCTCTTTGTTTACTTCACTGGTGTATCTTGTGCTTTATTAAAGATATCAGACTTGTGCTTTTGTTATTGTCGGACTAATGGCACTTCATATAAACCAACACACAACTAAAGAATAACTCCACTTTGAGAAAACAGCACCATTGAGCAATGGCAATGACATGTGTAATGAAGTCGTATAAAAGCCGTACCCAGTAATATTAAGACTTGCTTACATTCTCAGCCAGCTAGCAAAATGAGTCAGTTGTAAAATGCAAAATGCTGTAGTTCTGATTGTATATAGTGTGACCCAAACCTCAAGGGACAAAATTGTACAGACAGTAGAGGATACTATTTCGAGGTCAGGACACCTCAGGGGCTCAGCATTCATTTTCTGAGTATGGACTTGGCAACTCCAGCGTTCCTGGGCTGGAGACTGGTGAGTGCTGCCAGCCCTCTGTTTCTGTAAGCTCTGGGCGTGCTTCAGTGACAACCGTGCAGCTCAGCAGTGGAATGTTGTGTGTTTTGGAGAATGAGTGTCTTGGCTTCAGCATCTGGACTGCGAGGAAGATACTTACCTTTATATATATATATATATATATATATATATATATATATATATATATATATATATATATATATATATAAAATTTGAACCCAACAATTGCGTTTGTTATTGTCGCTGTTGCATTTCGAAATCTTTCCTGTCATCTTATTTTCTCTTTATTAGGTCTTTAAATATGTCTGCTTGTGTCTGTATATGTGTGTGTGTGTGTGTGTGTTCGAGTGTATACCCGTCCTTTTTTCCCCCTAGGGTAAGTCTTTCTGCTCCCGGGATTGGAATGACTCCTTACCCTCTCCCTTAAAACCCACATCCTTTCGTCTTTCCCTCTCCTTCCCTCTTTCCTGATGAGGCAACAGTTTGTTGCGAAAGCTTGAATTTTGTGTGTATGTTTGTGTTTGTTTGTGTGTCTGTCGACCTCCCAGCACTTTCATTTGGTAAGTCACATCATCTTTGTGTGTGTGTGTGTGTGTGTGTGTGTGTGTGTCTATATATATATATATATATATATATATATATATATATATATATATATATATATAGGGAAACATTCCACGTAGGAAAAATCAGGATGAGGCAACAGTTTGTTGCGAAAGCTTATACCCCTCACCTCAAGGTATGCTACATGCTGATGAGCTGTGAATGGCTGTTGAAGTATAACAGTCTCCAGCGGGCAACCTGTGGGGCATGTGCTACCCCCAGTTGTACAAGGCTTGCACAGGTATACAGGGCTCTACCTGGGTCGACAGTTCTTTCCCTAGCATCTCGTGGGGTCCCTACGGAACAGTCTCATCAAACTATTACTCCTGACGGGATGGGTGTACCATTAGATAGTACCTACACCCATTCCTCAAATAGAGCTCGGTTGGTCAGTCCTCCCAAAAAGAAGTCTTAGAATCATAACAACCGGGTATTAATGTGCCATAACACTTTCATTGTAATTAAGTGAACATGGGAAACCTTCGAGAAGGTCTCCCCTTCTATACTCACAAGGTATTGGGAGGTGTTGCTGGGTCTCTAAGAAGTGTCAAATGACCTCGTAATGGAACATTTCCAGTTGAAACTGCTAATTCAAACCAAATATCTAAGCTTCTGGGATGTAAGACCTTAGTTGAGTACCCAATCGAGGCTGAGTTGCATAACACCCCTAACTTTAGTGAGGGCATAGTTACCTGTAGTTACCTGCTCCAATATAATGGAGGTGAACCCACGGAGTTATGTCAAGAATGGAAATTATGGGCATCACGGAAGTGCGGAACTATAAGAGGAGAGTCAGTGGCAAATTGGAAAAATCAGCAACATTTATTCTGATGTTTAGTACACAAGAATTACCTGAACATATGCTTGCAGGCTACATCCGTCTTCAGGTTTGCCGGTTTGTTACTAACCAAATTCGATGCTACAAATGTCACAAATTTGGCCTTACCACTATGGGATGTAATGGGAAGGCTACAAGTGGCAATTGTGGGGGCTCAGCTCACAAATCAGGTAATTATTGTAAACGTCCTCCGAAATGTGTAAACTACTCCGGAGATCACCCAGTGTAGAGCAGAAAGTGAGAGGTTTACAACAAGAAAAAGAAAATTCAGGAGTTGAAAGTCCAGAGACGCATACTCTATACCCTAAGGTGACACTAAAAAAGCTTTCATATTTAAGCAACTGCTGGGTTTTGCTACTTCTTTTGCATCAACCCTTAAGAAGCCAGTCACTAAGTGTGATGCCTCCACACCAACTCATACCACAGATTCAAGTACGAGGACATGCACTTGTCAATATACCTGTGAGGTACTTGAAAGTGAAGTCGTTCGGATGCCATCAGCAATGTGCTTACCACCTAAGCCACATACTACTACCCAACATCAGAAGCCAACTAAGCCATCCCCGCAACTCAGGCAACCACCTCCTCCCATCAGTAAAGAAAAACGTCCTTCGAAAAGTAGTTCCAAGTTCAAGGAATTGGTAGTTAAACCTTCGGATTGGCGAGCGCTCTCCCTTTCTGATGGGGACTATGCTCTTGAGGATATAGACTTCCAATCAGAGGAATCGGAGTGCAAGGAACTGGCTAACATTCTTCCCTGACCTCAACAGTAAATCACCTCCTCTGAGGGAGAAAGACCAGGACAACCATCACTAAACAATGGCTTCCACAGGGATCTGTGGTGCAGTGAAATTTGAGTGGACATTGCTCACATTTGAAAGAATTGCAGCTCCTGGTCTAGGAGGAACCGTTCTGCATCTGCTTACAAGAAACGCATCTTAAAGTCACCGACACACCTGCATTATGGGGCTACCACACATATAGGAAGGACGATACTCTTGGAGACAGGACTAAAGGTGGAGTGACTACTTCCATTGATGACAGATGCCACTCCTCTTCTGTCCCTCTTACCATGACCATACAAGCAATTGCCGTGAATGCTCTGCCACCCTTTAATATCACAGTGTATTCTTTGTAGCTTCCCCCTAATGATGCTTTGGATGCAGATGCACTGGCAGAACTTTCCCGGGCACTCTCACACCCATTCCTCCTTGCGGGGAATTTCAAGGCACATAATGTGCTGTGGGGCTTGGCTACCATTTGCTCCAAGTGTTGGATGATCGAGTGACTCGTCCATTCTGAGAATATCTGCCTTCTCAATGTGGGTCAAATGACACATTTTTTCACAGTTAGGGGGTCTTTTTCAGCCATTGACCTTTGTTTTTGTTCCCCAGCTATTGTAGACTCAGTTCAGTGGGAAGTGGCTCCAGATTTACATTCTAGTGTCCACTTCCCAGTGTGGATCCATCTGCAACTAGGATGGTGGCTGATAGGAGACTATGCAGATGGGTGATACAAAGGGCAAATTGGTTGCAGTACAGTTGACAGGCTCTTTTTGAACAAAAGGATTATGTGCAGGAGACACTTGTAAGATCCAACGTAGTAACCACCTCAGATAATGGCCTGTATGTTGGTGGAATGATGACTGTTGATTGGCAATCAGAGCCAGATGAACAGCTCTGCGGAACTTCAAACACTGTCCAACTACAGACATATCTTTGAGAGCATATGCGAAGTGAGTGATAAAAGAACGGAAGAGGACTTCCTGGAGGGAATTCATGACTTCTATTAATTGGTCCACTTCCACTGCGCAAGTTTGGGAATCAGTAAAGCGGATTTCAGGCAAGGGTAGTACACATCCTGTTACAGACTTGTCAAGTAATGAGGTCTTGGTGGACACACCAGAAGACACGGCTCAGGTTTTAGCTGAACACTTTATTGTTACTACATCATCCAGACAAGCTCCTGCTTTTCAGGTGTTCTGCAAGACTGCAGAGATGAGGAAGCTCAATTTCTTCTCGCATAATGAGGAAGCCTATAACCTTCCATTCTTCCTGTGAGAACTGGAATCAGCTTTGTCTGCAGCCAGAGACACTGCTCCACGACCTGTTGAGATCCATAATGCCATGCTTAGTCATCTGTTACCTGAAGTGAAAGGACAGCTCCTCTCTTGTTTCAATCAGATCTGGTTTGATGGACAGTACCCTACAAATTGGAAGGAGGCAATATTAATTCCATTCTGGAATACAGGCAGGGACCATAGCACCCCTAACAGTTATTGGAGTTTAGTCCTTACCAGGTGTATGGGTAAGACTCTTGGATGCATGGTCAACTACCACCTTGTCTGGCTGCTCGAATCCCGAGGTCACCTGAGCCCCTCCCAGTGCAGTTTCAGGCACTGCCTTTCAACCCTTGACAATTTAATTCTACTGGACAGCAATACAGGTGTCCTCCTCACGTCGAAACCATTGGTTTGAGTGTTGTTTTTTTCACCTTGGAAAAACATATGACGCTACATGGAGGTACAACATCCTTCACCAACTTCATGAATGAGGATTACATGGACGCCTGCCCTTGTTATCCATGCCTTTTCGATATCGTGTGGGTGTTGCAATGTCTGACTGCTATGTTCAGGAGAATGGGGTCCCCCAGAGCAGTGTTGTCAGTGTCACATCATTTGCTATCGCTATCAATGGCATTTCCTTTCCTCCACAGTCAGGAGCCCTGTCAAAGACTCTTTGTTTGTGGATGACTTTGCAATCTTGTACTCTTCCTCTGACATTATATCGATGATGAGGTAGCTACAGCTGACCATTCGGAGGCTGGAAACCTGGGGTAGGGCAACAGGTTTTTGGTTCTTATCTGCGAAGACAACATGTGTCAATTTTAACCATGCTTGTCGAAGTTTTAACCAATCAGTGCTCGCAATGGGGGGGCAATATTGTACATTTTCAAGACACTGTGCAATTTTTGGGTTTATTATTTGACTCGAAATTATCCTAGCTCCTACACCTGAAAGACCTACAAAGGGCTTCCAGTCATTGAATATTTTGAACTGCCTTAGCGGAAAAACATGGGGAGCTGACAGATCCCGCCTCATGCAGTTTTATAGGGCTTTTGTTCAATCACATTTAGATTATAGCAGTGTGGTCTACAGATCGGCCCGTCCTTTCTACCTCAAGATATTAGATGGTGTCCACCATGAGGGCATTCGGATATCGACTGGAACCTTTGGGACCAGCCCAGTTCAGAGTCTGTGTGCAGAGGCTGCTGAACCATCACTCTGGGTTTGCCGACATATCCTTTTGGCTCAGTAGGCACTGAAAATCTCAATATCCCCTCAGTCATTGACATTTAGTTCAGTGGTCCAACTCACATTTGAACGGCTGTTCAGGAATCGGACCCATGCGGCCAAGCCATTTGGGATATGTCCTACAGACAGTCTCAAGGATCTGGATCTCTCAGCTATCAAAATACACAGCCTGGGATGGAATGCATTGCCGCCTTGGCGTCTTCAGAGGCCCAGAGTGATTTTAAGCTTGGCACAGTACAAGAAAACTTGTACTCCAGATTATGTTTTTAGAACTTTGTTGTTTTTATACCACAGTTTTATCGTTGTTTATACAGATGGATCCCAGCAAGAGAATGCTCTCAGTTGTTCTGCTGTTTTCCCTGATAGGATCTTTAAAGTGCGTCTTCTGGAACAATTTACAAATTATGATGCGGTATTATATAGTATTCTGATGGCATTGGGAAGGGCCCACAGACATCACTGTACAAGGTTTCTTGTCTGTTCCGACACTCTTAGTGCACTGCAAGCACTTCACCAAATGTATCCAGTAAACCCGCTGATTCAGCTCATCCATGACTCCTTACAGTGGCTCCAACACTGTGGCAATGAGGTGATCCTTTGCTAAGTACGTGGCCACATTGGGATAAAGGGCAACATGGCTGACAAAGCCACCAAGGAATCATGTTGGGATGGTGCTATCCATCAATGTCCCATCCCGTTGCATACCATCATCTAATTTTGTGACAGATGCATCATACGTCAGTGGGAGACTGAATGGTTGTAGGTGACAGACAACAAACTGTGGTCGCTCAAATCGACCACAGAGGCTTGGTGAACTTCGTGTCAGCCTCACCGCTGGTAGGAGGTTGTGCTTACCAGACGGCTCATTGGGTATAGCCCTTTAACACATGACTTCCTCCTCCGGCAGGAGGATCCACCCTCTTGTGAAGTTTGTGGTGTACCACTTTCAGTTCAGCATATTGTGGTTATGTGTGTATTATATACTGATAGTAGGGCAGCTCTCAGTATTGATGGGATTGCCCACAATCCTTGCATATACTGATTCTAGTGTTACAAGGGAGGTGAAATTTTGTGGACTGTCATGCCTCATCCTTAAATTGGTGGGGAAGGGCAGCAGACTTTAATACATTGTAAACCACTCCACATGTGGGGACAGCTTTCGTCCTCGCCCATGAGATTAGCATGCTGACATTTCATCAGGGCACTGATGACCATGATGTCGAGTGCCCCTCAACCCAAATCATCGCCGCTGTCGAGGTCAGGACCAAATGGTTGGAAATTAGTATTTCAGAGGGGTACAAGATTGTGAATGAGGGATATGTATGAAGCATGTGTTTGTAAACTGCTTATGTTTCATAATAAACAGCTGCCTGCAATGTCTGTGTTGTTGACATTACCTTTAAAAACTATACACAACTGCCTGTGACGTTACCATGGTGGGGCTTTGCTGCTGTTTACTGTTCATGACTGCTTGTTGAACAAGCAGCATTAGTTGACGCAGGAACTTGCTGACCTAAGTGTAATGTATAATACAGCTTGGAAAGCCAAACAACTGTACAGAGAATAGCTTTATAGCAGGGATCATACCAATTTTAAGACAGAGAGAGAGAGGGGGGGGGGACAAAAAAAAAAAAAAGGCCACAGATAGCTGTTAGTTTCTTGCCAAGAATGGTGCTTACACAAGAATGTGAGGAGATGTTTTTGGATCCTTTGGAAGAAAATCCCACAGTAAGAACCTGTCACTTTATCCACGAAATGCACACTTCATACAATACACTGTTGTGAGTTCTCATGGAGCAGCAATTACACCCTCATCGTAGACAAAGTGTGCGGTCAATAGATCCAAATGATTTTGAATTAAGAATTCAGTTCTGTTTGTGGCTTATCCATTGATGTTGTGTTGTATTCAGATGGGTAGTTGTCATTTTTAACAGTTAGTATGATCTGAAGCTGGTGTTACAAGGTGTAAGTTGTTCAAGTCACCAAGCCGGCCGGAGTGGCCGAGCGGTTCTAGGCGCTACAGTCTGGAGCCACACGACCGCTGCGGTCGCAGGTTCGAATCCTGTCTCTGGCATGGATGTATGTGATGTCCTTAGGTTAGTTAGGTTTAAGTAGTTCTAAGTTCTAGGGGACTGGTGACCTCAGAAGTTAAGTTCCATAATACTCAGAGCCATTTGTTCAAGTCACTAGAAAAATTAGGTATTTTTTTCCAATCATTTGTTACTTATCTCAAAATACTCATTTTAAGATATTCTATCACATGTATAATTTTCATCCTATAGGTTTGGGACCACATGTAGGTAGTTACCACAGTTTTATTGAATCATACCTATGTCGATAACGTGAGAATACTTTGTATTCACTACAGTAGCAAAGTATGAGTACTTACTGTACATATCTAAATCAAACAATGTGCCTGCAAGGTGTAAAATCATTATGATCATCAAGAAGGGTAGAAACTTCATGAATATTAACAAATATGTATTTACATAACCAAACAATGGAAAATCCAGGATGGAATGTAACAATATTATGAGAAGGAAAGTTGCTACTCACCATGTAGCAGAGATGCTGAGTAGTAGATAGGCACAACAAAAAGACTTTCACACTTAAAGCTTTCGTCCATTGGCCTGTCAACAATACACACACACACACACACACACACACACACACACACACACACACACACACAACTGCACCCTCAGGCAACTGAAACCACACTGCAAGCAGCAGCACCAGTGCATGATGGGAGTGGCGACTGGGTGGGGATAAGGAGGAGTCTTTTTATTTTTCTCCTTTTCCCCTCTGCCCTCCCCCCTTCCCACATCTCCCCCGCCCTCTGTCTAACCTGCAGCACTTCACTCTCCACCATACAATCCCTCCCCCTCCCTGCCCCAGCCTCCTCCTTATCCCAACCAAGTCGCCCCTCTCCTCATGCACTGGTGCTGCTGCTTGCAGTGTGGTTTCAGTTGCCTGAGACTGCAGTTTGTGTGTGTGTGTGTGTGTGTGTGTGTGTGTGTGTGTGTGTGTGTGTGTGTGTGGTGTTGTTGTTGTTGTTGTTGTTGACAAATTCTAATGGCCAAGAGCTTTAAGTGTGAAAGTCTTTTTGTTGTGCCTATCTGCGATTCAGCATCTTTGCTATATGGTGAGTAGCCACTTTCCTTCTCATAATATTGTTATATGCAATATGCGTGCATATACGATTACAATAGGATGCATTACCTTGTGGTAAATACATAATGTCTTGTCTTTATGGTAAACAGATTGTCATTTGTTCATGTTCTAAAATACTAAATTATGAGAATGACCTCTCTTGAAAATACACGTAAATTCCATCACCGGATAATTTTTTCTATCAGTTGTATGTGATGCGCAATGTCACATGTCTCACTACATTTATGAGTTGTATAGGACACTGTCACAGTAAGAAAAACGTGGAAATGCAAGTCATGGCAAAGTGTCTCACAGTGTAGGTATATTGTTTCTTCTAAGATATGCCTAGATGGATCTGTGGCATGCACTTATTCTGTGCATTGAACTCCCCATAACAGTATAAAAGGAAACAATGTATATAGAGACAAAAAGTGATGCCATTTTTGTGAACAACACACTGAGCAAGTTGAAAATAAATGTAATGGGTCTAACAAGGAGAGGTCGTCAGTGATGGGATTGACTTTTTAGATAAACAATCTATATGGTGATGTTGGGTTAAGGTTTCAAGTATCACACTCTGTAACCATTCATCCTGTTGAGGCCTCGTTTTTGAGTAATAGACAGAAAAAATTTTGGGGTTTCGCATTATGCGCTACAGCTTTCAAAATGAATGTTATAAAGACTAGTTACGTAGCATAATTGACAAAGTACAGTCCTTACATGCAAAAAGTTGTGGATTTGAATCTTATCATGTGCTGTGAAATGTTATATATTTTCAAATCATTATCAAAATCACTTTTGTCAAAAATTTTATTCAATTAATTGTTTAAGTGTAATGTTTTTATTTCTGTTCCTTTGACATATCATTTTAATAACCATATTAACTTTTTCAGTTGCTCTCATTTTTTCTTGTTGTCGTTCTTTTTCCACGTGGAATCTGTGTGTGTCTGAATTTAATTATTTGTATTCACCTACCATAATATTTAGACATTTGAGAATATCTGTCTGTTGCTTAAAGAGCAATAGATGAAATAATCTATTTATGTTGACTGTGCAGTGGTGTTAAAATGTAGTTTTTGTTACAAGATGTACATTTTTTGAACAGTAATGGTCAGACAAACATTTAAAACAAACAATGGAAAATCCAGGATGGAATAATGACAATATTATGAAAAGGTTAGATTGTTACTCACATATAGAGGAGATGCTGAGTTGCAGACATGCACAACAAAAAGATTGCTATACATTTGAGGTTTCAGCCAAAATGCCTCCTTGTAAAGTAGAAAGTGCACACAATTCATGCAAGCACAGATCACACAGCCATGACCTCTGTCTCTGATCACAGAGGCCAAAAGCTGAAATGTATAATAGTCTTCTTGTTGTGCCTGTCTAAGACTCAACAACTCCTCTGTATGGTGAGTACCAATCTCTCATTTAAACGTTTAAAGCATCAATTCTTATTGCACTATGGACAGAATAATGCAGATGAAGATTTAATAAATGCAATAACAAGATGAAAATATAGCATTAAATCACCTGAACAAAGATTACAAATGCAAAAAGATTGATACAAAGAAAAGTGAGAGCACCCGAAATGTTAATATGATGATTAAAATGACATGATAGTGGTATAGGAATGAGGAAACTCCACTTAAGACAATTAGTAACTGAATAAAAGTATGATCAAAGTCATTTTGATAAAGATTTAAAAATAAAAAATAAATATTCAAAGCACCTGATGAGATTCAAACCCACAACCTTCTGCATGTGAAGACTGTTCCTTAACTGTTACGCTACACAACCAGTCAACATTCCTTTTTTAAAGATGCAGAGCATCATGTGAAATTCCAAAATTTTTCATTGATTGCTTGCAAACAAGAGCCCACCTAAATCACTGTATAGGTGGCTTCAAAAAGTTGATCCTGCCACTTGAGGCCTCTCTTTGAAAGGAGATACTAACATATCTTGTCAGTGTTTAGTCAATTTATATACAGGAAGACAGAAAACTGCAACCTGAAATTCTGTATATAAATTTATGGATTATACATCTTTTTGCATAAATCTGTGTATTCACTGAGGACATTGTCTGTGTGTTTGGTCATGCTAGGGTATACCTCTATTTCTTCAAAGATAATCAATACTCTAACTTTCTCTGCCCTGTGGGAATGGTCATGTTCTTAGTGAAATCATTAACAGAATGCTTGTGCTCTCTTACGTAAGCACTAAATGCTGATGGGTTGGACTCACTAAAATCAACATGATCTCTAAACCTTGTTTTTAAGTTACTGCTGGTTTGTCCAACATGAGCCTTACCACCGTCATCAACACTATTTTGAAGATTCAAAACTTGATATATTTTGCAGGTAATTTTTCAGAGAAAATGATTCTGATTAGTATATTGCTTTGTATAAGACGAAGGTGAAGAATTGGAGATAACTATTTTATCTTTAATGGCCACATACGGTAACAAAAGACAGGCTGGATCTGCGAAACTGCCTATCAGCACTATGGCAAAATGTAATTTTAGGTTATGTTGAAAACAAGTGCTTTGAACTCTGTGATTACTTGACTAGTTGTCATTTGAAGCCAGTTCTTGAGACTTTGCTAGAAGACTTTCTTGTGATAGTTTACGCCTATCTCCAAGAGTCTGCAGTTCAGTTTCTTCAGCATCTCTGTGACACTGTCCCATGGGTCAAACAAACCTGACCATTCATGCTGCCCTTTTCTGTATATGTGCAGTATCCCCTGCTAATCATATTTTGCACATGTCCCACAAAATTTAGCAGTATTTTAGAAAGGCCACATTAGTGATTTGTAAGCCATCTCCTTTGTAGACTGTGTGTTACTGCTGGTTTGTCCAACATGAGCCTTACCACCGTCACTGCATGTCATTTAGCATACTATAGATGTTAAATGTCTGGTGCACATTGAATATATTTTGGATGGAAAGTTAATTATGCAGTCAGATGTATCGGGATTTCAGAATACATTGAACAGGTGGGCATCCCATCCCTATGTCCTCAGATCCAAAAAATTAATACTGCCATTGTCCTCTGTGGTGAAGGAAATATTGCTATGTAGCATATCAGACAGTTGAAATTAAACAGTGGGAACTCCAGGGCAGAATATCAAGAATGTAAGAAAAAGATAGATTGCATGACATATCCCTACAAAGCGTTACACCCAGGTATTTGTATGAGTTGGCCAATTCCAGCTATGACTCATGGTTCAAAAGACAACACACAAATTATGACAGGCAAAGATTAGTAGAGATTCATGTGTCTGTGTAAAGATCTATGCGCGAAGTGTACAATAGCTATCACTGTCATACCTTGGGTAAAGAGATGGCGAAGAATCTGAAAAAAGTTCTGGTCCTATGTAAAATTGCTAAGTATGTCTAAGGCTTCTAGTCACTCACTTGTTGACCAGTCTGGTTTGGAAGTAAAGAATAGCAAAAGGTAGGCTGAAGCTTTGAATTCCCTGTTTAAGAAATCATTCATGCAGGAGAATCGTACAAACTTACCATCATTTGACCGTTGCACAGAGTCCCATATTGACAACAAGTAATAGAGTGTCCCTAGCATAGAGAAACAACTAAAAGAGTTGAAAACAAATAAGTCACCAGGTCCGGATGGAATCCCAATTCGGTTTTACCATGAGTATGATACATCATTGGCCCCTTACTTAGTTTGCATTTATCGCAAATCTGTCAACCATTGCAAAGTGCCAATCAAGTGGAAAAAAGTGCAGGTGACTCCTGTATTTAAAGAAGAGTAAAAGAAACGACCCCCAAAATTACAGACCCATATGCTTAACATTGGTTTGCTGCAGAACTCTAGACCATACTGTTGAGTTCAAATATAATAAATTTCCTAAAAACTGAAAAGTTGATGTCCATGAATCAGCATGGCTTTAGCAAGCATTGCTCATATGAAACCCAGCTCGCTCTATTCTTACAGGATATACTGCGAACTATGGATGAAGTGCAACAGGCTGATTCCATATTTCCAGATTTCCAAAAACCATTCAACACAGTGCCAAACTGCAGACTGTTAACGAAGGTACACGTGTATAACAGGTTCCCAGATATGTGACTGGCTCGAACTTCTTAAGTAACAGAACATAGTGTGTTGTCCTCGACGGTGAGTATTCGTCGGAGACAGGGGTAACATCAGGAGAGCCGCAGGGAAGTGTGATAGGACTGTTACTATTTTTCAGATATAGATAAATGATCTGGCAGGCAGAATGGGCAGCAATCTGCAGTTGTTAACTGATGGTGCTGGTGTTTACAGCAAGGTGTTGAAGATAAATAACTGTAGGTTGATACAAGGTGATATAGACAAGATTTCTAGTTGGTGTGATGAATGGCATATGGAAAAAGGTAAGTTACTGCGGATGATTGGGAAAAGCAAACCTGTAATGTCTGGATATGGCATTAGTAGTGTCCTGCTTGACACAGTCACATTGTTTGCATATCTAGGCATAATGGTGTGAAGCGATATGAAATGGAATGAGCATCTGAGGATAGTGGTAGGGAAGGCGAATGGTTAACTTTGGTTTGTTGAGGGAATTTGAGGAAGGTGTGGTTCATCTGTAAAGGAGACTGCATATAGGATGCTGTGCAACCTATTCTTGAGTATGCTCAAGTGCTTGGGATCTGCACCAGGTCAGATAGAAAGAACACATCAAGCAATTCATAGGTGAGCTGCTAGATTTGTTACCAGTAGGGCCGATCAGCATGCAAAGTGTTACGGATATGCTTCGGAGCTCATGTGGGAATCTCTGGAGGTAAGAATACATTCATTTTGAAGAACACTACTGAGAAGTTTAGAGACCTGGCATTTGAAGCTGGCTATAGAACGATCCAGTTGCTGCTGCCAACATACACTCACATAGTGACAACATAGAAAAGATATGAGAAATTAAAGATCCTATGGAGGCTTATAGACAGTTGTTTCATCCTTGCTCTCCCTATCTAAGAGTGGAGCAGGAAACGAAACAGCTAGTTGTGGTATAGGGTACCCTCAACCATGCACCTTATGGTGGCTTGCAGAATATGTATGTAGATGTAGAGTGATATATTCTAGTCATAAGATACTATATTTTTTTGTTTGTGAAGTGAATGGTTGTATAGTTATCCAAATTTAAAGCAAGGTGCCAATCTTTGCACCACTTCGAAATCTTAAGAAGGTATGACCGAATATTTATGCAGCTTCTTTCAGGTAATACTTCATTATAGATAACTGCATCATGTGCGAAATGTCTTGGGGTTACTATTAATATTGTCTGCAAGATCATTAATATACTATGTTAGCAGCAAGGGTCCCAATATATTTTCTTGGAGTGAACCTGAAGTTAGTTTTACTTCTGTTGATGACACACTATCCTAGGTAACGTCCCATGTCCTCCCTACCAACAGACCTCAGTTGAAGTCATAAATTTCAGTAGATGCATAACATGACCATATTTTCAATAATAAACCTAGGTGTGGTACTGAGTCAAATGCTTTTTGGAAATCAAGAAATAGTGCATCTACCCAATCAACTTGATTCATGGACTTCAGGTAGTCGTGAGAAAAGTGAGTTGGGTTTCTCAAGATTGGTGTTTGCGGCCAGTTCACGTGAAAGAGGTCATTCTGTTATTTGCAGTGGTACAAGAAATGAATTTGGGCAGTAATCCAGTATTTTCCTTTGTAAAAGAACATTTGAAAACTGAGTTCAGGATTCCTGCTTTTGCTGTGCTACCCTCAGCTTCAATTTCTGTTAAATAAATGTATGTTTGGACACTAACTTTGGTACCAATAACAGCCTTCACATATGACTAGAATTTCTTTGAGATGTGTGAGAGATATTTCTACAAATAGTCTGCTACAGTAGTTATGAAGGTTTCACAAATTGTTCTCATGACAGCCAAGCACATTCCATGAGCTTCTCTTTATCTTCAGCTTCTCCTTATCTTCAGCCCCTATGCTTTGTTTTATGAATGTTACGCAGCACTCTCTGTTTAATTTAAACATTGTAGTAGATATATATCTAGTGTATGGTCAACTATGCTCCTAAACCTGATCACGTTTCTTTTACGTGCAGATCTTCAGAGCTAAATGTTTAAAGTTCCTTATTGAGGTTCGATACTTCTGTCTCTTTATTAGTTTTCTGAACATGTAAATCCTGCTATTGTTTTTTTTTTCCACATGTAGTGTGGTAATCATTGTTGCTACAAGTACTTCATGGTCACTGACACTAGTTTCAATGTGAACATCCTAAAAGAGGTCAAATCTGCTTGTTGCTATTAGATGTGGTATATTTCTATCAGGAGTGAGCTCCTGAACAATCTGTTGTAGGTACTTCTCAGAAAAGGCCTTTAGCAGTGTTTTGCAAGATATATTGTCACACTCACCACTAGTGAAACTGTAATTTCCCCAGTTGATTGCTGGATGATTAAAGTCTCCTCCAATGACAACAGTGAGATTTGGGGAACTTATGCATCAGTGAACTTAGGGTTTGCTCTAAAATGTTCAGTTGAATCTGGACGTGAGTCTGGTGATTGATAGAAGGATCTGAATAAAAGTTTATGCCTACCCTTGATCCTGAGTCTTGCCCAGATGATCCTTGCATGCAGCTTCAATTTCCAACTTGGTGGATTTGAGTTTCATGTCCACTGAAACTGATATACCACCTCCATTTACCATTAGCCTATCTTTTTAATATACACATGAATCCCCCCCACCCCCTCCACCCCCCACCACCAAATCTCACTGTTATCAATTTCAGGTTTTAACCAGCTTTCTGTACCTAACATTATGTGAGCTCCAGTGCTTTGCAGGAAATCTGTAATTTCATTGTGGATGCTTTGGCAGTCAATTGCTTGTAGGGAGCATTTCTTTGGCTCTTATACTAACACTTCTGTTCCCGTACAGATATCATTATGTATGTAGAGTAGCCTAATTTGTATTAAAAAACTACTTGTGTGCAACTCACAGTCAGGTAACTTGGGTGCAGCTTGTGATTTACAGTGCAGACCTGACCCAATTGGGGGATCCTACAATTCCCAACACTATGGTGCAAGTCCAGGAAATTGAAGTCTCGCATGTCACAGAACCATCAAAATCTCATGTTCAATCCTTCCATGCAACTCAGAACCAGGGGAGGTGATCAGTTTTGGGGACAATACTGGAAATTGGGAAATTTGTTGAAAACTATGTGACCAAGGCCTCTTCTCATCCTTCTCTACCAGTTGCCAGAATGATCCAAGTAGGCATGAGGCCTCCAGCACATGGTTTGCTTCCCATCACTTTCTGCAATTTCCATAAGCATTACAATTATTTGCCATATGACAATTAATAGACAATTAATAGACCCCACTGTTTTTGCATTTGCTTCCTCTTGAAACAGGGCACAGTAGGTTTCACACCAGGTGAAGTGAGTTTCACTTACTGAAGTTTGGTTTCAGAGTAAGACAGTATGTCGAACTTTTTGCTTAGGGGAATAGTATGACACTCACACTTTTCACTGGTCGCTGTTTCCCCTGTTGGGCACACAGCCGCACCACTGACAAGCCCCTAGAAGTCGTGCACAAGTAGTTCGGATCTGTGGAGGAGTCAGGATCCACAGAAGAGGATAGTATTTGAGGTGCCTTGATATTTCCCAACTCTCAGGAGCACTCCTGACACACCCATCTGCAGCAGCTTCAGATTGTTTGACAGTAGTCATAGCAGTTTCCAGCTGCTTTCGTATGTCAACTAACTCGTCCCTTGTTTGAGAATTGCAATCACAGTGTGGCTGGTGCTATGTTTTACACAAAAGTAAACAAATAGCTGTAGTGTAAACATGTTGATTCTAGAGCTATTAATCTAAAAGTAAATTTAATTCCCTGTAAGAATTTCAAGTAGTTAATAAACAAAATGAGATTTCTATTAAAGCAACAGAAAAATGTAGAATAAAAGTTAGTAATTTTCTTAAACATTTTTGATGTTGTAGGTGCCAACAATCTTGAAAGTAGCCTTCAGTTTTGATTAATACAGGCAGTATATACACCTGTTGAAAACATAGGGTGACAATTTTTGAACTATATGAAAAAACATATGAATTTGTTACAAACTATGGCGTGCACTCACTCATTCAACATGTAAATGTCACTACAGGTAATTGAATTTAGATTATGACACGTTCGATATGCCTGCCATCATTGGTGATGAGGTGACGCAGATGAATAGCGAAATATTGCATCACCCACTGAAGTGTCAGAGCGTAGATGCTGTCAATGACTCCTGAATTGCTGTTTTCTGCTCAGCAATGGTTTTGGGGTTTTTGCTGTACTCCTTGTCTTTAATATAGCCCCACAAAAAGGAGTCACTATTCAGATCTGAAGAATATGGCAGCCAATCGAGGCCCATGCCAGTGTCCTCTGGGTACCCCAGAGCCAGAATGCAGTCCCCAAAGTGCTCCTCCAGGATATCAAACATACTCCTGCTTCGATGGAGTTGAGTTTTGTCTTGCATGAACCACATCTTGTCAAAATTAGGTTCACTTTGGATGGTGGGATGAAATCATCTTTCACACTTTCATCCACAGTTTGGTAGTCACTGTGCCATCAAGGAATATCGGACCAATTATTGCATGACTGGATGTTGCACACCACACAGTCATCCATTAGGGGTGAAGAGACTTCTTAATCATGAAATGCAGATTCTCTGTCACTCAAATGCGCCAATTTCACTTATTGACGAACCTGTCCAAATGACAGTGGACTTCGTCGTTAAACCAAACCATACATGAGCATACTAATTCCCATCCTGCCCCCCTCCCCCTGGCCACCCGTGCAGTTGGAACATCCTAACAAAAACTGTGCAGATTTTATTTCATATAGTTCAATAATTGTTACCCCGTATGTGCTACAATAATTAAATACAAATGCTGTTTGCTATGAAATATGTTGTGCACAATAGTTATAACTTCCAAAAATTCTTAAAAATGTATGTTTATTCGTGTTGATATACACTGAAATTTGGGGTGATTGACTCTTTGGATGAGGATGGTACTACTCACATTATATAAACCACAAAAGAAATTTTTTTACATCACTCATCATACTAAAGTTGACAGTATATCACAACAGACAGAAGTAGTATTTGATACATTCGACACGAAAAGCACATTTAAATTATACATCAAGTTTTTGGACCTTAGTTTTTGAGGTGATGTTTTATTTTATTCATACACAAAGGAAATACCAGAAGTTGGCTTATACATATAAATATAAGTTAGTAAACATGTGAATTGCACAGATTTTGTCCTTAGCTTGTTTCATAACACATTTTACATTAGTGCCAAAGATGAACATTGTAGCGTCAGTACATTACACAAAACTGACATAAAATGTGGAGTGCAAGAATGGACATCTTCCACTTGTGGTAGCTAACAATACATAATGAACAAAAATTAAGAACAGGACACACACACACACACACACACACACACACACACACACACACACACAACCCCGCGCGCTATCGCGCGTGCACGTGCGGCACGATCAATCCCAGAGCCAAAGGAAAAACATTATATGTCTAGGATTTAAGCTGAATACATATGTTGACAGAATTAGTATGAAATAAAAGTAAATTGTAACTGCCTATAAAATTCACTTGTGCAGCTACCTCTATAAACACCTTCTTATATATCTTACATATCTTAACATCATTCAAGAAATGCTTTCTTACATTTAGCGTTACCTTTGTATTAGACTGCTGACGTATGCTGAGGTCGATATAACCCCTGCCAATTGGAAAAGAATCGTTCTTGGAGCAATCTTATTAGCATCAAAAGTATGGGATGATCAGGCTGTGTGGAATGTTGATTACTGTCAAATACTGAAGGACATCACTGTAGAAGACATGTGAGTAGCAAGCAGTTTAACTCATAGTTACTTAATTAGCAGATATTCTACTAGTTTCACTTTTTTTTCATGTAATGCTTGTGTATAGCTATATAACTGAAAAATAACTGATTTCAGGAATGAACTTGAGCGACAGTTTCTGGAAATGTTACAATTCAACATTAATGTTCCCTCCAGTGTTTATGCAAAGTATTACTTCGATCTCCGAACTCTAGCAGAGGCAAACGATCTTTCATTTCCTGCTGAGCCACTCAGCAAAGAAAGAGCTCAAAAGCTAGAGGCTATGTCACGTGTCTGTGAGGACAAAATAACGGCAGAGGCATTACGTAATGGACACAAAAAATGGTCAAGTATGGATAATGTGAGTACTGGAGGACCTAGACGCAGTGTAGCAATTCTTTCGTAACACAGTGAGTTTTGTCTGTTGAGTTGCACACTGCTTGAAGTTTGATCACCATGTGTTAATGAAATGAGACCACTGAAAAAAAGGACTGATGTATACGTCCAGTCTTATTTTTCTTGCCGATGACTTTCATCATGAGATGTATTATGAAACTGTCAGACAAGCAGTGTATGAAACACCTACATTTTAAACACTTTGTACTGGTGGTGATGCAACGAAGTTATGTATGAATGACTGAAAATTTTTAATAAGTTTTATTTGTCAATTGTATGTATACAAATTACCAAAGGATGTTTCTGCAATACATGTGCTGTGTTGCTGTTAAGAGGAGGATAAAATTTCACATTATATTTCTTTTTTATGTAAAGATTGTTTCTTCCAAATCCTGTCTTTTTTTCCAGAAATTATTGGGAAGTATCCAACATAGTTTTTATCTTTTGTATTGCCTTGTACAGTAAACAAAGTAATTTAAAGGTTTGAAATTTTAATATGACTGTGTAGTCATGCAGTGATGTAATGGCTGTAACTTCCTAACAGTAATATGTTGTCAGTTGTAGGCAGCTGAAATTGTATTGAAAGTCAGTACATATATGTAGCACAACATCAGCCATCTTTTCTGTGATTAAATTTTGTTATTTTAAATACCAAAATATTTTACTGGTAATTGTTAGCAAAAATTTTATGCGTCTTTGCTTATTAAGAAATTTATTGTATTTGCTATATTTTTGATTGCTGTAACTTTCAAAAAATATGTAATTATTTAATTTTCCCTAGGGAAGGCATTTATAGTGTTTCCACAAATACTTGTATATTTTTGTAGAACTTATATGAAGATTTTTTTTAATGTGTTGACAAGTCTGTTTCATTCCTTTGCTCTTATATATATATAAAAAATAATGCACCAGGGCGATAATTTTGTTTGCCCATTACAATATTATTTTGTTAAAGTGATGTGTCACTTCTTCCACTATTCCTTCAGAAATATGTCTTGAAAATTTCATAGTGCAGAATATATAAAAAGAAATAGCACCTTTTTCTATGAAGTTCAGTTCATAAAATGTAAATCATCAAATCTAATTATTTGACATGATTTGTCAAGAATTTAAGTTCATTGTTTCTTTGATTCTCTTGAGTTTACAGAACAGCAGTTTGGACCTCAGAAATGGATACAGATTGCTATTCTCCTAAGAGAATTATTTGCTTTAAAGTAATTGTTGTGTATGTGACCTGTGCCAGACTTTTGTAATGAAATGCCTTTACAGAAATTTCATATTGAAATATATTTTTAAATTGCTTGAAGTTTAGTTGTAGTTCATTCTGTGTGCCAGTTATTCATTGTGAAAAAGTGATGTTACTTTTTTGCTTCAATAGACACACTTCTCACAAGCAGTGAGAAGTGCGCTCTGGGGGCAAAGTAATGATTTTGCTCCAGAATTACTTTAGTTGCTCAAGAGTTTCTATCACTAGTGTATTGTTATTGATGGTGCACTGAGAGATTTTTTTTCTCAGTATTCAAGCCTTCCAAAAAAAAGGTCAGTGTTTCCTGACATAGAACAAAAACGAACAGCATTTAAAAGATGAAGATTTAGAAATGCTTCTTCATAAGCTGCCAGCAGAGGTTGGTGGCTAACAAAGTTGAAAGCCTAAGAAACAACTGCACAAAATGGAATTGTGCCAATAACTTCATGTACAAAGCTTTATAAATCAGTGGTTAGTGGTCTCCTTTGGCCTTAATAGTTTGTATGAGCAGCTCTGCTGATTTTGTTGGAAATGTGTGCAAATCACCTTATACTATCAGTGCATAAAGGAACACATGTAGGTACTTACCAATAGCAAACATTTTGTCGAATCGTAATTAAATACATATTTCTGTTTCCAACAGTGATGTAGATGTCAGTGTTTTGGCATTTCTGTTCATGTTACATTTGCAGATAGTAAAATAACAAGGGATACCTTGCAAATTAAAAGCATGTAAATACATTGTATTCATGATGATACCTTAGAGACAGTGGAAATAGAAAAAGATTTTGTTGCTTTCATATAAGAAAAGAAAAAGTAGAAAGATAGCTAGCTGCCCTTGCACATTATCCAATACGTGTATAATGCATTACATGAATGAATGTCAAAGCAAGCTATTTTGTATAACTATCAGGTGATCACAAAGTCAGTATAAATTTGAAAACTTTATAAACCATGTAATAATGTAGATAGAGAGGTAAAAATTGACACACATGCTTGGAATGACATGGGGTTTTATTAGAGCAAAAAAAAAGAAAAGGTGTTGCTAGACGTGTGAAAGATATCTTGTGCGCGTCGTTTGGTGGTGATCGTGTGCTCAGCTGCCACTTTCGTCATGCTTGGCCTCCCAGGTCCCCAGACCTCAGTCCGTGCGATTATTGGCTTTGGGGTTACCTGAAGTCGCAAGTGTATCGTGATCGACCGACATCTCTAGGGATGCTGAAAGACAACATCCGATGCCAATGGCTCACCATAACTCCGGACATGTTGTACAGTGCTGTTCACAACATTATTCCTCAACTACAGCTATTTTTGAGGAATGATGGTGGACATATTGAGCATTTCCTGTAAAGAACATTATCTTTGCTTTGTCTTACTTTATGCTAATTATTGCTATTCTGATCAGATGAAGCACCATGCGTCAGACATTTTTTTAACTTTTGTATTTTTTTGATTCTAACAAAATCCCATGCCATTCCAAGCGTGTGTGTCAATTTGTACCCCTCTATCTGTGACATTATTCCGTGATTTATTCAGTTTTCAAATTTATACTGACTTTTTGATCACCCGGTATTTTGAAGTTGTGCACCTCAGTAATTTTGAGATTGTATGTTGCTTGCAGCTCATAATGAGATTGGCAGAGGACCAACAATAAAACAACATTGTAGTACATTATCACACATTATCTGTGTCTTCCAGTGAACAGACAAGCTAAAGACAGAGACTGTAATAGATAGCAATAGTGATATTTGTGGAGGCTCTTGTGGTAGTGTTAAAAATTCTTAAAAAAGAAAGTAATTCCATTTCATTTTTTGAAACTGAAAGTAAATGTTTCTGCACTTGGTATTGTGACAGCTACGCCAGCTCTTCTGAAACATGGAACAGAGAAAGGTGGGGGGGTTACACCCGAAACAATGCCTACACATTATGGTAAGAGTCTGAAAGAATAAACACAACAACCCACATAAAATATGCCATTTGAGGTGCAATGAAAAGCATAACAAAAATGATTAAATGTTACACAGCTGGAGGTGTAGTTTTTTATGGATGCTAAGATTTTGTTGGCTGATAGTGGCAAACAAGATGTTCACTATATCGTCTTCCAGTACTGCAATCTCAAGGAAGACACTAACAAGCCTAAACATTAAGTTAAGGGCAGTAGGTATTTTGTTTGGTTTAACAACAGCATTTGACTGTGTGGACCATGAAGTATTTTTGCACAAGTTGGAACATTACAGGATTGTGGAGAAAGCTTACCAAAGCTCACTTCATATCTGGAAAGTAGAAAGCAGATGTTGCCCTTCAGTCTCAAAATCTCATTAAGATTGAGATCATGTGAAGTGTGGGTTGCCATATGTTTATGTTCTGAGGTTATTGCGCTTCTTGGTGTATATCGATGAACTGTGACTGAACATAACAGGTTGACTCAAAAAATTTTCCCTTTGCAGGTGCACAAGTGTTGAGAAAGTCACAAAAGGGAAAGTAAATGATCGAGCTAATAGGGTAGTTGATTATATCACGTGGGGCTTTCAGAAGCCAAATTAAAGCTTAACTGCAACAAAACACAGTGGATATAATTTGTCATGGAACTATTCTAAGAGTGAAATTTTACTATCTCGATGTGGTCAAACAATCTGTGAAACTGACCATTTTAAATTCTTAGTTCTGCTGAGGTAGATGAAAAACTTTCTTGGAAGTATCACATTCAGTATCTTGTGCAGAATTTGAATGCTCTTATCTTCTTCTTCGTAAGAATAATCTCTGTTGACTGTCACACTGAAACATTAAGGCTTGTTTATTTATTTTCACCATTAACTCCTGTGGTACATATTTTGGGGTAGCTCTGTGCACACACTGAGAATATTATTTGACTTACTTTCCATGCTGAGAAAAAATTTAAATTTAAATGAGAATTGTCCAAAATAAACTGACAAACATAAAGACCTATTCACTACGCTGATATAGACTGTGCATTCTGGACAGTGCACAAATGAAAGGAAGAAACATTTAGTAGTAATTCATTATTGTGGTACACTCTTTTTTTCTGCAACAGTGTCTGCTGATGTCACTCTTAAACTATGTGGTTGCCTTTTATAAACAGCTAACTCGATCTTGGTATGAAAATTACATAATATTTTATATCTGGCATGAGGCTGAAGGCGCTAAAAGGTGGAAATCAGAATGGCAATATATATTTTCAGATACACTGACTGATCTCTGTCTCTACCTACGGATGTGGTGGACAGACAGAAACTACAGCATTCAGGAAAATAAAAATTTTATATTACTGATTATAAATTACATCACCTGCACATATGTTGACTATGGCGTGACAAACAGAAAAATAAGATACAATTACCAGTGTTTGTACAAATAGTTCCATTGCTAACTAATAATTCTAGTCATGAAGTACAATATTTTCTTTTAATATTTATTTTCTAAGAAAAATAATGAAATGTTTTTGTTGTAATATTCCACTACTGTGTAGTACACAGCTAACCGATTGTTACTACCAGCATCCTGCCTCCAAATTCCATGTTTGTTAATCCAAGGTTTGGAATGACAATTTCTTCCCTTCATCAACTGTGCAATGTATGTTTCTGTTTCTTATATGTCAAGTTGATTGATGAAATAACTGCTCACAAGTCGCAGAAGCTAAAAATTGAACTACAGTTTAATGTTGTGTATTTTTCAATTACTCGGGTACAGCAAGAGGTAAATAGACATTCCCTCGCTCTTATACAGCAGTATTATTGTTCTTGGGTTTCTATTTTGAATTAGATAAAACTTTAAAAATGTATGAAACTCCCGGAACTCTTTCTACAATGTTGTTCACTACTTGTTAGTGATACTTCAACCTTTATTCCTGCATGCAATGACAGGAAAAGGTGTCAATATATAAAAGCTGACTGCCACTGTGTACAACTATCTACAGAATATAAAGCTTTGTGGCCTGACGGAGTTAGTTTAAACAAACGGAAATGAAAATCAACCATGGCTGTAAATACTAATGACCGGTGAAACATCCAGTGAACATTCATTCTTAGGCTTATACTTTTGCATTTCTAAAAACTAATGTTGGAAAGTAATGGGACACTACGGCTGTTATATTTTCTGAGAACATGGTGCTGTACTGTATGGCTTAAGGGTGATGTCACCCTCCTGGGTAAAATAATTACCTATTTGGATATCCCAGCACGGAATACATAGCAGAATTTTATCATCAGAAGAAACAGAACTGGTATTCTTTTGGTCAGTGTGTGGCTTTGAGGTGGGTAAGAGAATTGAAAAAGAGAAATTAATAACTATAATGGAAATGCCTGGGTGGAATAATAAATAAGATAAGAGAAAGATAATTGCTCAGATATACTGGACCAATGCGTAGCACATAGAAACACTAACAGAAAACAATATTTACACTAGTTTTCAAGCTTTTGAACTATTTCTAGCAAACGTGTTTACACACACACACACACACACACACACACACACACACACACAAGAGAGGCACACCCATACTCATGTCATTGCAGTGAGACTGATTACTGAGTACTGAGAGCAGTTGCTTGGATGGATGGAAATGGGGAGGAGAGAGGGAAGGATGCTCAAGGCAAGAGGGTGTAGTCGAACGGGATAGTGTGACCTAGGTCTTTCATCAGATGACTCGGCAACTGCACAACAAGGACGAGGAATTCAGGAGGGGAAGCACATAGGGGATGGAGAAAGGGACATAGTAGGCCAGGAAAGGAGGGGAAGGTGCAAATGAGGAGGGAGAGGCATGGAAAATGTGGGGGAGATAGTCTGTATGGAGGGTAGGGAGGTGGAGGCCTAGTGGGGAGGAAGCGGGGGGGGGGGGGGGGGGGGGGAGCAGGGGGGGGGGGGTGAGTGTTGGGAGAAAGCAGAGCACGATTTGCAGCAGATACTTCACTATGTGAGTTTCTTGGATACTCACTTCTAGCACTAGTTTCTCTGAACTATGCACGTGGGAATACTCTCTCCATCATTACCTGGACTCCTGTAATTCATGTGACCTAAACCTTTGCTAACCTGTCGCCTTCTGGCCTCACGTTATATTTTCTCTTCTGTTCTTTACACACCACTCTTTCCATTCCAGTAGGTTGTGCACTCTCTTCTCCTTACATTCTCCCCCTCTCCTGTCCAATCCCCCACCCACTCAGGTTTCCCTCCCCCTCACCCTCACCAGCCATGCAGGCTTCCCTCCTCCCAACCACCACCACCCACGCAGGCTTCCCTTCCCCTCACCCCCACCACCACCACCACCAAGGCTTTCAACGCCCTCACCCCCACCACAACGGAGGCTTCCCACAACCTCACCCCCACCACAACGGAGGCTTCCCACGACCTCACCCCCACCACAACGGAGGCTTCCCACGACCTCACCCCCACCACAACGGAGGCTTCCCACGACCTCACCCCCACCACAACAGAGGCTTCCCACGCCCTCACCCCCACCACCCACAGAGGCTTCCCACGCCCTCACCCCCACCACCCACAGAGGCTTCCCACGCCCTCACCCCCACCACCCACAGAGGCTTCCCACGCCCTCACCCCCACCACCCACAGAGGCTTCCCACGCCCTCACCCCCACCACCCACAGAGGCTTCCCACGCCCTCACCCCCACCACCCACAGAGGCTTCCCACGCCCTCACCCCCACCACCCACAGAGGCTTCCCACGCCCTCACCCCCACCACCCACAGAGGCTTCCCACGCCCTCACCCCCCACCACCCACAGAGGCTTCCCACGCCCTCACCCCCACCACCCACGGAGGCTTCCCACGCCCTCACCCCCACCACCCACGGAGGCTTCCCACGCCCTCACCCCCACCACCCACAGAGGCTTCCCACGCCCTCACCCCCACCACCCACAGAGGCTTCCCACGCCCTCACCCCCACCACCCACAGAGGCTTCCCACACCCTCACCCCCACCACCCACGGAGGCTACCCTCCCCCACAACCGCACCACCCACGGAGGCTACCCTCGCCCTCAACCGCACCACCCACGGAGGCTACCCTCGCCCTCAACCGCACCACCCACGGAGGCTACCCTCGCCCTCAACCGCACCACCCACGGAGGCTACCCTCGCCCTCAACCGCACCACCCACGGAGGCTTCCCGCCCCCTCGCCCGCACCACCCACGGAGGCTTCCCGCCCCCTCGCCCGCACCACCCACGGAGGCTTCCCGCCCCCTCGCCCGCACCACCCACGGAGGCTTCCCGCCCCCTCGCCCGCACCACCCACGGAGGCTTCCCGCCCCCTCGCCCGCACCACCCACGGAGGCTTCCCGCCCCCTCGCCCGCACCACCCACGGAGGCTTCCCGCCCCCTCGCCCGCACCACCCACGGAGGCTTCCCGCCCCCCTCGCCCGCACCACCCACGGAGGCTTCCCGCCCCCCTCGCCCGCACCACCCACGGAGGCTTCCCGCCCCCTCGCCCGCACCACCCACGGAGGCTTCCCGCCCCCTCGCCCGCACCACCCACGGAGGCTTCCCGCCCCCTCGCCCGCACCACCCACGGAGGCTTCCCGCCCCCTCGCCCGCACCACCCACGGAGGCTTCCCGCCCCCTCGCCCGCACCACCCACGGAGGCTTCCCGCCCCCTCGCCCGCACCACCCACGGAGGCTTCCCGCCCCCTCGCCCGCACCACCCACGGAGGCTTCCCGCCCCCTCGCCCGCACCACCCACGGAGGCTTCCCGCCCCCTCGCCCGCACCACCCACGGAGGCTTCCCGCCCCCTCGCCCGCACCACCCACGGAGGCTTCCCGCCCCCTCGCCCGCACCACCCACGGAGGCTTCCCGCCCCCTTGCCCGCACCACCCACGGAGGCTTCCCGCCCCCTCGCCCGCACCACCCACGGAGGCTTCCCGCCCCCTCGCCCGCACCACCCACGGAGGCTTCCCGCCCCCTGCCCGCACCACCCACGGAGGCTTCCCGCCCCCTCGCCCGCACCACCCACGGAGGCTTCCCGCCCCCTCGCCCGCACCACCCACGGAGGCTTCCCGCCCCCTCGCCCGCACCACCCACGGAGGCTTCCCGCCCCCTCGCCCGCACCACCCACGGAGGCTTCCCTCACTCGCGCCCCCAGCACCCACGGAGGCTTCCCTCACTCGCGCCCCCAGCACCCACGGAGGCTTCCCACACTCGCGCCCCCAGCACCCACGGAGGCTTCCCACACTCGCGCCCCCAGCACCCACGGAGGCTTCCCACACTCGCGCCACCAGCACCCACGGAGGCTTCCCACACTCGCGCCACCAGCACCCACGGAGGCTTCCCACACTCGCGCCACCAGCACCCACGGAGGCTTCCCACACTCGCGCCACCAGCACCCACGGAGGCTTCCCTCACTCGCGCCCCCAGCACCCACGGAGGCTTCCCTCACTCGCGCCCCCAGCACCCACGGAGGCTTCCCTCCGTCTCGCCCCCAGCACCCACGGAGGCTTCCCTCACTCGCGCCGCCAGCACCCACGGAGGCTTCCCTCACTCGCGCCCCCAGCACCCACGGAGGCTTCCCTCACTGGCGCCCCCAGCACCCACGGAGGCTTCCCTCACTGGCGCCCCCAGCACCCACGGAGGCTTCCCTCACTGGCGCCCCCAGCACCCACGGAGGCTTCCCTCACTCGCGCCCCCAGCACCCACGGAGGCTTCCCTCACTCGCGCCCCCAGCACCCACGGAGGCTTCCCTCACTCGCGCCCCCCAGCACCCACGGAGGCTTCCCTGACTCGCGCCCCCAGCACCCACGGAGGCTTCCCTGACTCGCGCCCCCAGCACCCACGGAGGCTTCCCTCACTCGCGCCCCCACTGCCCACGGAGGCTTCCCTCACTCGCGCCCCCACTGCCCTCGGAGGCTTCCCTCCCTCTCGCCCCCACTGCCCACGGAGGCTTCCCTCCGTCTCGCCCCCAGCACCCACGGAGGCTTTTCTCCGTCTCGCCCCCAGCACCCACGGAGGCTTCCCTCCGTCTCGCCCCCAGCACCCACGGAGGCTTCCCTCCCTCTCGCCCCCAGCACCCATGGACGCTTCCCTCCCCCTCGCCCCCACCACCCACGGACACTTCCCTCCCCCTCGCCCCCACCACCCACGGACACTTCCCACCCCCCACCGCCTCACCCTCACCACCTATGGAGGCTTCACTCCCCCTCCCCCTCAACCCCACCACCCACATAAATTTCCTTCCCCCTCACCCCCCATCACCTATTTTCCAACCCTCACACTCTTCCCCCTTCTCTCAGCACCTCCTCCCTCACTACCCACCTCTCACCCCCCTTCCCCCTTCTCTCAGCACCTCCTCCCTCACTACCCACCTCTCACCCCCTTCTCCCCCATTAGCCCCTTCCCCCCGCCTCCTTCCCCCCCCGCCTCCTTCCACCCCGCCTCCTTCCACCCCGCCTCCTTCTCCCCCCGCCTCCTGCCCCCTTCCCCCCGCCCCCTTCCCCCTGCCTCCTGTCGCCCCCCCGCCTCCTGCCCCCTGCCCCCCCCCCGCGTTTTGCCCCCCTGCCTTTTGCCCCCCGCCTTTTGCCCCCCGCCTTTTGCCCCCCGCCTTTTGCCCCCCGCCTTTTGCCCCCCGCCTTTTGCCCCCCCGCCTTTTGCCCCCCCGCCTTTTGCCCCCCCGCCTCTTGCCCCCCCCCGCCTTTTGCCCCCCCCCCCCCCCGCCTTTTGCCCCCCCGCCTCTTGCCCCCCCGCCTCTTGCCCCCCCCGCCTCCTTACCCCCCCGCCTCCTTACCCCCCCGCCTCCTTACCCCCCCGCCACCTTCTCCTTCCCCCCCGCCCCCTTCCCCCCGCCCCCTTCCCCCCGCCCCCTTCCCCCCGCCCCCTTCCCCCCGCCCCCTTCCCCCCGCCCCCTTCCCCCCGCCCCCTTCCCCCCGCCCCCTTCCCCCCGCCCCCTTCCCCCCGCCCCCTTCCCCCCGCCCACTTCCCCCCGCCCCCTTCCCCCCGCCCCCTTCCCCCCGCCCCCTTCCCCCCGCCCCCTTCCCCCCGCCCCCTTCCCCCCGCCCCCTTCCCCCCGCCCCCTTCCCCCCGCCCCCTTCCTCCCGCCCTCTTCCCCCCGCCCTCTTCCCCCTGCCTCCTGCCGCCCCCCCGCCTCCTGCCGCCCCCCGCCTCCTGCCCCCTGCCCCCCCGCCTTTTGCCCCCCCGCCTTTTGCCCCCCCTCTTGCCCCCCCCCGCCTCTTGCCCCCCTGCCTCTTGCCCCCCCGCCATTTGCCCCCCCGCTTCCCCCCCCCCCCCCCCCCCCCGCCTCTTGCCCGCCCCGTCATTTGCCCCCCCCCGCCATTTGCCCCCCCCCCGCCTCTTGCCCCCCCGCCATTTGCCCCCCCCGCCTCTTGCCCCCCCGCCTCTTGCCCCCCCCCGCCTCGTGCCCCCCCGCCTCTTGCCCCCCCGCCTCTTGCCCCCCCGCCTCTTGCCCCCCCGCCTCTTGCCCCCCCGCCTCTTGCCCCCCCCGCCTCTTGCCCCCACGCCTCTTGCCCCCCCGCCTCTTGCCCCCCCCTACCTCCTGCACCCCCGCCTCCTGCCCCCCGTCTCCTCCCCCCCACCGTCTCCTTCCCCCCCACCGTCTCCTTCCCCCCCACCGTCTCCTTCCCCCCCACCGTCTCCTTCCCCCCCACCGTCTCCTTCCCCCCCACCGTCTCCTTCCCCCCCACTGTCTCCTTCCCCCCCACCGTCTCCTTCCCCCCCACTGTCTCCTTCCCCCCACCGTCTCCTTCCCCCCACCGTCTCCTGCCCCCCCGCCTCCTCCCCACCGCCTCCTTCCCCCCTCCTCCTGCCCCCCCTCCTCGTGCCCCCCTCCTCGTGCCCCCCCTCCTCCTGCCCCCCCGCCTCCTCCCCCCGCCTCCTCCCCCCGCCTCCTGCCCCCCCCGCCTCCTGCCCCCCCCCGCCTCCTGCCCCCCCCCCGCCTCCTGCCACCCCGCCTTCTCCCCCCTCCACCTCCTTCCCCTCTCCGCCACCACCCCCCTCCACCTCCTTCCCCTCTCCGCCTCCTCCCCTCTCCGCCTCCTCCCCTCTCCGCCTCCTTCCCCTCTCCGCCTCCTTCCCCCCTCCTCCTCCTTCCCCCCCCTCCTCCTTCCCCCCTCCTCCTCCATCCCCCCTCCTCCTCCATCCCACCTCCGCCTCCTTCCCCCCTCCTCCTCCATCCCCCCTCGCCTCCTTCCCCCCTCCTCCTCCATCCCCCCTCGCCTCCTTCCCCCCTCCTCCTCCATCCCCCCTCGCCTCCTTCCCCCCTCCTCCTCCTTCCCCCCTCGCCTCCTTCCCCCCTTGCCTCTCTCCCTTTTCCCCCACCTCATCTTCCTCTCTGCATCTCATGTGCTCTACTCTCTGTGAACCCCTTTCATCTTGTTGTGCACCTGCTAAGTTATCTGTTTAAAGACCTGCCTCAAACTATCTGACTACCTCTCCATGCCTTGTGAATCCTTCCGTATCCCCCACCACCTTTATCTGCCCAGGTAGCTGCTCTCAAAAATCAATCAATAGCTAGTCTCGCCACAGGACTGTGCCTCGTGGTGTCATTGTGGTTGCCTGTGTGTACTTTCTCTAGAAAAACAGCAGGAACTCAAAGCTAGTGCAAATAGTGTTTGCTGTTACATATTTCTATGCAAAATGCATCAGTCAGATATAGGCGAGTGGTCGCCTTCTTCTTACTTTATGTAAAAAGAAAAATGAATAGGATATGCATAAGGTACTATGAGCAGCATAATGAACACAATATTGTAGCCAAGATACATATAAACTGAAATGTACTCTAGTAGTAAATGTTTAAATGCTGACTAGTTCTGCAAATGGGCAGATTGTAAATAATATGTGATGAGATAGTTATTCACATAGTTAAAGGAAATGGAAAAATTTAACTGTAAAGGGGCACTAATTCAGTAGCAGCAAAATAAAGAGAAGAAAAAAGCAGAAGAAGGTAGACTGGGGGATAGGAATAAAACCTGGTAAAATTTTGTGCAGAGCCCAAGTTAATCATTTTCAATAATTGGTTTAAGCATCACAAAAATTGTACATATGGAAGAGACATGTAGATACCAGAAGGTGTCTATAGATAATGTAATGCTAGGACAAATTTTGAAACCCGATTTTAAATTGCATAATAATTCCAGAGCATTTTCGTTTGTTACCATTATTTTTTGGCTGTGAATGCAGATTAAAAGACGAAATTGCAGAAAGATCGTATATTAAGGAGATGAGACTTGGATAAGTTAAAAGACCTGTAGAGGTTTTCACGAGTTTCAAAGGGTTCATGAAGCAACAGTGGACTGTAGCTGGGGGGGGGGGGGGGAGGGATAAAGAAACAGATGATGAATGGTTAGCTTTGACAGATAAAATACTGAAGGCAGCAGAGGATGATGTGGGAAAATATGCAAAGCCCATTAGAAATTTTGGACAACACAGGATATGCTAAATTTAACGGATGCAAAAAATGAAGCAATCAACAGGCTACAGGTGTCAAAAGATTTACACAGCACAAAATAGCAAAGCAGGAATGGCTAGAGGAGAAATACAAAGCTGTAGAAGCATGTCTGAGTGCGGGAAAGATAGTGGCAAGATAGAAGCCACTTGTAGAAAAAATTACTCTCCTTTGCTGAAAAGGGAAGTAACTTGAAAGACGGAAGGAATATAGTAGTGGAAAAACTATATGAAAACCTAGAGACAGTCAAATTCCTCTGATCCTACAATCTAGTTGCTTCCATGTCACTGGCTAATGGGGACCACATCTGCAAATTATTTTCTTTTGGGGTGCAACTATACAGTCTTACTGTATTTACTACATCAAAGGGTTCTGTGGTCCAGCAGCAAGATATACTTGTGAGTGTGTTTCATATCAATAATTGTGCCAAAGTGTATGAAGATGAAACAGTAAAAGGATTTTTCGTAATCAGTCGCAAATAAAGTAAACAACAAATACCATTGAATGGAAAATCAGTGTGAAAATATCTTGTACGTTCTAGAACAAAACTGATCCCACAAGGTAAGGGAAACAACAGAAGAATGAATATAATAGGAGCCACGAACTGGCCTCAGGACATGCAGCATTTTTCATTTGTATGATCATGGTAAATACAAGGAGCTGCAAATCCAAATAACGAATATTATGTAATTTCTGTACAGGAGAGGACATTTTAATTGAATGTTGCCGTCTGGTTAAGGCAGGCGAATACGTTATTGCAGTGCCTCTCTTGTTAAGAAGACAAAGCAATGTTTTCTACCGCATGTTGCTTTTCATCTGTTTACCATGTAGGACATAACGGTTACCCTGCCTTAGTGAGCTAAAGCTGTTCCTTCACTCTGCTGCATAGGTTACAATTAATTTGCAGATGTCATTATTCACAGAAGAAGGCGTCAGATTGATTTCGCAGTCTCTTCCGTATTATGAGCGGTGTTTTTTCCTTCATTGGGTACTACGAGTACTGCTCGTACATACAGTTGCTGTCGCCATAAACTCTTCTTTGGCTTTTGTCGTGGCACGTGCGCACACACATTAGCGATTGTTTAAGTCGTCCCTATATAAAATGCGAACACGAACTTCGACATCAAGTATGACGAATTTTGCGACATCATAACGTCTGAAACATTTGCTAGCTTAGACCGTTGATGAATAGACTGCACAAGGCATCATTGCACTGAAAGTAACATCACGATCAGCTGCTGGGTGGATACCGGCTGCAGGCGGATTATGGACCTGATGTTAATTTTTCCTTATTATACTCTGGTGTTTTCAAACTTTTTATTATAATGGTGAAGTCTCGTGCAGCATTTGGTTACACGAAAAAATGTGTCAAACACAGGAGGTGTAAGACACCCTTTAACAGCTGCCTCTGGATGATGGGATTCTGGGTTAGATTCACAGCCAGGTTGGTAATTTTCTCTGCCCGGGAACTGTGTTGTACTCACCATTTCGTCGCCATCATCATCATCATCATCATTTGTGGCAGTGGCTAGATTGGGCTGTGTAAAAATTGGGCCTCTGTACGGTGTAACTCCGCTTCCTTTGGTCGATAAATGAAGAATATAAAAATAGTACCCGAAAGGGATCGGTTGGTAGGACATGTTCTGAGACATCGAGGATCACCAATTTAGTATTGGAGGTCAGCGTGGAGGGTAAAAATCGTAGAGGGAGACCAAGAGATGAATACACTAAGCAGATTCAGAAGGATGTAGGCTGCAGTAGGCGCTGGGAGATGAAGAAGCTTGCACAGGATAGAGTAGCTTGGAGAGCTGCATCAAACCAGTCTCAGGACTGAAGACCACAACAACAACAACACCCGAAAGTCCCCAAAAATCGTTCCAAATGTCATAAAAAAAAGACAAAAAACAAAGTCCCTTTTGGAATAATGTTGCTTGAGTAGTAGCTCGTAGATAGAAAAGAAATTCAGTACCAAGTAGCTTACTTAGTGTTTTGAAAAAGAAAGAAATAAAAAAGATAGAATCCGATTAGTTTCAAAATAAAATCATAGTAGATCGCAAAGTACCATAATTAGAAATCACGGAGTAGGACGAACGATCTCAAAGAATACTCCTTATGAGTACTCTTTGAGAATCATGTGTAATACCTAAGAAAGAGCCTTGCACTGTTCCTGTGTTACGAGAGTTTGCCGGAGCAAGTCGTACCTCAGCGTGTGCTCGTACACGTGGGCGCGACGAGGTTGTTTTTTGAACGCTAAAGATTTGCGATCTACTACGACGCACTAAACTCGTAAGAAGTAAATCAGTAACTTCAAATAGGATATCACGTAGAATCCAGATAGTGAAAGATTCGAAATTGTCTTAAATTGAGTATTTTCAATAAAAGACTGGACATTACCCAAAGTTAGAAACTATTGATGATGGACCGATGTAGAGACTAAACTTTGAAACCGAATTGTGAGAAAAGAATTAACTTTCGTAAAATCAGTTAATGGAGTCTGGAACTTACATAATATTACGTCATTAATTCCACCCAGATAGGAAAAGCTACTTCCTTACGGCAATGTTAGGATGTGAAAATAATGTAATAAACCAGTATTCAGTGTTATTACTGCGTTAATAACTTCTTTCAATCCATTCAATATTGTGTACTCAGTAAATAATCATCTGTGCCATGACATTGATTGTCCAAGGAACGCGGCGTGCATAAGTACTCTTTTTGCCACATTAGCAAATTATCGCTCTGTTACGAACTATTAGGCTCTAGTACACTGATAAACTTCAGTGGAGATATTGGTGTTGTGTATGTACTGAAGCTATGATTAATACCGGAATAGGAACTGATATATCCCTACGTGTACCTGTGTTTAAATACGCCGGGGAGCACGTAAATCCTTGGCCTGATAGAGACAAATAGTACACACTCTGTGGGATTTCAGCGCAGCCCAAATAGATTTTTTATGTAACGTCAATATATACAGCTCTGCCGGCCGGTGTGGCCGAGCAGTTCTAGGCGCTCAGTCTGGAACCGCGCGACCGCTACGGTCGCAGGTTCGAATCCTACCTCGGGCATGGATGTGTGTGATGTCCGTAGGTTAGTTTGGGTTAAGTAGTGAGTTCTAGGGGACTGATGACCTCAGATGTTAAGTCCCGTAGTGCTCAGAGCCATTTGAACCAATTTTATACAGCTCTACCGATAGTTAGCCAGACTGCGACGTTATAATGGGCGCTGATGACCGCGCAGTTGAGTGCCCCACAAAACCAGACATCGTCATTACTGTGTATACAGTACCACCCTTCATGTCCTTCACGTTGTTTCCGTTATCGTAAGACTGTCCCTGGCAATCTGCAAGTGGTATGCCAATGTTATGTACCTTCTGAAGTAACAATTCTGATATACCTTTTCCAGTTGTCATTCACTCGGAAAAAAAATCTTCTTTTGCAGCTGGTTTGGAAAACGCATCAATCACTCTTAAAACCACGCTTAGTTGCTCCTTGACCCTTAAATCTGGTGTACAGTCCAATACTATCGAATAATATTTGAGTATGGTATTCTTCATGTTAGATATGATCTCATCAGAAATTATGTTAATGATTTCATTTTGTATGCCCTTACTTGAGTAAGTAACCAGTCTTCCAGGTCTAGACACACGGTTATTATGATCTGTGGCAGTGATATTTTTCATGTCTGGTGCAAAGTGATATCAAAAGTGCGCGATAGTTTTTTTATGCTCATGTGTTGTTTTTTTATCTTTGCCGTAAGACTATAGAGCCTCCTAGTTTTTGTTCCTTCTCGGTCTTTTTTTTTTTTTTTTTGAAAGGTCTTCTCATTGTGAGTTTTTGCGAATAAATATTTTTTCGTTAACACATTATACCGAGCGGCTATGCAATTATTTGTTGTAGGCAAGTCGCCTACATAATTGGTGACCTCCGATTAAGGAACTTTAAACCTTTCGTTATCTACGTTGAACATTAACTGCAAAAGCAATGAAGGACGACGGCAAACGATACGGTTCGATAACGGAAGAAATTCATAGGCTTCAGAATGAGGTAGAAACTTTACAGTTGCATATTTCGAAAGATATGAACTTCAAGCATATACCGGACCAAAGGAACGACGTTGGTTACACAACCATGGCACACACCAGCAAGGCAACATCATCGGAAACTGGGTCTACTGCAGCAGAACCACAGCAAGTAACAGCAATGGAACTACCCGCTGGTTTCAACGCTTCACCAACTCAACGGTTGCAATCACGAGCCTTCTCAGCCACACACATGGTTCGCGGTAATGGAAAATATATTTCTACAACAAAGAATAGTCAGTGATCACGAGAAGTTCACCTTAGCGATAAGTAATTTGGACCATCAGACCTCGGCTTTGATATCTGACATTATAGTGAACCCACCTACAGAAGGAGCATACTGTAGACTGAAAGAAGAATTAATTTCTCGGTGTGTGAAGTCAGTCGACATCAGAGTCAAACAAGTACTGTACCAAGAGAAACGGGGAGATAGGACCCCGTCAGAATACTGGCGTCATTTACGCAGCCTGGTAGATAGTTCGACAGTCTCTGATAGACTGTTACTCCACGTATGGCAACATCAGCTACCAACGCAAGTAAGAACTACACTAGCTATATACGACGAAAGATCAGTTGACAAACTGCTGCTCGCTGCAGACAGAATCCACGAGACGCACGAGCCTACTGCAATAGTCGCAAATACGTCGACAGATGCCACGTACGATAACTACCATTACCGAGCAAGACCAAACTGACGATATAACAGTAAACAGCGCCGCGGTCGCAACGCGACAAACAACAAAAAGTTCAAACGAAATTAGAGATTTAAAAACTGCAATAGAGGATTTGCGAACGCAGCTACACACGCGACAGTGACCACAAGTTATCTTTAAGCGCAAGAGAGACCGGGCTGAGCGTGAAACACGAAGTCAACAAGAGGACGAGCGTAAGGTGTGTTGGTACCATAAACTTTTTGGGAGAGATGCTACAAGATGTACATCATCGTGCGCCTACTCAGACAACCAAGGTATGTACAGAAACAGTGCAGTGTTTTCATGTCCGCGACAGCAATCGTCAATACATATACCTCCTGCTTCGAAAAGATTGTATGTATCAGACGTACTTACGGGTACAAGGTTTTTGGTGGATACCGGGTCAGACATTAGTTCACTTCCTGTCAGCCATGCGCCACACAACGAAAAAGACATACAGCCGCGTTTGAAGGCAGTGAATAACTCGGTGATTAACACGTACGGATGTTAAGTGTGCAAGATTGATGTGGGTTTTTCCAAACAATTTACCTGGTCTTTTGTGATAGCTGGTATATCGGAACCTATTTTGGGCGCTGATTTTCTGGCACATTTTGAGTTGGCGGTCGACTTACAAGGAAAGCGTTTGTTAAATCTGACAGACAACAGTGCAATATCAAGCACTAAAGGACATACAACTTGTGAGAAGCGACAGGCGATTGGCCACTCTGTAGCAGAAAAGCTACATGACGAAGAGAAGAATCGGAGATGTTCTGACAGACAGACAAAAGAAGTTAAACATAGTACGGTTCACTATATTCGTACCACGCCATGACAACCAGTTTCACGACGGGCATGTAGAATCGTACCAGAGAGATTGACAGAAACAAAGGCGATATTCGAGGAAATGTTACAGTCGGGAATAATTCGCCGGTCAGACAGTCCGTGGTCTTCACCCCTACACTTAGTACGTAAGAAAGATGGATCATGGAGACCGTGTGGGAATTCCTGAGCATTAAACTCAAGAACCATTACAGATAGATACCCAGTACCTAATATACAGGATTTCACATGTGCTTTGGCCGGCGCGAAAATTTTTAGCGTCCTCGATTGCAGGAAAGCATACAACCAGATAGCGGTGGCTCCAAGAGATGTTCAGAAGACAGCAGTGATTACACCATTTGGATTATTCGAGTTTTTATTTATGCCTTTTGGCCTTAAGAACACAGCACAGACTTGGCAGCGTTTTATCGACGAAGTGATAAAGGGATTAACATTTTGCTTTGCTTATCTTGATGACATCTTGGTTTTGTCTCCGTATAGTCAAACACACGAACAACATCTGTGTCAACTTCGCAGGCGTCTATCTGACTACGGAGTCGTTTTAAACGAAAATAAATGCGTCATGCACAAGAGCCAAGTCACTTTCCTCGGCCATACTGTGCCATCAGAAGGTATATTGCCTCTGCTAGAGAAGATCGCGGCGATACAGGCCCTTCCGAAACCGACAAACTACCAAGAGCTACGACGATACCTGGGAGTAATAAATTTTTATAGACGTCATCTGCCAGCAACGGCTACGGTGCAAGCACCACTCACTGATGCACTGAAGGGGCGCGACGCCAAAGGTCGACGAATAATTAAGTGGACACAAGAAATGGACAAAGCATTTAATGATCTTCAAGCAAGCCTCAGAAAAGTAGTGTTGCTCGCTCACCCAGTTCACTAGGCACAGCTAGCTATTGTTGTAGACGCGAACCAGTCAGCAATAGGGGCGGCGCTGCACCAGCGTGTAGAAGGGCAATGGCAACCACTACGGTTTTTCTCTAAAAAGTTACAGACTGCATAACAGAAGTGGAGCGCGTATGACAGAGAATTGTTCGCGATCTACGAAGCAATTCGATACTTCCGCCCAGAAATAGAGGCTAGACCAGTGACTGTGTTTACAGACCACAAACCCATAACATCGGCTTTTAAAAACACCAGTGATAAGTGCTCACCAAGACAGTTCCGTTATATTGAGTTCATAAGTCAGTTCACGAAAGATATACGCCATTTACGAGGCGCAGAAAATTTAGTGGCTGACTATTTTTCACGTATTTGCGGGATTTCAGAAATTATAGACTATAATAAACTTGCAGTGGAACAGACCAAGGATACAGAGCTACGACAGCTGTTAAACGACTCGTCTACAGGTCTGAAGTTCGAGCAAATTCTGGTGCCTAACTCCAAGCTGAAGCTGTGGTGCGACTTTTCTCAAGGCCATTCATTTCAGAAATATTGCGCAAGTGTCCACACACTATCGCAACCAGGAGCCAACGCTACAATCAAGCTGCTGAGAGACCACTATGTGTCGCCTTCTATGAAAAGAGACGCGCGCCTTTGGGTACGTTCCTGCATTCCTTGTCAGCAAAGTGAAGTAGGACGACATGTGTGTGCTGATATTGGAGATTTTCAAGGTACCTCTGCTAGATTCGCACACGTTCACGTGGACCTGGTTGGACCTCTCCCACAGTCAGAGGGTTACAGATATGTGTTTACGGCCATAGATAGGTGCACAAGATGGGCAGAAGCAACTCCAATAGTCGATATTTCAGTCGAAACTACTGCGAAGACGTTTCTGTGTACGTGGGTTGCCCGTTTTGGATGCCCCCTTCATGTCACAACTGACCAAGGACGTCAGTTCGAAGCTATCCAAAATGTGCGGTTTTCAATGCCACCACACGACTACCTATCACCCTGCCAGTAATGGCATGGTATGGTCGAACGCTGGCACAGAACACTCAAAGCAGCATTGATGTGTCATCAAGAGAGATGGACGGAAGCATTACCATTAGCGTTGTTAGGCCTGCGGACAGCTCACAAACGCGATATTGGTGCATCAGTTGCCGAGATGGTTTACGGCGAGCCGCTACGGATTCCTACAGATTATTTAGTACCGACCTCACTACCTGGATCAGAGAGCCTCATACACTGGGTGCAGCAGCTAAAACGTCACTGCACAAATATACGTTGCCCGCTACCTTCTCGCCATGGCAACCGTAAAGTGTTTGTACACAAAGACTTATACGATTGCTCTCACGTAATGTTGAGAACAGACTCAGTCAAATAGCCTTTACAACCACCATATACATGCCCATTTCAGGTGCTGAGTAGAAATAAGCATACCGTGGACATAATGTACTATGGTGTTCCGACAAAGGTATCGATTGAACGTGTCAAGCCAGCATGGGTTTTACCCTCTCCGACCTCTGACACCACGCCTGTGCATCAACACATGATGGACGCAGAGCATATCGAAACACCGCTCAGTACATCGTCCGAGACAGGTGAATCACCACCACAAACAACAACGTCACCGCCCCCGAGACACCCGACGCACACCAGAGCTGGACGTCGTATAAAATTCAAGTATCAAGATATCCCTGGTGCTCCGCACTTTAAAGGGGGGGGGGGGGGGGGGCTGTGTGGCAGTGATATTTTTTTTCATGTCTGGTGCAAAGTGATATCAAAAGTGCGCGAGAGTTTTTTTCTGGTAATGTGTTGTTTTTTATCTTTGCCGTAGGACTATAGAATCTCCTAGTTTTTGTTCCTTTTCTGCTGTTTTTTTTAGTTTCTTGTCATTGTGAGTTTTTGCGAATAAATATTTTTTCGTTAACACATTATACCGGACGGCTATGCAATTATTTGTTGTAGGCAAGTCGCCTACAGATCATTTAATATGGGATCGAACTTTGCCCATTGATACTACTTGCCCTAAAAAGTTTCCCTTACTCAGATTTTCCAACATTTCATGGCAGCTCTTAATCGAAGATTTCTTTTGGCAAGGGAACATACCATGTATAACAACCGTAACAAAACCAATGTTCACTTCTTTTCTTCCTGATCAGTTTGAAGTTGAGTTGATTGATACATTAATTTTAACTTTCTACAAAATCTCTTTCCACTTGCACATTTCAATAATGTGGTTCCGGTACAGTTCGTAGAGAATTTTTGAAAAGTATTGCTAGTCTCTCACACCATTTCATGTGAGAAAGTCAGCACTCGAACTGAACAAGTTTCAATAAAAGCAACACAGACCACCTTTTGTTCTAGAATATAAAAAGAAGCACGTTCGCTTACATTTTTCATCATTTGAGAGATGATGGAAGCAATGAAAAACTGTAAAACCCCTTCTTGTCTTGCTATCCACAGGAAATTTTAAATTTTTTAACTGATGTCTTGAAGACCTTTCTGAATTGCTATTATCCTAAAATTATCATTTTTAATATCTAGCCGGGTTCCTGGATCGCTAAGATCACTGACGGCTTGAAAGCTGTTACCATTCTTAGGCGATTTTTTCCTTCTTGGTGATGTTGACCTGCTCCGGTTTCTTCTACGGTAACACTATCCGAAGTTATTTCGCTAGTGGAGTAGTTTTATCAACCATTAGTTCTTCCTTGCACAAAAGATACGATTCTTCAGCCTTATGAACTGATGAAGCTTTAGGCCGTCCTCAGAATGAGTGACTGAAAATCAACATAACTGGCAGGTGATCTAAATCGGCAACTGGTTGGTGACTAGTTGGCAACGCATTTCCGCGCATGGGACAACTCAGAAATGAGGAACTGTAATTGCTGTATGCGAGTGTGGAGGAGAGGAATCATTGATTGTCGAACATATTTTGGTTACACTTGGTGTATTGAGCACAGATTCAAGTTCAGAGGAAGATGTGGCTCTCTGTTATTATTATTATTACTATTATTACACTTGAATAAGAAAATGAAGAAAATCATGGATTCTTCCATACACCCAAAGAAATATAAGCTACAGGTCTTACGTAGCAGCCAAGGAGCTGTAACAGATGTATTCGAAATTCATAGCTTTTTATAGAACTACTGAACAGTGCTACAGTGACCTGTTACAGTTGATTTCTTCCACAATAACGCTTTGTTACTTTTATTTGGAAAACCTAAATAGCCCGAGAGCTATGTACATGGAAATGTCAATGGGGTTGTGCTCATTAAATCATTTGTATGTGAACACCATTGTATTTACAAGTACCGGAGCTTTGTAGCTTTCCACTGTTCGATTACACTTGTCAATGTAATTTCACAGAACAACAAAGGCTGCTAACCACAGAAAATTATTTACAACTTTTTGTACATTTGCTTCCATTGATGTACCGGTAATTTTATTTTAGCAATAGATGTACAATACTTTTCCTGGCCAATATAAGTCTATTTAGGCTTTAATTTGAGGAAGACATTTTTTGAGAATGTGCATTTGGAGTACAGCTTTGTATGGTAGTGGATTGTAGGAAAAGTGGAACAGAAAATAATCGAAGCATCTACGATTGGGTGATACAGACGAATGTTGAAAATTAGGTGGACTGATAAGGTAAGGAATGAGGAGGTTCTCTGTAGAGTCGGCGAGGAAACGAATATAAGCAGAACATTGACAAGAGAAAAAGGACGTGATGATATGACATCTGTTAAGACATTAGGGATTAACTTCCATGATCCTATGGGGAGCTATAGAGGGTGAAAACTTTAGTGGAAGACAGAGATTGGAATGCATCCAGCAAATAATGAGGACATATGTTGCAGTTGTTACTCTGAGATGAAAAGGTTGGCACAGGAGATGAAGTCGTTGTGCGCTGCATCAAACCAGTCAGAAGACACGTCATATGAAATTCTTTACCCTCTTCACACCCTGTTTTTTTTTTTTGGTCAAATCTATCCTGCAGTATCCTGGGAGCTTGTAGTTGTTTTAATTGGTACGTTTTTCGACTTCCGAAGCAAAGCTAACATTCACAACCTGTTCGTTCGTCTTCAAATTAAATCAATACAGAGGTGTGTTCAACGACACATCACATGCAATACGTGCGTCGAGTCACTGGCAACTGGTTGAAAATGTGTTGCAAGTGACTGACTGGTGAGTTGCTCTGCTGTCGCATTATCTGCGAAATTGTGTTTAACTATACACGAAGTGATTTGCTGCTGACTCGTTACCGACTCACGTCGGCAACGCGTTGCTTATGAGTCGCTCCGTATGTGGAGGGCCTGAGTAACGGGACATTCTTTCAGATCGCACTGTACATTCACAGGAACTCTGTCAGTTTGGTTTAAAAATTTAGTTAATGAAACCTTTTGCTGGAACTGCTCTCTTAGAATGTCACATCTAGTTTTTTTTTGCATTTGACAAATACTCGCGATCCATTTGACACTCCTGCATAAAACAAATCACAGGATCCGACAACACCACCGTTGCGGTCAGCGACGTGAAACGTTTCTGGTACTTCTGCATACGCAGGCGGCCATCTGGTAAAGAAATGAAAGTGAATATTGTTGTTGGTTCATGTGGAGAACGACTGCCATGGCATTCATATAAGCTGCCCAGATTAAGGAAAAGTAGTATCAACAATTAAATTGCTCTGCAGATGAAAACAGCGGAGTTGACACTTCTGACTCCAATTTACAGAGGGACCTAGCGGATGACGCCTCTGCACAAAGTCAGGAATCATCTGGAAGTGCTCGTGGCACTAACAAAACACGATTATTCAGTGAACCGTTTGTTTTGACAACTTTTACAAAGGGTAGTGCACGGTTGGCCAAGGCTGCCACCTGCCCTGGTCATGTACAGACTCTTGGTGTTCGACGCTGCAACAGTCCTTGCGCTTGTGTCCTTGCATCGATACGGATGCGTAGCCCAGCCTGGTACAGCATGGATAGCTGCTGTCGGTTGAGGGAGTGTACTCGATTCAACTCTGTGCCTGTTCTTCCTGGACCACCCCATACACAGGGTGGTGTAGGTGGCAAGCATTGAACCCAGAACTGCCAACCTGGTAGGCCATGCACCCGGATGCACTTAGGCATACCAGACCGTGGACCGCCAGAAACCCTGGTTGTTGTCTTCTATCCCACACTCAGAGAGTACAGCACCTGGTACTGCACTGCTGCTGGTAGTCCATCAGCTCTCCCATCAATAGTGGTTGGTGTGTGACAGCATGAAGTTCGTCAGTGGAGTTCAGCTCTGCAGCACTCCACGGCTGGCTGGTACTGCGCCTTGTTGATCTGAGACAGACTTACTAAAACAACATGGTTGTGGAATGGAATGTCGTCGACAAGGACTCCATCGTTCCCATTGACCTGAACTGTTCTCCCCTACTTGGAGCTGGGGCTCCGGTATTTAAAGAGTTCTCTGTAGTTCTGTGACATGCGGTTTACTAGCGATGACTGCCTGTGGCCTCTTTGTTCTGCTACTCTTGCTTTAATTCTCTCTTAGCAGTTCCTTAAATTGGTCTCTGAGTGTTCACCCTAGCCGTGTCTATCGCTTCTTGCGGCATTCCGTCGCGCGAACGAGCATACATTTTATTTTGCTTAGTCACTGTCCTTTTCTGTTTTGCTGCTGGTGTGCTTTCTCTCACTCAGCTACTGCAGAGTTGCAGACTCTGCTGCCCGTCTGTCTTGTATCACCGTGCTTGCTGGTCCGCCGGCAATCGTGACGTAACCAGCCTATCTTACGTCAAGGTGGTTGAACTGCATTAAAAATTTTATAACTAGGAACCTGTAGTACTCTGTGCCAGACATATCCCTCCGCTTTGTTAAAATTCGTCCCGAATTTTCGGCTTCTCTTGTTCTTAGTTAGCCGATACATTCTTAAACACTAGTTTACATTTCTCTTTGTGCTAAACTACAATGGAATATTGAATCTTAGTTCATTCTACTATGTTTATCTAATTACAGTGTTGTGTTTTCTGCTTCCATCTTATGACTAGGTTGTATCTATTTTACTGGCATTTGGTGGTTTGCTGTTTCACTTGAGTGTACCATCTTACATTTCAGGCAGAAGTACATTGCACAAATAAATATCAGAACCAAGATTACGCTCATGGTTGACAAACTGCAAATAATTGTCTTCTCCTATGCTTTTCATGATACCCCTCCCACATTCTGTAGTACTTGGTTTACTGAGATTTGTTGGTTTTCGGAATTTATCAAGTTGTCTATCAACTGTAACAAAGTTGAATCTAACGAGTTGTTGACGAAAGTTAGGTTTTGTTGGGAAAGAATGTGTGGAGGTTTCTCTGGACACGTTAATTAGTGTTGTACCCGCAATGGTAGCTGAAAGGTGAAACTGTCTTCCTGCTATCTCGCATCTAGTCTCATTTATTATCAATCCGTTACCTTGTAAATCTAATAGCATAATTCCTACAGGTTTTCCATTTTCGTAACAAGTAATGATTACTGTTTCTGACGTAAATATAGAATAAAGACAGTGGTCTCCGATTGTCTGCAATTCAGTTTGTGGCGCTAAAACTTTTTTCTCACACTCTGCCGCTTCTAGCTTCCCTAAAAACAATCGCATTTCACATGACTTTTGATTGGTATGTATCACTCTTGCTGCACAAATAATAATTCTTTCCGGAACGCAATCGTTCAGATACGTTACGGACATGATAACATCATCTCTTTTCTTGTTGTTGTTGTGGTCTTCAGTCCTGAGACTGGTTTGATGCAGGTCTCCATGCTACTCTATCCTGAGCAAGCTTCTTCATCTCCCAATACTTCCTGCAACCTACATCCTTCTGAATCTGTTTAGTGTATTCATCTCTTGGTCTCCCTCTACGATTTTTACCCTCCACGCTGCCCTCCAATGCTAAATTTATGATCCCTTGATGACTCAGAACATGTCCTACCAACCAGTCCCTTCTTCTTGCCAAGTTGTGCCACAAACTCCTCTTCTCCCCAATTCTATTCAATACCTCCTCATTAGTTATGTGATCTACCCATCTAATCTTCAGCATTCTTCTGTAGCACCACATTTCGAAAGCTTCTATTCTCTCCTTATCTAAACTATTTATCGTCCATGTTTCACTTCCATACATGGCTACACTCCATACAAATACTTTCAGAAACGACTTCCTGACACTTAAATCTATACTCGATGTTAACAAATTTCTCTTCTTCAGAAACGCTTTCCTTGCCATTGCCAGTCTACATTTTATATCCTCTCTACTTCGACCATCATCAGTTATTTTGTTCCCCAAATAGCAAAACTCCTTCACTGCTTTAAGTGTCTCATTTCCTAATCAAATTCCCTCAGCATCACCCGATTTAATTCGGCTACATTCCATTATCCTCGTTTTGCTTTTGTTGATGTTCATCTTATATCCTACTTTCAAGACACTGTCCATTTCGTTCAACTGCTCTTCCAAGTCCTTTGCTGTCTCTGACAGAATTACAATGTCATCGGCGAACCTCAAAGTTTTTATTTCTTCTCCGTGGATTTTAATACCAACTCCGAATTTTTCTTTTGTTTCCTTTACTGCTTGCTCAATATACAGATTGAATAACATCGGGGAGAGGCTACAACACTGTCTCATTCCCTTCCCAACCACTGCTTCCCTTTCGTGCCCCTCGACTCTTATAACTGCCATCTGGTTTCTGTACAAATCGTAAATAGCCTTTCGCTCCCTGTATTTTACCCCTGCCATCTTTAGAATTTGAAAGAGAGTATTCCAGTCAACATTGTCAAAAGCTTTCTCTAAGTCTACAAATGCTAGAAACGTAGGTTTGCCTTTCCTTAATCTAGCTTCTAAGATAAGTCGTAAGGTCAGTATTGCCTCTCGTGTTCCAGTGTTTCTACCGAATCCAAACTGATCTTCCCCGAGGTCGGCTTCTACCAGTTTTTCCATTCGTCTGTAAAGAATTCGCTTTAGTATTTTGCAGCTGTGACTTATTAAACTGATAGTTAGGTAATTTTCACATCTGTCAGCACCTGCTTTCTTTGAGATTGGAATTATAATATTATTCTTGAAGTCTGAGGGTATTTAGCCTGTCTCATACATCTTGCTCACCAGATGGTGGAGTTTTGTCAGGACTGGCTCTCCCAAGGTTGTCAGTAGTTCTAATGGAATGTTGTCTACTCCCAGGGTCTTGTTTCGACTTAGGTCTTTCAGTGCTCTGTCAAACTCTTCACGCAGTGTCGTATCTCCCATTTCATCTTCATCTACATTCTCTTCCATTTCCATAATATTGTCCTCAAGTACACCGCCCTTGTATAAACCCTCTATATACTCCTTCCACCTTTCTGCCTTCCCTTCTTTGCTTAGAACTGAGTTTCCATCTGAGCTCTTGATATTCATACAAGTGGCTCTCTTTTCTCCAAAGGTCTCTTTAATTTTCCTGTAGGCAGTATCTATCTTTCCCCTAGTGAGATAAGCCTCTACATCCTTACATTTGTCCTCTAGCCATCCCTGCTTAGCCATTTTGCACTTCCTGTCTATCTCATTTTTGAGACGTTTCTATTCCTTTTTGCCTGCTTCATTTACTGCATTTTTATATTTTCTCCTTTCATCAATTAAATTCAATATTTCTTCTGTTACCCAAGGATTTCTACTTGCCCTCGTCTTTTTACGTACTTGATCCTCTGCTGCCTTCACTACTTCATCCCTCGGAGCTACCCATTCTTCTTCTACTGTATTTCTGTCCCCCATTCCTGTCAATTGTTCCCGTATGCTCTCCCTGAAACTCTGTACATCCTCTGCTTTAGTCAGTTTATCCAGTTCCCATCTCCTTAAATTCTCACCTTTTTGCAGTTTCTTCAGTTTTAATCTACAGTTCATGACGAATAAATTGTTTACCCCTATTTCATTTTGTATTTATAGCTCTGTATTCACCTGACCAGAAATCTTGTTCCTCCAGCCACCGAACTTCACTAATTACCACTATATCTAACTTTAACCTATCCATTTTCCTTTTTAAATTTTCTAACCTACCGGCCCGATTAATGGATCTGACATTCCACGCTCTGATCCGTACAACGCCAGTTTTCTTTCTCCTGATAACGACGTCGGGAAAAATTACAGCCGTAGTTTCCCTTTTGCTTTCAGGCGTTCGCAGTACGACCACATCAAGGCCGTTTTGGTTAGTGTTACAAGGCCAGATCAGTCAATCATCCAGACTGTTGCCCCTGCAACTACTGAAAAGGCTGCTGCCCCTCTTCAGGAACCACACGTTTGTCTGGCCTCTCAACAGATACCCCTCCGTTGTGGTTGCACCTACGGTACGGCCATCTGTATCACTGAGGCACGCAAGCCTCCCCACCAATGGCAAGGTCCATGGTTCATGAGGGGTCTCTTTTCTTAGAAACTAATAATATTTCTCGTGTTTGTAACTGCACCCATTTCTGAATTGTACTCCATTTTATTGGATATGGATGTACCGTGTAACATTGGTATTGTGCATTCATTCCTACTACTGGAAATTTAATGCTAACATCTATCTTAGCTTGATCAGTGGTTACTTCTACAATAAATATACGATAAAATAAAGCTATACTCCTACTTGTTATTGGCACTATATGCTGCATCCACTCGGGAAGTCTCTTTGTGCTTGTTGTAATGCTACGAGAAATTGCTATGGACTTACTAATGTCGAACTCAACTGCCCATGAGTAGCATGGAGTATTGCCTCATGTAATGTATCTGCCTCTACTCTTGCGTCGCCTAATGTGTTCGCTAGAGTAGGTAATGATGCAGCTACTAGCATTTTATCATCTAAGCTACTCAAATGAACTTGAATCTTCTCTAAATCACTATTCAAAATATTTATGGTTCCATGTGTATACTGCTCTAATTCAACTGTTAAATTTCTTACTGTTCTAGTCACATTGATTATTCCATGCTCCATATTCCCTATTTGTGTCATGTGCTATTCCACTTTTGTTCTAGTATCTTCCTCTAATTCTTGTATACTCTAAATCTTACTGTAGAAATTCTCAATACCCTCATTATCTGCTGCCATAATTACCATTTTTAATAGCTTTTCTCCTGCATCTAATCAACCTCGCTACCTTCGTACTGACGCTTGCGGTACAATTTCAGACACCTGTTGCAACCGAGTCGTCAGTTCTTTGTATGAGAGTTTCAACTCCTGGTACTCACTTTTCATATCCTCCAACAGTCCTCCTCTATCCACCTCTTTCCGTAATACTACAAACCTGTCTTGTGGTGTTCTTACTTTATTTCTCACTTCCCAAACGTCAAATGCAAACTCAGTTATCCAATTGTGGCTTGTTAGTAGGACATCTGCATTTTTAACGATCAGGATACCATTGTGCAGTGGCTGATTGTGCATTACATCTCCTCTGCAACAATGTAGCAGTGTTACGTGTTACGAACAGAAGATGATACTTGGATTACACTGGATAACCCTATTTTACTTACTCCTAGATCTAAGTGAGTTAGGTGTTTCCTTCCCACGTAGTTGCTTCTTTTGTCCTTCAGATCTTTCAGGATTGGTTGAAGAGATTTGTGGCAAAGTGTCAACTATGCCCTTAAATGGTTTGCCTCGACTGACATGCGCTATCAAAGTCCTTGTTGGTAACTGCAACTTCACGTTGACTGGTGAAGTCATTTCAACAACTTGGTAAAGTCCTTGATACTTAGTCAAAAATTTCTTAGTTTTGCCTATCGGAGTATAAGGGTTCGTTAACAATACCCATTGTCCTGTTCTATACTGTGGTAGTTTACTTGCTCTTTGCCCAATACACTCTTGTTTTTCTAACGCTTTTGTACTGGCGCATTTCACCATTTTCCGAATTTCTTTTAACTTTTTTGCAAATTATTTCACTGGTTCACCTTGTAGACCCTGTTTAAGTTGGAGTACATCGAAATATTTTCTTACCATGTACAACTTCGTATGGCGACAGACCAGTTCCAGAATGAACTTTTGCATTGTAGGCACAGATGACTAGGTTCAAATAGAGTCCCAATTTAGATGCTGTGAGTCAATGTAGTGGCTCAACATCTTAGTTAAAGTATGGTGAACTCGTTCATTCGCTCGTTTGTATGAGGATGAAATGGCTTGTACGTATCTTCTTACCGAGCGAGGTGGTGCAGTGGTTAGACACTGGACTCGCATTCGGGAGGACGACGGTTCAATCCCGCGTCCGGCCATCCTGATTTAGGTTTTCCGTGATTTCCCTAAATCACTCCAGGCAAATGCCGGGATGGTTCCTCCGAAAGGGCACGGCCGACTTCCTTCCCCATCCTTCCCTAATCCGATGAGACCGATGGCCACGCTGTCTGGTCTCCTTCCCCAAACCAACCAACCAACCAACCAACGTATCTTCTTAATTTGTAATAACAGACGCAGTTGTTTCAGTAGTTCAGAAACAAATTTTTTCCCTAGTCTGTAATAATAGTTTCAGGTATATGGTATTTCAATAGCCAGTTGTTCACCATTGCTTTTGCTACTGTACTAGCCTTCTGATCAGGAATAGCTACCAGAACCAAATAATGTGAAAATGGTCCAAAATTCTTAAAACATATTTGTTCCCAGCAGGTGTTCTGTTAAGAGGTTCCAGAATGTCTAATCCTAAAAACAAAATGGCCCATCTGCTTCAGGTAGTCGTTGTAGCTCTATCTTTTGATTACTTGAATCTGATCGTTGCATGTCTTCCATCATAATCTTTCAATTACTCGTCGATCTGTTGTACATTTACCTCTATGACCAGATAAAGCATGGTCATGAGCTTGACGTAACATTTCCTGCCTCAGCGCTGCAGGAAAAACAACGTGTGGTCTGCACATTTTTAGTTCTGCATAGGAAGCCTTCTTGTATTTCAAACTGTGGCTGCGAAACAATGCACACTCTCTGACAGCTCGTTGTGCCTTTATCTAGTCCGTCTGATCAAAACCTATTACCTGTAAAGAACGAAAGTGTGAAACTCCATATATGACAGATAGCATTTCCTTCTCTGTTGTGGAATAATTCGTTTCTGCTTTATTTAACTGCCTGGAAGCCTACGCCACTGGATATTCATTTCCATCTCTATTTTGACTTAATACACAACACAATATGATATTAGATGTGTCACATGCCAATATGAATTCACGTTCAAAATCAGGACACACTAACACAGGATCGAACACTAAAATTTTCTTAAGTTTCTCGAAAATCTCTTGACACTGAGGTGACCATTGGAAACCAACTCCTTTCTTAAGCAATCTGGTTAATGGCCATGCAACTTCAGCAAAACCTTTTACAAATTTACGGTAGTAATTACACAAACGAAGATAAGATTACAACTGCTTAGTAGTCTTTGGCGCTGGAAAATCACATATGGCTGATGTAAGTCTAGGATCTGTTTTGACCCAATCTCTTGTAATAATATGACCTAGATACGTTACTTGTGCTTGCGTAAAATGACATTTCTCTACACGTAAGGTAAGATGTGCTGCTCATAACTTACTAAACACTTCATTTAAACTTTTAATGTGTTTCCATTATTTTTGAATGTACTATTACATCACCCAGGTAGACCAAACAAATTTTGGGTTTTAAACCACGAAGGAGACCATCCAGTAACCTTTGAAAAGTAGCAGGAGCATGCTTCAAAACAAACGGCACTCTCCGATCTCCAATACTGGTAATATCCAGAATTGGGTTTGAATACGGTCTTACGCCTATCATCAGGAAACACTTCTACTCGGTGGTGACTGCTTCAAAGGTCTAGCGTTGAAAAATACTTACAATTCCTAGGTTCTCTAACGTATCCGTAATATTAGGGATTGGATATGGATCCGTTGTAATTCATGCATTTAAAAATCTATATTTTTTTGGAACCATCTACTGATTTTTTGGGGACCACGACTATAATGCTGGACCAAGTACTATCACTATGTCCTATGATACCTACACACAGCTGCTGGTAAATGAACTCTCTGCTAGTGGTTGTAGATACTTTGCAATCCTATATGGCTTCTTATACACTGTCGAATTATCCCCTGTCGGTGTATGATGCTGTGTGATCGGTGTTGCTGGTAGTGGACCATTCGAATCAAATAAATCTATATACTGCCTTAATAAAGCTTCCATGCCTTCCCATTCTCCATCCTACAAGTGACTAACCTTGTTGCGAAGTACATCTGCATTAATGGATTGTTTGATACCATGATCGCCGTGTGATCCGTCGATATCTTCTTTGTCAAGTACCTCTAACCTTGCTACAAGTAAACCTTTCGGGAGATCCACTTCATCTGCCCTGAACATATCCATGCTAACCGGAATCACCAGTCCCCCATTAACATCTGATAAACATGCAATACTCCTCCTTATACTGCATGTCATTTCATCCAATGTCTCATTGTTCTGCAACGGCTCAACCACACATAATCTTTCCTGTGCAACATCGGCGTCTACCAATACCCAAACTAAGTTCCCTGTATCAGCAGGTACTCCGTCATGAGTAACTATCCTTAACGCACGCGTATGCAGTTGCTTTGGTAACACGTTACTAACGGTGCACATTGCGACGTTGTAACATTTACAGCTACCGTACCCATTGGAAATAAGTTTCCACCAAGTTCGACTGTGCGCTGCGAAAGATTAATTTTAGCATGATGCCTGTCCAGGAAGTCAAGTCCAAGAATCACAGAATAACCTCGTCCCACAGACAGCAATACTTCCATTTGCTCACAGAATTCTGCATTTCTAACACGAAAGATGAGTCGTTCCTAATGACACCACATCATTGTCTCCTACCCCACGTAAATTACACCTTTGAGTCGAAAATTTTCTCCTACCCACGAGGTCTAGATTAACCACAGAAATATTTGAGCCTGTATCGACCAAAAACTCATACTACTTAGTATTTATAATGCTCATCAAACAACACTCCGTCTCTGCGTTAAATTCTGCAGTATTTTGATTTACTGGGAACGCTTTCCGACGGACGAAACATTCCTCGTGCGGTTTAACGCGTCCTGCCGTTTGCTTCCGCCATTCCGCTTTCTACTCCTACATTCATTCGCTTTATGGCCAAAATGCTTACACCCTTGTTTCCACAACGATAGCATGTTTTCTTCGTAACAAACAAGCTTTTCTCCGTGCGCCCTCGCGTCGCCCTGTCTACTTCCTGCAAATGCGCCGTAATACGTAATGCTGCAGCTAAATCATCCGGATCTCCTACCCTAACTCGCCGTGAAAATTCCACAGGAGTACCCCCTAAAAACACATCTAAAGCCCTGTTCTCAGCTTCCTGCAGGATAACACGATTGGCGTCTGGATTTCTCGCTAATTCGTATGTCTGAGCGTTCACCCTACGTATTCGGTCCGAAAAATTTTCTACTGTTTCAGTTGCTTCCTGATTTAACCCACTCAATTGTTCTCTAAGAAACCTAGCACTATACTGTTTACGGTACCTCTGCCACGAACCTTCAGCTAATTGCTTAAATGAAGTTGCTTTACCAAGTGTTTCTTGATATATGACGTACGTCTTCGCTTCACTCACAAGGCATAAATTAGCCATTCATAACATAACCTCATCTGACCAATTACAAATTCTGGTTGTAGTCAAGATATCACTAATAAATACAGAGAAAGGTGTAATCAAGTGAGCTACAGAAGATCTATTACAAAGTTTGTTTCAGCCAAACCTGGCTGTGAATTCTGTGCACTTCGCAAAGCCCCTAATTGTGCCATTAATTCCTCATGACACACTCTCTGCTGTGCATTCTCTTCCAGCAAATGTGATACTTGATCTGTTAATTTGGCTATTGCCTCGCTGGTAGAAACCGACCTTGTGTCTGGCCTTCCTGTGCAACTTATTACTATCTTCTAAACCACAATACGTAACTGATATGTGTGACACTACACCAGAACAGACAGAAAACTTAATACTATTATACGTAAACGTCAACGAATTACTGTCCACTCGACCCTTTAACCACCATAGATCAAAAACTCCTTGCACACCTTAACGCCAACAGTTACTCGTGACCCAGTCACTGACACATCTACATTTATACTCCGTAAGCCACCCAACGGTGTGTGGCGGAGGACACTTTACGTGCCACTGTCATTACCTCCCTTTTCTGTTCCAGTCGCGTATGGTTCGCGGGAAGAACGACTGCCGGAAAGCCTCCGTGCGCGCTCGAATCTCTCTAATTTTACATTCGTGATCTCCTCGGGAGGTATAAGTAGGGGGAAGCAATATATTCGATACCTCATCCAGAAACGCACCCCCTCGAAGCCTGGACAGCAAGCTACACCGCGATGCAGAGCGCCTCTCTCGCAGAGTCTGCCACTTGAGTTTGCTAAACATTTCCGTAACGCTATCACGCTTACCAAATAAACCTGTGACGAAACGCGCCGCTCATCTTTGGATCTTCTCTATCTCCTCCGTCAACCCGATCTGGTACGGATCCCACACTAATGAGCAATACTCCAGTATAGGTCGAACGAGTGTTTTGTAAGACACCTCCTTTGTTGATGGACTACATTTTCTAAGGACTCTCCCAATGAATCTCAACCTGGTACCCGCCTTACCAACAATTAATTTTATATGATCATTCCACTTCAAATCGTTCCGCACGCATACTCCCAGATATCTTACAGAAGTAACTGCTACCAGTGTTTGTTCCGCTATCATATTATCATAGAATAAAGGATCCTTCTTCTATGTATTCGCAATACATTACATTTGTCTATGTTAAGGGTCAGTTGCCACTCCCTGCACCAAGTGCATATCCGCTGCAGATCTTCCTGCATTTCGCTGCAATTTTCTAATGCTGCAACTTCTCTGTATACTACAGCATCATCCGCGAAAAGCCGCATGGAACTTCCATTTATATATATTGTGAAAAGCAATGGTCCCATAAAACTCCCCTGTGGCACGCCAGAGGTTACTTTAACGTCTGTAGACGTCTCTCCATTGAGAACAACATGCTGTGTTCTGTTTGCTAAAAACTCTTCAGTCCAGCCACACAGCTGGTTTGATATTCCGTAGGCTCTTACTTTGTTTATCAGGCGACAGTGCGGAACTGTACCGAACGCCTTCCGGAAGTCAAGGAAAATAGCATCTACCTGGGAGCCTGTATCTAATATTTTCTGGGTCTCATGAACAAATAAAGCGAGTTGGGTCGCACACGATCGCTGTTTCCGGAAGCCATGTTGATTCCTACAGAGTAGATTCTGGGTTTCCAGAAAAGACATGATACGCGAGCAAAAAACATGTTCTAAAATTCTACAACAGATCGACCTCAGAGATATAGGTCTATAGTTTTGCGCGTCTGCTCGTCGACCCTTCTTGTAGACTGGAACTACTTGTGCTCTTTTCCAATCATTTGGAACCTTCCGTTCCTCTAGAGACTTGCGGTAAACGACTGTTAGAAGGGGGGCAAGTTCTTTCGCGTACTCTGTGTGGAATCGAATTGGTATCCCGTCAGGCCCGGTGGACTTTCCTCTGTTGAGTGATTGCGGTTGCTTTTCTATTCCTTGGACAGTTATTTCGATGTCAGCCATTTTTTCGTTTGTCCGAGGATTTAGAGAAGGAACTGCAGTGCGGTCTTCCTCTGTGAAACAGCTTTGGAAACAGGTGTTTAGTATTTCAGTTTTACGCGTGTCATCCTCTGTTTCAATGCCATAAATACTATTACGCAGAATTACTGATTCCTCCATCCTATATCCACATATTACTAAAGTACTGGCGACAAAATATGCCTGCTACAAATTCAACCCGTGACATAGCCACCAGAACAGGAAAAATGTTTTTATGATGCTCACCACGTTACAGTTGCTGTTACAAAGTCTGGATTCTCGCTATAGTTATCTTCCGCAACTGTTGAGACGGAGCACCTCCGATGCCCAACCTGCAGATGAAAACAGCGGAGTTGACACTTCTGACGCCAATTTACAGAGGGACCTAACGGATGACGCCTCTGCACAATGTCAGGAATCGTCTGGAAGCGCTCGTCGCGCTAAGAAAACATGGTTATTCAGTGAATCGTTTATTTTAACAACTTTGACAAAGGATGGTGCACTGCTGCCCGTAGTTCCCTCCTGCCCTGGTCATGGACAGACTCTCGGTGTTGTTCTTGGACCTGCGTCCTACCGACACGTCGTTCCTCTTGTGTCGATACGGATGTTTAGCTCATCCTGGTAGTGCAAGTATAGCTGCTCCCAGTTGAGGGAGTGTACTCGATCCCACTCCGTGCCTCTCCCTTCCTGGACCAACCCATCCGCAGTGTGGTGTAGGCGGCAGGTGCTGAACTCAGTAATGCTGGCCCGGTAGGCCCCGCTTAGGAGTGCTGGATGGTGGTCTGCCCGGAACCCTGGTTGTCGTCTTCCGTCCCGCACTCAGAGAGTACAGCAACTGGCAGTCCGCCTCTGCTGGTAGTTCATCGGCTCTCCACTCAGTAGCGGTTGGTGTGACACAGCATGAAGTTCGTCAGTGGAGTTCAGCTCTGCGGCACTCCACGGCTGGCTGGTACTGCGCTGGTTGATCTGAGACAGACTTACTAAAACAAAATGGTTGTGGAATGGAATGTCATCAACACGGACTCCTTCGTTCCCATTGGCCTGAACCGTTCTCCCTACTTGGAGATGGGGCTCTGGTATTTAAAGAGCTCTCTGTAGTTCTGTGACGTGCGGTTTATTAGCGATGATCGCATGTGACCTCATTATTCTGCCGCCCTTGCTTTAATTCTCTCTTAGCAGCTAGTTAAATTGGTCTATAAGTGTTTTCCCTGGCCGTGTCTTTTTCTTCTTGCAGCATCCCGCCGCGCGAACGAGCATGCGTGTTATTTTGCTTAGGCCGGTATTACACTATCAAATTTCTTTGTCAAAGATATGATCAAAGATGTGATCAAATATTCCTTCAAATATATTTGACAAAGATCTTTGATGTAGCGCTAGAAGGGGTGTTACACTGTCATCAAATTTTTTGTCAAAGTTCAAGATGACTGACAACGATAACCTGTTATTAACCGCAGCAGTTGCACGTACCGCAATTGCATTGTGTGCACATGCGGAAGAGAAGTGGGGGAAAAAAGGAACCATACATACGAAGTTGACAGTCTGAAATTCCTGGGTTACAACTTGATAATAAATTCAATTGGGAGGAGCACACCACAGAACTGCAGAAACGCCTTAACAAATTTGTATTTGCAATTCGAGTGTTAGCAGACATAGGCGACCTAAAAATGAAAAAGCTTGCATACTTTGCCTACTTTCATTCCATAATGTCATATGGTATAATATTTTGGGGTAAATCTTCAAGTCAAACAAAAGTTTTCAGAGTCCAAAAGCGTGTAATACGTATTATTTGTGGAGTAAATTCACGGACGTCCTGCAGAAACCTCTTCAAAGAACTGGGTATACTGACTACTGCCCTTCAGTATATTTACTGCTTAATGAAATTTGTCCTAAATAATACATCTCTTTTACCAACAAACAATTCAGTTCATACATACAATACCAGGAACAAAAATGATCTGCACAAGGACTTAAAAGCACTTACTTTAGTTCAAAAAGAGGTCCACTACTCACGAACACTCATCTTCAATAATTTGCCAGCAAACATAAAAAATTTAGTTACAAATAAAGATCAGTTTAGGAGGAGCCTGAAAGACTTACTAGTGGCCAACTCCTTCTACTCCACTGACGAAATTTTCAATAGAAACAAATGATGTATTGTATATATTCATACTATTAGTATTGTTATTTCCGCTTAAAAAAATTGACATGTTCCACATCCACGAGGATCTCCTCAGCACGGATCTATGGAACGAAAAACTAGTCTAATCTGGGTGAAGCCGTCGGTTTTACGACGATACGATAAAAGCATTCAACAAAACTTGTTACGTGAGCGTATAGTGGAAGATGTCAAGTCATACATCAATTACTTAAGAATGGATGAGCATACATTTCTGTATGTGCTCAGTGAAGTGTATCCTCATATCACAAAGCACAATACTCCCTTAAGAACTGCTACATCTTCATAAGACAGGCTCACTGTAACACCCCGATTTCTTGCAACAGGAGAGGGCTATTAGACCTTTATTCGGCAGTGTTGCTCTCAAGCAACATCAAATTTACGTTGGCCATACGGGACAACATACACTTCCCAATGCCTTTTACTGGCATTGTTGTCTCCAGGCAACGTTCCTTTACACACTGCGAATGCCAGTTGTTGTAATTGTTCAAGGTGTTCCATACGAGATGGCAGTTTGTTCAGTGATGTTACAGAGATCTCCTCGTGTGAGCAACAGGGATGTCTTATTTTGGTTCTCAAAGAGTGAATTTCAATAAATTGGCAGTAATCTTAGCAGATTTTCTTCAAGAAATACCCAGAGGTAAGTTTACAGCAGAAATATTTCAATCTAATATTGTTTTGAATTACGTAAATAGTATAAAACTTTTATGTTGCTTGTGATCAACATTGCCCATAGTTGGGACATGTGCCATTAGTATATTACATATTCTTACGGCGGATATTCAAAACAATAAAATCGTGACACTTGCAAGCTCAGTTTGTGGTGTCCAACCACTCTCAACAGTAAAATGATGAGACAGCAATGAAAAAAGAGGAATTGATGTGCCCTGTCCCAGTATTGTACGTCAGTACAACAAGCATATGGGAGTAGTTGATCTTGTTGGTATGCTGATAGAGCTCTACAGAGTACCAATGAAAACTAGGTGTTGGTACATGAGATTGTTTGGATTTATGCTAGATCTGAGAGTTGTAAATGCCTGGCTGGTATTTCGAAGAGAATCTCTGGACAAGAAGACGTCACTGAAGTCATTCAGGGCAGATATTGCCAATGGTTTGATGTTTTCAGGGAAAAGGAAAGTAGGAAGGCCCTCAATAGACATAACACCACCACAAAAGAAGAGGAGAAAGCCAACAGCTCTGACTGTTACACAAGATGTTCGATTTGATAATATGGAGCATTGGCCTGTATATGGTCCCAAAGGTCGTTGTCGTTATTGTCCATCTGGATTTTCTACAGTCATGTGTTCAAAATGCAATCTAGTATTGTGCTTCGTTCCAAAGAGGAACTGTTTCCAAAAATTCCATTGCAAGAAGTAGAAGGGAAAATGAAAGTTATATTACACAGCACGAATGCATAAATGTGTTTATAAATTAAATTATTCATGTACAGGAAACCCTTTGCTTGAGGTTACTGGCAAACACTGTTTTCCTATAGTATGTATAAATGTGGTCTACTGCTGGCAATGTTGCTTGTAAGCAACATTTCAAAATTTTCATAATTTTTGTCAAAAATTTCTAAAACTGACTGAATTGTATTTCTTTAAGCATAATAAATAAATATAAGCACTAAAAATTTTTTTTTTGTTTTTATTTTCACCATTTGCCAAATAAAGGGTTAGCTTAGGTTAGGTCAGGTCAGGTCAGGTCTCGAATCTTCTTAATCTATTTTTGTATTTAGGGTGCCTCATGTTGTAAAGCGCCTCATCAGTTTCATACATCTCTATTAATTTTGTAGTTGTCGGCACACACCAATTGTATTTATCGGCAATGTTTATAAAAACACTACAGACGACAGAATGCTGCAGCGATGCTAGCGCTCCATGTGGTAAGATGTCACATTGCTGTGAACAGAAGACAAGCGACTTCTTTGATCAAATCTACAGCGAGGCCATAGATTTGATCAAACATTGGACGACATTTGACAAAGTTCCCTACTACACCATCAAATATCTTTGACAAAGATTTTTGACAAAGATATTTGACAAAGAAATTTGATAGTGTAATACCGGCCTTAGTCGCTGTCCTTTTCTGTTATCCACTGCGTGTGCTCTCTCTCACTCAGCTGCTGCAGAGTTGCAGACTGTGCTGCCCATCTGGCCATCTGTCTTGCATCACAACTATTCCTGGTCCGCCGCTAATCCTGGCGTAACCAGCCTATCTTACATCAAGGTGGTTGAACTCCATCAAAAATTTTATAACTTGGGACCCATATTACTCTGCACTGTAACAACACAATCGTGAGTCAAGCAGCCGGCAACGACATTCTCCACCCCAGAAATGTGATGAATGTTCATGGAGAACTTCAACACGTACAAGAGCTGTTGAATTGGTATCGTGAACAGTTCATGTTATTGCTCTGAAACACATTTATTGGCTAGTGGTCAGTGAAAACGATGAAATGGCGGGCTGCTATGAATAAACGGAAGTATTCCACTGCCTGGTACATTGCAGGTGATGTACCAGGCATTCCACAAGCATTGCCACACCCATAACTTGTATGAAAAGAAACCGAGAGGCTACCAGCTGCCACCAATATGCTGTTGGAGTCCTGCACCCAAAGCAGTCTGGCTGACGTCCACAACTGTGGCTAACTCGACGTTGTGTATTGGTGTGGGCTAGCAATGTCGCTTCTTCAAGGCTTCATTTGAACTTGCAATGCTTTGTTTCATTTCATCAGTCTAACTAACAAGGGCCCTGCCTTTGTCAGTGGAGCTGTGTAGGAACGCAGTCATGTGTTCCAGCATTGTGGCAGTGTTATGCAGATAGCGCTCGTAAAAGTTCGTCATACTGAGTTACTGTGACTTTATAGGCTTTCCTGGCGTAATAAGTATTGAAAGTCTCTTTGGGTTTCCTGCCGAATCCTAAAATCAACCTGATTCAGTATTTCGGCGATCCAACTATTCGCCATCTTCAGGAGAGCTCTGCTTCTGCTGACGAGTTCCACTGAGGACTTCGAGGATATGGCGCTGAGGGCTTCAGCTTTGCAACCAATGTGATTCTGATACCTTTTTTGTCTGGACACATGAACGTGATGTTCTCAACACATTTTTGGACCACTTCTACTGCCTTCATCCCAGCATTAAATTTACTATGGAGGTTGAAAATGATGAGATGCTTCCATTCTAGGAGTTATAATTTACAAAAAAGCGGATGGTACTCTGAAACATAGTGTTTACCGAAAGCCGAGGCACATAGAGTGGTATCTGCATTCTAAGTTTTGTCATCCACCACACCAATGCAGTGGCGACCTTAGGACTCTGATACGCAGAGCATATGCCATTTCTGATGTGGACAGTTTAATCCAAGAACTTGTGAATTTGATGGCTGTTTTTAAGGAAAATAGATTCTCTGAGAAGCAGGTCCGTTGGGCTAAGGAGTTTGGACGATCACTGGAGGTGCATGAAGAGGAGTGTAGATTGGTGGCCTTTATTCCTTATGCAAGGGGCATACCGTTTAAGATTGGAAGTATTTTAAGGAGTTTTAACATTAAGAGTGTGTTCTGTCCACCTTCCAAGATTAGGCACTATTCGGCTCTGTAAAAGATGATTTGAAGGTTAGGAAGCCTGGTACATACAAAATTCCGTGTCAATGTGGGAAAGCTTACATCTTCTCTTCGATTCACACAGTTCATAACAGGTGCGTGGAACATCACCATCATACTAGGCTACAATTGCCGGAAAAATCGGCGGTAGGAGAACATTGCCTTAATGAGGGACCCAGTATGAAATGAGATGAAACAGTGATAGTTTCCAACAAGTCCAGTTTTTGGAGCGGTGTCTATAAAGAGGCAGTTGAAATTAGGTTGGCAGATAATTTCATTAATAGAACAATGGGTTCTCTGAAACTTTCTGGCAGATTAAAACTGTGTGCCGGACCGAGACTCAAACTCGGGACCTTTGCCTTTCGCGGGCAAGTGCTCTACCATCTGAGGTTCCCAAGCACGACTCACGCCCCGTCCTCACAGCTTCACTTCTGCCAGTACCTCGTCTCCTACCTTCCAAACTTTACAGAAGCTCTCCTGGGGTCGCAGGAGAGGTCTCTCGTCACTGCATTCCTCTTTGTGCAGCAGTTGGTGCACCTGTTGTTCTTAGGACAACAAAAATCCATCGGATTAGTTCCTCCTTCATCCGTTTATGAGGACTGTGTTGGCAGGGCAGTGATTATGTTACACACTTCTGCAACGTAGTTTTAATCGAGCTGGCTCACTATGTGTCCAAATTTGGCGAGCTTGCAAGTAATGTCACTTTGAAAAACTACCTCTGCTTGACTAAACCACATCGATGGGTCATGGGGCCACAAGGAGGCCAGCCCAGCCAACACACTTCCTGCACTAGTCGTCATCCCACTTGCGATGGTTGTCGTTGTTATAGGAACGTGTTGTGCATGCAAATCTAGTGAACTGGCTCTAGGCGTGGTGCGTCTGTGCATACAGGCCGTGTTTGTAGCTCACCCTCCAGGAGCCAATTGCATGCCAACAGCTCCTCTATTGCCTTTTCGAGTTCCTTCGTAGTCGTCATACTGCAATAGCTAAATTCTCATGCACAGTGGAAAACACACACAAGGAAAAAAGTACACACAAAAAGAATAAATGTTCAAGGTCCACCACGTGTGTGCACGGCTGTGGCCAACACGCAACCATTTATCCGGAAGTCCATTAGTGGCTCTGCGACACTTCCGAATATCAAGTCTATCACCACATGTTTGACTCCAGAACACGTCAGTGTCACCGCTGAAGCGAGGAGGGTGTTGTTTTCATCTGTCGCGCCCATGCGCTAAGCTCAGGGTGTAGGTTCAGGTGACAAGAATTTATCAACCAAGTAATTACGTAATAATACATTTATTGGCAAAGTTTGATAAACCAACAAACTTTAAAAAGTATTGTCTGAAATGTGCACGCGCCGCGGTCGCGTGACTGCGTTCAATAGTTTGACCACTGATCATGGAGGGTGCACATTCCTCGGCAATCGAGTATGTAGTACGATCTCGTGGTCGTGAAGAGACAAAGGACCCGTGTCCGGGCGAACGCGCAAATTACCTCTCGTCTCGCGGGGCGTCGTTTAATTCGCGCACGCGACGGGACGGAGCGAACGATGAGCGCCTTTCCAAGCTCGCGAAAGTTTCGGTGGGGAGCGTGCATTGTCCTCGACCCACGTGGTCTGCGGCTGATAGAATCTACGATCGGCTTAAACGTCCATACGGTACGGAGGTCCAGCTTGCACTGGCTTTCTCTTTATCTCTACCGCGCCTGTGGGCACTGTGGCGTTGCCAAAAGCTGGGCTAACGATAAAATCGGCACTCGCAGGCGTATACTGGCGCACCGCCGTACGCGCGAGTCTGTCGTATGGCTGCCACGTCGTCGGAGCTGCTGACAACCACGACTTGGCCCAGGGCAGGATGTGTGACTGGACGCCATCTCCAAATATAGCAATCAAATTTTATCGTTATTTTACAGAAGGTTTGACAGGATAACGAAATTCGGGGAATACTGGACTAGTACAAAAAATACTTATTAGGATGAAATATAGAAGAAATACACCACTGGCTATTAAAATTGCTACACCAAGAAGAAATGCAGGTGATAAACGGGTATTCATTGGACAAATATATTATACTAGAACTGACATGTGATTACATTTTCACGCAAGTTGGGTGCATAGATCCTGAGAAATCAGTACCCAGAACAACCACCTCTGGCCGTAATAACGGCCTTGATACCGGCCGGGGTGGCCGAGCAGTTCTAGGTGCTACAGTCTGGAACCGCGCGACCGCTACGGTCGCAGGTTCGAATCCTGCCTCGGGCATGGATGTGTGTGATGTCATTAGGTTAGTTAGGTTTAAGTAGTTCTAAGTTCTAGGGGACTGATGACCTCATATGTTAAGTCCCATAGTGCTCAGAGCTATTTTTTAAACGGCCTTGATACGGCTGGGCATTGAGTCCAACAGAGCTTGGATGGCGTGTACAGGTACAGCTGCCTATGCAGCTTCAACACGATACTATAGTTCATCAAGAGTAGTGACTGGCGTATTGTGAGGAGCCAGTTGCTCGCTCACCATTGACCAGACGTTTTCAGTTGGTGAGAAATCTAGAGAATGTGCTGGCCGGGGCAGCAGTCGAACATTTTCTGTATTCAGAAAGGCCCGTACAGGACCTGCAACATGAGGTCGTGCATTATCCTGCTGAAATGTAGGGTTTCGCTGGGATCGAATGAAGGGTAGAGCCACGGGTCGTAACACATCTGAAATATAACGTCCACTGTTCAAAGTGCCGTCAATGCGAGCTAGAGGTGACCGATACGTGTAACCAATGGTACCCCATACCATCACGCCGGGTGATACGACAGTATGGCGATGACGAACACACGCTTCCAATGTGCGTTCACCGCGATGTCACCAAACACGGATGCGACCATCATGATGCTGTAAACAGAACCTGGATTAATCCGAAAAAATGACGTTTTGCCATTCGTGCACCCACGTTCGTCGTTGAGTACACCATCGCAGGCGCTCCTGTCTGTGATGCAGTGTTAAGGGTAACCGCAGCCATGGTCTCCGAGCTGATAGTCCATGCTGCTGCAAACGTCGTCGAACTGTTCGTGCAGATGGTTGTTGTCTTGCAAACGTCCCCATCTGTTGATTCAGGGATCGAGACGTGGCTGCACGATCCGTTACAGCCATGCTGAAAAGATGCCTGTCATCTCGACTGCTAGTGATACGAGGCCGTTGGGACCCAGCACAGCGTTCCGTATTACCCTCCTGAACCCAGCGATTCCATATTCTGCTAACAGTCACTGGATCTCGACCAACGCGAGCAGCAATGTCGCGATACGATAAACGGCAATCGCGATAGGCTACAATCCGACCTTTATCAAAGTCGGAAACGTGATGGTACGCATTTCTCATCCTTACACGACGCATCACAACAAAGTTCCACCAGGCAACGCCGGTCAACTGCTGTTTGTGTATGAGAAATCGGTTAGAAACTTTGGTTCAAAATCCACATGCATGCACAACTGCTTTGCTCATTACAATACAGTACAACAATAAGAAAGTGCAGCTACAAAGGAAATTCTTCAAACAGTTAAGTGCTAGCAGTAAACAATATCTGATTTCTAATCATGCACTAATTATTCAAACTACAAGACCATCAGAAGATTCCAGTGAGGTATCCTCGGCTAAGGATCGACAGGTGAAACTTCTTTACTATGAATTTACTTGAACTGCAGAGTGAAACCGAATGCAAGTGAACCTGCTTAAACTGCTGAGTGAAACAGAATGTACTCTCACTTTGCCTGTCTTTATCATTTCATTTCTGACCTACAGAATTTGCTTTGACAAATACAACTCAAACGCAATCTGACTGCTCAAAAATGATAACCTGACTTCAAATAATTAATACAAACGAATGGCCCTGAAATATAAGAAATCCTAACAATAACCCATACATATCGTAAGTCACTTACCTCACAGAAAATCTTCATTACACAAACTACAGCAATGCAGCGCCAATACTGCCAGCTAAATAAGAGATTCTAACTACTGAAGGCTCTAACAACTAAAAGGCATGTCGTTAGCAAAGGAAAGATTTTGTTGCAGAGCAAACAATGTACTCATATTTAGCAGATTTTACCTTAATCAAGTGACAAACAGTTCAAAAAATTATATAATCTTCAGTAATATATCACCATGACTGATGCACATTTAGACCGTCCACTTCTGCTAATACTGCAAACTTCCAACACTGCTAATTATTAACTTCTAACCTCCATCACTGCTGACTACTCACTCCCAACTTCCATCACTGCTGGCTGTTCACCTCCAACTGCTAGTCCGACCAGTCACAGAGTCTCTTACGGAGTGCGCACAGTGCTGTCAGAGTTATTAATGCAGAGTGCTACACAGAACTGCCAACATACGAACACATAAACAGCCTACTTACGAAATAAACCCATAAGTAATACTTTTAGTTCCTTAAAGCATGTATACATTTTTCTGGCAGACTCTGTATAATGTTCTGTTGCGATTCAAATAATTTGGAATGTAATAAAACAAAACATAGTGGTAAACCATGACTCCAGTTCCCCACTGCGTCTTTCTGCTTCAGCTACAGTCACTGGAGAGTGTAAAAGACAAGGCCACTTGTACCGTTAGACGAAACTAGGCGGCCACTTAAGGCCGCAAAATTTTAGGGACGACAAAGGGCAGAAAAATTAATTTCAAATCACACAGCGAAAAAAATTGAAAAAATGAAGAAAAAAAACGAAAAATAGGAAAAGTCAAAACGCCAAATTATTTTAAAAGCGTACAGAACAGTTATTTAATAAGTATGTACTTAGATGAAATTAAACACATTGCCTGTGCCTACTTCAAAACTGAAGGAGATGCTACTGAGTACAAAATTAAAACAAACATGACCTTGTGTTGCTTGAGGCTTTCCCGACGGACATGTTGTATATATGGTTCTCGGGCGAGACGTCGGATGTCATAGTGAAAACTCCACAATATTTCGTCAGCACAACTGGCCGACATCTTCAGGTGCGACGAATACACTGCTAAGGCAGGTTTTTTTTCATTTCCTTTATTGATTTTAAATTCCCCCCGAAGGGGGCAGGCTGGCAGCAGCTTAGTACACTGCTCTACAGCCTACAGACTTTTATTTTAAAAAACGGTAGAAGAAAAGAAATAAGAAAAACAGGCGATAAAACGGTGACATCAAGTGAAAATTGGCGGAAAAATGCGGAAAGTTAAAACAGAAAGCAAAAGGGGTTGGCAACGTTAATAAAAGACACAGGAATCAGACAAGTAACATAGTACACACACAATTAAAAAACACGGCGACAGTCTGGTTTCTGTTCGCAAGAGATAAAAGGCACACCCAGCGACAGTATGATGGCCGTTCGCAACACTTCCCAAAAAAAACACAACACGGAACACTCACTGTAAAACGCTCACTGTAGAACACTCAATGTAGAACACTGCACGAAAGTGGCGGCACAAAGATGACACTCACGAGCCAAAGGCAGATGGGGGGGGGGGGGGGACCTGGAGGAGGGGGAAGAACAAGGAGGGAAGAAGGAAAAAAACGAAAAAGAGGGGGGGACCATGGAGGGAGAGGACTAATAAAGGGGGAGAAGGGCAGACACAAGGGAGAATGAGAGGAGGCAGAGGAGGGAAATGTAAAAGGACTCGGGGGAGAGAAGGGGGCAAAGAGAGGGGAGGTGTGGAAGAAAGAGGATGGAAGGGGGGGAGAGGAAGCCTGGGAAAAGGACAGAGGAAAGGAGGGGGAGTGAGGATCAGAGTTGATAGGAGGGATAAATGGAGGGAGAGAGGGCATCATCCGGGAGGGGAAGTTGATGGAAGCCACCTTGGGAAAGGAGATGTAGGGTGTAGAGATGGAGGGTAGGGGGGACACAACAGTGAAGACATGGCAGGGGGCAGGGATGGGAGAGGAGAGGAGCAACCAGGGGGTGAGGGGGTTCAAGGCGGCGGGAGTGTAGAGGATGCGGATATGTTCGAGGAATAGGAGCAGATGGGGGAAAGGAATGAGATCATAGAGGATCTGCGTGAGGGACGGGAGGCGTATACGGAAGGCAAGGCGGAGTGCATGACGCTCAAGGATCTGGATGGACTTATAGAATTTGGGGGGGGGGCAGATATCCAGGCAGGACTGGCATAACAGAGGATGGGATGGATTAAGGATTTGTAGGTGTGGAGGATGGTAGAGGGGTGCAACCCCCATGTCCGGCCAGAGAGAAGTTTGAGGAGTCGGAGGCAGTTGTGGGTTTTGGATTGGATGGAGCAGAGATGAGGGATCCCAGGTGAGGTGGCGGTCAATGGTGAGGCCAAGGTAGGTGAGGGTGGGGGTGAGGCGGACAGGATGGGCACAGACAGTAAGGGAGAAATCCAGGAGCTGGAAGGAGCGAGTGGTACGACCTACGATGATTGCCTGGGTCTTGGAAGGATTGATTTTCAGGAGCCACTGGTTACACCATGCATCAAAAAGGTCAAGGTGATTCCGGAGAAGACGTTGGGACCGTTGGAGGGTAGGAGCAAGGGCGAGGAATGAGGTGTCATCAGCATATTGCAAGAGGTGTACTGGAGGGGGGGGGGGGTGTTGGGGCATATCTGCCGTGTACAGGAGGTAGAGGAGAGGGGAGAGGACAGAGCCCTGGGGCACACCTGCAGAGGGGTAGAAGGTGTGGGAATTGGCATTATGGATGGTAACATAGGAGGGGCGGTGGGAGAGGAAGGAGGCCATCAGATGGATATAGCTGATAGGAAGGGCGTAGGTTTGGAGTTTAAACAGGAGACCGGGATGCCAGACATGGTCATAGGCCTTTTTGAGGTCAAGGGAGACAAAAATGGCGGAGCGACGGGAGTTAAGCTGGAGGGAGAGGAGATGAATGAGGCAGAGGAGTTGGTAATCAGCAGAGAAGGAAGGTCGAAAGCCACATTGGGTGTTGGGGAGGAGGTGGTTTTGGCGGAGGTGGTGATGGATGCGCTGGGAAAGGATGGATTCCAAGAGCTTGCTGAACACCGATGTGAGACAGATAGGACGAAAGGAAGAGGCATCAGATGGAGGCTTGTTGGGTTTGGAGAACATCAGGATACAGGAGGTTTTCCACAGGTCGGGATAGAAGCCAGTGGCAAGGATGACATTGTAGAGGGTGGCAAGGATTGAAAGGAAGGAGGGAGGGCAGTGTTTGAGGTGGCGGTAGGTAATGCAGTCGTGGCCGGGAGCAGTGTTGCGTTTAGTGCGGAGTATGAGGCTGATGTCCTGTGTAGTGATGGGAGTGTTAAGTTCAGATAGTGGTGTGTGGCCCAAGTACTGGAAGCTAGGAGCAAGCTAAGGCACGACCAGAGCCCCCTATTTATGCCAGTTTTAGGCAGGAAGTGCGCATGCGTGGAGGCACCAAATTCGATGGCCAATAGCAACGATATCAACTGATAGCTGGAAGGACAGTAACGCCACCTACAGGATGAAGAACCAAATACTTCGGCGCACGCGCGGAGGCTGCCGCCACTGCTCTGCGCTGCCATCGGCCGCTCCAGCGACCTCTGTCGGAAGCCGCAAGCGCGGAGGCTGCCGCTGTTACTCTGCGGTGTCATCGGCCGCCCCAGCGACCTCTGTCGGAAGCCGCAAGCAAAAATGCGCGTCCACGTAGGCGCCTTGATTATACTCCCGTTGTCAACATAATATTTATGTTGGCGAATCGTCGTCCGTCTTATGACCAACAGTACTCCTCTCTGCTCGAAGCGACTTCAATATGGCCAGTGCTGGATCCCAAGCTGTACTAAGCTGAAAGCCCGTGTCTCTGTTTACGAGATTTGTCGAGCTACGTATTTCCACTGCTTCCTTAATAACACTGTCCCAGTACGAACTCGTCGATGCGAGAATTTTTGTATGTTGATAATTCATAGAATGGCCTGTACTGAGACAATGCTCGGCCACTGCAGACTTTTCTGGTTGCTCCAGACGAGCGTAGCGTCGGTGTTCAGTGCATCTCTCTTCTACAGTGCGACAAGTTTGTCCGATGTACGACATGCCGCAGCTGCAAGGAATCTCGTAAACACCGGGACTTCTTAGGCCAAGGCTGTCCTTAGGTGAGCCCAAGAGAGCTCTGAGTTCTTCTTCGCCTTCTTCCACTTCCTCACGTTGGGTAACCCGCTTCGGTTGTAAGGCACGGCGAATCTCCCGTTCGGAGAATCCATTTTGTTGGAAAGCGGTACGCAGATGGAGTAGCTCATTGGATAAGCTGTTTGAATCTGGTATGGCTCGTGCTCTGTGGACCAACGTCCTCAGTACGCCATTTCGTTGCGAAGGATGGTGACAGCTGGTGGCCTGTAAGTATAAGTCCGTGTGCGTTAGTTTACGGTACACCGCATGACCTAATGTGCCATCTTCTTTTCTCCGTACCAACACGTCCAGGAATGGAAGTTCGCCGTTTTTCTCCATCTCCATCGTGAACTTGATGTTGGGATGAAACGAGTTAAGATGCTCAAGAAAAACATTCAGCGATGCAATGCCGTGAGGCCAGATAACAAAGGTGTCGTCCACATATCGCCAAAAACACGTAGGTTTCAAATCCGACGTCTGGAGTGCTCTCTCCTCGAAGTCTTCCATGAAAAGATTAGCCACAATGGGTGACAAGGGACTACCCATTGTGACGCTGTCAGTCTGTTCAAAGTATTGTCCATGAAATAAAAAGTATGTCGAGGTGAGCACATGTTGGAATAAGTCTAAAAGTTCTCCCCCCACCCCCCCCCCCCCCTCCCACCCCAGCTTCTCGCTAATGAGCAACAACGATTCCTGCAATGGTACTCGCGTAAAAAGTGAGACTACGTCAAAACTCACGAGTATATCTGATGGTGCGAGTCGTAAGTTCTTGAGCCGACGAATAAAGTCTTGTGAGTTACGGATATGATGCTCACACTTTCCTGCCAAAGGGCTCAGGTGCGCTGCCAGTTTCGCGAGATTATACGTTGATGTCGCGATATTACTCACTATAGGCCGCAGTGGCACATTATCCTTGTGAATTTTGGGCAATCCGTATAGCGTGGGAGGTACGGGCGCCTGTGTACGTAGTCTCTTAGTAACCACATCGGAGATCGTGCTGTTTTTGAGGAGCTCCAAAGTTTTTCGCTGATTTTTTGCTGTGGGGTCCTTATTTAGTGTGCGATATGCAGAGTCGTCCAGAAGCTGGTGCATCTTGCTCAGATACATTGACGTGGAGAGGATAACAGTCGCATTTCCCTTATCCGCCGGTAAAATCACAATATCAGGATCTTCTCGTAGGGATCGAACAACTGACCTCTCTGCAGCTGTTATATTGTTCTGACGAAATATTGTGGAGTTTTCGCTATGACATCCGACGTCTCGCCCGAGAACCATATATACAAACATGACCTTGATTCATCACAGAGTGTGCTGGAATGGATCTCATGCGCTGGCTTGCAAAAATATTGCGACTTGATACCTACCTCCCTCAACCCCTCTTCTTGTTTTTGTCTCTGCAGATCGTTATTCATGCGTGAGTTGAATTGGAGACTGTCCCCAGACATCTGGTCGTCTTAGATGAATGATTAAAAGTATAATAGTATAATAGGAGATTTGCGTTGTTGTGCCATTGTTTGTTGTGATGGTTGAGGGGGATAGGGTTTATGGGAGACCGATGGTAGTAAATAAGGGGGGCATCATTTTTCACTTCATGTCTAGAGTGGCAAAACACCTAGTAACAGCCCTGGGGATGCACATAGGTACATGTACATCCGGAAATAAGCTTAAAGTTTGAAGCATGTGCATCTTATGCAAAAGATCTAATGACTCCAGTGTAATATATTCAAAGTTTGAAGTATGAATTTTTTCAAGTATTTAATTTCTTCAGGTTACTTTCTATTCAGAAGGCTGTTGCATGCAGCGACTGTTGTATTGACTTGTAAATAATTGATTCCAGCTATCAGTCGTCCTTTTTAAATTTTGTTGGCAGATCTAGATTTCAGCTAGAAACAAACGATTCTCAATGCACTATCATTTTTGATCAATGCATGTAATGCCTGTTGGTCGGGCTTCATCCACAATTCATTGAATTCAATTGTATTCAATGAACTGTGGATGAAGCCTGACCAACAGGCATTACATGCATTGATCAAAAATGATAGTGCATTGAGAATGGCTAGTTTCTAGCTGAAATCTAGATCTGCCAATAAAATTTAAAAAGGACGACTGATAGCTGAAATCTATTATTTACAAGTCTATTTAATTTCTTCTTCTAAATCTGTTTCGGTTTCATTATTTTATTCATTGGTAAATAACTTGCATGCCTCAGCGACCTGACCATTTTAATATTTCCATAAAAACCGAAGTTGTTCATCTAAAATCTTCACTGATTTGTATCAGGTTTCCAAGCTAGGCACTGGCCTCAATCTGTGCTTGTCACTGTCCTTCACCGACCTGTCCCCTTCCCTGTTCCCGTTCCAGCACTGCACAGCCTTCAGTTCCAGCAATGAACTCACAGTCTTTCTACTTCTCTCCTTTTCTGACGCCCTCCCCCATTCCTGCCCTCCATCTAACCTCCTGTCTCTGTCTAGCTGCCCTGCCCTCTCGCCACCACAGCCCCGTATGCTCCTATAAGCAGCACTTCACTGTCCCTCACCTGTAACCTGATATCCCTCCCCCTCCCTGCCTAGTGTCCTCATTACCCCTAGCAGCCAGACTGCTTCTCCCATCATGCACTGTTGCTCACAGTCTGGTCTCAACAGCCAGTGATAGTGGTCATGGTTGTCTGAGTTGTGTTTACATGAATTTGTGTGTGTTTTGTCTATTTCAGAGGAGGTCCTTTGGCTGAAAGCTTTTTAGCAGTCTCGTTGGTGTGCCTGACCGCGACGCAGCATCTCCACTATAATGTGAGCAGCAACCTATCCTTTTCATAATATTGTCATTAATACATCCTGAATTTTGCATTGTTTGATTATAAAACTAAGAAATAAAAGTCAGTACGCTTAGATGAAGTATTAACGTGTGTACTGAAACAATGCACTGAGAGTATACCAGTTCCAGTAACAAATATAATCAACGAATCCTTCGCATCTGGAAAATATCCAGAATATGCAAAACAGGCAAGAGTTCTATCTCTGCTAAAGAAAGGTAATGCAGTAGACATAGAAAACTACCAGCCCATTTCCCTACTGTCACCATTCTCAAAAATGCTAGAATCAATTATGAAATCGATAAGTATAGAATAAGTCATAGTAGACTGAAGAAAAGTGGTACATGATGCTCTTGATAGGATGAATGTGTTACAGGGCATTATTTTAGACCTTTCTAAGCCTTTGGATACTGTTGACCGTAAGATTCTGCTAATTAGGAACAAGACAGTAGCTAATGACTGGTTCCAGTCATACCGAGCAGATAGGATACAAAGAGTACAGGTAACACATACCTCAGGTAAATCTAAGCTTTCAGTAAAACCCTTACTGGAATCAAAACACGTTAATATAGGAGTTCCTCAGGGTAGCATGCTAGGACGAATACTATTCCTGATATACATCAATGACTTTCCAGGACTGCCAGTTATGGGGAAAAAATTCTCTTTGCTGATGACAGAAAACGGGAGCTCTCCTTGCGGAGAAAGCAATAAAACCATCATAGAAGTTTAAAATAAGTTTATAAGCAATGAAGTGACTCTGAACACAAATAAAATTAATGCCATGAATTTAAATTTGAAAAGGGAAAAAGATGCTGTTAAATTAAATGTAGGTGGCACCTCTATACACTGAGTAACAAAGGCAAATTTGGTAGGAATGAATTTGATTCTCAGCTGAAGTGGTGTGAACACACAAAGATACTTGCAAACAGAATGTGAACAGCATGTTATGCCTTTGGAGTCCTGCCACCAGTGTGAAACAGTGAGTGTCTTTTAGTTACATACTGTTCATATGTACCCTGAATTCTTAGTTAAGGCATTCTTCTCTGGGGCACAAATGCAAAAAGTATGAACACCTTTATTCAAACTGCAGGAAAGAGTCATAAGAATAATAACCAAAAATAACAGTAGAGCTTATTGTAAAGCTCTGTTCAAAACACAGGCGATTTTAAGTGCATCATGTGAGTACATTTACCAATCAGTTGTACATATAAAAAATAACATTTGTAATTATTGAACAATAAGCTCTGTCCATAAGCAGGGAACAAAATCTAGATTGAACTTACATTTACCAAGAAAGAATAAACTTAAATTCAAAACGGCATTTCCTACGAAAGAATAAAACTATACAATAACTTTCCAAAAGAGATTAACGAAACTGCTAAAACAAACTGATTTAAAATGCAGCTGAAAAGTATCTTTCAACAGTTAATTCTATACATTTAACGATTACTTACATAAGGAGGAGTGGGGATTTGGTAAACAATGTAACATAAATAAATTCCAGAATGAGATTTTCACTCTGCAGCGGAGTGTGCGCTGATATGAAACTTCCTGGCAGATTAAAACTGTGTGCCCGACCGAGACACGAACTCGGGACCTTTGCCTTTCGCGGGCAAGTGCTCTGCCAACTGAGCTACCGAAGCACGACTCACGCCCGGTACTCACAGCTTTACTTCTGCCAGTACCTCGTCTCCTACCTTCCAAACTTTACAGAAGCTCTCCTGCGAACCATGCAGAACTAGCACTCCTGAAAGAAAGGATATTGCGGAGACATGGCTTAGCCACAGCCTGGGGGATGTTTCCAGAATGAGATTTTCACTCTGCAGCGGAGTGTGCGCTGATATGAAACTTCCTGGCAGATTAAAACTGTGTGCCCGACCGAGCACACAGTCGGGCACACAGTTTTAATCTGCCAGGAAGTTTCATAAATAAATTGTTCGACATAATACTTTCATACTTCGTTTTTTCTCTCTTTTTCTTTTCTGTAAAAGCTTACTCCTAAAGCCATGCAATGTGTAATACTAACACGTTATCCTCTTTCTGAGCTGAACACCTCACTCATTATATAGGGATTCTTAGTTGTTCAGGCTGGCAAATGGGAAGTTGTGGTACACAAAATGGGCCTGTTATCAGCTGATAATATGTGTGTATTGTTAGAAACAATGTGTTTATAGGGCATCTGTAGTGTGCGCACTGAGTGGGAGTGAGAAATGAATGAACAGTATACCATTAGTCTTTCAACTATTAAGTAACTTATTTGTAAAACAGTGTTGTTCACTAGGTATAAACAGGAGGGCATAATATTCATCCAGCCATCCTGATTTAGGTTTTCCTAGGTTTCCCTAAATTACCTCAGGCAAAAGCTAGAATGGTTCCTGCTACAACACCACAGCTGACTCACTGTCATACTAGACTTATAAGAACGTAAACGTCTGTTTTTTCAGTTGTTTTATTTTTGTTATTCTTAAATTGCAGTACCATGAGATGTCCATTATCCGTTAGAAGAGATGTATGGATTACTACTATTGCTACTACTATTATTACTAAATTGCCCACAACTTCAGTGTCAACGTTACTGTGACCCCTCAGTTGTTTGGCAAATGGTCAAAGTATCAGTGACCGCAGCACCTGGTATATAAGCAAGTTGATGATCGTTGATGGGGTTCCTATATTCAATTTCTTTTGGAACTTGACAGGAGTTGTATTGATGAACACATCCAAATGAAAATATACAGATCAAAGTGGGCAACACAGCCTGAACTTGGAGCACATCTCGATCTTACCCAGAACGTTGGCCTTGGTATCAAAGTATGTGTGCTGTCTACGTTCATTTTGGTATGGGAGTTGCACAATTCTGCCCTGTGACCCGGCTTTCTACTAAATTTACATTTTGCTTTCCAAAAATGGAATTGCTGCCTTTCATGGATAATGAAACAATTAATACATGAACATGGCCTTCCAAAACCTCTTGAGAGTGGGTGGTTGTGTCCTGGAGGAATGTGTTTAATTTACTTGTCGTCAAGGGCAGGCCTTGTTCTGGCGTGGCTGACCAGTGAGAAACACCTGAGATGCCTTCTGTAGGACAGCCGAGGATTTCATCGTTTCTTCGAATGCCTGAATGAGCGAAAGATATGATGGCAATGAGGGATAATTCAGTTTCAGTAAATCGTTCCTAAGTCTTTTGTCCGGTGAATGCGCAAGGAACATGTGACACATGTGTGTATTAGACTGTTTACACTTCGAATTGGCATACTAAACTGACATTCTAGAGAAAACTTTGTAACTGCGCTGTCCATTCGCGATATATTTGGTCATTGTTTTTGTGACTTATGGCAGGGCGTGGTCACGTGGAGCAGGGAACGAAAATAATCTCCTCATTTAGTGTTCAGTTGCTCATACGCTAAGTCATGGCTTTGACCTTGGGATTTAACTGTTGAAGCAGTCTATAAACCTCGGCACTAGAATAGGCTAATAAGATGGCTCATTGTGGGTATCACGTGTGATTATGTGAATGATGAAATATTGTTCAGGGCCCTTAGTGTAGTTCGCCCAAGGTTCTGGCTTCTTGACAAAAGTAGGAATGACAGTGGCGTTGGCCTTGGAGTAGATCCATGACAGGCAACTATACACCCAAGGTGACATGGTAACTCCAGCCATCTCCTCCAACAGCAATTCCTGGACTTCCTGCATGTTTTGCAATGACAAAAGAACTTGGGTGGTCACATCTGCATTGGCCATGGACATACTGAAATGGGAACGTAATATCACCACGCTGGCTGAGTGGTGTGAACAATTTTGGAAAAATGTCCCACTGGCACTTACTGTACCGGGTACTATCATAAATTCAGAGGCTGTTGCATTTAAAACCTTGTCACCATTAACTTCGGTGAGCTTACCCAGGTTCACATCACCAGGCAAGACTCCCACGTGGGGATAAAACCATAAATACTTTATTTTGATAAGAATAAAATTAATGATTCGCAACTGATGTTCACAGTTGTAGCAAATTAACAAGATTTGCTGAACACAAATTAAAGACCCTCTTGACTGATAATTGACACTGAATGATTGTCTCCAATATTTCGTGTCCCATACACTAACACCTGAAGTAAACATGTCCAGGCCAGACTTCAACCAATGTTGATTGTTTAATACTACAAGTCCAGATAGACCAAATCTTGGATGGTAGTCCTTGAAGATAATCAAAAAAGTCAGTATCAAGAACCAGATACGATTTGCTGATGTCCATAGTACTTGGGAGGCCACTGACAGAAAGGCAGAGGCTCAGACACAATGGACATAGTGGCTGCAGAGGCGTAAGTTCCAGATTCGTATGGCTGCTGAAACTGCTGGCTCCGTGGCTAAACCGCTGCCTCAATACCACTCTGGCGGATGGATATGGTTTGGACTACTTGCTGGTACATGGCGAGGTAGAAGCAAATAGTGCCTTGTTCACAGCACTTCTAGTAGCCATACGGGCATCATCTGTAGGCGAATTGGGTGCCGCTCGTCTTTGCAGTGTCTGCTGGAGTTGTGCACGAAAACAAACTGGTTTTGATGTTGTCAGCCTGAAATGTTTATGTGTGGTTTCTAAAGCACCATTACCTGCAGAACTGGTGCTCTTGCAACCCGCTGGACATTCCTGCGTTGTTGCCGGATGTAATGTTCTGATAAACCAGTTATAACAAGTGTCTTGCGTAGACGCCATTTTGATGGTTCACTATGGCTCTGTCATGTGTTGGAATTGTTAGAAACATCGCACACATGCAGTAGAAATATTGAAACTGAAGTGCCGAGAAAGCATTTTTCTATACATATTAATGGCTGTGAAAAATTTAGAGCATTTTTAACTACACGTACCTCACAGATTAGACTCGCTAGACTAAATACCTATAGTGACAAGCAGAATCATTGGGTCTAGGGAGATTCAGCATGAATCTAATTCCGAACGAATATGGACAAGAGTAACTGGGTGTGCCGTCGCCAGTGAAAGTATTGGAAAAAACTCGAACGCAAATATTTAAAACAATTAATATGGGCGAGAGCTTTCGTCTCGATGTTAAATATTATATTGAATGCGATACTGGCTGCTCAGGCGGCAGATAATTTGTATCATTTGTATTATTATTATATAAAATGTTGACATCAACTTTCGAGTGCAAAGAGTAATAATTATGCACCACACCAACAATGAAAATTAATGTAAGGAAGAACTGTGTTCAATTTTCTTCTTTTTATCAGTTCATTCTCTCTCTTGTTTGCCGTGTTAGATGTCGGACATATTGGTTCACTGCTAATGAATGTAAGTACATTTGTAATATTAATTTGACAATATATTAGTTTAATGATATTGTTCACTTTTATTTGTATAAGGTGAGCCCTGTGTCATGTCCGTTTCCTTTAAATGTTAATATTCTGAGTAATCAGCGCAACAACTGCAGCCGCAGCCATTAAGTGGCAATCTTAATTCATGAAATTCGCGGAAGCGAAGAAATCGCCCGCTTATAATATAATAAATATTTTTTTTCGACGCAGTGGACGAAGACGTAGTTTTTAAGATTTTCATTTTCAGTTATTGACCGAGATCCAGAGCCACGACTCCGACTACAATTAAAGGCTAAATGTCGTAAGAACAACTCTCTCGCGTGTGTGGACAATTACAAATGATAGTCAAAGATCTCATGCTTGTTAACAATTTTAGCCGAGGCAAAATACAAAAATATTATTTAAAAAAAATGGCTCTGAGCACTATGGGACTTAACATCTGAGGTCATCAGTCAGCTAGAACTTAGAACTACTTAAATCTAACTGACCTAAGGACATCACACACATCCATGCCCGAGGCAGGATTCGAACCTGCGACCGTAGCGGTATCGCAGTTCCAGACTGAAGCGCCTAGAACCGCTCGGCCACACCGGCCGGCAATATTATTTCAGTTCTTAACTGAAATGCAATGTGTTTCACGATTGGCTCGCATTACAGCAACTAACATGAACAAAAAGTTTGCTCATGATTAATCATTATTGACCAACTAGTTGTAAAAAGCATAAACATCAAATTAAAAAATTAATTTAAATCCAAACCAAAACCAAATATCAACCGTTTTAAAGTGCTCATCCCCGGCGGGGTCAGGGATTTTCTCTGCCTCGTGATGGCTGGGTGTTGTGTGCTGTCCTTAGGTTAGTTATGTTTAAGTAGTTCTAAGTTCTAGGGGACTGATGACCATAGATGTTAAGTCCATAGTGCTCAGAGCCATTTGAACCATTTGAAAGTGCTCATCACACACCATTTAATTATTATTTTATTAATGTACGTGCTATGTATAATTACGCGAGACTAGCGCCGCAACCCGGGGCTCGAACTATGTACCATTATGACTAACGTAATTATGTATATACATAACCGTTGTAATGTGTTAATGTTTGTGTAAATTTTCTTACATGTACACCAAACCATATCCTGAGGCTAACCTGAGAAGACAAAGACTATAAAGGAAAACGAAATTGATCGAAAGAAAAAGAAAAAGGTAAGACCTATTGTGCAAGCATTCTAAAGAATTCTGTGCGAAATTTTCAAGCCATATGCACATGAGATGCCTTTGGTCCAGGACAGTAAGTAATGAAAAGTGAAGTGAATGTATTTTTTGTTGGTATTTATATGATTATTTTGGAAGGAATATCTGTTCAGTTGTGTTAGAGTTAGAACTGGTAACTGTGTTGAATTGAATCCACTATGGGTAAACCAGGGCAAGCTAAAGCACCTGTAATGGACGAGCGAAATTTATTCGATATGGAAAGTGAGAATCGAATGTAAACGAATCCCATGCCACCGCATTGGAAAACATAACTTCCGAAGCGGGGGGCAAGGATTTGTGGACGTCAAATGATGCTCCACGACAGTTGCCGGGGGGCCAACCAAGTGTTAGACTACGTGGGGCACCTGTGTGCTAGCCTATCGCAGATCCTTTCGCAGAATTTTTGCGGAAGCTTGAGGAAAGAGATAGGGAAAGACGCCAAAAATTAGCTCAAATGCTTCATGAGCGTGAAAAGAAAGAAAGAGAAAGAGACCAAAAATTATCTCAAATGCTCAGTGAACGAGAACAACGTAGTGAAGCAAAACTAAGTGGTATACAGAATGATCTTGTCGAGATGCGGGATGTGTGTAAGGAGATACCCGATTCTGTACAAAGTTTGTCTAGTGAGATGCAGAAATTGCAAATATGTCATACTAGTCTCAAAGACGATGTTCTGAACCTAAGAAATCGTGTAGGCAATGTGGAGCTTGAGACGCGTAAAAACATTGATGGGTATTTAGAAGCCCAAGCACACAAAGTTGAGAAGGAACTTGAAAAATCGCGAAATCTCATCAAAGGTAGAGAGCGATGTAAAGTCAGCTGTGGAACAGCTGACATCGGCTATGAGCGTATATACTGACGCCAGTCCTGCCGCAATACAAGCCGAACTAGCGCAGATAAAGTCACGTGTGGCGACAGAGTTACCAATTTGGCAACGAGATGTCGCACGAAGGCTATCTGAGTTAGAGAGTCAGGTAAACAGTGGAGGAGTGACAGTTAATCAGACTCAGTGTACAGACCGTTACGACAACATAAATAGCGTGCAAGGTGTTTACGTGCAGACACAACCAGCTGTTAATAACAGACAGGAACAACATACAATACCGTGTAGTTCACAACACAATTTAAGAAACGAAACGGACAGTAGCAGTCCACTGTACCGGAAGGAGGATAATTTGATCAAAACATCGAACATTTCAGCCTTTCAATAGTAAAAAGCGTAATGTCCACCCAGTAGTGTTTATTAAGAGCTTTCGTAATGTTTCTCCCAGGAGTTGGACGAAAGGTCAACGCATGTAGTTCGTAGTCTCCTTTATACAAGGTGACGAGGCACTGTGGGCGACAGATGTATCTGAAAAATGCCTCACTATGCATCAATTTGAGTGTGCATTTTTGCAAAAATTTTTTTCAGACAGCGTACAAGAAAGACTGCGTAAAGAACTGCACAGCCCTGAAATGTATAATCCGAAATTAGGAAATTTGCGCAAGTACTCTGAAAAGTGCATAAATAATACTAGATATTGGGACGAATCCCCAGCGATATTAAGAAATATTATCAACGTACCCGAGTATGACATTGAACAGTTCATGGAGATAGTTGACTCTGTAGATCCGTTAATCGAGGACATGAAAAGCGAAAATAAATGGAATCATGCAGGTTGTAACCAACAGAAAGCTAATTACAACTGTGGTAATAATGACCCAGTATCAAATGGTAATGGGAACAGACAAGAATATAGGCAACCGAATCGGTGGCCAAACAGTAGTAATAGTTATAATAATCAAAACCGAAAAAGACGCCAAGACGGGTGCAATGGTAGCGGTAATCCGCAGTGGCGGAATAACCAGAACCAGTGGCGCGGATATAGCGAACCACCAACACAGTGGCAAAAAAATACAGCGCCACAATGGAACAAATTCAGGTCCACAACAAAACATGGCTGGGGGCTAAAACCGACCGCCACAGAACCAGAACAATGCGGCGTATCAAAACGCACCATCGAGGAGGCAGGACAGCTAACCCAATCACAGTAACAACAACCAAAATCATAGTGTGAGGATAGTGGAGGTGACAGATAACTGTCAACCCAATGTCACTCACCCGTCAAACTAAAGACAGCCGCATTCCGCTCTCCGTTGTTGGCTGCGAGATGGTGTAGTGATGGCACATTCAATAATGACAACAACAAGCTCTGTGTACTGAGGTATAATGACGGGGTGAAAGTAGAGGAGGAATTAGTAAATGTACCGCCAGAATGTAACAAACGAATGAAGATGTTGTGCAAGCAGTATTACAAGCCGAGGACCGATCCAAATAATAGTAGACAAAGATGTATCAACTAATGTCATGAGTTTAGAACTTTACAAGTACTTGAGTCAGCCGGCCGGAGTGACCGAGCGGTTCTAGGCGTTACAGTCTGGAACCGCGCGACCGCTACGGTCGCAGGTTCGAATCCTGCCTCGGGCATGGATGTGTGTGATGTCCTTATATTAGTTAGGTTTAAGTAGTTCTAAGTTCTAGGTGACTGATGACCTCAGAAGTTAAGTCCCATAGTGCTCAGAGCCATTTGAACCAACTTGAGTCAAAACAATAACATACCTGTATTGCCAGTAAAGAAGTGTCGAGTGACAGGTGCAATTGGTGCACAATCCCAAATCATAAAGCACCAGGTGCAAGTCGAATTTGTGATAGGAAATGAAGCAATAAAAAGCTCATTCCTTGTTGTTAAAGGATTAGGGGTCGCTTGCATTCTGGGAACAGAATTTTTACGCCAGAGGGACGCAAAAATCGACCTCTTGTGCGGTGAATTGAGCATTAGGAACAAGGGTAAACGTGTGACATTGCCAATGTTACGAACACGGGAAATACGTGGGAAATATTGCCACAGCTTTCAAGTTAGGTTTGAGAGCCTACGGGTTATGAACTTGTACTCTGACTTGCGTGGAAGAAATGAGTCTTATAATGAATCGATTACCGAAGACAGTGAAGAGAAAAGGAATCTGATAAACATGAAGGTCATGGAATCAGAATATTTGTCAGTGGCACAACACAATGAATTATCTCAGCTGCTCATAAATTATGAGAATGTGTTCTCAGAGAAACCAGGTGCTATCAAAAGCTACACTTACAACATTGAGGTAGTGCCTCGTGATATAGGTCTGTGGACTTTGTTTCGTAATAGGGTGTTGCCAGCGACCATCAGCTTCAGATACGGCATTTGCCCAGAATGTATGCAACGCACTTTTTTACTCAGCCGAAAACAATGCTACGAATGGGAAACGTTAGCGTATGTGTTATCTGAAGTCTCCTGAGTGAGCGCGCCCTGTTTCAGTCACTTCCGACGTATAGCGTGGCTGCAGGAGAATTTCAAAATGGCGTGTATAGGTGATGTAAGTTACGCAACGTGCCGTCATTGAATTTCTCATTGCAGAGAAAGAAACTGTAGGGAATATTCACAAACGTTTGAGCAAACTCTATGGAGCATCTGCTGTTGACCGAAGTACAGTTAGTCGCTGGGCACAGAGAGTGAGGTCATCTGAAGGCGGTTCGACGGAGCTCCACCATTTGCAGCTGTGGGGGAGACCGTCCATGGCTGCCACACCTGGCTCCTTGCAGCGAGCTGATGTCATTCGCGAGGACAGACGCATTACGACTCGGCAGTTGGCGCTGCATCTGCCAATCAGCAGAAGAAGTGTGGATGCAAGTATCCGCACTCTTGGATGTTTAAAAGTGTGTGCAAGATGGGTCCCGCGGTGTCTAATGGTGGATCATAAATCGCACAGAAAAAACACTTACCTTGATTTGTTGCAACGTTTTGAAGCTGATGGGAAGGCCATTTTGCCTGGATTGTGATAGGTGAGCAAACCGGGGTTCACCATTTTGAGCTGGAAACAAATCGACAATCGGCGCCATTCCCACTCCCCACAGAAGAAAGAAATTCGAAGCAACTGCTTCCGCCGGTAAGTTAATGATCAGCGTGTTACAGGACTTTGAAGATGTGTTTCTCATTGATGTGATGCCAAGAGGCGGTACGATTAATTCAGAAGCATATGTCAACAGACTAATAAAATTCAAAAAGCGCTTCCACCAGCTTCAGCACCACAGTAACCCAGGAAACGTTCTGCTGCAAGACGATACCACTCGGCCCCACAGAAGTCTGAGGACTGCTGAACACATCCCTCTACAGCCCTGACGTAGCCTCCTCGAACTTCCATTAAAGGATGTCATTCATGGAAGACACTCTGAGGACGATGAGGAGGTGATTCACACAGTGAAACACTAGCTCCGCCTGCAGGACAAAGAGTGGTACCGACAAGGCATACACACCCTTGTTTCGCGCTGGAGGAAGGCCACGGAACGGGATGGATATTACGTGGAAAAATGGGGTGCATATAAGATACATCATTCTTTCGTGTATATAATTCTCATTATGTTCAATACAGAATTATTGAAGAAAAAAAAGTGATGCATTACTTTCTGGGCAACCCTCGTATATTGCTCATAGGGTCATTCAAAGATAGTCTATAGTCAATAGCTTGAAAGAACCCAGAACATCTTCTAGTAGTAGGTGGTGACTTAAGCCTTCCCTGTATCGACAGGGAAATGTACGTGACCATTTTTAGCCGTAAGAAAAAAAAGTCCTGTGAAGAAATACTGAAAACTTTGTGTGACAGCTATCTTGAACAACTAGTCGACAACCCACAACCAAAAGAAACGTCCGCAGCTCGTGGTCGCGCGGTAGCGTTCTTGCTTCCCGCGCCCGGGTTCGATTCCCGGCGGGGTCAGGGATTTTCTCTGCCTCGTGATGACTGGGTGTTGTGTCATGTCCTTAGGTTAGTTAGGTTTAAGTAGTTCTAAGTTCTAGGGGACTGATGACCATAGATGTTAAGTCCCATAGTGCTCAGAGCCATTTGAACCAAAAGAAACATTCTGGATCTCATAATTACAAACTGACCGGAACTTTTTGGGAGTGTCATCAACGAAAGAAGAATTGTGATTCTTGAGTTTCTCCCGGCGTATTTGATAATCAAAATATCCACGGGTGTACTGCCGGTCTACAGTGTCCAACGGGCACTGTAGACCGGCAGTACACCCGTGGATATTTTGAAAGAAGAATTGATGGCTATGATGCTATTATGTCTTATGCAGCTTGAAAGCTGTTTACAAGCTAATAAATAAATTACAGGAACAATAGTCACCAAAGGCAAACAGAACATCAAGGATGCAAATAGAGTGTTTATGTTTGGTAGTGATAATAGACATTCATTATCAACTTGTTTAAATGGTGAACTGAGAACATTCTGTTCAGATATGAAAAATAAAGAACAACTGTGGCTTAAGGTGAAAGATGCTACAAGCCGCGGTCTATACAGCATGGTCAGAAAGAGTCTGGAAAGATTGTAAGGGTGTTGCAGGGTACGTTGTTCTGAGAAATAAGTGTTAAGAAAAAATTAGATACATTGCGCCGTTTCTGAGTTAATTAGCATTGAAGTTAGCCAACCATGCCTTTGCGCGTGCAGTTTCAAGCGGCCCACCGGATGAATTTAGTTGTTCTCATAGCTTAGTGACTGCGCACGAGGCTGCTCAGCGTTTGGCTCCTACCTACCGTCCCGTGTCCAATTTTTTTTATCGCGCTCTTGTTGGGTTCTGGGAAACCGAATAATACGTTTGGCAACACTATTCTCCTGCGCCCCTTGAATTTGCGAGGAGACGGCCTTTTTGGCTTACTTCAGTGCTAATTAGCTCGGAGACAGCGCAACAACCTTACAAGCTCTCCAGACTTTCTGACACCCTGTAGAGGTACATTGGTGCGCAAAACTTGACAAAAATATTTTTCGCGTGATGAGTCACTGCCAAGTACCATATCTCGATGGATCTCGGGCCATACACAGAAAGAATCGATACAGTGCAGTACAGAAGATAACTCAAAGAAATACGCAATAATACGAGCAGGAATGACACTTTTATTCAAAGATAATAGTTATACTGAAGTCACCGCAATTGATGATGGCCCTATGGACGTTACAAAAGGCGGGTCATGGTTCTTAGCAGGATGTGTGATCACCACGGACGGCAGTGAATCCTCTGCAATGAGCTCCTATGCTGTCCACGTGGTAGATAAGGAGTTCTTGAGGTTCCATTGCTCCAGTATTGCACTTGACAACTGCTGGAAGGTCGTTGGTGCACGTGGACAAGCTGCAACAGGTCTTCCCTATGCATCCCACATGTGACCATTGAGATTCAAATCGGGGAATCGGTCAGGTCAGTCCATTCGCTGAATATGAATATTCCCTCGTTCCAAGAGCTCCTCCACCTGTGCTGCTCAATGCTCTCGCACGTTGTCATCCATAAAAATGAAGTCTGGGTGGAATGCATCCCTGAAAAGACGCACAAGGAGAAGAGTACAGTCTCACAATAACGCTGACCGGTTAGTCTATCATGTTCGAAGACCTGGAGGTCAGTACGGCCATGCAACATTATGCTTCGCCGCAACATAAGCACATTCGATAGTGTTCCTTGGAGCATTACGTACCATCGTTGAAGAGAGGTGAGAATTCCTAATGCACACAAAAACAATGTCGAACATGATAGTTTTGGTTGTCCAGGTGTTATGGCGTGCGGAGGCGTAATATTGCATGGACGTACTGACCTCCAAATCTTTGACCACATTACACTCAGCGGTCAACGATATTGTGTTCGCTCCACTGCGTATTCCTTTCAGTTACCTTCTGTACTGTACTGTACTGTACTTGCGTCTGGTCCAAGTTACTATGTTACTTGGCTGTGACATATATTGCGAAAGTTACTTTCGTCCTTAAGTTTTGCACACAAATGTTCATTCAAAGCAAAATAATAAAAGGTGGCAAAGAAGCAACCTTTGTTAATGGGATCACCCGTAGAATGTTTAGGAAACAGAGACTAATACACTATTACTAGAGAAGAGTTTTCAGGGAAGCTGATAAAGAAATGTTAACAGCAGCTTGTGCATCCGTAAAAAGGGCCATGCGTGAAGCATACAATAATGTTCACAGTCTGATTCTGGCGAAAGATTTATCAAAAAATCCTAGGAAGTTCTTGCGATACGTAAAATCAATGAATGGATCTCTACTTTCCATTCAACCTGTCGTGGACCATCCTGGTATCGAAACTGAAAAAAAAAACAGACAGAAAACAGAAATTTTAAACTCTACGTTTAAAAATGTACTGGAGCAAGACGATACGACCCTACCAACGTTTGACAATTGCGCAGGATCACAGATGAGAGGTATCGACATTAGCATCGCTGGCACTGACAAACAATTGAGACTACTTAAACTGAATAATACACCAGGCTCCGACAGACTTCTAGTTAGACTTTCCATTGGATACGCTGTGGTGTTTGTACCTTTTCTAGATCATATTTAATGAGAATCGCTGCTACAGTGAATAGCATCATGTCACTGGAAAAGAGTGCAGCACTCTCCTGTTAAAAAAAGGTAATAGATAGGTTGTAGCACAGAATTATAGACAAATATCGCCGACATCCATCTGTTTCAAGGTCCTAGAGCGTGTTCTAAGCTCAAATATGAGATTTTTTCCTCACAAATTAATCACACGAAAACTGTGAATCTCGTGTCACTTTTCGAGTAATCTTCCGATAGTCGTAAGAGTTTTCACAATATCGTACCTTGATTCTATGACCGCTGCTAACACTTCTTTAGGTGTCTGGTTTGACCACTGAAAAATTGCTGACGCAGTAGTGGCACGGCTAGTGAATGTGAGACCATGGATCAGTCAAAAGTTGACAGGAGCCAGGTCAGGTGAGTAGAGAGCATGATAAATCCTTTCAAAGTTGTTGTTGTGAAGAAACTGCTGTCACACATTCGTTGCACCCACTTGGAGGACATTTCTCGCATTTTCAGGTTTTCATACATGATTGTCTGGACAGATCCCACGGAAATGCCAACTTTAGAGCCCATCTGATCAGCGCTCATTCGTTGATCTTCCAAAACATCTTTTTGCTTTCTCTCGATTATGACCTAAATCAACTAGTGGGGAATACGGGCCATGCAACGAACTTGTGACGTCACTCTACTGACCTTATCCGACATACATCGCGAAAGCTCAGCTACGTCCTTGGCCAGCCATTATGCCAATGAAAAGGCACCCAATTAAGTCTAAAGCTTTGTCATATGTTATCGAGAGCGTGAGTCTGTTTAAAAGCGCAGCTATGAAGTTTTACACTGGTCTCAAGTGGGAACTCGCTTCCTGCTAGAGACGAACGCTTCAGCTCGTCAGACCTGTAGTGTCACGTGCTGTGAAGTACACGCGGTAGCCCGCCTTCCTCGTGGGGTTCGGGCTGATGCGAGGCCCAGATTATCATGGTTTGTTATCACATGACGTTCTGCTTTCTTTGAACTGTCACACCCACGAACGCACATTACACACTTCCATGACACCATCACCACATGTTTAACTCCACTGGCGGAGAGTGTCACACAACGCAAATGGAGAAAACTCAATGATTACATTTTATTCTTGCAAAGAAATTATCGCCATCAAAAACAGTCCTCACTGTCGCCGTTGCCGCTAGCGTTCTTTGTGCCGTACAGCGCTGTGATCTCTGTCACACGTCAACAACGAGTGCGTGCGTATTGTAAAACCTGCGGCACCTTTCTATCTGTTCCCAGCTTTGAAAAAGAAATCGGAGGTGTTATAACTTGAATACACCTGGCGTAAAGATGTTTTAGGAAAATACAAACTTCTCTCAGGGAATCAGTATTACAACACATCGTTGACTGTCAACTAAGACACGATCGTTTCAGACAATTTTGTAACTGTGTAGAGAAATATTAGACTAATAGGACCTAGAACTGGATGACAAATGTTCTACAAGGACGAAAGTAACATCGGATGTTTCCCAAGAAACGTAATAGGACTTCTAACGTTTTAAATTTACGTAAACAGTTTTTCAGATAGGATCAGCACTATACGCTTGTTCGCTCACGATGATGTATTGTACAAAAAGTAGGTTGTTGGATGATTGCAACGAAACTGCAGAGAGACTTGGGCAAAATTTCCCCTTGTTGCAATGAAATATCGATAAATCCATACATAGGATCAAAATGGATGTACACTATGTGATCAAAAGTATCCGGACACTCCCAAAATTCACGTTTCTAATATTAGGTGCATTGTGCTGCCACCTACTGCCAGGTACTCCATATCAGCGACCTCAGTAGTCATTAGACACGGGGTCAGGGATTTTCTCTGCCTCGTGATGACTGGGTGTTGTGTGATGTCCTTAGGTTAGTTAGGTTTAAGTAGTTCTAAGTTCTAGGGGACTGATGACCATAGATGTTAAGTCCCATAGTGCTCAGAGCCATTTGAACCATTTGAACCATTAGACATCGTGAGAGAGCAGAATGGGGCGCTCCGCAGAGCTCACGGACTTCGAATGTGGGCAGCTGATTGGGTGTTACTTGTGTCATAAGTCTGTACGCGAGATTTCCACACTCCTAAACATCCCTAGGTCCACTGTTTTTCGATGTGATAGTGAAGTGGAAACGTGAAGGGACACGTACAGGATAAAGGCGTACAGGCCGACCTCGTCTGTTGACTGGCACAGACCACCGACAGTTGAAGAGGGTCGTAATGTGTAATAGGAGGACATCTATGAAGACCATCACAAAGGGATTCCAAACTGCATCAGGATCCACTACAAGTACTATGACAGTTAGGCGGTAGGTGCCAAAACTTGGATTCCATGGTCGAGCGGCTGCTCATAAGTCACACATCGCGCCGATAAATGCCAAACGACGCCTCGCTTGGTGCAAGGAGCGTAAACAATGGGCGATTGAACAGTGTAAAAACGTTGTGTGGAGTGACGAATCACGGTACAAAATGTGGCGATCCGATAGAAGGGTGTGGGTATAGCAAATGCCCGTTGAACGTCATGTTCCAGCGTGAGTAATGCCAACAGTAAAATTCGGAGACGGTGGTGTTATGGTGCGGTCGTGTTTTTCATGGAGGGGGCTGCATCCCTTGTTGTTTTGCGTGGCACTATCACAGCACAGGCCTACACTGATGTTTTAAGAACCTGATTGCTTCCCACTGTTGAAAAGCAATTCGGGGATGACGATTATATCTTTAAACACGATGGACCACCTCTTCGTAAGGCACGGCCTGTGACGGTGTGGTTACACGACAATAAACTCCCTGTAATAGACTGGCTTGCACAGAGTCCTGACCTGAATCCTACAGAACACCTTTGGGATGTTTTGGAACGCCGACTTCGTGCCAGGCCTCACCAACCTACATCAGTACCTCTCCTCAGTGCAGCACTCCGTGAAGAATGGGCTGCCATTCCCCAAGAAACCTTCCAGCACCTGATTGAACGTATGCCTGCAAGAGTGGAAGCTGTCATCAAGGCTAAGGGTGGGCCAACACCATATAGAATTGCAGCATTACCGATGGAGGGCGCCACGAACTTACAAGTCATTTTCAACCAAGTATCCGGATACTTTGGATCACATACTGTATGTGTGTATGTTGTACATCTCATCCTAAACCACATCTGCATCTTCATCTACATTTATACTCCGCAAGCCACTCAACGGTGTGTGGTGGAGGGCCCTTTACGTGCCACTGTCATTACCTCCCTTTCCTGTTCCAGTCGCGTATGGTTCGCGGGAAGAACGACTGCCGGAAAGCCTCCGTGCGCGCTCGAATCTCTCTAATTTTGCATTCGTGATCTCCTCGGGAGGTATAAGTAGGGGGAAGCAATATATTCGATACGTCACCCAGAAACGCACCATCTCGAAACCTGGACAGCAAGCTACACCGCGATGCAGAGCGCCTCTCTCGCAGAGTCTGCCACTTGAGTTTGCTAAACACATCCGTAACGCTATCACGTTTACCAAATAGCCCTGTGGGGAAACGCGCCGCTCTTCTTTGGATCTTCTCTATCTCCTCTGTCAACCCGACCTGGTACGGATCCCACACTGATGAGCAATACTCAAGTATAGGACGAACGAGAGTTTTGTAAGCCACCTCCTTTGCTGATGGACTACATTTTCTAAGCACTCTCCCAATGAATCTCAACCTGGCACCCGCCTTACCAACAATTAATTTTATATGATAATTCCACTTCAAATCGTTCCGTACGCATTATCGCAGGTATTTTAGAGAAGTAACTGCTACCAGTGTTTGTTCTGCTATCATATAATCATACAATAAAGGATCCTTCGTTCTATGTATTCGCAATACATTACATTTGTCTATGTTAAGGGTCAGTTGCCACTCCCTGCACCAAGTGCCTATCCGCTGCAGATCTTCCTGGATTTCGCTGCAATTTTCTAATGCTGCAACTTCTCTGTACACTACAGCATCATCCGCGAAAAGCCGCATGGAACTTCCGACACTATCTGTCAACCAAACTTGGTGCCCATATCACTTACTGTCTGGAAAGAAAGACTGTGGGGGTAAGAACCACTTACCTCGAAATGCGGTGTAGGTGGGGGTGAAAAAGAAGCAAAATTCACGACGCACAAATAGCCATATTATACCCATCCAGTATATGAGAGTGAAAGCACTTAGTTTACTTGCAACGAGTTTTAGGCATTATTTGAAACCTTTACGATACTTTTCCTCGCTGACACAGTCCCCCCCCCCCCCCCCCAGCTCCACAAATAGATGAAAGGAAAAACGTTTGTCGCCTATTTCATTCTCGCAGTTCATGCAGTAAAACTGACGCATTTGACACGACGATTTGTTATTTCTTTCCTACTCACTCCATTCGCATCAAATTTTGCTGACTGTACACGCATATATAACTGGATGTACCTGCAAAAATATAACATTGTAAGACACGTGATTCAGGATATATGACGTCATAAACACTGAGATGCGAGAAAAACTGCCGCATCAGACATGACGTTATAATTTTGTGACTTATTTACCACCAACTATATTTGCAACACACAGACGGTATCTACATCCATCACTGGATGTATATGCAAAATTATATCACTCTACGACCTGTAATAGGTATGACATTAGAAACATTGAGCCGCGGAAAAACGAAACTGATGGGCAAAATTCGCAAGAGATACAGGTGAAATATGCGTACAAATATGTGTGAAATATATTAAATATATGTTAAATGTATGTGACAAGGGTGAAAACGGGCAAAGCCGCTTGTAAGACGCTCCTCCTAAACAGCAGGATCGCTATTAATCAAACTTGTTACACATGTTACTATCTGGAAATAAATGCTGCGGGGGTGAGTAGCAACTTCCCGCTGGGTCGGGGTGGTGCCGCGATGATGGAGAGAGAAGGGAGAGAAGGAGACGTACAGACATAGAGGGGAAAGAAGAGATGGACGCAGACCTGGCGGAGGAGAAGACGAACAGAGGGAGGGGAAGGCTGAAATGGAAAGAGAAAGGGGAAAGGAGGAGTTCAACGGAGAGAGGGATAAGGAGGAGAGAGACAAGGAAGGGGAAGAGATGGAGATTGTTAGAGAGAGGGAAGGAGGTCCATCACTAAACAAATATTCCTCGTCACCAACTGCCACTTGAAGCACCCATAAGATTGTCCTCTTCAGTTGAAAATCAGAAATGAACCCAGATTAACGAGCTGATTAGGAAATAACACGCAACTTAATATCGATGAAAATGCGCTTTCTGTGAGATCTATCTCTAGTACTACATTTAAAAACAGAGTGAACCAGAACTCCACCGACAAACTTTCACTGACTGTTCAGGGTTACCTTCTGAGTATTTCGGTATGAGGAACGTACGGTCCCCAGCGGCTCGTCATAGAAATGGTTCAAATGGCTCTGAGCACTATGAGACTTAACATCGGAGGTCATCAGTCCCCTAGAACTTAGAACTACTTAAACCTAACTAACCTAAGGACATTACACACATCCATACCCGAGGCAGGATTCGAACCTGCGACCGTAGCGGTCGCGCAGTTCCGGACTGAAGCGCCTAGAGCCGCTCGGCCACAACGGCCGGCGCTCGCCATAGAGTTACTGCATTTTTTTTGGTTTCTTGCCTCAGTCAGCTTCGTATTTGTAATAGCGCACAAGAGTGCAAAAGTCGACGTATGCGCTGTCTGTCTTTTTTACATTCGTTCATGATACATACTGTTGCCTCCAAGTTTGCATTCAATTCAGCTCTGTTCTGTATACGTTTTGGGTTTCTGGTAGTATTAGTTTTACGTTAACAGCGATACACAGCAGTACTGCGGATAGGTTTAGTGATGAAGAGTTGGCCGTTAAGCACTTCATGTCTGGGTTCACTGAATGAGTGGCAAAATGACGCTATGTTGGAGTACTCCCCCATCGACGGCAACGACACCACAGCACTTTTGTGGACAGATGTTGTCGTATGACTCTGTGTTTTGTGTTGTGCGTTTTGATTATTGCATACTGCAGGCTTATTCACTGTTGTGAAGGTATTATCTCAGAAGCAAGGTGATTGGGGTAAGGAACCGAATAAATCATAATTACGTAATTACTCTATAACGAGGAAGCAGAGACCGTGCCCCGAGAAGTAAGTTAGGTCATCTATCTTCCGTGGATTCCCATTTAAGCCAACTGAATACTTAAGTTACACTCACAGGTGACATGAACCTGTTACGACATTATCAGCGCATCCCTGAATTCATTCTAAGTCTGAGAACCCTGCTTGATAAGGGCTCAAAACACTGAATAACATTCTAGGACTAGTCGCACTAGCGTCTTGTACGTTATTTCCTTTGCAGGTGCAATATGTTTTCCCAGAACCCTTCCAACAGATCTCCATCTTCCAATACCCGTTGCTATAATTATTTTACGTGATCGCCTCATTTGTTTTCAGGCTCTAGTCATCTGTTGGAGACATCACCATGCACAACTTATTCACCGTGTGGTTTGCAGAGAGCTCAGCCGTTACAGTGCAAACGACATGGAACTTTGCAACCCCAGAATTCCACAGCTAGATCAGCAGAGAACATCAACAGATCCCTCGCCAGGTCATCAGTTGGCGTACACGGTGATGGTAGAAGTCGTTGGCAAACAGCATTTCTTCATGCCTCTGCCATGTCACGCGCCAAAAATAGGTCCGCATGTATTCATCCGCCAGACGGCTATTTAGGCCAACGTACTTGCTTCGGAGGGCAGTACCGTTGCAGAAACCAACCTGAAGATCTCCACTACGCCATGCCGAGGACTGGGCCTCGACTTATGCACCGCACACCGCTACCTCAGCTGGGACTCTTAAGTGATCTGTGATACACTCCTGGAAATGGAAAAAAGAACACATTGACGCCGGTGTGTCAGACCCACCATACCTGCTCCGGACACTGCGAGAGGGCTGTACAAGCAATGATCACACGCACGGCACAGCGGACACACCAGGAACCGGGGTGTTGGCCGTCGAATGGCGCTAGCTGCGCAGCATTTGTGCACCGCCGCCGTCAGTGTCAGCCAGTTTGCCGTGGCATACGGAGCTCCATCGCAGTCTTTAACACTGGTAGCATGCCGCGACAGCGTGGACGTGAACCGTATGTGCAGTTGACGGACTTTGAGCGAGGGCGTATAGTGGGCATGCGGGAGGCCGGGTGGACGTACCGCCGAATTGCTCAACACGTGGGGCGTGAGGTCTCCACAGTACATCGATGTTGTCGCCAGTGGTCGGCGGAAGGTGCACGTGCCCGTCGACCTGGGACCGGACCGCAGCGACGCACGGATGCACGCCAAGACCGTAGGATCCTACGCAGTGCCGTAGGGGACCGCACCGCCACTTCCCAGCAAATTAGGGACACTGTTGCTCCTGGGGTATCGGCGAGGACCATTCGCAACCGTCTCCATGAAGCTGGGCTACGGTCCCGCACACCGTTAGGCCGTCTTCCGCTCACGCCCCAACATCGTGCAGCCCGCCTCCAGTGGTGTCGCGACAGGCGTGAATGGAGGGACGAATGGAGACGTGTCGTCTTCAGCGATGAGAGTCGCTTCTGCCTTGGTGCCAATGATGGTCGTATGCGTGTTTGGCGCCGTGCAGGTGAGCGCCACAATCAGGACTGCATACGACCGAGGCACACAGGGCCAACACCCGGCATCATGGTGTGGGGAGCGATCTCCTACACTGGCCATACACCACTGGTGATCGTCGAGGGGACACTGAATAGTGCACGGTACATCCAAACCGTCATCGAACCCATCGTTCTACCATTCCCAGACCGGCAAGGGAACTTGCTGTTCCAACAGGACAATGCACGTCCGCATGTATCCCGTGCCACCCAACGTGCTCTAGAAGGTGTAAGTCAACTACCCTGGCCAGCAAGATCTCCGGATCTGTTCCCCATTGAGCATGTTTGGGACTGGATGAAGCGTCGTCTCACGCGGTCTGCACGTCCAGCACGAACGCTGGTCCAACTGAGGCGCCAGGTGGAAATGGCATGGCAAGCCGTTGCACAGGACTACATCCAGCATCTCTACGATCGTCTCCATGGGAGAATAGCAGCCTGCATTGCTGCGAAAGGTGGATATACACTGTACTAGTGCCGACATTGTGCATGCTCTGTTGCCTGTGTCTATGTGCCTGTGGTTCTGTCAGTGTGATCATGTGATGTATCTGACCCCAGGAATGTGTCAATAAAGTTTCCCCTTCCTGGGACAATGAATTCACGGTGTTCTTATTTCAATTTCCAGGAGTGTATGATCATTGGGATTAGATATAATTGTATTGTTGCTCTTTTAGCCGACAAGATAACGTCAGACTGAAAGTGTCTACCCATGTCCGGCTTAGATAATTTATTACTGTTGACTCTCAAATCTACTTCAGTGAAGTACACCATAACGTTTGTAAAGTCTTTATTCTTCTCGACTGAAGCTTAGATTTGGACGTTGGTTTTGAATCTGAAATGAGAAATTTATTTTTCCGTTTTAACCTTAAGTTATTAGGAGTTAAAGACTCTGCTAATTGTAGAACATGTGATTAAAGAAACTTAGGTTACTGTTTTTGATGTAAAACTGTTAAGACTTTCAGATTGTGTTCAGTGAAGTGTGTGTGTCTCTTTTGAAGTATACTAGAACTTATTTATTTACTCTGTGAGTCTTGAACTGTAAGGGCTCCTTTATTTACGAATCATCATTTATTTTGTTTCACTTATTGAAGAACCATCCTTTCTCTTGTTTCATCGTGCAGAATTTTTTTTGTGGCAATTGTGTTCAATAAACGTTCGTATGTTCCTGTATCATGGCTGTTTACTTGTGCCTGACAGTGGTTAACACATCACCATTTGACACCACTTTTTAGTATTAACGCTAAATATTATAAGAAGTGACTTGCTTAAGATGTTCACAAATAACCACTATCCGATACTTTCTGTTTGTTGTAGGCATATTCTCATACTAACTGAGTGCCCGATCATCTCCTCCTCTTTCTATTCCCGTCCATCTCCTCCACCTCCCCCTCCCTCCACTCTCTATCTTCTACTGCATCTCTCACTTTCCATCTTCTCTCCCTTTCTCTGTTCCCCTTCTCTCTGTACATCTGCTGCTCCCTTTCCTCTGTATTCGTCTGCTCCGCCCTTCTCTCTGTCCATCTCCTCCCACCCCTCTTACTATCCATATCTTCCACCCCCTTTCACAGTCCACCTCTCCCTGCTCTCTCTCTTTTCATCTGCTCCTTTCCCTCTCTCTGTCCATCTCCACCCGTACACTACATACATAATATCAGAAACATAATTCTACCTACATTATGTATCTCCATATCAAGGATATGCATGTCAGATTTAAATTCTTTATACTGATCGGTTTGATGTGCATCTAGAAAGCGAACAACCATGTAGTATAAAATTGCAAAGTAATCCAACATATCATGTCAGATTAGATAATGTTACATGCAAGTTATGGACGAAAACCGAAAACATTCAGTTAAAACAATGTTGACATTTTGAGTTTACATCTTATTTCCAAACTCTTTTCATTAAGTATGCTGTCTGGGAGTTTTATCGTATGGATGCATGTTTCAGTTTCTTATAGAATGTTTAATAATTACCTTTTTCTGAATTGTGAAGAATGGTGTTGTTTTTATTATGTCTTAAGCAGAGTGCTTGTATAATCTTAAATGGGCACAGAATACTAAGTGGATTCACTAACATTAATTTGTTTGGTTTGGAAAATCTTCATATGCTACACGTAAAATTGTGTAATGTGACATAATATGTCGGATTATTTCGCAATTTTACGCCTTTTGTATTTTCTCCCCTCATATACCAACTGCCTAAACGTGATATTTTAAATTTATGAATGTATGTCACGGATGTATATACATTTGATCTTAGAAAAGCAAAAGACGTGTAATATATAGCCTCTCTGACCTATCTTTTCTGTGTTTATACTATGTGACAGTTACGTCAGGTGTATTCAAGAATTGTCACTGGCTATGATGTGACAGCAGTAACATATATGGCAACCTGTGTACTGTGAGGTGCCGGCCGGTGTGGCCGAGCGGTTCTAGGCGCTACAGTCTGGAACCGCGCGACATCTACGGTCGCAAATTCGAATCCTGCTTCGGGCATGGACGTGTGAGATGTCCTTAGGTTAGTTAGATTTAAGTAGTTCTAAGTTCTAGGGGACTGATGACCTCAGATGTTAAGTCCCGTAGTGCTCAGAGCCATTTGAACCATTTTTTACTGTGAGCTAGGATGGATTTAACATGCTATCGTATTAATGTTGACATGGTTGTAATTGAGTTCTAGACATCAACATGATTGTTTGCTTTCTAAATGAGCAGAATGCTGAAAATCATAAAGAATCTACAACTAACAAACATGTCGCTGATACAGACACACATAATGTGAGTAGACTTCCATTTCTGTTATTATGTATTCAGGTTTCATGTTGTAGAAATTGATGTACTTACAGTTGTTGGTTCCTCTATATCATGTGCCACTAATGATATGTTATTCACCCGCATATCGGTCTGGCTAATAAACATTTAAAGTACAGCTCATGGTGTTTAGATGATTTGCTCCAACGAATATCTAAAGGCTGCGGAGTACGAAGCATTCTCGATTTCCAGGAGAAAATACTGTTGCAAATACAGAACACTAATAATTTATTTCCTGTATGGAAATAGTGTAAGAAACAACGTTAACCTCATCTTGAATTGAAAGTGTAAAAAGAGCAAATGCATCTTACCAAGAAAGTTCTCTGTTGTCTGACTACTTACGAAATAATATTTAACTTTTTTGACAATTGTTTACAAAAAGGATTCTAACTGAAACCGATCTGTTACAAGGATTTCCTGGTTTTTGTACATGAATGATTGTTTCTGTGCCATTGTCAGAGCTGGAGAACCTAGATTGTAAATTGCAAACAAACTGAGAAGTGATTTAAAGCCTGGTGTGTACTTGGAATTTGCCTTAATACTGTTGAATTTGTAACGATATGATTAGTTTTCCTATAAATAAGCTATCTGCTTGTCACAGTACTCTGAATCTGCTTACACTATAGGACCAAAAATATGGATGCTCATGTCGCTGATTTTTCGACTGTCTACAAATTGTCACAAGATATCTCTGTTTATGGCAAGCCGTACAGATATGCGAATGATGCTGACAGTCAGCTGCGGTGTACTTTCTGAAACATCTCAAGGGTTGTAGTAGCATATGCCTCACCCGCTGTGCTGCTAAGGTGTCTCTCCAGATTGTTTCTGTTGAGCACGTGGATGATATACAACTTGATTCTTGTACAGAAGAAATCAGCAACCAGCCTCTGTTAACAACGCTATATATTTACACAAATAGCGCCGTTACCGGTTTCGAACCGACAGGTTCTTCTTCAGACGACTGCCCTCGTGTAGATTAAGTTTCTTGTTGTTTACATTAATTGTCGGCAGTTTTCAATAAAATAGCACTTGGATGGTGTTGACAAATGACACTTGGGTCGACCTTAAATATCCTACAATTCTGCTGTGTGCTATTCTGGGATATGAAATTCTGTCTATTTCAACCTGCGGCATTTCCTCAAAATTGTTATTGACTTTTTCAGATGTTTCAAATGGTTGTGTAACGTGAATTAACTTGTCTAGAGATAGCTCACAAAATTTTGAGAATTTTTTGCATATTTCTTAATCAGGAAGTAATTGGACAATGATATTTCAAATTACACATTTGATAAAGGAACTTTCAGGTTTTGGATCGGCATTTTTGAATTTTAGCTTCTTATAGAGTTCTTGTACTTTTTCATCCACAAGCAATAAAACTTGTCTAGTTGCTTGTTGTATCGATGAAAAACTGTAAGCCTGTTGCCGTACCAGATAACAGAATGATAAAATGTCATACATTTTCCTGAGAGACAATTCTGCTCGATCTTATGAGCACGCTAATGTACATACAAGGGAAAAAGATTTAGATACAGCATATGAGAGAAACAGAGTAAACTGTTTCTGTTGTGAAACGCTGTTGCGGCTGATGCAAATATAAATTAACTCTTCTTTCGCATCAGTGAAAGGTGGGAAGCCGATGTGCAGTGCTTAGTTTTTACTAGATTCTCCCCGTGACTGTAGACCGCTCTTGAAGTAAGATCAGCTGGTACTGATGTTGCTGTATGTACGCTAAGTGTTGATAATGGTGGACTTCTCGCTGTTCCAGAAATTTCAAAAGTACTATGTGTCGAATGGAAGTACTACATCTCTTATTTTGTGTATGTGGCAAAATACTATTTATTTCTTTACATTACGAGCGTATATAAAATACGGATACATAATTAACACGTTAAGCGTGTAGTTAGTGCCGTGGTACCGACGGTGGGCTCTTTGTTTTGACGACATCAGTGCATGGGAACGCTAGTATCAAGGTTATGAAACAAATGCAATTTTAATTAACTTTATTAAAACTTTAAATACAAAGATGGGTTTAGATTTGCACGTATCACAAAAGGTAACCACTTGTTTCTTTTTTTCTTTTTTTTTAATTTTCTGGCTGCATTGCTCCCGAATATTTTTATGTTTGTTGTGTAACACTGAGTACAGTATCTACGCACTTCATACACTTTTAATTCATTTGTTTTCAGCTGGCGTTTGCTTCTTTCTATATCGGCGCTGGCTGCACTTCTATCATGTGAATGTCGCGCAAACTCATCTCCCATCCGTTTCCAAAAATTGTGATTGACATTTTCCGTCTCGTCACTTCTTGGAATACATATGACGCATTCATAAAAGCGGTGCCGAGAAAGAGATCGAATGATAACTTTCGATACTTTTTTACTGCCTTCCTAAATGTACTGCTATACTCACTCATCTGAGCAGAATAGTCAGTAGCAGTTTTCCCTTTATTATATTCAGTAACAATTTGTGGTTTTCCATGAAACTTCATCTGGTTGTCACTTTTACCATTTCACTCGCCGGACGATGTGGCCGTGCGGTTCTAGGCGCTTCAGTCTGGAACCGCGTGACCGCTACGGTCGCAGGTTCGAATCCTGCCTCGGGCATGGATGTGTGTGATGTCCTTAGGTTAGTTAGGTTTAAGTAGTTCTAAGTTCTAGGGGACTGATGACCACAGATGTTAAGTCCCATAGTGCTCAGAGCCATTTGAACCATTTCACTCGAACGTTTTGTGAGAAGTGCAGAACGTCTTTTTCGTCTATCTGTTTCAGGATCGTAAGTTCTCGAATGTTCTCTTTTGCAGTCATTTCCCCGCGTTTCAATTTGGTCATCACTGTTTGATCATAACAACGCATCCAAGTTTGTTGTTCACATACATGACAAGGTTTGGCTGGACGAGGCTGGTATGAAATTCTGGATTGACAGAGTGTAGGAGAGAAGGAAAGCTGCTTTATTGAAGAAGAGTTCTCTTCTTGTGCTAGATCAGTTTAGTAGTATTTGAAAGATTCTGTGAAAGAGAAATTGAGATAGGGAAATACAGAACTTCTGTTATTCCGGGAGGACTTACTTCACAGCCTCTTGATGTCTCGATAAATAGACCATTTAAAGTGTATATGAGAGAGGAATGGAACAAATGGATGATGGATGAAACCCAACATGAATTCACGCCAAAGGGAACTTTAAAACAGCCTACAATCAAACAAGTGTGTCACTGGATAATACAGTCGTGCTATAGAGTGAGAGGAGACACTACTGTTAAATATTTCAAGAAGTGCGGCGTAAGTAACACTATCGATGGTAGTGAAGACCATTTTGTATGTAAGGAGTACGACGATGACGACGAAGAGGATGAGGAAGAAGAAGAAAAAGAAGAAAGAGAAAAAAATTCAGACGATAAAGATTTTGAAGGTCAATTTGGTTTTATAAACAAAGCTTTTCTTAGTCTGACTTTGCAATCTAATATTAAAAATGGTAAAAATGTTATTTAAAAAAATTGCTTAAAAATTAAGTTGTGTCTTGTAGTTTGTAGCGCCTTAGGCTGCGTTCACACTGCTGGCCGGGCCGGGCCGGGCTGACGCGTGCTGGCTCGGCTCGTGCCTAGCCAGCTCAGGCCGACGAGTAGTGCATTCACATTGCGCGCCGCGCCGAGCCGGGACGGCGAAATGGGGGAAAATCCACTTCTCCGATTTTCACATTTTAAAAATTCTTAGTGGTATATAAGACTTCGCCACATCGTTTTATGAACTTATTTTTTCCTTAAAAGCGTTACTTACGTCGTGAAAAAAGAAAAAGTCTACTTTTCGTTTCGCGTGATTTCTTAGTTTCGTAACGCTTCCCAACCGATTTTGAAGAAAGTATGTGGCTAAAGAATCTGATTTTTGTACACGTGGTAGTGCAACATCTTAGCTTCGTATTGAATCATTTAGCTTTCCATATTTCTTAACAGTCATTGTGAAATGATGCTATTTGTCAACGTTGTGCACTTGATTTACAAATCTTGTAGTGAAAAAGTTATGTAGCGGGTAGCTTGCTGTTAGATCCGTTTTAGACCATACATTGTTGGGAATGAAATGTAGCTAAAAGTACCAAAAAGTTTTTGAAATTATAATGATACTGATATCTGTCTCTGGTCTCAAGTAATGCGAGCTATTCAGTGGCGTCAGTGCCGCGTCCGCAAGCCACGGAGTTCGCGCGGTTACAGCTTGGTTTAGTGTAGTCATATAATGCAGGACAGAAAAAAAACTAATTACTAGTGATCAGCGCAGACCTAGTGTCGGTCCCTCGTATTATTTTAATGGTCTCATTCTCTAGATAAATCCAAATGTATAAGAATTTTTCCCTCGGCTGCTGGACAATCATCTGCTATGCTTTTATAATTGGCCACACGTTGCATCACAAAAGACAAACAATTATTTGTCATCACCATCCTACAATTAGTATGATGTACATTTCGTATTTCGAACTAAAAGATAACTGAAGCGCAATTCTGTAGTCTCGTTGTCTACTTTGACAGAAAAAATAATGGAGAGTTAATGAAACTACTGTAGATCGGCACAGATGTGCGTTTCATTGTTCTTCATTGTTTTTTTTTCTTCCTTGGCGGGCTGCGCTGCACTGTCAAGGTAATCCCCACTCTTTGGCTAAATGGCTGTTAGCTGCCGGAGGCCAAATAAATAAATTTAAAAAGATGCCCACCCTTCGACAGCTGACAAGCAAGTCAGTAGAAATCGCAGCTGCAGTCAACAGTTGCTCGCCTTTAGCTAGTCTGTGCTGTCGTGTAGAACAATGTCTTCACTCTTTTATTGGTATTGTTTTGACTCTGCAGTAACTCGTCGAGTTATGAAGTACAGAAGAACTAGGAGGTTATGGATTCATACCATAAATAGCGACAGACATTTAGGAGAGTTTTTTTCTTTATATGTAGAACTTAAAAACTATCCTGAAAAATTTTATTCAAATTACATAATGAATCATAATTCATTTCAGTATGTGCTGCAGAACATTCAAGACAAAGTTTCTAATCAGAACACAAATTTTCGCAGAAGAATAACAGCAGAAGAAAATTTGTGTATAACGGTAAGGTAAGATTCGTTAGTACACACATTTTGGTTTGCAGTAGAGCTTTGTACAGCATTCACTACCTCCAATTAATTGTAGTCATGCATTTGTATTTTAAATTTTACATACGCTTACTTCTGAGGGGAAGAGAGTTTATGGGACTCCTGAGAACCATTAGGAAGTAATTAGCTTCGTCATTTTGGGTAATGTCTTGCTGTGCCTTCAACGAAGAATCGCAGGAATACTCCTTCAGAATTTTACAACTTTTTTCTTCATGATGCAGCGCTTGGCAGTGGTGACGGTTCATCATGTGGAGCCACTGATGACCTCACAGAATTCTTTTCATTACCTTGTAAGGTAGACAGATTGATAGGCGAAGAGTTTTGAGGTAATGCCCTTTGACTCAGTGGTTCTATTTCCACTGATAAGGAACTGCCACAGCATGACTTTACAATGCATTATCATCTGGTAGGGACACATTTCCGTCCCTCAGTGACACTCATGTCTGTCTCCGTTTACAAGTAAATGCGAACTATTCAGTGGCGGCAATGCCGCGATCGCTGGCAAGCTATTGTTGTAAATGCATGTAAATACGGTAGATTAAATAAATGAAATAAAAGTAATTTCGCATGTATCATTATAATAAACATAATTTTTCCTCACTGATTGTGAAATGAAAGACGTGTGCAGTCACACTTGTGATGAAAGCAGAAGGGAGACGTGTGATGCGTGTAGTGCAGAAGCTGTAGTGCTGCTCCACAGGCTCGCGCCTGCGGTCGGCTCGCGCCGGCAATATTAAACACTCGGAATGTCGCCGGCTCGGCTCCGGGAGGCTCACGCCGTGTCGGCGCGGCCCGGCCGCCAGTGTGAACACCGCAATTCAAAACCATGTGTTTGATATCGAAGCGGGCGGCGGCCCGGCCAGGCTCGGCTCGGCCCGGCCGGCAGTGTGAACGCAGCCTTATATTCCATAAAATGCGGTACCAATTACGCACATGAAGTTTGGTCTTTACAGAGTACGTCTTGATGCAAATTCATCGCATTTGTCGGTGTGGTATTTTCTTTATAAGTACTTTACCAGTGTAAATTCGAAAACTGTAGCTGTATCCATCATCGCAGCGTAATTTAAACATTTTTCAGCCATACTTGTGTATATTTTGTTCAGTTCGTCGATTGTGAAATCCACTTATGAGACACGATCTACAGCATCGACTTTTGTACTGTCTGCGAAATGTGGAATTCTCAATGGAATTTCAAAACAATCTCTGCTCAACGCCTTTCGTGGGAACGTTCGAATCAACCTTGTATCATAGGACCAATATAAATGTATGGATGGAATTTTCGGCAATTCCATTCAAAAAATCAATACAACCAACTACTTTATTTCATACTTGTTTATTGGCGCCCATCAGTTCAGAGTTTGGAAACCACTGTCGTTTGTGAAGCACAAATATACCGGGTGGTCAAAAAGTCAGTATAAATTTAAAAACTGAGTAAACCACGGAATAATGTAGATAGAGAGGTACAAATTGACACACATGCTTGGAATGACATGAGGTTTTATTAGAACAAAAAAAAAAAAAAAAAAAAAATACAAAAGTTCAAAAATGTCCGACAGATGGCGCTTCATCTGATCAGAATAGCAATAATTAGCATAACAAAGTAAGACAAAGCAAAGATGATGTTCTTTACAGGAAATGCTCAATATGTCCACCATCATTCCTCAACAATAGCTATAGTCGAGGAATAATGCTGTGAACAGCACTGTAAAGCATGTCCGCAGTTATGGTGAGGCATTGGCGTCGGATGTGTCTTTCAGCATCCCTAGAGACGTCGGTCGATCGCGATACACTTGCGACTTCAGGTAACCCCAAAGCCAATAATCGCACGGACTGAGGTCTGGGGACCTGGGACGCCAAGCATGACGAAAGTGGCGGCTGAGCACACTATCATCACCAAACAACGTGTGCAAGAAATCTTTCACGCATCTAGCAATATGGGGTGGAGCGCCATCCTGCATAAACATCGTACGTTCCAGCAGGTGTTTATCAGCCAGGCTGGGGATGATGCGATTCTGTAACATATCGGCGTATCTCTCACTCGTCACGGTAGCAGTTACTGACGTTTTGCTGTCCATCGCCATCTGTCGGACATTTTGTGAACTTTTTTTTTTTTTTGTTCTATTAAAACCCCATGTCATTCCAAGCATGAGTGTCAATTTTTACCGCTCTGTCTACATTATTCTGTGGTTTATTAAGTTTTCAAATTTATACTGACTTTTTGATCACCCGGTATATTTGTTCACTGATACGGTCAAATATTTCACCCTTGACAAAAAGTCAACTTTGTTACTTATCTGGTCGTTTTCATCAGTCATCCTTTTTGATCCTAATTTTGATTTTTTTGCATAAATGATAGTCCCTCATGGCGACTGCACTTGACGCTTTAGACTATAAATGGGTGCGTAATGGCACGCCTGCCGGGCGGCTACCCGTCCGACGGCGGTGTAGTAGTTGCCACATAGCACACAGGCGTTACCGTAGAAAAAGATTCTCTCGGGAACTGCCGCTGAACTGAGTATGGAAACAAAATGTAAATACACCACCTGACGGTTCTTGAGCTAGAGTGTAAACGGCCGTGTTTTGGTAAGAAGAAATTCTCCAAAGGACGATCAGTTAGAGAAAGCTACAGTTGTGTAAGGCATGTTATACAAGTGTGACTTTCCGTTCCAAATCGACAACTCGAAGTGCGCGCACATTTCGAACCTGCGTGTAAATCAGCAACCAATAACGATGCGAGTGTGCCTATGACGTCAATGACTGTGCCGAGTACGGAATAATAAATTAACTAGCATGCTGCACCCTTTCACATACACAGAAACGAAGGACTGTGAAGAGGTCTGTTAACATGGGAAGTTAAACTTTTCTAGCCGAGCTCAGTCCTATGTTAGAAATGTTGTGCTTTCGTGTCTTCTTAATCTTTGCTGTGTTGCTCGCTTTGTTTTTGTGACACACTGAAAAGTTGCACAAGGTCCTTAATCTTTATTGTGTTGCTTGCTTTGTTTTCGTGACACAGTGAAAAGTTGCACAAGGCCCTGGTATTTTTTCATACTAGTGCTCGCCTACAAGAGAGACTAAATGCCTGAAACCAAAAAGATATTTACATTTTACAGAGAAAAAGTCTGCACTATGCATAGATAACAACGTAAATAGATAAACCTGTTTTAATGAAAATTATTTCAGCAGCGAAAAAGTCAGAATTATGTGACGAGAAAAATAATTTTGATGTTACTTGAAACTTAGCAGGAAAACTAGATGCAAAGGATAAAGCAAAAAGGCGCTACTTACTGCGTTCTAGATGTCGTTTAATGGGTCTGCAAGTATATACTTTCTGCAGCAAATAGATGTATATGTTCCGAAATGTTTGGATGAGACTTTTCCTACTCTTTCAATTACCACACGACCACTGACAAGAAAGTCCGCTATGATTTTTGCTTTAGGTGTTAATACACTCTATTATCACTTCTTCTTCCTAGATTTTGTTATTGATTTCAATTTTTTTGTAAAATAGATTGGCCCTCATAATTTCAGTTTCACCTTTCACCTTCAGAACTGCACGGCAGATAGCTCGAAAAATACGCGCAATTTTGGCGCTGACGTGTAAACGAGAATGACCACTCGAAACAGACGAAAATCAGTACACGAATAAAACGCCAGGGGAGCTGCAGTAGACTCACTTGTCTCGAGTAGTCAAACGAGACAAGAAAGTAAAAGGGAACTGAGGAGGGACTAGTTGCACAGCGATTGTTTTCAGAAAGCTTTGTTGTCCACAGCAGCAAAAATGTCGCGAGGAGGAGGTAATGAATCATCTAGTGTGTTATTTATAACACGGAAACTTCGCCATGCACTGCGACTGACATCATACGAAAGTAAGAATTCATCTGGTCCTTCAATAACTGGTCAAATTAAGTGTTTGATCCTCGAGGCAACTAGCCGAACATTGTACATTTTGCAAGAGCCCAAGTGCCAAAGTGACTCAACGGAAAGCTCAGCAAACTCGGTTCCGCGCCGTGTTAAGAATGCTGTCGGCAAGGTTCATGATGGGCCATATGGGTGGAACCATCCTTCTAAGACAAAAACAGGTGGATAAACAGAAATTTAAAATCAAGTAGTATGAGATGGCAGAGGGGGATGCAAGGTTACGTTACAAACATGGCAGCCCTTTTGGAATCCGTTACCTTGTATGACACTCGTAATTTCAAAAGGAAAGCGGTTATGGACATATCAAATAGATAGAGAAACCCGTGGTCTAGGATGCCGGCACGGTAGCTCATTGTGTACGCTGAATAAAAAAAAACTGAGTAAAGGAAACAACGATGAACTTGAACGGATGTCTTGTGGCGTCCGCCCAGAGCAAACACAACGAACTATATCGAAGAAAAAAAAAGGGGGGTAGGGTCTTTCATTCATAATCAAAATGCCTTCGGTCCCGGGTTCGAATCCCGCCGCTGGTTAAATTTTGGTTAATAACCAGCATTGGCGGCCGAAGACTTCCGGCATAAGAAATCACCCCTCAGTCTGACAACGGCCTTGACAAAGAGGGCGGAGGAGCGGACAGAGGTTCAGGACACTCTCTTGTTCTAGGGATGGGAAACTTCCGCTAAAGGTGGAAGAATCAGGAATGATCAACGGCATGAGGATGCAGAAGGCAATTGAAACCACTGCATTAAAGGCACGTAACGGGTATCCACAGGACATGTGCTCTGTAACTGAAGAAGTGTATGATGATCTCTCCATTGGCAAAAGATTCCGGAATAGTCCCCCATTGGGATCTCCGGGAGGGGACTGCCAAGGGGGAGGTTGCCATGAGAAAAACGTTAAATAATCAGCGGAAGGATAACGTTCTACGAGTCGGGGCGTGGAATGTCAGAAGCTTGAACGTGGCAGGGAAATTAGAAAATCTGAAAAGGGAAATGGCTCAATCTAGATATATTAGGGGTCAGTGAAGTGAAGTGGAAAGAAGACAAGTATTTCTGGTCAGATGAGTATAGGGTAATTACAACAACAGCGAAATGGTATAACGGGAGTAGGATTCGTTATGAATAGGAAGGTAAGGCAGAGAGTGTGTTATTGTGAACAGTTCAAAAAACGGTTCAAATAGCTCTGAGCACTATGGGACTTAACTTATGAGGTCATCAGTCCCCTAGAACTTAGAACTACTTAAACCTAACTAACCTAAGGACATCACACACATCCATGCCCGAGGCAGGATTCGAACCTGCGACCGTAGCGGTCACGCGGATCCAAACTGTAGCGCCTAGAATCGCTCGGCTACCCCGGCCGACCCTATCTGTTATTAACAGCTGGTTGTGTCTGCACGTTGTGTCTGAACAGTTCAGTGATAGGTTTGTTCTTATCAGAATCGTCAGCAAACCAACACCGACAACTATAGTTCAGGTATACATGCCGATGTCGCAAGCTGAAGATAGAGAAAAAGTGTATGAGGATGTTGAAAGGGTAATACAGTACGTAAAGGGATATGAAAATCTAATAGTCATGGGAGACTGGAATGCAGTTGTAGGGGAAGGAGTAGAAGAAAAGGTTACAGGAGAATATGGGCTTGGGACAAGGAATGAGAGAGGATAAAGACTAATTTAGTTCTGTAACAAGTTTCGGCTAGTAATAGCGAATACTCTGTTCAAGAATCATAAGAGGAGGAGTTATACTTGGAAAAGGCTGGGTGATACAGAAAGATTTCAGTTAGATTACATCATGGTCAGGCAGAGATTCCGAAATCAGATACTGGATTTTAAGGTGTACCCAGGAGCAGACATAGACTTAGATCACAATATCGTAGTGATGAAGAGAAGGCTGAAGTTTAAGACATTAGTCAGGAAGAATAAATACGAAAAGAAGTGGGATACGGAAGCACCAAGGAATGACGACATATCGTTGAAGTTCTCTAAGGCTATAGATACAGCAATAAGGAATAGCTCAGTAGGCATTACAGTTGAAGAGGAATGGACATCTCTAATATGAGCCATCACAGAAGTTGGTAGGGAAAACATAGATACAAAGAAGGTAACTGCGAATAACAATGGGGAACAGAAGAAATACTTCAATTGATCGATGAAAGGAGGAAGTACAAAAATGATCCGGGATACTCAGGGATAGAGAAATCCAAGTCGCTGAGGAATGAAATAAATAGGAAGTACAGGGAAATGAACACGAAATGACTGCAGGAAAAATGTAAAGACATAGAAAACGAAATGATTGTCGGAACGACAGATTCAGCATACAGGAAAGTCAAAACAACCTTCGGTGACATGAAAAGCAAGGGTGACAACATTAAGAGTGCAATGTGAATTCCACTGTTAAATGCAAAGGAGAGAGCGGATAGGTGGAAAGAATACACTGAAAGCCTCTATGAGGGGGAAGATTTGTCTGATGTGATAGAAAAAGAAACAGGAGTCGATTTAGAAGAGATAATGGAGCCAGTATTAGAATCAGAATTTAAAAGAGCTTTGGAGATCAAATAAAACAGAAGGGACAGATAACATTCCATCAGAATTTCTAAAATCATTGGGGGAAGTGGCAACAAAACGACTATTCACGTTGGTGTGTAGAATGTATGAGTCTGACGACACACCATCTGACTTTCGGAAAAGCATCATCCACACAATTCCGAAGACGGCAAGAGCGGACAACTGCGAGAATTACCGCACAATCAGCTTAACAGCTCATGCGTCCAAGTTGCTTTCAAGAATAATATACAGAATAATGGAAAAGAAAATTGAGGATGCGTTAGATGACCATCAGTTTGGCTTTAGGAAAGGCAAAGGCACGAGAGAGGCAATTCTGACGTTACGGCTAATAATGGAAGCAAGGCTAAAGAAAACTCAAGACCCGTTCATAGAATTTGTCGACCTGGAAAAAGCATTCGACAATGTAAAATGGTGCAAAATGTTCGAAATTTTGAAAAAAAAATAGTTGTACGCTGTATGGAGAGACGAGTCATATACAATATGTACAACAGCCAACAGGGAATAATAAGAGTGGACGACCAAGAATGGAGTGCTCGTATTAAAAAGGATGTAAGACAAGGATGTAGCCTTTCGCCCATACTGTTCAATCTGTACATCGAGGAAGCAATGACGGAAATAAAAGAAACGTTCAGGAGTGGAATTATAATTCAAGGTGAAACGATATCAATGATACGATTCGCTGATGACATTGCTATCGTGAGTGGAATTGAGGAAGAATTACATGATCTTCTGAAGGAATGAACAGTCTAATGAGTACAGCGTATGGATTGAGAGTAAATCGAAGAAAGACGAAGGTAATCAGAAGTAATAGAAATGAGAACAGCGAGAAACTTAACATCAGAATGGATGGTCGCGAAGTAGATGAAATTAAGGAATTCTGCTACCTAGGCAGTAAAATAACCAATGACGGACGGACCAAGGATGATATCAAAAGCAGACTAGCACTGGCAAAAAGGGCATTCGTAGCCAAGAGAAGTTTACTAGTATCAAACATTTGAGGAAGAAGTTTCTGAGAACGTACGTCAGGAGTACAGCATTGTATGGTAGTGAAACGTGGACTGTGGGGAAACCGGAACAGAAGAGAATCGGAGCATTTGAGATGTGGTGCTACAGACGCGTGTCGAAAATTAGGTGGAATGTTAAGGTAAGGAATGAGGAGGCTGTGCGTAGAATCGGAGAGGGAAGGAACATGTGGAAAACACTGATAAGGAGAAGGGACAGGATGATAGGACATCTGTTAGGATATGAGGGAACGACTTCCATGGTACCAAAGGGAGCTGTAGACGGCAAAAACTGTAGAGGAAGACAGAGATTGGAATACATCCAGCAAACAATTGAGGACGTAGGTTGCAAGTGCTACTCTGAAAAGAAGAGGTTAGCACAGGAGAGGAATTCGTGGCGGGCCGTATCAGCGTATCAAACCAGTCAGAAGACTGATGACCGAAAAAAAAGAGAAACAATAGTGGCTTTCTTTTAAGCACAACATTATTCGCTTTTGAATCATAGTCATGGCAGACGTTTCTTGCTTACAGGTGACGTGACAGCTGATGGCAGTAACACAAAAAGAATGCGCTGAGATCGTCCCGATATTAGGAGAGAGGAGTACACATGTTATCGCAGGAGGTTTCAACCAACGACACCGTTATAGTCTATCGATTACTCATTGTGTGGTTGTAAAACTTTTCCGGAAGTTAACTGAAACCGGCTGTGTTGTAGACAAACTGAAATGTGGATGGTCAAAACCGGTTACAGATGAAGAAGCATCAATCGCTTTTCTGGCATACCTCAGTAGGAGTGCAGGACGTGGTACCCGCCGCATCTCGCATGAAACTGGGGTCATCCGTACATAAATAGTGAGAACTTTGGTCACACATAAATGGCACCCTTACAAAATGCAAATATTACAACATCTCATCGAGGACGATATAGGTTATTCGGTTCGGTTTGCATTATGTGAGACGAGCAACCTAAACGAAAATCCGCCGTTTACCCATCACCGCACTGTCCGACGCTACATGATCAAGTTACATTAATGCATATGTTCGACGTCAAGGTGCAATTACCACTTACAGACAGCAGGTGGCAACACTAGCAGTCAATGATATAGGCCTGTAAATAGCGTGCCGGGGGAACGCGGAAAACGGTGCAGTCGTTCTCGTAATGCGGAAACGGAGCGATTTATTCGACGTCCAAAAGGGTGTGGTCATCGGCTTTCGTGCCAAGGGTGAAAGCATTTCCGAAATTGCTAAGTTTGTAAACTGTTCACGCGCTGTAATGGTTAAAGCACATTCTGCATGACAAAATGACGCTATCCAAATCCGGCGCCGAGGCAACTGTGGTACATCATGGGTCATAAATGACAGGGGTGAACGACGGCTGCAGAGATGTGTATGGGCGAATAGACGTCCAACTGCTGAGCAAGTGACCGCCCAGATGAACAAAGGGGCACGAACACCGCTCCTGAACGACCGTTCAGCGAACATTGCTGCGTGTGGACCTCCAAAGCAGGTGCGTGGTTCATGCACCCATGCTGACTGCTGTTCATCGGCGACGAAGGCTGGGATTAGCATGCCAGTACCGCAACTGAGTGGCGACAGGTGGTCTTTCATACGACAGATGGCCGTTGGCGTGCATGGCGTGAAACGCCAGAAAGCAAACACCTGCAACAATCGTTGGAAGGTTCCAGGCCCGAGGAGATAGCGTGATGGTCTGGGGATTGCCTGGGTGAATTCGTTATTCTGGGAGACACAACAGATCCACACAAGAATGCATCCATCCTACCCCTACATGCAGTTAGTTTTTCATCGGCACGATGGCGTATGCCAGCAGAACAATGCAACGTGTGACACAGCTTGAAGTCTACCTACGTGGTTCGAAGAGCTGCAGGATAATTTCACGCTACTCCCCTGGCCACCAAACTTCCAGGATTTGAACCCAATCAAGAATTGTGGGACCACCTCAATCAGGCTGTTCGCACCATGGATTCTCAATCGAGAAGCCTGGTGCAGCTGGTCACGGTACTGGAGTCCACATGGCTCCACATCGCTGTCGGCACATTTCACAACTGTGCTGACTCTCTTCTTACACGTGTCGTAGCGGACCGTGGTGGTTGTTCAAGTGTCTGACTGGTGAGCACATTAATGAGACTGGACAGTGTAATTTCTATGTGAATGGAGAGGTTAATAAACAGAACCAGAGACACTACTGAGGTATCAAACCGCAATAATTGAATCTATCCAAGGTTGTTGGAGAATTAGAAGTCATAGTTTGGTGCGAATGGGGGTTCTCGTATTGCTGGGCCCTTCTTTGTTCAGGTTACACTGACATCAGCCCGTTAACTGTAGTTAGTAGACACAGATGTACTGTCGTCGCTGCTGTTTGAAAATAGGACATTTCCAACTTTGTTACAGAACGATGGTGCTCCAACTCACTACAGGTTAGCTGCCTGGGCTAACTGGATATCAAGTTTCCCCAGAGTTGGGTATATCGTAGAGGACCGATCGATTGGCCACCATTCTCCCCAGATATGAATCCATTAGCTTTCTGTCTTTGGGGACATGTGAAGGCAGTTACGTGTGTGGTGTAGATCAGAAGTCTTGCACACCTCAAAGAGCCTATTCTTGATGTCTGTGTTGCATTGTGGTACATGCATTGGTTAAAGTTCACGAGGAGTCGGTGAGGCGGGTAACAACAAACTTACAGGATGCTGGACACCACGTTAAGTACATATTGTTGCTTTTATGTATTTCCACTAGTATTTCACCTCTTGTGGAGAACGTGTGACATGACTTGAGGATGAATGATGCTTTGCTCAAATGAAAGACACCATTGTTTTGCTCGTGTAGTTCTCTATCTGTTTGATATGGCACATGATCCCCTTTTTATTTGTAAATTTCGAGCTACTTCCAAGACGACGGCTTCCAAACTGGCCACCTTGTTGATAACATAAACTCACAGACTTTCCTCCTCTCCCATCTCACGCCACTCGCTTATAAATATCGGTTTATGCATCTGCTTTCAGTTTAGAAGGATGTTTTCAAACCCATGGACCACCCTGCACAACTAGATCACTGCAAATGAGAAATACTTAGGTAGCAAAATCGCCTCAAGTCTGCAATACATGGGATGATCATTGTATAAATCACTACAATCTGTTCAAGTATGACGATAATAAGTAAATCTATGATCAATGACAAGTTATAGGTTTCCGTGCTAGTAGAAACAAAGATAGGTAGTCGATGTAGGAGTACATAGCGACAACAGTTGTCAGCTGTGCTATGTTCAAGCCCAAATGTGCGTTGCAGGAATGGTGCGTGTAACACTTTCTTCCACGTGCGTGATCAAGCAGGTGGTGTCATCTGCAGGAAATTTGCTTCAGTTAATTCTGTAGGCTTTCTGAAGCACTGTGGGGCCACTGCTCTAAAAACTGAATTTAATATTTACAGACATTACCAATGAAAATGAAAGTCAAAACTGAATTAGAGGCAATACATTCCAATACTTAGTTGAAATATAGTTACATAGATTCTCTTCTCCTGTCACGTGTACTCTTAGTACTGCTTCTTATATCAGTATTTAATTGTCTTATTATGCTGCATTTAACTGCCTTACTACACCGAATGAGATACACCCACTTAAACACTGTCACAGTTAAATTACTAACCACGACTTTGATGAGTGAGATCATTCCAAGCTCAGCTGGAACAAGTCCACAAGCTAGGTCTGTGCGAGCCAATAATACTGTGCAAAGCAGAGAATTGTCAGTGACATATGCACAAACACAGTGAAGCAAGGAAAAACAAAAATTAGAGTACAGTAACGCAAGCCAGTCAGAAGAATACGATGTCCAGATATCATGCAGTAGCTGACACAATGCATAAACAGAGAATTGCTGGAGAACAAAGGTGTCAGGTCCTGCGTGCTAGCCTCTGGTCACGTTGTTTGTCCACGTCCTGGGGCGCGTTCTCGCCGGCAGAGTGCCGTTGGCAATGACTGTATTGACACCACTGACTATGTTGGTTTGTCCGCATGTGTTCTGCAGTCTTTCTGGCTGGAATATAAGACGTCACTCTCCCAAACTTGCCACACACAGCTGTAAACAGTCAAACTTGTCACTAAGGGTGAAACACATGCTGATATCCTACTGCCCAACTGTCCACCAGATCGGCGAGTCGTAAGCTTTGTCCATTTAGACTTCCCAGATAAATAGGGGTGATTACAGGGGCGCCTGTGAGAGTTTGCTGTCCAGTTGATCCTCTGGTGACTGCCACTTGGACTAAGGTGTGGGCCCTTTTGAAGCGTTCCTGTGAGGGAGGAGGGAACACAGGCCGGTCCCACCACCTTGTTCTGCCTCCTCATACTGCTAGTGTAGGCTCCACTGTGCCACTTTGCTTGGGCAGCTTACGAAGTCCACCGGTTGGGGAATGAGAGAGAAGTGTTTCAATCTGGTGCCGGTAGGTCCGGCCTATGGGTGTGCCAGCATCTATTACACATTTGTCTTGGAGACCACCACTGCAGTTCACATGTTCGAAACCAAAGAGGCGTACCCGGTAGGTATCTGCCGAACCACCGTGGTACTGCTGTCCGTGCTGGTAAATGGAGTTGCAGCAGCATCCATGACTGGCACCCATGAAGGATATCCGCCAGACTTTGACGGTAAGTGTTAAGAGGTTATGTAATAGTGTCACAGTTATTTCTGATCATGCTTCACTCAGAGCCTTCTTCTGGATTTTAAATGGTTTTTTCATGCCGTCACATTCTTTATTGGAGTGTGGATGAAACAAACGCCTGAAAAAGCTCTTAATCCCGATTATATAAAAATAATGAAAATTTCTCTGATGCAAACTGAGGTGCCGTTATCCGTTAAAAACAACCTTAGAAAGCTCGTCAGCCCTTCTATAGCAAATGCTTTAATAATAGCTTTTGCTGTTGTTGTTACCATTGTGGTTTTGGATCAAGTATGGAAATCTAGCTTGCAAAAGGCATCTACAACGATTATTTACATCAATGGTGGGAAGGATCCAGTATAATCTATAGTCTATGTATTCTCTCCCAAGGTTGTTTTGGTGGTATAGTAGTAGTAGTTTTATTCATCTGCAGATCATTTTTACAAGAATATTGGACATGTACTGATATTACAATTTAAGAACAACAAAAATAACGTAATTCTTTTACATATTTATAGGTTTAGTTTGACAAGGAGGGTCTTATAGGAGGAACCATCCAGGCATTTGTCTGAAGTAATTTAAAGAAAACCTAAATCAGGATAGCCAGGTGAAGAATGAAGCCTCCACCCCCGAATACGAGGCCAGTCTGTATAGAACAGTACTACCTCATTCGTTTTATCCCTAGTGTACAATAATGTTTTACAAAGAAGTTAATTAACAATGTAAAAGGCTAGCGCTACACTGTACATTCACTTCTTAATCCTAAACACTGCGAACACTACATACTTTATACGCACATTGTTCCGTATTGTAACATTATACACACTGTCAGCTGATGTCAGGACGCTAGCGACGACCTCCGTTTTCCACTCTGCGTATCGCAAACTTGCCGTTTGCTAGCTTGAAAAACTGAGTCAGCATCCGTCGATAACGACAAAACGTTGAGTTCAGAAAGAGGGAAAAGTGTTAATATTATACAGAACATTGCATAGCTTTCAGAATAATTTTTTTCCGGAAAAGGAAAAAAGAAGGCAGATACATACTGTGAAAGTTTAATGTGAAATTATATGCTTTATTATTGTTGTTATCATTTATATGTCTTACATATTTATATCTGATCCCTTCTCTGTGTTAATTAAGTAATCCTTCAGTATATAGGATGTATTGCTTAACAGCTATTTTAAATGCCTTTTTAAATAAGTCTGTTTTAGTAATCGCATCTCCTTGGGTAATTTATTATACAGTTTTATTCGTTGCGGAAAATGCTGTTTTGAGTTTTATGCGAAATGTGAATGTAAGTTCAATCTTGCTCTTGTTCCACGGTCACAGGCAGAGCCATTTGTGCAGTAGTTATCAGTATTATTTTTGATGTGTACAGCTGATCTGTAAATGTAGTTAAAATCCCCAGTGTTTTGAACAGGTCTTTACAGTGGTTTCAACTGCTACTTTTGGTAATTATTCTTAGGCCCCTTTCCTGTAGCTTGAAAACTGTATTCGTGTTTTGTGGATTTGTTCCTCAGGAAAGAATTGCATAGCTAGGAACTGAGTGTACAAATGTATAGTAAGTAACTAAAAGACACTGACTGTAACACATTGATGACTCCAAGGGCATAACATGTTGACATTCAATTTGCAAGTGGTTTTATGTGTTAACCCTGCTTCAAGTAAAAATGATTGGTACTAATTGATTCCGATTACAACGACTGCAACTGCCAATTCATTTATCAGTGTGTGCATAAATTCCCCGCCTGTATGTTTATCATCTTGCCAGGGTCTTTGCAGCTTATTCCTGAGTGCCCTCTGTGCAGAATGCGTATCTCTTGTAGTGCTTTTCTGGAATGGCACTTTAGTGGCTGCCGCTTCTCTAGCTTTCAGGATTTGTCTCGTTAGAATAGAGTGCCAATGCCTATGAGTGGAGAATGTTAGGACGTCTCTTGATGTATTTTTGGGCATTCGTTGCGGCCAATCGCAGCCTCGATGTCATGTCACTCTGGAAAGGATTGTGTCCTATGTCTTGGCTGTCGTAACTAGTTTTGCAGTGGCGGAAACTCTGTGATTCTTCATCTGTTATATCTCTCGTGTAGATAAGAATAAATGTTATCAATCTTCTGCAACTGAATGTTTATTATTATGTTTATTATACATGTTTCATTGAATCATATTAGACACCTTCAGCGCATTCCATTGTGCACTTTGTGAGTAAACGTTAAGTGAATGTACTATACGTTTTCAGTCAACTACACGTCTCAGTTTTATATTTCATTGCACATAACCTCATTTGATATTCACTGTACGTGTCGTCGCTGCTAGCAGCATTCAAAAACGTTTACATGATTTTATTTGTAGTATTGTTGGTTAAGAGGTTCAGTTATGCTTGGCATATATCAGTCTATTTTCAATGAATATACAGAATCTGAATAATGTTTTTTGAAATTTTGTATTGTTTTATTTGTACACATACACTAATTTACAATAAATACAAAAATAATTAAAACAAAGAATTTATTTTAAAGTCGAATGCCTCTGTTTGTAGAAGCAACATAATTGAGAAGTTCCTCACTGTCTTCACAGATGAAAGGCTTTTCGTGATAGCAGGCAACATCATGCCAAGCGATGCCATCATTGTAGACATTGTTGAGGATAGCAAGGCATGATTCGTTAGTGCCGTTGATGTCGAATTCTGCATTGTCAGGTTGGCGGAATTTCTTGTGACCAGTTTGACTCCAAGGGTTGAAACTGAAGCCGGGAGGAATCTGATTCGTAGGAGCCATCTTCTGGCGTGTTGCTGACCAGAACCATCCAAATATGCTCTTTGGTTCAAGATCACGGCGGTTTTCACAGCCTTTGAAGTCACAAAGACGTCCACTTGTCCATATGTAGGGTACGTCACCTATAAGGAGAAAGATGTTATCGTTATATACGATAAGTAAGAGCTCAAATGTTAAATGTAGGGACTGACTCGAGTAACGATAGTTCACAAATTCCCAGAAACTGTGATTATAGTTGTTTTTCATTAACAAAACTCAAAGCCTCTGGATGTCACCATCCCATAGAAATTTATTTGTGTTTACATCATTCAACTGTTGTGTTCTATGTTATTAAATTCTCCAATCTAAAATGCACTACAAATTAAAAATTATTTCTTTTACTTCATTCAGATTATAGGGTGTGTCGGTTATGTGTGAGAAGCTAAAACTGTGTCCCACAGGCAGTCTGTCACCAACTGCGCCAACCAAGAATGCCGAAGCTGACACAAAGCTTCAACTTGTCACAGGCTCCTCCCATCCCTTTCAAAGTCTGGTAATAAGTTACCAATGTAGTCAGTTATGCGCAGGAATGTCTCTTCGTACCTTGCTGTATCAGCCTGAAGGCCAAATTATTTTCTTCCTGAGTTTCCATGGAGATCAGATCCATACAGTATTCTCTGCATATGTTTCGAGCGTCTAGCCAGTCGACACGACTATTGCGGTACTGAGGTACATTACCGCTGAAGAAGTAATTATGACCATTGAAGAAAAATTGCTTTGGTCCTGTAACACAATGAAACAAAAAAGTAAATTGCATTCACACAAAGTCCACTAAAGTTTATAATCACTAAGTCACATTAAAAGAGCAATTATAGGTTTTATGATGCAAACAAATTATTACAGATCTACATTAAATATCCTTTCAAATCACAATGACTGTGTCCAACAGATTTAGCTTCATGTATGTAAATGACAGTTTATGCCTTTTTTATTTGGTCTTAAAAATTATATATCTTCTGGAGCTCTTTTATGCACTAATAAGCCATCCATTCTTTACTGATGTATCCATGTAAAAATTTTAATGCATTTTACCAATAACCATACGCCGAAGTACAGAAAAAGTGATATACAAGCACGAAAGCTACCCTGGAAGAAATTTGCATGATTAAAAAAGACAGCAAAGTCACGGACGTAGGAATACCTATATTTTTTTCTTAGTTTCTTCCAGAATTGAAAATGTAGTGGAGGGAGGAATCATTACCCCACACTTCCCTGGGGTGACAAAAGTCATGGGAACCTCTTAATATCGTTTCGGACCTCCTTTTGTCTAGTGTAGTGTAGCAGTTCGACATGGCAGACTCAACATGTCGTTGAAAGTCCTCTGTAGAAATATTGAACCATGCTGCCTCTACAGCCGTCCGTAATTGCGAAAGTGTTGCCTTTGCAGGATTTTGTGCACGAACTGACCTCTCAATTACTTCCCATAACATGAGATTCATGTCGAGCGATCTGGGTGGCCGCGTAATTCGTTCGAACCGTCCAGAACGTTCTTCAAATCAATCACGAATAATTATGGCCCGGTGGCACGGCGCATTGTCACCCATAACAATTCCATCGTTGTTTGTAAACATGAAGTCCATGACTGGCTGCGGTTCGGTTGGACCAGAGGACCCAGTCCATTCCATGTAAACACAGCCCACGCCATCATTGGGCCACGACAACTTTGGACCATGGCTTTATGGGGTCTGCGCCATACTCGAATCCTGCAATCAGCTATTGCCAAGTGAAATCGGGCCAAGGTTTTACAGTCCAAGCCAATACGGTCACGCACCGCAGTGAACGTTGATAAATGGACTGGGTAAACTCAACTTTGCCAATGAAGTTTTACCAACAACGTGGTTTGTCCTTCCGTGGAACAAGTCTACATGTACAGTCATACCCTGTAAGTGCTTGGTGAAAGGTTCCATGTACCACTGCTAGCCAATAGCTTCTCTGTTCCAGTCGCAAAGGTAGCAATGGAAAACAGCTCTCTATGTGCTTCCGTACGAGTTCTGAGCTCTCTTATTTTGTCTATATGCCACGGTTCTTACGCGAGACGTTTGTTGCTGGTATTGGATCGTTTTTCAGTCTGTCACAAATCTGTCAATAATCTAAACTTTCTCAATAGCGTTTCGTGAAAAGAACGCATTCTTCCCTCTAGGGATTTCGATTTGAATTCGGTTAGCATTTCCGTAATATTCGCGTGTTGATCGAAACTACTGGTAACAAAGCTATCAGCACGGCAGCTTTGATATTTATTCGACGTGCCTGTGACAAGTAGCACACTAATAATACTGTGTTCGAACATTACAGGTTTATATTTGGTGTAATGAATGGCAACTTTCTATATATGTGGAAAAACGTAAGACAATGCAAATGAATAGGAAACTGGTGATGGTGTTCACTTCCATACAAGAACAGACGGTACAATGCCTTAGACAATGTGGTTTAGTGGAATCTCTGGAAATAATTTTTAGAGAAAGTCAGCAGTAACAGATGAGTATGGCATATTGCGAAGTGTACTTTCGCTCAATTACGGATTTATTTTCAGTACATGGAATCCTTAGAGGATAAGGATGATGTTGGTCATGAAGAACTGCATACAGAGACACAGGTTGCCTCTTGCTCAAAGCGTTTGTGATGCAGTTCATGTGCTACCACCCTTCAGAGCAGCTAGCATATAAAATGAAACTTACCACATTTTTATTCATTAAAGTGTCTTCTGTGTACATGTAATCGCTCAATAGTGTGGTATGAACAATGAAAAGTTTGATTATGTCGTATCATCCAAAGATCGTGGTGTTATACAACAGCTGGCAACGCGCATTGATACTACAGATACTAGCGATGTCTCGTTGCAAACCGCAAAGACGAGTGGGGGAGGCTAAAGACGCCACGCCCTCTGTCTCAACACAGCAGCGCCCTCACACGTAGGTCAATATAGAGCCGAGCATGGAAGCGCTGTGCCCCAGTTCATGATGTCAGCTGAAACAGTCAACATCATCGAGTATGACTAAAGAGTTACTCAATTCTCAAAGGCAAATGTACTTTTATAAATCCTGAACATTTTACCTCAAGGGAAGAGTTATAGTTGTATGCATCTTGTGATGCTTTAATAGTCAATGAGAGTAGTAAATTATCAAGCACTCCTGTGGCTAAGGATTGTATCAAATTAAGTGAATCTTTTTATCGTTCACGTAATAAAGTGTTGTAGTTCAGATGAGCAACCTCGCAGACCAATTAAAGAACCGACAGCTGTTGCTGGACTATTGTAGTTTCGACTTGTCATAACACATTAAGCACACAGGTCTAACAGAACAGCATTAAATATCCAGTTAAATTATAATGGTATTGCACCTATAAGATTAATCTTTCGTAACAAGAGAAGACCCTGGTATATCATGGTGATGGGTGGAAGAACACAATGGATGGGTGTACATCGATTTATATACTTTATTAGTATTTTTGTTCTTTAATCACATGAAACGCGTAACCTGGTGCCTCAGACGCAAGCTGGCGAAGGCATGGGACTTATACGGAGGAGAGACGAGACTATAGGACTAACTAGCGACCAGCCCCGCCTTCACATAGGTATCTACGACTGGACGACTTGTCTGACGTAGCGGTATTAAATTATATGTACAAATGAATCTCTGTTCCTATTAGGGAAAACCGTATCAAAATCCCTACAGTAGTTCCTGAGATTAGCCTTCACACACAGAAGGAAAAAGTGCGGCAGGAAACCTTAATTTATTAATATGTGTAGATAAGGGACAGCACTGGTACTCGAGAGGTGTAGAGTTCCAACCTCTGACCGAATTACACGATCAACGTTTTCTGTGGTTTTCCTAAACCATCTCACGCGAATATCGTAATAGTTTGTCCAACAAGTTAACGGCGGGTTCGTCCGCTGTGTATTTTTAATTTGCGCCGGTAGGTGATTGGTATGGGATGGTTAACAGAGAGAACACGCTCCGTTATTAAATGTCACTGACAGTGTAGCCTAATACGAAAACGCACCTCTGTATTTAATGAATATTAAAGGGACAGTTTTTGCATGTAAGAAAGTTTCCCTTCAGCACACAATCTATTGCTAGGTGTCAATTTATTCCGACTCAGTTTTTGAGGTACGGATTCTAGAAGCATGTTTTGTGAAAGGGGAGATTTTTTACTTTCTGTCGCCTGTTCTGTCGAAAGAGTCAAGTTAAAGAATGCGGATCAGCGTGAGCCGCTGGCGCACGCCGCTTGCGTCTTATTGAGAATTCTTGAAGCGATTGCTCGAAGCTGGCCAAGGCGGTGCTTTCTCTTTCACACTTTAGTTTCACTGACATGTTACATATCTGCAAACACATGCATCAACTCCTGATGTGGGAGACGCTAGTTACACCTGGTAACTTATCATAGGCACGGTGTAGGAAGAACGGAAAAGTGCATCTTTTTACGTTTATATCTACATCTATACTCTTTAAACCACTGTTAAATGCATGGCAGAGGGTACTTCTCGTTGTACTGCTTATTAGTGCATTTTCTCATCTCATTCGCGTGTTGAGTATGGGAAGAGTGACTGCTTAAATTCCTCTATGCGCTCTATAATTAGCCTAATAGTCTTCGTCGTACCCAAGGGAACGGTAGGTAAGGGACTGTAGCATATTCCTAGACTACTCACTTAAAGTTGATCCTTGAAATTTGTAAGCGGGATTGCGTAAAATAGTTGGTTTCTGCATTCAAGCGTCTCCCAGTTTAGGTGTTTTGGCATCTGTGTGGCGCTCTCCCACGGGTCAACAAACCTGTGACAATTCGTACTGTCTTTCTTTCTATACGTTAAATATCCCTTGCTAATCCTATATGGTGTTGGCGCAGCAATGGTTCAAATGGCTCTGAGCTCTATGGGACTCAACATCTTAGGTCAGAAGTCCCGTAGAACTTAGAACTACTTAAACCTAACTAACCTAAGGACATCACACACACCCATGCCCGAGGCAGGATTCGAACCTGCGACCGTAGCAGCCTCGTGGCGCAGCAATGTTCTGGGATGCATCACATCTGTGCTTTGTAAGCAATCTCCTTCGTAGACTGGCTGTTTTTTCCCAGTATTCTAGGGACTGCACAGGATATGGTGGCTGATGGGCAGTGACCTATTCTTCAAAGCGCTGGACGGGTTCATTCATTTGTTCACAAGGGGGGGGGGTCTACAGCGTTTGCCCCCCTTTCGGCCAGTCGGCAATGACAGAATCGAGGCGCACACCCTACAATCTTTCTTAAGTGATGTTACAGAAACTATTCGGGAAAAAAATTTATTTTTTGGTTGGTTATAGTTTTATATGCCAGCTTCATGCTGACGTTCCCATAATTCCTTAATGGTTATACTTATTGTGATGTTTGCATGGAGGGAAGACACTGCGCGAAATTGGAGAAAAAAATGGTTCAAATGGTTCTAAGTACTATGGGACTTAACATCTTAGGTCATCAGTCCCCTAGACTTAGACCTACTTAAACCTAACTAACCTAAAGACATCACACACATCAGTGTCCGAGGCAGGATTCGAACCTGCGACCATAGCAGCAGCGCGGTTCCGGACTGAAGCGCCTAGAACCGCTCGGTCACAGCGGCCGCCTTGGAGGGTCTCCTAAAGTTGCTAGTAGACATTATTCCGCTGTCTTATCATGATTTAACCTTGTCACCGACCTATGCGCACTCCCCTTTGCGAATAGTGTGTCATAAAAGGTGCTCTCTGAGACTTGCTGCGCTGCAACCTGTGACACAGATTCCTACCTGTGAAGTCTTAGTGTGTGGGGTATCTAACGAAGCTCACTTTTTTGGATGAGCCAGATCACCCTACGCTTCACTGTTTACTTGTGATTTCACAACCATTTCCAAACTTTCGATGCGTACTGATGACCGCAGGATGTCAATATCAGTCGAGTAATTATCGTTCTGGCGTTTAGAGTTGTCAGACGCAGACTCATCATCATCTACCTTATACCAAAGTCACTTAAATCGACTGTTTTCCTCATTTCTTGCACAAAGTGGTGACCAATGAATTTTCTTCATCATCAACGGCTGTTAAAAAGTACAAGGTTCCGTTCGACCAGGTCTAACCACCACAAGGGTGGATCGTCGTATTGTGCACCAAGTACATCGTAACCACCTTTCATCTGCGCCTATTACCCAAGAACAAGTAACAGACTCTCTGCAACATTCTCTATTGTTCCGCACCATTGATCAGAGTCCACAACTCTTGGTCTTGCGGTAGCGTTCTCGCTTCCCACGCACGGGATCCAGTGTTCGATTCCCGGCGGGGTTAGGCGTTTTTTTCTGCCTCGAGATGACTGGGTGTTGTAGTGTCGTCTTCATGATCATCATTCATCCCAATTATGGTCGGAGGAAGGCAACGGAAAACCACCTCCGCTAGGACCTTGCCTAGTATGGCGGTGCGGGTCACCCGCATCGACTCCTACGCTCCTCGGAGTACGGGACATCGTCATCATCATTGATCGGGGATTATCAGCAGCTGGACTTGGAAATTCGCCTCCCTCGCTTAGGCTGCAGTAAATACTACAATAGAAACGGACACGTTTGGGGTGGTGCCGTGACAAAGGGGCATACATTCTTATTCGACGGACATTCGGGCACCCTGTAGCACGTCGACAGGACTGTTAAATCGCCTAATCTTAACATCACAGAAAATGTCTAGGACTACATGGAACAACAGATGAAATATAGTAACAAAGATCCCCACAATTTGTTAGCTGAACTGTATCCAAACATCAGGGAGTGGCTTCAGATGGATGTGGCATACCTGGAGAAACTTGCAGACTCTCTTCTTATACGAGCCGTTTTGTCCGATTTTCTTTCGTCAGTCGTGTGTTCGATATCAGTTTGCGCGTGTATGGGGTCACACGCTGCAACAGCGTTACGCCACGGGTCAAAATCAACATTCCGTATCGATATGTTCAACAGGCTCGACTTCTGAGAAATACTGAAGAAATGATTTAACACAATTTGCCACTCGTACTACATCTACATACGTACTCCGCAAGTCACCATACGGTGCATGGCGGAGGGCACATTGTACTACTTGCAGTCGTTTCCTGTCTCAAGAAAACGAGTTAAGAGAAATTCGGGGTCGTACAGAGTAATATAGGCAGTCGTTTTTCGCTCGCAGATAGAGCGAGGGAAAAACGACTGTTTATATGCCTCCATACGAGCCCAAATTTCTCTTCCCTCGTCTTTACGGTTCTTAAGCGAAATGTAAGTTGGCAGCATTAGAATCGTTCTGCCATTGTCTGTAAATGCCGGCTCTCTAAACTTTCTCAATGTTGCTCAATAAGAAAGTCGTCTTGCCTCCAGGGTTTCCCATTTGAGTTAATGAAGCATCTCCATAACACTCATGTTTTCATCGAATCTGCTGGTAACAAATCTAACGGCACAACTTTGAATTGCTTCGAACTCTTCCTTTAATCCGACCTAACGGGAAGCCCAAGCACTCGTATAGTATTCAGAATAGATTGTACTTATGTTCTGTATGCGGCCTCCTTTATGGATGAGCTACACTTTCATAAAATTCCTAATATAAACCAAAGTCTACCATTTATCTTCTCTGCTACCTCACCCTAGCCGTCTACAGCTATATTCCACAATCCACCTGGCGTTATGTGGTGAAGGGTAATTCTGGCGGCACTATCTTATCCCCTTTTTCCCTGTTTCATTTTCTTGTGTGGTGTGTGGGAAGCATGATTGTCGTTAAACCCATGACGAAATGTTCAGATCTTCGTTGGATATTCTCTTTCTCTTCTATCAGTACTACCTAGTAAGGATTCCAGATTGATGAAAAATACTCAAGACCCACTCGAACAAGCGCCTTGCAATCCACTTCTGTCATGGATGAATTATACTTCCTTAAAATTCTTCCTACTAATCTCTCTGGCATGCGATTTTCCTACTATTCGTTTTATGTAATCTTCTACTTCAGGTTCGTTCGGGTATTTCAGCAATTTGTTATCAACAGTATAATTGTACAGTAGCGGATTTGTTTCTCATGTACACACAGTATGTCACATTTATTTACGTCCAAGGTCAACTAACAGCCCCTGCGCCATTCAGCAGTCCTCTGCATATCTTCCTGCAGTTCGCTACAGTCTTCTGACGTTGCTAATTTTTTACAGTCAATCACATCATTTGCAACTAAGCTAATGAATGTTCCCAATGTTATCCACTGACCTTATCACAGTTCCTTGGGGTACTCCTGAAATTACCGCTACATCTTTCAGTTTTGTTGCGTTGACTTCTATTAGCAATGAAATCTTGAATTTAGTCACAAACCTGGTCCACCACTCGATAAACTCGTAGTTTTTCTGTGAGGGGGGAGGCGGTAATCGGTTCTGTATCAAATGCTTTCTGAGTTTGAGGAAAACAGCATCAACCTGGGCGCCGATATCTACAGCATTGTATATCTCATGAGGGAGGCGAGCGAGCTGAGTTTAAGAAGATCTCTGTTTGCGAAATGTTTAATGACTTTGTAGCGGAGATTTTCGTTCTCCAAAAACGTCATAATATCCGACAGCAAAACATGCTTTATAATTTTGCAGAAATATGGAAACACCTCGAGAAATGTTGCGCTATTGTGTTTGAGTACAAACGTACCTGTGCAACGTCGTCAATATGTTGCAAGTGTCAGTCGTGGTCAGAACAGCGTTCTGTGTAGTTGTGAGTGAGTGTTATCGAATTTCAGTGCACTGGAATTTGACCGAATTGTTGGAGCTCATATCGTGGATGCCGAAGTATTTGGTGTTTCCAGAATAACCGTACCGAAGATTTATAGCTCGTACAGGGTTGGTTGGGCAGTTGATTCGGGGGCGGCGATCTAACAGAGAGGTCATCATCGGTCTCATCGGATAAGGGAAGAACGGAGAAGGAAGTCGGCCGTGTCCCTTCACAGGAAGCATCCCGACATTTGCCTGAAGCGATTTAGGAAAATCGGGGAAAACCTAAACGAGGATGGCCGGATGTGGGTTTGAACCGCCGTCCTCCCGCAAACACGGAAAGCGGGAAATCATCACCCGCTAAGTCACAATGCTGCCGACGATGTGTGTTGAGTGATCGTGAAGGACGGTCACTGAAGAGGATTGTGACCTAAAATAAGGGGACGACAGCTGCAAAAGTCACTGCAGAACAGAATGTCGCGCTCGCGAACTCTGTCAGTACCAAAACAACACGAAATTAGATCCAGAAGCAGGGGATTGCAGCGCGACCTGGAATTCCAAAACCGTAACAGAAGAAACGTGTCGCCAAAGCGATAAAACCTGGATTGTGGAGCAATGGAAGAAAATCATTTGGTCGGTGGAGACTTGTTTCACACTGCTGCCAACTTCTGACTGAGTTTACGTTCCCGGAGTCAAACATGCCGGTGGTTGGGTGATGATTTGGGCAGCCGTATCGTGGAATTCCATGGGCCCCAAGGTTACTCTGCAAGGTCGCATTACTGACAAGGATTACGTGAACATTTTAGCTGACCAGGTCCATCCCATGGTACAATGTTTGTTTCTCAATGGTTACGCTGTCTTCCAAGACGACAGGGTCCCCGTTCACACAATTCGCATGATCCAGGGCTCGTGCTGTCGGTACGAGGATAAATCGTCGCACGTGCTATGCCGACAACAGTCACCAGATCTCAATATTACTGAGCCTTTGTAGTCTACTTTGGAGAGAAGTGTCTGTGATCGCTATCCATCCTCGTTACCTGAACTAGACGCTATTTTGAAGGGAGAGTGATGTAAGATTCCCTTGCGAACCATGCAGGATCTGGTTTTTCCATTCTGAAACGACTGGAAGCCGTTTTTAATGCCAACGGCTTTCCTACGCTGTGTTAGGCATGGTAATGGGTTTTGCTTATGGTGTTTCCATATACTAGTTCACCTCCTGCAGTCCTTTCGAAGTGTGTCCTACAACCGTTCTTGATAACGGGAATGACCTGCCCTGCTTTTTTCTAGTTGCTAGTTACTCTTCGTTGCTGGTTGACCACAATAAACTGATGCCAGCAGGGGAACAAGTTCTTTCGTATAATCTTACAGGTATCCCATCCGGTCCACATGCCTTTCCATTACAAAGCAACTGTAGTTGCTTTTCTAATACGCGATCAATTATCTCGGTTTCCGCTGTCTGATTAGAATACTTGATGTGAGAGGAAAGATATCAGTGTGTGAAATGTGTGTATGTGTGTCCTCACTTTGCGAGCACTTGGCGGGCACGGGCAGCGACAGGAACCTGCCGGGCCGCGGCTGCCGCTGCTGGCCCACCTCGCTGATGGCCGGCGAGCCCACCACGAGCGCGCAGCCGAACACCGCCAGCATGCACACTGCCACCCTCATCTGCAACAGGCACACACCACCACTGTAAGAGCGACGCAGCCACAACATAAAAAGTCTGTAAATGTCATCATCTAAATCATACAGTAGACAAATGCGCTGTATGGTTAGTGTTATCACTTCAGGAAATACAAAAATCCATACATTCTGCATTGACAGAAATGGTAAATGCTACAAGAGGACCCTGAATAGGCACTACCAACCTACACTGAAGAGCTAAAGATACTGGTACACCTGCCTAATATCGTGCACGCAGAAGTGCCACAACACGACGTGTGGACTCGACTAATGTCTGAAGTAATGCCGGAGGGAACTGACACCATAAATCCCTGCAAGGCTGTCCATAAGAGTACGAGGGGGTGGAGATCTCATCCGAACAGCACGTTGTGAGACATCCCAGATATGCTCAATAACATTTCCGGGGAAAATGTTTTTATTGTTTCGTTCACGATACAACGTAATGCTGTTAGACTCCTCAACGTGTTTCATCCATACGGTGCTAAGGGGAAGTGGATGACTGTGGTTGGCAGGTATCTCAACATAATGGGCGATGTGCAACAATTACTCCTCTTAGAAAAAGCTATATTCTCTACGAATTTTGAACTTCACCGTATTAGCCAACGTACTCGCTTACACAGTCCTCACCCTGTTCCATCCCTACTGGCACTGTTTTGCACACACTTAATTTAACCGCGGGTAGCACCACGAGACCAATTCTAGTATAATGATATTGTCTCAACATATAGTATTTAAATGATGCTGGAAAGGAATGGAAGTTACTATACTTCATTAGGCGTTAGTGAAGTGATTGACGAAAACGTGCTAAATTATGAAAAGGATTATACTCACGAAGAATAAGCGAAATCACTTAGGTGAACCATTCGATTATTCGTTTTTTGTTGCTAGTATTTTTACCTTGGAGTCTATCTCGATTTTTTTTGTTTGTCCGTCCTTCGTCGGGTAAACTTCAATGCTTACGTTTCTCTTATGAAACTCGGCATCTCCCATTCTGCAGGCAGTTTATGTTGATTAAGTTATCTACCCCCCGTCACCTGCTCATAGCGACGATTCATAAGCAACAAAACGTTGCACGTACAACTTGACATACACTTTAAAGCATAAATAGGAAAGCGTTATTCGTATTACTTTTGCCTGTCACCGACCTCGCGGCCGGTCGGTGTGGCCGTGCGGTTCTAGGCGCTACAGTCAGGAACCGCGTGACCGCTACGGTCGCAGGTTCGAATCCTGCCTCGGGCATTGATGTGTCTGATGTCCTTAGGTTAGTTAGGTTTAAGTAGTTCTAAGTTCTAGGGGACTGATGACCACAGATGTTAAGTCCCATAGTGCTTAGTTTTATTTGAACCATTTTGAACCGACCTCACCAATATGTTTTCGATCTTTTGTCTGTCAGCTTCAGCTTCAGCTTCCGCAAATAGGATCAAGTTCTTATTGTGCAGCCAAAAGTTTTAAAAAAATGGAAACGAAGTCATAAAGAGTACGCTACCCCGTAAGAGACGTCGAAATACTCGTATATTTTAGTAGTAAAGATAGAAACAGATTTGCATAGATAACTACGCTCACATTCAGTTGGAGCGATGTTGCAATACATATCCGGCCACTCTGGTTGAGGAACTCTTTGTTTTACCTAAACAACTGCAACCTAATGCCGAGATACTTCATTTACAATGATTGTCGCCGATTTATTCGCTAATATTCTTCCGGCTGAGTTTTTGCGTAGTCCATAATTTTCTTCTATGTTTCAGTAACAAGTAATGATGAAACTTGAATAATATATAGGAAGAACTGCTACAGCATAGTACAGAAGGTAAATGAAAGAAATGCCCAATGAGACGACCAGATATCACACTTTTATTCAAAGGCAATAATTACTGCGATTCATGATGGTTCCCTGATCATTAAAAAGGGCGAGAGGTGGTTCTTAAAAGGGTGTGTGATCACCACGGACAGCAATGTATGCTCTATAAAGCTCTCTCACCCCGGTTACAAGGGTAGTAAGGAGTTCCTATGGCAGGGTGTTCCCTTCCTGCAACAGCGCGGCTGACAACTGCTGATGCACGCGGAACGTGCTGCTGTACGACTCCCCAGCGCCTCGCTCACGCGATCGACGGAATTTACGTCGGGGGAACGGGCAGGCCAGTCCTCGCATCGTTCCATGAGCACCTCCATCTACGCTATTCGATGCAGTAAAAATGAAGTCAGGACCGAATGCACCTTTGAAAAGCCGAACGTGGGGAAGCACCACAAATACGAGCACGTTCACCTGTGTCTGCACCATTTCAAAAGATTTGGCGGTCAGAATCCTTCTGCTACACTGTACTTCCCCGCACTATAGCACTTGGATCAGCAAAATCATCATTTTCGACAGCGCTGGACGTACCCTCATATGGCGAGAGGTGGGAATCTGTAGTGCAACCAGGAACGTTGTCGAACATTTAACGCATGGGATTGGTGAAAAGCCTACTGATAAACATACGCCATAACTTATCCAGTATCTTCACGGGGTCGTCATGTTTGCAAGCCAAATACACACATCGAAAAAAAGTTTTGCATACCTCGGTTTCCAGAACTCCTGAAGATAGACGTCGACTGTGCATATTGTATCGCAGACACAGTCCCTTTGACTGTTCAGAGATGTCACTAAACCCGACCAAAGATGTAAACAACCATGCATGAGCAGCGCCTATTGGACGGAGGCGTGTTCGACAGCCTATCAGTTCCAGTCATTCCACCAGGAAGGATGTAGACGGCTCTTGTTGTCTGTAGTTCAACCAAGCCTAGGCTGTCAATGCCGCGGTTCGATCGCGTCCGCATTGTTACATTGTGCCAGGAAGGGCTCTCAACAAGGGAAGTGTCCAAGCGTCTCGGAGTGAACCAAAGCGATGTTGTTCGGCGGACATATAGGAGATACAGAGAGACAGGAACTGTCGATGACATGCCTCGCTCAGGCCGCCCAAGGGCTACTACTGCAGTGGATGACCGCTACCTACGGATTATGGTTCGGAGGAACCCTGACAGCAGCGCCACCATGTTGAATAATGCTTTTCGTGCAGCCACAGGACGTCGTGTTACGACTCAAACTGTGCGCAATAGGCTGCATGATGGGCAACTTCACTCCCGACGTCCATGGCGACGTCCATCTTTGCAACCACGACACCATGCAGCGCGGTACAGATGGGCCCAACATCATGCCGAATGGACCTCTCAGGATTCGCATCATGTTCCCTTCACGAATGAGTGTCGCATATGCCTTCAACCAGACAATCGTCGGAGACCTGTTTGGAGGCAACCCGGTCAGGCTGAACGCCTTAGACACACTGTCCAGCGACTGCAGCAAGGTGGAGGTTCCCTGCTATTTTGGGGTCGCATTATGTGGGGCCGACGTACGCCGCTGGTGGTCACGGAAGGCGCCGTAACGGCTGTACGATAGGTGAATGCCATTCTCCGACCGATAGCGCAGGCATATCGGTAGCGTATCGTCTTCATGGACGACAATTCACGCCCCCATCGTGCGCATCTTGTGAATGACTTCCTTAAGGATAACATCGCTCGACTATACTGGCCAGCATGTTCTCCAGACATGAACCCTATCGAACATGTCTACGATAGATTCAAAATGGCCGTTTATGGACGACGTGACCCACCAACCACTCGGAGGGATCTATGCTGAATCGCAGTTGAGGAGTGAGACAACATGGACCACCACCTCTAAAGGTCTCGCTTTATGGCCCTACAACATGCAATATGTGGTTTTCATGAGCAATAAAAAGTGGGGAAATGATGTTTATGGTGATCTCTATTCCAATTTTCTATACAGGTTCCGGAACTCTCGGAACCGAGGTGATGCAAAACATTTTATGATTTGCGTACTTCCGATGAAAATTTCTTCCCACAGTGGAATTTGAGTCGGCGTCCTCAGGGATGAATAGCACACGAATGGCATGCGTTACCGATTTCAGCTGTGGAGGTGAAAGTCAGGAAGGGAAAACGAGACAAGAAACAAAAAGTGAGACGAGTATTAAGGCTGAGACGCCGAGAAAAGATTGAGACGAAAAGAGAACGGACGATAACTAAGTTGTGTATCATGTTGACGTAGCTTCCGGACACAACAGTTAAAAATGTACGCCCAACATAGAATGATGAGTACCTAAAAAGCTGAATTAATACAAAGTTGTGTTGCCAGCCGAGTGAAATAGGCGAAAAAGTGTATCTTTATGTAGAACTGCCACGGTGAGTAGACACCAGAAATAAAGGACAGTCATCATAAACGAAATGAGTGAATGTTACTGCGAAGTCTCTAGATTGAAGTATTTTCTTTATATAGCTGTTCAGATAACCGGTCTTCTTGTTTTCCCTGACCTTCATGGGGTCGACATGTTAATTTTTGGACTTGGAAATGTTTGTGGTAGAGGATGATAGTTTGCCCTTCTTGTAGCCACCCCTCCTTCTCCTCGTCGCAGTCCCCCCCCCCCTCCCCCCTTCACCACCGGACGGAATATGTGCATCCCAACTTTCTGTATCTACTATTATTCCACGTGGGGACGTCCGAAGGCCCGAACGTTTCATAAATAATTGCCAATCGTGTAACTAAGGCAGGAAGTCGGTACCAGCTCGGCATTCACCCACTCGGATGTGGGAAACCGCCTAAAAATCACATCCAGGCCCTAGTCGTTAATCCGGGACCGGCGCGCTTTCCCAAGTCCCGGAAGCGACGTGCTAATGCGTGTGACTACTCGGATAGTTCTTTCACTAACCTATAACGAATTATTTTCATTACCAGCCTACTAATTTCCAGCAGGCGAAAAATTAATTCCTCACGTAATATTACTTAACGGAGGGGAAAGTCCTGCAGTACTGGCCGGCTCACAGAACTGGCCACTAATGTGATTTTCCTTTCCGCGTCCACATGGCAGAAGTGTACAGTAAGCAGAAGATAGCTTGGGTATCCATCTGCACTGGAGTCGGATATCTTCTTCCTCTTCTCAGTGTTTTGTCTGCTCTGAGTGCTTGATGGTGTTGCTATAGCTCTCAGTGCACGGGAGTTATTTTGAGGCTGTAGTACCCGTTTCTAAGGCAAGTCATAAATTTCGTTGCTATATTTCGGTTATCTATGGTATGTGAAGAATTACTTCTAAGAAATGTTTCATGATAATTTGTGTAAAGGAACGTACAATGTGACAAGATCCTCTACGTGTCGTGGAGAACCGGCCACCTCATTGTCTTTCAGTATCGGCCAAAAGATAATTTCAATTTTTAAATTATGTTTTCTTCTCCCTGCTTCTTTCCAGCTTGCAAAGGCGAAAAATGAGAAAAAAGTGAGATAAAATGGAATGTAGAGTGCCTGAAAATAAGTTTATTTACGACAAAATGACCGTGAACGAAGCAGCTGAAGCGTTTTCAACAATCAGAGAAGAAAAAGATCGCCACCCAGGAGAAGAGATTAAAAACAGACAAAAAAAAGTCTGAAAGAGAGTTGAAGAAAGCTGGGGTGTTCCAAAATAAAATAAACATGCGAAGGATGGCCCGGAAAGCCAATTACAAAGCGGCGATGGAACCTGGAGTAATTTACTGGAAATAACGGGTCAACAGAACACAGCGATAAGTGTCTTATATGTTTGAAGTCATTTGAAGAAAAACTGGATGCTGTGTATGAAGTGTAGAGTCTGGTCACATTCGTATTTTATTTGCGATATCTGTAAAACCTTGAGCTAAACATTAGTGAACTGAGCTGAAATGGTAACAATAAGTTCTGATGCTTAAGTGTTCTATTATTATTCTATAAGTATCAACGCAGTGTACTATTAACAACGGATATTATAACAGAAAAGACAATGGACGACATTACAAGAAACTGTCTACAAGCCTTTTAATAGTAGCTCTTTTAGTTTGATGTAATTAATTACTGTTGTTGTTGTGATCTTTAGTCCAGAGACTGGTTTGATGCAGCTCTCCGTGCTACTCTATCCTGTGCAAGTCTCTTCATCTCAGAGTAACTTCTGCATCTACATCCTTCTGAATTTGCTTGGTGTATTCATCCCTTTGTCTCCCTCTACGACTTTTAGTCTCCGTGCTTCCCTCCAGTACTAAACTGGTGATCCTTTGATGCCTCAGAATGTGTCATACCAACCGATTCCTTCTTCTGGACAAGTTGTGCCACAAATTCCTCTTCTCCTCAATTCTATTCAGTGCTTCCCCATTAGTTACGCGATCTAGCCATGTAATATTCAACATTCTTCTGTAGCACCACGTTTCGAAAGCTTCTATTCTCTTCTCGTCTAAACTATTTATCGTCTGTGTTTCGCTTCCATACGTAGCTACATTCCATACAAATTCTTTCAGTAAGTACTTCCTAACATTTAAATCTATACTCGATGTTAACAAATTTCTCTTCTTCAGAAACGCTATCCTTGCCATAGCCAGTCTACATTTTATATCCTCTCTACTTTACCATCATCAGTTATTTTGCTTCCCAAATAGCAAAACTCATCTACTACTTTAAGTGTCTCATTTTCTAATCTAATTCCCTCAGCATCACCCGATTTAATTCGACTACATTCCATTATTCTTGTTTTCCTTTTGTTGATGTTCATCTTATATCCTCCTTTCAAGGCGCTGTCCATTCCGTTCAACTGCTCTTCCATATCCTTCGCTGTCTCTGACAGAATCGCAATGTCGTCGGCAAACCTCAAAGCTTTTATTCCTTCTCCATGGACTTTAATTCCTACTCCAAATTTTTCTTTTGCTTTCTTTACTGATTGCTCAATATACAGATTGAATGAAATCGGGGATAAGCTACAACCCTCTCTCACTCCCTTCTCAATCACTGCTTCCCTTTCCTGCCCTTCGACTAACTACTACAAATAAAAAATATAAAAAGTTATTAAGCATTGATATTCGTAGAACATGTTTCGAGGTAAGAGAATAGTATATTAGTATTCCGATTAACCGCCACAGTTACACTGCAAAGTCAAAAAACCTAATGCGGCCGATACTGTACGACTCTCCCCTACATGATAATGGTTTTTCAACTGATATTAATAATCTCGACTACAAACATGATGTCTCAAGGACAAGCACTACTAGTTTCGTGTGGGTTATAATTCTGGACATATTTTAGTCGGCTTCAGAAGATGACGTGCCGCTTCGGCTCTCGGCACATTCATTTCCTTTTATCGTTTGCGCACTGGCTGCTGTGTGCGAGAGAGTCATCGATACTGAGGCGAAACGACTCCGTTGAAGAGCCATATTTGTTTGCAACTACAATTTATGCGCAGCTGTCAGAACAAAAGCGCTGCTATCCATCCCGCTTGCAGCAAGACCGCACCGCCAGCTGGGAATCCACGATGCTATCTCCCCGTTTGTTTCACAACGCTGCCGTCTTCGTGTCCGCTAAATGAAAGGCGGCCTGTGTGAAATGCTGGATGGCCTGTGTTGAAACGACTATCGCCTGCCCCGGATCTGCGCCTGGATGCTCGCGGACGGGCCAGCGCGCCTCGGCGGCGCGCATTCCGAGGGGAGAACAAAGGGAAGGCTGCAGGTGAGCCGCGCTCCGTTGCACGCGACCGACCGCACCGCGAGCGGAGGGTCTAGCACTGTGGGTCAGTCTGTGCAGGGGCATGCTCAGTGAGCTGCTGAGATACCGCGCCTAATGACTTCTGTCGATGCAACTTTAGTTTCAAAAGCGAGATTAAAGACTGGCTTCCCATCGACAGAAAAATGCTCTGGTGTGTAAAACTTAACCCTTTACTACTAGGGATTGTCTTTCAGACCGCTACAGTTTTTTTTTTTTCGTGATATTTCACGAACCCCTGTGAGGTGAAGTAAACTCTTCTGTGTTCCTTCCTATAGGATGGCAGGCTACGCGAGCCAGAAATCTCGTATTGGGCCTTGAGTGATCTCACAGACGTACCACAGTGTTTGTGTGTCATGTTTTTGTTGAACGTTACCGTTTCTCCGTGGTTGAGGAAAGCTACACCTTCTATGTAACGTTTTCTATGCGAGACTGGTGTGAGTGTTCTCATGGTAGTCATACAAATTCTCATGGCTACTCTTCAGACAGATCGATTCCGCAAAATATATGGCACAAAAAATTGTTCAGATGGCTCTGAGCACTATGGGACTTAACATCTGTGGTCATCAGTCCCCTAGAACTTAGACCTAACTAACCTAAGGACATCACGCACATCCATGCCCGAGGCAGGATTCGAACCTGCGACCGTAGCAGCCACGCGGTTCCGGACTGAGCGCCTAGAACCGCGAGACCACCGCGGCCGGCATGGCACAACAGATGAAGACATTGATGACAGTGGTAATGGACCTGATTTTGAGTATTTAGAGATCTCGGTACTAATTATGAGAAGGAAACTAAAAGTGATGAAGATGTGATAGGTTACGACGATGGAGAAGCGTAATTCTTCGGTAAGAACAGGAAGATGTTTTCGATGGAGAGAACAGAACCCGCTACCTAACGTAAGAGCAAGGCAGCTCAACATTGTCTCGCAGCTGCCTGGACTGCAACTGATTCCTAAAAGTCTCAGAGAAAACTTACTGTTTTGGAGACGTGAGTATCAAATACGGAAATAGTTTTTTGAAAACAAAAAACATGAATCTTGCGTTGTCCTCGTTTGAAGTGCAAAACAAGATATCCGTGTCAGAAGTATGGTGTTCCGATTTGGCTGGAGAATTGTAGGAGGGTCTGCGTGAAATGCATGCAGGCTGAAAGCAATCAAAATTTTATTCAGCACCTCAGAAGAATACTTTCTTCTCGATTTGTAATATAAAAATTTGGCGAAATTTCTTCCTTGATAGAATTATCGGGTGGAATAATCGCTCTAAGGCTGAAATGATGAGTAGTGAACTCAAAGCTGATTCCACATAAAATTTATCATAACTCAAATGTGTTTTTCCATACAGTTTTGTTGCGAATCTGTAATAACATGTCCCTGATGATAATTTGTGAGTGGCTAGAGAGGTAACTATGTGCTGTTATTTTAGTAATACATAAAATAAAAATAAACTGCAAATTTCTCTATGTTTTAGTTTTTAAAGTGTTTTAAATTCTGCACTGTTTAAAAAATGCAATTTTCCAGAAAGTCTGTTTCCAAGAAGTGTAACGAATAACAGGAATTCATGTAAATATATATTCACCAAATAAGTTGTTTTATACATAAAAAATAAAAGTATACATAAAAAATAAAAGTAATTGTCTTCCTGTCAACATCCATAGTAGCAAAGGGTGAAAGACGAAAGTAATATCCGCGTGATGTGTCCTTGCCCAGTAACATAGCTCGATGAACCTTGCAACATAAATGGAAAGAACTGTTACAGTAATGTACTGAGGATAATTGAAAGAAATACACAATGAGACAGCCGGCCGCGATGGTCTAGCGGTTCTGGCGCTGCAGTCCGGAACCGCGGGACTGCTACGGTCGCAGGTTCGAATCCTGCCTCGGGCATGGGTGTGTGTGATGTCCTTAGGTTAGTTAGGTTTAAGTAGTTCTAAGTTCTAGGGGACTTATGACCTAAGATGTTGAGTCCCATAGTGCTCAGAGCCATTTGAACACAATGAGACAATCGCAAATGACACTTTTATTCAAATAGAGCAATTACACTGAAGTCACCGCCATTCAGCATGGTCCCCTGGATAACACAGATGAACGGACATGGTTCTTAATAGGGTGTGTGATCATCAGGGAGGGCAACGACCACCCATGCTGACCAGAAGACTGGTTAAGAGTTCTTGCAGCAGGGCGTTCCGTTCCTTCATCTGCTTGGTTGAAAACTGCTGGATGGTCGTTCGTGCATGTAGATATGCTGCAATAAGTCTCTGCATTACATCCCACACATGCTCGGTGGGAGGATGGCAGGCCAGTCCATTCCAAGATCTCCGCCCGCGCTGTTCGATGCGGTCACGTATTCTCATCCATAAAAATGAGGTCAGGGGCGAATGCACCCCTGAAAAGACGCACACAGGGAAGAAGTAAAGTGACGCAATGAATTGACTGGTGAGTGCATCCTGCTCTAATTGGATTCGGAGGTCAGTACGCCCACGAAACATCATGACTCCCTACACTATAACACCTGAATCACCAAAAGGATCGTATTCGACAATGCTCCTTGGTACATCACGCGTCCCTGCCTCTAGCCGCATGAGGTTACGTCCAGTATTGTCGTACTTGATCGTTCTGCTGGCATAGCTGTTATGTTGTGAGAAGGCTTAATGCTGCATGGGCATACTGATCTGCAAATCTTTCAACAAGGTGCACTCACCAGCCAACGCCACTGTGACACTGTAGTCCTTCCCCATGTATGTCATGTGCAGTCGGCTCTGACTTCAGTTTTGTGGATGACAATGCGCGATCACATCGTACTACGCAGGTGGAACAGCTCTTTGAACGAGAGGAAATTCGGCGAATGCACTAGCCTCCCCTTCCTCAACTTATATGGACATGTGTAATGGGTTTGGAAAACTATTACGGCTCGTCCACATGCACGAGTGACCATGGAGTAGCTGTCAGCAGCGCTGGTGGAGGAATGGCAAGCCCCACCACAAGAAATACAGGGTGATCAAAAAGTCAGTATAAATTTGAAAACTTAATAAAGCACGGAATAGTGTAGATAGAGAGGTAAAAATTGACACACATGCTTGGAATGACATGGGGTTTTATTAGAACAAAAAAAACCCTCACAAAGTGTCCGACAAATGGCGCGTGAAAGATCTCTTTCGCGCGTCGTTTGTTGATGATAGTGTGCTCAGCCGCCACTTTCGTCATGCTTGGCCTCCCAGGTCCCCAGACCCCAGTCCGTGCAATAATTGGCTTTGGGGTTACCTGAAGTCGCAAGTGTATCGTGATCGACCGACATCTCTATAGATGCTGAAAGACAACATCCGACGCCAATGCCTCACCATAACTCTGGACATGCTTTACAGTGCTGTTCACAACATTATTCCTCGATAACAGCTATTGTTGAGGAATGATGGTGGACATATTGAGCATTTCCTGTAAAGAACATCATCATTGCTTTGTCTTACTTTGTTATTCTAATTATTGCTATTCTGATCAGATGAAGCGCCATCTGTCGGACATTTTTTGAACTTATGTATTTATTTTGGTTCTAATAAAACCCCATGTCATTCCAAGCATGTGTATCAATTTTTACCTCTCTATCTACATTATTCCGTGATTTATTCAGTTTTCAAATTTATACTGACTTTTTGATCACCCAGTACTAACCAACCATGTGAACAGCATGGAAACGCGATGCAGGACTTGCTTTGCCGTGTGTGGTGATCTGATACCTTAGTGAGAATCATCACCCGTCCTTTGTAACGTCCGGGAGACCTTCACGAATCGCTGTTACTGAACTACCATTATTGTCTTGAAATAAAAGTGTCGCTGTGTGTTTCTTTCAGTTGCCTTCTGTACTACACTGTGGCAGTTTTTTCTACTATGACCCAAGCTTCATCGTGCTTTGTCACCTAGCAGTGACACATCACGTGAAAATTAGTTTCGACGTTGAGTTTTGCAGATCAGTGTATTAGGCATCAGAGAAATAGCTCAGTTGAATGAGAATTGGGGTACGGTTGGCTGTGGCCTGTTGAACCACCCCAGCGTTCGTATGAAGAGACTTAGGCAACCAACGCAATAGCGCTACGAGAATCTGAAACTCGTTTCAGCCGAACACGGAAAGGAGGAAGGAATGTCAGGGGTGAGCATTCGAGCTACAGCTGGATCACTAGTGGTTGAGTGAAGGGTTAGGAACAAAAACTGGTGACACCTTTTCAGAGGAATCATTCTGACATTAGCTTTGAGCGATTTACGGAAACCCTAGAAAACCTAAATCTGGATAGCCAGACACGGATTTGAGCCCCCATCCTTCCGAATACGTGTCCAATGTGTTAAGCACTGAACCGCTTCGCTCGATGATGGGCAAGAGTCCGTTGTATTAAAGATTGGCCCCTCCCCTCCCTCTCTCCCTCTTCTGGATAATGCATACGACATGTCTCTTCCTACTGCTGTAAACAACAGAAAAAAGTGACCAGAAGAGAAAAAGCCAGTCACCGAAGAAAGCACCGAGTAATTAGCATACAAGATGCTCCGTGACACTGCACTCTTTGTATGACATGGTCCTTTCGCTTTAGCCTCTGCTTCAAGAGTCATTAGAAGGTTCCGTTTTAGCGGCACCAGCCCTCACAGCTTCAGAGAGGTTCTGCCAGGACTGACGATATGAAGTTGAGTCATGAGTCAAGGAAAGATTACTCCTGGTCCAGCGCACAGTTTCAATCTGTTTGGAAGTTTCACGACAGCGCACGCTTCGTTGCAGAATGAAAGAGCCACTCTGGAGACGTTAAGTACCTCAGTGTTGTAGCTGTAGAATCAACAAGGTCTACAGGGTGTTTTAAAAAATGTGTCGCATATACGTACAGGATAGAGCATTGGTCAAGACTAGAAGAGAAAGTCCGATTAATTATACAAGGTGATTCAGCTGCCCTCACCGTGTCGTTTTGTGTAACTCACAATCTATAGCTAGCCTTCATAAACCACGCGCGAGATTTTCATATTCTCTCGCTTGCCACGCGTAAACTACTACTCCTACTGAAAAAAATGTACAGGATATTTTTGTGGCAAACTTACGTAGTTAAATTTTGTACTGGGATACGTTTTCGCTGAAGACCGTAGTTTCCGAGTTATTTAAAGAAAAACGTAGAAAGCTTTCCTTCACGGTTCCCGCCATTGCCGCATTCGGCCCCCATTGGTCAGGATTTCTAGTATGTTGTTCATGGCTCTCCTTCCTACCATAGTACAAATATTTGCGACTGTAAACTCGAAAACCGTGGCCTTCAGTGAAAACGTTAAATTTCCTGCAAAAATATCCTGCTCATTTCTTCTTTATGGCTAATAGTTGATGCATATGAGCGAGAGAATATGAAAATCTCGCGCGTGGTTTGTGAAGACCAGATAAAACATGGCGGGTTGCATAAATCGACAGCGGTGGGGGCAGCTGACTCACCCTGTACGTCTGGAAACCAATACGTGTTCAGAGATGGGCCGTTTTACTTGTGTCGAGTAATGTGTACGTGCAGATGAGGTAGGATTCACAAGATATGGCATGGAAAATTGCGACAGTACTGACTTGCGGGCAGACGGAAATCCTCGAGCAGTCTTTGAGGCGAGGCATAGCTGTCGCTTCAGAGACAGTGTATGGGCAGCAGTTGTCCACGACAGACTCAGAGAGTTGTACAATTTACCAAACAGGATAACAAATGCTGTCTATAACTGAGTTCTGCGCGATCGATTATCGGCGCTATTTGGAGAGCGAGAGCGCTACCCTTGCAGAAAGTCAATGACTGGTTTTCTGCATGACAGAAAACCACCCTATTTTTTACTCATCGCGCAACAGTACCTCATCACAAGGTTTCATGGATGATGGACTGGCTACGAAGTCCAGTAGCAAGGCTTCCTCGTTCATCAGACGTGAATTCTTTGGACTTCTGGCTATGGGATATTTAAAGGCGTTGGTGTATGCACAACCCATCGAGAACGTGAAGGTGTTACAGGAGCGTTTGACCAATGTATATGACGCAAACCGTATCGAGCTAGGTGTGTTTGAAAGAGTGCATGATTTATTGCGAAGAAGGGCCTACCATCTGTAGGAAAATGCGACACGTTTTTCGAGACCCTGTGTACCTTATCTCACTGCGTTATCTATCGGTAAGTTTGGGAGTGTTACACCGACAGCTGTCGAGAAGTGAAACTTGATTGTACACAGTCGACGTTCGTCTCCTGAATAACAGTTAGAGAGCTATTCTGAACAGACTCTAGAACAATCGGCGCTGTTAACTAGTATACGGTAAAGGTGGCAAAAAGTTAGCTTTAGATTCTAATATATATCTCTGCTTCATTGTCGCTATCTATCTAGTTATACTTTTCAAAGGATTATCACCTCGAGACGCCGGAAAACCATGCTCATTTGTTTCGACCACCTTTTAAAACTGCGTCACAGATATTCAGATTTCTTTTTATTGAAAAGCATGGGTTGACCTTTTTAGAACCGATCGCAATAGCCATTTATGGTGAAAAATTAGAATTAGGTTTCTCTGAGATTATTATATTGATTTCAAAACGTGTGGAGACACAGAGCAGCTTTCACGAAAACTGGGTACGCTCTAGTCGCAGTAGAGCTGCAGGTAACTGCAGATACAGACAAACGTCGCTGCAAAATTGTGTACGGGGAAGGCATTTTTATGTTTTGGAGCACGACCGCAGCTGAAGTCGTAGGAGTGAGGGAAGACAGGTGTGACAGCCACGTTGGCAGAACGACCCGTGTCATTGCTGACAAGGTAGTTGCATGCTCGTCCTTCGATTGGTCTTACATTATTATTATAAAACTGTTTAATCATCAACAAGCGAAGTGTGCAACGCACAGTGATACCGAATGGACACCGCCATCCCCACTACGGCTTACCTTGATAGCGATAAATATACTGCGATATTATAAGCTCTGTGCGCAAACGGCTGCATCAAGGTGGTTTGAACGTGCGAGGCTTCCCCCACGTGTGAATCAAGATGACGTCTCGTCGTGGGGAGAAATGTTCGCAACAACATGCGAACACGTACGCAGGTCTGCTGTACTGTCATTCTCTGCATGATATTGTTCCGGTCTAACTTATAGGAAAGAGTTCCCTAAAGTTTCTGGTACAGTTTTGCCTTGGGATGATTTTCAAGATACGGTTCGCTTGTTCTGCAAAATTGTGGTGTCACCGCCAGACACCACACTTGCTATGTGGTAGCCTTTAAATCGACATCGACCGCGGTCCGTTAGTATACGTCGGACCCGCGTGTCGCCACTGTCAGTGATTGCAGACCGAGCGCCGCCACACGGCAGGTCTAGAGAGACGTCCTAGCACTCGCCCCAGTTGTACAGCCGACTTTGCTAGCGATGGTTCACTGACAAATTACGCTCTCAATTGCCGAGACGATAGTTAGCATAGCCTTCAGCTACGTCATTTGCTACGACCTAGCAAGGCGCCATTATCAATTGCTATTTATCTTGTGATGCATGTACCGTCAGACCGATGTTCACCAATTATGGATTAAAGTTAAGTATTCCAGAAACCACGTACCTTTTTTTTTACTAGTGTCACCTCCTTTAACTGTTCCAGACCTCACGCCAGCCTGCGTGAGCTTAAACGCGTGCCTTTCGGCTTCACCTCCTAGTGGCTTGGCTGTCTTGCCAAGTCACAACAAAAATAACTTGAAATAAATAGCTTTTAAAAATCTGTGTTGCTGGAGGGGTTGTTACCTCACATAAACTGGTAACTGAGATGTTTCGACTTGGTGATAACTATGTACAAGCTCGTTATAATCCTCCAAAAATACGTGAAAGGGGTTCTTCTGAGACAGTACTGCGTGTATGTCCTGGATCTCTACGTTGTTCCACGTGGTACTGTGACGAGGGCTTCCACAAGGAAGATCAAGTTTTTGGACATGCGCTTCCACACCTGACGGAGTATGCAGTGATTTCGTTCTACAAGGGCAGCTCCTTCACACAGAGCTCACTTCGTGGAAGGGTGTCTCTAACAGCAAACAACCCATGTTGTGGACAATGGTGGCGCTTTATGCCTTTAGGAAGTACGCTTGGGTGTCATTGACACTCGCGCTGTTTCTAGTATGTGACTAGTGTGTTTCCCGGATTGAACGTAAATACAAACGTTCTTTTCTACAGAGTGATCAAACCACAACTGGTCCTGAAATTACACACCAAACACCATTCTGACCATTATGTAACGACTATCCAGTGTACTGTACAGTGTGGGGCTTCAAGTTTGAGTACTTTTCAGATGACTTAATGTGTTAAACATTTAATTGCAGTAAAACCCTCGTGGTTAAAGACGCAAAACTGTAATTTTACGACATGAATAGCATACATTTAGTAAGCGTTAAACTGTTTTCCTTCCAATATTTTTCAGCGAAGAAAGCGAGAAAAAGTTTAGAAAAGCTTTGTTTGAAGTTTGTCGGAGGTTGCTAAGTGCTCCCATTACCAAAACCTGGATGACTACAGTCTGTGTAATTTGTGCTTCTTTCCTTTACATAAAAAAGGTCTTTTTTCACTCATTTCAATGTTTATGATGTTATACGTCCTGAACTGTGTGTTGTACAAATATAAAATTTCGCAAGGATACTTAGCGCTATCCGCTGATACTGTCAGTAAAATGTGTTCCGGGTGGAGTTACTAGTAAAGAAGCAATAAATGAAAATATCATGCCTGATGCTGTAGTTTTACTCCACGAACAGCGAAAGCAATGAAATTTTTCCTTGCATTATTTCATGTGTGTGGGTGTGGGGGGAGGGGGTGGGGTACAGTGGGAGAGAAGGTGGGATGTCAGGAAGAAGAACTTTCGAAAAGGTTTGAAACTATCTGTAAAGTTTGTTGGAAGTCGCTCTGTGCTTTCATTCTCAAATGCTAGATGCATGTAGTCTGGATAACTTGGACGCCACGTGTTTCGCTGCCTCAAAACACAAGCACAGTTTTTAACTTTCATATTTGAGTTATTGTGTTAAACCTTTAACATAAAATTATACCTCTTAATGAAAAGACAGCATTTTACATTTTAAAATTCTGCAAATAATTTTAAGAAACACCGTAAATCACTAGTTTTTCCCCTGGAACCCATTAGATAGGGAACCTGCGATGGAATATTGATGACTAGTTGTTTAGTTGTATAAGTCTGCTAACCTGACACAGGAAGCAAAGTAAGGGGGCAAAATTATAGAAATCAAAAACAGGCGAAAGATGAATGATTGAAAAAACCATCTGCCAAATTGTCTGAAGGGCGCTTGGAGAATCAGGGGAGACGGATAAATTATTCCGTGGATCGCACTTTATCCGCTCCGGCACGTCTAGACTAGCATAGAGCACCGAGTGAAAGACTGAAGATACCACTGTAAGCAGAATGTGAAGGAAGTGTGCGACAAGCTACTGTGCAGCTGACATCGTCTCCTTGCTTGCGTTAATCACTGTGTAACTACCTGCAAAATTTTGTTGCAGAAGTGGCAACACGAATCTCTCACACTGCTTCTGACGTAACACACTTGGTGTGCTCTCTGGAGACGTCTTGATACTCGGAGTCCTCTTTGTCATAGCAGCTTCACAATAAGAGTGGCAGCGACATACGAATTCGGATTCACTCAGCTACCAAATTTTTCGCCTGGGTTGTACTGACTCGAATTAAATTAAAAATAGTTCCCACCCGAAGTTCTGGCAAAGGTTTTCACTAGGTTTCCCTTGGTTGTAAGGTAGATGCCGGAAATATTTTATCCCAAATATTGCGAACTGGAACTCACACAACTATCGGTCCTCTTGATATTTGAATCGAATGTCCCTCACACTACAATAGGCCATCAGTCGAACTGCGAGAATGAAACGTATAATAAAAAGACTGCTACGCGTGGATCCTACAGATACTAGCATTTTAAAACACAATCTATTTTCCACTTCGGCTGTATTCTGATGAGAGTCATCTATTTTCTTACTATTAGCAGATTTTGGCGTTGTGCCATTTTCAGGTGCTTCCACATTTTCTCATAATTTTACAAAGGATACAAGGAAGTGCTTGAAAGTTGCACATCGCCGATATCTGTTGACAGTTTGAAAGTAAATGTCATCATAAAACAACCAAAGTGCAAAATGAAGACCTCTTTTAATAAATCTGTGGCTATGGCGCCCGATATGAAAAACTTGTAGAGTATTTTTATCGTCGTTACTTTGTCTACAACACACAAATGTGAGGAACGTTAACCACAGTTAGCCGTTTCGGCAGTCAAGCTCCCATCATCTGGTTGGTTGCGTTCAAGCTACGTACTCCTAAAGTACAAAGCTGTTATGAAATAAGCAAAACAGCGGATTAGATGCTGTCGATTTTAAAGTAAGACAAGGACTTTCTTGTCTGAATACGTTTATTTTATTTCATGGCTAGATTGTGCTTCTTAAGTACGTGTATCTGACAACTTGAACTCAGGTAGTCAGATAATGAGAGCCTGACTCCTGAAACGCCTAGATGTAGATTACATTCATCACATTTGTGTGTTGTATGCTAAATAACTATAATAATTATATATATATATATATATATATATATATATATAGTCAAAAACAAACAGAAGAAACGGCAGCTTTCGAGCAGATAATGAAAGCCGGCACGGTAGCTCAGCGCGTTCGGTTAGAGGGCTGAGTGCTCTCTGTAACAAAAAAGCTGAGTCAAGGAATCAACGATCAACTTGTGACGTCCGCTCAGACCAAACGCAACGAACTACATCGAAAAAAAAATTAAGATGGATTGAGTGTCTGCCATGTAAGCAAGAGATCCGGGTTCGAGTCCCGGTCGGGGCACACATTTTCAACTGTCCCCGTTGACATATATCAACGCCTGTTCGCAGCTAGGGGTATTCATTTCATTGCAATAACAATTATCTTCAGAACTTCTACCTCTAGCCCTTAACATAGATAACGTCTTTATGCAATATTTTACTTGAGACAATCACATTTCTCATGTACTATGCTAAACCTATGAATCTACGGCATATATTTCAATCGTTTTCTTAGTTGGTAGTAGGCACGAAGAAAATTATTTAGCTTTAAGCAAAGAAAAAATAAATCGAAGCACCAAGAAAGAATTTTCCGAATGGAACGGAAAAGGGTAGATACGATGTACATGAATAGTCAAATATTACAATTTAAGAAAAATCGGATAATTTATTGAAGAGAGAGAGAGAGAGATTCACAAATTGAGCACGTCAGTAACGTATTTTCCTACTTATGGCCCTGATCAGGTAGTTATTCTGCTTGACATTGATTGATAGAGTTGTTGGGTATCTTGCTGAACTATATTGCGACAAATTCTATCCAACTGGCTCATTAGATCTTTAAAATCCCGAGATGCTTGGAGGGCCGTGCCCGTAAAGTTCCAAACATTGTTAATTGAGGAGAGATCCGGCAACCTTGCTGGCCAAGATAGGGTTTACCAAGCCTGAACACAAAGAGGTGAAACTCTCGCCGTGTGCGGGCAGACATTGTCTTGGTGAAATGTAAGCTCAGGATGGCTTGCCGTGAAGGGCATCAAAACGCGGAGCAGAACAACGTCGACGTACAGCTCTGCTGTAAGGGTGCCGCGGATGATAACCCAAGAGGTCGTGCTGTGAAATGAAATGGCACCCGAGACCATCACTCCTGGTTATTGGGAAGTAGGCGGGCGATAGTCAGGTTGGTATCCCACCGGGGTCCAGGGCGTCCCCAGAAACGTTTTCGGCATGGAATCTGTCTTCAGTGACGTGTCCCGCTTCGAAGTGAGCCCCGATGACAAGCGAAGGCGTGTGTGGAGATGCCCACGACAGTGATGGGATACCAACCTGACTGTAGCCCGCCATACGGCCAGACAACCAGGAGCGATGGTGTGGGATGCCATTTAATGTCACAGCAGGACCTCTCTGATTGTCATCCACGGCGCCCTTACAGTACAGCAGTACATCGACAATATTCTACGCCCCGATTTGTCGCTCTTAATGGCAAACCATCCTGGGCTTACATTTCACCAAGAAAATGCCCGCCCGTCCGCACACAGCCAGTGTATTACGGTTTGTTTTCCTGCTTACCAAACCCTACCTTTGCCAGGAGGTCGCAGGATATCTCCCCAATTCAGAAGTTTGGGACCATTGTGGGCAGGGCCCTCCAATCATCTCGGGATTTTGCCTATCTAACGCGCCAATTGGGCAGAATTAGGCACGACAGCCTTCAGAAGGACATCCAACAACCTATCAATGGCGAGCCAAATAACCACTTGCGCCGGCCGCGGTGGCCGGACGGTTCTAGGCGATTCAGTCCGGAACTACGCGGCTCCTACGCTCGCAAGTTCGAATCCTGCCTTGGGCATGGATGTGCGTGATGTCCTTAGATTAGTTAGGTTTAAGTAGTTCTAAGTCTCGGGGACTGATGACCTCAGATATTAAGTCCCATAGTTCAAATGGTTCAAATGGCTCTAAGCACTATGGGACTGAACATCTGAGGTCATCAGTACCCTAGACTTAGAACTACTAACTAACCTAAGGACATCACACACGTCCATGCCCGAGGCGGGATTCGAACCTTCGACCGTAGCAGCAGCGCGGTTCAGACTGAAGTGCGTAGAACCGCTCGCCCACAGCGGTCGACAAGTCCCATAGTGCTCAGAGCCATTTTTTTAACCACTTGCATAAGGGCCAGAGGTGGACCAACGCGCTATTGAGTTGCTCAATTTGTGAAGCTTTCTTTTGAATAAATCATCCATTTTTTAACATTTTAACAATCTGTTTGTCAGTACTTGTTTATTACATCTACCGTTTTTCGTCACATTTGGATAATTCGTTCATGATGCTTCGTTTTTTTTGTCTTAGTGTATTTATATATTGTCAAGTGTTTTCATTATTTTTGGAAACCAGATATTCGCGCGAAGGGAGTAACCGCTGTAAGAAAGATACAATCAGCGGACTTTCGCTGCATAATGGGCTAACTGTGGAGAGCTGTTAGCGAAGCAACGAGACGCGACAAATGCGTTTGCTGGTTACGCCAGCGCCGTTGAGCTGTCGATTAACTTTCTCCGGCACCGCTGAGGTGACGCCCACATCGCGTTTTATGAGATAACTCTAAGCAACGAATCCGCGACCCTCCCAGCGCTATGTGCCGCTCCGGGATCCCACGCTCTGCCGCAGGCCTTCCGGCGTGCTCCCGCGGAAGCGAGGGCAATGGCACCCAGCCAACAAGAGCACTGCTTTCTTTTACGACGCCGTGCCGCGCCGCGGAGAAAACAACGTGTGCTGTTCCCTGTCAGCTGGGAACCAGTTGCCTACCATTTAACTGTTGCCTCCGGAAGACAGTGCTAGGCGGCAGTGAGTGCGCTGTGTCAACACAGATTTCACATTAGATGGCTCGGAAAATATTCCTCAGCCCGGTAGTGAAAGATCTGTTTTTTAATTCGTAAAGAATGCACTTGTTTTTTGACATAATCCTTCTACAGTGTGTTTCACAACTCATGTTACACAATTCTGGAGGTTGTAGAGGGGACTTAGTAGATCATATTTAAAAAGGAACCCATGTCCAGAAATGTCATCCAACGGCGCTACAAAGCATCAAAGATATAGGCGCCGGCGCATGTGTGTGTGTATATAGGTGATTCTGCGATGAAGTTACAAACTTTCAAGAACGACAGAGAAGGATAAATATATCAATTTGAGATAAGGGCCCTTCTGCCGGAAACGGACGAGTCGCAAGCTGTGAGCAAAAACCGTTCTGATACCTCTGACAATGAACACATGTACTGGTACTGTTGTTGCTAAGACCGTGGGGTATGTAACTGTCAGAGGTGGCAGTACGGGACAAAACAAGGAAAAAATGTCCAGTAAACATGGGCTCTAAAATGTATATCCTCAGTAGAGGAGATGTGTTTCACAGTAGCGAAGATGAACAAGTGCTCACAGCTCCTCAGGCATACATTTTAGAGCCCATGTTTAGTGGATATTTTTGCCTTGTTTTGTTCCATACCACCACCGCTGATAGTTGTCTACCCTACGATAGCAACAACAGTACTGCCAGCCGTAACGGAATGGTTTTCGCTTATAAATTGCAACTCGCTCGTTTCCGATACAGGGACTCTTACCTCAAACTGATAAATTTATCCTTCTCCGTCACCCCTGAAACTTTGTAACATCATCACTGAATCACTCTGCACACAGGGTGAGTCACTAACTATTGCCACATAGAATAACCCCGAAAGTATGATAGTAGCTGAAAAGTTAGTGGGACAAATGTTGCATGGGACAACGGGAGCTATAATACGACGTTGGTTTTTTGTTGCTAGGTGGGGGCGCATCCGAGATATGAAGATCAACTTTGTTTTTTTTAAATGGGGTGATTTAGTTTGGTACTTATTTTCTGATAGCGGCTATCTAGACCAATTCAATGATATTAACAGTGAGGTCTTTGAAGGTCAATGAAGGTCACAAAGGTGGCATGAACGTCCATTTACAGAAGGTGTTCGAAGTGATGACCATTGGTATCAATGCAATCTTCTTATCATGGATTCAATGGTATTCCTTATCACTTCCGCACTTGCTCTGACGTTGTCAGAGCACATGCTCTGACAATTCTCTCTCGTATACCGTGGAAATAGTAAATATTCGTCGAATACGGCATATCCATCTAACGTGCCATTGACATGTAAACACCATTCGACGGTTTCGCAATACAACACTAATAGGAACGGTAAGACTAGTATCGTCGAATCAGACGAATGTAAATGACGTATTCCTTCGAAGAACAAGTCGATATGCTTCTCATTTACGGAGAACGCCAACGAAATTCAGTGAGAGCTAAAGACTTATACGCTGAAAGATATCCTCAACGTACTCACCCTGCACGTCGTACATTTAAATATGTGTATGATAAAAAGAACAACTGGATCTTTACCGCATCGGAAATATATCTGGCAAAGAAAAATTACTAACAAGGAAACTGAAATAGGAACGCTTGCCACTGTGGGTCGAGATCCTTGTGTTAGTTCGCGTCAAATGACAAGGGAATCTGGCATGAGCCAGAGTAGTGTTGTTCGTGTTCCGCAGCGCCATAAATATCACCCTTACCATATCAGTCTCCACCAAGATTTAACTGGTACGGATTGTATGCGTCGCAATGAATTCTGCCGATGGGCTCAACTTCAGATTCAGAGGTTTATTAATTTGATGTTATTTACTGACGAGGCTACATTCACGAACCATGCAAATGTTAATTTGTATAATAATGCATTACTGGGCAATTGCAAATCCATACTGACTGCAGCAAGTTGCCCACAAAAAACCGTGGTCGATGAATGTATGGTGTGGGATTCTGGAGGGCAGAATTATAGGCCCCTATTTCATTTAAGGAAATCTTAATAGTAGGAATTACACCACATTCCTGCAATAAACATTAGGTCTGTTATTGGAAATAATATCAATAGGAACAAGAGACAGAATGTGATATCAACACGATGGATTCCGGCACATTTTTGGCTGACGGCTAGAAATGAGTTGCAGAGACATTTCCCAAATCGTTGGATTGGACGCGGAGGAGATGTGTCGTGGTCAGCTCGTTCGACTTGACGCCTCTCGATGTTTTCTTGTGGGTATTCGTAAAAGACATTGTTTATAAAGACGTTCCAACTTCACCTGGAGATATGCCAGAGAGAAATGTCAGAGCATGTGCTTCGATAAGTGCCGATATGATAAGCAATACCACTCAATCCATGATAGTAAGATTGATGCACTGAATTGATACCAATGGTCATCACTTCGAACACGTTCTGTAAATGGACGTTCACGCTACCTTTGTGACCTTCGTTGACCTTCAAGGACCTTACTGTTGCACATCATTGGATTCATCTCGATAGCGGCTATTAGAAAATTAGTACCGAACTATAGCATATCATTTTTAAAAACGATGTTGACATTCATATCTCGGAAGCGACCCCACCCAGCAACAAAAAACCACCGTCATATGCATGTCCTGTGCAACTTTTCTCCCACAAACTTTTGAGCCCCTGTCATACCTTCGGAGCTATTCTTGGTGGCAACAGTTAGTGACTCACCCTATAATCATACACTTACAGGCGCTGGGGCCTATAACCTTGACGTTCTGTAACCCTATTGGATGACGTTTCTGGACATGGGTTCCTAAGTAAAACATGGTCTACTAAGTCCCCTCTATAGCTTCTAGAAGTGTGCAACATGAATTTTAAAATACCCTCTAGGTCAAGGCTCTTTTTCCCAGTTCTGGCAGTTGTAGATTCCTTTCCTAAAATGAAATTCACCAAGGCCTGGAAAATTACTCATCTCTTCATTGTACTAATATTTTTCAACCACATATTTCCTTAGACGTGGAAACAGGTCAAATTCAAATTGTACCAAATTGGGCGAATAAGGTGATGTTGCAGTACTTTATACTTGAAATGTCTTTGTGTGAGCTAGTGCATTGTCCTGATGAAAGATGATTTCAATTATATGAAACTAAAGGACCTCCTCACGATTTCTTTTTCCACGCTGTTTGTCCCGAACATTTATTGTTTCACCATTTGAAAGGTAATCCATCTTTTGTATCCCAGAAAAGGCTAGATTAAGATTCAAATTTGGACAAACCTTTTTTAAACACGCCTTCTGCACGTTGCAGCTGAATGCATTTAATCACCCAGTCGCGTTTCGCCTCTATTAACAAAGGGTCATCAGTGGTTAAACTGGAATTTAATATGGTATTGGTTTACAGGTATTCAGTTTAGATTTAAAAAAATTCACTCATATGTTTTAATTTAAAATGCAGGGGTACTTTCAATTAAAAGTATTTCTCACTTCTTGACTACTAAACTGCTTTCACTCATGTGGTAACAGATTGAAAGTCGCACTTTTCCGGTATTTTGTGTGCTCTTAATACGTTTGAGGCAAAAATTTTCGTCTTTCACTAAATTCTTTGCATATACCGTGATTTATACTTTAAATTCACTGTGACTGGCGTCACTTTAACAGTAAACACAACTGCATCCATTATTCGAGGTCTTTGGTGTGTCATTTATTTGTGTAAGTAGTGCAAACAGTCTTGACTTTGTGTTAGCTTTATCTGATTCTGTGTATGCAAGTGTGTGTGTGTGTGTGTGTGTGTGTGTGTGTGTGTGTGTGTGTTTGTCTGTCTGCGTGTTTGAGCTTTTTTATTTATATCCATAGAAGAGAGATGATGGGGGGGGGGGGGGGGGTTAAGATAGCATATGTGTTTGTGAGAAGTATATTGTACCTTTCGAAGGCACATGGGTGGTAGGAGATTGGTGGCTGACTGGAATTTTTTGGGGAGGAGTAAGGAAAGGAAAGCGATTGATGGTTACCTATCAGAATGATTGTCTAGGATGTTATCAGATAGTGTAAACAGTGTGTTGTTTGTCCTTTTGCCCTGGTTATTTAAGAGTAGTTTCTTTCCTGCGTGTGTTTTGTATAAGTGATACGGTAGTTTTCTGAAAATTTGGGCCGGCTGGGGTGGCCGAGCGGTTCTAGGCGCTACAGTCTGGAACCACGCGTCCGCTGCGCTCGCAGGTTCGAATCCTGCCTCGGGCATGGATGTATGTGATGTCTTTAGGTTAGTTAGGTTTAAGTAGTTCTAAGTTCTAGGGGACTGATGACCTTAGAAGTTAAGTCCCATAGTGCTCAGAGCCATTTTTTTGAAAATTTGGCAGATGGCTTTCGTTATTGATTCTAATTATTTTCAATTCTTTTTCTTTTGTAGTTGAGCTGTGATTCAATTCCCTTTTTTGTCAACAATAATGACTGTCTCCGTTGTTCTTTAGCGCAACTAACTTTCTTACGTGGATTACTCTGATAAGAAAACGAATGGAATACGATGGAAGAATTACGGTTTCTTGCGTTTATCTTTACTGCTGGACCAGAATCCCCGTTTCCAGTCAATTTAGAAGCTTTATCACCTTTGAAAAGACTTTGATTCTTTTTTTCGAAATCTCCTCTGAGTTTTCGGTGTAGGAAACGAATGGAAGCACGGAAATTTCTCGGTGTGACATATATACGAAGCTTTGTTTCTGGAAAATTGGTAAGTGCTTCGCAGTAATATTACATGATAAATGGAGCAGTTCTGTTTGTACGAGACTGAGTTTACCCTGTACCAGTCGTACCACCAAGGAAAATTCCTTAGAAGTACCAGGAATCGAAGCAGGACTGACCAGCCCGGTATTCGCCTAGACGGATATGGGAAACCGCCTAAAAACGACATCCAGTCTGGGCGGTACCCCAGCCCCCGTCGCTAATCTTCCAGGTCGTCTTTATAGGGCCGGCGAATCTCCCCGAATCCCGGAAACGGCCTGTTAACGCTCTCTTCTATCCTGGCTGGTATTCGTCATATTTGGTACGCGCTAAAAGTACGTTGTTTTCCCGTCTACAGAAATTTGTTCCTCGAAAACATTTTGAGTGCAATGGCGAGCTTGTGGCAGCCATTCGTTAGTGTTTTGTAGAGTATCCAAAAGTGAGCTGCTGGGATGGAATTCACAGACCTGAAAAATATCGGGTAAGAGCACTGGCCCGAAAGAAGATTTTGTTGGGATGTCACTGCACGGCCAGTAAAACGCGATTAAATTTTAGTCATTCCTCCCGTAGGTGTGGTGTCCACGGTGGCTGCTCTGTATGCTTGCTACGTGGAAGTAATAATGTGACTTGACGGCACGCTATCGTCAAAGCCTCATAAGAAGGTGCGCGTGAGTCAAAACGATTGCTGAAAGTGGGGCCGGTTGCTAGGGGACGAGTGTCGGCGGTTGAAAATGGGGGTCAGGATCGAGCCAGGCGGCAGGTGCTAGTGACCCCAGCAGCGGCGGACGCGGCGCCGTTACGAAAGCGCCTGCGGTGGGCGTCGTGGCGAGGCGTCCGCAAACGGGACGCACGGCGTCGCTGGCTGCGTCACGCGCGGCCGCGGCGGTGAAAGTGCGCGCCGGCTGTTGCCAAGACTGCGCCTCAGGCCGGGACGCTACCTTGAGGCGCGTCTACTGCGAGCGTCTAGCAAAGGCGAGGCCTGGCTAGCACAGTAACGTCTGAGGCCGCTGCTGCAAGAGCCTACTGCTATATATGAGGGGCGCGCAATACGTAATACAACACATTTTCTTTCACGCCCATTTTGAATTGAAAAAATTTGGCATTTACAGTGGGACGTCGTGAAATATTCCCACTCTGCCCCTGGAGTTTGATGAATTTCCTATAGGTGCCGGCACTATACGTACCCTTCAAAATGGAGTCTGTAAGGGATTATGACAACTGCTCGCCGCAAGACTGCTTGCTGCTTGGTTTCATTGCGAGCACGTGACGTGTCATAAGGGAAGTACACAAACAGAGCAGAGCTGTCACTGAGTTCCTTTTGGCGGAAAACCAGAGCGCCGCAGATATTCGTAGGAGTTTTCAGAATGTCTACGGAGACCTGTTAGTGAACAAAAGCACGGTGAGTCGGTGGGTGATGCGTCTCTTATCATCGCAACAAGGTCTCGCAAACTTGTCCGACCTCCCGCGTGGCGGCCGGGCGCACACAGCTGAGATTCCTGCAATGTTGGAACGTGGACACTGCGATTCGAGGTGATTGACGGATCACAATCAGACACGTCGCTGCGCAACTGGACGTGTCAGTTGGTAGTGCTGTCACACTCGTCCACCAGTTGAGGTATTCAAAGGCGTGTTTCTGGGTTTCTCGCTGCCCAACAGCAGAGCAACGAAGGACCTTCTGTGCGGAACTGTTTGCGCGTTACAAGGCTGTTCGTGACAATCTTTTGTCGTGCATCGCCACAGACAATGAAACATTGGTTCATCACTTCGAACCGGAAAGAAAACGGCAATCCGTGGAATGACGCTACACCACCTCTCCTCCGAAGAAGAAATTCGAAGCCGCATTCTCAATAGGTAAAGTTATGACGAGAGCCTTCTGGAACTCTGAAGGCGTCCTTCTGTTTGATATCCTCCCTAATAGTACAACGATCAAGTCTGAGGTGTATCGTGTTATCCTCAGGAAATTGAAGAAACAACTTCGGTGTACTCGTCACTACAAAAATGCAAACGAGCTTCTCCTTATTCGGGACAACACAAGGCTTCAGACAAGTCTGCGCATCCGAGAGGAGCTTACAGAACTTCATTGAGCTGTTCTTCCTCGTCCAGTCTACAGGCAGGATGTCTCATCTTCCGACTTCAGTCTGTTTGGCCCAATGAAAGGGATGCACTCCAACGGAGTGGATGGTGCGGATGTTACTGATGCAGCAAGACATCGGCTCCGACGTCGACTAGTACAGTGGGTCGATACAGGCATGCAGGCCCTCCCAGTAAGGTGGCGTAAGGCCGTTGCATTGAACGGAGATTGTGTTGGTAAACAAGGTTTTTACCCAAAAGAGTGGGGAATAATACGGTGTATTGTAATCCTGAATAAAACCAGCTGCATTATTGAACGCCCCTTATATTTCCTTGGGGACTATTTTTGACGTTGCAAACGTTTCAGAATGATTTACTTGTTTCGCTGTTAAGATACAGTAATCACCCAAAACATTACGACAACTGCTCGTCGCAAGACTGGTTGCCGCTTGGTTTCACTGTGGGCGCGTGAAGTGTCATAAGGGAAGTACACAAACAGGCCACTGACAAGTGGGGAAACATTCTGGCGACTAAACTGGCGGCAGATGGAGAAATTCGCTGACATGAGCGAATTTGAAGGACAGAGTGTTGTGGCTCAGCACCTAGGAACGAGCTTCTCGGAAACAGATAAGGCCGTCGGCTATTCGCATTCTGTTGCCTTGAGTATCTATGCAAAGTGTCTGAAACCACGAACAGGCGATGAGGTGTTGGACCTCAACTCATCACATAACGTGGAGGTCGGAGGGTTGCCTGCTCTGTAGAGACGGACAGGTTCTGCTGATCTGTGGAACATCTGACGACAGGGTGGAATGGCTACAGGATCGTCTAGATCGAGAGTGAATCAAAGGGAACACGTCACGTGGTCGGATGAATCACGTTTTCATCCAAGCGAACGGCTGTTCGATACATAAACCTCGCCACGGACGCTGGTCGGTGGAGACAGCTTTATGCTATAGGGGACGCTCATCTGGGCTTACATGAGACTTGTGGAGGTAATCAAAGGCACCATGACAATGGACAAAGAGTTCTAGATTAATCTAGTTTAAGACTGTTTAACTTTAAGTACCATTTCTCTGTATGTATGTATGTGTGTATAAACGCCTGAAGATGGACAGAACATGTTCGAAACGCTTTGTATTATGTTAGATTAAACATAAAATAAAAAAGTGACTGGTAGCAGAAACTAGAAATAAATAATCACCATGACAGCTGTGGATCAGGTGAACATTATTGTGGCCCTTTTGGATCCCTTCATGCTCGGCGTCTTCCCCAACGATGGTGGCTTCTCCCAGAAAAGTAACTGTCCGCGTCACATGGTCAGAATCATGCTACAATGATTTGAGGCACATAATAATGAATTCACGTTGATATCTTACAACCAAATTCGTCCGATCTGAACCATTTGGAACACGCCTGGGACGCTGTCAAGCATTAGCTCCACGTCCGCATACCACCGGCCCGTAATTTACGTGAAACGTGTGGCCTGTTCGTAAGTATCTACTGCCACATACCTCCGGAAACTTATCGAAACTATGCTGCGTAGAATCGCTGCTGTGTTGCGTTGAAAAGGTGGACCAACACGCTGCTAAGCAGGCGGTAACAATGTTTTGGCTCATCACTGTGTTTAGCGATGGAAGGGTTTATGATTTAGTACTCATTCGGATTTAGTACTCACACAAACTGTAGGGTACATACGACAGCACTAGTTGCTTGCGAGGCTATATGTGTGTACGTAAGTCGATTTCGTAGCTTAGTGGTCAGCGTCGATGGCTGCTATGCGGAGGACCATGGTTTGATTCCTTGTACTGCCTAGGATTTTTCGTGGGTGGTAGGACCGGCGGACTCGGCCTTGTGATACCAACCGAGGAGCTATTTGAATAGAATAGTAGCGGCTCCACGGCCTGGACATTCTGCAGAACGGCCGGGAGAGTCGTGTAATGACCACATGCCCCTCCAAACCACATCTGCATGACACCCCAGGACAAAAAATGACATGCATTCGGTAGAGATCCGTCGGACTTTCACGACCTCGCGAGGAGCTCTTTTCTCATGTGTGTACGTGCTGAGCGATAATTAAGTGCAAAACTCTGTGAAAACATCGCTACTAGTCTACTGATTCACTTGCCCACAACGCCAACAGGCGTCCGAAGTTGGTATGTTAATGGAGAAATGGAGGAAGATTTGTGTTTAACGTCACATCGTCGACAAGATAATCACAGACGTAGTCCTAGCTTGGATGATGGTGGACGTAGCAGTTAACTGGCTGCTGTCTTTCCGAAATCTCGTTTGGTGAGCTGATGCAATAACTAGCGCCACCATGTGCACTACAACTTTCACGACGTGGATCTGTTTCTTCTTTATTTTAAACAGTCGGTTTAAGAACACGTTTCTCTGTATCCTTCTTGAGCAAAATCGCATAATTGAAGGAACGAGCCTTAAGTAAGATACTTTCTGCACTTTCAGTAAGCAAAACTGCAGATAACGGGACATGCGCGAGAGGAGAAAAGCCTTGATATTTCTTCTCAGTATTGTAAAGCTAAAGTATTATGACTAACCATCACCTCGAGGAGGATGTACTAGAAAAGGCGCGATATCTGCAAAGTCACCAAACAGAAGGACAAAAAATGGTTCAAATGGCTCTGAGCACTATGGGACTTAACATCTATGGTCATCAGTCCCCTAGAACTTAGAACTACTTAAACCTAACTAACCTAAGGACAGCACAAAACACCCAGCCATCACGAGGCAGAGAAAATCCCTGACCCCGCCGGGAATCGAACCCGGGAACCCGGGCGTGGGAATCGAGAACGCTACCGCACGACCACGAGACGCGGGCGACAGAAGGACAGGTTCATCAGTTACGTAATACTTAACTGTCGATGAGGAGGAGGAGCAGATTAGAGTTTAACGTCCCGTCGACAACGAGATCATTAGAGACGGAACACAAGTTCAGGTTAGGGAAGGATGGGGGAGGAAATCGGCATTTGCCTGAATCGATTTAGGGAAAGCACGGAAAGCCTAAATGAGGATGACCGGAAGGGGGTTTGAACTGTCGTCCTCACGAATGCACTAACCATTGTGTCACCTCGCTTGGGGTTCACTGTCCATGCATAATATATGCGGTGGATAGTAGGAGATTGTTTGCAATGAAAAATGTCTTTGACATAGAATTTTTGCTGTTGCAGAGCATTTGCCTTCCAAGTTATACTCACTGTCGATTTGGTAGTTCGGCTTAGAGCTTCTTACGTAGAGTAAAACTTAAGTTCCCCGCACTATGCAACTTGTTTTACGTTCTAAAAATTTAGACCTACTTTAAATAAAAGGGATTTCCAAATACTCTTACCAGTTCTACAAATGACTTAGGAAGACTGTGGCTTTAAAATTTAGCACTGAACAAGGCTGGAAAATAACACGGGATGTATGTTGTTTTAGTCTGGCTGACAATTCGCTCTGAAGTTGCTGGTGGTTTTCTCTGTCCTAACGACTGTTTGCTCTGTAGAACAGTGTCAGATCTAGTACTTTGCCACTGATGATGTCACTACCTGCATCATGTCATCTACAAGACCAAACAAGAGGTAAAAGCCCTGAAATCACGCACGAAGTTAAGCGTAGACAGATGTGAGGGAAACCACTTAACTTCCGCATTAAAACACGAAACCACAGGTTTTTAGTACCATATTCATTCATGTAGCGGATTGTAAAACCGTATTACGTAAAAGTCTGAAAATACAGTTGTATAATTTGCAGTCTCCGCGGCTAAACGCATATCCTGAGTCGTGAGGGACAGTTAATGCCGAGTATGAGCTAAAAAATGAAACCAGGAAGGAGCTACATCCAACGCTCTGTGTCGTTTCCACGCTTGCGGTTCTAACCGTGTAAATTGTGTTTCGAAACAGCAAAGTGTAGGTGCTGTCAATCTCTTATTCACTGCTTCTCTACCATGAAATTCTTCTGGTTTTATGCGATGTAAGGAAGTAGTCGTCAACAAAGCTTGCCATAAAAAAGGACAGTTGTTCTATGGGATCATTAGCTAGTTAACACGAAGGGATAGGCACATTAATTGGGGAGATTTTCATTTTCATGCATAGACACCTTTCCTCGCATGACATCCCATCTTAAATGTAGCTGTTGAAATGACTGTGACAGCTCGCTTTCAGGTGTTATTATTCGATGTTTATGTCTTCTTCACCACACAGCCAGATCCATTGTGGATCGTGGTCCATGGCGAGGGGTGGGGGGTTGGGGGGGTGGGAGGGTGGACGGGGGTGGGAAGGCGGGGGCAGCATCGTCTTCAGTTATCTTCCGCATCTGCACATGCAGGTGCTGGTTGCTGGTTGGCTGCAGAAGATTACTGCAGATGATGTCCCCAGACGGATCAAGAGAGACAACGAGGTTGGCCAGCTGAAGAGGAGACAAACATCGAAACGTAACAGCTGAAATAGATATCCGTGATTATAGCTGAAAGGAAAATTTCTTGTTACAAATGACTATTGCTCACGCTCAGCCAATAAATGGCTAATTTAAACATTGTGTTCGTGTTTTTGGTAAGAGAAGGGGGAAAGCGAAATGTGGTGTATTCATCTTGCCTCCCTCCTTGTGAATGGTGGGACATAAAATTCTTATCTGAAGTCCTCATCCGACGATCAGAGCCAGTATCACATGTCCTCACTTGACGAGACGCTGTTGGGTGATTTGGGAGAGGTTCCAGCAGACAGCCCAACAGTGCGGTGAACAGCCACTACGTAACTACACTATTCCTCCCCTTTTGGCAAAAGTGTGGTGAACAAAATTTGTTCCACTGCTGGTGTCCTATAGCAACATTTTCTACGGAAGCGGTTATAGATTTTTGTTGGTCACTTCAGGATACGACTATAGTGCTCTAGGAAAGTCATTTACTGAAAAGATAGAAATCGGAAAACCCTTCCAAAGATAACAAAGTATGTTATGTTTCGAAAACGAGAAGAAGAAGTAATACATGTTTTTAAAATTATCTTCCTGGAATTTTCCCCAAAATTCGCATAATTTCGTCTCTACTCTGCTTTTCTGCACTTCCCAAACCCGTTGATTTTAGTGAAACAATCTAAGCCTTCCAGTCAGCATTTAATATTTTTAAACTGTAGTACTTGGCTTCAACAGGAGCGCTCTCGCGTTCAGTAAACACTAAATGCAAACTTACGTGGAATACTAATTACTATCTAACAATCAATTTTTCGACACAACAGAAGACGTTATTCACGTCTCTGTCGTCTCTATTGATACATTCAAGTATGGTAAACACAAAGAAGCCACTATTTACGTACTACTGTAAGTGAAGTTTCCAGTCGACATTAACGACTGTGCAAAGGAACAACGACTGCTTGTTCTCTCGAACCATCTGTACAAAGTACAACCAAGCGCTGATTTTCTTTTGGCTTGTTCGGTTCAGATTATTTGATAGGAAGCACTTAATACGTATTGCCATCTTGCGACAAAGAATCTCAAGTGCTGTAAACGATCCTACGCCCTAGCGACTGGAGATTCAGAGAAGCTGTTCAGCTTTCCAATTAGGGAAGGTTGGCTCAACTCAAACAGGGTTGTATTTCACGTGAAGTACGAGTGAGTTATCTCAAATGCAGTTGTTCGGCATCTGCATCTGCCTCAGTACTCGACAAGTCTTGTATGGTGTGTGGTGGAAGGTACATGGTGTGCCATATTCATTAAATTGAAAGGTGTAATATGTCTTTAGAATTACTGTGTACTGGAAAATGGACTCTGAATTTTCAGGTTATGATCCACCGTCTTGCACTACGGATTTCTTGTCGCCTGTTCACTCTGGTTTGTTGAGCATGTGATGGCCCCACATTCACTTAACAGGTCCACAGCGAATCGCGCAATTCTTCTTTGAATCGTCCCTATCTCTGCCATTAATTCAATTGAAAATGGCCTCAGTCTGACGAAAAACAATTCAAGATTTCGTCGAACAAGGGATTTGTAGATAACATTCGTGAATGAATTGTATCCCTTTAAATTCATCTAGGCAAATCTCATTCTGGCTTCCAAGTTCCTCATGTCTACACTTATGAATTTGTCTCAGTATAAATCGGTCTCGGTGGTTATTCCTATACCGTTGATGGTTCTGACTGCCTACGAGCAGTCAAACAATTTCTTTTTCAGCTGGTAGATACCTAACCAGCGATCCAGAGTTAGACGTCTTCAAACCATCCGAGACCAAAGTTAGAAACAGTTACCCTAACAAGGATAGTCCTACATCGATTTCCTGCCCTTGCCCAGTCCAAGCATCGGTTTTATTTGTAATTTTATCGCCTTCGGCATGACATTAAGCCCTAGTATTCGTTTCCCTCGTCTGTGTACACGAATTGACTGTAAGTGAGCTACATGCCAAAGAGTTAGAGCAACACTGTACCATAATACTGGGAGCTATCCATGTACTAAGGACAAATAAAACATAAACTTCTAAAACGAATCAGGTTCAAATGGTTCAAATGGCTCTGAGCACTATGGGGCTTAACATCTGAGGTCATCAGTCCCCTAGACTTAGAACTACTTAAACCTAACTAACCTAAGGACATCACACACATTCATGCCCGAGGTACGATTCGAACCTGCGACAGTAGCAGTCGTGTGGTTCCAGGCTGAAGCGCCTACAACCGCTCGGCCACAGCGGCCGGCAAAAGAATCAGAGATAAAATCATGCTGGTTGTTCTGGATCTCGAGTGCGGCAAAAACGTATTGTTTTCATGACAGGAGCACACTGCATTTGGTCTTCTTACAATTGTCCTGATATTCCGTAAACGTGTACTTTATTTACTAAACAACGATATGGAACTGTATCGACAGCTCTGCAGAAGTCAACAAACTCGGCATCGACCTAGGTTCCGCTATCTGCCATTTTCTTCAACTCGTAAACGAGTAGAGAGGGTCGGTTTCACACAGTCAGTGCCTACGGAATCCCTTTAATCCGTGCAGAGAAAATGAGAACACTGCAAGAAAAAGCCTTTATATACTAGCTCAAGATGTACTAGATACTTCTGCAACAAATTGATGCCAAAGAGGTGTTTGTAAAGTTCTGTTCATCTGCCTTTGTCATTCTTAAACAACTAGAACGCCCCGAGACTTTTCCAGGCACGGTCAGAAGGTGAAACTTGATGCCGCTATGTGGGAAAAACATCAAGTTGTCCAAATGATTCAACGTGTCCAGCCAACGGGCAGATCGCCACCAAGCGTGACTTATACTTTCTCCTCACAGTATGCTGCAGAGATCTCTGGAGCTTCAACTGAGGATAGTAACACATGGTTTAACAATGGAGAACAGTTTTAGCGATCTCTCCTCCTTTTACTGGCAAAGTTCCTACAACGAGGATTGTTACCTCCACGCAGAGAGCCACATTTTCATCTCGTTGCCATGGAGCCGACTGCCTTGCAGCGTAGTCGAAGCATTGTGACGCTCGTGAAATGATCACGGGTTCTTTTATCGTGCAATATTTTGGTAAAGAGGCGGTAAGAAGCGAACCGGGTCAAGATAATTGCTGTTAGCGCCGTCATTACGTTAGTGATTCAGTGCGCGAAACGGCCTCTCTCGTCTGCTCGGTATTGGTGTTAAGGACGCTTTCGTGCCTCGCAGCTGTGTGTTAACCGTGGGGCTAAGCGAACGACCGGTGAATGAAAGACAGTGCACTCCCGCGATATTAAATGGGGATGGGAAACAATACACTAGGCGATTTTTAAATGGTGACTTACTATCTTTTGAGTTCGGTTACTTGATGAGTGATACAGCTATATGTAACAATTACATAATTTATGTAAGTCGAAGCGTCTTCACAACCTTGGAAGGTTTCACGGTGAAGTTTAATACAAGAAGGCGTGCTGAAAAGCTATGCCTCTCAATTTTTTATGAAATTTTAAAGCTTTTTAAATAGAAGAAACGTCATTAACATTCTACTTCTTCGTTCTTCATTTTTACATATTTGCAGCCCTCTGCTGCTTGAGGGTTCCGAATTGCAGTGTGTAGCGTGGAGGTATGTAACGTAACTATGTCGGTGTGTGAGAATTTGAAGATTTAGTCCACACATGCAGCATCCTCTCCTTAACATGACAATGCCAGACCACACACGAGCCCTGTGAGATCTGCAATAACGAGACATCTTGGGTTCACAGTCATCGATCATCGTCGATGGAGTCCCGAATTGCCTCATCTCGTTTGCGTCTTTCGAGGACTTCACTTTCATAGTGATAAGGCTGTGCGAGCAGAAGTGATATTGTGGCTCCGTCAACATTCTTTAGTGACGGTATCAACAAACTGATCTCTCGCTGTGAGAAATGTGTTCGTTGCCAGCGTGACTATTCGGAAATGAATATGTAGATATGAAGATTAAAGATGTAGAATGTTAATAAAGCTGGTTTCATTTAAAAAGGTTTCAGAGTTTTCACATAAAAGATTCGGAAGCATTAATTTTCAGCACGCCCTCGTGGAGTCGATTGTACATGCTTCACACAGTGTTTATTTTGCTCTCGCAACCAGTTGCGCGATTTAACGATCCCATCTTCAGGTGACATTTGCGTGGTTGTTTATCTATGTTCACACTCACTCCCTCCTCCCCCTCCCCCCCCCCTTTATCAGAGTCATATAATCGAGTCAAAAAAAAATGTTCAAATGTGTGTGAATTCCTAAGGGACCAAACTGCTGAGGTCATCGGTGCCTAGACTTACAGACTATTTAAATTAACTTACCCTAAGGGCAATACACACACTCATGCCCGAGGGAGAACTCGAACCTCCTGCGGGAGGGTCCGCGCAGTTCGTGAGATGGCGCCTCTAACCGCGTGGCCTATAATCGAGTCCACATGAGTATTTGTGTTCAGTACGCTCACACAAGGAAAAAGAAGGAACGTCAAAGTTTTAGGTCCCGCCGACAGCAGAACACAAACTCGGGTTAAGGAAGGCACCTTTACTCCCCGAGACACCTTTCGGTGTGTGGCACCAGTGATATTTTTGCGGAACCTGATGCTCCTGCTGGGATAAGCGGGCTTTTGCAGGTAGCATACAGGCACAGTACGAATTTAGCAGTGTAGCACAGTGTGCTGCTGCCTACGACACCTGTTAGTAGGACACAAGCTGCGACATGATCGCGAACTGAACAGTGACCCGGAAAATTGAATAAATTTCCTTTATTTCACGTTTATGGTCGCAAACTTTTAGGTCCTCGGACTACCGGTTTCGGTCAGCAATGACCATCTTCAGATCTGTTTTATAAAAACTTGTCCTAACATACAGGTGTCGTAGTGGCATTTGACGATGCCACCATGGCTCCAGTAAATTAGGGCATTAGAAGGTTGAAAAAGTGCGACCTGCTGGTTTTCCCCAGCTTCGGGTGAGAGCTTGTTTGGGTTGGAATGTGACAGTTTCGTTGTGGCTTGGCGAAGCCAACGAATGTGAAAGCAAAGAACCACCTCAAGTGTTTTAGCCTCCACAGAAATGTCAACACGTTCCATCTCCGCGCAAGTGTCGCACCGTACAATTGTCACAAACTGACGATACCATCCAGGTATTCATCTTAAGTGATTTAGGGAACGTACGGAAATCTTAAATATGTTCTGGATGATTTGAAAGGGATTTGAACCGCCTTCCTTCGGGAATACGATTCCAGTGTCTTAGTAAACGCTCTCAGAGGTCAAGCACCTGAAAGCGTATCTCTGTAAGCGAGCTGTGTATAGAGCTTAATACACTCTTGTTTACTTTCGACTAGTGCATAGGACGGCTAATGTTTGATAGATGTAGGTTTGGTAACATAAACGCCAAACGCTCATAATGGTTATTACTTGCAGATGGTATTGTTAAATTGCAGTAATAGCAGCGATCGTAAATAAAAATCCACAAGAAACACACGCAGGCAGTACTCTCAATTTGCGCAGAACCTTTATACAAGAAGAGATGACTCAGAATCTTAATTCTCTCAGAGAGATGTGTCAGGCAATTCAGTCTGATGCTATTATAGGCAAACTGTTCTGACAAAGCCTCGAATGTATCAGAAGAAATCCACAAATGAACTGGAATCAAAGCAAACCACACAGAAAATGGTGTCAAAAGGTAAACTCGGTAGAATCGAGTTGGTTCAGGCGACGACTTTTTTTTCAGGGACTGGATTTTCTAATCGAAGTATAGAAATAGAAATGAAAAACGAATTTCTGACGGTGTACGTGTGAAAATAAAAGTTGGACCGTGTGAAAGCTGGGCTGGTGCTGTAGGCGTGGATGTGTCATAAATGCAATAAAGACGAGGGTCATGGTACGGATTTAGTTTTCGACATAGGCTGCTCTGATGGGAGGAAAGTGAGAGCATACCGCGACGCCGAGACACACTTGCTGAGCAGAAAAACTGAGAAATAAACAGAAAACAGCGAAGAAAAAGAATGTGGTGTAGGAAGTGCTGTATTTCGAAAGACTAACGAAACATAACGGATATCAGAGTCGAGTTGGTTCAGGCGAAGAATTTTTTTTTTTTCAGGAACTGGATTTTCTAATCGAAGTACACGTATAGAAATGAAGAACGAATTTTTGACGGTGTACGTGTGAAAATGAAACTTGGACCGTGTGAAAGCCGAAGGTGACTAAATGTGTGAAGCATGTGGAACGTAATGGTACGGAATGATGGTTTGTGTTCTCTTACTTTTTCAAAAGAAAGTGTAAGAATCGTAAACAAACGCTATAATAGTTGGCCTGCTGCACTGTTATATCCCCTGATGACAGTACTGAAAGTCAGAATTCTCAACTTAGGAGTCAAAACCGTGCAGCAAACAGTATTTTCACTTTTTGTCATTAAGTGATTGCTATACACTGCTGACTAGCTCAGCCATAGCCGAACCCTTTTGGTAGCATTGTTTTAAAGAGATCTCCAGAGCCTCAGCACAGACATTACGTGATCATCGCCAATTTTACAATAATGTTGCTGATTATTACTGTAGCGCCGTTTGAGAAACATTGAAGGGATAAGACTTTACCATTACTTTGATTTCTATTGTTCAAATTTTTTCAGTTTGTTTTAATCTTTAACTAAAAAAGCTGAAGTGATCTCCAGAACCTCAGCACAGACATTACGTGATCATCGCCAATATTACATTAATGTTGCTGATTATTGCTGTAGCGCCGTTTGAGAATCATTGAAGGAATAAGACTTTACCATTACTTTGATTTCTACTGTTAAAATATTTTTTCAGTTTGTTTTAAACTTTAACTAAAAAAAACTGATGAGTTTTCGTGAAACCTGTACAGCAAAGACATTTTGTAATTTTCCGCTAGTATGTATTTATAGTCGGGAAGGGTAGTAGGATTTTTTTAAACTGTGAATCGAAGTCGTTATCTTCTTGGCCTGAGATCGATAAAAGTACGTATGTTATGAACAGGAACATTAGTTGAAACAGATCATCGCTTCACTATAGTTAGTCCGATTGGAGGTGGTCATGCCGCAAATAATTTCAAATATTATTGTGCTGGTGGTACTAAATACATTTAGGTGGAAGCTTCTAAGTGAAATGACAACGAATTATTATTTGTCAGACTATGTAGTACTGCTTATGTGGTGTGGGGACGAGAATGTTATGTTAAAAACGACACATAAAATTTCAACGCCACGTAACTAATAATAAAAATTGTCGTAAAATATTTTCGTCTTTCTTGTAAAATCAGACTGCATCTAAATGTGTCTGTCTTTATCATCATTACAACTTTTGCGGTGATCGCAAATTTTTTTCGATGTTGTTCTCTGTAAATTTTGGCATTTGATGTCTTATGGGGCGCAGAAGGTAACTTATGGACGAATAAAATTTTCAAGATGAAAAAACATCGCGACTGGTTGCCGTTCTTCTAAAAAAAAAAAAACAAAAACAAAAAAAAGGTCTTTGACTGCATCGACGCCAGCCGCGTTAGCGCATCCACTTACCTTGATGGAACGCGGGACGAGAGGCAGTTAGAAAATCCGTGCGCTGCGCCGCAGTCGTGTGTTTATATAGGGTGGGGTGGGGGGCGCGGAAGGCTGCAGACGGGAGAAAGGAAGAGGGTGAGGAGGGCGCCCGCCGCGGATCATCCTCTTCCCCTCCCGCCTACTAGACTCTCCCCACTCCCCTCTGCCCTCCACACCCCCCTCCTGACGACGCGGAGTTTACCGACTCATCCTCGGCGGCAGCCTCCGCAGTACCGGCGTCTGCACGAGCTCCTGACCTTGAGAGCTCTTCAGCTGCACTTTCACTTTTCTTCATTCAATGTCAGTCCGTGTATCCTCCTCCCTTCCTGCCGCTTGCAACCAGGATAGCTGCGGCGGTGGAGCTCCTGGAAGTCAGTCGGTACTAAAAATTCGTTCCCGGTAAGACCGCAAGGTCACCCACGGTTCAAGAACCCGAGAGAGTCAACGGATAGAAGAGACCAGAGTGGGGTCTGATATTACAGTTAGCGAACGTCAAACAGTATTCAGTGCGGACAAAACCAACTGGCTAGGCACTAGTGCTCTCTGTTAGCGCAGAAGACGTTAATCTATAACCACATCGTACCGTGTGCTGTATTCTTTTTTTTTCTTCTAAATTCTGAATAGGAGGTAGGTACGAGGGTCATCATGGCAGCTATGGTATATTGTGCGAACGTGTGAAATCACCGTAATCGCAGTAAATACGTCATTGCCGAAATCAGCCGAAAGATTGCGACCGCATGCGAGGATGGTTTGACACCAGCGCCTGAAATATTCAATGTGATGTTGGCCGTGCTACAAGATGGATACTTTCGCACCCACCCTGCTCAGCTCATGCGACTTGAATTTCATTTCACAGCTGAAGTAACCATTGTGTGGGAGGCGCTTTTCAAACAGTGCTAATGTCCTCGCGGCATTTCGGCGACAGGAGTCACACAACGCCTTCCCCATCGTTGGAAACGCTGTGTGTATACATGGGACACTGTTTTGAAGCACGGTAGTTGACTTGGATTCATTTTTGTGCATTCTGAACTCGTGCACAATGAATTTTCAGAGTTCCAACGCGAGTGTTTCATTTCAACCTCTAAAGTGACCTCCTGTACTGAAACTCAGTTTTACGTTGACTTTCAGATACACACTGCCGTACTGGTTCAATGTACATGCCGGCCGCTGTGGGCGAGCGGTTCTCGGCGCTTCAGTCTGGAACCGCCCGACCGCTACGGTCGCAGGTTCGAATCCTGCCTCGGGCATGGATGTGTGTGATGTCCTTAGGTTAGTTAGGTTTAAGTAGTTCTAAGTTTAGGGGACTGTTGACTTCAGATGTTAAGTCCCATAGTGCTCAGAGCCATTTGAACCATCAATGTACATCGTGGAACTCTCATGTTTATCACAGGATATACCGTAGTAGCCATGACTTGCGGAACGACCCTCGTATATAAGTGTTCCTGAAGGAAAAGGACCACTCCGCTTAGCAACAAAGTTTGTGTGTACACGAATTTGTAAATTCTGTGGAGTTGGTAGATGCATTTTTGAACATTGTCTCAAAAGTGATAACAGTAATAAGAAACAAATCATGCATATTGTAGAACAGAATATAAATGCAGATAACTGCCATCTTTACTTACGAAATATTTGTTTATTTCTATTAACTAGTTCAGGAGAGACATGCAGAAGTTACATATTCAAGCTTGTATCGTTATCAGCTTCCCCCATCGGAGGTTCAAGTCGTGCCTCGGGCATGGGTGTCTGTGTTGTCCTTAGAGTAAGTTGGTTTAAGCTAGATTAAGTAGTGCGTAAGCTTAGGGACCGATGACCTCAGCAGTTTGGTCCCATAAGACCTTACCACAAATTTCCACTTTTTTGTATCGTTATACAGGGTACTGGAGGTTGCTTCTTGCGTCAGTGTGGGTGGTATTTGTGTTAGCATACACCTGGCAATTTTTATTTTCAAATTGCATATCGGCCATAGAGTGGATGAACCAAATAGCTGCTTACAATAAGTAATCTTTATTCATGATAGACTGTTTCGGATTTATTGCCATTTTCAAGTACGTCTAGGTTGATGTGACGTCCATGTTACGTCATTAGTGAATTGTCTTATAACTGTCACTGTTTTAATAAGAAGGTAAATGCTGTCAACATGTTGAAAATAAACTATTAATTACGATTGACAGTAGTTCGACATTTCCACGCTGTATGTTTATGGACGTCACATCAATCTAGACGTACTTGAAAATGGCGATAAAGGCGAAACAGTCCGTCGTGAATAAAGATTACTTATTCTAAGCAGCTATTTGGTACATCTACTTTAATAATCATGTTGTTACCAGGCATATACGATGCTGCTGGTCCTCAAGAAGAAAACTTGTTAAATACCATTTACAACAAACGATGCCAACAGAAATCTGCCAACGTTCAGTATGTGCAGGCTCGAAAAGTAGTTAATAGAAGTGTGCAAGTATTATATAAATGACTGGCCGCGTATATCTGTATTTATATTCAACAAAAAACAGATTTTGGTCTGTTTGTTAACTATGACTTGCGCCGCTCGCGTAGTTGATACTTTGCAGCAACTGAATCTCAGAAGCAGTTGTACAACATAGCACATTTTCTCCTAATGTGTGCATAATCGACACTATCACATTTTGAAGTCTGTCCAATCATTCAACCTTTCAACAATACTACCGAAGATAGTTACAACTGACAGTATGTCAAGCTACAGAGTGCTAGCTCGGTAGTACAACAAAAACTGACATGAATCTAGATGACATTCAAATTTTGGCCTTCTGTAGTGTCTAGACAACTGATTACATGACTACACCAGCAAACAGAACAACTAAAAAAGTGTGATAATATTGCATAAAGTGTTCAAGCTATCGAAAAAAAGAGTTTTCAGCATGTGATAGTAAGCAAAAGAGCGACTGTTTTGGTGTATGGTTAGCACTTGCATTATTTTCATCTTGTGCTTGTTTTATGATTTAACATTTGTGCTCACATGCTGCAGATTAACAGTAAAAGACAATCCAGTTTAGTTTAATCCATTTACCATTACATCGTAGTAACTACATGACGTACTACGACCCGATTTAAATGTAGAAAAATAGTGAGTTTATTGCGTGACAACATCATCTATAAATCAAATATACAGTTAATTTTTGGTCCAGATCTCGTAGGAGCCTTGCTTAATTCGTCGTTTCACTGTCGAAGTTCTTTTTCCATCAAAGCAGATAAACATCTCTCATAGGGAAATATGTGATGGTTCAGATAAGATCTGCATATGTAAATAGCTTCATTATACACGTTTAGTTTCACATAATCATTTTCCAGGGCAGCAGAAGCACTTTCGGTGAAAACATCTAAATCTTCTCACATTTCAGATTTTCCAGTTTCCTGAAATGATATAACGGAAACTAAAACGTTGCTATAGAAATCAGAAACATTGCTAATTTCTAGAGAGACTGGACTACAACTCGCAGTTGATTCATCATGCTAGATCTATTTTCCAACCCAGCTTATTTATTACTCTAGCTTCAGTTCAACAATTATGTAAAAATTAGGTATACCACTGAAAAATCGTAATGTGTCTGTAGTTCTTTCTTGTTTAGGAAACACATTTGTTGCAAGCAGTTAAAAATTAGATACCACTGACGCTCAGTACCACCTTCTCTGTTCCAAAAATTCAAAGAAGAATTCTGCAAGTTTCTTATTCTCCACATTTCCTCGATTTTTATCATCTGTTTCACTAACGTATCGTTCCTAGACTTTTAGCTTTTGTATATGTCTAATAGCCTTATCTATTTCGTCTGCTAATATGCAATATACAAAATCCGTTATCCCCTTACCCACGACATTTCGTGACCTGTAAAGGGTACTGAAGAAACTTTAACTACGTTTACTACGATCTCTTTGTTGGTGCTAATGGCCTCCCCAAAATCCTTGATTATGGGATGTGATGACCAGTTAGCCAGCATAAGTATCAGTTTCATTTTTTGGAAACTACTGCTGTCTGAAGTTCAGACTGGTTACTGTGGATTCTGATATTTTTACGCAACAGTATATTTTTTTAAATTCAGCTAAGTTCTACAGCGTTATTTAAATAATAAACCGCTGTACTAGCTACATTTTTACATGCGTAGCACGACGAGTTTCGCGAATCTATTACGATTATCGAGAGCAAATATTGATATTGGGATTTTAAAGTGATGTTTCGTGTATGTTGTTCTGCCTCTCTTGCCTACACTTGTCTTTTTATTGATTTAAGGTACTGTGCCTCCTTCATAGAAATCCACATACACGTAAGCCATCATTCTCAGCTGAGTTACTACTTGACAGAAGGTTTGTGTTCCTTCGCGAGCGGTGTTCTTACTTGTTGAGCTATCTGAACACTAGTCACGAGTTTTCTTCAGAGCTTCAGTTCAGTTCTGCCAGAACCTCTTACCAAAATTCATAGAGACCCTCCTGGATACCTTGCTGTACTAGCACTTCTGACAGTAAAAATATCGTGAAGCTTTTTTCTTTTGTTTTTTTTTTAATTTTTTTTTACAGTTTTGATAATTTTAATATTTTCATTCGGGCCTTCTGCATGGAAATCTAACTATCTTAAAGAGATATTCTTATTAGTCACTTCCCTTTAAATAATTGTTTTGTCGTCTTCAGATTTAAAATAGCACGCTGTTGCTGTATGGTGTAAAATAAACTGTGATTTTTGACAGTGGTGCGAACTTGGTAAATGAGCCCCACAGGTTAAAAAAAAAAAAAAAAAAAAAAAAAAAAAAAACAGAGATAAGATCCAGACGGGAGTTGGAGCAGGATCGGATTCGACGCGCACCCGGCGCTGAACCTAAAATTGATGGCGGATGAACACAACAAAATGGCCGATGATATTCAATGTATGAACGTCGAATCAAGTGGAATTGTGCAATCTGGATATAAGCTTAACTTAATGACAGTCGAAAAGCACACATGAAAGACGGCATGAGGCGTGATATCGCGGTACCGGTAAAGAGAAGAAGCGCGAATTTTGGCTGCGACAGTGAAGTAGTGAAATGACGCATGTTTTAAATTCTGTGTATCAGGGGGAAGAGACAGGGCTTTCAGTAGAAGAGAGGATGAGCCGTATTATCAAGGAGACTTTTTTATTCATCGAATGCGCTCTTTCTCCTTTCGTGCGGGGAGAGTTATGAGAGGATTAATTTGGTGTGCAAGCCAATGGAAAGGCTCGATAGACTGTGACACAGTATAGAGGTCTTAATAGTTACGACTCTCAGTAAATCATGGATTTTGTAATAATATCATAATACGTGCATTTGTTGCGTGCTGAGATCGTTGTGTGGTCTTAAATACTAGGAGCCTCAGGAGGAAATGGTTATTCCTTGGCATGTAATAAACCTCTCAGTCTATTGGTAAAATATCGAATAAAAACACTGCTCTGCAAAACTTAAGTGCCAGCTAGGTAAAGCAACATAACATGTTAACAACTCGGTGGATGTGAATGGAAGTGGGCAAGCATCTTGCCAGAGGTTTCCCCGGCAGCGTACAGAAAGCTGGACGCCACATGGTGTGAGGTGAGCGTGACTGCAGCGCCAGATGGAGCTGGCCCAGCAACACGAGGCAGCTGGAAGCAACGGGAAAAGACAGTGTGAGTTAATCAGCGAGCTGTTATTATGCGGAAAGAATACCGTGGCAGTCGCCCGTAGCCGCAAACAAACGGAAACTGCGACTTGCAGGGGACCAAGCCCCCCCTCCCCCTCCCTCTCGAAGGGCTTAGTCTCTTCACTCATTTCAAAATAAGAAAACAAACAACCCACAACACAAAGTAAATTGTACACAAGGCATTTGGTGGTGGCTACAGAGCAATTGTTTCCTGCGGTTGGCAGTGGGAGTTCAGGCCCGACCTCTACCGGTGTCTTACGCAACCACAGTCCAAAACACTCCTCACTTAAAGCTGCCACGATATAGTGTTTGCATAATAATGTTCACTGTGGTGGTGTTCTTCATTACAGCATGGCCTGGAGAGAACATTTGAATGATGTCACACGCTGACGAATCATCCGGAAACTGGAAGAAGGACAAAGTGTGACGGGTGTAGCCCATGAGTTTGATATTATTCACAGTCTTTTTTCACGCTCACGGGGAGCGTTGCGAACTACCAGGAGGGGGGATGGTTGACCACGGTCAAATACAGCAGCAGATGACCTGTACATTGTGTAAGAGACAAGAAGGGACCCTCGTCGAACTGTGGATATAATTGCAGCCAGTTTTTCAAAGGACTACAAGGTATGCAATCTCACTCTCCACAGTGGCACGGCGTCTGTATAGGGTGGTCTCTTTGCCTGGAGGCCAGTACGTTGTATACCATTGAGACCTGCACATCGGTGACACAGTGTGTGATGGTTCCAAGAGCGCAGTGACTGGGCCAGCGAGCAGTGTGGTCGCACGCTCTTCTCAGATGAGAGCAGATTTAATGTAATGCACCCGGGAACAGTGTTGACATAATCATTTTGGTGGTCCAGGTGTTGTAGTGTGGCGAGACATAACGTTGCATGGGTGTACTGACTTCCAAATCTTTGAACACGGTCGACTTTGTTGTGACACTGTACTCCTTCCCCATGTGCGTCTTTTCAGGTGTGCTTTCGGCGCTGACTTCATTTTTATGGATAACAGTGCGCGATCACATCGTAAAGCACAGCTGGAGGACCGCTTGGCACAAGAGGATATTCGGCGGCTGGACTGACCTGCCTGTTCCCCCGCCCCCCGACTTACAACCGATCGACCACGTGGGGGACGCGATGTGCAGACGTATTGCAGCAGTTGTCATCTCCACTGGTGGAGAAATTGGACGCCCTACCACAAGAAAGCCTTACCGACAATTTGGCTAACATGTGTACACGTTGTAGAGAATACATTGTTGTCCATGGTGGTGACAGACCCTATTAAAAGCCATGTCCCGCCTTTTGTGATGTCCAGGGGACAATTATAAATCGCGGTAGCTTTGGTATGATTCATGTCTTTGAATAAATGTGTTATTTGTTTTCGTCTCATTGCGTATTTTTTTCAGTTCTTTCTTTACTACACCGTGACATTTCTTTCTACGTGTGATCCAACTTTTATCGAACTATGTTACATGCGAAAGTTGATTTCGTCCTTACATTTTGCACACCAGTGTATGTGCACTATCTCAATCGTTTCTGAACAACAACTCTTTCTACAGTCTCGAGTAGGAAGAGGGCTGACGTTAACATGCTGTTTTCTACTGTCAATTTTCCTTTGCCACTCATGGTGTAAAATACATTTTCCTGCAACTTGTAAGAGACTGTTTTGCTAACTGAGGATGTGGATATTTATCTGTAAAGTGCACAGAAATATTTAAAGCGCCGGAGAATAATTTCTCCATTGTTTTCAGCTTTTGTATGTTGACTTTGTTCGTTTGCTTATCGACAAACAATGATCTGATGGAAACATTCGGGTGCGCAACTGCGATCAGTCCGACGGCAGTACTGTATCACAGGTTGTGACTGTGGACACAACCATGAGTCTGTTGCAGTAATATTTCGGCCCTTGTAAATCGACGGAGCATTCTCCTAGTATTCCGGCAACATATAGTGCAGCAGTTTTCACATCATTGTCCGTTCAGACGATTGTCTATAATACGAGGGATATTCGGAAAGTAATTTCCATCGGTCAAGAAATGGAAACCACTGTGAAAATCTAATAAAGCATTGCACATATGAGTTCGACAGTGGCTCTAGTATGCCTGTCAGTTACATCACATCGCTCTTTTCAGTTCTGAGCGCATGGTGAGCACATAAAGACGCGTAGAAAATACTGTCTCCCACCAAGTAAGAGGTCCTGGTGAGAGATTTCGCCTGATGTTATGCAGCCCACATTACAGAACTGTCATACGGTTCCTACTTTGTGACAACTCTCGGTCGCAATCTGCAGGGGCAATGAAAATGCTGTAATTGCTGTAATTGCCTCCCTCACATTAACTACTGGCTACGAAGACAACATTTTCGCACAGACAACGAGCTATAGATGAGCGTAGAGAATTGGCGGGAAGCACAGGCGGCTGCCTTCTATGACGAGGGTATTGGAAAGTTGGTACAACGCTATGATAAATGTGTAAGTCGGAGTGGTGACTGTGTAGAGCAGTGGCTGGAAGCTGTAGCTAACTGTCGCAAAACAAAAATTTCTGATTTTCACAGTGGTTTCCATTGCGCTATCAATAGGAACTTACTTGCTGCATAGCCCACGTATTTCGGCCCTTGTAAGTCCACGGAGCATCCTCCAAGTATTCCGGCAACATATAGTGCAGCAGTTTTCACATCACTGTCCGTTGGGACGATTGTGTATAATAGCTCGACCAATAAGTTATTGATAATCAGTAATTCTGTCCTACACGTCATCTGAAGAACAAGGCTGAATAACATTTCGAGATACAGTAGTGTTAGCATTTGGACATGTGTGAGAATTACGACCCCCCGCAGTTCAGTCGTGGGTAAGTGTTGATTCCTCACTTAACAAAGGCAGTAAAACAAATATATCATTAAAGTTACTTATACATCTAATATTATCTTCTTCGTTAACGTACTAGACACGCTGGTAGTGCTAATCTTTCTTGTGTCTTCTGTTGTTTTTGGAATATCTGGTTGTACCTTCAACAATTACTTTTCGGACCATGTTCAAATACTCTAGTAATGTTTTCCATTTCGTTCACATTTTGATGGCATCGGTTTTTCTATACCACACAACACTGAAAAGAGAACCGCATTCATACAACGCGTAAGGGACACCAGACAGTGTTCTGTTGCCTGTTATTCGTTTGATATATTTTCGTCTGTGTTCTCTAACAAGATCAATCGCAGCTTCATGCAGTACCTGTAAATGTACACCATGTGTGCGCGTCAGCAACACTGTGTGGAGTATTGCTAACTCAGGCAACCAGGACAATAAGACCAGCTGCTAGAGTACTCCATCCAGATGCATAACTACAGCAGAGTCGGCGAGAAACGTTGACAGATGGCGAAAAACCTTGTCTGACTGCAGCAGTGGGCTTGGGATGGCTGCTTCACTCTTCTGCCTCAAACAGTTACGTAATGCGTTTTGCAAACGTCTCTATGGCAACGCCTCAATGTTATCGCATCTCTATACACATGCTATTGTTTTCGCCTGAAGCTGTTTACGCTTCAGCTGGAAACGGCGCTGCGAGCTGTCAATGGCCTTTTTTCGCAGACTCTACTTAGCAGTAACTGGCGCCCAAGTCAAACAGCGGAACTGCACGCCTGCTAACATCTTCCCGTTTCTTTCTTTCTCCCTTTTTTTTGAAACTTGTATTTGTTTAGCCTGTTTATTCGCTTGTTGTGATGATCATGACTTTTCAGTGAAGTAAATGGTACACATATCAATAATTGTTTTTCGTAATTCAGCTCAAAATATGGTAGAACGCACGGTTCAACGTCAGATTGCATGCAACAATAAAGTGATTCCTTTTTCACTGTTTCATCGTCGATCAGTACAAAACTATAACAAACAAAACAACAAACGCAAAATATACTCTTTACGCTTACGCTGTGTTGTTTTGCTTAGCGTAAAGAAAATCGCGACTGTTATCCTTCACCTCTTTATAGGATGAAAGTTCAGCCATCTCCATACTGCGAAGTTCACCCGACTGAGATTGCAGATCTCTGCCGTGTGATACCAGGGTGTTCATGATATGGCAGACAACGCTCCAAGTTTTTTAAGGCCTTGTTCAGAGCGAGAATTCCCTAACCTACATCTGTGACGGACCTGTTTCGACAGCTGACCACAACGGACTATGTCAGTATTGAAACTTCCTGGCAGATTAAAACTGTGTGCCGGACCGAGACTCGAACTCGGGACCTTTGCCTTTTGCGGGCAAGTGCTCTACCAACTGAGCTACCCAAGCACGACTCACGCCCCCTCCTCACAGCTTTAATTCCGCCAGTACCTCGTCTCCTACCTTCCAAACTTCACAGCTCTCCTGCGAACGTTGCAGAACTAGCACTCCTGGAAGAAAGGATATTGCGGAGACGTGGCTTAGCCACAGCCTGGGGGATGTTTCTAGAGTGAAATTTTCACTCTACATCGGAGTGTGCGTTGATATGAAACTTCCCGGCAGATTAAAACTGCCGGCTAAAGGCAAAGGTCCCGAGTTCGAGTCTCGGTCCGGCACACAAGTTTCGTATCAACGCACACTCCGCTGTAGAGTGAAAATTTCACTCTATGTCAGCATAGCCCGGTTTCTGCAAGAAGCGGATATCCAGGATATCCAGTTATAAATCAGACACAAAGGTTCAAGCGTAAGAAGTTGTGGTATATGGCCTGTATTGAGTGTGTAAATGTACAAAGTGCTTTGAAGTTTGCATGCAATTAATGTAATTTTTTAATATCCTCAAGATTCTCTTTCATACATATTCGTCACCTTATACTTTATTGCTCCACAATTCACCCCCATCTTTTTCTCCTCTTTCTTCTTCTTCTTCCACGACATCCTTACTTCGCTCTCCCACTTTCCACTTTTCTTTTGCCATTCCTTCATTTTTTCGCCTGTCACAATATTACACCCCCCAGGAACTGGAGCCCAGAAAACGCGCCCCTTCTGCTGTACCCTACAATTACCACACTGACTCCATGTATTTGTGCATCTTCAGGTAAGCAAAGCCTACATGACGACCGCTTAGGATGAAACATAAGTTTTTTAGTTTTTTCCCTAATAGAGTGTTCCACACAGTTAACTCATTCCACGCGCTTCTCTCCTCCTGAAGTACCTTGTATTTGAAGCTAAGTGTAGATAATTCCAAAACCTATAGATGTGTTAGGCTGGTTATCTTTCGTGGTGTTCGTAAGAATAGCTAAGTTCGTGGCAAATGCAGAGAAAAGCTTTTCACATATATTGCACAGGTGTTAGCTGGACTGGCGACACTGATGTATGATGGAAAGTAGCAGCAAAGTGCGAATGTGTGTTCCCTTGAGTTCGTCTTCGAGACGACAAGAGGTACCAGAGAAAACCAAAAGCGAAAAGAACTGTATAAGAAAGTATTGCGCATTGGTTTCACTGGAATTTTATCACGATGGGTTTCAATTATCATCAGCCAACGATTTGAAATAGTTTTCGATTTTTCAGTCTCAGAGAGATAGCAGCATGTGCAAAACGCAGCAAGTTGTTACCCATTTTTCTATCTAGTTTACATCTACATCTACAAACACATACTTATTCTCCAAATCACTATGCAGTGTATGTCAGAACGTGGTACCAAATGTTAGGATATCTTCCCGTTCTATTTACCTATGGTGCGCGGGAAGAAAGACAGTATAAATGCCACCATGTATACTATAATTAGTCTAACTAGTTGTGACTCAGTTGTATTGTAATCAGAGGACACCATTTTTTGCGTTTTGGGGTACAGTTTAACGTTTCTGACCATTTAAAACGATTTGCCAATCTCTGCACGACTTTGAAACGTCGTCATGATCTGGCTTGGTAAATGTGCAGTTTTTTTATTTTTATTTTTTTATTTCAAACAGTGAGGAAGGTTCCACTGTAAGATAAACTGAATCATCATAGAAATGGCTGTTGATAGAAGTTCGCGGGTTACACATATAGTAAAGTATCATACCAAATATTTTTAGGAGAGAAAGAAAATACTATACAGGAACTATATGCACTTTTAAGGTTTACATGATGATCACTTTTCCCGACATAAGGGGTAATGCGGCCAATGCCATTACAGTAGGGTCCCGCTTTTGTTCTGGTTTCCAGACATTTTTCTAGGCATCTAAATCTCCTAATACCTGAAACAGTACGAAGTGGCTGCAGGAAACCACTTGTTATTTTTGTATTAGGCCAAATATAACAGAACTGAGACGGTTGTAAATAAGGTAAATTAATTAATTCAAAATCGTCACAAAGGGATAGAATGAATGGACGATAATTTTCCATGTAAAAGGATTTAGAAGTCAAACTAATATATAGTATTAAGAGTGGTGTACAGAAGAAAATAGCTCTTACATGAATAAACACCTTGGCTACGTTTCACGACCAATAGTGTTGCCACTTTCCTCGATCGCATGCTGTGTCGGCATTGTTGGTTTACTGATGAAACTATCAAACTAAATGAAACAAATTACTACTCTACATATAAGTGAGATAAAAATAATAATATATATGACTTTATATCAGACAACTGTAAATCAGAGAAGTTTTTACTAAAAAATAGCGGAAGACGTCTGCTTTGTCATACTCACTGAAAACAAAGATGGTCTGAATCAGAACTAGTCTGACCGCTCTCCAGCAGGCAGCAGCACTGTTCAGAGCAAAAAATGTGCAACGGCCACTTTTCCCGCCCTGGCCAATAGGCACCACCGTCCCCGGCTACATCAGCTGCAAAAATGTCGGATGCTGCTATCAATACTGTCTGCCAAATTATTAATGTACAACATGAAAAAAAATCAACACACTTTTCTGGGGCAAACTCGGAATTAGTTTTACTTTTGTCAGTGAGGCTCCATCCAAGACAACTTCCTGCGTCCTGCCTACCAGCAAATCTCCAATCCAGCCACAAATTCTGTTTGATACCCCGTAAATCATACTTTTGTTAATCAACATTGGTGTGGCACCGAGTAAATACTTCTGGGAAGTCAAGGAAAACTGCACTATCAGATTTCCTTGATACACGACCTTCAGGGTGTCATGTGAGAAAGGCGCAAGAGGGGTTTATCATTATCGAAGTTTTAGGAATTCATACTGGTTCGGATAGAGGAGATCGCGCTCTTAAAAGGAAATTAGGAAATTTGTGGTAAGGTCTTATGGGACCAAACTGCTGAGGTCATCGGTCCCTAAGCCTACACACTACTTAATCTGACTTAAACTAACTTACGCTATGGACAACACACACACCTATGCCCGAGGGAGGACTCGAACCTCCGAAGCGGAAAGCCCCACAGACCCCGCTCGGCAACTCAACATACTGCATTTTGTATGAGCTCAGAATATGTTTTAGGATTCTACAACGCCATAGGCGACAATGAGATTTTGCGGTATTTTTTTTTGTATCATTTCTGCTACGCTTCTTGTGCACGGATCCGCCCTCTGCTTCCTTCCAATTACTGGGCACAGTTTTTCGTTCAATGGCGTGTAAAGGTTAAAACGGGAAATAACTAAGTTTTGAAATCGGTATAGAATATGACAGGGGTTGCATCGTATCCTGGAACTTTCTTCTACTTTAATTTCAGCTGTTTCTCATCACCAGTGACACTCATATCTACGACACTCCTGTTTGGAGTGGTGCTAGAAGTAAACTGGGGAAGAGTTTTGATATCTCTTCTAGTAGACGAGCGTTTCTGCTTTTGCTTAACCACTGTCAAATTCCACTTACTGCGTCATCCACGAGTGTCTGGACACTGAGTTGAGTGTCATTGACATTCTTTGTGGCACAGCATTTGTAATACTTTAAAATGTAGTTCAAAAGTGAAAAGTGATGCTCTCGGAATAATTGGCAGCTTTTGATGGACCCTAAAGAACGACCAAATACACTGGGGTGACGAAAGCCATGGTATATCTCCCAATATCGTGTCGGATCTCCTTTAGCCTAGCGACATGCCAGAGGACCCAGTCCATTCCATGTGAACACGGCTCACACCACTACGAGCCACCTCCAGCTTGCACAGTGGCTTGTTGACAGCTTGGCTCCATGGCTTCGTGGGGTCTGCGTCACACTCCAACTCTACCATCAGCTCTTGCCAACTGAAATCGGGACTCATCTGTCCAGGATACGGTTTTCCAGTCGTCTAGGTTCTAGGGTCCAACCGATATGGTCACGAACCCAGGAGAGGCGTTGCAGGCGATCTCGTGCTGTTAGAGAAGGCACTCGCGTCGTCATCTGCTGTAATGGCCCATTAACGCAGTATTGCTTGTCTGTTAGCACTGACAACTCCATGAAAACGCTGCTACTTTGGGCCGTTAAGAGAAGCCCGTCGGGTATTACGTTGCCCGTGGTGAGAAGAAGCAACGCCCGAAATTTGATATTTTTGGCACACTCTTGACACTGTGGTTCTCGGAATATTGAATTCGCTATTTCCGAAATGAAATGTCCTATGCGACTAGCTCCGCATTCATAATCTGTTAATTCCCGTCGTGAGCCCATAATCACATCGGAAAGCGTTTCACATGAAGAAAACGGTCTTTTGACACACAGCCAACATGGGTTTAGAAAACATCGTTCCTGTGAAACACAACTAGCCTTTTATTCGCATGAAGTGTTGAGTGCTATTGACAAGGGATTTCAGATCGATTCCGTATTCCTGGATTTCCGGAAGGCTTTTGACACGGTACCACACAAGCGGCTCGTAGTGAAATTGCGTGCTTATGGAATATCGTCTCAGTTATGTGACTGGATTTGTGATTTCCTGTCAGAGAGGTCACAGTTCGTAGTAATTGACGGAAAGTCATCGAGTAAAACAGAAGTGATTCCTGGCGTTCCCCAAGGTAGTGTTATAAGCACCTTGCTGCTCCTTATCTATATAAACGATTTGGGAGACAATCTGAGCAGCCGTCTTCGGTTGTTCGCAGATGACTCCGTCGTTTATCGACTAATAAAGTCATCAGACGATCAAAACAAACTGCAAAACGATTTAGAAAAGATATGTGAATGGTGCGAAAATTGGCAGTTGACCCTAAATAACGAAAAGTGCAAGGTCATCCACATGAGTGCTAAAAGGAACTCGTTAAACTTCGGTTACACGATAAATCAGTCAAATCTAAAAGCCGTAAATTCAACTAAATACCTAGGAATTACAACTGCGAACAACTTAAAGTGGAAGGAACACAGAGAAATTCTTGTGGGGAAGACACTGGCAGGACACTAGGAAAATGTAACAGATCTACAAAGAAGACTGCCTACATTAGGTTTCTCCGTCCTCTTTTAGAATACTGTGGTATCCTTACCAGATAGGACTGACGGAGTACATCGAAAAAGTTCAAAGAAAGGCAGCACGTTTTGTATTATCGCGAAATATGGGAGAGTGTGTCAGAGAAATGATACAGGATTTGGGCCGGACATCATTAAGAGAAAGGCGTTTTCGTTGCGACGGAATCTTCTCACGAAATTCCAATCACCAACTTTCTCCTCCGAAAGCGAAAATATTTTGTTGACACCGACCTACATAGGGAGGAAAGATCACCACGATAATATAAGGGAAATCAGAGCTTTTACGGAAAGATATATGCGTTCATTCTTCCCGCGCGCTATACGAGATTGGAATAATAGAGAATTGTGAAGGTGGTTCGGTGAACCCTCTGCCAGGCACTCAAATGTGATTTGCAGAGCATCCATGTAGATGTAGATGTAGAAACACCTACCCTTTTACAGCGTGTATACGTGACACTATCGCCATCTGCATATGTGCTTGTCACTATGCAGTCATTTTTGTCACCTCAGTGTACTTCTGGCGCTGTAGATATTGAGGATAACATTTAGAGTATTTATTTTAATGTAACTACAGTTTTGTGCGAGGCAGTTTTTAAAGTAGTAACGTACGGATACGTCACAATACTATTTTGTCAATTGTTTCTGCAGAATGGAGCTCTTCATTCAGTGAATAAGCACGTTTTCGAAGATTACGCAGCCTTCGAGAGCTCATTAAATAATTACTCGTGACACAGAATAATTGACAACGTTTGCCTTTGCGCGTGTTAGATTCGTCACAGTTTCGCTGCGTGGTATCGGGGACGCAAGTCGCTAGCAGTCAGTGATCCCAGTGTAACCGCGGGGACAATTCATTACTGAGGAGACGCTCTGCTGTTCGCCTTGTCGCAGAACTCATCAAAATACTGCGCTGGAATTTCTAATTAGCGCCGTGGAGAAACCACGACTGGTTGGTTGCGAGATACATTACCTTGCAATGGACTAGAAGCTTTCTGGATGTGTCTAGTCAGTGTGAACTCAGCACTGCAATACTACTTAAACGAGTCGGCGATAATTTCAACAGTACTGCTTCCTCTGCGTGTCGTGCCGCAATAGGCGCTTATTGGCAACCATTTCCAGTGGCATAATTTGTCCTTCTGGTGCGGAGACTGAGTGGCGAGTGCAACTGGCAGAGACAAGATCATCCGGGTTTTACTCTGAAACGTTCTCTTTCTACTTCGTTAATAACACTTTAAACGTACCAGAATGAGATTTTCACTCTGCAGCATAGTGTGCGCTGATACGAACTTCCTGGCAGATTAAAACTGTGTGCCCGACCGAGATTCGAACTCAGGACCTTTGCCATTCGCGGGCAAGCGCTCTACCATCTGAGCTACCGAAACACGACTCACGCCCGGTACTCACAGCTTTACTTCTGTCAGTACCTCGTCTCCTACCTTCCAAATATTACAAAAGCTCTCCTCTGAACCTTGCAGAACTAGCACACCTGAAAGAAAGGATATTGCGGAGACATGGCTTAGCCACAGCCTGGGGGATGTTTCCAGAATGAGATTTTCACTCTGCAGCATAGTGTGCGCTGATATGAAACTTTCTGGCAGATTAAAACTGTGTGCCGGACCGAGACTCGAACTTGGGACCTTTGCCTTTCGCGGGCAAGTGCTCTACCAGGAGAGCTTCTGTAATGTATGGAAGGTAGGAGACGAGGTACTGGCAGAAGTAAAGCTGTGAGGACGGGGCGCGAGTCGTGCTTGGGTAGCCCAATTGGTAGAGCACTTACCCGCGAAAGGCAAAGGTCCCAAGTTCGAGTCTCGGTCCGGCACACAGTTTTAATCTGCCAGGAAGTTTCACTTTAAACGTACATTGCTGGGGACGTAACACGTAGGTAGAGAACGAAAATTATGCAGATAATGGCCGGCCGGTGTGGCTGAGCGGTTCTAGGCGCTTCAGTCTGGACACGCGCGACAGCTACGGTCGCAGGTTCGAATCCTGCCTAGGGCATGGATGTGTGTGCTATCCTTAGGTTAGTTAGGTTTAAGTAGTTCTAAGTTCTAGGGGACTGATGACCTCAGATGCTAAGTCCCATAGTGCTCAGAGCCATTTGAACCATTTTGGAGATAATGACTCACGACGATTGATTTATTTTCACTCTTATCTGGTTCAACAACTATCACATTATCTTAACAGTCACTGAATGACTACACTTTCCCGTATATTACAGCGCCATCAGCAAACTGTCAGAGATTGTTGCTCGCCCTGTACGTCAGATCATTAACATGTATGTATATGAAGAACAAGGGCGACTCTATCATACTTCCCTGGTGCACGCAACTACCCCCTCCAGGAAAAAAAAATGGTTCAAATGGCTCTGAGCACTATAGGACTTAACATCGGAGGTCATCAGTCCCTAGAACTTAGAACTACTTAAACCTAACTAACCTAAGAACATCACACACATCCATGCCCGAGGCAGGATGCGAACCTGCGAACGTAGCAGTCGCGTGGTTCCAGACTGTAGCGCCTAGAACCGCTCGGCCACCGCGGCCGGCTCATACAGGAACAATACTGGCTTTACTTGAGAAGGTCGAGCCACTCACGTATCTGAGAGCCTATTTCGTGTGCATGGACTTTCGTGAGCAGTCTACAGTGTGGCACTGTGTCAAATGCTTTCCGGAAATATGCGAATATGGTATCTGCCTGTTGTCCTTCTGTGGTTCGCAGAATATCGTGCAGGAAGAGGGGAGGCTGAGTTTCGGACGAGTGATGCTTTCTAAAACCGTACTGATTTTCGTACTGAATCTTTTCCCCCTCAAGGAAATTTATTACATTCGAACTTATAGTATGCTCAAGAGAATGCTGCAGTAAAACGACGATAAGGATACTGGTCTGTAATTTTGCATTCTTTTACCCTTCTTATTGTATAATGGAGTCAGCTGAGTTACTTTCTAGTCGCTTGGGATTTTCCTCTGAGTGAGAGTAATATATAGCCTAAACCGAGTGAGAGAGTCGTGGTAAATACAGGTTGAGTCAAACGCTGTTAACGATTTTACGAAGGACCAGAATTTTTTAGGATTCTCAGCAAGACCTTACGCAAACGTAAGACGTTGAAAAATGTTCTTTCCTTCGCGCATTGATCGTGTTTAGATTGACAAATTTCTGCTAATTCTTGTCTTGCGATGTTTCTGTATTCTTTCTTGAATAGAGAGTTAAATAATCTCCGTTTTCTCGTCATTTTTTCCTAATTTTGTTATTAAACCACGGCGGATCTTTTCCATTCTTAATCCATTTATTCGGCACATACTTCTCCAGAGCTCGATTTAAAATCGGTTTAAACTTTGCCTATGATTCCTCTACGTCCATTATATTTGAACAAAATGGTGTCCATTTATTGTTAAGTAGGGTGCTACCAGATATTTATTTTCTTTTTCCAGTATATAAACTTTTGTAACCTTCTTGATTGATTTACTAATTTTGGTAGGCATCATGGCTACGACGGCATCTGATTACTAATCCCTGTCTCTATACTGACACCGTCGATAACATCAGGCTGTTTGCAGAGAGGGGGCATAAAATATTTTCATCGCGTGTGGGTTGTCGAACTAGCTGGTAACGACATTTCTCGGAGAAAGCGTTTAAATTTACTACTACCAGATCTGTCCGTCCGTACCACCTGCAAACCACAGACTAAACTTTACTCCAACTAGTACTGTAAGATTGTGTATTCTAATTATTGTGTATAATGCCGTCCATTACCTAGAGTTTAGTTTACATTGTTAAAAAACATGTTTGTTGCACAACATTAATGAAGAGCACTCAGCTTAACAGTATCTACCTCAGGGGAAAAATCCGTTTAACCTGTAATAATATGTAGTTTAATTATTTATTGTGCTTAACATTGTCCATTGTGTAAAGTATAATTTCAACATTAAGAAACTATAATGTTTGGTTACGTGAGAAGAAATATCCTTTCCAGGCGGTAGTCAGTTGTTTCCTGAAGTTGGCCTAATGTGCCGAAAGCAGGTTAGAAATGAACAAAAATTAGTAGAACAAAAACAGTGTACTTGTCATTTAACGTTAAATAACATTACATTAAAGGGATAATGCCGCAGTCCTGAACGTAGACTTTTTTAAAAATTATTCTGCAAGCGTCAGATCGGAGTCGGGTGACGGTAAAGACATCCGACGGCGAATTTTAGTTCACTTACACGGTTACTCACCCTCAACGAACTTTGTAGTCAGATTAAATTTCGACCTCGACAGGCATAATATTTTTTCGACTGAAGTGAGCGCTCCCTCCCTTAATGTATACGTTCCATGTCTTGTTAAACACTGCGGAGCTTTCTACTTCTCAGTTCTTGGTTCTGAGCATAATTTGAATGCTAGGATGTTACTCTAGACCAGTAATTTATGGATTTTGTTAGGAATGCTTCGGTAATTTGCGGTTAAAATAATTTTCGAAGTGTCGTTACTTTGTAGGCGACCTGAGTTCTCTCTCTATCTATTGACTGGTGGACGTGTGTCAGAGACCCTCGAACTATAACTTAGCCTAAAAAATATCCCTGTGCACTACATACGTACCCTGCTACCCAAGTAGCTGTTTTCTCTTTGTAACTCAGTCCTGTCAATGGGAATCTTACAGTTCTTCCCCTCATAACCCAGGTCCAGAAATATATAGCCTAAACCGTCACAGGATCGACGGAGCCTCTGTTTGATATCCTGCATGAATAACACGGACATAAGTCCCTGGGATGTGGAAAGAAGGCAGAGATGTGCATTGTATGTAACCACAACGAAAGAACGAGTTAAAATTATAAAGTATGATTATGCGTGAGGACTTCTTTGTCGGAAGAGAGGACCTGTTCCGAGCTTCCTGTGGACACGGTTCTGTTGTGGCACGGGTAACAGGTGCATTATAGTGTGCAAATGAAGTGGCACGGCAATTGGAAAAGTATTCCGAAGCTGAAATACGGGGTCAGTACGAGTCTTGTCGGCAAAACATCTAAATTGTACACAGATTCAACGTGAAATTCTGGCGGTATATGAACCAAATGCCATGTTACGTCCAGTTGTAGGGAAATGGTGCCAACAACTGGAGAAAGTTTGCACAGACATGAGTGATGCTGATCGGAAAATCCACATCTTGCACATGCGATTTCCATCTTTTCGGCAAGGCGAAAGGACATCTGGGTGAAAGAGATTTTCCGAAGATGATGACATTCGTATAGTGACTCTCGAATGATTCTGCGATGAAGGAACTGAACGAATGGTAGAACGTTCCGATCGTCGTTTGCGGGAACTAATTGCCTACGTTGACAAATAGCGTCATGTACCTGGGTCACTTTGAAGTGTAGTGTAGTAATCAATAAAAGTTACTTCGCCTGCAACAATAATGCGTTACTTACGCTTTGAATTCCCCTCGTATTACACTGCTGATATTAAATATAAAGTAACCTAATACATTGATTTCAAGAGTATTTATGAAAATTCTCTTCTAGGGAGTATAAGGAATTGCCCAGCAAAATGTTTTTTGTCTTTAACTCCACCTCATTACATACAAGGTATTTATTACACATTAGAAGGTTGCTGAACTTTTTGTATTTGTTTACCGTGAAGCAGTTCTCAAAATATCAATATTAAGTGGTTTTTTCAATATGTTATCAAACCTGTCTCTACGTTGGTTCCTGTATGTGGGGACGGTAGACTAATTATTGACAGACCATGATGTATGTGTGTTCAGTCGACGTCATGCCTGACGAAAGAAAAGACCGAGGAAGCAGAGTTTCACACAGCGACGGGAAAAATATACGGTAGTTCTGAGCGTTTTGTGATTAGGCGATACTGCGCTGGAAATTGTGTCAATAATAAGCTGGAGAAATTACGTGAACTGAGAGACTGCAAATGTCCTGAGATAACAACTGAAGCTATGAGGACACTAAATTCGAAGCAGACGTGATGCCCTCCCCTTTACATCCAATTGGAAGGCTGTTGGTCGTTCGCTGTAACGCTCCAGAGTGATTGCTCGAACACGATCCCGAAGAGTCGACGCCACAAACTAAAACGGTTGCACGAATAAGATTAATGGCTCAAGGGACAGTAACAGATTGCGTTGATGGACCAACTTCTCTTACCTTTTACCTCTAGTGCGTGTTACGGTTCTGTAAACACTTGGTAACATGATACCAGGTGAATACTGGGTGTGGTGATGAGGCGTGCCCTAAATACCGCCGGACATTCGAGTTACCAAATACTGCTGGCTTCCCGAACACATACATTGAGGTGACAAAGTCATGGGATACAGATTAATATCGTGTAGGACCTCTTTTTTCCCGGAGTTGTGCAGCAGCTCGACTTGGCACGCACTCAACAAATCGTTGGATGTCGAATGCAGAAATATTGGCCCATGCTGCCTCTATAGGCGTCCATAAATGGGGAAGTGTTTCCGGTGCTGGTTTTTGAGCACGAACTTACTTCTCGATTATGTCCCACAAATGTCCAACAGGATACATATGGGGCGAGCTGGGTGTTCATATCATTCGTTTAAGTCCAGAATGTTCTGCAAATCAATCGCCAAGCTATTGTGGCCCCGTGGCATGACATCGTTGTTTGGGAACGTGAGCTCCATGAATGGCTGAAAATGGTCTCGACGTAGCCGAACATAACAGTTTCCAGCCAACTGCGGTTCAGTTGGACCAGAGGACCCAGCCCATTCCATGTAAATACAGCCCACACCATTACAGAGCCTCCTCCATGTGAACATGGCCCACACCCTAGGATGCATGGTGCCGAAAACACACATGAATGCATATGCAGGGCCTCCAAGGCCCTGCCCTAATTTAAAATTTTCCTCTTTCCATATAATCATTCTTTGGAGTTAAAATTATTTCTGTCAAAATTATTGTCATATTGAAAGATTCCTAAGATACAGTAATAGGATCTGGTGGGCCTGATTCACATTTTATTAATTTAAAAAGAAACCTCTAAGAGTGAATTTTTATTAGTTACATCCATTTACATACAACATATACAAATAATTTTATTAGTTCACTTATAAGTAGCAGTTTACATTTTATAACTTTTATTACAACCAATTTCTTCAATTACAACATACTCGTTATTCACAATATTATGTATATAGGCAATATTTTGACAAAAAGTTATTATTCATTGTTCACATAAATTTGCATTTTTCTTAGTTTTCAACAAGTGACAAACAAGAAGCACAAAGAACGCCACTATGTTGGTTGTACACTTAATGCATGTCATAGCACTTTTCCTGTGTTTAATATATGAACAATAATTGCATCTTCTTCTTTTTCTTGAAACAGGTAGTTGGTTCGGCAATATGACATCTTTTTGAACACCACATCTTTGCATGGCATCAACGATTTTCTTTGGAAGATTAGGGATCTGAATACGAAGTTCCATTAGTGGTCTTACCATTTCCTGTGCTAAATCTCCTAGGAACAAACGCCTTTTATCACTTCTTCCACTATGGTATGTCAGATGTTGGGCGGAAAACAAAATTTCACTGTTCATTGCTGCTACGTCCATCATATTCATCCATAATGCAAATGGCCATCTTCTTGTTTGTCTCTCGCAAGTCTAATAACGAATTTTCTGGTCCATTTGATCTACTCCACCCCTCGTAGAGTTATAGAACTTTATTATATCTGGTTTCTTTTTTGCATGAGTTTCATCAATGTTTCTGTGATGCATTGTGCTAATGAGAACTACAAACCTTTTCTTTTTGGGAACATAACTCACCATTGTAATGTCACCTCTAAATGCAAACAAAGAGGAATGAATCGCTCTTGAGGCATATGGTTTCATCTTATTAGGAATTTCTGGTATATTTTGTTTGATTGTTTCCACCACTGTAATTTGCTTCTGAAGTATCTCTTCTGCCAGCTGCACACTAGTAGAGAAGTTGTCAACAGTAATATTTTTTGATGATCCTTCAATGCTTTTAGCAAGATCTTTCACTACATTCAATGCAAGATTTTTCTGAATAGGTTCATGGGGCTGCCTTCCCGTGTAAACAATTCTTTCTAAAGCATATGTAGATGTAGCATCACATAACCAAAATATTTTTGTGCCGTACTTGGCTGGTTTAGAGGGCATATACTGGGTGAAGCTGCATCTTCCACGGAATGGGACTAGCTGTTCGTCAACTGTGAGCGAATCATTGGGAATCATTCTATTTCTACCCTTGTCAACTTGTCAAGAAATAGTTCCCATACATAGCGAACAGCTGCAAGTTTGTCATCTGCAGATCGAGCTTCACGGGTACGCCTGCCATCAAATCTAATCGTTCTCCTTATATACTCTAATCTATTTACTGACATGGTGGCCTTATATGTAGGATTTGCCTTTTCATCCAAGAATAATTCTCTAAAAGGGACATCCCAACTCTTCTCAACTCCAGAAAGCAGTAAAAGACGAAGAAAACCCTCCATTTCAGCAAGCGAAACGTTTTTCCTCGTTTTACCGCGTGAAGCAGCCACTCTTCTGCCTTCAATTTTTGCGCAGTTGATGATTTCCTCTAGTATTTCCTTGGAGATGAAACAGTCACAGGCATCCTTAGATTTACAGGTTTTCAAACCACGTGCTGTATCAGGTGCCTTCTTTACAATATTATGGACAGGCGAACGAAAAGTTGCAGGAGGATCTAATTTCCAAATCGTTCCATTCCGACTAATGTATATGTGGTCTTCTATACCTTTTTGTGGTGGTTCTTCATTGTCAGACTCTGATGAAGTAATATTATCGGAAGGACTGTCATCTGCCTCAATATTCACATCTGCAGGTTCATTGGCTGATTCTTCACTACTTGCATCTTCAAAAATATTTCCTTCCTCGCAAGAATCATCTTCTTCAAACCACTGAGCCAAAACACTTTCAAAATTAGCTGCATTTGCACGTACTGACTCTTTTGCTTTGCGTGTCGAAGCCATAGCAAAAGGCGTGTCCCTCAAACAGCAGCTTGTGCAGCACTAAACGAGTCATGCTCGTAACAATATGGGCCTTCCAGCAACAAACAAACTACAGTATCAATGAGGCTGAGAAGAGCAGCACAGGATAACAATACTATGCAATAATAAAACATTTGATAGCAAAAAGATCAATAATACACCGACATCGCCAATATGTGAAAGTAGTGTGTATTATTTTTTAGTTATGCTATTACTACTACAGCTACTGCTGCTGTTGGCACTCCTGTTGCTGGAAATACCACTACAGTTATTGTTGAATTAATAACTGCTCACAAACAAATGTTGAAGACAATATAGGCTAAAGAATATTTATAAATGTGTGAGGGCATTCACAGTGTATGGGTAAACGTATTGAATTATACAAAAAACTGAAAAAGGTATCTGGTTCAGTCTTGATAGGAGGAATGTCACAGTGTTAGTGAAAGAGTACTGGAAAGCAGTTTGAATTCAAACAAAAAATTACAGAATTTTTTTAAGAAAAATGAAGACATACAAGGGCCTCCGAGGCCCTGTATATGCATCCTAGGGTTAAGGAGCCACCACCAGCTTGCACACTGACTTGTTGATAACTTGTGTCGGTGGCTTCATGAGGTGTTCGCCACACTCGAACACTACCATCAGCTATTACCGACTTAGATAGTGACTCATCCGACCAGGCCACGGTCTTCCAGTCTAGGGCCCAACCGATATGGTCACAAGCTGGGAGAGGCGCTGCAGGCCATGTCATACTGTCAGCAATGGCTTGCGCTTCCGTCGTCTGCTGTCAAAGAACACTAACGCCACATTACGTCACACTGTCATGATGGATATGTTCTTCATACACCCCACACTGATTTTTGTGGTTGTTTCACTCAGCGTTGCTTGTCTGTTAGCACTGACAACTCTACGCAAATGCGCTGCTCTTGGTCGTTAAGTGAAGGTCGTCGGCCTAGATGTTATCTGTGATGAGAGGTAATGCCTGAAATTTGGTATTCTCGGCACACTCTTGACACTGTTGATCTCGGAATGTTGAGTTCTTTAAAGCTTTCCGAAATGAAATGTCCCATGCATCTAGCTCCAATTGCTATTCCGCGTTCAAAGTCTATAAATTCCCGTCGTCCGTCCATAATCAGGCCGGAAACCTTTTCATATGAGTCACCTGAGAACAAATGGCAACTCCACCCTCTTATACCTTGAGTACGAAATACTACAGTCATCTGTATTTCTTCATATCGCTTTACCATGACGTTTGTCACTTTAGTGTAAGCTTCCAAATGGGAGATTTGAGAGCCCAAAGACACACCCTCCCTGTTGCACAACCACGAAATTTCAACAGCGAATCGCTTCGTACTCGGAATATATATGTCCTATTTGCTGCAGTGTTAATGCTGTTCATTCACTGTGTGATCTGTGAGTCTAAGAAGTCGTCGATTAGAGATGTAGAATATGCTGTAATATGCTATTTAGCAACAACTGGAAGTGTGATACTATATTTGCAGATCAGAGTTTAAAAATATATCTGACGTTTCTCATTTATGATGTCTTGACATAAAAAGGCAACATTGAATTTTGAGGCGGCCTAACAATACATGTCTACAAAAATGCATCGACAGAAATGGTGATTATGTCGAAAAATAGCTAAATGTTCAAGCTGTAAATTTATGTAAATCATTGTAGAAATAAACAGGTCTATGTACTTATAAAAAATAGACCTTACTTTTGGGATTACCCTCGTACTTATTGCCGTGGTGCCCTTGACATCAGGCGCTGGTGGCACCCCGCATAACATGTACGTCGTTTGGGTTGCCATAAGCTCCGCCCCTACCGAACAGACACGGCGGGCACTCTCAACTCAGGAACTCTGCGACCAGACCATCAGGTGACGTCAAAAGTGTCCCGGCCAGGCCAACAGGCGCCACGCATGGCGACGGTCGAGGTAATTGACGTACCGAAACTTTTCCTGCATCCCAGGGTCACGTGCCGAAAATAGGTCTGCATGGATCCTTCCATGAGACATGTATTTGGGTCGGATTAACAAAACAGTTCCATCACGTTGTGTTGGAGATTTAAAATTGTATACTGTGACTACCTGCCTCTTTAGTGTATATCTCCGTGGAACCGGATGTATCACTTATCACCTCAAAAATGCCAAATTGCGACTATGAAAGTTGGTGTCAGGCTTTCTCAGCATATTCACCTTTCAATGGAACAGTTTGCTCCCAACGATGTATGACTTTTCGGAGATCTTGGGTGTAGAAATCTGGATTTTGGTTGCTCAAGAAATGTTCTCTTCCAAAATAACCTCGTCGTCATTCTGGAAATACCTGTCGTGGATCCAAAGAAGGAGTCAGACGTCACTGGATGTCATGTCAGAATTGAGTTAAAATTTTGTAGCCCAGAGAAGCATGAGTGGCTACGTCGTGTGCTATATGGGTTGGGGCGTTGCTGTCGAGCAAAAACATTCCCTTAATTTGCTTCTGTTTCTGTTCTTACTTGCACCTTACGAAAATAATCTGTTAGCACTATACCACGCCAGTCCAGAAGACACTGAGCGGCACCTTGCCTCATGATGATTGGGTCTTTGCCATGCGCATTACTTGCTTTGTTTCTTTCTCTCGGGTCATAATGATATTTGCCCAGCATTCTAAAAAATCAGTAGATATAGTGTACACGTACAGAGAAAGTAATGGTTACAAATTCAGAAAAAATGGACGATTTATTCAAGAGAGAGAGCTTCACAAACTGAACAAGTCAATAATGCGTTCGTCCACCTCTGGCCTTTATGCAAGCAGTTTTTCGGCTTGGCATTGACTGATGGAGTTGTTGAATGTCCTCCTAAGGGATACTTTACCAAACTGTGTCCAATTGGCGGGTTATGTCTTTCAAGTTTCGAGATGGTTGGAGAGGTCTGCCTGTAATGCTCCAAATGGTCTCAACTCGGGAGAGATCCGGCGACATTGCTAGCGAAGATAGGATTTGGCAAGAACGAAGACAAGCAGTAGACACTCTCGCTGTGTGCGCGCTGACATTACTTCGCTGAAATGTAAGTCCAGGATGGCTTGCCACGAGGCGGGGAGTAGGATATTGTTGACTTACCGATGTACTGTAAGGGTACCGTGTATGATGACCAATGGGGTCATGGTATGGAAAAAAATGGCACTCCAGACCATCATTCCTGGTTGTTGGGCCGTATGGCAGGCGACAGTCAGGTTGGTATTCCACCACTGTCCGGGGCGTCTCCAGACACGTGTTCGCTGGTCACCAGGGCTCAGTTCGAAGCAGGACACATCACTGAAGACACGTCTACTCCAATCAATGAGATCCCGGGCCGACGACCAAGTGTCTGGAGATACCCCAGACAGCGTTGGGGTACCAACCCGACTGTCACCCACCATACAGCCCGACAGCCGGCAGTGATGATCTGAGCTGCCATTTCTTTTCATACCAGGCCCCTTTGGTTATCGTTCGCGGCACTCATACACCGCAGCGGTACATCGACGATATTCTATGCCCCATTTTGTTGCCCTTCGTGGCACGTCATTCTTGGTTTACATTTCAGCAACATAATACCCACCCGCATGCAGTGAAAGCTTCTACTGATTGTCTTCGTCATTGCCAACTCAAACTTCTCTAGCCAATCTAGATCATTTAGAGGATTATGGGCAGGGTCCTTCAAATGAATCGGTATTTTGACATCCTGGCACGTTAATAGTACAGAATCTGGCACGATAGCCCCCAGCAGGACATCCAAGAACTTTAATCGTTGCCAAGCGGAATAACTGCTCTCATAATGGCCAGAGGTGGACTAGCGCCATATTGACTTCCTCAGCTTGTGAAACTCTTCCTCACGATTAAATCATCCAGTTTTTCAAAAACTGTAATCATTTGTTTGTGTATGTACATCATATCTACAGATTTACGTCCCATTTGGGTAATTCTTTGTTGTGTGTCGTTTCTACTTTTTTATCTTTGAGGTGTATTTCATCTGCTGCTGTGAATCGGCGGGCGTTTCGATGCAAGTGGGTGTGCGCTGTTGCAGAACCAAGCAGACGGCGATATTTGTCGTGTTTAAAATATCAAAAACTGATCAGTGGCTGATTTCACTTTTTCCAATATCATATTGATTGTGATACGCCAGCTTCGAGGACAAGCGCCTCCAGTTCTCTTGCGGTTCCCAGTGCATCACAGTGAGGTGATCTGCCGCTCCGGTCTGACCTTACTGGAATTGTGACGTGCTATGATGCGTTGCTGTCGTCCACCTGAACTAACTTTATATGGAATTTTGCAGCTTGGTCCCCCTACAAATGTAGAAAACGAATTACCACACGGTACTCTATTATATCAGTGGCTTGCACCATTTTGTTTTGGCTCCTCTAGCGGCGTTATACGGTAATTTAATACTAAAATTTTAATGTCTACCAGGGATACAGACATGAAGGTGGAAACAAAGAAAAAGCAATTACGTAACTATATTTTTTGACGCAATAATTAAAACTCTAGGACTACCCCGCGTAGATGTATTAATTCCTAATTTGAATCACTTACTTTATCAGCATTAGTCACGCTCTTTTGTGAAATCGCCAGCTTTCTAGTTGTAGAACAATCTCTGTAGGGCGCCTGAGGTGTGTGGGTAGACGGATTGGTTTATTTATTGTGTAGAGAGATGGGTGGTGATAATCAAGACCCTATTTCCACACGTGGAAAGACAAATGTCCATCTCTTGCGAGACGTATCAAGATATTCAGACTCTTTTCTTGCATAACAAGCAGAAGCTGATGTTAACATACAAAAATTTAAAAGGAAAGTAATTTTTTAAGTACCGAGTCTAAGTGCCCAGTGGATGAAACAAAGGTTCCGAAAACAACGTTACGAAGTGTAATGTGTAGTTCTGCCAACTGCTAAGGGACTAGAGCCGTACACAAAAAGTAAATGACAAGAGAGCTGCGTGCATACATCAGTGGGCTGTAAACAGTGCGGCAGGATACGAGATGTTTCATAGATGTTCGCACATTGTAAGAGGCGAATTAGCTTTCATAACTTTTCGTGTCGCCTCTTTCTCCTGGTACATCAGATGACAGCAAACCTCGAATGCGCTGCGGGAACTGAATGAGCCGAAAATGCTGCTGTGTCTAGGGACCTAGATTTCGATATTCAACTGGAATCACCGGCCGAGGAATACAAACCATCGCTCCACAGCCTAAGGCGAGGCACTATTGTACGCTTTGCTCTTTGACAGACACCCACCCACCTATCCATCCACCCAACCAAACACACACACACACACACAGAGAGAAATACATACACAGGCACACAGAAACACACACACACACACACACACACACACACACACACACACACACACACAGTCAACAGAGAACATGCTTGTGTTGTATTCGGTTGGTGCATACGTTCGTAGCGTTTTTCGGTAAGTTTAATAAACGCAACAGATACACATAACGAAGACTTTAGGCATCAATGCATCAATTTACACTACTGGCCATTAAAATTGCTATACCAAGACGAAATGCAGATGATAAACGGGTATTTATTGGACAAATACATTATACTTGAACTGATATGTGATTACATTTTCACGCAATTTAGGTGCATAGATCCTGAGTAATCAGTACCCGAAACAACCACCTCTGGCCGTAATAACGGCCTAGACACGCCAGGGCATTGAGTCAAACACAGTTTGGATGGCGTGTACAGGTACAGCTGCCCATGCAGCTTCTACACGATACCACAGTTCATCAAGAGTAGTGACTGGCGTATTGTGACGAGCCAGTTGCTCAGCCACCATTGACCAGACGTTTTCAGTTGGTGAGAGATCTGGAGAATGTGCTGGCTAGGGCAGCAGTCGAACATTTTCTGTATCCAGAAAGGCCCGTACAGGACCTGCAACACGCGGTCGTGCATTATCCTGCTGAAATGTAGGGTTTCGCAGGGATCGAATGAAGGGTAGAGCCACGGGTCGTAACACATCTGAAATGTAACGCCCACTATTCAAAGTGCCGTCAATGCGAACAAGAGGTGACCGAGACGTGTAACCAATGGCACCCCATACCATCACGCCGGGTGATACGCCAGTATGGCGATGACGAATACACACTTCCAATGTGCGTTCACCCCGAGGTCGCCACACACAGATGCGACCATCATGATGCTGTAAACAGAACCTGGGTTAATCCGAAAAAATGACGTTTTGCCATTCGTGCACCCAGGTTCGTCGTTCATAACACCATCGCAGGCGCTCCTGTCTGTGATGCAGCGTCAAGGGTAACCGAAGCCATGGTCTCCGAGTGGTAGTCCATGCTGCTGCAAACGTCGTCGAACTGTTCGTGCAGATAGTTGTTGTCTTGCAAACGTCCCCATCTGTTGACTCAGGGATCGAGACGTGGCTGTACGATCCGTTACAGACATGCGGTAAGATGCCTCTCATCTCGACTGCTAGTGATACGAGGCCGTTGGGATCCAGCACGGCGTTCCGTATCACCCTCCTGAACCCACCGATTTCATATTCTGCTAACAGTCATTGGATCTCGACCAACGCGAGCAGCAATGTCACGATTAGATAAACCGCAATTGCGATAGGCTACAACCCGACCTTTATCAAAGTCGGAAACATGATGGTACGCATTTCTCCCTCTTACACGAGGCATCACAACAACGTTTCACCAGGCAACGCCGGTCAACTGCTGTTTGTGTATGAGAAATCGGTTGTCAACTTTCCTCATGTCAGCACGTTGAAGGTGTTACCACCGGTGCCAACCTCTGTGAATGCTCTGAAAAGCTAATCATTTGCATATCACAGCATCTTCTTCCTGTCGGTTAAAATTCGCGTCTTTAGCACGTCATATTCGTGGTGTAGCAATTTTAATGGCCAGTAGTGTATACTCTACTTCGCTATTTATAACAGCCTGGCAGCGCTCGGGTAACTTTTCGATTCCGCAACTGTAGAAATCACGTGGTTTTAAGCTGAAGAACTCGTCGATCCATGTTGTGAGCGCATTTTGATCCGGAAAGGAAGTTCCTCCAAGGTTGTTCGATAGAGAGCGGCAAAGGTGAAAATCTGAGGGCACAAGATCATACGGACAAGGTGAGTGCAGAATGACTTCCCAACTCAACTCCTGTGAACTGTTTTTTGTCAGTCTAGCAGAATGCCGGCAGACGTTATCGTGGAGTAGCATCGCTTCACACAGTCTTCCTGGTCGTTGTTTTTGGACTGCGTCTGTAAGACATCTCAGCTGTTCACCTTAAATGTCAGCAGCGATCATTACCCTTCGGGGAAGCAATTCGTGTACACCAAACCGTCGCTGTTGCACCAGGTGTACAATATTACCTTTTGTGGATACGGAGAGTTGCTGCTTTGTTCAGGCTCAAACACTCCTTTCTTTTCCTTATTTTATCGTAAATACACCAATACTCGTCACCAGTAACGATACGAAATAGGGATGGTCAGTGTTGTTCACGAGCCAATTGATGACGAGCAAGCAGAGATGCACATATGATTTTTGTGATTTTTGGCTTACAGCAAGGGGCACCTATACATCCTGTTTTCGAACCTCCCCCATTGCATGCAAATGTCGACCGATGGTGGAATGATCACAGTTCATCACATATGTCAGTTCTCGAGTACACTGAGGTGGATCATTGTTAATTAATGCGTTGAAATGATCTTTATCAAACCCCGAAGGTCTTCCTGAACGCTGAGTATCACTAACGTCAAAATGATCCTGCCTAAACCGAGACAACCATTTTCTCATCGAGCTCTGTCCAGTGGTGTTGTCGTCGTAAATGTTCCTGGTTGCCTCCTGGCCGTCATCCCTCTACTGAGCTCAAACAGAAGTACATGTCAGAAATGTGCCGCTTTCTCCACTTGGCACTCCATTTTCTAGCTTCCGCAGCTGCACTCGCTATCTACAAATGACAAAATTACAATATTTGTGCTCAAATACCAACTGTGAAGTACAAATAAAAAAATTACAATACCGACTTGCAAAGCAAAAACGCTACCAACTTACGTGCCAACCTAAGATATTTTGTCTGTGACAGCTTTATCTCAGTAGAAATAAAAATTACTTTCAACCAACGTTTCTGGGAGAGTTTTCTTGGTAGTAAAGGCAAATCCCATTGCAGATACTCCCAATTAGAAATCTTCTTGTCCCACTTCCAGTGTTCTGAGGTCTGGCTGAGAAGAACCAAGTTTAATAATTAACAGTCTTCTGCCCTGCTCATTTGGGTAGAGGGTGAAATATGTAAGCTAAAAAGGAAGATCCTAGAGAAAATGCACGTCAAGTGTTACATCACATCTTAAGCCTATCAATTCCTGCACCCTATGTCCTCAGTGTCAACTGTCCTCCTGAGACTACGTACGTCGCACTCGCTAGCTGGTTTTGTCCCTTTTCGACCTTATCCTATACATTAAATACTTAGTCGAACCTGTTTTATTCACTGTCGCTTTCTGTATTATTGTCATCTTATTTACAGTACTACGCAAAATCTAGCTTGCACTGGTCTTCAGAAAAAAACCTACAATGAACTAGTGTCTTTTTTGAAAACTTTGAATATTAGTTTTTTGGCCAGCCAGGGTGGCTGAGCGGTTCTAGGTGCTACAGTCTGGAACCGCGCGACCGCTACGGTCGCAGGTTCGAACCCTGCCTCGGGCATGGATGTGTGTGATGTCCTTAGGTTAGTTAGGTTTAAGTAGTTCTAAGTTCTAGGGGACTGATGACCTAAGAAGTTAAGTTCCATAGTGCTCAGAGCCATTTTGAACCATATTAGTTTTTGGCAGATACAACCGGTGGAGCACGAAACGTAACATCCTTGAGGTATGATAAGGCTGGCATCAGCAAGGCCTTTCCTCTTAAATGTCTATAACCCCACACTCGCCGCACCTCTCGTTTCTGTTTGCAGTGAACTGTTATGCCTGCTGCTAGGCAGAGGACAACGTGGTATTCTTCTTCTGCGGCGGGTTTTTTTGTCCTTGAACCGTCGGCGTCTCAAGCTAGAATAGACGTATGACGACAGACAGCTGTGTGAGGCCTCGCAACGGTCGTGTCTTGCGATGAGTAACACACTTATTTGTGCTACGTTTACTTGCGTTCGATAACTTCTTGCTGCATACGAAATGACGATGTGCGCTCCGGAACATCATAATGGGCATAAATGGGCGTACAGCAAACTTGATGAATACTGTGGTAGTAAGGATTATTGACCTACCTTGTGATTGTAACTATTGTTCCCGATAGAAACTGTTACTTTAAACCAAGACGCAAAGATCAAAGTCACACAGGACGTTTCAGAAAATATGGTCCGACAAAGGACAATGTTCAGTAGTTTATCAGGCTATTAGTTCTTATTTACAGCTCTTTCATGTGCCAGAAATCCCGGTCACAATAAAAATTATGGCAAACGCTGCACTGTTTGGATTAACAAGCGTGGATCATGTGGATGGCAGGTGCATCTTTACGATAGGTGTACGTATAACAAAATAGAAAAGAAACAGAGAGGCCTTTGGTTACGACTTCCGTTTTGTATGACTGAACCAAGGAATACTGTTACGGTATGCCGGTGGGAACGGGTATAATGGGAACGAGAATGTAGTCGGTCAGTGACATGGTACCGTCGCTATTTTTTGCCGTGAGGGTGAAAATGAAGGAAAAACGGTTATCAGACAGGATTTTGACGTTAAAGGCCTATCCAAGAACAGAGACACTGGAAGCTTGCCTTCCCTGCAAAGGACGTCAGGTGGCAACATTCGTAGGTGATACATCTCAGGGATAAAGGGTAGAGATAAGCGAATAGTCAGTTACTAAACTGCAAAACTAACACGCAAGACAGCATAAGGAATCAAATATTTATGCGCAAAATTGGTTAGAAAACATTCTTCGAACTATATTGTAAAGTACGCCGTAAGGATAAAAGCCACATGTGGCAATCGACACCTGCTGAATTCTGGGAAGGAGGAAGTGCCACTGAAGCTGTTCTCTGCTTGGGCTTACTAATAATAGGGAGGATAAAAGTAAATAATGATATCAAAACATTTATGTACCTATAGAATGAATTCGCCAGTGGAACTTGGAATAAGACGTCCCAAAGCATGAGATGAATGTGAACACAGTACAGTAACAGAAAAGTAAGCTACAACATCTACAAGAACAAAGCGGGGGTACTGAAACTGGGAATTTAAAAAAGACTAATTATTGTTAAGAAGGGTCTAAGATATGGCTTCAGCTGTCGTTCAACATATTCTTTCAGGGGTCAACGAAGGAAATGAAATATTTCGGAACATAAGAAAGAGTTCAAGGGGAGCAGGTACCAATGCTAAGGCTCGCAGACATGGCAGCGAATTTGTCTGAAATTACGGAGGACTTAGAGGAAATATTGACAAGAGAGGAGAGCTCCCTATTGTCAGAATTTGTTTGAAGAATGAACAGAAAAAGGAGAAACGTATTAAAGGGTAGAATATAAACGAACATCCAGTTACTGAACTACAAAAATGGGAGGCAACGTAGTAGAAAGCATGAAATATTTTTGTGCGAAATGGCTAGAAAACGTTCTACGAACTTTATTGTGCAATAAGTCGTAAGGATAATAGCCATACTTGACAAACAACACATGCCTTGATTTTATCCAACAGTTTGCACGAGAAGAAAGAGCAGTTTTTTAAAATAATGTTTGGTTTAACCACGATCTGAATCGTGCTAATACTTACGGAATACTATTCTCCTACAACAAGAAAGACAGGAGGGCATTCCACGTGAGAAGACAGCTATATCCAGATACGCGGGGCATTTGAAAATTCCGTGCAAAGTCCGAGAGAAGGCACCATCGGCGCGTATAGAGGTCATGTATAACTAGTAGCATCTTTGGAAAGAACGCACACCAAGTTGCAGCCATATTGGTCTATTTCTTTGTGTTTGGCATTCGTGTGAACCAAGGAAGTCGAATGATTGTCAAAAAATAGACGCAAAAGAATTTCGTGTGGTGATTGAACATAACTTTATGAATGGCAAAACGCCTCAGGAGACTAAAGAGAAGCTTGATAAACATTACATTGACTCTGCACCTTCGATTAGAACTTTTTATATGAGGTTTCAAAATTTTCGGTGTGGTCATATGGGCACAAGTGATGCTGAACGTTCTGAACGCCCTGTGAAGGTTACGCCTACAGAAATCATTGATAAAATCCATGATATGGTGATGGATAACAGAAGAGTTAAGGTGAGTGAGATTGCTAGTGCTGTGGGCATCTCGAATGAACGGGTACATAATATTGTGCATAAACATTTGGACATGAGAAAGCTATCCGCAAGATGGGTTCCGCGACTGCTCACGCTTGACCAAAAACGGATCCGTGTGTAGTGTTGCAAAGATGGTTTTCAGCTGTTCAGGAAGAATCTGCAGGACTTTAAGCGTCGTTTCGTCACTGTGGATGAAACATGGATACATTACTATACTCCTGAGACCGAAGAGCAATCTAAACAATGGGTTACCAAGGGAGAATCTGCACCAAAAAGGCGAAGACCATTCCTTAGGCCGCAAAGGTTATGGCGCTGTCTTTTGGGATTCGCAAGGGATAATACTAATCGACTGGAAAAATGTAAAACTATTACAGGTCCATATTATTCATCGTTATTGGACCGTTTGAAATCCGAGCTGCAAGAGAAAGCCGGCGATTGGACCGCAAAAAAGTCCTTTTCCCTTACGACAAAGCACTAGCACTCACCTCAACTGTTGTGGTCGCAAAATTAATGGGAATAGGATTCCAACTCGTTTCACATCCCCCACCCCCTATTCTCCAGACTTGGCTCCCTCGGACTAATATTTGTTCCCCAATTTGAAGAAATGGCTGACGGGACAAAGATTTTATGCATACGAGGAGGTGATTGCAGCAACTAATAGCTATTTTGCACACTTGGACAAATCCTGTTATTTGGAAGGGATCAACAAATTAGAACAGCGTTGGACGAAGTGTAGAAGTCTAAAAGGAGACTATGTCGAAAAATAAAAATTTTATCCCAAACACGTAAGTAGTTTTTATTTTTGCACGGACTTTTCAAACGTTCCTCGTATGTGTATCAGTGCCGCTCACGTTTATGGTAGTATAGCATTGCACTGTTGATTTGCTCCATGGACAGATACACTTACGAAGCAGCTGATCGCCACATGGAATAGATAATATAAAACACCTGGCACACTTAACCAAAAGCAGTCACGCGGCAGTTTGTGTCTTGTCTCAATTAAGCTGATCAGCCTGGGCATTATGGCTAGCAAGCTACTATCGATATAAAGCCGTCCAAGCGATAGCAGCGTCACCTATCGAGGAATGGCTGCTAGTCAGACATACGCACGTTGCTTGCGGTATCGGTGACTGTGAGTGGGCTGACTGTGTGAATGGGGATGGCGCACGATATATCTGAGTTCGACTGAGGGAAGAATGTGATGGCCCGGAGATTTGGCACGAACATTTCTGCAAGTCGTGCAGAATTGTCGGATTTTCGAGGGGTGCTGTTGTGACTATGTTCAGCACGTGACGAAACCAAGGTGAAACCACTTCCAGGCGTCGTGCAGTTGGGCGGCCACTCCTCATTACAGATGCCGGACGTCGTGGGTTGGGCAGACTGGTAAAACAGAACAGACGGCGACCTGTGGAGGTACTAACATCAGAATTTAATGCTGGCAGAGTATATGTGTATCTGAACACACAGTGCACCGTACACTCTTAACGATAGGTCTCCGCAGCCGACGACCCACGCATGTTCCGATGTTATCAACATCGACAACTACGGCAGAAATGGACAAGTGGCCATCGTCACTGGACTTTGGCGCAGTGGCAGAGCGTTGCATGATCTGATGGATGTCGATACCTTCTTCATCATGCCGATAGGAGGGCGCGAATCCGTCGTCTTCCATCGGAACAGCTCCTTGACACCTGTATTGCGGGACGGAGACAAGCTGGCGGCGGCTGCCTTATGCTTTGCGTAACATTCACGTGGGCATCCATGGGTCCAGTGCAGCTCGTGTAAGGCACCATGACGCTCAAAGGGTGTCGTACACTGATTACAGACCACGTACATCCCTCATTAAAATTCTGTTTCCCGATGGGAGTGGTGTTTTTCAACGAGATAATCCATTATATCACAAGGCCAGGAGTGTGATGGAGTGGTTCGAGAAACACACTGGTGAGTTCCATTTGATGTGATAGCCCCACAGTTCGCCAAATCTGAACCCGATCGAACACATCTGGGATGTGATTGAATGTGGTATCAGAGCTCTTCGACCCTGTGCCCGGAATTTACGGGAATTTAGTGACTCGTGTGTGCAGATCTGGTCCTAATTCCCTCCAGTGACCTACCAAGGCCTCATTGCCTCACTGCATCCACTCCAAGACGCGTCGCCGCTGTTATCCGTGCCAAAGGTGGATATACCGGCTATTAGGTAGGTTGTCATAATGTAATAGCTGATCAGTGTATATTCACTGTTATCACTTTTAGCTGACTAATGTGTTAAGGTGTATGAAGTCTTTATAATCAATAAAATTTTCAAAGAACATTATTCACAGAACTTTTCATGTAGGCTCTCAGCTAAAGCCATTTCAGGTCTCGAGCATCAAGGGCGGCACTATAATGGCGAGTTACAGCATGGTATGGCTGATGCATTGTTTATTATCTGTATGCACACATAATGATGTCACAGCTTTCATACGTGTAGTTCACTATCAAAATTGGGACAGGTACAGTAGAAGACATGAAGCGAGCCTTAACGGGAAACCCGGTCGGAGTGGCCGAGCGGTTCTAGTCGCTTCAGTCTGGAACCGCGCGACCGCTACGGTAGCAGATTCGAATCCTGCCTCGGGCATGGATGTGTGTGATGTCCGTATGTTAGCTAGATTTAAGTAGTTCTAAGTTCTAGGGGACTGATGACCTCAGCAGTTAAGTCCCGTAGTTCTAAGAGCTATTTTTTTTTGTAACGCGAAAACAACATTACAAATGATGGACAAAATAAGATAGCCATAAGGAGATTACTGCCGTAAGTGACAGACTTCCTTCAAGGTCGTAAGTTAAGAATTAAGTGGGCATTTGAAATACAAAATGAAGAGATCTCAGAGTATGTGCAGAAACGAGTGCATGGAAACTGTAACAATTTGGTTGGAAAGGGATAGAGATCAGGTAGCCTCGAATCTGTGAACAGTGAGCTGGAGCAACTACTAGCTACGAAAGAAGTAGCAGCGGAGGGAACTTTCGTTACAATGAATTCGTTATTTTTATTTGCTTTCGCTTCTTTAGTTGGTGAAATTAATTTTGGCGATCTTTTTACATGGGGGACCGAAGTCGTTGTAATTAAAAGAGTTTTTAAGTGCCTACTGTCCCGCCCTACAGTTTCGCAACGTCATTGTCAAAGCTTTGTGGTCGTCTCTTTACCCCTTCGCGGCGCAGCTATTTATGGTTATTGCCATAGTCCAGCAGATTGTTGTCTGAGCAATTACACGCACATTTCAAAACTTTTGCGCTTCACGTTTCATCAGTACGTGAGTGTCTATTTTCGCACGCATTTTTAAACTCCGCTTTACGTGCCGTCAGTACGTCTGTGAACATTCAACCGTAGCACTTACATAAGAAAGGAAAGTTGTCGTCTCAGTTATGTCGGAATTAAACGAAGCGAGAAGCGTGTTGTAGACACATCAAAAGCCCTTTTGTTAGACTGTAGAGATTGTACCCAGACGAAAGAGAATTGCAGTAGATGAATGGAATCAGTTTGTTGTCTAAAGGAAGGGACATTAGAATTTAATGTCCCCTCAAATACGATGTTACTATAATAAGAAAACTAGCTGCATGGGTGAAGAAAAGGTCGGCTATGATCTTGTTTAAGGAATGCCATTGATGTGATTTTGAGGTCTGACAGGGATTTACGAGGATCGTTCAATTAGCAATGCCCCACATTTTTTAAAAATCCATTGATATACATAGACAAACGTTCTTGTTGGTGCTTCACAGTCGATTTTTGCTCTGTGCGCCGGCGAAGTTTCGAACCGTTCTGGCAAATGGCAGAGCCGTCACAATGGTCTCTACGTACGACTCACGCTACGAGCAGCATGCTGTTACTGAATTCTCGTGTGCAGAAAAAGAAACCGTGGTGAACATCCATAATCGTTTGTGTGCAGTGTATGGCGATGCTGCGGTTGATAGGAGTACAGTTGGGCGATGGGTAAAGAAAGCTACAGCCTCAGGAAATGCAACAACAGAGCTCCATGATCAGCCATGCTCCGGACGTCCTGTCATAGCCACTGCTCAAGACATGCTGAATCGTGCGTATGCCATTATTCTTGCCGACTGGCGCATCACAACTCGACAATTGGCTCTACAGTTATCGGTCATCATTGGAAGTGCGTCTGCAGTGATCGAGACTCTCGGTTATTCAAAGAGGTGCTCACGATGGGTTCCACGAATGCTCACAGAGGACCACCAGGTTCAAAGAAAGGCCATTTCATCTGAATTGTTGGAGTGTTTTGAGACCGACGGAGAGGCCTTTCCGCCACGGATCGTTACGGGAGACGAAAGCTGTGTGCACCACTTTGCGCCGGAAACAAAAAGGCAGTCAATGGACTGTTATCATCCGCATTCAACATAAAAGAAGGAATTCAAGACAACCCCCTCTGCCGGAAACGTCATGGTGATAGTCTTCTGAGATTGTGATCCAGTCATTTTCATGGATGTGATGGCAAGAGGGTCAACCATCAATTCAGAGGTACACGTGAAGACTCTGAATAAACTCAAGAACCGTTTCCGACGCGTTCGATCGGACAAGAATCTAACGGAAATCTTGCTCCAAAACGATAATGCACGCCCACAAAAAAGTCTAAGAACCCGAGAACATATCACCAAACTGCGTTGGCCGTCATTGCCTCATCCACCCTACAGTCCAGACCTGGCACCCTCGGACTTCCATCTCTTTGGGCCCCTTAAATATTCTCTATGGGGACACACTTTGAAGATGACGAGAGTGTCAGTTATGCAGTGGAAACATGGCTACGCCTACAGGACAAGAGACTTTACCAGCGGCGAGGGAATACATGCTCTTCCACAACGTTGGCGTACGGCCATAGAACGTGATGGACACTACGCAGAAAAATAGGACATGGTCGAGACATACTGATGTATATTGTCACCAAATTGTGGCTCTTATTATTAAATATGTTCTGAGAAAAAAATGTGGGGCATCACTTATTGAACGACTCTCGTAGCATTACAATCACACTTTTATCATATAGATTGCCTATTTGTCGCCTGGATGAAAAGTCAGTTTCAATGTAGGTATCGAAACAGACAAAGAGGATACTCTGAATTCTCTATACAGAGTATATCATATGTATTTAAAGAAGGAGAACGGCAGGATTTTTATAACGAAGCACCTCATAAAAACGGAAGCAGAGATGATAGAAATCATGTCAGTCGTTCTAATTGTCTGGGATGTGGTGTCGCATATAAGTGTGATAAGGGCATAGACAAGAAAGTAGTTAAAATTAGAAATACATTTGGAGCAACAAACAAGTATTTAAAAAAGAAGACGAGGACAATAATGCGGATAAAGTGTTATAAGTTGACGGCCATCCTCATCGGGTGTGAGTCGGGGGTCATTTACACCTGAAAAGAACGTAAGATCCAGGTGGCTGATATGATATCCTCGTGTCTGTAATAGGTTGTACCTTTGCAGGAGTTTTAATAAACAACGATATTATAGACCAGCGAAACATATTTAACTTAAGAAACGAAATCAAGAGAAATAAGAGAATATGGAGTGAATTTCTCGACAAAATAATTTTTTTTAAATGTTATTTATACACGGCCATCCTCAGAGTGAGTTGCAAGTCTTGCGACTCACTCTGAGAATGGCCGGACGATAAGCGGCCGAAATATCAATGGAAGAAGTTCTATTTGTGCGGCTGCGTGCCCGAAATTTAATGGACTGTTCATTACGCTGCGAAAAGTTGTAAATGCTCATGTTTCAGCAACTTTGTGCCATCGCCTGTGGTTACTTTTATTCAGGTATTTGGAACGAAAACTTGTTTTAAGTGATAACTATTGCAACAAAAATTAGATCTAGGAGTTTTAAGTCTGTTGTGATTAGGACTATGTTAGGTTCTGTGAGATCAACTTCATATTATTCTATAGTTCGTTATCTGCTAGGAAATAATCTTACAGTGAGGTTTGGTGACGAGTTAACGAATCATTTTATCTATGAAAATCATTTTGTCTCACGAAATACTTCACGATTATTTTTTGAGGTTACTTGCATTTGTTTTTGTGGTACCTGTCTTCATCAACATGCTCACTTATTTTCGGAGTACACGCAAAACACGGTACGTATTTTTGCTTAAATACATTCACAGATTAAAACTTCGAAATTTCACAAAAAGCACTTTGTATTTGGTCTCTGGTCGTGCTGTCTTGTTTACATGCTCGTTCTGGCGCCTCAGTTGAACTTCATCTCTCTCTCTTTCTTTCACTGTCTCTTTGCTTCTCTCTCTCTCTCTGCGTGTGTGTGTGTGTGTGTGTGTGTGTGTGTGTGTGTGTGTTTGTTTCTGTGCATGTTCATAGGCCTATTCATTTTTTCTCGTTTATTATTATTTATTTATTCTTTTTAACATATTTCTCTTCTATCTATATGTGTCGTCTTTTTTGTGTAGCACCTGTAATGTGTTGAATAGTCCATAGTTATACTGTAGTCGTTTGTAATATGCTGCGTCTATTTGAGTTAGGTAGTGGTCATGGCAAAGCAAAGCTCTACATTGTGGCACAGACTGTCCATTCGGGAGAGAACGACCGCCATGTCATCGTCTGTTAATGGCGTCATTTGGATGCTGTATGGAGGGCTTTCCAGATCTTGGAGCCACTACGTCTCATTCAAGTACTCCACTCCAGTACTCCGTCCAAGGAAAATCCGTGGCAGCACCAGGAATTTAATCGGGGTCCTCTGCATAGCAGGCAGACACGCTGACCACTGAGCTACGGAGGTGGACGGTTATATTGGGTTGTTAAATATGTTGCAAATGTGCTGTGTTAGCTGCTAGTTATTACAGCTCTGAACTGTCATGAATATTTTGTTTTCAAGTTTTTAAGTGTCTGTCCTATGCATACTGGCTGACACGAGCTGCAAGTAAGTTGGTGTATGCCTGATCTATTGAATTTGTCCGTGGCTGTGTACTATGATTTTTCTATGGCTTGTTGTGTGTTCGGTATCAAGTTTGAAGTGCGAATCATCACAGGCATTAAGTTTCAAGAGTAAGACAGTCTGACCTATGAGGGGTGTTCGTTAAGTAATGCAACACACTTTTTTCAGAAAACAGGTTGGTTTTATTCAGGATTCCAATATACCGTATTATTCCCCACTCCTGGGCTCCAAAATCTTATTTTTCAACATAATCTTCGTTCAATGGGACGGCCTTAGACCACCTTATTGCTAGGGCCTGTATACCCGTATGATAGCAATCTGCTGGTCGACGTCGGAGCCAACGTCTTGCTACCATCATCCACGTACTGCTTTCCGAGAATGTATGCTTCAGTGGGCCACACAGATGGAGGTGGGAAGGTGCGAGATCCGGGCTGTAGGGAGGACGGCGAGGAACAGTCCAAGGAGGTTTTGTGAGCTCCTCTTGGACGCGTAGATTTGCGTAAGGCCTTGCGTTGTCATGGAGAAGGAGATCGTTCGCATTTTTGTGGCGACGAATACGCTTGAGTCGTTTCTTCTACTTCCTGAGGGTAGCAGAATACGCTTCAGAGTTAATCGTTTCACCATGAGGGAGGACCAGAATAACTGCTCCAGAGTCCCAGAAGGGTGTCGCCATGACTTTACAGGCTGATGGTGTATCTTTGAACTTTTTCTTCGGAGGAGAAGTGATGTGGCGCCACTCCATGGATTGCCGTTTTGTTTCCAGTTCGAAGTGGTGAACCCATGTTTCATCGCCTGCGATTATGTTCGAGGAAAAATTGTCACGATCAGCCTCGTAACGCTCAAGCAATTAGGCACAGGTGGTCCACCGTTGCTCTTCACAGTCTTCTGTTAGGTCGCGAGGAACTCAGCGCCAGACACCTTGTGAGTACTCCAACCGGTGGACGGTTGTGTCAGCACCAACAGAGGCGTCCAGTTGAACAGCGACGTATTTGGTCCGTTAGGCCCCTCGAATGAGAGTGTCCGCACGTTCCAACATTGCAGGAATCACATATGTGTGCGGCTGGCCAGCAGGTTGGAGATGGGACAGGTTTGTGCGACCCTGTTGCGACGAAGATAGATGGTTTGCCCAACGACTCACCGTGCTTTTTTCACTGCCAGATCTCCTTAGACATTCGGCAAGTGCCTATGATTATCTGCGAAAAAAAAGAGGGAAACTCCCTCAATGACAGCTCTCTGCTTGGAAACACAGACGCCATTTTGAGTCTACTTATAGGGCCACCAACTATAGAAACTTCATGAAACTATAAAGGCTGAACCGGTAGTACTCCACAATGTCGCACAGCAAATTCCTAATTTTTTTCAACTGAAAATGGGCGAGAAAATAATGTGTTGCATTACTTATGGAACGCCCCTCGTACGATAACATATAGGTGACGACTGAGTTTCACATCTTTCGCGGTTGCGACTGTCTTCTAGCAAGGCCTCGGTGCACACGATCGCCCTCCCACGGGGTGCGCCCACTCGGTCAGGGAGACGAGAGGTGTCTGGCGCGGTCAGAGGCGATCCCAGTGGACGCCCTGCGGCCGCGCTGCGGCTCTAGCGAGCCAGATGCCGCTGATACAAGGAATCGACACGGCCGGCCTTGCATTCTGTTACAAAGGGCAGCAGCGAGCGAGATTCCCTCGCGTTCAGGGATGCGGCCGCGGGATGGGTAAACCCCAGACCTGAAAAATGCCGCGGCGGCATTCGTCCAAGGCCCCTGCCGCCACGAAGAAGCTCCAGGGATTCTGGCTGGCGCGTGTGCGCTCTCGCTACCCGCGTTCGCACACACACACACACACACACACACACACACACACACATACAGTGAGAGAGAGAGATTTCCTGGGAACTTCTGGTAAATAAACTCTACGATTCCCTTTCCCCTTGTGTTCCAGATGACAGATGAAGCTTATCCTCTACACAGTATTCACAGTTTGATGCATCGCAAGCCTATGAAACATATGTGGCAGTTTTTTTTAACACACCTACAGCGGTTGGATAAAAATACGAAAACACCCGGAGAAATGCGTGGTTGAACATAAATGTAGGTGCTAGTCAAGTCTACAAAGTGTGCTGCTGTATATGACCACGAATTTCACTTGTGATATTGCCAAATGTCGTCACAACAGTGTTCTGTGCAGTTGCAATGTGTCTAAACTAATTGAATTCTAACGTGGGCAAATTATTGGTAGTAGTCCGGTGGGGCCGTACCCAAGGCAGCCGAAGTATTTGCTGTTTCAAGAGGTATTGTATCGAAGATTTGTATTGGATGTAGCGAAAGCGGGAAAACATTATCCGTAAAGTCACAGCAGAGGACGACTGCTGCGAAAGTCACTGCATATCTGAATGTCACGCTATCGAGCCATGTCAATAATAGAACAACACGAAGGGAGCTTCAGAAGCTGGGAACTGCAGCACGGTTTGAATTCCAAGAGCACACATTAGCGATGCGAAAGCCCTTGCCAGTAAAACGTAGTGCCGAAGCCATAAAAGCTGGCCAATGGAGCAAGGAAGGAAGTCATCTGATCGGATGAGACTTGTTTCAAGCTGTTCCCAACTTCTGGCCGAGTTTAAGTTCCATGAAGCAATCACGTCGGAGTTTCGGTAATGATTTGGGCAGCCGCAGTGTGCTATTCCATAAGACCCGTAGTTACTCTGCAAGGTCACATTACTGCCAAAGATTATGACACCATAAAGGCTGATCAGGTCCATCTTATGGTAAAATGGTGACGCTATGTTCCAAGACACTTGTCCCCTGATTACACAGCTTCATCTTCGAGGGCTGTTTTTGTGAGTACTTGGGTAATTGTCGAATCCCTCCTCCTCATCACAGTCACCAGATTCAATAATATTAAGCCTTTGTGGACTACTTTGGAGAGAAGGGTGAGTGAGCGCTACCCACCTCCATCGTCACTACCTAAACTTTTCACTGTTTCGCAGGGAGAATTCTATAAGAACCGCACGAAAACCATACAAGTGCTGTATTTATCTATTCTAAGACGACTGGAAACTTTTTTGAATGTCAATGGTTTTCCTGCACTCTGCTACGCGTGGTAATGTGTTGTGCGTTGGTGTTTCCATACTCTAGTCCTCTCGCGTATGTTGTGAACAATAGGTTCCAGTCACACGTCTTTGAGATGCGCTGGATGCCGCTTTGGCATCTGTCGATGTCTTATGATTAAGAACGACCTGTTGGGTTCTGTTTGCTACGTCTTTAGTTCAGCCGCACATCTACAGGATCTGCAATATGCGAATTTTAAAATTATGTATTAAGTGGGGTATACACTGAGGTGACGAAAGTATTGAGAGAGCGCCTAATATCGTGTCGGACCTCCTTTCGCCCAGCGCAATGCAGCAATTCGACGTGGCATAGACTGAACAAGTTGTTGGAAGTCCCCTGGAGAAATATTGAGCCATGCTGCCTCTATAACCATCCGTAATTGCGAAAATGTTGCCGGTGCCGAATTTTGTCCACGAACTGAAATCTCGATTATGTCACACAGATGTTCGATGGTGTTCATGTCGGGTGATCTGGGTGGCCAATCATTCCCCATAACGGTCTAGAACGTTCTTGAAACCAACCGCGAGCAACTGTGGCCCGGAGACATGGCACATCGTCATCCATAAAAATTCCATTGTTGTTTGGGAACATGAAGTCCCTGAATAGTTTCAAACGAGGACAGCTGGTTCAATTGGACCAGATGACCCAATCCATTCCACGTAAACAGGGCTCACACCATTATGGAGCCATCACCAGCTTGCACAGTGCCTTATTGACAACTTGAGTCCATGGTTTCGTGCGGTCTGCGCCGCACTTGAACCTTACCATCACCTCTAACCAACTGAAACCGGGACCCGCCTGGCCAGGCGACAGTTTTCCCGTCGTTTAGGGTCCAATCGATGTGGTCACGAGCCCGGGAGAGGCGCTGCAGGCGATGTCGTGCTGTTAGCAAAGGCACTTGCGTCAGTCGTCTGCTGCCATAGCCCATTAACGCCAAATTTCGCCGCATTATCCTAACATATTAGTTTCTGCGGTTATTTCACGCAGTGTTTGCTAGTCTGCTGGCACTGTCAACTTTACGCAAGTGCCGCTGCTCTCGGTCGTTAAGTGAAGGCTGTCGGCCACTGCGTTGTCAGTACTGAGAGGTAATGCATGAAATTTAGTATTCTCGGCACACTCTTGATACTGTGGATTCCGGAATATTGCATTCCCTAATGATTTCCGAAATGGAATGCACCATGCGTCTAGCTCTAACTACCATTCCGCGTTCAAAGTCTGTTAATTACTGTCGTACCGCCATAATCGCGTCGGACAACTTTTCAAATGAATCACCTGAGCCCAATGACAGCTCCCCAATGCACAGCCCTTTTATGGCTTGTTACGCAATACTACCACCATCTGTATATGTGCATATCGCTATCCCATGAGTTTTGTAACTTGACGTACTTTAAAGGACCAGGGTTTGCGTCGTAAAAGAGAGCTGGATTTAAACGTTAAAACAGCTAAAACCAGTGCAGTATCCGAATGTAGGAGAGCATAGAGTAGAACTTTCTTTCTACCACTGACGGCGCGCTCTTGAGGCAGCAGAATGTTTAGGTTGCTGGGGGCACAGCCATAGCAGCCATCTGTAGAATAAATAAATCGCAGTGGATGGCACAGCCAAGCAGATCATTGTAAGTGTTAAAGCAGGCATTAGTAGCAAATTCATTTTCCTCGTTAAACTTTCTTTCTGAAACGTCGGTCTCCATTTAAAACACGGAGTCGCCTCCCTCTTTGTATTTTGTCTCTCATTTCTGTTTGCTCTTCAAAGTTATCTATGTTAAGTTTCTCCTAATCAAAAAGGCAACCTTATGCCGTTTTGTTATTATTATAGATATGGGAAGCGTTATCAATGGACGAGGGCTTGCGTGGTGCACGTAGGCTGTGAGCATGTAGTTTTGCAGAACACTGGCTGCAAATTTCACAGACTTTTGTATGGGCGTAAATTTCCCTGGAAGCGTTTCTCATGCAACGATAAAACTATTTGTCTGACGGAGACTCGTATCCGAACCATTGTCTGTCGCGGATATTGCTCTTAGGCGATGGAGGGGCACTGTCATATTGCTTTAGGACAGTAATGATACAAGTGAGAATATTTCAGTTAATTCCCATTGTCAAGTATAGCCTCTCCCCATCCTAACTCACAAGATCTGTCAACTACATGTCACTATAAGGTAAACTACTTCTAACAGCAATTAACACTCCACTACGAATTGTATATAATCTATACTTTCACGACACCGTTAGGTCCTTTGTAAAAATTTCGGTTGAACTCATCTCCGACTTAAGTCAGCTTTCAGTAACTACAATGATTTGAGCTTCAGCACTTTCTACAAGCTTTTGGAGCTCTGCTTCTTCCGCAATACTGCTACGGCCATTTACACCTGCCACACTAACTTTTGCTAGGTCTGCCCTCGTCCTGTGTTTTCCCTGCACCTTTTATCACTGAAACCCTCTCTGTACTTTCCCGAAATTTTTTGGTTCCAGATGTTTTGATCGGAGCTCTGCTGGACATCTTCGGAGGTGACCCTGGTGACGCTGAATCTTGCATCACCAGGAGCATCTCCGAAGATGTCCAGCACAGCTCTGAACGAAACATCAGGAACCAAATACTTTCTTGGACCACTGCCATACAACCCGGAAGACTAGCCAGCAACTAAAACATTATGTCGTGAAAGCCTTCAGTGTATACTCAAAAATAAATCGGATGAAAATTTTATAAGCAGCTTCCTACATAACTTACATTTTATATTAGTTATTTTAATTAAACTTCATACGAAATCTTCTCTTCCGTCGAAATATGTGTAATAGTTGTAATTACAGTTGCGGCGTGTGATATAGTTCTACTTTTGATTGACTTTTTATATGTGGTGCAGTGCAGTCATGCAAGATATAGATCACTTCGTCTGTTTGTACGCATTACGTTAAGTTTGCTTACACTGAGAGTAACTCATCAGGCTTGCTACCAGTGCATGCAGAACGTTTGATGTTAGTATAAAATCAAGTTTCTCAGTGTATAAGAGCAAATAGTGATATACTTCTAACTGTGGACAATCGAGACTGCTATTAGAAAAACATGCGAGATTGTGCTACTCGGGAAAATGCAAGCCCTCGAAACAACTAGGACACATTCCCCGGCACCTTGGAGTTCAAAGCATTCAACAGCTGGTTAACAGCTCGTCCTGTACATACAGTGCAGGCATCTGGTAATGAACAAAATGACAAGAAACGATAAAAAGTGTTAAATAATAATGTCACCAGTTTTGTAGGTGGTAGCTGTTTTTATAACATACCCCAGAAAGTAAAGTATTTCTTATTTCTAGAGATTGACCAGTATTTTTAAGGTACTGTACGTAAACGCTTTTATTAAACGAATAGAGATTTCGCGTGCCTGTACAAAATTTTAATTTACATTCATCGGGTTAGTGGTTAAAAATAAGGTATTATTTGTATTAATTATTATTCAATGTTTCTTAATTAACATTTTGATTTGATAACAAAGACAGAATTTAGATGAGAGTGAAAAAAGCTGCTACTAACGAGGCATGCATCTGCGGCTTTGCAGCTACTGGCATCTCGTTCCAAGTTCGAAATGTTTTGCACTTGGCGACGTTAGGAAATCTCCTAATATTCACTGGCGATTTTTCAGTTTATTTTTTATTTTTATTTTTAGGTCCCTTTGTAAGTGTATTGCGATTCAGACCGTACGTATCACAGGCTCTGACGTATAGGAAGCGTTACATTCGCTACTGGAAACGTTTTCCAATTAATATGATGTATTGGATTTTGTCTGCAAGGTAGTCTTGGATCAAGTCATGTGTGTGGTCTACTGTCACAGGCACGAGTTTTACTTTCTGATCGCCGGCCGGAGTGGCCGTGCGGTTCTAGGCGCTACAGTCTGGAACCGGGCGACCGCTACGGTCGCAGGTTCGAATCCTGCCTCGGGCTTGGATGTGTGTGATGTCCTTAGGTTAGTTAGGTTTAATTAGTTCTGAGTTCTGGGCGACTGATGACCTCAGAAGTTAAGTCGCATAGTGCTCAGAGCCATTTGAACCATTTTACTTTCTGATCGTGGCAGTTGGCCTGTAAAAAATGCTCTGTGCAAGCGAACGAAGATGACAGGTGGAGGTACCCATCTTAATTCCAAAAGTGATGTTTCCTTAATTATACAAAACTTCGGCATCCGTCATGTAAGTCTGCAATCGTGCACACCTGTCCTGCGACTGCCCCACTGGAACGAAATGTGCTCTGTTTCAGCTGAATGGAATGTTCTTGATAAACAACCGAGAAAAAAAAGAGCTCAGCAGCGTTTTGTAAACAATATAGAATCTACAGTAGCTACTTTGAAATTCAGTGACCTAACTGGAATAAAATGAGCTTAACTTGGCTTACCTCGATTATGTCATTTTTGTGGCCCATCCGAAGATCAGTGTCAAGGAACTGAAGGACAGCCTCTTTCAACTAAACAATATCGATCACAGAACTCAAAATTTAACCATTCACTTTATTGACAAGCATTTTCGTACGTGTGTGTACCACGGTGCTTCAGATTTGCCAATTTATTTTACGTATGAGAGAAAGGAGACATATCTCGGACTGGCGCAGAAATACTGTTGCAGTTAAAAAGCGAATTTGCTTTTCTGTGTTCCATTTTAAGCTCAGTGCACTTTGTCCAACTTCTTACAGCGAGCAGATTTCAGCTGAAAGTGGTATTTTGATGATCTGCAAAATATCCATTTTCGGCTGCCCTAACTTCTACATTTATAGCCACAGGTGTGGGATCAGAAGTAAATTCCATTTACTTATCAGCATTGTGGCAGGATGAATTATTATTTTAATTCAAGTGTGTATTTCAGTGTATTTGAGTGTATTTCACAGTGTTCTTTCAGTCTGCGCTCTAATAAAGAACCCACTGATATACCACAAAACACTAGCAATAAACTTCCACCTCTACGTTTTAGGCGCGAAGCAACTGGTTCCACTCATCGCTTTGACTGCGTTCTATTTCTGGCGTTAAGTGGAGGACCCATAAATCGACAGCTGACCAGTTAACAATGAAATTCAGTTGGATTCTTTTGAAAATGGCCGGAACAATCTTTTTCGTATTGGATTATAGTTAGCTTCCACAAATGCGGACCGAACTCAAACAAAACATTCTCGTAGATAAATCTTCACGTAAAACGTACATCACAGTTTCGTCTGACATGGGTATGACATCAGCATATACATACATACTTACTACTATTTCTTCATCTGAAGCTGAATCTGTACTCTGCGAATTACTGCTAAATATGTGTGCACTATAAGCTAGGCTTTCTTCCCGTTCCAGTCACGAATGTAGCATGAGAAGAATGACTCCACGTACCTCTCCGTAAGAGCATATTTTAACTGCACGATCTTTACGGGGTGGATATGTAGGAGGCCGAAGAATACCCGTAATCCTTTTGGCGGGTTTGGGGGAGGGTCATCGATCCCACCGGATTAAGAAAGGATGGGAAAAGCAGTCGGCCGTGCCCTTTCAAAACAATCATACCGGTATTGGCCTGGAGCGATTTAGGGAAATCACGGGAGACCTAAATCAGGAGAGCCGGAACTGTAGTCCTCCCGAATGCGAGTACAGTGTGCTAACCACTGCGCCACCTCGCTCGGTATATAATTCCTGTCCTGAAAGACGTTTCTTGAAGTTTTCTATCCGCAGCGTGTTTCTTCGAGTGAGTTAGTTACTATTTTTCGTTTCTGTTACTTTCTCTTCTCAGGCAAATAATCTTGTGACTTCACAGCACCCTCCGTTATACACGATCGATGGCTGTTGTGCCGGCCGGGGTAGCCGAGCGGTTCTAGGCGCTATTGTCTGGAACCGCGCGACCGCTACGGTCGCAGGTTCGAATCCTGCCTCGGGCATCGATGTGTGTGATGCCCTTAGGTTAGTTAGGTTTAAGTAGTTCTAAGTTCTAGGGGACTGATGACCTTAGAAGTTAAGTCCCATAGTGCTCAGAGCCATTTGAACCATTTTTGATGGCTGTTGTTAGCCTGTCCTAATATGATCCTATGCACTTGAGCGCTCCTAGTTGCGGAGCGTTCAGTAAACTATTGTCCGTTTTTAAGTATTTCCATCTGTGGTTGGAGTTTTGTGACGGACTTCACGAAAGTGTTTTTAGATAGAAGTCCGATGAGATTGAGCACTTCTGTAGGATTACTAATTGTTACAATTAGAGGTCAGACTTCTATAAATTTATGAATTAATTTCCATTGACGATAAACTATCCAAATCAAATAATTTTATATCAGCACTTACCTCAGTTTGTCCATTTGAAAGAGTCATATATGAATACTTTAAAAAGGCGTATAATGAAAACTTCGGCATATTAAGTTCCCACTTAACGGACACTGTTGTTCAGCGTGTGCTAAGGTCCGTGAGGCTGTTCGCAGGTGATGCGGTTGTCTGCAAGAAGGAAGCGACGTCAGAAGACCGAAGCGAACTACAGGAAGACCTGCAGAGGAGCGATGACTGGTGCAGTGACTGGAAATTGATCCTGAAGCTAAATAAATATGACATACTGCGCACACATAGGAAAAGAAAGCCACTACGGTGCAATTATACTGACGACGAATTGTTGCAAACAGTATCTATCTTAAAATATCTAGGAGTAACTATCCAGTTCTACCATAACTGGAATGCTTACATAGAACAAACAGTAGGAGAAACATATGCCAGACTGAGATTAATGAGAAGAATCTTAAAGAAATGTAACTCTTCCATGAAATCAGGGCTTACAAAACACTTGTCCGACCGAGTCTTGAGTATTACTCAACAGTGTCGGACCCTAACCAGGTAACAGAACAGACAGACAAGATTTGACGAAGAGCCGCGCGTTTCGTTACTGGATAGCCAGCACGAGAATGTTACGGAGGTGTTCAACAAACTCCATTGGCAGACGCTACAAGACAGAAGTTGTGCATCACGGGAAGGTTTGCTATTGAAATTCATAAATGCTCGTGCCGTCAAACATCTATATGTCGCAATAGAAGAACCTCAATTACCGGAATAGTTGCTGTCACGAGGTGGCTTGTTGCAGCCAGCAACTATACAGTTTCGTCTCAGGGCAAAACAGGGTTAGGCAACATCTGTGACAAAATAAATGACAACATAGGTTACCAACGATTTACTGTAATCTATTGATAGATGGTTTACCTTATTTAACTGATGTGTGATGGCTGTGCGCGGTAGTGTAGTTCAGTGTTCACTTCACTGATCTCTCATAAACGCTGGTAAATCCAGTGAACGATGCCAAACATTACTTGTATAAGGTCCAGTGTCTTTCTTCTTGGTGGTGACTGTGAATGAGTGCTGACAGTGTCTAAAATACTGCCTCAGAACTGTCTTGAGTGCAACTCTGTGTCTGCTCATATTCACGTCTGGTGGACGGGCGTCCCCTTGGGAACTATTTGCGTAAAAAGGCGCATACATAACATATAGTCCGTGTTGTATGCCCCTCTGGTATTTAATTTTCACCATGTTGGGTCTGAGACGTAGGCAGTACGGTGCTTTTCTGCGTAGACTGAGTCCAGTATTTTTTCGAGGAGACAGCACTAAGAGAATACTTTCTGGGAAGAGCCGGGCAACATATTAGTTCCTCGATGTATGTATCACGAAATGACCACGACGAGAAAGTCTGAGAAATTAGAATCAGTGTGGAGGTTTACAGAAAATCATTCTTCCCATGCGTCACTCGCAAATGGAACAGGGAAGCGGGGAACACACAACGTTACCAGTAGTTTTCCCACCGCACACAGTGACTTGGCTTGCGGAGTACGGACGTACATGTAGACCATAAACATAATTTAATTGATATCTGTGTCATCTTTGTGCCAGATCGCGAAGCTTTCACACCACCTTCGAAGTATGAATGGTAATACAAAATTGTACAGACATGCTAAGCAGAACTTGACCGAAACTCATACTGCGACAGGCAAGTGAACTTGTTACAGAAACAGCAAACAGTAGAAATCTCATTATTAAGTTATCTGAGATACATAGTACAAATATTTCCAGCGCCTATTGCCGTAGCATACATCATCCAACGAGCGCTGTGCTGGTTTATCATCCCTAAGTGTGTTCTATACTCCACGGAGGTAAGGCAAAAATGCGGATTTCTCCTGATGAACTGCGTGCACAAAAGCACGGGAATCGAGAAATGTAGCATTATAAAGATCTTAATCAACAGATGGGAGCCACTAAGGTTACAGCCATAAGAACGATACCAAGTGCCTTAACAAATATTAAACACATTTTTTCGAGTTCAGCTACGTAAGCAAGAAGCACGATCCGCTGCTTATCTTAACATACGTACACACGAAGAACAGCAAGAAAAATTATCAAAAGGAAACCCACTCTCAGAAAAACTAGAATATTATCTGGAGTAATTTACACAGTAATGTGCTGTTGTCCATGTGGTATACGATCGTTAACGAAGAAACAGCAAACAGAGAAAAATTAAACAACATTTCACCCGTCATACATGTGGTCTATTTGATAAGTTAACTCACAGGTTCACCTGCGGGGCCCCGTGTGAAACTTGGTCTTGCATTCGAATGAGACTTGCAACAGTAGATCACACAACCGAAATCGCACAGATGTAACGGCAATGATAAGGCCACAAAATCTACGAGACGCACGATCCAAAACCAACACCGCAATCTCGATGATCGGATTCGAAGCTGCTTACATAATTCACAATCGGTCAGCTGTTTTCAACGATTATTACTCATAAATAGAGTCAGAACATCAAACAATAAGATTCCATAAGAACTATGCAGAATTAGTTGAGAAGCGGCTGGACACATGCTCACACCACTGTAGCTAAGAAGAGGAAGAGGAAGAAAAGGAAGAAGAAGGAAAAAAGAGGAGGCTACAACAATGATCATGTAAGACTGAAATACTTCCTTGTGTCGACTTTTCATTCACGTGATGGAAGAAACACAAAATACATCACAAGGCTAATTTTATATTATGCTTCTAAACACTAATTTTTGTTGTCATGTCAGTATGCACACTAATTAATGTTATTGATAAATTGCTTAAAAAAAAGTGCAGTTTACAGACATGGCACATATAATACTCGCATGCACGCGGAAACTTTGCATGTTCTCCTCAGCGCAGCGACCTTTCAGCACCACTAGCTCGGTACAGCGATGGCGTATGTATGTTGCGACTGACTCGATGGCAGAGCGTGCGGTCTTAATATATCGGCTCCCGAGAACAAAGGTCGCCACCGTGTTTGAGGAAGAGCGCCGTTGCTTTCACTGGTCCATTACGGCGGGAAGGGTGCAGACGCTAAGGAGCCTCAAACGCAGCCTCGACCTGCCGGATCGTGAACTGGGAACAGGCCGTAAATTGAGAAACCCGAGATCTACGGTCGAGCGCCAGCCAACCGCTGTAGCCTGCGGCATTTCCAGAACAGCGCGGCGCGATGTTACGCCTCGCTGCCCGGAATTCGGGCGGGTCACGCTCCGGCAGAACGCGATAGACCGTCACAGTTGTTCTGGTCCCGACAAGGAAGTGCACTCTAACGACGACCGATACACTGATTACGGCCGTGAGGCGGGTCAGTTACTGACAACGGATCTCTGCCTTTCGCTGCTGGCGGTAAGTTCCTTGCAGGCGCCGACGCAAGGGGAGGGTCACGCGGGTCATGACACCTCGAAAAATCGAGTTAGTTAAACAATTTATGCAGGGGATATACAAGAAGTGTCACGCACTCCTACAAGAGGTGGTATTGGTCAAAACCAGGAGAAAAGTTCCTATAATTACACACTGGCTAATAAAAAATGTGAAGCACCCACAAAACATGTCAATGTACACTGAAGCGCCAAAGAAACTGGTATAGACATGAGTATTCAAATACAGAGACATGTAAAGAGGTGGAATGTAGGACTGTTGTCGGTAATGCCTATATAAGACAAGTGTCTGGCGCGGTTGTTAGATCGGTTACTGCTGCTGCAATGGCAGGTTGTCAAAATTTAAGTGAGTCTGAAAGTGGTGCTATAGTTGGCGCAAGAGTGATGGGACACAGCATCTCCGAGGTTGCGATGAAATAGGGATTTTCCGGTGCAACCATTTCTCAAGTGTACTGTGAATATCAGGAATCCGGTAAAATATCAAATCTCCGGCATCACTGCGACCAGAGTAAGATCCTCCAAGAACGAGCCCAACGACGATTGAAGAGGATCGTTCAACGTGACAGAAGTGCAACCCTTCCGCAAATTGCTCCAGATTTCAGTACTGGGCCATCAACAAGTGTCAGCGTGAAAACCATTCAACGGAATATAATCGATATGGGCTTTAGGAGCCGAAGGCCCACTCGCGTACCCTTGATGACTGAACGACACAAAGCTCTACGCCTCGCCGGGGCCCGTCAACACTGACATTGGACTGTTAATGTCTGTGGTCGGACCAGTCTCGTTTCAAATTGTATCGAGCGGATGGACGTGTACGGGTATTGAGAAAACCTCAGGAATCCATGGACCCTGCATGTCGGCAGAGGACTATTCAAGCTGGTAGAGGCTCTGTAATAGTGTGGGACGCATGCAGTTGGAGAGATATGGGATCCCTGGTACGTCTAGATACGACCATGACAGGTGACATGTACGTAAGCATCCTGTCTGATCATCTGCATCCATTCATGTCCATTCTGCATTCCGACGGACTTGGGCAATGCCAGCAGAACAATGCGACACCCCACAAGTCTAGAATTGCTACAGAATGGCTCCAGGATCATATTTGTGAGTTTAAACACTTTCGTTGGCCACCAAACTTCGAAGACATGAACATTAATGAGCATATCTGGGGAGTCTTGAAACGTGCTGTTAAGAAGAGAATTCCACTCTCTCGTACTCTTATGGGTTTATGGACAACCCTGCAGGATTCATGGAGTCAGTTCCCGCAACACTACTCCAGACATTATTCGAGTCCATAGCACGTCGTGTTGCGGCACTTCTGCGTGCTCGCGGAGAACCTACACTATATTAGGCAGGTGTACCAGTTTCTTTGACTCGTCAGTGTAGCTTCGTACACATGAACACCATCAGTGGATATGAAAGCGATGCGAGTTGCAGTTTTTTAAGGCAGGTAGAACGGCCACTAGAATGCATTAGTGTTGTTAGTGTTTTGTGTTAATATCTGGCCTGGCAGTGTGTAAGGGGTGTGAACAGCTTCAGATGTTTACTGATCACTGTCTAGGACAGCGAGATACCGTGTACCCGTGTGAGACAGCGTTAACAGCAGCTGTGAGAATCAGAAAGGAGTCTCAGTGTGTGGGTCTCCATTTGGTCGGCTGGTCGAATCATGCAGTATCCAGATTTGTGACGCTCTCAGATGTGACAGTGGCCCCATTTTGGACTGGTTGTAAACCTGAGGGCAGGTATACTCGTATCAACATTCCAGTCGACCACGCCTGACCACCAGAAGGAAGGATCGCCGTATTGTGCACCAAGTACATGGTAACTCTTTTACAACAAAATCGGCGGTATATGGATTTATGATGAGGTGGAGCTTTACAGTTGTCAAATAATATCGAAACCTAGTTGTAGATGATCATCGGCTGTTTATTTTTATGCTCAGTGCTATGGATTTCGTTCAGTTAACCATGATCAAGTAGAACCAAAGCGTAACCAGATAGTCAGTACGACATTTGAAGCGAAGAACTACGATGTAGGTGTAAACACATAGCTTCTGTTACAATAAATAACCTCCAAAAGGCACAGATATCTAAAGATGGACATATCTCCTATACAGGGTGGTCCATTGATCGTGACCGGGCCAAATATCTCACGAAATAAGCGTCAAACGAAAAAACTACAAAGAACGAAACTTGTCTAGCTTGAAGGGGTGTACCAGATGGTGCTATGGTTGACCCACTAGATTCTGTGCGGCTGGTCCCGGCGGAGGTTCGAGTCCTCCCTCAGGCATGGGTGTGTGTGTTTGTCCTTAGGATAATTTAGGTTAAATCGTGTGTAAGCTTAGGGACTGATGACCTTAGCAGTTAAGTCCCACAAGATTTCACACACATTTTTTTTGACCAGCTAGACGGCGCTGCCTTAGGTCAAACGGATATCAACTACGTTTTTTAAATAGGAACCCCCATTTTTATTACATAATCGTGTAGTACGCAAAGAAATATGAATGTTTTAGTTGGATCAATTTTTCGCTTTGTGATAGATGGGGCTGTAATAGTCACAAACATATGGCTCACAATTTTAGACGAACAATTGGTAACAGGTAGGTTTTTTAAATTAAAATACAGAACATAGGTACGTTTGAACATTTTATTTCGGTTGTTCCAATGTGATACATGTACCTTAGTGAACTTATCATTTCTGAGAACTCATGCTGTTACAGGATGATTACCTGTAAATACATTAATGCAATAAATGCTCAAAATGATGTCCGTCAACCTCAATGCATTTGGCAATACGCTTAACGATATTCCTCTCGACAGCGAGTAGTTCGCCTTCCGTAATGTTCACACATGCATTGACAATGCGCCGACGCATGTCGTCAGGCGTTGTCGGTGGATCACGATAACAGATATCCTTCAACTTTCCCCACAGAAAGAAATCCGGGAACGTCAGATGCGGTGAACGTGCGGGCCATGATATGGTGCTTCGACGATCAATCTACTTGTCGTGAAATATGCTATTCAATACCGTTTCAACCGCACGCGAGCTATGTGCCGGACATCCATCATGTTGGAAGTACATCGTCATTCTGTCGTGCAGTGAAACATCTTGTAGTAACATCGCTAGAACATTACGTAGGAAATCAGCATACATTGCACCATTTAGGTTGCCATCGATAAAATGGGGGCCAATTATCCTTCCTCCCATAATGACGCGCCATACATTAACCCGCCAAGGTCGCTGATGTTCCACTAGTCGCAGCCATCGTGGATTTTCCGTTGCCCAATAGTGCATATTATGCCGGTTTACGTTACCGCTGTTGGTAAATGACGCTTCGTCGCTAAATAGCACGCATGCAGAAAATCTGTCATCGTCCGGTAATTGCCGGCCGCGGTGGTCTAGCGGTTCAGGCGCTCAGTCCGGAACCGCGCGACTACTACAGTCGCAGGTTCGAATCCTGCCTCGGGCATGGATGTGTTTGATGTCCTTAGGTTAGTTAGGTTTAAGTAGTTCTAAGTTCTGTGGGTCTGATGACCACAAAGTCCCATAGTGCTCAGAGCCATTGGAACCATTTGAACCATTTCGTCCGGTAATTTATCTTGTGCCCAGTCGCAGAACTGTACACGACGTTCATAGTCGTCGCCATGCAATTCCTGGTGCATACAAATATGGTACGGGTGTAAACGATGTTTATGTAGCTTTCTCAACACCGACGTTTTTGAGATTCCAGATTCTGGCGCAATTTGTCTTCTACTGATGTGCGGATTAGCCGCGACAGCAGCTAAAACACCTACTTGAGCATCATCATTTGTTGCAGGTCGTGGTTGACGTTTCACATGTGGCTGAACACTTTCTGTTTCCTTAAATAACGTAACTATCCTGCGAACGGTCTGGACACTTGGATGATGTCGTCCAGGATACTGAGCAGCCCGTTGGGCATTTTGATCACAATAGCCATCAACACGATATCGACCTTTTCCGCAATTGGTAAACGGTCCATTTTAAAATGGGTAATGTATCACGAAGCAAATACCGTCCGCACTGGGGGAATATTACGTGATACCACGTACTTGTACGTTTGTGACTATTACAGCGCCGTCTATCTCAAACCGAAGAAAGTGGTCCAACTAAAACATTCATGAAACTTCCTGGCAGATTAAAACTGTGCGCCGGAACGAGACTCGAACTCGGGACCTTTGCCTTTCGCGGGCAAGTGCTCTACCGACTGAGCTACCCAAGCACAACTCAAGCGCCGTCCTCACACCTTTACTTCCGCCAGTACTTCGTCTTCTACCTTCCAAACTTCGCACAAGCTCTCCTGCGAAGGCTGTGGCTAAGCCATGTCTCCGCAATATCCTTTCTTCCAGGAGTGGTAGTTCTGCAAGTTTCGCAGGAGAGCTTCTGCGAAGTTTGGAAGGGAGGAGACGAGGTACTGGCGGAATTACAGGTGTGAGGACGGGCCGTGAGTCGTGCTTGGGTAGCTCAATCGGTAGAGCACTTGCCCGCAAAAGGCAAAGGTCCCGAGTTCGAGTCCCGGTCCGGCACACAGTATTAATGTGCCAGGACGTTTCATATCAGCGCACACTCCGCTGTAGAGTGAAAATTTCATTCTTAAAACATTCGTATTTCTTTACGTACTACACGAATATGTAATAAAAATGGAGGTTCCTATTTCAAAAAATGCAGTTGATATCCGTTTGACCTATGGCAGTGCCATCTAGAGGGCCAACCATTGCGCCATCTGGTTTCCCCCTTCAACCTAGACAAGTTTCGTTCTTTCTAGTTTTTGTCGTTTGATGCTTATTTCGTGAGATATTTGGCCCGGTCACTATCAATGGACCACCCTGTATATCTATGTCTTTTGGAGATTATGTATTGTAGCAGAAGCTACACTCCTGGAAATTGAAATAAGAACACCGTGAATTCATTGTCCCAGGAAGGGGAAACTTTATTGACACATTCCTGGGGTCAGATACATCACATGATCACACTGACAGAACCACAGGCACATAGACACAGGCAACAGAGCATGCACAATGTCGGCACTAGTACAGTGTATATCCACCTTTCGCAGCAATGCAGGCTGCTATTCTCCCATGGAGACGATCGTAGAGATGCTGGATGTAGTCCTGTGGAACGGCTTGCCATGCCATTTCCACCTAGCGCCTCAGTTGGACCAGCGTTCGTGCTGGACGTGCAGACCGCGTGAGACGACGCTTCATCCAGTCCCAAACATGCTCAATGGGGGACCGATCCGGGGATCTTGCTGGCCAGGGTAGTTGACTTACACCTTCTAGAGCACGTTGGGTGGCACGGGATACATGCGGACGTGCATTGTCCTGTTGGAACAGCAAGTTCCCCTGCCGGTCTAGGAATGGTAGAACGATGGGTTCGATGACGGTTTGGATGTACCGTGCACTATTCAGTGTCCCCTCGACGATCACCAGTGGTGTACGGCCAGTGTAGGAGATCGCTCCCCACACCATGATGCCGGGTGTTGGCCCTGTGTGCCTCGGTCGTTTGCAGTCCTGATTGTGGCGCTCACCTGCACGGCGCCAAACACGCATACGACCATCATTGGCACCAAGGCAGAAGCGACTCTCATCGCTGAAGACGACACGTCTCCATTCGTCCCTCCATTCACGCCTGTCGCGACACCACTGGAGGCGGGCTGCACGATGTTGGGGCGTGAGCGGAAGACGGCCTCACGGTGTGCGGGACCATAGCCCAGCTTCATGGAGACGGTTGCGAATGGTCCTCGCCGATACCCCAGGAACAACAATGTCCCTAATTTGCTGGGAAGTGGCGGTGCGGTCCCCTACGGCACTGCGTAGGATCCTACGGTCTTGGCGTCCATCCGTGCGTCGCTGCGGTCCGGTCCCAGGTCGACGGGCACGTTCACCTTCCGCCGACCACTGGCGACAACATCGATGTACTATGGAGACCTCACGCCCCACGTGTTGAGCAATTCGGTGGTACGTCCACCCGGCCTCCCGCATGCCCACTATACGCCCTCGCTCAAAGTCCGTCAACTGCACATATGGTTCACGTCCACGCTGTCGCGGCATGCTACCAGTGTTAGAGACTGCGATGGAGCTCCGTATGTCACGGCAAACTGGCTGACACTGACGGCGGCGGTGCACAAATGCTGCGCAGCTAGCGCCATTCGACAGCCAACACCGCGGTTCCTGGTGTGTCCGCTGTGCCGTGCGTGTGATCATTGCTTGTACAGCCCTCTCACAGTGTCCGGAGCAAGTATGGTGGGTCTGACACACCGGTGTCAATGTGTTCTTTTTTCCATTTCCAGGAGTGTATATTAAAATAAGCCAATAACATCTTTTAAAATTGATCTTAGTAAAATGTTTCACCGTTTTAAGCCACTGGGGTAAGGAAAACGATAAAACGATCTAACATTGGCGATGGTTGTCAATACCACTGCACAAGTATGATGTTACGACCAGAGCATCATTGCCAAAGTAAATTCTCTGATCGTCCTCTTTCCAAAAATGTGACGTGGCTTAGAAATGATTTGAGGATTGTGATTGGGTGAGCTGATACGTCAGTAAAATACTGAGCTGTGGCTGCGTTATATATGATTGTTTGCTTAGACGTTATCTGAATGCTCTATTTCCAATAAAAGGAGGCGGATTACAAAAAGGAGAGGGAGAGAAAGGTTGTTGACTTAGGCAGAAGGGGTTGGGAGCTGGGGGTAGGGGCATGTCGTAGGAAAGGGGTGTGATGTTGGAAAGGGGAGAAACATGAATTTATGTGTTTGCCCTTGATGTAGACAACCCGAGAGTCAATGGTCAAATTTGATCCAGAACGCCAGTTGCATTGCTACTCTTGAAGCCACAGAAACTTGGCCATGGTCCTTGACAAGGAAGTATTTTGGGAGATGGTGTTGAATAGTGTGGTAGATAGTTATAAACAAACTTCAGCTTGCCCTTTAAATACACACTTCAAAGAATACAATGTGGAGAGTAGTGCTAAAGCTCTATTCAACTGTCTATCATAAACAACGTGTGCAAATGATGGGGCCGCATGATTATGACTCCAGAGCTGAGTTTCATCGATGGAGTATCCAGCACAATAGTGTGGTGCAATACAGTTTGTACTGCTCATAGATGAGGCCTATTTCAATTGTGGTAGTGCTTCCAACATCTGAATACCTTCACAATTGAACTGGTAGAAGAGGTGATAGTGCGATCGCTGTGACACATTCACGGATTTTTTCCTATGAGATTACATGGAGTAGTTGGTGTTGGAAATCGTAGGCAAAACTGATTGGTAGCGTTCTAGCTGCCTGTCTCATTGCACAACAGCCGACAGGTATATAAAGCACGCATTGAGGCTAGCGCTCATCGGCTTTAACGCTTGCTACGAGCCTGTTGCTATCAGGTAAGTTGTATATGTCACTAAAATGAAAGTATTCACTTATATCAAAGTACTCTGTTTAGGATACTGTACCTTATGTATCATTTTGACGCTAAAAGTTTTGGGTAGCCTATATACGTGTCGAGTTATGTCGTCGTTATTCAGGGAAGCAGATAGCAGGGAAAGCAAATAAGCTGTAAGTCAGTTTATGAACCTTCCCTATATTTCACTTGCTGTGAGAAACCTATTTAGGACGGCCAAACAGTTATTTGAAACTTGGAAATCTCAAACGTAATTTGAGATGCAGTGGGAACTGTATTGTTTGGTAGATGATGCACACGGGAGGGTGTAGATGAATGCGGAGCACGAAGAGGCGAGCAGGACAGTAAAAAATTAAGTTAAGGACAAGTTCAAAATGGCTCTGAGCACTATGGGACTTAACTTCTGACGTCATCAGTCCGCTAGAACTGAGAACTACTTATATCTAACTAACCTAAGGACATCCTACACATCCACGCCCGAGGCAGGATTCGAACTTGCGACCGTAGCGGTCGCGCGGTTCCAGATTGAAGCGCCTAAAACCGCTCAGCCACAACGACCGGCTAAGGATAAGTCAGATAAGGCTTTGATACGTGTGAATGCTGGTTGATGACTGAAATACAAGTCGTCAGTACAATATATAAGTAGTTTTAGTCTGTTGCTGTTGCTTTAAATTATTTTCAACTGTGGTAGACAGTGTAGCCAAACGGTTGTGACGTCAAGAACCTCTAAAGGCTCGTCAGATGTCGAGACATCGGGACAGCCACGTTTTCGTTCACGAGAGATCGCTAACAAAGAAAGAAACAGGAGAAAATTAATAAGCAATACATGCAGGGTGTTACAAAAAGGTACGGCCAAACTTTCAGGAAACACTCCTCACACACAAAGAAAGAAAATACGTTATGTGGACATGTGTCCGGAAACGCTTACTTTCCATGTTAGAGCTCATTTTATTACTTCTCTTCAAATCACATTAATCATGGAATGGAAACACACAGCAACATAACGTACCAGCGTGACTTCAAACACTTTGTTACAGGAAATGTTCAAAATGTCCTCCGTTAGCGAGGATACATGCATCCACCCTCCGTCGCATGGAATCCCTGATGCACTGATGCAGCCCTGGAGAATGGCGTATTGTATCACAGCCGTCCACAATACGAGCACGAAGAGTCTCTACATTTGGTACTGGGGTTGCGTAGACAGGAGCTTTGAAATGCCCCCATAAATGAAAGTCAAGAGGGTTGAGGTCAGGAGGGCATGGAGGCCATGGAATTGGCTCGCCTCTACCAATCCACCGGTCACCGAATCTGTTGTTGAGAAGCGTACGAACAATTCGATTGAAATGTGCAGGAGCTCCATAGTGCATGAACCACATGTTGTGTCGCACTTGTAAAGGCACATGTTCTAGCAGCACAGGTAGAGTATCCCGTATGAAATCATGATAACGTGCTGCATTGAGCGTAGGTGGAAGAACAAACTAAAATGAGCTCTAACATGGAAATTAAGCGTTTCCGGACACATGTTCACATAACATCTTTTCTTTATTTGTGTGTGAGGAATGTTTCCTGAAAGTTTGGCCGTACCTTTTTGTAACACCCTGTATAATTGTAGATTCCGTGCCCACTTATAATGACGCTCTCACTAACGAACTTGTTATCGAGTCATCAATTTTATTTCGTTGTTCCCCAATAAAATGCAAATTTACCGATGATTGAAAATTCAGAGGTAAAAAAAAAACATAATATTTAGACTCGATACATATTTAAGAACAGTATTCCAGAATCTAAATTCGAATGCCATCATTCTGAAAAGATTTAATTATTTGCTCAAGATGGAAACAACCGTTAAATTCAGACAAAAATTCAAATAGCTCTTTTTCCTCCAGGGGGCGCAGCGATACTAAAACAGATGTATTACGACAATTGGCGTCAAGGTAGGGTGGGAAAAGGCTATGCACAAAAGATGTCGTCGGTGCAGTAAGTCCCAACAGGGAGTCCGTTGGCACTGCCCTTTTGATCAGTTGGCAATGGCCTTATTTATTGAGATCAAAAGCTCAGCAGTGAGAGGACGTTCCTAAATCAGAAAACCTCAGAGCGCAGCTGCAGTTTGCCATCTTCTGTTCGGACCAACGGTAGCGGCAAGGCGGTTCCGACGGTCTTGGTACTTGCTATCTTTTATCAGACTGCATACAGTATGCCTGCTCATTATTTTGAGAAGAAGACAGTAATGTCGCTCGCGTATAGGCGTCACGATTTTCAATCACCGTGCGACTTCATTGCGCAGTTTCCGTTAGATAACACACTTCGACCTGTGGTAAGCAGAAGCAAGCACAAGAATCCCCTCCCCTCCATCCTATGTCACATCGGTCGCAGTCTTAGCTTTGTCTAGCAGCTTAGGATCCAGTCATGAATTGAACTATCTGCAGCACGTCAATATTTCAACAGCTGTCTGCGTTCTTTTGATAAGTACGTATGTTGATTCATGCATTCCCTATTTGCAAGTAGTATTAACTAGTCAGTGAAGGCTGCCTCCGCCTATATGTTTATATATTCTAGCAGAATATATCCTGTTTTTAAATTTTAATCTCAACATAGGATTAAACAGCCAACTAGTAGGACATAGACGGTAGGTACATTGACCTAGGTTTCCACAACTACTAGGGGTGTCTTCTTCACAGTGAAATGTTGCTAAATCTTATAAAATAACACATAGAAAATCGTAAGACAAAAAAACATTAATCAATACGACAATTTTTCGTGACTCACAAAGGTTACTTACGTAAAATTATATTGCTAAAAAGCAATAGTCAGAATATGGAGCAGCTATGCTCAAGTCAAAAGTAAAATAAAACGTTCTACCCTTTGCATGCTTCTAAATTCTTACATTTGACCTGTAGCCATTCCTGCTTGGCAATGTTGCTCTTCCTGTCAATCTTATTTTTTTGAAACGTTTGTGTCGATGATGTAATGGACTGTTGGTAATAAGAAGTATTCAGAGTGAAGGTTATCAAAGATTGTAAAAGTATCAGTGAAGTAGGATGCAAAATGATAATATCTGCTTGACGGGAAAGGATAACAATTGTTTCGGGATGGGCCGTAAAGAGCAAGGTTGTTGCTAGTTATATGGTAGAAAATTTTTCAGTACTTGAAGGATTTTATGGGTAGTGTAGTGTTGATGTTGGTACAGCCTGGTGTTTCTTTGGGTATAGTAGATTTCCGATATATCTCTGCGTTACTCGATGTCATGTGAGCGTGTACAGTCACAAGTCTACAGATAGGATCGGTATAAGTGTATTTACAGAGTAGGAGCAGAATTTGCGGAGGGGGTGTTGTGAAGTGTGGATAGACTAATTTGGTTGGAATGTCAGAGGATATGGCATCTAACAAGATACGCTGCAGTAAGGAAATGGAGTGTGAGATACCATCGGTGTATCTGAAAGTTAAGGTATGGTTTTCGGTTTCAGTGTCTATGGATTTGCAATAGACGTTCCATTTCCTGCAGGGGTGGTCTTGGATAATTTTTGGATAGGCGTTGGGATGAATATAAGGCCGTGCAATATTGTGAAGGTGATAATCGACAGGCAAGTGATACCTTCCAGTTGGTCGACGACATCTCCAGTAAAGCTTTCAAGGAGGCATGGAGGTTATGAAATGCTAAAATAATATCTGGGGTGCAATTATGTTTGAGACGGGTCTGTTGTGGGATGGGGACTATGTCATCTTGAAGGGAGTCAGTAAATCTACGTCATCAATGGAGTTTGGCAGGGGATGTTTAGGTCTGTGGGAACAATGTAGGTGGAAATTGCGCGATCTATGTTGGTGAAGATGCGATACAGAATGGGATGATTAGGTTGGACACATATAGTGACACAATTACTGGTTAAGATTTTGAAGGAAAGTGTTATGATCAGATGCTCATTAGGAGTATTATACAAGAATAGTTGCGAACAAATGTCGGTATTCTTCAGGTGAACAACAGAAACCCTACATCGGGCCAATGGAGGTGGGTTTTCTGTGTCGTCTGGGATATAGGGAAATTCGTATGGTATAATTGCACTAGAGGAAGATTACGTTGGGGATAAGGGCATGGACTTCATGTTGAGGGAGGGTGCATAAATAGTTTTTTTTCGCTATAATGCTGTCGCACAGTTATGATGTGTATGGTGCTTTAGGATGAGTGAAGACTGCAAATGTTTACGAAGACGAAACATATGTATGGGGCTAGATGTCTATGGTGTTGAGCTGGAAGATGGAGTGGGCTGCGAGGGAGATATGTTGTAGGATGTGTCGTTTCTGGTATGGGTGGATGTTATATGAAACGGTGTTATGGAGTCTCATAGCATCTTCTACAGCAGGAGATGATGGGAGTTGCGTAAGTGAATGGGATTATCAATGGACCAGATGGACACAGTTGGTTTTGGGTTAGTACATGGGGCACCCATGGTCTACTGAAGGCACCTATGGTCTAGAGCTGGCGTCTGTGAGTAGTAATGAAAATTCCTTTGGTCGTGGTTTCGAAACCGGCCACAGCTTGAACTTTGATTAATAGTGAGCATTGGTGGCCGAAGACTTCCGGCATAAGAAGTCACCCTCATTCTGCCAACGGCCTTGTCAGAGACGGTGAAGCAGGGGACAATGGTTCAGGGCACTCTTGCCCTTGGGGTGGGAAACTGTCACTAAAGTCGGAAGAATCAGCAATGATCGAAGGTATGACTATGCAGAAGGCAATGGAAACCACTGCATTAAAGATACATAACATGTATCCACAGGACATGTGGCCTGTAGTTGCAAAAATGTCATGATGATCTCTCCATTGGCAAAAGATTCCCGAATAGTCTCAGTTAGGATCTCCGGGAGGGGACCGCCAACAGGGTGGTGACTATGAAAAAAAGATTGAATAACCAATGAAAGGATAAAGCTCTACGAGTCGGGGCGTGGAATGTCAGAAGCTTGAACGTGGTGGGGACGCTAGAAAATCTGAATAGTGAAATGGAAAGGCTCAATCTATTCATAGTTCATAGATATAGGGGGAGTCAGTGAAGTGAAACGGAAAGAAGATAATGATTGAAACTTCCTGGCAGATTAAAACTGTGTGCCCGACCGAGACTCGAACTCGGGACCTTTGCCTTTCGCGGGCAAGTGCTCTACCATCTGAGCTACCGAAGCACGACTCACGCCCGGTACTCACAGCTTTACTTCTGCCAGTACCTCGTCTCCTACCTTCCAAACATCCCCCAGGCTATGGCTAAGCCATGTCTCCGCAATATCCTTTCTTTCAGGAGTGCTAGTTCTGCAAGGTTCGCAGGAGAGCTTCTGTAAAGTTTGGAAGGTGGTGTGAAAGATTTTTTATTTGTTTTGCGGAAACGTGTGGGATATATTTTTTGTCTAATATTAAAGATTTAGGGTTAAGAAATTTTCGAGCTGGATGGAATAGGACGAAGGTGTGAGTTTCTGGGGACGTTGGAGTGGGTACATGGCGTGGTAAGGAGTGATTCTGTGTTCGGATGCTGTGGAGGTGTCTTTGAGACAACGGCCTTAAGAGGTGGTCAGGGATCTTCAGGTGGCGGTTTATGTCCTTGCTGCAATTTAAAAGTCTCCTGGTAAACGGTCACTTTCAGGTCACGAACTTATCTTTGCTGATATATGGAAAAACGTGTCTTTAACCAGTATCGAGATATACAGGATAGATTCTTTGGATTTGACTCTTTGAAATGCGGTGGACGAGATGTGGTCACTTTTGACGGCTTTCGCGTGCTTCCAGCCAATCAGCACGCTGACGGTTCAAACTACTACATGCTGGCTGTTCACTTTGAAGCAGTATCTTGCGTGTGAGTGGCAGCTTACTGCTCGACGCTAGATGCGGTGCGATTTAGTTGCGGTTACTGGATAGAAAGTTTCATTTATTTGCGGTTATTCGACGTGATTGCTTTCTGGGAAGATATACGATCAATTGATTCCTATGGCTTTCATATTCCACGGATTAATTTTCATTAAGTCGTGTGCTATATTTGCTTTGTAATGCGAAGTTGGGCATGTATCCATGCGCCCAGTGTTAGAAAATCTTCATGTCTTTGTGAATTAGTGGAGTTTGAAGCTGGTTGAAAAATCTCGCTTTTACCATTCAGTACGTAACGTCATGCAGTCAATCACTTCCTTCAGCAATTTATCTGGTTTTACGTTCTCGATGGAATCGCTAACATATTTTAGTCGTTGAGATTGCTTAAAATCCTGATTCATGTGCACATATTTTTCGGAGGCCAAGTGGCTTGAATTCGAAGCTAATTTGATTTTTGGAAACATTTATACGATCTAACAGCATACGCTGTTTCTCATTTTCACTTTCCTAAGTAATTTATTAAATATTTGCGTACATTTTTAGACGTGTTTCGTACTCTTCCATTTTGGTGATCACGTGTGGCAGGTTGCCACCGTCTCTACTTGACAGTTCCACTTAATAAAACTCATGAAGCACTTCAGTCCACAAATTGTTTCCCCCTATTTATAGTTATGAAGTTAGTTTTTAACGACGATCGCTGAGTGAAAAAAAACTGCGGTGAGACCATAAAGTGTATATGTTCATATTCCACGTACTAAATTCCATAGAATGTTACAACGATGTGTCCAGTACTACTTAATAGATCAAGTATTTTCATGTCTTTCGAAACGCACCTAATCACAATGATTTAGTTGCGTATTCCCAGCAATTACTCATTCTTCATATTTAATATTGCTATTACAAAGAGAGGCCTCGATTCCCATTGCACAGGGGTCAACTGTAAGTTGGTCACTACTACACATAGTACTTTTCGTAGGATATTGTGAGTGATCTTCCTATCCACTGATTCATGCTAAGGCTCCCGTTCAATGATTTTGCACGATTTATGTAAATGTGAGCTACTCTCTTCATTTCTCTTTTCATTACCGATGTCGGATATCTATACAAAATTCATTAAATGAGACATGAGTTTGATTATAACAAGGCACAGTTTCACTAAACTAGGGCTTAATGGTTATACTTACACTACCGTTGGATTACCTTCGTTGATAGCACAGCATCAGCTCAGCGCCTCTCCTGGGCTCGTGACCATATCTGTTGGACCCTAGACGACTGGAAAACCGTGGCCTCACCAGATGAGTCCCGATTACAGAGCTGATGGTAGGGTTCGAGTGTGGCGAAGACCCCACGAAGCCATGGACCCAAGTTGTCAACAAGGTACTGTGCAAGCTGGTGATCGCGCCACAATGGTATGGGCTGTGTTAACGTGGAATGGACAGGTACAATTGAACCGATAATTGTCTAGAAATGGTTATATTCGGCTACTTGGAGACCTTTTGCATTCATTCATGGAGTTCATGCTCCAAAACAACGATGGAATTTTTATGGATGATAATACGCCATGCCAACGGGTCACAATTTTTCACGATTTTTTTTAAGAACGTTCTGGACATTTCGAGCGGACGATTTGGCCACCCAGATCTCCCGACATGAAACCAATCGAACATTTATGGGACACAACCGAGAGGTCAGTTTGTGCACAAAAGTCAGTACCGGCAACGCTTTCGCAATTATGGACAGCTACGTGGGTCAATAGTTCTGCAGAGGACTTCCAACGACTCGTACGGTCAATTCCAAGTATACTGTTGCACTGTGCCGGGAAAAAGGAGCTCTCCCATGACTTTTATCACCTAAGTGTAAATTTTTTAAGACTAGCATTTCTCTTTTCACGAGCGAAAGTGTTGTCTCAGGGATTGAAACAAAGCTTTCAAATAACGATGTGACCTTTTCTGCACGACAGTAAACATAAGAGCTTTTTTATGAGGGCAGCAGCAGTCAGGACAAGACGTAATGGACTGGAGTCAGGAAGTGTAAGGTGCGCGACGCGGCAGTTGGCACATCACGCCCTGCCTGCTCTTAGGCAGCCGCAGCCGCATTAGGCCGCGGCACGTGCCGTTGCTCTAGGCGGCACGCATGTGTAATTGGATACGGCGCCATTTAAGACGCTGCTATTTCTTCCTGTTTCTCCGTCTTTGTTATTGCGTGTTAAGACAGCCACGCGACTACGTTACGGCACAATGGCTCGTACTAAAAACAGCTCCTTGCCAGCAGCGAACCAGTATTCTGGGTTACTAAAAGAATAGCGAGCCACAGCGAACGTAAATTTTCGACGCAAGAGACATGCTCCGCACTGAATTTTCCCATGGCTTGCAGCGCACGGAATTAAGGCGGTAATTTCCGCGAGCGCACCGAGCGAGGTGGTGCAGTGGTTAGCACACTGGACTCGCGTTCGGACAATGCCGGGATGGTTCCTTTGAAAGGACACAGGTAACTTCCTTCCCCATCGTCCCCGAAACCGATGAGACCGATGACGCCGCAGTTTGGTCTCCTCCCCCAAATCAACCCAACCCGCGAGCGTATCCGCAGTGCGAGAAATTACACCGGCCGTCGTTCAAAACTGGCCGCTCTTCCGGAATATTTCCATTTTGGAAAAATAATTTCAAGACACTATTAGCAGGATATGGTAGAATTTGAAAAAAAAAATAGCTCTATAGTAATGTGAAAGAAAAACACCTGACTGTTCCTCACTTTTATGCACTCTGGAATAACTGAATTAGAAACAGATGTCATTCGTCAGATTTCCCTCCCAGTTAATTCATATTGAGTAACTAAGTAGACCATCTGATGAAAAGTATAAGGGGACCCCTGTGTAACGCGGAATTGACCACAAGATGTCACGAGAGGCGGCACTGCTAGTATAAAAGGAGGCGGGGACTATTGCGTTGCCAGTAGCGAAGCAGTAAGTGCAAAATGGGTGTCAGGTCAGCTCAATGACTCCCAGCGTGCACTAGTTGTTGGATGTCATCTGAATAACAGATCTATTGGGCACATTGGTGGTGGTAAGTTCCTGTGGGACCAAACTGCTGAGGTCTTCGGTCCCTAGGCCCACACACTACTTAATCTAACCTAAACTGGCTTACGCTAAGGACAACACACACACACACACACACACACACACACACACACACACGTCCATGCCTGAGAGAGGACTCGAACCTCCGACGGGGGGAGTAGCGGCTATCCTGTGCTTCTCGGGCACATTCCAGCCTTTCTAAAGCTGCGGAAGTCCACTGTTAGTGATGTAATTGTGAGGTGGTTCAAATGGCTCTGAACACTATGGGACTTACCTTCTGAGGTCATCAGTTGCCTAGAACTTAGAACTACTTAAACCTAACTAACCTAAGGACATCACACACATCCATGCCCGAGGTAGGATTCGAACCTGCGACAGTAGCGGTCGCGTGGTTCCAGACTGAAGCGCCTAGAACCGCTAGGCCACTCCGGCTGGCGATTGTGAGGTGGAAACGTGAAGGAACAACCGCAACCAAAACAAGACGTGATAGAACTCATGTACTGACCGACCGTCGAGCATTGCGGGTGGTGGTTGTAAAATAACGCACGCTGTCACCAGTCTGGCTAGCACAGTGACTGTGCGTAGTGAATTAAAAAGAATGAAATAAAATGGTCGAGCAGCTTCTCGTAAGCCACACGTTTCTGTAATCACTGCTAACGCACGCTTGAGTTGGTGTAAAGAGTTACACTACTGGGCAGTTGACGACTTGCCGGCCGTAGTGGCCGAGCGGTTCTAGTCTGGAACCGCGCGACCGCTACTGTCGCAGGTTCGAATCCTGCCTCGGGCATGGATGTGTGTGATGTCCTTAGGTTAGATAGGTTAAAGTTCTTCTAAGTTCTAAGGGACTGATGACCTCGTAGTCCCATAGTGCTCAGAGCCATTTTTTGAAGTTGACGACTTGAAACGAGTGATTTCGTGTGATGAATCACGCTGTACCTTGTGGCGATCAGATGAAAGGGTTCGGGTTTGGCGAATGCCTAGAGAACGTTACATGCTTTCATGTGTAGCACCAACAGTGAAGTACGGAGAAGGTTGTGCTATGGTTAGTTTTTGTTGGTTGGTTGATTTGGGGGAGGGGACTAAACAGCGAGGTCATCGGTCCCGTCGGATTAGGGAAGAATGAGGAAGGAAATGGGCCTTGCCCTTTCAAAGGAACCATCCCAGTATTTTCCTGAAGCGATTTAGTGAAATCACACGGAAAACCTAAATCAGGATGCCCCGACGCGGGTTTGAACCGTCTTACTCCCGAATGCCAGTCCAGTGTTGTGATATGGTACGAGGGGTGTTTCTCGTAGTCAGAGTGTGGCCCTCATTGCGCTGAAGAAAATTTAAAATGCAGGGTGATGCGAATGCATTTTACAACATTGCGTACTGTGTGCAGTAGAGGAAAGTTCGGAGACGATGATTTATATCAGCACATGTCATGTACATTGTCATAAAACAACATCTGAGACGCAATGGTATGTGGATAATAACATTTCTGTCTGGGACCAGCCTGCCCAGAGTTCCGACCTGAAACCAATGGAACACCTTCGGGGTCAGTTAGAACGTCGGTTTTTCTCCAGACCCCAGTGTTCACCAATCACTATCCTCTCTGGTTTCCGCTCTCGAGGAAGAATGGGCTGCCATTCATCAATAAACATTCATTTACTTCCCTGAAAGCGTTCCCAGTAGGGTTCAAGCCATCATACAGGCTTCGAGTAGGCACAGCCTTTATTAATGTTCTCTAATAGGACTCCGGATACTTTTGATCAGACAGTGTATACAAGGTGTCGCAGGAGGAATTATCAGTATTCAGGGCTATGAGAGGAACTTTCATTCGAAGCAAAAATATCTAGACTCTAAAATGCATACCTTGAAGAGTCTATGAGAATTCTTTCATATTCGATACCGTGAAACAAATCTCTTCTACAGCAAGCTCTTTGCATTCAATATTTTGTGGTACTATGGGAGAAAACAAGAAAAACTTTTCTAGTAAATATGGGCTCTACTTTAAGAGTAATGAGTAGAAGAGAGGTGTTTCATACCAGTGAAGATGAGAAAGTGCTCATTGCTCTGAAGGTATGCACTTTACAGCTCATGTTTGGTAGACATTTTTGACTTGTTTTGGTCCATATTACCACCTCTTAAAATATGGAATGCAAAGAGCTTAGAGTAGAAGACATTTGTTTCACAGTATCGAAGATGAAAAAGTGCTCATAGCTGTTAAGATACGCCTCTAAGAGCTCTTACTTATTGTCCTTTTTTATTTCGAATGATCGTTCCCGTTATATCCCTGAGTATGGCCATTCCTCCTGTGACTCCCTGTATGCCTCCTGTGTACGCGGTACCAGCTCCACCGTTTCGCCCTTAGGCTACACTTATACTGGCGCAACATTCCTCCCGATACGATATAGACCAGTTATGCCACCTACTGGCCTCATCTACAACCGACAGAAAAGCAGAAGAAAAGCAATGTCAGTAGTTTAGGTGTTTAAGAAAACTCAGTGAGAAGTAAAATGTTTATTATACATATGAGTATAAAACACATAATTTAAATACAAAAGTCAAATTAGGGCATCTGTGACGGTAAATTTCAAATAAAATTGTAATTCGTAACGTTAAACTGAATACGAATGAAAAGCCTAGTAAATGAAAAGCCTAGTATTGGGTAATTGTCCAGTCTCTGCTGGACGTTGTCAGACTGTTGGGCAGTTTAGTAAGCAGACTAAGACGCTTATTTTACATCGGTAAAGCAAGGCCATTGTTGTAAACAGTCACACACACCTGGTGGTGGACAATAAAAACAAATTAGAACCAACTGTACTGACGATCTAACTTCAGGAATGAAAATGGGTCCATCCTTGACGTTCCCTCAAATTTTTGATAGAGTTGTTTAATCTCCTTTTTTGAGTGTATAGTGTCTGTTGATTATAATCAACTTCTTTCTTAATTGACTTGTGGTTTACGTGCTTGTGGTGAGACAAAGAGAGATTTGGATCTGGCTCAGCATCATTTATAGTTCATTTGCCGTGGTGGGGCTTCGACGGTGCTTCATTTAATACCGTATTTTATACTTTCTTCTTAATGTGTAATTCAGGTTTTTCCACGCTTTACGAAACTGTTCACCTCAATCTCCCTCTCCCCACACACATACAAATATAGCACAATGCTGACGAGAACTGACTTACAATAACCTGAAAGTACATGATATCCCTACGAAACTAGGCCCTCATCTCGTGCTTAGTAATGCGATTTTTCTTTTTTTCTGTTTCACGCTCTTAATGTTATTTCGGGCCCTGGGTCTAACGTTTCCTTGGAATTATCGCATAAAATGCAAATGCGTCCCGTCACTTGTGTGTGCGATACGTAAACATTTCAAACAGCGAAATCTACCCGTTCCTAATGAGAAAAATAGCTGAAAGAACAGTGACACGAATCCACGATTTGGATGTACTGACAGAAAGCATATTCAGATTAAATGTTCAAAATACAGTGAAACCGTGTGTGTTAACTGAAAACTTTTTTTTTCAATACTTCTAGACTATTGAGGACGACCAGTGTCGGTTTATTTTGTGGCTGTGAGAGGATCTGAAAAACAGAGCGACCGATTCTGCGTCTGCGTTGTCTACATGAGAATTTTCATGCTATTTTACCACAACAATCACATATGGAATGAATTGTTACAGCTATGCCGTTTGTCACAAGCCCATTGGAAACCTATGGAACAAAACTAAATTCCAAATAACGTCTCTTACACGTAGTTTTGAACTACAAAATATCGAAGGCTATAAATCGTATTGAGTGTGTCTTCAGTATTGTGGTTGCTAAATGGCGTGTACTGACAAAATGTTGAGAAATCGGTATTGTAGGACAGAAAATGCAGTGAAACCTATCTGCTTACCGCACAGCATTGTCACTGCTCGTGCCGTCTAATACTTCTTTTTTTTTTGGTCATCAGTCAACTGACTGGTTTGATGCGGCCCGCCACGAATTCCTTTCCTGTGCTAACCTCTTCATCTCAGAGTAGCACTTGCAACCTACGTCCTCAAATATTTGCTTGACGTATTCCAATCTCTGTCTTCCTCTACAGTTTTTGCCCTCTACAGCTCCCTCTAGTACCATGGAAGTCATTCCCTCATGTCTTAGCAGATGTCCTATCATCCTGTCCCTTCTCCTTATCAGTGTTTTCCACATACTCCTTTCCTCTCCGGTTCTGCGTAGAACCTCCTCATTCCTTACCTTATCAGTCCACCTAATTTTCAACATTCGTCTATAGCACCACATCTCAAATGCTTCGATTCTCTTCTGTTCCGGTTTTCCCACAGTCCATGTTTCACTACCATACAATGCTCTACTCCAGACGTACATCCTCAGAAATTTCTTCCTCAAATTAAGGCCGGTATTTGATATTGGTAGACTTCTCTTGGCCAGAAATGCCTTTTTTGCTATAGCGAGTCTGCTTTTGATGTCCTCCTTGCTCCGTCCGTCATTGGTTATTTTACTGCCTAGGTAGCAGAATTCCTTAACTTCATTGACTTCGTGACCATCAATCCTGATGTTAAGTTTCTCGCTGTTCTCATTTCTACTACTTCTCATTACCTTCGTCTTTCTCCGATTTACTCTCAAACCGTACAGTGTACTCATTAGACTGTTCATTCCGTTCAGCAGATCGTTTAATTCTTCCTCACTTTCACTCAGGATAGCAATGTCATCAGCGAATCGTATCATTGATATCCTTTCACCTTGTATTTTAATTCCTCTCCTGAACCTTTATTTTATTTCCATCATTGCTTCCTCGATGTACAGATTGAAGAGTAGGGGTGAAAGGCTACATCCCTGTCTTACATCCTTTTTAATACGAGCACTCCATTCTTGGTCGTCCACTCTTATTATTCCCTCTTGGCTGTTGTACATATTGTATATGACTCGTCTCTCCATATAGCGTACCACTATTTTTTTCAAAATTTTGAACATTTTGCACCATTTTACATTGTCGAATGGTTTTTCCAGGTCGACAAATTCTACGAACGGGTCTTGATTTTTCCTTAGCCTTGCTTCCATTATTAGCCGTAACGTCAGAATTGCCTCTCTCGTCCCTTTACTTTTCCTAAAGCCAAACTGATCGTCACCTAACGCATTATCAACGCATTCTCAATTTTCTTTTCCATTCTTCTGTATATTATTCTTGTAAGCAGCTTCGATGCATGAGCTGTTAAGCTGATTGTGCGATAATTCTCGCACTTGTCAGCTCTTGCTGTCTTCGGAATTGTGTGGATGATGCTATTCCGAAAGTCAGATGGTATATCGCCAGACTCATACATTCTACACACCAACGTGAATAGTCGTTTTGTTGCCACTTCCCCCAATGATTTTAGAAATTCTGATGGAATGTTATCTATCCCTTCTGCCTTATTTGACCATAAGTCCTCCTGCTTCTTCTTCTATCACATCAGACAAATCTTCACCCTCATAGAGGCTTTCAATGTATTCTTTCCACCTATCTGCTCTCTCCTCTGCATTTAACAGTGGAATTCCCGTCGCACTCTTAATGTTACCACCGTTGCTTTTAATGTCACCAAAGGTTGTTTTGACTTTCCTGTATGCTGAGTCTGTCCTTCCGACAATCATATCTTTTTCGATGTCTTCACATTTTTCCTGCAGCCATTTCGTCTTAGCTTCCCTGCACTTCCTATTTATTTCATTCCTCAGTGACTTGTATTTCTGTATTCCTGATTTTCCCGGAACATGTTTGTACTTCCTCCTTTCATCAATCAACTGAAGTATACCTTCTGTTACCTATGGTTGCTTCGCAGCTACCTTCTTTGTACCTATGCTTTCCTTCCCAACTTTTGTGATGGCCTTTTTTAGAGATGTCCATATGTCCATTCCTCTTCAACTGTACTGCCTACTGCGCTATTCCTTATTGCTGTATCTATAGCGTTAGAGAACTTCAAACGTATCTCGTCATTCCTTAGTACTTCCGTATCCCACTTCTTTGCGTATTGATTCTTCCTGACTAATGTCTTGAACTTCAGCCTACTCTTCATCACTACTATATTGTGGTCTGAGTCTATATCTGCTCTTGGGTACGCCTTACAATCCAGTATCTGATTTCGGAATCTCTGTCTGACCATGATGTAATCTAATTGAAATCTTCCCGTATCTCCCGGCCTTTTCCAAGTATACCTCCTCCTCTTGTGATTCTTGAACAGGGTATTCGCTATTACTAGCTGAAACTTGTTACAGAACTCAATTAGTCTTTCTCCTCTTTCATTCCTTGTCCCAAGCCCATATCCTCCTGTAACCTTTTCTTCTACTCCTTCCTCTACAACTGCATTCCAGTCGCCCATGACTATTAGATTTTCGTCCCCCTTTACATACTGCATTACCCTTTCAATATCCTCATACACTTTCTCTATCTGTTCATCTTCAGCTTGCGACGTCGGCATGTATACCTGAACTATCGTTGTCGGTGTTGGTCTGTTGTCGATTCTGATTAGAACAACCCGGTCACTGAACTGTTCACAGTAACACACCCTCTGCCCTACCTTCCTATTCATAACGAATCCTACACCTGTTATACCATTTTCTGCTGCTGTTGATATTACCCGATACTCATCTGACCAGAAATCCTTGTCTTCCTTCCACTTCACTTCACTGACCCCTACTATATCTAGGTTGAGCTTTTGCATTTCTCTTTTCAGATTTTCTAGTTTCCCTACCACGTTCAAGCTTGTGACATTCCACGCCCCGACTCGTAGAACGCTATCCTTTCGTAGATTATTCAATCTTTTTCTCATGGTAACCTCCCCCTTGGCAGTCCCCTCCTGGAGATCCGAATGGGGGACTATTCCGAAATCTTTTGCCAATGGAGAGATCATCATGACACTTCTTCAATAACAGGCCACATGTCCTGTGGATACACGTTACGTGTCTTTAATGCAGTGGTTTCCATTGCCTTCTGCATCCTCATGTCGTTGATCATTGCTGATTCTTCCGCCTTTAGGGGCAATTTCCCACCCCTAGGACAAGAGAGTGCCCTGAACCTCTATCCGCTCCTCCGCCCTCTCTGACAAGGCCGTTGGCAGATTGAGGCTGACTTCTTATGCCGGAAGTCTTCGGGCGCCAATGCTGATTATCTATCAAAATTTAGGCAGTGGCGGGGATCGAACCCGTGTCCGAAGACGTTCTGATTATGAATCAAAGACGCTACCACTAGACCACGGGTACCCACTAACACTTCACTAGATCTACAAAATTGCAAGAATGCTTGATCGAACCACCATTTCAGTGAAGTAATTCATCACAGACATTCAACAAGACGACACATATGTGTCAAGCCTTCAGCTCACTTTCAGTCCTAGTCAACTGAATCAACGCTGTTTTGTAGCAAAACTAACGTGCACGGTAGTAATAATGATTATTAGTTTTTATTAAAAACAATTTTTTGCAATGATATAATTTAAAGTGTTGGATCTTGCCCACTCGTCGCTAATAGGGTGCCTAAGGGATGCAGCGTTCTCGGAATGCTATACAATTCAGACAAATAACATTAGTAGTTTTATTTCTATGAAGAAATTGACAATACTTAAATTTGGAGATACATCGGTGTCACAAGTAACATGCGAACAGTAATAGTAATCACTGTAGACAAAGTTCCTGCAAGTTGGCATACCTCACTGATAACTAACGTCCGCGATACGGTGGCGATCTGAGCGGCAGAGGCAGGCAGGAGCGGACTTACATCCACTACTTGCAGGGGGCGCTCCTGGCGCGGCGCGGTCCAGTTCCACGCACCATTGGCCGACGTTTCCTCACCGCCTTCTCTGGTCTCCCGTTCTGCATCTTCGTTCCGGCACCCGTGGCTACGCCAGAACATTCCTCCCCCCAAAAGCGACCGCCCGTCGTCGCGTATGGAGTGCGACAACGGCGGGGGATGCTGGAGTGTGGGCGCCTCGACGGGCAGGAAGCTGTGGCTGCAGGGGACGTCAAGCTTACGGCCGTACCCCGCCATTCGGCCTGCGCTCTAGTGGAAACGTCCCCCGGAAAACGACCAGAAGCATACGCGTCCATCTCCTGCTCCCATCAACTAGACGAAGAAGGGGGCGACTGCTGCGGTGCTGGCGCGTCCAGCTCCATCGATAGGACGAGAGGAGGCGGAGGAAGCGAAGGCTCCATCGCCATGGGGTCGTCCCGCGGTGTCGTGATGACACCCTCCGGCGGCTGCTGTGGCCTCGCTGTCCTCTGGACCCTTGAATCTGGGGGTAGAGAGACTGAAAGATCATCGCGTATATGGCAGAGGCGAAGTTGATTTTAATGGCGGCGCTGAAAGCTATCTGGACAAGATACATACAAGCACCAAGTCGACGGACAATCTCACCTCGTGCCCACCATCTGCTGCCGCTAAAAACCCTGTAAAAACAATATCATGCCGCGCGAAGCGATACTTGCGGCCTTCCTGCGGCGCCGGACTCTGAGGAGGGTGGAGCGGGTGGAGCAGCGTGCGATGGCGGCGCCCGTGAAGCAATCCCGCCGGCGGTGGTCCGTCTCGTGGGTGCGAAAGATACGACGCGAGAAACAGTTGCAATGCTTGATCCCTGGTGTGTGCGGAGCCAAGTTTGGCCATCTGAAGGTTCTGACAAAACGTTGCGCTTTGCCGTCACACTGTGGGTGGAACGGTGCATTAGTTAGATACTGTATGACACCGCGTTCACAGAATGTTTCACATTCATTTGACGTGAACTGAGGTCCGTTGTCTGACACTATTACTTCTGGCAAAAATTCGATAACAATATCTGAATTGTGCTAAGTGACGCTGTCGAGTTCATTGGCACAGCTAAAGGAAACTTGCTATAACAGTGAACCACAATCAACCAAAGAGTGTTCCAAAAACGTTCCGCAAAGTCTATGTGCACACGTTGTCATGGTGATTGCGACTTAGGCCAAGCAGAAAAAATCTCACGCACGATTTTCCACACGTGCGTGACACTGTGACGTCATCTGTTCTATTTGGGTGTCCATACCCTGCCAAGTACAGTGTCGACGCGCTGTTTCGTTCGAACAATACCCAGTGTCCTTGCGGAAGTAACTGCAACACTTTTTGCAGAGCTTTGGGATCAACACACGTCACTGTCCACTGTCATTTTGAGCAAGAATTACACCTTTCTGTACAGCGAGGCTATGCCGACGGGCAAAATATCAGCGCACGACAGAGTTCTTCATGTTATTCATTGAGTGAGGCCAAGATTTGCGAATTTGACAATTTGTGGGTTGACTGTAGACTTGAAGTCAACACAGAGGCGAATGCGACCTGAAGGATTGGGAAGCAAAACCAGTGGACTTGCGCATTGACTAGATGATTCCTCTTTCTCGGGGCCTTTGTTCCGCTTCAACGCGGGGTCAGCCTTGTTACTATTGATTTGTCAGAGGGTGGCCAGATTCCATTCCTGCCGCCACCCCGAACCCACTGGTACGGAATTAGTGTGCCCAAACTGCGTCTAGTGTAAGCCATGTAACAGTGCGAACGTTTTCAAATGTCTACGAGTCGTGTAACTGAGGCGGAACGTTGGAACTAGACTGGTATTCACCTAGCAGAATGTGGAAAACCGCCTAAAAACCACATCCAGGCTGGCCAGCATACCGGCCCTCGTTGTTAATCCGCCGGGCGGATTCTACCCAGGGCCAGCGCGCCTACCCGAGTCCAGGAAGCAGCGCATTAGCGCACTTGGCTACCATGGCGGGTACCCATTGACTAGCTTGTATGGGCGCAATAACTCCGTTATCTTGCAGTTCCTGAAGTTCAGCAGCGACTTTGTCCCGTAATGCAATGGGAACAGTTCTGGCTAGGCAAAATTTAGGCTGAGCGTAGTCTTTCAGAGTAATACGTGCAACAAAATTGTTAGCTTTGCCTAAATCTCTAGAAAAGAGTTCAGGGTATTCTTTTAGCAAGCTAGCTACACTGTCTTTTGTATTCAATGCGGACGTTGACAACAAATTGTCCTGAATATTAAAGCCAAGCAAATCAAAAGAATCAAGACAAAATATATTCTCACACTTGCGTGATTGTAACACTATAAAAGTCATTGTTCACATATGCAAGCGATACTTGGCAGGCAAAGTACATGTTCTGAGAATGGGAATGTCTTGCCAGTTGTAAGCCATCAGTTGTGTGCTAGTTATAGACAGTTATGGGGAGCCTAACAGTTCATATGCTTGACGATTTAGCAATGTGATAGAGGCACCCGTAACCAACTGAAATTTTACACGTTTCCCCACAAATAAGTAAATGAACAAAAAGTTTGTTTGACTGACGTGTCACTGACGAAACTGCACGCTTGCTAGTTGCAGACATGGAATAAGCTGCATGAATGACATGGGCCTTGTGACTAGACTTTTGGGAGTGGGCTGAATTCTAATGTTTGTTCCGTTACAATCATACGGATGGCACATGTCCTTTCCTTTCCTATCACAAGCGTAACACTGAGCTTGTCGGGAGGGGCAGTCTGTGCCATGTATAACAACGTTTGTGCCATGTAACAGCGTTTGTGCCATGTATAACAGCGAGGGTAAGACTTTATTCTGTTAGCCTGTGTAGTCTCCTTAGCGAACTGCTTACGCGGCGTGGACAGGTGCTGTTTTCTAAGCTTCGCTAGCGCACGCCTCCGGTGCGGAAGGGGGCGATCACAACTAAGGGGCTCAACCCGACTGATAGATGGCTGCTCAAATGTTTGAGCCGACAAGGCACCGGAACCGCACTGATCTAGTATTTGCACTACCTGCTGAAATGATGGATCGCACTGTTTCAAAGTTTGTTCTCTGATTTTGACATCAGGTACATTGTACACGATGGTATCACGCAGCATAACATCTGAATATAAAGCACATTTGAATTTGCATTTCCTTGTCATTCCCTGCAAATATGTTACCCACTCGTGATAAGTTTGGTTTGACCGTTTTTTGCAATTAAAGAATTGATACCTAGCTGCTACCACATTCACTTGTTCATAATAGTCTATTAGTGAGTCTAGAACACTGTCATACGCAATTTGAATTTGATTAACTGAAAGGACCTAAGTCTAAAGTTGAAAGAGATGTCTAGGATGTGATACATAGTCATAGTCCTGCTCAAGGTCAAGTGATACAAAAATTGTGCATTTTTTGCTGTTACATTGGGAAGACAGAAAACGGGTGAGAGAAAGGAGTTTATCATCTGGTTTATGTGTTTATGGATTCTATGATATATATGAGTGTAGAATTATTTGGCAGTACGTAGAGATGTGAAAGTTTGAGTGGGCGAATGTGTTTAAAATAAGTGAAAATGCTAAAAGTTATAGAATAAAAGGATAAAATATTGCCGGCCGGGGTGGCCGAGCGGTTCTAGGCGCTACAGTCTGGAACTGCCAGCTGCGGTCGCAGATTCAAATGACTCTGAGCACTATGGGACTAAACTTCTGAGGTCATCAGTCCCCAAGAACTTAGAACTACTTAAACCTAACTAACCTAAGGACACCACACACCCATGCCCGAGGCAGGATTCGAACCTGCAACCGTAGCGGTCGCGCGGTTACATACTGTAGCGCCTAGAACAGCTCGGCCACTCTGGCCGGCTGTGGCAGGTTCGAATCCTGCCTCGGGCATGGATGTGTGTGATGTCTTTAGTTTAGTTAGGTTTAAGTAGTTCTAAGTTCTAGGGGACTGATGACCTCAGAAGTTGAGTCCCATAGTGCTCAGAGCCATTTGAACAATTTTTTGATAAAATATTCCCTAAAACTTCTCTTGTGAAGTACATACACATACTGTAAAAGCTTGTCATTTGTAAGTTCTTAAAAAATGGTTGAAGGGAAAGGGAGAGCTCAAGAAGAAGGTATTAAATGACCATAACCAAAACGCATGACGAAACAAAAAGGATTCTGCGCCAGCCACTCTGCAACACAATAAAACCTCTAACCTAACCCGTACACACAGTCGTCGCCTCACTGGCCAAAATAGACAGCAACTTCCCACTTAAATTTACTGTTGCCCTTTCTTCAGAATATAAAACACCCTGTTAAAATGTGATGTATCGAAACACACACTCCATAAGCCACACAAACTGTCGGTCCTCTCGTTGTAACAAGAAATCATGGGTCAGAGGACTAAGACTTACTTGGAGACATGTCAGTGCCACTTCATCCCATCTCTCTCTGACCGGAATGAGGATCGCAACGGCCGGTCAGTTAGTTTCACAGACCGGAGCATTCTGTCCGACACTTCCAGGCAATCTGTCTCCCGATGGTTAATGACTTTCTGGTTCACCATCAAGGATACGGCTTTTATGGTTCAAATGGCTCTGAGCACTATGGGACTCAACTGCTGTGGTTATCAGTCCCCTAGAACTTAGAACTACTGAAACCTAACTAACCTAAGGACATCACATACACCCACGCCCGAGGCAGGATTCGAACCTGCGACCGTAGCAACAACGCGGCGTCGGACTGGAGCGCCTAGAACCGCACGGCCACCGCGGCCGGCCGGCTTTTATGAGGACAGCACATGTTTGTACAATGAGCTCCTGACAAGTTTTCTTGGCTGCAGTCTCAGCGTCGTCATTTGCCAGGACTCTGGCGTGCCCCAGTACCCAGCAAATTATGACTTCATTTCCTCGGTCGTGAAAGATGCATTATAGAGGCATGAATCAACTGGTGCATTTTTTTCGTTGGATACAACTGTGAAATCTTCTGCAGGGCACTGAGGGAATTGGAAAAGAAGAGAAATTTCTTCCCTTTCACATGCATCATCAGCTCCAGTAATCTCAGGATCGCATGCAGCGAATTATAAATGTATTTGTGGTTACCTTTGACAGGGAACCCGGCCAAATGATTATTTTGGACGGAAGGGTAGTGGGGCGCAGAGTTTATTTATGTGGTACAATGGAAATCTTTCCAGTACTTAGAGGAGTTTAGAGAGTATGGTGTTTATTTTAGTGCACAATTGCTCCAGTTCGACGTTCCTTCGTATTTAAGAGGTTTATGATGCGTCGCTGTCGTCGCCGGTGACGTACTAGTGTGTACAGTTATGATTCAGCAAGAAGGCGCGGTGCAGGCAGCAGGACCGACGGGGGAGGAGTATAGTCCGTGTTGTTCGAAGACTGTGGCACGACTTCCAATATGGAATGTAATGTATTAGCCGTAGGAATTCCAGTTGTGATGATGGCAAGTTTAGATTATTTTTGGACACGTTCGTGCTGTGTCTGTGAAGATGGGGCGATAGTAAATGACAGGATGGTAGTCCCTTCCAGTTCCAAAATCTTCTGTCATTGACAACCTGTAGTGGGCCTACTGTGGACAGGGCTCGTGCTGCCACTTCCGGCTCTTCACTCTGGACCGAGTCACGGCCGGTGGCGTTAAGACAAAGACTTCACGTAGCTCGGCCGTATGAGGCGCCGCTGCTGTCCGGTGTGAACGCCGCACTGGGCGGCTGCCTGGTCCAGCGACGGCAAGGCTGCAGAAGGTGGCGCAACACCCGGGGACGCACAATGGCCGCTCTGGGCCTTGGAGCCAACAAAGGGGCCTCCGCGGTAGCTGATTGTACTCAGGAAGCTTAATGGGGACGTGACGCGGCATGCGCCGGAGCGAGGAAGCGGCCGCCTCAGCAGCGCTGCTGGTTCCAGAGTAATATCACCCATCGTGTAACCCGTTTCTTGCCTTTGTTAGAGTACATACCGCCACGTCCAGCTTTGAAAACTTCCTTGACTTTCATCAAATAGCTTTCCCAACATCCTTTAGCATTTATGTCTCAGTGATTCAGCACCCAGGAGTTCAATAGTAGTTGCATCCGATTTTTACGTGACAATTACGGCACACCAACCCCAGTTCTCGATACCAGTAATATCGTACTACTTTTCTGCGAAGTAACAGACATATTTTTGTGACAATATTCACATTTCCTTTTATTAATGTATAGGTACTCCGATGAATCGATATATTACAGTGATACGGTTCTTGTGTGTATTCATTTCTGTGAGATTGTCATAATCTTTGACTTACTTGTAACCGTTTTGGCGCGAATGCTCACAGAGCAGTCTTTGTTTCACTTTGCAGAAGTTAAGTTGTTATTTCGCTTTGTAAAAGAACAGTCAAGTCTTGTGTTTGGTTAAAGTGGAAATTAAATATATGAAGATTGATACAAAACTGTTTTCTTGATGATGTGACAATTAAGAAGAAGTATATGTGAATTTAAAAGAAGTATAGTAAAAATGTGGATCGTGAACACCAAGTCAAAAATTATTTCTACCATACCATTGTTCTGATCTGGGATTGTTTGATCATTAACAATTTCCAGAAAAAAGCATTTGTTAGGTCTTCAAATATTGCTAAAATACAGATCTGGACCTTCTAGCAGTCAAAGTGGAATCACCCTAGAATCAACAAGATGAGCCATAACAACTTCGACGAAATCTACGTGGGAACCCATTCAAGATAAGTGCCAAAATTAATGACTTTTTTACAGTGACTTCATTATTTCCATTCTGACGATACCATCCACAGTCAATAACTTTGTTGTTGCCCGATAAGGCGAACATATGCTGCGTGAGCAACATTATTAATCTGATTTCTAACTTACTTTGCAAGTGGTGGTATTGTTAGAACAGGTTAACGTCATTAACAGTTAATCCACCTGATATGGAGACGTAGTTAGCCATAAAGTAAAAGAGTTCATATGTTCAAATTTATTATAAGATGCAATTTAAATACAATGATGTGCAAAAGTTAATGACGAAGGTACCTTTCGGATGTTGTGTCAGTGCCAAGTGACATAGCTAGATGAAACTTGGGCCATACATAGGAAGAAATGCTACAGTAGTACATAAGGAAACTGAAAGAAATGAACAAAAATGATAGTTTGCTCTTAGACAGTAATTAAACTGAAGACGCCGCGATTTATGATGGTCGCCTAGACGTTTACAAAAAGCTGTATCTGGCTATTGATACGACGTGCGATCACCATGGAAGGCAATGTGTGCTGTGCAGCTTACTCCCACGCTTGACACTGGCTTGGTAAGGAGTCCTTGTGGTACGGCGTATCATTCCTCCAACAGCACGGTTGACAACAGCTGGATGGTCGTTGGTGCAAGTGGATTTGCTGCAATTGGTCTCCCAGACGGACCCCACACATGCTCGATAGAATTTAAGTCGGGTGAATGGCCTGACCAGTCTGTTTCCCGAATATCCTCTCGTTCCACGAACTCCTCCTACTCTGCTCTTCGATGCGGCCGCGCATTGTAGTCCATAAAAATGACGTCAGGGCCGAGTGCACCCCTGAAAAGACTCAAGAGAGGGATGAGTAAAGCGTCACAACAATAATGACTGATGAGCATCCATGTTCAAAAATCTGGAGGTCAGTATGCCGGCAACATTGTGCCGGCCCATAGTACTGCGTGATCAAAAAGTCGGTATAAATATGAAAACTGAATAAATCACGGAATAATGTAGATAGAGAGGTACAAATTGACACACATGCTTGGAATGACATGGGGTTTTATTAGAAGCAAAAAAATACAAAAGTTTAAAAAATGTCCGACAGATGGCGCTTCATTTGATCAGAATTAGCACAACAAAGTAAGACAAAGCAAAGATGATGTTCTTTACAGGAAATGCTCAATATGTCCACCATCATTCCTCAACAATAACCGTAGTCGAGGAATAATGTTGTGAACAGCACTGTAAAGCATGTCCGGAGTTATGGTGAGGCATTGGCGTCGGATGTTGTCTTTCAGCATCCCTAGAGATGTCGGTCGATCACGATACACTTGCGACTTCAGGTAATCCCAAAGCCAATAATCCCACGGACTGAGGTCTGGGGACCTGGGAGGCCAAGCATGACGAAAGTGGCGTCTGAGCACACGATCATCACCAAACGACGCGCAAGAGATCTGTCGGACATTTTGTGAACTTTGTTTTTTTTTTTGGTTCTGATAAAACCCCATGTCATTCCAAGCCTGTGTGTCAATTTTTACCTCTCTATCTACATTATTCCGTGGTTTATTAAGTATTCAAATTTATACTGACTTTTTGATCATCTGGTATAATACCTAGACCACCAAAACAGTCATGTTCGACACAGTTCCTGGGTTTATTGGGTGTTCCCACCTCTCGCCTTAAGAGAGTATCTTTACAATCATTATGCAGACTGAAAGTACTCTCAACCGAAAAGAGCACGTGAACCCACTCCTCGTGACTCCAATCCCTACGGTCTTGGCTCCATCGAAAAATCCTTGAACACTGTATACTCACGCCAATGTTATTGTGACGCTGTAGTCCTTCCCAAACAGCATCTTATCAAGGGTGCATGCACCCTTCACGTGACAGGCATCTTCATTAGCGCAGGTCATGATAATGGTAGCATGCATCTGGTTGCGATGTTACAGGATAGGGGCAGGTGAAATGCCACAGAGTATGCTGGGGAGGAATACGGTGAAGTGGAATAGCATGTGGAAGGTTTAAGTGATACAAAGTATGGCAGGACGATGTTCAGTGCAATTTCATCAGTCGTATAAGATTGAGTGGGCTAGTATCATGAAGGTGCAGAATAACGTTTGAAGTGATTATTTTATTAACTGTCGTCTAACGTGTGTGATCGTAAGTGAAATGCCACACTACTCCCCACAAACTGAGTGATAACCTGCGCAAGGATCTGAAAATTGCATTAAAAGGAATGAGTTTGACGCACTAACGTTCAATCCAAGGTCCGCCATTTAGCACAAATCACTCCCGTTCCTAACTGTTTGTAATAACGGATCCGAGTTACACGAACTGAATTTGGTACTTCTTCATAATGCATCTGACTTACATGAACTGAAATTTGTACTTCTTTGTATCTGCATTCATAACACAAGAATTTCAAGGATGAGTGCTGCCCCCCCTTGAAACAAGATGTTACGTTCAACGAATACTATTTACGTATTGTCACCACATAAAAATAGACTCTGAACATGAGTACAACAATCCTGATCACATGGATCCCATCACCCATCCTTTGTCGTAATAAGCAACACCAATTTCCGTTTCTTCCATTATACTATAGGATTACTCCTCTGTACTCTCTCGATCCCTGTGTATCCTATACGTTGATTACACGCCCTAACCATCTTCTTAGGCCCACTGATGACACCGCCTTTCTAGCCGCCTACCCTACCGTCCAGGAATCCCAACGGTGCTTTCAGCTCTATGTCATCCAGTTCACTCACAGGTGCAGCCAATGACTCCTTAAGATAAACACTGCCAAAACGTAGACAATAATTGTAGGTTGAACCACTTAAAGCTTGCATACCCATGGCAATGGAATCTAGTTAGCCGGCTATAGTGGCAGAGCGGTTCTAGGCGCTACAGTCTGGAACCGCGCGACCACTACGTTCACAGGTTCGAATTCTGCCTCGGGCATGGATGTGTGTGATCTCCTTAGGTTAGTTAGGTTTAAGTAGTTTTAAGTTCTAGGGGACTGATGACCTCAGTAGTTAAGTCCCATAGTGCTCAGAGCCATTTGGACCTTTTGAATCTAGCTAACCATTTATGGCTACCCTGTCCAGTTACCTAACACACTAAAATACTTTAGACTAACTCGACTGTAAACTAATATGGAAACAAGACCCAGTAAATATCCAACAGAAAACCAACAACAGACTAAAACTATAACATGACCAAAAATGTGGTTTGAATACGTCCTACACTCTCCATACCTACAAAGCTTAATGTGGCCAATCCTATTTTGACCCAGTGTTGCCTGGGTTCGTGAATTCTTTTCAGTTTCTACCAGCCTCCCAAAATTTTTGGACACTATGAACTCTGTCTTGCCTACCGTATCTACTTATCCTCCCTACCTTTACCAACTCATCACATAACTTTCCCTCCATATCCACATCGAACTTCTCAGTACAACATATCTGGAAAACTTAATTCAAAGAACCGTGTAATTTCGCCCATAGTTACCCATTCTGTTGCCGAATCAAAACCAACACATCCCTGCTATCCTAGAGCACAAATTCTTCATATCCTTCCCGAACTCAACCTCGGCATACTTCCTCATCCTAGACAACGAAATCCTCGCTGACATGGTTAGCACACTGGACTCGCATTCGGGAGGACGACGGTTGAATCCCGTCTCCGGCCATCCTGATTTAGGTTTTCCGTGATTTCCCTCAATCGTTTCAGGCAAATGTCGGGATGGTTCCTTTGGAAGGGCACGACTGATTTCCTTCTCAATCTTTCCCTAACTCGAGCTTGCGCTCCGTCTCAAATGACCTCGTTGTCGACGGGACGTTAAACACTAACCACCACCACCACCTCGCTGACATATATCCTTCCTATCAGATCTATCTATTTGTCTCCGTCCTTTCCCACATCAGGTAACTGTCTTCAACTACTCTAAACATTAAAACTCATCAATGCGGTCAGCGTTTTCATTGATAATTTGTACTATTGCCCGGAGAATCTAGAGGAACCTCTTATCCGGTAGTGGAAGCTGGAACATAACAACTGTAATGAAGTACGTAAAGTGGGGTTTTGCATCTCCTGCACGCCTGCCCTCAATCCCATCTCAATAAAACCAACAAAACGTTGCCCAAAAATTGTCTCTCACAATGACTTCTTTATATCCCCCACATATTACATACTCCACTACATACTCATCCTGGTCATTTTCCCCTCATTCGAGTTAAAAAGCGAAATAAATAAGAAAACTCAAAGGAATCAGTCTATTTTATTTTTATATCCATCCCTACATAATTGCCCATAGGAAATAGTGCACAGACTTCAGGTTACATTTTAATTAAATTGAAAGCCAAACTCATACTTGTGAGAATATTCTTACATTTCAAATAAAAACATCACACATTAATTAATTACAACAGAGAATAATGCTGCAAAAGTGTAATAATATCTAATACAGTATTGCAAGACGGAACAGAAACGAAGGAATGATTTGGAAGTACTTAAGAATGAATATCCATGTGATAACGTAGTCTGCTAATGAAATGTAAGTGCTGAGTGACCTAAATTATTGTCTTTCTTTAATGAGTTTGTCCTCGTTTTTGTTTGCACAAATCGGTATACTATTTTCAGAAAACTCTGTATTTCATGCACTTTCATTTTCTACGGATACATCTACTTCTTCATCTTTACTCTACGAGTCACTGTGAAGTGAGAGACAGGAGCTACTTTGTATTGAACCCTGGATTAGTCTTTACCTGCTCCATTTACAGGCGTAGCGTGGGAAGAGTGACTGCTTATACGCCTCTGTGCGAGCTGTTGTTTGCCGTATTTTATCTGCACTGTTTCTACGAGGTCGACACGTAGTTGGTTGAGGAATATTTGTAGTTTTTTCAGTGAAAGGCAGATCTTAGACTTTTCCAAGCACGCTCTTGCGTCGTGTACGGCTTCTCGCTTCGAGCTTTAACTAGAAAAGATGTGTCAACGTTTCTGTTACAAACTTTCCTACTTATGGTATTGCCAGACCAGATAACCATTCTTGACTCAGTGAAAAACTAAAAGATAAAAAAAAATTAGGCGTGGAAAAGGAACGCTCAGCCGAAGGTTCTATTAGATGCATCAGGACGGTTGGGTCAGGGTAACTCGACACCAGCTCTTCTAAGTTTTGTATAGAAGACAGTTTCGATTTTTTTACATTAAATGTAATTCTTACATATGTCAGCTGTGTTAGAAATAGAAGTGTTCTGGTGAGTTATCATAGGTGGTAGACACGTAAAAAAGGTTGTATTGCTCTGCATATGTCTGTAACTTACTTCATTCCTTAAAGCCTGGTATTTAGTTGTGAACAACTGTTATCAATCAATCAATGGGTAAACAAAGTGCCGTTCTAAGTCAAGATACCGGCTCTGACAGCCTCACGTGCAAGCAAAGCTCGTTGAAGTACTTCTTTACTGTTTTCATACGTTTTGTATAGATTTTACACTCGATACTCCGTCAAGGAATTCGTCGAACGATCTTTCATGACAGCGCCATTCCTAATAAGGGAACCTTCCCATCGCACCCCACTCAGATTTAGTTTTAAGTTGGCACAGTGGATAGGCCTTGAAAAACTGAACACAGATCAATCGAGAAAACAGGAAGAAGTTGTGTGGAAGTATGAAAAAAATAAGCAAAATATACAAACTGAGTAGTCTATGCATGTCATATGCCACATCAAGGACGAATTCAGCGCACGAGCGCCGTGGTCACGTGGTTAGCGTGAGCAGCTGTAGTTCGAGAGGTCTTTGGTTCAAGTCTTTCCTCGACCGAAAATTTTAATTTTTTATTTTCAGACAATTATTATCTGTCCGTCCGTCCGTCCGATGCGATCACTTTTTTGGGAGTGATTATCACATCCACAAGAAAACCTAAATCGTGCAAGGTAGAAGAATCTTTTTACCCATTCGCCAAGTGTGCAAGTTAGGCGGGTCGACAACATATGCCGTCACCAGTGTCGTATAGAATATATCAGACGTGTTTTCCTGTGGAGGAATCGGTTGACCTATGACCTTGCGATCAAACTTTTTCGGTTCCCATTGGATAGGCACGTCCTTCCGTCTACTAATCGCACGGTTTAGCGGTGCGGTCGCAAAACACAGGCGCTAAACTTATTACAGTGAACAGAGACGTCAATGAACGAACGGACAGATAATAATTGTCTGAAAATAAAAATTTAAGGACCTCTTGCACTCCAGTTGCTCACGCTAACCACGGAACCACGGCGCTCATGAGCATATATTCTCCAAGATGTTGCACATCATATGCATAGACCACTCAGTTTGTGTATTTTGCTTATTTTTTTTCATACTTCCACACAACTTCTTCCTGTTTTCTCGATTGATCTGTCTTCAGTTTTTCAAGGCCTATCCACTGTGCCAACTTATAACTACATCTGAGGGGGGTGCGATGGGGAGGTTCCCTTGTAAGAACTCCGCATTCTCAGACTTCAAAGGCTTAGACTCTGTACTTTTACTTTCTACACATTAAACCGGACAATACATTTCTAGGATTCAACTATGTTTATAAGATCTAGTGCTACACATTTCGTTACATTTATGACTTGTAAAAATTATGTTGATCAGAACCTTCAGAATGTTAATGAGTCTTTAAATTTATAGATGGCTTTGTGTCTGCCAGCCCAAGCAGTTGTGTTTAATGTATTACCTTGGAAGTCTTAAGGAAAAAGTTTTGAAATCATTTTTAGTGCCCCAACTCGTTACGCCACGCTATTATCCGTAATTAATTTCCTTAATTGCATGGTGATTATTTTTCGCATGACCTCTAAGAGTAAGGAACAAATCGCGACTCGACGAGGCTCTCAACAATAAAAGGATTCTTACTGTGTGCCACGTCGTTGCTTAGGATCAATTCGAGTCGATTTCTGAGCAACATTAGTATGCCATTTCCCAGTCACCAAATACTTACGAAGGCCATGCAGCGCACGAACACTCGGAATGATGCTAACAGTCAAAAGGTAAGCCAACACCAAAGTCTGAATTCTGCGAATACACGTCACCCAAAACATAGGCATCCAACAGACTGCAGCTTTCTGCGGCCACACAGCATAAATTCTAGAAAGTATATACGTGTGACGAATTGGAGATCTCCAACATAACAACTATATTAACTGTTAGCGAAACTGAAACGCAAGCCGTCGAGGTGGCGTCAGCTCGAAAGGCTTGCACCAGTCTGGTAACTACGCGACTTTTATTTTATTCGGGGTAATTTCATTTGGTAAACCAATATTACAGAGTGTTTATCACGGTTTACCTGAATCTGATGTAGAATGTCGAATTTTATTAATTTTGCAGTTACAGCGAAATTGGAATACTGCAAACCTAAATTATAAATTTCTACTTCTGCATTCGCCCGGTTATATAACGTTGGACAAGTCGAGTGTATCCCCTTGGTGTTGTGGATATGCGTTTCTTGTGCACATATCGTGAGATACAACACTTTTTAATAAGACATGCTAACGATTTGTAGACGTATTTCTTGCAATAAACAGTAGTTTTTTTTTTCAAAAAACGAATTCACCTTTTCTATCATAGGCGTCTTCAGAAGTTAGGTTATTAACGGAATGAAACGCGATTGCAAGCTGTTAGTTCTGGTGATATATAATTAAATTTATCGTCTTTTTGCCAGTGCAGTCCGTATCCTCAATCCTTCTGGCTTCTTATCTCCCTAGAAATGAATCGAGTCACTGGAATTCGAGCTGCTAGAACTATAGAAGTCTATAAGAACTGTTGCCGATCGCTGTGTGGAACATCAGCGTCACCTGAAATACAGGTATCTAGAAAAATCAGCGGTGGCTGAGCACAGTTTGTTAAATAAACATAAGATTTTATTCGATGAAACAAGACTACTTGCTCACGCTTCAAACTATTGGGACTCTGTCATCAGGGAAGCAGTTGAAATTAGACTCTGTGAAAATAATTTCAACAGAGATTCCGGTTATGCACTCAGCAATGCATGGAAGCGCGCAATTGATATAGAAAGAGCACAGAGGGAGACTTCTTACATTCCTCGCAGTTCTCCGCCTGTTGCGATGGATGGCGCTGCAAGCAACGCTGGATAAAGCGCGCAAACAAAATCTATGGATATAGAGGCCGCCACCTCAGTAGGCATCGGTTTCACCGTGACGTCATCCAGCCAATGAGAAGCCGTCCACTGCTTATAAAAGCGGAAGCCTCACCGGTCCACGACAGTCAGTTTTACCCCTGACGAAGATGACGGAGGTAGTCATCGAAAGCTTGGGATTTTATCCAAATTTGACGCGGCAAGTAAACCGAGAACTTTTTATGCAAGGACTCCGCCGCGAAAGACTTCGTAGTCATGCTAGACTTTTGATTCCTCTCGCTACGAACTTTGTTCGTGAAGCGACACCGTCAGCAGTAGACCATACGTCACTGGTTAATGCTGTATTTAATTTCTGTGATAGATTACATAATTTATAACAGCCAGTCTCACTTGTACTTTCTCTTTTTCGCCATTGCCCACGACTGTTTTAATGCACCAAATACCCTTGTCGAAGACAAGCATTAAAGTATACATGAAATATATGCGAATATGGACAACGACCAGCTGTGTAATGAAATGACGACAATGAAATTTGTGCCGCACCGGGCCGGGACTGCAACCCGCTTATCACGAGCGGTCGTCTTACCGCCAGGCTATGCGATCACGACTCCCAGCTAGAGCCAAATTTCCATATGTCGTCAACCATGTGTCTACGACTTGCTCTAGTATATTCATACATCTATCCCCGTACAGGGGAGATATTTTAATTGAAAGTCGCTTTTTCGAAAAAGTACGATATTGCAGTGCTTGTGCTGTTCAGAAATACTATGCAACGTTACTTCGGACATGCATGCATGTCCGAAGTAACACTGAATCGTTCTTCTGAGTAACACAGGCACTGAAATATCGTAGCGGGGTCATTAAAGATCCCACACATGTGCGATATTTCGCAGGCAGAAGTATCGTCTGCAGTCGGTCGCTCTCATCGAACGAGCCACACACGAGCAATCTACCAAGCAATTGCGATCAGCATTTCCAGCGCCATTGTATTGGGAAGTTCTGCTATGGAAAATGAACTGCTATGATGGCCGCAGTTAATTTACGTATAACGACAAATATTAGTAAAAAATATGAATTGAAATTTATAAACTTGTTTCAAAACGCTTTTCTTAGGAACTGTAATTTTCTCACTAAGGATGCCTTCCAGACCTATATTATTTGCCACTTAAAAATAAAAAGAACTTGTTGAAAGTGTAAACTATTTGGAACTATCCTTGATCGTATCATTATCCATCTTAAAAGATATATCCTCGTTTTCTTGATTTTGTTTTCCTTCCACATTTTTTACCATATTCCAAAAACTTCTTATCTTGGTACTTGAGAAATTTAATCATTCCATCACCCAATAGTTATGCACTACACTACTCTATCACTCTGCCCATTTCCCTTTCACCAGAGCTAAAAGTGAATTTAGTATGAAAAACTTTTTTCAAAAACAGTTTATTTCGTTGTCATATTCATTACTACATCACTGCATGTAACAAACACTGCACACTTCACAAGTTACATTTTAATTAAATGCGGATATGGATTTAAGTAGTAACACAATCTTCTTACAGTGAGAATAAAGACATTAAAATTAATTAACAGCAATACATAACGTTACAAGATATTACGAAATATCTAATATAGTACTGCAAGGCGAAATGCATTGGGCTTATTGTCTTGCGATGAATGTACTCACGGAACAAATTTTTAATCCTACCACGGTATGGTTCAAAGTTTTTGTTGATATTCGGAACTGTTTATGAATACAAGATTGTTTCTTGATTAGCCCCCACAACGTCTTTAAGGAGTAAATTCAAACTGTGACTTGATTCTTTCCACAGCCTTGACCGCAAAATTTACTCGTGTCTATTGCCTTTCGTTTTATGGATTCCTTTAATTGCTGTTTACGTGCTGTTGCAGATCGGTCTTTTATGTGTGTAAATTAAATGATTTTGATATGTTTACGTCGGAAGGATTCCAACAAACATCTTTGATTATTTTAAAATAGTAAAGGACTACGATACTGGAATGCCTGTATTTGTAAGATGAACGATGTAGTGTCCCTCAGATATGCATGCACGTCCGAAAAAACATTGCCTCGCACTTCTAACAAACACAGACACTCAGTATCGTGTTTATCAGCCGATACAAGGATAGTGACTCCTGCACGGGAATTATAGTAAGTGTACGAGTGTAGGTTAATGACACATGAACGACGACATATAGAAGTTAAGGTCTGTCCATGAAGCGCGCACGGATAGTCGAAATGGTTAGGGCGACAAGCGGGAAATCTGTTTTGGAGTCCCAGTCCGGCACAAATTTTCAGTGTCATCAATCAATTCTGAAGTTGAAGGTTTCCCGTATTCGTAACTGCGAATACATTTCCTGTATTCGCTCGACCAATCGATTTAACTAATTCTTCCACTTTTCCCTTCAATTTTAATTTTGTCATAATTCTTTTTTTCCTGATTATTTTTTTTTCTCGTGTGACAGGTCTTATTTTTCTCGAGGTGCCGGCTGCATTGCCCCTGTTCCCCCAGCGTAGTTAGGCCCCTGAGTGGTTGCGGAATGCCTGACGATAATGACGTGCTGTTTTTCTCTGTAAACGAGTGAGCTGGAGGTCACGAGGCCCCTGCGATTGCAACTGCAGCCGGTGACTTGCCTTACGAAGGAACCGCCCCTGCCGCGAGCCCTAGCCCCACCCGCGTTCTCTGAACGGTTGTTGTAAGTAAACGTTTCGAAAGCTTCCAGACAAGCGGGTTGCTGCTGCTGCTGCTGGCCGGCTGCAAGCGTGATACTCTGCTGCCCCGTGGGCGATGGGCGGCGGACGAGGCGGGACGGTGCGGGGGAGAGAGGGAGGGGGGGTGGAGGAGAGGAGAGGGTCACTGTGCCGGTGACGCCCCCGCCCCCGCATGTCCGGCTGGAGGCGGCCCACTGCACGAAGCAGCCCCACAAGCGTGTGCACACAGTCGTGTCACGTTACCATCTCACGCTGAGATCCAGTGGAGGTGTGTTGCAAATCGTTGCAGACCACTGGCCCATAAAACAGCAACACCAGAAAGGAGAACAAATAACGTAACTTCCTGGGAGATTAAAACTGTGTGCCGGACCAGGATTCGAACTCGGGAGTCGGTAGAGCACTTGTCCGCGAAAGTCAACAAGTCCCGAGTTCGAGTCTGGGTCTGGCACACAGTTTTAATTCCCTCCTCAAGTTTCATATCAGCGCAAACTCCGCTGCAGAGTGAAAATTTCATTCCGCGAAGAAATAACGTAATTCTACTCGTTGTGCCAATACAGTATAGTAGGAAGGTTACACGATTGAATTTTTAGATGATTTGTGGCTATACAGGGTGCAACATTTACACTGACGTGGTAAAAGTCATGGGATATCGATATGCAGATTTACTAATGGCGGTAGTATCACATACACAAGTGCAGTGCATTGGTGGAGCTGTCATTTGTACCCAGCTGATTCATGTCAAAGCTTTTCCGACTTTCTTATGGCATCACGACGGGAATTAAAGAGACTTTGAACGCAGAGTGGTAGTTGGAGCTAGACGCGTGCAACAGACCATTCCGGAAATAAATATGGAATCCAATATTCCGATATCCGCAGCGTCAAGAGTGTCCTGAGAATACCAGATTTCAGGCATTTCCTCTCACTACGGACAACGCAGTGGTCGACGGCCTTCACTTAACGACCGAAAGCAGCGACGTTTGCGTAAAATTGTCCTTGCTAACAGACTAGCACCAGTGAGTGAAATAACCGCAGAAACCAATGTGGGATGTGCGTTTCTGTCGCGACAGTGCAACGAAATGTGGCGTTAATGCACTATGGCAGCAGACGAGGGAAGCGAGTGCTTTTGCTAACAGTATGACATCGCCTGCAGCGCCTCTCCGGGGCTTGTGACCATATCGGTTGCACTCTAGACGTTTGCAAAAATTGTGACCTAGTCAGGTGTGTCCCGATTTCAGATGGTGCGGGTTGATGGTAGGGTTCGAGTAGGTTCAGATGCCACGGAGTCATGGGTCCAAGTTGTCAACTATGCACTGTGCAAGCTGTCGGTGGGTCCATAATGGTGTGGGCTGTGTTTACATGGAATGGACTGGATCTTCTGTTATCTTCGGCTATTTGCAGTCCAGTTTCAGCCATTCATGGACGTTATGTTCCCAAACAGCGATGGAATTTTTATGGATGACAAGACGCCATGTCATTGGGCCACAATTGTTCGCGATTGGTTTGAAGAACATTCTGGACAGTTCGAACGAATGATTTGGCCACCCACATAGCCGGAGGTGAATCCCATCGAACATTTATGGGACATAATCGAGAGGTCAATCCGTGCACAAAATGCTGCACTGGCAACACTTTCGTAATTATGGACGACTATAGAGGCAGCGTGGTCACTATTTCGGCAGGGGACTTCCAACGACTTGTTAACTCCATGCCACGTCGAGATGCTGCACAACGCTTAACATTTCTTAAATTTAAAGAACCTCTCTCACACCGGCCTGATTTAGCTTCACTGATCAGGATAGTAAAAACATGCGTATATTAAGGGAATTTTCATTGACAAAGCAGGCTTATCACATTCACACAGTTCAATACTGTTCTGTCCTGATTAAATTAAGCTTAACTTAAATTCCATAAGGCAGTGAAGCAATTTCGAAGTCTCAGTGCGACGAAAATTGTCAGTCGATCTCCTGGAAACATTTGTAATAATTATTATTTTTCGGTGATCACATGGGGAAGACCGGAGATCTGCTGGTAAGACCGTGTTAACCTATTTATTTGAAGTAACTGGATATCTTGAGCATTCAAAACGGCAGGTTCGTCCAGTGTAAATCAGACGTTCGCCACTGATCCCGTGCAACACAACGTAGTAAGCAGACACTGTCAATAATAATAATCCGTTAAATAATACGCGAACACACTTACTTTAGTTTAGTTCATGTATTAAACTCCTTCCCATACAGAATCTCATCAAGATGGCGACTCGCTCAACAATACATACATATATCTCCCTCTTTTACGACTAATCGGCAAGAAGTTCCTATTCTTTTCATAAGAGAAAACATAGATAGCAGAGAAGCTATTCCATGGAGTAAACGGACGCTCCAAGGAATAATTGGGCTTGAAACTACTTTGCATTGATAATCGGTAAGATAAGAAGAGATATTTCGAGATATGTACTGAGTTATATAATTTATAAAATTTCTGAAAATATCGCGGAGAGACCGCTGCAAGAGACATTACAAACGCTAGGGAAAAAGAGGTCTCGGCGGAGGTTCGAGTCCTCCCTCGGGCATGGGTATGTATGTTTGTCCTTAGGATAATTTAGGTTAAGTAGTGTGGAAGCTTAGGGGCTGATGACCTTAGCAGTCAAGTCCCATAAGATTTCACACACATTTGAACATTTTGAAAAAAAGGTCCGACACGATACTAGGAGGTTCAAAAGTGATTCAAATGCCTCTGAGCACTATGGTATTTAACATCTGAGGTCATTAGTCCCCTAGAACTTAGGACTACTTAAACCTAACTAACCTAAGGACATCACACACATCCTTGCCCGAGGCAGGATTCGAACCTGCGACCGTAGGATACTAGGAGGTATCCAGTGACTATGTCACCTCAGTGTAGAACACACACGTATCACCTGTGGCAACGAAAAAGGCCTTAATCCGGCAGGGCATCGAGAGGGACTGAACTTGGATGGCAGATGTAGTTACATCATTTCATTCTGCTCCAAGTCTATGCTGGAGTTCACCAATCTTATTGGCTGGTGATGGGTGGCGTTCCAGTCTTTGGGTAACCCATTACCATTTCATTGGCTAGGAGATATTGAGAATGTGGCCAGGACAGCACGGACAATATGCGACCTTGCTTTATCTTCTTGAATGATAATGTCAAGGAGATATCAAAGATAGAGCGCAGCCACTGGCCTTAACACTGCTTTCCAAATTATCGGATATTCGAGACAGCTGTGTTTGTGCTGTACGCCTATTGGCAAATTCTACCATCACGCCAGATGCTGGGTCTGTATGACGACGTAGAATACAGTCTCGCAACATTCTTTCTCCTCGAAGCCTTCACAATCAGCAACATCCATCGTGGTGCTGTACGCAGAACTGGCACTCATCTGAAAACATAGAGTGCTGCCGCTCCTGATGGGTCCATTTTTGTCACTGAACGCATCACTGACAGCACCCCTCACTCCGCTAACGCCTGAAGGAAAACCACAAAAGTGGTACTGACAGTCCGTGGCGCTCTAGAGGTCATAGTATTGCCCGTGTGAATACTTGTTTCACTGCAAACAAGATCTTTTCCTGACTCAAGGAACGTGACGTGGCCGTATGATCCTGCATGGTCGAGCAAACAATATGTCGTTCCTTTCGGGCGCTAATCGAGTGGTGTCGTTAAAATTTTTCATGTCAATTAATTATGAACACATCGCCTCTATGTTTATATGATAGTCATGGGATCGCAACCAACGCAGAACAATAAACTACAATTTTTATAGACACGTTTCTTCCACAGTCGAATTACGACGCATCTTGTTTGAGTTTTCTCCGTCTTACATGGAGCATATGGCACGATCTTATCTCTCTTTCTTTCTCTCTATATCTCTCCCTTTTTGTAAGTCATCAGTCTTCTGACTGGTCTGATGCGGCCGCCACAAATTTCTTTTCGTGTGCCGCCCTTCATACATTCCTTTCTTCGCCGATTCTGCAGAGACCTTCCTCCTTCTTTTCTTGTCAGGCCGTTCAATTTTAAACGTCAACCTATAGCACCACATCTCAGACGCTTCCGTTCTCCTCTGTTCCAGTTTTCCCGCAGTCCACAGTTCACTACCATATAGTGGTGCGCTCCAAACGTACATTCTGAGAAATTTCTTTCTCAGATTAACCCCGATGTTGGATACTATGTACAGAAGATATCTGTTGACCAGAAATACTCTCTATTCCAGTGCTAATCTGGTTTTTGCATCTTTCGTGCTTCGTTCGTCATGTGTTGTTTTGCTGACAAGATATCAGAATTCCTTAACTTCCTCTATTTCGTGATCCCTTATTTAGAAGTAGAGTTTCTCTCAACTTTCATTTCTGTTGAACTTCATTACTTTCGCCGTTCTTCGCTTTTCTCTCAATCCATAGACTGTGCTCATTACATTGTCCGTTCCATTCAACATGTCCTGTAATGTCATCAGTGAATCTTATAATTGACATCCTTTCATACTGAATTTTAATCACACACCAGAATCTTCCTTTTATTTCCGTCATTGCTTCTTCGATTATACACAGAAAATTATGAGTCAAAGGCTGTATCCCTGTTTTTGCACCCTTTTTAATTTGAGCACTTCGTTCTTGGTCTTTCATTCTTATAGTTCCCCCTTGCTTCTTGTACATATTTTGTATCCTTCTGTCCCTATAGCTTACTCAATTTTTTCAAGATTTCGAACATCTTTCACCATTTTACAGGTCGACAAATCCTATGAACGAGTCTTGATTTTTCTTAAGTCTAAATTCTACTATAAATAGCAACGTCCCAACTGCTTCGGTGGTGCCTTTACATTTCCGAATGCCAAACTGACTGTCACTTAACACAATCTCAGTTTTCTTTCCTAAAATACTACCACAAAGATACTAACATTGTGGCAAAGATTGATTAAACTGGTTTGGAACTTTAAACATTTATAAAACATGTTTTAATAACCTACTGACAGTCACTATACTTCAAAATATTCTTTAATTACCTCGTAAAGTAGATGTATGGATAAATTTGAGTTCAACGTGCATGATATGTGGGTCACTAGCTCCGATACTGTTTTTATGTCACAAAAGTATCGTTAGATAATGTGATACAAGAGTCGTAGGTAAAATTTGACATACAGATGTTAAAACTATACACGGTCCAGTCACATCAATGTGACCACCGCCGGTGTTGGACGTCAACGTGCAATAACCACACACAGACGGCACGTAGCGGCACTAGCAGTGGAGTGCTTATAAACCACGCAGATGGACCGTGGAAAATGCTGTAGTCGTTCTCGTAATGCAAAATGGAGCAGTTTCTAAGACGTACAAAAGGGCATGATCAGTGGCTTTCCGAAAGAGCTGAATTTGAAAACTGTTCGCGTGCCGCCGTGGTATACTGTGCAACGCAAAATGGCGCTATCCGAAACCTGTGCCTAGGCGAGGGGTGAACGATGGCTGGGGAGATGTGCGTGGGTGAACAGATGTGAAACTGTTGAACAACAGACCGCCCAGATGAACCAAGGGGCTACCATCAGTGTGTCTTCAACGACTTTTCAGTGAACACTGCTGCATGTGCAGATCCTTAACAGGCGCCTGGTTCTTGCATCCAGGCTGACTGCTGTTCAGTGGCGACAACGGCTGGAATTTGCACGACAATACCGCAATTGGGTGTCCACCGAGTGGCGAAAACTGACCTTTCCAGATGAATTACGTTTTATGGGCATCGACATTCGACATCTGAAACACCTTGCAACACTAGTCGGAAGGGTCCAGGCTGCAGAAGGAGAGTTATGGTCTGAGGAACGTTTTAGTGGCATTTCCAGCGTGATATCGTCATTTTTGAAGGCACGATGGATCAACAGAAGTATGCATCTATCCTTGGGGACCATGTCCACTCCTACATGCAGTTTGTTTTCCCTCGGCACGATGGCATCTACCAGCGGTGTAAGGCAATGTGTCGCACAGCTCGCAGTGTACGTGGGTAGTTCAGAGAGCCCAGGACGGATCTGCGGTACTCCCCTGTCCACCAACCCTCCCGGATAAAAACCCAATCGAGAATTTGAGGGATCACCTCGATAGGGCTGTCCGTGCCATGGATCCTCAACCGAGAAACACAGAGCAACTGGCTACTAGAAAAGGCAATCCAAAGTGTTTACAAAATTTCGGAGAGACATTGTAGATTCATCGTCGAGATGTCTATATTAGATTTCGGGTAAATATTCCCATTTTCAGGAAGGCATTATAGATACATCACGTACTGCTGTCCTGCAAGACAAACATTTTTGCTGTCAGGGCACCTTCTAATGGCTGACAATCGATTAGAAATACTAGAAAGCGAACACCTGTGCTGAACATGTGACCGGAAGTGAGGATGGCATAACTTATTTAATAGTTGATGACTAACTGACAACTCAGATAATGAGTGGGTGGGCAAATGTCTGTAAGGTACAATAAATGTGTAGAATTGTGGACAGTTGGGAATGTGAGTCTCACGGGAAGCGTGCAAGGGATAAGTCCCTGCAGTGGCGCTATCTATTCATCTGTGTCCTCGGTGGCTCAGACGGATAGAGCGTGTGCCATGTAAGCAGGAGATCCCGGGTTCGAGTCCCGGTCGGGGCACACACTTTCAGCTGTCCACATCGAGGTATATCGACAACACCTGTCGGCAGCTGAGGTTGTCAGTTAGTCATCATTTATTCAAGGGAAAAGCTGCACGATCATCAACAGTAACTGTTCTTTCAGAACAAGTTACTGCCTTCGTATATATTATTTAATAGTATTTGGAAATTTAGGTAGATTTGTGATTCACAGTAGCTGCACATAGCAAATAAAATTTGTAAATTAGGAATGTCAAGTGAGTACTGCTTATACTGAGAATGGTGTTGAAAAGGCATCAGTTTATGGTGAAATTGTACAGGGGTTGAGCGAAAATATGAAAACACCGCGAGAAATGCATGCTTGAACATAAATGCAAGTTCTAGCTAAGCCTGCAGGTTGAGCTGTTGTATTTGACCACGGACGCGCAGCTGTGCAATTTCCTCAATGGTCTCCAGGTGTCAGTCGGTGTCAGAATAGTGTTTTGCGTAGTTGTGAGTGCATAATGTCGGAGCTAAGTGAATTCGAACATGAACAAACTGTTGGTGCTTCTGTGGCGGGTGGTTGCCTAATTAAGGCAGCTGAAGTGTTAAATGCTCAACTGACCCCATATCGAAGATTTTTACAGCATGCAAGGAAAGCGGAAAACATCATACGCTAAGTCACAACGTGGACAAAAGCGTGTGTTGAATAATCGAGACAGACGGTCATTGAAGAGGGATATGACGAAAAATAAATGGACGGCAGCTGGAAAAGCCACTGCAGAACTGAATGTCGCACTGGTGAGACCTGTCAGTACCAACACAACACAAAGGAAACTCCAGAAGCATGTAACTGGAACGTGAGTTAGAATTCCAGAACCAACCATCAGTGATGCAAATTCCCGAAACAGAAAAATGTGATGCCAAGGCCATAAAACCTGGACTATGGAGAAATGGAAAAAAAGCATTTGGTGGGACGAGTCTTGTTTTACACTGTTTCCAACATCTGGCGGAGTTTAACAGGGTGCGTTTCCCGTGATGATTTGGGAAGCCATATCGTGGTATCACAGGGGCCCAGTGGATGCTCTGCAAGGCTACATCACTGTCAAGGATGATGATTTCCACCCCTTGATACATACAAGTTCCTGAGTGGTGATGCTGTGTTCTAAGACGACAGGGCATCTGTTCACACTGCTCGCTTCGTCCAGGATTGGTTTCGTGAAAACGAGGAAGAATTGTCGCATTTCCCGTGGCGACCGCCGTCACAAGATCTGAGTATTATTGAGCTTTTATTGTCTGTTTTCGAGAGAAGGGTGCGTAATCGTTATCCACCTCCACCATCGTTACCTGAACTTTCTACCATTTCGCAGTTAGAATGATATAAGATTCCCTAGATAATCATATAGGACCTACATTTATGCATTGCGAGATGACTAGAAGCTGTTTCGAATGCCTGTTTTGAACGCCTACACGTGTTAGCCATGGTACAGTGCTGTGTTTTTGGTTTTCCCATATTTTTGTCCACCCCTGTACATCAGAGAAGAAATAAAGGACAGGAAAGCGATATGCAACCGAGTCGACCAAGTGTGCAATTCCTGCATACATTTCACCTGCTCCAATAAATCTCTAATCGGTTTTGTCACATGGGCATTAATGACCACATTGACGACCTATTACACAACACACACTGTTCATGAGCGGTGGTCTAGAGACTATAGGCCGCGCCTGACTTACGACTGTCCTTGGGAAGCCGTAAATCAGTTGGTTGAGCTGTAAGCTGGCTGTCCGGACAGCGTATATCACCACACACGTGCCTCCTCCTTAATGTTCTTAGGCTTTTTGCAGTTCTTGTTGTTGTTGTAGAGTTGATGAAACTTCCCAAACTGTACAAGATGTGAAGCGCTTTTTGACCGATGTTTCAAGCTAGATGCTGTGTTATGACTTCCTTCCTGTCACTACCTCTTCAGTGGATTTTCACATGAGATGTTCACTGCCTGACGAAAAACTGATGCACCCAAAATGGGAGGAAGAAGAGAAATGAAACTTCTCGAGTTAGGAGGACATGTGATGTTATTTTAGTGATTACAAAATCGAATCAAACTTTCAAATAAGTTGGCAGTATAAGCCCAGTTATCAGTACGACGTTGCACCCCCACTCTAGACTGTATGCGTGCTCCAATACTGCTGGGAAGAATGTTACAGTCATTCTGTTCAGTCCTGAGGCTAGCTGGCCCACAGTTGTTGTAACTGGTCCTTGAAATTCTAGACACTGTCACTGGGACGGAGTCGACGTACGAGCTGGTATCACACATTTTCTATCAGAGACAAATCTCGGGATCTCCCTGGCCATGGCGTGGACGAGCATTGTCCTGTTGGAAAATGGTACCACGATACCTTAACGCAAGAGGTATGAGTAACACATCAAGATGGAGGATGGCTGTGATGTACCTTCGGGCCATCAGATGCCCTTAACCACACTACCAGCCGTGACCTGATGTCATACCAAAAGACTCTCAACACCTTGATGCCAGCAGGTAACATCGCTCTATCTCATCAAAACATTGGAAGACTGGGTTTCCTCCTGAGATCGCCTCTATATGAGCCGACGATGGTCATCTGGGGTAAGGGAGAATCACGAGTCATCGCTGAACACATTTCGACCCCATCCATCAGCAGTCCATGCTTCTCAGTCACAGCACCACTCCAAACACAGCTGTTCGTGTTGAGTTTAATGGCAGCCTAAAGATGAAAGGCATTTCCATAGTCTGACTGCTACTAGTATCTGATTGATGGTATGGGATGACGCAGGATGTTGGAGGGAGCCCATAATTTGTTCTCGGGATGGCAGGCGAAAATGTGAAGTCTTTACAATGTGCCTGGTGCACGATACAATGGTCCTCCCTTGAGACAGTGAGACGTAGTCGACCGAATCTTTGGCGACGAGTATGCCTCCTTCACTTTGCCATGCTTTCCAATATGTGGCGACTGCCACATCAGAATGTGTCCTAAATCTCGTACTGCACGATTCCGCCAGCCGGCCAAATGGAGACCCATGATGAGGCTCCTTCCGAAGTGTCAGCTGCTGATAACGGTGTCTCAAACGAGTATATGGTATCTCAATGTCCTTCACAGTGATCAATCAACATCTGATGTTGTTTACGCCCTTTGTGCTCTCTTCCAGGCCCTGTAACAACACTGAACGCAAACAACAATAATGCATCCTGGTGGTCGCTCTGCCTGATGGAGTGAACTGGTACCCCAATATTTTACATACCCGCCGATGTGTAGAGAGAGAGAGCGAGAGCAGGGGGGCGGGGGCTGGAGAGTATCTGTCTTCTAATCAACTGATTCCGCTCTTCTGTCACTCTTAAACTAAAATAAGTCACGAGCTTTACTGCAACTGCAAGCCAGCATTAGAATATTTTACACATAGGTAGCACTCACCTGAGATACCACACAGGTCATCTCTGAAAATTCCATACGCCTACTTTAAACAGAACGTAAATCGTGAAACGCCATCTCAGACAATCGACTATAGTCGAAAAGAATCAAATCCGGATTCAGAATCACCATCTGTAAAAAGGGTTCTACTCAACCTCCAAAAAAGAATAGAACCCGACGAAATTCAAATATATGTTACAATAAAAAGTACCCTCTGTCATGAAATTCGGAGTAATCTGTAGATGTAGATATCTGTGTAGAACTGAACAAGGGATATTGTTCATCCTGTTTTTCTTTCACCAGGCCAACGGGTGCGCGAAACATGCACCGCGCCAGAGACACTCTTCTTGATGTCTGAGATGATTTCGCCTGTCTCCTATACCTTCTACACCAGGTGAAATAATTTTATCATGCATAGATGATTCTTTCACCAGGCGAACGGGTGCTCGAAACATGCACCTCGCCAGAGACACTCTTCTTGAAGTCTGATTATTTCGCCTGTCTCCTATACCTTGTACACCAGGTGAAATAATTTTATCATGCATAGATGATTTTATGGGGCCAGGAGTCTTGTTTCCACTTGAGAAAAACAAACCAGAGCCATAAACAGGAAATATTGCCGAGCTGTCTGGGATCGATGAAGAAATAAACATCAACGTATAGTCCCCACGAAGCTAGAAGACGTCTGAAAATGTGCTGTTTTCGTTAATCAAGTGATCAATTGCTGTGCAAGGGGCATAGTCGTATGAGAGTTTTGAAAGGAACCTAGACTGCATTTATACACTATCCAGTCACGTTAATGTGACTTCCGAAAGCCTGAGTAATCACCTTTTGCAGCCAGGAGCGCTGCGAGGTGTGCAAGAGGAGAGTCAATGAGGTCCTGGAAGAGACCGACACGGATGTGGAGCCATTCCGACTCCAGTGTCGTGGCCAGTTACGTCAGGTTTCTCGGTTGAGAATCCACGGCACGATCAGCCCGATCGAGTCGGTCACACATATTCTTGATTGCATTTCAAACCGAGGAGTCTGGTGGCCAGGGGAGTACGGTAAACTTAGCCTACCGCCCTTCCAGCTACGCTCGTACACTGCGAGCTGTGTGACACGTTTCAATCTGCTACTGGTAGATGTCATCATGCTGAAGAAAAAATGTAGGGATGGACGTGGTCCCAAGGATAGATGCATAGGCCTATGTTCATCCATTGTACATTCCAGAACGAAGAGATCTCACAGAGAATGTAACGAAAACATTCCCCAGACCATAACGATCCCTCGACCGGTCTGGATTCTTTCGACGGTTGTTGCAGGCTCTTTGCTTCCAGACGTTTCACGTAGTATACGCCAAGGGTCATCTGTCCGATGGTGCATAAAACGTGATTCACCTGCAAAGGACACTTGGCGTCATTCAGTGGACGCCCAATTGCTGTCCTAGCAATCCAATGCCAGCCTTCGTCGCCAATGAACGGCAGTCAGCATTGGTACACGAACCAGGTGCCTGCTAAGGAGGCATCTACGGAGCAACTTTCGCTGAGCGGTCGTTGAGGAGCCCTTGGTTCATCTGGGCGGTCGGTTGTCCAACAGCTATAAGTCTATTTGCTCGTACACATCTCCACGACTGTCGTCCATCCTTGTGATCTATAGCCCGTGGTGTACCATAGTTACTATCATAGTGCCGGTTTCGAGTAGCGTCATTTTTCCATGCACGGTATACTTCATGGCGGCACGCGAACGATTTACAAACTTAGCCGTTCCAGAAATGCTTCCACCTTCCACCCCTGTCCCGAAAGCCAATGATCGTGCCCATTTGGACGTCAGATAAATCGCTCAGTTTCCGTATTATGACAACAACTGCAGAGTTTCCACGCTACAACCTGCCTTTTTTAAATTTTTTTTATAGAGAAGAGAGGTGGAGCTCCGCCACGCCCACGCCGGCATGATGGCCAACACAACAGGTCTACTGCCATCTCTGTATAAGGGTTAGTATTCACTAAAGTGAGGTGTCGCAGGATGTGGGTACTGCGATGTTTGCGTACGTCTGGTTAAGGTTAACCATTAATACCCGCTCATTGGAGATAGATTGGGTCGAAATCGAACGAAGGGTAGCGGTTTGAAGGGCAGAGGGAAAAAAGTGCCAAGGCAAGAGCCAAGGGAAAAAAAACCTCTGCGGTAGTTAGGTCGGGTGGTAAGAGCAGTAGCGGTTGTCTTGCTGCCTGCGATAGGTCGTGCAAGGATAGGCTTTGTTAGTAGTGGGTATCATGCATGTCGATACCTTGACGTTGTGCGGTTGTGTTGCTCGGAGGCTGGCGCTGGGTGCCGGTGTAGAGTCCGCGTTCAGCGTCAGCAACCTCTAACAGTTAGGTTTATTATCGTTTTTGTGTCCGATAGGTCATATATCGGGAGCACAGTGTAAGGTAATGTTGGCGGTTTGTTTGTGCGTCAGTGGGCGAGCTCGTTGGTGTCCCTGCTGTGGCCTGTTGGTCGGCTCTAATAGCAGCTGGTAGTTACCAGTCAGTGTTGCTGATACTGCAGGGGCTTGCCGACGTTTGACGCTTGTTTGCGTATGTTAGTTTACCATAGGTGGCTATGCCCTAGCTAGCAGTGTCTTTGGCCGCTTGTGCTTCCACCTGCCCCCCCCCCCCCTCCACATTCTATATATACTCTCCACTGCTGGTGCTACCACCTACCGTCTGTGCGTGGTTATTGCATGTTGACGTCGAATATACATGATAGTCACATTAATGTGACTGGACGTCTAGATTCGTGTGTAATTATCTCATCTTTAATCATAAAATTAGGTATAATAATGTTTGACAATAATAATTTTCCCGAAATGAAGAATAATGTATTTCGTTTCATATTTAGCCGACATGTTGGTGGGTTTGTCTTTTGTTGAGACGCTCTCATTAGCGTCTTTCAAGAGACACCAGATGATTTGGTGAGTCGAAAAAGAGAATGATGGAACTGCAGCAAAAGCTTGTGAAACAAAGAAACTAGAGAGATTTCGCTCTCAGGTAGCCTAACATGAGGTACTGCCAGGGAATGAGAGTGCGAAGGGAATATACTGCGACACAAGAACCTGATAATTATCGTAGACGCACGCTCCTGGGAGGGAAACGCCTTCGTAACTACCACGGAACAGGCCTCCGTTCCAGGAGCAGCAATGGGCACACCGGCAGTCGTTTCCCAGCTCACGCCCTCTGTCCAAGGTACCGAAAAGGGAACCGCCACACCCTCAGTAAAGATACCATCTGTGATTCGACGAACTTCTTTAAAGTCACAGATGAACAGTGTAATATGGACACTGATGTTCCATCCAACCACTTTTCCCCTCTCCGACGTGGGTCATCTCAGTGCTACACTAAGAATCTCTACACAGAAAATATTGCTTTTGAAGAACATTTACTCAAATTCCAGTTCGAATAAACTATCTTTGGATGCAACCTTGTACTTATTAAGTTACCGACATAAACGTTAAGTGAACGTTACACCGGAAATCCTTTGTTCCGTCAACACCAATTACGCCTACGAATAATTGTCTCGCAAAAGAAACATTAGTTTTCAATACGTACTGCTCTACTAAAATCTTTGACTATAGATTTTTAAGGAAATAGTTCGAGATTGCAAGTAAAGCAGAATCTTAGCATGAATTTGAATTCAAAGCAACCACAGAGCACCTCATTAAGCAGGTGGTCTTTATTTACCGTAACACAAAGTTTTATCAAATCAGTTTGAAACATAACTTGTAAAAAAATATTAGTTTTTATCTTATGATGAAATAATTACAGTGAGTGAGAAGTATCTAATGGAAAATGAATATAACGTCAATTACAAGAGAACTAATATTGGATGTAACCCACAGACTGTGTACATGAGAAATGTCAAGGATAATTTTTTATCCTCTTTCAACTTTTTCATAAGGAAAAGTAAGGAAGCGAAGACTTCGTTTTCTTGCAGTCACTTCAGTTGCCTCGTTTCAAGCGATCTATGTACTTTCTCATTTACTGAATAATAATTATCACCTTTTTGCTAAATGTGTCTGCAATCGTTTGTAGAATCCCTTTAGTGAGAACACATTAATTCTGTTATATGAGTTTTATGTTTCAGAAGGACATATCAGGAATGTGCACTCATTGTCTGAGAGCCGAACAACTGAAAGGTTATCGCGTTGTAGAGTTTGAATATTATTTACATACAAAGTCGAACGTGTACATTCTTTTCTACGAAGTCCGATTCAATAACCATTACCATCTTTTATGTGGGAAACATCATAGTAGTTTCATGGTCAAAATGATTTCAAGGAATGACGGTATACAATAGCCACCAGAGACTGATGCACCAAAAAGCAAAGGTAAAAGGCGATAGCACACGGAGGGTAATGAAGGTGATGAAATGTGCTACGATGATTAATTCCAATTTCATGTGTTTTAAAGTAGAAGCAGCATCGCTCCATTGTGTTTGTTACATGCATTTCCTGCGGTCAACCTTTCTTAATGCATTGCATAATTTTTACTAGATTTAAATATTTCTTACTTTTCATTCTGTCAATAAGGAAGGATACGGTACAAGTCGAAAACAAAAAACTTCTAAAACACATTTATCTTCGACACACAAAATCCCATCATGACAAACAGCAGCCAAGATGCAGTTCACTTAATATTTTCAGAATATTATTGCATTCATTCCAGTTGCTATGTTCAAACGAATGTGAAAACTACTGTATGAAACAAGGATTCAGTGCCGTAGGTGCATGTATACCTTCAATTATGGAAGCAATTCCCGGTGTGCTGTAAATTGTACTAAAGATAAAAGCCTGATCCGGTTCAGTGTCATAAAAATAGAAATCCTATTACGAATAAGGTTCTTTGGAAGAAAACTCTGGAAATAAATGCTTAGACAGACATTTCACCTTAGCTGCATTGTAACACAAGTTCATAGCACAACTGTCTTTATTACACATTTGTAACTGTGATTTATTATTTATCTTAGGGCAACTCACCAGTAAACCAATGCATCATATGTTTTGACGAAAGCATGAAAGCTATCTGATGATGAATTGCATAAATTCGAAACCGATAACGGTACTTATTGAATAAAGTGACCTAAAACCAATTTTTGGCTGCTTGCTACAACAGCCATTGTCTCCAAATATGTCTTTATTTCCTTCCATACTCCGACTTTTCAAAGTTTCTTTCCCAGCTTAACGTCATTTTCCTCCTATCTCTGTCCCAAAAACCATTTAGATTACCTTGAGCCCATTCTTATTATGATTTCTCTTCATCTTCTATGAGCACTGTTGTAACTTCTTATTCGATATGCACTGATAAAGATCACTGGCAAACGAATTATAACCATTAGCTGACCATCTCTTAAGAACTATCTTAGCATCATCACCACCACCATTATCACTGTCATGAAATGTTTGAATCAGCTACATTTTGGCACTTTGCTCAGGGTACGTGAACTAGCTCTCTCCTTTTCCCAGTTTTCAGGGAGAAAATTTGTTTGTCGTTTTATATCCAGTGATTTTGGAAGACATTGCTCTACATGTCTGCATTGAGATACCTGCGAAGCAGACACTGGAGAGGTTCGGCAGTGCTTTGAGTGATTATACAAGGGGGGTTCAAACAGTCTCCGCTCGAAGACCGTTCAACACAGAATCGGTATGCCAATCATGCAAAATCACCGGGAACATTGAGGCAATCATCTCACCGAAGCACCAGGTTGAAATTACCCGTTTGTTAAAACACCGTGTCCTGCTGCGTGAAGAAGTCCGTTAAATGCCTGCTGCACATCCTCGCCCGAAAGACGCTTTCCTTCAAGACCTTTTCTAAGCGACCGAAGGTTTGATAATCACTATCAAGTAAATTTATTTCTCGCTTACAGCGACTGTTATTTATCATGCCGTCATTTAAAACTACTTAGTACGCTGTAAGTTGTTTTTCTAAGAAAAATTCTGAAACAACACAATTTCTACAAGTCTAGTACTAAACGCTACTCCCGTATTCTACCTCACAGCACTACCGCCCGTCGAAATCCACCTGCTTCTGCTAAAGCTGTGATGGCACGAAATATCAGAAGGTTCAAATGGCTCTGAGCACTATGGGACTTAACATCTGAGGTCATCAGTCCCCTAGAACGTAGAACTACTTAAACCTAACTAACCTAAGGGCATGACACACATCCATGCCCGAGGCAGGATTCGAACCTGCGACCGCAGCGGTCGCGCGGTTCGAGACTGAAGCGCCTAGAACCGCTCGGCCACAGCGGCCGGCATATCAGAAGGGATGTGACTTTACGTAAATACTGGGGACAGGACCACACTGCATGGCTATGATAGGCAATGCGAGAACAGAGAACAAGACCCTAATGCGTCCTTTGGAAGAGATATTGCATGTGGGAATATCATATTCTAGGCGCTTCAGTCTGGAACCGCGCGACCGTTACGGTCGCAGGTTCGAATCCTGCCTCGGACATGGATGTGTGTGATGTCCTTAGGTTAGTTAGGTTTAAGTAGTTCTTAAGTTCTAGGGTACTGATGACCTCAGATGTTAAGTCCGATAGCGCTCAGAGCCATTTGAACCAATATCAAAAAATGGTTAGTTAGGTTTAAGTAGTTCTTAAGTTCTAGGGGACTGATGACCTCAGATGTTAAGTCCGATAGCGCTCAGAGCCATTTGAACCAATATCAAAAAATGGTTCGAATGGCTCTGAGCACTATGGGACTTAACATCTATGGTCATCAGTCCCCTAGAACGTAGAACTACTTATACCTAACTAACCTAAGGACAGCACACAACACCCAGCCGTCACGAGGCAGAGAAAATTCCTGACCCCGCCGGGAATCGAACCCGGGAACCCGGGCGTGGGAAGCGAGAACGCTACCGCACGACCACGAGATGCGGGCGACCCAATATCATATTCGAAAACAAGTTCTCCGGCATCACTCTGTGGGTTGACACGCGAGGATAGCACTCGAGACCAGAATGAGAACAGAGATTGACCATACTAGTAAAAGTCCTCCGTACTCCAATCTATGTTCGTTTATCTACTATTCCTATGGTCCATTAATGCGGGCGATTTTAATTTGTTGTACGAGGGGTAGCCATAAAGTTTGAAGTATCAACACAAAAAAGATTACATGATTATCTTTTCGTTTGTTTGCAAGTACATGTATGAAATCATGGTATACAATGGAATCCCCGCACCACAGTACCTTAGCACGATGGTAAAGGAGCCTGAACAAAATGGCGTCAGAGCGAGATGGCGCAATGGTTAACACACTGGACTCTCATTCGGGAGGACGATAATTCTAATCCGCGTCCTGCCATCCTGATTTAGATTTCCGTGATTTCCCTAAATCGCATCTGGCAAATACCAGGATGGTTTCTTTCTAATCTTTCCCTAATCCTTTGGGACCGATTATCTCGTTTTTGGTCCCCCTCCCCCGAATCAACCAACCAAATAAAATGGCGCAACCCATTGGTAAGTGGATTTCGTTTTCTGCGTTTGAAAGGTAACAACATTGAAACAATAAAAAGCACTCTGTCTTCAGGCCACAAGTGGCCCATCGGGACCATCTGACCGCCGTGTCATCCTCAGTTGAGGATGCGGATAGGAGGGGCGTGTGGTCAGCACACCGTTCTCCCGGTGGTTATGATGGTTTTCTTTGACCGGAGCCGCTACCATTCTGTCGAGTAGCTACTCAAGTGGCATCACGAGGCTGAGTACACCCCGAAAAGTGGCAACAGCGCATGGCGGCTGGGTGGTCACCCATCCAAGTGCCGGCCACGCCCGACAGCGCTTAACTTCGGTGATCTCACGGGAACCGGTGTATCCACTGCGGCAAGGCCGTTGCCCATTGAAACAATACGTGATGATAAAACTTTTTGTAGGTGACTATCAACGGCTGTTAAATATTTTGAAAGAAGGATACTTGTGTTGTCAGCTTACAGCTGTGTTTATTCTCTATCGCTTTCAGTCATTACGTCAATCCTCACAGAAGAACTCTGTAAGGTACAAAAAACACAAATATAAAATATATACGAACGTCATAGAAAGTGAGGAATTAAAAAAGGTCATTTTAAAATCATGGTGCTTACACAGTGTACACTGGTGAGCCAAAGCATTATGGCCACCTTCTTAATAGCATGTTTGTCCGTCTTTGGAACTAAATACAACACTAATTATCCGTTCTGGGGGCCCGAGAATTCGTTCGTAGGTTTGTGGAGGTATGTGACATTCGAAGTCTACGCCCAAGTCATGTACGAGGGTCTTTCCGAAAGTAATGCCTCCTATTTTTTTGTGGTGACTTTGGATGTCCGCGTCAGATGTGGATGTAGTGCTAATGCTTCAACCTTCCTCTTTCATTTGCACGTGGCTCCGTTGTCCTGCGGTAGCTGGCGCCAGTAGAGCAGTGTTCCAAAATGGAGTTTGATAAGGACGCGAGTAAGAAACATCGATGTGAAATTGAATTCCCCACTGTTGAAGAAATTGTGCCGATTTAAATCCATCGACGCTTGCTAAAGGTGTATGGAGACGATGCAATAGATGTGAGCAATAAAAGGGTGTGCATGACAAGCCACGGCCCGGTCGACCCTGTACCGCTGTCATCCCTCGCTATGAAGAGCGCCTTGATCAACTCATCCGTGCTGATCGACGGATAACGACCAGAGAATTGTGTGCAAAACTGAATATCGGCCGTTATTCCTTGGAAACAATTGGAACATCTTGGTTATGGCAAAGTCTCTGCAAGAGGGGTGCCGCAGATGTTTACAGAAGAACAAAAAACTCATCGAATGGAAATTTGTCGGGATCTGCTGCATAAATATGAAGTTGAAGGTGGCAGTTTTCTGAATAGAAGGTGGACTACGTGGTGAACATTTTCAAGATTCGGATGCTGTTGTCAAAGCTGTAAGGAAGTGGTTAGACTCAGCTGGTTCTACTTTTTATAAGTGCTGTATGCAGGCTCTGGTTCATCGTTGGCAAAAATGCATAAAGAATGGTGGTGACTATGTGGAAAAATGACAGTCTGCAGTTGAAATGTTGCTATATTTAGCTGTGCTGTTGTGATTTATGTATCTCCGGTATTTTCTAAGAATAAAAAGAGGAGGACCCTTGTAATTCGCTTAAATAACGGGCAGCTGATTTGCGTACACGGTGATGGCTCCCGGTAGCGACCCAGATGGATTCATAGGATATACGTCAGGCGCATTTGGTCGCCGAGACATCGACGGGAATTTACTATAATGCTTCTCAAACTACCGTAGCGCGGTTCTGGCTCCGAGACATGGGCAGTTATATTGCTGAAAGTTGATATCACCGTCGGGGAAGACATCAATCACGATAGGGTGCTTGCTGGTGGTTCGCAGCCGTCAGCGTGTGTTCGATTACTACCACAGGTCCCATGCAAGCTCAGAAGATTGTCTCGATAGCATAATACTGCTCCCATTGGTGTTCATCCATTGCGGGCTACACGTTTCAAGCCGTCGGTCACCTCGATGACGGCGTTTGTGGAGACGACCATCGACCTAGTGTAGCAAAAATGTGATTCACTCGAAGACCCGAGACTCTTCCAGTGACCAACGGACGAATCCCGATGGTCCCGTGCCTACTGCAGTCGTAATTGACGATGTCGTTGGGTCAACATGTGAACACGTCGGAGTGGTCTGCTGCGGAGTTCCATGTTCAACAATGTACAATGAAAGCTGTGCTCCGAAACGCTTGTGCTTGCACCAGTATTGTGGTCTTTCGGCAGAGATCCTACATTACAGAGCAGACAAACCTCCGAACTCCACGTTTTGTTAAGAGTCGTGGACGTCCACCCACTTAGCGCCTAGTGGTAGTTTCACTGTCCTTCTACCTCTTTCCGTAGATGTGGACGACAGTAGCACGTGCACATGTGATCAGCTTCGCCGTTTTCGATATAATAGTTCACAGGCTTTGCGTAATAATAATCTGCTCTTTGCCATAGTCGCTTGGTCAATGGGTTTCCCCACTTGCTGCCCATTTCTTCGCTAGGGTGATCCTCCGTCCGTGTCTACTCTGCTTACATATTTTTGTTACCGCGTCACGTGGCCGCAGCGACACCAGGCGGCTATGAACGTCGCGGCGGGCTGAGGTCGTAATGGTCTGGCTAATCAGTAGTTGAAAAATACATTTTCGCCAAATATGACACAACCGAAGGTAGAACGTGAAAGTACACAACTGTCTGAAGAGTCAGTCTGAACGCAATCCATATAAACGTTCTGTGCCTTGGCACAACTACAACAATGTACACTTGGAGAAAACTGTACACTTAATATTTGACACGTTATAACTGTCAACGGTACAAATGTTATGTGATTGTCGAAAAGATCAGGTTGAAACACATACAAAGTATGAATAGCTAAAAGGTTACAAATGCTCTTTGGTCTAGTCGAAAATTACAGTAACGAAAGTACAGAACTAACGTGGTGTCCATTCTCTGCACAACACCATAAGTACACAACCTGATATAATGTCGTATGTCGACCTTAGTGTTGCAGAAATCGAAAAGAAGGTATTCATTTGAACTAAAGACTTTGAAAGCAGTCAGTCTACACGATTATAATGGAGAAAAACTTTCAAAACCGTCAAACTACATCATAATTGTAAATGAAATTCATGCGTATGAGGATCACCAAAGGCAATACCGGTATGAGAAACGTAGGAAAGAGGTGTCGGAAACATCTCTCTGTAATAACCTTTATTCCCGTCCAGCTTCAAAATTGTGTTACAGTAAACACCAAATCACGTTTATGAACTATTAATTAACGTATCACGTTAATGTACTAGTTACCACAAGAGGCAAATAGTACATTAATAAGATTTAATGTTCATTTTAACACAGTTTTAAGGTTGCTCGGGATTAAGGGTTAAATCAGATGTTTTCTAAGCTTGTTTTCAAAGTTTCTCATACAGTTATTGCCTTTGTTGGTCCATGTAACGTAACTCGGAGGAAGATGCGACACTCAACACTTACGTCTGTTTACTAGCAAAAATAAGTGATGGACAACAACACTAAACATATCAGCGTCCTGGTTGGGTTTTAAACTATTAATCACGGATATATTAGTATAGTTAATGAAATGTTAAACAGAGAAATATGCATTTACATGGAAGGGAACAAAACTGTCATGTTCTCCTACCACGCGGGGAAGATGCCATTTAATGAGGGGGAAGACGCAACATATCTTAGAGTAACAATTCTGGCGGAAAAAATTGCAAAATTTATTTCAACATGAAAGGTACACTGAACAATATCCATTATAAATCACTGATAGAGGAGAGACTGAGAGAGAGAGAGAGAGCGAGAAGAAGGGAGGGGGGTGGATACACTGAACAATATATTTGTTTTGCCTTTTTTTAAGTATTTATTGCAATGTAAGTTGTCTTTACTGCAAATCTGATCAGCTATTTCATGCATGTTATACAGTGAAGCCAATCGCACTTTGGGCCCTTTTCGTCATAAAAATATCCCTGACGCACGACACAAATACTTCATAATCCTCCTCGGGAGCGGAGGGTGATGAAGATGAACTGTCAATTCTCCACCGCCGTAACGACTTCAACAGTTTGTTTCTTTCTTATCGTTTGCTTGGGTGTCTGCGGTCTGGGAATATGATTAATTTCCGCAAAAGAAGTTGTGCCACCGCTCCTGCTTGTCATAGCTACTGGTGAAGGAGCATTGAGTTCGAGGTTGTCAGTCAGATTCCCTTCCACATTGTCAGAAAAGATAAACGCATTTTCTAGAATTTTTTGTGGATCATATTGATAAAAGAAGAAAATCCCACGCTGCCGTTTCCAACAGTGGCTGCCCTATTCCACGCAGCGCCCAGAAAAGACCTAAACTGAAGTATGGTGATTCCGTGACCCAGGTTAGAATGGATCCCGTAGTTTAGGGCACGCTGTCAAAATGTCTTCAATGGATTGAAGAACGATCGGTCCAGGGACTGTAAATACTGAGTCGTGTGACTTGGGAGGCAGAGCTGGACTTCGTGTTCAGATGCGAAGTCCAGCACACAAACGTCAGAACAATGTGATATGTTACCATCTAAAATAAGGCGCACCTTCCCAGGCTGTTTCCATGAGGCGGACTGGGTCCTCAACCAGTGAAAGAAGACATCCGGGCTGACATACGCCGACTCTTTGTTCATCTGAACGATAGAACCCAGTGGCATACCATCTTCAGACTCGACCTTCTTTCTTTGACCTTTAAAAATCCAGTATGGATGGATGCAGAAATACCCCTTCCGTATTGCAATATGGCACTACAGTGATGCTCTCATCTTTTATGGACCTCACGGGAACCCTTCATTGCAAAGACATTCCCTGGATCACTATTCAACTGCAGACTGCGTTCATCCACAATGTAAACCTTGCTTGGATACCCCATAAAGCCATTTTCAACACATGCTTGCAGTAGCAGAGTGAAGTAGTTCCCATTTCCTGCGCGGTTCATTTCCAACCTCTTGTCGTCGAAATTCCCTGCGTCTTTCAAACAGTTACCTCAAGAGTTCGGCAAATGAAAAGGCCAAATGTCGGACATCTGCTTCAGTAGGCTGGAAGCATGTCTTCTGTAGATGTTGAATTTGTTCAACAAGAGTTTTCTCATTTTCTATTCGAGACATCCTGCAAATAATGGTAAAGAATTTTGCAAAATGGATTTCATTTAAACCGCGCAGACATTTATTAAGGAAAAAACATCGCTAATCTGAAGGTGCAGGCTATACTTTCACAAAATTATCTGTCTCAGGACGTCGCTTTATTGTTTTGTATGGTATTTCAAATGTTTTTATTGTGTTCCATAATTTCATTGAGTCACTGTTTACTGCTTCACAAGCCTTCTGCAGATTTTCTCCTGACCAAACTGCGCGTTGAGTTTCCCAATGACCTATTTTAGGACATGATGAATAACTAACTGCAGACATAAATAATCAGTGTGTTCCTAATATGGTTATTAATCATGTTATGTTCTGTTTATGGCATTACTTACACTAAACTGACTACTTCTATAGGTTACTTATGTTGTCATCTTACAAAATACCTTATTTAGTGTATCGATGTGAATTGTTTTATGTTATTTCTGCGGCTTATATAATTATAAAAGTATAATGAATGAGACAATATTTAGTAGGTGGCATCTTATCACAAGCCCCGGGGAAAAATGCTACAACGATATCTCTGTGCACTGCGGCTTCCGCCTGGTTCTTTCACACTAGCACGTGCTCCCCAAGATGTGCACGAACACATATCACAGCATTATCACGTTTAATCTAACGAATCCGTCACCAAAACTTAAGAATCGACAGCGCAATATTATAATATGTGTAGTCACCATGGTCAAACAGTTTAGCTTTCATTTTCAAGCCGATTAAACCCGACGAACACAGTGTCATTCACAAGCACAGCATTCACAGATGGTGGCTACACGCTATGACATTGGAGGTGCTCCCATCTAGACGCACATTCACTGAATCTAACGAGGCTTGCGTCTTCTCCCAACTTGCGACTTTCTCCGACTTACCTTGCATAATAACTTCATCTACAATTGTGACGTAGTATCACGGTTTTGAAAGTTCTGCTCCCTGACAGTCCTTTAGATTAACTTCTTTCACAGAGTTTACTTCAGATCAATAACTTCTTTTTAATTTCTGTAACACTAAAGTCAACCTACCACATTAAAAGACGTTATGTATTTCTGCTGTTCAGAGACTGGACACCGTTTCAGTTCTGTATTATTGTTACTGTAATTTTTGACTAGACCAAAGAATATTTCTAGCCTTTAAGGTATTCATATGCTGTATGTGTTTCAGCTTGAGCTTTTCGACGAGCACATAACATCTGTAATTTTGGCAGCTATAACGTATCAATTATTAAGTGTGGAGTTTTCACCAAGTTTACAATTTAAGGAGATGGGATCTGGGTAAGTTGAAAGACTCAGAAGTTGCCGATAGTTTAAGAGTGAACATTAGACCACTGTCGACAAGACTAGGGGAAAAGAATACAGTAGTACATGAACGTGTAGCTTTGAGAGATGAAATATTGAAAGCAGCAGAGGCTCAGATAGGTAAAAAGACAAGGCCTAATAGAAATCCGTGGATAACTCAAGAGATATTCAGTTTAATTGATAAAAGAAGAAAATATACACTACTGACCATTAAAATTGCTACACCGCGAAGATGACGTGCTACAGATACGAAATTTAACCGACAGGAAGAAGATGCTGTGATATGCAAATGATTAGCTTTTCAGAGCATTCACACAAGGTTGGCGCCGATGGCGACACCTACAATGTGCTGACATGAGGAAAGTTTCCAACCGATTTCACATTCACAAACAGCAGTTGACCGGCGTTGCCTGGTGAAACGTTGTTGTGATGCCTCGTGCAAGGAGGAGAAATGCGTACCATCACGTTTCCGACTTTGATAAAGGTCGGGTTGTAGCCTATCGCGATTGCGGTTTATCGTATCGCGACATTGCTGTTCGCGTTGGTCGAGATCCAATGACTGTTATCAGAATATGGAACCGATGGGTTCAGGAGGGTAATACGGAACGCCGTGCTGGATCCCAACGGCCTCGTATCACTAGCAGTCGAGATGACAGGCATCTTATCCGCATGGCGGTAACGAATCGTGCAGCCACGTCTCGATCCCTGAGTCAACAGATGGGGATGTTTACAAGACAACAACCATCTCCACGAACAGTTCGACGACGTTTGCAGCAGCATGGACTATCAGCTCGGAGACCATGGCTGCGGCTACCCTTGACGCTGTATCAAAGGCAGGCGCGCCTGCGATGGTGTACTGAACGACGAACCAGGGTGCACGAATGGCAAAACGTCATTTTTTCGGATGAATCCAGGTTCTGTTTACAGCATCATGATGGTCGCATCCGTGTTTGGCGACATCGCGGTGAACGCACATTGGAAGCGTGTATTCGTCATCGCCATACTGGCATAGCACCCGGCGTGATGGTATGGGGTGCCACTGGTTACACTTCTCGGTCACCTCTTGTTTGCATTGACGGCACTTTGAACAGTGGACGTTACATTTCAGATGTGTTACGACCCGTGGCTCTACCCTTCATTCGATCCCTGCGAAACCCTACATTTCAGCAGGATAATGTACGACCGCATGTTACACGTCCTGTACGGGCCTTTCTGGATACAAAAAATGTTCGACTGCTGCCCTGGCCAGCACATTCTCCAGATCTCTCACCAATTGAAAACGTCTGGTCAATGGTGGCTGAGCAACTGGCTCGTCACAACACGCCAGTCACTACTCTTGATGAACTGTGGTATCGTGTTGAAGCTGCATGGGCAGATGTACCTGTACACGCCATCCAAGCTCTATTTGACTCAATGCCCAGGCGTCACAAGGCCGTTATTACGGCCAGAGGTGGTTGTTCTGGGTACTGATTTCTCAGGATCTGTGCTTCAGTGGTCTGGTAATTCACCAGACTTGAAGCCCATCGAAAATTTGCGAGTATTGTGAAAGGGCGTCTTGGTAAAATGAACTGTCCAACAAAAGAAAACATGTTAGAAATTATGGTGAAAGTACGGTTTCATGACAACGAATATTTGCTCTAATCTAGTCAGATCTATGCCCAAACGTGTTGAGAAGCTCATTAAAACAAAAGGAGAAATCATTTTGCTTGTAGAAATAAATGTGTACAGTTAAAGTTTAATCGTCTTGTCCCAATTAATTTTCACACTACTGTAAATAGCATGTTGAAAATACACTGCTTGACAAAAAAAGTGAACCACCCAGCACAAATTGTCGGACGTCAATGTAACCTGGTGCAGGTGCACACCATGGCCAGTTACCTAACATTAGAGTTGCAATTCTCTGTGACAGGTAAAACTGCCATCAGAGTGCGTTAGTATTGTTAGTGTTTAGTGTTGTTACCAGTTCTGGTGGGGGTGTATAAGGGGCGTGAAGAGCGTCTGTTGATGATTCATCATTGTCAAGGACACGGAGATACAGCGGACCGGTATCAGACAACGTTATCAGCACCTGGCTTCATCGTAGGTTTCAATTTATCGAGCTGATCGATTTGTACTGTATCCAGATTTGTGGACAATACCCAGTTCAAGAAGTAGCTAGCTACACACCCCTTGCCAGTTCGGTTGTGGCTGAGTCTCGATCATTCGCGATGGGGAAGATGAAATCCTGCTACCTTCCTCATTGCTTTTTGAATAAGGTGGGTCCTCTGGGGCGGGTGTTCATTCCAGCGTTCTTTGCATTTCTCGGTGACGATGAAATATCTGTGGCCCGATAATCGACTCATGGTGCGTTGTGTGACCTGAGGCTTATAACTGGTGGATTCTGGAAAGCACTATGGAAACAATTCTTATACGACTATCTTCTTAAGTACTTGCAGTTTACCGACTTTTGTTCTGAGATCAGCAGGGTCAATATTGGATACGTCAAGCAGTAACTGAATGGAAGTAGGTCTTACAGTGCCAGAAATGGTCGTCAAGGCCATGTCCAGAATAACATCCATCTTAGTTGTATGTCCGCTGTTTCTCCATCTAGGTGCACAATATCGATGACGGCTATAATTATTGTTGCAAGAATCCCAGTAGGATCAGGTGACAAGACAAAATGTAAAAAACAGAAGCAGTAAGAACAAAGAAAATATCCATTCCTCCTTTATTGTTACAGGAAAATTATGCCTGACCGAGAATGAAAATGAGGCGGTGGAAAACTGCATATAGGTTATTTTGCAAGTAACCATCGAAATACTAAAGTATCCCTGAGATAAAAATAGAAAAATTAATATAAAATATATATATCAAACTTAAAACTAAACGCAGCAAATTTAAAACTTTAGTCGCATTAACTTATTGATCGTAAAACTTAAACACAACGATCCACATGATGGATAAAATAGAATTGGTTGCGGGGTGGAGGTGGTTTTTTATTCCATTAAGTTATTAATTAATTTTATATTTGTTTTTGATGGAGAGAATTTTTATTAAATGACTAGTTGTTAGCTCTTTGAAAGAAACACACGAACCACTGGTTTCGTGGCTGGTTTCAATACGAGAAGAGTATCTGCATATAAAGGTCACCTACTAGAAGCCATCCCTTTGCACAGAGATACTCTGATGTAGGGCGTCTCTCCGTGAGCGCGCGCGTGAATGTAGCGCACCGATTATCAATGGAAGTTGCCGCACGCGGCGCCCTTTCGTGTGAACTGCTGAAAGCGTGGAGCTTTTTCTACAACCTACATACCACTGAAGGACGAACACTCAGTTGCCTTGCAACACCGATCTGCCTACACGCTGCTTGCAATATACCAGTTGCGAAAGTCGTAAGACAAATCTAAAATTTAAAGTCGGGCTTCAGGTAAAATAGGAAATTTTGTATTTTATTCAAACATGTTTGGCCAAAGAATTTTCTACCGTCAGTGGATTTGAATTCTTCGATTTATAAAAGAAATGAGACGTTGCTAAATTTAGAGTAATTTATAATGCTTTCGTTAGTAGCATGGTAATATTTCAAAAGTTGATAACTTAATGGGTTTGCTGTTTACAGCATCATGATGGTCACATCCGTGTTTGGCGACATCGCGGTGAACGCACATTGGAAGCGTGTATTCGTCATCGCCATACTGGCATAGCACCCGGCGTAAAGGTATGGGGTGCCATTGGTTACACGTCTCGGACACCTCTTGTTCGCAGTGACGGCACTTTGAACAGTGGACGTTACATTTCAGATGTGTTACGACCCGTGGCTCTACCCTTCATTCGATCCCTGCGAAACCCTACATTTCTGCAGGATAATGCACGACCGCATGTTGCAGGACCTGTACGGGCCTTTCTGGATACAGAAAATGTTCGACTGCTGCCCTGGCCAGTACATTCTCCAGATCTCTCACTAACTGAAAACGTTTGGTCAACGGTGGCCGAGCAACTGGCTCGTCACAATACGCCAGTCACTACTCTTGATGAAAAGTGGTATCGTGTTGAAGCTGCATGGGCAACTGTACCCGTTCACGCCATCCAAGCTCTGTTTGACTCAATGCCCAGGCGTATCAAGGCCGTTATTGCGGCCAGAGGTGGTTGTTCTGGGTACTGATTTCTCAGGATCTATGCACCCAAATTGGGTGAAAATGTAATCACATGTCAGTTCTAGTATAATATATTTGTCCAATGAATACCCGTTTATCATCCGCATTTCTTCTTGGTGTAGCAATTTTAATGGCCAGTAGTGTAAATTAATTTGTGTGATACCCATGGCGAAATCCTCACATCTATTTACAAAGTCTTAAACACAATAGACGCAAAACCTGTGAGGTAGCCACGTTCTGCCATATTGACTTGTATGAAGTTGAGCTTTGTCGCTTCACCACTGCAAAGGCGTAACTGAAAACTATTGAAAATGGCTGGCTACTCTTATTACTCGTCGTTAATACAAAATTATACAACGTGAAACGTATAACAGAGCACCTTGCGCATAGCAGACATTCAGAGATTAAAACATTAGTGCAAGATAGGAAGAGACGCAGGACCCTACCAAACTTTCTGGAAAACTGATTAACGTAACGTAGAGACCCATCTGGGCAAGAACTGAAGATCATGGTTTAACGTCCCGTCAGCCCATACTCAATGAATGAGTGTAGGGGAGCAGATGCAGTTCTACATGGCTGTCCTGGGCAGTGTCCTAGTGGAGGTGGTTTTCCGTTACCTTCCTCCGACCTGTTATCAAGCGTGTATCAGTGTCCTGTGGATGACTGTGATCAATACTTATACAGTGTAGTGTTGGATTGTGTTGTCATGGATGAAGGGGAGGCAGGAGGTGAAACCTGTTACTGGCAAACAGCTCATTCCTCTCCAATAGCACAGAGGGGGCCGCCCAGCTTAACGTCTCCATCCGACGGACGGATCACCATCAGCAATGTTCCATGCCCTCACTTCATGACGCACTGAGGAGGGGTTTGTAATTTAATCTAGGAATTGGTAAGAAGACTGGTGATCAGGAAGTTTACGTCGCCACCTTTTTTCCCCTAGCCAGTCACATAGTGCCAACAAAATTTATCCACTACCAAAGATTCGAACCAGCTCACCTCCGAGTGGAACGTCACCGCACAAAGCTGCTTTACCGACCTCGGTTACAGAGGCAGATGAAAAGCTGATTACCATTGAACATTATAAAACTAGAAATCGCTTGATAAACTAGGTGACAGTGTCGTTTGTTCTTAACAACTCCACGAAATCAGCATTTCTTATCTGCTTCGCTTCGAACTAATCCACTATGAACTGAGTAAGAATTATCCAGTACGGATTTTTCCTGTCCTTATACGTGACATCTCTCTACAGGGGGAGGTTAATCGAGCTTTTACGACCCTTGTCTGTCCTTTGAACGTGTGGTTCATTCTTGGCACCTGCTGTAGAGGTGTTGCAGACAGTGCCCATCCCTGAAGAAGTTTCCTGCACTCACCGAAATAACGTACCGTATCACCATAGAAGACGGAGTTGCAACTATTGGAGAAGTTCAGTACATGCCCAGTTTAATTCTTATTTAAAGAAATAGAAGGCTGTTCGACTAATCAAAAATGGGAGACACATCAGCTGCACGGGGCGGAATTACAACAGAAGTCCCACAGGGTTTAATCACTGGTCCATCACTGTTTTGCTTTTTGTTAATGGCTTGCCATAGTACTTGAATCAGGAGGCAGAATTAGTCCTGCTTGCAGACAACGCAAGCGTTTTTTATGAAGTCGAGCGAAAAAATATCAACAGAGAAAACAGTCAATGATATTGTGAAAGTTACTTACTGGTTTTGCACAAATGGACTAGCTTTAAACTTCGAGGAAACTCAGCTCAACCAGTTCTGTGCTGTCAAAAATATCCCATCTCCTGTAACCTAGTATACCAACAAGAAATAATGAACAGGCTAGAAAATTCTAAGTTCTTAAGGTGCATATTGATGAAAACTTAAACTGAAAGAATTATTTAGTAGACCAGCTAAATCGTTTGGGTTGGTTTCTTTTGCTATAAGAAAAACATATGTTGTGCATTTTAATTCACTGACCTCGTGCGGGGCAATACTCTGGAGTCACTCCTCGCTTAGGAAAAAAGTTTTCATTGCGCCAAAGAAAGTAATTACAATTATTTGTGGGTTTGATACACATACATCTTGCAAGCCTCTCATTTATCAGCTAGGAATATTAACCACATATTCAAAATAAATTTATTCGCTTATGTAATTCCTTTTCAACACTCCATATGAGTCTGAGAGTAACAAAAGAATGGACAAGTACAACACTAGAAGGAAAAATGATGTGCATTACCCTTTAATGAATTTAATTCCAGCATAGAAACGGCTGAAATATGCAGGTATAAAATTGTTTGACACTCTACCTATGGATATAAAATATATGAGAGAGAGCAGAAGTGTTTTCAAATGTATATGAAAGATATTTCTCCTTTACAACTCTTTCTGTACCATAGGGGAATTCTTGAATTGAAATTAGCCATTCCTACATAAAAAACCCGTAAATGGCTAACATGTAGAGACAGAAACATTCTTTTGTCTTTTTTACTTTTTAAAGTACATCTTCTATGTTTGCTCCGTTGACGCGTTCCACATCGTAGCGTTTATCCTTAATAAGATCTATGGAACTCATATTGAACTAACTAAGATACCACATCTCGCAAATCTATTTATAACACCAGCCAAACTCCTGGCTTGTGTCGAAGACACTGGACAGGCCACGATCCTAGGGGCAAGGTTGAAGAGAATGAGACAACAGAAGAGACGTGAAATGCGAATGTAGATAATACCAAACTACGAATACAAGCAATATCCTTCAGTGCAATTTGCGCACTACACCTCGCACGGAGAGTGTTCTCTTTGAATTCACTCCTAATACATCTACGTCTACAAATAAACTACGCAAGCCAAAATACAGAGCATGGTGCATGACGGAGGATACGTGTACCCTATCCTATTCTATCTTTATGCCTGTGTACGAGCCCTGGTTTCTCTTTATCTCGTCTTTGCGGTCCTTACGCCAAATTTTCGTTGGCGGCAGTAGAGTCATTCTGCAGTCAGCTGCAAATGTTGTTTCTCTAAATTTTCTCACGAGTGCTTCGCGAAAATAATATAATCTTCCCTCAGAGATCCCCATTTGAATTCACGAAGCATCTCCGTAATATTCGCTTGTTGATCGAACTTGCCAGTAACAAATCTAGTAGCACTACTCTGAATTGCTTCGGTATCTTCTTTTAATCTGCACCGGTTGAGAACCCAAAATTTCGAGTAGTAGGCCCTACTCAAGAGTGGGTCGCACCAGTATTCTATAAAAGGTCTTCTTTATAGATGAGCTACACTTTCCCAATAAACCGAACTCGACCATTCGCCTTTCCTACTACCGTCCTTACGAGCTCGTTCCATTTCATATCGCTTTGCAACGTTACGCCTAGGTATTTAATCCACGTGACTTTATCAAACAGCGCACCGCCAATACTGCATTCGAAGGTTACGATACTGTTTTCCCTACTTGCCTGCATTAAGTTATACTTCTCTACATTTAGAGTAAGCTGTGATTCATCACACCAAACAGAAATTCTTAGTGATCCTGTATAGTTCTGTATCAATTCAACGGCGACACTGTCACCTATATTACAGCGCCTCAGCAAACAATCGCAAATTCCTGTTCATCCTGTCCGTCAGACAGTTAATGTACACAGAGAACAAGAGCCGTCCTGTCACACTTTCCTGGGGCACTCCCGTCGACACCCTTGTCTCTGCTGAACACTCGCTGTCGAGGACAGTAAACTCGGTTCTGTTACTTAAGAAGTCTTCGAGCCGCTCGTATATCTGGAAATGTATTCCGTACGCTCGGACGTTCATTAACAGTCTGCAGTTATACACCGTGTCAACCGCTTTCTGTACATCTAGGAATATGGAATCTACATGTTGCCCTTCATACATATATACCTTGGATATGGTGAAATTCAGGTCACATATACGAAGACATGATGAAAGCTCCTAGGCCTTACAGTAAGAAGCTGTGTTTTTGTGTAAAAAGCCTGCTTATTTTAAATCACGGACCCCTTTTTAGACGAATACATTTCTTATAGCTCTGGCGATGGTTTGTATATGTTACAAATTAAGAGATGCAATATGGTCCGGGGGCCATGTTAAACCTTTAAATGACTGGGCGAGTAAGTTCATTGGTTGGTGGATAGCAAGTGCATACCAACTTCCGTGAAGTACTGTGTTGTTGAATCCAACATTGTTGAGTAGAGGGTTATTTTACCTCTATGGTTTATCCAACGTTTATTCAGTGTGTAGATTCCATACACGGGTGCGTGTCTGGATGAAGATCTAACAGCAGAACTAGTATAAATCGTAGATTGAAATGTCCTCTACACTATACTATCGTTTAAAATAGTCACCATGCATAAGTACATATCTGCGTCGTCGTTGAACCCACACATGAAATCCAGTTTGAAAAATACAAGTTTTTGCTGCTTGATCCATGATTTTAAAAACGGAAGTTTCACTGTTGACTGAGAACTCTAACGCATCTGCCTCCTCGAATCACTTCATCATAACGTTCTTGACTGGCATCTGTGACAGATATTGTCGGCCGATTCCTACGTTGTTTCTCTACAAAGTTCGTTTCTCAGTGACAACGACTACACCCAACGCTGCTACGGAGTACACATCCACTTAACTGAGCGAGGTGGCGCAGACGTTAGCACACTGGACTCGCATTCGGGAGGACGACGGTTCAAACCCACGTCCGGCCATCCTGATTTAGCTTTTCCGAGATTTCACTAAATCGCTTCAGGCAAGTTCCGGGCTGGTTCCTGGGACAGGGCACGGACAACTTCCTTCCATAATCTGATGAGACCGATGACCTCGCAGCTTGGTCTCCTCCCCAAATCAACAACAACAACATACACTTTCTTTATAGATGAGGTTAAAACATCATTAAAAGCAAGAACTTGATTTTTTCAAACTGGCTTTGATGCCTGTGTTCAACGATGGCGCAAATATGTACAGGCCACATAGAGACTATGTGTTCTGTAGAGGTCAATTCCAGCTATATTCTGTACTGCAAAAAGGTGGGAATTTAAGGAGATGGGACCTGGATAAACTAAAAGAACCAGAGGTTGTACAGAGATTCAGGGAGAGCATACGGGAGCAATTGACAGGAATGGGGGAAATAAATACAGTAGAAGAAGAATGGGTAGCTTTGAGGGATGAAGTAGTAAAGGCAGCAGAGGATCAAGTAGGTAAAAAGACGAGGGCTAGTAGAAATCCTTGGGTAACAGAAGAAATATTGAATTTAATTGATGAAAGGAGAAAATATAAAAATGCAGTAAGTGAAACAGGCAAAAAGGAATACAAACGTCTCAAAAATGAGATCGACAGGAAGTGCAAAATGGCTAAGCAGGGATGGCTAGAGGACAAATGTAAGGATGTAGAGGCCTATCTCACTAGGGGTAAGATAGATACCGCCTACAGGAAAATTAAAGAGACCTTTGGAGATAAGAGAACGACTTGTATGAATATCAAGAGCTCAGATGGAAACCCAGTTCTAAGCAAAGAAGGGAAAGCAGAAAGGTGGAAGGAGTATATAGAGGGTCTATACAAGGGCGATGTACTTGAGGACAATATTATAGAAATGGAAGAGGATGTAGATGAAGATGAAATGGGAGATATGATACTGCGTGAAGAGTTTGACAGAGCACTGAAAGACCTGAGTCGAAACAAGGCCCCCGGAGTAGACAATATTCCATTGGAACTACTGACGGCCGTGGGAGAGCCAGTCCTGACAAAACTCTACCATCTGGTGAGCAAGATGTATGAAACAGGCGAAATACCCTCAGACTTCAAGAAGAATATAATAATTCCAATCCCAAAGAAAGCAGGTGTTGACAGATGTGAAAATTACCGAACTATCAGCTTAATAAGCCACAGCTGCAAAATACTAACACGAATTCTTTACAGACGAATGGAAAAACTAGTAGAAGCCAACCTCGGGGAAGATCAGTTTGGATTCCGTAGAAACACTGGAACACGTGAGGCAATACTGACCTTACGACTTATCTTAGAAGAAAGATTAAGGAAAGGCAAACCTACGTTTCTAGCATTTGTAGACTTAGAGAAAGCTTTTGACAATGTTGACTGGAATACTCTCTTTCAAATTCTAAAGGTGGCAGGGGTAAAATACAGGGAGCGAAAGGCTATTTACAATTTGTACAGAAACCAGATGGCAGTTATAAGAGTCGAGGGACATGAAAGGGAAGCAGTGGTTGGGAAGGGAGTAAGACAGGGTTGTAGCCTCTCCCCGATGTTGTTCAATCTGTATATTGAGCAAGCAGTAAAGGAAACAAAAGAAAAATTCGGAGTAGGTATTAAAATTCATGGAGTAGAAATAAAAACTTTGAGGTTCGCCGATGACATTGTAATTCTGTCAGAGACAGCAAAGGACTTGGAAGAGCAGTTGAATGGAATGGACAGTGTCTTGAAAGGAGGATATAAGATGAACATCAACAAAAACAAAACAAGGATAATGGAATGTAGTCTAATTAAGTCGGGTGATGCTGAGGGAATTAGATTAGGAAATGAGGCACTTAAAGTAGTAAAGGAGTTTTGCTATTTGGGGAGCAAAATAACTGATGATGGTCGAAGTAGAGAGGATATAAAATGTAGGCTGGCAATGGCAAGGAAAGCGTTTCTGAAGAAGAGAAATTTGTTAACATCCAGTATTGATTTAAGTGTCAGGAAGTCATTTCTGAAAGTATTCGTATGGAGTGTAGCCATGTATGGAAGTGAAACATGGACGATAAATAGTTTGGACAAGAAGAGAATAGAAGCTTTCGAAATGTGGTGCTACAGAAGAATGCTGAAGATTAGATGGGTAGATCACATAACTAATGAGGAAGTATTGAATAGGATTGGGGAGAAGAGAAGTTTGTGGCACAACTTGACCAGAAGAAGGGATCGGTTGGTAGGACATGTTCTGAGGCATCAAGGGATCACCAATTTAGTATTGGAGGGCAGCGTGGAGGGTAAAAATCGTAGAGGGAGACCAAGAGATGAATACACTAAGCAGATTCAGAAGGATGTAGGTTGCAGTAGGTACTGGGAGATGAAAAAGCTTGCACAGGATAGAGTAGCATGGAGAGCTGCATCAAACCAGTCTCAGGACTGAAGACCACAACAACAACATGCTCATCATTATTTTTTTTCGACACAGATGGCATTATTTTTTGAACTACCCTTGTAAATACGTCTTATTCGCGAACTATGTTTTATTTGTCAGGTATTCATTTAGAACCATCCCTCTTACAGAAATCACTGACAGTAGCCATTCTTCAGATGATATCGAATCCTTCTTTCTGGTGCAGAGCCACTCACCATCACCCACAGCTTTGATAGCGCATTCAAATCTCATAATTAGCAATAAATTTGCTCGCAAAATCAGTTAGATCTCTTATAAAACAGTCAAAATACTGCTGCGTAGTTTGTTTTCGCATTGTACAAATTCATTAGCCAGGTTGTAAAAAAACTTGTTTACAGTTGTTGTGAAATGGCCGCACTCACTACTTTGACATGGCTATGGCGTCAGTTATTTCTCACGCTTCCAACCATCCATCGACCCATTGTAAAAATAATTAAATAACTTCTCTTGCTGACATTACAGGTAATGTAAAGGATGATTATAAACAGAAGGCTGAAATTCTAAACCATATTTTCAAAAACTCGTTTACGGTAGAGGACTGCAGCACCAATCCTCCTTTTAATTATCGAACAAACGTAAGGACGGCTGACATAGTGTTTAGTGAATCTGGGATTGTAAAACAGTTAAGATCCTTAGGCACCAGGAACGCATCTGGCCCAGACGGTATCCCCGTAAGATTTTCTGTTGACTATGCTACAAATATAGCATCAATCTTATCCATCATCTGTCAGAGATCATTGGAACAGCGGAAAGTTCCATGGGACTGGAAGAAGGCCCATGTCATAGCAATCTGTAAAAAGGGTAGAAAATCGGATGCACATAATTACCGGCCAATTTCACTGACATCGATTTGTTGTAGAATCATGAAACATATTTTGTGTTCAGACGTAATGACCTTTCTAGACTCTGACGGTTTTAGGAAACAGCGGTCATGCGAGGAACAGCTGCCCCTCTTTGTGCATGATATACAACAGGCTCTAGATACCGGCTCCCAGGTGGATGCCATATTTCTTGACTTTCGAAAGGCGTTTCGCACTGCCGCTTGCTCCAAAAAGTGCGCGCTTACGGTCTATCCGATGACATATGCAGTTGGATAGAAAGTTTTCCACCAGACAGAGAGCAGTATGTCGTCCTGAATGGGGAGACTTACGCAGAAACAAGCGTAACATCAGGTGTGCCCCAGGGTATCGTAATAGGCCCCTGCTTTTTACGATTTATGTAAACTATCTGGTTGATAGTATTGACAGCGGCAATAGACTGTTTCCCGATGATGCTGTTGTCTACATGAAAGTACTATCACACGAAAGGTGTGAACAAATCAATGAGGATTTTCAGAAAATAAATTCATGTATCAAATAACGTAGGCGTTTACCAGCACAGTCATTCATAATTTTTCAAAGGGGACGTTTCATATGTCGACCCTTAGCCGAGGATTCCTCACTGGAATCTTCTAATTTTTTTCTTGTAGTTTGAGTAATTAGTGTAGTTATTGTTATACGCTTTCAACACGAATGGACACTATGAAACTTGGTTCAGAAAAACACAATGACGAAATCAATTCATTATCGGAGAAAGTAGGTGAACTTTCGGATCAGTTCACTAACTTATCTACAAAGGTAGATGATGTTCTGAATGACACAAGACCAGTAGCCTTTACTGACACCGAAGAGTACGAACAAATCAGAAAATTTAAACAAAATCAGAATCAAATTAATAAGCAACGCAAAAGAGAAATCCGGGAAGTACAAGATCAGTTGGCACAAGTAATACAAGAATTACATACTTCAGAGGAGACTTGCGCTCCGACACGGGAAGAGGGACACAGAAATACGGAAAAGACACAGAGGAATAACACAGGGCATTTCGGAAATTATGAAAGAAATTGACAAGGTACACCGAATTTTGAGATGGAACCGCCGACACGACGTAACAATGACCGATGTGCGACTCGCCGAGATGATGATTTTGACTATAAGCTGTTTATTACTACACGTAAATTCAAAATATTTAAGAATTCTGGCATATCTCTCTCCACATCCACCACTGCTGGCGGTTCACATCTAACTGCCCAACACAACACAAGCGAATATTCCAACAATGAGTCCAACCAACCACAGACTGCACACAGCACAGTCAGCGATTTTCATACAGAGCACTACGTGGCGTTATCTACATAAAAACCTAAACAGTCTACTTACAGGTTAAATACTGCCCTCTTGAAATTCGAATTGAAAAAGCTTAGTTTCTTAACGAAGCACCTGAAATCTTCCTTGGAACGCGAAAATAAACCCACCGGATTGAATTGCGATAAAGTAAGGGAGGTAGATGCTGTATTAACGTAAAAGATGAAATAAAGTTAGTGAATTACGTAATATTACATCTTTGGCAGATGTAAATCAGTTTTCCTTGTTTTCCTGACTAATGGGCGTAATGAAAACGCTGTAATTAAATTAAATCATGTAAATATGGAAACTAGGAAAATCGAGTTGCAAACAGACTGATCATTTCGTCAGTCTGTCATTCTCGTTATGACTGCCTCGTAATGTTTATTTTGCAACCTTTAAAGAAAATGCAGTTGTACCGTAAAAAAATGTTAATGTCGCGTGACTAGGGCCTCCCGTCGGGTCGGCCGTAGTGACCGAGCGGTCCTAGGCGCTTTAGTCTGGAACCGCGCTACTTCTACGGTCGCAGGTTCGAATCCTGCCTCGGACATGGATGTGTGTGATGTCTTTCGGTTAGTTAAGTTTAAGCAGTTCTAAGTCTAGGGGACTGATGACCTCTGATGTTAAGTCCCTTAGTGCTTACAGCCATTTTGAATCTTCCGTCGGATAGACCGTTCGCCGGTTGCAACTCTTTCGATTTGACGACACTTCGGTGACTTGCACGTCGATGGGGATGAAATGATGATGATCAGGACAACACAACACCCAGTCCCTGAGCGGAGAAAATCTCCGACCCAGCCGGGAATCGAACCCGGGCCCTTAGGACTGACATGCTGTAGCGCTGACCACTCAGCTACCGGGGGCGGACAAGGGTACAATAAAAAATACATAAAAACTTCCGTTCCCATATAAATTCAGTTTTTTGTTTTCATTGATGCATTTAGGAGGATAGTTTTTTCTCAGAGGTCCATTAATATTGTAAGCTTTAGAGGACATGTTTCAATGCGTCTAGGGATTTACGATAATGTAACCTGTAAAAAGTTTTGAAAGTGACTTTTGTATCTAGGCTTTTTGTGCAGCTTGTAATGTTCTCCAGTAATATACACTGAAGTGCCAAAGAAACTGGTATAGGCATCCGTATTCAAATACAGAGATATGTAAACAGGCAGAATACGGAGCTGCCGTCGGCAACGCCTATATAAGACAACAAAAGTCTGACGCAGTTGTTAGATCGGTTACTGCTGCTACAATGGCAGGTGATCGACATTTAAGTGAGTTTGAATGTGGTGTTATAATCGGCGCACGAGCGATGGGACACAGCATCACTGAGACAACGATGAAGTGGGGATTTTCCCCTTCGCCAATTCACGAGTGTACCGTGAACATCAAAACTCCGACATAGCTGCGGCCGGAAAAAGATATTGCAAGAACGGGACCAACGACGATTGAAGAGGATCGTCAACGTGACAGAAGTGCAACCCTTCAGCAAATTGCTGCAGATTTCAGTGCTGGACCATCAACAAGTGTCAGTGGGCGAACCATTCAACGAAACATCATCGATATAGAGTATCGGAGCCGAAGGCCCACTCGTCTATCCTTCATGACTGCACAACACAGATCTTTACGCCTCGCCTGGGCCCGTCAACACCGATGTTGGACTGTTGATGACTGGAAACATGTTGCCTGGTCGGACGAGTCTCGTTTCAAAATGTATCGAGCGGATGGACGTGTACGGGTATGGAGACAACCTCATGAATCCATGAACCCTGAAAGTCAGCAGGGGATTGTTCAAGGTGGTAGAGGCTCTGTAATGGTGTGGGGCGTGTGCAGTTGGAGTGATATGGGACCCTTCATACGTCTAGATACGATTCTGACAGGTGACACGTATCTAAGAATCCTGTCTGACCACCTGCATACATTCATGTCCACTGAGTGTTCCGACGGACTTGGACAATTGCAGCAGGACAATGCGACACCACACACGTTCAGAAGTGCTACAGAGTGATCCAGGAACGTCTTTCTGAGTTTAAAGACTTCTGCTGGCCACCAAACTCCGCAGACATGAACATAATTGAGCATATCTGAGATGACTTGCAACGTGCTGTTCAGAAGAGATCTCCACCCCGTCGCAGTCTTATGGATTTATGGACATTCTTGCAGGATTCATGGTGTTATTTCCCTCCAGCACTACTTCAGACATATGTCGGGTCAATGCAACGTCGTGTTGCGCCACTTGTGAGTGGTCGTGGGAGCGCTACACGATATTAGGCAGGTGTGGCAGTTTCTTTGGCTCATCAGTGTAGGATAGCACGTCCTGTGTGGCGGGTCATTTGTTTGGTATGACGAAGTACAGAAAATGTCGCATTAGGCCAGTATAGCCATTGTGTGTTGCACCTGGTTAAAGTTTACAGTCGAAATATCGGGCATTCACTGGTACTTACCTCTCAACGGTTCTGTTCATTATGTTTAGTTTTTCCCCGCTCCAATTTCAGATTCGTATTTTGTCATCGCAAATAAGTGCGCAACAGATTTGACCGGCTGTTAATGATGATAATAAGGGGTGACTTGCAGCTTAATTTTAAGTAATCTATCCGCAACCGGGACGGTCCAGACGTCGTACCTATGTAGTAGTGCTTAGTCCGGTAGGGTGGCCAGCGTGACATTGTTCCAATTATTATGGCTACTTCATCGCAAGAGGGTTCTGTGAACGCTGCGCTGCTAATGATTCGTAGATATTCTTGGTGGCGATTTCTTTGGTATCAAAGCGACGAATACATCAAAATTCTGTGACATATTTGCGTAAGTAGTGTTGTTGTTGTGGTCTTCAGTCTAGAGACTGGTTTGATGCAGTTCGCCATGCTACTCTATCCTGTGCAAGTTTCTTCATCTCCTAATAACTACTGCAACCCACATCCTTCTGAATCTGCTTAGTGTATTCATGTCTTGGTCTCCCTCTACGATTTTTACTCTCCACGCTGCCCTCCAGTACTAAATTGGTGATCCCTTGATGCCTCATAACATTTCATACCAATCGATCCCTTCTTCTAGTCAAGTTGTGCCACAAATTTCTCTTCTCCCCATTTCTGTTCAGTACCTCCTCATTAGTCATGTGCTCTACCCATCTAATCTTCAGCATTCTTCTGTAGCACCACATATCGAAAGTTGCTATTCTCTTATTGTCTAAACTATTTATCGTCCACGTTTCACTTCCATAAATGACTACACTCCATATAAATAGTTTCAGAAACGACTTCCTGACACTTAAAGCTATACTCGATGTTACCAAATTTCCCTTCTTCAGAAACTCTTTCCTTGCCATTGCCAGTCTACATTTTATATCATCTACTTCGACCATCATCAGTTATTTTGCTCCCCAAATAGCAAAACTCATTTACTACTTTAAGTGTCTCATTTCCTAATCTAATTCCCCGAGCATCACCCAATTTAATTCGACTACATTCCATTATCCTCGTTTTGCTTTTGTTGATTTTTATCTTATATCCTCCTTTCAAGACACTGTCCATTCCGTTCAGCTACTCTTCCAGGTCCTTTTCTGTCTCTGACAGAATTACAATGTCATCGGCGAACTTGAAAGCTTTTATTTCTTCTCCATGGATTTTAATTCCTACTCCGAATTTTTGTTTTGTTTCCTTCACTGCTTGCTGTATATACAGATTGAATAACATCGGGGATAGGCTACAACCCTGTCGCACTCCCTTCCTAACCAATGCTTCCCTTTCATGGCCCTTGACTCTTATAACTGCCATCTAGGTTCTGTACAAATTGTAAATAGCCTTTCACTCCCTGTATTTTACCCCTTTCAGAATTTGAAAGAGTATTCCAGTCAACATTGCCAAAAGCTTTCTCTAAGACTACAAATGCTAGAGACGTAGGTTTGCCTTTTCTTAATCTAAGATAAGTCATAGGGTCAGTATCGTTTCACGTGTTGCAACATTTCTACGGGATCCAAACTGATACATCCCGAGGTCGACTTCTACCAGTGTTTTAAGTAGTATAGTTGCGAATTTATGTGGCAGACATTGCATGAAATGCGGCTGTCTGTGTGTTTCGAAGTTTCAAATACGTTTGTTTGATTGGACTCGGTTTAAGAACACAGCGTTACTTAGTGAATGGACGTGTCTGATGGCCAAGTGCCGGTCGGTGGGGCAGAGAGGTTCTAGGCGCTTCAGTCTGGAACCGCGCGACCGCTACGGTCGCAGGTTCGAATCCTGCCTCGGGAATGGATGTGTGTGGTGTCCTTAGGTTAGTTAGGCTTAAGTAGTTCTAAGTTATAGGGGTCTGATGACCTCAGATGTTAAGTCCCATAGTGCTCAGAGCCATTTGAACCATTTTTTGATGGCCAAGTTACTTCTCAAGGCACCAGGACCGACATTCGAAGAAGATGAAGTTAGTTGGACGCGAGGTAGAGGATTTCCAGGTGTGACTGGAAACGGGGTCGCGGGCGCGGGCGCTGGAGCGCTGACGCAGAGGTCGCGAGCGTTCCAGATCGCCGCTCGTCCGCTGCACGTTTCGGATTATCACGGTGACGTAAGCGCCGAGTGCATCGCCGCCGCGGCCGTGTCGAAAGCGTCCACCTCGCGGCCTTCCCAACAAGAGTCGCAGCCGCACAGCATCGTCCTCAGTTTACTGGCACAGCGTCGGCTCCACTACGCGGCCGTTCCCAGCTGGAAAACTCTTTGACGCTCCAGCGGATGTCGCAAAAAGGACGGACTGGCACCGTTTCTCCTGAGCGACTGTACGTGTACGTGTGTGTGTGTGTGTGTGTGTGTGTGTGTGTGTGTGTGTGTGTGTGTGTACAGCTATGTGGTGTAGTGTCAAGGTCGCGCGGCTCTTCTGCTGGCTTCGACATGGAAATATCGCGGCTCGCTTTCTGAAAGTCCAAGGCCCCGGCCGGGATGAGCGCGCGCTCGCGCGCCTCCCGGCGAATTAAAAAGCAGCCGGCATGCACTCGGCCGCGTGAGGCAAACCAGTCACGTCGGAACACATAAATTGCGAGGGTACGCTGTTACTCTTCTATAACACGGGTACCGTCTAGATATGTAATTGGACGTGCTGGATGAGCGTAGCAATTAGTGTCAAGGACCTGGAAGCTCTGGTGCGAGGGTATGTAATCCAAGGGCGGACTACGGAGAGACACGAGCGACACGGGAATGAAACGACCGTATCCAAACGCGGTGTCGCCCGACGGAGGTCAGATTTTGTCATCTGCTAGTGGCCGTTTTGCACTCACTTAGTACGCCATTCAGGGGAAAGTCTTTTACGTGTCATTTCCAGGTTTCCTAATAGTAAATTACCCGAACGCGTAATTATTAAATAGATGCGTAAGTTCGTATCGTTTTTGTTTTCCATAGTAGTACCGGGTGATTCAAAAAGAATACCACAACTTTAAAAATGTGTATTTAATGAAAGAAACATAATATAACCTTCTGTTATACATCATTACAAAGAGTATTTAAAAAGGTTTTTTTTTCACTCGAAAACAAGTTCAGAGATGTTCAATATGGCCCCCTCCAGACACACGAGCAATATCAACCCGATACTCCAACTCGTTCCACACACTCTGTAGCATATCAGGCGTAACAGTTTGGATAGCTGCTGTTATTTCTCCTTTCAAATCATCAACGGTGGCTGGGAGAGGTGGCCGAAACACCATATCCTTAACATACCCCCATAAGAAAAAATCGCAGGGGGTAAGATCAGGGCTTCTTGGAGGCCAGTGATGACGTGCTCTGTCACGGGCTGCCTGGCGGCCGATTCATCGCCTCGGGTAGTTGACGTTCAGGTAGTTACGGACAGATAAGTAATGTGGTGGCGCTCCATCCTGCTGAAATATGAATTGTTGTGCTTCTTGTTCGAGCTGAGGGAACAGCCAATTCTCTAACATCTCCAGATACTGTAGTCCAGTTACAGTAGCACCTTCGAAGAAAAAGGGACCAAAAACTTTATTGGCTGAAATGGCGAACAAATGTACAACTAAATGAAACTTTATAGCTCCCTTAATTCGCCGACAGATAGTGCTTAGCTCTGCCTTTTGTAGTTGCAGAGTTTTAAATTCCTAAAGTTGTGGTATTCTTTTTGAATCACCCTGTATTCCGGTTGCTATGGGTTTATTTATCGACAGTCATTTTTTATTTGTAATTCACTGTTGCCATTCGAGCTTAAATATTGTCAGTTTCTCATTTGGAGATAGTGAGTGGAGCTGTGGACGCTAGAAAATGGAGTGCCAAGTTGAGAAATCGGAACATTTCCACGCTATTCTTCTGTTTGACTTCAGTAGAGTGCTACAACAGCGGAGGCAGCCAGAAACATTTGCGCCCTGTATGAGGATGGAAATGGAAATGAGCGTTTGGCGTCATTGGCCGGGAGGACCCTTGCGGAGCAGGTCCGGCCGCCTTGGTACAGGTCTTATTACGTTCGACGCCACATTGGGCGAGCTGCGCGCCGGATGGGGATGAAATGATGATGAAGACAACACAACACCCAGTCCCTGAGCGGAGAAAATTCCCGACCAAGCCGGGAATCGAAGCCGGGCCCTTAGGACGGCAATCCGTTACGCTGACCACTCAGCCATCGGGGCGTACTGTATGGGGATAATGCCGTTGACAGAGCGCGGCAAGTAAGTGGTTATCTCACTTTAAGAAGGATCGTTTTGACATTAGTGACTCTTCACATCAAGACCTTCGGGATTTAAAAGCATCAATCCGCAATAGTCTATGTCAGTGTACTCGGGAACTGCCAAATGTGATGCGCTATGATGAGTCTACCGTCGTGCGACATTTGTATGCAATCGGGAAGATTCAAAAATCGGATGTATGAGTACCGCATGCTCTAAGCCAAAATGACAAAGATTTCCGGGTGATCATATGTGCATCTCTGCTTGCTCGTCACCAAATGAGTCGTGAACAACTCCGACCATTCCTACCCTGCGGTCGCGCGGAGTGACCCCCCCCCCCCCCCCCCCCCCCTTTCACCAATGGAGGTTCAAGTCCTCCTTCGGGCATGGGTTTGTGTGTTATTGTCAATATGAGTTAGTTTAAGTAGTGTGTAAGTCTAGGGATCAATGACCTCAGCAGTTTGGTCGCTTAGAAATTTACACACATTTGAACATTTTTTTCCTACCCCGTGACGGCCGCGGTGGTCTAGCGATTCTAGGCGCTCAGTCCGGAACCGCGCGACTGCTACGGTCGCAGGTTCGAATCCTGCCACGCGCATGGATGTGTGTGATGTCCTTAGGTTAGTTAGGTTTAATTAGTTCTAAGTTCTAGGGGACTGATGACCACAGATGTTAAGTCCCACAGTGCTCAGAGCCATTTGAGCCATTTCCTACCCCGTATCGTTACTGGTGACGAGAAAAGACGTCTTTTTGCTAACATAAGGAAAAGAAAGAAATGGCTGAACCCAAACAAAACAGCAACTCCCGGTACAAAGTCCTGTGCTTGTCCATAAAATATAATGTTGCGCATCTGATGGAGCATCGACAGTATTATGTACTGCGAATTGCTTCCCTGAGTTGTTACCATCGCTGCTGGCATCTACCGTCAACACGTGAGACGTCTTGCAGACGCATTCCAAGAGCAACGATCAGGAAGATTGTATGAAGTGATGCTACTCCACGGTAACGCCTGCCCACATTTTGCTAGGCTGACAAGAAAGACTGTACAGAAGTTGGGTTGGAAAGCCATTCCGCACCTGCCTCATTCACTTGATCCTGCGCCCTCAGACTGTCACCTTTTCCTCTCCCTATCGAATAACCTTCAAGAAACTGCCTTTCCGGATGAAAATGCGTTCCGAACATGATTCGACGAGTTCTTCAACCTAACACCACGTTATTCCTATAGTCACGTAATGGGAAGTTATCTCAGCGTTGGCAGACTCTTGTAAATAGTGAAGGAGAATATACACTCCTGGAAATGGAAAAAAGAACACATTGACACCGGTGTGTCAGACCCACCATACTTGCTCCGGACACTGCGAGAGGGCTGTACAAGCAATGATCACACGCACGGCACAGCGGACACACCAGGAACCGCGGTGTTGGCCGTCGAATGGCGCTAGCTGCGCAGCATTTGTGGACCGCCGCCGTCAGTGTCAGCCAGTTTGCCGTGGCATACGGAGCTCCATCGCAGTCTTTAACACTGGTAGCATGCCGCGACAGCGTGGACGTTAACCGTATGTGCAGTTGACGGACTTTGAGCGAGGGCGTATAGTGGGCATGCGGGAGGCCGGGTGGACGTACCGCCGAATTGCTCAACACGTGGGGCGTGAGGTCTCCACAGTACATCGATGTTGTCGCCAGTGGTCGGCGGAAGGTGCACGTGCCCGTCGACATGGGACCGGACCGCAGCGACGCACGGATGCACGCCAAGACCGTAGGATCCTACGCAGTGCCATAGGGGACCGCACCGCCACTTCCCAGCAAATTAGGGACACTGTTGCTCCTGGGGTATCGGCGAGGACCATTCGCAACCGTCTCCATGAAGCTGGGCTACGGTCCCGCACACCGTTAGGCCGTCTTCCGCTCACGCCCCAACATCGTGCAGCCCGCCTCCAGTGGTGTCGCGACAGGCGTGAATGGAGGGACGAATGGAGACGTGTCGTCTTCAGCGATGAGAGTCGCTTCTGCCTTGGTGCCAATGATGGTCGTATGCGTGTTTGGCGCCGTGCAGGTGAGCGCCGCAATCAGAACTGCATACGACCGAGGCACACAGGGCCAACACCCGGCATCATGGTGTGGGGAGCGATCTCCTACACTGGCCGTACACCACTGGTGATCGTCGAGGGGACACTGAATAGTGCACGGTACATCCAAACCGTCATCGAACCCATCGTTCTACCATTCCTAGACCGGCAAGGGAACTTGCTGTTCCAACAGGACAATGCACGTCCGCATGTATCCCGTGCCACCCAACGTGCTCTAGAAGGTGTAAGTCAACTACCCTGGCCAGCAAGATCTCCGGATCTGTCCCCCATTGAGCATGTTTGGGACTGGATGAAGTGTCGTCTCACGCGGTCTGCACGTCCAGCACGAACGCTGGTGCAACTGAGGCGCCAGGTGGAAATGGCATGGCAAGCCGTTCCACAGGACTACATCCAGCATCTCTACGATCGTCTCCATGGGAGAATAGCAGCCTGCATTGCTGCGAAAGGTGGATATACACTGTACTAGTGCCAACATTGTGCATGCTCTGTTGCCTGTGTCTATGTGCCTGTGGTTCTGTCAGTGTGATCATGTGATGTATCTGACCCCAGGAATGTGTCAATAAAGTTTCCCCTTCCTGGGACAATGAATTCACGGTGTTCTTATTTCAATTTCCAGGAGTGTATTATTGATGACTAAAGTCTCTATTATGTGCGTCTTTTCTGTTTATTAAATTTATGGAAAAATGGTATGAACTTTTGCACCAACGTAATAATTTGGGCTGTGGTTGTTAATAGGTTAACCGTAGTGCGTGACGTGTCCATAGTTGGACATTTCCTGTCACGGAGACAAGAGGAGGAGGATTTTCCGTACTAGGCCGAACTGTCGGCGGTCTGGCAGGGACGTCCTTTTTTGTGTTCATCCATTGTCATTTGGAGCGGCTGAACATGTCTGGCTCACAGGAGGAGTACATTTTCTGGGTTGTGCCAGATGGTCATAAAATTTCTCTGAACCACTACTTTACCTGCTTCGTAAGTGTCTTGGAGAGTAATGTTAGCCCCGTATTGCTTCTCGTTCAGAAATCGAATCAGATGTGTATCTTGTGTGCAATCAGATGGTTACAAAGATCAGTGATACTATTCAACCCTGCTATGAAATTGCATGCATCGCGCATCGAGAGAAGGACAACAGTGGACTTTTCTTTCGAGACTTCATTCGACATGAAAAAGAAAAAATAATATTGGAACATCTCTTCTTATGATGCTAGAAATATCCATGGATAGTGTTTCCTAACGTGTCTGTGATCGCAGATACATGACCAAGATTGTAAGGTACGTGCTCTAGTGATAGGCTACTTGTATTGCAATAGAATATAAAAAAGGCGAACTGAAGCTGCGGAAGGGTAGTTTTCAAGAAAGCTCTATAGCGCGGTAAGAGAGAGCATAGCATGGGAAAATGTCGAAGGCGGCCTCGTAGATTAGAGAAACAAATGAGAGATCCACGTTCAGAGGTTGACTAGCGAAATACACTCCTGGAAATTGAAATAAGAACACCGTGAATTCATTGTCCCAGGAAGGGGAAACTTTATTGACACATTCCTGGGGTCAGATACATCACATGATCACACTGACAGACCCACAGGCACATAGACACAGGCAACAGAGCATGCACAATGTCGGCACTAGTACAGTGTATATCCACCTTTCGCAGCAATGCAGGCTGCTATTCTCCCATGGAGACGATCGTAGAGATGCTGGATGTAGTCCTGTGGAACGGCTTGCCATGCCATTTCCACCTGGCGCCTCAGTTGCACCAGCGTTCGTGCTGGACGTGCAGACCGCGTGAGACGACGCTTCATCCAGTCCCAAACATGCTCAATGGGGGACAGATCCGGAGATCTTTCTGGCCAGGGTAGTTGACTTACACCTTCTAGAGCACGTTGGGTGGCACGGGATACATGCGGACGTGCATTGTCCTGTTGGAACAGCAAGTTCCCTTGCCGGTCTAGGAATGGTAGAACGATGGGTTCGATGACGGTTTGGATGTACCGTGCACTATTCAGTGTCCCCTCGACGATCACCAGTGGTGTACGGCCAGTGTAGGAGATCGCTCCCCACACCATGATGCCGGGTGTTGGCCCTGTGTGCCTCGGTCGTATGCAGTCCTGATTGTGGCGCTCACCTGCACGGCGCCAAACACGCATACGACCATCATTGGCACCAAGGCAGAAGCGACTCTCATCGCTGAAGACGACACGTCTCCATTCGTCCCTCCATTCACGCCTGTCGCGACACCACTGGAGGCGGGCTGCACGATGTTGGGGCGTGAGCGGAAGACGGCCTAACGGTGTGCGGGACCGTAGCCCAGCTTCATGGAGACGGTTGCGAATGGTCCTCGCCGATACCCCAGGAGCAACAGTGTCCCTAATTTGTTGGGAAGTGGCGGTGCGGTCCCCTACGGCACTGCGTAGGATCCTACGGTCTTGGCGTGCATCCGTGCGTCGCTGCGGTCCGGTCCCAGGTCGACAGGCACGTGCACCTTCCGCCGACCACTGGCGACAACATCGATGTACTGTGGAGACCTCACGCCCCACGTGTTGAGCAATTCGGCGGGTCGTCCACTCGGCCTCCCGCATGCCTACTATACGCCCTCGCTCAAAGTCCGTCAACTGCAGATACGGTTAACGTCCACGCTGTCGCGGCATGCTACCAGTGTTAAAGACTGCGATGGAGCTCCGTATGCCACGGCAAACTGGCTGACACTGACGGCGGCGGTGCACAAATGCTGCGCAGCTAGCGCCATTCGACGGCCAACACCGCGGTTCCTGGTGTGTCCGCTGTGCCGTGCGTGTGATCATTGCTTGTACAGCCCTCTCGCAGTGTCCGGAGCAAGTATGGTGGGTCTGACACACCGGTGTCAATGTGTTCTTTTTTCCATTTCCAGGAGTGTAATTATTTTTCTTCCGAATTTGGCCAACTATGGACCGCCTAGAACATAAGGCTTTTTGTTCTTTGTTTTCCAAGAACCTTTTCATTCTTTTATTTCTTTTCTTTCTTTCTCCTTGGAAAAATAATGTGTAGACATCCTCGTTAGTGGTTTCTCTTCAGATGATTTTATGCTGTTGACTTTACTCCTGAATTTTTCCCTGTTTTGGATCATATCTAGTGTAATATCAGTTTCTTCCGCATCTCTTTTGACTTTTTCTGACCACTTAAAGGTGGAATTTAATGATGTGGTGTAATTGTAATTCTTTTCACTCAGTCGGTGTTTGTCCTTTTTGCTCAGTAGGTGTTTGTCCTGTCTTGCAAGGTGTCCCTAAAATTTCAACAGTTGTTTCCACATTGTGTCCGTCACTTTTTCGGTGTGCTTATAGAGCTCTTCGTTTTTCCTATTCCTCCAACTTTCATTAACGGTCTTCCCGAATTTTACTTTTTTTCTAGTTATTCCAACTGTCACTTTTTGTTTACAATAAGACACTCCGAAGCACAGAGTCCTTTTGGTTTTATATCTGAATTGTAGTGTCTTATTGTGACCTTCTAAGATATGGCTGTTCCAGTTTGTAAGAAAGCCTGGCTGCCTCTTTATCCAGTCCATCGATCGACTCCTCTAAGTATTTGAATTCATCTGCTCTTCTAAACTTTTCGTACTTTGGCACTGTATTTTACAGGTCCGTCTTGATCACACAATCTTTTACACTTTACTATTACATAGTAAGTGAGCACTTACTATTTACCTACATGTTTAGTTTGACGTTGATACTACATCAGAATATTTTATGATCTGAAGATGGCAGTAGCCGAAACCGGTATTATTGAAGTGTGGTCAAGACGGACCTGTAAAATAAAGTGCCAAAAATATGATTACGGACTCATTTTCAGACTTTATTTCTTCAATTGATAAATTTCCGTATTTTACCTCCAAATACTTCTCTCTTTGGTGTCTGTGATCCATACATTCCGTAATTTTATATGAGACTCTCAGATTAGTTTTTCCAACAATATCATTCTAGATCTCTAGCATTCTTTGCGCATGTTTCCAGTTTCGGACTCAGAGTGCAACATCATTGCCAAAAGCTTAACACCTGATTTCTAAGTTGGTTCCTTTCTTCCCAAGATGTATTCCACTTATTCCTTCCAACTTTACAGCTTTTTGCCAGGTTCTAATTATTTTCTCCAGGACGACATTCAATAAAGCTGGGGGATAATCCATTTCCTTGTCTGACCCATATCTTTATTTCGAAGAGCTCAGAGATTTCTCCAAAAAATTTAACTTTTGAGATAGTGTCTGTTAAGGTTTGTTCTATGATTTCCCTCGGTTTTCTATCAATTTCGAATTTTTCTAAAATACCAAATAAAATTTGTCATTTGAGTCATATACTCTTTGGAAGTCGACAAAAATTACTACCTCCTTCTGTCTTCTTGTCGCTCTAGTTCTCAGAATGATCTTGAGGTTCAATGTCTGTTGCACGCATGATTTGCCTTTTCGGGAACCAGCCTGATATTCTCCAATGAGGTGATCAGTCTGTTCTTCACCTGTTCTCAGCTGGACTTTGGAGAGCAGCTTCTAAGCAACTGAGAGTAAGAAGATCTCTCTGTACTCGTAGTTGTTCGGGTTTGTTCGGTTACCATTTTTATGAAGTGGATATATGAGCGCACATTTCCAGTCCGTCAGTATCTTTTCAGTTTTCCATATTTCTTCTACAAGGCGTTGAATTCCATCTGCAGCGACTTTCTCTCCAGCCTTCCACATTTCTGCCACAATACAGCTTCACTTAGTGCCTTATTATCCTTGAGCACCTGCATGACTTCACTGAGGCTTTCTGGTTTGGAATCTAATTTATTGTTGATTTATTTCTTAGCATTCAGTCTTTCCTGAGACTCTCCACAGTCCAGTAGTACTTTGAAATAGTCTGTCAAGAGTTGACAGTTTTCTTTGTCATTTGTAACTAGGTTCCCATGCGTTCACCTAAAGCACATATTTTGTGCTTATATCCCTGTAGCTCCTCTTCTAAGGCCCTGTAAAACTCTTTGGCCTTGTTCTTTTTGAACTCTTCTTCCCTCTTTCCCACTCTGCTTTTGGCATATTTCCTCTTCTCTGCACTTACATTCTTGGATGTACTCTTCATTTCATTATTGTAGTCTTCCAATTTCTTCTCAATGTTGTTAGAGTTCTATCTCTTCCAGGATTTTAATCTTTTTTCAAGAGCTTTGTCACACTTTTCATTCCATCATCTGTACATCCGTTTTAGCGGAGGGCCTACAAGACCTTCGAATGCATTGATGAAGGTTTCTTTTATTTCTCCCCAGCTGTCCATGTCCAAACTAGACAGTTTTTTGAGGCATTTATCTTTGTTTTGCTACAGTGTCTCTGTGTTGATTCTAGGTTTCTTGTTTATCTTCGGCATGGGTCAGCTGGGTTGAAATCTTACTTTGACCGTGGAGAGGTAGTGGTCTGCGTCGATCTTGGCGCTCATTCTTACTTTGAAGTTTGGTGATTCTTTTCGATTTTTGGCTGTTATTGCAGCTTGGCCAATTTGGAACTCCCCTAGCTCTGTGTTGGGAGAAATCCTCATTTGCTTCTTCCTTCGGAGGGCTTTGTAGTATGTGGATGTTAGGTGTAGGTTGAATTGTCTGCGGGAGGCGGTAAGACTTTCCCCATTTTTACTGTTTGTGATACGTGCAGGGTAGTCTGCCACTACTGTTCTATATTTCGTTTCCCTACTCAACTGAGCACTTAAATTATAGAACAAGATTTTAACACGATCGTGAGGAATTTTGAATGCTGCTTCTTCGAGAGTTTTCTACAAGTTTCCCACTTTTTTGGGTTTCTCTCTTTATCTTCAATTATATGGACTTGCACATTGATAAAGTACGCTTTATTTCCAGAGTTAAAGGAGATAAGTGAAATCCTCTCTGATGGTGACATACAGGTGATGATGGATTCAGTTATGTTCTTCTTGACTACGAAGGCTGTTCCTAGAGTAGTTATGTCTGAGCTATTACTTTCTTATGTTTTTCCCTTATAGATTTTGTGCCTTTCTGAAAGTGTTCACCGTTCATCCATGTATGCGGTTCCTTGCAAAGCCAGCATATGGATATTTCTCTCTTCCGAAATAATAACTGTTCACTTGCTTTAATTTTCCTCTTTTCAGAAGCGTATTGGTGTTCAGGGTTCCGAGCAGATGTGTTCATTTGGGTTGTAACTTTCATGTTGAGGTTCTGGGAAGCTCCGGCTCTTTTCTAGATGATATTCCAGGGTCTCCAGAATCCTTCGGTCTGGTTGTACCGCTCATTGCGGTGGAGAATTTCCATTTCCGGTTACCGCCTGGATTAGTCTTTACCAAAAGTGTTTCCATTACGTATTAAGTTGAAGATACTTGAGAGGGTGGGTGTAGTCCATCCCTCACATTTAAAACTGAGGTTGTAAGCCACAGTGTTAACTTCAGGTTGCCTCTAACATGGAGAACAGACACCTTTGCAGCCGCCGTTACCCTGGAGAACAGACGCTGACGTTTTTTATTTCAGAGTTTTCCATTTCCTTAGCTCTAATACTGCCTCTGAAAACAGGGTTGCTTCTTCCACCAGCTCAGCCGTTTCGATGTCCCCAATCTCTGCATTCACTGCCGTTAAATATCACTTAAGAAACGTTCCGTTTTGAAACAAGAGGAGCAAGAAATGTTACAACGTAATATTGAAGGTAGACAAAACATACAAAATTGTAGACGCAACCTAAAGCATAGGCCACTGGTTTATGGTAGAAGAAAACTCTCTAGAGAATTAAAAACTTGATATTTGTCCTGTGTCCAGTTTCTAATCACAAAGCACCAGGAACCGTAACTCTTTTACTATTTACACACTAACTCGATGTTCCTGCTTTATCGTGTAGCTAATACTGAGTCAGAGGATCACCTTGCGAGAAGCGTCGTGTATCTTCCAACGAGCCGTTTAGTAACCAAACCATCCTGCTGGTACGGAACTGCTAAGGATAGATTAAGCTGAGTTGATTAAATTAGTTTAGAGCTGAGAACAATCATCACGTGTTTAAAGCCTTTATTTATGATCGCAACAAATAAAACGTATTTACTGAAACATCATGCAATGAGCCACGCAATATCAGAGAGATTAAAAAAATTAATTACGTTTCCATTTACTACTACCTCCGTAGGGAGACTGCTAACGTAAGGACGACGTTGCGCGAAGCAGTGGTAACCAGTTGGATTCCTGATGATGAAAGAAGCTTTCCCGGACATTAAGGAAAGGAGAGGTGTGTCGCTCTTGGCAGCCCGTTGGTGATGTCCAAAAGAAACTAAGTAGCGCCACTCGATTCCCGGTTCGCCTTTCCATTTTTTTCACATTTTACAACAATAACACTACTGAATAACGCGTCAAGTTCGTCGACTCTATTAAGATGCACACTTGACGCTTCGCAGGAAGTTGGAGTAACGTAAGGCCAAACTACACTAAAGGATAAACGATTGCAACACCAAAACATAATTAATGTAGAGTAATGGAATTTCGGGAACACATCTGTCTCTGTAACATTTTTAAGTGATTAACATTGCAAATCACAGGTTATTACGAGATAAGTAATCGAAAATGTGAAATTTTGGTACAGTAATAACCGATGTATCCGCTAGAATGTTGAATTCAAGCATGCAAACCGGCATGCATTGTATTGTACAGGTGCAAGATGTCAGTTTGTGGGATGGAGTTTCATGCTTTTGCTCTTGGTCGGTCAATACAGGGACGGTTAATGCTGTTTTTGGATGACAGTGGGGTTGCCGTCCGATGATGTCCCATTTGTGGAGACAGATCTGACGATCGAGCAGGTCAGGGCAAGATATCGACACTCTGTGGAGCATATTGGGCTACAACAGTGGTGTGTGGGCGAGCGTTATTCTGCTAGAATGCAGTTAATGAATGGCAAGATAACAGGTCGAATCACCGGATGGACGTATAAATGTGCAGTCAGTGTGCGTAGGATAACCCCGAGAGTGCTCCTGCTGTCGTACGAAACCGCACCCCAGACCATAGCTCCAGGTTTATGTCCAGCGTGTCTAGCACCCAGAAAGGTTGGATGTAGACTGTCAAGTGTCTCCTCCTAACCAACATACGGCCATCACTGGCACAGAGGCAGAATCAGCTTTCATCAGTTAACAGAACTCCTCGCTGCTCCTTAATGAGCTCTCGCTCGACACCCTCTAAATCGCAAATGGCGGTGGTTAGGGGTCGGAGCTGTCCTTGAAGTAACAGATTCGTAACAGTTCGTTAAGTCATTGTGGTGCCAACTGCTGCTTAAATTGCCGCTGCTGATGCAGTACGATGTGCCAGAGCCATATGCCGAACACAATGGTCTTCCCTCTCGGTAGTGCCACCTGGCCTTCTAGCGACCGTGTATTCCCGCGACCACCGCTGCCAGCAGTCGTGTACAATGGCTACGTTCCTGCCAAGTCTTTTTGCAATATCGCAAAAGTAACGTACAGCTTCTCGTAGCCCTTTAACACGACCTCGTTCAAACTCAATGGTGTCTTTGTCGCCGTCGAGACATTCTTGACTAACATCAACTCACCACATCCATTCTCAAAGGCAAATAACTCTCGCAGGCAGTTACACCATGTATTTGAAGCGAACCTGATTTGCATCCTCATAGTGGCACTACTAGCCCCATTCTTCAAATGGCTCTAAGCACTATGGGACTTAGCATCTGAGCTCATCAATCCCCTAGACTTAGAACTATTAAACCTGAGGACATCACACACATCCATGCCCGAAGCAGGATTCGAACCTGGGAACGTAGCAGCGCGGTTCCAGACTGAAGCGCCTAGAACCTCTCGGCCACAGCGGCCGCCGGGCTCCATTCTTATCCGATTGGTGCGAAATCTGAATAGACATCATCTTTCAGATGTAGAAACAAGCCTACCAACTTTTGTTTATGTTGCACAACTCCTTCTTCGTGCTGCGATTTTTTTCCGTTAGTGTATACGCACTTAAGGTCCTTGCCCGGAACAGTAGTATGGGGTTACCGCTGGCTCCATAATTGAAGTGCCTTGGAGGTAGTTTACACTGTGTAGTCTACCGTAATCTCTGAAGCGTGAAAACATCTTATATTTCAAGAAAATGAGAAAGAACTAGGAGGAGAAGAGAAGATCAAGATTGCATTCCCCATCCACGACGGATCGCTAGTTTGGACAGCTCACAAGGATGGTGAAACAAACCAGCTACGTCCTCTCGGCATTCGCTGTAATCGATTTGGTAAAATCACGGAACGTCCAAACCTTGGTGGCCGGGCGTAAGTTTGTTGCGAATTCGGTACCATAGTCAGTGCACCATCCTTGTTCCCTCAGAGGAACGAAGTGTATCCTCAAGATAATGTGAAATTGGTACAGACATATGAAGATAAATATTATCCCGTTGAAATGCTTGCTGTTGATTGAATAGGTAGTTTTAGGCAGGGAACTAATCCAAAACCTCCTTTTGTGGAGATATACAGAAAACGTTCTCCAGTTCTTATTTTTAATTTTGTCTAAACTAAACAGTTATATGAGTTTTTTGTATTATCCTCCTAATTCAGTACCTTGGAAAGGTGAATCGGATTGTCCTGGAGGAGGCGCCCCGATATTAAAAACTGATGATTTGTTCCGTTCTTGATTCTGATTATGAATTCGGTATCAACATCAGAAATAGTTATATTTTTACAAGACATTTTTAATGCGTCATATACAGGAAATGTCTATATTTCTCACACATTCTGAAAGAATTATGTATAAAATTTATTTAGAAAATCATTGCTTTCCTTCAGTTTCGCCGTGCTCTGCAGTAGCTGTTGTGTGCACATCAACACCTGCTCATAAAATGGTCTGTACTCATATAGAATGTGTTTAACTATCATGCGTACAACCTGTATATTCTTCTCTTGTATTGGAATTTTTTCACTGTACGCCGTTTTCGTTGGAATGTGGCTTACTCCGGCGTTATTCTTTTGCAGCAAGGAAATGTTTTTCACGACATCATCAGTTAACCGAGATTCGGTTAAATAACATTTAGGTAAGGAGTACTCTAACTGCGTGTACTTGGAAATCGACAATAAGGACTTTTCGAAGAAGGCTATAGCTTCTTTTTTGTAGAACTTATGCCAACAGTTCTTGAAATACATATATATAGTACTTTCAGCAGTGATCTGAGTACCATTGAATCCTGTCTTCCTCGAGAATTGAATCAAATTGATCTACTGTTGTGATGCTTAAATTCTGTCAGGTCGTCTGATTGTCCATTATGTAGTCCTAGAATTGCGATCACATTGGAGAAAGGAGTGTCCTTGCAATCTTTGTAAGGCACCCAGTAGCAGCCAGAGCAAGGAGAAAGCGCGCTAAAGTGTTGTCGCGCTTTCGGTCTCCCGCAAGCATCGCTGAAAAGATGAAGTTCTTTAATCTCAGTATCCATATTGTTTATTTTCAACAACAGCTTCCTACATACTTCGTCAGGAAACGTAGACTTACAACAATGTGACATCACTTTAGAAACGTCAAACCAACACGCTTTTAAAACATTTAGAACAGCTACTATATCAATAAGTACTATTCATTTACCTTTAATGAAGCATATCTAATCTCAGACGTCCGACATTAAACAGAACACAATACTCTGATGCAGTGCAGACACGAGGTTTTAAGCAGCTGAACAGCAGTTACGACCACCAGCGCTGAGAGTGAACGCACTCGAAACGGATATGTTCCCTTCTTCAAACTCAAGAATATTTCCATGCTCGATTACACAGAGGTATGTGTGGTTTTGTTCCCTCTTTATTGCTCACAATATGCATCTATATGCTTATACGTTTGGTGAAAAAAAATCTATTTTTTGGCACTTGAATCCTTCTTCCAACTACCGTTCCAGTAAGGATTGCTCAGAACTATCAGTGTCAGCGTCCAGACGCATCTGATTGCATCAAACTGCTGCTTGGTCAGCGTTGTGAAAGCCTCCGCTACGACTCCAGTAGAACCCATTTTTATTTTTCTTCGAAACTCTGCAAGTGTACATGATTTTCTAATCCCCTAGTAGAAGTTCATTCATATGAAATGCTGCCAGAGGCTAAAAAATTTCCCTCAGACATTGACAGTCATTTGTGCGATATAACGAAATGTAGTTGCCTTTCTAATACGATATTATAATGATTTTTTTTTAAACTACGGGGAAGTTAATATGAGGTACTTTCGTACTGAGAACAGTTCACAGTGCAACAATAGTGGGTGAACTGTGTTTCTGCATACAGCACCACTAAGCAATAATTTTTTTCCCTCTTTATATTTCATAATTATAGAGTAGTTGTAGAACCATCGTTCCTTTCAGCCAGATTCGTTAATGGTTAGTGTGAGGCACAGAGCGATCCAACTTCGAATATGTGCGAAGCGATTTTCAGTTAGGCATAGGCCGCACCAACTGCTGGGGATCGTAGTTGGAATTTGAGGGTTGGACCTATTTCGGCGACTCTCAAGAAAATGTCACTGGACCGCTACCGTTCACCATACAAAGGGCGATTTCCCGAATCGTTTAAGATATCGTAATTCTGTTTACACCCAAACGAATTATAAAAATTTCTCTAGGAACGGTGTCACAGTTTCAATAATTACATCGATATATGTAACAGCAAAATAACTAATGATGGTCGAAGTAGAGAGAATATAAAATATAGACTGGTAATGGCAAGAAAAACTTTTCTGAAGAAGAGAAATTTGTTTAACATCGAATATAAAGTATAGCTGGAGCGTAGCCATCTACGGAAGTGAAACATCGACCATAAATAGTTTAGACAACAAGAGAAATGAAGCTTTTGGGATGTGGTGCTACAGAAAAAAGCTGAAGATTAAATGGGAAGATCACATAACCAATGAGGAAGTAGTGAACAGAATTGACGAGACAAAGAATTTTTGGCACAACTTGACTAAAAGAAGGGAAATATTGGTAGGACACGTTATAAGACATCAAGGGATCACCAATTTAGTAGCCCGCATCTCGTGGTCGTGCGGTAGCGTTCTCGCTTCTCACGCCCGGGTTCCCGGGTTCGATTCCCGGCGGGGTCAGGGATTTTCTCTGCCTCGTGATGGCTGGGTGTTGTGTGCTGTCCTTAGGTTAGTTAGGTTTAAGTAGTTCTAAGTTCTAGGGGACTTATGACCACAGCAGTTGAGTCCCATAGTGCTCAGAGCCATTTGAACCATTTGAACCAATTTAGTACTGGAGGGAAGCATGGAAGGTAAATATCGTAGAGGGGGACCAAGAGATGAATGCAGTCAGCAGAGTCAGAGGTATGTGGGTTGCAGCAGGTACTGGGAGACGAAGAAGCTTGCACAGGATAGAGTAGCATGGAAAGCCGCAAAAAACCAGTCCTCGGACTGAGAACCACAACAACAACGCATCTACTTTTTGAAATGGAACCATGGACTTTTCTTCTGCTAATGTCATAGACATCAGAGACAGATTCCACAGCATTTCACTCTGCGAAATCTGTAGCTGGCGTACACTTTTCAGTCAGTCGCGATGCCTCGAACGGTTATTTCTACACTCCTGGAAATGGAAAAAAGAACACATTGACACCGGTGTGTCAGACCCACCATACTTGCTCCGGACACTGCGAGAGTGCTGTACAAGCAATGATCACACGCACGGCACAGCGGACACACCAGGAACCGCGGTGTTGGCCGTCGAATGTCGCTAGCAACGCAGCATTTGTGCACCGCCGCCGTCAGTGTCAGCCAGTTTGCCGTGGCATACGGAGCTCCATCGCAGTCTTTAACACTGGTAGCATGCCGCGACAGCGTGGACGTGAACCGTATGTGCAGTTGACGGACTTTGAGCGAGGGCGTATAGTGGGCATGCGGGAGGCCGGGTGGACGTACCACCGAATTGCTCAACACGTGGGGCGTGAGGTCTCCATAGTACATCGATGTTGTCGCCAGTGGTCGGCGGAAGGTGAACGTGCCCGTCGACCTGGGACCGACCGCAGCGACGCACGGATGGACGCCAAGACCGTAGGATCCTACGCAGTGCCGTAGGGGACCGCACCGCCACTTCCCAGCAAATTAGGGACACTGTTGCTCCTGGGGTATCGGCGAGGACCATTCGCAACCGTCTCCATGAAGCTGGGCTACGGTCCCGCACACCGTTAGGCCGTCTTCCGCTCACGCCCCAACATCGTGCAGCCCGCCTCCAGTGGTGTCGCGACAGGCGTGAATGGAGGGACGAATGGAGACGTGTCGTCTTCAGCGATGAGAGTCGCTTCTGCCTTGGTGCCAATGATGGTCGTATGCGTGTTTGGCGCCGTGCAGGTGAGCGCCACAATCAGGACTGCATACGACCGAGGCACACAGGGCCAACACCCGGCATCATGGTGTGGGGAGCGATCTCCTACACTGGCCATACACCACTGGTGATCGTCGAGGGGACACTGAATAGTGCACGGTACATCCAAACCGTCATCGAACCCATCGTTCTACCATTCCTAGACCGGCAAGGGAACTTGCTGTTCCAACAGGACAATGCACGTCCGCATGTATCCCGTGCCACCCAACGTGCTCTAGAAGGTGTAAGTCAACTACCCTGGCCAGCAAGATCTCCGGATCTGTCCCCCATTGAGCATGTTTGGGACTGGATGAAGCGTCGTCTCACGCGGTCTGCACGTCCAGCACGAACGCTGGTCCAACTGAGGCGCCAGGTGGAAATGGCATGGCAAGCCGTTCCACAGGACTACATCCAGCATCTCTACGATCGTCTCCATGGGAGAATAGCAGCCTGCATTGCTGCGAAAGGTGAATATACACTGTACTAGTGCCGACATTGTGCATGCTCTGTTGCCTGTGTCTATGTGCCTGTGGTTCTGTCAGTGTGATCATGTGATGTATCTGACCCCAGGAATGTGTCAATAAAGTTTCCCCTTCCTGGGACAATGAATTCACGGTGTTCTTATTTCAATTTCCAGGAGTGTAGTATAGACCGTGCATGCTCTGTTATTTTACAGCAACATCGTGAGACAAGAATCATTGTAGATCTGCCTAACAGTGATTAGCTGCGGTCAACAACATCTACTACTGATCTCTGCTTGCAAATTATGACTCGTATGTACCTCAGGTGAATGGAGTAGAACTGACTGCTGCCTCGTATTTGGACGCTACTGGGAGTGCTGCTTATTCCCAGGCAGTACGCACCCGTCGCCACGCAAACTTCCTCTAAGTGTCCATAACTCTCTACTAAAGAAAGTGGGCAAAGTAACACCTGGAACGGAACCTGATTATTACCGTGGGACACTCTTCATTGAGGAGTGCAGGATTTCTCTGACGCCTGATGATAGTCATGAAAGAGAGTGAAGGTGGTTACAAATGGACGGTTGACGTATGTAGTCCTACCAGTTTAGCAGGGAGATGGATCAGTTGTATTTGGGTCTCTCATCGGTATCGAGAGTAATACGAGAGCTGTAAAGCATTAGAACAGGATCCTCCAGTGTGCTGACCAGCCATACACTTAACATTGCGGCGACGAGTTCATCTTTTAAGACGATAATCCTAGAGCTCACCACATCTGCCTCCTGAACAAGTTCACCAAAGAACAGTGAGACAATATAATGGAGTGGCCAGAGGTATCTGCTGACATGAGTCCAACTACGTTTGCTTGGGACCAGTGAAACCTGCAGTGCTTCAGCAGCATATTTTGCTCCACTGATGCGCAAATATGCGTACCTTCGAACAGTCTGCGTTTATTTTGATTATTGTTTTGTTTTTATTTCGAAGCAAAATTATATTTTTTAGTTTCATAAGACTTCTTTTATTTCCTATTGCCCTTGAAACAATGCGCAAGGAAATCTGCGGGCAGGCCGGTGTGGTCGTGTGGTTCTAGGCGCTTCAGCCTGGAACCGTGTGACCGTTACGGTCGCAGATTCGAATCCTGCCTCGGGCATGGATGTGTGTGATGTCCTTAGGTTAGTTAGGTTTAATTAGTTCTAAGCTCTAGGCGACTGATGACCTCAGAAGTTAAGTCGCATAGTGCTCAGAGCCATTTGAACCATTTTGAAATCCGCAGGTAAATAGATGGGGCAAAGTTTATGAATTTTTTGTAGGGTGTAATAAAAATGTATGACCACAATTTCACTTTTCGATCCTGACACCTAGAAGATGAAAATATGTTGTGTGAACACTGTGTCCACTAATTCTTTCATTTCTTCACTATACGTTGTCATGCGAAACACTCAGCAACTGTACGTTCCAGAATACCAAAGGAGTATATTCAAAATGCCCTCTGTTAGCACTGATGCGTGCTCGAACACGGCATCGCTAGAATCCCGGATGAGCTTGTGTAACATTCGAGTACTGCATATCGGTCTATAGTCTTTCACAAGAGGGACACGAAAACTCTCTGTGTCGCCTACTGGAGTTCGATGCTCAATAGCTTTCACGTGCCCCCGAAAATCAAAGTGTTGTGCATTGAGGTCTGGAGAATTACTCTATCTCTTCCTATCCATCTGTTTGTTTTTTAAAAGTTGGCGGGCATCAACACTTAAATGAAGACGGACTCTGTCACATCGTATTAGTCACCAAAAAAGGCCGCCACAAACGTTGACTCAAAATGGTTGATAGTGAAGCCTTTTGTAAAGCTAAACTTGGTTTTACATCAGTCGAGATGGGCTGATTGTGACAATTTACAAACTGATCACATTGGAGTGAAGTCTTATACGTGACCAGCAAATCTGCACTAAAATCGTACGCAGGTGAGTATCCGTGCTGGAAGAGGCACTGAGATGACGAAATTCATAGGACACCCCCTTTTGTACGGCGTACTGCAACAGCTCGCCGTGCCATGGAAGTGTCCTGCAGAAATATTGACCCACGCTCCTTCTATTGCCGTCCATAATTGTGAAAGTCTTGTCAGTGCAGGATTTTGTGCACGAACTGTTCTTTAGATTATGTCCCAGAAATGTTCGATGGGATTCATATCTGGCTATCTGGCTATCTGGCTGACCGAATAATTCACTTGAACTATCCAACACGTTCTTCAAACCATTGAGAACAATTGTAGCCCGGTGACATGACGCATTCTTATCCATAAAAATCCCATCGTTACTTGGGAACATAAAGTCCATGAATTGTCTCCAAGTAACCGAACATAACCATTACCAGTCAATGATCGGTACAGTTGGACTAGAGGACTCAGTCCATTCCACGTAATCACAGTCCACAACATTATGGTGCCACCACCACTTTGCACGGTGTATGCGTCACACTCGAACCCTACAATCAGCTCTTACCAACTGAAATCGGGACTCATCTGACCAGGCCATGGTTTTCCAGTCGTCTAGGATCCAGCCGATACGGTCACGAGCCCAGGACAGGCACTACAGGCGATCTCATACTGTTAGCAAAGGCACTCGCGTCGGTCATCTGATGTCATAGCCCATTAACGCCAGATTTCACCGACTGGCCTAACAGATACGTTGGTCTTACGTCCCACGTTGATTTCTACGGTTATTACACGTAGTATTGCTTGTCTGTTAGCACTGACAACTCTACGCAAACGCTGCTGCTCTCGCTCGTTAAGTGAAGGTCGTCGGCCACTGCCTTGTCTTTGGTCAGAGGTAATGCCTGAAATTTGGTGTTCTGGGCACATTCTTGACAATGTGGGTTTCGGATTATTGATTTTCCTAACGACTTCCGAACTGGAATGTCCCATGCGTCTATCTACAACTACCATTTCGCGTTCATAGTATGTTAATTCCCGTCGTGCGGCCATAATCACGTCCGAAACCCTTTCATATGAATCACCTGACTACACATGACAGCTCTGCCAATGCACTACCCGTTTATACCTCGAATACGCGATACTACCGCCATCTGTTTATGTCATATCGCTGTCCCATTTCTTTTGTCACCTTAGTGTATGTTGCTAATAGTGCCATCACATATTGTTTGAACTGTTTATTGTACACTGTCCTCCATCTGGGTGTCCTGCAGTAGGATATTTAACGTCCCATGTACAACTGGCGAGCATTAGTTGTTGCTTAAAACTGTCTCCTGTCGGGGCACCTTTATGCTGGAAATCTCTCCCGATATCAGCGTTGAGCCACATGACCATTGTCGTCTGCTAATATATACGAGGGTAAGTCAATTATTATCCACAATATAGTTATATTTTTGTTTATTTTGGTAGTACTATTGTTTCACGTTGATGACACATGCATTGTTTATTTGTTGTTATATCCTTGCAATTTTCAAGCTGCTAGGTTAGTTTCGGTATCGCTGCCGTGCTGTTAATCAAGGCTGCGCCGCTGTCTATTTGCACCAAAGAGGAGCAACGTTCAGTGATCCGTTTTCTGAGGTCGGAAGGCGCATCAGGGGCCGAAATTCATCGAAGACTTTCAGTACAGTACGGGAACAGTGTTTTGCCACAACGGAGTTTCTACGAATGGATTGAAAATTTCCGAAGTGGTCGCACAAGTGTTGCGCACGATGAAGGAGCCGGACGACCGTTTACAGCCACAAATGAAGAAACCATTGAGCGTTCACGTGAAATGATTCTCTTAGACAGGCGATTAACTATTGACGAAGTGGCACATCGTCTGCAAATTAGTCACTGTTCTGCCTACGAAAGCATCCACAACAGACTTGGGTTTCATAAATTTTGTGCAAGATGGGTCCCAAAACAACTCACACAGTTGCATAAACAAACGCGCTTCGACGTCTCCAAAAAACATTTGGATCGCTATGGTAACGAAGGGTTCAAATTCTTAGACAGAATCATTACTGGTGACGAAACATGGATCCATCATTACGAGCCGGAGAGTAAACGGCAGAGTATGGAATGGAAACATCCAAATTCGCCGTGCAAGATGAAGTTCAAGACAACCGTCCGCAGGAAAACTGATGCTTACGGTTTTCTGGGACGTACAAGGTCCAGTAGTGCAACATTATGGGGAAAGGGGCACAACAATAAACATTGTACGTTACAGTGAGACGCTTACTGCCAGGCTAAAGCCTGCAATTCGAAGCAAACACAGAGGATTGCTGTCAAAAGGTGTTGTGTTGTTGCACGACAATGCCCGTCCACATACTGCTGCCCACACTACTGAAACGCTCCAGAAACTCAAATTTGAAGTACTGGATCATCCTCCACATAGTCCCGATCTTACCTCTTCTGACTATCGCTTGTTTGGTCCACTCAAACAGACATTAAGGGGCCGTCGATTTGCCTCAGACGAAGCAGTGAAAGACGCCGAGCATTACTGGCTCGCAGATCAACCGAGAACCTTCTTTTATGAGGGCACCAGGGAGCTTGTACAACGATGGACCAAGTTCGTTGAAACGCAAGGAGACTATGTTGAAAAATGATGTTCTTGTAAGTTTCCTATCTGATTACAATAAAATTTTATAACTCCTTTGCGGGTAATAATTGAATTACCCTCGTACAAAAAATGAACATCTTCCAACTTCTCGTTTGTGTACACTACCACAGCACTGTACTGGAAACTAAGTCCATGATGAACGCTAGTAAACAGTTACGTGTCGGGCAAGTCAGTACTGATCATATAAACGACGCCTTCTATGGTGGTGAAATTAATCACAAGTCACCATTAAATCGGGTGAAATAAAAGAAAACACTGGCGGTTAATCTATGACTTACAAATTAAGCAGAAGCAATCATGACGACTTTTTGGCCATTTCATGATAGGAAGAGTTTCGTTTGGTATGCTGTATGTTCTCTATGTCGGTACGTAATATGTACGCTGTCTGCCAGCAGTAACCAGCAAGCACCACCTGATTATGTCGACAAGTTGCCTCGAGTAAGTATTCTGGGATGCACAAAAATCCAGCTACCATACGATACTCGAGAGCCACAAATTGAAAAAGCTAAAGAGTCACATGAAGAGACTTCTTTTGTGAACGCCAGGATGTGAAACATCTTAATAAATCCCGGTAGATGTTTATAGACTAAATTATTCCAACACTTTCGTTATGAACAGGAAACAGTCAACGAGTCAATATAAATGGGGATTGTATTTGCAGTAAAATACTACGTTAGCGTATGTTGCATATATGTATGGCATAGCTAGACTAAAGCAATGAAAAAAACTATTTTTGCGTAGAGTTACGAATTATTACTAGTCGAAATCAAAAGCCATACAATGGAGACGTCATACACTACACATTACTTAATTATCCCTTCAGTTATTAGTTAGCTGCTGATGTTGCAGCTTCTGTACTTTATTGTATTTTACTTTTTTTTAAATTTTTGGCTGTATACAAACATTAACAGAAAATTTCTCTAACTTCCTTGGCGATGTTTTTTATATCAATGAAAATTTGTGTTTGTTACGTTGACATCCATTGCATAATAATGCAAGATAACTGTTAACGTGGTATGAGAAAAAAATTGTGTTTGTTAGGATATTTTTATATAGTTTTAGCGTGTATGTTTCTCTTAAAGATAGACTGAAATGTCGTGCCAACATGAAGTTCTTAGCATCGGACTGTTCATACCCAATGGAGATTCAGTCAAAGTTGTTGCCAAGTATAGCAAGTAGTCTACTCTTTGTTGTGTAACAGCCAAGAAATGATGGGTTGCATTCAAACGAAGCCGTACTTCTCTTGAAGTGACCCATGTGTAAGACCTCTCAGAACTATAAATAGAGATGAGATCATCGACAGAGCGCACAGAACGGTTCTGGACGCATAACGACTGAAAATGATGGAACAACTGACGTTACGGTCGTATTTATTAGAAGGAAAGAGCATCCACACTCTCTAGGAAGAATATTTCCTAGAGAGTGCCATAAAATGTTCAATTAACAATACAGTCCTAACAGAAGTGTAAGGTTCTCATATGTTTTCTGCAATTATAAATGTTTCGTTATCCTGTACTGGGACAAAGATAAATGAACGTACTACATATGCAGTGAATAAAATCCTTGCCTCTGTGTTCAGTTTTTTATGTGGTTGACATGCTAGGCAGTCTGTTGTGCAGCGCTACGGCATTCTTGTTTGAAGCATAGTAGCGTGCAGTTGAGTTTTTGAGAAACGAAGATCTGTTACTGTGAATCTTGGAGAAGTTATCTGGTACACTTTATTTTGGAGATGGAAATTAATTTAATACTTTCTTGCTATTTGTGTTAATAGAGACGATTTGGGAGGAAATTTAAAGATATATTTATAGTGTCTCTGTAATGAGAGAATTTTATAATTGTTAGAGGTTTATGATGTTGTGCTGACTTTTTCTCAATAATCAGAGTCTGATTTCTTAAAAAAGAGTTTTCTTTAAGTAAAACCTACCTTCGTGATTCAAAGTAAAGTTCTGAATTTTTATCGTATGCGCATTGCATCGTGTGTCACACGAAGCAGCAAATTGTTTCTGATAAAAGAAATGCAGAATACATTTTTTATCTTTAGCAGCTGCATCAGCTGATCTGCATTTCCTTTCGAAATCATCAGTACTCTAGACACAAAAACATCATGCTGAGGAAGAGGTAAGTCACTTTTATTACAGGGCAGATCTCACCTTGCATTCTTCTGCAGACCGTGTGTAGTCAGGATTGCGAGGTGTCGTGCTCACAAGTACATTAATTTTCAGTGAACAGTGTTGCTAATTTCAAACAGTTACTTTCTTGTGAGTAGAGCAGTACTTTATTTTTGAGGATATTCTAACACTACACTTCGTATTACGCATAGTTTATAATGTTACTGAGTTTTATATATATTACGCACATAATTAATTTCTTTTGGTACATAATTGGTTTCGTTTTCTTTATTTCAAATTTTGTATTTCATGAAGTTTAAACTTTTATTTCACAAAACGGTTCATATGCGCAGCACAGAGCCGTCCAACAGTCAAGTTTTGCTCAGCAACTGAATACGATGCCTAAAGTACACGTCATATGAGGAGAAAGTTTTTGACATCAGTATATTCAGTTCTTTCACAACCAGATAAAATTTTATAGTAAGCTTACAGAAGAACAAAATTCATCCCAGCACAAAATAAAATGAGGAAAATTAGCACATTCACCTGCACACACTACGTATTCGCGTGGTGTCTCAGTTAACGTTGCATCGAAATCAATAACATGAATAGCAATGTTGTCATACGCAGTTAAATGAAAACTTTTTATACAGAAAAGTTTGATTTCAAATATTATTGCAGAAGAGTTAATGGCGATGCATGAAACATAGGAGACAAAAATGTAAGTTCTTATAATTAAAGTGAATAAATAATACCATAAGCTATAAATTCTGCTATGAAACAAAATCCATGTGACGCAAAACAGGATCTTTACCGATACTCGTATAATATTAATAATAATAGTAATAATAATAATAATAATAATAATTCCCGTGAAGGCCCGGGAAAAGAATAGGCCTCCGGTATGTTCTGCCAGTCGTAAAAGGCGACGAAAAGAACAAACCACTAATAGGGCTAACCCTCCTTTTAGTGTGATTAGTTGGTTCAGGACAGAACTAAAGAAGCCTCGGACAAGCGCCGTCATGGTCGGGGACGACGCTTGAACCCTATGCCCGCCCACAATGGTAACGACACTGCTAGCCAACTGGAAAATGATTCAAATCCAAATAGAGGTGTTTTGCAGGATATGCTTCCTGCAACCACCCTAGAAGGAAAACGAAGACAGAGGATGAGATGGTCAGATGAAGTTAATCGACACCTCATGCTCTGTTATTACCGAGCAACAAACCTAGGAACCAACACAACTGGATACAGATCACAAGTATACACAACATTTATTACCAGATACCCAGAATTAAAATTTTTAACAGAACAACGACTAGCTGATCAGATCCGTGTAATAATCAAAAATAACAGGATACCCCAGTCAGAATTAGAAAACATCAAACAACAAGTACAACAAATACTGGAACAAAATAATGTGCAATCAGAAGAAGAAGAAAATACAGTAATGGACTCAAACATCCCAGAGCAAACAAACAAAGAACAACACGCATCAATTAAACAGTCGGAGAAAAACGAAATCTTAAGACAGCCACCAGAACAAGCACAAATAGAACACGAAGTGACACACATGTTAGATATAGAAGAAAAATTTCAGCTGACATATATAGAATACAAAGACACAAATACAGACATTAGATCATTCTTGCATAGACCGCCAAATAACCCACAAGTCGAAACAACAATAAAAACTATCAACACAATCATGCACAACAAAATAAAAGAAAACACAACTATGGAAGAGTTACAACTACTGGTTTATATAGGAGCACTCACTACACTAAATATACACACTAGGCAGAGATCAGAACCAACCAACACACAGAAGAAACCCACAAAACCAGCATGGCAACACAGGCTACAGATCAGAATAGAAAAACTGAGAAAAGACATCGGACAGCTAACACAATTTATAAGAAATGAAATGTCAGGAAAAAAAACGAAAAAGGTTAGGTAAAATCTCACAACAAGAAGTGATGGAGCAATTAGATGAAAAGAAGCAGAAATTACAAGCATTGGCCAAACGACTTAGAAGATACAAAAAAAGTGAAAATAGAAGGAAACAAAACCAAACATTCAACACAAACCAAAAGAAATTTTACCAGACAATAGATAACACACACATTAAAATAGACAATCCACCAAACTTAACAGACATGGAACACTTCTGGAGCAACATATGGTCAAATCCGGTACAACATAACAGGCATGTACGGTGGATACAAGCAGAAACAGATACATACAAGATGATACCACAAATGCCTGAAGTGACAATTTTGCAACATGACGTCACCCAAGCAATTAATTCTACTCACAATTGGAAAGCCCCTGGAAAAGATAAAATAGCAAATTTGTGGCTAAAGAAATTCACCTCAACACATTCGCATCTAACTAAATTATTTAACAGTTACATTGCAGACCCATACACATTCCCTGATACACTTACACATGCAATAACTTAGCTGAAACCTAAAGATCAAGCAGACACAGCAAACCCAGCTAAATATCGCCCCATAACATGCCTACCAACAATACACAAGATATTAACTTCAGTCATTACACAGAAATTAATGACACATACAACACAGAACAAAATTCTAAATGAAGAAAAAAAAGACTGTTGCAAAGGAGCACGAGGATGTAAAGAGCAACTGATAATAGATGCAGAGGTGACATATCAACCTAAAACTAAACAAAGGTCGCTACACTATGCATACATTGATTACCAAAAAGCTTTTGTTGTGTACCCCACTCATGGTTACTACAAATATTGGAAATATACAAAGTAGATCCTAAATTGATTCAGTTCCTAAACATAGTAATGAAAAATTGGAGAACCACACTTAATATCCAAACAAATTCAAACAATATCACATCACAGCCAATTCAGATTAAGCGTGGAATATACCAAAGAGACTCATTAAGTCCTTTCTGGTTCTGCCTTGCTTTCAACCCACTATCCAACATGCTAAATAATACAAATTATGGATACAATATTACTGGAACATACCCACACAAAATCACACATCTGCTATACATGGATGATCTAAAACTACTGGCAGCAACAAATCAACAACTCAACCAATTACTAAAGATAACAGAAGTATTCAGCAATGACACAAATATGGCTTTTGGAACAGACAAATGTAAGAAAAATAGCATAGTCAAGGGAAAACACACTAAACAAGAAGATTACATACTGGATAACCACAGCGACTGCATAGAAGCGATGGAAAAAACAGATGCCTATAAATATCTAGGATACAGACAAAAAATAGGAATAGATAATACAAATATTAAAGAAGAACTAAAAGAAAAATATAGACTAAGACTAACAAAAATGCTGAAAACAGAATTGACAGCAAGAAACAAGACAAAAGCTATAAATACTTATGCTATACCAATATTGACCTACTCATTTGGAGTAGTGAAATGGAGTAACACAGACCTAGAAGCACTCAATACACTTACACGATCACAATGCCACAAATATAGAATACATCACATACATTCAGCCACTGAAAGATTCTCATTAAGCAGAAAGGAAGAAGGAAGGGGATTTATCGACATAAAAAACCTACAGTATGGACAGGTAGACAATTAAGAAAATTCTTTCTAGAACGAGCAGAAACTAGCAAAATACACAAAGCAATCACTCATATAAATACATCGGCTACACCACTGCAATTTCATAACCACTTCTACAACCCTTTAGATCACATAACATCAACAGATACGAAGGAAGCAAATTGGAAAAAGAAAACACTACATGGCAAGCACCCGTATCATCTAACACAGCCACACATCGATCAAGACGCATCCAACACATGCCTAAGAAAAGGCAATATATACAGTGAGACAGAAGGATTCATGATTGCAATACAGGATCAAACAATAAACACCAGATATTACAGCAAGCATATTATTAAAGATCCCAATACCACAACAGATAAATGCAGACTTTGCAAACAACTAATAGAAACAGTAGATCACATCACAAGTGGATGTACAATACTAGCAAATACAGAATACCCCAGAAGACATGACAATGTAGCAAAAATAATACATCAACAGCTTGCCTTACAACATAAACTTATAAAACAACATGTTCCCACATACAAGTATGCACCACAAAATGCACTGGAGAACGATGAATACAAATTATACTGGAACAGAACCATTATAACAGATAAAACAACACCACATAACAAACCTGACATCATACTCACCAATAAAAATAAGAAATTAACACAACTAATCGAAATATCCATACCCAATACAACAAATATACAAAAGAAAACAGGAGAAAAAATTGAAAAATTCATGCAACTGGCTGAGGAAGTCAAGGACATGTGGCATCAGGATAAAGTTGACATTATACCAATTATACTATCAACTACAGGAGTCATACCACACAATATCCACCAGTACATCAATGCAATACAGCTACATCCAAACTTATATATACAACTACAGAAATCTGTAATTATTGACACTTGTTCAATTACCCGAAAGTTCCTAAATGCAATGTAACATATACCGTACAGTTAAAAGGAAGTCACGCTTGATCAAGGTCCGCGTCACCTTCCATTTTTAACCAGACATAACGTCTGAGACAAGAAAGAAATAATAATAATAATGTTTTTGTATATTACCGGAAAGGCATAAACAACTATCCGATCAAAAGTATCCGGACACCCTTATGTAATGCGTAATTGGCCACTAGATGTCATGAAGGGCGGACTCTCTAGTAGAAAAGGAAGCAAAAAGTACTGTGTTGTCAGTACAGAAGCAGTGACAGCAAAATGGATCCGTCGGGACAGCTCCGTGACTTCGAAAATGGACTAGTCACTGAATGTCACCTGAGTAACGAATCCATGCGGGACATTTCAACCCTTCTACATTTGTCCACACTGACTGTTGGTGATGTGACTGTGAAGTGGAAATGCGAAGCGACAAACAACCATAGCTAAATCCAGACCAGGGCGACCTCGTGTAATGACCGACAGGGACAGACAATCATTGCGGAGGATAGTTCATCTACATACATACTCCGCAAGCCATCGTTCAAATGTTCAAATGTGTGTGAAATCTTATGGGACTTAACTGCTAAGGTCATCAGTCCCTAAGCTGACACACCACTTAACCTAAATTAGCCTAAGGACAAACACACACACCCATGCCCGAGGGAGGACTCGAACGTCCGCCGGGATCAGCCGCACAGTCCATGACTGCAGCGCCTCGAACCGCTCGGCTAATCCCGTGCGGCATCAAGCCATCGTACGTTGCTTGGGGGAAGGTACCCCGTACCGCAACTAGTCGTTTCCTTTCCTGTTCCTATAGCAGATAGAGTGAGGGAAAAAACGACTGTCTACATGCCCCAGTATGAGTCCTAATTTCTTGTATGTTACCTTCGTGGTTCCTGCGCGAAATGTATGCTGGCGACAGCGGGATCGTTCTGAATCAGTTTCAAATGGCAGTTCTCTAAATTTTCTCAGTAGTGTTCTTCGAAATGAATATCTTCTTCCCAGCCGGCCGGTGTGGCCGTGCGGTTCTAGGCGCTACAGTCTGGAACCGCGCGACCGCTACAGTCGCAGGTTCGAATCCTGCCTCGGGCATGGATGTGTGTGATGTCCTCAGGTTAGTTAGGTTTAAGTAGTTCTAAGTTCTAGGGGACTGATGACCTTAGATGTTAAGTCCCATAGTGCTCAGAGCCATTTGAACCATCTTCTTCCCTCGAGGGATTCCCACATGAGCTCCCGAAGCATATTCGTAACACTTGCATGCTGATCGAATCTACCAGCAACAAATTTAATAGCTCGCCTCTGAATTGCTGAATTGTCTTTTTTCAATCAGACCTGTTGCGGATCCAAAACACTCGAGCAGTACTCAAGGACTGGTCTCACTAACGTCCTATATGCGGTCTCCTTTGCAGATGAACAACATTTTCCTAAAATTTTCCCAGTAAACCTAAGTCAACCATTGGCCTCCCTACCACAGTTCTCACATGCTCCTTCCATTTCAAATTGCTTCGCAACATTACGCCCAGATGTTGTTGTAAAACCTTGCATGAAATTAGGAGAAGGAATCACTTGTGACTTCCAATGTGCTACCGGCAGTCTAGATACTACAATCCAGAATGAGATTTCCACTTTGCAGCGGAGTGAGCGCTGATATGAAACTTCCTGCCAGATTAAAACTGTGTGCCGGACCGAGACTCGAACTTGGGACCTTTGCCTTTCGCGGGCAAGTGCTCTACCATCTGAGTTACCCAAGCACGATTCACGCCCCGTCCTCACAGCCTTACTTCTGCCAGTGTCTCGTCTCCTACCTTCCAAACCTTACAGAAGCTCTCCTGCGAAACTTGCAGAACTAGCACTCCTGAAAGAATTTATATTTCGGAGACATGACTTAGCCACAGCCTGGGGGATGTTTCCAGAAAGCTGTGAGGACACTGCGTGAGTCGTGCTTGGGTGCTCAGACGGTAGAGCACTTGCCCGCGAAAGGCAAAGGTCCCGAGTTCGAGTCTCGGTCCGGCACACAGTTTGGAAGGTAGGAGACGAGACACTGGCAGAAGTAAAGCTGTGAGGACGGGGCGTGAATCGTGCTTGGGTAACTCAGATGGTAGAGCACTTGCCCGTGAAAGGCAAAGGTGCCGAGTTCAAGTCTCGGCCCAGCACACAGTTTTAATCTGCCAGGAAGTTTTAGATAGTAAAATGACTGAGCGTAGGGAGCTAAAGCGAATGGGGTACAATGCTCGAGGAGCTCCTCATAACACACATGTTTCTGCAGTCAGTGCTAAGCAACGCTTCATGTAGCGTAAAGAGCGACGCAACTGGATAGTGGATGACTGGTAATGAGCAACTTGGAGTCATGAATCACGCTATGTAGTGTAGCAATCCGACAGAAGGAATTGGATGCGGCGAATGCACTAGAATGTTAGCTTCCATCGTGTGTAGTGAAGTACGGAGGAAGTAGTTTTACGATATGGGGGTTTGGTTAGGGTGTGGTCCCCTTATTGCGCATAATAAAACGCTAAGTGCGGAAGGGTATGAACACATTTTACAGCACTGTGTGCTGCGTACAGTAGAGGAACAGTTCGGTGACGATGACAGCATGTCAGTGCATCCTTCCATAAGGCGACATCTGTGAGGCGATGGTTTGTGGGCAACAACATTCGTGGAATGGACTGTCCTGGCCAGATTCCCAATCCGAACCCAGTGGAACGCCAGCGGTCAACATCAGTACCTTCGCCTGTTTCGAGTCTTGAGGAAGAAAGAGCTGCCATTCCTCCACAAACATTAACATACCTCAATGAAAGTGTCCCCAGCAGAGCTCATGTCGTATAGTCGAAGGCGGGAGACACCCCACATTAATGTCCGCTAATACCCACACACTTCTCGATCAGATAGAGTATTTACGGCTAAAAAAGTAAAATTCCTTTGCAAGAAGAGTAATAATTATTCTTATCAATAAGATAAACAGCATTACAGAGCGACTGTATGAAAACAAAAAAATTCAAGACATAGGGGCTGCTCTGAAAAACGTTTTTGCAATAATAAAACTGACGTATATGAGGTACAAATTGCTGGAGCAACCACATTATGTTCCATAGTCAGTACCTTCTGATTTCTTTCTTTTTTCACGTCTAAGGAAACGTCTGCCGGAAAATATTAAAATGCGTCAAAGAGATTATGGCCTCGTAGAGAAGTACAGGGTCTATCAAAAAGAATCATCCGATTTGGCAAGTCTATATTTCTGAAACTGGTGAACATATACAATGTGTGGTATCGATAGCTACGATGCCATGGAGTAGGCGCAAGTTCGTAGGTTGGCACTACGACAGGCACCGACGACAGCTCCCTCTAGCCGGCGCTGTGGAGCTCTACGAGCTCCGCTCCAGATTCAGCCCATTTGATCAAGAGCAGACGGCCGGGATACTTCGCTTCAGCTCCGCTTCACATAGAGACTTTGCTCTACTTACAACGGGTCTAAAGCTTCGCACTTACGTGCTCCTCAGTGCAAAGTTATGTAACCATTTATTAACTTGGTTTTTGCCTATAGTAAACATCTATGATTTTACTCCCAGTACCGAACTGTTTTACCTCTCCTGCTCCTACTCGCTTTCGTCATTCGGCCAACCTTTCCGTTTTCAGGAGCAGACCCACGCGCCGCCTTCCAGGCGGGATGCAAAACAAAGAATTTTGTTTTTTGAAAACCAAATGTTTTTTTCATACCTTTTCATAGGTGTTCATTACGTCCCCCCTGAGATGCACGGCGTACGTCAATGCGGTATTCAAATTTTTCCCACACTGCACGGAGCATGCCTTGAGTCACAGCTTCCGCAGCTGCTGTTATGCAATGTCTCAGTTCATTCATTGTTGTTGGTAACGGAAGCACATAAACAGAGTCTTTTATAAACTCCCACAAGAAATAATCACATACAATCAGGTCCAGTGACCTTGGAGAACAGTAATGTAAGGCCGAGTCATTTGGTCCAGTGCGACCGATCCACCGTTCAGTAATTCTTTGATTTAAAAATTCCCGCACTTCCAGCTGCCAGTGTGACAGTGCCCTATGCTCTAGGTAAATGAAGTCGTTAGAATCAAACTGTAGGAAAAGAAAGTTCTGAAGCATATCGAGATAGCCGGTTGGGTGGCCGAGCGGTTCTAGGCCCTACAGTCTGAAACCGCGCGACCGCTACAGTCGCAAGTTCGAATCCTGCCTCGGGCATGGATGTGTGTGATGTCCTTAGGTTAGTTAGGTTTAAGTAGTTCTAAGTTCTAGGGGACTGATGACCTCAGAAGTTAAGTCCCATAGTGCTCAAAGCCATTTGAGCCATATCGAGATATGTGCTTCCAGTGACAGTGTCCTCGACAAAGAAAAATGGACCATACACCTATTCCGGTGAAATTTCACAAAACTCATTAAATTTTGGACGGTCCCTCTCATGTTGTACAACTCCATGTGGTTGTTGCGTACCCCAGATTCTCACATTATGACCGCTCACCTACCCATTTAAATGGAATGTTGCCTCGTCACTAAACACTAAGCGCGGAAGAAAACTGTCATCTTCCATCTTTCCAAGAAGGAAATTACAGAACTGCACAAATTGTTGTTTATCACCTTCACGAAGAGCTTGCAGTGGCTGAATTTTGTACATTTTCGTGTGTAAACGTCGACGCAACACACGACAGACAGACATCGGGAGCATGTTGAACTGTCGAGCTGCACGGCGAACGGGTTTCTGTGGACTCCGTGTGAAACTATGGCGAATGCGTTCGACGACTGTGTCAGACACTCAGGGACGGCTCGGCGATTTGCCTTTACACAGACAACCCGTTTCTGGGAATTGTTCATGCCTCCGTCTAGTGCCCTGTGATGTAGGAGGATCCACACCATACCTGGTACGAAAGTCACGCCGAACAATTATTACTGACCCACACTCCGCAAAACATAAAACAGAAAACGCTTTCTTTTGTCCCGACACCATTTTTACTAGAACTGAAGTGGGCTCACTCTGCTCCTATCTAGCGGGAAACATGTAAAACTCGAGACTTTACTCTTTCCAATGGCACGATGTTCACGCACAAATCTCAAATAACATAATAGTTGTGAATTTTTAAAATCGGATGATTCTTTTTGATACACCCTGTATTTTGCAGATATTCCAGGACAACACTTCAGGGATGCAATCTAATCAACGGGAAAACGTTATATTCAGTAAACTGAAGTGAGAAGCGCGTCGACAGATCAGTGCATTTCAGAACACGAACAGGCCTCGAGTAGTTCCCGCCGCCCCAGTGTAGCTGGCGTAATTTGTTGGTGGCTGATCACGACTTCATTAAGCGTGAGTGATGCGAGCGCGGCTGCCGTTACCGGAAGCCGCAGACACGGGGAGTGACGGCGTGGGAGGCGTGCCGCGCTGCTCTCTGCCCACGGAGACAGCTGTTTCGTGATCAAGGCCGCCAGTCACGATCCGTCGTGCCGCCTCCAAGGTTCCTGCGGCAGGCTGCGCGCTGCACTCTCTTCCCTTGCAACTGGCTTCCCACCGCCAACGGCCTCTGGCGAAACTACTAATGCAGCTCAACAGCGTTGTTCCTTGTTCACTTGACTTTAGACTTAGTTCCTCCAACGCTAAGCAGCACATCGATTGTAATGTTAAGCGTGTGTAGGCGAGTTCCTCGGCCGCCTAGAATTGGTTCGAGGCGAGGTGAATTTGTTTCTGCAGCTGAACGCTAACCCGTGGCCTGGGGCCACAACTGGACCTCGGCTGGTCCAGGCCGAGCGACTGCTTCTGTCTTGCCCACGTACCAAGACGTTCAGAGTGGACGGAAATAGGATAATCCCCAGTGCAGGGAATTTGGACAGATAAGTGAAAACTGCATCCAGTGAAATTTGCACCCAACCGTCAAATTTTCAGCTAGTTTTTCGTATGTAAAATACCTAAGTGGATCTAAGGCTTCCATTCAGTCTCTTCTTGGCCATTCTGGTGTGGCAGCTTGTAATGGTTCTTTATTTACGTGACCATTACGGCACTCCAACCTCAGGTCTCGATACCAGTAATATCGTACTACTTTTCTGCGAAGTAACAGACATATTTTTGTGACAATATTCACATTTGGTTTTATTACTGTATAGGTACTCCGATGTATCGCTATATTACAGTGAATTGTTTCTTGTGTGTATTCATTTCTGTGAGACTGCCATAACCTTTGACTTACTTGGGACCGTTTTGGGGCGAATGCGTACAGGGCAGTCCTTGTTTCACTTTGCATAAGTTAAGTTGTTATTTCGCTTTGTAAAATAACAGTCAAGTCTTGTGTTTGTTTAAAGTGGAAATTAAATCTATGAAGATTGATACAAAACTGTTTTCTTGATGATGTGACAATTAAGAAGAAGTATATGTGAATTTACAACAAGTTTGATAAAAATGTGGATCGTGAACATCAAGTCAAAAATTATTTCTACCATACCATTGTTCTGATCTGGGATTGTTTGACCATTAAGTCATTAAGAATTTTCTGAAAAATATTACTAAAATACAGATCCGGACCTTCTAGCAGTCAAAATGGAATCACCCTAGAATCAACAAGACGAGCCTTAAGAACTTCGACGAAATCTACGTGGGAATCCATCCAAGATAAGTGCCAAAATTAATGACTTTTTTACAGCGACTTTATTATTTCCATTCTGACGATATCATCCACAGTCAATAACTTTGTTGTTGCCCGATAAAGCGAACATATGCTGCGTGAGCAACATTATTAATCTGATTTCTAACCTACTTTGCAAGTGGTGGTATTGTTAGAAGCTGAGGATAGCAAAACGAAAGTCGAAGTTTTAAATTTCACGTTCAAGAAATCGTTCACACAGGAGAATCGTACAAACATACCGTCGTTTCATCATCGGACAGAGTCCCATATGGACTACATAGTAATATGCAAGCCTGGAGTAGTGAAACAACTGAAAGGTTTCGAAGTAAATAAATCACCAAGTCCGGGTGGAATTCTAGTTAGATTTTACGAAGAAACTGTATGGCACTGGCCCCTAACCTAACTTGCATTTATCGTCAATCTCTCCCCCAGCACAAAGCGCCAAGAGACTAAGGAAAAAGTGCACGTAACTCCAGTACACAATAAAGATAAAAGACGGACCCGAAAAATTACAGACCAATATCCCTAACTTATGTTCGCTGCACAGTCCTTGAACATATTCTCAGTCCGAATATAATAAATTTCTTGAAACTGAGAAGCTTATGTCCACGAATCAGCATGGTTTTAGGCAGCATCGCTGGTGGTACATTCACCTTGGCCTTTCCTCACATGATATACACTGAGAACTATGGATGAAGGACAATAGGCAGTTTTCATTTTTCTAGATTTCCAGAAAGCATTTCACACAATACCCCACTGCAAGATGTTAACGAAGGAGTGAGTTCACGGACATGTGAGCGGCTTGTCTTAAATGGTTTGGCGGGCAGGGTGGGCAGCAGTCTACGGTTGCTTGCTGATGATGCCGTGGTGTACGGTAAGGTGTCGAAGTTGAGTGACTGTAGTAAGATACAAGACGCCTTGGACAATATTTTCAGTTGGTGTGATGAATGGCAGCTAGCCCTAAATGTGGAAAAATGCGATTTGATGCGGATGAGTAAGAAGATTAAACCTGTAATGTTCGGACACAGTGATACTGTGTGTACACTAGTAATACTTAGTGCCCTGTTTGACACAGTCAAGTCGTTTAAATATCTGGGCGTTACGTCGCAAAGCAATATGAGGAGCGACGAGCATGTGAGAACTGTGGCAGGGAAGGCGAATGGTCGACTTCGGTTTATTGGAAGAATTTTAGGAAAGAGTGGTTGACCTGTAAAGGAGACCGCATATAGGACGCTGGTGCGACCTATTCTTCAGTACTGTTAGAGTGTTAGAGATCCGTACCACGTCGGATTGAAGGAAGACATCGAAGCAATTCAGAGGCGGGCTGCTAGATTTGTTGCCGGTAGGTGTGAACAACACGTAAGTGTTACAAAGATGCTTCAGGAACTCAAATGGGAATCCCTGGAGGGAAGGCGACGTTCTCTTCGAGAAACACTATTGAGAAAATTTAGAGAACTGGCATTTGAAACTGACTGCAGAACGATTCCTCTTCCGCCATCATACATTGCGCATTAGGAACACGAAGATAAGATACGAGAAACTAGGGCTCATACGGAGGCATATAAACTACTGGCCATTAAAATTGTTACACCACGAAGATGACATGCTACAGACGCAAAATTTAACCGACAGGAAGAAGATGCTGCGATATGCAAATTATTAGCTTTTCAGAGCATTCACACAAGGTTGGCGACGGTGGCGACACCTACAACGTGCTGACATGAGGAATGTTTCCAACCGATTTCTCATACACAAACAGCAGTTGACTGGCGTTGCCTGGTGAAACGTTGTTGTGATGCCTCGTGTAAGGACGAGAAATTCGTACCATCACGTTTCCGACTTGGATAAAGTTGCGGTTTATCGTAACGCACCATTGCTGCTCGCGCTGATCGAGATCCAATGACTGTTAGCGGAATATGGAATCGGTGGGTTCAGTAGGGTAACACAGAACGCCGTGCTGGGTCCCAACGGCCTCGTATCACTAGCAGTCGAGATGACACGCATCTTATCCGAATGGCTGTAACGGATCGCGCAGTCACGTCTCCATCCCTGAGTCAACAGATGGGGACGTTTGCAAGACACCAACCATCTGCACGAACAGTTCGACGACGTTTGCAGCAGCATGGACTATCAGCTCGGAGACCATGGCTGCGGTTACCCTTGACGCTGAATCACAGACAGGAGGCGATGGTGTACTCAACGACGAACCTGGGTGCACGAATGGCAAAGCGTCATTTTTTCGGATGAATCCAAGTCCTGTTTACAGCATCATGATGGTCTAATCCGTGTTTGGCAACATCGCGGTGAACGCACATTGGAAGCGTGTGTTCGTCGTCGCCATACTGGCGTATCACCCAGCGTGATGGTAGGGGTGCCATTGGTTACGCGTCTCGGTCACCTCTTGTTCGCATTGACGGCACTTTGAACAGTGGACGTTACATTTCAGATGTGTTACGACCCGTGGCTCTATCCTTGATTCGATGTCTGCGAAATCCTACATTTCAGCAGGATAATGCAGGACCTTTCTGGATACAGAAAATGTTCGACTGCTGCTCTGTCCAGCACATTTTCGAGATCTCTCAGCAATTGAAAACGTTTGGTCAATGGTGGCCGAGCAACTGGCTCGTCACAATACGCCAGTCACTACTCTTGATGAACTGTGGTATCGTGTTGAAGCTGCATGGGCAGCTGTACCTGTACACGCCATCGAAGCTCTGTTTGACTCAATGCCCAGGCGTATCAAGGCCGTTATTACGGCCAGAGGTAGTTGTTCTGGGTACTGATTTCTCAGGATCTATGCACCCAAATTGCGTGAAAATGTAATCACATGTCAGTTTTAGTATATTATGTTTGTGCAATTAATACCTGTTTATCATCTGCATTTCTTCTTGGTGTAGCAATTTTAGTGGCCAGTAGTGTAAAGAGTCGTTTTTCCCCCGCTCTATTTGCAGCGTAGGGTGATTTGAGGAGTATCTATGTAGATGTAGAAACTATCTGCTCACTACGTCACAACCTATTTGCACCCCGACTCCTCGCTCACACTCTCCCTGCGCCCGCTGTGGCGAGCTGCGTGGAACTGTCCGAGCCGCGTCGACGCCGCCTTGCAAATGACCAACGCACTCCTGGAAGAAGAGCAGGAGCGTGATCAACTGCCTACATAACACTCTACGATATTTCTCCAGCACACGCGTACGGCACTGATTCTAATTGTGTTAACGTTTACATTCTATTTTTCCTTCTTCTATAGTGCAAATCTGCATCTCTATGACTATTCTGCAGTTCACACTTAGGTGCCAGGGAGAGGGTTCATCGAACCACTTTCACACCATCCCTCTGCCGTTCCAATCTCGAACAGCACACGGGAAAAATGAACACCTAAATCTTTCTGCACGAGTTCTGATCTCTCTCTTAATTTATTACCATTAGAGTTTTTCGCTATGTAGATGGGCGTCAACAAAATATTTCCGCATTCAAAACGGAGGGTTGGTGATTAAAATTTCATGAAAAGATCTCGCCGTAACAGAATATGCCTTTGTTTAATGACTGCCATCCCAACTCGCTTTTCATATCCATACTCCGCGATAATACGAACGGAGCTGCCCTTCTTTGAACTTTCTCGATGTCCTCCGTCGATCCTACCTGGTAAGTATCCCACACTGCACAGCAATACTCTAATAATGGACGGACGACCGTAGTGTTCCAAATCTCTTTAGTAGACCTGTCCCATCTTCTAAGTGTTCTGTCAATAAAACGCAGTCTGTGGTTTGTCTTACCCAAAACAATATTTATGTGACAGATTCGGTTAAAGTTGTTCATTAGTAATATCCGTAGATACTTACTTGAATTTTCAGCCTCTAGATTTGTGTGATAATTTAACGAATTAGTACTCTTGTGGACGACGTCATACTTTTCAGTATTTAGTGTCACAACTACTACTTTTCTCACTATACAGATAATTAGTCTAAATCACTTTACAGTTGGATTTAATATTCTAATGACTTTACTAGACGCTAAATGACAGCATTACCTACAAAAAAAATCTAAGATGGCTGCTCAGATTGCCACCTAATGAGTTTATAGATTAGGAACAGCAGAGGGCGTCTAACACCTCCTTGGTCAACGCCAGATATCACTTCCATTTTATTCGATGACTCCCCATCAATTGCTACAAACTGCGACCTTTCTGATAGGAAATCACGAACTCGGTTACAGAACTGACGGTACTCCGTAGACACGCAATTGGACTAGAAGTCGCTTGTGAGAAACGGTATCAAAAGCCTTCTGGAAATCTAGAAATATGGAATAAATCTGAACCCGCTGTCAGTATCACTCAGTACTTCATGAGATAAATATATACTTGTGTTTGACAAGAACGATTATACTGAATCCGTGCTTTGTGGCAAAAGATCATTTTCTTGGTGGTAATTCATAATGTTCGAACGTAGTAATATTCCAAAATCACAGTGAAAATCGAAATCAGTGACATTGGTCTGTAATTCAACAGATTACTCATATTTCCTTTCTTGAGTATTCGTGAGACCTGTGCAACTTCCCCGTCTTTAGGTACGGATCTTCCGTCGAGCGAGAGGTGTATATGATTGCTAAATATGGAGCTACTACACCAGCACACTTTGAAAGGGACCTAATTGCTAAATAATCTTGGCTGGAAGAGTTGCGTTTATTAACTGAGTTGAGTTGTTTCGCTACACCGAGGATATCTACTTCTCAGATACTCATGTTAGTAGCAGTTCTTGATTCGAACCCTGGACTACTTACTCTGTCTTTTTCGGCGAAGGAATTTCGGAAAAGCGTATCTAGTAACTCCCTTTTAGTGCCAAGGTCAAAGGTAGCATTCGCTGCGTACTCTTTCCTAGTATAAAAGATCGTTATGCATTGTCACCTTAAAAATTTTTTGTTCTTTTGTTATCTAATTTATGATTTTACATAAGTTCTGATTAATACTCCGGTCTTTTAAAGTACATGTTATTTATTATACAATTTTATAATGCTCATATATCTTCCATTTCTCAATAACGACAATGACATCCAGACTCATCCAGGAGCATTGCTCTTACGTAATTCTCGCGTCCCTTCAAAGATAAGTGATGTAGATATTAGTGTCAGGGGTGTTGAGAAACAGCTGAAATCGCTCAAATTTAACAAAGCTCCAGCACCCGATGGAATCTTTATTACATTCCCCACCAGATTTCCGTCTGCGTTAGCCCCTTTTACCTACAATCTATCATAGATCCCTCGAACAAAAAACGGTGCCCAGTGGATGGAAGAACGCACAGGTCGCACCCATTTACAAGAAGCGTATCAGAAGTAAACCACAAAACTAGTAACAAGTATCCTATAGATCCGTTGGTTGTGGAATCTCAGAACATATTCTGAGGTCAAACGTAGCGTGGTATCTCCTCCATGCCAAACGGCATAGATTCCGAAAACATGGACCATGTGAAAACCAACTAGCAGTATTTACAGATGACATCTTGAAACCCATGGGTCAAGGCCATCAGATAGGTGCGGTATCTCTCGATTTCCGAAAATCCACATCTACTCTCACTATCAAAAGTAAAAAGTACTTTAATTCGGTTTTAACGTATTCCGTCTCTTCCGACTGTAAAAATTTTGACGTTACAGTCCTTATGCTCTGTGCAAAATTCTACCAGGCGGCTTCCTCTTTCATTTGTTACCCCCATTCCATACTCACCTACTACGTTTCCTTCTCTTCCTTTTCCTACTATTGAATTCCAGTCACCCGTGACTATTAATTTTTCGTTTCCCTTCACTATTTGAATAATTTCTTTTTTCTCATCATACATTTGATCAATCTCTTCGTCACCTGTAGAGCTAGTTGGCATATAAACTTGTACTACTGTGGTAGGCGTGGGCTTCGTGTCTATCTTGGCCACAATAATGCAGTTCTTGTGCAAGCATATCCAGTCTTCTTCATCAGTGCACCATGTTAGTGCGCTCCTGGCCAGGTCCTAAACTCGTCTACTCGAAGGAGTTGGGGCATAGAGATTAGTGGGCAGTTCCTCGACCTTTTCTGGGTACAAATTTCACTGGGTGCAAATTACACGACACCATTTGGACGGTTGTTGGTGGTTAGTGGAAGAGCAGTCGATACACCAGAAATGGCGGAGAGTCAAAGAGTCTGAAATAAGGGTTCTTACAGCTCATAGAAATTCTATAATAAATCACATTTACATAATAAAGCAAATCTGAAAGTATAGGGGTTCTCAGAAAAATAAGGCGCACCCAATTAAACAATAATATTTTCAAAGATATTTAAAACTGCAGAAGATAATAATTTGTTATTGACGTTTGTTGTGGTTTTCAGTCCAGAGACTGGTTTGACGCAGCTCTCCATGCTACTCCATCCTGTGCAAGTTTCTTCATCTCCCAGTACCTACTGCAACCTACATAGTTCTGAATCTGCTTAGTGTATTCATCTATTGGTCTCCCTCTACGGTTTTTATCCTCCACCCTGCCCTCTAATACTAAATTGGTGATCTCTCGATGCCTCAGAACATGTCCTACCAACCGATCCCATCTTCTAGTAAAGTTGTACCACACATTTCTCTTCTCCCCAATTCTATTCAGTACCTCATCATTAGTTATGTGATCTACCCACTAATCTCCAGCATTCATCTATAGCACCACATTTCGAAAGCTTCTATTTTCTTCTTGTCCAAACTATTTTTTGTCGATGTTTCACTTCCATACAAATACTTTCACAAACGACCTCCTTGCACTTAAATCTATACTCGACGTTAACAAATTTCTCTTCTTCAGAACCACTTTCCTTGCCATTGCCAGTCTACATTTTATATCCTCTCTGTTTCGACCATCATCAATTATTTAGCAAAACTCGTCTACTATCTTAAGTGTCTCATTTCCTAATCTAATTCCCTCAGCATCATCCGACTTCATTCGACTACATTCCATTATACTCCTTTTCCTTTTGTAGAAGTTCATCTTATATCCAATTTTTAAGACACTGTCCATTCCGTTCTACTGCTCTTTCAGGTTCTTTGCTGTCTCTGACAGAATTACAATGTCGTCGGCGACCCTCAAAGTTTTTATTTCTTCTCCACGGATTTTACTTCCTACTCCGAATTTTTCTTTTGTTTCCTTTACTGCTTGCTCAATATACAGACTGAACAACATCTCATTACCTTCCCAACCACTGCTTCCCTTTCATGCCCCTCGACTCTTATAACTGCCATCTGCTTTCTGTACAAATTTTAAATAGCCTTTAGCTCCCTGTATTTTACCCTGCCACCTTCAGAATTTGAAAGAGAATATTTCAGTCAATATTGTCAAAACATTTCTCTAAGTCTACAATTACTAGAAACGTAGGTTTGCCTTTCCTTAATCTATATTCTAAGATAAGTCGTAGGGTCAGTATTGCCTCACATGTTCCAACATTTCTACGGAGTACAAACTGATCTTCCCCGAAGTCGGCTTCTACCAGTTTTTCCATTCGTGTGTTAGGAATTCGTCTTAGTATTCTGAAGCCGTGACTTATTAAACTGATGGTTCGGTAATTTTCACTTCTGTCAACAACTGCTTTCTTTGGGATTGGAATTATTATATTATTCTTGAAGTACGAGGGTATTTCGCTTGTCTCATACATCTTGCTCACCAGAAGGTAGAGTTTTGTTAGAGCTGGCTCTCCCAAGGCTATCAGTAGTTCTAATGGAATTTTGTCTACTCTCGGGGCCTTGTTTCGACTTAGGTCCTTCAGTGCTCTGTCAAACTCTTCACGCAGTATCACATCTCCCATTTCATCTTCATCTACATGCTATTCCATTTCCATAATATTGTCCTCAAGTACATCGCCCTTGTATAACCCCTTTATATACTTCTTCCAGCTTTCTGCTTTCCCTTCTTTGCTTAGAACGGGGCTTCCCCATGAGCTCTTGATATTCATACAAGTGGTTCTCTTTTTTCCAAAGGTCTCTTTAATTTTCCTGTAGGCAGTACCTATCTTACCCCTAATGAGATATTTGTCCTTTAGCCATCCCTGCTTAGCCATTTTGCACTTCCTTTCGATCTCATTTTTGAGACGTTTGTATTCCTTTTTGCCTGCTTCATTTACTGCATTTTTATATTTTCTCCTTTCATCTATTAAATTCAATGTATCTTCTGTTACCCGAGGATTTCTAGTAGCCCTCGTCTTTTTACCTACTTGATCCTCTGCTGCCTTCACTATTTCATCCCTCAAAGCTACCCATTCTTCTTCTACTGTATTTCTTTCCCCCATTCCCGTCAATCCTTTCCTAATGTTTTCCCTGAAACTCTCTACAACCTCCCATCTTTTTGCAGTTTCTTCAGTTTCAATCTACAGGTCATAACCAATAGATTGTGGTCAGAGTCCACATCTGCCCCTGGAAATGTCTTACAATTTAAAACCTGGTTCCTAAATCTCTGTCTTATCATTATATAATCTATCTGAAACCTTCTACTTTCAGGCCTCTTCCACGTATACAACCTTCTTTCATGATTCTTGAAGCAAGTGTTAGCTATGATTAAGTTGGGCTCTGTGCAAAATTCTACCAGGCGGCTTCCTCTTTCATTTCTTACCCCGAATCCATATTCACCTACTACGTTTCCTTCTCTCCCTTTTCCTACTGACGAATTATAGTCACCCATGACTTAAATTTTCGTCTCCCTTCACTATCTGAATAATTTCTTTTATTTCATCCTACATTTCTTCAATTTCTTCGTCATTTGCAGAGCTTGTCGGCATGTAAACTTGTACTACTGTGGTAGGGGTGGGCTTCGTATCTATCTTGGCCACAATAATTCGTTCACTATGCTGTTTGTAGTAGCTTACCCGCATTCCTATTTTCCTATTCATTATTAAACCTACTCCTGCATTACCCCTATTTGATTTTGTGTTTATAACACTGTAGTCACCTGACCTGAAGTCTTGTTCCTCCTGCCACTGAACTTCACTAATTCCCACTATATCTAACTTTAACCTATCCATTTTCCTTTTTAAATTTTCTAACATACCTGCCCGATTAAGGGATCTGACATTCGACGATCCGATCCGTAGAACGCCAGTTTTGTGTCTCCTGATAACGACGTCCTTCTGAGTAGTCCCCGCCCGGAGATCCGAATTGGGGACTATTTTACCTCCGGAATATTTTACCTAAGAGGACGCCATCATCATTTAACGATACAGTAAAGCTCCATGTCTTCAGGAAAAATTACGGCTGTAGTTTCCCCTTGCTTTCAGCCGTTCGCAGTACCACCACAGCAAGGCCGTTTTGGTTAGTGTTACAAGGCCACATCAGTCAATCTTCCAGACTGTTGCCCCTGCAACTACTGAAAAGGCCGCTGCCCCTCTTCAGGGACCACACATTTGTCTGGCCTCTCAACAGATACTCCTCCGTTGTGGTCGCATCTGCGGTACGGCCATCTGTAACGCTGAGGCACGCAAGCGTCCCCACCAACGGCAAGGTCCATGGTCCATGGTTCATGGGGGGCGATAATAATTTACAATGACTAAATATTGTCACAATGAACGTTAGAATTGACAACCTTTAAATACTTCAATGATTTCACCAAACAATATCTCAGATGACAGCACTGCACCATACCTATCATTACTGAAAGCTACACATATGTTTCTAATTTCTTTATTTATTTATTACGTTTTGTATCTCTTTCTTTATGTAAGTGTTTGTCGCAACGTCTTTTCACCACAATAACAAAGCAACAGAATGCAGCACACGTACCTCATATCCTATTGTACTTGAGTAGTTATTTAAGAAATATGTTACCATTTTTGCCAATAACTTTATTTAAACATATTGACAGTCGATAATAAAAAAATAGCAGATTTTTAACGTGGAGATAGTTGGAGCTAGATGTATGGGAAATTCAGTATTCCAAGATCCATAGGGTAAAGAGTGGGCCGAGAATACCGAATTACAGGCATTGCCTCTCACCAATGACAACGCAGTGACCGACGGCCTTCAATTAACGACCGACAGCAGCAGTGTATGCGTAGAGCTACCAGTGCTAACAGTCAAGACACACCGCTTGAAATAACCGCATAAATCAATGTGGAACATACGATGAACGCCTCCATTAGGCCAGTGTGGTGAAATATGGCGTTAGTGGGCTATGGGAGTAGACGACTGACGCGAGTGCCTTTGCCAACATCACGAAATCGCCTCCAGTGCCTCTTCTGGGTTCGTGACCATATCGGTTGGGCTCTAGACGACTGTAAATCCGTGGCCTGGTCAGAGGAATCCCTACTTCACTTGGCAAGAGATGATGGTAAGATTCGATTGTGGCCCGGACCCTAAGAAGCCATGGGCCAAAATTGTCAACAAGGCACAATGCAAGCTGGTGGAGGCTCCATAATGGTGTGGTCCGTGTTTACATGACATGATACCGACCACTGACAGTAAATGTTTATGTTCGGCTACTTGGAGACCATTTTCAGCCCTTCATGGATTTCATATTCCCAAACAACGATGCAATTTTTATGGATGACAGTGCCCATTGTCAATGGGCCACAATTGGTCGCGACTGGTTTGAAGAACAATCTAGACAACTCGAGCGAATGATTTGACCACCCAGATTGTCAGACACAAGTCCCGTCGAACATTTTTGGGACATAACCGAGAAGTCAGTTCGAGCACAAAATCCTGCAACGGCAACACTTTCGCAATTATGGGAGGCTATAAGGGCAACACGTGCAGGGGACGTCCAGCGACTTGTTGAGTCCATCTCATGTGGGGCTGCTGTGTTACGCGGGGCAAAAGGAACTCCGGCACGATATCAGGAGGTATCCCATGACTTGTCGCCTCAGAGTACTCCAGATTCCACATGGAGACGTAAGAAGGGCAGGGCGCGTCTGCACACGCAAGATTACTAAAATGTGCGATGATAATTCGATTTTAAACAGAAACTGAAATTAATCACTGGAAACAAACTGATGAAATTAATTGGAGCAGACGGCCATTGTTGATGGTTTCTGTTGAAAATGAAACTCCTCCAGCTGTACTTAAGATATTTCATTTATTTGGCTACTATTTGGTCTCACCGCGTACTGAGCCACACACAACTGAGTTCATCAAAGCGTACGGGCCTGAAGATGGCGTTGACGCAACGTCGAAACTAGTAGCCAGATACATATAATATCTTAAGTACAGTTGGAGGAGTTTCATTTTGAACAAAAATTATACCAGCTGTGTCCCACCATCATCCATTTTAAATATGGATGTACGAAGATTGTTGATGGTGGATGCATCTTTGTTAGTGGCCATCTGACTTCTAGAAAAATGCTATAAAATTTAGAACTGCCACCACCAGTTTTTCGGTGCCGGTATCTGTTATTCACGGGTTAAACATCATAGCTAGGAAACTGTGGGTTTATTTAAGGTTCGGTGCTTCCATTCAAGTTTGAAGAACTTAATCTCTGGCCACGCTGTAGCAAGTTGCAAATGAGTAAACGGCATAATACTAATTGTATTCGGCCGTTGCGTCCCCACGCCACGATCCGTTGGTCGTTGGCTGTAACAATAAGCATTAAAACATTTCATGTATATACATCTATTAGAAGAACTATTAAAATGAGAACTCATGAGACATAACTAGTTTACATTAATTTAATTGCAAATGGTTCTAAAGCTAATACATGACTCTTACATCGCATTTGTCCACACAAGAAAGATTACTTAATGATACACAAGAATCTCCTATCAGTATAAAGGCCAACAGTCAAGAGAGAGATTCGAACAGGAACGCTCTTCACTTACTTTCTAAAAAAGCTATTTACATTTGAATTTATTTACAATCATTAAATAGACAGAATAGATAGTTGAACATTTGATGCTTTTCGTGGTTTTTGCGACGTTAACTTTACCTAAAATTATGTGGGTGTGACTACGTAATGATTTAGGCCCAAACTCCGTATTTCAGTATATGCAACACACAACGTTTGGATTAAAACTAATGACTAGACTGCAACTTACGTCTTCATATATTCCATCAATTTTATGCATTCTATACTATTTTATTTTTTTCTATTGCTGCAGCTTAATCGTCCAATAGTGCACATTCCCTTTACGTTTTGCCAATTAGCACTCCTGACACGGATTAAAAAGCCATTTTCGGCTACAATGACTCTTCAGATTGTGTATGATTAATAGTTTGGGCAATAACTAATTGACAAGACCGAAAGTTACCTCTAGAACAGCGAAATGGCAGTATGAATCGAATATAGATTCAAGTCCTTCCAGTACAGCTTTCAGAAGTTTATATACTTACCAAACGTCTTGATAACGTAGCGATGCTCTTATTTCTTCGATCGGGATCATGTGGAGATGTATGAAGTAGCACGAAAATCAACGTATTGTTCACGCTCGTCACATTCCCTTTACTTTTTGTCTATTAGCAATCCTGACACAGATTAAAAAGCCATTTTCGGCTACAATAACTCTTCAGATTGTATATGATTAATAGTTTGGACAATAACCAATTGACAAGACCGAAAGTTACCTCTAGAACAGCGAAATGGCAGTATGAATCGAATATAGATTCAGGTCCTTCCAGTACAGCTTTCAGTAGTTCATATACTTACCAAACGTCTTGATAACGTTGCGATGCTCTTATTCCTTTGATCGGGATCTTGTGCAGATGCATGAAATAGCACGAAAATCAAAGTATTGTTCACGCTCGTCATGGTCCATCAACAAGAACGAAAACAGTGCGTTGTGATGCAACGGTTAAGATACTGAAGTCGGGTTCGGGAGATACAGGGTTCACTTCTTCGACAACAGATCCAGATTTAGGTTGTCCGTATTTCGGTATATTGCTCAAGGAAAACGCCGACATCGTTCCTTGAGAAGAAGTGGCCGTTTTTCTCCTCTATTTTTTCCAATTGGAGCTTGTGCTCTGACTTCAATGACCTTATTGTTGACCGAGAGTTAAAAACTATCTCCCTGAATAATAACAAGAAACGATATTACGTAATTCACTTAGTTTCGGTTTCGATGGTTTGTAAAGGTTTGATTTCGTATTATTCACTTTACAAGATTTAAACTGTTAGATGTACTGCCCTTGGCCTTTGCGGTGTTTAACTAACACGACGCGTGTTACGTAAAAATAAAAACATCTGCTTCCATGAAGAGAGGCTAAGCTCTTTCGAGAGCTGACTGAAGGCCGAGGTTGAATATTGTCGAAGATGATTTGTGCTCTCTGGTTTCCAATGACTAACGATGTTATCAGTCGCTATTCAGGATCGTTTAGCGACGTAACAAGCCTTGATATTTCGCTAACTATTATTTTAGTATCTAAATGTTTTCTTTACTTTTTAAGCAGTATTTTTTTTTTCTTACGCTATATTTGTGTGTCCAGATGTTCCTTGCCTCAATAACTATCTTCGCATAGACTAGCAGTTGCAGAGAAGTTTTTGTCTCACCTATTTCTCTTCGTAAGTTTCGTAATGTCTGTTTACAGCACAAATAATCAGTATTTCGCAATCGGCTGCGATAACAATTCAACCAAACTTTACAATTAGAAGAAAAGTTCATTTTATACGAACAAGGAACTGTTCAGTGACCTATCAGCTGAATACATTTAGATTTTAGTAATTTCTTTTATTTATCTCACCATTTTTACTTGTAGCAAATGATGGTCGGAGTCAAAGAATCCTTTGCGTGTTCTCACATTCAGAATTTCGCTTTTAGTTTTGCTTTTGAGCTACGTGATCGATTTCAGATCCACCACATATGTTTTTGGGAGTTTTCCATGTTGTGAGTTTTCGTTTTGGGTTTTGAAATTGCGTTGACATATTTTTTAAGGTAAAATTTTGACTGTAAACTATGAGATGTTCTCCATCCTTGTTGGTGCGTATGTGTGCCGTGTATAGGCCTATGTTTTGCTTGTGCTTCTTCTCTTTGCCTAGTTGTGCACTGAAGTCTCCTAATACAATTTTAACATGTCTGCGTAGTATTTTGTTTGTTATTTCTTTCATGTCTTCCCAAAAGTCTTCGACTTCTTTTAACTTTTTCTGTTTTGAGCGGTTGTCAGTACGTGTGCGTTGATGACTGTGTATCTTTTGTGCCGTGGTTTGAAGGTTATTGTAGAGATTATTTCTGATACTGAATTGAAATCTAGGATGTTGTCTATGGCTTATTTGTGAACCGAAAACCCTGTGTCAAACATTCTCGGTGTTCCTCTTATGTAAGCAGGTTTTCCTCTGTGTTTTCTGTGTCGATGTGGTTTCCCTCTGTGAAATGTGTCTCTTGTATTGCGAGGATTGTGATGTGAAACTTTTTCAGAACATCCGTAAGCTGTTTGAGTTTTCCTGTCTTGACCAGCGTATTTGTGTTGAGCGTGCCAATATAATGTTTGCGATGAGGTTTTGAGAAGCTCCGATTCTTCTCCTTCTCATGATGGTGACCCAAAATCCGGTGACCAGGAAAGACAAGTATATTTACTGGGGCCTGGGGTAGTGGATATTTTTCCTGTTGTTCCATCATGATTTTTTTCAAATTGAAGGTGGTTGCGGTTATCTCTTGGAGATCACAAATGTTAGAGACTTACTTGTTGAGAACAAGTCATATTTGTAGCAGCCACAGCAACTTGGTGAACGGTGACCAACAGCCGCTGGATACCAGAAGAGACGCTAATGGGTTTAGCCCTAAGTTAGTATTTGGTCCACCCTGAGTATTTCATTTGCGCAGTACCGCCCATGTCTGGGAGACTTTCTCGTATCCGCCACGGGGGGTGGCACCTGATGGGAGATCTAACAATCCCAAATGGGTATGCAGTTCTGTTTCTTTGACATTTGAATAATCATTCACTTCATTCACATGCAAAAGTTACGATAGTATGCCTTGCTTCTTTCCTCATAACACACATTCCTGGGCTACCAAAGAACAGCAGGTATGTTTTCTGCAAACGTGAACATGAAAAATGTTGTGCATACGAGTTGAAAGTGGAAAATGTAACGAACAAGAAGCTGTAGCTACCAGTCAGCAAACAAACATTGGTGTCGGAGTTCCAGCTTCAATCGCTATAGATGCAAATACAGTAAAATTGAAATTAAAATGATTAATAAATCACGCTTTTCACATCACTTCCTTCTCTTTTTGGTTATTCGAAACATATCAACAAAAAAAGGTTACATTATCGAGTTCTCATGTGTCTAATTACTAGAGCAAATACACATTCAAGACCAGAAAAACGTTCGAAATTGCCTTCCTGACACTATGCTATTCGTGGAAGCACTGTAATGTTTATTATTTAAAATGGTTGTTGCGAGCACGCCACAGAAACAGTGAACAAGAAGCAATTGTAAACAGCAGTCTGTTGATGTTTCGGGCTACAAAAGATGGCGGCAGGCCCCGCCCATTCTGGCTTCGAAACAATATACAGTGCATGTGTACAGAGTAATCTCTCTTCTTCTTTTACCTCTTTGGTGTATCTCTGCATTTTATTATCTCTGACATGTATAAATACCTTTGATGTGCACAAGTGGCTTAAGTTAGCTGTAGTTCAGACTTAGTCGTAACGCGAGTGTGTTGCGGGTGGGAAAAAGTGTTTCATATTAGTGAAAATAAATGTAATACTTGAATATAGAGAAAATTTTGAAATTCTTCGTTTCTTTCGAAAAGTACCAATTAACGCTTAAAGAAATGTGATAATGAATCTGAAAATAACTGACGAAATGGTTTGACAATGAGCTACAATGAAAGTATTGTTGAAAGATTGTTCAGATAAATAAAAATTATGTTTATATTAATTGTGTTCAATCACATTTTTTATATGTGTAAAATATTTGTTATAATAGCATGTAATGTGCTGCTACTATTTTTACAATTACGTGAGAACGACTAGCTTACAATGTCCTCACACGTTAGGGAGAACGGTGCTTCAAATTCACAACCGGTTTTCCGGATTTAGGTACCCTATGTTCCTCTAAATTCCGGAATGGATTTTTTGAAAATAACATGGCTGATTTCCTTCTCCGATCTTTCCTTCATCCAAGCTTCCACTGCGTCTCTAGTGAGCTCGTTGTTGATCCACTGTTAGATCTCAGTCATCTTTCCTTCTGACCCCTCCATTAATCCTACCTGGTAGGGATTCTAGATTGTCGAGCAATACTGAAGAATCGGTCGAAACCGATATTCGTAAGTTATTTCTTTCAAAGATGTGTTATAGCCTTAGGTCTCTTCCAACGAATCTCAGCCTTTTTTCTGCTTTTTCCCTCAACTAAGTGTGTGCGGTTGTACTCCTGAAAAATCGCATGCGTTGTTCTCCGTCTGTAAGTCCGGGCATTAACATTATTTCTCGGACCACCATCAAAAAAGTTACGAAGTTCCGTACGGCCTTGAAACATGATGTTTTCCCAAATCATCACCTCGTTAACAACAAGGTGGCATCTTTTGACATTGTTCCCGTTACACAACCGTCACTTTCCTTCCGGACGAGAATCACTGTGCAAATCTAGGCAGTACTCTTTTCCATCTCCCAGTCTCCAACTGCGGTCTTCCTTTGGTTAAAATCGAGGCGATAATTGTTACCTGGAACAATCTACCTTTCTAAACTTATTCAACAACAATTTAGTGCTTCCAAGTACCTTATGTAAATGTGCACTGACAGCTATAAATGCCAACTATTCTTGCATGTAGCTTCCATGGTCTTCAACACCGTTTTCTGAATTTATAGTCATACTTGCCTCTTTTTTTCTTGGAATTCACCCGAATTCGTGTCATCGCCTTTAGAAAGTTCAATTCCTAAGTGTAAATAACGACAAGCGAGGAAACAATTCGTGCTGAAAAACTTGAAACAAGCATACGGTATTTATCTCGTATTTACATTTTTTCAAAGTTCGTAATTATAATGAGCCATGTCTCTGTAGCTCTGCATCCAAGTTCCTGAGGACACGAGATTGCTCTGCGGTTTATTGGATTCGAGTAACTTTCGGAACTTGAGCTCTCTTAGAACTATACGCAAAATCAGATTTAAATTTGCGAGGCTTATATTAATAGTTTTAAACATGTTTTCGCATTTATGATATTAGAATGGATTATTATCAGCAGATTTATTTAATTAATTTCCTTTGTCATAGGAAAAAAATATCTTTAATGAAAATGGGACTTCGTTGCTTCTCAGCAGCATTAATGTTCGTAGACGTACTTTTGTTTATTTATAGAATATAGCATATAGAAGAAATAATGAACGAGGAAGAGATGTGCAACGAAACGTAAATAAAACATTTTGTATAGAAAATGCCTACGCCTGCACCTGTGTAAATAGTGTTAGTTTGTATGCTAGCAGCGTGATTCAGTTGCATGGCTGTTTTTGCAGCAGGACGAAATCCAAAGGATCGAGCTCTTTCTCCTGTTCGACGCAAAGTGTGTCGTAGGGATGACTATGGAAATGGCAACAAGGGAAGCGGTGGAACAACGCTGCTAACATATGTCTGTTCTTTGGATCAGCAGCAATCGGATCATCTTCAGTGATGTTTCATGTTTTCACTCCATGAGACACTGCGGAGATATGGAGTTAACGCACTACATTGTGGTACGCTATGGTGATCCAGAAATGTGTGCTGTTCTTGCTAACAAAATTCTGATGATGAAATGATGATTAAATCAAGACTCTAAACTGTCGACAGGCGTTGATATACATCAACGGGGACAGCTGACAATGTGTGCCCCGACCGGGACTCGAACCCGGGATCTCCTGCTTACATGGCAGACGCTCTATCCATCTGATCCACCGAGGGCATAGAGAATAGTGCGACTGCAGGGATTTATCCCCTTCACGCTCCCCGTGACACCCACATTCCCAACTTAGTGTCCATACATTCGTAGTGCCCCTGCCCATTACACTCATTACTCGCGGCAGACAATCTTACCGAGTCCCGTAAGGGTTCGGGCAATGCATGTGCATCCAGCACGGAACAAGAAGGTCAATGGCCGGTGGACATTAAATTGGGAATGTGGGTCTCACGGGGAGCGTGAAAGGGATAAATCCCTGCAGTCGCACTATCTTCTGTGTCCTCGGTGGTTCAGATGGATAGAGCGTCGGCCATGTAAGCAGGAGATCACGGGTTCGAGTCCCGGTAGGGGCACACATTTTCAACTGTCCCCGTTGATGTATATCAACGCGTGTCAAGAGCTTAGGGTCTTGACTTAATTATCATTTCGTTCTAAGAGAGCTGCATGGTCCGAAAGAACAGATACCATCTTCATATAAATTCTCATGGCGCCATTGCTTCACTGTCAGCCATGCTTCACTACCAGCCAGGATTCTTATCGGACATTCCTATTACATTGGCGAACGGCACGCACGAAGAACGATTATTGGTAATTACTCTGCGTGAGCCCAAATTTGTATAGTTTTACACTCCTTGTCCTTACGCGAGCTGTATATCGGCAGTATAAAAATGATTTTTGTCTCGTAGTACGGTCTCGAAGTTTTTAGAACAATGTTTTTCAAGATGCTGAGCTCCTTTCTGGTAGCGCCTGCGAAAGGAGTATGTTGAGTATGTGTGTGACGTTCTCGCGTTGGTTAAACAAATCAGTGAAGAAGCGAACAATTCTTTTCTTTCGTCAATCTGTTCGGCAACGAGCACAGCCCGATGAGCAACGCTCCAGAATAGGGCAAACAAATGCTTTTGTAAGTGACTTCTTTCATGAATGAATTGCGCTACCTACGAATTCTTCTGTTAATTATGAGTCTTGCTTCCACTTTCGCAATGATACATTTACGCCGTCGGTCAACTTTAAATCTCTCTGGACAGAAATTCATCTGTACCTGATATTAGTAACTGGCTCCAGTTACAGAACGCCGGTCATGTTGCGACTTTTCATCCGGTTACGAGCGTTACATTACGTATTTGAGTTTAAAATCGGCCATCAGTCTTTGAGCCAGGCGCCGTAAATTTTCTAAAAGTCACTCTATATTCCGTAAGAATTTCCCAAGGACATTCCTCGCTGTACAAAACTGTTTCTTTTGCCAAACCGGCTCAGACCGCCACCAGCCTCGTCCTTCAAGTATTGAACAGCAACGGCCCAGTTGTACTTTCTTCAGGTTAACAAAACGCTAGTTTTACTCCAGTCGATAAACTGTCATTAAGAACAACGTCAGGGGTGTCGTTTGGATTGGATTTCCCGTATTTCGTAAGCATGTCCGTCTGCTTGTGAGTTTATGATTCACGGGCTCTCAACTGCGAGGTTATCAGCTCCCTTACTGAAATTCGTATGAATGAATGTGGTTAAAACGTCTACAGTGTCATAAACGCGTAAGAGTAAGTCTTGCACAATTAAATCCGCTCTCTCCCAACCTCACCCAAGTTATAAAACTGTCAATTAAAATAAAAGTAATACAAGAGGGAAGCCTTAATAACTACACAGGGACATGTAAGTGGCTGATCACTTAGAAAAAACGAGGATGAGACAGGCACCATGATAATACGTTAGAAACCTCTCCCTAAAATTTTAGGGGACTACTCGAACATTGCACTAAACCTGAAACGTCGTTTGATTGTCAGTTCAGATAGAGGGCAAATCTGACGGTAAGTCAAATTACGCCCTCTTATCTGAATATAAAACACAGTTTACTAAAATGAGGCGCACTGTGATCCGTACTCCACAGGCACCATACATTGGACAGTCTTCTCGCTCACGTGCCGCAGTGCTTTTTCCTATGCGAAGACGAGTGAGCAGGATCTCATGCCGTCTGTGCTATATACTAGTAATGCCAAGTGTTAAAGGGCACTCAAGAATTCGGAACAGACAAGGAATGCAGCAGTCGTAACACATCTCATCTGCTCCAGTGCCTTCAAGATCACTTACATCTCTACATCAAACACAATGAATTCTCGAGGTAACCGGATCTTGAGGACACGATCAAGGAAGGCAGCAGGCCAGCCAACGCAGTCCCACTGTTTGGACCCATCCTCAAATTTAGCTGCACAGTTGTGGTGCTCATTTATGATGTCATAAAATATTCTTTTAAAAAACAGATTCAGAAGTGCAGCCTTTGCTGAAGCGCACTGAATCTAAAATTACTCTGGTGCCTTGCAGTAACTAGGATAGTAGCTGGTTCCAATCCTGAATTAAGGTTTGTACCTGTCCCGAACCAAGTGACTCGAGTACGTACTTCATACGGAACCCAAACGACCTTGTTGGTTGCGGACGATTCGAGATAAAGTGGTCAACGGCAGGACGCGCAACAATATGTATTTAGCAGAACTGGAAACAGCGAGAATCTTATATGCTTGATACGCTCTGAGGATTTGCCACCGCATGGTTAATGGCGATTCCCCAGCCTCAGCACAGAGTCTGGGCACGCGACTAATCCTGTGAGCATCCGTAACCAGCCGGATCCCCTAATGGTGGATAGCGTCGACAAGGTCTTGCTGGTCCATGCACTGTGTATCAATAGTCTAACCGCGATCTCACATAAACGACACACATCCTATCCTCTTCCGAAGACCTGTGGCTAACGCATTTCGTAAGCATGTATTTTGAGCAAGGGGTATGCTGCGAAAACGTATCGAAGTCAAGAAACACGACGTTAATCTGATTAATTAACGTTCACAGCTAATCAGCCCTACACGTTGACTAGAGCACTCAAAGTCTCTCATGAACTTCTTTATGAAGTCATATTAGTCACAGTGACTTGTACACGAAGTCACCCTCTTTATGGGTGAAAAGACACGTGATGTTGCCTTATCCTCTTGAGTCGCTATGTATTATATATGCTACATCCATTTTTTTTCTAGCTCAGGCGGTAAACCAAACTCACTGTGCCTAACTGTAGCACGCACCTTCACTGCATGACTTGGTTTCATGTATGCATGTCCCCAGTAGGCTGCAGCATCTGCTTAAAAAATTGTTTATCGCTGAGTCAGCACCCCTTCGAAAAATAAAGAAAATTTCTATTTGTTTTTAGTAGTTTTGGGCTACAACGTTGTAGCTTCCTTTTTTAAAAAAATTTAAAATAACTTTACTATTATGTTGAATGAAGTCTGAACTGTGGAATGGATGCAGAACTCAAATTTTCGTGTGGCGTGTTGTAACTGCCATTGGTGTGCTTACTCTGTGTTATTGTTACTAAAACTTTACACGGTTGGGCAATGTAACTCCCAATACCAATAAGAAAGACAGTCACTGTAAAATACATTCAGCCCCTACGGCACTGAGTCATCTGGCCCTGCTCAAAACTGATACCTTGGGTCCCTCTGCACATAACAAAAAAATTAAATTCTTCTTACCTCTGAAGCAGCAACGGAGTAACGCAATATATTCTAGTCTCCCATAAAAAATATGAATGCTACAGGCTCAGCAGTGTGCAAGGTTGGCCATATTACTTGAAATGCACATGAAATTCATTTGGCTGATAAACGAGAACATTTAAGAAAATTCAACTTCTTTCATTATATGACCTGGACTGAGAGGCGGTACTGATTGTGGTGAATTACTAACACTCAGTTTTTTAGCAAAATTATATTGCAAGTCAAGTTTCGCATTTCAGAAACATCTGACAATTGAAGCTACATTGCTCGCAATTGCTGCACAAGCAACGAGATTTAAACAGCAAGTAATGCCTAACTTTATTAATCCAACATAAATGCAAATCATCAGTTACACATAGCTTGATGAATTCTCCTCGGATTATCAGCCGAGTGGTGGCGTCGTCTTGTCGCAACGTTTAAATGAGTTTCGTACCCATCATCTACTCGCCAGAAGATGATGGGTACCTACATTCGCCAGAAGATGAAGGGTACGAAACTCATTGAAACGTTGCGACAAGACGACGACACCACTAGGCTGATAACCAGAGAAGAAGTCATCAGTGGAATACACCGAGAAAGACTGAAATCGCATATACACATAGCTTTGTTAAAAAATCTTAAAATCATTACAAAATTGAAAGATCTAAGTAATCATTTTGTCAAAACAGTTAACGTACATTCTGGTGTTACTCAGCAATTACAAATTATCAGCCAATTCATCTATACTAACGCGCTGGCAAAACAAAAATCACAATTATTTAATATTTTTACCTTGGTTGCATGAAGACTTCTGCTTCCATGTTCAACAATGTTGACATACCTACATTAACGGAACTCTTGGTGGCTTCACGCAGTACACCATAGAAACTACCTACTCTATCGTCTTCCCTTACAGACAGCTACCAACGACTGTGTGCCCAGCGCTCTCTGACTCCAACAAAGCATTACAGTATCTTTGGCTCTGTGGTTGGGCAAAGTCAGCGATCCACAATATCGAGCCTATCAGAGATATTCCCTGTTTATTATATACTAGTTCCACTTTAATTTAATAATATTCTTATCTTATTCTGGTACAACATACAAGTCTGCCCCAATATATTCGTTTCAATGTCTTTAGATCATTCTCGAACAGCCTAATATACCCTACACTATAGAATAAACAGTTGTTTCTTTCGTCACAACAGTATAGCGATGTATTTTTTTCGATGTAGCTCTTGCCCTACATTTGGCAACGACTTGTACACACCAGTGACATTGCTTTCATAATTTTTAGGTGTTTAGTGTTGAATTTTCGAGTATTGTACGTATTTCAGTTATTTTATAGTATAAATGGTATTCACTCTGAATATGTAACATTTTTGCGTATCGCACCAATTTTAAAAAAAATTAGAATTTTAATCCTATTTTACGTAAGAATGATGCACTGATCACAATAAAACTTTTCACTGATAAAATCTAAGTTCAGGACTGAAGAGGTTAAAAGACAGTAAGAAGTTTCCTTGTCTCCCATTGGTTGCTTTGAGACAGCTTTATAAGAAGGCGTGGACTTTCTTTGGGCACCGAATGCCTAGGAAAGGATGAGGAGTGGCTTCTGTTAAGCTGCAGAAACACAAAGCACATACATCATCAGGTTTAGCAGTCATAGGATGTGGATGTGTTAGGCGCGGTCGCGCATCTGCGAACAACACAGATTAGCCTACGCCGTAGCACTCATACTCGTATCTTGTATATCAAATTTTATAAACAAACATATAAATGTTCGTTTGTTCAAAATCGTTAATCTCTGACTGGTTGCTTTGAAATTTTGACACAGCGTTTCATTCTAGAACCGCTCGCTCACAGCAGCCGGCAAGATGGACAGAGAAAGAGAGAAGAGGAAAGAGGTGATGGAGTGAGAGAGGGGTAGAGGGGGCAGGAGGAGATGTTGGGAGAGGAGGGAGAAAATGGACAGAGAGAGAGGGAGGAGTTGATGGACAGAGGGAGGGGAAAGCGGGGGGAGATGGACAAAGACAGGAGGGGAGGTGGGAGATATGAAGATGGTATCTGTTCTTCATATAGTTGAGGCTAACCGACCATTGACCTTCTTGTCCTGTGCGAATGCACACGTATTGCCCGAACTCTTACGGGACTCGGTAAGATTGTCTGCCGCGAGTAATTAGTGTATTGGGCAGGGGCACTACGAATGTAGTGTGTGGACATTAAGTCGGGAATGTGGGGCTCACGGGGAGAGTGCAAGGGATTAGTCCCTGCAGTCGCTATGTCCTTTGTGCCCTCTGTGGCTCAGATGGATAGAGCGTCTGCCATGTAAGCAAGAGATCCCGGGTTCGAGTCCCGGTCGGGGCACACATTTTCAACTGTCCCCGTTGATATATATCAATGCCTCTCGGCGGGGTAAGGAAGGGGGAAGAGAGGGGTAGGAGTAGATGGAGATAGAGGGGGGGGGGAGAAGATGGATAGTGAGAGGGGAAAGGAGGAGGAGATGAGCAAAGAAAGGGGAGAGAAGGAGATTAGGACACATATCCAGTGCCCGCACATATTAGAAACGTGTGATTTCTCTTCTCTTCCTTTTTCACTTAAGCAGAGTGAGCCACAGCAAAGCGTCACCAGGTACAGCTAGTACTGCATAATTTCACTCTTGCGAAAGTTGTCACGATTATTATGAAGAGGTTTATTCATTTTACCCAATATGTGGGCCGTTGTCACCCTCAATAACAGAAAATTCTTGCCAACAACCATCCAGCCCATTTCTCGGTAGCAATCAGCTTAGCTTCATAGGTGCACGATGAACGAACTGGCGATTACGTGCTACCTACGGAGACAAAGGAGATCGGGTGAAGATTCGAGGTGAGCGTAAACTAGTATTGTGCGACATGTCCCTGACGTGTATTCGTTCACCTGAACACCACACGGAGAGTGCAAAACTGTTACAACCAGCCGCACTCTGCCGGCCTCGCCAGTAATGTCACATGGGGTTGTTTGAGAGGGAGCGCCGCAGTGGCTCTCGACACGCCCGCCACTAGAGCCGCCTTGACTGATCCGAGCGGGCGCCGCGACCTTAGAGGGAGACTGCGGGCGCGCTGCGAGCGGCCGTGATCTGAAATGTCTGTTCCGGCGCCGGCTTTGGAGACGAGACGGAGACGCAGGTTTGCCGGTGCTCACTACTCGCACCAGAGAGCACGGCCTTCGCTCCCTGCGAAAGAAGTCACGGCCGCACTGTCGCCGTCTCCGCATGACCCGAGTCACGCAGCTAATATGAATGGCAAAAGGCAGGCGCTGTTTGCGGGCGTGACTCAGCTTGCCAGGCTGAACGGCCTGCGCGTAATTAGATATCACTCAGGACGTTCCATGCCGCTTTCTTTGATTTCCCCTCACTTATCGACTCCCTGAACACTGCTCCCCAATCTTTGTCAGATTTACTTCATATCACCGCATGCGACACTGGGATTTCCTCATTCTAAATTGGGCATTTGCTTCTACAGAGCAATACTCTATTCTGTGAAAATGAAGGAGAAGTAGTCTACTCCGTTTTTGTGCAATCTTATCTTTCATTTTTTCCTAGATATGACGTACTGAAGGAAATGGAAAGTGCTACACCACACAGCACAAATTCGGTGTTTATGAAGCTCCACGAAGACGTTTCTCACATAACAGGTATTAAGTGATTAAACTTTCATTCCATTCAAATTATGAGGTTGATGTCCACCAGCTTAGCTGAGTGGTAACGTGCTCGCCTCCCATGCAAACGGGCCCGTGTTCGATTCCCGGCCGGGTTGGACATTTTCTCCGATCATGGATTGGGTGTTGTGTTGTCCTCATCATCATTTCCTCCTCATAACCGGCGCGCAAGTCGCCTTATGTGGCGTCTATTGCAATAAGACTTGCACTTGGCGGCCGAACTTCCCGGATGGGGCTTCTCGGCCAACGATGCCATACGCTCATTTCATTTCATTAGGTTGATGCGTAAGTTCGTAGCGTTTTTCCATAAGTTCAATAAACACAACAGATAAACACAACAAAGACTTTAGTTATCTGTAGCACACTGTCCTTCACTATTTACAACAGTCTGCCAACGCTGAGGTAGCTCTTCGACTCCGCGACCGTAGAAATCACGGGGTTTTGAGGCGAAAAGCTCGCCGACCCATGTTCGGAGCGCATTTTCATCCAGAAAGGTTGTTCGATAGAGAGCGGAAAATGTTACGATCTGAGGGCGCAAGATAAGGTGTATAAGGTGTGTAGAATGAATTCCCAGCCTAACTCCTGTATAGTGTTTCCTGTCAGTGTAGCAGAATGCAGGTGGGTGTTAGCATCGAGTAACATCACTTCACGCAGTCTTCCTGGTCATTGTTCCTGGAATGCGTCTGCAAGACGTCTCAGTTGCTGCATTTGAGGATGCGCACAGGTCTTTGTACGGGGAGTTGCTGCTTTTTTTTGAGCTCAACCGTTCCTTCCTTTTCCTTATGTTAACATAAAAACACCATTTCTCGTCACCAGTAACGAAACATGGTAGGCTTGGTCGGTGTTGTTCAGGAGCTAATTGATGATGGGCAAGCAGACATGCACATACGGACACCCACTGATCTTTGCGCTTTTCGCTCACAGCGTGCGGCGTCGATACAACCGATTTTTGAACCTTCCCCATTGCATCCAAAAGTCGTGCGGTGGTGGAATGGTCACAGTTCATTACATCCGCCAGTTCTCCAATACAGTGACGTGGACGACTGTGGAGTAATGCGTTTAAACGACCTCCACCACACCCTGAAGGACTTCCTGAACGTGAAGAGTCACAAACGTCCTTAGAACGAGAAAATAATTTTCTTGCCGTGCTCTGTTCAGTAGCTTTATTCCCAAACACGGAGCAAATATTTCTGGGTGCCTCCGATGTTGTTACCCCTCTAATGAACTCAAACAGAAGAATATGTCCAAAACGTTCCGATTTCTCCACTTTGTACTCCATATTTTATCGCCCACAGCCGCACTCACTACCTCCAAATGACAAAAATTGCAATATGTAAGCTCAAATAGCAACAGTGAACTACAAATAAAAAATTACACTCGGTAGCTAAACACAAAGCAGTTGGAATACCAAGATGGAAAACAAAAACGTCACGAACTTGTGTACCAATTTAACAATATCTATATAAATAAGAGCTTAGACCCCACACAGGTTCTATATAATCTTGTATTTGTTACGGCATGGATGCAAACAACCTCTGGATGTCATCTTGAATTTATTGCCATCCCTGAATGCTGTGTCAGTTCATGAAGATTGGTGGCTGGAGGCTAATGTGATAGTATACTACTTACCATCAAATCCTAGACATGACACAAGAGTGACATTTCAGGAGACTGGGCAGTTTAGTCAAAGATCCGTACATTCCATAAGGTGTTAGTGTCCTCAACTGATTGCGGGGTCTTGCACTAGCCAGCTCGAGTACATCGTGGTCATCAGTTATCATTTCAATCTTGTTGTCATATACAATAGCTTCCCACACAGTCATTTCGGAAATTGAAGAGGTAAGGGTCTCGATAGTCGCTGCTTCATGTGACTTTTCAGCTGGTCGTTATTTTCGATCTGACGACCACAAACAGAAGCTCTACACCGTCAAAGTATCTGTTATATGATGCACGGTGTCAGCGATAAGTGACACATAGAAACTGGAGAACTCAACTGAGAAATCTGTTCCCGACGGTTCATGGTGGTACTCTACATCCAACATCTGCATGCATATTGTAAGTAGGCTGTTTAAGTTTTTGTATTGGTAACGCCACGTAGCGCTCTGTATGTGCTGTGTGCAGTCTGTGGCTGGTTTGCATTGTTGTTGGAATATCTGCCATTGTAGTGTTGGGCAGCTGGGTGTTAACTGCACGTAGCGTTGTGCAGTTGGAGGTGAGCCGCCAGCAGTGGTGGATGTGGGGAGAGAAATGGCGGAGTTTTGAAATTTGTAAGACTGGATGTCATGAACTGCTATGTATATTATGATTTTTCAACACTATTAAGGTAAATACATTGTTTGTTCTCTATTAAAATCTTTCATCTGCTAACTATGCCTATCAGCAGTTAGTGCCTTCCGTAGTTTGAAACTTTTATTTAGCTGGCAGTAGTGGCGCTCGCTGAATTGCAGTAGTTCGAGTAACGAAGATTTTTGTGAGGTAAGTGATTTGTGAAAGGTATAGGTTAATGTTAGTCAGGGCCATTCTTTTGTAGGGATTTTTGAAAGTCAGATTGCGTTGCGCTAAAAATATTGTGTGTCAGTTTAAACACAGTCATGTGTGTGTCAGTTTAAGCCCAGTCACGTATATAATTTTTCTAAGGGGATGTTTCATATGTCGACCCTTAGCCGAGGATACCTCACTGGAATCTTCTGATTTTTTCTTGTAGTTCGTGTAATTAGTGTAGCTTTTGTTTATTGCTAGCGCGCAATTATAGAGAGAATATCCTTTGTAGTTGTAGTTGTAGTTTTTTCATTGTCGTTGTGGCATGCATGTAGATTTGCACCAAGTAATTCGCAGCTGCGCTTGCAATTACCTAGATATTATTTTCAATGCTACGTTAATGTGTTTTGTTATTTTGCTCTTCAAATTGTGCTTTTCTGTGTTGTCGTGTGAAATATTGTGACAATAATTGCGTGTGAAAAACGTAATACTAGGCTTCAAAGTAAACTGAGAAATGACAGTGAAGACGAAAGCAGTGTGTTAGCACCGCAGAGTAATGAATTAACTAATGTTCAAAGTAGTAATTTGGTAATTGTGCATAGGGAAATGGAGCGGGCTGCAAATAATGGTGTAGGCAGTGAAACAATTAGTGAACAGGGAAGCATTATCGATCGATCGGTCGGCAACAGCTCGCCTCAGGAATCCGAAATGACAGAACACAATATTGCAAATACTGTAGACTCAGGTTTTGGGTCCTCACCGTTTTCTCAAATGAGTCAAGACACATTTTCTGCTTGTCAAAACGTGAATGTTGCCGGTGAAAATGCACTGCCAAAAAGCATAGAGAAACACATTCCAGACACTAATACATTATTATTGCAATTAATGCAACAAATGGAACAAAATCAGAGACAAACACAGCAAAAGCTTCAAAAGTTAGACACAATGGAACAAAATCAGAGACAAACAGAGCAACAGTTAGACGCAATGGAATAAAATCTTCACACCACGCTTGAACGAACACGTGAAGATTTAACCACTGAGTTACATAACATTGAATCGAAATGTCAAAAAGCCTGTAATGATCTAAAAACACAAATTTGTGAGCATTTTCAACCTATTTTTTCGCGGCATGAAAATGCATTACAGAATCACAAAGCAGCCATAAAAGAACTGCAAATTATTGTTCACGAAAATCATGAGACCTTGCAAGCTAAAATTGACTCAGTTGCATCTACCGATTCGGTTACGCAACTTGCAAAAACTCAGGAAAACTTAAAGGACACAGTAGATACGATTTCAACACAAATGGACACTCTGAAACTTGGTTCAGAAAAACACACAGAGGAAATAATTTCACTATCGGATAAAGCAGCCGAACTTTCAGATCAGTTCACTAACTTACTACAAAGGTAGATGATGATCTGAATGACACAAGGCCTGTAGCTTTCACTGACACTGAAGAGTATGAACAAATTAGAAAATTCAAACAAAATCAAAATCAAAATCAAATCAATACATAGTACAAAAGAGAAATCCGGGATGTACAATATCAGTTGACACAGGTAACACAGGAATTACATATTTTAGAGACCACTCGCGCTCCAATACGGGAAGAGGGACATAGAAATACGGAACAGCCACAAAATAATAACACAGCTCATTTGGGAAATTATGAAAGGAATTGGCAAGGTGCACCGAATTTTGAAATGGAACCGCCGAAACGACGTAGCAATGAACGATATGCGACTCGCCGACATGATGATTTTGACTATAAGCTGTTTATTACTACACGTAAATTTAAAACATTTAAGAATTCTGACAATGACATTCATCCACAAACATGGCTTCATCAATTCTCTCATTGTTTTCCTCCCAACTGGTCATTGGAGCACAGGTTAGAATTCATGTGTGGCTACTTGGAGAATGAACCAGCTGTAAGAATGCGATCGGTCATTCATGACTGTCACAGTGAAGGAGAATTTTATCATGCCTTCCTCTCAGCGTATTGGTCTCAAGCTACACAAGACCGAGTAAAACATAGCATCATAATGATGAAACGTTTCGAACAATCTGAATTTTCCAGTCTTATGAAATATTTTGAAGACATGTTGCATAAGCCCCTCAGAACTCATCCGCATTTGCTTAACCAAATTGCCTGAACATTTACGACATATTATTTTAGCAGGACGTTGCAAAGACGACATTGAAGCTTTTCAGGGACTCTTACAAGAACTGGAAGTTGACACTGACACTGACAATCGCGGGACGCGAAACAGCAACACAACAATTGCAGGTCACATCCGTCATAATTCCGTGATGAAAGAAATAATAACTGGACACGACAAGGCTATTCTTACAACGCAAATCGTGAACAAAACAGACACCTCCCATATGACAACCACTGGCAGAGTAATAGTTACAGAGAAAGATCGCATTTCCGTAGTAATGAATATGACACAGACAATCATAGAAACAGACAATATGGCAACCAGAACTATTATTATCACGGGAGACAGAATAACTTGAGGCGCAACGGTCCACCATACAGTGATAATTCAGGGAGAAATTCTCCACCACTTAACCGACAAGAAAGAAACTACAGGAACTACCGACATGACGACAGACGATATAATCGTAACGACAGACATGAATTGCATCAGAACTGGCGGGATTCAAACAGGGCAGGGTCGCCATATGAAACGTCCCCTTTCAACAATTATACTAGACTGTCCTTAAACTGACACACACATGACTGTGTTTAAACTGACACACAATATTTTTAGCGCAACGCAATCTGACTTTCAAAAATCCCTACAAAAGAATGGCCCTGACTAACATTAACCTATACCTTTCACACATCACTTACCTCACAAAAATCTTCGTTACTCGAACTACTGCAATTCAGCGAGCGCCACTACTGCCAGCTAAATAAAAGATTTAAACTACGGAAGGCACTAACTGCTGATAGGCATAGTTAGCAGATGAAAGATTTTAATAGAGAACAAACAATGTATTTACCTTAATAGTGTTGAAAAATCATAATATACATAGCAGTTCATGACATCCAGTCTTACAAATTTCAAAACTCCGCCATTTCTCTCCCCACATCCACCACTGCTGGCGGCTCACCTCCAACTTCGCAACGCTACGTGCAGTTAACACCCAGCTGCCCAACACTACAATGGCAGATATTCCAACAACAATGCAAACCAGCCACAGACTGCACACAGCACATACAGAGCGCTACGTGGCGTTACCAATATAAAAACTTAAACAGCCTACTTACAATATCATCTATAGTCTTCCGTTTCTTCGCAATAACTTGTCGAACAATCCTACGATTTTTTCGTTGCGTAGTCCTTCTGGAATGACACTTTTGTCCTGAGTCCATCTCGCCTGCACTCCTTCTGCAGTTACGGCACTATAGCGTAGTCTGTGCGTTATGTTGGTACGATAATCCAATACTCCTCATGCCAATGATTAGATCTTACTATGTAATTTCAAGAGGGAGAGGGGAGGGAGGAAGAAAAGAAAGGGAAGGAACTAATAATATCAGCTGCGTTGGTACTGGTGGTTCGTGCAAAATCAGCAGCGATGAATGAAAATGTGGGCCGGACCAGGCCTCGAACCTTGGATCTACCGCTTACTTGTCAGTTGCGTTAAACACTGCGCCATCCGGACACGGTGCAAGGTGTTTGTCGTAAATGCGCGTACCATCTCGGCACGCTCCCCAGCCAACTTCCACTCCCACACAGTGCCATCTATTCGCATTCCCCGCTCATGTCCTTCACGCTCGCTAATTTTTAGATTCATCGCTAGAGGTCGAACGTAAGTGGGTATCTACACTGAAGGTCGTGGATTCATTGCCCATCGATGCGAATCAGTGATGGTGTCTGTTCTTACCGGCAAGCCCAAAAGAACAGACACCACAAATTCATAAAAAAGGTTAGACTTTTCTCAAAGTCCTAAAGATGGTAATAAGCTCCACGTACGTGTCGTATGAGCATGCTGTGTTACTGTCTTTAGTATCCGATAGTGACTCGGCTTCCCCATCCACTCCGGGAATTAATATGAAGGAAAGGACAGAGGTACTCAGACCTTGCACTACGGCCGCATTTCTTTCCCGCAGAGGACGCAAAAAAAAAAAAAAGTTCAAATGTGTGTGAAATCTTATGGGACTCAACTGCTAAGGTCAGCAGACCTTAAGCTTACACACTACTTAACCTAAATTATCCTAAGGACAAACACACATACACCCATGCCCGAGGGAGGACTCGAACCTCCGCTGGGACCAGCCGCACAATCCATGACTGCAGCGCACCAGACCGCTCGGCTAATCCCGCGCGGCCGGCAGAGGATGCCGTCACAGCTGGGGGCATATCACATAGACCTGTCCACTGACGACAGAATGCTTGTAAATACCACGGATCCACACTTGTCTGGCAGTTCTAGCTATTCCCTGAACTCTTCAATACGATCCTTTGACAGTATTATGATTCACGTTGCCGATGCTTACGTTTTTCGGTTCCGATTGGTCCCTGGACTAATTGCGACAATTTTAGGTGCGCTCTGGACCTTGTTTCCGGCTAGCCATCCAGTTCGTCAACTCCGCCGTTACTGGCCATAGGAACTGATTGTTTGTCCCACCGGCCTCTGGAACTTCGCCAATACGAGGACCCGTCACGGCACCTCAGATTGGTCGGTCAGGGGACTGGCCACGCTCTGTAAGAAAAAAATTGAGTGAATTTTGGTCGATATTGAAAAATGTCATGTGATATCCGCACAGAACCGTTGACGGAAAACGACGAAGCAACAAATCGAAAAAATGAGTTTAAACTGGATACTACCTATGCAGATTGGGAAACGACCTCGTATGAAAAGTTCTAGTAACGTCAGATGCGTCCAACGGTCATCATGTAGTCACACCATTCTTAAACTGTATGAATGTTCTTTTTTTTTGGAATGAAGATAAGCTCGAATACGGATGAAATTTTAATGATCATATCACGCAGTTATAAAACTATTACAGTATCCGCTTGGTAGCGTTTGGTGAGGCTGTTTCCATTTCCGTCACCGTGTAAATAATGCAGAAATTGACAACTGACATTAATATTTTTTCAAAGTGTGAGAAGAACAATTTAAAAACCATATTCTGGCTGGCTAGTATACAAGACCCCAAAGGTCATTAACTCGGTGCGTCTGTTCAATTAGTGTTTGACCAGCCACTCTGCCTCACCATCTACCGAACTTGGCTGATCAAGTTTGTCATTGAGTTTACCTCCCTTTCTTCCATTGCTCTCAAAATCTCTCTATTGCTTCTACTGCGTATCCAGTTCTCAGTATAATGGTCCTCCATTATAACAATTATCACACGTGAGCGTCATCACAATTGTCTCCAATGAGATAATGCGGGTACCTGCAATTGCTTGCGTTGTTGTATTCAATGTATTTTAACAAAATATGTCGTAACCAAACACAATGTTTCTGTGAGGACCTTGTCGTAACTTTGCACTCGGCTGAGCATTTACAGCCAAAGTCATAGGTTCCCAACAATATACCATACGAAGCCAAAACTACCCCAAAATAATACTCATCTTAAACTTTTAGAAATTTTTATTGGTGTTTGGTGCAGCAGCGTATTATATAAGTGATTAATTTGAGGACTAAAAATACTGCGTAAGGAAACCCAGAGCATACCAGCATACTATCCAGAAGGTCTCCATAGAATCACACTCCATTATAAGTGCAGGTAACAATTTATGAAAAGTTCATAATGAAATGTGAATTAGGATAGGTTGATATTAATGGGAAATTGGCGTTTCAACTTATATGGTTTCTTGTGCAGAGTCATTGCTGAATGCGAAATAACTGATGTGAAAAGAGTGTGTTACTTAAGTCACATGATTTCGAGTCACACGAATTAGTTGGGGAGTCTCTAACGCCTTTGCTGTCGAGGTCACTGGGTAAGTTTTCACTGGTGGAAGTGCACTCTTTGGCTGGACATCAGGGCCCGATTACCGCTTGTCCAATCCGTGAGCCGCGACCTGCCACTGAAGCAGGTTGCACATCATAGAAGCACAAGTGACGACCTCTCTCCGGCCGTGCTTCTTCCTATTGTTCTTTCCATAAGTCTTATCCTCTCTCTGCCATCAGGGCGGTAGTCAGATGTACTGAAATCGTCTATGAATAAGTGTGTCTAGTACACTGCATCCTTCTGCGAGAGGGCTAACGTACTTTTTTTTTCTTTTTTGTTACGGAATTGTTGGTTCACTAATACCCAGCGCAGCTGCAGCGTGTGCCCTCGATGCCTTTTCCGTCGAGCGCTCAATTTTGTGAAAAGCGAAGAAGGGGAAAAGAAAAGTAATAGGGATGGCGTAGTAGGGAAGAAGTAGAAGAAGAAGAAGAAGAAGAGCGCATTAAAATGGAAAATATCGTGAGATAGGGAGGGGGTGAGGAGCAGAAGAGTAAAGGAAATCATAGGGAGATTCGGATTGGACAATGTTGAGAAATTTGCGTATCACTAGTAATGGAGACACTTGTTTCTGCTTTTCATCTGCTATATGGAACCACATATTCATCTTGAGCCAACATAATGAATGCATAATGAGTATATTTGGCGTTTGTTGTTTTAATTGTTACAGCTTTGCATTGGTAGTCAATGAAATAACAAAAAGGGATCCTGCTTCCGTTGTTTCAATTGTGTTTGGTTTCAGATCTAGAATTTTATGTATTTTTATTTAGTTACTAGCTTTTCATCCTCGGCTCCGCTCATGCATGTGTATGTCGCAATTGCAAAAAAAAAAAAAAAAAAAAAAAAAAAAAAAAGGTTCAAATGGCTCTGAGCACTATGGGACTTAACTTCTCAGGTCATCAGTACCCTAGACTTAGAACTACTTAAACCTAACTAACCTAAGGACACCACACACATCCATGCCCGAGGCAGGATTCGAACCTGCGACCGTAGCTGTCGCGCGGTTCCAGACTGTAGCGCCTAGAACCACCCGGCCACTCCGGCCAGCCTGTCGCAATTGCACACATATGTGTAAGTTTCTGCTGTTTCATCAAAATAATCAGGAAAAATTTAACTTCTTGATCTGCTTACCTAATTGTATTTCCCTCTCCCCTCTTCCATCCGCTGCATCACACTCAGTTCCTCTTCCACCTGTCTCCTCGCAACCTGTCCCTCTTCCATCAGCTTCTCAACACCCTCTCCCTCTTACAGCTCACACACTTCCTCTCGCATACCTGCCTCCTCACATCCCCTTCCTTTCGTCTGCTCCCTCTCTTCTCTCTATCCATTTACTCCTCTCCCTTTCTCCATCCATCTCCTCTGCCCCCTCTATCTTTCCATATCATTCTTCCCTTTACTTGTCCATCTCCTCTTCCCACTCTCTCTGTCCGTCTCCTTCAACCGGTCTCTCTGACCGTCTCCTCCTTCCCCCTCTCAATGTCCACTACAATGGGAGGCGGTTCTTACTCCTGCAGTAAGTAACATGTGTACCTAATCTGGTTGACATCAATCCAGTGGTTTAGGAGATATTGTGGAACACACATACACACTCACACAAACACACACACACACACACACACATACACACACACACACACACACACACACACACACACACACAAAAGGAACAGTCTGAAAACCTTGTAATGGTGTTGCAGGGTAGATTGTGCTGAGAAATAATTTTTAAGAAAAAAATTCGATGCTTTGCGCCGTTTCCGATTTAATTAGCATTGAAGTTGGCCTATTAGGCCGTTACGCTCGAAAATTCAAGAGACCCACCAGAGACGATTTCCTAAAACTGAACAAGAGAATAATACAAAAATTGGACCTGGGACGGCACTAAAGATCGGAGCAAACCAAAGGCTGAGCAGTCTCGTGCACTGTCATCTAATCAATTCGCAAAAAAATCGCAAAAAAGCTTTGAAATAAATTTTGAAACGAGTGATACGTGCAAATAAAAAGCTATTGGAGTGTCAAGACAGATTTGTAAAGGGTACGAGTAAACGGGTGCCTCAATACAGAGTGGGACAATGGGTTCTGCTAACAAATCCATAGTCCACAGAGGGTATAACCAAGAAATTCTCGACGAAGTTCTAAGGACTGTACCAGGAAGTGTCTATGACTTAAGCAATCACTGTCAAATTGCTGTTACCGATGAATACATGTTAGTCGAGTTAAACCTTTTAAGGGTACAGTTGATGCGTTACCACAAATATCTGCACCATTAGAACACAGAACGAAATCGCAATGTGCAACGAGAGAAACACAGAGCTTACCTTATGAGGTGAGTTCTAGGGAAGAGTGAAAAATAGCAGTAATTTTGTCTTGGGTTACCTAGATTAATACTGTGTGGTTTTTTTATCTTGATTTAATAGTCTTCTGTGAAATACGTGTTTTTGTTTCTCCTGGGTAGTGTCGAAGATGACGTCGAAATATATTATCAAGGGTATGATGTTCTTGCACATATGTGAAGCAGAGATGATTAAAATCAAGCCGTTGGAAAATGCAATCTTGTTTTCAGGGGCCATCTGGATTCGTTCAAATGGAAAATAGTCGATAAGTGGGTACAAGTGCAAACTAATGATGCGCTAATTGTGTTCAAATGGTTCAAATGGCTCTGAGCACTGTGGGACTCAACTGCTGAGGTCATTAGTCCCCTAGAACTTAGAACTAGTTAAACCTAACTAACCTAAGGACATCACAAACATCCACGCCCGAGGCAGGATTCGAAACTGCGACCGTAGCGGTCTTGCGGTTCCAGACTGCAGCGCCTTTAACCGCACGGCCACTTCGGCCGGCACTAATTGTGTCACAAGAAGGAGTTACCCATATTGTTCTGTCAACAGGAGATCTTAGCAATTGTATCAAGGAGTCAGTCACTAATTGTCCACCTCCGGTGCTTCGAACTGGCAAGCGATCGTGTGAAATCTAGTTGTTCCTAGGAAATATGGAAGTACCAGGAAAATAGTAATATCTGTGCCGCAGCCCCATTTTCAGCGGATTGCCAGGCACTGGTTATATTCAATGTTTTCGCAAGCGACAGTAATAATAAATTGCTACAACAATAGGGCATTTATAGGGATGAAAAAATTATGGAGTTAATACAAAGTGGATTATTAATAAATGGAATCGAGTGTGATATAGGTGGAACGAAATTTCACCTTCTTGCTACGATTACAGATACCACGATACGTACCGGACATTGTCCGATGTTGTATTGGCAGGAGAAACCTTTCAGCGTATTACCAATGCAAAATCTAACCTTCCTGAATAATTATTTAGGTTCTAATTTGCTACAGGAAACAGATGAATTAGTCATTGCGGGAAAAGGACACATCTCGGGTAGATCAAATGTTATAGTAGGCCTATGTGTGGAAATATCAAGAGAAGTGTAAACAAAATATCGTTGCAATTAGTGTGTCAACTGCTAATTTTATGATGATACTAGCTATTAGTTGTGCCGTCTAGTTTTGTCTCAGAAAGATGATAAATCATGCAAAGGGAACAACAGTCCTTAAAATTCGTACTATAAGGAAGTGACTTCAGCGTAAAATGTAAAATAAGCAAGCTAGAAGAATAATGTTTAGCTATGGCAAGATTTTCTTTGTGCTTAAAGGACCAAAAGGTTCAAAGTAGATGCAATAAGATAGTTACAAGATGTAATAAGATATATAAGATAGTTGATCAGACAGGTAGAAAAGGGGAAAATTCGGGACAAATTTGATTAAAACGAAGGAGAATGTTATGTGATAAATTAGTAAGAGAACAGGAGAGTAAAATCTTCTACGTTCGAAGAGACAGCATTACTCAGTCATGCAGAAGTATCAATAGCCACCAGCTGGGAAGTGTAAAACGTTTCAGCACCATTAAGTGGTCATGAAGATAGCAATGTCGACTCTGTTGAGCGAGACTGCGAGTGAGTTCAGCAGAAATTCGTTAGAAGAGTGCAGATCGAACTGCCTTTGTAACCTTATCTAAGAGACACTAGATAGGACGCAGCAACGCCTGTCAGGAGTCTGACTAAGCCAGGCTCGCCTAAACTGTGCCCCTGGGATGCTCGCGCCCGCCATCGCCCGAGCGAGCGCCCCGGGCGAATTCGCACGGTGTTACAGTGGCCGAGACGTGTCGCTTAGCTGACAGCGCAGTCCGCCCGCAGCGCCTCGCCATGCCGCTGTACGCGCGCTTCGTTAAGGAGACAGTCCACCGCGCCAGCAACGGTCGAAAGAACTGATTCGATAAAAAGCCGTTAGTCAACAGACTTAAGACTATAATGGAGCGAGATGGGTGGTGAACAGCAGGAGACAAAAAAAAAAAAGAAAAGAGGACCGGCGTGTCCGCACTATTTAAAGCCGGGTGGGGAATTAATTTCTTTCGTACTGCTGTCGAAAATCACACCAAATGTTTAGTATGTCATCCGAACCTCATGTATTTAAAAAAGTATTCGACTGAACGGCACTTTAATACCTGTCACAAAGATCAGTTCGAAAATTTGTCGCAGGAGGAACGCCAGTCAAATCTTGAAGACCCGAAAGAAAATTTCAAGCAACATTACAGTGAAGTAAGTGTTTCCTATGTACGATTCATTATTATTTATAAACATGATAAATAAGACTAAATTTTATAGTCTGAATTGTCACTTGGCAATGTGCCAGTTATCGAGTATCAGATTGTCAGTAACAAGGAACAACTCTTTTCGGTTAATTTTTATATTTGGGTTGCATCAAATCGCGTCCCACAGACGTAAGAAAAAGTTTCAGGTGCGTTATTTTTGACATTTTCTGAACAGACGTTACAAACGCTCTCTCGGGCAGCAAAGTGTCATTAAGACTCATTTTTTTGTTTTTGTATATTTGTGTTTTGATTTATGGCAAAACATATGTTGTAGTTTGATCTATGTTGTCAATTAATTAAAACGCAAATATTCCAATAGATAAAAATTTATTTCGCGATCACATTTCGCTGTCCTTGCTAGCGTCTATGACCGTTTTTCAGAGGAACTGGGGGTAAATGCACCTAAAACCAATTTTTTTGTCAGTTTTCTATTTTTGTTTCAATGAATGAAACAATTAATTGTTAAAATGATAAAAGTGTTTTAAAAACAGGAGTGCGCAAAATTAATTGTAAAGTATTTTTTGCCTAGGTAGAAGCATTAAATAGGTGGGCAAAGTTTGCGTACAAGTACAAAAGCTCGCCGGCCGTTGGTGGCCGAGCGGTTCTAGGCGCTTCAGTTTGGAACCGCGCGACCGCTACGGTCGCAGGTTCGAATCCTGCCTAGAGCATGGGTGTGTGTGATGTCCTTAGGTTAGTTAGGTTTAATTGGTTCTAGGGGACTGATGACCTGAGATGTTAAGTCCCATAGTGTTCAGAGCCATTTGAACCATTTACAAAAGCTCGCTGAAAAGCAGGGAAACCCTTTGCGGCTGGGAATCTCATGAAAGATTGAAGTTTTCACTCTGCAGCGGAGTGTGCGCTGATGTGATACTTCATGGCAGATTAAAACTCTGCCAGGAGGTTTCATATCAGCGCACATTCCGCTGCAGAGTGAAAACCTCATTCTGAAAACATCCCCCAGGCTGTGGCTAAGCCATGTCTTCGCAATATCCTTTCTTTGAGGAGTGCTAGTTCTGCAAGGTTCGCAGGAGAGCTTCTGTGAAGTTTTGAAGGTAGGAGGCGAGGTACTGGCAGAAGTAAAGCTGTGAGGACGGGGCGTGAGTCGTGCTTGGGTAGCTCAGATGGTAGAGCACTTGCCCGCGAAAGGCAAAGGTCCCGAGTTCGAGTCTCGGTCCGACGCACAGTTTTAATCTGCCAGTAAATTTCATGAAGGATTGTCTGGTCGACTCGGCCGCTTGTATTTGTCCAGCAGACACCACGGAAAAAACAGCTCATTCGCCTCAAACTATTGCTTACCGAATCGAAGATATGGCCGCAGATATGCAGCAGCAGTGCGTTACCGAAGAATTTCTTGACCTTGTACCATTTTAGATCCGTGGAGAACATGTTCGAGTCAATGGGTTTAAAATGGGAACGCCTGACCAGTGTAACAATGGATGGAGCCCCTGCGCTACGAGGGATACGCACTGGATTCCTGTGTTACGTCAGGTCAAAATGACTGAAGTGGGCTGTTCCTTATTCGCGGCAGTCTATTGTCTGATACACCAGGATGCACTCCGTGTGAAGATTGTCAACATAAAAAATGTTATGGACATAATCGTTGGAACGGTTGATGAACTTCGTTCGCATGGACTCTTACACCGCCAGTTTAAAGAATTTCTGGCTGATATCGAAGCGGAATATCCGGACATCCCCTACCACGCCGAAGCAAGATGGCTGAGCTGAGGGAAGGTGCTTCATCGGTTTCGAGGGACGAAATGAATATCTTTCTGGAAATGAGTCCACAAGAATTACTTCATGATCCTAAGGGGTGGCGAGTTTGCCTTTTTTAAGTGACCTAACCGGTCATTTAAATACTTTGAAAATTTCACTCCAAGGTGAAAATCATTCTGTTGTTGATTTAGTACAGACGATTCAAGCATTTCAAAAGAAACCTTATTTTGTGGGAAAAACAGTTGCGCGGAGAGAATTGTTGACACTTCCCTGCATTAGACAGCGTTAAAGAACATGTGGATTTTTCAGATTGTGTTCAAATCATTTGCGAATTACAAGAAGAGTTTGAAAACAGATTTTTGGAGATAAGTGTGCTTCAGCCACCTTAGATTTATTTGTTCGCCCGTTTTCCTTTCTGGCAGAGGATGTCTCACAAGTGTGTCAACTAGAGCTGATTGACCTGCAGGGCGATATTCACCTGACGTACCGCTTTCTTACGTGTAAAACTTTGGATGACTTTTATAGCTATTTTCCACGAGAGAAGTATCCTCTTTTGTACAAGCAGGCGGCAAAAGCTCTCTCAATGTTTGGTTCCACATATATTTGTGGGCGCTGTTTCTCCCTTTTAAAGCTTGCTAAAACGAAGAACCATTCACAACTTACCGATAACATTTTGAGTAATTCTTTGAGGTTAGCAGCCTCCCGGAATACTGTACCAAACTAAGACAAAACTATTTCCTCGAGAAAGAAAAACGTGTAAAATGTTAATTGTCTTTTTTAACAATGTTGACTGTAAGCATGAACGGTCTTTATAACTTTAATTCTGTTTTCTTAACACGTTTTCAAACTTGGTCAATTAAAATTATGGGGTACAATACAGCAAACAAAGATCAGATTTCTAAACTCTGAAAAGGGATACAAAAGCCGTAGCATGGAGTACAAGAAAAAATATTTACTTGTAACTGCTAACAGTATGAAAAAAATGGCTCTGAGCACTATGAGACTTAACACCTGAGGTCCTCAGTCTCCTAGAACTTAGAACTACTTAAACATAACTAACCTGAGGGCATCACCCACATCCATGCCCGAGGCAGGATTCGAACCTGCGAACGTAGCGGTCGCGCGGTTCTACTCTGAAGCGCCTAGAACCGCTGGGACGTACCGGCCGGCCTAACAGTGAGAATGAGACTCTTTATCTCCTATGTATTTTTTTTTCTAAAATGGAGTATTTATGAGATTAGTTCATTTAAGAAATTGATGTATCTTTCAGAAGACGCCTACTGTACGTATCACGAGTGTGCATGTGCAGTACTAATACAATCAACCTGTGGGTCGGAAAACAACTAAGTTGTTTTTCCATTCTTGTTTTAGCTATTGTTCTCTAAAGCTTCGTGTAGTAATTCTGCCACACGAACACTAACTATTACCCAAACAGCAAATGGTTTGCTTGTTTTACCGCTCATTGACCACTTTTACAGAGCTGCGCTTCCTCTGTTATTTTGTTTACGTTTGATCTGACCGCGTGACAGTCCAGCTCAGAGCAGTGCTGTGCTGTGCGGTCTCACTCGCTACGTAGCTCTCTCTCTCTCTCGCTCCCATGCCGACACTAGCGGCACACGGTCGCGTACGGGGCGCTGAACTACACTGCCTTGTGTCCGTGTGCCGGCCAGCCTGGATGTGGTTTTTAGGAGGTTTTCCACATCCCGCTAGGTGAATACCGGGCTAGTCCCCACGTTCCGCCTCAGTTGCGCGACTCGCAGACATCTGAACACTTTCGCACTATTCCATGAATTACACTAGACGCAGACAGCAGGGGTACACTAATTCCGTCCCAGGGGGTACGGGTTGGAGACAGGAAGGGCATCCTGCCACCCCTTTACACTAACCTTGCCAAATCCGTTCCCAGCAATGCCAACCCTGCGTCAGCGCGGGACATGGCACCAGTGAAAGAAAGAATGAAAGAGTGAAGCCTCTACCTGCTGACATAAATGCTCCACCACCACTAGTCCCAAGGAATCGATCAGTAGGATCAGTGGTGTTGCAGTCGTTCGACGAAATAAAACAGAATTCGAGACTATTCCATTTATTACTCAGAATAAAAGTCTACAGCGGCAGCTGGTGGCTAGGTAATACAGAGATTAACTCGATTCTCTGGTTACAGTGCGGTAGCACCTTATGTGTGAGATTGTTCTACTGTTGGTCTTACACTTGCTGCCTTACAAGAAGGTCAGTGAATCATAGCCGTGGGAGATGAAGTAAAGCATCCAGTGCTTAAGTAGCTCAGCAGCCAGCACTGATGGGTAGTTTACCAACATGGCTCGAATCCAGGACAGCAGTGCCCTAAAACTTAAAACTCCGTCCTACTCTACCAGCGAGTCAGTTTCAACATTCAGCACGACATTGCAGCATCTGGTATCGTGGTTCACCTGATGGAACAACACGGCAGTGATCTGGGAGGTACTGAGTTCTCCCCAAAATGGAGTGTGAAACCAACACATATATCGTGTTCACTGCCACATCCAAGCAGGGTTACCGACGGGGCGTGCCAATCAGACCAGTGGTCAGCAATCCGCCACAGCTGGCTGTCATCGACTTCCACTCCGAGCTGATGCAGTGTCCTCGGCAGCCTTGAGCACGCTGTTTGATGCAGCACAGTCCTCTCTGGATTACCTAGCCAACCAGGTGTCCCAGTAGAATTGTATTCTGAGTAACAAGTGGAATAGTCTGGAATAATATTTTATTGCGTCTAAGACGCCACACTGGTCTTTGGTCTATATCCTGACAAAACAGTGGAGGTTTACAGCCAGGCAGTGTGCGACCCCTGCAACACAATGAGATCAACCGACACTAATTGTATCTGGTGGGCAGCTTGAATCTTGCATGCATCGGCCTGATTGGCTAACTTCAGTCTAATTAACTCAGAAACGGCGCAACGTATCGAATCCTGGATATTTCTTAGTAAGATATTTTTCTGCGTGCAGTAAGTGTTTTGTATTTTTGTTAGTCTACTCCAGGGAACATTCAAAGAGTTCCTGTACCTGGTTCTATAAAAATGAATATTCTTCGTTCCAGTATCATATTTATCCCTATTGACCATGGTGTGCATAAAGATGTAAAATGCGAATAGATCTTTTTTTTAATAAACCCATGGTGCAAGAAGTGTTGCCCTTCAGGCCACATATGCATGGAATAGCTTTTTTCTGCCAAAGAAAAACTCTTTCTGCTCCAATAGAGTTACCTGATATTGTTATGACAGTATGTACTCGTGTGGAAAAGTGAACAGTACGCCGGGAGTAACTGTTTTGCACAACCGCGATCAACAACGAACAAAAAGAAAAAAAAAAAAAAAGAAGTGGTCAGCGCGTCAGAATGTCAATCCTGAGGGCCCAGGTTCGAGTCCCAGCTGGGTCGGAGACTTTCTCCTCTCAGGGACTGAGTGTTGTGTTGTCCTAATCATCATCATTTTATCCCAATTGACGCGCAAGTCGCCGAAGTGGCGTCAAACCGAAGGTCTTGCACCCGGCGAACGATCTATCCCATGGGAGGCCGACATTTGTAAGGTGATCTACGCACCTAATCTTCAGCATTCATCTGTAGCACCACATTTTGAAAGCTTCTATTTTATTCTTGTCTAAACTGTTTGTCGTTCGTGATTCACTTCCAAACATGGCTACATTCCAGGCAAATACGAGGGTAACCCAAAAAGTAACATTTTTTTTATAAGTACATAGACGTGTAAATTTCTACAATGGTTTACATCAGTTTACAGCTTGAACATTTAGCTATTTTTCGACATAACCACCATTCCTGCCGGTGCATTTTTGTAGACGCTGTGGCAGTTTTTGTATACCCATGTCGTACCAGCTCGCCGCTATGCTGTTCAGAAAGTTATGAAACTCTTCTGTCACCTCCTGGTCGGAGATGAATCGCATTCCGGCCAAATGTTCTTTTAACTTACGGAACAGGTGACAGTAACTGGGCGCCACGTCAAGGCTATAGGGTGGGTTGGTGATTATGTTCCACTGAAACTATTGCAGGAGAGCAACGGTTTGCCGAGCGATGTGTGCGAGCGTTGTCATGGAGAATGTGTGCGCCCTTGTTCAACATTCCTCTTCTCTGCTTTTGAATTGCCCGTTTGAGTTTTTTCAGTGTCTCACAGTACCTGTCAGCGTTAATTGTGGTCCCAGTGGGCATAAAGTCGACAAATAACACCCCTTTCCGATCCCAAAAACGGTTGTCGTGACTTTACCGGCAGACTGTGTTTGTCTGAATTTCCGCGGCTTGGCGAAGAAGGATGCCGCCACTGGAGTGATTGTTACTTGGTATCAGGTGTAAAGTGGTGTGCCCAGGTTTCGTCACCCGTGACAATTGAGTCCAGAAAGTTGTCCTGTTCGGTTGAAAGGCGTGAAGAAATGCGCGGGAAGCATCAACTCGTTGCCGCATGTGGTCCTCAGTCAGCATGCGTGGCACCCATCTTGCACACACCATTGTCATTTCTCTGAAAACGAGCTCATCGTTGATCACATCCATCCAACGGGTCCTGGGTTCCTACAGGGCGTTTTCTTTCCACTTCTCTCTCCAGATTTATTCGGGCTGTTCTTGTATGCTCCAGCTACAATACTTTGTTAGCCTTACCAGCCTACAGATCATGGAACTAACTAGCTAACTAACATGAAGATTACCTTCATGTTAGTTAGCTAGTTAGTTACGTGTTCTGTAGATCATCTGAATCATTATTTTATCGAAATGATGTGGAATGAGTCAGTTTACAGGATATGAATACATGATTAATGTTAACATTAATGGATACACTATTATTTTTAGACCTACTCGTGAAACTACGCTTTATTATTTTCTATTAATTTCAAGTAGAAATTCATCAATGGGATAGAAGGAGTTGCACACGAGCAATGATTCTAAATTTGGTTATTAGAAAAATGATCAAAATTTGTTATTGCTGTATACTGAATACTATTCTGACCCACTGACAGCTTTAGCAATGGGTAATAAAAGTGATTTTTCACTATGGTGTGTTGGTATGGACAACACCATTCTCCTTTCGAGTAGTGATGGGTTATTTATGACGAATTTCATTAGAAAATATATGTATTGTGATGGCGTAGTTAAAATCGTTTGATTCGGTCTAAAAGGCATGTCTTGACTCCTGCTTTCTTCCTCACCTCCTTACTCCCTAACCCTTTAATGCATAGTGTAGCTGATCAGCTACAGACTTCATTTCTTCGATATATCCTCTACTGAGCAATATTTTGTAACAAATTCGTTATGTTATTAAGTGTATACACTCTACTACAGCTGCTAGTAGTTCTTAATAGCGATCGTAAATGTCAGGATAAACTGAACAAGTTCGACAATCAGCTGTGTGGATGTAATGCCACGCGTGTGTTTTGGCGGAAAGTAGAGACGTTTTTTTGGTGTTTGTGCACTGATTTGTGGGTTTGAAACTTATGTTTTTATTTTGAAAACGTAAGTAGATATGATGTAGACAGTTAATTCGAGTGTTTTTAAGATAGATTTGAAAGTAGGTATGTTTATGTGTTTGTAGCGATTGTCAACAATAATGCTTTATTAAATTAATTAAATTTTTTTCAGTATTTTTCTCGTAATGTAGGCACTATAAACTAAACGTGGTAACTTTTACAGCTTGAAATAAAAAAAATCATGCATTTGAGGGTTAACTTTGAAACTTCTTTAGTTAATTCTGAAACTGTTGAGTGAAAACGTAAAGTCACTTTGCATGGCTTTATCGTTTAAACACTGCCCTACAGAATTTTCCATGAAAAATCGGCTCAAACTTGTTCTGTTCATTTATGACCGACAATATAGCAGGATAACGCAATCTAACTATTAATTAACACAAAAGAATGGCCCTGAATTAGAAGAAATCCTACCAATAACCTATACATTTCATAAGTCACTTACCTCACGGAAAATCTTCATGACACGAACTACAGCAAATACAGCAAGTATACAGCCAGCTAAATAAAAATATTCTAACTACTGTAGGCTCTAAGTACTAATAGACAAGTGGTTAGCAAAGGAAAGATTTTGTTGCCGAGCAAACAATGTATTTAGCAGATTTTACCTTAATCATGTGACATCCAGTTCCAAAAATTATGTAATCATCAATAATTCCATTACCCACATTTTACAATCCATGTGCAATCAATATAAAATCTCTATGACAGACACACGTCCATACCGTCCGCTCGCGCTAATACTGCTTCTAACAGCCACAGAGTCTCTTACAGAGAGCGTACAGCGCTGTCAGTGATATTAATGCAGTCTAAAGCGCTGCCAACATACAAACATATAAACAGGCCACTTACAAGTTATAGATACTTCTGGATAGTGATATATAATTTAATTTCTGATACCTGTAATCTCGACGACTCTCTTTGTGAGGTTGCATCCTTTATTATGATGGGTCAATATCGGTATGAATTAGCTGTTTAACATAACTAATTTTGCTTTTTCTGCAATTATGTCGTCACAGAAAAGGGTTCTCACTTATTGGTAGAATTCAGCACCCTGTTGTTAATCTCCCGTCTATTCTAATTATCCCTGGGTATTATACTTCCGATGAATGGAAAACTGCCCACACACTTTAACTGGTGATCTAGTGTTAGACTTGCGGGATACGCATCTCTGTCGACCGCCATCAGCACTGTTGCTCTCGCAAATTTGGAGGTTGTATTCCTGAAACTGGTATTTCCACACGTTGAATCTGGTCTGAACTTCCTCTTCTGCTTCACCCCAGATCATAGCATTACAGCATCATCAGCAAAGACAACTAGGTTATATTTATCAAAAGTTTTCTTGATGCTCTTTATTATATCATTCATAACAGTAATGATCAGTAGAGGGGAAAGTGCACTGCCTTGCTGAACCCCTCTCTTGCTCTGAAACCATGAAAATCATACGTCTCCAAACTTTGCACATCTATTACAGTCCTTATACATACGAATTTTCCATATCAGTCCTTCATGTACACTGCTTTTCCTCAGATACTACCAGATCTTCTCCTCGCAACACTGTCGTATGCGTTTTTTATATCTGGGGACACAATTAATAATTTCTTGGCTTTTCCTAGTATTTTTCCATCCACATGCGGGTACTAAAAATTAAACCCTCTGTTGATCTGTTATTCCTGAAGCCATACTGCTCCTCCTCCAGCTGCGGTTCTACGATCGTTCTCAGTCTTCGCTCTTAGATCTTCCACGGAATTTTCAACTCTTGCGAGAGCAGGGTTATCCCTCTATAATTAGCTGACTTTAGCCTAATGCCTTTCTTAAACAGAGATGCCTGCAGGCATCTTATTGTCTTTCCTCACTGCACTGAGTGCTCTATGCAACAGTGGTAGGGTTGGGGGTTGGGTTGGGTTGTTGGGGGAAGGAGACTAGACAGCGAGGTCATCGGTCCCATCGGATTAGGGAAGGATGGGGAATGAAGTCGGCCGTGCCTTTTCAAAGGAACCATCGCGGCATTTGCCTGGAGCGATTTAGGGAAATCACGGAAATCCTAAATCAGGACGGCCGGACGCGGGATTGAACCGTCGTCCTCCCGAATGCGTGTCCAGTGTGCTAACCACTGCGCCACCTCGCTCAGTAACAATGGTAGGCATTGGATGCCTACTGCCCTTCTCATGTCTGGATTCGCCTAACTGTTGCTGTGTAGGTGATGGGAGGCTCCTCCCTGTAAGATTGAATATCTGCAGAAATATTCACCTAAATTTAAAGTATGTCTCATACTACGTGTGTATGCATTTTCTCAAGCCTACAAAAACATTCTGCGTTTTGCTGATAACCTACACAACAAGCTATATGCAGTCTTTCATAGCATCATTAGTTCTGTCCCCAGTCGGGTGTTCTTCTTCCGTGGTCTGTGCTCTACACGTTTTACTTCTTTTGCATTTCGTTTTGCTACCTACTGATATCGGTGACACCACGAAAAAAATCTGAAAGCACTCACTCTATTTCTACTCCAACTAGTACTAAGATTATCGGCGTAGGTGCCACTACCGTCAGTTTACTACATTAAAAACTACTACTAATACCTGAGCAACTGATGATAATACTATACCCATAATAAAGTTATTTTCCCTTAGTAGCATTTATTGTACCTACAGTATTGGTTTGATTACCGAGTTTGAAAATAGAGATCAGTAGTATATTTTGTGTCGCTATACTCGTTTCCTGCACATGTATATCTGAGGAAAACGCACGATTTTTAGGCTACTATTTCCGTATTGTGATTGTTTATCGTGTACCTTCAGAAGTACACCAACTACACTTTCTGGTTCAACAACAGTTTACTACCTTCAAATTACGTGAATACGAATCAGAAAACATTACTCTTCTCTCTCTACCCTGAGGCAATCAATCCTACAGTGATTGGGCTCTTCTTTCGTACGTTGAGGTCAGCTACACGCCTTCCTCTTCTTCACTGTGGTAGACCTAACTTTTAGCAATAGTTACAGCTTACTCTTTCTGACACAGCATCGGTTAAGGAATCACACCATAAAAATTCAGTTTAATCAAAATTCTCTGTTAATGTAGGTCGTAGGTATTTTTGTCTCTTAAAACTTTCGTCGCAATACTTGCTATATCGAATTTAGGCATCTGGTGCACTCAGTTCGTCCCAGGTAAAGCTGGTCATTGCCCGTCTTCCAGTTATGTCCAAATATCCAAATATGTAAGAGATTTTCCACGCCCGAAGTAAAGGTGAACCAAGCCTTTCGTTTACATGAGGAAGACACTGAAATATTGTCCCTCTTTTGGAAGAACTCCATATCTGCTGCCATTCTGCGACTACTAAATTTTTCATTTCTATTAAATTCTTTACTGATTCTCGAAAATTTTGTTATATCTTTCACTATTGTTTCCCATTTTCTTTTTTAACTTTTTAAAATTTTTATTTGTTAACCATTTGACGGCAGCTCATTTTATTATCTACAAGAAGGAAGAAAGGAATATTAAGGTTAATGATCCGTCGCCGAGGTTATTAAAAATAGATATTATTTCTACAAGGGTATGCTGAAAAGAAATGGCTCTGAGCATTTTATTCTGTAATCAATATCGGGTGAAGTATTACATGTTATGCTTATTACTCGGTTGACTTTCCGCTTCGATGACGCAACTTGCAACTCTCTGTCGCTAGAGGGCTCCGTAACGTGTAACGTGCCTGTGTGTGACGTAATAACACTCATGCTCATAAATTAAGAATAATGCTGATACATGGTGAAACAACGCTCTGGTGGGCGGTTTGCGGGTTTAAATCACCTCGGGGTATGACCATGCGGTGCATCTGACCTGCGGTCGTCGCACGGTGGCGCTGGTGTGTTGGTGCATGTCAGAATACGGTGCAGCGAGTAAGTGTACAGACGTTTTCAGACGTGCTAATGGTGACTGTGTGTTGAAAATGGATTAAAGAACACATATTGATGACGTTATGAGGGGTAAAATACTAGGGCGATTGGAGGCTGGACAAACACAGCAGGTCGTAGCACGGGCCCTCCTTGTGCCACAAAGTGTGATCTCACGATTATGGCAACGATTCCAGCAGACAGGAAACGTTTCCAGGTGCTACAGTACGGGACGTCCACAGTGTACAACACCACAAGAAGACCGATATCTCACCATCAATGCCCGCAGACGGCCACAGAGTCCTGCAGGTAGCCTTGCTCGGGACCTTACCTCAGCCACTGGAACAGTTGTCTCCAGACACACAGTCTACAGACAACTGAGCAGACATAGTTTATTCGCCCGGAGACCTGCAAGGTGCGTTCCACAGACCCCTATCACAGGAGAGCCCGTAAAGCCTGGTGTCAAGAACGCAGTACATGGTCATTGGAACAGTGGTCTCAGGTTATGTACACGGACGAGTCCAGGTATAGTCTGAACAGTGATTCTCGCTGGGATTTCATCTGGCGTGAACCAGGAACCAGATACCAACCCCTTAATGTCCTTGAAAGGGACCTGTACGGAGGTCGTGGTTTGATGGTGTGGGGTGGGATTATGACTGGTGCACGTATACCCCTGCATGTCTTTGACAGAGGAACTGTAACAGGTCAGGTGCATCGGGACGTCATTTTGCACCAATATGTCCGCCTTTTCAGGGGTGCAGTGGGTGCCACTTTCCTCCTGATGGATGATAACGCACGGCCCCACCGAATTGCCATCGTGGAGGAGTACCTTGAAACAGAAGATATCAGGCGAATGGAGTGGCCTGTCTGTTGTTCAGACTTAAACTCCATCGAGCACGTCTGGGATGCTCTCGGTCGACGTATCGCTGCGCGTACGTCTTCAAACCCCTACGACACTTCAGGAGCTCCAACAGGCACTGGTGCATGAATGGGAGGCTATACCCCAGCAGCTGCTCGACCACCTGATCCAGATTATGCCAATCCGTTGTGCGGCCTGTGTACATGTGCATGGTGATCGTATTCCATATAGATATCGGGGTACATGCGCAGGAAACAGTGGCGTTTTGTAGCACACTTGTTTCGGGACGGTTTTCTCAACTTATCACCAATACCGTGGTAGCATTATAGCTTGGAAATACCAACCGTAACCTGTGTGCTTAAACTCTGGCATCGCAGACTACACACGTCGCACTAGAGAACGACGCCGGAAGCTACTGTCGGAAAATGTTGGGTTAGTTTCAACGCCTACAACACCCAGCAGCGTCTCACGGTGTTTTGAGGAACACGTAATGGGCGTGAGAACATCCACCATCTTGCATCAAGTTCCGACCAGTCCCCTTGAGTTTTGGGCGCGGTTCATGGAGTCCGTGGACTGTCGTTGGGGAGAAATGGGGAGGGGGAAGGGGTTAAGTGTGCTAGTAGCTCCGTGTCTCCAGTTCAGCTATTCAGCTGTACTTTATTTGCTTCTGCCGCTCGATACTCTTTCGTCGACACACCAACTACTTTCAAGAACATATAACTTCAATATGTAACGTAAGCACTTCAAATAATGGACGATAATCGGTAAACACCCTTGTAGTAACAAAGTACAAAAAAAAGAACCGATACGAATTTACCAAACAATCTAACATTACGAGCAAGTGAGTGACTTGCGCTATGTCTTCAGTGCACTATGAAATGCCATTGTGCTTTCGTATGTGCTGTGGCTACACATTACTTTGCCTGTAAACAGCAGTTTGCAATCAGTTTCTATATCTGAGTCATACAGACACTGTTCCTTCTTCTTTCTCTGTCTTCGTTCGGAAAGATTTCTTACCACATCCAGCATTAGGCTTTCGTTGGAGTGATGGCGCAACGAGTTCCGTTACGTAGTGTTACCTCAAAACGCCAGAGTAACGTTCACAGGCAATTGTACGACCAAAGCAAATGAGCGAATTACGTTGCAAACGACGTGGTCTGACAGAGCCCGGATTCCTTGGGTCGTAATTTTTGTAATGGCACTTCTAAACTGCCGTTTTCTCAATTGACTAACTCATAAATTAAAATCTTACACGGAAAAAAGAAAAGAAGGACGCTATGCGTTCTTGTTGTGAGGAGTAGTTCCACACTTTCGCCGGGTGATCTTTAAGGAAATAAAACTTGATCCAAGCGAATGATTCAAAGAATGTAAATAATTTTATTTATATCCTAGACATGTTTCTGCAAATTCATCATTACCCTGGTCTTCACTGTGAGTGTCTTCAGTTACATGTTCAGTGCTAAAACAAACGTCTATAAGCACAAACATTTTAATTACAAAACATTATAAACAGAAAATATTTCAAATGGTTCAAGTGGCTTTGAGCACTATGAGACTTAACTTCTGAGGTCATCAGTCCCCTAGAACTTAGGACTTCTTAAACCTAACTAACCTAAGGACATCACACACATCCATGCCCGAGGCATGATTCGAACCTTCGACCGTAGCGGTCGCGCGGTTCCAGACTGTAGCGCATGGAACCGCTCTGCCACCCCGGCCGGCGAAAGTATTTCATCTTGGTTAGGTTTTTTTTCGTGTACTACCGACAAAATTTTGAGTAACTCAAATAATGGTTATTATGGGAGCAGCGTCTTCATACACGTTACTTGGTTTCCACCCTGTCAGTAACATGAGACCATTACTAGTAGCCTATCCAGTTTTCACACGAATATACTGTTGCGACAAAATGTTAACAGAAGTATGATATTTCGTCTTGTCCTAGTGTTTTTTCTATAGTGGTGATCCTAAATTTCCTAGGCGTTCTAGACAACTTGTCTCGAGTTCCATTTCGTTCACAGTGCATACGAGAATGTACCAACCTATGTAAAACATCACAAAGTTCAGAAATATTGTTCATATTTTGTCGAAAACTAACATTTTGAGCCCTTGTCTGTGTATAAAATACTGATTGATTCTTGCAGAGAAGATAACAGCAGCCAGCCACAATTCATAATGCTATTTACTTACGTAAACAGCGCCTTTACCGGCTTCGAATCGGCAGGTTCATCAGCAGACAGCTTGTTCACGTTAAGATATATTTTTGTTTTAGTTTATGTTAGTTTTCGTTTTTTATTCCTCTCATACGATGAAAATTCCTTGAGGTACAGATGCAGTCGAAAATTCCCACCATTGCACTGCAATACTGACTGCCTGTGTTCATGCAGTAGAGAAGACTATATAAAACATTTTTCTACAGGTGCGCACGATTGGTGCTCTACATTACTTGTGTACATTTGTACAAAGGGATTGTCTTCACATGGAAGAATAAAAAGTGAGAACTAATGTACACACAATATAAATGTATCTTAGTGTGAAAAAGCCTTGTGATGAGGAACCTGTCGGTTAGAAAATTATTGTAAATTAATAGAGGGAGACCAAGAGCTGAGTACAGTAAGCACATTCAGAAGTTATTCGGAGAAGAGGAGGCTCACACAGGATAGAGTGGCATGGAGACCAGCATCAAATCAGTCTTCGGACTGTTGCCAACTGACTCCGCAGATGAAGAGGTTGAAGAAATGTATGATGAAATAAAAGAAATTATTCAAATAGTTAAAAGAGACGAAACTTTAATTGTGATGGGAGATTGGAATTCGATAGCAGGGAAAGGAAGAGAAGGAAAGAAAGAGAATCTGAAAACGGTTACGGGGAAAGGAGTGAAAGAGGAAGAATTTTGCACAGAGTTTAATTTAATCATCTGCAAATCTTGGTTTAAAAATCATGAAAGAAGATTGTTTACGTGGAAGAGGCTTGAAGACACCGGAAGGTTTTAGACTGATTATATAATGATAAGACAGAGATTTAGGAGCCAGGTTTTAAATTGTAAAACATTTGCAGGGGCAGATGTGCACCCTGACCACTATTTATTGATTATGAACTGTAGATTAAAACTGAAGAAATTGGAGAAAGATAGAAAATTAAGGAGATGGGACCCATATAAGTTGAAAGAACCAGTGGCTGCTGAGAGTTTCAGAAAGTAATACAGCAGAAGACGAATGGGTAGCTTTAAGAGATGAAATAGTAAAGGCAGCAGAGGATAAAATAGGTGAAAAGACAATGCCTAGTATAAATCCTTGGATAACACAAGAGATATTGAATGTAGTTCATGAAAGCGGAAAATACATAAATGTAGCAAATGAAGTAGGCAAAACGGAATACAAGTGTTTAAAAAATGAGATTGACAGAAAGTGCAAAATTTTTAAGCAGGAATGACTACAGGACAAATGTAAGGATTTAGAATAATATTTCACTAGGAGAAAGGGAGATGTCGTCTAAAGGAAAATTAAAGAGGACTTTGGCGAAAGGAGAAGCAGCTGTACGAATATTAAGAACTCAGATCTACTGATATCCTTGGAGAAGCGAATCCTGAGGAAACTCTTCCATGTGGTGTGGAAGATGTATGAGATACGCGAAAATCCCTCAGACTTCAAGAAGAATGTAATAATTCCAATTCCAAACAAAGCAATTCCTGACAGGTGTGAAAATTATCGAACTGTCAGTTTAATAAGTCATGGTTGCAAAATATTAACACGAATTCTTTACAGAAGAATGGAAAAACTGGTAGAAGCCGATCTCCAGGAAGATCAGTTTGAGTTCCGGAGAAATGTAGGAACACGTGAGGCAATACTGACGCTACGACTTATCTTAGAAGACAGGTTAAAGAAACGCAAATCTATATTTATAGCGTTTTTAGACTTGGAGAAAGCTTTTGACAATGTTGACTGGAATACTCTCTTCGAAATTCTGAATGTAGCAGGGGTAAAATATAGGGAGCGAAAGGCTATTTACAATTTTTACAGAGAGCAGACGGCAGTTATAAGAGTCAAAGGACACGAAAGGGAAGCAGAGGTTGACATGGGAACGAGACAGGGCTGTATCCTATCCCAGATGTTACTCAGTCTCTACCTTGAACAAGCAGTAAAGGAAAGCAAAGAAATGTTTGGAGTACGAATTAAAATCCAGGGAAAAGAAACAAACTTTGAGGTTTTCCGATGACATTGTGATTCTGTCAGATACTTGGAAGAGCAGTTGAACGGAAAGGACATTGCCTTGAAAGGAGGATATAAGATGAACACCAACAAAAGCAAAACAAGGAGAAGGGAATGCAGTCGAATTAAATCATGTGACGCTAAGGGAATTAGATTAGGAAACGAGACTCTTAAAGTAGTAGATAAGATTTACTATTTGGGCAGAAAAATAACTGATGGTGGCCGAAGTAGAGGGGATATAAAATGTAGACGGCAATGGTGAGACAAGCATTTTTGAAGAAGAGAAATTTGTTAACATCTAACATAGATTAAAGTGTTAGGAAATACTTTTTGAATGTATCTGTCTGGAGTGTAGCCGTGTGTGGAAATGAAGCATGGACGATAAATAGTTTAGAAAAAAAGGATAGAAGCTTTCGAAATGTGGTGCTACGGAAGAATGTTGAAGATTAGATTGAGTAGATCACGTAACTAATGATAACTAATGAGGAGGTACTGAACAGAAGTGGGGAAACAAGAGATTTGTGGTACAACTTGACCAAAAGAAGGGATCGGTTGATAGGAAATTTGGTTCAAATGATCTGAGCACTATGGGACTTGACATCTGAGGTCATCAGTCCCCTAAAACTTAGAACTACTTAAACCTAACTAACCTAAGGACATCACACACATCCATGCCCGAGGCAGGATTCGAACCTGAGACATTAGCGGTCGCGGGCTTCCAGACTGAAGCGCCTAGAACCGCTCGGCCACACCGGCCGGCGGAGATTTGGTATTGGAGAGACGTGTAGGGGGTAAAAATCGTAGAGGGAGACCAAGAGATGAATACAGTAAGCAGATTCAGAAGGATGTAGGTTGCAGTTATTATTCGAAGGTGAAAAGGCTCTCGCAGGCTAGAGTAACATGGAGATCCGCATAAACCGGTCTTTGGACTGAAGACCGCAGGAACAACAACAAACATAATTATAAAAAGTGTCTGATTGCTGTTATCTTCTCTGCAGGAATCAGACAGAAATATTGTATTTGTTAATAACACTTGGGATAATAATAAATTTAAATTTGTTGATTATTCCCGCCTATGCACACAATATTAGCTAGTTCTCTATTCACCTATAGCTCATTTTACTGTGATAGAAAGGTGCATATTTTCCACTTAAACGGTCTGTGTAATGGCTCTTACAGTTCTGATTTGTCTGAATTTGATTGATTTTGCTTTTCTAGTGAAGTTCGTATTCTGTCCTTTGATTCGATAAATGCATAGTACACTGACACATTTTATGTAAATAAGTTATACAAAACTGCAACCAGTCACTTTTTTGAATAATTATGTTTTATTCCATGAACCGGTTTTCGAAACTTTTCAGGTTCATCTTCAGATGGTTTTAGGAGGTTGCATCATTATTTCTAGCATAATGCTGGGTGCTGGTTCTATGACAAAAATATAGAACACACTTTAATGCATCGCCATGACTGTAGCTTATCTGTCGATATGGATGTAAATTTAGTTGTTTACTTACTGCGACAGTGTAGGCGGCATTTTTCGGTTGGTGTCCATCTCTCTATCTCCATTTTGATGTCCAGTTGTTGTATCACTACACACACTTCCACACAAACTATATAAATTTACACTCTGACAGCGAGACTTTTCCAACATCCAGCATGCGCTTTACAACTGTTGCTTGTAAGAAAGATCTTGACAGTGATATAACAACTGGACATGAAAATGGAGGCAGACAGATGGACACGAACCGAAAAATGCCGTCTATACTGTCGCAGTAAGTAAAAAACTAAATTTACATCCATGTCGACAGATAAGCTGTAGTCGTGGCGACATTAAAGTGGGTTCCATCTTTTTGTCATAGAACTAGCACCGGCATTATGCTTGCAATAATGATGTAACCTCCTGAAACCATCTGAAGATGAACCCGAAAAGGTTCGAAAACCAGTTCATGGAATAAAACATAATTATTGAAAAAAGTGACTGGTTGCAGTTTTGTATAACTTATTTACATTCAACGTACAGTCTCGGTTCTAAGATATCCGTAATGGATAAGCATAAACACGTTTTATGCCTATGGTCACTGGAGTGGAAATGCAATAGCTTTGGTTTCATTGTGAAAATGGCCGTTTCCAGAATGAAGACCAGCATGTAAGCTATTGGTGGGCAACCGGCGACCCGCGGACTGGATCCGGTCCGCGCCTGGTTTCAATCTGGCCCGCGGAAGAAACCCAGGGGGGGGGGGGGGGTGAGGAGGGAGAGAGAGAGGGAGAGAGAGAGAGAGAGAGAGAGAGAGAAGAGAGAAAGAGAGAAGAGAGAGAGACAGAGAGAGAGAGGCGATGCAGAATTTACAATGGAAGTTTTTGAGACAACATATTTTTGAAGGCCGTTAGTAAAGAAACAATGTTCACGACGCGTAAGGAAATGTGAATTCCTGAAGATTGTATAAACATAAAATGAATGTACTCTCGAAAACACGTGTTGTGAGGCATAATTTGCTAGCATAGCGTGTCGGGAAAGCTGCGTTACCTCATAAACATTAACGTGACGGGCGCCATAATTTTGACTTAATGCGCTAAGACAGCATATATAAGGGCCATCAAAAGGTTTCCGTCTGACGGCGTTGTTGCAACGTATATGCAATGTAGCGCGGCTCTGATGCGGGTATATAAGAACCGACATGTATTCAAGGGTATTCCTGTTTTTCCGATGTGCGTGCGGTAAATGCGAAACGTGAACTATGGCGATGTTATTACCAAATGCGTCTAAACAGGACCACTTGATATTATTCTTTTTTGGCTGCCTCAGGATAAAGACTGGTAGGCATCCATTGGAGAATGAAGAATGTCTATGGGGCAGTTTGTCTATCGAACGCCACTATTGTGGAACGTGCGCTAAGTTCGGTGCGACGAAGGAAGCTGCTACTTTATGACAACGCACGTCCCCATATCGCAAATGTCGTAACGCAGAAGTTACGCGAACTCAAGTAGGACACACTCGAGCACCCGCCCTATAGTCCTGATCTCTCCTCATGTGACTACCACGCCTTCGGTCCCTTAAAAAAGGCCTTGGAGGCTCGACGGACGAGGATGTGCAGTAGCCACTTAGGGGCTTCTTTATGCAGCAGAACACGGCGTTCTACTAAACGGATACCTTCAACCTGGTGCGTCTGTGGCATAATTGCCTCAATGCTTACGGCAATTTTACCTGATTGGCGTATCGGTTCTGGATTGTGCGGCCCTCGAACGGAAAATTCTTGATCGTCCCTTATATCAAAACTGTGTCATAACGAAGGAGCTAACAGGAGAACAAGCAATTAAGAATTTCTACAGAAATGTCTCTGCAAAACTGGGTATTAAATACATACTTTTGTGGCGTATAATACTACTTGGCAGTTCCTGTACCCCCGTTACTAGCAGTGTGTACAGGGTGACAATTATTGAACTATATGAAAAAAATGCAAATTAGTTACATACTACGGCGTGCACACACTTTGTTCAAGATATAGAGATATTCAGATTTAGGTTACGACATGTTCGATATGCCTGCCGTCATTGGCGATAACGTGGCGCAGGCGAAATTCTGCGCGACCCGCTGAAGTATCGGAACATCGATGCTGTCAGTGACCTCCTGAATGGCTCTTTTCATCTCAGCAATGGTTTCGAGGTTATTGTTCCTTGTCTTTAACATAGCCCCACAAAAAGGAGCCGCATCTGTACAGATCCGGAGAATATGGCGGCCAATTGATGACCATGACAGTGGACTCTGGGTACCCCAGAGCCAGAACGCGCGCGGCCCCCAAAGTATTCATCCAGGACATCAAACATTCTCCTGCTTGGATGGGGTCGAGCTCCGTCTTGCGTGAACCACATCTTGTCAGATAATGGGGATGAGATCATCTTCCAAAACCTTCAGGTACGATTCTGTAGTCACCGTGCCATCAAGGAATGTCGTATCGATTATTCCGTGAGTGGACATTGCACACCACACAGTCACCCGTTGAGGGTGAAGAGACTTCTCGATGGCAAATTGCGGATCCTCAGTCCCCCAGATGAGCCAGTTTTGCTTCTGACCAATCCATCCAAATGAAAGTGGCCTCCGTTGCTTAACCATACCATATATGCACACTAATTCGCATCATGCCCTGCGGCCAAGAGTGTCTTAACGCAAACATTTCAGAAGTTATGACGATTTCATTTCATATAGTTCAGTATTTGTCACCCTGTATCTAGCAATTTGCAGAATGAGCTAACTTGAGGCGGTACGGGTTCTGTAGATGGGTTTAAGTATTAATTACGAATTCATTTCACTGAGTTTATTTTCTAGTCGGTAGACATCTCGGCGAACGTGCAGCGCGATAATATTTATAGCCACTTTATTGGACTACATAGAGCACACAGCATTCCAAACGGAGCGCAGTCACACTTGGAAGGTATTCCTTAGCCACTAAGAAACAGTGTGTCCGTCCATAAAGATGGCGCCTGTACCCATTCAGTACGACCAGTGGCGCAAGTACCTTAATGAAAGATAGTCAAGGTCACTGCAGTGTTACTTCAAGGCGGTGAAGATCAGCCAACTTTCCTGAACGAGGTTACGGTTTTTGTGGTTGGCTACTGACCAGAATCAAAAGAAAAAAAAGTGGAAACATGGAAGAAAGTGTATGTAAACACTAGATTTGAGCTGTAACACATTATATTTATACGTAAGCTACAAAAGCGTTAGATGTGTCATATTTTTTAACATGAACTGTAAAGGGAATCTCTGCGTTATTGTAAAAATGTGTTTATATATGTTCTCCTACTAAACCTAAACTGCTCCATTAGTTTCAACCAAACTTGGTACACATATCATTCGCTATGTCGAAAGAAGCACTGTGACGATAAGAACCACCTGCCTCAGAATGGGGTGCGATTAGCGGAGAAAAAGGAGTGTAACACAACCCACGCTAATACTCTGACTATATTCATCCAGTATTTGAGAATGAGAGCACTTAGTGATTTGCAACAAACTTAAAACATAATTGTAAACTTTTACGAAACTTTTTCTTGCTGACAAACCCCTCCTCCCCAACAAAATGATGAAAGGAAAAAAGTTTGTTGTTTGTCACATTTTCTCTGATCATGCAACAAAACCGCCGCTTCGGGCATGACATTTTATTAGTTCTTTACTATTACTTCTGTTCGCAATACATTCTGCATACATTATCCAAATATACCTGTAAGTATACCTGCAAAATTATGTCATTGTACGGCACATAGTTCAGGAGGTATGGCGTCACAAACACTAACATACCTGAAAATTTAGGTTTACTTAAAATGGAAGGCAGATTAGTCAGACTATACTCACCCAAAGTTTGATAATGTGGCACTTAGCGACTTCCAACAACCTTTAAACACGATTTAAAATCTTTTGTGAACATTTTCTCGCTTACGTGCTAACTTCAAATATTTAACACTTTAAATCATTTGTAAAGTAAGCTGTTTTATACAGGGAAGTTCGATTTTTTAAGAAATGGGGGTTTAATGCTTACTTACATCGCTATTCCGGAGTATTGCTGTGTGTGTGGATCGTATCAGGTGGGACTGGCGGATGATGTTGAAAAAGTTCCAAGAAGGGCGGCTCGTTTTGTATTATCGCGAAATAGGAGAGACAGTGCCACAGACATGATATGTGAATCGGAGTGGCAATCATTAAAACAAAGTCGCTTTTTCGTTGCGAGAGGATCTTCTCATGGAATTTCAGTCATCAGTTTTCTCCTCCGATTGCGAAAACATTCTGTTGGCACCCATCTACATAGGGAGAAAAGATCATCACTGTAAAATAAGAGAAGTCAGGGTTCCCACAGAAAAATTTAAGTGCTCGTTTTTGCCGCATGCCGTTCGAGAGTGGAACGGTAGAGAGAGACAGCTTGAAGGTGGTTCACTGAACCCTCTGCCAGGCACTTAATTGTGAATAGCAGAGTAATCACGTAGATTTAGATGTAGAAAGAAGCGCTGTCAGGGTACGAACAACCATCATCCCATAGGGATGAGAATTAAAAGGGGGTAACACAGAAGCATAACTCAGAAACACCTGGAGCAATTTCAATCAAATTTGTAAGGTGCGTGACTTATTATCTGGATAAAAATACTATAAGGATAAGATTACCCACTACAACTAGGGGCGGGGCTGTGGATGAGAAGGGGTAACATAAAAATGTTGTAAAACGACCTGTTGGAATGTACTACTGGCTATTAAAATTGCTACACCACGAAGATGACGTGCTACAGACGCGAAATTTAACCGACAGGAAGAAGATGCTGTGATATGCAAATGATTAGCTTTTCAGAGCACTCACACAAGGTTGGCGAAGGTGGCTACGCCTACAACGTGCAGACATGAGGAAAGTTTCCAGCCGATTTCTCACACACAATCAGCAGTTGACCAGCGTTGCCTGGTGAAACGTTGTTGTGATGCCTCGTGTACGGGGGATAAATGCGTACCATCACGTTTCCGACGTTGATAAAGGTCTGATTGTAGCCTATCGCAATTGCGGTTTATCGTATCGCGACATTGCTGCTCGCGTTGATTGATATCCAATGACTGTTAGCACAATATGGAATCGTTGGGTTCAGGAGGGTAATACAGAACACCGTGCTGGATCCCAACGGCCTCGTATCACTAGCAATCGATATGACAGGCATCTTATCCGCATGGCTGTAACGGATCGTGAGCCACGTCTCGATCCCTGAGTCAACAGATGGGGACTTTGCAAGACGACAACCATCTGCACGAACAGTTCGACGACGTTCGCAGCAGCATGGACTATCAGCTCGGAGACCATGGCTGCGGTTACCCTTTACGCTGTATCTCAGACAGGAGCGCCTGTGATGGTGTACTCAACGACAAACCTGAGTGCACGAATGGCAAAACGTCATTTTTCGGATGAATCCAGGTTCTGTTTACAGCATCATGATGGTCGCATCCGTGTTTGTCGACAGTGCGGAGAACGCACATCGGAAGCGTGTATTCGTCATCGCCATACTGGCGTATCACCTGGCGTGATGGTATGGGTTGCCATTGGTTACACCTCTTGTTCGCATTGATGGCATTTTGAACAGTGGACGTTACATTTCAGATGTGTTACGACCCGTGGGTCTTCCCTTCATTCGATCCCTGTACGGGCCTTTCTGGATACAGAAAATGTTCGAATGCTGCCATGGCCAGCACATTCTCAAGATCTCTCACCAATTGAAAACGTCTGCTCAATGGTGGCCGAGCAATGGCTCGTCACAATACGCCAGTCACTACTCTTGATGAACTGTGGTATCGTGTTGAAGCTGCATGGGCAGCTGTACTTGTACACGCCATCCAAGCTCTGTATGACTCAATGCCCAAGCGTATCAAGGCCGCTATTATTGCCAGAGGTGGTTGTTCTGGGTACTGATTTCTCAGAATCTATGCACCCAAATTGCGTGAAAATGTAATCACATGTCAGTTCTAGTATAATGTATTTGTCCAATGAATACCCGGTTATCATTTGCATTTCTTCTTGGTGTAGCAATTTTAATGGCCAGTAGTGTAGTTCAGTTTAGTGCAACTTCTTGCACTGAAGCGAAGAAAGTCATGGAATTCCTCCTAACATTATGTCGGACCTCCTTTTGCCCGGTGTAGTGAACAACTCGACGTGGCATAGACTCAGCATGTTGTTGGAAGTCCCCTGCAGAAATACTGAGCCATGCTACCTCTACAGCCATTCATAATCGTGAAAGTGTTTCCAGTACAGTATTTTGTGATGAACTGTCCTCTGTATTACATTCCATAGATGTTCGGTGGAACTCATGTCGGAGGATCTGGGTGACCAAATAATTCGCTCAAATTGTCCAGAATGTTTTTGGTTCAAATGGCTCTGAGCACTACGGGACTTAACTTCTGAGGTCATCAGTAACACACATCCATGCCCGAGGCAGGATTCGAACCTGCGACCGTAGCGGTGGCGCGGTTCCAGACTGCAGCGCCTAGAACCGCTCGCAGAATGTTTTTCAAACCAGTCTTGAACAATTGTGGTTCGGTGACATGGGACATTGCCAACCATAAAATTCAATTTTTGTTTGCGAACATGAATATAAATGGCTGCAAATGGTCTCCAAGTAGACGAACATAATCATTTCTATTTAATGATCGGTTCAGTTGGACCAGAGGACAGTGTCCATTTTATGTAAACGCAGTCGAAACCATTATGGAGTCACCATCAGCCAGCACAGTGACTTGTTGATAACTTGGTTCCATGGTTTCGTGAGGTGCGCCGCACTCGAACCCTGCCATCAGCTGATACCAATTGAAATCGGGACTCATCTGATTACGCCATGGTTATCCACTCATCTAGGGTCCAACCGTTATGGTCACGAGCCTAGGAAAAGCGCTGCAGACGAAGTCGTGCTCTTAGCAGAGGCTCTACTGCCATAACCCATAAACATCAAATTTCGCCCCACTGTCCGAACGGATACGTTTCTCGTGCGTCCCATATTGATTCCTGCGGTTATTTCACGCAGTGTTGCTTGTCTGTTAGCAATGACAACTCTAAGCAAACAGTGCTGTTCTCGGTCGTTATGTGAAGGTCGTGTACCAATGAGTTGTCCATGGTTAGATGTAATGCCTGAAATTTGGTATTTTCGGCACACGACTAATACTGTGGGTCTCAGAGTATTGTATTCGCTAATGATTTCCGAAGTGGAATGTCCTATGCTTCTAGCCCCAACTACGACTCCGTGTTCAGTGCCTGTTAATTCCCGTAGTACGGCCAGAGTCAGTTCAAAAACCTTTTCACAGGAAACACCTGAATACAAATGACAGATTCGCCAATGCACTCCCCTTTTATACTTTCTGTACGTGATACTACCGCCATCTGTATATGTGCATATCGTTATTCCATGGCTTTTGACGCCTCAGTGGATGTGTTGTGTAGTGTGTCAAAAAGGTCGCGACAATGAACACTGCAGCGAGCCAATAATTTTGTTAACGTGTTTCAGGACCTATGATCAAGCTACAGGGCTGTATATGAAAGATGAGTGTAACATCCCCTCTCAAGTCGTATCGTGTAAAACAGCTGAGAATCAGACATGTATGTGTGCAATACATGTATGTTGCGCAGGAGATGTGTGGATGATCGTTGTGATGTTGTTGCAAGATTATTGTTCAACATGTAGCCGACGCCTCTCTTTGATATTACAATATAGTTTGCGATACACTTTTGATTCATATACTGGACATTTTATATCAAATCGTCGACAAGTTAGCGATGTTTATCGTCTGTGGCAGTGGTTGGACGCCAGCTGGGTGTTTCATCAACAATTACGGCTTTTCTAGGCTCCCAACCATGAATTTTCAATACCCACCGATTTACATTAGACCTATCAACAGAACCGTCACCAACGACGATGAATCTCAATAGGAGTAACTTTTTCAGCAATTAAGGATTCGATAACAGTACAATGACTAACTCGCTATGATATAGCACTGCCGCACGTCTACATACTTCTGCTATTCAAAATAAAGAGTGATTCAAAAAGAGAGAACAGATTTCATTTGCTTATTACAGATAAACTATAAAAGATAGAAACACACTGCGCATGTCACTGGATAGAGGAAGGTTCAAAGTTTTGACGCTGCTGCGTTGTTGTTTGCGTGTAGCAAGAGAAATTATTTTGTGTGTTGCAATTTGCGTGAAGTCAATCCATTGCTAAAGTACAACGTATATTCCGCCATCGATTCAGCAGGAAGCCGCCTATTGTGTGTATGAAATCTTATGAGACTTAACTGCTACGGTCATCAGTCCCTAAGCTTACTCACTACTTAACCTAAATTATCCTAAGGGCAAACACACACACCCATGCCCGAGGGAGGACTCGAACCTCCTCCGGGACCAGCCGCAAAGTCCATGACTGCAGCGCCTCAGACCGCTCGGCTAATCCCACGCGGCAACCGCCTATTCACAAGCAGTCTTATATGTGGCATACAAAATTCTTGGAAGTTGGTTGCGTATGCTAAGAGAAGAGCACTGGTCGGCGAAGCACGTCTGATGAAAATGTCAAGCGCAGTCGAGATACGTTCACATGGAGCCCTCAGAAATCCACAAGCTGGCAGTCCACAGATCTCACACCTTCCGAATTTTTTTTTCTGTGGGGCTACGGAAAAGACGGAGTCTTTGTCCCATCTATGGCAGCTACTCTTGAAGAACTGAGAAACTGAATTGTTGTAGCTGTCGTTTCAATAAACAGGGACCTGTTGACTCGTGCGTGGAATGAAATGGAATAGCGTGTCTATGTTTCTCGAGCAACAAATGGTGTTCATGTTTAGTGTGTGGTACAGTGTGTGTTTGAACATACTACTTTGAACCTTTCTCTATCCAGTGACACGCGCAGTTTGTTTCTGTCTTTCGTAGTTTCTTTGTAATAAACAACTGAAATCTGTTCTTTTTCTTTTGAATCACCCTCTACACTAGAAGAAAGCAACATATTCAGATTGTGCATCCGTAGAGAGAGGGAAGCTACCTTCTAAATGCCACGTGGAGCGTTCCTCAAGGTTATTTCGTTCGCTTTCTACAAGCATGTGTGCTTTACTTTTCAAATCTGCCATCGTAATAGTCTAAACGGCAGCAAATTGGGTGAAGGACGAAGGGGAAGTTTCTGTTCCATTTCAAACAGAAACACCTTGCTGTCTGACCGTTCCATGTGACCAGCGTGAGGTATCGGTTTTGAAGTGCGGCCCAACGCGAGCGCCGAGATCGGTGAAGGTCGGACTTCTTGGTAAAGAAAGAAGCAAAAATAAGGTTGGGTGTAGCGACAGCAAAGAGGACGAAGGTGAATGTAGCGCCAGCAGCAGCATAATCGCAGACAAGGAGAAGACGCTCGTAGCCAGCGGCAGGATTGCTCCCATCTCGTCGGCGAGGCCTCCGTGGGACGAGGCTGCCCACTGAAGGCTGGAGCATGGAGGCTGGAAGCTGGAAGCGACTCCAACTGGGCCATCTGAAGAAGCGAGAGGCGTGTCTCCGCGTTAGCAAGGTCCGCATAACTGCCGCGGAAACCGTGCCGGCAGCCTCACGTCTTGTCACCTTCACCCAGGCTGCAGGAGGGACAAACAGCGCACTGTCTGCACACCAGGGTACCGGCTACTGGAGACCTCTACAGTCGCGGTTCCAGTGCGTTTGTCGGTCGTCTAACAGCCAGAGAGGGTGGGTATTTTAATGTAACTGTATGGCCAAAATACAGTTACAATTAACGCTATCTGATTTTTGTGTAGCAAATAACTAATGTATTCTTCGTAATTCCGATATAGCAGCGATAAACAGAGGCGGCAAAACGTTATCTACGATCAACAACGTGACCAAAAACCAGACTGTAGTTATCATGTCGAAAGACATGAAACGGAAGCAATAGTTGAGAAGGCAGCGTGACAAGGTTGTAGTCTATCGCTTAGTTTATTCACCCCGTGTATAAAGCAAGTTTTGAAAGAAAAAGAAAAAAATTTGGAATGGGAATTATAGTTCAGGGAGAAGAACTAAATTTTTTGAGGTTTGCCGATGATACTGGAATTCCGTCACAAACAGCAAAGAACTTGGAAGAGCAGCTGAAGGGAATTGATAGTATTTTAAAAATCCACAAAAATAAAAGAAGGTGATAGAAATGAGTCGAATTAAATTAAGCGTTACTGATGGAATTAGTTTAGGAACCGAGACACTGAAAATAGTAGACAATTTTTTGTTTTATTTTCGGTAGCAAAGTAAGTGATCACGCCCGAATCAGAGAGAATATAAAATGTATCGTTCTGGCAGTAGCAAGAAAAGTATTTCTGATAAAGAGGAATTTGTTAACAACGAATATAAATTTAAACATTGGAAAATCTTTTCGGAAGTTATTTATCTGGAGCGTAGTCTTTACGGAAGTGGAACTTGAACGATAAACAGACAAGAAGAGAGTAGAATCTTTGAAATGTGATGCTACATAAAAATACCGGTGATTAGATCAGTAAATCGGGAAAGTAAGGAAGAAGTAGTAAACTCAAATGAGGAATAATTTGAGGTACGGTACGAATTGACTAAAAGGAAGGCTCGGTTGATAGGAGACATCCTGAGCGATCAAAGATCTTTACTATGGTAATAGAGGGAACTCTAAGGGGTAACAAATGTACAGGGAGACGAAAGCTTGACTCTAGTATGAAGTTTCAAAGATGTGGGTTACAGTAGTTATGCGGAGATGAAGAGGCTTTCACCGAAATCAGTCTCCGGACTGAAAACCGCACCACTAGCAACAACGATTTTCGATGGATTCCGAGAAGAGAGCGAGGAGAAAGTTATGTCATTATTATTTAGGTGTGAAAGTATTTTTTGTTAAGTTTCACTCAATGGTGGCGACTGTTTGATAGAGTTCTATATATTTTTAAGGAATGTCCATTTATGGTGGTAACAGAAAACAGCGCATACCACGACAACATGTGTTTCCTTAGCCGTATTTGAGTCTTTTAATAGGATGGAGATGGATGTCTGAGTCTTACTTGCTCCAGGTCTCTGGAGTAGCGAAAACATCATATCCTCATCGGGTATTTAGTGTCCACCACAGTGAGCCTTGTGCTAGGTTCCATTTTGACTAAAGTTTTCTACTGCAAGTTCGTTCATTCAAAGAAGTACTAACAGCCTCTTATATTGACCGTGGAATGTACCGTTCGCGAGGCTTAAATAAACTTTTTAATTTACGCGATCGAAAAATGATCCTCCAGCCTGTGCTGTGCTCTTACACGTCGACACACTGCCATCTATAGACATATGTACATGTCCCTTATCTCTCACTGTCGCTTCTCATTGCTCTCAGTGTTCTATCTTGATAGTTCAACCACATAGTGTCTTTCTAAATATCAGAAGATATTCATTTTCAAGCCTTATGCAGACTAATCTTTGTTGGCCTCGTGATCAATACGAGTTCGCTTAAGCAAATGTGGACAATATAGCCTACCTGAATTACGAAGTCAATTCTCAGTGTTGTGATTGCGACATGGCCGTTGATGTTCATCCAGATCTCGATAAATAATAGTGACTAATCAGTGCTTCTTTCCCGTCAGTGAAAATTATCGAGTACGACGCATTGGAGGATACACGGAACGAGACTTCTTAGCTTGCATTTCACTTGTTAGAGGAAAGCTGGACAGGTAGGTATACCAGCACAATGTGTATGTTAGCGTAGTAAGCTTACCAAATTAGTGAATTCATCAAGAGCTCGAGATTATCAAGAGATTATAGTTGTCGAGTGACATTATCATCTGACTGCTCTCTGCCTTACTCGGTAAGGTAAGAGTACAGACTCGATATTTTCGTTCGCGTCAGCATGACGTACCCCTTTAGTTAAGCAACGTAAAATGTAATTTTTCATTGACTGTACGTCTAGTTGTATAACTGTCTACCCACTCGAAATGTTCCTTTTGTAGCTTCGTAAGTACTGGAGTCAGTCCATATCTCCTCCTGCATGGTGACCTTATAAAGGCACATTTGCATGCCGAGCGTGAGTTTCCTCGGAAACGCGAAATATTAATTAAATAAATAATCAGTGACAAATAAATAAAGCCTATGGCACACAACTGCAGCGCTGTGTCGCTGATAAAACAAAAGCACAATTACGTTACTCTTATGTTTGATTAAGAAAGAGAGAGCTCTGGTTGAAGTGGTGCGAGAAGCACGTATTTTATTTTATTGTCTGGCACACCGCCATATTTCATGTTATAGAAGAATACTGCGAGTTGCAACCACACTAGGCACTCGATTCTGTAAAGAATTTATATTTATAAAAGTAAGTAGGATTATGAACTGTAGGCTTATTCATTGAATATATCTGATTTAACTAACTGTGTAACTTTTTTATGTTTAGTAGACAATCACCTCTGTACGACGTATTGGCATGGCTGGCAAATTATTGTAATATTGAGATTTAGATTATGAGTCCGCACCTACCGCAGCAGTCTTTGGAAACGATTTAATTACGAAGTCCGATTATTCAGTTTTATTTCACGGTCAACTACGAGTAACATTGCCTTTACGAAAAAGCCATTGTCAAACGTCTGATACCGAATAATTAAACGTCCACGTTCCAGATAAGCAAATACAATTGCAATCACAATCACCATCATACAGATAGAATAATCAATATCTAAATAACAATATATTTTTAATTTATTTATTTTATAACCTCACACGAAGTTCTGCTCTCATCTCTGCGGAAGGATGGTTCCTGTCGAGGTCTCACAGTTTTCGATTTTATCCACACGTCTAGGTGAGTGCTGATCCCATTTACGGGATAACAGAGAACTTTTGAAGGGTACATTTTCAGGCAGAGGCAGAGAGCCACGGCAAGCCGTGATAATAAAGCCTCTGTGACAGTCAGGTTGCGTATGACGACAGCTGGTGCGTTATGCTTGCCAGCTGCGATAGTTCATGAACGCGTGGAAGGGTTTATTGGTAACAGAACAGTTACAGAATGAGATTTTCACTATGCAGTGGAGTGTGCGCTGATATGAAACTTCCTGGCAGATTAAAACTGTGTGCCCGACCGAGACTCGAACACGGGACCTTTGCCTTTCGCGGGCAAGTGCTCTACCAACTGAGCTACCGAAGCACGACTCACCTTCCAAAGGTAGGAGACGAGGTACTGGCAGAAGTAAAGCTGTGAGTACCGGGCGTGAGTCGTGCTTCGGTAGCTCAGTTGGTAGAGCACTTGCCCGCGAAAGGCGAAGGTCCCGAGTTCGAGTCTCGGTCGGGCACACAGTTTTAATCTGCCAGGAAGTTTCAGAACAGTTACAGTTATAGCTGTCTCAAATGCAGAGGTTAATCGGCCTCTCAGTGTAGTTGGAATGTGGATTTGGTCTGTTTTTCATGTTTTACCTGCTTCCATGATGCAGGAGAGTGTAGGGCTGGATGAATGTCGCTTGCTCATCCAGCCAGCTTTGCTGATATACAGCGGCTCGTCGACATCGGTTTGTCTTCGTTATTAGGTTTGAGCTAAGCGCAGGTGCTCTTGTCACCCCAGGAAAAAGTTTTTGGCTGGTTATGTTTCCACCTAAGGTCGTAATTTCTTGGACTCAGAATTGAGGGTTACTAGAATATATAGAGTTCTTACACCGTCGAGTGGTGAGCTTCCTGTAACCCTCTACGAGGATGTCGAGGTAGAAATCAAGGTGCATATCCACGATGTCAAAGGTACCTGTGAAAACTATCATTTTTTGAATGTACCTTAGCTCTATTTTCCGTACAAAGCAGAAATCAAGATGGCACTGAATGACCGATGCTCTGCCAGGAACTCGTGAAATGGAATCCACATTTACGAAAGGTGCTGAGATACATTTTTCTGGCATCACAGTACACTTGAGACTGCCGTAGATGTAGAGCGCCCAGAAACATTGTCCACGTAGCTTTTAGTGCGATGTAATGTGATCCAGACGGCAAATCAGTGTCTAAAAATTTAGCAGACACCAAGAGGCCAGTCTATGTTGCGTCTTTTCGTGGCATTATATCGCGGTTGGCGTTGATCAGACGACCCGAAACGGAGTCAGAACGTCCTTCTACACTCAGCAGTTTCCGAGGACTTCACATTAATGTTAATGATAACTTTGTGAGTATATCGTGTACGAGCTGACATTAGTGAAGATATGTTCAGTCACTGATCTCACGTCACACTAAAATAAGCACTCCCTGTATCAAATTTAACTAAGGTCATCTACAGTTAACTTATCATGATCTGTCTTATTCAGTAACGTTTCTCAGCAATTAGTTTCCCACAGATCAACACTACGCAATATACGGCAATGAGGGCTTTATGTCAAGCAATGCACATCAAAAACTGAACGAAAAATACTAATTCGCGGATCTATTCAGCACATTTACTCAAGGAATTGTTAGGTATTTTTTCTGTAGTTACCACAATAATCCGAACGTCTGCTTCAACAATTGTGGGCCATTATGTACAGTGAGATTGATTCAAACAAAATTGTATTGCTAGAGATTCTTACAGCTAAGAAGAAGTGACAGTAAAAAAGTTTATTCAGTGATGGTCGAACAGGGTAACAAAGTGTGAAAATGAATTTCGTAAGAGATGGTGAAATTAAACCAAGTTAGGTTTTCCAGTTTTTAGAGACCCTACGTGAGTGGTTAAGACGAATAGAATTCTAAACTGGCACTCTGCTACGTTATCATCTCAGGTAGTGTTGAGAAAATAGGAACACGTTATCTCACAGTACATCCTCACGCCTGATATATTGAATAGCGCAGGTAAAATGTGGCTGAGCGTTTTATCTTTACTCCCCTAAATCATTTCTCATCCAGAAATGAACGCAGAAGTACTTATGTTCAAAAGGCCACATCCGTGTTTAGCGGCTAGCATTACTGGCGGCTGAGGCAGAGGTTCCGATTTCGATTCACGGTGACCACCTCCAGAGTTTCTTGGATGGGGAGTCTGGGATGCGTCCACTCAGTCTTTTGAACGATAAGAGGAGCTTCTCGATAAAATTCGTAGGGCTATGGAAAACCGCGGGTTGCAGAGGCAGCTAGGAGCTCAACACGTGCCAACCGGAGAGCCCTGAGCGCTGTGATAACAGACACACGACAGGAGGCGCTGGACCAACTTGACAGCTGCTCCTTTACACGAGAATGATGGGGTGTGCGCGCTGAACCAAAGCTAAATCAATAATAATATGTCTAGCGCGACACTGTCTAATTTTAACAGTCAAAAAGTAACTGTCGAAGACTTTTTATATTTTTATATTAAATGAACAAGAATTATCAGAGAGAGCTGTTGAAAGACGAGAAGTCACTGAGATTTTGGTAGACAAGTATTCACAGCACCAGCTTCAGGATATGGAACTTCGTCACCTAAAGATCGGTACCACAAAGAACTGAAGTTCCGAGACTGAAAGTCGATACTCTGCTGCCCTTTCAGGTCGTTGAACACTACGTTGTTTTTCAGAGATGGATACTTGCATCAAATTCGACTCTTATTTTAACTGGATATTTTAACTGAGTAGACACGCATATTGACTTCACTTAAAATGGGCCACTAAACACGCACACGATGTGGTATCTTTACCGGAGGTTGTCGTCACTGAAGTGTGAAAGGAACTAGTCAGGTGGGAGACAGCAAATGTACTCTGCGCCGTTCATTTCGCAACAGCAACTGCAAACACAAATGTGTGAAGAAGACACAAAGGTGTGAACACGTAAAGAAGCAATTATCACAAAATGAAACAAAGAAGGGGCTATGGCGACAGGGAACTTGCATTCAGTAATAGAGCTTATGGCTGGTAAACACGGGAGTACCAACAATTATTAAATAAGTTTTGTGTCTATCGGTTGTTATACAGTTAATACGTAGGCCAAATTACATAGCGGGTGAGGCGAGGGAGGTGCCAGATATTCTCGCGTCCATCATGCCATCAACCTATTTTACATTTCTGTTGCACAAATTTAGAGGATATTACACTGAGAGCGTGATCGTTTGTAATTTATTTTATTTATTTAAAGTGAACTGATTAGGACCATCAGACGCTCTCTTACGTCAGACCAGGGCTTCACACATACAGTACCTTTTTTATATCATAATTACCTAAGGAAAAAAATTAATAGGACAAATAGTATTAAAATGATTTCAATGTTTGAAATGGCAATGTAAGTAAATAATACTGGCTATGAACTTATAAAGTTAGTGTTGGCAGTACTTGTACTACTGCCGCCGATGCCACTAACAATGATAATAATAATAATAACAATAGTAATGACAATAATAGCAATAATGAGAGCGGAAGATATAAAAAGAATTTATAAATTTACAAAACAGACGTTGTAGGGAGAGAAACCATTATTGTTATTTTAGCAGATATGTCATTAACTGTCTCCTGAAGCTCAAGACGTTATTCAGTTCTCTAATATAATATGGGAGATAGTTCCAGAGTAGTGTTCCTGCTACTGAGAAGGACTTCAAGAAAGTGGCTGAATGATGGTGTGGGACAGAAAGGATTTTCATCTGATGGAAACGGATGTTTCTGCCACGTTGTTCAGACATGAGCGTTAATGTTGTGGAGAGATATGGAAGCAGTGCACGTTGATAAGACAGTAGAGATGACACACGGCATAGAAATTTCTGCGCTTGTCTGTAGGCAGCTAGGATAGCTCTGCACATGATGGTGAAATATGGTCAAAGAGTCGGACGCCGTTGATATAACGAACACGTACATTCGTAACCAGTTCCCGGCACCGTGAGCTTTCTTGAGAAAGGCCTTGCAGGATAACATCACTGTAATGAATAAGTGAAAATAAATGTGTTTGTACACGTTTCTTTTTCAGGTCAAGAGTGAAGAGCTTTATATTTTTGCAGTGCGTGGAGAAATGTTGAAGCTTCTTACTCATTGCAGTTAAGGGCTTAGTCCAACATGTATTTTCACCCATTTAGGGTGAAATGAGGCAATGATTCCCGATATTTCGGGCTAATGAGCCCAGAATGAACAACCAGTCCGCTTGGGTTTTGTTGGGATGAGCTTTAACACTATATCCTGTGCCCATTGTGATAGTGCACACATGTCGGTACTGAAATTCTCTATAGCTATTTCAGGTTAATTATTTCTGCGCTTAGACACAACTGGAGGTCATCAGCGTACACGTGGTATTTGCAGAGAGTCAAAACCGATGGCACATCAATGACGTACAATGAAAAGAGTATACGACTTAGTACCGAACCTAATGAACGCCTGATAATACGTGCCTCCAGTGCGACGTTATGGTGCCGGATATGACGTGTGGTTGGCGAAACGTCAGGTCGGAGAGAAACCATTGCACTGCAGTTGGCGAGAAATTTAGGCTGCTAATTCTGACCAGATACTGCCTACAGGAAAATTAAAGAGACTTTTGGAGAAAAGAGAACCACTTGTATGAATATCAGGAGCTCAGATGCAAACCCACTTCGAAACAAAGAAGAGAAAATAGAAAGGTGGAAGGATTATACAGAGGGTCTGTACAAGGGTGATGTACTTGAGGTCAATATTATGGAAATGGAAGAGGATGTAGATGAAGATGAAATGGGAGATATGACACTGCGTGAAGAGTTTGACAGAGCACTGAAAGACCTAAGTCGAAACAAGGCCCCGGGAGTAGAAAACATTCCATTAGCACTACTGACAGCTTTGGGAGAACCAGCCCTGACAAAACTGTGCCATCTGGTGAGCAAGATGTATGAGACAGGCGAAATACCCTCGGACTTCAAGAAGAATGTAATAATTCCAATGCCAAAGAAAGGAGGTGTTGACAGATGTGAAAATTATCGAACTATCAGTTTACTAAGCCACGGCTGCAAAATAATAACACGAATTCTTTGCAGACGAATGGAAAAACTGGTAGAAGCCGACCTCGGGGAAGATCAGTTTGGATTCCTTAGAAATGTTGGAACAAGTGAGGCAATACTGACCCTACGACTTATTTTAGAAAATAGATCAGGGAAAAGCAAACCTACCTTTCTACCATTTGTAGACTTAGAGAAAGCTTTTGATAACATTGACTGGAATATTCTCTTTCAAATTCTGAAGGTGGCAGTGGTGAAATACAGGGAGCGAAAGGCTATTTACGATTTGTACAAAAACCAGATGACAGTTATAAGAGTCGACGGGCATCAAAGGGAAGCAGTGGTTAGTGAAGTGAGTGAGACAGGGTTGTAGCCTATCCCCGATGTTATTCAATCTGTATATTGAGCAAGCAGTAAAGAAAACAAAAGAAAAATTCAGAGTAGCAATTAAAATTCACGGAGAAGAAAGAAAAACTTTGAGGTTCGCCGATGACATTGTAATTCTGTCAGAGACAGCAAAGGACCTGGAAGAGCAGCTGAACGGAATGGACATGGTCTTGAAAGGAGGTTATAAGATGAATATCAACAAAAGCAAAACGTGAATAATGGAATGTAGTCGAATTAAATCGGGTGATGCTGCGGGAATTAGATGAGGAAATGAGACGCTTAAAGTAGTAAATGAGTTTTGCTATTTGGGCAAAAAAATAACTGATGATGGTCGAAGTAGAGAGGATATAAAATGTAGACTGGCAATGGCAAGGAAAGCTTTTCTGAAGAAGAGAAATTCGTTAACATCGAGTATAGATTTAAGTGTCAGGAAGTCGTTTCTGAAAGTATTTGTATGGAATGTAGCCATGTATGGAAGTGAAACATGGACGATAAATAGTTTGGACAAGAAGAGAGTAGAAGCTTTTGAAATGTGGTGCCACAGACGAATGCTGAAGATTAGATGGCTTGTTGACATATCTAATGAGGAGGTACTGAATAGAATCAGGGAGAAGAGAAATTTGTGGCACACCTTGTCTAGAAGAAGGGATCGGTTGGTAGGACATGTTCTGAGGCATCAAGGAATCACCAATTTAGTATTGGAGGGCAGCGTGGAGGGTAAAAATCGTAGAGGGAGACCAAGAGATGAATACACTAAGCAGATTCAGAAGGAGGTAGGTTGCAGTAGGTACTGGGAGATGAAGAAGCTTGCACAGGGTAGAATAGCATGGAGAGCTGCATCAAACCAGTTTCTGGACTGAAGACCACAACAAGAACAACAAGTCTGGCAAGTAAAATGTCGAAGTCGACAATGTTAAAGTTTTTCCTGAAGTCTAATAAGCATATGACAGTTGCCTCTTGTGCGTCCATGGCGTTCTTCAGGTCATCTGTTACCTTTATTAAGGCAGATGCTGCGCTGTGATGTTTACGGAATTCTGATTGATATCCGTCTCGTAGGCTGTTGGTAGTCAGTCTGTTAACTTGTCGTGGACTATGTAGTCTAAGGCCTTGGACAGTGTAGGAAGAATACAAATTGGTCGGTAATCAGAGGGTGTTGTGGCAATGTCCTTTTCAGGTAGTGGCTTAACTGGTCCTGTTTACAGGCCTAGTCTTCCGATATTTTGAAGGTAAAACATTGTTGAAGAGCGACCACAGTGCTGCCAGTTTTGTAAAAGTCGAGCTGCCGGAAGTTTAAATAACTGGTTTAAGAGATCTTATGGATCCACAAAACAATAATAGGTACGGCAATAATGTACGCATTAAAAGGTGTCCTGGGGTAAATGTGAGTCGTGTCACAGTGATGCGGATACGCGATATATAGGAAAACGAGCCTTGATCCGTAGGAGACACCTCTCGAGTGTGACAACCATCTGCTAGCGGCATACAGAGAGTCAATATGCGCTCTACACGAGTGGGTCCAAACAAAAGATGGAGCAGGAAGTACGTTTGTAGATTGTAAGACTAACCGAGGTGGAAAATTCAAGTTTCCTGCTATAGCGCTCATAGTAACTATTGAACTTAACAGCAGGGCGACTTAAACACGAAAAAGTTCAGCATGAAACAATAATTATTTTGTCAGATTCACGCTCAGCAGTCATACTATTAAAATGCTACGACGTCAACAACAATAAAATTATCCAACCTCATATAGAGACAGTTCACGAGCTTTCCCATCTAAATAAAACTGCCATCACGTTTTGGGTGAAGAGCACAGCGGAATAAACGGAAATGAAAAAGCAGATACTCTGGCCGAGGAAGCTCTGTACAATGGTTCAGTGAAACACGATGAGGTGCCATCTGACAGTCTTCTACATATCCACAAAACCTAGAATCAGAGCACGAAAGAATGAAAACCTCATCGTTCTTACGAAATTAAAGGGAGGCACTATTCCACAGTGGTACCTTATCTCCCATTACTTCCTTCATATCAAAATTGCAGATACAGCAAGAATTTTATAGTGACAATCGCACCGTCTTTGATTCAATCATGGGGTATTCGGCTAAGATCTCTACCTCAACATCATCCCATCTTCTTCATGTGAATGAAGGTGTTATCTACATCTACATCTCCATCTACATTTATACTCCGCAAGCCACCCAACGGTGTGTGGCGGAGGGCACTTTACGTGCCACTGTCATTACCTCCCTTTCCTGTTCCAGTCGCGTATGGTTCGCGGGAAGAACGACTGTCTGAAAGCCTCCGTGCGCGCCCTAATCTCTCTAATTTTACATTCGTGATCTCCTCGGGAGGTATAAGCAGGGGGAAGCAATATATTCGATACCTCATCCAGAAACGCACCCTCTCGGAACCTGGCGAGCAAGCTACACCGCGATGCAGAGCGCCTCTCTTGCAGTCTGCCACTTGAGTTTGCTAAACATCTCCGTAACGCTATCACGGTTACCAAATAACCCTGTGACGAAACGCGCCGCTCTTCTTTGGATCTTCTCTATCTCCTCCGTCAACTCGATCTGGTACTGATCCCACACTGATGAGCAATACTCAAGTATAGGTCGAACGAGTGTTTTGTAAGCCACCTCCTTTGTTGATGGACTACATTTTCTAAGCACTCTCCCAATGAATCTCAACCTGGTACCCGCCTTACCAACAATTGATTTTATATGATCATTCCACTTCAAATCGTTCCGCACGCATACTCCCAGATATTTTACAGAAGTAACTGCTACCAGTGTTTGTTCCGCTATCATATAATCATACAATAAAGGATCCTTCTTTCTATGTATTCGCAATACATTACATTTGTCTATGTTAAGGGTCAGTTGCCACTCCCTGCGCCAAGTGCCTATCCGCTGCAGATCTTCCTGCATTTCGCTACAATTTTCTAATGCTGCAACTTCTCTGTATACTACAGCATCATCCGCGAAAAGCCGCATGGAACTTCCGACACTATCTACTAGGTCATTTATATATATTGTGAAAAGCAATGGTCCCATAACACTCCCCTGTGGCACGCCAGAGGTTACTTTAACGTCTGTAGACGTCTCTCCATTGAAGGTTCTTCGTCAACAACAGGAGATATCACGAAACTACGAAACTAATGTAGCATCTGATGTCGTCTGGCAATGCTTCACCAACAGAAATTCAAACTCTCTTAGCGGCAGAAGACATAAAAGTGTATAAGGTCCTACACGATTTTACAGCAGAAGGAGAAATAACATAGAAAACGCGAATTTTTACTAATTTTTACATTATGATGCAATAAATGAGTAGACATTAGTTGTATTATAAACCCTCCTTTGGTGTCAATGAAGTATTTTAGTTTTGTTCGATCATTGGCTTGATTTCAGGTTAAGTGACTGTAAAGCATGATTATTTATTTTTAACGGTTCAGGCAGTTATAAATTTAAATCTTAAAAAACATTGTGAGGTCTGATGTGTAGGTGATGGCAAAAAGCCTTTAATAAAATGTTTTCAAAAATACCTACATATGTACTCAGTAAGCCCTTTCTGTTTCAGTCGCAATTGGTGTTCGGTAAGAAAGACGGTTGATAAGCCTCCGAGCGAGCTCTAATTTCTCAAATTTTAGTTTCATGGTCTCTTTATCAGATTACACTGCCGAGGCAAAATTTTATGACCATCTGATTAACACTTTGGTGTGTTTCATTGACGTGAGATCAGGCGAATTTTGTGGCCAAGACATCATCGTGTGTTTACTGTCTTACATTCGCAAACGATTCTGGCCTGTTAAAAGTGTAATTATCCAGCTAGAAGATACAGGGTGACAATTATTGACCTATATGAAGGAAAAAACGTAAATTAGTTACAAACTACGGCGTGCACACACTTTATTCAATATGTAAATATCACTACAGATATTCGGATTTAGGTTATGACATGTTCGATACGTCTGCCATCATTAGCGATGACGTGGCGCAGACGAATAGAAAATTCTGCATGACTCGCTAAAGTGTCGGAACATCGATGCTGTCTATGACCTCCTGAAAGGCTGTTTTTAGCTCAGCAATGGTTTTGGAGTTGTTGCTGTATACCTTGTCTTTAATATAGCCACAATTCAGATCCTGAGAATGTGGTGGCCAATCGAGGCCCATGCAGTGGCCTCTGTGTACCCCAGAGCCAGAATGTGGTCCCGAGAGTGCTCCTCCAAGACATCAAACAATCTCCTGCTTCGATGGGGTTAGCTCCGTCTTCCATGAACCATATCTTGTCGTTTTGGATAATCAGGGTCGCTTTGGATAATGGGGATGAAATCATCTTCCAAAACTTTCACGTACCGTTCGGTAGTCACCTGCCATCAAGAATGTTGCACCGATTATTCCGTGACTGGACACTGCACACCTTGTAGTCACCCGTTGATTGTGAAGAGACTTCTCGATAGCTAAATGCGGCTTCTCAGTCCGCCAAATGCACTGTACCGTGACATTTTCACGTGCAAATGGCCGACAACAACAAGTCGCTTCTGCATGTGGATAGTAATTCCCACCATGCCAGTTTGAACGTCTTAATGCAAACCGTTCAGAAGTTACGACGATTTTATGTCATATAGTTCAATAATTGTCATCATGTACCACCGCCTTCCCCATTTAGAATGAAGAGATACAGAATGCCCGCAATAATGTTCTCGTAGACCACGGCTGGCATGGGACCTTCGATAACTACCATTCTTTCCATGGAAGACGGTGCGAATGTCCTCCACAGTATAATACTGGTCCCAGAAGCCAGCGTCCGTGACCCAGTGCAAGTTTCTACTGCCGTTCACCTAGTTGACGGCATACCCAGATATCACCATTTACCTGCCGTAAATGGTTCAAATGGGCATGAGCAGTATGGGACTTAACATCTGAGGTCATCAGTCCCCTAGAACTTAGAACTACTTAAATCTAACTAACCTAATGACGTCACACACATCCATGCCCAAGGATCGCGCGGTTCCAGACTGTAGCGCCTAGAACCGCTCGGCCACTCCGGCCGGCCTGGCGTAAATAGAAACGTGATTCATACGACTAGGTGACCCGATTCCAATGATACCCAGTCAAATCTCGATGATACTTTGGCCACTGATATTGTCAAAGATGGTGTCGTTGGGTCAACATGGGAACACGAAAGAGTTCACTGCTACAAAGTCCCATGTCCGCTGAACGGTGTGCTCGGACGGTCAACATGGGAACACGAAAGAGTTGACTGCTACAAAGTCCCATGTGCGCTGAACGGTGTGCTCGGACACGTGCCTGCACGAACACTGTACTCCGTCCTGAGATCTGCCACAAATCGCCGCCTATCCGGCTTTACAGAGCGGGCAGGCCTCCAAACGTCTAGCTCTGTGATAATGCGTGAACGTCCAACACGTTGTCGCCCACTCGCGGTCTCACCGCTCTTCAACCACTTGCGTTAGGTGCTCAGGACAGCAACGCGCGAACAACCGAACAGCTTCTCAGTTCCGAGATATCCGTTCTCAGGCGCTGGTCCATTATAATTTGCCCTTTGTCGCAGTCGCTTATGCCAATGGAATTCTCCATTAGCAGACCGTATCGTTTGATAGAATGATTCCCCATCTGTCTTTGCTCCACTTAATACCTTCCCTACCGGTTCTCGTTCCCGCAACGCAACCACACGTCATTCAGTTCCGCGATGGGCTGGTTTGTAGAAAGCGGCAATATCTTGGCTGACTCTTCTACGAACTTGCACTCTCGGAATTTAAACACCGTGGTGCACAATCTCTCTCGTAGCATCTGCCAGTCGAGTTGGCTAAACATATCCGTACGCTTACGCGCTTACTATTTGAATCTGTGATGTTGTTTGCATGTTCTTTATTTCCTGTATCGGTCCTACGTGGTAAGCGTCCCAGACTGAGTAGAAATACTAAGGCATCGGTTGAACGATAATTTTGCAAACTGTCTCCTTTGTGCGTGAACTACAGTCACCAAAGATTCTTCCGATGAATCACCATGCTATTTTTCTACGTCTTGCATTACAATACAGGATGCACGACAGCTCCCTGTACTTCGCATCAGGCCGGCCAACATACACTACTGGCCATTGAAATTGTTACACCGAGATGAAATGCAGATGATAAACGGGTATTCATTGGACAAATACAGTATACTAGAACTGACATGTGATTACATTTTCACGCAAGTTGGGTGCATAGATCCTGGGAAATCAGTACCCAGAACAACCACCTCTAGCCGTAATAACGGCCTTGATACGCCTGGGCATAGAGTCAAACAGAGCTTGGATGGCGTGTACAGGTACAGCTGCCCATGCAGCTTCAACACGATACCACAATTCATCAAGAGTAGTGACTGGCGTATTGTGACGATCCAGTTGCTCGGCCACCATTGACCAGACGTTTTCAGTTGGGGAGAGATCTGGAGAATGTGCTGGCCAGGGCAGCAGTCGAACATTTTCTGTATCCAGAAAGGCCCGTACAGGACCTGCAACATGCGGTCGTGCATTATCCTGCTGAAATGTAGGGTTTAGCAGGGATCGAATGAAGGGTAGAGCCACGGGTCGTAGCACATCTGAAATGTAACGTCCACTGTTCAAAGTGACGTCAATGCGAACAAGAGGTGACCGAGACGTGTAACCAATGGCATCCCATACCATCACGCCAGGTGATACGCCAGTATGGCGATGACGAATACCCGCTTCCAATGTGCGTTCACCGCGATGTCGCCAAACACGGATGCGGCCATGATAATGCTGTAAACAGAACCTGGATTCATCCGAAAAAATGACCTTTTGCCATTCGTGCACCCAGGCTCGTCGTTGAGTACACCATCGCAGGCGCTCCTGTCTGTAATGCAGCGTCAAGGGTAACCACAGCCATGGTCTCCGAGCTGATAGTCCATGCTGCTGCAAAAGTCGCCGAACTGTTCGTGCAGGTGGTTGTTGTCTTGCAAACGTCCCCATCTGTCGACTCAGGGGTCGAGGCGTGGCTGCACGGTCCGTTACAGCCATGCGGATAAGATGTCTGTCATCTCGACTGCTAGTGATAGGAGGCCGTTGGGATCCAGCACGGCGTTCCGTATTACCCTCCTGAACCCACCGATTCCATATTCTGCTAACAGTCATTGGATCTCGACCAAGGCGAGCAGCAATGTCGTGATACGATAAACCGTAATCGCAATAGGATACAATCAGACCTTTATCAAAGTCGGAAACGTGATGGTACGCATTTCTCATCTTACACGAGGCATCACAACAACGTTTCACCAGGCAACACCGGTCAACTGCTGTTTGTGTGTGAGAACTCGGTTTACTCATGTCAGCACGTTGTAGGTGTCACCACCGGCGCCAACCTTGTGTGAATGCTCTGAAAAGCTAATCATTTGCATATCACAGCATCTTCTTCCTGTCGGTTAAATTTCGCGTCTGTAGAACGTCACATTCGTGGTGTAGCAATTTTAATGGCCAGTAGTGTATTTCCATATTACAAAGCCCCTTTTCTGCAGGATCTGTGGAATATAGTTAATATATTTGAAGGCATTGGTGCAATAACCAGATGTGTCACGTTTGCACGCTTTCGACTAAAACACTAAATACTCTCCAGAAATTTGAAAACTTTATTAATCGGTCTTGTCTTTTCGCGACCATTATTTTCGCCATCAACACACTGTGATAGCTTATTACGTAGACAGAAGAAGTTTTATAATGATAACTACCGAATTTTGGAAACTCGATCTCTCTTGCTCTTGCACCATACACCTTGTTTTTTGGATATGATATAAAAAAGTAACTAAAGCAACAACAACTATTAGCACTCTATAGGTTACTGAATATTTTTATGAGTGTGCCAATTACAACGCAAAAATGAATACCCTAATGAAAGTCTTAGGCCTGGAAGCTTCACAAGAAGTTCATTGCGCTTCTCTTTCTAATGAACTGTATGTAGCGTCCGCAACAGTTCTTTCACAGACCATCTTATTACACAGTTCCATGTACTTGGCTATCACATACATCTTGCCAAGTTTCAACATATCTTTATATTTCTCAAATTTAACTGGCAGAGGCACATTATAAAGTTTTTCCTCAGGGAAACTCAATGCAATTGAAGCTTTTTCAAGGACGGAATCATGATAGATGAATTGTGACAATGACGTACGACAGCAAGGTACATGTTTGCGTCCAGTGGAGTTCTCAAATAACCTCATTTTGGAACTATAAACTTGTCATTATCAGCACTCTTAATGTGATATCGAACTAGCTTTTTTGGGTGGAACAGGAAGTCTAAAAATAGACCTTGTACAACATCAAGTAAGTGAACTTCTTGGAGGTATTTCACATGCCAGAATCTGACTCCTATTTGGTGCAACGACAAAGCAAACCGTGGACAAGACTGGTTTTTGCACTAAACATCCGATGCCGACAAGTCCATTCCCTACGTCATTCTGAATCAGTCGCACGGGCAGGTCTCATTCTTGTACCATATGATAGAGTAATTTACAATCCATCCAATGACAGTAAAATCTTTTATTCGGCCAAAAGTGGTCATATGTGGTTATTGCACTAATGCCTTCAGTTTAGCATGGGAGCGTCACACTCCCCGAATTTAAATGCTATTGAACGTGGAATAGACGTCGTTCTGCAGCAATATACATACTTCGCAAGCCACCATACAGTGCAGGTGGAGACATTACTAACCATTCCCTTTCCTGTTTCATTTGCAACAGGAGCGATGGAAAACGACTGTATTCGCAATCCTTATGACAAATTTACGTTGTTGGTAGTAGAATCATTCTGCAGTCAGGCGAAAACGTGGGTCCCGTAAATTTTCTCAGTATTGTTACGCTATTGAATTCACGAAGATCTCCGAAACGCTTGCATGTTGATCGACCCTACCGGTAACAATTCCAGTCCCACGCCTCTGAATTGGTTCGATGTCTTCCTTTAATCTGACCCGGTTGGTGTTCAAAACACTCGAATAGTACTCAAGAGGGTCTCAAACTAGCGTTATATACCCGGTCTCCTTTACAGACGAACCACATATTCCACCTGTACACGCCATCCAAACTCTGTATGACTCAATGCCCAGGAGTATCAAGGCCGTTATTACGGCCAGAGGTGGTTGTTCCGGGTACTGATTTCTCAGGATCTATGCACCCTAATTCCGTGAAAATGTAATCACATGTCAGTTCTAGTATAATATATTTGTCCAATGAATACCCGTTTATCATCTGCATTTCTTCTTGGTATAGCAATTTTAATGGCCAGTAGTTATGTCAAAAATTGACATTTTATTTAAGTGCAATAGGCTACAGTGGATTGAGCATCATGAAATGATATCGTATTACTGTGCCAATATTAATTAGTAAATTACGTGTAACATTTTAAGAGTTACAGCGAACTGTCCAGTGGGAGAGAGCCTTTAAATCCATAATATAACCCACAAGACATATCATTTACTCTCACTCGTTGCCGAGTAGGGTGGGTAGGTTGTTTGGGGGAGGAGACCAGACAGCGAAGTCATCGGTCTCTTCGGGTTAGGGAAGGATGGGGAAGGAAGTCGGCAGTGCTCTTTCAAAGGAACCATCCCGGCATTTGCCTTGAGCGATTTAGGGAAATCACGGAAAACCTAAATCAAGGTGGCTGAATGCGGGATTGAACCGTTCTCCTCTTGAATGCGAGTCCAGTGTGCTAGCTACTGCGGGTCTGTCTTTAGCTTCAAAAACTTAATACTTTCTATTACTTGTAATGTTTAATCGTATAAATAGACCATTTTTACTACTTTAGCGCTTCTATGAGAAGTACTTAACTTCATGTATGGAGTTCGACAAAATTTAATACTAATCTGTTTTCCTTGAACCATCTGTTGACGTTCCCAAATATTTCGTTAGCTAGCTTCTCAGCAAGAGGACTGGTACTATTGCTGTCTATACTAGTATCAACAGTAAAATGCTATCTTTGTCATCAGACGGAATCCAGGTTCATATGCATCACAAAAATGGCACACACAACGACATGAAATGTGCAGCAATGTATGTCAACATACATAATTCTTGCTGTATAAATATGAAACATATTAGAGGAATACACGTCGTTACCACTGGGTTATACCTGGAATGTAAGATGACGCACTGAAAACAAGTACACTGATGTCTACGAATTCCTAACGTATCACTAACACATGTGCCACCGTAGTCATAACATTCACTGAAATACTTCGAAGTCATGTTATTTAACAAGACTACTTCATTAAGCCAGGTGCCTCTAGGAAGCTCATACGACGTCTCTAAAGAAGAGCATCGAAGTGATGTACGTGGTGTTATTGGAAAGTTTTAAGAATGGGCTTGTAATTGTACAATGGTAGAACGTACATGCTACTGTGATGCATCTCATTAAAAATAGTCCCCTTATGACTGAACACACCTACTCCAACGGTGTTTCCACTTTTGGAAATATTCCTGGAATTTTTTTTCCTGAAGTGTGTTAAGGACGCTCTCCGTATTTGCGTGGATATCTTCAGTCGATTAAAATCACTTTCCTTTCAGTGAGAATTTTAGTTTAGGATACAGACAGTAGTCCACAGGGGCCAAATCAGGGGAATATGGCGGTTGTGGAAGCACAGGAATTTTGAATTTGGTCAAAAATTCAACGACGGAGAAGGTACGCTGAGCCGGAGCATTGTCATGGTGTAGCACCCAACTCCTGTCTTTCCACAATGCAGGCGTTTTCTTCCGCACCTTTTCACGCAAACGCTGGTTAACTGTCTTTCCTCCATGGGTAAATTTATGATGCACAATACCGGTAGAATCGTAAAAACTCACCAACATTGTCTTCACCTTCGACCGACTTCGCCATGCTTTTTTCGGTGATGGTGAACCTGGAGTCTTCCACTGCGAAGACTGCACTTTGGTTTCAGGATCATAGCCATATACCCACGATTCGTCACCTGTAATTACTCTATTTAACAAATCTGGGTCACTTTTAGTCCGATTAATCAGTTCATGACACACTTAAAGTCGGTATTGTCGCTCATCACTTGACAACACTTTTGGAACGAATTTTGCGTGTTCAGATCTTCAGTTAAAATTGACTGAACTGCATAGAAATTTAAATTAAGTTCATCAGAAATCTACCTAATTGTAAGTCTACGATTAGAACGCGCTAAGTCGCGAACTTTCACAACATTTTCATTCGTTTTTGAGGTGGAAGGACGGACAGACCGTCGTTCACCTTCATATGATACGTGGCCATTTTTAAAGCTGTTCAACCAGACAAAAACATTTGACTGGCTCATATAATTATCTCCAGAAGCTATTTTTAGTAGTTCATAAGTCTCAGAAGCTGATTTCTCGGCTTTAAAACAAAATTTCACACAAAACTCGTTGCTCCGTTTTTACGTCCATTTTCACGCAGACAGAATCCGGCAACAAGCCCTAACAGACCTGCGCTCAACCAGCTGCCACAACGATCTGAAATGAATAAAGGAAACGCCGTTTCCTGTCGGAAGGCGTTCAAGGACAAGGCAATGAGTCACTTCCCACCCTTCGTGTACCTGCCCGCCAAACCAGTAAGCAGTAGCGGACCCATTCCTAAAAGTTTCCAATCGCACCTCGTACAAATATGTCTGTTCTCCTCAATACCCGTCAGCGCATTGTACCTGCCAAACACCCATTTTTCCTTCATGCGCAACAGCGAAGTACTTCTACTAAACATATTTGTTCAGTTGATAGACAGTCAGACAGCAGACTGAGTGAGGATTAAGAAGGAACAGATCGTTAGATTTGCAAGATGGGTAGTGAAACCCACCAATCAAGATACCATGATTCTCTAATATTGTTGACAGTTGCTTTTCCTTTTATTATAAGAAACAAAACAAACACTACCCGAACAGGCCTTGAAGGCCTAACGGTACCGACTGGCTGCCGTATCATCCTCAGCTCTTAGGCGTCGCTGGGTGCGGGGCATGTGGTCAGCACACTGCTCTCCCGGCCGTTGTCAAGTATCTACTCAATTGGCCTCACAACTGCTGAGTGCATCCCGCTTGCCAAAAGAACCCCACAGACACGGATAGTGACGCATCCTATGGCTACCCAAGCCCGACAGTGCGGAACTTTGGTGATCTGACGGGAACCGGCGTTACCGTTGCAGCGAGGCTGTTGGCTGTCGAATAAATTTTACTCCCTTGAATTTCTAACCGCAAATTATGAACTACGGGAAAAATATAAGAGTTACAGCCAACATTAACATTAACTGACTCTTTTATCAGAATTACACATAGAAGTAAATCTCTTAAAGTACAGTGCACACTTTGTCGCGCCCAGACAGACTCTTTAGATTTCTCATGGCTCTAGAAACTCAGTATTCACGAGCTAGAGGTGGATGTGGCGTATAGGGGAACAATAGTCACTTTCTTTCAGGTAAAAGATCGGCAGCAAAATAACACATCGGTTCACATCAACGGCCAAATTCTTCTAGGAGAATGACTCTGCACGTCTGCCCTTCATGAGCCACTACCAAATCAAATCATTCTCTCTTATGCAAAACCCTGTAAGGTGTCGCAACACGCAGCAGCTTAATGGTAAGATGATGGATTTGTCCCATGTGAGAACACTGGAACCGCAATATTGATTCCTTTGCACAATACTGGCACGAATGGTTCAAATGGCTCTGAGCACTATGGGACTTAACTTCTGGGGTCATCAGTCCCCTAGAACTTAGAACTACTTAAACCTAACTAACCTAAGGACATCACACACACCCATGCCCGAGGCAGGATTCGAACCTGCGACCGTAGCGGTCGCTCGGTTCCAGACTGTAGGGCATAAAACCGCTCGGCCACTACTGTCGGCCAATACTGGCACGGTTAAGGGAGCAACATAACTACAAACGTAGAGAATCACTCTCCAGGCTTAATCTCAACTCATATATGAGCGGAAAATTAAAGAGACCTTTGGAGAAAAGAGAACCATTTGTATGAATAACAAGAGCTCAGATGAAAACCCACTTCTAAGCAAAGAAGAGTATATAGAGGGTCTATACAAGGGCGATGTGCCTGAGGACAGTGTTATGGAAATGGAAGAGGATGTAGATGAAGATGAAATGGGAGATATGATACTGCGTGAAGAGTTTGACACAGCACTGAAAGACCTGAGTCGAAACAAGGCCCCAGGAGTAGACAACATTCCATTAGAACTACTGACAGCCTTGGGAGAGCCAGTCCTGACAAAACTCTACCATCTGATGAGCAAGATGTATGAGACAGGCGAAATTCCCTCAGACTTCAAGAAGAATATAATAATTCCAATCCCAAAGAAAGCAGGTGTTGACAGACGTGAAAATTACCGAACAATCCGTTTAATAAGCCACAGCTGCAAAATACTAATGCGAATTCTTTACAGACGAATGGAAAAACTAGTAGAAGCCGACTTCGGGGAAGATGACTTTGGATTCCGTAGAAATATTGGAACACGTGAGGCAATACTGACCCTACGACTTATCTTAGAAGCTAGATTAAGGAAAGGCAAACCTACGTTTCTAGCATTTGTAGACTTAGAGAAAGCTTTTGACAATGTTGACTGGAATACTCTCTTTCAAATTCTGAAGGTAGCAGGGGTAAAATACAGGGAGCGGAAGGCTATTTACAATTTGTGCAGAAACGATATGACTATTATAAGAGTCGAGGGACATGAAAGAGAAGCAGTGGTTGGGAATGGAGTGAGACAGGGTTGTAGCCTTTCCCCGATATTATTCAATCTGTATATTGAGCAAGCAGTGAAGGAAACAAAAGAAAAATTCGGAGTAGGTATTAAAATCCATGGAGAAGAAATAAAAACTTTGAGGTTCACCGAAGACATTGTAATTCTGTCAGAGACAGCAAAGGACTTGGAAGAGCACTTGGACGGAATGGACAGTGTCTTGAAAGGAGGATATAAGACGACCATCAACAAAAGCAAAACGAGGATAATGGAATGTAGTCGAATTAAGTCGGGTGATGCTGAGGGAATTAAATTAGGAAATGAGACACTTAAAGTAGTAAAGGAGTTTTGCTATTTGGGGAGCGAAATAACTGATGATGGTCGAAGTAGAGAGGATATAAAATGTAGACTGGCAATGGCAAAGGAAAGCGTTTCTGAAGAAGAGAAGTCTGTTAACATCGAGTATAGATTAAAGTGTCAGGAAGTCGTTTCTGAAAGTATTTGTATGGAGTGTAGCCATGTATGGAAGTGAAACATGGACGATAAATAGTTAGGAGAAGATGAGAATAGAAGCTTTCGAAATGTGGTGCTACAGAAGAATGCTGAAGATCAGATGGTGTAGATCACATAACTAATTAGAAGGTATCAAATAGAATTGGAGAGAAGAGAAATTTGTGGCACAACTTGTCTAGAAGAAGGGATCGATTGGTAGGGCATATTCTGAGGCATCGAGGGATCACCAAAGGATGCAGGTTGCAGCAGGTACTGGGAGATGAAGAAGCTTGCACAGGACAGAGTAGCATGGAGAGCTGCATCAAACCAGTCTCTGGACTGAAGACCACAACAACAACATATGAGCGGGACACTACCCCGCAGTTCTGGCTAATCACAGCTTTCATTTATGTGATAGGAAAGCGTCCAGTGAGACATCGAACGTACACAGCAATAAATCGAAGCCAGTGAGCCTGACAGGAGTAGTAACCCCGTGTTTGTGCTATATATTTTTGTCATCAGACGAAACCCAGGTCCACATGCAGCGCGAATATGGCCACCATACCGGTATGGAATGCGTAACAATGTAAGTCACATAATCCTTGCCGGCCGCGGTGGTTAGCGGATCTAAGCGCTCAGTCCGGAACCGCGGGACTGCTACGGTCGCAGGTTCGAATCCTGCCTCGGGCATGGATGTGTGTGATGTCCTTAGGTTAGTTAGGTTTAAGTAGTTCTAAGTTCTAGGGGACTGATGACCACAGATGTTAAGTCCCATAGTGCTCAGAGCCATTTGAACCATTTGAACATAATCCTTGCTGTATAAAGATGAAACATATTAGAGGATTACACGTGGTTACCACTGGGTTATACCTGGAATGTAAGATGACAGACTAAAAAAAAAAAAATACACTGACGTCTACGAATTCGTAACATATCCCTAACACATGAGCCACTGTACTTCTAACATGCACTGAAATATTTGGAAGTCATATTATTTAACAAGACTACTTCATTAAGCTAGGTGCCTCTAGGAAGCTCACATGACGTCTCTAAAGAGGAGCATCGAAGTGATGTACAAATACGTGTGTTCCCATCAATACCCGACAGCCACTTGTATCTGCTAAACGCTTATGTTTTCTTTCATACGCGGCAGCGAAGTACTTCTACTGAACGTATTTGTTCACTTGGTAGATAGTCAGTCAGCAGACTGAGTGAGGATCAAGAAGGACCAGATCGTTAGAATTGCAAGATGGGTGGTGAAACCCACCAGTCAAGACACCGTGATTCTCCAACATAGTTCGCAGTTGTTTTTCCTCTTATTATAAGAAACAAAACAAACACCGTCCGAACAGGCGTTGAAGGCCCAACGATACCGACCGGCCGCCGTCTCATCCTCAGCCCTTAGGTGTCTCCGGATGCGGGGCATGTAGTCAGCACACCGCTCTCGCGGCCGCAGTTCTTCGCGGCTAATTTGATGAACATTCTGAACAATTCGAGCGAATGATTTGGTCACAGAGATCGCTCGATATGAGACCCATCAAATATTTATGGGAAGCAATCGAGAGGTCAATTCGTGCACAAAATTCTGCACCTGCAGCACTTCCCGCAACTATAGAAGCAACATGGATCAGTATTTCTGCAGGGAATTGCAACGACTTGTTGAATCCATGACACGTCGAAATGCTGCACTACGCCGGCCAAAAGGAGGTCCGACATGATATTAGAAGGTATCCTACGACTTTTATCATTTCACTACACCGTTGCCCACTCGGGCCTTTAAGTAATCACCAACTGCTGCAGGGGAAACATTTAGTCCAGAAACTTAATTAATTTAGTGTATTGTACATAAATAAGCGAAGAGATTCACTACTGCTCGATTTCACTATTGGCGATAAATTACTGGAAACAGTAACAACAGTAACATATCGAGCAGTAAACGAACGTAGGGACGTAAAATTTAATGATCATATAAAAGTAATTGTAGCCAAAGCAGATGCTAGGCTAATATTCAGTGGAAGAATCTTCAGCAAATGTAATTCAACCGCGAAATAAGTGACTTACAGAACACTTGTTTGACCGATTCTTGAGAATTGATCTTAAATCTGGGCCCCTTACCAGATTGTATGAACAGAACATTCACCGAAGAGTAGTGAGTTTCGTCACAGGATCGTGAGTATTACGGAGATGCTGAACAATCTCCAGTGGCAGACGCTACAAGAGAAGCGTTGTGTCCCACCTAGGGGTTTACAATTGACATTTCGAGATACTGCATTCAGGTAAGATATTACTTCCTCTCGCATACGGTTCGTGATATGACCATAACGAAAAAATCAAAGAAATTGCAATGAATACGGAGGACAAGCATTCTTCTGACAAGCAATTCGCGAATGGAAATGGTGAAGGGAAAAAGTTTGTGTTACCAGAAATATCGCCCCCCCCCCCCTAAACACATACAGACGCATACACACACACACACACACACACACACACACACACACACAAACACACACACACATAGCATAGGGTGGCTTGAGGACTGTGGATATTTCGAAGCTGTTATCATCTGCCGAAGTCCAGTTATCATCTTATGCAGTAATATAATTTCCAAATCGCAAATGGACGGCTCGTTGAAACGCCGCGGAATTTCTAAGCTGCCAAACTGCTTTCCCATAAATTTCACAATGCACTCAAGCTCTGAAGCGTCTGGATTCACATCTGATCACGTCGAACTAGATCTGTCGAGTCAGCCTAAATGTATGTCAGAAGGACACGCTCAACAAGGCCACGGTCAGCATTTCAGAGTCTTCGCACGTCTTAATAAACACCTCATTTTCGCCGACCTCGCTACAGATGCGTCATCTGTGTCAAACAGATGGTGATTGGATAACCAAGATGTATCAGCGCGTCGTCCTTGCTCTCACCGTCCACTTTGCTTGTAAGTCCATCCTTCCTCTCTCACTGTAGGTTATGATCTCTATGTTTTCATTACCTTTTTCACTGGTTTAGTTTACTTTTATTTGTAACTGATCTGTTCGTACATTTATGCCTGGAAATACAAAGACGACACCATGCAATGTGCTACTGTGGTATTTGGTATGTGATAATCACCGTGGTCCACTGACGTATATAATCTTTCGTAGAACACAGTCCTGCTGCATTCGTGATATATTCGAACAATACTGTTCTATTTCAAACCTGCGTTGTCCTTATAACTGACAGCCTGAATAACCAAACACGAGAGGATCAGTTGTTTTCTAAGTTGTCGATGTAACATTTTAAACCTGAAATGCGTTGTTTGTTCTCAGGATCAAAACAGTATAGTCATATTTTAACTTCCGTAATTATCTACGAACAAGCCGCCTCATAGTCCTGTAGCACGAGATTCGGCAGGGAGCTGCTGTCACACAAAATTCGTTCATCCCCATAGAGACATACCGGGCACCGGTATTTTGTTTGTCACACAACGGAAATAAGGTACTGTTGTTTTCTTCCGTAATAAACTAGAGAAAGCAATAGGGATAACTTCCACGGAATTTTTTTGTATCTTCTCCTAAAATAAAACTTGACTTACCTTTGTCGAGCGTTACATACAAAAAAGATCATCACTGGGCGTTAGACAGCAACTGCCTTAGAGGAAATAAAAATATCCACATGGTTGATTGTTGGTAATGTATAAGTGTCGCCTTCCTTGTAGGCTAAACTGGAGATGCATCTAAACTTAACAGGATTTTACAGTTGTGAAACTACATGTCAGATGTACACACTAGCAGCACGAGTTCATTATAGCCGAAGCATTAACATAAAAATAAATTAAATGTTAGTGCATGAAATATAGGTCTCTTTCTCTGTAAAAATTTTAATATTTCTGAAATTTAACTATTCAAATCATTTCATAAAGGTTCAAAACAAATTGGAATCGCTACAATCGACGTTTTTTTGTGATTAAATTCCAAAATCGTAACTCAAGAAATTTGTAACAATTACTCTTGTTAGAAGAACAATGGAGGTGAGACAATATTGTAAGGTATTGTAGGCCAGCAGCTAGGAATATTTGGCTTGTTCTCAATGATAGCTCTAAAGTCGTTCAGTACTATCCGTTTTGGGACAATTTATACATTTAAATTTTTATGCATATTTGTTTTTAGCGTTTTCATATATTTATCGTGATTCTCATCTTTTATTTGTGTTTTTATGTTCTTATGTAAATTATTTGCTTTGCCTTTTCATTTTTTTGTCTCTGGACGCTAATATTGTCATGGTCTCTATTTCAGACAGCAACGGAACATCAGACTTAAAACTAAAAAGTGACTAGGTGCTTTCTTTTAGTATCACCTAAGCTCGTTTCTTCGTTTTACGCAGACAGTAAAGGAGGCGGACAGTGTGAAGTGTTCTCTGGATAAAGTAACCTTTGCATACCATAGAATATCAGCTACGCAGAAGATGTTCAGTTCCGGCAATGAATTAATAAATGTCTCTAAGCCCAAACAGTTTGTGAAAGTATAGTACTCGCTGTCAGGGACGTCTCATTCTGGCCAGTCGTTGCAGTTGTGATCGTGAAGATGAGAGCTCGATAATTGACCATTATACGTTTATGAAGAAATAGCTTTTCGTAAAATATAATGATATAGCATACCTGTCAGTTTATGTTTATATACCAGTTCCTTACGAAGAATAGTTTATCATAGGGCGACCATAATGTTTAATTTGGAAGTGTTTTTAATCTGTTTTACGGAAAACCAAATGTGAATCGTCACCTAACTTTCTTCTAACCTGATCCTGGAGTTACCTGTTACTATTATCATTAAGTCATAAGCCTATGTGATGTATCCTTGTATTATGGGCAGTTCGCCTGTTTACTGTATAGAAATCCCAAGATAGTATTCCAGAATTCTGGTCCAGATTGTTAGCCTTGTGTACTTCCGTTACATCGTTGTTTCTTTACTATGTGATATGCTTCTGTTGAACTCTCCTCTCTTCCCATGAATTTGAGATTGATTGCGACCATTCGATCTATTCATATCGATTGTTTCAGAAGAAAACTGCTTTGTAAAGTATAAACTAAAATTCTACGTAATACAAGTTGGTTTTGCTGTAACATAACAGATACTTTCGGCCACTGCATAAAACTCCTTTCAATAGTCCACCCCTTGTCATGCATAACTTTTACTTATATTTCCTTCATCAGCTCTCTCCGTGTGGCTCACATTTTAGTATTTCGTTTCTCTTTTATAAATTATCCCCAGGTTTGCTCACATGTATTATCAGTGACGTAACATGTTTTGTGGGGGACAGCTTTGGTTAACAAATCCTGGGAAGTCTGATGTCAGAACACCGCTCGTCTTGATTGTGACACTTTTCTTTAGAAAAACCGTTTGAAGAAATTGACGCATTTCAATCGAAGCAAGAGGTCAAAATCCCTAAATTCGAATAACTAGTTTTTCTTAAAACATAATGTTATAATTATTTTTAACTAAAACATTGATAAAGATACATCGATAACTCGTGGAATACTTTGCCTAGACAATATCAAATTTCAGTTTCATAATTCTTTCATCAAAAGTAATCGTTTGATGATACATCGCGATAACATTCTCTTTTATTTTAGTTTCGGCATTTGTGCAGTAATTTTTGTTTAGCTGTGGTTTCAGTGTTCTCATACACTTTCAACGTGCTTCAATCAGAACATTATAAACACGATTTTCATCCAACCAGAAGCGGCACTTTGTTTTTGAGACTATCAATGCCATTAGGATGCACTGAATAATCTGTATAATTGCGCATTAACGTAGCTTAAAATAACACGGAACCTAATTTGATTTATAAGACACATCGCAATTCAGACGTAGGCCTTTTGACGCCATGGTAACGTCACAAGTAACTAGAATAGAAGTAGCAGACTCAACTGAAGGGGGGGGGGGGGGCGGCACTTCTACAGTTGTAGTGACAGTCTTGACACAATATTGACAAGTAAAGCATAGGTAACAGACACATTGACAGCTACGGATGTGCATATTTTCAAGACGGAGTTGTATATTTTTTGCCTAGTATGAACGTGGCAATACTGACGTAGCGACATATTCCATTGCTTCATACTCGTATTATTGTTTTTGTACCGGAACAACAATAAACAGACTTTACTGGAAGTTTTCCTTTGTCATTTATGGGGTTAAATCATGTGATATGTATAATGGAACTGTAGAGTTGTAATCCCGACAGCCTACGACCACAAAATAAGTATATCGAAGTATGTTGTGTATTTGAGAATCTGCTGATGGTGGATTCGCCGTTGTAAACTAAACTAAAAAATAAACTACAGTTAGATCTCAACCAGTCTCTCTAGAGTAGTATCCGAGACTCAAATAAACATTTCTTGGGCATCCTTTGTATCTTACTCCAGACGACAAGGCATGCTAAGAGAGGTTATCATGCATACTTTTCCTCTTAAGTACTGACTTCCCTAGTTTCCGGGTTCCACCCGGACAGTCTCTGAAATTATTTATTCCACGATCGTAATTTTGGCATTTTAGCCCTATACAATAGGTTACCATGTGGTACGCCAATGCATATTCTTTACCGTTAAAGAGGACGTTGTTATCGTCTACTATCACGTTTGCTTATTTCACGTGATCTGTATAAGAATAAACAAAACTTGTCATCTACATAAAAGGACGACATAGCAATATATATAACAATTCGTAACGAATTCATGTGAACATCGCACTTTTATTTATTAAGATGCGTGCAGCAGGTATGACATTTGAGTTGTTCGCAGTCGGATTTATTATGGAACTACACATGATTTTTCTGTTTGTCGCTATAAACACTCCTCGTCTTGGTTTAGCAGTTACATCTGACAATAAATAAATAAATACTAACCTTCCTGGGCGGCTTAACATGTCTCCATTGTGTGGCGTACGACGAGGAACCTGAATCGAGTTCTTCAGAGACTCGACGAAACATCTGGTTTAGACACACCACTGGCCTCCAGAAAAGAGGACACAGGACATTCCACGGAACGAAGCTGTGAAACGAAAGCTGCGCTGAGACATAGCGAGTCAGATTAGCTATGTTCACCACTTCCGCCAGTCTGAAGAAGGAGCTGGGAGTGGCCTCGCACCACAGGCCACGAACCACGTCGGTGCCGACGTGAGCGACGATACGCAGCTAACTGCAGTCCGTGCTCTCAGTTGCTCCTAGCATGTTTTCTTCCATCTGGCCCGTATTTCCCCCGGGATACGCTCTGAGCCACTTTAAAATTGTCTAATGATCCTGTCGATGAGGGCGGAAAAGTCGAATCTTTTTTTTAGTTTTCCGTTTCACCTGGAACGAGGTCATTAGGAATGGAGTACTGACACACTTGGAGTAGGGTGCAGGGGGGAGGGGGGGGGAATATTTTTTTTTCCTTTTTTTGAGAGGGATATTGATAAGTTTTGATGGGACTAACCCACACTCACCTAGAAATATAAAAGGTAAAACGGTTTGAGTTCAGTTATATAATTAATCAGTAGGCTCCGTATCAAAGTAAGCGATGGATACCTATGTCCGTTTACCAAAGAAGGGGAAAATACGATTTTATTTACCACAAAATTTTTGATTACTGTTGCTTCCGATACCAAAAGGTACCTTCTTGTTACTTGTTTTGTAACTGGAAAAACGCTAAGAGGAATGATACGAAAATTTTCTGAACCTAATGAGCGAATGAACACATGTAATGAAAGTAAAATTAAAACAGAAACAGAACATTATCTTTCGACAGGACACAGCACCTGTCTACCAGAGACAATTGGGACTGAGAAATCTCAGTGCGAAAGCTCAAGTGCGAAATCCCCCTCTTCACCAGATTTGACACTATCTGATTTCCTGTTAGTCCTATGTCTATAGTATTTCGTGGTTGGATAACGTTTCTTATAGTGGCTTTGGTGTACGCAGAACCTTTCCTCTAGAAAGTGGACTGTGTCAAAAAATTACTGCCGTTTTAATTAAAAAAGCGCAGTCTTTCATTTTATCATCAAGAAATTTTTACCCTGCCCTCGTAACGTATTCTGATGGTGATTTTCATGAAACCGCCAAAGAGTGAGGGAAATCACCTTCTAATTATAAAATACTACTCATTTAAAACGTATTTAGGAACGATACTTGAGATAATGGACACTGGAAAACACCCAGCGTCCGAATTCCCAGCCTATCGAAAATATGTCACCATTGTACACAACTCTCGACTGATATCAAAAAGGATGATAGAAAATTTGTTGCAAATACGTGATCCTGTCAAAGAATATTTCACTGATAGAAGCGAGGAGCGCTGGCAATGCTCCAAGCAAACTCTATTTAGGCCCGCTATCGCTCGCACTCAGTCCCTAGCAATGACCGGCTAGTGTGAGCAACATCCATTGGAGTTGTTTGCTGACGACGGAGTTCTGTATAGGCAGGTGTATTCGTTTGAGTCTCGCTACCGAAATTCCTTACAGTAAAATATCTTCTTCGTATTGTGGATAACGGCAATCTTCAAATGTAAATAAATGCAAGATACTAATTGGAATGTAACCGGTCCCACATCAACTAGAACTGGCATACAAAATCCAGCATAAGGTGGTATGTGTTTCGAGAGGCTTTTATTGTTATTATCGAACGCAATGGGTGTTTGCCAAAACGAATCACTATTAGCAATGGTACGTCAAGTTTCTAGGCGCGAAGTCACGACATAAATATCTGAGAAAATCCTTGCTTAGAATGGAACAAAAAGTGACACCTTAAACAGACCTGTTGTATGCTGTTTCTAGATTGTGTCTCCGGCCCATTTTTCTTCGCCGAGAGAACATCAAAATATGTTTACTATCTTAGAGGCAATTACTTTTTGCATTTTTTTCAGTATAAGCGCTCGCCTCGAATTTTTAAAGGAAGTAATGTCACCAGGGAGTGGTCAAAGTAACTACAAACATAATACAAAATTAAATATGTAAAGTAAGGTTTATATGTATTAGTTTATGGACGTGCTGAATTTTGATTAACTATGTTATTATCTATACGCTAACCAGAACTTATTATACACTACTGGTCATTAAAATTGCTACACCAAGAAGAAACGCAGATGATAAACGGGTAATTATTGGACAAATATATTATACTAGAACTGACATGTGATTACATTTTCTCGCAATTTGGGTGCATAGATCCTGAGAAATCAATACCCAGAACAACCACCTGTGGCCGTAATAACGGCCTTGATACGCCTGGGCATTGAGTCAAACAGAGCTTGGATGGCGTGTACAGGTACAGCTGCCCATGCAGCTTCAACACAATACCACAGTTCATCAAGAGTAGTGACTGGCCTATTGTGACGAGCCAGTTGCTCGGCCACCATTGAGCAGACGACTTCAGTTGGTGAGAAACCTGGAGAATATGCTGGCCAGGGCAGCAGTCGAACATTTTCTGTATCCAGAAAGGCCCGTACAGGACCTGCAACATGCGGTCGTGCATTATCCTGCTGAAATGTAGGGTTTCGAAGGCATCGAATGAAGGATAGAGCCACGGGTCGTAACACATCTGAAATGTAACGTCCACTGTTCAAAGTGCCGTCAGTGCGAACAAGAGGTGACCGAGACGTGTAACCAATGGCACCCCATACCATCACGCCGGGTGATACGCCTGTATGGCGATGACGAACGCACGCTTCCAATGTGCGTTCACCGCGATGTCGGCAAACACGGATGCGACCATCATCATGCTGTAAACAGTACCAGGATTCAATTACGTTTTGCCATTCGTGCACCCAGATTCGTCGTTGAGTACACCATCGCAGGCGCTCCTGTCTGTGATGCAGCGTCAAGGGTAACCGCAGCCATGGTCTCCGAGATGATAGTCCATGCTGCTGCAAACGTTGTCGAACTGTTCGCGCAGATGGTTGTTGTCTTGCAAATGTCCCTATCTGTTGACTCAGGGATCGAGGCGTGGCTGCACGATCCGTTACAGCCATGCGGATAAGATGCCTGTCATCTCGACTGCTAGTGATACGAGGCCGTTGGGATCCAGCACGGCGTTCCGTATTACCCTCCTGAACCCACCGATTCCATATTCTGCTAACAGTCATTGGACCTCGACCAACGCGAGCAGCAATGTCGTGATACGATAAACCGCAATTGCGATAGGCTACAGTCCGACCTTTATCAAAGTCGGAAACGTGATGGTACGCATTTCCCCTCCTTACACGAGGCATCACAACAACGTTTCACCAGGCAACGGCGGTGAGCTGCTGTTTGTGTATGAGAAATCTGTTGGAAACTTTCCTCATGTCAGCACGTTGTAGGTGTCGCCACCGGCGCCAACCTTGTGTGAATGCTCTGAAAAGCTAATCATTTACATATCACAGCATCTTCTTCCTGTCGGTTAAATTTCGCGTCTGTTGCACGTCATCTTCGTGGTGTAGCAGTTTTAATGGGCAGTAGCTTACTTTTCTTAAAAACAACTCGCGTTATTTGAAATCCCCATAGCTGTGACATAGACCGAAATTTTGGGTGTTATAAACATAGAATATTGTATCATTTAAGTTTTTCAGGATGTGTGTCGTTGTTGCCAGTAGGTAAGATTTTCCAAGATTCTTTCACTGTTGCAAACGGGCTTCGTCGGAGTGTCGACCTGACTGGGCGTAACGTTTTAGGATGCTACATGTAGGCAACGTAGTCAAATAAACTGAAGTATTTTATTGTCAGTGACAACAGCCTCGGAAGCCTTCGCTTTCATTGCTAATTCTGTTTAAATTTTAATAGCGTACATGTCTTCAAAACAAAGGATCTGCTAGTTTCAGTAGTGTCTACTCTCGCCACGAAAGTGTTCCTAAATCGTGTTTCTTAACGCATTTCGTGTTACTTACCAGTTTGATAGACGCGATCTAGGCCAAAATTTTCTAAATCATAGATGTTTAAAAACCTGACCAAACTATTTCAGTAATCTGAATCTCCTCAAAACAAAGAAACTACTAATTCATTCTTCCGTCATTATAATGTCTAGCCGGGCTTAGTGGCCGAGCGGTTTTAGGCGCTACAGTCTGGAGCCGCGCGACCGCTACCGTCGCGGGTTCGAATCCTGCCTCGGGCATGGATGTGTGTGATGTCCTTAGGTTAGTTAGGTTTAAGTAGTTCTAAGTTCTAGGGGACTGATGACCACAGCAGTTAAGTCCCATAGTGCTCAGAGCCATTTGAACCATTTTATGATGTCTAATGAAGTACAGAAACAGTGGAAACAGCAAAAATACGGTAGTGTCATTTTTGTTTATGTACAGCTACACTCACGGCTTTGACCATCTTAACACATTCTTTTTTCTTTCAAGTCAAGCTTACTCTTCTTTAGAAAACTGATCCTATGTGAGAAATATGAGTGCGCAATCAGCAAGATACAGTTTGAGAATAAGTACATGGAAAGGAGTTTTCACTGTAGCGAAGCGTGAGAACTCGTCCGTATATTTATCGTTGTTGAAAAAACTCTTCTGTTGGTGCAACTGGAGAATGGACGTATAATATTTCTCAAGACCACGATGCTGCAAACGAGTGTTGTACTTGCGTGCAGCGAAGGTGCTGAGTGATGTTGCAACTTGCCGGCGATTCGAGAAGAAATTATTCCGACAAGGATTGCCTACTGACAACTGATGGTTGCGCGCATCGGAATGCAGTTGCTCTCAATACGCCAAGTGTAATTTATAGTGCGTTGCTATAATTGATTTTGTAATTATGACAATTTGTTAGGTTTCACACGCTCATGTAGGTACTTTTATTTCTTAAGCCTCTTACGAAGCTAGCGACAAAGTAATGCCCCACATTAGCCGCTCGGGGTAGCCGTCGGTCTGAGGCGTCTTGTCACGGTTCGTGCGGCTCCCCCCGTCGGAGGTTCGAGTCCTCCCTCGGGCATGGATGTGTGGGTTGTCCTTAGCGTAAGTTAGTTTAATTGGTGTGTAAGCCTAGGGACCGATGACCTCAGCAGTTTGGTCTGCTTACCACAAATTTCCAATTCCATGCGACTTTGTATACAGACTCTCCCGCTACCTTGTATCGCGACAGTCTCTGTACAAAGTCGAGTGTCTACATTTTCGGATAGCAAAAATGAGGGTACAAAATTATCTATAATACCTTGTGGTGATAATATGCGATTGAGGGATTAATTTACTAAAAATATATACATATACTATTTGGTCAGAATTAGATATAACACTTTCATATGTATACATATGTAATCAATATTTCTCGTCATAGTAGGCCTACAGTTAAAAGTCAGTGAACCGTACTATATCAATTGTGAAATAAAATAAATCTACGGGCTGAGATACACGTGAGAGTTTTTTGCTCTCAGACTGTTTGGTACTCTCAGACAGTATTCGCAGACTTGTTTACACTAGGGGCGAATTATCGCCGATAGTTGCTGTCTGATAGTTCCTAATCCTTGTGCGTACTTCCCGTAAGTGCCTGAGCGTCTTCTGAGAGTAGATGTCGGAAGTGGTTACACAGCAGGATGAGAGTGTCTGTGGGAACTGAGAGATCACACACTCCGCGAGATTTGTCTGTCGTAATCCTGTGCGTGAAGGAAGAGGTTGCGATGGATGAGCGTCGAGCTGCATCTGCACTTACAGTACTTTTGGTGGCAAGGAAAAAACGTTAACGACTGTGTTCGCGTTAGATAAGAGAGCGGATTAGGTGGGGAGCATGCAAGAATATCATTGAATTCGAAATTTTACGCGAATGACAGCGATGAAGGTGGAAGAAATACTTTTTATAACTGCACCCAAAATTCCCAATATACATGGTGCTTTTTCCACCATGTGCAGAGTCTAGGGACTGATCAGTGAGAGAATTTGAAAGAAAGATCTAATGAACTAATGTCAGGAAATGTATGGTTTCCCTGCTAGAGAGTGTTTATTCAGTCATACTTTGTTACAGAGATTGCGGTCTAATAGGCGCTGTAATATGCGGCCATAGTTACAGAACGCATGACTCCTCTCCTATAGGATGGTATTGTCCCTCATACGTTACGGCCTTGTGCCCTCTCCTGCCATAGTAATTGTTAATGCTGTGTCCGACTCACTTCTCTTGCTGACTCATCCTATACTGGGTGTGATACAGCGTTGTACACAATGGTTCCGTATTCGAGTAGAAAGCTTGCCGACATGGTGTTTACTTACGGAAATTCAAATGGCTACGGGCGACGGCCAGCAAGGTTGTATCAGAAGACCTATCCCCGCCGACAACAACCACAGCATTCAATGTTTGCATCAGCGTTTGCCGTTTGTCTGAGACAGGGTCGTCTCAGGAAGCAGGAAATCATGAAGGACGTACCCGAAATGTTCGGACGCTAGATTTGGAGGAAAATGTGATTAACACCGTGGAAGGCGACCGCCGTGTCAGTACCAGGTAGTTGGCCCGCCGGTACAGGGTGAGCCAGGCGACTGTGTGGTACATTCTCCATGACAACTCTTACTACCCTTATCACTTACAGCATGTGCAGGGCTCACTAGCGACAGACCTACCACATGGGGACCAGTTTTCTCACTGGTTTCTTCACCAGGCAAACACGATTCCGGGATTTCTGTCATCCATCCTATTCATAGATGACGCCACCATTACGTGAAGTGGAATCTTCAACTTTCGTAGCAGTCATCTGTGGAATGGAATGCAGGACCCCCGTGGCACGATGACAGCAAATCTTCTACATCGGTGCAGCCGGTATGTGTGGGTGGATAATTGACGGCCGTATTTTGGCACCAGTCTTCCTTCCACGTCCCCTACCAGGACGGAACTATAGACCTTTCTTGCGGATGATTTTCCTTCCCTGCTGGAAGAAGCGCCACTGATGATTCGAAGGGTTATGTGGCTGCTGCAAGATGCTGCTCCAGCCCTCTTCGCCGTTAACGTCTGGACGCATCTCAATCGGGTCTTCCCTGGTCGATGAGTCGGACGAGGGGGTCCAGTTGTAAGGCCTGCTCATTCACCCGATCTCAGTCAGTGCGATTTATGGTTATGGGGTCATCTCAGAAGTATTCCATATGTGGAGACACTAGAACAGCGTATGAAGCTGCCTTTGATATTGTTCGGATACTGCGTTGCCTATGTGAACGTCTGAGACAGAACACGCTAAGGCGCATACCTGTATGCGTTGAGGCACATGGATACCATTTTCAGCACATTCTGTAACTCTGTGACCCTACGACATATCTTAGAAAATAGATTAAGGAAAGGCAATCCTACGTTTCTAGCATTTGTAGACTTGTAGAAAGCTTTTGACAATGTTGACTGGAATACTCTCTTTCGAATTCTGAAATTGGGCAGGGGTAAAATATGGGGAGCGAAAGGCTATTTACAATTTGTACAGAAACCAGATGGCAGTTATAAGAGTCGAGGGGCATGAAAGGGAAACATTGGTTAGGAAGGGAGTGAGACAGGGTTGTAGCCTATCCCCGATGTTATTCAATCTGTATATACAGCAAGCAGTGAAGGAAACAAAACAAAAATTCGGAGTAGGAATTAAAATCCATGGAGAAGAAATAAAAACTTTGAAGTTCGCCGATGACATTGTAATTCTGTCAGAGACAGAAAAGGACCTGGAAGAGTAGCTGAACGGAATGGACAGTGTCTTGAAAGGAGAATATAAGATAAACATCAACAAAAGCAAAACGAGGATAATGGAATGTAGTCGAATTAAATTGGGTGTTGCTCGGGGAATTAGATTAGGAATTGAGACACTTAAAGTAATAAATGAGTTTTGCTACTTGGGGAGCAAAATAACTGATGATGGTCGAAGTAGATGATATAAAATGTAGACTGGCAATGGCAAGGAATGCGTTTCTGAAGAAGAGTAATTTGTTTACATCGAGTATAGATTTAAGTGTCAGGAAGTCGTTTCTGAAAGTATTTGTATGGAGCGTAGCCATGTATGGAAGTGAAACATGGACGATAAATAGTTTGGACAAGAAGAGAATAGAAGCTTTCGAAATGTGGTGCTACAGAAGAATGTTGAAGATTAGATGGGTAGATCACATAACTAATGAGGACGTATTGAATAGAATTGGAGAGAAGAGAAATTTGTGCCACAACTTGACTAGAAGAAGGGATCGGTTTGTAGGGCATATTCTGAGGCATCAAGGGATCACCAATTTAGTATTGGAGGGCAGCGTGGAGAGTAAAAATCGTAGAGGGAGACCAAGAGATGAATACACTAAACAGATGCAGAAGGATGTAGGTTGCATCTGGTACTGGGAGATGAAGAACCTTGCACAGCATAGAGTAGCATGGAGAGCTGTATCAAACCAGTCTCAGGACTGAAGACCACAAGAACAACACTGTAACTGTGGCTGTATGGCACCGCGCGTACTAGACCGCAGTCTCTGTAACAGTGAATGAGTGAATTAATGGCTTCTAGCTTGGAAATAATGTATTTCCGGACATAAGTTCATTGTAACATTTTTGTTCCGTATCCTCTCACCTAGAGTTTGTACACGGTGGAAAGAATCACCCAGCAGACAGATCTACTAATATGCGTAAATACATTAATGTTAAAGAGAGACTGCTTGTGATACTATTATCTCTAGCGTATTTGGTGTAACACTTACGATGAAATAACGTTGCACGACTTTCATCTCGATGCCCATAGATGTTCCAAAGTCAGACAGGGCGGATATCAGATAAATGAAGCATTTCCAGTCATATATTTGTACGAACATTTTTACTTGTATTGGCTTAAGGAACCGCTCATAAATTACTGAAGATCTGTTCTTAAACAGCGAATATAATTCACAAACACCATGTCATACAAAATTATACAGACAAGTGTATTACATGATGTAAAATGTCAATCTTCCGAGTTCCAAATCGATTACTTTTAAACATTACTCTACTTTTGAGACCTGAGTTCTTCCCGGAGTACACAATGTTGAACGTAACTTCACTTGTTACTTTATCGTAGTAGAGCTGTGTTATAGAACTACTTCCTTGATTCCTTAAATTGTGAATATTTTTTCTGTGGAGGTTTTAAAAACTGTACCCATTTCAGTCCACAAACTTTACGTCTTATCTCAGTTACTGTATTCCAGAAACTGTGCATTCCATAACGCAGGCCTTTCCTCAAACAAAGTAATTAAATGCGCAGCTTCCTCCTGAGTCCACCTCTTGGCAGCTCTCTTCATTACCTTTTTCTCTTCCGACACACCGTTGACAATCACTCACAGAATGTATCCATCGCGACAGTAATCTCGACTACCCCGAGAATGCCATTACACATTTTTAGAACGGGTCTTGGCAGTCGTGAAACGACCTGGCGTATGGCTAACGTGCTCATTCTACATGCATATGTTCATGTTAACAGGGAATCGAGTCTCTCAAGTAACAATTTTTTCATTTTCGTTTGTTAATTCTATATAATACGTTTGTGATGGTTTTATATGTCATTTGATGCACAACATTGATTCAGTCTGGAACTTTCGAAATACGCTAACGGGTCTTGCTGATCGTTTAGGAGGTAAACCGGCCGATGTCTTCGCTCAGAAACATGCCGTGGCTCAAAACATCCGTAGGTCCGTGGCGACTTTTATTTAAAGTGCGCATGGGTCCTGCAAAATATTTTATGAAGATTTGGTAGTGTACGAACCGTGAAATACGTCACAAATCTGGGATACAATATGGCCGCTCAGCATTCTCCGAGTTTACTAGCCTTTGCTCATTATTAGTCTACACGACCAGTCCATATACCGTCGACTTAATTACTCCTGCTGCTCGTATACAACTGTCATGGTTTCCGTCCTCACAAAATGAATCCCTGGTCGTACTCTTCCATCGCCACATGCTGTATTCGGGGATAATTTGACATTTCCTTGTTGTAGCACTATCGTGGAGTTTTTGTATTAAGATTGATATTATATTGAAGTTGGCTAATGAAAAATGGGATATTCTTGATATTTCGCTTGATACCACACATGTTCTTCTGCGTTAAAGCAAAGTTTACAAATACATAAACATTCAGTACACTCCATCACTGTCGGTATCGATACCATTGTTCCAATATTACTGAATTATCGAAAAATATTGTATTTGCTGATATCGATTCCAAAAATCGAATCGAATCGAACTAGAACGCAGGAGCATATATGAGGTCGATTCAAAAATTTAAAACCTTATGTAATGGAAGCAAAGTTATGTTTAAGTTCAATGATAGATATACGAAATCGGCCAATAATTTGTAATTTTTCGGTATGATTACTGTGGCAACAAGAACGAAAGTATGAATCGGTGGAAGATAATTACAATCAAAAAGAATTCTTTCAATGAAAACATGGCGCTGTAGATTACAAGCTTCTGCTAAGAATCTGAAGATTACAAATCCAAAATCTTTGACTGAATCTTTGATCATTTTTAGACACTTCGTAGCACGCCTATGACGAAGTACGTTGAAAGGTATGCTGTGACCTGGTTCGAACTCGATTTTCATCATCGAGATACAGTCCAAACGTTTCAGAACGCTTCGACGAACATACGAAACCTGACAACGAAGTTCACAAAATCATTCGTCACTGCTGAATGTCTTATTGGTTACCTTCAAAATTTGTCTTGAGATCCTGTTACGGTGGGAAGTCAATGATGTGATCGGAAGCCAGAATCTTTAGCTAAAATTTCCAGTAATTTGCAACAGCTGCAAAGTTACTAACTTTTTCATGTAAACGCTGTGGCATAAATGTAGCAGACATTGAAATATTTATGTTTTGAATTTTTACAGAGCTGTTTCTATTGCATTGCACTCGATGTGCATGGTGATGAATTCGTAAGCTTATTCGTCAGGCCTTGTGTAACGACCAGTTCAGTTTAAGGACCAATCGAGAGAAGAACGAAATGACTACTATATTTGTATAGTTTGCATTATTGATTACAAACGCTTTGAAGAATCTAAATTCACCATATTCAAATATGTGGATGCTATGGCTGGTTGATTTGTTGGGGCGGGGGGGGGACCAAACAGTGAGGTCTTCAGTACCATTGGATTAGGGAAGGAAGTCGGCCGTGCCGTTTCGAAGGAACGATCCCCGCATTTACCTGAAACGATTTAGGAAAATCACGAAAAATCTAAATCAGGCTGGTCCAACGCGGATTTGAACCGTCGTCCCCCCGAATGCGAGTCCACTGAGCTAACCACTGCGTCATCTCACTCGGTGTGGAAGCTATGAATGTTGTTTACTGTAACTACTTGACGTGAATGCCAATAAAGACTATTCTCAGGCTCAAATGAAAAATAATTTTGGATTAAACGGCCGCATCTTGTTTAAAGCAACGTCTACTTTCACCGAAAATAATACAGAGAGAAACCCGGAAAATCCAAATCACCGCACGGAGTTTGAACCCATCTCCCGAAACTGGGGTCCAAGACTTACTCTTGCGTTACCTTACGCAGCTGTTGTCCTTGGGTGGCACTAAGAGAACATAGCTAAGCGAAAAAATCCGTAATGACTGTATGGAGAAACAAATTTACGACAACTGAGGGAAAAATAAAAATACTGATATATAAAGCAATGGTGCTCCTGTTTTGACATATGCAGCAGAAACAAGAGCAGAAACGAAAAATATAAAACAAAAGTTAACAGCAGTGGAAATGGAGGTACCAAGTCAAATTCAAGGAGTAATCATGTGGGACAAAAGAAAAAATGTACCCATAATGGAACATTGTGGAATACAAAATACAAATAAATTGATGAAGACAAGAAAAACAAATCGGAAGGATCATGTGGAAAGGACTAGCCAAAATTTGTAAACGTGGACGACCGCAAGGGAAGCGACTATCTGGACGACAGACAAGGAGATGGCGTAGAAGGGATCCAGTACATCCATGGAATGAACCGGACAAAATGGCCAGCCCTAATCAGTACAGCAGCAACAACAGAAGTAGAAGAACGAGAACTCCGTGTGTTGATTTTGTTTTCTGCGCTGGTGTGAAAAACAAAAAACGAAAGTAATTTTCGTATTACGTGTCACTGCCAAGTAAAATAGCTCGATGAAAGTTGGATCAAGCATATAAAGAGCTGCAACAGTGTAGTACATAAAGTGACTGAAAGACATATGCAATGAGACTAGCAAAAATGACACTTTTATTCATAGAGAAGTAATTACACTAAAGTCACCACGATTTTTGATCATGTCCTGGACATTAAAAAACGCGGGACATGTTCTTAAGAGGGCGTGAAATGACAACGGACGGAAACGCACGCTATGCAACGTGCCCCCATGGTGCCCATCAGGCTGATAAGACGTTCTTATGGCAGGGCATTCCATCCCTCCACCAGCGCGGTTGACAATTGTTGGATGGTAGCTGGTGCATGTGAAAGTGCTGAAATACAGGGTGAGTCACCTAACATTACCGCTGGATATATTTCGTAAACCACATCAAATACTGACGAATCGATTCCACAGACCGAACGTGAGGAGAGGGGCTAGTGTAACTGGTTAATACAAACCATAAAACAATGCACGGAAGTATGTTTTTTAACACAAACCTACGTTTTTTAAATGGAACCCCGTTAGTTTTGTTAGCACATCCGAACATATACACAAATACGTAATCAGTGCCGTTTGTTGCATTGTAAAATGTTAATTACATCCGGAGATATTGTAACCTAAAGTTGACGCTTGAGTACCGCTCCTTCGCTGTTCGATCGTGTGTATCGGAGAGCACCGAATTACGTAGGGATCCAAAGGGAACGTTGATGGACCTTAGGTACAGAAGAGACTGGAACAGCACATTACGTCCACATGCTAACACCTTTTTATTGGTCTTTTTCACTGACGCACATGTACATTACCATGAGGGGTGAGGTACACGTACACACGTGGTTTCTGTTTTCAATTACGAAGTGGAATAGAGTGTGTCCCGACATTTCAGGCCAATAGATGTTCAATGTGGTGGCCATCATTTGCTGCACACAATTGCAATCCCTGGCGTAATGAATGTCGTACACGCCACAGTACATCTGGTGTAATGTCGCCGCAGGCTGCCACAATACGTTGTTTCATATCCTCTGGGGTTGTAGGCACATCACGGTACACATTCTCCTTTAACGTACCCCACAAAAAGAAGTCCAGAGGTGTAAGATCAGGAGAACGGGCTGGCCAATTTATGGGTCCTCCACGTCCTATGAAACGCCCGTCGAACATCCTGTCAAGGGTCAGCCTAGTGTTAATTGCGGAATGTGCAGGTGCACCATCATGCTGATACCACATACGTCGACGCGTTTCCAATGGGACATTTTCGAGCAACGTTGGCAGATCATTCTGTAGAAACGCGATGTATGTTGCAGCTGTTTGGGCCACTGCAATGAAGTGTTTGTTACAACACGCAACTGAACGTCGGAGGTTTCAAGCGTCAACTGCAGGTTACAATATCTCCGGATGTAAGCATCATTTTACAATACAACAAACGGCACTGATTACGTATTTGTGTATATGTTCAGATGTGCTAACAAAACTAACGTGGTTCCATTTAAATAAACGTAGGTTTGTGTTAAAAAACATACTTCCGTGCATATTTGTATGGTTTGTATTAAACAATTACACTAGCCCCTCTCCTCACGTTCGGTCTGTGGAATCGGTTGGTCAGTATTTGATGTGGTTTACGAAATATATCCAGCGGTAACGTTAGGTGACTCACCCTGTATATGTACCATACCGGCCCGATGGGACCTAAGTCGGGGGAATGGGCAGGGCAGATCATTAGGTGAATGTCCTCTCGTTCCTAGAGCTCCACCACCTGCACTGTTCCATGTGGTCACACGTTGTCATCCATAAAAGTGAATGCACCCCTGAAATGACGCATATGATGAGTGAGTACAGTGTCATAATAACGTTGACCGTGTTCAGAGATTTGGTCAATATGCCCATGCAACATTATGCCTCCCTACACCATAACACTTGCAGAACGAAAACGACCACGTTCGACATTGTTCCTCGGTACATTAATCGTACCCTCATACAGCGAGAGGTGGAAACACGTAATGTTATAGATCTAGAAACTTTGCAAGTAATGTTTTGCGGGATAGCTAACGGCCTTCCGGCAGTGGGAACACCGGTTCCCGTCAGATCGTGGAAGTTAAGCGCTGTCGGGCATATCTAGCACTTGGGTGGGTGACCGTCTGGGTCTGCCGAATGCAATGGCAAGCGAGGTGCACTCAGCTCTTGTGAGGCCAATTGAGGAGCTACTTGTTTGAGACAAAAATGTTGCAGACATAGAAGAGAGTTTTGCGGGATAGTTCCACGATTTGTCGTTTTTCATCATTTCCTTGGGTAAAAGAAACCTGAGATTACTTATGTTGCCCCTCTATTTACACATTGAATATATTCTGTTCGTCCTATTTGGTATGGATGCCACAAACTTGGGCTATATTCTATATGGTAAGACAAAAAAAGTAAAACACCAGAAGTGGAAGAGAAGGCGAAATAAAACTTCACAGGTTGAGAGGATGTGTGATGTTACTTCAGTGATTACAATGTCGAATCAAATTTACAAAGAACTTGGAAGTATGAGAACAGAATGAGATTTTCACTCTGCAGCGGAGTGTACGCTGGTATGAAACTTCCTGGCAGATTAAAACTTCGTGTCGGACTGAGACTCGAACTCGGGACCTTTGCTTTTCGTGGGCAAGTGCTCTACCATCTGAGCTACCCAAGCACGATTCAGGACCCGTCCCACAGCTTCAATTCTGCCAGTACCTCTTCACCTACCTACCAGTTTTAATCTGCCAGGAAGTTTCATATCAGCGCACACTCCGCTGCAGACTGAAAATCTCATTCTGGAAACATCCCCCAGTCTGTGGCTAAGTCTCCGCAATATCCTTTCTTTCAGGAGTGCTAGTTCTGTACGGTCGCAGAAGAGCTTCTGTGAAGTTTGGAAGGTAGGAGACGAGGTACCGACAGAACTGTAGCTGTGAGGACGGGTCGTGAGTCGTGCTTGGGTAGCTTAGATTGTAGAGCACTTGCCCGCGAAAGGCAAAGGTCCTGAGGTCGAGTGTCGGTCCGGCACACAGTTTTAATCTGCCAGGAAGTTTCAGTATGAGAATACTTAGCGCAATGCTGCACCTCCAGTGGCCTGGGGAAATGGGCTAATCCGGCTTCGAAGATTGTCACAAGGCCGTTGTATCCTCTCCTGAGGAAAGGTGGCCCACAACTGTTGTAACTGGCACTTGGAATTACGGATCCTTGTATTGAGAGTAAGTTGAAGTCCGCGCTAGTCCCACAAATGACTATTGGGGCAGATCGATGGATCTTGCTCGCCACGGGGTTATCTCAGCATCAATCAGAAAATTCATAGAGGCACGTCCCACGTATAGACGAGCATTGTTGTGTTGAGAAAGGGCCCCACGCTACTGCCACATGAAATGTAGCCTATGAGGACGCATGAAGTCCGTGACGTACCGTTGTGACGCCACAATTTCCTCAGTCACTATCCGACGAGACCTGAAATCTTATCCGATAGCTTCCTACACCATGACCAGGAGTAACACTGCTGTTCCCACCAAAAACACTGTAAGAATGGGATCTCACCCCGTGTCGCTGCTATACTTGCTGACGATGGTCGCCTGGGGTAGTGTAGAGCCGTGATTCATAGCTGAACACAATGCAACGTCATACACCAACAACCTATGCATTCCAGTCACAGCACTACTAGAAATGCCACCATTCGTAGTGGGGCGTTAACGGCAGCCTGTGCACGGAACGGTATTCCCTAGTTTTCCTACTACTAGTCGTCGACCAATGGTGCGGTATGACAAAAAATGTTGCAGTAAAACCATTACTTTTTCTCGGATGGGCAGCACGGATGTGATTGGTTCAATATGTGGCTTTCTTCCCCTGTTGTGGGCAGACGTAGTCAGCGACCGGAACCTTGACGACCAGTAAGCCTGACCTGACGTCTCCATGCAGTCAAACATCACTCCATTTTAACATCCAAATGTCCCAAATAACTGGATGCTGCACGATTCGAAAACACTGTCTCAAACCAGTACGCGACGTCTCCTTATGCTTTACAGTGGTCACTCAAGATTTGACTCTGTACCTGATATATCCTACGAGGCTTGTTAACAATACTAAACACGAAAAACAGTGATGCATCCTGGTGGCGGTTCTACATGTGCTACAGACTTGCAAGTCTGGTAATTTGGTGTTCGATGTTACACTGACATCCGACTATGTCTTCCGGGCGCTTCTCCTTTTTTTCGCAGGATGCCACGCACGAATGTTTTGCAAGCAATCTCCTTTGTAAAACCATTACATTTTTCCACTATCCTGACAACGAGCCATCTAGAACCTGGTTTACCTACGGCTGATCCTATGTCATCATTGCATGTCATACCCCTACAAATTGTTACACCCCAGTATTCGTATGAACTGACTAATTCCAATAATTGTGTCTCATCGATATTGCAACAGTGCTATATTCTTGCGTTTTGAAAAGCTCTTAGTATTATATTTCTGACTATTTGAAACACGTTGCCAGTTTTCACACTTTGACATTTTATCAAGATGAGAATTTATATCTGCGCAGCTTTTTCACTGAGAACTTTTTTTTCTTCATGATTATTTAATCCCCATCGCTCCATAAAGACGAAGTATGAGCTGCCACTGGTATACAGAGTGAGTCACTAACTACTGCCACTAAGAATAACTCTGAAAGTATGATAGGAGCTGAGAAGTTTGTGGTACAAAAGTTGCATGGGACAACGGGTGCCTAATACGACGTTGGTTTTTTGTTTCTTGGTGGGGTCCCGTCAGAGATATGAAGGTCAACTTCGTTTTTCTTTTTTTTTTTAAATGGGATGCTATAGTTTGGTACTTAATTTCTGATGGTGGCTATCGAGACGAATCCAATGATGTGTAACAGTAAGGTCTTTGAAGGTGAACGAAGGTCACAAAGATGGCATGACGTCCATTTACAGAAGGTATTCGAATTGATGACCATTGGTGTCAATGCAGTGCTGCAATCTTCTTATCATGGATTGAGTGGTATTCCTTACCACATCGACACTTATCGATGCACATGCTTTGACAATTCTCTCTGGCGTATCTTCAGGTGTAGTTCGAACGTCTTTATAAACAATGTCTTTTACGAGTCCCCACAAGAAAAAATCCAGAGGCGTCAAACCTGGCGAACGAACCGGCCACGACACATCTCCTCCGCGTCAAATCCAACTATTTGGCAATTGTCTCTGAAATTCATTTCTAGCCATCAGCGAAAAATATGCCGTATACCCATCGTGTTGATACCACATTCTGTTCCTTTTTCCTAAAGGTATTTCTTCCAATAACAGACCTAATGTTTCTTGCAGGAAAGTGGTGTATTTCAAACCATTAAGATTTCCTTCGATGAAATAGGGGCCTATAATTCTGCCCTCCAGAATCCCACACCATACATTCACCGACCACAGTTTTTGGTGTGCAACTTGCCGCAGCCAACAGGGATTTCCAATTGTCCAGTAATGCATGTTATGCAAATAAACATTTCAATGGTTCGTGAATGTAGCCTTCTCAGTAAATAAAATCAAATTAATAAATGTGTCATCCCTCTGAGTCTGAAGTTGAGTCCATCGACAGAATTCAATGCGATGCATACAATCCGTACCAGTTAATTCTTGGTGGAGACTGATATGGTAAGTATGATATTTATGGCGATGCAGAACACGAACAATACTATTCTGGGTCATTGCAGATTCCCTTGCGATTTGACGCGAACTAACACAAGGGTCTCGAACCACAGTGGCGAGAGTACCAATTTCCGTTCCCTCGTTAGAAACTTGGTTCAAATGGCTCTGAGCACTATAGGACTTAACATCTGACGTCATCAGACCCCTAGAACTTAGAACTACTTAAACCCAACTAACCTAAGGACATAACACACATCCATGGTCGAGACAGAATTCGAACCTGCGACCGTAGCGGTCGCGCGGTTCCAGACTGAAGCGCCTAGAACCGCTCGGCTACAGCGGCCGGCAAGATATGTTTCCGATGCGTTAAAGATCCAGTTGTTCTCAATTTATCATACACATATTTTAATGTTCTACGTGAAGGGTGAGTACGTTGAGGATATCTTACACTGAATTTCGTAGGCATTCTCCGCAAACGAGAAGCATAGCGACTTGTTTTTCGGAGGAATACATCATTCACATTCGTTTGATCCGACGATGCTAGTCTTACCGTTCCTATTAGTGTTGTACTGCAAAACCGTCGAATGGTGTTTGCACGAAATACGAGAGAGAATTGTCAGAGCATGTGCTTCGATAAGTGCCGAACTGATGAGGAATACCTCTCAATCCATGATACGAAAATTGCAGCACTGCCCCCGTTGTCCCATGCAACATTTCTCCCACAAACTTTTCAGCTACTATCATAATTTCGGAGTTACTGTAGGTGGAAAGAGTTAGTGACTCACCCTGTGTATCTCCTCTTCAGCCTAAAACATTTACAGAAAATAAATGAAGTCATTACAAATGATAATTACGGACGCCATATTTAAAAAGCATTTTAAATTACAATGCAGAGATGTTTACAAATATTCAATGTTGTTTTCTTTGTTTTACGTTTTTAAGGAAATAAAAACACTGACAGGTAAAGATAAAAGACGAAACAGACATTTGAAAACTTAAGAGAGGGCGGCAACATTCATTAAAAAGAAGACCTGCACTTTCACTAAAAAACTGAAGAGCTGCACTGGGTGAAGAAGTGAAGAATTCCTGCTCCGAAGTCTAGGTGTCCACATTACCTGTCTTATGTTGCTTCTAAGGACATATTTATACAGTTTATATAGCTGCTAAATTTCTATGTAAAATATGTATAATGTAGACTCCTAGAGCTGTCAGTTCCATGCTTATTCTATATGACAGTTATGAGACTCATTATCAAGAACTGTTACTGCCTAAAAGAAGTTGACATCAATAACGTACATGACAAACTGTGTACTATGTTATAGGACATATTTAAGTACCTGTCGTATTAACTGACAAGCATGTCATAGCTATAGAAGCGCATAATGTAAGTAAACTTATATTGCTGCTATTTATGTACAATTGTCGTTTTGTAGAAATTGATGTACATACCGTTATTTATTCCTCTGCATCAGATGCCGCTGATGATTGGTTATAAATCGGAAAATCGGTTTTAGCGAATAAATCATTTCCAGTCCAGCTCATGGTATACAGAATATGTCTTTTAATAAATACCTGAAAGCTGCAGACCACCAAGCATTCAAGATTTTAGTTTGTACCTACCGTTATAAGTATTCTGCTACACGCATCATCGTCAGTCTGCACACATGGATGCAGAACAAGTGTTTAGTTGGTCTGGGAATGTCTAACATACATATCCAAACAAATCTATAGCCAGTAGATGGCACTAGCGCTGCGGCAGGTACGTGATCAGTGTCATAAATTCAGCAGTTTAAAACAGAATACGGTGGTTAATTAAAACGACTTTGTACGGCAAACTGTGCCACTAACAGTAAGTTATCGAATGAAATGCAATACCTAAAAATAAAATGCATCGTTAAAAATCTGAATAAAACGAGTAAACGGTAATACATTGAAGGGGCAAAGAAACTAGTATAGGTATGCGTATTCGAATACAGAGATATGTAAAAATGCCGATACGGCGCTGCGGTCGGCATCGCCTATATAAGACAACAAGTGTCTGGTGCAGATTTTAGATCGATTACTGCTGCTACAATGGCAGGTTATCAAGATTTAAGTGAGTTTGTACTTGGAGCTATAGTCGGCGAACGAGCGATGGGACACAGCATCTCCGAGATAACGATGAAGTGGGGATTCTCCCGTAGACCATTTGACGAATGTACCGTGAATATTAGGAATCCGGTAAAAAAACATCAGATCTCCGACAATGCTGAGGCCGGATAAAGATACGGCAAGAACGGGACCAACGACGACTGAAGAGAATCGTTCAGCGTGACAGAAGTGCAACCCTTCCCCAAACTACTGCAGATTTCAATGCCGGGCCATCAACAAGTGTCAGCCTGCAAACCATTCAACGAAATATTATCGATATGGGCTTTCGGAAGCGAAGGCCCACTCATGTTCCCTTGATGAGTGCACGACACAAAGCTCTACGCCTCGCCTGAGCCCGTCAACGGCGACGTTGGTCTGTTGATGACTGGAAACACATTGCCCGGTCGGACGAGTCTCGTTTCAAACTGTATTGAGCGGATGGACACGTACGGCTCTGGAGACAACCTCATGAATCCATAGACCCTGCATGTTGGCAGGGGCTGTTCAAGCTGGTGGAGGCTCTGTAATGGCGTGAGACGTGTGCAGTTGAAGTGATATGGGATCCCTGATACGTATAGATAGGACTCTGATAAGTGACAAGTACGTAAGCATCATGTCTGATCACCTGCACATGAACATTATTGAGCATATCTGGGATGCCTTGCAACGTGCTGTTCGGAAGAGATCTCCACGCCTCCGTACGGATTTATGGACAGCCCTGCGGGATTCATGATGTCGTCAACTCTCTTTAGCACTACTGCAGACATTAGTCGAGTCCCATGTCGTGTTGCGGCACTTCTCCGTGCTCGCTGTGGTCCTACATGATATTAGGCAGGTGTACCAGTTTCTCTGGCTCTTCAGTGTAAAAGACTACTAATATATCCTATATTACTTTTTACATCTTTTATTCTTACCTCCACACTATGTTGTGCTACTTACCTCGTCATGCTAGGTGGAGTAGAATTGAACATAGAGAGAGAAAAGGAGTGAGAGAGGGAAGGAGAGGGGGAGGCAGTAGTGCGATGAGGGTGGAGGGGGGTAGAGGGAGGAGAGCGCGCTAGGACATGATCTGTGCATCACGCGTCGCGTTTCGCAAACGCTGCACGGAATGCCTTAGGCAGCGCGGATAGCAGCGGGTCAGAAAGCTGGCTGGTGGCTCGCCGCTTCGCCCAGTAGTTGCGGTAATGTCAGAAATGCATTACGGGGAGCAGCTGGGTGCGCGTGCGCAGAGCTGGGAAAGTCGTGCAGCTGCCGTCACTTGTCACGACCTCTGCGAGGCGGTGCGCGGAGCAGCTGTATGTTATAGCGGGCGCTAAACCGTGCCCTCCCCTTCCCCAATTTTCAACTAACTCTGAATCACCACATTTTTCTTTTTTGATGCGACTTTGGAACGGACGCTGTAAATCCATATTGTTAAGACTATTTCCTACTGAGTACCTAAATTCAGACAAATACGTCATTATTTACTCCATACTATTTGATTGAAGTAAATCCTTTACTTAACGCTATTGGCCACTTTCTAGCTTTAGCACATTTTCAGATATATCTGTACAAAATGGTACACTTCTCCTCCACATCGGCGTCGGTGGCACCAGTAAGGTGAGCGGCTTTTGGAACAACTGTCATAATGACAAACGGCATTCAAGAAGTAATGCTACAGTTTTTTTCGCAAAGCAGGTTGTTTTATTCAGGATTCCAATACACCATATCATTCCCCACTCTTCTAGTTACAATACCTTATTTTTCAACGTAATCTCCTTTCAGTGTGATGGCCATACCTCATCTGTCTGGGTGGTGGTATCACTCTACTGGTCGAGCTGCAACAATAACCCCCCCATCATCCGCGTACTTCTTCCCGTGAACTGCATCCTTCCTTGGTCCAAACACATAGAAGTCGGAAGGTGCGAGGTCCTGGCTGTAGGGTGGATGAGGGACAACAGTTCAATGAACTTTTGTGAGCTCGTCTCCGGTGCGCAGACTTGTGTGAAGCCGTGCGTTTTCTCGGGGAAGAAGAAGTTCGTTTCCATTTTTGTGGTGACGAACACTGTGAACTCGTATCTCCACCAATTTCCTGACGATAACACGATAGACTTCAGAGTTGATCGTTGCAGCAGGAGGGAGGACATCAAATGGAATAGCCCCTTCATAATCACAGAATACCGTCGCAATGACTTTACTGGCTGAGAGAGTGACTTTGAACTCTTTCTTCGGAGGAGAAGTGGTCTGCTGCCATGCCAAAGATTACCGTTTTGTTTCCGATTCGACGTGAATGAACCCATGTTGCATCGCCTGTGACGATATTCCACAAAAAATTGTCACGATAAGCCTCGTAACGTGTAAGCAACTCCTCCCAGATAGTCCATCGTTGCTCTTTATGGTCTTCTGTTAGGCGCGAGGAATCCAGCGGGCACAAACCTTTGAATACCCCAAATGATGAAGAAATGTGTCAGCACTAACAACACAGACGTCCAGTTGTGCAGCGAGGTGTTTGATTGTAATCCGACCATCACCTCGAACGAGAGTGTCTGCATCCAACACTGCAGGAGTCACAACCGCGTGCGGCCGGCCGGCACGCTAGTGATCGGACATGTTTGCGCGACCTGGTTGCGATGATGACAGATGCCTCGTCCAACTACTCACCGTGCTGTTGTTCACTGCCAGGTCTCCGTAGACGATCTGCAACCGCCTATGAATATCAGCGATGCTCTAGCTTTCCGCCAAAACAAACTGGATGACAGCTCTGTGCTTGGAACACACCCCCGTCACAGACTCCATTTTGAACGCTACGTATAGCGCCGTCACCTATCGAAACGTCATCAAACTATATGGGCTGAAGTCGGAATATTCCACGATGCCCCACAACAAACTCGACATTTCTTCATCCGAAACTGGACGAGAAAAAAAAAGTGTTGCATTACTTATTTAGCGCCCCTCGAATTATCCTCTTGAAGCGACCAAATACACTTCGAATATAGTAATATATACACTAGGCAGTAACTGGAAGCTATAGCTTCCTTAATTATGAAAATAAGTACACATCGAATGAAAATGCTTTACAACACATGCTTAATGTTTGCTGACATCATACAGGACAGCGTACTTTACATCTCATTGTTTATACGTTGTAGCTCTCATTCACCATCTGAGGATTATGTAATGTATTCTATGCTTGAGTATTATGGCGTTTCTGGAGATCGAAAATCTCCTCTGAAGGAATCAACCTGTGTTCCGAAAACAAAGATCGTGCGAAACCCAGGTCGATCTGTTCGTCTACGAGACCCAGAAACCGGTGCCCATGTGATGCCATGTTCCTTGACTTCCGGAAGGCGTTCAATCGTGGATTTAAAAAAAAAAATTGGTGAGCTTCTTGTTTGTTTAAAAGATTCAGAAACAGAGGGTGGAATAGATGTATTATGATATTTGAACATCATATAGTGACATTATATGGAAATGGTAAATGTAGGTGGCTATAAGCTTTCAGCACATGCAAGTAGAGACACAATGGAGACAGGAGGAGTTGCCATATATGTTAAAATCTGTCATAGTGTGAAAAATTTGCTAAAAAATGTTGTGTAGAGCAATATATACAAGCATGTGCATGTGAGCTTAAACTAAATAATGGCACTTTTATAATTGTAGCTGTGAATAGTCCCCATTGCGAAATTTTCAACTATTTTTGAAAAACTTTGATTCTTTGTTGTGCTATTTGTCAGAGGGAAGTAAATTATTGTTTGTGGGGATTTCATGCTAGATTTTCTGAAAGAGGCCGATAGAAAGCTTGACCCTGAAGTATTACTTGGTTCTTTCAGTTTGACATCAGTTATTGATTTTCCTATTCGAGTGGTATAGGAAGGCAGCAAACTGACAGATAATGGTTTCTTAGACTAAGACAAATTTAATCAAATAAAAACTTTTCCTGTTAAGAATGTTATTAAGAAGTCCAGAAGTGTGTGCATTATGTCTGAGATTAGTACATCTGATAGTAAAATTAAAACAATTTGGACTATTGTTAAAATTGTAATAGGGCAACTGAGAGTACAGGAAGACTGTATTTCTATCAAACTCAATGAAATGTTTGTTAACAAGAAGTCAGAACTAGAAAACATTTTTAATAACCACTTTTTAAGTGTTTTAGAGAAAGTACGATCCAGCTATTCATTAGAAAATGCAAGGCAATATATGCAATTTGATAAAATTGGAATTCAACCCACCTTTCCTACTTAAATTAGGAAAAAAAAATTCACTCAAAAGTAAAATCTCATGTGGTATTAATGGCATTTCCAACATAGTACTAAAAGCTTGTTCCCAACAAATAAGTAGGATTCTCAGCCACATATGTAGTAGCTCACTGAAATAGGGCATTTTTCCAGAAAGACCGAAATAGGCAATTGTTAAACCATTGCATCAAAAAGGGGTTGCTAACAACTATCGCCCAATCTCACTTCTGACAGCTTTATCCAAAATTCATCGAAAGGTATTATATTCAAGAGAAGCATCACATATTTGTAAAAATGAAGTACTAACAAAATGTCAATTTGGTTTTCAGAAAGGCTTTTCAACAGAAAATGCTGTAGATGCTTTCACTGATCAAATATTAAATGCTTTGAATAACTGAACATCACTCATTGGGATATTTTGTGATCTCTCAAAGGCTTTTGATTGCGTGAATCATGAAATTCTTCTAGATAAGCTTAAGTATTGTGGTATGAGTGGGACAGTGCACAGTGGTTTAATTCACATTTAACTGGAGGAATCCAGAAGTTTGAAATTAACAGTACATACAATCTGCAAAAATCAACAGAGTCCTCTAACTGGGCAGGTACCAAAAATGGTGTCCCATAGTGTTCAGTCTTGGGTCCCTTATTGTTCTTAATATGTACTATGACTTGCCACCCTATATTCATGAAGATCCTAAGCTAGTTCTTTTTGCTGAGTGCATTGATGAGAAATTGAATTGGAACAAACACATCGATCATCTGCTGAAACAGTTAGGTTCAGCTGCTTATGCTATTAGAGTTATTCCAAATTTTGGTGATGAACATATCAGTAAATTAGCCTACTATGCCTGTTTTCATTCACTGCTTTCATATGGCATCATATTTTGGGAGAATTCGTCATTAAGAGGGAAAGTATTCATTGTACAAAAGCGTGTAATCAGCTCGAGCCCACCCAAGATCACCTTTGAGACACTTATTTAAGGAATTCGGGATAATCACAGTACCTTCGTAAAACATATTATTCACTTATGAACTTTGTTATTAATAGCCAACCAATTCAGAAATAACAGCGAAGTACATAGCTACAATATAAGATGAGAGGATGATTTTCATTATTCTGGATTAAATCTCACATTGGCGCAGAAAGGGGTGAGTTATGCTGCCACAAAAATCTTTGGCCATTTTCCAAATAGCATTAACAGCCTGACAGATAGCCAACCAACATTTAAAAGGAAATTAAAAGAATTTCTGAATGACTTCTCCTTCTACTCAATAGATGAATTTTTGGACATGAAACAGTAACTATAAAAAAAAAAATATTAATTAATTATTTTGTGTGAAGAAAACTTATGTTAAAGTGACACGTTCCACATCGTTACGAAATGTCGTATTCATGATCTATGGAACAAGGATTAATGTATGTATGTATGTATGTATGTATGTATGTATGTATGTACAGCCACACAGCCGTCTGATGAACAAAAGACGAGCGTATGGAATATCAAACCAACTGTGTGATTGGATTGAAGAGTTTCTAAGAAAGAGAACACAGCATCTCATTCTGAATGAAGAGAAGTCTTCAGAGGTGAAACTAACTTTGTTCGTTGCCGAAATGGTTGTCATATTACCATTAATTTTCACAATATATGCAAATAACCTGTTAGAAAGTCGGATGTTCCATGAGGCTTTTCGTTGACGATGCTGTCATATACATAGAAGTGGAGAAATGCAGGAAGACCTGGAGATAATCGTGGATTGGCAGTTGACCCTCAACTTAAACTAATGTAACGTAGTGCACACAAATAGGCACAAAGAAACTTTATACTATGATTATGCGGTTGCACAGACGTTATTGGAAGCAGTCATATCCATATAAGATCTGGGAATACATGTACAGAGCGATCTGGAGTGGAAAGACCACATAAAATTAATCACAGGTAAGATAAATGCCATGCTGAGTTCTTCTCGAAGAAACCTCAGGAAATCCACAGACGAGGTACTTTACAAAATCCTCGTCCGACCAATACTTTAATATTGCTCGTCACTCAGGGATCAGCACCAGATAGGAAGGAATTAGAGTAGATTCAAAGAAGAGCTACACATTTCGTCACAGGTTCATTTAACAGGCACGAAGACGTCACGGAGATGTTTAGCCAACTCCAGTGGCAGACGACGCAAAAGATGTGATCTGCGTCACGGTGTGGTCTACTATTAAATTCCGAGAGCGTACGTTCCTAGAAGACACACTGTCTTATATGAGAGTCAATCGTAAGTCATAAATAGACATCTTGAATAATAACAGTTTGACTGGTCTTGTAAATAATTGATTTAACTTGTAAATAATTTATGTAATGAATGATTTGGTAGCCTAAAATCCACGTCATCAGGTTATATACTATGAATCATGATGTTAAAGTTGCAGCATGCACGGGACCGAACGTTCCTTGCCTATGAATAAATTACGTCATTTATTCACAGGAAAGGGACGTTCGGTCCCGTGCATGCTTAACTGATTCACAGTATTTAACCTGATGATGTGACTTTCAGGTTACGAAACCGTTCGTTAAATAAATTATTTACAAGAGCAGTCAAATGGTTCTTATTCAAGATGTTCTCAGAAGAGCCAACCAATATACTGTTTCCTCCTATGCATATCTCGCAAATAGTCCAGGAAGGTAAAATTAGAGAGAGTCGATCCCAACAGAGGCTTACCAACAAGCTCTCTTGCGGCGAACCATTAGTCGGCCGGGGTGGCCGTGCGGTTCTAGGCGCTACAGTCTGGAACCGCGTGACCGCTACGGTCGCAGGTTCGAATCCTGCCTCGGGCATGGATGTGTGTGATGTCCTTAGGTTTAAGTAGTTCTTAGTTCTAGGGGACTGATGACCTTAGAAGTTAAGTCCCATAGTGCTCAGAGCCATTTGAACCATTTTTTTTGCGAACCATTCGCAACTTGAGCAGGAAAAAGGGGAAGTGAGAGCGGCATACAACATTCGCTCTGCTACACATAGTAAGGTGGCTCGCGGGGTAGACAGTAGATGTAGATAGTCATCTAGAGTGATGAACTTATTACTATATACACTCAAATACATCCGCACATTTATCTTTCAGCGTGTGTTTCAAGTAAAACAGCCGATGCAATCACTACTTCCTGTCCATGCTATTCACCAGTGCCACAGTCGAATCTAAATAATCTTAATGCATTAACATAATACAGAATCTTGTCAATTGTGCTAAATAAAGTATTTATTTTAGCCAAAGTGTATGGTGGAAATGATAACGGCTTTCTCTTTAAGTCTAAGTGTAACTTTCTTGTCCGCCACATACGAGAGGTAGTCATAAGGTTTCAATAACCACGTAGGAAACATCAAGCTGCGACCATAAACTTGATGATGTAGTCAATCTTCCCCTACATATTCACCCTAGAAGTGAGACATTTTTTCCAACGTTGCGTGACTTTGCAGGCAACTTGAATATACTGGTAGACCCTCCGATCTTGCTGCTACAGGAACGAAAGAAGCCAGACCATAGGGTCGAGTTGTGAGTAGAGAGGTCGTTGTCAAGTAATAAGTTGGATCAAATCGATAACGAAAAGCAAAGATATTTATAAAATAGGGAGCTACGAGTTACGATGTGTGACCGATTCACGTCGTGATAAAAGTGGCACTAAATGTAAGTATACTACTCGTTGTGAAGGATACCAGTTATCCTGGTCAGCAAGAAAAGAAACAAAAGGAAAAGCAGAAAGACAAGAAATGGAATGCAAGAGAGGCAGTTTAAATGAGTATTTGGAATTAACAGCTGGCGATCAAGACTTTTTGACGCTTTGGAAGACCATCACTGGGCGAAATTATTCAACGGCGATCATTCCGACGCAAAGCGTTCCAGGCAAGACTACTATTATACGCCTGGACAATTTCCGAGACCAGAAGTACAACAAAATTAAATAGACAATGAATATGAAGGTCGTTGTCTTAAATTCCTAGCACGCCTTCATCTGCTCAAGTCGAATTCGGCGAACGGCCGCAGTATGATCAGCAAATACCTCAAGGTAAGAACAATACGGAATATTCAACCAATGGAACCAATTTTAGACAGTCAAGACAATTTTATTTTATTGAAAACGATGGAGTAAATGGAGCAAAATACTATATTCGTTGTGAATACACGTTTTTGAGGCTATACACGTAAGTAGTTCGATGTTGTCACTCCTGAAAATAACAAAGTTGTAACTATATGATTAGTTCTGTCTGAAACAGTTTATGATAAACAAGCTATGTCAGTTTTTACGTAAAATTCAGTATTATGCATTGCCGTAGAATTATTTTGCAAAAAGTTGTGGATTTATTTAACTTCAGTTGGCTTAGAAGCTTGTTTTGAAACTGGTAGTACTTTAAGTGAAAGTAGTAGTGTTACTCCTATGCCAATGTTAATTTTTAATAAGGCTGCAAATCTTACAATTGTTAATGGGCCATGAAAGTTTTTCTGAAACTCGTAACACTACGTGCATTAGTAATATCCCTGCAATAGGAGATACAAAGAATTCTATGTGGTATACAAACACGCTGAGTTACTACCCTGCATGTTTCAGTTTCATGAAATTGGCCTTCTTAGTAGTCATTTCTTATACCACATGGAACGTCTGAGGACACTGTAAATATGCCATTGATGAAGTATATTTAGTGAATCATTTGCATTAGCTTAAGAAGTGGTCATTGCTTCTAAACTGTTGATAAGATTGTTAAATTTGAATGTTGGTATAAAAAACCTACTATTGGCCACGTTAAAATTAGAAAACACGGCATGGAATTACCTTGTAATGGTACTCAATATAATTTAAGTATTCATTCTTCTCCTGGACCGTTAATAAGACTGAGAATAAGATATTAAATAAAGTAACAAATAATACTGCAAAATCTGTATCTATTCAGTTGTGTTATTTTTAGTGTAATCAAGTAATTGAGAAAGCTCATGTTTTTTTTAAAATACATCTGCAAGTATTAAACTAACACCAACATTTACGTTAGCAATTAATCCTGTTCCAAACAATGCCAATGCGGATTTAAATAGTTATGTAAAGTGATTGTAAAATCCCGGGTTCGATTCCCGGCGGGGTCAGGGATTTTCTGTGCCTCGTGATGGCTGGGTGTTGTGTGATGTCCTTAGGTTAGTTAGGTTTAAGTAGTTCTAAGTTCTTGGGGACTGATGACCATAGATGTTAAGTCCCATAGTGCTCAGAGCCATTTTTTTGATTGTAAAAAATTCTATTGTGATTGAAATTAGGTGTTCTATAGAATGTATAATACTTTAGTGGAAAAGTAAGATCAGACTGAACAATTCGACTGTAGAGGTTTTGGTAAGTATATAGAGTTACATTAAAATGTCATTTAATCTGATTCAGATGAAGGAATAACAGGTTCCATGAACGTAAGAGATGTGCAAAGAAAAGAAGACATTTGAATGAAAAATTGATGTAGAAATTAGAATTAACTTGGAATTACATGATTCAAATAAATATTTAGGTGCGCTACATAGTTGGTATTCAGCAAGGCGAATTGAGGCACTGACATAGGCGAACGAGAAACAAATTTATTATTACAGAAACTGCTTGGAATGGAAGGCCTACATTCATCCCCTGTGTTACATTTAACATTTGAAAAATGTCTGCTCCCGGTAACTGAGTGGTCAGAGCGACAGAATGTCAGTCCTAAGGGCCCGGTTCGATTCCCGGCTGGGTCGGAGATTTTCTCCGCTCAGGGACTGGGTGTAGAGTTGTCCTAATGATCATCATTTCATCCCCACCGACGCGCAAGTCGCCGAAGTGGCGCCAAATCGAAAGACTTGCACCCGGCGAACGGTCTACCCTACGGGAAGCTGTCATCACACGACATTTACGTTATTTTTACATTTGAAAAATCTGTGGTATTTTAGTTTGTGGAATCCCACTTTATGTATATTAAATGTGGAAAGTTACTCCTTATGCAAAGTTAGAATAACTCTCATTTGAATTTTATACACAAATTTTGAGTAAAATGCATGACAATTCTCATCAAGGAAGTTCATCACAGATAATAATGATTTTTACCCCAGCGATTTTCAGTTATTTTCATTCCCTATTTCTTCTTCTCTATCAGGTATACAGATGGTTGTCTGATAGCCCTAACATATTTTTACAAGATCTGCTGCAAACTTGCACCTGGCCACTGTCAGTAGCTAAGCAAAATGTCCCAGAAATTTGCCTCATACTTAATGCTGGATCAACGTATTTTCAATCACGCCTTCTCTGAATATTCACAACATTAATGCGATCTATCACATACATTTCTCGTACAACAGCTACCTGTTTCCAAAATTTATGATTTTTCTTATACACTGTTATGTGAAATCAGGAAACTTATAATGGCAATTACATGTTGCCTAGGAAAGAATTTCGTGTTCCAGTGAGATTGGTTAAACACACACGAAACATTAAAGTAAGAGTTAGTAATTTCAACTTACCATTCTAAATGGAGAAGGTTCAGTGGCCTACTGGCTTATCAACACATATCAGTGTCGCAACAAACACTACTACTTGTTGCCAACACATCTGCTCTGTTGGCGAAACACTCTAAAAGGAGATACTACCTTAACCATGCCAACATCTCAGCTTATAAAACTTACATTATCTAACGACTAAGTAGTCAAGTAAGTTTGATTACATCTACACATACTACCTCCTCTGTGCCACTTACATGGCCACACACTACCTTCTTGATACAAAACATCAAAATTAGAATTTTTGGCGGTTGCGACCTTCCCATATCAATGCTTCAAGTTATTTACAGGGCTGAGAGATAGCTGGTGGACTAGCATCTTGGCCGGCCCAGCTGAGGTTACCCATACAGGTCAGTTCAGATACATGACCAAGGAGCACATAACTTGGAGGATATGGATGCGGATTCCTCTTATGGCTAGAGCGTGGAAGAGGCACCAGTAATGTTGGCATATGAGGCAGTCTGGAATATGACTACTTATAGCTTTTAGAAATTCAATAATAAATTACTGTTACATAGTAAAGAAAATCTTAATACATGTGCAGTCTCAGAAAAATGAGGAGCATCCAGCGAAAGTATAATATTTTCAATATCTTAAAAACTACAGGAGTTAATATTTCGCAATGATTAAATATTTTCACAATGAACCTTAATATTAACAGTTTTTAAATGCGTCATGTGATTTCAACAAACGAAGTCTCAGATGATAGCGTTGCACTATAGCTACCACCCATGAAAGACCTGCATCTGTGCCTTTTTATTTATTGGTTTATTACGTTTTTACACCTTTTTCATGCGGCAAATGTTTGTCAGAACATCATATCCTCCAACATTAACACAGCAACTGAATGGTGTATGAAGCCTCATATTTCATCGCATTTGCATAGTTATTCATGGCATATGTTACTATTTTTGCGATTAAGTGCACTCCGTATTAAAAAACCAATATCATTTATAAGTGGTCTGTCGCATATATTGGTAAAAACACAGTCGAAAAGAGTGCCAAAAGATGCTCTGACATGGAGACATAACTAATTGTTTAAAGAATATTGCACATCTCAGATGACTATATTGGGGATTCTTCTACCATTCTCGTAACGTACTTAACACAATTTTATTGCATTTTATAATGTTATCTTCTTGTCTGTAGTATAACTGGTTATGATAGAATCATTTTTAGTTTATTTGAAACTTACCTTCTTGGATAAACGTTATTCAGCAAATTTCTCTGATGTCTACATCAATTGCAGATGTTAAGCAAGAACCATTTTTAATAATTAGTCATTTAACATTTATTTAATATTTCTGTTTAGTAATTCACTATTCTAGCTAATGCATAGCCTATTTGAATGAAGGATCACAGCTACATATTATTATCTGCAGTGAGTTAGCTGCTTGGCATGGAAGCAGATGTGTACATCTCGACCCTGTGACTTCATCTAGCTATCCTTTTTAAAAAGGGCCATGCATAGCCCAATTACCAAAGGTTCAAGTAATCACAGGTAAAGCTGCTAACCTAGAAATCCTTGTACTTCATGATTTCCAATAATACTTTTGAGTCCTGTCAACCCATACATAATCTTCACAAAAACACAATTAAAACATACAATTACAGGAATTTTGGCTTAATTGTAAACCCTATCACATTTAATAGAAATATTAGTTGGATTACCAGAATATATTGTTTTAATTGTTTAAAACACCAGGATCATAATTTAGATGATTCATAACAATAAATCATTTTTAGAACATTCTTGTAATTCATAAGATAAATATTTATTTTCAATACAACAAGCAATATCTAACATTGCTGATGCTGAACAAAAGTATTTAGTACAGATGTAAGTGAAGTATGTTCTCCTATTAATTCAAACAGTTCTTTATGTCTAGTGCTCCTATGTAGTACATGAAATTATGTGATAAAATTCCTTATCATACCTCCATCACGTTGAAACGAGTATTGTAATGAAAGTTTTACTATTTGTGTGCTGATGTTTTCACCATAAAGATAATCTTTATAACTGAATATATAAGATTCAAGATAAACAAATTCATTACTATACACATACATTTTCATAAACTTGAAGTACAGTTAGATGAGCTATTTCTGTTTCAGCACGTCCAATAGTATTTACATGAAAGAACCCTGCAGCACATGGGTCGACGATAGTAAAGTCTACGCCTTTTAAAGTAGCGGTTAATCCACAAGTTTCCACTGCTTGCTTTGCTCCTTTGTCTTGGGGAAACAGTGGTGCACCCAGCACTCATCCATGATTACCAGAAAGCTTAAGGTGACATCTGGATTTGCCTGACACAGATACACCATTTTCGCTGCTGTGACGGTTTACGCATTTTGATTGGGCGAGAGCAGTTATGGAACCCAGTTGGAGATGACCTTTATATTGTAAAAAATCGTGCAGGGTATTGACAAATGGTTCGTGATTTTCCATTTGCCTTCATTGTGATACGTCGGTCTTCGAGAAACAGGGCGTTTGTTTCTGTTGTGATTTCTGATTCTACTTAGAGAGGCAGTCTACCAATTCTTTCTATGCCATTCAGACTTGTTGCACCACACTTGAAGCGTCTGCACTATCTAACCGCTGAGTCAAATGATGGTGCATTGCTGCCATGCACTTTCATCAACTCAACATGGATTGCTGCCACATTGTTCCCCTTCAAAGAAAGAAAACGAATTGCTGCACAATAACCCATTTTATGAATGGAATGCGCAATTTTGTCTCATTTTGCGTTGTGCTATGGTTCTGCAGCGCTGGAATTTCAATATGTACCAGGGCTGTAAACATACACCTTGAAATAAACAAAACATTAACTAAGTTATTTTTTGGGTAACAATTAAAATGTTTATGTCTACTGATCATACCCAACCCCTCAGTATCCACTAGACCTAGAACACCCTCCTACGTATCATCTTCAGATATCTCAGCCTAACGTGGACTTATGAACCTTCAAAACTTTACAAATCCCTCCAAACCTTTGAAATCCATGTACTGCGCTTCTCTTTCCGCTCACGGCTACCAAAACTGAATACTTCACCAGTTTATCAAACTCTACTGAATCCTCACAGTATTAAACACCAATACATATTTCACAAACTCACTACTAACTACCTTGTGGTGTCATTATTAATTTCCAATCCCACAGAGTATGTCCTAACACTGTATCTACGTGCAGTCTGTATTTTTTTTCAACAATATTTCAAATGACTTCCTCTACCTCTCCTCAAATTCCTTCTCAACAACTTACTTTCCAGTTTCTATGTATTGCACCAACCAGAATGCAATCTTTCCTTCCCATATCGTGACTCCACTTCATCGCGCTCCCACACTACTTTGTATCTAAAAATAAAGTATACTATTCTTTCATCAATAGATCTTTCATGACATAGGCACCTGAACTAAACATTATCTAAGTCATTGGTTAACCAAAATTATCGGTTTCATTACTTAGATTCTGTTTTTCCTCCTCTATTTCTATTTTGAGTCCGTCTCGACAGATGAGTTCTCAATGTAGATGGCTACTATGTGGAGGTCCCAGGTTTGATTTCTGGTACTGCCAAGAATTTTTCCTTGGTGGAAGGACTGGTGCGGGGTTCACACAGCCTCATGATGGCAATTAATGAGGTATTTGATGAGAAGTAGCGGCTGCAAGCACTTTAATGTCGGCGAAACGGCAGGAAGAGCGATTTCTAACCAAGCGCCCCTCCATACCACACTCGCATGAAGCTGCATCGCGTGGGATGACACGGCGTCTGGCTGCCGTCCCTTAGGCCTTCAAGCTCCGGACGACGAAATTTTTTATTTGCATTTTAATAGTCCAGTTTAAAACACAGATTATCCGAAAATTTTTAAGTTTTGTCTGCTTGAGGGTGACTTTGATCATTCGAAAAACAGACTGGGAGAGCTAATGAGATTTTACACATCTTGCGTCGTGTTTGCTTCTTATACGAGGTTTCAACCACATTCTCTCACAGTGTTTGTAGCTGTTTTGATGACAACGATGTTGAGTGCCTTAAACAAACAAAAAGCAACAATGGCAAATTTACAAACTGTCCTCTAAATCATACATTAGTTCCTTCCACATTCCATATACCTCCTATGCTGGCCCTGCTCAAAAATTAATGAAACATCACTACCATCTGTCCTTCATGTAGGTCACAGAATAAGACTTGATCGCGATATTGTACAACTTCCATCAAATCACCTCTGTAATACTGCAGCAAGCATTGAGCAGGAAGGGGTAAGGTACAATAACTCAACAATAGAACAGGTAATCCAGAAAATACTTTATTTTAAAAAAATTGTATTTCCTTTTTGTATTAAACACAAGAACATCAAAAATTGCAATTAAATGTAAGAAAACAAAAAAATTACTAATTAAAAATTGAGGAACTTTCAGTTGATATTTGAAAGCACACAGTTTAAATTTAGTGTAAAGAAACAAGTAACCAATAATAACTGAAAACTGAAAAACTTTCTGTTGTTGTTTGGAAGCACTAGATAGCGTGGAACTCCTATAAAACAGTTTCAAATGTCACAGTATAAAATCCAGACTTTTACTTGAGAACTCAAAGAAGGAAATTAACATAGGTTCCAAAGAAACAAGAATGCATCAACAGTCGACACATCAATTGATACCTATATACCCAGCAAATGACAAGAAGGAATGGGCAATCATGAACTAAAAGCTTAGTTAAATCAAGGATGTATTACTTGAACTCTTTAGATAAAATGGAAAAGACTCAGGCTGGTTGCATAAATGAAAGAATAAATAAAATATAAGCAACAATACCCACAAATGTTCCACTTAAAGCAACAAGCAGCTAAATTAATCTGGAGAACAAAATTAAATCACACAAAGGCAGCAGTAGTAATGATAAATTAGGGGCTAGGTTCAAACCCATTAAGCAAAAATCACTATGCCATGAACAGATAGAAACCTTTAACGACTAAGTTAGCCACAAGTGAACCTTTTAAACGGAATCAGATTAACTCAAACCTAAAACGCCCAATATAAGAAACCCTATGACAGCAAATAACTTCAGATGTTCATTCAGTATACATGCTACTATGCTCACAAAGCAAGTCCAACAGGTCCCAATGACTACTATTCAGTAATTCCACTTTGCCTGTGTATTATGTAGCCATAAATAGCAGGTTAAGTTACAGGACCATCATGCAACAAATACAAGCACATGTAAGTTGATAAACTGGCACCACCCACTCACTCAAAATAAAGTTCAGTTCTGGCAATTGCTCACAGCCTACATGTTCCACAGGATTTCCAGCTCTTATCTTTGGACGTCCATCCTCCATCTCTTGGTGGCAAATGACTGAGAGCCAGCTTATGTCATGGTGGCAGAGCGTGGGTATGTCTCCTGGTGAGACACAAAGCAGTCCATTGCTTAGCTACAGGCAAAGACGATATGTTGCACCTTGAATTACATGTTGAAACAGTGCAAGGGTCAACCTCAACTGACATGACGAAAGTAGTTTGCCTGGGTACACTTTTGCACAGCCTGCATTGTTGCCAGGTATCCCTCAAGGTGCAGGTCATCCCGTACCCCACCCTCTCCTACCTACCCTCCAACTCAACCCCCCCCCCCTCATCCATATGCAGACAAAGGGTGAGACATGATTTATTACCACCTTCATTGTTGCCAGATTTTGCTCTCTGACGAGGTGTGAGGTTCAGTAGTCAAACCAAGATGGCAGTCCAAGTTGTCCTAATTATAAAATCCAAGATGGTGAGACTGACGATACTGATGCAGCCAGAATGGTGATCATAATTCCAGTGATGTCACTGATGACATCACAATCCAAAATGGCAGCTCCAACATAGCCAATGTGGTCACTTGTCCACTTCATGGTCAGCTTAGACCAATTCTAAAGGATATCCTTATTCTCATCCCTGCAAGCTGATTCCAGGGGCAGACAATAAGGTTTACTAGTATACACATGCACCTGGCACCAGAGATTCAAGCTGATTTATTATTACATGGTACAGTTGGGAGGGTGTGTCTAGTACACCTGTGATGCCTAGTAAACCAATTTATGATTCTTGCAGACTTTTTTTTTTTTTTTAACGAGCTTGTGACATACAGAGGACACATAAGATGGCGGATGTGGTCCACTTGTACATGAGAGAGACTTTTTTTAACAGTTACATATTTTCTGTATGGCATTTACATTGTGGAGGAGGAGCGTCAATTCTTTTAAAGAAATTAAACTGTATTTAAACTATTTACACCCTTGTTGAAGAACAGTTACACTGTGGAGGACTGGATTCATTTCTTAAACGAATTATACTGTATTTAAACCAATTACTCTTGCTACATAACAGGTACACTGTGAAGGAGCTCAAATAATTTTTTGAACAAATGTCACTGTAATTTAACCAACTATGCTGAAGTATAGATGGAAGTGCTGGAGTTAATTATTTAAACAGTTGGGGGTTTTTAATTTAACATTTGAGCAGTTATACAAAGGCTTAACATGCTTCGAAAATACCGTTATCGGATCTCTCACAGCCACTTGTCTAGGAAACTAGAGACTACTGCCAGCGTTACACAGGTTGGCCATATGTCAGAATATACCGCTCACCCACTACCACTGTTCACAGCTGAGAGGGCATGGCCACAGTGAGTGGACATACATCAGATTGCTATTGCACTCCATTGTCATTACCTGTACTGCTTGCATGCTGAAAGTGAACTGCCAGTCTGCAGCGTAGCCCCTTGCGCTGACAGATTCCTCCCCTTCCCACTGCAGCCTCGGCATCTCCTTGGTTGCAGGCCTAAGCTCCACGCAGCCACCACCCTCATGTGAGATGAGATGGTTTACAGACAAGCATCTGGCACCTGGATTTCTGTGAGTGGTGCCCGGAGTGTCTCGCTGCCAACTGGAGACTATGTGAAATGTAGAATATGGCATCAGCCAGGTGCGGCACTGATCTCTCCACTGGTCCGCCTGCTATCGACATTAAAATGCATCTGAGGCGACTGTGTCCCCCTGCCTAGTGTAACGCAGTTGTATGCGGTGCTAGGTGCCCCCCTCCCCATCCCCCCTGTCCTCAGTTTCCTCAACACATCCAAGGGAGACTTTTTCCTGCTACTATACAATCACACTTGCCGATTCGCGAGCGCAGCCTGCCTCACTCCAGTCTGCTCAGTTTAGATGATGTATCTTACAGACTAATTTCTTCATATGCTAAATTTCCCCTGGAATCTAGAAACTTCCCACTTCGTATCGTGCTGCATATTTTTGATGCTATCAGGCTACTGCCATTCTTACTGAAACATGGTTGACTGAGATATCAAATCAAATAAGTCGTGATTACATTATTGCTCTGTAACGAGCCCATTAGTCCGAAGTAGAAAATATTTCTGAGCAACCTCCTAAAATGAGTCAGTTGATTTCTAGTTCACCCAGTATGAGTACCCAGTATGAGTACTGATCGATGGCAACTGCATTGCACTGCGTACGCCGCTGCGCCGTTCTGTGATACCCAATGACTGCTCGACTGAAGTATCGCCGTAGACAGCCTGAAGAACCAATGAAATTTTGTCAGCGGAGTTCGAGTTCATCCTCTATTCAAACACTTACGGCACATTCGATCCTGATATCAAGTAGCGATTACTTGCAATTGGACTGCAAGTTCAGACAGATTTATGAGATGTGACCGGAAGTGCGTGTGTAAACTTATTTCGTCATGTGTATCTACAATACAGAGATTAAACATCCATTCTTTTATTACTCCGATCACATGACATTGTCATTACATGTCAATGAAGTACCATATTCTAAACATTAATAGTAATGCGGAAAACCTGCTTGCTGCTGTAGCATAAGAAGTAATCATTAAGTAATTATTTCAGTTTGTTCTTTATAGAAAACCGTCTGACATTTTACTTTATTTGAAGTCAGCAGAAAAAGGTCCTCTGCAAAAAACACGTTTAGTTGCATCTGCACAACACTGCATTACCATGCAAGTTCCCCAAAGGTTGCTTGCAACTGAACTGCAAGTACAGACAAATACTAACATTTGATCCTTCCTTGCATCACTGTACCTGATTCTTTTCCATGGATTTTACTCTACCACTCACAGCTGAATCACTAGGAAGGAACATTTATTCAGGGTGTTTTGCAAGAATAAAATGTTGTAATCGTTTTTCTTTGCCAGTTCATGGTTGCAAGTTCTATAGTACTGCTCTAGATGAAACTGTATGGATGCAGAGTCCTTATCAAGTCTCAGACATCTACTTTGCATACATGCAGACTGACGAAACGAATGAAAATTTGTACCAGGGCTGGCATTCGAACGCAGGTCCGCATGTATACATCATAGGTGTTTGAGACTTGAAAGGTGTGACACTCTAAAACGGTTCTTCTGCCGCCAACTTAAATTTCACATAAGGGCCGTGAAGACAAGATAAGAGAAACTGGGATTCGTATGGAAGCATACAGACCGTCTTTTACCCCTCGGTCCATTTGCGAGTGGAGCAGGAAAGAGTATGACTACTAGTGATACAAGACCCCTTTCGGCACGCACCGCGTGGTGACTGACGAAGTGTGTTCGCAGATGTAGACGTATGTGGATGGAGGCCTGTGCTCTGTCCGGCCATCTTCGTTTAGGTTCTCCGTTGGTTTCCTAAATTACTTGCCGGCCGCGGTGGTCTAGCGGTTCAGGCGCTCAGTCCGGAACCGCGCGACTACTACGGTCGCAGGTTCGAATTCTGCCTCGGGCGTGGATGTCTGTGATGTCCTTAGGTTAGTTATGTTTAAGTAGTTCTAAGTTCTAGGGGACTGATGACCACAAATGTTAAGTCCCATAGTGCTCAGAGCCATTTTGAACCTAAATTACTTCTGGCAAAGGCCAGGATGATCATGCCCCAGCATCTATTCTGTTTCCTCCCCATTAAAAGTCTTTATATTCACACATATATGTATATGACTAACATACTACGTATTTTCTCGTATTAAACTGACGGATCCAATATGATTGTGAAATGGGTCTTTTCCAAATAAATTTCTGATATTAATTAAAAGGTTATAGGAAAATTTTTTGAGGGTGGTCTTGAACCCGTACCTGAAAGTATTGGTTGGTGCATTAATTCGTGCCGTTTTCCCATAATATTATTAAACACAACAAACACATCACAGAATCTTGAATCGTCAATAATATATTCTCCTTCACTATTTACAGCAGTCTGCCAACACGGGAAACTTTTCTATTTCGTGACTATAGGTGGTTTTGAGGCGAGGAACTTGTCAAGGCATTTTCGGAGCTTATTTTCACCCGGAAAGGAAGTTCCTTGAAGATTGTTCGAGAGCGGAAAACGTGAAAATCTTGGGACACAGATCAGGTGAATAAGATGGTTGCGGAATGACTTCCCAAACTAAATCCTGTATAGTGTTATGGTCGCTACGTAGCACTATATTAAATAATAACTTCTTTTACGCACAAACGGGAACATAACTTTATTTCTCTTTTCGTAAAACATAAAAGCGAATAGTCAACAATGGAACATTCAGATTCGATAGAAAAAAGGCAAAGAATAAACAGTTCTCAAATAATTAACCTCTTTGCCGCCGACTGCTGCACTGTGAGTAACTGTTTATTTTTTTGTTTATCTTCCCTCTTCCACACAGCCCCCTCCTGGTAGAGCGCAGTTCCAGGTACGTGTGGAAACTTGTATTGGACCTTTCGAACCGCTCATGTATAAATCACCTGTTGTGCGTCTTGTTCTTCCGCCGCCGTATCTTCCACTACATTCGGTTTGTTTGGTGCTCTGGAAGATGCTTGCTCCTGTTATGGCGCCATATTCCGCAGCGAGTCTTGTACGTCCTCCTGCTTTAAATCTTCCGGCAGCAAGTGAGCAGGCTTAACTCGATCGACTGACACAGTAACCTGTCTATCGTGAATCTGGAGCTTCATTGTGTATGCATTACGTTGCACTACTTTATAACGTCAAGTATGAGGTGCTGCAATGGGGCTCTTACTGGTCGATTCGTAACATGACATGCAAATACTTTCTAAAGTATCGGTGCACAAATGACGGAATGTCGTCATCCCATTTCGACGGTTGTGGCTGGACGTTGGCCAGCTGTGCTTTAAGTGTCTTCAATAAATATGGTAGGTCAGTCTCGCTCTTACACTCTTCAAGAGAAGGCGCAAGGTTTCTCTGTTCACAGCCGCTGCCGTGGATGCCCCTAGGTCTGGTCTGGAAAGAGCGCGCAGGCCCAGTAAAACTAGTGGCAATGCGATAGATCAACTGTCACCATGACACAACAATGTAATTTCAAGTGTTCTGTGCAATCGCTCCATCATTCCGTTACTTTCTGGATGATAACTTGTTGTACGGTGACGTCGGAACCCACAAACGTTGGCCAGTTCAAGAAATAATGAGGATTGTACTGACGACCTCGGCCAGTTGTGGCGTCCACTGGGTATCCGATTTTTGCTACCCATGTCGCCAAGAAACTTGGACTGATTGTCCCCGCTGATATGTCTTGAAAAGGTACGGCTTCTGCCCACCTCGTAAGCGTGTCAAGTGCTGGTAGCAGATAACGGTAACCTTCAGCCATCGGCAATGGGCCAACAATGTCGAAGTGCACGTGTTCAAATCGAGTAGATGGTTCTTCAAAGTGTCACACTGATTTCTTCACAGGACTTTCCACCTTACCACGTCGTCAGGCAGGGCATGCCTGTTTCCACCTTCGACAATCATTCCTAGATCAGGCCAAAAAAAGCGTTCAGTCAACAACTTGATGCTTGCTCGTGTACCGCGATGAGCCAAATCGTGTGTACTTTCCAATGTCTCTCGCCGTAGACGTTCAGGCTCGAACGGTCTAGGTCTTTCTTGACAAGTATCACAACATATTTTAACGGCCTCGCTTTCCAGAAGTATTTCCTTTAGTCTCAACCCAGTGGAGATGCTCTGCCGAAAAACCTAAAATTGTGCGTCTTCTCTTTGCTCTCTTGCCCATCTCGTGTAATCCACAGAACTGGTTTTCTCCGCGACCCTTGGGAAATAGTCTGTTACGATATTCTCTTTTCCTTTTACATGCCTAACTGTCTGCCTAGGTCACAGAGCATCCGTACACTTGCTGAACGCAAAGGTGAGTGATTTGTGGTCTGTGAACACCGTAATTGGCCTATAGTCCACATAAGGCCGAAAGTGCCATATTGCCTCATATACCGCTAACAGTTCTCGGTCTTACGCACTCCAGTTCCTTTCTGCTTCAGTGAGTTTCTGTGAGAAAATCCCTAATGGCTGCCAGTGTCCAGCAGACTGTTGACGTAACGCTGCTCCGGTGGCTATCTGACTTGCATCGACTATTGTAACTAGTTTTGCATTTCTCTCAGGATGGACCAGTAAAACAGTTTGCTTCAGACGTGTGTTGTCTTTTTGAACACAACGGCTTGCTCCATGCAGTATGTCCAATCTAGCTTCTGATGGTTAACGGTAATAGGGCCTGTTAACGCCTCTGTGAGCGGTGTTTGCAAAGCAGCTACTCCAGGCAGATGTCGACAATAAAAATTTACAACGCCTAAGAACTTACTTAACTGTTACAAATGCAGTGGCCAAGGTGTTTGTTGTATATGTTGCACTTTCTCTTCCAATGTGCGGGTACTGTCTTCTGAAACTGTGTGACCCAGGTATGTGACGTGGTTTTCTCGCAAGTTACACTTATTTTCATTAATTATAATCCAGTATCTACGTATTCTATCAAAATCTGCTTTACGGTGCGCCTCGTAGAGATGTTGTGTCACTGAAAACACCAGTATATCATCGAGATAGGTGAAGGTGAAGTATAATCCTCGTAACACCTCATCAATGAAACGTTGCTACGTTCGAGCCGCGTTTTTAAGGTCAAAAAATGGTTCAAATGGCTCTGAGCCCTATGGGACTTAACATCTGAGGTCATCAGTCCCCTAAGAACTACGTAAACCTAACTAACCTAAGGACATCACACACATCCATGCCCGAGTCAGCATTCGAACCTGCGACCGTAGCAGTCGGGCGCTTCCGGACTGTAGCGCCTAGAACCGCTCGGCCACCGCGGCCGGCTTTTAAGGTCAAATGGCATACCTCAAAATTCGAGGAGGCCAAAAGATGTAATGGCAGCTGTCTTCGGTATGTCAACGTTTGCAACCAGTACCTGATGGTATGCCTTTTGACGATCTATGACGCTCAGATATTTTGCCCCCACTAGTACATTCGAAAAATCGCGGATATTGTGCACTGGACATCGATCGGGTATCGTGCGAGCGTTCAGTTTCCTGTAATCTCTGCAAGGTCTCCAACTTTCGTCTTTTTTAATTAATTTATTTTTTACTAGATGAAAAAGCGAGGATCACGCAATATCAGATCTTCGTATCACTTCTTTTTCTAACATCGTACGTTAGAACTCGGCCTTTGAGTTCGCCAATCTGTCTGGTGTCAGTCTTCTGTCTAAAAGAGGCTGGAGGGCCTGTCACTGGGTTTATGTGGTGAACCGTGTTATGTGCCGCTGTGGTTGGCGTCTGTGCTGCCACGTCCATATGCTGGTCTACCTCTGTCACTTGTATCGAACCTTCTCCTCTTTCTCTGAATTTTCCTAGAAGCCCAATTACCATTTCTTCTCCTTTCTAGAGTCGAGCCAATCGCATGTCAATGGTGATACTGTATGCGTACAGAAAATCCGGTCCTGAGATGGTTCCGGCACGTCCGCTATTACAAACGTCCAACAAGTATCACGAAAACCTAAATTCACATTCTCGTTGCAGCGCCATATGTTATTATCGCCTGTTAATTTGCTTCCGTGAGGTGAGCTAGCAAACTGTCCCTGACTGCCATGTCTCTCTCTCTCTCTCTCTCTCTCTCTCTCTCTCTCTCTCTCTCTATTGGCAAACTGCTACGTCAGACCTGGTGTCTACCATATAATAACATAAAGTCTTCACATCTCGTACATAGAGTCGTCGTGATAAAGGGAAAAAGGAAGTGTCTGTACTTACAGTCTCTATGTTATTAACACGGCGTGCGTAGAATATACTTGGCGGCTCACTCACCGAACCGTTTATGACACGAACGTAGTAGTTCCGATTTCGTCTGTCGTGCGCTGCAGAACCAGTGGCCTTCCAAGTCTCTATTAGTCTCTGTAGCCCGTCTACTTGTTTGCTTAGTTTCTGTAATTGTGCGGTTGTATCCGACTGTGGACCCTCGTGAATCGCCGCAGCCTGATACCCTTCCGACTTTGCTGCCGCTTCTGCGATGCTCAGTGTACTTGATTGGTACCTGGTGGTCAAGGGAAGGCAGGATTCGGTTACGACTGTGGACGGGGCCGTAATCAGTTACTGTTGGTTGCCTTTTACAGATACACACATTTATTTTTAAAACAGTAATTCCAGACTCAACAATAAATTTAAAAAAATACCACACGTTATTAATGAAGGAATAAACAATACAGATACAGATAATGTGTCGGTTTGGACAATAAATTTCTTATTTAAATCAGGCACTCCGAGAACTAGAGGACTGGCTATAGCCGCCTTAATATGCTCAAACGCTGCCTCTTGAGGAGGACCCTCTCAAAACGCATCCCTTTTCGGCGCAGTTCATTTAAAGGAGCCGCCAATTGAGGAAAATTAGGGACAAGAAGCCTAAAATAATTCGCCATCTATATGAACTTGGCAATCCAGTGGGCGGCGGAAGAGCTCTCAAGGCCTTAGTCCGCTCCTGCTCAATGCGAATACTCTCGTCTGGTACTGGGTGACCTAAGAGTGATACCTGCTACCAGGCTAATGTCACCTCATTGGGTTTAACAGTCAAACCGGCCCCCTGCAACCTAGCAAAAACTTGCTGGATATGTTCCAAATGCTCTTGAAACGAACGACTATAAATCACTAAACCGTTCAGGTAATTGTAAACGCAGACTATATTTCAAGTCTCCAAGAATATTATCCATTAAACAAGTAAGGACGGCTGCGCCAGTAGCCAAACCAAAGGGGACCCTATTAAACTCAAACAGATCCCAGTCAGTACAAAATGCTGTAACATGTTTACATTCTTCGGCTAAGGGAATCTGATAACAAACTTGATTCAGGTCGAGCACAGTAAACCAATTAGCCGCAGCAAAGCAAGTAAAAGAGTGATGAAGATCAGGTAAAGGAACCGATTCGAGGACAACCTTCTTATTTAGGCGGCGGTAGTCAACAACAGTCCTGCCCCTGATCCTTAGGGACGAGGAATATAGGGGAGGCATAAGCGGATGTAGAAGGCCTATTAACTCCATGCTCAAGCATTTTGGAGATCTTTCTCCTTAGTATCTTTATCTTAGGCTTTGAGAGACGATGTGGGGACTGCCTGATGGGAATGTGATTAGATAGACGAATATGGTAGCCAAGAATATTAGTAACCCCCAATCTACCACAGAGAATCTCTGGAAACCTCTCCAACGGACCCCTTAGTTCAGAGACCTGCTGGGAGATCAAACTCACCAACCTTAGCATCAACAGCCAGCATTCCTGCATCTCGATTCAACTTACATTTAGTAGACTCACAGATCACAAATTTCTGACCAGAAGCGAACTTGAAGAACAAGGTGTACCCCGAATAATCCAAGACAAGACCAGTTTTATCGATAAAATTACATCCCAAAATCAAATCTACCGGTAGATTCTTAACCAAGGCCAAAGACAAGGGCCATGTGAAATCCCCAACCGAGATACTCCCTCGGACCCAACCATGCATATGAAACACCTGCCCATGGGCAACCCGAAATCTCTGCAACAAAGAAGGTACCGTCCTAAGTCTCGCAAGATGACCAAATTCAAGAAACCATTCCAAGCTCAACAATGAGAAGGAGCTACCAGAATCCTAAAGGACACAAAAAGGTTCGCCATCTACTCGAGGACAAATATAAGGCAATGGGGTTGATGATAGAGCAGCGACACGGGCACACCATGGTTTAAAGGCTCGATCCCAAGGTCGCTGTCCAGCTGGGCGGCATTTATTGACTCTTGGTGTCCGCGGCTGAACACGAGTACGGACTAAATGCCCTGTTCGACCGCACCTGAAACAACACTGCGATTCCCCTTTAGCAGAGTCAGCTGATGTTGGTAATCCGGAGTTCCCTTTGGTGACGTCCATGGGCTGAATTTTAACTTCACGGTGTCTATCGTCCGAGAGCAGCAACGCGGATAGTTCTTCCCAAGTGGAGGGACGACCACGGAAAAACAAAATATAACTTATCCGCCGCTCGCATTCCCCTCAGGACAATTGAAACTAACTCCCGTTTTGGCAAGTCGACTAACAAGGCAAAACAGGCCATCTTAACTCTTTCCACATACTGATGTAACTCCTCCCTATTTTGCTGCATCTGCCAAATATAGTGACACTCGAGCTGTTTACGAACTCCCGTAGTCAATCTTTTGCTGATCACAAGCTCCCTCAACTTCTGCAACGAAAACCCTTTTGTCATGGCCCTGGATACCAGAGTCCTCAATTCGCCTCTAGTTAAAGGGTACAATAGAGGCAAAAGTACCTGATGCGAAACACCAAACGCATCAACCAGTTGGTCAAAGCGAACTAACAACCATAACAACCTTTCAGTTTGCTCGAGTCGGTCTATAGCTAATTCTGTGATGTCTCGAAAGAGATGCACGAGGGGATTAGGCAATTTGGGAAATGACCCGGCTAACCCCTCGGAGGACATAAGGACGTCATTCCCGGGCTCGCTAGCGCACTGCCCAGAAGATAACAAATCCTGCTCCCCTGTTCTCTTCCCATCAAGCTCTAAACATGTGACCTTAAACTGCAATTTATTAACCAAGGACCCCAATTCAGCGGTAGGTTCCTTATCACGATCCTCTAACTTTAATGCCCTTAAATCAGATATTCTGTTGGTTAAATGTATCAACTGTGCCCGCACCCTGTCTGACTGCCACTAGGTTGAGCGCCTTCTAAAAAGCCGATGTTGTCCTTAAGACTTCTAACAGCTTTAAACAAAAACTCAATGGCTGTCTTTGTCTCACCCACGACATCCGGCGTGACGTCAACCGCCTGAAGAACAGTAGCACCCAAGCGGGCTGCTAAGTCCGGAACACTACCCTCAATAGGCTGGCGTCTTATCGTCAGCTCATAAGTGAGGTGGTCCTTCCTCAATAGCCCGTTCTCGGGGCACTGCCTGACCGCCATAACAGTGTTGGTCACCTAAAACAGAACACAATACCAAAGGCAGAAATCATACAACACTAACAGAGTTTAACAAATCAAACCAACAGTAACTGAAATGGCGATATTACAATCGTAACGACGCTCTGCTACCAGTTGGTACCTTGTGGTCAAGGGAAGGCAGGATTCGGTTACGATTGTGGACGGGGCCGTAATCAGTTACTACTGGTTGCCTTTTACAGTTACACACATTTAATTTTAAAACAGTAATTCCTGACTCAACAATAAATTTATAAAAATCCCACACGTTATTACTGAAGGAATAAGCAACCGTCTAATTAATAGTGTTTTCACTGCATTTCAGTTTAGCAAGCACCATAAAATACAGTCACAGATAATGTTAAGAAAAAAACACGCCTCTGCGATCATGGCTGAAGGCCTTACACGTCAACAACGGCAATAAATTAAGAATGTTTAAGAACTCGTTGAAATTTCAACTTACAGATATTGAAATATTAAAAGGTAAGTGGCTACAAACACAGCAGAAGGTATCAGACGCCAGGAATGGCAGTAAATAAGATTTTATGCCTTACTGCTAAATACAAATACCAAATTTTTTTCAAAGCAAATGACCACAATCACGGCTGAAGGCCTTACTCGCCAGGAACGGCATTTATATTAAAAAAAATTAGAAAGCTGCAGTAGAACAGCAAATACCAGCAAAGGTTAATTACAAGAAACAAGCAACTGACCACGAACGGGCGAAATAAGATGATGGTAAACCTTGTAACACAACCCTTGCACTGCTAGGTTTGTTCCAGAAGGCGACCAGAACTATTAACTAGACATACATAACCTTTAATGTAGGCATTACAAGGTATGGTAATAAATAATACAATAATAAATCACAAGGACCAGTTACAGACGGTGCTCCAGGAATCGACCTCTGAGGAGGTCCGGCAACAAACACTTTCACGAGCGATGAGATAGGCAGCTAAGAGTTGCATTTACTTCACAAGATGGTAACTCAGACTAGTGACAGTCTAACGAATGACTAATGATAATCTTGCTGAAGCTACCTGACTTCCAATAAACCAAATGCAAGAATGGAACAACACGCCAAAGCTGGAACCGGCGGACGGGCACTACGCCCCGGAATACTGTGCTTAGAGCACCCGAAACGAAAAAGAAATCACAACCACCAGAGTAGGAGAATCACCAACCGGCCCCCAGGGGGGTAACTGGTTCGTTGGTGGCCACCAGGCAAGAAAAATCACGGCTGGTTGAACTTAACAAATTGTAACAAGTTGAATGCAGTAAATAGTAATAAAAAGTCGAGGGATGCTAATCAGATCCGCCTTCCCCAAACACTCCACTCGCTGCTCTTCGCCTTGGCGACACTACGAGCAGCAACACGAACCCAAGTAACTGGAGAATCGCGAGATATCACAATAGTGGAGGTTTCTCTACTTGGATTGTAATGCACTCATCTTAAAGCTTGCTGGATCCGGTTTACGACGAGGTCGTGCACCTTCGTGACCACAGCCCTTCCACCCGGCAGTCCATACGTGCCGCCAGTGTTCTTGCAATGCGCGGACCTGGCTCCTCCTGAGTCTCCAACCGAACTGGCCCACTCACACGACCCGGACAAACAACGACGTCGCCCCAAAGATAGGGCAACAGTTACTACATATCGATAAGCGCCGCTGCTGCCACTATCGGACAGGCAACGCTTGCGAAACCGGGAGGCGCCAGTCAGCACGAGAAGAAGACAAACAACCGCAACCATGCCAAGTAAACGATAAAGTCTGGCCTGCAACAGAGAGCGGAAACCTACAAACAGCACCAACACGAACCGCAGCACAGCTCATTGATGTCTCCATTGTTGCATAGACTCTGTGGGTCAGCTGGAGAATAGTGACCACGTCGCATACATCTTCGCTCTTACCGCCGTGGCAAGCTGTGATGCCCAAACGTATTGCAGAGTAGCATCCGAAAATTCTGCCTCCATCGCTGTCTCCCGTAACGTCCGCCAAAATTCCGAGGGCAATCTGTCACCTCGTCGCTCACTGCGTAACACGTGGTATATCCGTAGGTTTCACGGTTTACGAAGCCTGCTTAGCAAAATGTTCTTTAGACTTGTATACTGCTGTGTTGTCGTTCGACGCTTAATTTCCTCTTCTACTTACATCGCTATTCTGGCGTTCAAACCGTTGACTGCTATGGCGAACTTTTCTTTATCGTTTGCTACTTTACTATGAGCGAACGGAAACTTTGTTCCCCCTAGTTTCATTAACTGCGGAGCCTGTGGTACGCAAATTATTATTTTGTTCCGGCGAAACGTTTCCATGACGTGTTATTTTACTCCGTATGTCTTGTATCTGACCGTGCAGCGTGCGCTGTAGCTGCACTTAGTGTGTCGTAGGACTTCTGTCATTTGTCGTGTACGTCGGATAATTTGCGTGGCCTCAGCTTGTTTCTTTCTTGCTGTGCGGGTTCTTATGAATATGGGGTCACCACTTTATGGAAGCTATCTACACTGTAGTGCGAAAGAAACTGGTATAAGTATGCGTGTTCAAATAAAGAGATATGTAAACAGGCAGATTACAGCGCTGCGGTCGGCAACGCCTATATGAGACAAGTCTCTGGCGCAGTTGTTAGGTCGGTTACTGCTGCTACAACGGCAGGTTATTAAGATTTAAGTGAGTTTAAACGTGGTGCTATAGTCGGTGCACGAGCGATGGGACACACCACCTGCGAGGTAGCGATGAAGTGGGGATTTTCCCTTACGACCATTTCTCGAGTGTACCGTGAATATCAGGAATCTGGTAAAACATCAAATCTCCGATATCGCTGCGGCCGGAAAAAGATCCTGCAAGAACGGGACCAATGACGACTGATGAGAATCGTTCAACGTGACAGAAGTGCAACCCTTCCGCAGACTGCTGCAGATTTCAATGCTGGGCCATCAGAAAGTGTCAGCGTGCGAACCATTCGACGAAACATTATCGATATGGGCTTTCGGAGCCGAAGGCCTACTCTTGTACTCTTATTGAGTGCACGACACAAAGGTTTACCCCTTGCCTGGACACGTCAACACCGACACAGGACTGTTGATGACTGAAAACATGTTTCCTGGTTGGACGAGTCTCGTTTCTAATTGTATCGAGTGGGTGGACGTGTGCGGGTATGGAGACAACCTCATGAATCTATGGAACCTGCATGTCAGCAGGAGACTGTTGAAGCAGGTGGAGGCTCTGTAATGGTGCGTGGCGTGTGCTGTTGGAGTGATATGGGACGCCTGATTCGTTCAGATACGACTCCGACAAGTGACACGTACGTAAACATGCAGACGCCCTCAGGATTTGTAAGTACGTGTTTGAGATACCAGTAACGTGACGTTTCTACAGGTATCATAAATAACGACGATTAGTTGCCCATTGTAAACGAAACATTCATTGTCTCAAACTCAACGATATATTCACAAACGTTTTATTTCCCTTTATAAGCAAACATACATTGATGAAATACATCTTAATAATAATATTCACAACAATGCAATGATCTAAGACTGTATAATATTTTGTTCAAAACATTCTGGGACCTGCTGCGTTAGTACGTTGGCAAACATACACTACTGACCATTAAAATTGCTACACCAAGAAGAAATGCAGATGATAAACGGATATTCATTGGACAAATATATCATACTAGAACTGACATGTGATTACATTTTCACGCAATTTAGGTGTATAGATCCTGAGAAATCAGTACCCAGAACAACCACCTCTGACCGTAATAACGGCCTTGATACGCCTGGGCATTGCATCAAACAGAGCTTGGATGACGTGTACAGCTACAGCTTCCCATGCAGCTTCAACACGATACCACAGTTCACCAAGAGTAGTGACTGGCGTATTTGCGATGAGCCAGTTGCTCGGCCACCATTGACCAGACGTTTTCAATTGGTGAGAGATCTGGAGAACGTGCTGGCGAGGGCAGCAGTCGAACATTTTCTGTATCCAGAAATGCCCGTACAGGACCTGCAACATGTGGTCGTGCATTATCCTGCTGAAATGTAAGGTTTCCCAGGGATCGAATGAAGGGTAGAGCCACTGGTCGTAGTACATCTGAAATGTAACGTCCACTGTTGAAAGTGCCGTCAGTGCGAACAAGAGGTGACCGAGACGTGTAACCAATGGCACCCTATACCATCACGCCGGGTGGTACGCCAGAATGGCGATGACGAATACACGCTTCCAATGTGCGTCCACCGTGATGTCGCCAAACACGGACATGACCATCATGTTGCTGTAAACAGAACCTGGATTTATCCGAAAAAAGGACGTCTTGCCATTCGTGCACACAGGTTCGTCGTTGAGGACACCATCGCAGGCGCTCCTGTCTGTGATTCAGTGTCAAGGGTAACCGCAGTCATAGTCTCCCAGCAAATAGTCCATGCTGCTGCAGACGTCGTCGAACTGTTCGTGCAGATGGTTGTTGTCTTGTAAACGTCCCCCTCTGTTGACTCAGGGATCGAGACGTGGGTGCATGATCCGTTACAGCCATGCGGATAAGATGCCTGTCATCTCGACTGCTAGTGATAGGAGGCCGTTGGGATCCATCACGGCGTTCCGTATTACGCTCCTGAACCCTCCGATTCCATATTGTGCTAACAGTCATTGGATCTCGACCAACGCGAGCAGCAATGTCGCGATAAGATAAACCGCAATCGCGATAGGATACAATCCGACCTTTATGAAAGTCGGGAGCGTGATGGTACGCATTTCTCCTCCTTACAGGAGGCATCACATCAACGTTTCACCAGGCAACGCCGGTCAACTGCTGTTTGTGTATGAGAAATCGGTTGGAAACTTTCCTCGTGTCAGCACATTGTAGGTGTCGCCACCGGCGCCAACCTTGTGTGAATGCTCTGAAAAGCTAATCATTAGCATACCACAGCGTCTTCTTCCTGTCGGTTAAATTTCGCGTCTGTAGCGCGTCATCTTCGTGGTGTAGCAATTTTAATGGGCAGTAGTGTATTTTCAAACGCAACGTCTTCACAATGACATGTACACGAATTTAATAGTCTTCGATTGCATGATATCGTTCAAAAGAATCTGGCACATGTAATGCAACCTTGCACGTTTTGCATTCCCACGTTGTTTCGCTGCGTCGTTTATGCTTTCTGCACACAACACAAGCTCTCGCAGGATTTACTTTTGATGCCGGCCGGAGTGGCCGTGCGGTTCTAGGCGCTACAGTCTGGAACCGAGCGACCACTACGGTCGCAGGTTCGAATCCTGCCGCGGGCATGGATGTATGTGATGTCCTTAGGTTAGGTTTAATTAGTTCTAAGTTCTAGGCGACTGATGACCTCAGAAGTTAAGTCGCATAGTGCTCAGAGCCATTTGAACCATTTTTTACTTTTGATGGTGTTGGATCAATATGTTTGGAAAAATGTGCCCAATGTTGCGCGTGTAGTCTTTGTGGTATATCGCCGGATGCTAATCGTCCCTTCCGATTATATTCCTGTAAAGGTGTAGTTTTCAACAATGATTCTGCAGTGTGAATCCCATACGTATTCTGCGTAGCTCTGTCGTTTGCCGCAATGTATTTTGTAATACAAAATGTACGTGTTAAATAAAGCAACGTCAAATAGGTAAAAGAATATCTTACGGAATCCTTTAATACATTTTCTCATCACAGGGAAGCATGCGAGCATCTGATCTTGGCGATCAATTCCAACCATGCCTCTATTGCATTCGACGACACATTTCGGTTTCCACGACACATTGCGGAGAGGTGTGTCTGTGGCAATCATTTCTGCTGTTGAATGTTTTGTGGAAAGCATGTAAACGCCTGGTTTCTCTTTCCATTTTAGTGCCAATATTCCATTACAACACCTCACTGTATTTTCTCGCTTCTTTAATTTTGCCTTCAGGAAGTCTGTGGGTATATTTTTTTCTGTTTGAACGCACTGTTCCAATCACATTAGTTTTATTGGTGAGGAGAGTTTTGAAAACTTTCGGTGAAGAAAACCGGTTATCTAAATATAGAGTATGCCCTTTTTGTAATACCGACTGTGATAGTTCTAGAACTACACTTTCAGAGGCACTGCCACTAGCATCACGTTTGTCGCTACCCGTGTATATCTTAAAATCATAGCAGTATCCTGAACGTGACTCACACAATTTATAAATTTTAATACAAAATCTCGCTCTTTTTTCGATGGGTTAAATGGTTTGCAGGATAAGCGCCCCTTTAATTTCATTAATGATTAATCAATGGCAATATTCTCTTGCATTGTGTACACTTCCTTAAATTTTTGATCGAACATATCTATGACTGGCCTTAGTTTGAACAGCTTATCTGTGTTGTTGGCTAAATTGTCATTCGCTAGATGCAGAAATCTACTTACGTGCAGAAATCTCCTGAATGGTATCGTCTTCCTAAATATTGGGTTTCTATAACGGCCCTCCTAGACCAATACATCTGAATCGACGGTTTCCTTACTTCAGCCATGATTATACACAGCGCAATGTATATTTTTATTTCATTACAGTCGATAGGAGACCGCTTTTGGTCTATTTTTCGTCTCTTCTGATCATTGTTGAGTACGTCTTGTGCATATCTCTTCGTCTCAGTTACAATGTTTTCCCAAAATGTACTATTAAATATTACATAGAAAACGTCTAATTCTCTTGTACTCACGTGCTGTAGAGCTGCTTCCTTTATTCCGGGAATTTCCGTATACGTCCAGATTATTGGTTCATTGTCTTCCTTTTGCCACATCCACGGCTCTGACTGTTGCTTGTAGCTTTGCTCTTCTTCATCAGTCTCATCTTCAATCACCAGCTGCTTACACCGTTTTCGTACAGGAGGTAAAACGTCGCCACCACTGTCACTGCCGCTGTCAAAATATCCTGCAATATCATTGTTGGCTACGCCACCACATGTCTCCCTTTCCTCGTGAACACATTTGCTACACGTCGGGAACATTGTGAAAGTATTTTTGTAATGTCGGCAGGTCCGAATGCGGCCGCGTGTACTCGATCAGGTCCGCAACGTGTCAGAGACGGTCTGTTTACATTTGGCGCGGCTGACCGACGACGTCTCTCACGAGGCATGCGCTTGTTCGGCGCGGTAAACGTACCACGTCTCTGATACGTCTGGTTGATGTTTGGCCAGGTCAGCACGCTACGTCTCTCACACGACATTGTAAGCTAAGGGATTGAACAGCTCCGCTGGCCACCAAAATAAACAGGCGTCGACGTTACTCAGCAAATCTGAAATGCTTTGTAATGTGCTGTTCAGAACATATGTCCACCCCGTCGTACTCTTACGGATTTATGAACAGCCCTGCAGGATTCATGGTGTCAATTCCCTCCAGAACTACTTCGGACATTAGACGAGTCCATACCACGCCGTGTTGCAGCACTTCTGCATACTCGTGGGGGCCCTACACGATTTAGGCAGGAGTACCAATGTACTTGGCTGTTCAGTCGAACGTCATATTAAATAATAACTTCTTATAAACACATTCGAGCACATAATTTTATTTCTCTTTCTCGTAAAACATAAAAGCGAATAATCAACAACGGAAGATTCTAACTCCATTTACATAGAACAAATGCAAAGAATAAACAGTACTGAAATAATTAACGTATTTGCCGCAAACTGCTGCGCTGTGCGAAACTGTTTATTCATTTTGTCTATCTTGCCGCTTCCACAGTGTTTTCTGTCAGTCTAGCAGAATGCGGGCTGCGTTAGTGTGGAGTAGTATCACCTCACCTAGTCTTCCTCGTCGTTGTTCTTGGATTGCGTCTGCAAGATGTCTCAGTTGTTCACAATAAATATCAGTAGTGATTGTTACACCTCGAGGAAGCAATTCATATAACACTACACCATCTCTTTTTCCACCAGATACATAACATTATCTTTTGTGGATGCCCGCAGGTCATCGTACAGGAGGTTGCTGTTTTGTTTGGACTCGACTATTCCTTACTTTTCCTTATGTTAGTTTTCAGTCATCATTCCTCGTTATCAGTACGATAGAGGATAGGAATGGTCGGTGTTGTTCGTGAACCAATTTATGACGACCAAGCAGAGATACACAAATAGCCACCAGCTGATTTTTATGATTTTGGAATAAAATTTGCAGTACCCATATAGCAAATTTTTTAACCATCCCATTGCACGCAAATGTCGCACGATGGTAGAATGACCACAATTCATCGCTACTGCAGTTTTAGATTATGCTGACATAAATCATTGGGGATTAATACGTTTAAACGATCTTCATAACACCCCAGAGGTCTTCCTGCACGTGAAGAGTCACGAATGTCAAAACGATCCTGCTTAAAACGAAAAATCATTTTCTTACCATGATCTGTCCAATGACATTATCCCAATACACGGTGCAAAAGATTTCTGGTTACCTCCGCTACTGCCGCCCCTCCACTGAACTCAAACAGAGGAATGCGTCGCAAATGTTCCGATTTCTCCACTTGGCACTCCATTTTCTAGCATTCACAGCTGCATTCAGTACTTCCAAATGACAAAATGAGGAAAATATGTAAACTCTAATGGAAAAAGTGAACTACAATTCAAAAATAGCAATCGGTAAAGAAACGCATAGCAACTGAAATACCAACATGCAAAACAGAAGACCTATGAATTTATGCTCCAATCTAATATATGTATTGTGCTGGCGTAAGCTGTCGCCAGCACACAGGTTGGCAAAGTGGTTGCAAGAAGATCGATAGTAGACGCTGAAACAAGCGCGCCTATAAGGAGAGAGGGCAAAGACAGACTCGCAAGCAATGTGCCGCCAACGCCCTCTCGATCGCCAGTATTTAGATCGCCGCCGCTGACCGAACGGCCCAGTTGCAGTCACAGACAGTCACCCAGTCAGCCCAGTCGCAGTTCCAGTCAGTCACAGTCTCAGGTCAGTCACTATTCTAGTTGGCATCTGCCAGTTTACATTACTGGCCACGAGAGTAAAATGTTTATAACAGGCCTTGTACTTCACCAGCAGTGACACTAACGTGGACTATTACGGAAGAGCTTCTACCACAGCAACTTGCTTAAAGATAAGTAACTTTTTGTTCTTGTGAATAAAGAACTCTGTTAATACATGTGTGCAGATTTGATTTACAAAGAGGATACCGACCACCAATCTACATCCTTTCCTTGTTTCCCCTGGTACAAGCCTCTACAGTGGCTTTGACTACACAAGATTTATGTCATGGTATTGCATTGATTATTTCTCTGCAGACGATTGTATGCCGATTAAATCTGCCAAAATTACGATTCTGCTGCCGGTATGTGTACGGGAGTCACTGAATTTGCTTGTTAGCTGTAATCATGGCTTCTTTGTTAACTTCTTTTTGCGATTTCTAGGAAACATTTCCTTGAAGACGTCCTCAGAGCTGAGAATTTTAGTCCAAGGATAAGGCGAGAAAGACCATAAACAATGTCGCTACATGAAGACTCTATCTGTAAGAAACCACATTACGGCACACGGGCAGCGCACGAAGCTGTCAGTCTAGCGAGTGGGGGTTCGCCTAGCGGAGTTTGCTGACGTCAGACGCGAGAACGGATGCTCGGCAGCTTCTGAGAACGACGAGCGCGAGTCGGCGAGCGCAACCGAGCACACGCACCGCGCCGCAGCCTTCGCTGCCGCGCCGTTGCATAACTACCGGACTGGATTCGCGAGTGAGCTCAGATGTCAAGAACGGCTTTAAACGGCGCCGGCAGAGACTCCCGTATCCGGAATTGCTTCAGACGCTATCGCGTATTGGTACGCACACGTTCTGAGACTCTAAAGGGACAGGTAATGGGACACTAATTCGACAATGAAACAAGGGAAAACCCGTTTGGGTTTTAGTGGAAACAAAATGTGATCGTCACGTTTAGGAATTGGACACTTAATCAGTGACGTCGATGAGCATTTTCGGAGAACTGCTGAAGTAGAAATTCGAGAAATCGTAGTTATTACACATTCCACGACGTGAAGCTGAGAGTGAGTTCTCAATAACCTTGGGAGTATGTATTACGTCAGTCGTGAAATTTGGGACATGAGAAACCTTTCAGCTAAATACAGCGTCAGATGTGATGACTAGGAGCTCGAAAGTGCTGCTCACTCAAAATCGCTTTCAAGCACTGCTCGACGGAATTCCTGCAAGACAATTGGCCGTTTAGTGTCAAATAGTCTTACCTACCAAGATCTGACAATCTGCGTCAAACGTGAGGTTTCAAACATTACCCTTATATTAGCAGTCACTTATCAGTAAACAGAAACATTCGTCTATAAATAACGCATATTTTGAACTGTAGAAATCATAACATCAGTAAACTCTTAATTTCCGTTTTCGAGTGTTCTAGAAGTTTATGTTAGTATTGTACGGGCAGTCTGAGTGTGTGTTCTTCTGCTTCTTTTGCCCTTCAGTGGCGTTTTGCGGAATGTATACTCAGTCCGACCAAGCCTCGAAAGGTCCAAAGTTACCGACCGATCGCCGTGCCTTCCTCTGACGATAGGCATCACTGGATGCAGATATGGAGGAGCATGTGATCAGCACATCGCTTCCCCGGCAGTTGTCATCTTTTGTTATCGGAGTCGCTTCATCTCAATGTAGTATAGCTCCTCAATTGACCTCACAAAGGCTGAGTGCATCCCACTTGCCAACAGCACTCGGCAGATCCAGACGGTCACCCATCCAGGACCCAGCCAAACCCGACAGCTTTTAACTTCGTTGACCTAATGGGAAACAGTGTTACCGCTGCGGCAAGGACGTTGGTTTACAGAACATATAAATCTTGGAAATTTTAGATGTTAATGTTAGAAAGTGGCTTTTTTGTATGTACATACATCAACTGCATCTCCTACATTGCTAAGCAATTTGCACAAACCCAAACTATCAGTAACACAGTTCACTTTCCATAGAATGATAGTGTAGTAAAATGATGCTACGATAAAAAGATGCTGCGACGATATTACTTCCCAAAGAGGTTAAATAGAGTCAAAGGTCTTTTGGTTTAGTGGATAATATATGTATTTACTTAAATTGTCACCAGTTGATCTAGTTCTGTGTCACAGGCTGCCTCACTGAACATTTTACACAATGAACAGTGAATAAATCATTACACGGACTTATGGTGTTGGCAGAATGTCGAAGATGACACAGTAGAGAGTATGTACAGTGGAACAGTAGATCCATATACCACAGAGGAGCTACAATAGGCTTTGAAAGGAATGAAGAACAGTAAAGCTACTTGAAAAGATGGAATATATGCAGAACTAATTAATTACGGAAGGTTATCACTAGAAAGAAAACTTTTACTATCAGTAAATGAATGTTGCAGGAACTGCAAGAACCTAAACCCTTGGCATACAGCAGAAGTAATCTCTCTTTTCAAGAAAAGGAGAGACAACAACTGTAAAAACTATTGCGGCATCAGTGTTCTAAACACTGCCTACAAACTACATTCAAAGGTAGTTAAAGACTTCATGAAGATTGTCTCATAAGCTATTGTTTATGAGGAACAAAATGGGATTTATATCATGCACTGGCAATGTGTCTGTAATTAAGGACATTATAGGAAAACACAAAGAATTTAATATAGAAAGCGATATGGTCTTTATCGACTTCGCGAAAGCTTTTGACTGTGCGATCCTCATAGCCTATGGAAGATTATATCTGAATTTAGATATCCTAATCACGTAATAGACGTAGTGAAAAGTCTTTACAAAAATATACGCACTGTAATAAACACAGACAGAAATCTATTGTAAGAAATAATAATTAACCAAGATGTAAGACAAAAGTGTGGACTGTCACCGACCCTTTTTAATATTTACATTGACTTCATTCTTCGTAAATGGTAATGTAAAGTAAACAAAGAAACTAACATAACGAATGAGGAATAGCTGAATGTACTGGTGTTTGCAGGTGATATCGGTAGTGTCCAAAAGAATAAAGACGAGCACAAAAGATCGGTATACGAACTGAAAGAAATATGCAACAAAAACAATTTTAAAATTTCTAGTAAAAAAACGGAGAAATGGCATTCCGAGGAATATATCCAGCCACATAAAAATTATTTTGCATACTCGTAACTGAGTTTGAGAACAAGTCTCCCAAAGTCCATCATGAAATTGTATAAAGTGATGGTGGTTCCTGTGTTATCCAATGGAAGCGAAAGCTAGGTCACCACAAACGAATAAGAAAATAAAATTCAAATATTAGAGATGTGGATCCTAAGGAGGACAAAGGGCTGCACAAGAAGAGACATGATTGGAAATGAAGATATTAGACCAGAATTAAATATTTTCAACGTGAATAAAAAAATTCAAAAGTATCGTGAAGACTGGAGACAACACCTCGTAAGAATGGCAGGTCACAGAATTCCCCTGAACTACGAGCCGAATAGGAAAAGATTCGGACCTCGAAACAGATGGGAATGATTTTGTTTGTAAGTTCGGAACAGGCAACAAACTTATTCTTGAACTCAATTGATGATTATTAAATTGTCGCTTATTACAGCTATAATTAAATAACAATGACTACTTGAATTAATTATGCTGTTTTGTTGCCAATATAGAAAGAAAGGCATGACAGATTGAAGGTATTTATGGATTTACTACAGTCGTTATTTACAGGTGGAATATTTCTAGTTTGTCACAGAGAATTTTTTTTCCTTAATTTTCGTGGAAAGAAAAAATTCTAACCCCTCCGCTTGGTCCATTGCATAAGACTTCTGGAAGTGACCGACCAGCTTAACACCTATCTCTCTGTTTGTGAACAGGTGCCGATTTTTTTTTGTGTTTGTTGCTAGGAATGATTTAGTGAACTGGGCATGGGTGTAACAGGTGACGTGTTCTGTGTACCTGGTACGAAAATTCCTGCAGGTCTGTCCCATCTAGTACAAGTTTAGCATGTGTATATTTCAGAATCAAAGAATTTATCTGTCTTATCGTTTTAGTTGTGATCTAATTAGTGTTGTAATTTATTTTTTGTGAAGAAAGCTACGTTTACTTTATGCTGTCGTGCAATCCACGAAAAAACCTAACTGCTGCAGTATTTTATTACTTAAATTATTAGTGACAGGGTTGCAGGCTTTCGACACACATCATTTATGACGAATGAAATGGAATCAGTAAATTGGCTTAAGTATTTGAACCGTGCAATAATTACACCATGATAGCTCATACGAAAGTGGACAGCTGGTAGCTGTAGTTTTATTCTAGTGTAAGTGTGAGCCTTCTCTTCCGTATATGAATTCACTCTGAATGAAGTTGGACGGTGACATGTTTGCAGCTGTCCGGCTTACATTAAATGTAAGGTGATCAGCATTAAGTGTATGTCAGTCTTAGCCTTCCTAGAAAATACCAAAGTACTTGTAGTGGCATGTATAATATGTTGTTCCCGGAATGATTGGAAGGAGCGGTAATATGATAAATAAAAGCAGGCGCTCAAGAAGTCTACACGGATAGTAACTGTACACAACTCATACCATAAACATTTCCTATTTTTATTGCACAATTCGTGTAAATGTCCATAGTTTCTGTTGTTGCGTCTACTTGCGGTTTCTAATTTGTTGTTCCTCTTTTCACATTTGTAGCTGTCATACTTTTGGGATTTGATGGTTAACTTGTGTGTCATGTATTGTGTCTGTTATAGAATGGCAAGTGACAAATATTTTGAACAATTTCTAAATGTAACTTCTGTTCTGCTCTGATTTCTGTCAGACACGGAAAACAAAAAAAATTTCAATAATCCACGAAAGTAAATATATTGACGTGAAAGCTGAGTATGTTGTTACGAAAAACACTGCTGCAAAAGACTACCAGATACGTATCGGTGTGTTGTAATTTACTTACGTCATCCGTACGTGGCAAACCGTTCCACGTTTCATGGTAGAGCGCTGGTTGATGCTTTGAGAGTGAGAGGCAACACATTATGGAATAACAACGACTAACTTTTGCTGGTTGTTTGAGTAAAGTCAAACTCAGTTTGTCCTTGACGCTTATTCACGTAACTTTGCTAGTGCAACCTTCAACAGAACAAAATCGACCGGGCAACGTTCTCCCGTAAGACAATTCTGCTCGTCCTCCCGGCGTGAATCTCATGGTGTTCGTTTGGGATGATGTAAGGTGTACGCTTGCTAATTGTTCTCCTCAGACCGTTTTTCATCGAGAGTAGGAAAACGAAATGCATTTGTTATGCTTCGCATGCAAGAGGCAACGCATCGAAGCATGCACTGCATCTCCCTCCGTATTGACGTTACTTCAATATTGTATCATGGCATTCCATTTCATACATCTAGAAAACATAGGTTCCAATTAATTCCATCTATGTAAGTATCTGCAGTCTTAGTACACACTGAAATCCCCGTACAACAGTACCTTATCACGGCGCTGACGCAGCCAAATTAAATAGCGCAGCCTACTAACGCAGTTGAGTATCGCACGGCGGTTCGTTTCCGGCGGGCAGCTAAATGTTGCAGCTGAGTCAGACGAATCGAGAATATTAAAGAAGTCATATGGATTGGCGTGACTTAGCTGCAACATTTGGATGCTCGCCGAAAACGAATCACCGTACGATACTCAACTGCGTTAGTAGGCTGCGCTGTTTAATTTGGCTGTGTTAGCGCCGTGATACGGGAGTGTGGCGCACGGAGTTAAGTATGTACCAAGGCTGCAGACATGTGACTGAAAAAAAGTTTCGCAACTTTTTTCCATGGGATAAAACTTTATGACTAACCCTGGTACGAGATTTTTAGCTATTCTTCAGCTCTTCCCCGATTTACGAAAATTAATGTATTTCCTATATGTGTAACCACCTTAATTATATTTTACTATGTTGTGTTTCAACTTAGCTATTAAACTGTTATGATAAACATGTTTTCTTCTGTTCTTGGGCTTTCCCGTCTTTAAAAGAATTAGGGAAATTAAAGTGTACAGGAAGATAACAACACACACAACGAGTGAAGGAGAGAAGGTGTATGTGGATCAGCAATGGAAAGGTACCTGCATACCTTGGCTACGAAAAGACAGTAACAACAGACTGATTCCTAGGTTCTACCAACCGCACCTATCGATGTTTTATGAGGGAATGACTGCAAGTTTTGAGCAGCCAGGAAAATCGGAAACGGGGTTAGATACATTAGAAGAACTGTCGGAAAATGTAACTTGTCTACGACGGTTTACGTCCATGAAACTATCGATCAACCCATTCTTCACCAGTAGTCTTCTTGCTCGAAAGACGTCAAAAAAATGGCTCTGAGCACTATGGGACTCAACATCTGAGGTCATCAGTCCCATAGAACCTTCAACTACTTAAATACTGAAATAAGAAACACAAGTGTGTGTGTGTGTGTGTGTGTGTGTGTGTGTGTGTGTGTGTGTGAGTGAGTGTGTGTGTGTGTGTGTGTGTGTGTGTGTGTGTGTGTGTGTGAGTGAGTGTGTGTATGTGTGTGTGAGAGAGAAAGAGAGAGAGAGAGAGAGAGAAAGAGAGAGAGTGACTCGCAGCCAGTTACTGTAAACTGGGTCGAAGTACCACATCCTCAGTTTCTCCCTTAAAGCCAAGTGAGATGTCAAGCTACAATCATCTTGTATTGGGGGCAAGTGGCGGTGAAAACACACCCTGAGCATTTACATGCTTTACGTAAAATAATCATACGTGAATATTGTTTTGAACCTTTCAAAATTGCCATAGGTGATTATTGCTTTACTGATTTAGTTCTTCGTTTGTAAGAATGTCGAGGGAACAGCAGGGGGCAAAAAAGCTTAATATCATTGCTGGTACTCTCTGATGACGTATGGTTTCTAGCTCTTAGGTTATGAGCTTGAGGAAAGCTTTCTGTCTAATGTTTCGTCCCTTGCTAAGGTATATTTCGTCATTGACTGTGCTCATAGGTATTTACACAATCCTACATTAACTGCTTTCACAACAAAGATACAGGATGATAATTATTTAATTATACGAAAAAAATGTAAATTAGTTACAAACTACGACGTGCACACACTTTATTCGACGAACAAACGTCACTATAGATATTCGGATTTGGGTTATGACATTTAGATATGCCTGCCGTCATTGGCGATGATGTGGCTCAGACGAATAGTGAAATTCTGCATGACCCGCTGAGGAGTCTGGACATCGATGCTTCCTGAATGGCCGTTTTCATCTCAGCAATGGTTTTGGGGTTATTGCTGTACACCTTGTCTTTAGTACAGCCCACAAAAGGAGCCGCATGTGTTCAGATCCGGAGAATATGGTGGCCAATCGACGCCCAGGCCAGTGGCCTCTTAGTACACCAGAGCCAGAATGCGGTCCCCAAGTGCTCCTCCAGGACATTAAACATTCTCCTTCTTGGATGGGGTCGAGCTTGCAAGAAACACATCTCGTCGCGGCGAGATCTATTTACGAAATTTCAGTCACCAACTTTCTCTTCCGAATGCGAAAATATTTTGTTGAGCCCAACCTACATAGGTAGGAATGATCATCAAAATAAAATACGAGAAATCAGAGCTCGAACATAAAGGTTTAGGTGTTCGTTTTTGCCGCGCGCTGTTCGGTAGTGGAATGGTAGAGAGATAGTATGATTGTGGTTCGATGAACCCTCTGCCAAGCACTTAAATGTGAATTCCAGAGTAATCATGTAGATGTAGATGTAGATGTTGTCGAAATCACGGTCACTTTGAATAATGAGGATGAAATCATATTCCAAAATATTCGCGTACCGTTCGGTAGTCACCGTGCTGTCAAGGAATATCTCACCGTCTATTCCGAGACTGGACACTGCACACCACACAGTCGCCCGTTGAGGGTGAAAAGACTTCTCGATCGTGGAATGCGGTTTCTAAGTCCCCCAAATGCGTCAGTTTTGCTAACTGACGAACCCATCCAAATGAAAGTGGGCTTCGTCGCTAAACCAAACCAAATTCACATCAAAGTCCTGCTCATCAATTCTGTGGACAATAGTTCCATGGTCCTGGGGCTTAACGGCTGATGGGTTTGAATTTTATATGCGAAGAGATGCAGGTCTTCAAAAACAATTTGCCGCAGTGTCTCCCGGCTGATTCCCACTTGAGCAGCTCGTCTGATCGATTTCCAGGGGCTGGTTTGACACACAACGCGTGCCTTCTAGATTATTTCATGCGTTTTCACCATTTTTGGACGACCGACATTGCCAACACTGTCATCACGAACATTACCCGTTCTCTCAAGCTTGCGAATCAAATTCTAGATTGTTAGCACAATTGGCCCCGTTGTCTTCAGCTTGAACTCGGTCGCGAATTTCCGTTGAGCCGCAGTTTGGCTGTTATTGCTCGCATACCAGGCCTTCACAAGCGCTATACGTTCAGGCACGCTGTGCCGTGACAATTTCACTTGCAAATGCCCGACAGCAACAAGGCACGTGCGCATGTGCATTCTAATTACCATCACGCCCCGCAGCCGACCGTGCAGTTTGGAACGTCCTAAAGCAAACCGTTCAGGAGTTATGACGATTTTATTTCTTATAGTTCAATAATTGTCATATTGTATGAGGAATAGCTCACTGTTTCTTCATGTCCAATTGATTGCGTTTTTGAAGCAATTAGCGTCGCAGAGTTTAACACTTGTCAACATCGGGTCTGATTATGCCTGCCACAGCAGGGATGAGTCGTTAGACAGGAAATTCCTGAGAGAACAGCTTAAGTCTCGAATACGACGTGTTAGCAAGGATTGTAACACCCACTGGAAACTCAGCGTTTTAAGGTGATTACCGTTACCCTGGTTATCTTTTGTATATGTCCGAAACGAGAAAGAGGTGAAATCAGTGACTTCATTACAAACTGGTTAATGGATTGCAGTTAGACCAGTAATATCCCCGTGCTCTATGAGTGCACTGACAATACATAAAGAACCTGTGTTTTTATCATTCGCGCTTCCTGTCATAACCATTCTAGCAGTCGGTTGAGAACTGAGATGGTTCAAATGGCTCTGAGCACTATGGGACTTAACATCTGAGGTCATCAGTCCCCTGGACTTAGAACTACTTAAAAGTAACCTAAGAACATCACACACATCCATGCCCGAGGCAGGGTTCGAACCTGCGACCGTAACAGCAGCGCGGTTCCGGACTGAAGTGCCAAGAAACGCTCGACCACAGCGGTCGGCCTATGATCAGAGACACCGTCTAATCCGAAAGTAGTGTCCAATTTGCATCACGGGAGGGCGATAGGAGCGTTTCCATCCACATTTAAATCAATGTTTTGGCAATTTTCAATTCCCTAAGGCTACTTGCAGCCGATGCAGTAGAGATACGGAGAGGTTTCGTCGTTCTAAAATTATTACAAAATGTTGGAAGACTAATTAATAAGATCTTGATGTGAAGACGGGCAACTGCTAGTCAACATAAATAAATGTGGTGTAATTCGAATAAATGTTTTAAAGGGCTAGATGAAACCTGAGCGCTTGATAGGAGATCGACAATTGGGTTTAGTCGCTACCGCCAGGTGTCTCGGAGCATCTGCTGGGAAAGGTTTAATACGGAGCGAAGTCATGAATTTCTCCCTGGGGAGGGAATGTGCTAGTAGATTTGCTGAAAGAAAAAACACAAGACCAATTCACCTCCGGGGGAGGCTTACTTACGAAACCTTCGTTCGACTCATTCTAGGGGATTGTTCGAAGTCTGGGAAAAATGGCAAATAGAATAGATACAGAGAAAGCGAAAATTCTAAGTGCTGTGCACTTCGTCACGAGCCTGTATCGTTAGCGATAAACCTGCGTCGAAATTCGTAACAAACTACAGTTAGAGAAACTACAACAAAATGGTTCAAATGGCTCTAAGCACTATGGGAATTAACATCTGAGGTCATCAGTCCCCTAGACTCAGAACTAGTTAAACCTAATAAACCTAGGGACATCACACACATCCACGCCCGAGGCAGGATTCGAAACTGCGACCGTAGCAGTGGCGTGGTTCCAGACTGAAGCGCCTAGAACAGCGGCCGGCACGAAACTACAACAGAGGCGTTGCGTTTACCGAAGGGCATCAGTGATCTAACACGAGAAAGAAGGGTTGTTTCTTCGAAGTTATGTTTCGTGTAATGACAGTGAGGGAAAAATGGGGTACATCCAGGACTTATAAAGCGGTACCGACAATCTTTCCCCAAAACGGCATCTACGAATGTAACAGGAAAGAGGGAAAATTATTTGGAAGGACACGTTTCTTCCACCACAAACTTTACTGTTATACAATGTGGATGTAGCTCAAATGTGGCAATATGCTTGCCATCGTCGAATGATCAGCGGCCATCATGGATGACTGTCACCCTGAACATACATAACTGACAGTAATCGTACATCTATGTTTGAAAGACTATGTCCTCGGTTAACATAAGCTACTTAGTCTTCACAATAACACCATCGTGTTGGTCCTTGTGTCTTGAATAAGAGCCTGGAGATATAAATACACTACTCGCCATTAAAATTGCTTCACCACGAAGATGACGTGCTACACACGCGAAATTTAGCCGACAGGAAGAAGATGCTGTGATATGCAAATGATTAGCTTTTCAGAGCATTCACACAAGGTTGGCCCCGGTGGTGACACCTACAACGTGCTAACATGAGGAATGTTTCCAACCGATTTCTCGTAAACAAACAGCAGTTGACCGGCATTGCCTGGTGAAACGTTTTTGCGATGTCTCGTGTAAGGAGGAGACTTTGATAAAGGTCGGATTGTAGCCTATCACGATTGCGGTTTATCTTATCGCGACATTGCTGCTCGCGTTGGTCGAGATCCAATGACTGTTAGCAGAATATGGAATCGGTGGGTTCAGGAGGGTAATAAGGGACGCCGTGCTGGATCCCAACGGCCTCGAATAACTAGCCGTCGAGATGACAGGCACCTTATCCGCATGGCTGTAACGGATCGTGCAGCCACGTCTCGATCCCTGAGTCAACAGATGGGGACGTTTGCAAGACAACAACCATCTGCACGAACAGTTTGACGATGTTTGCAGAAGCATGGACTATCAGCTCGGAGACCATGGCTGCGTTTACCCTTGACGCTGCATCACAGACAGGAGCGCCTGCGATGGTGTACTCAACGACGGACCCGGGTGCACGAATGGCAGAACGTCATTTTTTCGGATGAATCCATATTCTGTTTACAGCATCATGATGGTCGCATCCGTGTTTGCGGACATCGCGGTGAACGCACATTGGAAGCGTGTATTCGTCATAGCCATACCGGCGTATCACCTGGCTTGATGGTATGGGGTGCCATTGGTTAAACGTCTCGGTCACCTCTTGTTTGCATTGACGGCACTTTGAACAGTGGACGTTACATTTCAGATGTGTTACGACCCGTAGCTCTACCCTTCATTCGATCCCTGCGAAACCCTACATTTCAGCAGGATAATGCACGACCGCATCTTGCAGGTCCTGTACGGGCCTTTCTGGATACAGAAAATGTTCGACTGCTGCCCTGGCCAGTACATTCTTCAGATCTCTCACCAACTGAAAACGTCTGGTCAATGGTGGCCGAGCAACTGGCTCGTCACAATCCGCCAGTCACTACTCTTGATGAACTGTGGTATCGTGTTAAAGCTGCATGGGCAGCTGTACCTGTACACTCCATCCAAACTCTGTTTGACTCAATGCCCAGGAGTATCAAGGCCGTTATTACGGCCAGAGGTGGTTGTCCTGGGTACTGATTTCTCGGGATCTATGCACCCAAATTGCGTGAAAATGTAATCACATGTCAGTTCTAGTATAATATATTTGTCCAATGAATACCCGTTTATCATCTGCATTTCTTCTTGGAGTAGCAGTTTTAATGGCCAGTAGTGTAACTCATCTCTTGTGCAGGGAGGTGGTTGAGCGACTCGGTACAGGAAACAGACAATGAAGACATTACTTTTTCGCGGAATAGTCTTTTTTAAATGTTGGTATCAGTGTTAACTACTTCTGAAGTGGGGTAAATTATCAGGTCTCCCTGAGACAGCTCTTTCAATTCCCGTTTCCTCTGATATGCGCAAATCGAGATGGAATGTTGTATCCCATGGCTCCTGAATTAAGTCCACTATATTGCTCAGTAATACAGACTGTCTGATTGCAATGACCGCTGTAGCGTCTAACTTGTACCTGAGCCTCACTGTGAAATACTACGTTTTGCCACTTACAATAAGAGCGCGTGACCTCGAACGCTCACAACTCCACAAAAACGTGCTTAGAATATAAGCCTCACGTCGCAGAGACGGTGGTATCAGCCATTCGCATGCAAAGTTCCGCATCTTACCACGAGAGGGCTTTGAATGATCACCTATTCAAGGTCTGTAAGAGAGGAACTTTGATAACGCGAAGAAACAAAATGTTGCCAGCATCTTTATGTGTACTTCCTTAGGCAGTCAGTACGAATGCAGCAGCATGAGCTAGCATTAAGTTGGAAAACGCCCCGCATGAAAAAGGGATATTTCCGCGGCTCATACCTCGGGTCCTATTGGTGATAGAAAGATAAGGTGAAGTGTTTTGGATAGGCCTTGGGCTGGGGACAATTTGCACATCCAACAGCACATGGTAAATTTGTACATCCTACAGCACATGGTAAATCTGTGAATATTACACACTTATTCTTAGTTAGGCAAATTGATTGGTTCTTTTTACACTAGATGTGATCTACGGTCCTCCTTAACGCGTTTAGAGGCACCATTTAGTTCATGGGCGGTTCCTGAGAAAACTAAAAAAAAAAAGTGTTTTTGACATGTTTTCGCTGTCAGCGGCTGAAATCTAAAAAACTCATCGCAGACAATTATTCAAATTTTAACGGTGCATTCTCTATACATTTATCTAGACGTGTCCGCTTTCAAAAATTTTCATCCACTATCGAGAAACACCCAGAGAACAAACTTATTTGGTACCAAAACCGGGTGGGCGAATTCCAAGACAGATATGCGCACCAAATGTCTGAACCTTTTACGATATATTCCTAAGATCCCGATCTCGAACAACCCAGAAAATTTTCTTGATGTATTATTCCGTTTGCGAGATACAGAGGTTCAAAGTCGCCCTACTTGTACTCGCAAAATACGCACATAAAATCCGGTTTGAGGCGAAAACGTAGTTTATGAAGTGACGTATCGCGCAGAAATATGCTGCAAGATGTCTCCGTTGTCGTCAGAAGGGTTAAGGGAATCCCGTGTTGTAGTACTGAAGCAAATGCGAAGTTTTTGTGCACATAAAATCCGTTCTGATGTGTAACATAATTTTTGCGTTATTTCAGTTTCACATAAGTAAGCTACAAAAAATGTATTGGTCCATAACGTTCTTTTCATATGAGTCCGATGTCCTGCTGCAGCAGGGTAAAGAAGGATACCAGCTGAAAAATGCTCCCATCGGAACACAAAAAAGGCGATTACGCTCCTGTTTAAAAGGCTCCGACTGAAAAAAGGGGCATCAGCTGCCTCATTCTGCCTTCCTCAGCACCTTTAAAAATTTTCTCAACGATTTTGGCATGTGAACATATTCACTCCTTTTATTTCTGAGACGCCGCGCGGGTTAGCCGATAATTTAGGTTAATTTAGGATAATTTAGGTTAAGTAGTGTGTAAGCTTAGGGACTGATGACCTTAGCACTTAAGTACCATAAGATTTCACGCGCATTTGACTTTATTTCTGAGACAGAATGAGATCGTGGCAGAGGGAAAGAGGCGGAAAAGTAACAAATAATTGAAGATAGTAGATAGCGGTTGTGACATAGGAAGAACGAAGGAGACAATGGCAGTGTGAGAGAAATAAAGGGACATTGTGGCAGCAGACAGAAAAGTGCTAGGAAAAGAGTGAAGGAGACAGTGTCAGTGAGAGAGGAATAAAGAGGAGGAGGAAGTGGAAGCAAGTGAGTCACTAATAGTGATAAACACAGTCTATGACAATGACAACGAGGAAGTGAGAAATAGTAACAGTGAGAAGAGACAGCAGCAGTGGGAATGAATGAATGAAACAGTAGCAGCAAGAGAGAGCAAGAAGGAGACAGTGACAGCGAGATGAGACAGTAGTAGTAGGACAGAACGAAGGGGACTGTGGCTGTGAGACAGGAGACAGTAGCACTTAGAGAGACACGAAGGGATAGAAAGAGTGAGCTGGCCTCAATGAGTAAATGAGAATGGGCAGTTGGAAGTGTATGGGTATGAGCGAATTACAGCGATGGACTAATGGGTGTGAGCGAGTTACAGTTAGGGGAGCTCCTAGAAGTGATAGGTGAGTTGCATGTTAAGAAGAGGAGACAATGGCAGTACATCGTTTTTCCGTCTAAGTGTCCACTGAATGAATGTTATAGTTTCTTCTTAATGAGTCAATACAGCCAATAACAAATTCCACGTAGAACAATGGTGGAGTTAGAATTTCGTGACACCTGAATAACGGCGTGAACGAAGTTCGCGACGTGACTCCGGAGATCTCTCATGCCGTCCGTTTCCATTGTCGACGATGTAAAAAAAAAAAAAAAAAAAAAAAAAAAAAAAAAAAAAAAAAAAAAAAAAAAAAAAATTAAATTGTCATTAATAAAAATAAAAAATATACAATATTTTTTTGTTTTTCTTTCAAAACTTCTCCTTACATAGCAAAAAGAAGCATATGAATATCGAACTATGCGTAAGTCGTAAAATAAATTTCATCAGCTGTATGTCATGACGCATTTTAAACGTTGACCTCACCCTGTTTAAAAGAAGCTTATCCACAATTCACTAAAAGTGACACAGAGAGAGAACCTTAAACGGCACCTGTTACACTTTACGGGTAATGCCGGAATATGTACTATAAGTTGTGACAAGCCATGACAGCAAATTTAATGTACTGTGTATCAAGGATACGTTTTTTGATATTTGAATATTTTGAGAGTGAAGAGTTCTACATTTAAAATGTAGCGTGACATACCGCTAATAAAACTTGCTATAGGACTTAGCGTAGTACGACAGTCATACGCTTGCTTTAATATATACATGAAATGTTGAAAAAGGAAAAACATATTGTACGCCTTTTACCTTTTATTATTGACATAACTGTTTCTTTTTCGTACAGCATTCGAAACCTGCCACTCCTTCTTGAACTAACCACTAGTATTCATAGAGGAATATGACCACTGTTCATGCTCTAATACATACCCCAAAACAGAAAAGATGATTTAACGAATAATATGATCGGGATTTTTGTTAGTAATAAGAGAATAGCCAAGCTTCGGCAATACGCAACAACGGAGGAAAGGTAGTTTGTGGTAATACCATTTGAACATTGAATATGTAGTGGAAACTGTAAACTCCACGCTGTACGAAATCTGTGATAACGTGCACCTGACAGATCCAACTAGCATACGTAACGTACCTTACTAGCAGCCTACTTAAGTGAGAGCATAATTCTTATTGAGGGAAGTTATCAATTTCAAATCCGTCGTCTCCACCGTCGGATGATCTCGGAGTGTTGCATCAGTGTCGAACTTAGCATTACTGTTGTATGTGTATCCTGACAGATCCAACTAGCATACGTAACGTACCTTACTAGCAGCCTACTTAAGTGAGAGCATAATTCTTATTGAGGGAAGTTATCAATTTCAAATCCGTCGTCTCCACCGTCGGATGATCTCGGAGTGTTGCATCAGTGTCGAACTTAGCATTACTGTTGTATGTCAGTTGCAACCAAAAATTCTAAGGGAATACGCGTTTAATCCTTCATCAAATTAAGACATATGCCTATATTCAATAGATACGTTGTCCCATGGGAAATTGAAGCGTGTATGACGTTACACGTGACGAGGTAGGTAAATCAGATAAAATGGCGTAATTTGCAGAGACATATCAAATATAAATGCCGTATAACTGGCAAAGGAGCAAAAATGTAGAATTCAGCTCGGGTGACTGAATACACATTCGAAACGGACTCCGTTTAAAGCCCCTCATTGTAGTACCTTAGAGCCACACAATAAAATTAAATTACGTTTCGTGTACTGGGGATTGTTAACGTTGAAACATTAGTCTATATGTCACTTGAGTTTAAAGGCACCTATCGTTAAAATTAGTTTAGATCACCACGTATTATAAAGCAACCCACGTTTGGCACGCGAAATTTTCGCATGAATAGCAACGCGAAGTAGTGACGACTTTGTCAGAAACTTGTAATATGAGAGCTACTTTTATTCAAGAGACCACCGGTCGCGAAACGGAAACCACAGCGAAAATAAAAAATGTTTTATTTCCAACATTTAGCTACACCTTCCTGCTACTTGTCTACATAGTCGCTGCTCCGACTTACAGATTTGCCGTAGCGTGGTACCCACTTCCCAATACCCTCCTCACATCAGACGTCTGCCTGTCATTTTCGACAATTCTCTGCGCTGGTTTGTAGCCAGTCGTCTGTGCAAAATGCTGTTCTCACAGCAAGCTGATCATGTGAGGACAGAGACGAAAATCACATGGAGCCAAGTTGAGACTGTATGGTGTGGCGAACAAACACCTTTCATCGAAAACGCTTTATTGCAGCTCATGTGTGTGGCCCAACATTGTCATGAAGAAGAGCAACGCACGATAACATTTATCTTCACTTGCTCTGAATTCTCTCCGTAGACGATTTTATCGAGTCGTCTGATCCACTTGCTGAAGAAGCATTCGCTTCCTTCCCGACCGCTTAGTTCATGAACGTCTACAGGGTGGTCCATTGATAGTGACCGGGCCAAATATCTCGCAAAATAAGCGTCAAACGAAAAAACTACAAAGAACGAAACTCGTCTAGTTTGAAGGGGGAAACAAGATGGCGCTATGGTTGGCCCGCTAGATGGCGCTGCTATAGGTCAAACGGATATCAACTGCGTTTGTTAAAATAGGAACCCTCATTTTTTATTACGTATTCGTGTAGTACGTAAGGATATATGAATGTTTTAGTTGGACCACTTTTCTCGCTTTGTGATGTATGGCGCCGTAATAGTTACAAACGTATAAGTACGTGGTATCGCGTAACATTCCGCCAGTGCGGACTGTATTTGCTTCGTGATACATTACCCGTGTTAAAATGGACCGTTTACCAATTGCGGAAATGTCGATATTGTGTTGATGTATGGCTATTGTGATCGAAATGTCCAACGGGCATGTGCTATGTATGCTGCTCGGTATCCTGGACGACATCATCCAAGTGTCCGGACCGTTCCCCGGATAGTTACGTTATTTAAGGAAACAAGTAGTGTTCAGCCACATGTGAAACGTCAACCACGGCCTGCAACAAATGATGATGCCCAAGTAGGTGTTTTAGCTGCTGTCGCGGCTAATCCGCGCATCAGTAGCACACAAATTGCGCGAGAATCGGGAATCTCAAAAACGTCGATGTTGAGAATGCTACATCAACATCGATTGCATCCGTACCATATTTCTATGCACCAGGAATTGCATGGCGATGACTTTGAACGTCGTGTACAGTTCTGCCACTGGGCACAAGAGAAATTACGGGACGATGACAGATTTTTTGCACGCGTTCTATTTAAGGACGAAGCGTCATTCACCAACAGCGGTAACGTAAACCGGCATAATATGCACTATTGGGTAACGGAAAATCCACGATGGCTGCGACAAGTGGAACATCAGCGACGTTGGCGGGTTAATGTATGGTGCAGCATTATGGGATTAAGGGTAATTGGCCCCCATTTTATCGATGGCAATCTAAATGGTGCAATGTATGCTGATTTACTATGTAATGTTCTAGCGATTTTACTACAAGATATTTCACTGCATGGCAGAATGGCGATGTACTTCCAACATGATGGATGTCCGGCACATAGCTCGCGTGTGGTTGAAACGGTATTGAATAGCATATTTCATGACAGGTGGATTGGTCGTCGAAGCACCATACCATGGCCCGCACGTTCACCGGATCTGACGTCCCCGCATTTCTTTCTGTGGGGAAAGTTGAAGGATATTTGCTATTGTGATCCACGGACAACGCCTGACAACATGCGTCAGCGCATTCTCAATGCATGTCCTAACATTACAGAAGGCGAACTACTCGCTGTTGAGAGAAATGTCGTTACACTTATTGCCAAATGCATTGAGGTTGACGGACATCATTTTGAGCATTTATTGCATTAATGTGGTATTTACACGTAATCGCGCTGTAACAGCATGCGTTCTCAGAAATCAAAATGGTTCAAATGGCTCTGAGCACTATGGGACTTACCATCTATGGTCATTAGACCCCTAAAACTTAGAACTACTTAAACCTAACTAACCTAAGGACATCACACAACACCCAGTCATCACGAGGCAAAGAAAATCCCTGACCCCGCCGGGAATCGAACCGGGGAACCCAGGCGTGGGAAACGAGAACGCTACCGCACGACCACGAGCTGCGGACCGTACTCAGAAATGGTAAGTTCACAAAGATACATCTATCACATTGGAACAATGGAAATAAAATGTTCCAACGTATCTACGTTCGGTATTTTAATTTAAAAAACCTACCTGTCACCAATTGTTCGTCTAAAATTGTGAGCCACATGTTTGTGACTATTACAGCGCCATCTATCACAAAGCGAAAAAAGTGGTCCAACTAAAACATTCGTATTTCTTTTCGTACTACACGAATATGTAATAAAAATGGGGGTTCCTATTTTTTTTAAAAAAACGTAGTTGATATCCGTTTGACTTATGGCAGCGCCATCTAGTGGGCCAAACATAGCGCCATCTGGTTTCCCCCTTCAAGCTAGACGAGTTTCGTTCTTTGTAGTTTTTTCGTTTGACGCTTATTTCGCGAGATATTTGGCCCGGTCACTATCAATGGACCACCCTGTATACGTCCCGCTTGAAAGTTCCCGCGCCATTGCCACAGTTTGCGTCGTACGTGACAGCTACGGTATGTGGGCTGCATGAGATCAGGCGTCCCCCCCCCTCCCCCCCCCCCCCCCCCCCAGCACGAAGAAATCTAATGACAACACACGTTTCACACTTGGTGGCAGACTCATTTGTTCTAGACATCTTTACATACTCATTATGCAATCAGGACTGAAAAGTTGTACGTGACGTAATAGACAGGCGTACTAGAAACACTGCACAACACATATGCACAAAGTTACATTGGATTTTCACTGTGGTTTTAATTTCGTATATTGCTCACTATGGAGATGCACTAACCATTACACGGCTGAGTAGTAGTAGATAGATCACAGATGTCTTAGACTTGTTAAGGTCTCTAGAACCATATTGTTCTGTTTGATTAAGCACCAATGTCTGAGTTTCATGCATCGACCCTTGTTTCGTTCGATGCTGTGGTGCTGTTCGAGCTTAAGGGGAGTACCAGATGGACTGAGGTGTGAATGTGAATTTCGATTCAGGAAGGAGGCATGCTAGAATGGTCTGTGCAGTTGTGCAATGCTACGGAGGTATGAATGGGATTTTAGATTGACGAGAGAGCCGTGCTTGGTTAATCCATGCAGTTGTGGAAAGCCACTGTGCCAGCCCTTGTGAAATGCAAGAAATATAATCGCAGATGTGAATATGGACAACCATCAGCTGTATAATGGAATGACGACAATGAATGTTTGTGCTGGACCGAGATTCGAGCCCAGATTTCCCACTTATTGCAAGCGTTCCCCTTTCCATAATGGCTGTAGTCACCCCAGTTCCTATTCCTTCGGACATGCATGTATGTCAAAAGAAACTTTGTGTCTTAATTCGGAATAACACAGGCACTGCAGCATCGTATTTATGCACCAACAAAGGGCAAGCGACTTTCAAGTAAAATGTCGCTTCTTTATAGAAATACACATAATAGACGTATGAGTACACGTTGTAGGCACATAGTTGACGACATATGACAGTCTGTGTCTGACCATGAGTCGTGCTCGGAGAGCCAAATGGTAAGACGACCGGTGGCCATAAGCAGGAAATCCGGCTTCGATTCCCAGTCTGACAAAATTTCACTACCATCATTCCATTATACAGCTGATGGTTGTCCATATTCGCAACTCCGAATCCATTTCTTGTACTATCATTAGAGATGAGAATTTTTTTTACTGTCATTAGAGGCGAGCACAAAAACTCCGCTGGGCAAATGGACGTCTGCGCACCTGAGAGGAGCTCACAAAACCTCATTGTACTGCTCTTGCGGATCCACCCTACAGTCCAGAACTTGCAGCTTCCGACTTACATCTGTTTGGTTCAACGAGGGATGCACTCTGTGGGAAGCAGTAAGTGGATGATGGGGAAGTTACTGGTGCCACAAGACGTTGGTTCCGACGTCGACCAGTGGAGTGATACACTATGTGATCAAAAGTATCCGGGCACCAGACAGAAAATGACCTACAAGTTTGTGGCGCCTTCCGACGGTAATGCTGGAATTCAATGCTGTGTCACCTGATCCTTAGCCTTGGTGATAGCTTCCACTCTCGCAGGTATACGTTCAATCAGGTTATGGAAGGTTTCTTGGGGAATGGCAGCCCATTCTTCACGGAGTGCTGCACTAAGGAGAGGTATCGATGTCGGTCGGTGAGGGCTGGCACGAAGTCGGCGTTCCAAAACATCCCAAAGGTGTTCTATAGGATTCAGGTCAGGATTCTGTGCAGGCCAGTCCATTACAGGGATGTTATTGTCGTGTAACCACGCCGCCACAGGCCGTGCATTATGAACAGGTGCTCGATCGTGTTGAAAGATGCAGTCGCTATCCCCGAATTGCTCTTCAACAGTCGGAAGCAAGAAGGTGCTTAAAACATCAAAGTAGGCCTGTGCTGTGATATTGCCACGTAAAACAACAAGGTATGCAAGCACCCTCCATGAAAAACACGACCACAACGTAACACCACAGCTCCGAATTTTACTGTTGGCACACAGGCCGGCCGCTGTGGGCGAGCGGTTCTAGCCGCTTCAGTCCGGCACCGCGGTGCTGCTACGGTCGCAGGTTCGAATCCTGCCTCGGGCAGGTTTAAGTAGTTCTAAGTCTGGGGGACTGATGACCTCAGATGTTTAGTCTCATAGTGCTTAGAGCCATTTGAACCTTATTTATTATTTTTTTTCACTACACACGTTGGCAGATAACGTTCATCAAGCATTCACCATATCCACACCCTGCCATCGGATCGCCACATTGCGTCCGTGATTGGTCACTCCACACAACGTTTTTCCAGTGTTCAATCGTCCGATGTTTACGGTCCTTACACCAAGCGAGGTGTCGTTTGCTATTTACTGGAGTGATGTGTGGCTTATACGCAGCCGCCCGACTATGAAATCCAAGTTTTCTCACGTCCCACCTAACTGTCATAGTAATTGCAGTGTATACTGATGCAGTTTGGAATTCCTGTGTGATGGTCTGGATAGATGTCTGCCTATTACACACTACGACCCTCTTCAACTGTCGGCCGGCCGAAGTGGCCGTGCGGTTCTAGGCGCTGCAGTCTGGAACCGCGAGACCGCTACGGTCGCATGTTCGAATCCTGCCTCGGCATGGATGTGTGTGATGTCCTTAGGTTAGTTAGGTTTAACTAGTTCTAAGTTCTAGGGGACTAATGACCTCAGCAGTTGAGTCCCATAGTGCTCAGAGCCATTTGAACCATTTTTTTTTCAACTGTCGGCAGTCTCTGTCAGTCAACAGACGTGGTCGGCCTGTACGCTTTTGTGCTGTACGTGTCCCTTCGCGTTCCCAGTTTACTATCACATGGAAAACAGTGGACCTCGGGATGAGTAGGAGTGTGGAAATCTCACTTACAGACGTATGACACAAGTGACACCGAATCACCTGACCACGTTCGAAGCCCGTGAGTTCTGCAGAACGTCCCATTCTGCTCTCACGATGTCTAATGACTACTGTGTTCGCTGATATGGAGTACCTGGCAGTAAGTGGCTGCACAATGCACCTAGTACGGAAAACGTTTTTTTTTTTTTTGTTTTTTTTTTGGGTGTGTCCAGATCAAAAGTATCACATGGTGTACCATTTGGGCATATAGGCCCTGCTAGTAAGGTAGCGTAAGGTCAACGCATTGAATGGAGATTACGTGGGAAAAATTGAGGTTTGTATTCAAAAACTAAGCTAAACTCCGCCCGAACAGGCCATGAAGGGCCAACGGTACCGACCGGCCGCCGTGTCATCCTCAGCCCACAGTCGCTGCAGGATGCAGATACGGAGAGACTTGTGCTCAGAACACTGCTGTCCCAATCGTATGTCAGTTTACAATACCGGAGCCGCTACTTCTGTATTAAGTAGCTCCTCAGTTTACCTCGCAAGGGCTGAGCGCACCCCGCTTGCCAACAGCGCCCGGAAGACCGGATGGTCACCCATCCAAGTCCCTGCCCTACGGCGCTTAACTTCGGTGAACTGATGGGAACCGGTGTTACCACTACGGCAAGACCATTAGCTATATAGCCAAAAGAGTGTGGAATAATATAGTGTACTGGAATCTCAAACAAAATCAACATGCTTTCAGAAAAAAAATGAGGTGTACTGCTTATTGAACGATCCTCGTACGTTAAGATGAATGTAAATAAAACGACTGGCTCCCTCAGACCCCTGATGAGGCCGGCCCACAGCTCTGTGGCAGAGCCGCGCAGATCGCGGGCCGCCTCAATTCTGCCGCTGGCTGGGAATGCGGTCCGGCGGCTGCAGCCACGGCTTCCCATCCCGTGCTGGGACGCTCATCCTGATGCCGGCCGGGCGGCCTTGGACGGCGGCAGTCGTCCTTGGCAGCGGCTCGGCCGCTTTCTATCAATTACCGCACCTCGCCGCGGCCGGATTACTCAGCTGCCCACCGGCCAGTCTGCCAGCGATGGGCGCCGACGTAAACAACGAGCTCTGTTTGAGCGGGAGCCACTCGCAGAGCGACTTCGTCTCGGTTCAGAGTGGTGACCGACATCTCAACCGCCACTTACTGGCGTTAAAGCAACATTCGTTACTCCATTCTGAAATGGCGGTCGTCAAACAAGAGAAACGACGTAACAGCTGTGTTGGACCGCAACTGTCCGTGTTGTAGTTGCAATAGTGTTGCACACCTGATACTGGATATTGGCACCTCAGATGTGATTTTGTTATGCAGCACGAAGACTATTTTCATACTAAATTTCCAGTCAGCTGTGTTTGTTGTTTACGTTTCTGCAGTTAATTTCGAAGCTTTTTACTACTTGCGCTTCAGGTAGTTATGCACAGTTGTCGAAATGGTGTACCCGGGCTAGAACATCAAGTTACTGTATAAAATAAAATAAATCTCGAGTACAGAAACATGATACAAGATACCGCCAGCTGTGCATAGCTGCCTGAATATCAAGTCGTAAAATGTAAGTAAACTAAGGAATTGGAGTAGTGGTATTAGTAACAGTTTTGTTCATCCCTCGATCACTTTTGCAAGGGCGTTGAATATGTCGTGGTCTTACAAGGGGTAACTCATACACAGGGTGTACCATAATTAATGCCGTAAACGCATACAGTTGAAAGCACATGACACTAGAAACAAGGAAGTCTAGTAAACGTGGGATATGCATACCTTAAGAGGTATGAACACTTGTGAAACACATCTCTTGTACTGAACAAGTGTTTATAGCTCTTAAGGTAGGTATTTTAGGCCACATGTTTACTGGACAGTGTTCTGCCGGCCGAAGTGGCCGAGCGGTTCTAGGCGCTACAGTCTGGAGCGCGCGACCGCTACGGTCGCAGGTTCGAATCCTGTCTCGGGCATGGATGTGTGTGATGTCATTAGGTTAGTTAGGTTTAAGTAGTTCTAAGTTCTAGGGGACTGATAACCTCAGAAGTTAAGTCCCATAGTGCTCAGGGCCATTTTGGAGAGTGTTCTCCTGTTTTTGTCCACACTACCTCCTCTCAAAACATGGAAAACAAAGAGCTTGCAGTAGAAAAGATTAGTTTCACGGTATATAACATGAAGTTCCGATTGCTCTTTAGGTAGAGGCGTTTCATACTTAATGTCTAGTCTGACAAGTATGGGACAGACAGCCGTCCTTCACCTTAAATCACTAATCCTGCCAGTATTTGTCTGAAGTAATTCAGGAAAACCACGGAAAACCTAAATTTGGATAGCCCTCCACCTCCCCGAATACAAAGCTAGGTTGTTTAAGACAATGCTACTTCTTTCGGTTCATCCCTAGTGTACAATACTGTTCTACAAAGAAGTTCATTAATAATGTAAAAGGCTAGTACTGTACTGTTCATTCATTCCTCACGCCCAGTAGCTGCAAAGACTACACACAGTATACACACATTATTTTACTGTGTGACAACGCACGATTAGCTGACGTCAGGATCATAGCGACGATGTTTTTTCTCCATTTTGTGAACTGCAAACTTCCCATTTTTGCTATCCTGAAAAACTGAGTCAGCATCAGTCTATAACAAGTACGATATTGAGCTCAGAAATACGATAAAGCGTTAGCATTTTACATTAAAAAAAGAGTGTTGTGCAGATTTATAGATATTTTGTTATCGATTTTATTTATTACTGTGTCAGAACTCTCCATTACATTGATTAGCGGACGGGTTGTAGGGCACGTCACGTCCCTCACTGAAGCGTTCCATTTAAGAGAGAAGTATATTTATAAGGAAGTGGCCGCCGTTGCCTGCACGAGAAAACAAATACTTCCTCTGTCCTTACAATTTTAAATAATGAACGATACACACTGTTGTGTCATTAGCTTAATAAAAGAATCCAGCACTTCGTAAGTGATGAAATGATTAATTTTCACAGATTACGATATGCTACATATAGAAACTTCACTTGCTAAACCATAGTGTCAGTTTTCAGAACACTCCAGAAGTTGATGAATAATAACACTTATCAATTGATGGGCTGCCAGTAGGAACAGATGAGGGAAGCACAATTAAAATAACAAGGTGACACCACTCCCAGAAAACGGTTAGTGTTAAGAAATACAAAAGGATTCAAAGGAATTCCTCCATATTAAAGTAAGTAATTGAATGTAAGATGCCTTGAGGGACCATTCTAGACGCCTCCGGTAGTAAACATTTTGTAAGAAGGTCTGTGGAAGACACTTACATTATTATATTATTAATAACTGTCGCTATTACGATTATCCTAGATTAAGCAAACTTTTCTAAGGAGTCAAAGGATAGCCTCGCAGAAATATAGTTCATGGCATAGCTGGAGAAAAAGCGGGAATGCTGACAGTGCAAATTATGGAGAAAGGTGAAACTAAAACCGTGGAACAAGGTTACATTCAGGTTCCTCTTATATAGTTTTCACTGTCACAAGAAAAACATAGACAAATTGCAGTACTGTAGAATTTATGATGCATATATGTATGTCACTAACGAAATCTTTTCAGATAATAATAGAAATCAAATAAAGAAGGAAAGGAGGAGGAGTGAAAGTATTTCACAATAAAGTGATAGCAAGTGAACCACAAAAGGTTACTTAAAAAACATAAAAATAGTTCTTGTAATAATGATTTTTTGCTAGTGTCAGAGGTAACTGAACTTGGCCATCACTCCAGAAAGAAGAAGACTCATTACTTGTTAGCTTAGACACATGAATTTCTTCATTTGGAATCCAAAATGACGACAGTAAACGTTCCAGCACTGACTGCAATGTAAACAGGAATGTGAAAATAAGCTTTAATAACAATTCTTCCAAATAACAGGAGATGATGAACTCCATGAGAAGACAGAAATTAACTGTTTGTATAAGGACTAATCATTTTTTTTTCAGATGTAAAGACAAGAGACAACATTATATTGAACAGTATTCTGTAGTGAATACAAAAATGAAGAAGCTAGATATATCAACCCCTTTACTGTAATCCACACCCTGTTGATGGATCCAATCTATGTGTAGCATAAATTCCTAAGTGTTTTTGGTACTTAGGGTGATGGAAGGAGAGTATTTAGATTCCTCAACAAAAGAGCACTTCAGATCATACAAATAACTGCTAGAACAGTATAATATTATTCTACATACGATTATTAAGACATTAAAGTTACTTAAGTCAAACACTAATATATGTCATTGTTAAGATGTTTAATCAATATGCACCAAATACTATCTGTGCAGAACAATATTTTTTTGGCATTCTTGCATATAGCTGCCTCAAGCAACATATCCTATATCCTTATATGCAAAGCATTTGTTAAGCAATATAATATTTGTGTAACATTTTGTGTATGATGCTGCAATATGCAAAGCATTTCTTAAGCAATATAAAATCTTGTTGTGTCATTTTGTGTATGACACTGTACAATGCAGCACACTGTTTGATGTTTATATAATAAACGAACACTGCCTGTCAGAATTATGTACTACTCAATTTATATTTTATATTTTTACCTTGATAAGTTTCATAAGCAGATATCTTAATTAATAACTCATAATGCCACACATATGAGTTTCATGTACAATAAATTTAGATTCATATTAATATATTTGTGTCTCATATGAAACAATTTACAAACTTTCATTCATATAAACTGCATGTGCAGTTACTTACTTAACTATTTTCACTTGTGTTTACAGGAATATGTACAAAGATTTTAAAGTTGTTATACCTTCAACAATGATGTCACTTCCAATGATGACAGCACCAAAGGAGGTCTGTCATAATGAAGGATGCCTACAACTAAAGATGTCATGCAATAAATACCTGTTCTTGAGTGGAAATGAGCAACCAATGCCGAGCTTTGCCTTCGAGAGCCACAGTTACACAGTGCTGTCTCAGTGAAAGGACACTGACAATACAAGTCACTGTGTCACCAAAAATGCAGTTTTTGCAAGTAAAGGTGTCAGTGAGATAGGCACTGTGCACACTGCTGCATGATTCTACTACACTCTACATTGAGGTGTTAGTGATATAGCCACTAAACACACCTCCACACATGGTTTACTACTTTGCTTCTCCTCCCATATTTCTACAAGTGTGCAAAGTGCAAAAAATAAAAAACTCCCTATGCAGTGAACATTCCCTTTTTTCAAAACAGTAACACACTATATGTTTCTCTTGTTATCTTTACAACTTAACAGGTTGAAATTTTTCATGTATTAGAATATTACTTATCTTGCAAGGGTCCCAAAACTGTCTTAAGAAAATTGAACCAATAATGAACAATCCTTCAAACATTAATAGAACTTCTACTTCTTTATGTGTTTTGTTTAAATATTTGCACATTTTTACCAAGTAAGAAATGCTACACTATATACTTTGGAAATACAGTATTGACTGTCTAACCTAAATGTTTATATATACATATGTTTCAGAATTAATAAATTTTAGCTCCTTTTGTCCTATTTGTACATAAGTTCCATTGAAATTCTTAATGAAGCGTCCAGAAGGCTATGCGTCAGAACTCTCCATTACATTGATGAAATATTTCAGTCAGTATCAATAACAATATAGCCAACTTAAGGCTATTCCTTGCAATTCGTAAGATTCTACGATTCTCTATGGAAATAAATAAGCACTCAAAGATCGATAGTAACAATCTAAGGTCGAAGCATGTGAGTGCAATTCGAAGTGTTGTTGTGAGGCGAGATCTGTCTGTGAGAGTAAAATTTCAGTAGTGTTGGTTGAGAGCTTGGAGACAGAAGATGTGTCACGCTGCCCTCACATTGGTGATATTGGCAGATATTACCACACTCAAGGCCTGATTTCATTTGTATTGTCAGGAGAGATTTAAATGGCTTGATTGCGCTTGAAGATGGAATACAAGGTAAAATTCGCAATCATAGCATAAAGCGCAATTGCAGGGCTAGGCTCGTGATTGCTAGTCCGAGTTTGCAATGATCCCATGTTTTGCTTGACAGTTAGAGATGCCTCCTTATCCTCCAAATAATAATATTTATTCTCCACATCAAATTCATAAATTCGCTGTGGTTACTAAATGTTAATGTAACTTCCAAATTGAAATAATTTGTTAATCAGGAACTCAGCCATTATTGGCACTTATAAGGTCATTGTCAGGCATTTCGTCATTATCGATACTTGTTCAACTATTATTAGTCATTATGAGTTCTGAAGTTTTTAAATAGACTTAATTTATGAAATCCCTTCTTAAGAGTTATTTAGTAGTTATCAGGACCCAAGGAAAATCCTTTTTATTAAAGCATTCTTAGTAACAATAAGCTTTAGCCACTGCTGCTGCATGTTACTGCGACTTCCTGTAAACCAGTTGGTAAAATGCATTCATCTAAAGAGGTTAGCACAATATATACAGCCAAAACTGGAACACCAACACATCATAATATATCTTATCCTGTAATTCAGTAAATTCCGTTGCAGAAGCCAGATTCTGTATCAATTGTAAATTCTTATTCAAATATGCAATCAGATAGCTTATGAAAATGTTAGATTTAAGTTTTTTGTGTAACAATCTGTTAAGGGCTTAAATGACAGCGAAACTGACAGTCATACAACATGGACACAGTGTTATGCAGGTTAGCTTCTGACTACTGACAGCACAGGTTGCTCATTGAGTCCATTTTCGCAGACGAACATAGGCTTTATTTGTTGTAGGTACTTTACAAGTGTTACACTTTTGTCAAACTCGTGCTCAGTGTTGCCTAAGCAGTCCTTCTATGTACAGAATGTGTAACTTCACATGTACTTTTTAACTGCTTTTTTTAAATAAGTTCTTTTTACTAATCTGTTTAATATTCTTGTGCAATTTACAGATTGTAATAAAAGCAGAACTGAATAGAAAATTATTATGAAAATAGACTTTCTGTTCCATAGTAATATGTTACACTTCTTTTATTCAGTCGATAATATCCTCAAATTTATGCGATTATGTTGCAATGAGTTGTTGTGAACATAGAGAGCATGATGCAATCTCACACACAGGACCAGCAGCATGGAGGGTGGACACTTCTCCTACATCACCTTGGAGAATCGTTCAGCAGTTTATTCGTCACTATAACAACAGTTACATTCAGTTAAAACTGGCTGAAATTCACCCGAAGTGGACGATGTCATTTTATGTAGAGCTGTGGGTCTTTCTGTTGGTGATTATCATGCCTGTTCCAGTAGCTTGTGAAGTAAAATAAGAAACTTATGTGCTGATCAGCAACAGGTGTCATTTTCAGAAAATTCCTTTAAAGTGTTGGATTTTATGAATCCATTGTCCCACTCTTAGTGATGACCAGTTGGCTTGTTGTGTCTTGCTAGTTTGATGCTTAGACCCTTGACCCTTGATTGACTTCTGTCACCTGATATCACACTAACATTAACTTACCCATTGTAATGGTCGTGGATTGAGTTAATTGCAGAAAAAGGCTTGTTGCTGCATGTCAGTAGTATGTCATACCGACTCTGGACCAAAGAGCATCTCAGAATCAAATTTCCATTCACAAACCAAGAACTAAATTCTGCAGTTTCCCCCAACCAAAAAAATATAATTTCCCCATGTCAAAAAACTATAAAAATTTAAAAAATAGAATATATAAAAATGATGAGCAAAGTCAAAATATTTGAGAGGCTAGAAGATTATTGTAAAAAATTTCTCAACTTAATTAAAAGAAAAACTCAAATTTTTTAAAAACTTATTCAAACTTGAAAACATGAACTCTAAATTTAGTTGGTAAAACTTCGGTTTTTGTAATGATGTAAGATTTATGTTTTTCAAGTTCTGATAATTCAATGAACACTTCTAAACAACCATTACTATAATTGTTATGTTCAACTAATAGATTTTTCAGTGCTACCATTCATTAATACTTTTATTCATATAGAAAAGAATTTAATGAATAAAAAATTTTTAAAAGACGAAAATGGAAATATTTGAAAAAAGATGAAAAAATGCATTTGGAGAACATTTTAATTTTTTGAAGAACTTAAGTTTTCAGTTTAAAAAATTTTCAGTAAGCCTTCTGTGTTGTGAAGCATAAGTTAAATTCTTTTTTCCATACATAATATATACAATTCGAATATTCTCATTAAGAAATACATGTAATTTCATTGTTGTCTTTTGAGTACTTACAACATTCATTCTTCTGGACATTTAATTACATAAATTGGGTAATTTTGAACAAACTTGAAAGGACTTAGATTTACATCATTATTTAATTGTGTTATTCTTTTAAAATCTCTAAGAGCAACATAAGCTTTTAAGAAGTTATTTGGTGGATCAAGATTCCACAATTCTTTTAACATAGATGTTTTGCAATTTAACATGGACAAATGAAGAAGAATCAAGTAATTGATGATATTTTCGATAGTTTGGAAAACAACGAAAATAAAGTAGGGCATCTCAAATTATGTTAACTGTAATAATTAGTAATATGTATTTCAAAATTTCTTTTTCCTTGTAATACAGCAAATTCAGTTGTTTGAGGTTCAAAGAAAGTAACTGAACTTTTTGGAGTTTAAGTATTTCCACTTATAATTCAAGTGGAAATTGTGGTTCACATTTAATGACTGAACACGAATTTTCATACTTTTTACAACAGTTTTACCTTCTTTGAGAATTGTATAATTATCATTATCAATAGTCCAATGAAGAATATAATCTTCTTGATCTTTTCTTCAATTACAAGTAAAAAATTCAATTAAATCACATGCTCAAAAAATACCTTTATAATCTTCAAAAAATCCACCAAGTAATTCTAGTGGCTAAAGAACCCCAGATAAATGACCATGATCACCTACTTTCTTATCATTAAAGTCAAATTATCGTTAAAAAATAACGAAAATTTATAAACTGGAATATTTCGTTTATATATTCTAGCAATTTCTCTTGATTCTGTTTTTAACATTTTAACAAATTTTTGTTTTGCATCTTTACTTGTACAAGTAACTGCATTTTTATAATCACCAGTAGAATATTTAACATAATAACTGAATGAAATTGGCAAATGCTTTTGATATTTGAAGTAGTAAGATTTTTCAGGATTTGGCTGACAGGCTTGAATATCTTCTAATAAACACTCTAAATCTGTATAAATGACAACAGGAACCCTTAAAGAATGATTATAATTATCAAATTGAATTTTTCACCTTTAAATGGCGTATCTATACTTACTTCTTTGTGCTCTTTACAATTAATTCACTGAATCTCTAATGTTTCTTTTGAATTAAAGTATCTTAAACATCGATCACAAAGATAAATTTGGTGTCTATTTTTCGATGTCTGTGTGCTAATAAATCTAGATAGATTTTTTGTCCCATAATAACCTGAATTATTTTCATCTCAAATTAAAAGAAGATTTGAAACATCCCCTTTGAACAATTATACATGACTGTCCTTAAACTGATACACAATATTTTTAGCACAATGCAATCTGACTTTCAATAATCCCTACAAAAGAATGGCCCTGACTAACATTAACCTATACCTTTCACAAATCACTTAGCTCACAAAAATCTGCGTTACTCGACCTACTGCAATACAGCGAGCGCCACTACTGCCAGCTAAATAAAAGATTCAAACTACGGAAGGCACTAACTACTGATAGGCATAGTTAGCAAATGAAAGATTTTAATAGAGAACAAACAATGTATTTACCTTAATAGTGTTGAAAAATCATAATATACATAGCAGTTCATGACACCCAGTCTTACAAATTTCAAAAGTCCGCCATCTCTCTCTCCACATCCACCACTGCTGGCGGCTCACCTCCAGCTGCGCAACGCTATGCGCTGTTCACATCCAGCTGCCCAACACTACAATGGCAGACAACAATGCAAACTAGCCACAGACTGCACACAGCACAGCCAGTGATTTTCATACAGAGCGCTATGTAACGTTGCCAATAAGAAAACATAAACAGCCTACTTACATAGCCCCCATGCTCCCCACAAAAAATTTTACAAATTGTTTTGGGCAGTGGCCAATAATGATTTGATAAAATTTTTCATAATTACAATAACAAAGAAACAAATGCACACACTTATTGATACAATGTTGGTCAAAAGCTAAAATTTTCTCACAGTCCATAATGACAGTCCTGATCATTCATCACAGTAAAACTGCCGTTTCTTTTCTCAAAGTCTGAGCAGTAAAAGACAATGCACACAGAAGTAGTGGATTTCCATGCTGTCTTGAAGAAGTAGTGTTGTCCTTCCAACGGAAAGACAGTGCTGACTCTTGACATGCTGACAGGTAATGGCCCACAACAGAGCAAACCCACCACAGAGTCAGTAGAAGTTTTGAGGAATATTGGTAGGTAGGTCATCACAGAACAGACCACCGCAGTCTTGTTAGAGATTACGTTATTGGTGGGCCACCAGAGGTGCAGACCGACAGCAGTCCTTGTAGAAATAATGGTGTTGGTGAGTCATCAAAGGTGTAGACCCACTGTAGTCCTTGTAGAGACGGCCAGCAGCCATCTGTTGCGACTGTGCAGGTCCACAATCACCATCGAAGAGTCTTGTGGACAATATAGCAAGTCCATGAACCACCACTTGTGCACTCACAAAATTTTTTTTGAAATGCCTGAGAACCAGCAATGCTGAATTATTAACACTCGTGCAAACACTATCAGTCCCTACTTCTCTCATATTGTCCATATACTATGACCAACAGAAATGTGTGCAGTGAAATGTAAGTTGCAAGTTACTTAATTTGATGAACTGGTGTCAATCACAATTTTATAACGTAAGAATAAAATAACAAAGGTACAAAATACATCATCAAAGAACATAACAATACGGATAACATTTGCAGTAATACGGGCTTTACAAAAGAATCGAAATAACATATACATCAGTGTTACAGGAATTATGAGATAAGTAAATACATAAAAGATCAGAGTAACTTTTGAAACATCAACTTCACACATGAGCATTAAAACAAAACAGAATAAATAATGTCTAACATCTTTACAAAGTAAATAACATATTATTAATGCAAATTATATTTGAGGATAACAGTATTCCTCATCGTAGTTCATGTAGCTGAGTATTAGAAAAATTCTACAACATAAGTCTTATGATATAAACATATAAAGACAGGAAGAACATAAATACACAAGGGTACACAAACACATAGTGGGATAACACAAGGAAAGGACAGGGTTTGTTTTACTGCAGTATTTTGCAAACAAAACTTTCTTTACTTCTCAGAGATCTCCCTTCGTTCTTCATTATTTCCAAAAAGTCCTATCTATACCTGCTTTCTGTACTTTTCTCATATAGCCTCTCAGTGCATTTCTTCAAATTCATCGCAGCTCATTCTCTTATAGGATACCCCCTCTTAAGCTAACTTAAATCTACTGAGCTCAGATGCTAAACTAAGGGACAAGGCAATGCAGCAGCACAAAACAATTAACACAAACAGCAGTGACAGAAAAATGGAAAATTGCAAAGCAAGCTACAGTAAATCTAAATTACCAAGCAATGCAACATTAAAACTAATATGAGCCAATGTGCAGCAACAAGAAAAATAAATCAGTAGTAAAACTAGCTTAACAGAGTAATACAAAGTGAAATTTAGTAGCACTATGCCTGGTAAACAGCAGCAGCAAATGCAATAATTTATATCTGAACATGATATAGCTCAAGCAAAAAAAATATTACACTAAAGACAACAATGCAGACAAGGGAAATGTATATTCACATCTTAATGTCTATGTAATTAAAGTGGTGCACCACAAGAAGTTATTCTACAAAAAAAATTACCAAGTAGTTGAAAAGAAAATTCCGTATGGAATTCCTGTGAAGGGAAATGTCTTTTTATGCTCCTTCGTTTTTTTTAATAGATCATAAAATTATTTACTGGATCTGTAGGCATAAAATATTTACATTAGTACATCTATTAAATTTTATTTTAACCAATACTGCAGTGGAGCTAGAAACTAGATACTAAACAAAATGAGTAAATAAATACATAAAGCAAGCCATATGCCATTTCTCTCAACTAGCAAGACAATAGCCGTGAAATGTTTCTCATCATTTCATTAGGCATTTTAGTAAATATCATAAATTAAGAGCTCCACAGTATAATTATATGTTTTCAAGTTTAAGCGTGTCGTATTTGCGATGCTTTCTACAAAGGAATGTCAATAGCAAGGATAATGGCCTCTTTTTTTTCCACCTGTGTCTCTGAAAGGCACACACTAATGGCTTTTTTCCAGGCGACTGCCGCACAGCTGCCCATGACGCATTACGTGCCGCTGGTCACTTAACTTTCTTACGGAAATATTTACGACAGCAGTTTCCGCTACAGTGACAGTCTCATATAAAAATATTTCACAGGTCAAGAATTTGCATTACAAATCTGTAGAAACAAAATCCTATTGATATAACAGAGTCAAAAAAAATTTCGTCAGCATTGTAATACATTCACGCATTTACATACATTTCATAACTCTTAAAGTACGATTCTTGGTTTCCAACAACTTTTTTCACAAACCAGAGTCCCTAACCAGTACTCATTATTCCTTACCTTATTCGTCGACACTTCTTCAATATTTCATCATAACAGATGCATAGCATACTCAAATAACTCATATAGCATCAGCTTATTGATCATAAACATACCGCAACAGCATAATACACATAGTCATCGTAATAATAACATCATAACACCTCAGTCAACTCTCAAAATCGTCGTAGTTTCCTCCAATAATTTCAAAACCTAAAAAAAATTCTCTGCTCATTTCAATAGTGTCATCTACCTCAAACGTACTTTAAAATCATGATCCCATACCAAATACATCATTCAAAGCTCTCGTAGTATCACAGTGGTTCCGAAAAAATATGAACAGTTCACAAAGTACAGACAAAATACAGTTTCGTAAGTGTGAAGTTATCCAACTGTGTAAGTGCGTAAACATGTGTCACTGATGTAGTAAAACAATGTTTGTTTCTCTGTTAAATAATCAGGTAGCTGTGTAATTCTGTGTTGGAGAAATATGGTACCGATGTGTAAAGTTGTATAAGCAAATACCATATTAGCTAGGGCTCCTTGTGCTTGCCACACACATGGTAAACAAAGTAAACGTGTACCCCCCTGAGGATTAATGTAATTATACCCTCAGGTGTTACAGATTATTGCAATGGAATGAAATGTATCACGGAAAAACTTTGTATCATTCTACTTCAAATATCTTTAACAATAAATGTTTTAAGTACAAAATGAATCACTCAAATACGTGTACTGTAGCGCTAAACTGTGCGTCTTGTTGTAAGATAATCTCTGTGGAAGTCTCGTAGTTATCGTCCTCCGAAAGCTAAGTTCTGCAGAAGCCAATGTACTTACCTCATGATAAACAAAAGTGAAATGCTTTGCGTATAGATATCGTAGTTATTACGTACAGTACCGTGATCAAGAAAGTACTACACTGTAATGTATTGTTGTGCTACAATAAAGGCTGTCTTATTGTAGCTATACCACAAAGTTACTATTAAACATGTTTTACTTTCCAGAAGAATTCAGAAAAACTGTGCAGATATAAAGCAGATACAGCACAAAAGCAACAATGTAAATTGTGTCACACATTAGTAGCGTCGTGATATAATTGTGTAGCTGTCAAAGAAACCAAGTGCTACGTCATCTTTAATCCCACAGACAGTACTTCAAATAAAGAATGTCTTTTCAAGTAAACGAAAATGTTGCATGAAAATCCCATTAGCAGTGTCAGTATATGTTCTAAGTATGTGAGCCTTATAGTCGTTATGTTATCGTGCAACTAACAAGCAAGAGTGTACAAACAACAACACTGTGTCATCTGTTCACTATAGCAATACATTCGTAATTTCTGTTTAAATACGTTCTCTTGGTTCTTGACTGGATATTGTTGCATGTTAACAGATTCTAAGTCTGACAAATCATACTAGTAATGTAAATTGAAAAATTTTGTAGCAAAAATTAAGTTAAAAAAACAGATTATCTCTCAATAAACAGTTTTACATGTGAAAAGTGGTGCAATCCTTTACCCTTCCTAGTACGCAGAGTTTCAACTTGAACGCAATTATCATGCGGTATATGTCGGTAAGGAATACTAAAATTTTTCTCAAGGTTAGCGTCTATGTTATTTTTCACCGAGCCAGCCGGCGCACGTGGCTGCTTGCGGTACGGGTCATTGTCTGTCTCTTTGTTGGCGCGTATCGTTAGGATTAGGAGACCTAACTTCTACAAATTCACCTTGTCGAGAGGGCCCTGCTCTGTTTGAATCCTGCCAGTTCTGATGAAATTCAGGTCTGTCGTTATGATTATATCGTCTGTCGTCATGTCGGTAGTTCCTGTAGTTTCTTTCTCGTCGGTTAAGTGGTGGAGAATTTCTCCCTGAATTATCACTGCATGGTGGACCGTTGCGTCTGAAGTTATGCTGTCTCCCGTGATAATAGTAGTTCTGGTTGCCATATTGTCTGTTTCTATGATTGTCTTTGTCATATTCATTACTACAGAAATGCGAACTTTCTCTGTAACTATTACTCTACCAGTGGTTGTCATACGGGTGGTGTCTGTTTTGGTCACGATTTGTGTTGTGAGAATAGCCTCGTCGTGTCCAGTTATTATCTCTTTCATTGCGGAATTGCGACGGATGTGACCTGTAATTGTTGTGTTCCTGTTTTCGCGTTCCGCGATTGTCAGTGTCAATTTCTAATTCTTGTAAGAGTCCCTGAAAAGCTTCAATGTCGTCTTTGCAACGTCCTGCCAAAGTAATATGTCGTAAATGTTTAGGTAATTTGATTAAGCAAATGCGGATGAGTTCTGAGGGGCTGTATGGGTTTGACAGGTACTGATTCTTGTGCAACATGTCTTCAAAATATTTCGCAAGACTGGAGAATTCGGATTGTTCAAAGTGTTTCATCATCATGATGCTATGTTTTACTCGGTCTTGCGTAGCTTGAGACCAATATGCTGAGAGGAAGGCATGATAAAATTCTCCTTCACTGTGACAATCGTGAATGACCGATCGCATTCTTACAGCTGGTTCATTCTCTAAGTAGCCACACATAAATTCTAATCTGTGCTCTACGACCAGTTGGGAGGAAAACAATGAGAGAATTTATGGAGCCATGCTTGTGGATGAATGTCGTTGCCAGAATTCTCAAATGTTTTGAATTTACGTGTAGTAACGAACAGCTTATAGTCAAAATCATCATGTCGGCGAGTCGCATGTCGATCATTGTTACGTCGTTTCGGCGGTTCCATCTCAAAATTCGGTGTACCTTTCCAATTTATTTCATAATTTCCGAAGTGCCCTGAGTTATTATTTTGTGGCTGTTCCGTATTTCTATGTCCCTCTTCCCGTATTGGAGCGCGAGTGGCCTCTGAAATACGTAATTCTTGTATTACCTGTGTCAGCTGATCTTGTACTTCCCGGATTTCTCTTTGGTGTTGCGTATTAATTTGATTCTGGTTTTGTTTGAATTTCCTAACTTGTTCGCACTCTTCTGTGTCATTAAAGACTACCGGTTTTGTGTCATTCAGATTATCATCTACCTTCGTAGGTAAATTATTTAGCTGATCCGAAAGTTCAACTACTTTCTCTGATAATGAACTAATTTCCTCCATGTGTCTTTCTACTGTGTCCTTTAAGTTTTCCTGAGTTTTTGCAAGTTGCGTAACCGAATCGGTAGATGCAACTGAGTCAATTTTAGCTTGCAAGGTCTCATGATTTTCATGAACAATAATTTGCAGTTCTTTTATGACCGCTTCATGATTCTGTAATGCATTTTCATGCCGCGAAAAAATAGGTTGAAAATGCTCACAAATTATGTTTTTACGTCGTTACAGACTTTTTGACATTTCGATTCGATTTTATGTAACTGAGTAGTTAAATCTTCACGTGTTTGTTCAAGCATGGTGTGAAGATTTTGTTCCATTGCGTCTAACTGTTGCTGTGTTTGTCTCTGGTGTTGTTCCATTGTGTCTAACTTTTGAAGCTTTTGTCCCATTTGTTGCATTAATTGTAATAACAATGCACTGGTGTCTGAAACATGTTCCTCAGTGCTTTTCGGCGGTGAATTTGCACCGGCAACATTCACATTTTGACAAGCGGAAAATGTGTCTTGACTCATTTGAGAAAACGGTGAGAACCCAAAACCTGAGTCTACAGTATTCGCAATATTGTGTTATGTCATTCCCGATTCCTGAGGCGAGCTGTTGCCGACCGACCGATCGATAATGCTTCCCTGTTCACTACCTGTTCCACTGTCTACACCATTATTTGACGCTCACTCCATTTCCCTATGCACAGTTACCAAATTACTACTTTGAATGTCTGTTAATTCATTACACAGCAGTGCTGGTAAGCTACGCTCGTCGTCACTATTATTTCTCTGTTTACTTTGGAGCCTAGTGTTACGTTTTTCACACGCCATTATTGTCACAATATTTCACGCGATAACACAGAAAATAAGAGAACACATTAACAAAGCGCTGAAAATAATGTCTAGTTAATTGCGAGCTGCGAAATACTTGGTGCAAATTTACATGCGTGCCACACCTGTTTTACTGTACAACAATGAAAGACTGCAACTACAAAGGAGATTCTCTCTACAATTACGCGCTAGCAATAAACAATAGCTACACTAATTACACAAACTACAAGAAAAAAATCAGAAGATTCCAGTGACGTATCCTCGGCTAAGGGTCGACATATGAAACGTCCCCTTAGAACAATTATACATGGCTGTCCTTAAACTGACACACAATATTTTTAGCGCAACGCAATCTGACTTTCAATAATCCCTACAAAAGAATGGCCCTGACTAACATTAACCTATACCTTTCACAAATCACTTAGCTCACAAAAATCTGCGTTACTCGACCTACTGCAATACAGCGAGCGCCACTACTGCCAGCTAAATAAAAGATTCAAACTACGGAAGGCACTAACTACTGATAGGCATAGTTAGCAAATGAAAGATTTTAATAGAGAACAAACAATGTATTTACCTTAATAGTGTTGAAAAATCATAATATACATAGCAGTTCATGACACCCAGTCTTACAAATTTCAAAACTCCGCCATCTCTCTCCCCACATCCACCACTGCTGGCGGCTCACCTCCAACTGCGCAACGCTACGCGCTGTTCACATCCAGCTGCCCAACACTACAATGGCAGACAAAAATGCAAACTAGCCACATACTGCACACAGCACAGCCAGTGATTTTCATACAGAGCGCTACGTAACGTTGCCAATAAGAAAACATAAACAGCCTACTTAAAGATTTACTGGTTTTCCTGGTTTATTTTCTGTATGGTAAACAGGATGAAGTAAAGAGCCTTACTCTGGGCTGCGGCGTGCAGCGGTAACTTTTTGTCAGAATGTGGTGCCAGTTCATGTACTTGCCACGATGGCTGCGCCCCGTGCGTGTGTGAGTTGCAGGTTTCACAAGGAGCCTGAGTATCTGTGATGAGTCCTCTCTGTCGATACGCGGCTGGTTGGGATATCTGAATCGCCCCTGTATAGTACACTACCAAATACGTTTTACATATGTAATAAGCAATGTGTGCTCACGCCAGTAGGTGAGAAATTATTTTGAAATTGCGAATATTTCGCCCTCATTTGCTAATACGCTCTCCTTCAGCTTGTAGTACCATACTGTTGATATCCTCGCAATGACAAATCACACTATAGTTGGTAAATGCAGTTTCTATCCTTTAAGCTTTGTGCACTTCAAAGCATCTCAGTGACACCAAAATAGTTTTAAAAACAGCTAAAAATAACTTCATGCTTCAAGGGCACTCTTGCTGTATTAAACTGCAACTTCTGAGTGTACCACACATGTTAGATATTCAGGGGACGTTAAATATAACATTTTACGAAATCTAGGAAATTTGGAAATTTGTGGTAAAGGCTTATGGGACCAAACTGCTGAGGTCATCGGTTCCTAAGCTTACGCTCTACTTAAACTAACTTATGCTAAGGATGACACACACACCGATGCCCAAGGGAGGACTGGAACCTCGGACGCACGAAGTGGAGTGGACCATGACAATATGCTCATAGAATGTGCGGCTACCCCCAGCTTTTACGGATTCTAATCCTGTATTAATATTGGCTTATGGCAACGAGTGTGCTTCACAAACACTGTACTCTCGCAATCAGTGATACGTAACAAAATGTTTACAATGAAGCTCAGTATCCTGACAATCTGATGATGTAGGAATAATGCCAACAGTAGTAAAGTGTTTATGCATTATCAATATAGCGAATTCTCTGCCAGTTGTGATAGATTTTTAACGTAATAATAATCCTGAAATTATGGTAGAGCCATTATGTTGTCAGTATGCTCTATTCTGGGAATTTTATTGTTGTAGAATAACAAAGAAATCCTCTCCAGATACTGGACTAGAACTAGAGTGATGATTGAAGCCATGTGATGCTGTGACACACATTCGATGGCTCAAGTGTTACAGTACTGCTCGAAAGAAGTGAATGTTTGGGTTCGAGTTCTAGCCTTAAACTGTCATGTAAGTTAAATACAGAGAGTAAGTGAAAGATATGGGTTTTAAAGGACATAAACGCCATAAGATGTAGAAACTGTTTTTCGACCTTAAGGGTACTATCAACGTCGTACTGGGAAAGGTTTTGTGTCAACGCATGTCAAACTTTAAAATCCTCAGACAGGTACACTCAACATCACCAGAAATTAGCCTTTTAGCTCTAAAAATACAGCAATATTGAACGAGCGCGAGCTCTGTATATGCGAGAGGATTTTAAAATCTGATGTGTGTTGAAGCAATGTCTTTCGCAGTACCAATTGATAATGGCCTTAAGGCCGAAACTGCAGTTGTGAAACAAATGATCTCTACAGTCAACGGTGAATACGATGTTCTTTAAAAAATTTCTACATAACTGTGAACCCCAGTACATGAGACGTTAATAAATATGAGTTTCAGTTTCCTTAGTAATAGATTTGAATGTATTTTCAGTCACATCTTCTAAATTGGACGAAACACTTTATTTTGTATGCCAGTTTAATTCTGTGTCTTTAATTGAAATTGAAACTGAAAACATTGTGACAGACTGAACTGTTACTAATAATAATAATAATAAAAATAATAATACACAAACTCAGAACCCCCCCAGCACAGACGAAATATAAAATATTAAAGATGTCATGAATGATAAGGTCTCCATTGAAGAATTAGTAACTGCTGAAATTCGGTAAATGACAGGTGCTAGAACAGTCAAGAAGCTGCATATAGTCTTTCAAGAAGTCTGGGAAACAGAAGCTACGCCACAAGATTGGAAAACAGCATTAATTCGTCCAATCCACAAAGAAGGAGATAAAAGTGACCACAAAAACTATGGAGAAAATTGTTTCAAAATCATGGAAAAACAGGATGGAAAGCCAAGTAGGTCAGAAATAATGAGGATGCCATGAAAAGCTTAGAAAAGGGTGACCATGTGTTGAACAAATTTTACATTTGAAATTTATAATCATGTATCCAAGAGCATTTAAATCTACATCTACACCTACATCATTACTTTGCAATTCAAAATTAAATGCCTGGCGGAGGGTTCATTGCACCATCATCAAGCTATTTCTCTACCGTTCCACTCTCGAGTGGCCCACAAAAAGAAGATTACTTAAATCTTGCTATGTGGGCTCTGATCTCTCTTATTTTATTATGATGATCAATCCCCTCTACGTAGGTGGGCGCCAACAAAATATTTTCACACTCAGAGGAAGAAGTTGCTAATAGAAATTTTATGAGAAGATCCTGCGGCAACGAAAAACGCCTTCGTTTTATTGGCTTCCATCCACATTCACATATCATATCCATGATACTCTCTCCCCCTTTTCGGGATAATACAAAACGAGCTGTCCTTTTTTGAACTTTTTCATGTCCTCCATCAATCCCATCTGATGCGGATATCACCCCACTCATCAATACTCCAGAAGAGGACGTACAGCACAAGCGTAGTGTAAGCAGTCTCCTTAGTAGATCTGTTGCGCTTTCTCAGTGCTCTGCCAATGTATTGCAGTCTTTGATTTGCTTTACACACAGCATTAAAAGCCTATGTAGTTGTTCCATTTTAAGTTATGCAATCCCTCAGTATTTAGTTAAGTTTATAGGCTCTAGGTTTGTGTGATTTATCGTGTAACCGGTTTTTAGTGGATTTCTTTTGGTGCTCATGTGGATAACTTCACACTTTTCGTTATTTAGAGTCACTGCTATTTTTCGCACCGTACAGATGTCTTGTCTCAATGGTTTTTCAACTTGTTTTGACCATCCAAATTTAATTTTTTACGTGAAACGTCCGACACTTTTGTGATCAAAACTGCGATAAGACAAGAGGAAGGATTGCCCCATTGTTGCTATATTGTGTAGTAGAAAAGGTAATCAGGGAATCGAGGAAAAGAACAGGAGAAGAAGGAATGTAGAAAATTGGTAGAAAATGGGAGAGGATTTTGCCATCTTTGCTGAATCTCTACAGAAGATGCTACACTGCAGATAAAACCCCTACAAGAGACAGCTTCCAAAGCAGGCTTGTGTATATCTTCTGAAAAAAATGTATATGACTGAGGCGAAGGAAGCACTGGAGTGCATGGAACCTAGTTACAGAAGAAAAAAAGACTAATAAATTTAAGTATCTAGGTAAAATAATACATTCACATGCTTTGGACAAAGAATCTAACGTAGCAAGGACAAGGAAAATGAGGATGGCTTTTCAACTAACAAAAAACGTATGTAACAAGATATCTATTTACATAAACGCAAAACATCGATACTACAACACTGTTATTAAACCAGAATGCCCTTATGTTGCAGAATACCTTTGGTTAAATGCAGTTAAAGAATTAGACGAAATAGAAAATAAGGAAATAAAAATAATCAAGAAATTATTGGGACAGAAGTATGAGAATGGGAAATGGAAATCAAGACGTTATAAAGGAGTTTATGAAAAATAGAACCAACATCTGACACAATGAGGAGGAGGAAAGTTGTATTCTGTGGACACCTAAAAAGGGTAGATGAAAAGAGGAGAACAAAAAAAATTAATTTTTTTGATGGAAACCCTAAAACTTCAGTCCTTGGATCAAAGAAGTTAAATTAGAACTGAGAGAAATGTAAATAACAGAAGAAGAAATAGGAGCAAGAGAAAATTTCTAAGCAAAAGTAAAAAAGTTTCAAGGTCTTCCAGAAGAAAATAAAGAAAAAAACACACACAGCTTGGACAGACTAAGAGAAAACACAAGGGACGAATGAAAAACAACTGGAAAGGAAGAAAGGAGAAAAGAAAGAAGATGTAAGTTATTTGATGTGGTCCTTAACAGACCAAACCAAAAAAAAATACCAAAATGGTATTATATATCTGATGATATTTCACATACTTATCCCAAACATTGTCGAAACTAATTTGGATGTAGTAAAGTTTTCATTTGTATTAAAAAGGACCCACAAATGCAGGATAAAAACAGCTACAACAACTATGCTTGTTATCAAATTCGATGGACAAGAGAGTCGAAACGGTTTCTTCAGAAACGCAAAGAAGGAAACGCAACTCCTAGGATATGTTTTAGGAACTGCATGACACCATAAACAAACATCACAACCATTGCTGTGACCTCTATCTGGTACAGAAATCTTAAAAGATTCAGAGTGCATGGAATATGTAAGGTTTGTAAGCATTTTTTTGTCTTTTACAAGTGGCATAAAAATAGATTCAGCGAAGAATCCACATATATACTTTGAACAACAATTCCTCGATTTAATATCGTTATCAAACGTCATTTCTGTACACAGAGATTTTAACACTTACAAGTAAACACTTTCTATGATATTTGCGTTTTCTAATTAAAATAATTTTATATGCTCCATAATATTTATGCTTAATATGTTGAAAGGAGGTTGTGTTCCGTTTTCTTCTAGGATATTGCAGTTCTGATTTTAATTACTTGAGTTTTTCGAATGCAGTTTTTCGTAAATCTAATGTTATTCTCTTTCTCATGTTCACAGAATTCTACATAAACCACTTTTATCATATTTCAATTGCATACATTTTTTTAATTTGTCTTTGTGATGACCAGCTTTCATTTTATTTCTAATAAATCTTTTCCCAACAGCATTGTAGGTTAATTGTAGAAGACATACAATTGCACTGCTAGCTGCAGAAAGAGAATAAGTCAACTTTCACAAAGATTACAGGAGAGACAAAAAGCTATGTTATACAAAAGCTCTGATGCAGAATTATTCTGCATTTTTTCTAAAAATATTTGGTCATTTCGTGCTTTAGGTTATGTAATTTTAATCCATATTTATGGTACTGGTAGCCTTTTTTGTGCATTTGGTCATGTTTTCCTTTTTCAGTTAGCATTGTAGAAATTAAATTAAAGTCCTTATATTTTGAAGATATAAATATATTTTACATATTTTACTCAAAATACAAGGTAAACATTAATACATCAAAATAAGTTCATGGACTCAAACATTCTCTTCAGTTTTGTTGGATATGTCAAAATTGCATCCTTTCTTACAAAATGAATTGAACATTCTTAATAAGCTCACTTTAAGATATTTATGGGTATATATCGTTTGTAGGCAGGTTGCTTGGGTAGTTCTAGATTCATCTGAGTATTCGTGAAATAAATTTATCAGCTTTCAGGACACTGATGTTTACACTGAGCTCCCTTGGTGTATGTTTGTCGAATGACTGATAGGGCAAAAGACGTCTTTTACTCTTTGGAACACCTTTTAAATAAGAATTATTACTAAGCCAAGGTTTTTTTTTGTTGAATCTTGGTCACCAAGTATTGTACTCTGTAATGTGTTCTATTTTCGGGGAAACAACACTAAACTTGTCGTTCTTCTGTGAAGAATTTAAACTTGTCTTTCTTGTGTGAAGAATCCAATACGACCTCTTTCACCTCACTAATGGTGAATATCGTTCCTGGTTTCTCAGTTATCTCCTGATGATGCCAAAATCCCTATACTGTCTACAGCAGAAATGGAAGACGTCCAGGGCATGTCGACTTTCTACAGTAAGTGGTGAATTATACCTCTCACTGGAGGCTCTTTATTGACTGAGGAAAAGTCCCTTATCTTTTGTCAACGATGTTCCTACGCAGTTCAACTTCTTCGATGCAATAAAACAAATTTTTAAAAAATTGGACATATTTCCTTTGTGCAGGTAGCGATTCAATTATAACGGCGCTCAAAATTTTGTATTATTAGAGCGACCTCGAAATACGGCTGATTTTTTTGTCCAGAAAGTAGTGCGAAGATCTGCTTAATGTCCTTTTACGAGCCACATCATATTGCAATGCACTGACATACTTTCTTCGAACAAAGCTCTTTGCAAAAGTAGCGTGAGAACGAAATTACTCCACTTACGGTCCTTGCATATCAAGAGCGCGTAAAACCAATTGACATATCAAACATGAGTTCATAAGAAGCACAAGACGTTAGAATTTTCGATGTCGACGTTCATGGGGCTAAGCTGGTAGAAACGAAATGTGAAATCCTTCACACACAAATTATGGATATGTGACTCTGAATTACTAAACAGAAAACTTTACTTCCTTAAACAGTTTTGTATTACTAGTAAGATGTTTGAATCCATGTAATTTATGTAGAAATGACATCTTATAAAAATCGACGGAGATTGAAAGGAGTGGTGGTAGCTTCATACACGTTCTGAAATGATCTGCTTCATCTAACGGAAAGTGATCCTTATCGTGATTTGCGACTGCAGCGTTCTCCAAGCCAGTTGTCCTCTGCATCTGGACCCAAATCACTTAGTTTCTTTAGAAAATGGACGCACGCAAAATAGCTGCGTTAACTCTGTTAGCAATCGTCGAAGAAGATCGAAAAAAAGCGCAAAGTAGATTCTGGACTCGCTGATGGCTTCAACAACGAACTGCTGATAGAGGGTACTACACATGCTACAACTGAAAATGCAAGACAAAATTTGCTAAAAATCGCTTCTGGAAAAAATTAAATAACTATATAATTCATGCTGTTAATGACAAATGAATAGTAAATCCACCTTAGCACCACTTCTATTGCGCTCCCATGCCAGCCGCAGTGGTCGAGTGGTTCTAGCCGCGTCAGTATGGAACCGCGCGACCGCTACGGTCACAGGTTTGAATCCTGCCTCGGGCATGGATGTGTGTGATGTCCTTAGGTTAGTTGGGTTTAAGTAGTTCTAAGTTCTAGGGGACTGGTGACCTCAGATGTTAAGTCCCATAGTGCTCAGAGCCATTTGGTTTTTTGAGCTCCCATATTTTTTATTTCCACGTATTTAAAAATTTTGTTTGGTATTCTTTTGAATTTTACTTTATCAAACATGCTTCATAGTACGTCAGCTTGATAATGTTTGTTGAGATAAATCTCATTTTTAACTTTATGTAAGCACTGCTCGTCCTCTATTGAGTCCATAGAGATTTACATTTGTTCCAGTTACGATATGTTAGTTATGTTGTTCTCTTTGTAGTTTAAGCTGTACAGGACTACGAGGGAGTCAGCCAATGATGTAGACAGCAGTCGTGTAGCTCATTTGTTCACGTTTCTTGACACATGCACAAAACCGAACAAACATAGTCTTAGACGGTCAGTGCTTTTATTTATAACATATAACATCGAGTAGTTCAGAAAGTATTTCTATTAAATTATTAAAAAACCATCAGAATCTTTTACAAAGCATAAAAGTATGGTGGTATTTGGATTCGCGACTCAACAGAGTATTAATATTTCGCTACAGTTTCACCATGAAAAGAGTGACTAAGTTGTAGGTTACAACAGATACAAATGTATAAAGGCTATAACCGCAGATGGAATTATTTGATATTTAAATGTAGGAAATTGTACCACAAACGTCGCACTTTTATTAAATCATCAACGCACCATGGTACTGAAATGGCGTACATTCATGGTACACAAGTTATAATACGACAAGCATCAAATACGAGAAGCCTTTAACTGCCGTCATGCAGTATCCCGCCATTTTACTATAACAAATTGCACCAAAAGCGAAGCGTTTTCAGTAAATACTCAATGCACCGGCGCTTTAAAGGAGTTTACATGCATAACACATTGGCTACAACATAAAAATCAATAAACATGGAGTCCAATTCCTTATGAATTAATCCAATATGGCAGCTCCTAAGTTCTCCTAGTGATGTAAAACCGATGTTGTGTGTTACTGGCCACGCTTCTCTCGAAGAGGCAAAGTACCGTTTGTGAGACTCTTCCTTTCACACTTCGCAAGTAGTGGAACATGAAATTCCAAACTATGACATCACAAAACTCGATTAGTTCCTCGTCCGCGAACGCTTCCGTGTTCTCTCACGGTTACCAGCAGTCCAGTTAGCACTCTGACTGCGCATTGGGTGTTCAAAATAATGGTGCACACTGGTTGAGCACCTGATCCCCATATTTCTGTAGAAATTTCTAAGAGATGCTTAAGGACAGTGGATGACTGAAAACGATCGATTTGGTGTAATAAATAACGTTATAACCAGTGGCAAGACGATGGAGGGGTTTGTCGAAATACTGGAGAACTTTACATGCTATCATGTATAGCACCGACAGTGAAGTATAGAGAAGGTAGCGTTTTCATTGCTTACCGAGTGGTCACATTATTTCCCGTAAGAAAACGTTGAATGTGGAAGAACATGAACATGTTTTGCAGCATTATGTACTGCGAACGTAGAGGAACAGTTCGGAGACGATGGTTATTTGTATCAGCGTGACAACGCACACTGTCATAAAGCAGTATCACTCAGGTAATGGTTTGTGGGTAATAACATTCCTGAAATGGACTGGTCCTGCCAGAGTTCCGGGTTGCATGTGAACCTCATTACATTGACATGTGAACTGCGGATTGAGCAGGCTTATCGGCCTATCGACTAATCCGATAATCGACCCTCGACTCTCGCTGTCGAAACTTGCGAACTGCGGACGATCATATACTCATATTCGAGAAACACGTCGTTCTGCTCATTCATTCAGTTTTATTCATTCTTACTTACCCACAATGCCGTTTCATCACGTCCTGTGTGTTGTCGCGTCCGCAGCTCGTGGTCTCGCGGTAGCGTTCTCGCTTCCCGAGCACGGGGTCCCGGGTTCGATTCCCGGCGGGGTCTGGGATTTCTCCTGCTTCGAGATGACTGGGTGTTGTGTCGTCATCATCATCATCATTCATCCCCATTACGGTCGGAGGAAGGCAAAGGCAAACCACCTCCAGTAGGACCGTCCCTAGCAAGGCGGCGCAGGTCTCCCGCACCGTTCCCCTATGCTCTGTAAAGAAGTATGGGACTTATCATCATCATATGCCGTCGCCCGTCGATACCACAAACGAGGCGATCGATTCAGCAGCAGAAACAGGCAATGAAGAGTTCAGCAGCGACCACTAGAGGAAGGCACAGCGGCTAGCGTTGCCCAATCGCTAGACGAGGATGTACCACGCCTTTGCGGAGAGCGGCACCATAAAACTACAAATCAAGTGTACAATACGATATTTCAGTGCCTGGGTTATTCGGATTACGGTGCCATGTTCCTTCGGACGCGCGGACCGCCGTGACCACGGCCGTTGTGAAATACAAGACATGCATTCGCGATTGCGAATATCGACAACCATCACCTGTGTAATGGAACGACAACAGTGAAAACTTGTGCCACACAGAGACTCGAACCCGAATTTTCCGCTTTCGCGAGCGGTCACCTCACCATTCTATTATACAGGATGTTTCCATACGAGCGCACAAAAATGTTATAAAACATAGAGAATGCTCCACCCAACAACTTGAGGTAGGGAACCTGAGGTCGGACAGGCCAACTTAAGGAGATATGAAAGTAAACTTGCCTATGGCTTTGTCTAGAATTACTGTTTTCCAGCTTATTTACAACTAACATGCGTACAAGTTTGAACTTACTGTGCTGTTTATTTACGTATACAGACTTTATTTCCTGCAAGGACGATGTAATCTTACTCTCCCACACATCACCATTAAAGTCACATTTCTTGCACAAATCTTGAAAACTTCGAGAGGAATAAGATTACAAAAGAAGAACTTTTCAATTATCTAGGTTATCTCGTTGTTGTTGTAGATGGCTGAAAGTCTTGTCTAGGAGTGCTTTCTTGCAGCTGAAAATTACGATTTCTTAGGTTCGTGATGACAAAATAACTGTTGAAGAGTTGCCTGTAGCTATGAATATCTTTTCATTTCATCCCCTTCTTAAAAGCACATTGACTTTACAATTTACACGTTTATAAAAAACCAATAATTACATTGCTGTTGACAAGTTTAACAAAATACGTGCGTTTCCATGAGAGGCATGCCCATCACCACTTACATTCTGCCGTAATCACAATATTCCAAAGATTTTACAAAGCAAAACAGTTTACAAAACAAAAGATCAATCATCGCTAAAATATATCATTACTTTATAAATTAATCCATAAATGAATTTAATAATTAGTATTAGATTGCACAATCAATCATGTGAATTTTAAGTATGCCACATTTTTGTAATTTCAAATATTTTCAAAAAAAGAGTAATTTTAACTGTGAGTACATATCGATTGTAACGCATTAACTTGTTATACACTTTACACTGAAATATAATACCTCGTATACAAAATCGTATGAATTCTTTTAATGAAACACCGGAGATAATTTTAACCTATGCAAGATTCACACGGTATTGATGATCTCTATAAAAAAAAAGGGTAGTGTTAGAGGAGGATGATTCATTACAACGAGCCTGATTACCAGCAAGTCATGATATTCCTTTCTTAATAATTGATTGAAGACCGTTACCTGGAAGAAAGATTTTTTATATATTATTAATTGTTTATCTTAATGATACATATTTTGGCATTGCTACGTTATCTTGAGTGGATGTTTCCTGTCATTCCACGGACTGTGACCCGACATTGCGGAAATGTATTTGAGTAATAATAAGAAACAAGAAAACTAAGTACTACAAGAAATTTGTTTTCCGATACTTTTCAGTTCGATATTTTGCGAGTACGATGACACAGAGCTACAAACGTGTATCACGATTGATCATCTACATTCATGCCTCACGAACCAGTGTATGTTTGGCGCACAGCAGATGGTACTTGGTATAAGTCAGGCAAATGCCTGGATGGTTCCTTTGAAAGGTCACGGCCGACTTCCTTCCCCATCCTTCCCTAATCCGATGAGACCGATGACCTCGCAGTTTGGTCTCCTCCCCCAAATTAACCCAACCCAACTTGGTATAAGGATGCATTACCCTAACCTTTGCTTACACTCAAATCTCGAAACCAAAAGTAAAGAAATACAAATAAATGATTACTGTCCGGTCGGTTTACCATGAGAACCATATATATGTGTCGTACTGGTAGGAGTGCTAAGTGAGTTGGATGCTCTTAGATTCCGAATGAAACGAACTGTTACCCTTATTCAGTGACGCAGTAAGGTGCCCTATAAACAGAATCTTGAAACAGAGTTTGAACATATTCTCCTGTTAAAAGCTGGCTGTGTGACGGCAGATACATGACAGTCTACACGGCTCGGAACACTGGTGAGATGTAGACAGTTGTCGCATTATTATCTGTTATGGGTGGGCTATAAACAAGCTGAAGCAAGCGTTTCGCAGCCAGCGACATTTGCCACGCGTGGTGCTAATTTTTGGCAACAATAACGCAGAAAAATACGCCCGAAACGGCGTCGTCTAGCGAGCGCCCGGTTCTCTGGGAACTGGTTTCGCTTTGGGGACGCGCCATCCGTGCGACCGCCGCAGCATTTAAGCGCTGGACACATTTTACGTTGCCGGCGCGAAGACAGCGCGAGCTTCACCGGCCACAGGTCCTAAACATTTGTTTTTCTGTTTGGGGAGCGACGCAACAGAACCGGCTTAAGCACCAGTGGCCCCAGAGACCAGCACTGGGACACAAGAAGCGCCCAGAAGTTAACATGTATGTATAATCGTTTGGCAACAGCTAAGAAACGCGTTTTGTCTATTCTTGTTAGTGAAAGTAGAGGTCAAGATGTGCTGTAACTCATAAAGAAGACGACAAGATTTATTTGGCTCACATATTATACAGAGTAATTTAGAACAACGGAGACAAATTGTGGCAGACGATATCTGAAAGGATACGAAGTCATTCTGTAGCCGTAGAGAAAGCTTTTTACAAAGTTGACTGGAGTACACTCTTTGGATATCTGAAGATCGCACGGGTAAAATACAGGAAGCGAAAATTTATGTACAACTTGTTAAATCCAGCCTAGTCGTCATATATGGGTTAATGATGATGATGTTTGGTTTGTGGGGCGCTACTGCGTGGTCATCGGCGCCCGTACAAAGTCCCATTGTTTTCACAGTCCAATTTTTGCACTGTCCAATCTAGCCACTATCACGAAGGATCATGATGATGACGAAATGACGAGGACAACACAAACACCCAGTCCCTGGGGTATATGGGACGTCTAGGACACCTGCTTTCTCGGATAGCTAGACAACTTCCAAACAAATCGTATTAATGAGTTTTATTATAAAATGAAAAAATACAATACTTCACTTTGTGTTACACAGATGTGTCGCAAGCAAAGGGCGACAGACAAAATAAGAAATCTCTTCAGTAAATTCCCAAGCCAGTGTTACATAGACAATGCAAGCAAGTGATTACAGTTGACGCTTCTATCTAAGTTGTTAGTCTTGAAGCTGCTGTAGAACTAGACGCGAGCAGTTGGGCGCGGCGCTTTGTCCTCTTCGCATAGGGGCCTCTGCTGTCGCGTTGTCGTCCTGGAGAGGGGTCGGTCAGCGTGATACTGGCTGACGTCTTCGCACAGCCCCCTCTGTTCTATCGTTACCGACTGGCGAGCCGGCGCCTGACTTTACGCCGTAACACAACCTGTACAGAAACCAGACTGCAGTTATGAGAGCCGGGGCACGAGAGGAAGCAGTAGTTGAGAAGAGACTGATCTAGGATAGTAACCTCTGCCGAATGTTGTTCAATCTGTACGTCGAGCAATCAATAAAAGCCGGCCTCTGTGGCCGAACGGTTCTAGGCGCTTCAGTCCGGAACCGCGCTGCCACTACGGTAGCAGGTTCGAAACCTGCCTCGGGAATGGATGTGTGTGATGCCCTTAGGTTAGTTAGGTTTAAGTGGTTCTGAGTCTAGGGGACTGATGACGTCAGATGTTAAGTCCCATAGTGCTTAGAGCCATTTGAACCAATCAGTAAAGGAAACCAAGCAGAAATTTAGAATGGAAATTAAAACTCGTTGAGAAGAAATTAAAACGTTGAGATTTAGCCAGTGACATTGTAATCCTGGTAGAGACGGCAGTGGAGTTGGACAGAGGGGATGATAAGATGCATATCAACAAAAGTAAAACAAGGGTAATTGATTATAGTGCGGGGTGACCCAAAAGTCCGTTAACATTTGAAAAAGCACTAATTCACCGAATAATGTAGGCAGAGAGGTAAGAATTGAGACACATGCCTGAAATGACATAGGGTTTAATTGAAACCAAAAACGAGTGCAAAAATGGATCAGCAGATGGCGCTGGACAGCAACACGTCAGTGATGTTACAAGAGAATCGTGTATAAAATGAGCTACAGTGCGAGAGGGGGTTCCATACTACCTAGCCAGGCTGATATATGCTTGCTGGAAGGTACTACTTTTATTGCAGCACGTGTGAAAGATTGTTTGTTGAGAATCGCGTGCTGAGCCGCCACGTCCGTCATGCTTGGCCTCCAGGTTCCCATATCTCATTCCTTGTGATTTTTAGATGTGGGTTTACCTAAAGTTTACCGCGATCTTCTGACCTCGTTAGAGATGCTACAAGACAACGTCCGACGGCAGTTTCTCGCCGTAACTATTGATATGCTATACAGTGTTGTTCACGAGACTGTACCTCGATTACAAATACGAGGGTTGGAACTTAAATAGTGGCAACTATTCATATACAACCGATAAACCGATACAATAGAGTTACATGTTTGCACCTGTTACTGTACTTCAAAGAAATCACCAGCGCTATGTAGAACCCGTTGCCAGCGATGTGGAAGGCGTAGTATACCGTTAGCAGAGCCTGTTCTGTTTATGGTGCTAATGGAGCGATCTAATGCCTGTCGAATCTCTAGAACAGTTCTGAAGCGAATGCCGCGAAGTGGTTCCTTCATCTTCGGAAGCAAATCAAACTCACTAGGACTTGAGTCCAGGGAGTATGGTGGATGGTACAATACTTCTTGTCCCACGACCGAACAGAGCAGCCACAGCTTGCGCTGTATGCGCCCGCGCATTGTCGTGCAAAATGATGGCTGGATTGCGCAGAAAGTGTCGCCGCTTCTTTCGCAAAGCTGGTCGTAGGTGATGCTCCAAAAACGAACAGTAATACTGTGTCTTGACGGTCTGCCGTGGACGAACGTAATGAGTTAGGATAACACCCATCACAGTCATACACGAGAATCACCATATTGGGGCTCTGACGCACTTTCGGCTTTGGCTGCGACCCATAATGACGCCATTCGTGGGATTGGCGTTTCAGTTTTGGCTCGTACGATGTGGCCCATGTCACATCCAGTGTTACGATACGGCCTAAGAAAGCCTCTCCTTCGCGCTCGTAGCTCTCCAAGTGCGTCTGAGCAGCGTCGTAACGCATCCATTTCTGCATTTCCGTCAAGTTATGCGGAACCCAACGTGATGCAACTTTTCGCATGCCCAGGCGTTCCTTCAGGATGGGAAACACAGTCGTATGCGCTAATCCGGTTTCGTGGGCGAGCTCACAAATCGTATGGCGCCGATCACTCTCCACTGACGCGGCAACAGCATGCACTTCTTCTCCAGAGACTCTAGGACGACCTGCCCGATGCATGTCTGCCACAGTTTGCCGCCTTCATTGAAGGCTTTTACCCAACGTGCCACTGTTCTGTACGGCAATGCCGATTCCCCGCACGCTTCTTGAAGATCTTGATGACACTGTCGTGCTGTACGACCTCTGGCACATTCATTCTTGATCTAATTCCGTTGTTCCTGTTTCGAAAACATAGTGACACCGTTACGTTAGACCACTCACTCACAAGTGGCTGTGTTTCCCTCGATTGTGCGCACGCCGGTGATGTGGGACGGGCGAGTCCATTTGCTCGGAGCTAAGGTAGGTATGTCAAAAACGTGTGCTATCAGCGACAATAGCACATTCCATTGCATAGTGTCTCCACAGCAGTGTTGCCACTATTTAAGTTCCAACCTACGTATCTTTCATAAAGGACGGCCGACATGCTGAGCATTTGTTATCAGAAACATCGTCTTTGCTAAAAATCAGTTGTTGCACTAGTTATTGCTTTTCTATAAAATGAAGCGCCATCTGTTGGTCATTTGCGCACTTTTTTGGTTTCCGTAGAACCCCATGTGACGTTTGTGATTTTCACCTCTCTACCTGCGTTATTCTGTGAAGTATCGAATTTTCAAATGTTAACCGACTTTTGGATTACTCGATGCTGAGGGAATGAGATAGGAATTATATAGGGAAATGAAACAGTAAACGTAGTAGATGAGTTCTGCTCTCTAGATAACAAAATGACTGACGAACATGCCTGGACACAAGACCGTTAGTCCATTAATCGATAAGTAACAAAGTTAACTTTTCGAGTAATGGATTTACTTTTAACTTAATTTTAAGAAATGTAAACTGACTCTTTAGTTTCCGTGAACTTTATGAGGCCGTTAATCATTAATTAGGTACCTACTATTTATGACAAAAATGACACCTCGCCTCGTGAACTTTATGAGGCCGTTAATCATTAATTAGGTACTTACTATTTATGACAAAAATGACACCTCGCCACCCGACGAAATCGTGTTCTGACAAGTTCAGGTCGTGTAGCGTGCGCGCAATTGATGTAAACAATCGAGTATGGGCGAGAATAGCTAAGTGTTGCCTGGTTATTGTCGTTTGTTTATAGAGTTCGCGTTATGTACTACTTTCTGATAGTGAGCTGACTGTGGAAACTAACCCGTGGAATTGTATTGTAATTCTACAAGTAGTGAAATCCGTGGCCGCATTTAAGTGATTAGGTTAATTTTCTGTTCAGATTGCGAGAACAAATATTTTTCGATTGGAAGTGGTGCTTGTCTAAGAAATCAACAATTCAGGCTCACACTTCGGGGTTTCACAATTTGAAACAACGCACGTGAATAGCGGTGTGTATAGTTGGAAGAAACAGTGAAGGCAGGCTCCGGTCGAGGAAAGCCAGAAAGAAAATCAGTCTTGGTCATTCACGTATCGACAATGGAGCCAGTCGCAGTAATCCGGCTGAAAGAACAGGACGGAGAAGCATTGAAGAGTCTTTTAGCATTGCAGCAATTGGCAGCCGTGTGCCTCAAACTAATGTGGATCAATGCATATTAAACGAGTTAACGGCTAACGATTAGCTTTAACTTCCGATAAATCGCCCGTAAAATAACGCTTTAACGTTCAACGTAGTTGACTTTTTTAGCAGCGGATTAATGCGTAGCAGAGTTAACTGTTTGATTATCGCTTCCCAGCTATGCTGGCGATGGCTGGAGTAGGAAAGACCTGAAATACAGACTGGCAATAGAAGGAAAATGGTTTCGGAAAAAGAGATAAGTTGTTAAATCGAATATGAATGTAACTGTTAAGGCGTTTTTCCTGAATGTGTTTCTATAGACTGTAGCCTAGTGCGAAAGCGAAACGTGGACGATAAGCAGTTCAAAGAAGAGGAGAACAGAAGCTTTTGAGAAACAGTACCACAGAAGGATTTGGAAAACTGGGTGGGTAGATCGAAATAACTAAAGAAGTACTGAATCGAAGTGAAGGAAAAATAAAATTGTGCACCACTAAATGAAAGGATACGGTGATAGAACACATCCTGAAGCATCAAGGAAGTGTCAGTTTGGCAATGAAAGGAAGTGTTGGGGATAAAAATCGTGAAGGCAGGTCAAGGCGTGAATACAGTAAAGATGTTCAAATGGACACAGTCTGCAGTAGTTATACAGAGACATAGGGCCTTGCACAGCATAAACTAGCGTGGAGAGCTGCGCCAAACCAATCTTCAGACACTGCAATGTGTAATGAACATACGTCTGAAAATGCCTGGTCGCATACGATAAGCAGTTTAAAATCTCTGTGTATAAAATGATCCATTTGCATCTAGAAGAGGTGCTCGATGTGATCCTCGCTGGCCTTGAGGCAACAAAACCCACGCATTAGCTTGGGCTGTGAAACATAGTCAAATGCATCTCATTCATCCGAAAGGCGTCACAAGCACCTCGAATTCAATTCTGAAGTTTCTTATCGTCTCCCAAGGCTTGGCATACGTGATACCTGTTTGAATCCATTGGGTCACGTATTTGGAACGCTTTATCCCATCCATCGACCAGGAAAGATTTTTTCAAATGCCACGACATGGTAACGCGAAATCTGAATGGCGTAACGTAGCAGCCAGAGGTCTTTTGTGTCACCGAAGGCTCTTCTTCCAGCAGAAGATGTAGTGGTTCACGCAGGAAGTGCCGATACGCGTCGCCTGGGGACTTCGTGGTGGGAAATCAATTTGTAACGCAACAATACAGTGTGTTCTACTTTAATTCTTATTTTGCCACTATGTCATCAGATCAATTACGTTTAGTGTAAAAGCTTTCTGTAGAATAACTATTTAAATGATACTGTATTTGGCATGTATGTGTAATGTCTGTTTCGTCAAGCTAATGTTTTATTATAAAGAAAAGATTTGTTAAATTTGTCAAAACTTGAGTATTAAAGGTAAATAATTAGGAAAGAAAGGAAGTTTTATTTTTACGTTGAACTGTAACAGGAAGCTTTGTTATTGTTGTTATAGCATACCCAATTTCTAATTAATTTTGAACAATACGTTAGTTCTGTTAAAGTTTCATAGTGTTAGTATAAATAACTGTGGGCTAATAGTTTTCTGGATTTGCTTCAACAAGTTCTGTAGTCGCGAATTGGATGGAAAGTAATTTTATCTCTTGATTAATATTTTGAGAATACAATAACTGTTGTGCTACATAAATGTTAGCAGAGTGCACACTGGATGAAGTAAATGTGACTTGCTGATTTCCTGCTGCATGTTGATATTCTGTTAGGTCGGTAAAATAACTGAAAATGCTACAACTGACAGGTCACTAATTAGATTCATATTTACAAACAATGGCTGGAATGTTAATGTTGCCATGGTTAAATGGTTTTAATGTTTTGGAACAGTAACTTAAAACAGTTAAAGATTTAAAATTCCTTACATTTCATGATGTAAAAAATCAGCACCTGGAAAAAATGAGCACGTAAACCTGTCCATGCGAGCCATAATTTTTCGTATGATGATTTCTCCGTATGTAGGCGAGAGTCAGTAAAACATTTACCCGTACGTGGGAAGAAGTTGGGATTAAATTTTCAAGAAGAGACCCTGCAGCAACGAAAAACTCCTTTGTTTTAATGATTGGCGCCCCAACTCGTTTATCATATCCTTGACACTCTCTCCCCTATTTCGTAATAATATAAAACGAACTGCCCTTTCACGAATTTTCTCGATGTCCTACGTTGATACTGTCTTGTAAGGATCCCACATTATACAGCAGTACGCCAGAAGAGGATCGACAGTGTAGCGTGGGCGGTCTCTCTAGTAGATTTGTTGCGTGTTCTGAAAAAATAAAAAAAAAGTCTTCGTTTCGCCTTTTCCATATCATTTTCTACACGATGGTTCCAATTTAAGTTGTTTGTAATTGTAATTATTTTTCCTTGAAAAAATCGTTTCTGCAACAAGGTCTTACAGGTCGCTATTGGAGACTATTTGCTGCTGTCTTAGCCGGCCGGAGTGGCCGAGCGGTTAAAGGCGCTACAGTCTGGAACCGCACGACCGCTACGGTCGCAGGTTCGAATCCTGCCTCGGGCATGGATGTGTGTGATGTCCTTAGGTTAGTTAGGTTTAAGTAGTTCTAAGTTCTAGGGGACTTATGACCACAGCAGTTGAGTCCCATAGTGCTCAGAGCCATTTGAACCATTTTTGCTGCTGTCTTTGTTGCATCTGTGTAGTATTGTCGTACCGCACAGCGCTGTGTTTGTGTTGCAATTAATTACGAGTAGGAAGAGGGTGTAATCCGCTGCTGGGGCATGGTCTACTACTCTCGAACAGGGCGCAATGACCCCGATGCTGCGCCGAAAGGACCCAACTATGTATTAAGCGGAAGTCACCGAAATTAGGAAAGGAATAAGATAGGGCAGATCTCACATACGAAGCGTTATGGTGATACTAGTCGTTTTCATGAAACTACCCATGGCCCTCAAAGTTCCAAATGGGAACAAAACAGGGTCAATAAAATTTTAAACATTAATGAAGAAGTAGCTGCAAATATTAATGTAAATACAAAAAACGAATTTTTTGCCGGTTCCACACCAACGAGGCATCTGTCGCAAATGAAGCAGTGTACAGTTCCGCCAAATTTGGCAACATCCTAAATGAAAGATTTCCTTATCAAGAAATCCCGAGCTTAATCAGTACTAAAGAGAAGAAAGACTGGCAGAAGTAATCATATTCAAGCAAGATCGTCAAAGGAAAGCATTCGGGTCAGGTACTACCGAAAATTGCTCTGTGGTTCACTATGGCGGTCGTTACCTCTGGGTAATTTCACAGTCGTACAGAATCGCTGGTTAGTGATAACTTCAAATGTTAGCAAAAATTCCCGCAAAAGTAGTAGAAATCTCTATTTTTAAACTAGAACACGATGGTGTACTTTCCAAAAGAAAATTCTTGCTAGGTGCTGCGAAAAAAAACTAATATTACAAGAAATTTTGGAGAAAGTTTTTTTCTTCAACCTGTTGAAAAGATGACGTATTTGGACTGAAATTTTTTTATGAATATTCTCGGACTCTATAGATCCATAAGATACGTGTTTCATTGTGAAAAGGTATTGCAAGAGAAAAATTAATTACCGTAAGAGGCGTGAAACCGTTCCGCTTGTGTAACTGGTAAATTTGCGTTATGTTGGACCTTGTACGAACACAAAGCGTGGAAGTTGTGAAGAAAACTATGAAATTAATTTTGGTAACATCTGAGACATGACTATTGTATCGTGTCACTTGTAAACGCATCTTATTTAAAAGGGATTCCATGCGCTGAAGCGCTGGAGTGCTTGTTTGCCACCGCCAGGATTTTACTTCCGCCGAGTCGTCTTAATTCGACGGAGAATACTCCCCACCTCCTAAAATTTTTTGTTTGCAGCTGTTACTGACACTTGGTCACTGCATCCATCAGACGAACTATCGATATGCGCTATACAAAAGTAACTTAGGCACTTTCTAGCCAATATTTCCGCTGAAGTCGAGCAAAATGTGGTGTTGTGAAACCAAAATTTTATCGAAGTATACTGCAAGGCTATGGTCTTCTGCACGCAGTATGTTAAGTGAATTTTACGCAGAACTTCGTTCTTGGTGCTGCAATATCTTTACAGTCCATACTCCATTAAAACATTTTGTTCACCATTATACTTTCTGAGCCAAAAACAAAGTGAGCGAAGAGCACGAGCCAGAATTTTTTTTTTTTTTTTTTTTTTTTTTTTTTTTTTTTTTTTTTTTTTTTTTGCTGGACATCTGTGTACTTCGTACTTTTCTAGGTGTCGGACACTCTCTTCTATCGTTGTATCAAACTACAGTTCTAACATAAACGTTTGTCAAAATCGTCAGTTGTGTAATTTCCGTTTTCATCATCTCTTTCATGTATAATAAAAACAGATGCTCCGGCCGGTGTGGCTAAGCGGTTCTAGGCGCCTCAGTCTGGAACCGTGCGACCGCTACGGTCGCAGGTTCGAATCCTGCCTCGGGCATGAATGTGTGTGATATCCTTAGGTTAGTTAGGTTTAAGTAGTTTTAAGTTGTAGTGGACTGACAACCTCAGATGTTAAGCCCCATAGTGCTCAGAGCCATTTGAACCATTTCAACCAAAACAGGTGCCCGCTGATGTTACTGCACAGTTAGTGTGGAATACAATTGATTCGAAAATACTGAAAATACTACAATGTTTTGTTGTCATTTTATGAACTTTCGAAAAATTTATATTACTCTTTTCTTCTTCATTGTTGGTCAAATCAGTAAAAAATTTTCAATACATTCGATACGACAATATTAGACTGTTTTCGAATGTTTATTCGCCTTTTACGATACGGAGCTGAGTAGCACTACAATGTTTTCGAATGACTTTTCGGCTTTTACCACAACGGCCTAACTACACCGAGACCCTTGCTCGTGCATTCGCACGCTGGCAAACACACATCAATACATTGTTCCATGGAAGACTGAAACCACACGTGAACTCACTGTATCGCACGGAAACACTGAACTTCCAGCTGCCACTGCACCGTTACGTAAATGTGCACACGGCAACAAAGCTGTGAGGCAGGAGAATAACAGCACTTAGCGCAGGGGACTACGAAGAGCAGGTATTACCTTGAGGTGTCTAATTTGGTGATGAACACTCTAGCGTATCTCCTCCAAGTAGCGACGATGGTCTTTCACCAGCGGGTAGTGCAGTGATTTGGAAGTGGAATCGACTAGATGCCTCGATAGGGGACTGAAGCAGAGACTGGCAAACGGCGCAGCACAGAGGACAAATACTTTGGTTCTCGGCCGCATTAAATAATCGCACACCGTGGCCGAAAATAAGTTCGCATACCTACATGAAGCACTCCTTTATGTGCATTATAGTACTGCGTTGACTACTTTGCTTTGGACTTGGATTTCGAGTTGGATACAAGTCAACTAAATGTATACTGCTTACGACGGACTTAACAAGAGTTCTGGATTTTATGTGCTTGTAACTTAATGGATGAAGCCACGCATAGCCGTCCCCTGGCTTGTACCGTAACTGAAACTGCTCCGCATCAGTATGAACTTAACTCCAAGCACCTCATAGCAGGACTTGTCAAACGTATCCGTAAATTAAAATTTGTGTTTGTACGAGGGCAGTTCAATAAGTAATGCAACACATTTTTTTTCTCGGCCAATTTTGGTTGAAAAAACCGGAAATTTCTTGTGGAATATTTTCAAACATTCCCGCTTCGTCTCGTATAGTTTCATTGACTTCCGACTGGTGGCAGCGCTGTACGGAGCTGTTAAAATGGCGTCTGTAACGGATGTGCGTTGCAAAAAACGGGCAGTGATCGAGTTTCTTTTGGCGGAAAACCAGGGCATCTCAGATATTCATAGGCGCTTGCAGAATGTCTACGGTGATCTGGCAGTGGACAAAAGCACGGTGAGTCGTTGGGCAAAGCGTGTGTCATCATCGCCGCAAGGTCAAGCAAGACTGTCTGATCTCCCGCGTGCGGGCCGGCCGTGCACAGCTGTGACTCCTGCAATGGCGGAGCGTGCGAACACACTCGTTCGAGATGATCGACGGATCACCGTCAAACAACTCAGTGCTCAACTTGACATCTCTGTTGGAAGTGCTGTCACAATTGTTCACCAGTTGAGATATTCAAAGGTTTGTTCCCGCTGGGTCCCTCGTTGTCTAACCGAACACCATAAAGAGCAAAGGAGAACCATCTGTGCGGAATTGCTTGCTCGTCAAATGGCTGAGGGTGACAATTTCTTGTCAAAGATTGTTACAGGCGATGAAACATGGGTTCATCACTTCGAACCTGAAACAAAACGGCAATCAATGGAGTGGCGCCACACCCACTCCCCTACCAAGAAAAAGTTTAAAGCCATACCCTCAGCCGGTAAAGTCATGGTTACAGTCTTCTGGGACGCTGAAGGGGTTATTCTGTTCGATGTCCTTCCCCATGGTCAAACGATCAACTCTGAAGTGTATTGTGCTACTCTTCAGAAATTGAAGAAACGACTTCAGCGTGTTCGTAGGCACAAAAATCTGAACGAACTTCTCCTCCTTCATGACAACGCAAGACCTCACACAAGTCTTCGCACCCGAGAGGAGCTCACAAAACTTCAGTGGACTGTTCTTCCTCATGCACCCTACAGCCCCGATCTCGCACCGTCGGATTTCCATATGTTTGGCCCAATGAAGGACGCAATCCGTGGGAGGCACTACGCGGATGACGAAGAAGTTTTTGATGCAGTACGACGTTGGCTCCGACATCGACCAGTGGAATGGTACCGTGCAGGCATACAGGCCCTCATTTCAAGGTGGCGTAAGGCCGTAGCATTGAATGGAGATTACATTGAAAAATAGCGTTGTGTAGCTAAAAGATTGGGGAATAACCTGGTGTATTTCATTCTGAATAAAACAACCCCTGTTTCAGAAAAGAAATGTGTTGCATTACTTATTGAACTGCCCTCGTATATAGTGGGACAGAAACTTAACTATTCGGAATCGGGGTCGCCCATCAGTCACAGTGAATCCAACGTTCGACGACTAGGTAATTATAGATTGAAGCACAAGGTCGATTTGGGGAAGACTGAGAAATGAAATCAGCCGAGTTCTTTCAAAGGAACCGTCTCGGAAATCGTTTTAGTGATACGAAATCACGGAAAATCTAAATCGTGACGAAAGCCTGTTCTCATGAATGATGATGAAGTCCCATACTCCGCGGAGCGTAGGGAACGATGCTGGAGACCCGCACCGCCGACTAGGCAAGATCCTAGCGGAGGTGGTTTGCCATTGCTTTCCTCCGACCGTAATGGGGATAATTGATAATGATGATGATGATGATGATGATGATGATGATGATGATGACGATGATGATGACGACACGACAACACCCAGTCATCTCGAGGCAGGGAAAATCCCTGACCCCACCAGGCCTTTCCAAATTAAGAGCGCAGACACGATACGCTTCCTCATTTCTCAATGTATCGCTTTTAACAATAGCATCTATCCATCCTTCACACTCTGCTTTGATCCCGTGTTCACCCAGTGCGGCAACAAGAATCCACCGGCTGTACCACGGCCTCTGCTGTTAGTTTTTAATGTCGTTGCTCCTGTTTACGACGACAGCATTCGTTCACGTTGATTGCATCCTCCCAGACCAGGGTCGACTGCCGTGCCTGTCTCTCTTTCAACTGTCCTGCACGGCTGTGGTATGCCGGCGTCCAGAAACTGCCCATTCCCGCCCTATGACTCGGAACAGGGTCTCCAATAGCCGATCGGCCACGCAGCGAATTCTAAATGTGCGGACAACCGGCAGAAGTGTGCAGGCAAGAACTGTAATGAAAAAGGAAGTTTGTGACAGTTACATTATATAGGCTGCGTGAAATTAGGCGAAATCTCTCCGCATGTACTTACACGTGGCGGGAGACTCTACGACACTGTTTGCTAGACATCTTTGCGTGCTCACTGGAGGCTCCGAACTGAAAAGAGCCGCTTGACGCCATCGATGGGCACGCTAGAGATACTGCCCAACACATCTGTGCAAAGCTCCATCAGATTTTCACTGTGGTTTCCATTTCGCGACCTATGGTGCCTTAATGAACGAATAGCCCTTGTAGATTCCCCGTGGTAAGACACAAGTTATTCGAATACACAATGGAAAATAAACGACCTTCAATACCATAGAAAAGAAAACGGGACACTTGATTGCTTGGGGGGACAAGTTTTCAAATGGTGTTTATCCAACTTTGGGTGAAAAATAGGTGAATCTGAAGATCCCGAAATTAAAATTGTTTTCTAAAGAAGAATTGTTCAAATATCCGTAATACATTTCTCTAGTAACAATCTTGGACAGCGGCAGAGAAAAGTCATGCGGGTTGGTTGGCTGGTTTGTTGGGGGTGAAGGGACCATACTACAAAGGCTGTCGGTCCCAGTCATGCGGGTAGCATAAATAGTGGTAATGTAAGCTAATGATTCAAGTCACAGACCAGCATGCGCAACAAATAGCAATAAAATTCACCGTATTAAATTAAAAGGAGTTCAAATAATAACTTTAATTTGGTACAAAATCAAATCAAGAAGATATTTAGCTGTATTTAAAATTATTGTTCAGCGTCATCCCACAGCTTATGTTCGTCTGTTGACTGTACGAAAAGCGATCGTAGATAGTGACTGAATAAAATAATACCGATACGCTGTGTGCTCGCATTTCCGGTTTATATGTTTGAAACTGAGGCATTTCTCAGTGATGAGTGTGCGAGAATGAAAAAAAAAATTGCACAATGTTCTTTGTGGTATAAGTATTAAAGGTCATTCAAATGGAATGGAGCGAGAGAGGCTTAAACAGTGGACTCCCATACGGGAAGAGCAGATTCCAAACTACTCTTCCCCCAAGCTATACTTATGTTTCCCGAAATTCTCTTAAACCATATGAGGCGAATGCCGAGATATTTCGGTAGATAATACCAAGGAATTAATTTTTTCCTCATTCTCGTCTAATGCGAATTCTCTAATGAACCTGATTACGACGGGACATTGAACTGCAAGATTTCTTCCTTCGATCAGACAAATTCAAGGCGTTAAATGGTACAAATCTTCTAGCGATATTTTCTGTTGGTTTTCTGTAATCGGGACTAGCGGAGAATCTCGAGCTAGCAGTACAGTCAACGGACGACACGTCAGTGTTCACACAGTTACACTGCGTATTCACCCTTGCCACATTGTCTGTCCAGATGAAAAGAACCAGAAAATCTACTAAAAGACGCTGGTGGTGACATCGTTTGATGGAAGAGTTGTTTGGTTACAAAACCATTTGAAATTAACCAAAAACTTTGAATAAACACATATGTACAGAATTAGTGCCCCTCCATGACATGACCAGTAACTAGCCTTCCTCTCTCACATCATTAAAAAACATAAATGTCATGTGGAATTACTCGCTGGGATGTCCGCCGGAGTGGGTTCAGCCACTTGTCGGTAAGAGTTTTCATCCCCTGCGCACATCGATCCCTTTCCTTAGGAATATGTGAGTGTTATTTGTTAGTGTATTTCTAGAGTGTAGGTGGGTAGTAGAATGGATGCTTGTATACTGTAGTGTTATGTTAGTGTTGTGTAATGATTATGAGAGAAGAGAGAGTGAAACCCAGTGCAGGCACATAGCCTACTCTTCTCGGATAGCACCAAGGAGGCCTCCGAACTTAACATCCCCATCCGACGGACGGATCATAACCACCAGTGTCACATGACCTCACTTTATGAGACTCTGTAGAGAATGTAGCCCGAGACATGGGAGCAGTGGAACCTTACACCATTACCTCTCAACCCCTTGCTCGCCATATTGCAGACACCACCAGGATTCATAACGGCTTACCTCCGAATCGAGCGCCACCACATAAGCGTGTCTCAGCGACGTCGGGTTCACAGCACTTATTTTTGGGTAATAAAGGTCCTGAGATGCCCTGCGAAGCGTGTCTTCGAGCAGTGGCGTCCTGTATTTTCCGGCTGGCGACTCGACGCCGGGACACCCGGCCTGCCGCTACCCACAGTTCTAAACGATTTTAATGGCCGCCGGGAGGCCGCTTCTCTCAAGGCTGTGAGCTGCCCTCCCTCGCCACCAACCATCACCACCCTTAAGTTCCATTCGAAGAGTATCTTTCTTAGCTGAAGCAATCTTAGAGCACAGAGGCGACAGTACCGAGAAGGTGCAAGGGGTACGCAACGACTGGGGGTGTCATTGGCTGACCGCACCAGCCTTCACTATAACTCCATTATTAATTTATACTGAAAGCTACAATAACAGAATGCTGAATATTAGAGGGGTAGATTAGTAACTGATGAGGAGTCATTAAATCGAATTGGTTAAAAAGAAATTTGTGGTACAACTTGATTAAAAGAAGGAATCGACTGATAGGACGCTTCCTGAGGCATCAAGGAATCGTCAGTTTAGTAACGAAGGGAAGTATTAGTAGTCAAAGTTGTAGATGGAGGTCAAGGATTGAATACATCGAGCATGTTCAAGTGCATGCAAGTTGCCCTAGCTACAGAGTGATGAAGAAGCTAGTACGCAATAGACTAGCATGGAGAGCTGCAACAATGCAGTCTTCGAACTGAAGACCAAAATAATCACAGAAACATCATAGGCTTTAAAAATAATTCATATATGACACCACCAGAAAAAATAGCATATAGCAATTATATCATAAATAAATTTAAAACACGAAGTTATTACGTAAGAACCTTACATTTCACTAAAATATCGTTTATACATAGCGGAAATAATACACTTTCGAACTGCTCAAATCGTACTTCATTAAGTCAGTTGTCGTCGTATGATAGTAAGATTGTCGCTGATATAAGGAGGGGGACCGAGTGATGTGCTGCAGTGGTAAGATATGGATTCGTATTCATGAGAACGACCGCAGCTCGTGGTCTTGCGGTAGCGTTCTCGCTTCGCGCGCACGGGGTCCCGGGTTCGATTCCCGGCGAGGTCAGGGATTTTCCCTGCCTCGAGATGACTGGGTGTTGTGTCGTCATCATCATCATCATCATCATCGTCGTCGTCGTCGTCATCATTCATCCCCATTACGGTCGGAGGAAAGCAATGACAAACCACCTCCGCTAGGAACACGTCGAGCACTGTGGGTGGTGGTTGTAAAAAACTGTATGACACTAACGCAAGGAATCGCTCGTGAGATCCATGGAGCTACCACCAGTCCAGCTAGAATGATGCCTGTGGGTGGTGAGTTAAAAATAAGTGGGTAGACTGGTCGAGCAGTTCTTCGTAAGCCTCACATTTCTGCAGTCAGTGGTAAGCGAGGCTTGAGGTTGTGGAAAGATTGAAAGCTCTTGACAGTGCATGATTGGAAATGACTGATTTGGAGTGACGAATTACCGTATGCACTGTGGAAATCCGGTGTAAGTGTTTGAGTTTGTCTAATGGATGGAGAACGTTACCTGCCGTCGTGTGTAGCGCCAACAGTGAAGTACGGAGCGAGTTGTGTTACGGTATTGGGGTCTTTCGAGCAGTTATGGTATGGTCCCCTTATAGCGATTATTTTAGTGTAGTAGAGGAACTGTTCGGAGACGATGATTGTTTCAGCATGGCAACGCAACGTTTCATAAAGTAGCATGCATGAGGCAATGGTTTACAGACAACAACATTCCTGAAATGGACTAGCTTGCCCAGAGTCCCGACCTGAACTCAATGGAACTCCTCTGGGGTGAATTAGAACGTCACCTTTTCTATGGACCTCAGCGTCCAGCATGACTACCTCCTCTGGTTTCGTCTCTTGAGGAGGAATACTTTGGGTACGGAAACCGCCCCCGGCTGTATCAGTGATGCGGGCGTCAAATGTCGAAATCCGTTACCAGGCGTCCTTCCCCTGAATGTGATGCATAGCCCCCTTAAAACTCACTGCAGTACGCAAGTGTGGTGTGAGCACGAGAGTAACTTCATGTTACAGTTTCTCTACGTCTGAGTCGTTGCCCGTGCTATTATTAGATGTATTCTTCTACGTCGCGACGTGTGACGAATTTGTTTGCTGGCCTGTATTTGATTGTTTACAGTTGAGTTGGTTCTTCAGGCGAGGGCAAGCCCTCGGATATTTCTTGTTATTCTGTGATGGCTTATCCGTTGATAAAGCCTTCATCAGAAGTGTTCCGTTGGTTCAAGAGAGACTAATTGTTCGTTTAACGAGGAAATGGTAATGAAACACCTATTTTTGACATATTTTTGTATCTGTATCGATATTTCTATGTCAGTTTGTAGTATTGCTTATGTATAATATTGCATCTGTCACGGAAATTCTTTGACTATATATACATGTTTCAGATATGTGAATTTTTGAACGATGTTGTTTAAATTATGCTTGTGAATTTAAATAACTATTGAAATGATTTACTATAAACTACTTGGTCTATAATTAGGGAACGTAGGGTTGAATGTGAAAGATGTGGGGAAGCCCTGCAGCTACCGAAGTAGCCTGTCGGAGTGGTAAAGGTGTGGTTGGCGCGCAAGTGGCAACTTGTCTTTTGTCACGGGTAAGGAGTCTGGGCTGCGCGGTGCTGTGGTTAACACCTCGCTAGCAGCAGCGGATCATAGTGGCTCATATTCCTGGAGTTTTGAGGTCAGAAGAGCTTAAGAGCAGTATTTATGGGCCTCGGATGCTGAATTTAGTGATACCATTATCAAGGCCCTTTAATAATATTATTTCGACGCCAAGGAGATCAGTAATAGGGCGAGGCTAACAGCACTGCCATGACTGCATCGCCGCCAGGTTGATGGCCACTGCAAATTGCGCCACCAGTGCCACCAACCTTCCACTAAATTGTTTTGTATTTCAAAATGGTTCAAATGGCTCTGAGCACTATGCGAGTCAACTTCTGAGGTCATCAGTCGCCTAGAACTTAGAACTAAGTAAACCTAACTAACCTAAGGACATCACACACATCCATGCCCGAGGCAGGATTCGAACCTGCGACCGTAGCGGTCGCTCGGATCCAGACTGTAGCGCCCAGAACCGCACGGCCACTCCGGCCGGCTGTTTTGTATTTGGCACTCTGTAAATGGACCAGGTATTTGTGAAATTTGGTAGATTTACACAAGTGATTATCACATGTCAAAAACCTGGATAGGATTCCTATCATAGTGAATTTAATTCCGAGTGTCCAAATTTATTATGAGAAAGTGGCTGGACATGAATTTAACGTTGCGTTGTCATTTGCACAGCCAATTATAATTATGAATGGGTCAAAAGACTGCTTATGAAAGCACATTTGTTATTTAAATAATTATAGTTTGTTGTGCTTTACTTAATTAATAATTAATGATAAGAATACCTACCTTTTCTCATACATACTGGTGTAGTTTTGTTAATGAGCGTGGTTCTTCAAACCACGAAAGGGTCCTCATGCACCAGCCTAGTTATTTAATGAAGCAGTGCAAAGGCTCCTTCAAGCCAGTGTAGTTAGATTCGCATTCTGTTTAGTTGCTTCGAACTGAGTTTAAGAAAGAGCTGTGTACTGTGTTATCTGTTCTAATGCAAGTTGGTCAATGCACGGGCATAGACACCTTGTATTAGGCAATGAAGTTATAGATTATGATCATTAGTAGACACCATGATTTAAATGCAGAATCATTTCAAGCGATACCCTGTTCAGTATTGCTGCTAGTTTCGTGTGTGTTGGTATTTAGTTTTATGAACCGTTGCACCTAGTTCACCTAAGGTACGTGTTGTTGAGAGCCATATGTTGCTGTTTACTATCTTATAGACCATTTGCTTGTCTGACTTACTAGTTAGTAGCATATTTATCTACAAGGTTAGGTTACTGTATTGTAGTGTGAACAAATATAAAGAGTTTAGTGTGTGCGTCAAGGAAGGTTAGATTAGCCTTAGCAATGCCTTCTGCTTTATCATTTTGCTTGACACAAGAATGCCTAATTTAATATATAATGTTGCAACTTCCTTTTGTGCTGGGAGAACGACTGTTCCTGACCCACCGTTTACTGTTGGTATACTCTGCTGAAGTATTTCGGATTACTCTGTTTCCATTAGGTTATCCCACGGTCACAACTTTCTGCGATCGGTCGCAGAATGGAAATCACTGTGAAAATGAAAAATGTTTTGTTTACAACAGTTACGTACACAGTCCAGCTACTTCTCTACATAGTAACCGCTGCAATTTACACTTTTTTCGTGACGTTGTACCAACTTTCCAGTACCCTCGTCATAGAAGGAAGCTGCCTGTGCTTTCTGCCAATTCTCTACGCTGGTCTACAGCTCTTTGTCTGCGCCAGAACGTTGTCTTCATGGCTAGCGGGTCATTTGAGCAGAGACGAAACTCAGGGAGAGTCGATCACGGGCTCTATTGTGGGTGATCAAACACTTCCAATCGGAAACGCTACAGGAACATCTTCATTGCCCCTGTAAAGTGCAGCTGAGAATTGTCATACAGGAGGAAATGTATGGCAGTTATGTTATGTGGGCTGCATGACATCAGGCGAAATCTCACACCAGGCCCTCGTACTTGGCGGGAGACGCTATTGTTATAAGCATCTTTACGTGCTCACTGTGCGCGCCGAACTGGAAAGAGCGACGTGACGCGATCGACGGGCATACTAGAGAACCTGCCCAACACATCTGTGCAAAACTTCATCGGATTTTCACTGTGGTTTCCATTTCGCACCCCCGTCGGACCTTATTTTCGAATAGCCTTCATAAGTTGTCTAACTTCACTTGTTCCTTCTAAGAGAATTGAGAAATTTTAAAGAAATACCGTATTTCGAAATGTTAAATAAATTTTGAAGGTTGCTCTCATTGAGGTGGTGCGTTAATGCATGTGGCATTAAAAGAACTGTGTCTTCTGAGTTTTGTTAAGAGTATTCCTTACGAATAAATATACAGAATAAGGTCCAATCTGTGTGCGCATATCAGCCCCGTCCACCAATCCACCTTTTTGGAGTAATTTTTTATTGCTTTCTTTAAATGCCATATCGTTGAAGTTTATCGATTTGTACACACTGTAGGGGCAATGAAGACGCTATTGCAGCCTGTTTGATCGCCCACCATTCAGTCAAGACTTGGCTCGCTCTGATATTCATCTCTGCTCACATGAACCTCTGGTTATCAAAACAACATTTTGGCACAGACAACGAGCTGCAGACCAGCGTAGAGAATTAGCGGAAAGTGCAGATAGCTTACATGACGAGGGTATTGGAAAGTTGGTGCAAATGTTACGACACATATGTATAAGTCAGAGCGGGTACAATGTACGGAAGTAGCTAAAGGTGAAGCGAACTATTCCAAGTGAAACATTTTTGAGTTTCACTGTGGTTTCCATTTCGCGATCGATGGCATCTTAATAATCGAACAGCCCTCGTATATAATACACTTCATTACTCTATTTTCTGTCATTTCGTCCTAACCATTACCATTTAAATTTCCCAACAGTCATTGACACATTATTACTACCTATCTTTTGTTCCCATTTTGTTCTCAACTTCTTCATTCGACTCTCTCGAATAGCTATAATCAGCATATTTAGCTCCATTCCCAACTGGGAATATCTTAATTTTTTGATGAATTGAAATGTAACATACATACTCTGATGGAAAAAAATTGCAACGCCAATAAGGTGTTGTGTGAGAAAAACGAAAGTTGGCAGGCGTGTTTCTACATCTGAAAGATGATATCTATCACAATTTCGCACCAGTTGCATAAGAGTAGCGGCACTATGAGGATGCAAATCAGGTTTGCTTTAAATACACGCTGTTACGGCCGTGAGCGTTAATTACCAATTAGATTGGTGATTCGATGTCAGTCAAGAATGCCTTTAAGGTGACGAAGACGCCAGTATCAACATCTCACTGAGTTTGAACAAGATCTTGTGATATGGCGACAAGAAGCTAGATGTTCCTTCTGCAATACTGGATATGATTGTTGGCAGTGGTGGTCAAGAGAACGTATGGTCGCAAGAAGACCGGGCTCTGGACGCCAACTTGACACTACCGAGAGGGAAGGCCATCGAGTTTGGTTTATGGCTCTGGCTACATCTTACTGCACCTGCAGCAGCAATTAGAACAGCAGGTGCCACCAAAGTGACACAACAAACTGTAATAAATGTGTTATTTCTAGGACAGATCCGAGTCAGACGCCCTATAGCGTGCATTCCATTGACCCTAAACCACTGCCATTTGCGACTTCAGTTGTGTCAACTGAAAGCTCATTGGAGGGCTGGGTCGAAGTCTGTTGTGTTTTCTGATGAAAGCTGGTTCTGCTTCGGTGCCAGTGATGGCCGTGTGTTGATTAGAAGGAGGCCAGTTGGGTGCCTCCAACCATCCTGCCTGCATGATAGACACAGTGGACATATATCTTGAGTTGTGGCCTGGAGTGCGATTTCGTAAGACAGCTGGAGCACTCTCGTGGATATCCCTTGCACTCTAACCGCAACTTTGTACATCAGTCTAGTGATCTGACTTGTTGTGCTGCCGTTCATGAACAGCATTCCAGGAATATTTTCCAACAGGATAACGCTCACCCACATACCGTTGTTGTAACCCACATGCACAGCAGAGTATCGACATGTTGCGTTGGATGATCGATAATCAAATCTGTCTCCAATCGAGCACGTACTGGACATCATCGGACGACAACTCCAGCGTCATCCTAAGGCAGCATTAAGCGCTCCCGTATTTACTGCACAAGTGCATCAGTGATGGAAGTCGATCCTACAATCTGACATCTCGCACCAATACAACACAATGCACGCACGTTTGCATGCCTGCATTTAACATTCTGATTTTTACCCTGGTTATTAATCAACCGGCATTTCACATGTACAATGGCTTATCTCGAGCTTACGTTAACCTGCGATCTAGCAACATTAGTCATTTAAATATGTTACCTAGACAAATGTATTCCCGAAACTTCGTGTCCCTACACGAATTATTGTTTTTCGTGATTTTTTTCCGTCAGTGTATTATTATCACCTGCTTAATGGCGTGTTGGTCCACCTTTGAGAAGCAATACAGTAGCGACTGTGTGGAATGGAGTCTACAATTTTTTCGTAGCATTTTGTAGGCATGTGGCACCCGATGTCTAGTTTATGGGCCGGTGATTCGTTGGCGCGTTGCTGGCGGCCGATAGCGTCCCATGTGTGTTCCAACGGGCTTAGATCTGTTGAACATGGTAGCCAAGACATCAACATAAGTTCACTATCATGCTTCTCATACCACTGTAGCGGGTTCGGGCCTTGTGGCACGCATTGTTACCCTGGTGGAATAAGCCACTGCTGTCGGTGGTTGCAGTAATGCTCACCTATTTCACGGATTTTATGATGCCTTCGATCACCATCACAGGTCTCATGGAGGTCCAGGTGAATGTCCCATAAATCATAATACCGTCTCCACGGGTAAGTGTCGGTGGTGCGGTATATGTTTCGAGCAGCCTTTTGCCTGGACGGCGTATCCAGAAACTACACTCCTGGAAATTGAAATAAGTACACCGTGAATTCATTGTCCCAGGAAGGGGAAACTTTATTGACACATTCCTGGGGTCAGATATATCACATGATCACACTGACAGACCCACAGGCACACAGACACAGGCAACAGAGCATGCACAATGTCGGCACTAGTACAGTGTATATCCACCTTTCGCAGCAATGCAGGCTGCTATTCTCCCATGGAGACGATCGTAGAGATGCTGGATGTAGTCCTGTGGAACGGCTTGCCATGCCATTTCCACCTGGTGCCTCAGTTGGACCAGCGTTCGTGCTGGACGTGCAGACCGCGTGAGACGACGCTTCATCCAGTCCCAAACATGCTCAATGGGGGACAGATCCGGAGATCTTGCTGGCCAGGGTAGTTGACTTACACCTTCTAGAGCACGTTGGGTGGCACGGGATACATGCGGACGTGCATTGTCCTGTTGGAACAGCAAGTTCCCTTGCCGGTCTAGGAATGGTAGAACGATGGGTTCGATGACGGTTTGGATGTACCGTGCACTATTCAGTGTCCCCTCGACGATCACCAGTGGTGTACGGCCAGTGTAGGAGATCGCTCCCCACACCATGATGGCGGGTGTTGGCCCTGTGTGCCTCAGTCGTATGCAGTGCTGATTGTGGCGCTCACCTGCACGGCGCCAAACACGCATACGACCATCATTGGCACCAAGGCAGAAGCGACTCTCATCGCTGAAGACGACACGTCTCCATTCGTCCCTCCATTCACGCCTGTCGCGACACCACTGGAGGCGGGCTGCACGATGTTGGGGCGTGAGCGGAGGACGGCCTAACGGTGTGCGGGACCGCAGCCCAGCTTCATGGAGACGGTTGCGAATGGTCCTCGCCGATACCCCAGGACCAACAGTGTCCCCAATTTGCTGGGAAGTGGCGGTGCGGTCCCCTACGGCACTGCGTAGGATCCTACGGTCTTGGCGTGCATCCGTGCGTCGCTGCGGTCCGGTCCCAGGTCGACGGGCACGTGCACCTTCCGCCGACCACTGGCGACAACATCGATGCACTGTGGAGACTTCACGCCCCACGTGTTGAGCAATTTGGCGGTACGTCCACCCGGCCTCCCGCATGCCCACTATACGCCCTCGCTCAAAGTCCGTCAACTGCACATACGGTTCACGTCCACGCTGTCGCGGCATGCTACCAGTGTTAAAGACTGCGATGGAGCTCCGTATGCCACGGCAAACTGGCTGACACTGACGGCGGCGGTGCACAAATGCTGCGCAGCTAGCGCCATTCGACGGCCAACACCGCGGTTCCTGGTGTGTCCGCTGTGCCGTGCGTGTGATCATTGCTTGTACAGCCCTCTCGCAGTGTCCGGAGCAAGTATGATGGGTCTGACACACCGGTGTCAATGTGTTCTTTTTTCCATTTCCAGAAGTGTACTATCAACCTGCTGTTTCAAGAAACGTGGTTATCCGATCAGACGAGAGATTTCCATTGACCGACGGTCCAGTCTCGATGACCCTGTGTCTACGGGAAGCGTAAACGACCATGTCGTTGGATTGACTTGGGAATATGCAAGGGTCGTCTGCTACGGACTCCCATGTTTAATAATTTGCGCTGAACGGTGCGTTATGGAACAATTGTACCTGACCAGCACTGTGTTCTGTCGTCATATCTGTCACAGATCACAGCTTATCCCGCTTTGTAGTGTGGGCAAGCCACCGACCTCCATGTTCTGTGATGTTGTCTACTCGTGGATTCACCATCCATCAACCACTTTCCACTGATGTTATCGACAGTAAAACGTGAACAACCAGACACCTTTGCAGTTTTCGAGCTGCTCGTTCCCAAATGCTAGGTCCCATCTGCTCTTTGTCAAAGTCACTCACGTCAGTGGGTTTCCCCGTCTGCGGCCCGTATCGTAACTAAATGATTCCCAGTTCGTCTCTGCTCTACTTCCTTTCCTTAAGGCGTCACGTGCTCGCAACGACACCTGGTGGCGTTCATTCTTGGTCGGCAAATACACAAAAAGCTTCATTTGAAAGTCGTATTCATTATGCCTAACAAATTCAAACCATTTGTGTTTTCCTGTCTATTACTTTTAGGAGTCATCCGCTAGTCTATTTCCTTTTTAAAATGCTCATTTTTTTTTTTTTTGTTAGGATGGTTATTTTCAACTCAACTTTAATTCTTACTCTACTGAGTTTATCCATTCTTCGACAAAGTTCTTCCAAAAATGAGCGAAAAAAAAACAAACGCGAATCTACAGTAATTGAGATAAAATCCGTTCATTGGTACTCTCCATACCAGTTTATTGATTTATTTTTTCATCTTTTTTGATGCTGCACAACATTGTTTTGCTGTTGTTAAACTTTTTGCCTAGCCGTTTCTTCAAGTCTGAATTTTCAAACCACATACGGCTTTAACCTAAGTCTAGAAATCCTTTAGTGAATTGTTACATCTATATTTTCAGCGAAAGTGTCATTCTAGGTCAGACAGAAGTTTTCTCGAAGTTGATAAATTCCAAACAGAATGGTAATTCATCATTGCTTCCTTCTATGACCTCATTTATAGTTTACTAGCTGAGGAACCTGGCATTCCCATGGTATTTATTTATTCCAACTTTATATTAATCCATCTCCTCGTTTTTGCTCTCTCTGTACATCTCCTCTTACCCCTTGTTTCTATCCCATTTCATCCTGCCCCCTCTCTTTATCACTTCCTTCCTTTCCCCGTCTCCCTGCTCATCACCTCTCCATTTAATCATCACTCCTCCCTCCTCACTTATCCATCCCCTTGTCCTTGCATATCCCTTCCACCTCCTCACTCACTTGGCCCAACTCCACGACCCCTCTCTTTATATGAATTCGCAATTGCGAATAAGGAAAACCATCAGCTGTAGTATGGATTGACAACTATGAAATTTTGAGCTGAATCAGGACTCGAAGCTGGATTTCCCACTTCTTCTTCCCCCCTCTCTTTGTCTACTTAATCCAACTCCACTCTCTGTTGATCTCCCTCTGCTCCTCTCTCTGTCCTCTCCCTCTCTCTGTCAATCTATTCCACCCCCCCCCCCCCCCAATCCATATGCTCCTCCACCCACTGTTCATCTCCTCCAACCCCCTTTAATTCCAACTCCTCCACCCTCTCTCTGTCCATCTCCTCTCCCTCACTGTCCTCCTTCCCCTCTCTGTCCATCTCTTCACTACATCTCCCTGTTTATCTCCTCCTTACTTTATGTGTTTATCTCCTCCTCTCCTTCCTCTCTGTCCATCTCCTCCTTCCTCTCTCCCTGTCAATCTCCTCCTTCCCCCTCCCACTACCCACCTTCTCCTCCTCCCTCTCTCCACCCATCCCCACTCTTTTTGTCAAACTCTTCTCCCTCCCCTCTCTCCATCCATCCCCTTGTCCCAGTCCATCACTCCTCCTCCTCTCTGTCCATCTCCACCAGCCCCCTCTCCGTGTATCTCCTCCACCCCATACATTCTGCGCCGGCCGGAGTGGCCGAGCGGTTCTAGGCGCTACAGTCTGGAACCGCGCGACCGCTACGGTCGCAGGTTCGAATCCTGCCTGGGGCATGGATGTGTGTGATGTCCTTAGGTTAGTTAGGTTTAAGTAGTTCTAAGTTCTAGGGGGTGGTGACCATAGCAGTTAAGTCCCATAGTGCTCAGAGCCATTTGAACCATACATTCTGCCCGTCTCCTTCTGCCCCTCTCTCTGTCCATCTCCTCTTGCCCTCTGCCCTCTGTCTCTGTCTCCTCCTCTTTCTGTCTACCTCTTCCTTCCCCCTCTGTCTGCCCATGTCCTACTCTCCCCACTCTCGATTCATGCTCTCTCCCTTTATCCACCTCTCCTCCCTCCTCTCTCTATCTGCTCCCTCTGTATCCACTCTCCTTCTATCCCCTCTCTCTCTGTCTGTCTTGCTCACATTCCTTCCTCTGTCATTTTCCTCCTGCCCCTCTGTCTCTTCATCTTGTTCTCCCTCGATTGTTCATCCCCTCCTCATCTGTCCATCTGCCTGTCTCTTTCTCACCCTGTCTCTGTCTATCTCCTCATCTTTCCTTTCTCTGTCTGTGACCCCTCTTTTGTTTCTCTGTCTGTATCCTCCTCTCCCCTCTCTCTGTCAATATCACCCTCCCATATCTCTGCCCATCTAGTCCTCCTCCTCCCATCTGCACGTATCTCCTCTTACCCTCTCGCCGTCTGTCCGTCTCCTCATCCTCCCCTCTCTTTCCAAGTTATAACACTCACCCCAATAGGAAGCTTGTGGTTCTCACCTGTATAATATTTCTTTTCAGATTGTAAGTAATATGTGTGCCAAATTTGAGTGAAATCGTCCAGGGGTTCACAATGAGCTCTCTATCCATGGCTTTGTTCGCATAAGCACATGTCAAATGTATGTCACACATATTGATCATATTTCACCCGTATTTATACAAATATTTCAATTATATGTCTAGCGAATTTCGCCCTGTAGATTCATTTTCATGCAGATTGAATATTTACGGCGTCGTAACTCCTGAACTATGTGTTGCACAACGATATAATTTTTCAGATATATCTGGTAACATATGTGTCTACTGTCTGCGAAATGTTTTGTGAAGAGAGTTAAATAAAGTAAAGAAGTAATAAATTAAAACGTCATGAATGACGTGGCAGTCTTTCACGCATCTCAGTATTTGATGTCATATCTCCTGAGCTATGTGGCATACAATGATACTTTTTTTGCAGGTGCATCGAGCGTCAAATGTGGATGGTGTCTGCGAAAAGTGTTGCGAATAGAGTTAATAAATTTAAGTGTCTTTCATAATGCGGTAATTTTTCACACGTTCAGTGTTCATGACGTCGTATCTCCTCCGTTAAGTGTCACACAATGATGTAACTTTCCTGGCGCATCCAGTGGTATTTGTGACTATTGTTTGCAAAATGTGTCACGAGTATAGTCAGTAGTATAGATTAAATAAATTAAGAAGTCATGTTTCGTTTCGCAGTTTTACTGCATGAACAACGAATTATAGTAAGGGACAAACTTTTTTCCTTTCAAGATTTTGTTGGGACCGTCAACGAGAAAAAGTTTCGTAAGGGTTTGAAATTATGTGTGAATTTGGTTGCAAGTCTCTAGGTGCTCTCATTGTCAAATACTAGATAACTAAAGTATGGGTATTCTCGCATTGTGGGCTGCACTGCTTTTCCACCCCCCCCCCCCCCTCCCCCACCCTCACGTCTTGATAGGTGAGGGTGATTCTTTCCAGACAAAAATTATATATGTACCAAGTTTGGTTGCAAACTGTTCAGTGGTTGAGGAGGAGAAGTGGAACGTACATACATACATACATACATACATACGAACATCAATTTCATAAAACTTCCTGGCAGATTAAAACTGTATGCTGGACCGAGACACGAACTCGGGACCTTTGACTTTCACGGACATGTGCTCTACCATCTGAGCGACCCAAGCAGGACTCATGACCCGTCCTCACGGCTCCAATTCCTCCAGTACCTCGTCTCCTACCCTCCAAATGTCACAGGAGCTCTCCTGCATACCTTGCAGAACTAGTACTCCTGGAATAAAGGATATTGCGGAGACATGGCTTAGCCACAGCCTGGAGGATGTTCACTCCGCTGCAGAGAGAAAATTTCACTTTGATCCATTTTATATTTACGTGTAGCAATACAAGTATGTTTGTCCTTGTGGCTAAAGTTTGTTTGCTTCTAGGCCGTTAGTGAGAACATAACTGATTTTATTGATTACTGTGAAACAATGGTCCGGTAGTTATGTATAATCTCTCTGTTACCTTTGTTGTAAATTACACCACGTGATACTGTTACAGATACAGGGCTTCGAATTCTTACAAAGACTTACCGTGAATGATTCCGCAGGTTTCATGTTCCCCCTCTTTTTATTACAACTATCATTATTGCGTGATTTAAGGGTCTTCCCTTTCCTCATATATATAATCATCAACTGCTTTTGATAACACATCTGCTACATATTCGCCTGAGGAACATATCGTCTGAGTTAAATCACTATTGTTCACAACGATGCCATGCGACACCGTTTCCTTCAAGCCTTCTTTTTGTCGACTGTCCTTATATTCCTCTCATTACAGGTCTTATAGCAAATATTTCTGACGTCTTATAGCAAATATTTCTCAATAGTTTCGTTTGACAATTAGATAAATTATGTGATACTAAATTGCTTTAATTCCTTTGTTGTTTCTAAGTGTTGAATTTCCTCATAAAATTCATGTTTTTTGACCTGAAGTATATTCGCGAAGTGGCCAGCAATTTTCAATAAAATTACAATTATACTGCAATTTCTTGTGTCTAAGTAAGTACCTTTCAAATGCATCAAATGACCCTGAGCACTATGGGACTCAACTTCTGTGGTCATCAGTCCCCTAGAACTTAGAACTACTTAAACCTAACTAACCTAAGGACATCACACACATCCACGCCCGAGGCAGGATTCGAATCTGCGACCGTAGCGGTCTCGCGGTTCCAGACTGTAGCGCCTAGAACCGCACGGCCACTCCGGCCGGCGTAAGTACCTTTCTCATGTTCTGGAGCTTTAGACTTTTTTGTTTTTCTTTTATTTACTATTCATTTCTATTTCTTAGAAATGGTGTGAAGCAATAAATATAAATGAGGACTAAGGATCACGAATTTTTTAATAAAATATATAAAATATATAAATAAAATAATATATAACATATAAAAATATAAATAAAATAATATATATAAATATAATATACATAATTTATATAAATATATAAATATATAAATAAAATAATTACCGTGTTGCAGTCAGTTCGAAACTTGACTGGTAGGGGGATTTACTTATTTTTAATCCAAGTTTACATCAAGTTCGGTAGGCGGAAACAGAAAATTTTCATAGAAGGAGCTATCATTCTGTAATGTTATTCAAACCATCTTTATAAGATTGGAAATATCCAGTCAAACCAGCGAGTCCCCTGTAACATTGACTAACCAGTGGGAAAAACCGATTCAGTTTTCTTTAGTTCCTGTCACTGGCAGAATGCCAAGATAAGGACAAAAGAAATATAGAAGAGATGACAATACTCACCTTTATAATCCAGGAAGCCCCCGATATGACGGCACTCTCGACCATACATCTTTCATGACGTAAGCATGGAGATTACGTTAGCATTGGCAGCTGTACTTCCAGCAGCTGACCCCGGATTTCTACACATGATGTAATAGATACATCCATGAGTTAACGAAGGAGTTAAGGTCGCATTTTACTGTCGAGCTAACCTCTGCGGTCTTCGGCACTCAATTCTAATGACTTTATGTGAAGAGTATTAACTTCTACGAAAAAGCTCCATGCGGATGTCGCGCGACAACGTCTCGCGACCATTCGTTTCTCCGAAATCCGTTCCCGTGATGAACTTGGAAATCACTGCAACCACAAAGGTCACTCGCAGACGATCAGCTGAAGTTCGCATATTGCGTGAATGATTAACTGCAGATGAGAGGTGTAACGTTGTCGCTGTAGTACGAAATTTAGAAAGTGCAAAGAAGAACTTCTCTGAATGGTGTACTGTCTCGTCCAGACAAAGTGTCAAAAACGCGACGTGAGATTTTTTTAGACAAATTCAGAACTGGCGAATTCCAAAAGTCTTACTGCAACCACGTATGCAGATTGTCCAACGTTTAGACAGCTGTGGGATAGGCGAGCAGACGTCGTCCAAGAACTTTTAAAAATTTATTTAAATGGCGACCAGCCTGAGGACTTCACAAGTCAAAAAATTGAGTTCAAGTGTCTTATCATAGCACATCATGGCCCTGGTGTGAAATATGGCTGTGCGATACACGACTATATAATTCTGTCTGACACATTCTGCGGAAATGACTCGACAAACGTCTGCAGACACTCCTCGCAGACCATTGTACGTCTCCATACTCACAGGAAACAAGACATGAGACAGGGCAGTGATACTCAACGACCAGTAACGGACACGTAGTGGTTTTGGACATTGTTAATAAAGGGCCTCATGGAGTGCCATCAGTCTTTGCTCTTAGCATTTGAATGTTAAAAATATGTCAAAATTTAATCTCTTGTTAATTGTCAAAAAGCAATTTCTGTGTAATTTTCTTTTGCTTGTGCTTTGTGTCAGCTTAAAGAATAGTATAATAATGCAATATTACTTATTTTGACGTATTATTCGATCCCAACAATACTGAAATTGTGCATACATAACTCATATTTTAGTGGTCTGGCGCGTGTCTGTCAGTTACAACTCTCAGTGGTGCCTTTCTGTAATCATTTAAAAATGCTTGCAAGTAAGAAGTCCCGTCATCCAAATGTTTTTACATATCTACATTTCCTGCCTTACAAGATGACAGATGTTACAATGGACTGTAATGCAGAATAATGTACAAATTCCTACGAAGATGGACGCAAGTAAAATCGATTTGTGAGAAGTGGAGTCAAGAGTTGAATTTATTTACGTGACAAATAAATCGTAGGCGTCATGATATTTGCAGCACTCATCTATTTTTCAGTGTCGCAGAGAAAACGCTGCAGCAACTGATCCCAGAAGTAAAAACAGAGCAAGTCAGCGTAAAAAATTAGAGAAGGCAATCGAGAGCATAATACATAGAAAACCATCACTGTCAGGGAAAAAGGTAGAAATAAAAGTGGGCAGAGTGAATGGGTGACAGTAATAACGTCAACTGACGAAGTACCGAAAAGACTTGTATTTTATATGGAGCAACCCATAACGAAGACTAGACCCAATGTTCATCATGCAAAATGTGCGCACATAGTACAGATCCTAACACTTAATTTCCCACTACTAATAAAAAACCCTGATTGATTATCTCTTCTAACATAAACCCTGGGGCTACATAGCTATGACATAGGAGCCTCAGTTCTAGATTGTAATGTTCTCCTTGAGAACTCCAAAATCTACTCTGACAATTGCCTGTACTAATTTTGTATAAGAAACAATTAGCTTTGCACTTCTGTCACATTATAGTCGTTCCACTGAGGCGCTTCCCGTCTTTAGTTAACTACCCAGTGCGGACTGCTCTCATCTACCTACGCACCAACAAACTAAAGTCTCTTTTACTTGTTGTAACATTCCAGGCCTTACGGAAATTCCTCAAGTGCAGAAATATGTATTCGACAACAAATAAATGTTTAGTGACTCATTCATTAGCTTGCCGTGGGGGTATTGATTTCTTTTGATCAGTATGATGTATCCTTCTCGGGAAATTTTTATTTGTGCCTTTGGTATCATGGCTACTGGTGGCCCTGGCTTTGTTCCTCATTATTTAGAAAATGATTGCGACATTAAGACTGCTTGTTCAGTCAAAGACGAGAATAAGAGTGAGTTGACATATGCCGTATGCTGTGAACGAATATTCAGTGTTACAAACAGACATGACAAAGTTTAAGTATTGCATTAATAGTCAAGAAGTTGATTTTTCTCATACGGAGGGAACACATGTCTCAAGAGAACAAGAATTGTAATCATAAAAAGTTACTTATACATCACGTACAAGAACGCAGATGTAAACATTATAACGAAAATATCACAGAATTACTTCCACAACAAACAACTGCAAGACATTATAGCACTAAAGGCGTAGTTTATATTTTCACTACAACCAGTGCATTTCTGAGCGTTGTTGGTGATATAGATATTCATTAAGGAATACGTTGGTTGCCTAAAACTATGTACCTAATGAGACAGAATAACAAGAATTATTACTGCAGAATTCTACGGCTTCAAAAAGTTTTATTGCACTGCGTACCCTCGTGTTTGCACTACACTGTTCCATTCAAGTGTTTTCAGTCGTTTTTGTGTTCGAGTGTTTTCAGTAATTGTGCTGAATCTTCGGCGTGGACAGGTTTAGAGCCGTTGCCATAATGTAGCTTTGAGACGACTGTGTAGATGGAAGTTGTAAGGTTTTCTACAGCCAAAAACGCGCTGCTCCAGTGCTGTGGTCACAACAAAGGGCTCTACACTTGCACGAACTACCAACCTACCAACAAATCGGACGTGTGTAGGTTTTTTGGAGCCGACCAACGGGCCCATTTATGTTTTCGGGCAGTCAGTACGATCTCCCTCCACTTCTCCCACAAATCCCAACTGAACACTTCACCCAAAAAATTGTGCAGTGCATAGCGCTTGCTCTGTCGTGACAACTTCCCGAGTGACGTTTGCTTACTGCCTCTGCACGGGAAAAATTCGCTATTCGCGCGCTCACGCGCGCGCACGTGTGTGTATTTTTCATGAAAACCTTGCTGCCCGAAAGCTTAGTTGTGACAGTCTTTTTGTTGTGCCTATCTGCGACTCGGCATCTCTACATGGTGAGTGGCAATTTTCTTTTTCAACATAATATTCCAAACTGATCCAAACTGATCTTCGCCGAGGTCGGCTTCTACCAGACAGCAAAGGACCCGGAAGAGCAGCTGAACGGAATGGACAGTGTCTTGAGAGGAGGATATAAGATGAACATCAACAAAAGCAAAACGAGGATAATGGAATGTAGTCGAATTAAATCGGGTGATGCTGAGGGTATTAGATTAGGAAATGAGGGGCTTAAAGTAGTAAAGGAGTTTTGCTATTTGGGGAGCAAAATAACTGATGGTGGTCAACGTAGAGAGGATACAAAATGTAGACTGGTAATGGCAAGGGAAGCGTTTCTGAAGAAGAAAAAAATGTTCAAATGTGTGGTAAATCTTATGGGACCTAACTACTAAGGTCATCAGTCCCTAAGCTTACACACTACTTAACCTAAATTATCCTAAGGACAAACACACATACACCCATGCCCGAGGGAGGACTCGAACTTCCGCCGGGATCAGCCGCACAGTCCATGACTGCAGCGCCTTAGACCGCTCGGCTAATGCCACGCGGCTCTGAAGAAGAGAAGTTTGTCAACATCGAATATAGATTTAAGTGTCAGGAAGTCATTTCTGAAAGTATTTGTGTGGAGTGTAGCCATGTATGGAAGTGAAACGTGGACGATAAATAGTTTAGACAAGAAGAGAATAGAAGCTTTCGAAATGTGGTGCTACAGAAGAATGCTGAAGATTAGATGGGTAGATCACATAACTAATGAGGAGGTATTGAATAGAATTAGGGAGAAGAGAAGTTTGTGGCACACCTTGACTAGAAGAAGGGATCGGATGGTAGGACATGTTCTGAGGCATAAAGGAATCACCAATTTAGTATTGTAGGGCAGCATGGAGGGTAAAGATCGTAGAGGGAGACAAAGAGATAAATACACTAAGCAGATTCAGAAGGACGTAGGTTGCAGTAGGTACTGGGAGATGAAGAAACTTGCACAGGACAGAGTAGCATGGAGAGCTGCATCAAACCAGTCTCTGAACTGAAGACCACAACAACAACATAATATTATTACATTCCATTAGGGATTTTTCATTGTTTAATTGTTTCCTTTTTAATGAATCCGTAATGAATGACATTGAGACAGTGAAAGATAAATGTTATGAAGTAAACGCTGTCGACTGTCTGTAGCTCGGTTTTTAGGATTTATTTCCTATAGCTGTCAGAAATAAAACCTAAAGACCGAAATACAGAAATTGGAACGACTTTTATTTCTGCAATATACTTGCTTTATCATCAGAAGTGTTAAAATAAATACAGCCTATCGCCACGCCTACTGCTGTGAAGAGCAAAGCAAAGTGCTTTTTTATGATTCTAAAATTTGCTAAACATTTCATTTCTTATGTATCTGTTGCTTTATTAGTTACATCATGTGCACACCTACTATTTTTGTCGCCTTTCTACTTATAATTTTAAATGAGTTGCTTAAACTAATAGGGACCATCTTGTATGTTACATATATAAATAAGTACATTAAGTTCACACGAACGTCATTTGTTTCATATTTTTATCTTTCGCACGATGTATTTTCGCGGGAACTTCGCAACAAGATTTCAGGTTTCGGGAATAATGATTTTACATAGTAACTGGGGAGATACAGCTGCACAGAATCAGAGTTCTTGATATGTTTTGTCAGTAGCTACAAACGTTAACATAGCTAAGAGCCTCTCCTCACAGATTACAATTTCTTTGATAAGAGTAACGGCATTTTTTCCTTTGAATGTACGTTTTTGGAACTTAGAGACAGAAGTGCTGACACTTTCTGCAGAACCTGACTATCATTTTGTAGGACAATGCTCAAGCATGCACAGTGCAAGCTGTTACTGATTTAGAATTAGATTTTCACTCTGCAGCGGAGTGTGCGATGATATGAAACTTCCTGGCAGATTAAAACTGTGTGCCGGACCGAGACTCGAACTCGGGACCTTTGCCTTTCGCGGGCAAGTGCTCTACCAACTGAGCTACCCAAGCACGACTCACACCGCGTCCTCACAGCTTTACTTCTGCCAGTACCTCGCCTCCTACCTTCCAAACTTTACAGAAGCTCTCCTGCGAATCTTGCAGAACTAGCACTCCTGAAAGAAAGGATATTGCGGAGACATGGCTTAGCCACAACCTGGGGGATGCTTCCAGAATGAGATTTTCACTCTGCAGCGGAGTGTGTGCTGATATGAAAGGTAGGAGGCGAGGTACTGGCAGAAGTAAAGCTGTGAGGACGGGGCGTGAGTCGTGCTTAGGTAGGTCAATTGGTAGAGCACTTGCCCGCGAAAGGCAAAGGTCCCGAGTTCGAGTCTCGGTCCGGCACACAGTTTTAATCTGCCAGGAAGTTGTTACTGATTTGTTTGACTGATGGGGCTTGTAAGTGCTGTACCACCTAGTGCACTCCCCTGACTTAAGCCCTCGTAGTTCAACTCGATTTCTAAGCTGAAGGAAACACTTCACGGCATTCGCTTCAGAAATTCTACAGATTGGTCGGGCAATAGACAGAGACGCTCGAACTATCGATACAACTGCCACTGCTTAGAGTATCCTACGACTTCCACATCGCTGGCAACGGGTTATACACAATGCCGGTGACTATTTTGAAGGTCAGTAAAACATTGAAACAAGTATCTATTTTGTACTAGCTGTAAATAAATAGTTGCCACTATTAAAGTTCCAACACTCGTAGACGACGAGCATTAGCAACTCAGAAAAGCAGCTCCTTGAGTAATGACGAGTGGGAGAATTTTTTGCTTTGAGAAAGCCATCTCCTTTCCCACAACTTTCTTTTGGTTTTTCAGATCATGTCATTTATAAAACAACCAAGAAATATCCAAGTTTTTTAGTCTTTGTTTACTAAGTGGCATTTCGAGGAACATAATTTAGCATACATAAGAATGAGGCAGCGATTCCACCAGTACGGCGCTCTGGTCGTTGCGTTTTGTTGGTCGGGCCGTGTGAAAACTGCAACCGAACTGGTCGGTCGGCCGATGAATTGGTACATACATAAGACGCTTAGGAGGAGTAGTGCCCACTAATTGCTGCCAATGTTCTTCTTCTACCCATTAGTTCGACATATAAATCACTGCAGCATACTCTCTATGAGGTGAAATAGTGTGGGATGGGCAACCAAATTCCCAGATATCGATCGTACTGTTCTGTTCGAACTCCACCACTCTCTTTCTCCAAAGAAGAGAATCCTCTTTGGGACAATCGGACTCCTGCGAGCACAGTTAGTTTGGTAACCAAGGTCGAAGCAGAGTATTGAAGCCTCGATTTTTCACTTCATTTGACAGAATTTCACTGACTGAGCTTTGTATACAGTAAGATGCTACTGGGTCTGCCTGTAATTTTACGAGGGCTATTCGGAAAGTAGGGTCCGATTGGTCACTAAATGGAAACCATAGTGAAAATCAAAAAATGTTTATTCGCAACATTTTGATACACCTTCCAGTTACTTCTGTAAATAGTCGCCGCTACGACTTAAACATTTTTCGTAGAGTTGTGCCAACTTTCCGGTACCCTTGTCATAGAAGGCTGAGGCCTGTGCGTTCCGCCACTTCCCTATGCTGGTCTGCAGTTCTTTGTCTGTGCCTAATACTGTCTTCGTAAACAGCGGTTCATGTGAGCAGAGATGGACATCAGAGGGAGCCAAGACTAGGGTATATAGTGGGTGATCAAACACTTCCCATCGAAAACGCTGCAGGGGCATCCTCATTGCCTCCGCAGTGTGTGGCCGATAATGTCATGAAGAAGGAAATGCAAGACGGGTACGTTATGTGGGGTTGCAGGAAATCAGGCGAAAACCGATACTTGGTGGGGACACTATTTTTCTTGCCATCTTTACGTGCTCACTGAGAGCTCAGAACTGAAAACGGGGACGTGACGAGATCGACGGGTATACTAGAGACACTACCGAACACATGTGCAAAGCTTAATCGGATTTTCACTGTCGTTTCCACTTTACAACCCATCGAACCTTACTTTCCGAATAGCTTGCAAGCTAACCTATGGTGGTGGGAGTTCGCCGTCTGCTAAACGACTAAAAAGTCGTAATCACACCCTAGAGGTGCCACATTTATCATAAGGGCAAGGAAATATGACATTATACAGTAGCCCCTGTGTGGATCACCCCTGAGTTGAGTAACTAGGCACAAAATTAATTTAATTACTTCATATCCAATCCATGGAGAAGAAATAAAAACTTTGAGGTTCGCCGATGACATTGTAATTCTGTCAGAGACAGCAAAGGACTTGGAAGAGCAGTTGAACGAAATGGACAGTGTCTTTAAAGGAGGATATAAGATGAACATCAACAAAAGCTAAACGAGGGTAATGGAATGTAGTCGAATTAACTCGACTGATGCTGAGGGAATTAGATTAGGAAATGAGTCACTTAAAGTAGTAAAGGAGTTTTGCTATTTGGGGAGCAAAATAACTGATGATGGTCGAAGTAGAGAGGATATAAAATGTAGACTGGCAATGGCAAGGAAAGCGTTTCTGAAGAAGAGAAATTTGTAAACATCGAGTATAGATTTAAGTGTCAGGAAGTCATTTCTGAAAGTATTTGTGTGGAGTGTAGCCATGTATGGAAGTGAAACATGGACGATAAATAGTTTGGACAAGAAGAGAATAGAAGCTTTCGAAATGTAGTGCTACAGAAGAATGCTGAAGATTAGATGCATAGATCACATAACTAATGAGAAAGTGTTGAATAGGATTGGGGAGAAGAGAAGTTTGTGGCACAAGTTGACCAGAAGAAGGGATCGGTTGGTAGGACACGTTCTGAGGCATCAAGGGATCACCAATTTAGTATTGGAGGGCAGCGTGGAGGGTAAAAATCGTAGAGGGAGACCAAAAGATGAATACACTAAGCTGATTGAGAAGGATGTAGGTTGCAGTAGGTACTGGGAGATGAAGAAGCTTGCACAAGATAGAGTAGCATGGAGAGCTGCATCAAACCAGTCTCAGGACTGAAGACCACAACAGCAACAACACTTCATACCCACAACAAAATAAATGATTAACTTCTCATTGTTGGGATTAACAGTCTTAAAAGGCATCATAGTCGCCGTTGACTGTCTAAAATATTTATTGTTACTATTGCAATTTCGGCCTTATGGCCATTTTCAAGTAACACTGCAAATTTACATTCTGTAAGAATATAAAACTATCTGACATAAGTACATGTCGTCGTCAAAATGCAGCCTTGTGACTGTGAGAGTCCCTCAAGAAAAATAAATGACATCATAGGGAATGAGAATATGTGTCGTTGAAAAATTAATAACAAGGACCTATGGTATCAAAAAGAGATTTATTAACTAATATCAGGGTCAAGAGAGAACAAATATATAAACAGAAACTTCAACTGCGTGACATTTCACTAACACAAATTCAGGTGGGTCGGCAACAGACTTGGGGAACCTAACTGGAATTTACGCGTAAATGAGACTGGCTACTGTGAGTGGAAGGCAGCCAGTCTACTCAAGTACACTCTGCTGTATCGTTCCACTGACTGGTCTCTCACATCAAGATACAATTAAGCATGCAATGGACACTGGGAGTGATCACTGCGAGTACAAGGCTGCTATGATAAACGATGGTCGTGAAAACGATTGACAGGCTTCTGAATTTGCCGAAGCTGCACAACATTACCGATATAGCCGGTGAAAGTCGAGATGCTGTCGTCTGCAGGCAGGCGCTGCCGAAGTGTCGTACTGTGGGAGATGACCCCACGTCCGCCGGTGATTGTCTCACGTCCGCGCAAATATAAAGTTTCGCCCAGGGGTCCGGACGTCTTTACAACTAACTGCTCTCCCCAGAGAAATGTAGCGACTGTACACCGCGACCCACGAGAAGCAAGTCTCTATCTCTCCCTTTTGCCCAAAACCTTCCGAAAAATCCGTTCTCCCCGATGTTCTCAAATAAACCTATCATGGCCCAGCAGTGATTACCGTGTCAATCTTTTTTTCTAGCAAGGAGACCCGATCTTCCTCAACCGATCACTGTCGTGCAGTAGACATTCTGTTCTACGAAAAAACAGCGCAAATTGCCCGGAGGTCTTGCAGCTAAACCCACAGCGCGTTTAACAAGATGGGAGAAGCTTCCTAGTAAAAACAAGCTCCGTCTCGTACATAAAACGATTTAGTGGACGCCGTTTTGGCGGGGCGCGACGGAAACGCGGCATCCGGAGAAATTCGTCCTCTCGTCTTACAAGGTACTGGTACACTGTTCTTGTAATATACACATTATCCAGGCGCCAGCCTGACGCCAATTTACCTGGACCCGCACATGGGGTAAGGAGGCCAGGCTGCCACACCACGTCCATTCGCTAATAAAGCAGTTAGGCCGACGCCACGATGGCCGGTGCCGCCAGTTTCTAAAGCAGTCTCTTTTCGCATTTAGCCACGGCGTTCCCACCCTCTTGCTTGGCCATTAGCAGAAAAAGGCCGGCCGCCAGAATGGCGGCTCATAAACCACTGCCCTGCCAGGCCCACGGACCGGTTCGGTAACTGCAAAGGAATCCGCCAACTGGCTTGTTGCTTGGGGGAAGTTCTAAAGCTGCCCCTAATGCAATGGTCACATCCAGCGTCCAAAAATCTGTCTCTGTAGCCGAGTTTAATTCTACTACTGCTACTCAAGTCATGCAAGTACTGCGAGATCAGTCAGTGGTTTACACTAACCCTAATAGTCAATCAGATTAATATCAATAAGAGAAAATTTCGATACACCAAAGGCGAATGAAATTGTATCACAATCACCGAAACAAAATGAATGGGGAGGTGCCTGACGGGTATTACTACGGCAGTGGCCTGCCCGGATGGCACCGCCGTCTTTCAAGCCCTCGTAATTGCGTATTGCCCGTACATTGCTTCACACGTATTCACCCTACATCTACATCTACGTGATTACTCTACTATTCACAATAAAGTGCCTGGCAGAGGGTTTAATGAACCACCTTCAAGCTGTCTCTCTACCGTTCCACTCTCGAACGGCACGCGGGAAAAAAACGAGAACTTAAATTTTTCTATGCGAGCTCTGATTCCTCTTACTTTATCGTGATGATCATTTCTCCCTATGTAGGTGGATGCCAATAGAATGTTTTCGCAATCGGGGGAGAAAAGTGGTGATTGAAATTTCATGAGAAGATCCCGTCGCAACGAAAAACGCCTTTGTTTTAATGATTGCCACTCCAATTCACGTATCATGTCTGTCACACTATCTCTCCTATTTCGCGATAATACAAAACGAGCTCCCCTTCTTTGTACTTTTTCGATGTCATCCGTCAGTCCCACCTGATGCGGATCCCACACCGCACAGCAGTACTCCACAATAGGTTGAAGTAGTTGTGGATGTTCCAGTTTCCATAACAGGATGTTTCCGTGAAGGTTTTGAGCACTTACAGAGATGATGGAAATGAGTAAACGTATCAGTTTGGGGTGAGGTAGCATCGTCCGGAAACGACTGAGACGAATGTTACTAGCGAGAAGTGTTCCGAATGGTTCAAATGGCTCTAAGTACTATGGGACTTAACTTCTGAGGTCATCAGTCCCCTAGACTTAGAACTACTTAAACCTAATTAACCTAAGGACATCACACATATCCATGCTCGAGGCAGGATTCGAACCTGCGACCGCAGCAGCAGCGCTGTTCCGGACTGAAGCGCCTAGAACCACTCGGCCAGAGCAGCCGGCAAGTGTTCCGATACCTCTGCCAGTGGATCTCTTCTAGTGCACTCTCTTTGCTTTCCATATTTTGGAAGGAGGTAGTATGGACCAAAACAAGGTTAAAAAGTGCAGTAAAGGTGGGCTCTAAAGTTCATACATTAAGAGCTATGCACACATGTTCATCTTTCCTACTGTGGCTACTGTGAAACATTCTCTCTTCGACTCAACAAGTGCTTATATAACTCTGAACTATTCACTTTAGAACCCATATTTGCTGGACTTTTTTTTTGTTTTGAACCATACTACCTCCACTCAAAATACGGAAACCAAAGAGCTTTCAGTAGAAGAGGTCCATTGTCTGGGATGGAGCGATTTTGACCTTTAACTTGGTCCAGGGTCCTATATTTCAAACTGATAAATTTACCCTCCTCCAGCATCGCTGTAAGTTTGTAACATCATCACGAAAGCATCTTGTAGATAGAGCATAGATGTAATCATCAAGTTCTGTATTCGCATTAACAAAATGCGAATCGTTGAAAAACTGTAGAGTAGCAATTAAAGTTCAAGGAGAAGATATAAAAACCTTGGTCTTAGCCCATAAAAATGTAATTCTGTCAGAGATGATGAATCAGTTAAGCAGAATGGATAGTGTCTTGAAAAGAGCTTTTAAGATGTACGTCAACAATAACAAAATGGAATGTATTAGAACCAGGTTAGGAAATGAGGTGTTGGAAGTACCTACCGGCTGCCGTATCATCCTCAGCCCACATGCGTCACTTGATGCGGATACCGAGGGACATATAGTCAGCACACCACTCTCCGGGCCGCATATCAGGTTTACGAGTCCAGAGCCGCTACTTGTCAATCAAATATCTCCTCATTTTGCCTCAAGAGGCCTGAGTGCACCCCGCTTGACAACAGTGCTCAGCAGACCGGATGGTCCTCCATCCAAGTGGTAGCCAAGCCCAACAGCGCTTCACTTCGGTGATACAACGGGGACTGGTGTTACCACTGCGGCAAGGCCGTTGACAACTCTAAAATATCGCAATAGAAATGGCCATTAACAAAATGATAGGCAGTTCATCATGAATCTGATGAATGAATGAATGAAGCAATAAGATGTACGAGAATCCTTTTTTTTTCTTTTTTTCTGAATAGTTTCTTTACAATCGTTTGAGAAAGTTTGCAGTTCGGGCGCATAACGTTCGGTTTGGTCTCGATGGTTAACTGGCGTTGTCTCAGAGTTCGCGCCCTGTAGGCTGTGACGTCAGTCGCCAAATAGGATTCCTGGCTGACCAGCACAGGTAGCACGCAGGGGATCCGACTAGGCCTCATACGGAAAGTAGCACTGGACCTGTCACGGGAAATACTCACAGCTCCCTGCAGGGCAGGCAGTCAGCAATGGCAGAGCCCTCAAGGGAGCTGTTGCATAAGCTGCCAAGCAGCGAATCTTAATCCGTGCCCGATAAGCTTAACGTCGAACTGGCGAAATAACCTCCAAGTCGCTGGTGTGTTTTTCAAAATATCATGCCCACTCACAGAAACCGCTTCACAGGACGGGCGACAACCGACATTCAAAACCATCCTCGGAGCCTTCACAGGAACTGATTCGTTCTCTCGTGTATCATCCAGAACTCCGAACTTCTTGCGCCTCCAACCGACTCAATCCGCACACCACACACTCACTGGCCCAAAACCTTCCTGCTTTGCGGCTTTTGTCCCTACTGATGGCGCCACCGGTGTACCTCCACAAATATTCAGACAAAGTTGCGAAATAGATAGAAGGCCGAACCCGCACAGCTCACTGACAAAGGGCGAAACCCCTTAATTTCTTGTGATTTGCAACTACGAAGTGCCGCATATGAATCCGCTACACTGTGTGAAGTAAGCAAACTTATATCTGTCAATTACTGATTTCACAAAAAGTTAGCAGAGTATCTCAAAAGTACTCTTAGTTACATATCGCCACTACATAGTCACATTTTGTGTCTTTATTAGACGACTGGCGCCAACCTCAGCGATCTAACAACTGTGGTACTATTATACCATGGTAAACCCTTGTGTTGCGTGTTTCAGTTTGTGTTGTGTGAGGCGGATTGAGTGCAATAAAGTGCGATATTCGGTTTTATAGCTTTATGTAATAGTGAACTGTACGCGTACAATATGAAGAGAAGCAAAGTGTCTCTGAATTTGATAAAAAATATTTATTTATCTATATTAATCTAAATATAGACTGCAAAGATGCCGTGAAGCTGTTTAGCAGTGATAATTATTTATGAAGAATCGACGAAAGCAATAAATAATACGTGTTTGAACAAAATAATGAATAATACTTTACTTTGAGACATGTAATTTTTTCCCCTGTGAGACAGCTAAAAGTGGAAAGAAGCCGTATCCTGAAGTTGGGCAAAAAAGGCTTCTCGAATATTCTAGAATAGGGCAGTCCTACCTGTTGCCCGCAAGCTGTATGCGGCCCAATGCAGTTATCACTGCGGCCCAAGAAGTGATCATCTATCACACTACTGGCAAAAAAAATTTCTTAAAGTTATGGTAAATTGAATATTTTCAATCTGAAACTCCCACTACACGTTAGTATTCTCTCATTAGTTCACTCCAAGTATATATAGTTATTGGTATTAAGTATATCATGTGCGGCCCAAAAAGACTCGTCGTCTTCCAGTGTGGGCCAGGTTGGGTACCTACGTTCTGGAACGTTACTGTAGGAATACTTCCAGCGAAACAGAAAAGTTGACGCAGTTTGAGAGGAGCGGCACTCCTTGGCAACAGCAGAATTAAGTCATTCCTGTCCCTGAAGAAGAGGAGACACAAAAAACTCCGTCAATAAAATACTATTTGGATAAGAAAGAGACATCCTAGAATTTTTACAAGAATTTCTCCAAGTGACTAGGAAGTTAGTTACCGTTGGAGCTACTAACATTATTGTAATTAAGGAAGTTACAAAAAGTGTCGTATCTGATGTCTCAGACAAACCTTTACAAATGGTTCAAATGGCTCTGAGCAGTATGGGACTTAACTTCTGAGGTCATCAGTCCCCTAGAACTTAGAACTACTTAAACCTAACTAACCTAAGGACACCACACACATCCATGCCCGAGGCAGGATTCGAACCTGTGAGCGTAGCGGTCGCGCGGTTCCAGACTGTAGTGCCTAGAACCGCTCGACCACTCGGCCGGCAAACCTCTACAGACAGGAGTACTGTACCAGTATTTGGTGCAGATCATGACAGGTGCTGGTTGACCGCACGCTATGTCCTTGGAGGCGGTCCAACTTCACGGGCGTAGTAAACTGAATTCGTAGTTTAACTGGTGTTGCAAAGTGGTGGTAAGTTCCTATGGGGCCAAATTGCTGAGGTCATCGGTGCCAAGGCTTACATACTACTTAATCTAACTTAAACTAACTTATGCTAAGAACAACACACACTTCATACCCGAGGGGGGACTCGAACCTCCGACGGGGGGAATATTGCAAAGTAAATGCCATGTACTATTTGCAGGAAGTGTCTTTGATTAGTGCATAGAAGTTTCGTTTTCAGTAGTGACAATAACTACAAACTTAGACGTGTTTAGTACAGAACCACAAGGATTATGCCAGTATATTACATCGAGACTCTAATCTACACTTTCAAGGAGGGCTACGCTCACTATCCTGCCTTGAATATTCTCCATATTGTGGTAGATAATGGCAGATGGCCTTATGATCACGACTGAATGGGGAAACATAATAGTAGTGCTGGATCTTATGGTGAATGTTGCCAAGCAGTATCTCAAATATCCTGGCGTTTCATGTGTGAACTCCAGTGTGGCAGCATATATATATATATATATATATATATATATATATATATATATATATATATATGTGTGTGTGTGTGTGTGTGTGTGTGTGTGTGTGGTGTAATGCACGCCCGTTGAATTTGATCCACTGGTGTAACTAGTTCGCAGAGAATACTGTGTCCCTGTGATTACTCGAAAATAAAGGCTCTTGCGAGGGCTCCTTTAATTCTGATGTGACGCACATATATCTATGTTTTTGAGTATGATACTTACGTATATCAACTTGATTTGAGGCCACAAGACCTCAACAGTATATTCTGTTATTACCAAGAGCGTTGAGTACTTATTTGCTGGCCAATAAGCGTTTTCCTTGGCCTATCATTTCGATTTAGTGTACGCGCGCATCACCAACAGTAGCGCAATGTCAGAAACTGCGCAATGAACGAGAGGCAGGCGCATTTCGCAGGTTGCAGTGCCGTTGATGTGCGTCGACATGCAGAAACGAATAAGTGGGTTTGCTTTAGAGCATACTCACGATTGTCTGTAGCTCGAACAGCCGCCAATACGAACACTTCTTTATGGTAGATACCTTATGTGTATTGTGCCTCGCAGAAATCGATGCAGTATTAATAGATAGGTAGGTGACTAAGTTACAGGCTCCTTAATGCACTGCTTTCATAAGCAGTGGGACGCATTTAATTTTACTGTAATAAATTGCCTTGGGACTTCAAACTGTATTTTTGTACTTAAGTTTCGGGGTTAATGGTTACTAATTTTCATTTAACAATTTCGTGCTGAAGCTGAGTGTTGAAAACCGGAAAACATATTTTGTAATAAAACTGAATTTCGCTCGCGATTCGTACTTCATTATAATTGTAACAACGCAGTGCCAAAGCCAATCCGTCTCAACATCTCATACTTAATAACTCACAATTCCGCCTTTCGTGGCTACGTCTGGGAGTGATTCTATCCAGTCACAGTCGTTAGCTTCCCAGCTTCAATTCAACAAACAAAGAATATGTCTACGTGCCCTCCTCACAGCAATAATGTTGTCTACACTGAAAGTTAGCGATCTTTTGGGTTTCCTCAGTGTCACTAACAGATGGAATCACCTGCCAGTTGACAGCAGTAACAATTGACCTGGAAATAAAACGCTGATCAGGTTTTCCCGTACAACCTTTGAGGTTATAGACCAACACCTGCCTAATTCCTGCGTCAACGAGAGCTGTTGAAATTCATTGTTACCTACAATAAAAAAACATATACTTCAAGAAAAGTTTGTTTGCTCATTTGCTGATATGATCGTTCTTCTCTTAATTAGAATAAGTCTCTTATGATATCGATCTGATTCATCATTTGCTGCGTAGACCAACAATCAATGATTAAACGCACAAGAGCTTACAGGATATTTGTACACACATGAAAAAAGGGTTTGCATCACCTCGGTTAAGAGATTTCAGGAACCTGTACAGAAAATTGGAATAGAGATCAACGTAAACGTCATTTCCGCCCTTTTTATTGCTCGTGAAAACCACACATTGCATGTTGCACCACCATACAGCGAGACTTTCAGAGGTGGTGGTCCAGATTGCTGTACACGCCGGTACCTCTAATACCAAGTTGCACGTCATCTTGCATTGATACCTGCCTGTATTCGTCGTGGCATACTATCCACAACTTCATCATGGCACTGTTGGTCCAGATTGTCCCACTCCTCAACGGCGGTTCGGCGTAGATCCCTCAGGGTGGTTGGTGGGTCACGTCATCCATAAACAGCCCTTTTCAATCTATCCCAGGCATGTGCGATAGGGTTCATGTCTGGAGAACATGCTGGCCACTGTAGTCGACCAATGTAGTTATCCTGAAGGAAGTCATTCACAAGATGTGCACGATGGGGGGCGAACTGTCGTCCATGAAGACGAATGCCTCGCCAGCATGCTGCCCATATGGTTGCGCTACCGGTCGGAGGATGGCATTGACGTATCTTACAGCCGTTACGGCGCCTTCCATGACCACCAGCGGCGAAAGTCGGCCCCACATAATGCCACCTCAAAACAATAGGGAACGTTTACCTTGCTGCACTCGCTGGACAGTGTGTTCAAGGCGTTCGGCCTGACCGGGTTGCCTCCAAACACGTCTCTGACGATTGTCTGGTTGAAGGTATATGCGACACTCATCGACGTCATGCCAGTCCTGAGCGGTCCATTCGGCATGTTGTTGGGCACATGTGTACCGCGCTGCATGGTGTCGTGGCTGCAAAGATGGACCAAGCCGTGGATGTCGGGAGTGAAATTGCGCATCGTGTAGCCTATTGCCCACAATTTGAGTGGAATCACGACGTCCTGTGGCTGCACGAAAAGCATATTCAACATGATGGCGTTGCTGTCAGGGTTCCTACGAGCGATAATCCGTAGGTAGCGGTCATCCACTGTAGTAGTAGTCATTGGGCCATGCCTGAGGGCGGCATGTCATCGACAGTTCCTCTCTCTCCGTACCTCCTCCATGTCTGTAAAACATCGCTTTGGTTCACTCACAGACGCCTGGACACTTCCCTTGTTGAGAGCCGTTCTTGGCACAAAATAACAATGCGGAGTACCGCGGTATTGGTCGTCTACACATGGTTCAACTACAGACAACACGAGCCGTGTACCTCCTTCCTGGTGAAATGACTGGAACTGATCGGCTGTCGGACCCCGTCCGTCTAATAGGTGCTACTCATACATGGTTGTTTACATCTTTAGGCGGGTTTAGTGACATCTCTGAACAGTTAAAGGGACTAAGTGACAACACGGGCGAAAATGTATGTTGGTGATCGCGGCGGACGGTCACGGAAGAGGATTGTTACGAAAACTAAGAGGACGACAGTTGCAAATGTCACAGCTGCACTGAATGCCACCCCGTTCAGCACGAAAACAACACGAAGGAAGCACCATATGCAAGTAACTGCAGCGCGAGTTGAAATTCCAAAACCACTCATCAGTGACACATATGCACGTAACAGGAAAACGTCGTGTCGACGCTACAAAACATGGACTACGGAGCAATGGAAGAATGTCGTTTGGTCGGATAGTATTGTTTCACACTGTTGCCAACTTCTAAGAGAATTAACGTCACAAAAGTGAAACATGGCGGCAATTCGGTGGTGATTTGGGCAGCCACATCGTGGCATTCCATAGGCCCATAGCTACTCCGCAAGGTCACATTACTGCGAGACTTGTGTGACCATTTTGGCAGATCAGGTCCTTCCTATGGTACAACGTTTGTTCCCCAGTGGCGATACTGTTTTAGTAGACGACAGAGCTCTGTTCACTGGTATGTTCGCTAAAAAAATTAAAATAAGACCACCTGAACCGTTGTTGTTGTGGTCTTCAGTCCTGAGATTGGTTTGATGCAGCTCTCCATGCTACTCTATCCTCTGCGAGATTCTTCATCTCCCAGTACGTACTGCAACCTACATCCTTCTGAATCTGCTTAGTGTATTCATCTCTTAGTCTCCCTCTACGATTTTTACCGTCCACGCTGCCCTCCAATGCTAAATTTGCGATCCCTTGATGCCTCAGAACATGTCCTACCAACCGGTCCCTTCTTCTTGTCAAGTTGTGCCACAAACTCCTCTTCTCCCCAATGCTACTCAATACCCCCTCATTAGTTATGTGATCTACACATCTAATTTTTAGCATTCTTCTCTAGCACCACATTTCGAAAGCTTCTATTCTCTTGTTCTCCAAACTATTTATCGTCCATGTTTCACTTCCATACATGGCTACACTCCATACAAATACTTTCAGAAACGACTTCCTGACATTTAAATCTCTACTCGATGTTAACAAATTTCTCTTCTTCAGAAATGATTTCCTTGCCATTGCCAGTCTACATTTTATATCCTCTGTACTTCGACCATCATCAGTTATTTTGCTCCCCAAATAGCAAAACTCCTTTACTACTTTAAGTGTCTCATTTCCTAATCTAATTCCCTCAGCATCACCCGACTTAATTCGACTACATTACATTATCCTCGTTTTGCTTTTGTTGATGTTCATCTTATACCCTCCTTTCAAGACACTGTCCATTCCGTTCAACTGCTCTTCCAAGTCCTTTGCTGTCTCTGTTAGAATTACGATGTCATTGGGAAACCTGAAAGTTCTTATTTCTTCTCCATGGATTTTAATACCTACTCCGAATTTTTCTTTTGTTTCCTTCACTGCTTGCTCAATATACAGATTGAATAACATCGCGGATAGGCTACAACTCTGTCTTACTCGCTTCCCAACCACTGCTTCCCTTTCATGTCCCTCGACTCTTAAAACTGCCATCTGGTTTCTGTACAAATTGTAAATAGCCTTTCCCTCCCTGTATTTTACCACTGCACCTTCAGAATTTGAAAGAGAGTATTCCAGTCAACATTGTCAAAAGCTTTCTAGAAACGGAGGTATGCCTTTCCTTAATCTTTCTTCTAAGATAAGTCGTAGAGTCAGTATTGCCTCACGTGTTCCAATATTTCTATGGAATCCAAATTGATCTTCCCCGAGGTCGGCTTCTACCAGTTTTTCCATTCGTCTGTAAAAAATTCGCGCTAGTATTTTGCATCCGTGACTTATTAAAATGATTGTTCGGTAATTTTCACATCTGTCAGCACCTGATTTCTTTGGGACTGGAATTATTATATTCTTCTTGAAGTCTGAGGGTATTTCGCCTGTCTCATAGATCTTGCTCACCAGATGGTAGAGTTTTGTCAGGACTGGCTCTCCCAAGGCCGTCAGTAGTTCTAATGGAATGTCGTCTACTCCAGGGGTATTGTTTCGACTCAGGTCTTTGAGTGCTCTGTCAAACTCTTCACGCAGTATCGTATCTCCCATTTCATCTTCATCTACATCCTCTTCCATTGTCCTCAAGTACGTCGCCCTTGTATAGACCCTCTATATACTCCTTCCACGTTTCTGCTTTCCCTTCTTTGCTTAGAACTAGGTTTCCATCTGAGCTCTTGATATTCATACAAGTGGTTCTCTTTTCTCCAAAGGCCTCTTTAATTTTCCTGTAGGCAGTATCTATCTGGTATATTCGCTAAAAAAAATTCCGTATAAAATCCTGAAAATAATTCAGACAGTTTGCATGTCCAGGACTAGTTTTGTGAACACGAGAATCAATTTTTGTAACACCCTTGGCCATGATAATCAGATCTCAGTATTTTGTGCCTTCGTGATGTAATTTGGAGGGAAACGTGCGCGGTCACTATCCACTTCCATCATCACTGCCTGAACTTCCCACTATTCCTCTGGAAGAATGGTATGCGATTTGCTTGAAAAACATACAGGATGTATATTTATACATTCCGAGAGGACTGGACACTGTTTTAAATGTCAACGGTTTTCCTACACTGAATTAGGTATGGTAATGTAGCGGTTTTTTTGTGTTTCCACAGTTTTTTTTCATCCCTCTGTTAGTGCCAAGTGGCACATTTTCTCGTGTTGCACAACACAAAACTTAAATGCAGCTCATAAAACACCATAGCACTAAAACCTTGTTGTTTCTCCGGTGTTTCGTTGGCGATAGTTCACACAACTTTAATTCAGAATAAACTTTGGCTTCAGTGCCAACTCCTTCAACATATCAGTGTACACGCGAGGACAAAAATAACTATCTGATCAAAAGTATCCGGACACCCCCAAATATATACATTTTTCGTTTTAGGTGCATTTTGCTACCACTTGCTGCCAGGTATTCCATACCAGTGACCTCAGTAGTCATTAGACAGCGTGAGAGAGCAGAATGCGGCGCTCCGCGGAACTCACGGGCTTCGGGCGTGGTCAGATGATTGAGTGTCACTTGTGTCATACGTCTGTATGTGGGATTTCCACACTCCTAAACATCTCTAGGTCCACTGTTTCCGATGTGATAGTGAAGTGAAAACGGGAAGGGAGTACAGCACAAAGGCGCACTGACCGACCTCGTCTGTTTACTGACAGAGACCCCCGACAGTTGAAGAGGGTCGTAATGTGTAACAGGCAGACATCTATCCAGACCATTACACATGAATTCTAGACTGCATCAGGATCCACTGCAAGTACTATGACAGTTAGGCGGAGGTGGGAAAACTTGGGATTTCATGGTCGAGCGACTGCTTATAAGCCACGCATCACGCCGCTAAATGCTAAACGACGCCTCGTTTGGAGTAAGGAGCGTAAACATTGGACGATTGAACAATGGAAAAACGTTGTGTGGAGTGACGAATCAGAGGCCTACACTGATGTTTTAAGCATCTTATTGGTCCTCACTGTTGAAGAGCAGTTCGGGGTTGCGATTGCATCTTTCAACAGAATCAAGCATCTGTTCATAATGCACGGCCTGTGGTGGAAGGATTACACGAGAATAACATCCCTGTAATGGACTGACATACAGAATGGGCCGCCATTCCCCAAGAATCCTTAAAGAACCTGATTGCCTGCGAGAGTGGAAGCTGTCATCTCGGCTAAGAGTGGGCCAATACCATATTGAATTCCAGCATTACGATGGAGGCTACCACGAACTTTTAAGTCATTTTCCGCCAGGTGTCCGGATACTTTTGATCACATGACGAACGCCGTCGACCTAAATAAGTGATGTTTATCACCATTATATACTGTGAATTGTACTTACTCGTCAATCATTCAATTTACTCCACGATACAGATGACAGGAGAGTAGTAAGTACTTCGTGTTTTGATATGGGATGAAGAAGGAAATTAGCATTAATTTGAAATAAATCTGACTTATCGAAATACTGATTGCTGTTTCTCATGAGGTTATGGCACGGCATAATTGATACATAAAACTGCGAAAATTCACCCTTTACCGAAGTTTGTCTGCTGTTGAATTCCTGAAACTTTGTAGATCAAATAATAGCCGTGACAACAAGAAGATTCGCAGAGGACATATTATTCGATCTTCTAACTTTAGGCATCAGAATGATACCCTGCCAGTTATCTATTAAATTTATGGCCAAATTGATTTTCAGAATTGTCCATACCTCAATGAATTTTCTTAACTCACTTGATTTTACGTCATTATAGGTGTTTCCCCTTTGAAAAGAGAAAAAAAAATTAAAGAGGAAACAATTGTATAGTAAATGTACTATATAGTTGTAAATGGTAAACTACTTTACTGGCCGTTAAAATAGTAACACAACGAAGGCGGCATACAGCAAACATAAAATTGACATAAAGTTTACTACACGCTTGGGAATGCAAATGATTGGTATTTTAGGGCAACCACACGAAGTGAATAAGAGTAACGACGTCAACATGCCGTGTACAGGGTGCGGCTCTTAAATCCAGACAGATTTCAATTTGATTTTCCCGCTTTATCGTAGTTCCGCCGGAGGTCGCGATTGGCGTTCTTGAATGCCACAGACATCTATTAAACAGTCAGAACCTCAAAATGGCCGACATGTTGCGGACAAGTGCGGAGAACTGCCGAAGTGCCGTGGTTATCGAAAGTCTTCGCCGTGGGCGTTCTCCCACTGAAATAGTTCTATTCTTCTGGTAGCCAAGATCAGCTGTTTACGATATTGTGACCAAGTATAATGCTTCTGAGATGTCTTGGGAAGGTTCCGTTAACACGGCGAGGAGGCTCAGGCGCTGGTTTCGGAAGACCCGGGACAATCGCTGAGGAAACTGGTGTCACTGTCACTAGCGAACAATGCGTCGGATGACAGAAGTGGACCTCATGTAAGCCAGTTAGTCCAAAACTGGCTCTCGGATAACGTTGACATCATCTGGTCAAAGGACTTCTGGCCTCCGAACCCCATCGACTACTGTTTGGAGTGCAGTCGAAAGAGTTACCAGTAAGACGAGGCACCTCAGTGTCGCATCTCTAAGCACCGCTAGCGAAGCAGCATTTTCGAATATGGACATCGCTGTTTTAAAGAGTACGTGCCATCGCTTCAGGACAAGATTGGAGGCGGTCATTGCGGCTGAAGGGGGTTACATCGAGTAATGTTACTCTAGAAAGATACCACTACTTATATGTAAAAGGATTTTCATTTTCATTTGTAATTTGTTATAATAAAATTGCTTTAAAAAAATCCGTCCGGTTTTAAGCGGCGCACCTTGTATAAAGGAAGATTATGCAACTGGTCAAAAATAAAATTTTATTGGTGCTTTTTTCTGGGAAGTTAGTGCCTACGAACATGCGTCGGAATTTGGCAGCGACAGGATCGTTTTCTGCACCTGATAACGCTGCGCTGATCAGCATCTCATAACTGTCATGTGAATATGGAATCGGCGTGTTCAGGGGGCCAAAGTGAACACCATGCTGAATCTCATTGGACCTAAGCGGCTAGTGCCCTAGGAGAGAGGTATAGTCTTCACTAGACTATGCAGGACCGTACAAACACGTCACGCATCTTAAATTGGGAAATGAGCTTGTTTTCAGTACGACAACAACTAGTGCGGATAGTGCGACGTCGTCTCGAGCACCACGGTCTGCCAACATGATGACTATTGTTGCGACTCGCGTTGATGAGGAGAGAGAGAGCGAGGGAGCGACGCCAGTAATGCGCCGAAAGGTAACATTGAAAACAGGAGTGGCAACCGTAGCCTCTCCAGAGGAAAGCTGGCTGTGCATCACGACGATCGTATTCGTGTGTGGTGCTCCGGGGAGAACGATTGTCGTCAGGTTGTGTCGCACAGGGCTAGCACCTACTGCAATGGTATCGGGTGCTACCGGGTGTACATCTGGTTCTCATTGGCGCCCATTCAAACAGCTGGAGTTGCATTTCTGATGTGCTGAGTCCTGTGGCCGTGCTCTATCTGTCAACAAGATACTTAAGACTGCACATTGCATCTCTCAGCCACGGTCATGAGTTATCGAAAGATTGGCATGGCATCTCTCGCCATTTACAATAACTTACGAGCTCCAGCATATAGTTGAATAAACATAGAATGACAGTTCCTTGGCTGTGGTAATCCTATTCTCGAAGGACTTACGTATGTGCGCGCACGTCAGCAGCAACTGGCGATGGATGCTTCTGTGCGATACATTCGTGCTGTACGCTATTTCGCCCGATCACTCCTGCCTATGAACAGTTACTATGGATACAAGCAGATAAGCGTAGAGAGTATCATACCCTATGTTCGCTGTATCGTCTTCTCAGTCGTTGCACTCCTTTCTGTTTATCTTCAATCCTTACGCTATTATCTGAACAATACGGCAGAAATATTCGTTCCCGGCGAAGTGAAATCCTGTCTGTACCACTACACAACATTGCCATATTCCCTAAATCATTTTCTGTATCAGGAACCCGACTTTGGAGCAATCTCCCTCGGAAAATTAGAGAAATTCAAAACGTTTCCTACTTCAAAAGACAGACTATGGCCCACCTCCTATTGCACATCAATCCTCCCTCCCCCTCACAATATTTCCTTCCCGTTTGTCTACAGAATTCTCCATTGGAATTCTCTTCATTCCTAGCAGCCATTGTCACTTTCATTTCAGTCCTCTCCTCTTTCATTATCTCTTCCACTTCGAATACGAAACAAGACTTCAGAAATGTTAAACTAATCAATATAATTCATAATTCCTCAATTATTTTACCGCTTTTATTAGTGCCACTATTGTTATTATTATTGTTATTGTTGTTGTTATTATTATTACATTTTTGTTAATAACGCAATTTATCAATATTATTGTGTTTGTTATGTAATATCTAATAAATATCACTCTTAATTCCTCTATTACTTTATCGTCACTAATGATAATGATAAAATAATGGAGTAGAGGATCACTAATAATGTTACTATTGTTACTATTGCTAAATGTTATTTTTATTATTACTGTAAATTATTATTATTATGACCGTTAAGTATTTTTTATGTGTTGTTCCTGTTCAGATATAAGAGAGGGCCTTAAAGAATTGACCATGTCAGGCTAAAAAAGCAATAAATGTGTATGCAACCTCAATTCAGCCTCATGAGCAGTGGATTGGAGCCATTTTCGCTCTCAGAGGCTGCCCCACCCCCGACCTCCCCAAAAAAATCTATAAATTTAAGTAGGTACACTTGCTTCTACAGTCTTTACGTACTACAATTTTGTTATTTTTTGGACATCCTGGTGTTGCATTTAATGAGTAGCAGTGTATCACGATCTGTTCTCTTAAACTAATTAAAATTGTCTGGCTAACTTTTCCGTGGTTTTGTGGCTTCTTAGAATTTTCAAAGCCTTAACAATTCGCCTCCACATGTAGTGCACGTCTTCAGAGGCGGCAGTAAAGGGGCATGGGAGGGAGCGGAGAACCATCATGGCTTGGACATACTATCGATGCACGCCATGATTCGCTACGTACTGTGATGAACAATGAATCTTCTTTGCTGAGTACATTTACTCTGCATTGTGCAACTATTTCAGACACAACAAGATCACAGAAACGCTGTATCCTACTCGCTACTGAAAGATACAACATGCATTTTCTCATGGTTACTGGAGACCAGAAAAGATAAAGCCTTTAGAGTAAATCTTTATAATTAAAATTATTGCTATGTTTAGCAGTCCCTATCGTTGCTACTTATACTCAACCGCTGGTGACGGACAAGATCTGTGACTTAAGAAATAGATCCTTGAGGTTTCCTGGCCGATATAGTCGTTCCAACCCTTTGACAGCTGCCTATGGTTGTCCGCTTTCCTTTCTGCATCATTCTCTTAGTAATACTCATGCACACTTGCACAAACACGGGCATTGTTTGTGTGTCTGCTTTTTTAAAATTATTTTTACTGCTTAACAAAAATGATTGGCCAACTTAAGACATTCCAGTATCTTCCTTGTGAGTTTTTATACTACGGTGACATTTAGTTTTTCTAGAAAAAGAATGGGTTGGGGAGACCGAGGTACGCTTACGAATGAAACACGTTTACGCAGAGAACTTTTCTCGGTAACCATTCTTGCTGGAGCGCTATCGACAGTGGAAGATCAGTACGGCCATCTACTGAGTGCTCTCACAAAGTTAACAGCTCCAGTTGCGCGAACGTCACACCGCGAAGAACAAACGGAGTGTTTGGGGTATAAGTGCAGATATTTTATTAGTGGCTGAGGACAGTGTACTGAATAAGATTACATCATATTTACTTCATTTGATAGTTATAGCTATTAGGAGTAGTACGTTTTTATTGGTTATTACCTCCGAGTACATGTGGTAAGAGCAAGCCATAAATTACAGTCTGGAACCGCACGACCGCGACGGTCGCAGGTTCGAATCCTGCCTCGGGCATGGATGTGTGTGATGTCCTTAGGTTAGTTAGGTTTAAGTAGTTTTAAGTTCTAGGGGACTTATGACCACAGCAGTTGAGTCCCATAGTGCTCAGAGCCATTTGAACCATTTTTTGAACCAAGCCATAAATACTTATTTTCCCCTGGGCTGGAGGCCAGGAATTGCATGTGGACACTTGGACACTAAAGGTTACTTTATGTTAACAAGCGTAGTCCATTTAGTGGTGCAATAATGAACGTACATAAAACATCGGATAGTAAATTATGAGACGTGTTTGCGGGAAGACTGTCAAATGCAGAGAAGAAACAACTGACACACTGAAGTGGGTACGCATTAAGGTATCAATGATTAAAATACCTGCACTCATACCTGTAGCACCCTATATTTGTGTTTTTGTTCAAGCTGAATAAATTTTGTTCCTCATATAAGAAGGACCAAGGAAGCATATCTTTTAGAATTTAGAATAAATAAATATATGTTCGCTTGCAGAAGATTATTCTGCTTTACAAAGTGCGTTTGTTTAATTTGAGAACCTGGACGTCACTCGAGCAGTTTCGAAATTAATTCAAACACGGCGATGGGGAGCATTTATGCACTTCTGTGGGGCAGGTTTACACATTAATTTGCTTTGCCATCCTAGCTTTAAGACAACAGCACCTAAAACGCAATTTTTTAGAAAAAGGAAGGCACAAGAACATAAAAGTTAGAAATTGCTAAGCAGCTTTTTGAACGTAATGAATCTCAGGTAGACAGAATTAATTCTATGAGAGGAAGAACTGATAAGGGCAAATAATTACTAAAAGTAAGAACAAGGGAATATGTGGATAGCCCTACTTCTGATATCATTAGTACTCCGCCCAAAGACAGTGGTAACTCTCAATGCTCTCCTGTCTTCTGCACTCTCTTCAAGTCCGCGTAATTTACGCTTCCCTTATATAGTCTGCCATTTAGTATCTCCACCTTCTTCCCACTCTCCTCTCACAAACTAGTCCTTACCAAGCGTCTGTCGGCAAGCACTTCCACCTCAACGAGTGTCTCACCCAGTTCTTCTTTCTATCTCTTATAACCTGCAGCAGTCTGATGGAAAGGATGGAAATTGCCTTTGTATTTACTGCTTGAAACGATACAACCAATCAAAAAGGAATCAGTAATGGCTCCACTACAGTAGACTTAAACGTTTGGATCACGACGGTTGTGTCATAGGAAAACCATTATTTTTTGTGTGCGTAAATTGCAACTCGGACAATGATGATAAATGGTCAATAATCCTAACAACTGGAAGTTCGGCAAAAAAAATTGTGTACCACCAGTAGAATTATTGTGTTTTACCATGTTACTTGGTCTAATGAAGAAATGTAATTTTGTTTACTGCCAACAAGACCTATATTGTAAAGTTTAATAGTGTGTTTTGTTTACTAATTCTTGTGTTCTACAACATGCGTAAAGGTGCGCCAATATGTGTGTAAGCCTGCTTCATGCCCGGGATACGTTTACGCATTCTATTTGAGCCTATATAAAACTGTTGTTCATGTACTATGTAAAACTTTGATAACCATGCTACGAGGCTAAACAATTTTAAACACGAGAAATGTAGCCCAAACATTTAAAAAATTCCGAAAAGAAATGCGCATAAATGTGCTCCGATCTCTGCTACGTGTCCTCGGTCGTGAGATTGATGTTGCGACGGCCAGTAAAAGGTTACAGTGGTATACAACGACCTTCGACATCTGGAGTATCTTTCAACTGCTGACCACAGAGGAAAAAGTCGCAGCATTACGGAATACAGATGCAATATACAGTCTTGAGATTTTCAAGAGAATTCATGAGACCACAGCGTAATTGTTCGGAAGCATATTAAAAGTTAGTTTCCTGTCTACGTCCCAAATAAGATGAAGGTTTACATCACTGTAAGCAAGATTTTCTGTAGATAGGTGCAGAGCCAACTTAAATATCAAAATATGGTTCAAAACCAATAACTGCACCCTCCCCTCTAGTTAATGGAAGAAATACCTTCAAAACGTCCTTCTACCTACGCGATAAACGCAACGAACAGCTGAATAATGGAATAAGTGTGTATCGCTGCAACTTTCATTAAGCCACTTGTGACTTACATAAGAATTTTAAATCGAAAAATCGACGATCCATCAATTCACTTTAAACATTTAATTCAAAGAAACATCACGACCAGTTACTCATTCTTTGCGGGGGGAAGAGGGGGAGGGGAGTGTTGCAGCCAAATACGAAGATAATCGTTTTGCTTACAATTCACAACGGAATTTTTCTCTCTGTGAGTCCAAACAGTACGTTAACCCGTGCTGTATATTTAGAAATTGATTAAATCATTAGTTTGATTCTGTCATGTGCAATTATTTCAAGCACAACAAGAGCAGAGAAAGGCTGTACGTTGTTCACTATTAAAATAAACAAGCTGTTAGCCTTCAGAATGAAAACGCTACTTGCTTACATTTTATTGTGATGGTGTCCTTGCTTGTTTTAATAGCTCAGCCCCCTCGGACAGCGGTTAATGAGCCATTATTACTTCTTGGTATGTTACCTGCCTTTATGTATCGCTCTTAACATTACACAATATGTATGTAAATAGTTCTCGTTTTAAAGGTTTTAGCTTTTAGTATTATATTTGTTTATTGTTGCTGAATTTTTAAATTTTTGTGCTTAGTTATATTGCCTTATTTTGATATTCGCTTTGATGCCAACTTTCTAATATTTGAAACGATCAACACTGTCAGCTAATAAAGGCCGAATGAGTTACTTAGATAATTATACTTTGAAAGTCTGCAAGTTGAGGCATAACCACTTTAACCTTTGACTCTGTAATATGGTGAAAAACTGTCCTGAAACGCGTTGTTTCCAATGTAGTGGACACTTCATTTTACATATTACAGCACCCTGAACGGAACGCTGTACTTCTCTGCTATCAGGGAGGGAGGTATTGTTCCTGATAACCACAAAATGACCTTACGACAATAAGCCTCTCAGGAAATTCTATTATAGGAATTACAGGCATTTATTGGCGGTGACTTCTGTCGTCATTGTGTATTGCTCTTGAGATACTATGTTCGTAGACGAAGGCAGGACATTCTGGCAGAAAAAGGTAGACTTCGTCTATGCACATACACTGTCTGATCAAAGCTATTCCGACACTCCCATACAGAGCCGAATTGACCGCTGGTTGTCACGAGAGGAGAACCCGCTTGTGTAAAAGCAGGCGGAGAAAAATGTTTAGACAGTAGAGAAGCAAAACAGCGGAATAAATCGCAGAGCTCAGTGGCGTAGAACGTGAACCAGTCATTGGATATCACCAGAGTAACAAATCTATCAGCGACATTTAAACCCTTTTTAAGCTGCCCGATTCAGCTGTTGGAATGTGACTGTGAAGTGGAAATGGGAAGGGAAAACCATATTAAAACAACAACAGGTATATCCTCATGTATTGCATTGACGGACATTGACGAAGGTGGTGATCTCATACAGTCAGTAGAAGGAATCAACCATACTAGAACAACAACTGGCATACCCTCATATATTGAATTGACGGACATTGCAGAGGGTAGTGATCTCATGAAATCAGTAAAAGGAATCACTAGTGAGTTCCAAAGTACTGACAGTGTCCAACAAGCACGATGACTCTGTATAGGGCAATAAAAAGAAAGGAGTATAGTACTGGAGAATGACCTCATAAGCCATACATTTCTGTAATAAAATGCTAAGCGATGCTCGAGATGGTGTAAGAGCGACGCCACCGGACAGCGGTCGATTGAAAACTAAGAATTTTTGCAATCGTGACTCATGCTTCATCTTTGGCTATCCAGTGGAAGCCTATGCATTTGTAGAATGTTACCTGCCATCATATACAGTTCTGTAACAGGGTTTCACTACAGGGTAGGAAGTTGGCGATTGAACGGGCGAAGAAGGCTGAGACGTGGGACACACGCTCAAGGATACTTCAACTCAATAAAGCCAAAGCAGTAATCACCAAACAAACACAAACTCTGACTTGTAATTTCCAACAGATTTTATTTAACAATTTCGTGACAGCAACAAACTGCTGTTACCCCAGAATAATATGCATAATTACCCTAGAATTTGAAACATTACTAAAGAGACAAAATGTCTATGGGCATCAAAGCCCACCTCAAACAATAAATAATTTTGAAAACCTCTTTACACAAATCTTAACAACCATATAAATAAGCCGGCCGCTGTGACCGAGTGGTTCTAGGCGCTTCAGTAGCTGCTGCTACGGTCGCAGGTTCGAGTCCTGCCTCGGGCATGGATGTGTGTGGTGTCCTTAGGTTAGTTAGGTTTAAGTAGTTCTAAGTCTAGGGGACTGATGTCCTCAGACGTTAAGTCCCGTAGTGCTTAGAGCCATTTCAACCATACAAACAATAAATGCGTTACTGAGAAAAACTTCCACGGAAACAGGACACCTTTTATGATATAACAATAGAAAATACTCAGAAGTTATCTTTATGAATAAGATATTAAATAGCCAGTAAAATGAAAGGCATATTTCAGGCACTAAAAAATTTCAGAAACAAGTAATAGCACATCAGAGGTGCGTGGAAAGTACAACTTAGATCGAGCCTGAATGAAAGCAGAAAAGGACGGTGAGGAAGGAAAGACGGACGCCTTGGTGTCACCAGAAACAAATAAGAAAACACTCAATTTAAATTCGCCGAAGAACTGGAGTCTACTGATAAAAGACAGTGACCGCGCTATCGGTTACAATTCAAACTGGCCGCCGCCAACGCGTCGTCCCCCAGATAAACGACCAGCTACAACGGACGACGCGCACCACTGATCATGCCACTGAAGCAACAACATAAAACTACACAGAAACTGTGCAGTATCCAGACTAACACAATCCTTAGAACACAAGAAAAATTTCAAAACAGAAGTGCTGCTACAAGGGACCCACAAGTCACTCACATTCAGATACACTCAAATGTATAAGAAGCTGGTCATAGCGCTAAATCACGCCCTCATAACACAACCCCAGAGCCGATTAATTATACACTCCTGGAAATTGAAATAAGAACACCGTGAATTCATTGTCCCAGGAAGGGGAAACTTTATTGACACATTCCTGGGGTCAGATACATCACATGATCACACTGACAGAACCACAGGCACATAGACACAGGCAACAGAGCATGCACAATGTCGGCACTAGTACAGCGTATATCCACCTTTCGCAGCAATGCAGGCTGCTATTCTCCCATGGAGACGATCGTAGAGATGCTGGATGTAGTCCTGTGGAACGGCTTGCCATGCCATTTCCACCTGGCGCCTCAGTTGGACCAGCGTTCGTGCTGGACGTGCAGACCGCGTGAGACGACGCTTCATCCAGTCCCAAACATGCTCAATGGGGGACAGATCCGGAGATCTTGCTGGCCAGGGTAGTTGACTTACACCTTCTAGAGCACGTTGGGTGGCACGGGATACATGCGGACGTGCATTGTCCTGTTGGAACAGCAAGTTCCCTTGCCGGTCTAGGAATGGTAGAACGATGGGTTCGATGACGGTTTGTATGTACCGTGCACTATTCAGTGTCCCCTCGACGATCACCAGTGGTGTACGGCCAGTGTAGGAGATCGCTCCCCACACCATGATGCCGGGTGTTGGCCCTGTGTGCCTCGGTCGTATGCAGTCCTGATTGTGGCGCTCACCTGCACGGCGCCAAACACGCATACGACCATCATTGGCACCAAGGCAGAAGCGACTCTCATCGCTGAAGACGACACGTCTCCATTCGTCGCTCCATTCACGCCTGTCGCGACACGACTGGAGGCGGGCTGCACGATGTTGGGGCGTGAGCGGAAGACGGCCTAACGGTGTGCGGGACCGTAGCCCAGCTTCATGGAGACGGTTGCGAATGGTCCTCGCCGATACCCCAGGAGCAACAGTGTCCCTAATTTGCTGGGAAGTGGCGGTGCGGTCCCCTACGGCACTGCGTAGGATCCTACGGTCTTGGCGTGCATCCGTGCGTCGCTGCGGTCCGGTCCCAGGTCGACGGGCACGTGCACCTTCCGCCGACCACTGGCGACAACATCGATGTACTGTGGAGACCTCACGCCCCACGTGTTGAGCAATTCGGCGGTACGTCCACCCTGCCTCCCGCATGCCCACTATACGCCCTCGCTCAAAGTCCGTCAACTGCACATACGGTTCACGTCCACGCTGTCGCGGCATGCTACCAGTGTTAAAGACTGCGATGGAGCTCCGTATGCCACGGCAAACTGGCTGACACTGACGGCGGCGGTGCACAAATGCTGCGCAGCTAGCGCCATTCGACGGCCAACACCGCGGTTCCCGGTGTGTCCGCTGTGCCGTGCGTGTGATCATTGCTTGTACAGCCCTCTCGCAGTGTCCGGAGCAAGTATGGTGGGTCTGACACACCGATGTCAATGTGTTCTTTTTTCCATTTCCAGGAGTGTATATATTGAGGCGTGGCGTTTTGCTGGCGTGCCAGCATATTTGACAGTACGTCGCCTTCGCGCTCTTAACTTTGCTTGTGTCGCGCACTGAGTCTTGGCTGCCTTATCTTTGCCGGAGGAGTTAACTGGAGGCTCTCGCGAAGAACGTGGACAGTTGGCGTTCGATGCTACCTGAGGCTGGTGTGCGCTTGGAGTGGAGCGCGAACCGACCACGTGTATGGGACAGCCAGGTGGAGAGCCTTTCCTGTCGCCTGTGAGGAGGCTCGTTGCTGCCTTAGGTTGCGTGCTGCTAGTTCTGGACACGGCTGTCTACGGTCGTCCGCTGTCTTATTGCTGTCTGCTGTACCCGAGGCAAGCCATATCGGACGTCCAGCGAAAAGTTAAGTGAGATTGTACTTAGGGCATGTGTGTGAAGGTGTTGAGAACTGCTACCTCACTTCTGATAACTTTAAGCGCATGGGTGTCACCATGGAAGTAAAGGTGTGCCTATAAAGAGTTCATGGTGTTTAAGACAGGTGTTAAATATTAATATAATGCACGAGCATGCCTCTTCCAACTCGTGTGAAATTGTTGTTTGATGTAATACGTAATCAGCTGCAAGGCCGTAATCTGTTTATCAAATATACTGCATTCGTGTGTTTGGTAGCCTTCGCTTAGTGAGCCCCAGAAAACTTATAATGAAATTTTCAGAATTGTGGTCGTTACAGTTTTCACTGAACAGTGGGGCACAAGAGTTCACGTAGTTTGTGACTAAGATTGGAGTGCCCGCTGACCTTGCTAGTAATTCTAAGTTTTTTTTTTTTTAATATCTTAATAGCAGGCAATTTTCCTTAAGGTTACTGGTAATATTTGTTCTCATGGATGTACCTTGCCTGTGTAGTTCATTCGTAGTGGGGCAAAGGCAGTGTGCCGTTTTACTAGTGAATGATTTAACCTGTTATTTAATATCTTCTGGCGGTTGTTTACATTGTCCCTGCGGACCTGTTCTGTGCGCTTGCTAAATGTTACAGTTGGCTGGCTGGTGTTTTGAAGTAAGCGCTACCTTTCCATCTATAAGTCCCAGGGCTGTGAAATCCTGGGAAGCGGGAGATGACTCCGGGTCGATGCCCGAGAAGTGGGTCTTGTACGAATTGCCGGCATCCGTCTTGGCTTCTCCAAGTTAAGTTTTCGTTCTGCCTTCCAGCGACCTGGTGTCACTCCTCGCTAATTAATTCTAGTGCTAATTATGTATGTATGTTGTATGTTAACTGTGGACCTAGAAACGACGGACAGGTCCCGTCCCAGACGCAGCTGCAGCGATCCACAACCCCACCACGACTACCGCAGTCCACTTCACCCCTCCGCCGCCCCACACCGAACCGGGTTATTGTGCGGTTCGGCCCCCGGTGGACCGCCCAGGGCACGTCTCACACCAGACGAGTGTAACCCCTATGTTTGATTGGTAGAGTAATGGTGGTGTTCGCGTACGTGGAGAGCTTGTTTGCGCAGCAATCGCCAACATAGTGTAGCTGAGGCGGAATAAGGGGAACCAGCCCACATTCGCCGAGGCAGATGGAAAACCGCCTAAAAACCATCCACAGACTGGCCGGTTCACCGGACCTCAACACAAGTCCGCCGGGCGGATTCGTGATTCGTGCCGGGGACCAGGCGCTCCTTCCCGCCCGGAAAGCCGTGCGTTAGACAGCTCGGCAAACCGGGCGGGCCCCAATTATGTTTACTTGCTTATTTATTACATTCATTATATTTTTTTAAATTTTTCTGAAGAGCAGTATACAATTGTGAATTAATTTAAGCCGTCAGGCGCATAATTGTTAGTGGTTTTAAAATTTCCTTATATATGAGATAGACTTTGTTTCATAAAAGGACATTGGTAGCAGATTCGTCAAATTCTTGTGCCTTACTATTCTTATTACCTAAAGTAATCAGCATTAAAATATTCTTGTTTTAAAGGAATTTGTTTATATTATTCTTAAATAAAATGAGTGATACCAAAAGGGGTCCAGTAATTCCTATTTGTTTCCCTATTCCCTAGTAGAATAACGTCTCATATATATTCCACACACACACACACACACACACACTCACTCAATAATTACCATACGACTTTTCTCTAGCACACCATAAATTTTTCATCGTTCAGCTCCTCCTTGTTTACCTCTACATTACCTAAATACCAGCAGACAGCCAGAAAATCGAACCTGTGATTACTTCGGAGGGCACAGACACGCACTTAGATATACACTCCTTGCCCGTACCTCAAGCGCGTCCAAAACAGATAAACCTCATTCACACAGGTAACCACCGTTCAATAATTTGAGCACCAGTTGTCAGTACGAAACAGATAATATGGACGTCCAAACACTGGGAGAGCCGTTAACTGCAAACAGCAGGAAATTCAATATACATATATACAGCAGGAGTTCAAGAACCTGAATAATTCCCACCGTTTGATTCTGTAGCGTATCCGGTTGCAGGCTGAACATTTCAAAGCTACTTTCACATGTTCACATCGTTTAGCCGCACGGACGAGACCATCACCCTCTCACTAGACGCAGTATACACTCGCCGACCGCAAGCACGTCTCCGTTCTCAGACCCACTGCCTACGTGATAGAAAGAGGCAGAGCATTCGCACAGAGTAACCGCCCACAACTAGACCGCACACCGGAGCGCCAACCAACCGACCAAGACCAGCCCTCTCTCCACAGCGTCGTGCGCTTAAATAGCCGAGAGCGACCAAAGAGGAAAACCGCGACCACGCGATACAGAGTCCGTCGCAGAGATCTTAAATGAATACAGAGAAGCGATTGGCGCCAACAGCGCTACGTATCAAAAGTAGGCAATCCGTTGATAGAACACATTATTGATAAACACGAACACCGAGTGCAGGCGACGGGGGGTGATCCTCGGACCTCAGTGCACTGGTACGGGCGTGCTGACGCAGGCGTTTCGCGTGGACAATAGCGGCCACAGAGCATTTCGCTTGTAGGCTCTGTGGTAGCAGCGGCCCAGGTACCACAGCATCGTGGCGGATGGCGGCTGACGTATGCGGGGTAGCGGTGCGTTAGCGATCCTATGTCCCTGTGCCCTAATTGGACACTCAGGCAGCGGTCGTTGTTACGCGGCCCGGCGGAGGCAATGTCATAGATTCATCCGGCGACGGATGGGACAACTGGGACGACATGATCATTGGCTGATCCTCTTGGTTTCAATCTCGTTTCTACATGCTGACAGTTGCGGAAGGCTGTATTGAGGCCACATCGAAACATCTTGAGCGGAGTCGATGGATTGGTGTGGTGTAATCGGTAGGTCGGTCGATCACGGGATGTGGAAGCCCAGGCTGTAGAAGCAGGGTATGCTGACGCTATGGAACTGGCGGGGATCTGGGCGGCAACTGCGGCCTGGTTTCGGTTGCTGGGCTGCGGTCCCGGCTGTCGGTGTTTGACCCGTTACAATGAAGTGCGCAAAAGGTAGTGTCATGGTATGGGGATGTTTTTGGGGGTTAGAATGCAGTCCCATTATTGCGTCTAAGGAAACGGTAATGGGGAGGAGTATGAACACATTTTACTGCATTGTACATGCTGCATAGGAACAGTTCGGGGACGATGATAGTATGGCGTGACAAAAAAGTCTCTCCGCAGTGCCGTATGATTGTTAGCCGGGCGTGCCGTGTGCCGCAGTGAATATACCGAAATGAAACTCAGTGAAATACAAGTTATTTATTTATTGAATATTCATTTTTACTTACAAATTTTCACATTGAATGTTGAAAGTGTCCCCCTGTTCTTGAATACACAATTCAATTCGTCTAATCACGTCTCCAAACACAAGCTGTAACATTTCTTCTGTAACAGAAGCAGTGAAAGTGTATATTGAAGTTTTCAATTCATCGATGGATTTTGGACGGTTTTTATAGACAGTTGCTTTCGCTGCACCCCAGAAGAAAAATTCAGGTGGTATTAGGTCAGGTGATCGTGGAGGCCAAAGTCCCTGTGAAATTATGCGATCACCAGAAACATCAGCAAGCAGTGACATTGAAACGCGAGCTGGATGCGCGGTTGCACCATCTTGTTGAAAATAACCGTTCAGTATTTCACTTAACACAAGTTCTCCTATGAATGGGTACAGAATATCATTGCAGTATCGTTGTGCGTTTATTGTTTCGTTGAAAAATATGGGACCCACAATCCGACGTCTAGAAATTGCAATACAAACTTCTATTTTCACAGGATGAAGTGGTTCCTCATGAATACAGAATAGATTTGCAGTACTGCACGTACCAGAATTTTGTGAGTTCATGTACCAGGATAAATGAAACCATGCTTCATCAGTGAAAACCGTTTCATTAAGAATATCCCTTCCATTTTGTTGAACGAAATTTTTGAACCATTGACAATAATACAGTCTCTTTCCATCATCAGTATTTTTCATTTCTTGCCGACTGTCACTTTGTATGGGAAAAGTCCTAATTTTTTCCTTACAGCTGTGTGGGCCGTTCCGACACTAACGTCGATTTCCTGGGCGAGTTTTCTTACTGACTTGTTCGGGCTCATGGGCATTTTATCGGAAATATCGGGTAGTTTATCCTCAGAGAAAATGCTAGGCCACCACTTCTAGGTGCATCTGTCGCTGAACCCGTACTTGGATATTTGCTAATCAAATCTCGCAAAGTATCGCGATGTGGGAGTGTTGTCTCCGGGAAAACTGAATTAAATGTTTGACGAACTGAAACTTTATATTTACCGCCAGGTTTGAACACTTGTTCGATTAAAAACACACGTTCTTCAATGGTTAGCATTTTAACAGCGACAAAAACGAAACAAAGGAACTAAACTTAAACGTTCACGTCAACACGTAGCGACACACACCAACGATACTGCTGACGCTGGCTGAGATCAACGAAACAGTGGAATGTTGGGAGAGTCCACTTGAAGGGAAGTAACCCAGGCAGACACGGCATGCGCGGCTAACAATCATACGGCACTGCGGAGAGACTTTTTGAACACCCCATATAATAATGCAGCATCTATGACGCAAAGGTCGGTAAGGAATAACATCCCTGGAATGGACTAGCCTGCTCAGGGAGCCCAACCTGATCCTAACTGATCACCTCAGGAATGAGTCAGAATTCGCTCCAGAATCCAGTATCCTACACCACCACATTCTCTGGTTTCAGTTTTTGAGAAAGAGTTGTCTACCATTCCTCTACAGGCATTCAGACACTATACTGTGTCCCCAGCAGAGTTCAAGCTGTCATAAAGGCGAAGGGTGGAAGCACGTTATATTAATGTCCGCTAATAGGTGTCCGGATACTTTTGATCAGATAGAGTGAACAAGCGAAAGATACTGGTCGGTTGACTCTGCGGATGTACTAGAGAAGTATCACTGACTACGGAAACCACGCAAACCACCGTATCAAACATTAGTTCAGCGTTTGAATGTGAGATACACATTTGATGGAATGGTATCTGCGTCAATGGACGTGGACGATAAACACTGTGGAAGCTGACCGCGGCACCACCAACTGTTACATTATAAGGACACTTTTCTGGATGTTGTTACCTGTCGACCAGGTTTCTAAATTAAAAAGGAATCTTGATTTATGCTCAAAGGTAACCAGAATTAAAATGTAGGTGGCTTCAATTATCTATCATTTTTCACTATACTACTGTCTTTCACAGACATTTTCTTACACTTTTCAGAAGGAGATACGTTTTGGAAGCGGATAGGATGTGACTTTGAGATAGAATTATCTTGAAAACCAAATTTCATTAATTCACAGAATTTATTATTGGGAACAACAACGCACTTTAAATGAACAAGATATCATTGAACACATAGTAAGATAACATCCTGTTACGGTGATAATTACGCAAGTGGAGACGCACTGCAGAAGAGAAATCAGCTTAAGAATCTTTCGATGGGGTGCAGAGGAGGACGGTCAGATAAGCTTGAAAGCTGAAGATAATCCTGCAGTAATGATCTACTAGATTCACAGATGATTCAAAACAGACATGAAACATTGTATAATTCCACCACAGGAACCACTTAGGATAGCCGTACGTGTTAAAGTGCCACTTCAGGGGCATGGAAGTGCGCTCACCCTACATCGAATCCAGCTAGGTGGGTTAACGACGAGGATCGGTTAGCTGGCCAGCCTGGATGTGGTTTTTAGGCTGTTCCCCGTACCCCACGAGGCGAATACGCGGCTGGTAACCAAGTCCCGCCTCAGTTATTCGATTCGCGACCATTTGGAAAACTTTCGCTCACTTTCATATGAATAGCACTACGTGCAGACAGGTGGTGTATACATATTTGCAGACAGGAAGTGCATCCGGCCACTCCTGAACAGAACAGATATTACTCGTGATGACGTGGCTGATACATACAGGTGAACACGAAATGCAGAAAGCAGATGGTAACAGAAAGAATGGGCGGGAAATCGTGACGGCTAGCTGCCTAGGGCATTGTGATAATGCAATGGCGAGAGCTGAAAATTTGTGCCGGACTGTGACTCGAAACCGGATTCACCCCTTCTCATGAGCGATTGCCTAAACCGCTTCGGCCACACGGCCTGACTGACTCAAATTTCCAGCACAATGCAGCTTGCAATAACCAGGCTGTTACAATCACTAGCAGACAGAATTTGCGACACACAGGTGGTGAGACGAACTTGCAGGAAGCTGTTCATCACGCATTACACGGGCGGCTGAATCCAGTTCTGTTATCACCAGAGCAATACTTTTTGGGGTTACGAAAGGTTCGAGGGGAGCTACTGCCAGAGCTGAGACTGATTACAAAGCCCAGCAGGTAGAATTTACCTCTCTGCAGCCTTATTCCGTTGATAGAGGCCAGGACTGACCACGCACAGTCATACATACTGGTTTCATTCCTGGTAGGGGCAGGCATGCACAGTTTAAATAATACACTGTTCACCCTCATCCAGTGAAATGAGGTCCCTTGGAGACGTTTGTGCAGGTAAGGTTCAAAATGGTTCAAATGGTTCTGAGCACTATGGGACTTAACTGCTGAGGTCATCAGTCCCCTAGAACTTAGAACTACTTAAACCTAACTAACCTAAGGACATCACACACATCCATGCCCGAGGCAGGATTCGAACCTGCGACCGTAGCGGTCGCGCGGTTCCAGACTGTAGCGCCTAGAACCGCTCGGCCGCTCCGGCCGGCTACAGGTAAGGCCGGGCAAGATGATGTTAATCTCAGAAGTAGTGTATAGACTTGTAATGATGACGGAGAAGGAAATATCTCACTACCAGAGGGAGACGAATACGGTCTGTCCAGCTCGAGTGTTTCAGACTGGAGCAGACGCATATGTGGTGCAGTTATTCTTAAGCAAAGTAAATGGCCAGGATTATCTGAGGGACATAGTGGTAACTAGACTTAACTACCAACAATCAGGAATTATTCCACGTACGACATCGTGGTAGTGGTGGCGGACTGCAATGAGCAGGATAGGCTGACGGAGCAAGACGAGTTGAACTGAGAGGTAGTGGGTTGTCGATTAAGGGGACAGCATGTGGCATAAAAGCGCCCACATTACATCTTGCAGCCACGGTTATGGAGAATAGCAGACTGAACGTAACACAGCCGCAGTTGTACTGGTCAGACGATCAGATAGAGGCACTTCAGTTGTGGAAATAAAACTACCTCATAAACACATTTAAACCAGACTTCACCCATTCCCTGAACCAACTAATAGCCGCCAAATAAGGGTGGCTTTCAGTAGTGCGATTTGCGCAGCATGTGCAGCAGTGTCGGGATGCAGCAGTGTGGGGAAGGGCAACAACATGCGACTGTGACCTTGCAGTCAAGTCCTAGCATCAAAGTGGCTCTAATTCCGCTGTGTGTAGCTTTCATCCACATAAGATGGAAGGCCGCCCTTCAACTCAGTCCACATGTAGTATAGATTCCAGTAAACTCTATTCGTAGATCGTGACGTTGGATGTTTGTGGAAAATACAAGGACACAAGAATTGCCAAGGGCACATAAACAGCATGATAAAAAAGCAAAGGCACGATGTGACGTGTGTTCCAAGAGAACTAATGAACTATTAAATGGAGTGGAAAAAACTAGTCTAGTAGAGTAAGAGGAAGTCCAGTAAACTTAGCAGGTTTAACCTGCTAAGCTTACTGTGAAGTTTAAGCCACCGGGTACTTTTGTTGTGGAAAATTGTCCGGGAAAATGTGAGATGGCGTTCACTGGACGAGGGCGTTGTAGATTGGTTCTAAGTGGGAATCCTGGGGGTAGGGTCTTTCCATAGAAGGAGGTAGAGAATCGCCACTATTATTTTAGCGATAAAACTAGGGGGATATGGTACTAAAGCACTGGAGCAGCTGCTGACAGCTGGCAAGTGCATAGTGTTGGCATTTCATTTACAGTAACAGCGCTGTATATAGACCGCGAGGAGGGCCAGACTCGGCTCTGCATAGCCTGCCAGCAAAGCAGTAAGATAAGGTTCTTGCAGAATGGTCAACGGGTTTCTCCATTAGCGGGCTCGAGCGGTTTTGTCAAGAACGTGACTGGAAGCGGCACATTAGCATAACAGGTGCGCTGCTGAGTCTTAAAAACAGCCGTCACTTCGTAGCAGAATCTACCGGAAGCCCAGGCAGTACTACCAGGACCTGGAGGCTACGCCGAGTGAGGGGACGAAATAGAGTCACCAGTAGCAGACACGAATACGGATCTTCGACACCCTATCTGCCTCCTGCACAACGCCTACCTTCTAGACTCAGTGTCACGGCATGACAGGGGTATCGGGTCGAGTCCCAGACACGGCAGCCGCCTTCTGACATCACCAGAGCGGTCGCCGCTGTGCCTCCCACCAGCATCCACCGGAACGCAGCCGGCTACTGATGCAAAAATCCTACTGTCCCCGAACACTGCTGATGCTGTGTGTTTGTTGCACGACTCACGTAGCGAAGTCACATGCCGCGTACTTGGCACTTTTAAACTGGTAGCCAGTAAAAAAAATATGCATGAAGTGTAGTTGCATGAATATGACTAAAAATAATAATTTGTTCATTAATGTTGACTCAAATCATGTACATGTGTCCTGTAAATTGATTCATTCTACGTCATTTCGATAAAAGAGTCGTTTAAATAATCTATGGGACATGTAACTGAGTTACTAACTTATTGGTGTCATCAATTCAGGGCTATGTGTCACAGCCAGCTGGCTGTCATCTTGCTTGCAAAGCGACCTCTGCCTTGGGCTGAGAGGGGCGTGGTCGCTATCCAACGTGGGCAAGAAGCAAATGTCTAAGTAAAATAATGTGTTTATTTTGATAGCCCTGTTTCCCTGGGCTGCCACTGGCCTGTAACCCAGCCACAACCTCCTCTGCCTACCATGCAGCACTGAAGCCACCCCACCATCCCATGGTTGGCTTCAGCATAACCACCTAATCGATACACCTTATCCAAAGACCGTTGAAGTGCTCTAAAATAGACGCTGTTAGGTATTATAGTAACTCAGTCCTGGCATAGCCGACAAGTTAAATGGTTAAAAATTTGATAGTGATTTAATAATATGATGTGGTGATGCTACTGATTACTTAAGTACCCTGTAATACTGTTTTAGTATGCACAAATACCTCTGATGTATGTTGGAATGACTGCCTGTTGCCAACACCTGTAACAATCCCTCAGAATGCTACTACATCTCCTGCTACAGCTCCACTAAAGCAACTCATTTCAAGACTAATGCTTCTGGTTGCCATGGAATACCCCCCCCCCCCCCCCCCAATATCGTGTCGAACCTCCTTTTTCCCGGTGTAGTGCACTCACTCGACGTGGCATGCACTCAACAAGTCGTTGGGAGTAGCCTGCAGAAATATCGAACCATGATACCTACATAGCCACCCATAAATGCTGGATGGGATTCCTGATGGGCGGTTTGGGTGGCCAAATCATTCGCTCTAATTGTTCAGAGTGTTCTCCAAACCAATAGCGAACAACTGTGACTCGGTGGCGTAGCGTATTGTCATCCATAAAAATTCCATTGTTGTTTAGGAACAAAGTCCATGAACGGTTGCCATTGGTCTCCAAGTAGCTGAACATAACCATGATCGGAGAGGATGGAGCAGAGAACACAATCCATTCTATGTAAACACAGCCCACACCAATATGGACCCTCCATCAGCTTGCACAGTGCCTTGTTGACAACTTGGGTCCATGGCTTCGTCGGTTCTGCGCCACACTTGCACCCTATCATCACCTATTATCAACTGAAATCGGGACTCATATCACCAAGCCACAATTTTACAGTTGTCTAGGGTCGATCCGATATGGTCACGAGCCCATGAGAGGCACTGCAGGCAAAATGGAATGTCCCACGGGTCTAGCTCCAGCTACCATTCGGCATTCAAGGTGTATTAATTCCCGGCACCCGACCATAATCACGTCGGAAACCTTTTCACGCGTATCACATGAGTACAAATCAGAGCTCCGCCAATACACTAGCGTTCTGTTTCTCATGTACGCGATACTACCGCCATCTGTGTATGTACATATCGCTATATCATGACTTCTGTCACCTCTGTGTATGATAGGTGACGTAAGGCACACACATGTATACGTAATTTTTTTTTCTTTTGAGTCATCAGTCTTTTTGATAAAGACCGCCACGAGTTCCTTTCCTGTGCAAACCTCCATCTCAGAGCAGCACATGCAATTATTTGTTGGATATATTCCAATTTCGACTTCCTCTACAGTTTTTGCCTTCTACAAATCCCTCTTGTACCTGATGTCTTAACAAATGTCCTATCATCCTTCTCCTTGGCAGAGTTTTCCACATATTCCTTTCCTCTCCGATTCTGTGCAGAACCTTCGCATTCCTTACCGTATCAGTACACCTAATTTTCAACAATTGTCTGTAGCACCACATCTCGAATGCCTTAATTCTCTTCTTTTCTGCTTTTGCCACAGTCAAGTTTTGCTGCCACAGAATATTTCGCTCCAAACATACATTCTCAGAAATTTCTTCCCCAAATTAACGCCTATGTTTGATACTAGTAGATTTCTCTTGGCAAGGAAATCACTTTTTGCCATTGTAGTCTGCTTTTGATGTCCCTCTTGCTCCGTCCGCCATTGGTTATTTTGCTGCATAGATAGTAGAATTCCTTAACTTCATCTACTTCCTGGCGCTCAAACCTGATGTTAAGTTTCTCGCTGTTCTCATTTCTGTTACTTCTCATTACTTTCTGTGGTGTCACCGCCAGACACCACACTTGCTAGGTGGTAGCTTTAAATCGGCCGTGGTCCATTAGTACATGTCGGACCCGCGTGTCGCCACTGTCAGGGATCGCAGACCGAGCGCCACCACAAGGCAGGTCTCGAGATATGGAAAAGCACTCGACCCAGTTGTACGGACGACGTAGCTAGCGATGCACACTGACGAAGCCTCGCTCATTTGCAGAGCAGATAGTGAGAATAGCCTTCAGCTAAGTCAATGGCTACGACCTAGCAAGGCGCCATTAGTAACATTGCATGTATCTAAAGAGTCTCACTTGTATCGCCACAATCTCCAGATGTATCAAAAGGATGGATTAAAGTTAAGTATTCCAGAAGCTACGTACTTTTCTTTATAGCATTCATTACGTATCCTGTTTCAGACCTCACGCACCCTGCTTTAAATTAGCGCGTGCCTTTCGGCTTCCTCTCATTGTGTCTAGGCTGTCTTGTCTAGACACAACACTTTCGTCTTTCTTCGATTTACTCTCAATCTATATTCATCTCACTAGACCGATCATTCCATTCAGCAAATCACGTAATTTTTCTTCACTTTCACTCAGGATAGCAATGTCATGAGCGAATCGTATCATTAATATCCTTTCACTATGAATTTTAATTACAGTCCTGAACCTTTCTTTTATTTCCATCATTGTTTCCTCGATGTACAGAATGAATAGTAGGATTGGAAGATTACATCCCTATCTTATGCCCTTTTTAATCCGAGCACTTCGTTCTTGGTCGTCCACTCTTACACTCTTATTATTTCCTCTTGGCTCTTCTGCATATTATGTATTACTCGTTTCTCCCTACAGCTTACTCCTACTTTTATCAGAATTTCGAACATTTTGTACCATTTTACATTGTTGAACGGCTTTTCCAGGTTGACAAATCCTATGAACGTGTCTTTATTATTCATTTTAGTCTTGCTTTCATTATCAACGGCAACCTCAGAATTGCCTCTCGTACATTTACCTTGTCTAAAGCCAAACCGATAGTCACCTAGCACATCCTCAATTTTCTTTTCTATTCTTCTGTGTATTATTCTTGTCAGCAACTCGTATGCATGAGCTGTTAAACTGATTGTGCACAATTCTCGCACATGTCAGCCCTTGCAGTCTTCGGAATTGTGTAGATGATATTTTTCTGAAAGTCAGATGGTATGTGGCCAGACTCATGCATTCTACACTCCGGCGTGAGTAGCCGTTTCTTGCCACTTCCCCCAATGATTTTAGAAATTCTGATGATATGTTATTTATCTCTTCTGCCTTATTCGATCTTAAGTTCTCCAAAGCTCTCTTAAATTCTGATTCTAATACTGGATCCCCTATCTCTTTTAAGTCGACTCCTGCTTCTTCTTCTATAACATCAGACAAATCTTCCCCTCATAGAGGCCTTCATCGTTCTCTTTCCACCTATCCGTTCGCTCTTCTGCATTTAACAGTGTAATTTCTGTTATACTCTTAATGTCCCACCCTTGCTTTTAATTTCACCGATGGTTGTTTTGACTTTCCTATATGCTGCGTCAGTCCTTCCGAAAATCGTTTCTTTTTTGATTTATTTACACTTCCCATGCAGCCATTTCGCCTTAGCTTCGCTGTACTTCCTATTTATTTCATTCCTCAGCGACTTGTATTTCTGTATTCCTGAATTTCCCTGAAAATTTTTGAACTTCCTTTTTTCATCGATCAACTGAAGTATTTCTTCTGTTACCCGCGGTTTCTTCGCAGTTACCTTCTTTGTACCTATGTTTTTCTTTCCAGTTTCTGTGATTGTCCTGTTTAGAGATGTCCATTCCTCTTCAACCGTACTGCCTACTAAACTATTACTTATAGCTTAATCTATAGCCATAAAGAACTTCAAACGTATCTCGTCATTCTTTAGTACTTCCATACTCCACTTCTTTACGTATTTGGTCTTTTAAATATGTCTGCTTGTGTCTGTATGTGTGGATGGATATGTGCGTGAGTGCGAGTGTATACCTGTCCTTTTTTCCCCCTAAGGTAAGTCTTTCCGCTCCCGGGATTGGAATGACTCCTTACCCTCTCCCTTAAAACCCACTTCCTTTCGTCTTCCCCTCTCCTTTCCTCTTTCCTGATGAGGCAACAGTTTGTTGCGAAAGCTTGAATTTTGTGTGTATGTTTGTGTTTGTTTGTGTGTCTATCGACCTGCCAGCGCTTTCGTTCGGTAAGTCACCTCATCTTTGTTTTTATATACAATTTTTCCCACGTGGAATGTTTCCCTCTATTATATATATATCATTACGCATGAGATTTATCTTTGTAAACACACTGCAATATTTTACGCCAGAGAAAATATTCGTTATAATACCTCGAAGCAATCGTTCATGGAAATGAAACAAACATTTTATATTTGGTAATGGACGTCGCTCAAAGCTACAGTACTTTTAAGTTTACTCAGTTTGAGCCGCTAGGGATGACCTGTGATAACAGATTAGAGAAGATAAACTTCTTTGCCACTGTCGGTAATAATAATCTTTGTCCTCGATAATTGGTCTCGGTAATCAGTGTTACCAGCAGATGATCTGAAGATGGAAACACTGATTATCGAGAATAAAGGTTATTATTAGACATCTTGGCAATTAAGTATATCTTCTTTAATATACAGTACTTTATTAGCAATGGTTAAGGCAGGTGGAACTGAACAGACTGGCCAGTGAGAACACGAACAGATTTAAGGCAGACAGTACGTCATTTAAGCAGAGGCTGTTAAGGTTGCTGCTTAGAGACCTGCACCACAGAGGGACTCGCTCCAGCAAAAATTGAGTCCTGTGATGCAGGATATGTTATAATCACAAGGCTTGTACATAGTTATTCTATATGGGCATATTCGACTGATATTTTCAGTGAACAGCTGAGACGAATAAAGTCAGCCCCCAACGCGGTAAATTCCCAGTGGCGCGCAGCCAGATGCGTGGTACTTCTTTTAGCAATATCACTATTTTAAAAATACGGTTCATGCAGTTCTGGGATTATGAAGTAGGTTCAGTTTACCGGGCTCCAATTTCTTGCAAGCATCATTTCATCCAAACAAAGACCCATAAAATTCTTTTCTTTTTCTTGTCACACAGATTTTTGCGCTCTTGAAGCCGGTAAGAAACATTTTCGTATAATTTTATTAGTTGACGAGATATTGCGGGACGAGATACCGCGGGAAACTTAAAAGGTGTCTTTGGACTCATAGCGTCTGGCTGAAAGCTTAGTACCTCGTGACATCACAGCGGAAATTCGAAAGTAAAATAAACAGTGCTTTTCTCGTAATAATTATAACACCAGTTGCAAACAATTCCAAAACTTCCTTAGCATTCATGTTACAGCATTGTGACGGTTCCGCCCATTAGAGTGGTGCAATACACAGAATTGCCGTCGTGGCTTTACCAGACATCGGAGGCCCATAATAGAAGCGAAAAGCGAAGTATAGCTCTCACTGTAACAAGACCAACACTATCTGACCGGACGCACTCGGACACCTATTCTAAATTCCATCCGAACAGGTCTCGGAAGGCTTAACGGTACAGACAGTCCGCCGTGTCATCCTCATCCAATAGGCTTCACTGGATGCGGATACTGAGGGGCACGTGGTCGGCGCACAGCTCTCCCGGCCATTGTCAGCCTTCGTGTCCAGAGCCGCTGATTCTCTGTCAAGTAGCTCTTGAACTGGGCTCACAACAGCTGCGTGCACCGCCTCTTACCAACTGCTCTCGACATAACCGGGCGGTCACCCATTCAAATGCTAGCCAAGCCCTACTGCTCTTAACTTCGGCGGTCCAACGGGAGCCTGTGTTACCACTGCAGCAAGTCCGTTGGCATCTGGACACATATTAGTGGACATTAATATGGCGGCGTGTGTCCAGTCCTCACCTTTGTTTGTGACTGCTTGAACTCTGCTGGGCACGGAGTCACTGAAGTGTTTCAGTGTCTATGGAGGAATAGCAGCCCATTCTTCCTCAACAGCCGAAACCCGAGAAAGTAATGATTTCAGATGCCGCGGTCAGGAGCAACGTGGACATTATAACTCATCCCAAAGGTGTTCAGTTGAGTTCAGTTCTGGATCCTGGGCAGGCCAGTCCATTTTAAGAATGTCATTGTCCACAAACCACTGCCGCATGGATGCTGTATAATGAGAGGGGTATTGTCATACTCATACCAACAATCACGGTCTCCGAAGTGCTCCACTGTTGTACACAGTATATAATTCTGTAAAATTTGTTAATATACTTCCAAATTTAGTGTGTTCTTAAGCGAAATAAGGGGAGTACACCCTAAGCACGAAAAACACCGGCATACCTTAACGTCGCCTCCACCATACGACACTGTTCGCACATCACATGATGGCAGGTCTCCTTCTCCAGGCATTCACCAAACCCAAACACTTCCATTACCTCAGGATGCAGCGTCAGTCATCATTCCAAATCACTCGTTTTCCGTCATCCACTGTCCAATAGTGTCGCTCTCCACACCATCTTAGGCATCGCTTAGCAATGACTACAGAAATATGTCTTACGAGGAGCTGACGACTATTGTACCCCATTCTTTTTAACTCCCCATCCACAGTCATCGTCCTGGCTGGTGTCCGCAACATTTGGCGTTCTCTGTCCGTCAGTGCATGTGGTCTGCAAGCTCTTGGTTGAGCTGTGGTTGTTCCTTCGCGTTGTTTTCACTCCACAATCAAATCGGCAATAGTCGACTTGGGCAGCTTTAAGGCGTTCATGATGGATTTTGAGGTGACATCCAACGACTAGTCAACGTTAGCGCCGCGCGGAGTGGCCGCGTGATTAGAGGCGCCATGTCACGGATTGCGCGGCCTCTCCCGCTTCTAATTACTTTAGTCGTTGCATATCCAGACCATGCAGCCAGCACCTTATGGACGTTACGGACAAACCTGCTGTGATTTACGTTTCTATTTAGCATTGGACAACAGTCAACATTGGCGACGACTCGTTCGTCGTCATCATAACAGATTCACAAACATCTGAACACTTTTTACCACGTTCGACGTTACTGAGCTCCCCTTACTGACCCATTCTAGCGTTACTGCTCCACTACTGCTTCCGCCTCTGGGAACATCTAGTGGTCAGTTCCACGTTACATAGGAATCAAACAGTGTATATATTTATGTGAAATCTACTATTATAGAGCGTCATAAAAGTTAATCGCCATAAAGACATTTTAATATCATCAATTCATTAAATGGTAAATTGTATAATAATGTTTTATATTATAAGATTAAAAATCTCAAATGGTAAGTCAGACGCTGTTTATTCAAAAATTTTTTCAGAAATACGGTTTTTATGTTTAGATTAAAGTTCAGTCTTGATCACGTTATGTCTGTTTTAATGAGTAACCGGTTTCGGTTTTTTCTATAAAACCATCATCAGACCTGTGAATAAATTTTTAAGAAATACTAGATACCAATCTTTAAATGAATCAAAAAGTCTAATGATGTCAAAATTTTTAACAAATGAAAATAAAATTAGTTATACCCATTGGCTCCCTTGGGTTGGTAGGTGGAGCTCTCCTTGCTGCTGTGCAGTCAACTGATGGTTATGAGTGCTGAGCACGAGCTTAAATATGCAGAGGCTCCGCCTACTTCCTGTCACACTACTTCATAACTGCCAATCAGCGTTCATAATATGACGCCATCGTCAAAATATAAAAGTAGGAAATACACTAATAACATAAAATTGATTCATTTAAATATCTGATTAACAGATAATAGTTGTGTCTACAACTTATTTATATTTTGGATAAAAACAGTGAATTACGATGTGTGATAGCTGTGCCCTCTATGGACAACCTTAATATTATTACAGTGCCAGTTACATCAAAGATGTAAAATCCTTGGCGTTGTGGTATATATCGATTATACCAAGTCGCCTACATCACAATTGCATCTTTGTTGGATGCTGCAGAATCGTCTTGTTTTAACTGTAGTTTTTATGGCAATGTTCTTTATAGCATTAAGTTAGCAGCCAATAGTACGTTCCACACTATGTATATCTGAATAACTGATGAGACTGCTGATGCAGCATATTTTACATACATTACTTTTGCCATGGGTATAACTAATCTTATATTTTTAAAAAACAAAAGAGTAGATGCTTTTATTATAAAATTTCGTCAAAAAGGTCGTAATAATATTTTTCGCGAAAATCTAATTGTTCATTGAGCAGCATTGATGATTTGGTTTTCAAATGAGCATATATCTCGATTTCTTCTAGGATATTCATAAGTAAGCCTTTATTTGCGTAATGAAGCACTTGTAAATTCTGTTGTACTGTCCCCTCAGCATGATTATTGAATGTTATATGATGACCAAAAACAGACTTTGTTCGTGAGGTACCTGACGTATGTTCTTTGTACCTTACTGCAAAATTTCGACCTGTTTGGCCGATATATATTTTCTCACAGTCTCTACATTGGATCTTGTATACTCCTGATCTGGTAGATTTTCCATTATCTTTATTTACGGTATGTCTTAATTTTTGTTGTAAAGTATTGTCAGTTGTAAATGCTATTGTTATTCCAGAATTTTTGAATAAGTTAGTGATTCTATCTGATATGTTTCCCATATATGTCATCTTCATATATTTTGGATTACTTATTAGTGGAGTACTTTGTGATTGTTGTACTTTATTAAAAATGATATCTACCTGTCGTGTGTCGAAAGAGTTGGTTTTTGCAATTTGTTTTAAGATGGTCATTTCCTTTTTGATCTCATTAGCTTCTAGCGGTAATTTTAGTATTCGGTGTATCATAGACTTAAAAAATGCTTTTTTATACTTGTCAGGATGACATGATGTAGCATTAATAATAACATCAGTGGTTGTAGGTTTCCTGTATATGGTGAATAAATGTTTCCCGTTGTTATTAGTTATAGTGAGATCTAGGTAGTTAATAGATTTTCGATTTTCATGTTCAACTGTAAATTGTAACTTCGGATGCATAGAGTTTAATTTTATAGCAAGTTTCTCAATTTCGTCTTTTGAACCACTATAAAGTAATAATGTATCGTCTACATATCGCTTGTAATATATCATTTTATTTGCGATATCAGGGTTATTTTTCAGGAATTGCGTCTCAATGTGGTTTACGAAAATGTCTGCCACTGTCCCAGCCAAAGAATTTCCCATTGCTAAGCCATCTTTCTGACAATAGATTTTAGTATTAAACGAGAAATAATTGTAATCTAAAGTGCATTCAAGTAGTTCTATAAGTTCGATTATTTCGTCTTTAGTCATATTTTTGTATTGTATTAAGTTATCCCTAATTATATTAATCGTCTCAGTAATTGGTATATTTGTATATAAATTTTTAATATCTAATGAGGCGAAATTTGAACTAGTTGGAATGTCTATATTGTGGATTTGTTGCGTTAGTTCATAACTGTTTTTGATACTGAAGTTGCTGTCATATGTATAGAATGCTTTCAAAATTTTATTAAGTTTCATATTTAGTTTATATGAAGGACTACTTCTGTAGTTGACAATAGGTCGTATAGATTTCTCTTTTTTATGCAGTTTAATCTGTGATCTTAATTTAGGTATTTGGGGATTCATATTTTTCATCATATTTTTTTTCCTCAACTATTGTCAACTATTGGCACTCTCAGTGTTTCTATATTCTAGTGACTTGCCCAACTGTGTCCCTTCTCCGTAAGGAAAACCTTCCCGTTCGATCGCCAAAATACATGTAAGACAAGTTAGCATGCTGCTCCTCCGAACATCATCGGCTTCAACACAAAGGGCACTACCAGGCTCAGAACCATAGATCATCTTTACTTGGCCTCATCGAACCACGTCAGCCGCTACTTGACAGTGTCTTGTATAACAGCAGCAGGCGATAAATAATGTGTCACCTAATGGCAGTGAAATGAAAACAATTGATATGCGTTATCTCATAATATTTAACAACGTAATAAAAACAAAAGTTCATCTCTGAACGTGGCTGAGAACATTTCTTCTAGCCCTCGTTCCTGCTTCTGCAGTTGAACGTATTACGAATTTTCATAGACTGAATGTGAGAACAACGGATACTTGTTCAACCGGAGCACAGGGTGTGCACTGAGGTGTATAAGGGACGTTCAATAAGCAATGCACCTTATTGGCAGGGCTTGTACGCCCGCATGGTGCGAGTCTAATTATTGACGTCTGGGGCAACGTCTTGCTATGTCAACGACCTCCCTGTCATTCATGTGTTGCTTCCCGCAGAGTGCATCCTTCGTTGGGCCAAATAGATGGAAGCTCCTTACGGTCTTCTTTTACATGGCAAGACACTCAGCGGGCACCCACCTTTGAGCGCCCCAACTGGTGGACAAGTGTGTCAGCACCACCAGTAGATACGTCCAGTTGAGCATCGAGGTGTTTCATTGTGATCCGTCGATTACCTTAAATGAGACAGTCTTCAGGTTCCAAGATGGCAGGAATCACAGCTGTGTGCAGCCGACCAGCACTTGGGAGATCGGACAGGTCTGCGCGACCTTAATGCGAAGATGATAGACGCCTTGCCCAACGACTCACCGTGATTTTATTCACTGTCAGGTCGCCGTAGACATTCTGCAAGCGCCTATGAATATCTGCTATGCTTTCGTTTTACGCCTAAAGAAACTCAATAAGAGCTCTCTGCTTATAATGAACCTCCGTTGCAGAAGCCATGTTGAAGGATATCTATAGCGCTGCCATCTATCAGAACTTCGTTAAACAATAGAGACTGAAGCACGAATACTCCACGACGTCCCACAATAAATTCCGCATTTTTTCAATCGAAATTGGCCGAGAAGAAAAGGGGTTTGCATTACTTACTGAACGTACCTCGTATTTCCGTGTTGTTGGAGAGTGCAGTGAGGGCTTTATGAAGTGAAGTGGAGCAACATCCTGTTCGCCCGTCTTGTAGACGCGCGGTGAGCGGCGCTATGGCCTCTGGCTGATCCGCAGCTGGTGAAAGGAGAGCAGAGAGCAGACACAACCACCGCTCTTCCCATTTGCCTTGGACTGCATGCGATTGCCGATCTGCAGACAACTTGCATAATCGACCTGTTCTTAATTTGGTGGAATCACGAAACACCTACTAGACGGCTATCGCGCCAAACGTAACTGGCCGCTCCTCGAGGAGTATGCATAATTTATACTTTTTTTAATTAAAAAACTCATCCGTCGCGGACGTAACGTTCGCAGTGCTGACATGGTATCACCAATCAGACTCCACATAGCGTCTAGTGTCACTACTCGTCGCCTTTCTTGGAATTCAAAAAGCTGCAACACTTTCCAGCTGTTATCACCGCCAACGAAATCGATCGACGACTAGCTGGTGTATTGTACATACTGGTGTGTACACTGGGGTGAGGAAAAAACGCTCGTAGTACTGTGTGCTTCCTTAAATGATGTCAAAATTTTAGAGTACGTGAACAAGATCTCTTGTCTGATTCTTCTCCTCCGCATTCAATGTCTTTTTCCACGTTCTTTTCTTGCTGAGAAGTTGTATGTGATTGCAATGCGTGAGACGTGTTGTTTGTTGGTTTACAATGTGATACATCTGAATTTATTCTTAAGCAGTTTCTCAGAGGGACAGATGACAGATAAGTTGTCAGAGAAGAGACAAAGTGTATCTCCGCTACCACAGTGAGGTATACAGTTGGTTTGTCAGAAAGGATGTTATGCTGGCTTCCTAGAATTTCACTTTTAAACATCCTTCTGGAAGTTCATTCGCGATCACAGTTCTGGACATTTTTATAACTCCTGTAAAGAACAGTTCTGCAGATTAATGGCAAAAATAATTAAAAGTTTTGTAACAAATTGGCTTACCTCATGGTCGATGTATTAGTACAGGTTTGTGAGTTTTATCTGAATGTTCATATAAGCATTGTATTAATACTTGATTTATCGGTTTCAGTTTTCGGAACTTACATGACACTGTTTCGGAAACACTGCTTTATTGACGCACGTCATCAGCACATTCGATGCGATGGAGTCATTGTATTGTTTTGTAGAAAACAACTCAATGAACACTCCTCTGCAACATGTTTCCAAATCCTCGCTGTATTTTGCTGATTTTAATTCAAATAGTTTTCTTAGCTGCGATCGGATAAAGGTGAGAGATGTTTAACCGACATAAACTTCCTACGAAACCTGGCTTTGCTGCCTAATATTAATGTTATAAAAGTGTAAGTGATAAAGGTTGTTTTGAAAGCAAAAGTCTTCCAAAGGTTTAATTTATATTCGAAGTTAACATCGCCGCTCTACATTTTATATCCTCTCTACTGTAGCCTTCATTAGTTATTTCACTGCCCAAACACCAGAATTCATCTACTGCTTTAAGTTTTTCATTTTCTGATCTAATTCTCTCAGCAGAGCCTTATTTAATTCGATTGAAATCCATTACCCTTTTTTTGATTATGTTGATGTTCAAGAGGAAGTCCAATCCATTCCACTGTTCTTCAGAGCCTTCTGCTACGTCTGACAGAATTACAATGTCAACGAAAAATATCAAAGTTTTTATTTCTTCTCTCTGAACTTCAATTCCTTCTCCAAGTGTTTCATTGCATATCTTTACTGCTTACTCAAAGTACAGATTGAAAAACTTCTTAGTCACCGTTTCCCGTTCATGTCCTTCGACTCTTATAACTGTCGAGTATTTTCGGTACTGGTTGTAAATAGCATTTTGCTTCATGTATTTTCCCCTGCTACCTACAGAATTTCAAAGAGAAAATTCCAATTAACTTTGTCTAAAGCTTTCTCTAAGTCTACAAATGCTATAAACATTGGTTTGCCTTTCCTTAACCTATCTTCTAACGCAAGTCGCAAGGTCAGTATTGCCTCAAGTGTTCCTACAGTTCACCGGAATCCAAACTGATCTTCCGCGAAGCCGGCTTCTACCAGTTTTTCCATTCTTTTTTAAGGAATTCGTGTTAATATTTTGCGACCATGACTTACTAAACTGTTAGCTCGATAATATTCAAACCTGTCAACACCTGCTTTCCTTGGGACTAGAATTATTGTATTCTTCTTGAGGTCTGAGGATATTTCCCCTGTCCCATACATCTTGCACACGAAGTGAAAGAGTTTTATGATAGCTGGCTCTCTCAAGGCTGTCAATAGTTCTGACAGAAGGCCGTCTACTCCGACAGCATTGTTTTGACTTAGGTCTTTGAGTGCTCTGTAGGTTTCTTCTCACAATATCATATGTCCCACCTGATCTTCATTAACGTCCTCTTCCATTTCTATAATATCGCCTGCAAGTTCATCTCTTTTGTATAGACCTTCTATATACTTTTTCTACCTTTCAGCTTTCCCTTCTTTGCTTAGGACTGATTTCCCATCTGAGCTGTTGCCATTCATACAACTCCTCATTTCCCCAAAGGTCTCTTTAATAATTCTATAGGCGCTGTCTATAGTTTGTCTAGTTATACATGCTTCTATAGACATGCATTTGTCCTCTAGCCATTTCTGCTTAACCACTTTGCACTTCCTGTCAATGACATTTTTCAGATGTCTTTATTCCTGTAGCTTGCTTCAATTGCAGCATTTTTGTGTTTTCTCGTTTCGTCAGTTAAACTGACTATCTCTTGTGATATCTAAAGATTTATAAGACGTTTTGTATTTTTACCTATTTCGTTCTCTGCTGTCTTCACCATTTCGTCTTCTACTATACAGGGTGTTACAAAAAGATACGGCCAAACTTTCAGGAAACATTCCTCACACACAAATAAAGAAAAGATGTTATGTGGACATGATTCCGGAAACGCTTAATTTCCATGTTAGAGCTCATTTTAGTTTCGTCCACCTACGCTCAATGGAGCACGTTATCATGGTTCAAATGGCTCTGAGCACTATGGGACTTAACTTCTGAGATCATCAGTCCCCTAGAACTTAGAACTACTTAAACCTAACTAACCTAAGGACATCACACACATCCATACCCGAGGCAGGATTCGAACCTGCGACCGTAGCGGTAGCGCGGTTCCAGACTGCAGCGCCTAGAACCGCTCGGCCACCCCGGCCGGCAGCACGTTATCATGATTTCATACTCGATACTCTACCTGTGGTGCTAGAACATGTGCCTTTACAAGTACGACACAACATGTGGTTCATGCACGATGGAGCTCCTGCACATTTCAGTCGAAGTGTTCGTACGCTTCTCAACAGCAGATTCGGTGACCGATGGATTGGTAGAGACGGACCAATTCCATGGCCTCCACGCTCTCCTGACCTCAACCCTCTTGACTTTCATTTATGGGGGCATTTGAAAGCTCTTGTCTACGCAACCCCGGTACCAAATGTAGAGACTCTTCGTGCTCGTATTGTGGACGGCTGTGATACAATACGCCATTCTCCAGGGCTGCATCAGGGATTCCATGCGACGGAGTGTGGATGCATGTATCTTCGCTAACGGAGGACATTTTGAACATTTCCTGTAACAAAGTGTTTGAAGTCACGCTGGTACGTTCTGTTGCTGTGTTTTTCCATTCCACGATTAATGTGATTTGAAGAGAAGCAATAAAATGAGCTATAACATGGAAAGTAAGCGTTTCCTGACACATGTCCACATAACATATTTTCTTTCTTTGTGTGTGAGGAATGTTTCCTGAAAGTTTGGTCGTACCTTTTTGTAACACCCTGTATTTCTTTCCTCCATTTCAGTCAGTCGTTGCCTAACGCTCCGTTGAAACTATCAATAATCTCTGGTCTTTTCAACTTATCTAGGTTCCATTTCTGTAATTTCCAACCTTTTCAATGTTTCTTTAGTTTTAATCTACATTTCATAACCAATGAATTATGGTTAGTCTAGATCTGCCTCTGGAAATTTCTGTAAATTTAAAATCTGGTTCTGATAACTTGGTCTCAGCAATATATAATCAATCCCAAACGTTCCGGTGTCTTCAGGTCAATTCCACGTATAGAACCTTACTTCATAATTCTTAAAACAAGTATTAGCAACAATTGAACCGTACTCTGTGCAAAATCTGAAAAGTCAGCTTTCCGTTTCATTCCTATCCTCCCAGCGCACGTTATCCTACCACTTTCTTTCTCTACCTTTTCCTACTGTCGAATTCCCGTCCGCCAAATAAGTGAAATTTTCGTCTCCGTTAATTACCTGAATAATTTGTTTTATCTCATCATACATCCTTTCAATTTCGTCATTTACGTAACTATTTGCCATATAAGCTTGTACTACTGTGGTGGTTGTTAACTTCGCGTCTGTCATGGCTACAACAATGCATTCGCTATGTTTTTCATAACAGCTTACAGAATTAGTATTGTCTTATTTGTTATTAGGCCTTCTCCTGCATTACCCGTATTGGATTTTGTATTTGTAACCATGTAGTCACTTGACGAGAAGTCCGGTTCATCCTGCCCCACAACTTCTCAAATTTACACTATGTATATTATTTGCATCTGTCTATTTCCGTTTTCAAATTTTCCAACCTACCTAACCAATTAAGGGATCTAACAGACCATGCTCCAACCCGTAGACTCACTGTTTTGTTTTCAATGACGAAGATATTCTTCTGAGCAATCCGCGCCCGGAGATCCGAATGTCGCTACTTTGCCTCCGGAATACTTTACACAGGAGGATGCCATACCATTTAAGGAAATAGTAGGGCTCCATGAGCTTGTAAAATTTAACGGCTGTAGTTTCTCCTTGCTTTCAGACGTGCTCATTCCTTGCTTTCAGACGTCCCCATACTACACACATCAATAAAAGCTTTGCATCACCCCGGTTCCCAAAACTCCTGAAGACAGACGTTGACTGTGGATATTGTATCACAGACACAGTCCCTTTGACTGTTCAGAGATGTCACCAAACCCGCCCAAAGATGTAAACAACCATGCATGAGCAGCGCCTATTAGTCGGAGGGGGTCCGACAGCCGATCAGTTCCAGTCATTCCGCAAGGAAGGAGGTACAGGGCTTGTGTTATCTGTGGTTCAGTCATGGCTAGTGGCTAGGCAGTCAATACCGTGGTTCGATGGCGTCCGCATTGTCACTTGTGCCAGGTAAGGCTTTCAACAAGGGAAGTGTTCAGGCGTCTAGGGTTGAACCAAAACGATTTTGTTCGGACATGAAGGAGACGCAGGCAGGCAGGAACTGTCAATGACATGCCTCGCTCAGGCCGCCCAAGGGCTATTTACTGCAGTGGATGACCGCTACCTACGGATTATGGCTGGAGGAACCACGATGGCAACGCCGCTATTTTGAATAATGCTTTTCGTGCAGCCACAGTACATCGTGTTACGAACCAAACTGTGTGCAGTCGGCTGCATGATGCGCAACTTCACTCCCGACGTCCACGGCGAGGTCCATCTATGCAACCACGACACCATGCACTGGGGTATAGATGGGCCCAACAACATGCCGAATGGACCGATCAGGATTAGCACCATGTTCTCTTCACCGATGAGTGTAGCATATGCCTTCAACCAGACAATCGTCAGAGATGTGTTTGGAGGCAACCCGGTCAGGCTGGACGCCTTAGACACACTGTCCAGCAAGTGCAGCAAGGTGGAGGTTCACTGCTCTTTTGGGGTGGCATTATGTGGGGCCGATGTACGCCGCTGGTGGTCATGGATGGCGCCGTAACGGCTGTACGATACGTGAATGCCGTCCTCCGACTGATAGTGAACCATATCGGCAGCATAATGGCGAGGCATTCGTCTTCATGGACGACAATTCGCGGCCCCATTGTGCACATCTTGTGAACGACTTCCTTCAGGATAACGACATCGCTCGACTAGAGTGGCCAGCATGTTCTCCAAACATGAACCCTATCGAACATGCCTGGGATGGTTTGAAAATGGCTGTTTACGGATGACGTGACCCACCAACCACTCTTAGGGATCTACGACGAAGCGCCGTTGAGGAGTGGGACAGTCTGGACCCACAGTGCCTTGATGAACTTGTGGATAGCATGCAAGCACGAATAGAGGCATGCATCAAAGCAAGAAGACGTGCTACTGGGTATTAGAGGTACCGGTGTGAGCAGCAGTCTGGATCACCATCTCTGAAGGTCTTGCTGTATGATGGTACAACATGCAATGTCTGGTTTTCATGAGCAATAAATGATATTTATGTTGATCTCTATTCCAGTTTTGTGTACAGGTTCCGGAACTCTCTGAACCGAGGTGACGCAAAACTTTTTTTCATGTGTGTATTATTGCAATTAAGTTTAGTTCTAGTTTCACACTAAAGTTTGTTATTCTTGTTTTGCTTTTCCAAATGAAATTATGATGTTACAATTCACTGAATCCTTAATAAAGGTTGAAATAATACTAGGGGGATTCAATAACAAATGCAACACGTTTTTTTTTTTCGGCCAGATTAGGTTGGAAACGCGGAATTTGTGCGACGTGGTCGAACATTTCCGCTTCAGTCCCTGTGGTTCCCGGAAGTTCCGACAGGAGGCGGCGCAATACGTAGCCTTCAAATGGCGCCTGCAACGGAGGTGCGTTCCAAGCAGAGAGCCGTCATTGAGTTTCTTTCGATGGCGAACCAGAGCATTGCAGATATTCATAGACGCTTGCAGAATGTCTATGGAGACGTGGCAGTGAACAAAAGCACTGTAGGTTGCTGGGTGAGGCGTCTGTTATCATCGCAGTAAGTTAGCCCAAAACTGTCCGATATCGCGCGTGCCAGCTGGCAGCAGACAGCTGTGTCTCCTGCTATGTTGGAACGTGCGGACACTCTCATTCGAGGTGATAAACGGGTCGCAATCAAACCAAACTTTTCTATTGGTAGTTCTGATACACTCGTCCACCAGTTGGGGTACTCAAAAGTTTGTGCCCACTGGGTTACTTCCCACCTAAGAGCAGACCATAAAGAGAAATGAAGTACAGTCTGTATGGATTTGCTTGAGCATTACGAGGCTGATGGTGACAATATCTGTTGAACATCGTCACTGCGCGATGAAATATGAGTTCATCGCTTGGAACTGAAAACGAAACGGTAATCCAGGTTTGGCGCCACAGCACCTCTCTGTCGAAGAAGAAGGTCAAACCCGCACAATCAGATGGTGAACGCCACAAACATGCAAACTAACTTCTCCTTTCCATGACAACGCAAGGTCTCATACAAGTCTGCGCACCCGAGAGGAGCTCACAAAATTTCATTGGACTGATCTTGATCATCAACAGTACACGCCAGATGTTGGACCTTCCTATTTCGATATGTCTGACCCAATGAAGGATGCACTCCGCGTGAAGCAGAACGTGGATGATTGGGAGGATACTGATGCAGCAGGACGTTGGCTCCGACGTCGACCAGCAGTGTGATATCTTGCAGACATACAAGCCCTACAGTAATGTGGCATAAGGTCGTCGCCTGAACTGAGATCTTCTTCTTCTTCTTCTTCTTGCGTTACGGCCTCTGTAGGACCACGGGTAGTCCCTTCGTCGACTGCATTTTTCTCTTTTTCTTCCAGAATCTCTTCATTCTTTCTCTTTTTCTCTCCCGCTCTTCTTTCGAGATCTTCTGTCGGCCCCACTGGTGAAACTCTATCTTTTCCTGTATTCTTCTCTGTCGTTGATCTCCGGCATATTGGTCGGTGTATATTTGTTACTCCGATTTTCCTTTCCTTCGACCTTGATCCCAATTCCAATAAGTCCTTCCGAAGTTCAACAACCCACTTGGTTCCTGTCTTTTCCCTTGTCCTCCCTGTCGCTTCCCACACTCTCTTCATCATTCTATCCGTACTCATCCTAATTACATGTCCAGCAAACGTTGTCCTTTTGAGTCTGATTTCCCCGGATATTGTTCTCATGTTCCGGTACAGCTCTTCCCTAGGTCTTCGGATCCATCTCTCTCCACCTCTTTTGGGACCTATAATTCTTCTCAGTATTTTCCTCTCTTCTTTCTCTAGTTGTTCTGCCCCATTTCTTCCTAGTGTCATCGGAGATGATGTAGAAAAATAGTTTTATAGCCGAAGGAGTGAGGAAAAATATGGTGCCTGAGAATCCTGATAAAACCAAGCAGTTTTCGAAAATGACCCTCGTAATGTAACACGCCGAAGAACGATGGTACTGATTTATCCACTTATATCCTGAGTAATTACGAGTACTCTTCATGAATCAACCGATTAATCACTCAGTGTTGCCCTACCATTCGACGAGCAAGCTCCAAACTCATATTTCCTCAGCATTTACTGGTTGTTAACATATTTTTGGTGCGGCTCTACTGCATACGACCTTTCCACGCTAAACCTGGACAACGACTGCCCTCGTCCCGCACAATGGCATGTGAGCGGTGGCGCCTGTGGATTGCGAATGAAAACGCAAAAGAGCACCCTCTTCTGGAAAAGGTTCACTCAGTTCCAAATGATTTTTTGACCCAGGAAGCGTATGGGATACGATTAACTACGTCCAGGGCCGGTTTAAGGCCCAAGCGAAACAAACCGCCACTTGAGGCGGGGGGGGGGGGGGTCGGGGTGGCGGTGGGGGTGGGGGGGGGGGGTGGGGGGGGGGTCGGACGAACTGAGAGAAGCACCCAAGTACAAAATTAATACACAGGTGCAGATGAAATGCGTTGAAGTCTTATCAGAGAAAAAGGGGGGGGGGGGGGGGTTGTAGAAGGTCATGAGGTCATGTGTTCAGTCATTTGTGTGCAAAAGTGTTCTCGAACCTGCCCTCGCTACGTCATCCTACTATCGATAGCATTACTCTTTGCAAAGATCTGAAAACTTTTCAGCAGGTTTTAAATTTATGCCATGTATGTAGCAGTTCATTCCTGAAACAGTAATAGCTTACAGAAGAGATGCTATTTCGGCAGGCAAAGGAAAATAATGTTAAGCTGCTATTAACATTCATAGCCGCGCGGGATTGGCCGAGCGGTCTGGGGCGCTGCAGTCATGGACTGTGCGGCTGGTCCCAGCGGAGGTTCGAGTCCTCCCTCGGGCATGGGTGTGTGTGTTTGTCCTTAGGATAATTTAGGTTAAGTAGTGTGTAAGCTTAGGGACTGATGACCTTAACAGTTAAGTCCCATAAGATTTCACACACATTTGAACATTTTTAACATTCATACTCTTGTATCAAGTGGATGCTAAGACATACAGGAACAGCTGTTTTTATCGTTGACAAAGGAAACTCATACACTGTGCCCATTGTTAAGGAGCAACATACACTTTCTAAGAATTAACTGCCAATTTTCACAGAATAACCGAAAATTGGTAAGGACGTGTTATCTGCAGCGAAGCCTATGCGCCCGGTGTTTGAAGAAGGTTGTTCTGGAATCGATTAATACGGCATTCCTTCCGGTACCGCAATAGGTCTACAATACATTATTTGAGTGCTTATGATTGTAGACATGTAGTTGGACGGCTTGAAGCAGCTCAGAGTGTCACTACTGTGTCCTAAAAGTGACATCTTACGATTAAAAAATGTGGCTGAGGATGGAAATGCTATGCGAAACATGCCGGTGATCGTAGACGGACCTTCACACCGGAAAAGGATCGATGTATGGCCCTAGTGGTGAAAACGAACAGACATCTCATGCCTAGGCAGATCGCTGCAAACCTGTAACCGCTACCTAGCTGTCCCATAGTGGTCAGAGCCATTTGAACCATTTTTGTAACAGCTACCGGTACACGTGGCTCCGCCAGAAACATTTTGCGGCGACTAAATCAGACTGGTCTGTGTGCTCGGAAGCTTGTTAAATGCACCGCAGTTCAGTCAAGTTATTGACGAGAAAAAGTTCTTTGGTATAGGGAACAACAGTGGTTCAAAGTGATGTTCTCCAACGAATCCCGCTTCACTGTGGCAAGTGATTCTGGTCACTAGTTAATATGTAGAAAAAGGGGAACTTGTTACATACCACACAAAGTTCATGAACGTCATCGATATGGTCTAAGCGTTATAGTGTGGACAGGCATTATGCGCAATGGTCGAACACCGCTACATATCCTTGCGCGAGGTACCATTACAGTACAGCGGTATTGCAGGGAGACTATTCCGGGTCATGTCCACCTGTTTAGGGGTTTCGGCAGCTCCCGACGTCCTGTTTATGGACTAAAGTACCCGCCCACACAAGAAGACCGCTGAGGTGTCGAACAGACTGGGAAGTGAAGATACTGAACGTGCGGGATCGCTGCGTACTCCTCGGACCACAACGCCATAGAGAATGAATGCAATGCTCTTCGGAGACGTGTTTCTCAATGAACACCCCCTCTAACCAAACTGTACAAGAAATGGAAACCATCTTTAGAGAGCAGTGGAACAATATCTCCAAAAACTCCTCAATAGTTCGGTAGCCTCCATGATTTTTCTTTTTTTTTTGGTCATCAGTCTACTGACTGGTTTGATGCGGCCCGCCACGAATTCCTTTCCTGTGCTAACCTGTTCATCTCAGAGTAGCACTTGCAGCCTAAGTCCTCAATTATTTGCTTGACGTATTCCAATCTCTGTCTTCCTCTACAGTTTTTGCCCTCTACAGCTCCCTCTAGTACCATGGAAGTCATTCCCTCATGTCTCAGCAGATGTCCAATCATCCTGTCCCTTCTCCTTATCAGTGTTTTCCACATATTCCTTTCCTCTCCGATTCGGCGCAGAACCTCCTCATTCCTTACCTTATCAGTCCACCTAATTTTCAACATTCGTCTATAGCACCACATCTCAAATGCTTCGATTCTCTTCTGTTCCGGTTTTCCCACAGTCCATGTTTCACTATCATACAATGCTGTACTCCAGACGTACATCCTCAGAAATTTCTTCCTCAAATTAAGGCCGGTATTTGATATTAGTAGACTTCTCTTGGCCAGAAATGCCTTTTTTGCCATAGCGAGTCTGCTTTTGATGGCCTCCTTGCTCCATCCGTCATTGGTTATTTTACTGCCTAGGTAGCAGAATTCCTAACTTCATTGACTTCGTGACCATCAATCCTGATGTTAAATTTCTCACTGTTCTCATTTCTACTACTTCTCATTACCCTCGTCTTTCTCCGATTTACTCTCAAACCATACTGTGTACTCATTAGACTGTTCATTCAGATCATTTAATTCTTCTTCACTTTCACTCAGGATAGCAATGTCATCAGCGAATCGTATCATTGATATCCTTTCACCTTGTATTTTAATTCCACTCCTGAACCTTTCTTTTATTTCCATCATTGCTTCCTCGATGTACAGATTGAAGAGTAGGGGCGAAAGGCTACAGCCTTGTCTTGAAAATGGAAATGAAGTCCCATGCTTCTTTACAGAGCGTAGGGGAACGATGCGGGAGACCCGCACCGCCTTACTAGGCAAGGTCCTAATGGAGGTGGCTTGCCGTTGCCTTCCTCACACCCTTCTTAATACGAGCTCTTCGTTCTTTATCGTCCACTCTTATTATTCCCTCTTGGTTGTTGTACATATTGTATATGACCCGTCTCTCCCTATAGCTTACCCCTACTTTTTTCAGAATCTCGAACAGCTTGCACCATTTTATATTGTCGAACGCTTTTTCCAGGTCGACAAATCCTATGAAAGTGTCTTGATTTTTCTTTAGCCTTGCTCCCATTATTAGCCGTAACGTCAGAATTGCCTCTCTCGTCCCTTTACTTTTCCTAAAGCCAAACTGATCGTCACCTAGCGCATTCTCAATTTTCTTTTCCATTCTTCTGTATATTATTCTTGTAAGCAGCTTCGATGCATGAGCTGTTAAGCTGATTGTGCGATAATTCTCGCACTTGTCAGCTCTTGCCGTCTTCGGAATTGTGTGGATGATGCTTTTCCGAAAGTCAGATGGTATATCGCCAGACTCATATATTCTACACACCAACGGGAATAGTCGTTTTGTTGCCACTTCCCACAATGATTTTAGAAATTCTGATGGAATGTTATCTATCCCTTCTGCCTTATTTGACCGTAAGTCCTCAAAAGCTCTTTTAAATTCCGATTCTAATACTGGATCCCCTATCTCTTCTGAATCGACTCCTGTTTCTTCTTACATCACATCAGACAAATCTTCACCCTCATAGAGGCCTTCATTGTATTCTTTCCACCTATCTGCTCTCTCCTCTGCATTTAATAGTGGAATTCCCGTTGCACTCTTAATGTTACCACCGTTGCTTTTAATGTCACCAAAGGTTGTTTTGACTTTCCTGTATGCTGAGTCTGTCCTTCCGACAATCATATCTTTTACGATGTCTTCACATTTTTCCTGCAGCCATTTCGTCTTAGCTTCCCTGCACTTCCTATTTATTTCATTCCTCAGCGACTTGTATTTCTGTATTCCTGATTTTCCCGGAACATGTTTGTACTTCCTAGTTTCATCAATCAACTGAAGTATTTCTTCTGTTACCCATGGTTTCTTCGCAGCTACCTTCTTTGTACCTATGTTTTCCTTCCCAACTTCTGTGATGGCCCTTTTTAGAGATGTCCATTCCTCTTCAACTGTACTGCCTACTGCGCTATTCCTTATTGCTGTATCTATAGCGTTAGAGAACTTCAAACGTATCTCGTCATTCCTTAGTACTTCCGTATCCCACTTCTTTGCTTATTGATTCTTCCTGACTAATGTCTTGAACTACAGCCTCCTCTTCATCACTACTATATTGTGATCTGAGTCTATATCTGCTCCTGGGTACGCCTTACAATCCAGTATCTGATTTCAGAATCTCTGTCTGACCATGATGTAATCTAATTGTTATCTTCCCGTATCTCCCGGCCTTTTCCAAGTATACCTCCTCCTCTTGTGATTCTTGAACAGGGTATTCGCTATTACTAGCTGAAACTTGTTACAGAACTCAGTTAGTCTTTCTCCTCTTTCAATCCTTGTCCCAAGCCCATATTCTCCTGTAATCTTTTCTTTTACTCCTTCCCCTACAACTGCATTCCAGTCGCCCATGACTATTAGATTTTCGTCCCCCTTTACATACTGCATTACCCTTTCAATATCCTCATACACTTTCTCTATCTGTTCATCTTGAGCTTGCGACGTCGGCATGTATACCTGAACTATCGTTGTCGGTGTTGGTCTGCTATCGATTCTGATTAGAACAACCCGGTCACTGAACTGTTCGCCGGCCGAAGTGGCCGTGCGGTTAAAGGCACTGCAGTCTGGAACCGCAAGACCGCTACGGTTGCAGGTTCGAATCCTGCCTCGGGCATGGATGTTTGTGATGTCCTTAGGTTAGTTAGGTTTAACTAGTTCTACGTTCTAGGGGACTAATGACCTCAGCAGTTGAGTCCCATAGTGCTCAGAGCCATTTGAACCACTGAACTGTTCACAGTAACACACCCTCTGCCCTCCCTTCCTATTCATAACGAATCCTACACCTGTTATACCATGTTATGCTGCTGTTGATATTACCCGATACTCATCTGACCAGAAATCCTTGTCTTCCTTCCACTTCACTTCACTGACCCCTACTATATCGAGATTGAGCCTTTGCATTTCCCTTTTAAAATTTTCTAGTTTCCCTACCACGTTCAAGCTTCTGACATTCCACACCCCGACTCGTAAAACGTTATCCTTTCGTTGATTATTCAATCTTTTTCTCATGGTAACCTCCCCCTTGGCAGTCCCCTCCGGAGATCCGAATGGGGGACTATTCCGGAATCTTTTGCCAATGGAGAGATCATCATGACACTTCTTCAATAACAGGCCACATGTCCTGTGGATACACGTTACGTGACTTTAATGCAGTGGTTTCCATTGCCTTCTGCACCCTCATGTCGTTGATCATTGCTGATTCTTCCGCCTTTAGGGGCAATTTCCCACACCTAGGAGAAGAGAGTGCCCTGAACCTCTATCCGCTCCTCCGCCCTCTTTGACAAGGCCGTTGGCAGAATGAGGCTGACTTCTTATGCCTAAAGTCTTCGGCCGCCAATGCTGATTATTTATCAAAATTTAGGTAGTGGCGGGGATCGAACCCGGGTCCGAAGACGTTCTGATTATCAATCAAAGACGCTACCCCTAGACCACGGGTAAACCGCCTCCATGAGTAACTGGTGCAAAAGGTGTATGTTGGGAGTCTGACTTGTGTCAAACATTAACGTTATTGATGCCCGTGATCCTGCTTTCCCATGTTGTGAAATCTGTACTATACAGATGTACCACGTTTGTACTGTGTTTCATTTCGTCCATCATTGCTTGTGCTTATCGCTGTCCAACAACGTCTCTGTTCCGTAGCATTTGTCAAACAGTGTGTTATAACATGTGCCCTCATGCTAACGGTCGACAGTTTACTTTCTGGTCCTTCACGAGTATGTCTCTGTACTGCTTGAAGGATTCTCATACGGCTGCGTGCGAACAAGACCTGCGAACTGCTTGGCTCTTGCTCTCACGATGCGAAAACGTTAACCGAGTGAAAGTTCCCCTGTTCTGAAACTCCAGATTCCGACAGTGACACAGCTCTGGTGACGACTATACGTGCGTTAAGCAATATCGTACAGTTGTTTCTCCACAGTCTTCGCAAACGATTACAGTTGCATTTGCGTGCGTAATCATTGTGCGTAATCGATCAAAGAGTCCTACGGTGACCGAGCGAGGTGGCGCAGTGGTTAGACACTGGACTCGCATTCGGAAGGACGACGGTTCAATCCCGCGTCCGGCCATCCTGATTTAGGTTTTCCGTGATTTCCCTAAATCACTCCAGGCAAATGCCGGGATGGTTCCTCTGAAAGGGCACGGCCGACTTCCTTCCCCATCCTTCCCTAATCCGATGAGACCGATGACCACGCTGTCTGGTCTCCTTCCCCAAACCAACCAACCAGTCCTACGGTGATACTCATAGTGGAGCAGAAATGTTACTCGTACGATGACGTCGGCACGCAGTGTACCATGAGAACTGCAATGCGGGTCTTACCACTGTTCTTTTGTTCTTTTGTTTTCGCCGTTTTACGGTCACGATTTCTAAAAATGTACGAATAGAGGGAGTGAAAAAGATGACAAATCTGATGGATAGAGCGGATGTTTCAACAACTCGAATTTCAAATTCCTCCTCCCACTGCCAAAAAAAAATCTAATGAAAAGCTAATAAAAGTCAGCATTTTAAGGTTCAGTACTATTCTACGTTTCTTGGCGCAGAGCACAAGATAGTATTTCCCCTCTTCCAAGGTAATAAGTCGTTATCAGGTGAAATAAAATTGGCGTTCTACGGACAGGAGCGTGGCATGTCAGATCTATTAATCGGGCACGTAGGTTAGAAAATTTAAAAATGGAAATGGATAGGTTAAAGTTAGATATAGTGGCAATTAGTGCAGTTCGGTGGCAGGAGGAACAAGACTTCTGGTCAGGTAAATACAGGGTTACAAATACAAAATCAAAGAGGGGTAATTCAGAAGAAGTTTAATACTGAATAAAAAAAATAGGAGCGCGGGTAAGCTGCTACGAACAGCATTATTGTCGAAAAGATATACACAAAGCCCACGCCTACCACAGTAGTACAAGTTTATGTGCCAACTAGCTCCGCAGATGACGAAGACATTGAAGAAATGTATGGTGAAATAAAAGAAATTATTCAGATTGTGAAGACAGACGAAAATTTAATAGTCATGGGGGACTGGAATTCAATAGTAGGAAAAGGAAGAGAAGGGAATGTAGTAGGTGAATATGGAATGGGGGTAAGGAATAAAAGAGGAAGCCGCCTGGCAGAATTTTGCTCAGAGCGTAACTTAATCTTAGCTAACATTTGGTTTAAGAATCATGAAAGTAGATTGTATACGTGGAAGAGGCCTGGAGACAATGGAAGGTTTCAGATAGATTGTATAATGGTAAGACAGAGATTTAGGAACCGGATTGTAAATTGTAAGGCATTTCCAGGGGCTGTTGTGGACTCTGACCACAATCTATGTGTTATGAACTGTAGGTTAAATCTGAAGAAGCTGCAAAAAGTTGGAAATTTAAGGAGATGGGACGTGGATAAACAAAAAGAATCAGAGATTGTAGAGAGTATCAGAAAGAGCATTAGGAAAGATTGACAAGAACAGGGGAAAGAAATACTAAAGAAGAAGAATGGATAACTTTGAGAGACGAAGTAGAGAAGGCAACAGAGAATCAAGTAGGTAAAAAGACCAGGGCTACTAGAAATCCGTGGGTAACAGAAGAATGATGAAAGGAGAAAATACAAAAATGCAGTAAATGAAGCAGGCAAAAAGGAACACAAATGTCTCGAAAGTGAGATCAGCAGGAAGTGCAAAATGGCTAAGCAGGAACGGCTAGAGGACAAATGTAAGGATGTAGAGGCTTATCTCACTAGGGGTAAGATAGATATTGCCTACAGGAAAATTAAAGAGAACCATGGAGAAAAGAGAACCACTTGTATGAATAACAAGAGCTCAAATGGAAGACCAGTTCTAAGCAAAGAGGGGAAAGCAGAAAGGTGGAAGGATTATATAGAGGGTTTATACAAGGGTGATGTACTTGAGGGCAATATTATGGAAATGGAAGAGGACGTAGATGAAGATGAAATGGGAGATTTGAGACTGCGTGAAGAATTTGACAGAGCATTGAAAGACCTAAGTCGAAACAAGGCCACAGGAGTAGACAACATTCCATTAGAACTACTGATAGCCTTGGGAGGGCCACCTCTGATAAAACTCTGCCATCTGAAGAGCAAGATGTATGAGACAGGCGATATACCATCAGACTTCAAGAAGAATATAAAAATTCCAATCCCAAAGAAAGCAAGTGTTGGCATTTGCGAAAATTACTTAACTATCAGTTCGATAAGTCACGGCTGCAAAATACTAACACGAATTCTTTACAGACGAATGGAACTACTGGTAGAAGCCGACCTCCGGGAAGATCAGTTTGGATTGTGTAGAAATGTTGGAACACGTGAGGCAATGCAGGCCCAACGACTTACCTTGGAAGATAGATTAAGGGAAGGCAAACCAACATTTCTAGCATTTGTAGACTTAGCGAAAGCTTTTGACAATATTGATAGGAATACTCTCTTTCAAATTCTGAAGGTGGCAGGGGTAAAATAGAGGGAGCGAAAGGCTATTTACAATTTGTACAGAAATCAGATGGCAGTTATAAGAGTCGAGGTGCATGAAAGGGAAGCAGTGGCTGGGAAGGGAGTGAGACGGGGTTGTAGCCTACCCTGATTTTATTCAATCTGTATATTGAGCAAGCAGTAAAGGAAACAAAAGAAAAATTTGGAGTAGGAACTGAAATCCATGGAGAAGATATAAAAACTTTGAGGTTTGGCGATGACAGAGTAATTCTCTCAGAGACTGCAAAGGACCTGGAAGAGTAGCTAAAAGGAGTCAAAGTCTTGAAAGATGGATATAATGTAGTCGAATTAAATCAGGTGATGTTCTGGGGATTGGATTAGGAAATGAGACACTTAAAGTAGTAGATAGGTTTTGCTATTTAGGGAGCAAAATAACTGATGATGGTCGAAGTAGAGAGGATATAAAATGTGGATTGGCTATAGAAATGAAAGTGTTTCTGAAGAAGAGAAGTTTGTGAACATTGAGCATAGATTCAAGCGTCAGGTAGTCTTCTCTGAAAGTATTTGTATGGAGTGTAGCCAAGTATGGAAGTGAAACATGGACGAATAATTTAGACAAGAAGAGAATGGAAGCTTTCGAAATGTGTTGTTACAGAAGAATGCTGAAGACCAGATGGGTAGATCGCGTAACTAATGTGGAGGTGCTGAATAGAATTGGGGAGAAGAGGAATTTATGGTATAACTATAAACGAGAAGAAGGGATCGGTTGGTAGGACATGTTCTGAAGCATCAAGGGATCACCAATTTGGTAATGGAGGGCAGTGTGGAAGGTAAAAATCTTTGAGGGAGACCAAGAGATTAATGCACTAAGCAAAACTGTCTCTGCAGGCAACGCTTAACATTAGCTCTCTTCTGACAATTCACCAGTCTTGTTGCGCAGTCGTCTTAGCGTGGCAACAACTTTCTGAAGCCCCTACCTACGACTTCAACTGCTTATCTGGGGTATTGGTTGCCCAGTTTTATACAACGGAGCGGGATAGTGCAGTTTTTTAAGCCTTCTACTCAAATTCGAGGGGAATTCAGTTAGACTCTTCATCATGCCAGACGGATTTAGTGTTCTCGTGATTTCGCTCAGCCAAGACGAAAGTCTGGTAGGTCCCTAATGAAAGTACGCAGACGAGTGTTTCCTCATTTTAGTTCGATCCACGGCTGTGCTCTCATCTAACGAGCTCGTTAGAACATTGAGCCCTAATATTCTTTGCTTCTTGTTATGGACATATAGACTTCTTTGTGATTAATTGTCTGACTCAGTGGCCATATTGAGTTGGTTTGCTTTATGTTGGTGTCATTAGTGATTAGTTCCGTTTTGCGGACGACAATACTCGTTGCTTACCTTCGGGCAGTTACCGCAGCCGAACAAAATTTATGAACTGACAATATTTCCGCTTTCAAATGTTTTTATAGTTATACGTAGGACTACTCATAATAAGTTTTATGTTTTCCCACCATGCACTATATGATCATAGGTATCCGGACATCTATTAGTGGACATCCAGATGGAGTGTATCCAGCCTTCGCCGTTATGACGACTCCGAGTCTGCTGGGGACACTTTCAATGAAATGTTGAATGTCTTTGGAGGAATGGCAGACAACTATTTCTCAAGAGCGATTGGCGATCTCTTACAGAAGCTCGAAATTTAGCGCGGACTTCAAAGCGAGACGCTTATAACAGTTTCCACAACGAAACTTTGTCTCGAAACCTGGCAGAAAATCCAAAGAGATTATGGTCATATGTGAAGTAAGTTAGCGGCAAGAAACAATCACTGCCTTCTCTGCGCGATAGCAGTGAAGATTCTATCGAAGACAGTGCTGCCAAAGCAGAGTTACTAAACACAGCTTTACTAAATGTCTTCACAAAAAGAGGATGAAGTAAATATTTCAGAATTCGAATCGAGAACAACTGCCAACATGAGTAACGTAGAAGTAAATATCATCGGAGTAGTGAAGCAACTTAAATCGCATAATAAAATCAAGTCTTCTAGTCCAGACTGTATACTAATTAGGTTCCTTTCGGAGTATGCTGATGCATTAGCTCCATACTTAACCGGCATATACAACCGTTCGCTCGACAAATGATCTACACCCAAAGACTGGAAAGTTGCACAGGTCACACCAGTTTTCAAGAAAGGTGGTAGGAGCAATCCACTAAATTACAGGCCCATATGGTTAACGTCGATATGCAGCAGGATTTTGGAACATATATTGTGTTCGAACATTATGAATTACCTCGAAGAAAACGGTCTATTGACACACAGTCAGCATGGGTTTAGAAAACATCATTCCTGTGAAACACAGCCGGCCGCGGAGGTCTCGCGGTTCTGGCGCTGCAGTCCGGAACCGCGGGACTGCTACGGTCGCAGGTTCGAATCCTGCCTCGGGCATGGGTGTGTGTGATGTCCTTAGGTTAGTTGGGTTTAAGTAGTTCTAAGTTCTCGGGGACGTATGACCTAAGATGTTGAGTCCCATAGTGCTCAGAGCCATTTGAACCATTTTTTGTGAAACACAACTAGCTCTTTATTCACAGGAAGTGTTGAGTGCTATTGACAAGGGATTTCAGATCGACTCCGTATTTATAGATTTCCGGAAGGCTTTCGACACTGTACCACACAAGCGGCTCGTAGTGATATTGCGTGCTTATGGAATATCGTCTCAGTTATGTGACTGGATTTGTGATTTCCTGTCAGAGAGGTCACAGTTCGTACTAATTGACGGAAAGTCACCGAGTAAAACAGAAGTGATTTCTGGCGTTCCCGAAGGTAGCATTATAGGCCCTTTGCTGTTCCTTATCTATATAAACAATTTGGGAGACAATCTGAGCAGCCGTCTTCGGTTTTTTTCAGATGACGCTGTCGTGTATCGACTAATAAAGTCATCAGAAGATGAAAACAAATTGCAAAACGATTTATAAAAGATATCTGAATGTTGCGAAAAGTGGCAGTTGACCCTAAAAAACGAAAAGTGTGAGGTCATCCACATGAGTGCTAAAAGGAACTCGTTAAACTTCGGTCACACGATAAATCAGTCTAATCAAAAGCCGTAAATTCAACTAAATACCTAGGTGTTACAATTACGAACAGCTGAAATTGGAAGGAGGACATAGAAAACGTTGTGGGGAAAGCTAACCAAAGACTGCGTTTTCTTGGCAGGACAATTCGAAAATGTAACAGATCTATTAAGGAGACTGCCTACACTACGCTTGTCTGTCCTCTTTTAGAATACGCTGCAAGGTGTGGGATCCTTTCCAGATAGGACTGACGGAGTACATCGAAAAAGTTCAAAGAAGGGCAGCACGTTTTGTATCATCGTGAAATATGGGAGAGAGCTATTCGAGATTGGAATAATAGAGAACTGTGAAGGTGGTTCGATGAACCCCCCTGCCAGGGACTTAAATATGATTTGCACCCTATCACGAAGCAGCATATGTGAAGCAAAGGTTTGTGGACGACAAATTTATGAAATAAAATGGCCTGTCTAAGACTCCCGACATGAATCCAATGTAACGTCCTAGAGATGAATTTGAACCTTGACTTTGCTCCAGGCCCCAGCGTCCAACATCACTTTCTTCTCTCGTTGCGGCTTTGGGTGAAGAATCACTCCTCCACAGACATTCAGACACCTCATATAAAGTGTCCCAAGCAAAGCTATCATAAAGGCGAACTATGAACACACTCCATATTAATGTCGATTAACAGGTGTCCCGATACTCTGAATTAGCTAGTATAGCTGATCAATTTCGGCTACTTGACGTAGTAGTGTTGTGCGATACTGCCTGTGTCAACACCCGAAAGCAAAAGAAAAGTATTTACTACACACCGCTGCACTTTCATGATTTCCTATTGATCTATAAAGTGTTTCTCTGCGTTACTCCTGGACCATAGGAGATATTTAAACTACACTCGTAGGCTGGTCTGGCAGTAGCACCATACTTTTACTTTCTTGGGTAACTCGTCTATCAGATGAGAGGTAAAAGCAGAATGGTTGCACTAAAGCTGGAGCAGGGGCGAGGAGAAGGTGTACTGGGATTGCTGAGTTGGTAAGACTGAAGTCCGTGTTTTAATCCATATGCAGTACACAGTTTTATATTGTCTGATAATTTCAGTATAGCGAGCACTTCGTTCTAAAGATTTTTTTTTTTTTCTTTATTGTATTTCAATTCCCCATCGGGGCGGGCTGGCAGCAGCATATGCGCTGCTCTTCAGCCGAAAGACATAGAACAAAACAATAGAAGACATTTAAAAACAGCAAAGGAGAGAAGAAGGCGAACATAGATATAAAAAGGGGAGAACATCATGGAAGGCAATATACAAAAAACGGGGTGACTGTAAAACGGAGATAAAAAACTGTTTAAAAGTAGCACACACAAAAAGCCACACACTGCGACGATGACTGGAGCATAAAGGTGTTGACGGATGGCATAGCACACAACGTAACACTGACGGCGAACCTCAAGGCAGTACACAGTTAAAAGCACACCTCTTGACGCACACGAGAAACAGCACTAAACACAACACTGACGTGGCACACTGATGATGATCAATACAGAGGATCTGCCAGGTTCAAGGAGATGAGGGAGACCTGAAGAAGGGAGGGAGGGGAAGAGATGGGGGAGGGGAATGGGGGGCGCGCGGAAGAGGGCCAGGTAGGGAGGGATGTGGGAAGGAGAGAGGCAAGTATGGGGTGCAGGGTCTCAGGGGAAGGGGGGATGGAGGAAAATCCGCTCTGGGAGAAGGAGGAAAGAGGAGATGGGGGCCCTGGGGAGGGGGGGGGGGAACAAGGCCGGGTTATAGTTGGAAGGAAGGGTATATGTCACGTCGCAGTTCGTCATCCGGGAGGGGGAGGCGTTGGAAATTGCCCTGATGAAGGAGATGGAGGGTGTGGAAGTGGAGAGAGGGAGGGATACACCGATAGAGGCGCGGCAATGGGCGGGGGGTGGAGAGGAAGGAGGAAACCAGAGGGTGGGGGGGATCAACCCTGCGAACAATGTAAAGGATGCGGAGATGTTGGAGGAACAAGAGGAGGTGGGGGAAGGGGATCAGTTCATACAGGAGCCGTGTGGGGGAAGGAAGGCGGATACGGAAGGCAAGGCGGAGCGCATGGCGTTCAAGGATTTGGAGAGCCTTGTAAAAGCGGGTGGGGGCGGAGATCCAGGCGACGCTGGCATAACAGAGGATAGGACGGATGAGGGATTTGTAGGTGTGGAGGATGGTAGAAGGATGCAATCCCCATGTCCGGCCGGACAGGAGCTTCAGCAGGCGGAGGCGGGAATGGGCTTTCTGCTGGATGGTCAGGAGATGAGGGGTCCAGGTGAGGTGTCGGTCAAGGGTGAGGCCAAGGTATTTCAGGGTGGGGGTGAGTTGGATAGGACGACCATAAAGGGTGAGGTAGAAATCGTGGAGGCGAAAGTAGCGAGTGGTGCGGCCTATGATGATTGCCTGGGTTTTGGAGGGGTTGAGACGGAGGAGCCACTGGTTACACCAAGTGGTGAACTGGTTAAGGTGGGTTTGGAGGGTACGTTGAGACCGTTGAAGGGTAGGATAGAGAGCCAGGAAGGCGGTGTCATCAGCATATTGGAGAAGGTGGACTGATGGGGGTGGCTTGGGCATATCAGCTGTATACAAGAGATAAAGGAGAGGGGAGAGGACAGAACTCTGGGGGACGCCAGCCTTGGGATAAAAGATACGGGAGTTGGTGTTGTGGAGGGTGACATAGGAAGGACGGTGCGAGAGGAAGGAAGCGACCAGACGGACAAAATTGATAGGCAGGGCGTAGGTTTGGAGTTTAAAGAGGAGACCGGGATGCCATACACGGTCATAGGCATTTTGGAGGTCAAGGCAAACAAAAATGGCGGAGCGACGGGAGTTGAGCTGGAGGGACAGAAGGTGAACAAGGTTGAGGAGTTGGTCGTCAGCAGAGAAGGAGGGTCGGAAGCCACACTGGGTAAGGGGGAGGAGGTGGTGTTGAGCAAGGTGCCAATGGATACGGTGGGAGAGGATGGATTCAAAGACCTTACTGAAGACGGAGGTGAGGCAGATGGGACGATAGGAAGAGGCGGCAGAAGGGGGTTTGTTGGGTTTGAGGAATAGGAGGACGCGGGAGGTCTTCCACAGGTCAGGGTAGAAGCCAGTAGAGAGGATGACATTATAGAGATGGGCGAGGACAGTTAGGAAGGAATAGGGGCTTTCTCGAAGGTGACGGTAGGTGACACAGTCGTGACCAGGGGCCGTGTTGCGTTTGGACTGGAGGAGAAGTTTAATGTCTTGTGCTGTGATGGGAGTGTTGACGTTGGAGGGGGGCAACTGCCCCAAGTACTGGAGACTAGGAGCAAGTGGAGCGACTGAGGTATCAGCACGTTCCATGACGGTGGGGAAAAGGGAATAATCAAAGTGGGGATCATCGGGGATGGAGAAGACCTCGGAAAGGTGGGAAGCGAAGTGGTTGGCCTTACTGAGGTTGTCTGGAAGGGGGCGATCGTTATGGAGAAGGGGGTAGTGGGGAGCGGAAAGGGAACCAGTAAGACGATGGAAGGCGGACCAGTACTTGGAGGAGTTGATAGGGAGGGTGGCATTGAGTCGTGTGCAGGTCTGGCGCCAGTCCCGGCGTTTCGTTGCTGTAATAAGGTTCTGTACGTGTCGCTGTATTTGCTGGTGGCGTTGGAGTGTATCCCTGTCACTAGTGCGGAGGAAGGAGCGATAGAGGCGGAGGGATTCACGGAGGAGGAGGACAGCCCGCGGCGGGAGAGTGGGACGGTGTGGATGGATGGTTTTAGTAGGAACATGGGCCTCCACGGCGTCAGTAATTACCGTCTGAAGGAAGGACAAGGCGCGGATGATGTCGTCAGGATGGCGATAGGTAAGAGGGTGGCTTTCGACCTGGGTGGAGATGAAGTCTCGGTAGGCATCCCAGTTGGCACGGCGATAGTCATGGACGACCTTGGGAGGGGGTGCAGGTTGCGGAGCCGGAGGGGGGCGGTTTGCAGACGTTATGGTGAGAAGGACAGGGAGGTGATCGCTACCTGTGGGGTCAAGGACGGCGACAGTGATACGCCCAAGGAGGTTGGCGGAGGCAATGACAACATCGGGGGTGGTGTTACTTTCGGGTCGGGTGTGCTGGGGGAATGGGAACAAGGTCACCCTGGATTGTGGAGAGGAACTGATGCCACCGCCGAAGGGCAGCAGGAGTGCGGCTATGGATGTTGAGGTCGGCGGCAATCACATAGGTGGAGAAGGTGTGGTCAGTGTGTGAGATGAAGTCATAAGGAAGAGGAGCAGTGGAGCGGACATAGATGGTGGCACAGGTAATGGTGAGGGAGGGGAAGAAGACGCTAAGGATAAGGTGGTCAGTGGGGTCATTGAGGAGAGGTTGTGGCCGGATGGGGATATGCTTAAGGTGGCCAATCGCGACTCCACCCTGCGCACGAGGACCAGGAGCATCAGTGCGGTGGAGGATATAGGGGGAGGTGCGGATAGAATGGTGGGGCTGGAGAAAGGTTTCGTTCAAGAGGAAGGTGTCGACCTGGTGGTGGGAGAGGGTGTGCATGAGGAGGTATTTGTTGGAGCGGAAGGAGTGAATGTTCTGGAAGAGGATGCGAGACTCGTGCCGCGCCAAGACGGGAAGGAGGGGGGGAAGAGAGGGAAGGGAAGAGACTTAAACTAGGGTGTCGAGGCGGGTGAAGGTGAAGTGGGCTTGGTTGTGGGAGTAAGTGGTGAAGGTGTTCAGGTGGAAAACAGAGCGAGCAGCAAGGGATATTTGTTGGAAGGTGTGCGGGCGCTGAAAAGGGTGAATGTTTTGGAGTACAACGGTAATGAACCGGATGATGTCCTCGGCCGTGGGGGGTGGACGGAGGGAATTGTTAGGATGGACAGGAGGATCGACGGGACGAACTGGGACTGTAAGTTCAGGGGTGGCTGATGGGGGTTTAGCTTTACACTTGTGGGAGTATGTGGGATGGGGGCCATTGCAGGTATTACAGGAAGGAGGAGCAGCGAGGTTGGGGCAGTTCTTGAGAAAGTGGGAGGCCTTGCAATGGGGACAGGTGGGGGGGTTTTTGCAGTTGGGAGTCAGGCGGTCATTGTACATCAGGCACCGCTGGCAACGGTAGGATTGGGGAGGGGATTTGGAGGATTCAACAGGGTGGCGACGGCGCTATATCAGGCCACCCTGGGTGAGGAGATGGTCTATGGATGGGGCGGACTCTGAGAATACCCGCATGAGGTAGGTGGGACCAGAGGCATTGTGGATACGGCGGGCAGAGCGGATTTCCAAGTCCGGGTGGGAGTTCAGTTCGACCAACACTTCATCCTCTGTGATCACCGGGCTGAGCTTGGTGATCACAGCAGTGTAGGTGGGGGGGCGACGGGGAGGCTGGGGCTGACGAGGAGTGGAAGCGGAAAGGAAGGGTGTCAGAGAGGCGTGGGGGCCAAACATAACTCGTGGGAGTTTTCGCAGGAGGTCTGTGTGAAAGGATGGGGACGGGGACTTGATAAGGACTGAGTCCCTGCGGGGAATGAGGTGGGAGATGGGAGCACCAGGTAAGTACTTTCGTATTTCCTTGGTGAGGGTACGAGCGTCGAGGAACTTAGGATCGGGAGTTGACAGGACAAAGGTGTGGAGGGTGGGGGCCAAGGTAGGGGTGGCAGGAGGAGGGGTGGTGTCCATGGTGACGGCAGGGGGAGGGGGAGGTGGTGTTGATTTTTTGTCGGAAGTGGCGGGAGCAGAGTCGGTAAGGACGCGCTTTTAGGGTTTTTTGGAGACTGGAGGCTGGGAGGAGGGGAGAGGGACGGGGAGGAGAGGGAGGTGACGGGTGGCAGATCCCTGTGGCGTAGTGGAGGCACCGGGAGAAGCAGCTGGTTCAGTGGTGGCGATGGTGGCTCGGCGCGACGTGATGCGTGCGGGAGATGCAGAAGACGAAGGGACGGGGTCGGTGAGAGAGGGGAAGCCAACCACCTGAGGGGCGGCAGCAGAGGCGGCAACAGAGGCGTACGTGAGGGCGGGGATAGTAGTGGGAGCTTTTGAGGGTGTGGAGGCTGGAGGAAGGGTGTAGAGGTGTGGGTATACAGCAGGGGATGAGATAGGGGGGTGGGCAAGTGGGGGAAGGGAAGGGGAGGTGGAAGGAGGGAGGCCAGAGGCGGCACTCCAGGAAGTGACTGTGGGAGAGGGGGAGGGGGAGGTGTAGATGACGGTGGAGGTGGGAGTACTCATTGCAGACGAACGGCGACGGACAGACGGACGTGCAGCAGGCGGCGTCGGCGTCGGCGATGGGCAGCGGCGAACAGACGGACGAACAGCAGGCGGCGTCGGCGTCGGCGGCGAACAGACGGACGAACAGCAGGCGGCGGCGGCGGCGGCAGCGGTTGCGACGACGGCGATGGACAGCCAGCAGGCGGACGGACGGACGGACGAACGAACGAACAGCGACAGCAGCGGGCGGGCAGACAGACAGACAGACAGACAAACACACACAATCTTCGAAGACGGAGATTCCACCCTGAGAGTAGCCCAGGCTTTGCAATCTGACGCTTTCGAAGGAGGGGATCCAACCCTCTAGATGTGTGGTTCTAAAGATTCGTTCAGTTTGGTATGTTTGAAGCAAAAAATAGAACTTGGAAAAAGAACAACAGTTAGAACAATACCTACTCACATCATGAAAGGAGTAGATTTCGATATCTGATTTAATGTCTGCAGATACAATGAAGTGCATATCAATCATTTGTACTGTGTCACATTGTGTTTTTCTGGAGTTGGTGGATGGCTTCACTTCTCTGGACACAGAATACGGATTGTTTTTACAACGTGTATAACTTTGCTTCCGCCGTTTGCCGATAGGTGCCGACAACGGTTAAGTAGCGGTCGAAAGAAACAGATCGCAGACATCAGGCAGTTAGCTTGAAACTCGGTCAACATAACCTCATTCAAACATTAGTCAGTTTGTGCCAATTTCTGTCATAAAGTCGTTCTTGATTGAAAACGTCAGTTTACAAGCCTAATTCTCGTCGTTTGCGGGAGGTGTTATTGTTTTATTTCAGTATGAAGAAAACAGAGGCTGAGTCTTATCGAATGCTCTCAAGTACGTTTGGTAAGGACGCTATTAGTGAAATAACGTGTCATGAGTGGTTTCAACGCTTCAAGAACGGTGATTTTAACGTCGTAGACCGGCATAGTGATGGAAAAGAGAATGTTTTCGAAGATGCAGAGTTGGAGACTTTGCATTGTATTATATACAATGAATGATTTCATTTTGTTTCTAGATGAAGATGCATAAAAAATGGCTCTGTGCACTATGGGACTTCCGAGGTCATCAGTCCCCTAGAACTTAGAACTACTTAAACCTAACTAACCTGACGACATCACACACATCCATGCCCGAGGCAGAATTCGCACCTGCAACCGAAAGATACATAAAGAATAATACGTTACAGTCCATATGAAAACTTTTGCGTGCCCTTGTCAAAGAACTGTATGTATTATTCTTTGCAAATGCAATAATCGTCATTTACTCTGAACCTTGCAAAAGGAGAGAAATGGTCGGAAGATGAATCTGTTGTCTAATTTGAGAGAGAAACTGTTATTAAACGATTCTGTAATCTGATGGAGAATAATATGTACCCGATGCCAAAGAGATGAAAACTGCAGTATATCATTTCAGTTGAAATGAAATGTCGTGTGGCTAAGGCCCCCTGTCGGGTAGACCGTTCGCCTGGTGCAGGTCTTTCGATTTTACGACACTTCGGCGACCTGCGCGTCGATGGGTATGAAATGATGATGATTACTACAACACAACACCCAGTCCCTGAGCGGAGAAAATCTCCGACCCAGCCGGGAATCGAACCCGGGACCTTAGAATTGACATTTCGTCACGCTGACCACTCAGCTACCGGAGCCGGACTCAGTTAACACAGCCATTTCCCATTATTATTTGCACTGAAAGACAGAGAGGATACATTAACATTCGCAGCACAGCAGATGAGAGTTCTACGACTCATTTGCATACAAGTAATGTCGCGCTGAAAGGAAGAAATTTACATCAAAATTATCTCCAGTACTCTTACGAATATCCGATGCTGACTAGTGAACAAAGTAGTTTAATACCTTAGCGCTTACGTGGCTAACATTTCGGGCATCGTTGCTGTGGATCATTGGCGTCATTGCTTCACGTACGTCCTACATACAACCTAACAAATATATCTGTTGTTGTTGTGGTCTTCAGTCCTGAGACTGGTTTGATGCAGCTCTCCATGCTACCCTATCCTGGGCAAGCTTCTTCATCTCCCAGTACCTACTGCAGCAGACATCCTTCTGAATCTGCTTAGTGTATTCATCTCTTGGTCTCCCTCTACGATTTTTACCCTCCACGCTGCTCTCCAGTACTAAATTGGTGATCCGTTGATGCCTCAGAGCATGTCCTACCAACCGATCCCTTCTTCTAGTCAAGTTGTGCCACAAACTCCTCCCCAATTCTATTCAATACCTCCTCATTAGTTATGTGATCTACCCATCAAATCTTCAGCAGTATTCTGTAGCAGCACATTTCGAAAGCTTCTATTCTCTTCTTGTCTAAACTATTTATCGGCCACGTTTCACTTCCATATATGGCTACACTCCATACAAACACTTTCAGAAACAACTTCCTGACACTGAAATCTACACTCCATGTTAACAAATTTCTGTTCTTCAGAAACGATTTCCTTGCCATTGCCAGTCTACAGTTTATATCCTCTCTAGTTCGACCATCATCAGTTACTTTTCTCCCAAAATAGCAAAACTCCTTTACTACTTTAAGTGTCTCATTTTCTAATCTAATTCCCTCAGTATCACCCGACATAATTCGAATACATTCCATTATCCTTGTTTTGCTTTTGTTGATGTTCATCTTATACCCTCCTTTCAAGACACTGTCCATTCCGTTCAACTGCTCTTCCAAGTCCTTTGCTGTCTCTGTCTTCTCCATGGATTTTAATTCCTACTCTGAATTTTTCTTTTGTTTCCTTTACTGCTTGCTCAATATACAGACTGAATAACATCGGGGATAGGCTACAACCCTGTCTCACTCCCTTCCCAGCCACTGCTTCCCTTTCATGCACCTCGACTCTTATAACTGCCATCTGATTTCTGTACAAATTGTAAATAGCCTTTCGCTCCCTGCCACCTTCAGAATTTGAAAGAGAGTATTCCAGTCAACATTGTCGAAAGCTTTCTCTAAGTCTACAACTGCTAGAAACGTAGGTTTGCCTTTCCTTAATCTATTTTCTAAGCTAAGTCGTAGGGTCAGTATTGCCTCACATGTTCCAACATTTCTGCGGAATCCAAACTGATCTTCCCCGACGTCGGCTTCTACCAGTAGTTCCATTCGTCAGTATAGAATTCGTGTTAGTATTTTGCAGCTGTGACTTATTAAACTGATAGTTCGGTAATTTTCACATCTGTCAACACCTGCTTTCTTTGGGATTGGAATTATGATATTCTTCTTGAAGTTTAAGGGAATTTCGCCTGTCTCATACATCTTGCTCACCATATGGTAGAGTTTTGTCAGGACTGGCTCTCCCAAGGCTGTCAGTAGTTCTAATGGAATGTTGTCTACTCCCGAGGCCTTGTTTCGATGTAGGTCTTTCAGTGCTCTGTAAGTCTCTTCATGCAGTATGGTATCTCCCATTTCATCTTCATCTGCCTCCTCTTCCATTTCCATAATATTGCCCTCAAGAACATCGCCCCTGTATAGACCCTCTATATACTACTGCCACCATTCTGCTTCCCCTTCTTTGCTTAGAACTGGGTTTCCATCTGAGCTCTTGATATTCATGCAAGTGGTTCTCTTTTCTCCAAAGGTCTCTTTAATTTTCCTGTAGGCAGTATCTATCCTTCCCCTCTTGAGATAAGCCTCCACATCCTTACATTTGTCCTCTAGCCTTCCCTGTTTAGCCATTTTGCACTTGCTGTCGACCTCATGTTTGAGACGTTTGTATTCCTTTTTGCCTGCTTCACTTACTGCATTTTTGTATTTTCACTTTTCATCAATTAAATTCAGTATCTCTTCTGTTAACCAAGGATTTCTAGTAGCCCTGGTCTTTTTACCTACTTGATCCTCTGCTGCCTTCACTATATCATTCCTCAATAGTACCCATTCTTCTTCTACTGTATTTCTTTCCCCCATTCCTGCCAATTGTTCCCTTATGCTCTCCCTGAAACTCTGTACGACCTCTGGTTCTTTCAGTTTATCCAGGTCCCATCTCCTTAAATTCCCACCAAATATATCTATACGACGATTATGTGCGTGTGTTTAGCGCAATCAGTATTAGCCCAGAATGAAACCAAATTCCTACTCGCTGAGCTACTGTTTGGGAAGCTTTTTGGAACTAGATAGTTATTTTCGCTCTCCAGCGGAGTGTATGCAGATTTGACATTTTCTGGTAGACAAAAACTGTGTGCTGGACCGAGACTCGAACTCGGAGCCTTTGCCTTTCGTCGGAGAACTTCTGTAAAGTTCGAAAGATGTGAGATGAGGTACTGATGGAAGTAAAGCTGTGAAGAGTGGTCATCAGTTGTGCTTGGGCAGCTGAGTCAGATGAGCACTCACCCGCGAAAGACAAAGGTCCTGAGTTCGCGTTGGTCTGGCACACAGCTTTAACCTTCCAAAAAGTTTCAGCATTTTAGTAAATTAAAAAAGTACCAAAACTGGAAATACTCTACGAGATCTCTGCCAATGGAGACCCTCAACCCAGGAACCCACTCTGAACACTATGGTGAAAAGGCGAAGTGTGGGACTACTATTATCCACCTCTCACTGGACGGAGGTCTAGCTGACATCTGTTAGGAGCTCCACAACAACACCCTTCTAACACCGACGGACTATGACAAAGAACGATACTTACATGTACTGAATTTATCGTTTCGGAAATAACTTGGCTAGAAGCAAAGTAAATTTTGAAAACTTTCGATGTTTGCCAAAAGTGACATTTTAAGTATTTGTTAATAAGCAACGTACATTTTGTATGCTACAGTTCTAATGTTTATTGCCTCAGGCGATATAATGTCTGAGCTTGTACACTACTTACCATTAAAATTGCTACAACAAGAAGAAATGCAGATGATAAAAGTGTATTTATTGGACAAATATATTATAGTAGAACTGACATGTGATTACATTTTCACGCAATTTGGGTGCATAGATCCTGAGAAATCAGTACCCTGAACAAGCACCTCTGGCCGTAATAACGGCCTTGATACGCCTGGGCATTGAGTCAAACAGAGCTTGAATGGCGTGTACAGGTACAGTTGCCCATGCAGCTTCAACACGATAACATAGTTCATCAAGAGTAGTGACTGGCGTATTGTGACGAGCCAGTTGCTCGGCCACCATTGACCAGACGTTTTCAACTGGTGAGAGAAATGGAGAATGTGCTGGCCAGAGCAGCAGTCGAACATTTTCTGTATTCAGAAAGGTCCGTAGAGGACCTGCAACATGCGGTCGTGCATTATCCTGCTGGAATGTAGGGTTTCGCAGGGATCGAATGAAGGATATGCCACGGGTCGTAAGACATCTGAAATGTAGCGTCCACTGTTCAAAGTACCGTCAATGCGAACAAGAGGTGACCAATAAGTGTAACCAATGGCACCCCATACCATCACGCTGGGTGATACGCCAGAATGGCGATGACGAATACACGCTCCCAATGTGCGTTCACCGCGATGTCGCCAAACGCGGATGAGACCATCATGATACTGTAAACAGAACCTGGATTCATCCGAAAAAATGACGTTTTGCCATTCGTGCACCCAGGTCCGCCGTTGAGTACACCATCGCAGGCGCTCCTGTCTGTGATGCAGCGTCAAGGGTAACCGCAGCCATGGTCTCCGAGCTGATAGTCCATGCTGCTGCAAACGTCGACGAACTGTTCGTGCAGATGGTTGTTGTCTTGCAAACGACCGCATCTGTTGACTCAGGGATCGAGACGTGGCTGCACGATCCGTTACAGCCATGCGGATAAGATGCCTGTCATCTCGACTGCTAGTGATACGAGGCCTTTGGAATCCAGCACGGCGTTCCGTATTACCCTCCTGAACCCACCGATTCCATATTCTGCTAACAGTCATTGGATCTCGACCAACGCGAGCAGCAATGTCGCGATATGATAAACCGCAATCGCGATAGGCTACAATCCGACCGTTATCACAGTCGGAAACGTGATGGTACGCATTTCTCCTCCTTACACGAAGCATCACAACAACGTTTCACCAGGCAACGCCGGTCAACTGCTGTTTGTGTATGAGAAATCGGTTGGAAACTTTCCTCATGTCAGCACGTTGTAGCTGTTGCCACCGGCGCCAACCTTGTGTGAATAATCTGTAAAGCTAATCGATTGCATATCACAGCATCTTCTTCCTGTCATCTTCGTGGTGTAGCAATGTTAATGGCCAGTAGTGTATTTCTAGGCGTTTTGTACTAGTTTGTATCTTTTTATTGTCATGTTGTTATTGGCTTAATAAACAAGGATGCCGCGCGGGGTAGCCGCACGGCCTTAGACGCCTTTTCACGGTCCGTGCCGCTCGCCCCGTCGGAGGTTCGAGTCCTCCCTCGGCCATGGGTGTGTGTGTTGTCCATAGCGCAAGTTAGTTTGAGTTAGTGTGTAGGCTTAGGGACCGATGATCTCAGCAGTTTGGTCCCATAAGACCTTAGCACAATTTTCCAAATTTCCTAATCAAGTGTCTTTGCGTTGTGGTTGCCTTAGCATTAAACGTGTTTACACTGAGATGATGAAAGTCATGGGATATCTCCCAATATCGTGTCAGACCTCCTTTTACTAGGTGTAGTACAGCAACTCGTCGTGGCATGAACTCAGCAAGTCCTTGGCAGATTGAGCCAAGGTGCCTCTACAGCCGTCCATAATTGGGAAAGCGTTGTCGGTGTAGAGTTTTGTGCACGAACGGACCTTTCGGTTATGTCTCATAAATGTTCGATGGGATCCATGTCGGGCGATCTAGATCGCCAAGTCATTCGCTCGAATTGTCCAGAACGTTCTCCAAAATAATCGCGAACAGCTGTTCAAAAATGGTTCAAATGGCTCTGAGTACAATGGGACTTAACATCTGAGGTCATCAGTCCCCTAGAACTTAGAACTACTTAAATCTAACTAACCTAAGGACATCACACACATCCATGGCCGAGGCAGGATCCGAACCTGTGACCGTAGCGGTCGCGCAGTTCCAGACTGATGCGCCTAGAACCGCTCGGCCTCATCGGCTGGCGTGAACAACTGTGTTCCGGGGACATGGCGCATTGTCATCCACAAAAAATTCCATTATTCTGTGGGAACATAAAGTCAATGAATTGCTGCAAATGGACTCAATGTTCAATTTGACCAGAGGAAATTGCCCATTCCATGTAAACACAGCCCGCACCACTATGGAGCCACTACCTGCTTGCACTGTGCCTTGTTGACAACTTGGGTTCATGGCTTCGTGAGGTCTACATCGCACTCGAAGCATACCATCAGCTATTACCAACTGCATTCTGGACCCATATGACCAGGACACGGTTTTCCAGTCGTCTAGGATCTAGCCGATATGGTAATGAGTCCAAGAGAGACGCTGCAGGCGATGTCGTGCTGTTAGCAAATGCACTCGCGCCGGTCGTCTGCTGCGACAGCCCATTAACAACAAATTTCACCACACTGTCCTAACAGGAACGTTCATCGTACGTCCCACATTGTTTTCTGAGGTTATTTCACGCAGTGTTGCTTGTCTGTTAGCACTGACAACTCTGCACAAACGCTACTGCTCTCTGTCGTTAAGTGAAGGCCGTCGGCCACTGTATTGTTCGTGGTGAGAGGTAACTTCCTGAAATGTGGTATTCTCGGTACACTCTTGACACTGTTGGCCTCGGAATATTGAATTCCCTAACGATTTTCGAAATGGTATGACCCATATGTCTAATTCGAACGTCCATTCCACTTTAAAAGTCTGTTAATGCCCATCGTGTGGCCACAGTCATGTCAGAAACCTATTCACATGAATCAGTTGAGCACAAATGACTGCTTCGTTCACTGCACTGACCTTTTACACCTTGCATACGCGCTACTATCACCATCTGCATATATGCATGCCGCTATCCCATGACTTCTGTAACCTCAATGAATCAAGCAACATAATGCCATAAATAATGTTTTACTTACAGTATATTGCACTGCCGCACAGAAAGAACATGGCATCATTCATATAAAATAATTTGATTTTAAGGCATTGAACCCGTCTTGTGTATTTTCAGTTCAAGAGTGACTAATGTGTGTTATCCTGTGACGAAATGGGTTACTCGTTTTTCATAGCACTTACGAAGTTCGCATCTGTTATTGTTGTGCCCGTACTTGCTCTGGTTACGCTGATTACTGTAAGGGACGCCATTATAGATTATTCCTTTCCATAGCGGCGTGTGTACTGTAAGCATAATACCTTTTTTACTAATATGTAGCTTGAGAATGCTAAAGGGGCGAAACTCGATAAGTACTACTAACGAAATGTAGCGTTTACTCAAAACAGGAACAAAGTATGCTGCAAAATGACTTCTTTCAAGAAATTTGAAGCAGATTTGGTGCCGCACATTAGAACATTCTTATGACAAATGTACAGTTTGATAGCAAGACATCACTGATATGCTTTAATTTTTGATTGGTCAGATAAAACAAGGAAACGAATACTTTCGATTCGAATACGCCGAAAATGCTTCCAAACAAACTGTAAGTTCATCTTTTGATCTACCGGTACTGTCAGAATGGGGATAAAACGAAATCCGTTACGATATTAAAAACTTAGTATAAGAATTATTTCATTTTGTGCAAAATCATGACTCGTATTTGTGGGGATTTCAAAAAGAAACTTACACATTGTTACGGCAGGCCATACAATTGTTATTGAATGCTGCACTACACTTAACAGCGACACAGACACACTGATCAGCCAGAACATTATGACCACCGACCCAGTATCGACATTAATGCGTCCAGGCGACAGCAGCATCATCTGTGTGTCGGATGACTGCTAGTCAGAAACACAATCGGCGCATGTAAGTATCAGTGAGCGTGCTGTCCGTGTGCAGACACGGGGAAAACCGCACTAGTTGTGTTCGAGGAGTGCTGTGGTATACAGGCGAAACCACGTCGTGGGGATGGACGGCCACCCCTCATGACAGAAGTCGGACGACATAGGCTGGGCAGACTTTTAAAACAGGGCAGGCGGTAGACTAACATCAGAGTTTAATGCTGGGCAAGGCACAAGTGTGTCTGGACACACAATGCACTGATCACTCGTAATGAAGGGCCTCCTCAGCCGACTACCCATTCATGCACCGAAGGTACACCACGACATCGGCAACTACGACTGAAATGAGCACGTGACCATCGGCATTGGCTGCTGCAGAGCATTGCACGGTCTGATGAATCCCGATACCTTCTTCATCATGCCGATGGGAGGGGGCGAATCCGTCGTCTTCCCGGGGAACACCTTCTTGACACCTGTATTGAGGTGTCAGAGACTATTAAGAGACAATATCTAATTAAAAACTCTTTAGACAAATTGCATTCACGGCTGAAGGCCTTATTAACAAGAAATACAAATTATTTGCTGGTTGACAGCCCCAATAGTAGTAATTCAAAAACAATTTAACGGGTGAAGGCCTGGATAACAATTCTTAAGAACTGTTAAACTTCTCCAAGACACACTAAAATTCTTTTCAAAAAACAATCATCACAATCTGATCAAACCAAGACAGAAGTCGGCATCAGATAGTGCTCCAAGGATCAACTTGGGAAAGGTCGCTCAACTTCGTAACCGACGACACAGTCAGCCAAGAGTTGTATTCACTTAACCGGATGGCAACTCATACCAGTGACAGTTTAAACGCATACCAACACTCTTGCAAAATCTACCTAACGTCTGGTAACCAATACCGTCTGGTAACCAATACAGCGATGGAATAACCCAGGCAAGGCGGAACCGGCGCACAGCACTGCGTCTTAAGAAACCGGTGCTTAGGACATCCAGAAGCAGAAGGAACCACTAAGACCAAGGTAGTCCAAACGCACAAAATATCTGAACCACAGTCAGGGAGGCTGTTGAACTACACGCCTTACCGGACAGCACCGCAGGGCGAGGAAGGTACACTGCCGCGAAAATACGCTAATCTCCAGGGTAGGTAACTGGGCCGTTAGCAGCAACTAGGCAGAAAAATACCGCTGGTTCAACTTCATGAACATACACAAGGAATTCAATGTTTAATAATAAGAAGTGGAGCATGGATAATTAATTTCGCCATCTCCAAACACTCCACTCGTTGCTCTTCATCTCAGTGACCCTGCGAGCAGCAACCCACGAACAAATGGCATGAGCTCAAAGTAGTGGAGGTTTCACTACTGGGTTAAAGTTCACTCAACGCAAACGTCCTGGTTTCTGTGGACAACGAGGTTGTGGCCCTCGCAACTACAGCCCCTTAATCCGGCAATGCCTGCGTGCCGCCAGTGGTCCCGGCATGTCCTTGTGCTGCTGGACCTCCCTGCTGCTCCATCCCAACCGAACTCCCGACCCAACTGACCCGGAAAACACTTGACGTGCTTCCAAAGATAGTACCACGGTACTAGATATCGATAAACGCTCCTGCTGCCACTCGCGGACAGATAACGCTAGGAATCTTAGTGGCTCCAGTAACATAAGAAAAAAACGAGACGCCACTATTCCTGTTACATAATGCCAACCTACAAACGGCACCAACGTGAGCCGCGCTCGGCTCAACCTCCCCCCCCCCCCCTCGAACACCAACCCGGGGGTAACCCAACAAGCAGCATGACCAAACCTAATTTGATTAAAATGGACCCGTTATTGCTTACTGGTGCGGTTGTCCTTAACCAGATGATTAACTGGGCCTAAAATACTCATAATAGTACACGGACCCAGAAAACGGGGAGTGAAGTTACCAAGGTTTCCAACACGCACCTCCCTCGCATGAAAATTACGGACATACACTTGGTCTCCTGGTTTACCCGTAAAGACTTTCTCGATTACGGTTGTAACGGTCAGCTTGTCTGTTGTGGGCCCTGAGAATATTGCGACTGGCACGTTTCCAGTTTTCCTTGACGATCTCAGGGGTAATATCCGCAGGGATTAGATCTTGTATTCCCCATAAGTTCGAAAGGGGGGAATTAATAGGATAAGCAAAGATCAAGGAAACTGGAGTAGCCTTCAAAGCCTCATGGCTGGCGGTATTGAACGCAAAGCTAAGCAAGGATAGACTAGAATCTCACTTACTGGGCGTCTTCTGATGGAAGATAAACGGTGCGGATTTGAGATTATTGACCCTCTCCGCGAAAGAGCCCTGTGGGTAATACGGAGTGGTAGTAACGTGCTTCACACGACTTTGAAAACAGATAGCCTTGAAGGGAACCGAAAGAAAGGCCGGCGCATTATCACTAACGATTTGCTTAGGGGGTCCGAAAACACTAAATACGTTAGTTAATTGCGCAATGGTAGTAGCAGCAGTCACGTTACGACTCGGAAGGAGCCAGGTAAACCTCGAAAACTCGTCAATAATAGCGAATACGTACTGATGACCTCCTTTAGTGCGAGGTAAGGGTCCCACATAATCGATATAGAATTTGCCCATGGGGCAGGATTCGCGCTCAGAACTCAAGAATCCCTGTTGAAGAGTGTTCTTAAGCTTGGCCACACGACACAATATACACCGAGAAACCATCTCTCTAACGTCTCGGTCCATAGACAGCCAAGTCAAATGCTCCTTAATTTTCTGCAAGGTCTTATAGGTTCCTAATGCCCGTCAATCAACGAGTTGTGAAAGTAATGGAAAACGGGGCGTACTAGAGTGGCTGGTAGACAGATCTTCAACTCCTTGGTACGTCCCACCCTTTTACACTAAATGCCTTTCCTGATGACCTATCCATATAAAGGTTCCCCCTCCGACAGCTGTTCCTTGACCGGTCCCCAAGTGGAGACAACTGAGGAATACCACCTAACACAACACAACTAAGATTGCCTTCCTCTGTTTCTTGGGCGCGCTCACTAGATGGACAACGAGGTTGTGGCCCTCGCAACTACAGCCCCTCGATCCAGCAATGTCTGCGTGCCGCCAGCGGTCCTGGCATATCCTTGCGGTGCCAGACCTCCCTGCTGCTCTGTCCCAACTGAACTCCCACCACACCCAACCCGGAAAACACTTGACGTGCTTCCGAAGATTGTACCGCGGTACTAGATATCGATAAACGCTGCTGCTGCCACTAGTGGACAGACAACGCTAGCAAACTTAGTGGTCCCAGTAACACAAGAAAAAAACGAGACGCCACCATCCATATTACACGATGCCAATGCGAGCCGCACATAGCTCAGGTGTATTATTTTAATGAAACAATTTTGTACAAATACACTTCACTCTGCCTACGATTTGTACTGGGTAATTGGGATCCGTCTTCCAGGTAATGCCTTTCTTCATTCCTGCTCTGCCTGCTCGGAGTAGCCCCTCTCTGCTTGTGGGCTTGTGTTATTGGACTCCTTCTCCTCCCTGCCGTACTCCTAGTTCCTTCATAGTTGTGTATATGAATTTATACACCCTGATGTCTTTCGTTGTCAGAAGAGAGCTAACTGAGTGGCGTCCTTTGTACCCCACATCGAATACGTTGAAGAAAAAATTGGGCTGTGCGCGCCGAGTGGGGTGTTGCATTGTTGCGCAGAGTAATAGTATCTTTGCTTAACATCCCATGCCTCTAGTTCGTTACGGCCGTTGCTCGGAACAGTGATCTCGGATCGCAGTGTGAGTGCAAATTCTGATTCTGCAGACGGTCTCGAACGACAGAATGAACACTGCTTATTCACATGCGAATGTGCTGAACAGTGTCCACAATATAGTCACTCTGTGATTGCTGCGAATCAATTTCTCAATTTCCTAGACATTGCCGTGCGAATCAATTTCTCAATTTCCTAGACATTTCCGTGCGAATCAATTTCTCAATTTCCTAGACATTGTCGTCTATGGGTGACGTCGATTTCCTTCCCAGCCGATCAGCATCACCCACGTTTGTGAGGCCTTGGTCAAATTATTGGCACAATTTCACTACGGGTGAAGACGACATAACATTTGGAAGACCTACCACCCTAATTCTCGGTGAATCTGTATGCGTTTAGACATTTTGAGCACAATAGTACTTATGTATCTCGTACTTCAACGCTGGAATATGTTTCCATGTTTCCGCGCCCATTCATTCGTACACTGTGACGCACTTATTATCCGTAAAGAATCAGATATCTGTATGCAGAAAACTCGGAACACACAGTCTCTTCTGACAATGCACCACTGTTGTTCAAAGTGGTTCAAATGGCTCTGAGCACTATGGGACTTAACATCTGTGGTCATCAGTCCCCTAGAACTTAGAACTACTTAAACCTAACTAACCTATAGACATCACACACATCCATGCCCGAGGCAGGATTCGAACCTGCGACCGTAGCAGTCGCCACTGTTGTTGCGCAGTTGTCTTAGCGTGCGACGACATATGTAACTTAATTTGTTCATCTGTAATTAATCATCGTAAACCAAGGACGTTTAATGTTTCCTAACACAGACTGGAGATACCTTCCTAAACTAAACTCCGCCCGAATGGGTCATGAAGGCCCAACGGTACCGACCGCCACCGTGTCGTCCTCAGCCTGCCGGCATCACTGGATGCAGATACGGAGGGTCGTGAGGTCAGCACACCGCTCTCCCGGCCATATGTCAGTTTACGAGACCGGAGCCGCTACTTCTCAATCAAGTAGCTCCTCAGTTTGCCTGACAAGGGGTAGATGCACCCCGCTTGCCAACAGCGCTCGGCATACTTTCCACATGACCAAAGGTGTCTAGGATAATAAATATCCAAATTGCAGAGCGGAAAAGGGACTGTGTTTAAAAAAGGAAGCCTGCGGTGTGTGGTTCGATTTACTTTGAAAAGTACTGTGGGAACATTGGCGATAGTGCTTACATTTATCGGTAGGATGATAGATTCTTTTTTTTGTCAATGAAGAATTTACGGAGTACTTTTGATTTCCTAAGGAGCATCTGCGAAAACTGTCTGTCGTATTTTACTGTTATTGCGAATGACGTAATCCTGAATGGTTACGGTGCGTATTGGAAACTGGGGTACTTTGGTTGAAATGGCTCTGAGCACTATGGGACTTAACATTTATGGTCATCAGTCCCCTAGAACTTAGAACTACTTAAACCCAACTAACCTAAGGACATCACACAACACCCAGTCATCACGAGGCAGAGAAAATCCCTGACCCCGCCGGGAATCGAACCCGGGAACCCGGGCGCGGGAAGCGAGAACGCTACCGCACGACCACGAGCTGCGGACACGGGGTACTTTCAAACTGTCATTTTGTCTGAATATATACTACATTTTCCCACGTGGGTTTGACGCTTTAGATTCGAAATATGAGCCTCATCCGCACGTAGCAGCTTAAGCAGATGAATGGCGCTCACGCCAGCAGCGGCGCGCAGTGATGGGCTGGGGAATCGCTGGCCACTTTCTCTCGCGCTTCTCGAATGAAACGAAAAGGTTACAGAATAGTAAATCTAGGGAAGTGTGCCGTTCACATCCAGTTCCCACGTAAACAGAGTGGAAGGTTACGGAGACCCCGCCCACAAGCCACGCAAGTACGAAAAACTTGCAGGTGTTATGACATACTCGAATGCCCAACCACCTCCTCCTTCTCGTCACAAATTCTAATAAAAACACAAACAGCAGGCCGCTAAGATTCACAATGAAGATCCAATGTGCGGCGATAGGTATCGGAAACGCTAACACAAGAAATGGCTTTCCTTGCCCCACGTAAGTATTATTCGCTCATAATGCCATGTTTCGTGGCGCTCTTTCGTAAGAAAAATTTGTCTTGCCATGTTCCATTTACTCTAATCGCGTCCTAGTCATTTTAGGTAGACATATTGGTACATTCAACATGCTGCGAGACCTGTCTCGTATTATTTGTTTATCGATAGAAGTTTCCTTATATTATGTTCCTTCCACCGAAAAAAATGAATGTTCCTACCTGATATCTCATGAGTCCGTTACTTCTGTTTGTAAAGGTACTTTCTTAGATTTATTTTTGCATAGTGTTCTTGTAGAAATGTGTGTCATGAGAGCCCATTATAAAAAAACTCCTACTGCGGATGCTATAACCCACAGTAATAAATAAACACTTTTACAGTTACAATATTTACTGGTCATCGAATTTTAATACAACTTAAATCCCCTTGTACTTATATTGGATGTACAAAAAAGAACTTAACACATTCAAAGCCGGCCGTTGTGACCGAGCGGCTCTAGGCGCTTCAGTCCGGAACCGTGCTGCTGCTACGGTCGCAGGTTCGAATCCTGCCTCGGGCATGGATGTGTGTGATGTCCTTAGGTTAATTAGGTTTAAGTAGGGGAATGACGATCTTAGATGTTAAGTCCCATAGTGCTTAGAAGCATTTTGAACCATTTTTAACACATTCAAAAATTCATGAAAACGAAACGGTACAACGTATTTACTTCAAACCTTAACCTGTTGATAGAGTATCTCTGGAAGATGTTTTAGGTATGGACACAAATTTGTGTTTTAGGCTTCCGCCACCAGAGAGTGCTAGTGCACGAAGTGGCAGCTAGTCAACAGATGAGCTGGTGACTTGTTTAGTTATCAAAAATTGGTCTGTAACTGCTGTTCAACGAGCATTTCGCACACACTTTCATCAGGAGCCATCCAGCAGAGTCTCGGAGTGAAATATTCGCGTTCAAGTAGCATTCTAGCGAAGAGCACAGAAATCAACACATCGAGCAAATAGCGAGCTTCAGATCCCATAAGTAGCTGTTTCCAAAATCCTGCGTAAACGCTTGCGCTTTGAATCGTAAAGACTGTAGTTCGTGCTCGCGTTCACTTCAGTATATTATGCTGCACTATTTGACTTCTAAACTGAGATTTTTGGAGGCATAGACGTTGACAATGACACGTCAAAGAGATTAACTTTTAGTGATGAAGCAACGTTTCCTCTGATGTTAAAGTAAATCGGTAAGATGTTTGTTTTTTGGAAACAGAAAACTCACGTTTTTCTCTTTGAACACAACCGGGATTCGATCAGTGTGTTCTACTCGGTGACGAAGAAGCAGCCTTATGTTCCCTTCTTTTACACGGAAAAAACCGTCACAGGAATTTTCTACCTCGACATGCTTTCTTTTGGCTTTTGTCTCCACTGTAAGAACAATCTAACAAATTCATCTGGCAACAACGTGGTGCAGCTCCTGGTTTCCACTTGGCTGTACAGGAACACGTAAACAGACAGTTGCATAGACGATGGCTCGGCGCTGCAGGTGCCGACAGTGACTTGTGGTTAAGCTATACACCATGATCACCGGGCTTATAAAACCTTGTTTCTGTTATGGAATTATGCGAAAGACAAAGTTTTTACCCCCTCCTCCCCCCTACGCAAACGCAATCTTGAAAACAGCTAAGGGAGCGAATAGCAGCTGCGGCCCATCAGTATCGACATCTTGCATGAGTAATGTCTCGATGTTTGTCCTGGGTCGATGGGCACACAATGAGTCCTTGTAGGCTGTACAGAATTTCCAGACTTATTCTATTAACGGGATCCGATTTTAAGCCAAAAAAGTTGTACCATTTAATTTGTACGAATTTTTTGAAAGTACAAAGTTCTTTTGTGCTCACAATGTATTTGGGAAAAACTTAAGTCTATGAGTAAATAAGTGAAGTGGGAGGAACTGTCACCTAATTTTTGACGATTTCAACGTTTATTATAGGACGCAGTCAGTGAAACTTGACAACAACCTGTGCAAGTTCAATGTGTTCCACGTGACACGTGACACGGTACCGCAGATATCAGAAGAGAATGTTTCCTACGGTATCGCCCACAGTCGAGTGCTGCTGGCAGGGCCAAAGTACCGCGGCAGTACAGCAGGGCGAGGCGAAGAATTCGGGATAGACCAGCGAAACGTAGCGACGGCAGTGGCGACGGGATGGTGGTGGGCGTAGCGTTGCTGTGGATGATCTGTGTGAGGTGGCTGCCCAAACAGAATTGATTTCCGCGTGCTCTGCAGCCGATTACGTTGGCAGTTTTGCAGTGCCTAGAGTGCCGACTTGCACGGCTGGCTGGCCTCGGTGGCCGAGCGGTTCTAGGCGCTTCAGTCCGGAACCGCGCGACGGCTACGGTCGCAGGTTCGAATCCTGCCTCGGGCATGGATGTGTGTGATGTCCTTATGCTAGTTAGGTTTAAGTAGTTCTAAGTTCTAGGGGACTGATGACCTCAGATGTCAAGTCCCATAGTGCTTAGAGCCATTTGAACCATTTTTTGCACGGCTGTTGGACAAGTTAGTGACGGCCGCTTGTGGACGAGCCGTTAAACCTATGATAACAATTATCTCTGCCGTTGATGCGCCTTCGTCCAACGGTGACAAAGATATAGGATCCCTTTTCTTCGCACAAAAAAATGGTTCAAATGGCTCTGAGCACTATGGCACTCAACATCTTAGGTCATAAGTCCCCTAGAACTTAGAACTACTTAAACCTAACTAACCTAAGGACATCACACACACCCATGCCCGAGGCAGGATTCGAACCTGCGACCGTAGCAGTCCCGCGGTTCCGGACTGCAGCGCCAGAACCGCTAGCCCACCGCGGCCGGCTCCCTCACACACTCCACACTGTTCTGCACGTGGTAGATGTGGGCAGGTGCGTGAGGGCACTGCGTTGTTCCGTCTGTTAGTAATTGATAATTGCTGTTGATGCTAGTATTGATTCATCTTCCGCCGGGGTGATGGTGCTGGATCTGGTGTGGCCACTTCTGCGATTTCCATGTCTGAGCATGTGAAAAACTCCCAAGATGCTGCAGCTGAACGGTTGGCTTATTTGCCCAGTTGAGTTGGTGTTGGTGTGATGTTTCTGGCAGGGAAAATAACTTACCAAGCGCGGATGCCTTCTAAAGCGTCAGTGGACTATGTGTACCAACAAGAGCGCAGATAACGATCTTATTGCAAGGTCATTGACAATCTTTTGGGAACCCTGTACCCCCCCCCCCCCCCCCCCCCCCCCGCCACCCAGCACATGGCGAGGTCACGCACGTTGGGCAATTGCGTGCGTTAAAAAAAACGGAAATGATAGGTCGCATATCCACTGTATCAATACTAGCGTAGATTACGATCTAAGACAAGGTCACGCCTCATGGACAACTCGGTTTGTTAAAAAACAATGTTGGATACTCCTTCCCTCATCCTTTTATTATTAGAGCCTTGTGATTTGTGCTCTGTACTCCGTAGTGAGACGAACGATCGTTAGCAGCAGAGTTACCCCACTCAGAAAATTGTGGTATAAATAATGAGGTAATACACTCTGACAATACGGTAGTGACTGAGTTAATACAATTTAAAGACGTGACGTTACTCTAAGAACTCCAACTTGTAATTGTTACCCACACTCATCAAATACATTACATAAAGGAGTATTTACCTTAGATCGCTCAGGCAGAAAATAGAGGACTGTGATCACAAATTCTGTTACACTATAAATGGTGCCAAAGGGGCAGAAAATATAAACGCAGAAAGAAGGAAAGAGAACGTCGACTGAATTTGCTGGATGGTTGACACTTTTTCATGATAGAAGACGGAAGCGTGATGAACACAGTTTGGACTAATGGGAGAGGAGTTTCGGATCACAACGTTGAACAGAGGTTCAGACCTAGAGAATCAGCACAGGCAGACATGTTCGCTCCCCAGGAGTAGTTTTCTAGTCCTGTATAAGTGTTCTTCAAGTAGCTGTGAAAATAATCCACATCTGCTTTAATTCTATATTTTAACGTAGTTAGTGCTGGAAGCTTCTTTACTCACACTCTTTTCTTAGAAGTGCTACACGCGCTACATGTTACTACAAGAAAATGATCAGTTCTTATCGCTCCAGTAGAACTGGATCTGTTGTTGTAGCATCACCAGAATGACTATTTGGTATTATTTTACGTTGTTTGCGGTTTTCTGCTAGGTATGTTCCATCAACCCTAAATATGAAATAATGAGAACAAAACAGAAACTTTCCTTTTCGCGATCCAGCATGAAGAGTAAAGGATGTATTACCGTGGCGTATTGCATTAAATGGCAATACTAAGGTGACCTAAATCAATCTGACTTCCCCATTAAAGGTGATATTCTTGTTTCTACTGTAAATTATTTCAAGCGAATGCTGCGATAGCTCCCTCGAGCTCATGGCCGTAATCCCAGCCTGATCCTGTTTATGATGATATCCCTAACGATATTACACTTAGTATTCCATCATCTCACTTTACGGGCAACTGTTGATGCTGGATCTACTCTTCGTACTTCTTTGGCGCTTCCTGATATCTTCGCCTAAGCTGATGAAACCTATAATCTCTTCTGTGTGTTTTTAGTTTCTTTAATTTATTTGCACATAATGTATCAGATGCAGGGGTGAGGATCGAGCCCAGAAGTTGGTCTGTGAACGTTGGAAACTATTGCTCAATCTTGAACTTGCCAATGGCTGTCAATTCGTTACAAATTCTTTCCATAACTGGTTCACATACTTGTATCACAAAATATCTGTCTATACGTTGTAGTAAAAGAGAAGATCAATACAAGGATAATAATAATAATAATAATGACTAGTTCTGGAATTACTGAAATTCTTCGGTTGGATCGGCTTTCCTTTCTCTATGTTATTCTTCAAATGCTTATTTGTATCTTGTGAATCGCTTTATGAGTGTTTGCGTAGTGTAGCGTCATTTTTAAATATGACTAGAGACGTGAAAGGAAATTATGAGAGGCATTCCGGTGCCGGAATATAGCCTACTCCACTAAATGGGTCGTCGAAGATAGAGCCCTAGTCTAGGAACAGACGACCATCTGCAGTATCTTTACGAGACACTGCGAGAAGATGTGAGTTGTCCTAGGATACTGGACTGCTGTGCGATGTACGGGAACAACGTAACGCTACAAACTCACCTCCCATCCTCAATACTGAGCTATTACATTTGATGCAAAACGTTTTCCATCGCCATTATTCGAATCGGCTGCCTCCGGGTTAAGTGCCACTGCATCAGCATGCGCCCACGACCTCTCATACGGAGCAAGTTCTTCTGCTGCCACATATCACTGTTTCAGCGACGGGTTGCCAGATTTACGATCACGTTTTCAGTGAGAGGAGAAATATTACCCAACAGACTGTCCAACTTGAATTCAAAAGGAAAATTTAGCTGTGAGTACGTACCACAAGTCTTACATTATATAGCTCGCGACGTATGATATGTCCATGAAATTTTACTTGTTATGGCTGGCTGAATATACGAGGGGCGTTTGAAAAGTCCATACAAAGTCCGAGAGATGGCACCACTGGCGCGTATCGAGGTCATGTTTAGTTAGTAGAATCTTTGGAAATAACGCACACCAAGTTTCAGCAATATTGGTCTATTTCTTTGTGTTTGGCATTCGTGTTAATCGAGGAAGTCGAGTGATTGTCAAAAAATGGACGAAAACGAACTTCGTACGGTGATTAAACATTACTTTCTGAAAGAAAAAACGCTTCAGGAGACCAAAGAGAAGCTTGATAAACATTACGGTGACTCTGCACCTTCGATTAGAACAGTTTATAGGTAGTTTCAAAATTTTCGGAGTGGCCATATGGGCACAAGTGATGCTTAACGTTCTGGACGCCCTGTGGGGGTTACGACTCCAGAAATCATTGATAAAATACATGACATGGTGACAGATGGCAGAAGAGTTAAGGTGCGTGAGATTGCTAGTGCTGTGGGTATCTCGAATGAACGGGTACATAATGTTTTGCATAAATATTTGGACATGAGAAAGTTATCCGCAAGATGGGTTCCGCGATTGCTCACACTTCACCAAAACCGGAATCGTATGAAGTGTTGCAAGGATGGTTTGCAGCTGTTCAGGAGGAATCCGCAGGACTTTAAGGGTCATTTCGTCACTGTGGATGAAACATGGATACATTGCTATACTCCTGAGACCAAACAACAATATAAACAATGGGTTACCAAGGGAGTATCTGCAACAAAAAAGCCGAAGGCCAGTCATTCGGACGGAAAGGTTATGGCGACTGTCTTTTGGGATACGCGAGGGATAATCCCCATCGACTATCTGGGAAAGGGCAAAACTATTGCAAGTGCATATTATTCAACGTTATTAGACCGTTTGAAAACCGAGCTGCAAGAAGACCCCGGCGATTGGACCGCAAAAAAGTCCTTTCCCACAACGATAATGCACCAGCACACACCTCAGTAGTTGTGATCGCAAAATTAATGGAAATCTGATACCAACTCATTTCACATTCCTCCTATTCTCCAGACTTGGCTCCCTCGGACTACTGTTTGTTCCGCAATTTGAAGAAATGGCTGGCGGGACAAAGATTTTATTGTGGTTAGTACACTGGACTCGCATTCGGGAGGACGACGGTTCAATCCCGTCTCCAGCCATCCTGATTTAGGCTTTCCGTGATTTCCCTAAATCGTTTCAGGCAAATGCCGGGATGGTTCCTTTGAAAGGGCACGGCCGATTTCCTTCCCAATCCTTCCCTAAGCCGAGCTTGCGCTCCGTCTCTAATGACCTCGTTGTCGACGGGACGTTAAAAACTAACCACCACCACCAAAGATTTTATTCAAACGAGGAGGTGATTGCAACAACTAATAGCTATTTTACAGACTTTGAAATTCCTATTATTCGGAAGGGATCAACAAATAAGAACAGCGTTGGACGAAGTGTATAAGTCTAAAAGAAGACAATATCGAAGAATTAAAAAGTTTGCCCCAAACACGCAAGTAGTTTTTATTTTTGCACGGACTTTTCAAATGCCCGTCGTATGTGATTGAAGGAAAAGGAGAGACTGGCAGGACGCAGCAGCTTGTGAATACGCACAGGTTACTTGGAGCGAAGTTCAGAAAAATGATCCCTTACATACATTCTTGTAAAAAAAGAGAACGGAAATGGAATGGAAGTCGGTAGATGTGATGTTCAAGTACAGACAAACAAATCATTATAGTTTCAGAAAAATTTGGTGATGTATTCAAGAGAGAGCTTCACAAAGTGCGCAAGTCAACGACGCGCTGGTCCACCTCCGGTCCTTACGGAAGCAGTTATTTGGCTTAGCACTGACTGATAGAGTTGTTGGATGTCCTACTGAGGGGTATCGTGCCAAATTTTGTCCAAGTGGAGCCTTAGATTGTCAAAATCCTGAGCAGCTTGGAACCCCCTGCCCGTAATGCTCTAAACGTTCTCAGTTGGGGAAAGATTCAGCTACCTTACCGGCCAAGGTAGGGATTGGCAAGCACGAAAACAACCAGTAGCAACTATCGAAGTGGGCGAGCGGGCATGATTTTGCGGAAATATAACGTAAAAGACAACAAAACACGGAATAGAATGCTATCGACGTGGCGCTGCACTGTAAGGGTTCCGCCGATGACAATCAGAGGGTGGGGCTATGAAATGACACGGTGCTCCACCCCATCACTGTTGGTAGTGAGGTAATATGGCAGGTGACAGGCATGCTGGTATCCCACTGTTGTCCACCGCATCTCCAGACACGTTTTCGCTGGTCACCGGGGCTCATTTCGAAGTGGGATTCATCACTGAAGACAATTTCACTCCATTGAATGAGATTCCAGGCTGACTGTGCGCGACACCACTGCAAATGAGCTTCTTGGTGTACAGAGGCCAATGGTACCTGGCGAAGGGGCGCGGTGAGCTCATCTCCCTTTCTGTGAGCCGCCTACTTATGTTCCTCATGACAAGGAATGCGTTTCTGAACTGAAGAAGAGAAATTTGTTAACATCGAGTAGAGATTTAAGTGTCATGACGTCGTTTCTGAAAGTATTTGTATGGAGTATAGCCATGTATGGAAGTGAAACATGGACGATAAATAGTTTAGACAAGAAGAGAATAGAAGCTTTCGAAATGTGCTGCTACAGAATAATGCTGAAGATTAGATGGGTAGATCACGTAACTAATGAGGAGGTATTGAATATAATTGAGGAGAAGAGGAGTTTGTGGCACAAATTGACAAGAAGAAGGGTCCGGTTGGTAGGACATATTCTGAGGCATCAAGGGATCACAAATTTAGCATTGGAGGCCAGCGTGGAGGGTAAAAATCGTAGAGGGAGACCAAGAGATGAATACACTAAGCAGATTCAGAAGGATGTCGGTTGCAATAGGTACTGCGATATGAAGAAGCTTGCACAGGATAGAGTAGCATCGAGAGCTGCATCAAATCAGTCTCAGGACTGAAGACTACAACAACAACAATGATGAATCGTTCAAATGGCCCTGAGCACTTTGGGACTCAACATCTGAGATCATCAGTCACCTAGAACTTAAAACTACTTAAACCTAACTATGGACATCACACACATCCATGCCCGAGGCAGGATTCGAACGTGCGACAGTAGCGGTCGCGTGGTTCCAGACTGAAGTGCCTAGAAACACTCGGCCACAGCCCTAATGATGAATCCGCAGCCCTGAGTTCCTGTGTAACGACTGCTCCGTCCTCAGGTTATTTCGTCTGTCTAGATGGACCGCTTCCTTCTTGACGCTATGTTCGACCAAGGTTTAGCCATTCCTGCCAACATCGTCGAATAGTGGCACCGCTCGTATTCAAATGTCGAGGATCCGCGTTTATTCCGACTGTCTTCTTTGTGATTCTTGAGTTTCTCCCGGCGTATTTGATAATCAAAGTATCCACGGGTATGCTGCCGGTCTATACTGTCCAACGGGCACAATATTTCGGCGATCATACATGTCGCCATCATCAGGTGAACTGACGGACTGAGCTCCTGTGAACGTGCCGGCACGGAGATCCGTACGCTATGGCTGCTCAGAGGGAACTGGGTTCGGTCGCGGCGGCGGCCGATTTAAATACCCTCCGCCCGCGGCGCGCTCCCTCCGCCGTCCGCGCCCCGCGCCATGGACGCGCGGTGGAACAGATTGCGACGGCGTCTGAGATGACGTCGGTGTGATGGCTCTGTCCGCCGTGGTCGTCACAACTATACGTTTGCTCGATTTACTCTTGATTAACCAGATCCCTGGTTCCCAAGCCTTGCTAAGATTATAGCCACAGTCACGGTTTATGAGGTCGTCATTGGTGCGAATTTCGATGGCCTCTCTAACAACGCTGTCCCAGTATATCGACGTCTGTACCAGAATCCTCGTGCGGTCATACTCCATGGCGTGATTTTCCGACAAACAGTGTTCAGCGACCGCCGACTTGCTCGGATACATCAGCCGAGTGTGCCTCTGGTGTTCACGGCATCGATCCTCGACGGTACGCATCGTCTGACCAATATACGACTTGCCACATTGACACGGAATCTGGTACATGCCGGCCTTCCTCAAACCGAGGTCATCTTTGGCGCTCCCCACCAGTGCACGAGTTTTATTTGGAGGACAAAACACAGTTCCGACCCGGTGTTTCTTCAGAATGCGGGCGATTTTCCCCGAGAGTGCGCGGGGCGCGGACGGCGGAGGGAGCGCGCCGCGGGCGGAGGGTATTTAAATCGGCCGCCGCCGCGACCGAACCCAGTTCCCTCTGAGCAGCCATAGCGTACGGATCTCCGTGCCGGGCCGGCACGTTCACAGGAGCTCAGTCCGTCAGTTCACCTGATGATGGCGACATGTATGATCGCCGAAATATTGTGCCCGTTGGACACTATAGACCGGCAGCATACCCGTGGATATTTTGATTGTCTTCTTTGTGTCCCACTACACGTCCTCTCAGATGTGAACATCTGTGTATATTGTTCATGCGCCTGTTTGCGGGGCATAGTTACTGTCCAACTGAGTACACGGAATGAAATTCGGTAAGACTTTATGCCTTGGTATCGACATGTTCTCTGTTTACTGTCCTTGGCAGCTGCGCCGTGAAACTGTGCTGCAGCTTCACACATTCTTACATCGGTCGCGAAAGTTAACAACTTTGCATTTTCCGTCGATACGTGCATGAATATCAGTTTGTGACCAATTTGCGTAGCTCATTCATGGTGCATCTTTTTTTTCTTGTCTTAGAGTGTATTTTGTGTTCCAGCATTTCTCTAGGAACCGACAATTTGCGAGGAAACAAAAGGACCGAAGTTTGTTTTGATTCTTCTTTAAGTACGACGTTTACCTGGCCACTGCGAGCCTTGGGCCCCTCGGCATCCTTCCGCGTTAGCTCTCGCAACACATACTGCAGCCAGGATATGCAAATTAAGCCTTGGCATTTTGCCTCCTCCGTGGGCAACGTGTGAAAAGGAGGCCCCCGTGCAACAGCCACTATTGATTAACGCTGGAACGTTTGTGTAGGTGTACTCTGGGCAAGGTTCTGCACAAGTATCTCTAATAAATCATTAGAGGTGCTTGAAAATTGAAACATTTCTTTGATTACAGGTCTTCAGTTTCAGGTAAAGGCTAAATAGCCTAAACATTTAAATCACTCGTCACTAGAGACAGAATAATATGCGTCATAAAAACCTTAAAATATCCATGCAAACATGCATGAAAAATGCTTAAAATTCTTGAAAATCGTTGAAAAATGCAAGATCAAACAATAAAAAAATGGTAGTTACTGCGTGCATTACATCTCAAAGTCGAACCTGTGCATATCAATTACGAGGAAGAGCGCCGGTCACGCGAAAGATCCGTACATTTAGAACGCTGATACTATTTTCTCAATATTTTATGACAGAGGTTAGGAAAGGGGCCTTTCTGGGATTATTTTCAAAAAATTTGCAAAATGGGGACGCATACCATGTTTCAAGAATTGTGCCTTCTTTGCCGTTGTTGTTGGTAACAAGCGGATGCGATGCGAGTGAGTCGCAGCTAATCAATCGATATGTACAGGATCAACTTCGAGATATATCGCACGCAGAGTGGCACGCTCAAAAACTCTATAATATTTTATTTAAAAAACAACATATTCTACAATCATGAATTTTTTTGAACAGCATTAACTTTTAGGTAATACTATTGAAAAGGCAACATTTACAATTTATTTTAGATTTTCTGCTACTGTAAACATAAATGACCAAGTACTGTTCCAAATGTTCGGTAGTAAGATTGTGTCTTCGATCACTCAAATTATTTTTATAAGCAGAAAAGGATCGTTCAACATCAACTGAGGTAAATGGGCAGTATTTGAATTTGGATGCTACGTTGGCACTTATTTTTTCTGGCAAAAGTTCACGTCCCATTAATAAAAGTATCAATTTGGCACAAGGGTTCAAAGCCTGGGATATTGTTTAAAATGCTTTCAAACTTTTCTTTAAGTTTTCCTGGAAATACCTCCGGCAATGAGGAGTTCACTAGAATAATTTTATTCATTAATCGAATAAATTCATTCAACGCCAAACCTTGAGTTTCAAGCTTTTTAATACTTGCAGGTGTATGGGAAAAATGAGTGCTAATCACAGCAACGTCTTTTTTAATGCAGGAATCATTAAAAGCTTCCTCACACTGGCAAACTGCCTAAGCCTCAGCACTATTAAAGTCGTTTACTACCCCTCTAATGGCCTCGGAATGTTCATCGTAAAACAACACAGCTTCGACCCGCGTTCCCCAACGAGTTACTACAGGTTCGGGAGGTAAAGGCACATTTGGTAATTTTTCTTTGTAAGTCTTGATGCGAACAGGAGCCTTTAGAAACACTTTCTTTGTGGATGAAAGCAGTTTATTTACATGCACAAACGTGGAACGTACTTCTTAGCAAGGCGATGTACTCGATGAGCAAAGCACGTCACGTGAATCAAATTGGGATAAAATACTCGGAGGGCTTTTCCTACTTTGATCATACAGGTAGCAGCATCTGAAATAAACGCAAACACCCTTTCATCTGCAGAAGATTCTGGAAATATTTTTCTAATACCCTCGTTCACAAATCTGGCGATCGTAGAATGATTTACTTATTCAAGTTCTTTGCAGGACGCTAAATAGGATGAAGAAGGCTCCTCTTTTAAAGCACCAACAATTAAATTTGCAATGTAACGGCCACAAGAGTCTGTAGCTTCGTCAACTGAAATTCAGATAATGTTGTCCTTGAGTTCATTGCGTATTTCTTCCAGAACATTCACGTAAATTGTCTGTATGTAATTTTTACGCAATGTTGATTCATCTGGTATATTTTGATTTAAGCAATATTTGCGCAGGAAGCCTTTGAGGATAGGATTTGTAAATTTGTGAAGAGGAATATTGATTGCAATGAATGCTTCACATAGATCCACGTGAAAACGACTTTTTTGGCTACCTTTGGACAGATCCCTGTTACTACAACTTGCTGTTGTTGGAAGTTGTTGTCTTGGTCCTTTCTTCTGTATTCCTGCGGTATTAAGACTTATCTTCACAAGCTGGTCTATTTGAACTTTTTTTGCACGAAACCTTTTTCTCGCAAACTCGGCAATATAAAAAAAATTCCGTCATATGTAAATGTTACGGGATGCTCAGCTATCCACGAAACGACGTTTCTTTTTTCTGGCGGCTTGGTGCACAACACGTTACACACTACACGTCGTAAACACGTTCAACTGTGTGCAAGTGAAAGCTGAACTGAAACTGGACGTGCGACTAAAAGCTTGCGTAGAATAATTTAACTGTTGCCGACGCGTACGGTATGACAGCGGGGGGGATTAACGGAGGGCGCTAGTGCAGGAACATTGACTCTTGTCTGCCTGTTCCTGTTTCTCTTCTGTAATGATTTCGCTAGGCAGTGGCCTCTCGGTTAGCGATTCCACGCTGTTCTAGATCGCTCTCAATCTGTCAGACATCAAAACTATTCGAGATAGAGACCGCCCGTCTAAGTTTTTAAAACACAGAGCGAAAAAATGAATCCTCCCTAGTTTTTAGTCAAAATATGCAATAACCGGTGAAAAGGAGCCAAATATGCAAATGCATATGCAACATGGGAATGCATATAATCCGGCCTCTACTCATCACCTACCTACATATCTGCAGTTTACTAAAATACCGCACCATTCAAAGGACGGAGAAAGAATAAGAAATCACATTTTGATGAACAGTTGAAATATGTATTGTGTATAGTCATTCAGACACACGTCAATGCTTTCTATGTAATTCTTCTGTATTTTTCACCCTGCTGCCTCTTTTAATAATATGCTTTACCTTTCGTTATCCTATTCCAGTATCTCATATACTGTCTATTTTCAATAGTTTATACAGTTTTATTTATTTATATTTAGATTCCATGATCACACTACTCACCCTCTTCCACCACTCCCGCCCCACACCATACTACTCCCTGCATTAATCAGTCCACGATGTACTACTTACAGAACCACTACCCCATGTATCTCCTTCCCCTCACCTAGTCAACTTTCGCGGACTTGTTCATCCATAGGATTAACCTTATCTGTAGGTTTATATTCAAGGCCGTTCGTCTGGTGCAAGTCTTTCAACTTGACGCCACTTCGGCGACTTGCATGTGGATGGGGATGGTGGTCCAAAAATGGTTCAAATGGCTCTGAGCACTATGCGACTTAACTTCTGAGGTCATCAGTCGCCTAGAACTTAGAACTAATTAAACCTAACTAACCTAAGGACATCACACACATCCATGCCCAAGGCAGGATTCCAACCTGCGACCGTAGCGGTCACGCGGTTCCAGACTGAAGAGCCTTTAACCGCACGGCCACACCGGCCGGTGGGGATGGTGGTGAGGACAACACAACGCCCAGTGCCTGAGCAGAGAAAATCTCCAACCCAGCCGGGAATCGAACCCGTGCCGTTAGGTATGACATTCCGTCGCGCTGACCACTCATCTACCAGGGGCGGACGAGGGCACATACGGGCGAAAGTTATATTGGTGTGTCAGAGACGTTCGTGGCACGGAAGCAGTTATCACTTATATTTCATATCGCTCTCAGAACAAGTTATGAAAACTTCACCTGTCACCGTCATACATGTTGTCATTTTTCCAGGGTTTGTATACTGCAAACATTATCACCATGAATTATGATTTTCGTGAATCACGCAACCTCCATTGTTGTTGTCGTGTGGAAGCCTACTGTTTCACTGACTGTCGACTACAGAATGCCTTCAGTGATGAGTGCCGCTTCGAAACGAGCCCCGATAACCATCGAAGACGTGTCTGGAGACACCGCGGAGAGCTGTGAGGGAACCAACCTGACTGCCACCCTCCACGTTGGCCCGACAGTCCAGAATGACCATCTGGGATGCCATTTCATTTTATAGCATCATCCCTTTGGTTGTTATCCTCGGCACCCTTAGAGCAGCTGGGTATGTCGACAATGTCCTACTCACCGTTTCGTTGTCCTTCATGGCAAGTCAGCCTGGGCTTACATTTCAGCAAAGTAATGCCCGCCCGCACACGGCGGTACTTTGCGCTGCTTGCCTTCGTGCTTGTCAAACCCTACCTTGACCAACAAGGTCGCCCAGTCTCTCCCCAATTGGGAACGTTTGGAGCATCATGGGCAGAGCCATCCATCCAACTCGATATTTTGAGAAGCTAATGCGCCAACTGAACAGAATCTTGTACGATATCACTCACGAAGACATCCAATAACTGTATCAATCAATGACATGCCGAATAACTCATTGCCAGAGGTGGACTAACGCGTTGTCGACTTGCTGACTTCGTGAAGCTCTTTCTCTTGAATAAAACATCAATTTTTATGACATTGTTATCATTTGTTTGTCTATACATGTACACCATATTTACCCATTTCCGCCACATTCGGATAATTCCTTCGTGGCGCGTCGTCCTCTTTTTTTCTGTCTTTTCGTCTTAGAGTGTACATTTGAACCAAGTTACTGCAGTCAAGTTTCCTTCTGCATATTTACCCTCTGCTCTTTCCTATATGACTAATTTTACATTTCCGTGATGCCTCGGTATGTATCTTGTCAACTAATCCCCTCTTTTAGTGAAGTTATACTATAAATTTATTGTCACTCAATTTAGATTCGTTACCACATCATTAGTTATCCAATCTAATGTTCATAATTTCCCTGCAGCATCACATTTAAAAAGCTTCTATTCTCTTCTTATCTGAATGTTTATCATACATGTTTCAGTTTTATGCAATACCTTCAGAAAAGACTTCCTAATATATAAATTCATAATTGATGTTACCATATTATCCACTCTTGTCATTGCCAATCTCTATTTTATATCCTCTATAATACAGCCATTATCAGTTACTTTGATGCCCATATAGCAAAACCATACTACTGCACTTAGTATCTCATTTTCCAAATTTTATTCCCTCAACGTCACCTGATTTTATTCAGATAAATTCCATTATGCTTGTTTTGTTTTCGATGATCTTCATCTTTTAGCCTCTTACGAAGAAACCATCCATTCATACCAACTGCTCTTTCAGGTTCTTTGCCATCTCTGATAGAATTACAATGCATCAACAAATCTTAAAGTTTTTGTCTCATCTCCCTGAACTTTAATTCCATTTCCAAATTTCTCCTTGGATTCGTTCATAGCTTGCCAAGTGTACAGACTCATAAACGTGAACACTGTCCCACTCTCTTATCATGTAGTACTTTCGTTTCATGTGCTTCGACTCTTATGACAGTAGTCCACTGTCTGTACAAGTTGTAAATTACTCTCCTCTTCCTTTATATTGTCTCTGATGCTTTGAGAGTTTCAAAGGGTGTTTCCCAATAAACACTGTAAGAGGCTTTCTCTAAAGATATAGTTTTCATTTATGTCGCTTTGTCTTCCTTGAGCCTATCTTCCAAGAGAGGTCATAGGGTCAGTTCTGCCTCGCGTTTATCTCCATTTTTCCGGAACCCTTACTTGTGGATTTCGGAGTACACTACCTGATCAACAGTAGCTGTACACTCCCACGTAACGCGTAATTGAGCGCTATATGTTCCGAGAGGCGGAGTCACCTGTGTAAAAGAAGTCAGGGAGTGTTGTCGGTAGAGAGGCAGTAACAGCAGAATAGAAAAAACGACATTTTATCTATGAAGTGCGTGATTGATTCTTTTGTAAAAATTTTTTTGTTTATTTATAGACACAGTCACATATTCATGACACAGTCGTAACAGGTTTCGGCCATACAATAACCACCTTCAAATGCTAAAGGCGGCATACACTGAACACAGGTTCATGCATGTCAAACGCATGAAAATGTGTTCAGTGTATACCGCCTTTAGCATCTGAAGATGGTTATTGTATGGCCGAAACCTGTTATGACTGTGTCATGAACATGCGGGTGTGTCTATAAATAAACAAAAAAAATTTTTACAGCAGAATGGGTCGGTCAGGAGAGCTCAGTATCTTTAGTCGTGGACTAGCCATTGGATGTCACCTGACAAGGGAAACTCCCCATCGCACCCCCCACACATTTAGTTATAAGTTGGCACAGTGGATAGGCCTTGAAAAACTGAACACAGATCAATCGAGAAAACAGGAAGAAGTTGTGTGGAACTACGGAAAAAAAAGCAAAATATACAAACTGAATAGTCCATGTGGAAGATATGCAACATCAAGGACTATTTGAGCACAGCAGTGCCGTGGTCCCGTGGTTAGCGTTAGCAGCTGCGGAACGGGAGGTCCTTGGTTCTAGTCTTCCCTCAAGCGAAAAGTTTAATTTTTTATTTTCAAACAATTATCAAAGTTCAGGCACTCACACATAATCAACTCCGCTCTCCAAAATTCCAGGACATGTTCAGATTTGCTTGGACATATGCAGGATTTGACGGTCTACACATGCAAAAATTTGAAAACGTTAAAAGCATATGTTTTGACAGAGCACAGGGAAAACTGTGCGACTGTGAAACTATTGCATTCATTTGTTGCAGTTTATGTGACAAACTCTTATGCTTTCATCACTTTTTTGGGAGTGATTATCACATCCACAAGAAAACCTAAATCGGGCAATGTAGAAGAATCTTTTTACCCATTCGCCAAGTGTACAAGGTAGGTGGGTCGATAACATATTCCTGTCATGTGACGCACATGCCATCACCAGTGTCGTATAGAATATATCAGACGTGTTTTCCTGCGGACGAATCTGTTGACCTACGACCATGCGACCAAATGTTTTCGGTTCCCATTGGAGAGGCACGTCCTTTCGTCCACTAGTCGCACGGTTTTGCGGTGCGGTTGCGAAACACAGACACTAAACTTATTACAGTGAACAGAGACGTCAATGAACGAACGGACAGATCATAACTTTGCGAAAATATAGACAATAAATTTTTCACTCGATGGAAGACTACAACTAAGGACCTCTCAGTTCTCAGCTGCTCACACTAACCACGAGACCGCGGCACTCCTTACCTCAAGCACTCCTTGATGTGACCTATCTTGTGCATGGACTACTCAGTTTGTATATTTTGCTTATTTTTTTCATAGTTCCACATAACTTCTTCCTGTTTTCCCGATTGATCTGTGTTCAGTTTTTCAAGGCCTATCCACTGTACCAAATTATAACTCAATCTGAGGGGGATGCGATGGGGAGGTTCCCTTGTGAGTAACAAATCCATCAAGAACATTTCAACTCTTCTGAAGCTGTCCAGTTCGACTGTTGGTGATATGACTGTGAAGTGGAAAGGTGAAGGAACAACAACAGATAAACCAAGACCAGGCAGACCTCATGTACTGGGGGACACGAGCCGTCGAGTATTGCTGAAGGTGAATGTAAAAATATCACATGAAAACAGTGGAAGGAACTACTCATGATTTTCAAAGTGCTAGCAGCAGTCCGGCTAGCACAATGACTGTGCGTAGGGAGTTGAAAACAATGGAGTACAAAGGTCGAGCAGCTTCTCATAAGCCACAGACTTCTGAAGTCAATCTTAAACGGCACCTGAGGTGGTGAAAGAGCGACGCCATTCGAAAGCTGATAACTGGAAACGAATGATCTGGAGTTATGAATCACACTATAGGCGGTGGTATTCCGATGGTAGGGTTTAGGTTTCACGAATGCTTGGAGAACATTATCCTCCATGTAGTGCCGGCAGTGACGTACGGAAGGCTTGGTGTTACGGTATGGGCGTATTTCTCGCGATTAGGATGAGGTGGTCTTACTGCGTTCAAGGAAAAGCTAAATGGAGAAGGATGTCATTTTACAGCATTGTGTACTGTACAAAGTAGAGGAACAGTTCGGAGACAATGGTTGCTTGTTTCAGCCTAACAATGCATCCTGTCACGAAGTAGCATATGAAAGACAATAGTATGTAGACGACAACATTCCTGAAAGGGACTGGCCTGTTCAAAGTTCCGACGAGAGCCCAATCGAACACCTTTGGAATGAGTCAGAACATCTACTTCGCTCCAGACAATGGGTCCCCATTCTTCCACAGACATTCAGACATCTCGTTGACAGTCTTCCGTCCGCAGCTCGTGGTCGTGCGGTAGCGTTCTCGCTTCCCACGCCCGGGTTCCCGGGTTCCATTCCCGGCGGGGTCAGAGATTTTCTCTGCCTCGTGATGACTGGGTGTTGTGTGATGTCCTTAGGTTAGTTAGGTTTAAGTAGTTCTAAGTTCTAGGGGACTGAAGACCATAGATGTTAGGTCCCATAGTGCTCAGAGCCATTTGAGCCATTTGACAGTCTTCCCAGCAGAGCTCAAGCCCTCATAAAGGTGAAGGGTGGAGACATCTCACATAAGTGTCCCCTAATAGATGTCAGGATACTTTTTTTTTTTTTTTGACAGTGTATTTTGACCACAAGAGTGCTGTACGGATGTTAGCCATAGAACTCTTAGATCTTTACACCTCTCCGAACTTGACTTCTACACGCAGAGGCAACCGCTGCGCTGCTGGCTGCGGGCGTCCCTGAGCCGGTGGCGGGCCCTGGTCATCGTCCCGGCGAACACGTGCGGCGCTGGAGCTGGAGTGGCGCTGGACAGCATTCCAGGCGCGGCCGTCCGCCGCCCTCTCCTCGCCCCGCCGCGCCGCAACGCTCAGCGTGACCCTGCCGCCGTTGGTGTTGCGTCACACGCAGACCGGCTGAACCACACCGCCTCCCTTTGTCTGATTATTCTGCCGGAATACCTATACCGGTTTTCTGTATACTTGTCATTTCTCCGCTGACGTGATCAAAACAGAGGCACATCAAAGTGTGCAGCCTATTAGCGTTCCCCTTCGGTTCTTTGGCCGAGGATTGCGTAGCATTTTGCCACCGTCGGGGCATTTTTATTTATGCTAATGAATATTCGGAAGCACAGCTCAGAAACGTGCAACACAGTAGTAATCATCGCAAGACGGAGGAAACGCAGAAGATTTATATACGGTGGAGACAAAAGTTATGGGACCTCCTAATATCGGGTTGGACTTCATTCTGCCCGACATACAGCAGAACTCGACGTAGCATGTACTTTACGAGTCGCTGGAAGTCCCTGCAGAAGTGTTGAAGTGTTGAGCCATGATCCCCCTGTAGCCGTCCATAATTTCGAAAATGTTGCCGGTACAGGATGCTGTGCACGAACTGAACTCTCGATTATGTCCCATAAATGTATGATGGCATATATGTCCGGTGATCTGGGTGGTCAAATATTCTTCACCCCTCCAGCCGTAGTGGCCGAGCGGTTCTAGGCGCTTCAGTCTGGAACCGAGCGACCGCTACGGTCGCAGATTCGAATCCTGCCTCGGCCATGGATGTGTGTGATGTCCTTAGGTTAGTTATGTTTAAGTAGTTCTAAGTTCTAGGGGACTGATGAACTCCGCTGTTAAGTCCCATAGTGCTCAGAGCCATTTGAACCATTTTTTTAAACCCCAATTACAAACAATTGTGGCCTGGTACTTGGTGCATTGTCATCTACAAAAATTCCATCATTGCTTGGGAACATGAAGTCGATGAATGGCTGCAGATGGTTTCCAGGTTGAGTTGGACCAGAGGACACTGCGCATTACATGTAAACACAGCCTACACCACTATGTAGCCATTACTAGTCAGCACTGCGTCTCGTTGACAGTTTGGGTCCAAGCCCTCGTGATGTCTGCGCCGCACTCGATCCTCTCCATCAGCTCTTACAAACTGAAAACGGGATTCATCTGACCACGCCACTGATTTCCAGTCCTCTAGGGTCACAGTATGGTCATGAGCCTAGGAGAGGCGCTGCAGACGATTTCCTGCTATTAGCAAAGGTATTCGCGTCGGTCGTCTGCTGCCGTAGCCCATTAACGCCAAAGTTCGCCGCGCTGTGGTAACGGATACGTCCCTCGTACGTTCCACATTAATATATGCGGTTGCTCTACGCAGTGTTGCTTGTCTGTTAGCGCTGACAACTCTACACAAATGCCGCTCCCCTTGGGGCTTCTAGTGAAAGCCGTCGACCACTGCATTGTCCGTGGTTAGAGCTAATTCGCGATTCGTGATATTCTCTGCACACTCTTTATACTGCGGATCACGGAATATTGAATTCCCTAATGAACCATGGACCTTGCCGTTGGTGGGGAGGCTTGCGTGCCTCAGCGATACAGATAGCCGTACCGTAGGTGCAACCACAACGGAGGGGTATCTGTTGAGAGGCCAGACAAACGTGTGGTTCCTGAAGAGGGGCAGCAGCCTTTTCAGTAGTTGCAAGGGCAACAGTCTGGATGATTGACTGATCTGGCCTTGTAACAATAACCAAAACGGCCTTGCTGTGCTGGTACTGCGAACGGCTGAAAGCAAGGGGAAACTACAGCCGTAATTTTTCCCGAGGGCATGCAGCTTTACTGTATGATTACATGATGATGGCGTCCTCTTGGGTAAAATATTCCGGAGGTAAAATAGTCCCCCATTCGGATCTCCGGGCGGGGACTACTCAAGAGGATGTCGTTATCAGGAGAAAGAAAACTGGCGTTCTACGGATCGGAGCGTGGAATGTCAGATCCCTTAATCGGGCAGGTAGGTTAGAAAATTTAAAAAGGGAAATGGATAGGTTGAAGTTAGATATAGTGGGAATTAGTGAAGTTCGGTGGCAGGAGGAACAAGACTTCTGGTCAGGTGACTACAGGGTTATAAACACAAAATCAAATAGGGGTAATGCAGGAGTAGGTTTAATAATGAATAGGAAAATAGGAATGCGGGTAAGCTACTACAAACAGCATAGTGAACGCATTATTGTGGCCAAGATAGATACGAAGCCCACACCTACTACAGTAGTACAAGTTTATATGCCAACTAGCTCTGCAGATGACGAAGAAATTGAAGAAATGTATGATGAAATAAAAGAAATTATTCAGATTGTGAAGGGAGACGAAAATTTAATAGTCATGGGTGACTGGAATTCGAGTGTAGGAAAAGGGAGAGAAGGAAAAATAGTAGGTGAATATGGATTGGGGGACAGAAATGAAAGAGGAAGCCGCCTTGTAGAATTTTGCACAGAGCACAACATAATCATAACTAACACTTGGTTTAAGAATCATGAAAGAAGGTTGTATACATGGAAGAACCCTGGAGATACTAAAAGGTATCAGATAGATTATATAATGGTAAGACAGAGATTTAGGAACCAGGTTTTAAATTGTAAGACATTTCCAGGGGCAGATGTGGACTCTGACCACAATCTATTGGTTATGACCTGTAGATTAAAACTGAAGAAACTGCAAAAAGGTGGGAATTTAAGGAGATGGGACCTGGATAAACTAAAAGAACCAGAGGTTGTACAGAGATTCAGGGAGAGCATAAGGGAGCAATTGACAGGAATGGGGGAAATAAATACAGTAGAAGAAGAATGGGTAGCTTTGAGGGATGAAGTAGTGAAGGCAGCAGAGGATCAAGTAGGTAAAAAGACGAGGGCTAGTAGAAATCCTTGGGTAACAGAAGAAATACTGAATTTAATTGATGAAAGGAGAAAATATAAAAATGCAGTAAGTGAAACAGGCAAAAAGGAATACAAACGTCTCAAAAATGAGATCGACAGGAAGTGCAAAATGGCTAAGCAGGGATGGCTAGAGGACAAATGTAAGGATGTAGAGGCCTATCTCACTAGGGGTAAGATAGATACTGCCTACAGGAAAATTAAAGAGGCCTTTGGAGATAAGAGAACGACTTGTATGAATATCAAGAGCTCAGATGGAAACCCAGTTCTAAGCAAAGAAGGGAAAGCAGAAAGGTGGAAGGAGTATATAGAGGGTCTATACAAGGGTGATGTACTTGAGGACAATATTATGGAAATGGAAGAGGATGTAGATGAAGATGAAATGGGAGATATGATGCTGCGTGAAGAGTTTGACAGAGCACTGGAAGACCTGAGTCGAAACAAGGCCCCCGGAGTAGACAATATTCCATTGGAACTACTGACGGCCGTGGGAGAGCCAGTCCTGACAAAACTCTACCATCTGGTGAGCAAGATGTATGAAACAGGCGAAATACCCTCAGACTTCAAGAAGAATATAATAATTCCAATCCCAAAGAAAGCAGGTGTTGACAGATGTGAAAATTACCGAACTATCAGCTTAATAAGTCACAGCTGCAAAATACTAACACGAATTCTTTACAGACGAATGGAAAAACTAGTAGAAGCCAACCTCGGGGAAGATCAGTTTGGATTCCGTAGAAACACTGGAACACGTGAGGCAATACTGACCTTACGACTTATCTTAGAAGAAAGATTAAGGAAAGGCAAACCTACGTTTCTAGCATTTGTAGACTTAGAGAAAGCTTTTGACAATGTTGACTGGAATACTCTCTTTCAAGTTCTAAAGGTGGCAGGGGTAAAATACAGGGAGCGAAAGGCTATTTACAATTTGTACAGAAACCAGATGGCAGTTATAAGAGTCGAGGGACATGAAAGGGAAGCAGTGGTTGGGAAGGGAGTGAGACAGGGTTGTAGCCTCTCCCCGATGTTGTTCAATCTGTATATTGAGCAAGCAGTAAAGGAAACAAAAGAAAAATTCGGAGTAGGTATTAAAATTCATGGAGAAGAAATAAAAACTTTGAGGTTCGCCGATGACATTGTAATTCTGTCAGAGACAGCAAAGGACTTGGAAGAGCAATTGAATGGAATGGACAGTGTCTTGAAAGGAGGATATAAGATGAACATCAACAAAAGCAAAACAAGGATAATGGAATGTAGTCTAATTAAGTCGGGTGATGCTGAGGGAATTAGATTAGGAAATGAGGCACTTAAAGTAGTAAAGGAGTTCTGCTATTTGGGGAGCAAAATAACTGATGATGGTCGAAGTAGAGAGGATATAAAATGTAGGCTGGCAATGGCAAGGAAAGCGTTTCTGAAGAAGAGAAATTTGTTAACATCGAGTATAGATTTAAGTGTCAGGAAGTCATTTCTGAAAGTATTCGTATGGAGTGTAGCCATGTATGGAAGTGAAACATGGACGATAAATAGTTTGGACAAGAAGAGAATAGAAGCTTTTGAAATGTGGTGCTACAGAAGAATGCTGAAGATTAGATGGGTAGATCACATAACTAATGAGGAAGTATTGAATAGAATTGGGGAGAAGAGAAGTTTGTGGCACAACTTGACCAGAAGAAGGGATCGGTTGGTAGGACATGTTCTGAGGCATCAAGGGATCACCAATTTAGTATTGGAGGGCAGCGTGGAGGGTAAAAATCGTAGAGGGAGACCAAGAGATGAATACACTAAGCAGATTCAGAAGGATGTAGGTTGCAGTAGGTACTGGGAGATGAGAAAGCTTGCACAGGATAGAGTAGCATGGAGAGCTGCATCAAACCAGTCTCAGGACTGAAGACCACAACAACAACAACAACAAACAATTTTCGAAATGGAATGTCCCATGCAACTAGGTCCAACTACCATTCTGCGTTCAGTGTCTTTTAATTCATTTCGTGCGGTGATAATCACTTCGGAAACCTTTTCACATGAATCACACGACTACAAATGACAAATTCGCCAATACACGACCCTTTTTTATCTTGTGTACGCGTTACTACTACCATCGGTATATTAGATTATCGCTATCCCATGACTTCGTCATCTTAGTGTGTCTTATTATTTATTGCAGTCACAGCTAACATTTAAGACAGAGCGTTGCAGTTCGCAGTTGTTAGAGACCGTACGTAGGTAGGACGTAACATCCCTTTCATTTAATAAATTGTTCAACATACCGAAATGAGGCTTTCGCCAAATAATAATCTACATTTTCTTCTAAATACAGCTTTGTAAACCACTATTAAGGGGATAGTTCCCATTGTATCAGTTTCAGCGCTTTCCCCCGTTCAATTCACGTGCGGAGCGCGAGAAGAATGACTGTTTAAATGCCTATGCGATGTAATTAATGTAATGTTGTCCTCACGATTTGGAGCGATACATAGTGGGTTGTAGTATGCTCATGAAGTTATAACTTAAAATAAATACGAGAAACTTTCTAAGTAGGTTTTCACGCTGTGGTTTGCGTTTACCTTGAAGCGTCTGCCAGTTCAATTTCTTCAGCATCTCTGTGACAGACTTCTAAGGGCCACATAAACCTATGAGCGCTCGTGTTGGCCTTCCTGTATAAATTCAACATCCTCTTTCAGTCCTATGTGGTACAGGCCCCACACGCTTGAGCAAAGTCTAGGATGGGTCTCAAGAGTGTTTCGAAAGCAATCTCCTTTGTAAACTGATTTACCCATATTCTACCAACAAATCGAAGTCTGCCATCTGTTCTGTCTTCCATTGAGCCTATGTGATCGGTCCATTTCATATCTTTGAGACGTACACTGAAGCGTGTAAGAAACTGGTAAAGGCATGCTATTCAAATACAGATATATCTAAACAGACAGAATACGGCGCTGCGGTCGGCAACGCCTATATAAGACAATTAGTGTCTGGCGCTGTTGTTAGAACGATCACTGCTGCTACAATCGCATGTCATCAAGATTTAAGTGAGTTTGAACGTGGTGCTGTAGTCGGAGCACGACCGATGGGACACAATATCTCCGAGGTAGCGATTAAGTGGGGATTTTTCCGTACGGTAGTCGGAGCACGACCGATGGGACACAATATCTCCGAGGTAGCGATTAAGTGGGGATTTTTCCGTACGATCATTTGAAGAGTGTACTGTGAATATCAGTAATAAGAGTGTACTGTGAATATCAGTAATCTGGTAAAACTTCAGATCTCCCACATCGCTGCGGCCGGAAAAGGAGACTGCAAGAACGGGATTAACGATGCCTGAAGAGAATCGTTCAACGTGACAAAAGTGCAACCCTTTCGCAAATTGCTGCAGATTTCAATGCTGAGCCATCAACAAGTGTCAGCTTGCGAAACATTCAACGAAACATCATTGATATGGGCTTTTGGAGTCAAACGCCGACTCGTGTACCCTTGATGACTGCACGACACAAAGCTTTACGGTTCACCTGCGCCCGTCAACACCGATATTGGACCGTTGATGAGTGGAAACATGTTGCCTGGTTGGACGAGTCTCGTTTAAAATTGTATCGAGCGGATGGACGTGTACAGATATGGAGACAACCATATGAATCCATGGACCCTGCATGTCAGAAAGGGGCTCTTAAACCTGGTAGAGGCTCTGTAATGCTGTGGGGAGTGTGCCGTTGGAGTGATGTGGTATCCCTGATTCGTCTAGATGCGTCCCTGACAGGTGACACGTACGTAAGCATCCTGTCTGAACACCTGCATCCATTCATGTCCATTGTGCGTTCCGACGTACTTGGACAATTCCAGCAGGATAATGCGACACCCCACATGTCCAGAATTGCTACAGAGTGGCTCCAGGAACACTCTTCTGAATTTAAACACTTCCGCTGGCCACCAAATTCCCCAGACATGAATATCATTGAACATATCTGGGATGCTGTTCAAAAGAGATCTCCACTCCCTTGTACTCTTACGGATGCATGTACCTTGTAGTCCTGTCAAATTTGGCTGCAACTGCACTCGCTGTTGAACGTTGGGTCCTTCCTGCCTGTCGTCATCTGCTGCAGTAGTTGACCGTGGTCGACCACCTCCTCTCCTTCAGTTTGCAGTGTCTGTTGCTCGGAATGCTCTGCATGCATATGAAACAATCTTGTGACTAATACCAAATTCCTGGGCTGCACTCGTCGCACTTCGTCCTTCTTCCAATTGAAAGTCGTCCAGATGTTGTCCCCGGGCCATGTTGTAGTGAAGAACACCGCCACAGGACACCGTATCTGCTCGCTTGTTGACACACAGTATTTTTGTGTTCTCTTAATTACCTCGTGTTGCTTGGCCATCCCCATTTGGCGATATAGTCACACTGACCTCACTCCATGTGACGTTCAACATTCTGTGCACGATTGGGAGCCCTCTGCGAACATACGCCTGCAATTTCATTCATTTCCATCGAATAGTGAATATGTTGTCTTATTTTACCTACATCGTCCTTCTGTCTTGCAGATCACTGTATATACGCACAGCCTTGTGCTTAATTCAGTATTTCTTTATTTAATATTCTGACTAACATTGTCACAGTCCGCTTTCGTAAATGATCGTTTATTCCCTCTTTTCACATATATTTTGGGTCCTTCCTCGATACTGGGCCACGTACGTCCTGGTCGTGGGTCTACAGTAGGACACCGCCTGCTACAGTATGTGCTGACGGCGTCATACAGTCTTACTTTTCCAAAAGCTGGAAACGTCTCTAGCTGTAAAGCAAATGTAATCGCTTCTGCTGGAGCGCTGAGTAACAAAACGTAGTGTTTTATGAATAGTCTCACTTCACTGTGTTCTACAGTGGCACTAACAACAAATTGTTAGACTCTAGAAATTTGTCCTGACGCTACTTTTGCAAGAAAATTTATTCGAAGCAAAGCGCTGCGATGCATTGAAATAAGATATGTCTATGTAAACAAAATGAATAGATGTTTGCACCACTTCCAGGACAAAGAATCAGCTGTGTTTCGAGGCGGCTTGGAAAATATAATACGAGGGTTATTCGGAAAGCAGGGAACGCTCGGTCGCGAAATGGAAAATACACTGAAAATCTGATGAAGCTTTGCACAGATGCATTGGGCACTATGTCTAGTACGTCCGTCGATCGCATCATGTCGCTCTATTCAGTTTCGAGCTCACAGTTAGAACGTAAAGATGGCTAGAAATTAGCGTCTCCTGCCAAGTATGAGGGGCTGGCGAAAGATTTCGCCTGAAGCTATGCAATCCACATAATATAACTGTCATGCAGTTCGTTCTACACGACAATTCTCGGCCGCACTCTGCAGGGGCAATGAAGATGCTCCTGCAGCGTTTTCGATAGGGAGTGTTTGATCACCCACAATACAGCCTGTAATTGGCTACCCCTGACGTTCACCTCTGCTCAGATGAACTGCTGGCTATGAACACAATATTTTGACACAGACAATGAGCTGTAGTCCAGAGTAGAAAATTGTCGAAGAGCACTGGCGGCTGTCTTCTATAACGAGGGAATTGAAAAGTTGGTACAACGCTACGACAGATGTCTAAGTCTGAGCGGGTCTAAGTCTGAGCGGCGACTACCGAAAGAAGTAGCCGGAAGATGTAACTAACCGTTGCAAATAAAACAGTTTTGATTTTCACTGTGGTTTCCATTCCGTGACCTATCGTTCCTTACTTTCCGAATATCCCTCGTATTTTGAGCGCAGTTGTACAGGATGTTTGAAATTACAAAGTTACAAACTTACAGGACTTGTAGAGGGGAGTCAATATATAATATTTTGAACAGGAACCCACAAGCGGAAACGTACTGTTTCCGTTCTACGGCGGTTTCAACTCAGATGTGCAACGCGTCCACTTCTGCTGAGGGAAAGCGAAAAGTCTCAGAGTTGCTTGAACTGGTATGCAATAGGATACATAGGATTATGTGTACCACGTCGGACGGTAACTTAACGTCTGCCTTGCTGTGAGAAATATTCAGTGCCTGTGCGTCTCCGATACTGTAGTAAACATGGTTCGGTACACGTTTTCGAAATATAAAGACAGGGTCCTTGTGCATGACGAAGCTCGAAGTAACGAAAGAGCTGCTAGTTGATTGTAGCACGAACGTTTTCCACAACGTAGCACGCTATTGCACAAACTTTTTGCCCTAGTTACGCACCGGCTCCGAGAAACAGGTGCCTTCACTGTGAGGAGGCAGGACTGTGGTGCTCCACGGCAACGCCGCACGCCCGAATTTGAAGAAGATGTACAGCATCGCGTTGAAGAGAACCCGTCAACGAGTACTCGGACAATTTCGCGTGCAATGGGTGTTTGTCACAGTATCGTCTCTGACATTCTGCGTGAGTTAGATTTACATCCGTACCACTTACAAACGGTATATGTTATGGATCCAGCTGATTTTCCGCAACGTGTTGCGTGCTACATATGGTTCCTGTACCACTGTATCGACACACACCTGTTAACACGTCGAACTTTGTTCAAAGATGAATGTAAGTTCACGAGGAACTGTGTTCTGAATTCGCGAGACAGCCATGTCTGGGCAGACGAAAACCCACGTGCTACAAATGTTCAGGGATTTCAGCACCGGTTTGATTTCAATGTGTGGGCAAGTATTCTGGACGGTCATGTGATTGAGCCATACCTCCTTCCACTCAGGCTAACTGGTCCTGCATACTTTATCTTCCTACAAAACGTATTGGACCCGTTTTTGGAAGCTGTGCCATTGAATGCCCGGCAGGAAATATGGTTTCAGGGTAATGGTGCACCACCTCACTTCTCACGTACGGTTCGGAGACTTCTCAACAGACGATATGGTGAAAGATAGATACCCCGAAATGGTCCAACCAAGTGGCCACCGGGATCGCCAGATTTAATTCCTATGGACTACTTCTTGTGGGGTCGTTAGCAAAGTTTAATTTACGAGGCTCCTGAGGAGACAGAGGAAGATCTAGTGGTACGAGTTCTGGTCGCTGCGCTAGAAATTGAAGAGACACCAGGTGGGACGGAGAGCGTGCACCAGAACATGCATCGTAGGTGCAATGTTTCTGACAAAGTTGGTGTTCGCCACATCGATCCGCTGTTGTAACGCATCAGTTCTGTTCTGTGCGTACAGATTGCTAGCTTCTTTTTTGTTCTGGAATAAAGTAATCACGAAATGTTTAAATGTTAATACTAACTAAAGTGCTTATATGATAAAGGGACGTTTCGTTATGTTTCCTTTCGAGTTATTACCCAATAATTGTACTGCGTCACGCCCAATTCAATTCCTTAAGCAGAAGTGGATGAGTTAAACATCTGAATTGATACTGTCATGGAATAGAAACGGTACGATTCAGTAAATTGGTTCATGTTTAAAGTATTATACTCTCACTCCCCTCTACAAGTCCTAGAAGTTCGTAACGGGAGTTTCCGAACACCTTGTAATTACATTTCGTCTAGAATATGCCAATAATGCTGTCGGGAATAGTCTGATTGAAAATAAAATAAAAGCTGGTCATCACAACGGCGAATTACAAAATATGTGTGCAACGAAAACGGGATTTATGTACAATTCTATGAGCACGACAAAGTAATAAGGCTAAATTTAATTTCACGTCAAAAATGCATAAGAAAACACTGAAATAATTAAAATCGAAACTGTTATGTGCTATAAGAAATAGTTCAAAAAGTTATTTCAATATTTTCAGCACAAAGATACTGCGCAGATAAAATTATTTTAAGTGAAAAACGTAAGTATCATAGAACGTGTTGAACTGTAAGTATTAAAATTTCTGTCTACAGGACCAAATGGAGCAGTGAAGAGACGCTCATGGGAAAGTAGTTGTACTGGTGCAAAATATTCATTCATGTCAAAACGTGTCTCACCAGCAGCAACGACATATGGTAAGTCGAATTCGTGTCTCAATGTAATTATGACTTATGACTTCATGTTAATGTAAACTGGGCTGTTTGCACGCAGCAACAAAAGGTGTTTATTTTGTTTCATGAGCGGCGCAGCAAGAAACTGGAAGCGATTGCGGTGGTCTTCACATCCTAGAGAACAGTTAATGCCGCCGGACATGTAAGTCGGCAGCCGGAGGGATGAAGAAGATGCCATGAGCGTCAGGTTCTCGCTATGCCTATTTTTGTTGACAATGAATAAAGACAGACAGATATAATTTGTATCGTAAAACTTTCAGTCTATCTTGAGATCAGGACATGTCAGGAATTGTTACATGATCTTGTAATTGAAAAGCTATTACCTGACACGACACTGTATGTAAATATTTCAAAAAGTGGTATTGGAAAGAGTAATCCCATTTTCAGAAAATACATAATTCAAGATGGGAATCTTACTGACGTTAAAGAAAAAGTAGAAGTTATCTCTATCTGATGGAAAGTTGGGCAAGTGCGAAAAGGAACTTTATTAATTTCGTTGCTGATAGTAAATAATTTCAGAGTGATAATTGATTCTGAAATATCATTTATTTAGAAAGTTTTAAACGGTTTAGTCACGTGAGTGCTGCAATTTAAAGCCATTTTACATTTAGTATGGAAGGTAGATATTACCTACACAGACTACATCATTCAACCTCGCGGAAGTAGTTATGATTTCTGGTGAAAGCAAATTAAGCGAATTATAAATTATAGGTGAAAATGTTTGGTATTTCACGATACTGCACGGTGCAGTCATAACAATGTGACCACCGCCTATGTTCGGTATCAACATGCAATTACGGCTCATACGCGGGAGGCGGAATCTGCACGCCAATACCTCAACCGTACGCATCCACTGAATGGCGACAAGAGGCCTTCTCAGAAGAATCACGTTTTATGCTCCGCCAGTCAGATGGCTTCTGGTGTGTACGGCACCGCAACAATCGGCGGAATGGTACAGGCCTCAGGGAGGAACGTTATGCTGTGGAGGACGTTTTCTTGGCATTCCCTGGGTGATCTCTTCAGTCTGAAGGCGCAATGAATCAACACAAGTATGCATCTACCCTCGGGGAACATGTCCACCCATACATGCAGTTTTTCCTTTGCATGATGGCATCTACCAGCAGGACAATGCAATGTGTTACACAGCTCGCAGTGTACGTGGTTCGAAGAGCCTAGGGATGAATTTACCGTTCTCCCCTGGCCACCAAACCTGTGGATTTCAACCCAATCGACAGTCTGTGGGACCACCTCGATCGGGCTGTTCGCCGCACTGACCCTCACCTGAGGAACCTACTGTACATGGCCACAGCACTGGGAGTCGGCATGCTCCAAATGGCTCTGAGCACTATGGGACTCAACTTCTGAGGTCATCAGTCCCCTAGAACTTAGAACTACTTAAACCTAACTAACCTAAAGACATCACACACATCCATGCCCGAGGCAGGATTCGAACCTACGACCGCAGCGGTCGCGCGGTCCCAGACAGTAGCGAATAGAACCGCTCGGCCACACCGGCCGGCAGTCAGCATGGCTCCACATACCAGCCGGTACCTTTCGGAACCTCACTGACTGTGTTACTGCACCTCCACACTGCAGAGTGTAGTTATTCAGCCTTTTGACGGGTGGTCACATTATGCGACGGAACAGTGTACAGGCCCACATAGCTCCGCTAAGTGAAGAATAATTCAAATTAAATAGAAACGTTCATAAAAAAACTGACGATACGATAACTAAGTGATTCTTAGAGAACAAACGTATTGTGACTAGCGGAGTTGGAAATGCCGTGTCTAGGCGCTTCAGTCGGGAACCGCGCGACCGCTACGGTCGCAGATTCCAATCCTGCCTCGGGCACGGATGCCATTTTTTTTTACAGGCTGGTAGCTGTCACTCCACGGATCGGAGTGAAGGGGTACTTTGTACCTTGGTTAACAGGGTCCACGTCATTTCAGTGTCTGAGAGTTTGCCAGTTGAGGTCACCGTACCTCAGGATGGATACAGCGAAACACAAATCACAGGCGTGTTTCACTATCGACCAACCATGAACTGCGTGAGTGATGATAATACCGAGTTGACACCAAGGCCTTTTCTGCAGTATGCAGGAAGCATCTTCAACAAGACTGGTTTGTATTTTGCGGATGTATGATCTGAAATGTGTTTTTCGACCTACATCTAAGATTAGGGTCCTTTCAGCTTCAGTTATAGGATGATCTTGGTTTGCGTAGGGCGAGTGTCAATCGAGTTTCTAACAATTGTGGCACCTCATGTATCGGACAGACTGTCAGGAACGTGGAGGACGAGTGTACTGAGCATAAGCGTCACACACGCTTAGGACAGCCGTGCAAACCGACTATTGCAGAACACTCTCTTAGCACCGGTCATCCTATAAAATATAACAACACGGATATTCTGGCGCGCCCTTTGCCGGCCGAGGTAGCCGAACGGTTCTACGCGCTTCAGCCGGAACCGCAAGACCGCTACGGTCGCAGGTTCGAATCCTGCCTCGGGCATGGATGTGTGTGATGTCCTTAGTTTAGTTAGGTTTGAGTAGTTCTAAGTTCTATGGGACTGATGACCTCTGATGTTAACTCCCATACTGCTCAGAGCCATTTTTTTTTGCGTGCGCTTCCAGCTGCTGGAATAGTGTTATTAAGAAAGCAGTTGAGATTAAATTATCAATTAGCCTTGTAAATAGAGATCGAGGTTCTTGCTTAAGTTCTGCGTGGAATCCCGCTCTTTCTCTTGTTAAAAAACAGACGGACAGAGTCAATGCCACTTCATCCATCCTTCAGTAATAACTTCTAGCGTCGGTCATCTTTGATCGTGTGGTGGTGCTAGTGTTTGTAGTCTGTATGTGTGTGTGTGTGTGTGTGTGTGTGTGTGTGTGTGTGTGTGTGTGTGTGTGTGTGTGTGTTATCTTTCCGGAATTTCTCCGCAAATTGTATTTTAAATTCAGTTGTGCAGCGCTTACTTGCTGCAGCTTCCTCCTTAAAATGACGGGATGTGCACCTGTCGACATACGGCGGGTGTCGAAAGCGTCACCCGGCTGTAATCCCGTAGTTTATTTGAACAAGATAGAATTATATTGAATCCTCCAGTGAATAACGCAAGACTTACAAATAGATGGGGCTCATATTGAAATTTACCATCGAAGGCAATATGTAGTCACACCAACAGCGAGAAATCGGACACTACCTGTATTCGACACACACACACACACACACACACACACACACACACACATAGGGTTATTACAAATGACTGAAGCGATTTCACAGCTCTACAATAACTTTATTATTTGAGATATTTTCTCAATACTTTGCACACACATACAAAAACTCAAAAAGTTTTTTTAGGCATTCACAAATGTTCGATATGTGTCCCTTTAGTGATTCGGCAGACATCAAGCCGATAATCAAGTTTCTCCCACACTCGGCGCAGCGTGTCCCCATCAATGAGTTCGAAAGCATCGTTGATGCGAGCTCACAGTTCTGGCACGTTTCTTGGTAGAGGAGGTTTAAACACTTAATCTTCCACATAACCCCACAGAAAGAAATCGTATGGGGTTAAGTCGGGAGAGCGTGGAGGCCATGACATGAATTGCTGATCATGATCTCCACCACGACCGATCCATCGGTTTTCCAATCTCCTGTTTAAGAAATGCCGAACATCATGATGGAAGTGCGGTGGAACACAATCCTGTTGAAAGATGAAGTCGGCGCTGTCGGTCTCCAGTTGTGGCATGAGCCAATTTTCCAGCATGTCCAGATACACATGTCCTGTAACGTTTTTTTCGCAGAAGAAAAAGGGGCCGTAAACCTTAAACCGTGAGATTGCACAAAACACGTTAACTTTTGGTGAATTGCGAATTTTCTGCACGAATGCGTGAGGATTCTCTACCGCCCAGATTCGCACATTGTGTCTGTTCACTTCACCACTAAGAAAAAATGTTGCTTCATCACTGAAAACAAGTTTCGTACTGAACGCATCCTCTTCCATGAGCTGTTGCAACCGCGCCGAAAATTCAAAGCGTTTGACGTTGTCATCGGGTGTCAGGGCTTGTAGCAATTGTAAACGGTAAGGCTTCTGCTTTAGCCTTTTCCGTAAGATTTTCCAAACCGTCGGCTGTGGTACGTTTAGCTCCCAGCTTGCTTTATTCGTCGACTTCCGCGGGCTACGCGTGAAACTTGCCCGCACGCGTTCAACCGTTTTTTCGCTCATTGCAGGCCGACCCGTTGATTTCCCCTTACAGAGGCATCCAGAAGCTTTAAACTGCGCATACCATCGCCGAATGGAGTTAGCAGTTGGTGGATTTTTGTTGAACTTCGTCCTGAAGTGTCGTTGCACTGTCATGACTGACTGGTGTGAGTGCATTTCAAGCACGACATACGCCTTCTCGGCTCCTGTCGCCATTTTGTCTCACTGCGCTCTCGAGCGCTCTGGCGGCAGAAACCTGAAGTGCGGCTTCAGCCGACCAAACTTTATGAGTTTTTCTACGTATCTTTAGCGTGTCGTGATCATATGTCAATGAATGGAGCTACAGTGAATTTATGAAATCGCTTCAATCATTTGTAATAGCCATATATATATATATATATATATATATATATATATATATGGATGCCGCCAGGTGTATATAAGTGAAGCAGACACGAATGGGGTTTCACCCTAGCGAAGATATGGGCTACAAATGGGGAAATCCACTGAGGTAAACGACATTGACAAAGGGCATATTACCGTTACGCAAAGCCTGTTAACAACAATCTCGAAAATGGCGGAGCTGGCCGAGTGTTCATGACTACTGTCGTGAGCATCTAAGGGAAGAGGACATTGAAGCTACCACTAGGCGCAAAGTGGTTGGACTTCACGACTCTTGAAAGGACGTAGGGTAAGAGGCTTGTCTGCTCTGTAAAGTAGGATAGATGATGATCTGTGTCATTTCTGACGAAACAGCATAGTGCCGGTGCACGCTCAAGTGTTTCGGAGTACACCGTTCGTCGAACATTGTTGAACACTGAACTCCGCAGCAGACCACCCGTACGTCAATTACGATAGCAGTGGGCACGGGACCATCGGGATTCCACCGTCGATCAATGGAAACGTGTCGGCTCTTCGAATGAATCACATTTTTGCTACACTTGGTCCATGGTCGTCTCCATAAACACCATCGTCGAGGTGAACAGCGGCTCGAAACGTACAGCGCGCCGCGGACGCAGGCTGTTGGGAGCAGTACTATGCTGTGGGAGACTTCCTCCTGCACTTGCCTCGGACCTATGGTAGAAATCGAAGACGCGCTGACAGCTGCAAACTGCCTGCCACCCTTCATGCTCGATGCCTTCCTCGACGGCGATGTCATTTTTCAGCCGTATAATTGCACGTGTCTCGGAGTCAGAACCGTGCTACAGTGGGTGAGACGCATTATAGTGAACTTACGTTGATGTCTCGGTGACAAAATTCATCTAATGTAAATCATATGTAACCCATCTGGATCGCTACCGGGCGCCATCGCCGCGTTCGCAAATCAGCGGTCCGTTATTTAAGCGAATTACATGGCCTGTGCGTAGACATGCCTTTTCAATTTATACATAGCGGACATCCCAAACCTGGAATCTCGTTCTTTTATGTATGCAGATGACATCGCTATCGCGGCTCACGCCAACACTTTCGAAGAACTGGAAGAAATTTTAAACAGGGATCTGGAACGACTACAACAATATTATGACAACTGGCACCTCAAAGTAAATCCGACTAAATCCGTGGCATCAATAATGCACTTGTGTAACAAAGATGCAAATCGTGAGCTAAAAGTGCAAATAAAAGGTAAATTGTTGAAAAACGATAGAACGCCAAAATATCTGGGTGTTAAGCTAGATCGCACTCTCACATATAAGAGCCACCTGTACGAAGTCGCCCAAAAAATGAAAACAAGAAACAACATCATAATGAAACTGGCAGGAACAACCTGGGGATGTTCCACTGAAACTCTACGCACATCAGCACTGGCACTTCTGTATAGTGTAGCGGAATATTGCGCACCCGTCTGGGCCCGCAGTAGGCATGTCAGATATATTGATGTGCAACTTAACGAGACAATGAGGCTCATAACAGGAACAGTAAGACCCACCCCGAAACCTTGGCTGCCCGTCCTTGCCAATATCGAACCACCCTCGATTAGACGTGAAAGAGCAATCCAGAGGTACAAAGAAAAGTTCAGGGACCTACCTCCTCCCCCTGACAGATTGATGTCAAGAAATCCCTTCTGGAAAGAACTCAAACAACAGATTGATATCGATAACCTGTGGAAACAGCAATGGCAGGAAAGCAAAGTGAATAACAGTTTCCTTATTGAGGACCCATCTCAACGAGTTCCAGGCTTCCAACTCCAACGTAGAGTGTGGGTAACTCTAAATCGTCTGCGGACAGGTGTTGGTCGGTGCGGATATTTGTTGAAAAAGTGGGGTTTCTCCCAGGACCCCAATTGTGAGTGCGGAGAGAGTCAAACCATGCAGCATATAGTTGAGTGCAACGTACACGGACTTAAGGGAGGAAATCTGATGGACATACATGTGATAAGTGACCAAGCACTTTTGTGGCTGGAAACCCTGAAAATTTTATTGTAAATCATTGTTAATGTTAATTTAAATTTTTATGTTGATGTTTGTAAGTGTATCACGCTTTGCCTGTAGCTGAACGAGAAATAAATAAATCTAATGATACATACCTCCACAAACCTACCAACAAACTGTCAGATCCCTGATACTCAAAACCCCTGATTTATTTCGTTCTAAAGACGGACACGATGCTTTAGCTCATCAGTGTACATACATGTTGAACTCACCAAATACTCTTAGCATCCAACCAATATAAATGTGGCAGGAAGAGAACTCCCTATGACCGGAAGTAGTTACCGTTACTGACGTGGCTTGCTTTCACGCAGCAACTACACAGCCTTGTCTCAGGACCTAATAGATTGAGGGAAACTACTGCAAAATTTATGGAGTCACAGATTAGGAACAATTAATAATAATTAATGAGTAGAAATTACGCAATACCTAACTGAAGTAGGAAGATGACACATAGCGAAATCGTTCACAGTTCACTTGCGCTAATCAAACTTCGAACACTGGTCTAGTCCTGAATCCAGTGAACGATACCTAATATAACTAGTAAATGTCCAACTGGGTTCTTCTGGGTCCTGGTACTGTCTTGAGGAACGGTGTTGGTATTGTCAAACTTGTATTGTCTCAGTGGTGCCTTGCGTCTGCTTATATCAATCCTTGGCTGGTGGATGCCCACTTGGGACTTATTTGAGTGACGTAAGGCGGAAACATAACTTGTTCCTTGTTGTGTGCCTCTGATCGCAGTTGTGTTGAGATTGTCTTGGAGGCTGACCTTGTCGTGTGGTGCCATCTCTGTGTGTGTCTGTGAACCATGTCTCTGGAGAAGGCAGCATGTTAACGTCCCTTGTGGTAGTGAGTAGTACAACAGACGAAGACAATCTTCAATCTAAAATTCATTACCAAGTTCTTTAACGTGATATTTCAAGTATTAAAATATATCATATTAACACAATCTTCCGTCGGTTCTTGGTAGGACAACATTATAATAAATGAAAAGCACCCTTCATCTCCTTTTCCACGGTGGCTTCCATCAACTCCCCCTCCTGGATGATGTCCTCTCTCCCTCCATTTATCCCTCCTATCAACTATGATCCTCAACCCCCCTCCTTTCCTCCGTCCTTTCCCTTAGCTCCCTCTTCCCCCCTTCTATCCTGTGTTTATCCCCACCTCCCTCCTCCCCCTCCCCCCCCCCCCCCGAGTCCTTTTGTATTCCCTATTGTCTGCCTTTGCCACTCCCTGTCGCGCCTGCCCAGCACCCCCTACCCCTCTTATGGGTTCTCATCTTCAACTGGGTCCTCCCCCCGCCTTCGCTTTTCCTCACCTTCCCATGCTTTTTTATTTTCTCGTCATCTGTCCAGTCCCTCCCCCCCCCCCCCTCCCACCTGCTCTCGGCTATGGTACGTCATATTTTAGTGCAGTGTTCCAGTGAATGTTCAGTGTTTGTTTCGTCTTTTCCCGTGTTGCGAACAGAATCCATGCTGTCGCTGGGTGTGAATTTTATGTCTTTTGCGAACAGAAACCAGACTGTCGCCGTGTTTTTTAGTTGACTGTCTATTATTTTACCTGTCGGCTTCATATGTATTTTATTAGCATCATCATCCCTTTGTTCTATGTTTTAAGTTCCACGATTTTTTCGCCATGTTACCCTTTAAGTCTCCGATTTTATCGCCTGTTTTTTATTATATATTATCTTCGCCTTTTTAAAACAAAGTCTGTTGGTTGAAGAGTGGCATACTAAGCTGCTGCCAGCCCGCCCCCTTCGGGGGAATTGAAATTCAATAAACAAAAAAAAAATCTGATGAGTGATCTAAGTTCAACTATCGTCTTGCTTAGTATCTTTCTAGTATATTATACGCAGGAACTGTGTCTAATCTTAGCCTTCCCTTCTGATCTGTACTACAAGACGCCGGTGAAAAGACTCTTATTGTAAAGGACGGTGTAACTCCATACATATCCCTTGCATCCACTGACTGACTAAGGAACCTAAGGATAAGTTTATGCCGCGCGGGATTAGCCGAGCGGTCTAGGCACTGCAGTCATGGACTGTGCGGCTGATCGCAGCGGATGTTCGAGTCCTCCCTCGGGCATGGGTGTGTGTGTGTGTTTGTCCTTAGGATAATTTAGGTTAAGTAGTGTGTAAGCTTAGGGACTGGTCACCTCAGCAGTTAAGTCCCATAAGATTTCACACACATTTGAACTTTTTTTTTTGAGAAGTTTTTATTGAATCATTTGTGTTCGGTGTGACGTGTAAATAATACATAAATGTCATTCGTGCATTTCATTTGTCAGCCGTCCTGTGTTCAGCACAACTTGGATTTCTGTTTTGCTCACAGTTGCTCGCTATGTGTTACCTTTAGATCGGTTCTATACGAGAACTGGTGTAGTTTCTCACTAGAGCTTGTGGCCTCCACGAGCACACCGGGATCCTGCCGCTCCGAGATAGGATCCGCGCCACCGCCAGGAGGTCCTACAAGAAAGCGGGCCACTCCCGCAACCGGCTCATACGAAGACTGGACCAACAACCCCACCACAGGCCAACCACGCGTTGGCCTGAACTGCTGAGGGATTAAGTTTTACTAATTCCCCATCGGAGTGTGTTTACTTTGTCTACAGGTATCCACCAGCAAGGACAAACGAAGAAGCCCGGTAGTATATTCTCTCCCCCTTAGGAACTGCAGGAATGACAATTCTGTCGAAACTGCACCACCTCGAGCCAAGGCCTCGGCTCGTCATATAGCGTCAGTGTCAGAGATTGTAGCCAGGCGCTGCCTCTCGGTAGCCTGTGCTCGGCTCTGTCACGTGACAGTGATTGAGTCGACGGAGAATGTCGGAGGTTCTGCCATACATCCTAAGTGATTTCCTTTCCTTAGTTTATGATGACATATTGAAATAATGTCATGTAAGGCTTTGTGATGCAAAATGTCCTAGGAAAAGACGCTCATGAAGAGAAATTCATTCGGCTCAAAGGGGGAGATATGGCAATATCACTACTGAACTCCTCCCTCCCACCCTCCCCACGCCTTCGATATCAAATAGTTAGTTATAGTCAGCTAGTTAGTTATATGTTTCATGGATCATTTGAACGATTCGTTCATCGAAATGAAATGGAACGATTCAGATTATGTGGTATGTATACATGAATAGCGTTAACATTAATTATCATAATTTTATAGTCCTACTCGCGCAACAATGCTTAAAAACAAGGTTCTTTTTTATTTTAAATTAGATTGAAAACTCACTTTGCTACCTGGAGACATTTTATGTTGTTGGAAAATGATAAAAAATTGTTGTTGCTGTATATTGAACCCCTTTCTGAACCACTGACAGCTTTAATAATAGGTAGTAAAAGTCATTATCCCTCCTGCGTTGTAGATATGGAAATATCTGTTCTTCTCGAATTGTGATGGATTATTTATAACGAACGTCACTAGCGAAGATAGCCACTGCGACGGAGCAGTAAAACGCCTAGTTCCTCAAAGAGGTAGCTACTTGACTTCCGTCGGTGAAAACCACGTATTATTCTCAATTAATTAGGGTTAGCAATTATACGAAGAGCAAAAGCAGCTGAACTTAATTGTTTGAGAAGCTCAGTAACATACTTCTTCCAGTTCAAGTTTTCATAAATATGTACACCCAAAAATCTAGAGTATTTTGTCCTACTTACTGACTCCTACTTATGTGCCTCATCAGTTGTTGGTCTACCTCTATTTGTTGTGCAGATATGAACCTGGTGTGCTTTTTCAGAATTTAGGGAGAGTTCACTTTTAACAGAACTACTTTATAATTATTCGGAAAATATCATTTACCATCTCTTCTGTTACTTTCTCTCCAATGGGATTTGTTTTAACATTAGTATCATCCGCAAAAATTATCAATTCTGCCTGTTGATTGTTCAGTGGAATGTCATATACCTATAATTGAAAATAAAACGCTGTTGGATTCCCTTTGCGATTTCTCACCAGTCAATAAAATTTCCTAGTCTTCTGACATTGTCCGAATTATTCAGTGCAAACTTTTGCATTCTGTTTGTCAAGTATGATTGAAACCAGCTGTGTGTAAAGCCACCAGTTCGATAAAACCTGGGTTTTTCTAAGAAAGTAGCATGATGTACAGAATCAGACGCATTGGAAAGGTCACAAAATGTACTAACTGGTGATATTTTATTATTTAATGCATGTAATATTTGATGAGAGAATGTATCAATAGTACTCTCAGTCCAGCAAGTCTTCTGGAATCCAAAATGTGATATTCTAAGTCAATTATTTCGCTTACGTGTGAGACTGTTCTGAAGTACATTACTTTTTCGAATATTTTGGAAAATATGTCAGTAAGGAAATTTGAAGATAACTGCTTAAGTGTATCTTGTCATGTTTCTTACGAAGAGGTTTAACAATAATTGCATATTTTAACCTGTCAGGAAAATTTTTCTGTGACAGTGATATTATGCACATATCACTAACGAAGTTACTTATTAAGTTGAACCAACTTTTCAGAATTCTGTGTGAAATTCCATCACATGAGCTTTTGTTTTTTTTAGAATCTTTAGAATTCTATTAATTTCAGTGAAGCATTTTGGTGCTACTTCTAGGTGGTTAATGTTTTGTGGAATGACAATTTGAATATATTCTCTTACTGATTCAACTAAACCATTTAATCCCCGTTTCGCTGGTACGTTTAGAAAGTGATTGATAAAAGTACTTGCAGCTTGTGAATTATCAGTCTTAACATTTTCATTTACTTTAATTTGTTTTGGTGTCTTGTACACCGACCAGCTGTCCTGTAGCCCATTTGGCACTATCCCATATAGTTTTTCGTTTATTATCTGCATTATTTATTTCTATGAGGACCATAATTCTGGGTATTTTAATGACTTTCCTTAGGACACTACAGTATATTTTTCTAGTCTGTATGCAATGTCAGATCTTGACGAAATCTGGCCTTTGTATAAGTTTCCCTCCTCCTTTTAAATGAGATTTGAATGCTCTTAGTTATCCACAGCTACCTGGTTTGTATGGATCTTTCACGATAATATTTCAGGGAAGTAAATTTCAAATATTGACAAACATTTACCATGGAATAAATTGAATCTGACCTTAGGATCTCTTTCTCCATATACATCATCCCAACCACTCCTTTTAAATTGCTCTTAAAACATTGTATCCTATTCTCATTAATAAGCTTCACTCCTTTGTATGGACCTACCTCAGAGCCGTAAGGTGCCCTATTGTTTATTTCCGTTAATTTTTCATCACGATCAGATATTCCGTTAACAGTTGGGTACAGATTAATTGTTTCAGCTGGGCTCTGCTTATAAATATGTTATCAGTTTTTAGAAGGTCTTCGAAACACGCTATTCAGTGATGTACACTCCTGGAAATTGAAATAAGAACACCGTGAATTCATTGTCCCAGGAAGGGGAAACTTTATTGACACATTCCTGGGGTCAGATACATCACATGATCACACTGACAGAACCACAGGCACATAGACACAGGCAACAGAGCATGCACAATGTCGGCACTAGTACAGTGTATATCCACCTTTCGCAGCAATGCAGGCTGCTATTCTCCCATGGAGACGATCGTAGAGATGCTGGATGTAGTCCTGTGGAACGGCTTGCCATGCCATTTCCACCTGGCGCCTCAGTTGGACCAGCGTTCGTGCTGGACGTGCAGACCGCGTGAGACGACGCTTCATCCAGTCCCGAACATGCTCAATGGGGGACAGATCCGGAGATCTTGCTGGCCAGGGTAGTTGACGTACACCTTCTAGAGCACGTTGGGTGGCACGGGATACATGCGGACGTGCATTGTCCTGTTGGAACAGCAAGTTCCCTTGCCGGTCTAGGAATGGTAGAACGATGGGTTCGATGACGGTTTGGATGTACCGTGCACTATTCAGTGTCCCCTCGACGATCACCAGTGGTGTACGGCCAGTGTAGGAGATCGCTCCCCACACCATGATGCCGGGTGTTGGCCCTGTGTGCCTCGGTCGTATGCAGTCCTGATTGTGGCGCTCACCTGCACGGCGCCAAACACGCATACGACCATCATTGGCACCAAGGCAGAAGCGACTCTCATCGCTGAAGACGACACGTCTCCATTCGTCCCTCCATTCACGCCTGTCGCGACACCACTGGAGGCGGGCTGCACGATGTTGCGGCGTGAGCGGAAGACGGCCTAACGGTGTACGGAACCGTAGCCCAGCTTCATGGAGATGGTTGCGAATGGTCCTCGCCGATACCCCAGGAGCAACAGTGTCCCTAATTTGCTGGGAAGTGGCGGTGCGGTCCCCTACGGCACTGCGTAGGATCCTACGGTCTTGGCGTGCATCCGTGCGTCGCTGCGGTCCGGTCCCAGGTCGACGGGCACGTGCACCTTCCGCCGACCACTGGCGACAACATCGATGTACTGTGGAGACCTCACGCCCCACGTGTTGAGCAATTCGGCGGTACGTCCACCCGGCCTCCCGCATGCCCACTATACGCCCTCGCTCAAAGTCCGTCAACTGCACATACGGTTCACGTCCACGCTGTCGCGGCATGCTACCAGTGTTAAAGACTGCGATGGAGCTCCGTATGCCACGGCAAACTGGCTGACACTGACGGCGGCGGTGCACAAATGCTGCGCAGCTAGCGCCATTCGACGGCCAACACCGCGGTTCCTGGTGTGTCCGCTGTGCCGTGCGTGTGATCATTGCTTGTACAGCCCTTCCGCAGTGTCCGGAGCAAGTATGGTGGGTCTGACACACCGGTGTCAATGTGTTCTTTTTTCCATTTCCAGGAGTGTATATTAAGAGTTATGATTCAAATGGTTCAAATGGCTCTGAGCACTATGCAACTTAACTTCTGAGGTCATCAGTCGCCTAGAACTTAGAATTAATTAAACCTAACTAACCTAAGGACATCACACACATCCATGCCCGAGGCAGGATTCGAAGCTGCGACCGTAGCAGTTACTCGGTTCCAGACTGTAGCGCCTAGAACCGCAAAGCCACTCCGGCCGGCTAAGAGTTATGAAAGCAATTTCCTAGATTATTTCGCAACTAGAGAAGTAAACGGACCCAAAGGACAGTATAAAAGAGTTTTGTGTACTGCTTTCTAAACATTGTTAACAACTATATTTGGATTTATTTTCTGGAGCAACTAAATGTTTATATTTCGATGTTTTAAAATGTTTGCACGACGTTTTTCCCATTTCAAAAGTTCTCTGCTGTGTGTAGCATCTTTCTGAAAGATGCTAACAGAGTGCTGTTGCTGCAGCTAGAAGTGCAGTTACTGCGTTCGAATGCAGGTCACCCAGTTCAACGCCCATCAGGCTCCAAAGGCGGTGTCTGTGTACACGCTACGGCGGTGGCCGTCGAATCTTCATTTAGGCTGCACGCCGCCGATCAGGTTTTGCAACAGGTGCGGCGCGGGTTGCGACAGCGGCCGTCCGTCAGCGCAGGTGCAGGCAGCCTTATCGTGACCCTTCAGGCCTACAGGACACGCGAGCCGACCGCCTGTTGCGTACTCGACACCAACACGCGCCACGGAGAAAAATGCGCACCTGATGGCGCGGCCGAACTCTCCACCTCTTCGGGAATTTCACCAGCTGTCACGATAAGAGCTACGCAACACTCGACACCTCGTTATGGCCTGTTTCCAAAACATCCAGGTTTTAGCGAGTGAGATTGCTCTGTTTCGTCTATTCTACAGTTGCGCTCTACCAGTACTATGCTTCGGTAGTTTTGGAACAGTACATAAATGACGTATTAAATGGTAGGATTTCCGGTAGTATTGGCAGCATTGGTTGCTAAAGAAACATAAATCAATGCTTGAGAGAGGAAATGGCAGCCGACGACTTCTCTTTGTTTCTCGTTTGTATTTTTCCCACGTAATTAGAGCCGCACGTCGTTCAGTGTTAGCCCTTTGTGTATTTTACATCCTTACAAAATTTAATTGCATTTTGTAAGTAAAAGAAAAAAAATAGCTGCTCGCGTAACTTTTGCTCTTTTATTGTAAACAAATTTTTTACTTTTGATGGAGGTACAGTTTACATGATCAAACACACAAAAATATATATCGTTATTGTAGTTACTTTGTACTCAATATGACGTTGTTCATCACGATCAAAGTCAAAAATTTCCTGTTGTAATTGATAAATGTAAAAATTGTTTAACAGTCACAGAGACGTGTGTTATATGAGTTCGCTGAAGTGCTAAAGTGATGTTTGAAGTGTTTTTGTTTTTGCGTCTTTTTAAATTTTACATTTTTTGAGGAAATTGCCTTTTCTAGAGCTCTATGATAAAACCTTTTTTGTTTTGTTTTTATTTTTACTGCAACATCCATCAGTTTCATAATAGAAATCAACGACTTTCCAATAAAACCTGAATTAAACACTACCAATTTAAATTTTGCTATAAATACTGTTTAAGTAACAGACAGGACGATATTTATCTATAACAAAAATTTTCCGCAAGTTATACACCCCTTTTTCCACTGAAGCGCCAAAGAAACTGGTATAGGCATGCATTTTCAAACACAGAGATAAGTAAACAGGCAGAATACGGCGCTGCGGTCGGCAGCTCCAATATAATACAAGTTTCTGACGCAGTTGTTAGATCACTTACTGCTGTTACAACGGCAGGTTATCAAAATTTAAGTGAGTTTGAACGTGGTGTTATAGTCGGCGCACGAGCGATGGAACATAGCATCTTCGAGGTAGCGATGAAGTGGGGATTTTTCCGTACGGCCATTAGTAGAATGTACCGTGGATTTCAGGAATTCGGTAAAACATCAAATCGCCGACATCGCTGCAACCGGAAAAATATCATGCAAGAACGGAACCGACAACTGAAGAGAATCGTTCAACGTGGCAGAAGTGCAACCCTTCCGCAAAATGGTGCAGATTTCAGTGCTGGGCCATCAACAAATGCCAGCGTGCGAACCATTCAACGAAACATCATCGATATGGGCTTTCAGAGCCGAAGGCCAACTCCTGTTCCCCTGCACGACACAAAGCTTCACGCCTAGCCTGGGCCCATCAACACCGACATTGGATTGTTGATGACATGAATCATGTTTCCTGGTCGGATGAGTCTCGTTTCAAATTGCATCGAGCGGATGGACTTGTACGGGTTGGAGACAACCTCATGAATCCATGGAACCTGCTTGTCAGCAGGGGCTGTTCAAGCTGGTGGAAGCTCTGTAGTGGTGTGCGGCGTGTGCAGTTGGAGTGATGTGAGACCCCTGACACGTCTAGATACGACTCTGACAGCTGACACGTGCGTAAGCATCCTGTCTGATCACTTGCATCAATTCATGTCCATTGGACAATTCCAGCAGGACAATGAGACATCCCACAAGTCCAGAATTTCTGCAGAGTAGCTCCAGGAACAACCTTCTAAGTTTAAACACTTCTTGTGGCCATCAAACTCTCTAGATATGAATATATCCGGGATACCTTGCAAAATGCTGCTCAGAAGAGATATTCACCCCTTCGGACTCTTACGTATTTATGGACAGCCCTGCAGGATTCATGTTGTCAGTTCCCTCTATCACTACTTCAGATATTAGTTGAGTCCATGCCATATCGTGTTGCGGCACTTTTGCGTGCTCGCGGAGGCTCTACACGACATTAGGCGTGTGTACCAGTTTCTTTGGCTCCTCAATGTATATCTACACTCAGTTTCTAGATGATCCCCCGCTTCCAATTTCCAGTTGAACATTGATCGCATATGCAATCAAAGCGATCGAAAGGAGGTGATGCCCAATGGGCATGTAACACACATAACGCACAGGTAACGGGGCTACGACCTTAATTCACCAAAGCTACAAGGCAAATTATCGTAGTGTACGATTACTTACGATACTGTACGGTAGCCTACGACAGTTTTAAACTCTAGTCTGTTCTCTTACTGACAGCTGCTTCGCATCTCTGACATCATTATACGAGAGGAGTCCAGAAAGCAAATTCCGCATTATTATGGTAGACCAAGTAACTTTTACCGAATGCTGCACTGCTCTTCAAAGTGACCCACATGTACTACACTATTTTAAAATTGTCACCAAGTCTCTGTTAGCAACGGTTGCAACGTTCTACAGATCGTTCAGTTCTTCAGTAGTAGAAATCCGGCCCTTGCTCACAGAACTATTCGAGAACCTCTAGTGAATGTCCACATCGTTGGAATTCTGAGATTGCTGCGAATCAGTTCATTGATTCCCTGGAATTGGTTTCTGTGGGCGATGTCGATGGATTTCCTGCCCGATCATCATTACCCACGTCTGTGCGGCCTTGGTCAAACTGTTGGCACCATTTCACTACAGCTGGCCGCAAAATTGCATCAGGTCTATGCATTGACAGAATTTCATGGTGAATCTTCGTGCAATTTTGACGTTTTGCACGCAGTAATCTTACAGTCCTGTGTAGTCCAACTCTGGGATACGTTTCCAGATGCCACATCATTTCATTCACGCTCCTTGACGAACCTGTTTATTTTTATAATAATAATTTGTTAATAGTATCTGGTCAATTTATCACCACAATACATCTTCACGTCACGTGGCACAAAAAAATTAAAAAGCTTCAGTTTTTTCACATTATGATCACTAACAGCAGTTAATCATAATCTTTTTCTTCTCCTTGTTGTATTTGAGGCGTATTCATAATTTTTAGCACGTTGCCGATATTTTCTGTATACGTAGGATACGTCGTGATCTCAGTGTTCGTTTTCTATATGCAGGATGTAACTGTTTAAGTGCAGATATTTCTGTCGGTGACTGAGGATGGTGCACTGAGCAACATTACATCAGTATTTACTTCATTTGCAGACTAATAGCTACAGCTGTTAAGAGTAGTATGTTCTTATGTAGGTTAGTACCTCTAAGTCCGTGTAGCAAGGGCAAGCCATTAACAGTTATTTTCGCCCGGGCAGCGGGTCAGGCGTTGAAGTGTTGACACATGTGGGCAAAACGGCAAGTCCATAATGACAGTCGTAGACCGCTTAACGGTGCAGTTATGACCTTGCAGAAAACAGGTTTTGAACTTTGTGACGTCTTTGTTAGAAGACTGTTCGACACAGAGAAGAAACAACCACCATCCTGCTGTATGTATTTGTTAAGGCGACACATATAAAACTCTCTACATTTATACCCATTACACCCTATGTGTGATAAACAGTCAACATACACTATGTGATCAAAAGAGACCCCCAAAAACATACGTTTTTCATATTAGGTGCATTGTGCTGCCACCTACTGCCAGGTACTCCATATCAGCGACCTCACTAGTCATTAGACGTCGTGCGAGAGCAGAATGCGGCGCTCCGCGGAACTCACGGACTTCGAATGTGGTCAGGTGATTGGGTGTCACTTGTGTCATACATCTGTACGC